>NC_057861.1:753060231-755460231 GCF_019393635.1 Dromiciops gliroides
TCATTTTTCATTTTCTTAAGTATGTTCCATTGTTTGCTTTAGTTTATAAATAAATTACATGGCACTTTTCAGTTTCCTAAGTAATATTCCATTATCTACTTTGCTTTCATTTATAAAGAATTCATTGTGCTTCTCAATATGAGATATTCATGATTCATACATCTTTATGACCTTCAAACATGTTGTAAGAGATGCCTTCCATCTGTTTTATAAAGAACATGGCCTAGTGAGTACCTTAAATAGTGTGTATCTGTCAAGCACAGATCACTAAGATGCCGAGGAGTCTTGTGCCTCAGGGGAAATCCTGTCTTCCTAAGAGATCCGCACTGGATCATACCAAAATATGGGGCTAAATGCAATCTTTCTATTTTGAATAATGAAGCATTGCTCATGGGGGAGATATTTTTTATTTTCAACAACAAATTGAAATCTAATTTTGATGTATGTGAAAATCCAAGGGAGAAAAGGCTATTTAAAGTTGTTTGTTATTGCCTGGGTGAGTGCTTGTTCAGGTGACTCTGCAATGACAAGTACTTCTAAATAAAGAGAGACATGCCACGTGAAAGGAAAAAAGCCCAGACTTCTGTTGCATTGACCAATGGGAGACAGACAAATGTCTCTCTCTCTCTCTCTCTCTCTCTCTCTCTCTCTCTCTCTCTCTCTCTCTCTCTCTCTCTCTCTCTCTATCTCTCTCTCTCTCTCTCTCTCTCTCTCACACACACACACACACACACACACACACACACACACACACACACGTTACTCTGCAGACCAGAATACATCAGCCTTACCATTGCTGGTGTGGGCAACCCCTCTGAAAGGAAGCATGTTCTTCAGAGGAAAGGACTCTGGCAGTGCCCCAGCTCCCCCTGCTCTAACCACTGGGCTCTACAACTGACTGCCCTTGGAGGCTTCCTGCATCTCTTTGATTCATCCCCTTCTGGCCAGCCTCCTAGGTCAGGCCCTCTCCTGGATTACTAAAATACACTTCTAATTCAGGGATCCATAAATTTGTTCTGGTTTCTCAAAAGATATTGTGATGATTATAAGTGGTTTCCTTTGTAATCTTGTCTTTTAAGCATTTAAAAACATCCTGAGAAGGGATCCATGGCATCAAAAAAGATTGAGCCTCCCTCCACACTGGACTCCAGACTGGTTTCCCCTCGGGCCCCATTCCAGCCTCGTTGGGACTATCCGAGTAATCTGTTTAGAGCCAGCTGTAATGCCCCTACTCCTCCTCTTGCTCCTCCCCCCTCCCTTCTCCTCACCTTCCCCTTGGCCTGTTGGGACCCCTCCCTCCCTCTCCAGGAAAGGAGGGAGAGCTGGCCCTTGAAGCCAGGAACACTAGGTGAGCCACAGCCTCTGTGCTCAAGACAGCTCTTCCAACTATGTATAAATTGCACAGAGGATGCAGACCTACGTTCAGGGGAGTTTTCTCACTTGGGAATTTCCCAGACCAGTGAAGTGTCAGGTCTAGCACCCATCCTGAAGGTCTTTTCTGCTTTTAATTTGCAATCCCTCTTGGAGGGTGGGGGGAGAGAGAAGGGATCTGTCTTCAATTGCCTGGCACACCATAGGCAATTAATAAATGTCCGTTGCTTGTTTTGCATGGGCTGCTCTCTGCCTGAAGCTGCCTCCCCTGCCCCTGCCCTATTGTGAGATTCCTCAGCTTCACCCAAGGCTCTTTTGTGCCACCTCCCAAGGGACAGCCCCTAATGATAAGTGTACGCACAGTATTAGCTCCCTTAGTAAGAAATCAGGACTTGTTTTCTGTGTTGTGTCTCCAGTCTCGCATCCCAGTTAGGCACAGAGAAATGTTTGTTAGATTAAGTTGAATCTTTGGACATTTCTCAGCTAGAATTCAATTCCATCTAAGAGAAATATCACATGAAAGAGACCCAATGGGTTAAAAAACCCTTTCTCTGATAGTAAAACAAGGACAGTGCACTCCTGTCCCAATTCATCAACCAGCATCCGCACCTCCTACTGAGTGCTGGGCATGAGAAATTCGAGTATAAATCTCTCCTTGCAAGGAGCCTACACTCTACATAGGGAGAATTAAGGGCATCAGTACAAATATATAAAAAGGATACAAGGCAGTTGGGGCAAGAGGACACCATTGGCCCATAAGGGATCAAGCAGAAAAGACTTGGTGCAGAAGGAGGTGGTGAAAGCTGCATCTTTCATCGAGAGGGAAGGAGAGAGAGGGCATTGTAGGCACCAGACACTGCCCACCTTGGGTGGAAAAGATGCAAAGGTAAAAGATTGAACAACTGGATTAGATAATGCCCAGGCTATGAACCATGGAAAAATGGTGGTGTTTGGCTGAAACGAGCACATTCGGAAGAGGAGGAAAGACGATCACTTCGGTTTTGAGTGTGTTGAATTTTTAAATGTCTGTGGAACATCTGTTTTGAAATAGACAGACAGAGACATATATACAGAGAGGGGGAGAGACAGAGAGAGACGAGAGCCCATGAGGGCTAATGAGATTGCCCTAAGAAGGGAGTTTAGCAGGAGAAAAGAACATCTTTTAAGGGGTGAGATCTGGGCACGTTTGAAGGCAATTGGAAAGGAACCAGGAGTCAGGGAGGGGTTGAAGACGAGAGAGAACAAGAGGACGATTGAGGATGCCACCCTACAGCCCCTGCCCTCAAGCAGTTTGCATTCCCGGGGTGGGAGTGGGGCAAGCTAATCTAGCTTGAGTCCTGATCCTGCCTGAACACCCCAGGAGTTGGGGTGAGTTGGGGGACGGCTACCCCAAAGCCCACTGGCAGAGCGGGCAGACCACAGGCTGCTCCGATGCCCACGAAGGCGGCTGAAGCAGGGGCCGGGAGCGCCTAGAGCTTGGTCGGACATGGAAGGCAGGGCCACCCACTGCGTCCGGGCCATCACCGGCCATCCTGGCTTTTCCTGCCGCCGGACCGTGATGACTGGACGAGGGAGTGAGGCCGCGGACGGGGCAGCTCCGTGAGTCCAGAGACCACAAAGCACCCCCTGGACGGCGCCTTCTCCGCCTCCTTTGGGGGATCCCCCGCCCGCGATCTAGGATGTCCGGCTGGCGTCTGCCCTGGGCCCCCAGTATCTTCTCCCTCTCGGGGGTCTCCTGCTCACCCTCTATGGAGATCGCGCGTATGGATTCGTTTGCGCGCGTGGGACTGTGAGCTCCCGGGTACAGGGGCCGTCTATGCGCCCAGTAACAGACGCCAGATAAATGCCTGGACTGACGGGCGGGGCCAAATCAATACAAATCAATGGAACATTTGGTAAGGGCCCGGGTGAGCCTGATACTAGCGCAAAGGATGCCGGGACCCCCACCCTCGAGGAGTTTCCATTCAAATACGAGAGAAGCCCAATTTGCCCACTCCCCCTTAGAAGCCTCCAGTCCTCCACAGTCCCACAAGCCTCACCGCCGCTCAGCAGCCGGGGCGGCCATTTTGGCTCCTGGTAAATGGGAGTCGCTGCGGGAACGCGAAGACATCTGCGCCTGCGCCTGCGCCTGCGCCGTGGGCCGCCCCGTTCTTCTGCCGCCCCACTCTTTCCTGACTGACTAACCGGCGGACTGCCGGGGACGGCGGCGACCATGACCCAGGCGGAGAAGGGCGACCCGGAGAACGGGAAGGAGAAGGGCGGCGAGAAGGAGAAGGAGCAGCGCGGCGTGAAGCGGCCCATCGTGCCCGCGCTAGTGCCCGAGTCCCTGCAGGAGGTGAGGCCGTAGGACCCCAGCCCCACCCCCTCGTGGTACAGCGGGGGAAACTGAGGCACGCGGCCCGGGGCTCTCGGCCCCCACTGCTGCGTGAGCCCCTCGAGGGCGAGATGAGCCGCCTTCGATCGGTGCTTGTGGACTGACCGAGTGACCGCGGGGTGGGGGGGCTGCCTGGCTGTCAGGGCTCCCAAACCCGCCCCTGCCCTCGGAGAGCCCTCTAGTGGGGTGGGGGCGCACGTGTTTCTGAAGCCCTACTGTGTGCTGGGAGGGGGGGGTACGGGGACCCGAAGGGAGCCCTGCTGCGTGCTGGGAACACCGGGACCCAAAGGGAACACACCCTGTAGGGGGATGGGGTAAAAGTCCATCTTTACATGCTAATTAAGCCTCACCCCTAGTTCAGGTCCGCCCCCTGTCTTGCTCCCACCCCTCAGTCCCCCTCCATCTCCCATCTCCAAGCCTCTGCCCAGCCCAGTCTGGAGTGTGCTCCTTCTTGGCTCCCTCCCGTCTATGCCCTGGGTGCTGTCCCTGGTGCTGGGGATGTGCAGCCTAAGGAGGAAGGGCCCCTCCCTCCCCAGCCTTCCTCCGGTTGGGTCCCAGCTCTCCTCATACCTGCCCCCTCTCCTGGAATTGCTTCCCGTGGTCATCCCCCCACTTGACCATAAGCTCCCTGAGGGCAAGTGCAGCTGGGGAAGGAAGACAACAGCTTAGGAGCTGGGCTTCCTGGGGGAGGCAGGTTCAGATCCCTCAACTAATGGGACCTTGGTGAGTCTGAAAGCCTTGGAGATGAGGGTCATGGTTCCCGGAGTCCCTGCATGGGGTGGGGCTGGGGCTGAGGGGGTTTGGGGGTGGTATAAATGTGAGGTTTTAGGTGACTGGGTGTGGACCTGCCCCCCTGGAAGCTCCACTATTGATTAAGCACCTACTGTGTGCAAAGAAAGGTCAAAGACTGTCCCTGTCTTCAAGGAGCTTACAGTTGAATGGGGAGGGAACATGCACATAAGTATATATTGAGCAAGCCTTAGACAGGATCAGTAGGGGATAACTAGCAGAGGGAAGGCCTTAGCATGAATAAAGAGGGGTCGCTTCCCACAGTGGGAGAGGGGGATTTAACTGGGACGGGAAGTAAATCAGGGAGAGCCCTCTAGGCCTGGGGACAGGGTTCGAGCTTGGAGGTTCCTGTCCCTAGAGGTCAGTGTCTAGATCTTGCTAACTCCCTGACCAATTCTCTACCCCCAAGGACACCCTTCTCTGGCTGTCCTGATCCTAAGGTAAATGGTCTGATTGGTACCCGTGGATTTGTGTTCTTGGCTGTGGGGAGGGGGCTTGCCCAGGGTCAGGACTCTGCAGGCCTTTTACTCAGGTCTGGAATGCTCATTGGAGACATCAGTACCAGCTCTGTCCAAGTGGGCTAAGTGACCACAGGTGGATGGGCAAAGAAAGATTGAAAAAGAGAAGCACAGGCAGTAGATGTGTGGGGTGGACACCATGCCACTTCTCTGCAGGTGCTCCTTCCTGGTTGCCTCCCCTGGCGTTAGGGGGCTCAGGCCTGGGAAGCATCACCCATGTTTCCCCCGATCACACTCCCTATTTTGGATTGCAGCAAATACAAAGCAACTTCATCATTGTGATCCACCCAGGCTCCACCTCTCTGAGAATGGGGCGAGCCACAGACACCCTCCCAGTCAGCATTCCCCACGTCATTGCACGGAGGCACAAGCAGCAAGGCCAGGCCACGTACAAGGACAGCTGGCTGCTCAGGGAAGGGCTCAACGTAAGTCTCCAGAAACTTCCAGACATTAGATCCCAACCTAAATATACATCACTTACCATTTATACTCAAAAACTCCATCTTGGAGTTCCTTCATTCATTCATGCTATATAGCATGGCCATTTGAGGCATATGGCCAGGGTAGGGGGAGGCTGCCTACAGTCCTGCTGTGGGGAGGCTTGGGCTCAGGATGCACTCTGGGGCCTGCATCATGTGGTGAGGGAGCCCCCCGAAGGGCTAGAGAACACAGTTTGGGCAAGGTGGGGAGACCTGCCCTTAATAACTGGCTGACTGACAACTGAATAAGCAAATTAACCAAACCACAGAATGTTTTGGCCCCATTTCTTACTCCTGGATTGTGTCCATGCATGGGCACTTACGCATTTATAGAATTTTGTTCTTTATTCTGGTTCACCCTTCTTTCTGTCCAGAAGCCTGAAAGTGCTGAACAGAGACAGAATGGCCTTAAAATGGTGGACCAGGCGATATGGTCCAAAAAGATGTCAAACGGTGCAAGAAGGATCCCAGTGTCCCCAGACCAGGTGAGGCTTTTGCTCATTTCTGTGGCTCGTTGCTGCACACCTAGTGCCTGATCCCTCCTTACAGGAATGAGTGAATGAACGGAACAAATGAATGAATGAACAAACGAATGAATGAATGAATGAATGAGAAAGGCACTTATTAGGCATTTGCCACATGCCAAACACTGTGCTGAGCTCTTTGCACTTGGGGCTCACACTCTAATGGGAGGGAGGGGAGGCAGCACATGACAGAAGGGCCAGCTTCAGGGCAGAAGGCAAGGCCCAGACATCCTTAAGGATCAGGAGTGGGGCAGGTGAGTTTAGGGGTGGGGGGCGGTCTAGGGCAGAGAAGGGGCCCAAATGATAAGGTCTGGAGGGTCCTGGGAGGCTGTGGCCAGGCAGGCTTTCATCCCATCAGAAAGGGTGGAGGGATTGTACCCCATTTCTTGGGCTCTCCGGGAGCAGTCAAAGCAGCTTGGGCAAAGGGAACAAGGAAGGGCATAGGTGGGGATAAGTGGTGTTCCTTTACTAGCTTCTAGTGCAGCTTTTCTCCTCTCAGTAGACAGTCTTCTTTGGCTGGTGGGCAGGGCTGCACACATTAGCTGTGTTTACTCATCCCTCTCACTGTGGAGGGCAGAAAAGGCATCTCCTTTAGAAGGAGCACACCTGTGCCTGCTGCCCATGGTGTTCCTGAGCTGGCATCCTTAGAACCATCCGAGGACCTTAGAGCCGCAAGGCGCCTTAGAGCTCCTCTGGATGGGCCATCTTTGCTTCTGAGTTACGAGATTACCAGGCCTAGAGATATTCTGTTGGAAAGACTGCCTTTGCCCTTGCCCTAATTTCAGGTTCTTGGACCAGGATCTTACTGGAGTCTTTGAAACCATGTGATCCAGTCCTTGCAGAAACTGTTCGGGGCAGTTATTTTGGGACCACGTAGAGACACAGTCTCTGTTCTCTGCAGAGTAAAGTGCTGTTCTCAGATCAATGATGAGAAAGCCCTGGCCAGGGGAAATGATCTTTCTGAGTAGAGAAAACACCCTTTTCTGGACCCTTGGGGTTCTTCCCCCTTGTCCAGGATCTTTGGTCAGGACTGCTACTCTTCCTAGGCTACGAAGAAGAGAGGAAAAGGTAGTCTGAATTTCATGTGTAAACTGAAGAAATTTTCTGAAACTCTCAGGCTCGCTCCTACAACAAGCAGATGCGGCCGGCCATCCTAGATCACTGCTCCGGAAATAAGTGGACAGACACATCTCATCACCCTGAGTATTTAGTAGGAGAAGAGGTGGGTAAGGCTGTAAAAAGAGGGCTTGGGGGGCAGGGCGCACTTGAGAATTGGAATGAAGAGGACTCTTGCTGTCGATTCACTTGGCCACTCAATGCTAATTGTTGATCTCTTGGCTGTCCCTAATCCTGCCTTTGGTCACTAAGCATTCAGACTGGCTGTTGAAGTGGTCCAGACTACTCTGGACATGGGACCACTCCATAAATGTTGGCAAAAATCTCTGGCCTTGGACCGGCAAAACCCAATAGACAGACAGACAGACAGACGGCGTCCTTCACAGACCTTGTGTTTTCTCCCCAGGCTTTGTATGTTAATCCATTGGACTGTTACAATATTCACTGGCCTATCCGCCGTGGTCAGTTAAATCTTCACCCCGGACCTGGGGGATCCCTGACTGCCGTCCTGGCAGACCTGGAAGCAATCTGGTCACATGTAATACAAAAGTATTTGGAAATCCCCCTGAAAGACCTGAAGGTGAGTGAAGAGCCCTTTCTGCTCAGATGGACCGAGGATTCTGCATGACAGAGGCCTGCCTGGCCTCCCCTTTGTCCCGAGAGGCTGGCCTCTGCACAGGTTGGAGCCGGCCTCCCCCTTTTCCTCTGCCCTCACCAGAGCTGCCCACTTGGGCCCACTTCCTCTTCACCTGTTACGTGAGTTTCATTATTCAGATTCTTGTCATTCAGAGAAAGCCGTGCAAAGGACTTTCCAGCCCGCAGTAGAGAAGTAGGGTGTGTAATTCCTGACCCCATTCAGAGAAGGTTGGGCAAGACCTTCTGAGCTTTCTTTGGATGGGAACAGAGTGTGACTTTTCTCTTCTTTTTAGTATTATAGGTGCATCCTGTTAATTCCTGATATTTACAACAAACAGCATGTGAAGGAAGTGGTGAATATGACCCTCATGAAGATGGGTTTCTCAGGTAAAAAAGCATTTATTGTGGCCTGCTGTCCGCAAGGCCCTGCTTCACTGAGTGTGGGGGGTAATTTAGGTGAGCAAGCTAAGAAGAATTTAGGGAAGAATTGGTATGGGCCAAGGCCCGGGACCCAAGAGGAGAGGGACACACCTTGAGCCAGGGAATGGACAAGACACAGAGGGGCCTCAGCTGCACAGTAGATGGAAAAGCCCGGGTTTTCTTGGGGAGTCACAGTCGGCCTCATTCACCGGTCTGTGCTCAGGGGAAGGTACCAAGTCCGAGTCTATCAAAGACCACTTTTTTGTAGGCATCGTGGTCCATCAGGAATCTGTGTGTGCCACCTTTGGGAGTGGCTTGGGCAGTGCGTGCGTTGTGGACGTTGGGGACCAGAAGACCAGTGTGTGCTGTGTAGAAGATGGAGTCTCCCATCGGAACACTCGGTGAGGGGCCGGGTAGATTTATGGGTATTCTTTCCCAGCCCATTGGTTTTCAGGGGATGGGTTTCATCGGGGCAGGTCATCCCTTCACCAATTCAGATAATGACTCTTGGTCTTTGTGAGTGCCCGGGCAGAGCTTGGTGATGAACCTCTTGAACTTAGCTTGGTTCTCTGATGAGAGATGGATAATCCATCTCTGGGCCCTGGCCCTACAGCCCATTTAGCTTGGTAGAACCTGGCAGAACCTGCCCTCAGCCAGCAGGCTGCATTTAGAATGAAGGGTCACCCAAATTCCACCGTGATGAGGCGCTGGAGGCAGAACTCGGTGATCATGGATCGGCAGTGCCAACACATCCCCATGGCAAAAGGGTGTGCCCTGAGTGCTGTGTACTAGCCCTCCCCCAGCGGCTGGGCATGGGATGGAAGTGCCCACTGCAGAAGTCTGGCAGAAATCCCCATTGAATAATGTCATGTTGAAGAAGACGGATTTAGACCTGATTACCCAGCCCATAGCCTCCCTTCTCTCTGCCTTGGCAGTGGAGACCCCAGTACATGACTCCACGCTGCAGGTGGCTAAGGTAGATGGTGACCAAGCTCCCCACTCAGAGGGGAGAGCTCTGACTTCCCAAGATGCCTTCACCACGCTGTCCCATAACTGGTCCTCCCCTTCCTCTTCCCCCTCCCCACCTTCAGGGGGTAGCGACCCCAGGAATACAAGTGAATTTTCATAAGGGCCTAAGCAAAGAAAACTGCCGACAATGAGTCCTCTGGGGTTGGGCAAGGTCATGTTGTCCACAGTGACCTCTCTCCTCCCTCCACATCCATGGAGATGTTGCAGCCCCTTGGGCTTCTGCATTGTCCATCTCGGGTGAACCGCCAGCCCTGCCCTCTTCTCTCTGTTTCAGGCTTTGTCTCGCCTATGGGGGATCCGACGTCTCGCGATGTTTTTACTGGCTCATGCAGCGGGCGGGGTTCCCTTACAGAGACTGCCAGTTAATGAACAGGATGGACTGCCTCCTCCTGCAGCACCTCAAAGAGACCTTTTGTCATCTGGACCAGGTAGGCACAAAGCCCCAGCCCCCTCTCTGCTTTTTTCTGTGTGTGTCTGGAAGAACAGTGACCACAGACGTGGGGAGCTCCCTGATTGGCATCAGGAATGCCGCGCCTTGGCCCTCGTTGGGCCCTTCACAGCTGCTGTTGACCAACGGACATTATAATGGCGGGGGGACCTGTTTTATTTGGGGACCTTTCCTGTCGTTTTATGAATTTCACAGTTCTCGGGTTTCCCTGAAAACTTAGGACATCTCTGGCCTCCAAGACCATGAGTTTCAGATCCGACACCCGGACTCCCCGGCCCTGCTTTACCAGTTTCGGCTCGGGGACGAGAAGCTACAGGTAACGCTGGGCTAGGGGGTGGCCCTTGGTGTAAATGCGGGCACAGAGCTATGCCTTCTCCCAGGGGCCAGGCTGTTCTGCCCTCTTCATTGGGACAGGCTGGCGGTGCCATCCAGCAAACTCTGCCCTGTCTTCCCTTGTGTAGGGAGAGAAAAGCAGAGGCACGGATTCTGTCTCTGGCCCTCAGGCAAGTTATTTAAGCTCTTGGGGCCTCAGTTTCCTCATTCGTAAAGTAAGGTTCTTAACCTCTTGTGTCACTGACCCCTGGTAGTGGCGCTCTGGGGAAGCCTGTGGGTCCTTTCCCGAAAATTGTTTGTAAATACATGAAATGCAATGCATAGGATTACAAGTGGAGCTGGTCACGTTGAAACACAGTTAGTAAAATATTCAGAAATAAACATTCACAGACCCGAGCCCGCGCCCCAGAAATCTGTCCGTGGATCCCTGGGTTAGAGCCCCCAAGCTCAACGACCCCTAAGGCCTCATAACCAGAACGTCTGCAAACGCAGCGTTCTCACAGTGCGCTGGGCCCTGTGCTCAGCGCTCTACACATTTTATCTCAGTGGGAGGCAGGGGCCGTGATAATCCTCATTTTATAGATGGAGAAACTGAGGCAAATGGTTCAGTGACTTGGCCAGGGTCACAGAGCTAGGAAGCATCTGGGGCCAAGTTTGAACTCAGGGTCTCCTGCCTCCAGCCCCAGCCCTCTGACCATTTGACCTTTTCCTGGACGCCCTCAGACGTTGCTCTCTCTATATTTCCCAGTTTTACAGTGATGCATTTAATTGCCATCTGATGGGGGCAGCAGGTGGGGGTCAGAGGGTCCCCAGGGGCCCGAAGGGCCAGTGTGACCAGGAGGTGACCCCAGGAGCACATGGCTCTTCCTTCTCTCCTTTAGGCTCCGATGGCTTTGTTTTACCCTGCGACCTTTGGCATCGTCGGCCAGAAAATGACGACGCTGCCCCAGAGATCACAGGGTGACCCTGAGGACCCTCATGACGAGCATTACCTATTAGCCACACAGAGCAAGCAGGAGCAGGTCAGTCCCTGGGGGGCTCGGGGTTCCCCCAGCTTTGGAGCAGTTCTTAGTGAGTCTGCCTCGACACAGAAGGGGAAGGGGCTGAGGGGCAGCAGTTAGCCTAAAGATGATCTGGAGGTTTGAGTGGACCACAGGCAAATGGAGTCTGCTTCCACAGTGTGATGGCATGGTGTCCGTGGCTATGTGTGGGAAGGTCTTTGGTCCCCGTCCTCCCCTGGACAGACCATGGCCGTAGCTTCATTTACAACCCTGGGCCTTGCTCTGCTGGGCAAAGCCCCAGTGAGCTGGACAGTGTCCAGCGGAGGGCAGCCAGGATGGGGATGGACGGCTCATGCTGTGGCAGGGTCACCTGAAGGCAGCAGAGACATGGGAGCTGTGTTCGAGGGCTGGGCAGTCTGTCCAACGGAGGAGGGAAAGAGCAGGTCGGGGGACGCTGAGTGAGTCGTGCCCCGGCCATCTCTGGAAGAGCGTGACTCCCAGGGGGAGTGTCCTCCTCAGGTGGACCCCAAAGTCCCTTCCTGTGACTTGGGGGAGGAGCCCCACCCCCGCAGACTTCCTGTCCTGGTCTCACTCCCTGTGAGGGCTCATCCCCCCTTGTCCCGGCCCATGCGGCCCCTGGAGCTCCAGCTCCTTCTGTGAGGGCAAAGGGCGACGCTCCCCTGTGTCTTCTGCTCTCCCTTCAGTCCGCCAAAGCCACCGCCGACCGCAAGTCCATGGCCAAGCCTGTCGGCTTTGACAGCGACCTGCGTGGCCAGTCCTCGGATGTGTCTGAGAGGCTCCACCCACAGGAAGTGGAGTTGGGGCCGTCCCAGAGCGACTGCCTGATGGCGGGCAACGAGTCCGAGGAAGCGCCCACCGCCCTGATGTCCAGGAAAACCGCCGTCTCCCAGTTTGAAGGGAAGGCCCTGGGCCTGGACAAGGCCGTCCTGCACAGCATCGACTGCTGTGGTAAGAGGGCGTCCTCCTCACGGGGGAGGGGCTGTTCTAAGGACCGGACCCTGCCCCCCTCATCACATCCGGGAGGGTCTTAAGCCCTTCAGAGGCTCTCAGTCGGCCTCCACTTACCTGTAGGTCATCTTCTAGGCCATGATAATAATGGCTAATACTTGGAACCTGTAGAGGCCCCCGTACAGGAGCCCGGCAGGGAGGTGCTGCTCTTATCCCCATTTTACAAATGAGGAAACAGGCCCAGGGTCACACAGCTAGGAAGGGTCCGAGGCTGGATTCGAACTTGGGCCTGAAGGCATGGGGATCTCGCTGTCCTCACAGCCTCAGATGATACGAAGAAGAAGATGTACAGCTCCGTCCTGGTGGTGGGCGGCGGCCTGATGTTCCCCAAGGCCCAGGAGTTCCTGCAGCACCGGATCCTGAACAAAATGCCCCCGTCCTTCAGAAGGGTCGTGGAGAACGTGGAGGTCATCACCAGGCCGAAGGTAATGGTAGTGATGCTGGCGCCAGGCGCCGAGACCGGCCACTCCCGGGCTTGTTGGGCCCAGAAAGGGCGGGGGCTCGCGCCTCAGTCCCTCTCCTGCCCTCTCTCTGAGGTGGCCCCAGTTTATTCCATCTGTGTCATCTCCCCACCAGATGAGCTCCTTAGGGCCAGGACCTCTCTTGCCTTTTCTGTGTGTCCCCGCACTCAGCACAGGGCCTGACACATAGGAGGCACTGCATGGGTGCCAATAGACTGACTAACAGATCCTCCTTAGGACATGAGGTGAGAGAAGAGCTTGGATGTTTGGGCTCAGAGCTGATGTAAAACCAGCTTGTACTGAGACTCTGAGGACATGACTATAAGGCACATATTCATAGGGTGCCAAGGCCATTCACAGACCCCCACTGGATCCCCACCCTGGAAAGTGGGGAGTAGGAGTAGTGATGTCAGTCAGGGGATGGAGGGAGAAGTGGAGGGAAGGGAGGGGCATGACCGGCCCCGGGCAGCAGCCCAGCTGCCTGCTTCCTGGCCATCTCCCCCACACTCCTGCACAGCTGAGGAGGGGGCTAGAATCGGTAATCACTAGGATTGCAAACCTTGTAAACCATTGGGTCCAGCCCCCTCCTCGTACAGATGGAAAGACTGAGGTCCAGCGAGGTTTGGCATTTCAGTTTTGAAGCCTCCTCTGCCTCTTCCTTTGTAAATGAGCCAACCATGGAAGTTAGGGTGCCGCAGGCCAGCCGTGCATCACCTTGAGTCTGCTGAGCGGGTCTGTCCCTGGAGGGTGGGTGGGCTCTCTGCACCATCAGTACTTAACATGGGGTCTCCCCTGCCCCCTTTCCCCAGTGTTTGTAGAAACAGGCTGTTCAGTCTTACCAGCCTCTGTGGGAGAGAAGCCCTCTGTGCTTGTCCCAGTGGTGGCAGGAGAGCCACGCTGGACCATGCTCACAGGCCAGGCCAGGCGGCGTGGTCCCACGCCCCACGTGTTGGTTCCTTGTTTGGTTTTCCTTTGTATCCACGCTGCCTCCTGCGGTGCTGGCAGGGTCTCAGCACACTCCTGGCATGGCAAAAACAGTTGTTCTCAAAACTGGGAACAAAAACTGCTGATGGAAAGGGTAAAGGTTTGGTCTCATAGGTCACTTCATCCCTTAAGTGGACTCTGACCCGAATGCACAGTTGGTTTTGCAGCCTGTCCCCTGTGTGTCCCCAGGACATGGATCCTCGTCTGATTGCGTGGAAGGGCGGAGCTGTGCTGGCCTGTCTGGACACCACGCAGGAACTGTGGGTCTACCAGCGGGAGTGGCAGCGCTTTGGAGTCCGTATGCTGCGTGAGCGAGCCGCTTTCGTGTGGTGAGCCCCGGGTGCGAGTGCCGACGAGAGTGAGCCATGCGGTATGGAAGACTCGCGTCTCATTGATTTTTCTAATTTATGGGTCCTCATATTGGGAGTATATTGGAAGATACATGAAATCCCGCTTCCTGCTGAGGGTGTAGTAGTAATCGTTTAAGAACTGCAGATTGTACATATGATCAAGCACTTTGGAATAAATTTTGGGCATTGCTCAACTCTCTTGGCCCCATTTTCGTCACAGAAATCCCAGAGCTGTTGACATAGTTGGCAGCTAGTGAAGTCCTTCGCTTAGGTTGGGTTTAGACCGTTGTCACAAGGTGGCAGATGGTAACCACAGGCCCCTCACAATGCACTCGTGCTCCTGGCTCGTCCACTTGGGAATCTCCATTTCTGGTCCCATTTCCCATATTATTCTGCAGACTAAAGGTCAGGGTCAGGCCAGTCCTCACTGACTGCGTAGGGCTCCTGTGCGGCTCCTTCCTTCTGTCTTCCTGTGCTTCAGGGACGCTCCTTCCTGTACATCTGCCCCCGGGGAAGGCAAACACCTTTGCTAAGAGCATGAGGAGAGTACCATTAGGGAATCCCAAGGTGAAGGAAGAGGGGACCAAAATCCTGCCCCAGCACGTGAGCTCTGCCTGGGTGCAGCTTGGACTCTGGTAGGCGTGGTCCAGGGAGCCGAAGCTCTGGACAGACTATTGGCTGCCTCACAGAGCGGGAGGATGCCCCACCCCAGAGGCGTTCCCCCAAGGACCAAGCCTCAGAATGGCCATACGTACCGAGTACAAGCCGAGAGCATGGAGCAGAAACGGCAAAGGAACCTGTCGCCAATCCTGGATGCCGAGGGAACC
This sequence comes from Dromiciops gliroides, assembly GCF_019393635.1. Lineage (NCBI taxonomy): Eukaryota > Metazoa > Chordata > Mammalia > Microbiotheria > Microbiotheriidae > Dromiciops > Dromiciops gliroides. The sequence continues at coordinate 753,074,921 of NC_057861.1, forward strand.
ACTTGTCTTAAGGAGAGTCTAGGGTGGGTTGGACCACGGGACCTGTCCTTACCTCCAAGGTTCTGTGGCTCCAACAATAAGCTTAGCACGGCGCTGGGCACACAGTATGCACTTCATAAATGGTTTCCTTATTCAGCACTGAGGGGTTATAATGTTGGTACAACAGACATTGGCGTTCTCATTGTGAGGGACCCAGAAGATGAAGAAGCTGCCTCATTTGGAGGGTGACTCGCCAAGAACCTCTTTGGAGAAGCAAGTGAAGAAGTGGGCAGAGCTGGGTCCATCACACAGAGGCCCCGTGCAGGGTCACCCTCGATCGTGGCTCGCCATGGGCAGACTGACCACCCCGAGCTGCCTGGAGCCCGGGCTGCTGTATACCTGAGCACTACCTGGTACCTGCAGAGGGCAAAAGAGTGGACATTCTAGGAACGGCTCCTAGTCTAGTGTGGGAGAACACAGACAGAACCACGGACAAACAAGCTCTGGACAGGATAGAGTGGAGATACTCAGAAAGAGAAGGCACCAGAACTAGCTGGGGAAAGGTGACTTGGATCCCCTTCTCTGGGTTTCTTTCTGGAGCTCCTTGGCCAAACCAGTCAAGTCCAGCCACACCTGTGGAGCCGGGCTTTCTTTACCCTCTTAAAAAAAAAAAAAGGCTCTTTGTATTGAAGTTCAAAATTAATTTTAAAAAAGGAAAAAACTTTTTATTGATACCTTTTTTAAACATCACCTTCGTTCCTGAATGTATCCTTCCCTGCTCTCATACTCAGAGACCTCAATATAAGAAGTAAAGAATACCCAAAGAGCTCGGCCAAGCTCCCCAGCCCCTCGCTTCCTTGGGGCCCAGCATGGACCGGACAGCTGTGGAGGGTTCAGGTTTTGTCACTGTCGTTCTTTCTGTTTGCACTGCTCTGTGTTGTTTCTGTGGTCCACCATCCACTGCCCTGCATCAGCCCGTGTGAGTCTGTGCTTCTCTCATGTTTCACCCATTCTATGGGAACCTGCTGACTTGGCCATTTCCTGGTCCTTGGGCATCCACTCTGCTGCCATTTCTTTGCTACTGCTGTGAATGTTTCCAAGTGTAAGGGATTTTGTGTATCTTGACCCCTTCCCATCCCATGCTAAGTGGCCGTATCTCGGGGCAGGAGGGGACAGACGACGCATCATCCCCAGTTGCTCTTCAGAAAGGTTGGGCCATTTTAATCTTTGCCAGTTTCCTGGGTACAAGGGGAACCTGAGACTGGTTTTAATTGATTCTTAGTGATCTGGAGCAGTCTTTCACATGGTTGTCAGTGATTTACAGCTCTTTAGAGGATTGCTTATTCCTCTCCGTCAACCACACGTCTGTATTAGCTTCCTCTATATCTGGGACGTCAGACCTTTGTCTGAGATCACTGATTGAGAAGGGTTGGTTTGGTTTTTTCCTCCAAATCAATAGCTTCCTAGTTGTACTTTGTTAACACAAGAACTTTAAACTTTCACATCATCAGAGTGGTCTATGTGGTCTTTTATGATCTCATAGTCCGTGTAAGGTCCCTGATCTGGTTCTCTTCGGGGATTTTCACGGTGGGAACTTTAATATTTAAATATTACGGTTCTTTATCTTGTTTGAGCATGTTGTGGTATATGGTGTGTCAGTGATCTGAGCCCATTTCCTCTCAAATGCCTTTCTAGTTTTTCAGCATTTCTTGTCAAATAGGAAATTCTTCCCCCGGGTAATCTACATTCGTAGTTTTTTGAACCCATGGCATAGTTTAGGTTCCCTTGTTTCTCATTCGACCTCATCTAGGCTGTTTTGCTGATCTGCTCCTCTGCTGCTTTACATCTTCTCATTTGAGATCTAAAAGTGTAAATCCCCTTTTATTCTAATATATTTTCCAATTTTACTTGAATTTCTTTAAAATTGTTTCCTTCGAGATTCTCAACCTCTTGTTCTTCCAAATGAATTATGTTGTTACTTTGTCAAGCTGCAGATTATCCCCTGGTTGGTTTCTTAGTGTGGCTTTCAAGACCATGATATATCCCCTCATCCCCATTACACAGTAATTTGCATATAGCAGGTGTTCAATAAATGTTCCTTTGAAGTAATCAGTCACTCTTTATGTACATTTGTGGAAAAGGAGCAGAAATAGTCACTTCCAAGTCGTGAGGATCAGCCAAGAGAAGTTTTACACGCTTAGCAAATGCTTCTGTGGCTAAAAATACATGGCCTGCTCTACAGAGCTCTAAATGTTTGCCTTCCTCTCCCTCCCTGTTTCCTGGCACCCCCCAGAAGCTGGCCGCACATTCTCCTTCCAGTAGGGCTGAGGTGTTACTGAACGATGGCTCCATTTCACTTAGTGTTTGTGCCACCACAAGGGAAGCTCTTGAATGGTTTTCCCCTCTGCTTCCTGAAGTGTGCCCTGTTCTTCCTGGTCCCTTGGTCATTTGTCTCCTTGAAGCAGCATGGGGATGATTAGCTGGCACGAGCTCGCCCTGAGGTGTGCAGCAGGTCCCCGGGGCTAGACGGTGAGGAGGTCTTTGCAGAAGGGGTTGGCGTCCTTCATGAGCTGGTATGTGGGACAGACGCTGAGAGCACTGTGATCCTCATCCAAGGCAGCCTCCCCGAGCAAGACAACCAGGTACTTATCCAAGGAAACTTGGCTTCTCAGGTCACTACAGAAAAGGTTGAATGCGAGAGCAAAGAGGTCTTGGGAGCCCTCTCTGTGCCTGCCCACACTGGGGTTACAGGAGCTGTCACAGGAGCCCGTGGGGCTGGAGAAGAGGAACACAACCTTGGCCGCCTCCTTCTTCTGGGTCGTGAGCCACAAGACAAGGCCCATGTCCGCTATCTTCCTCTTCTGCCACTGGTCGAGGATGACGTCACTCCTGCAGTGACCCTGCAGGTACTCAGCAAAGTCGCAGATGGTGTGGTAGAAGCAGACATGGGGGTGGTACACAACAAGCACCTTAATGGGTCGAAGCAGCGTGGGCTTGTGGAAAAGGTTCTTCTTGACCTTGTCTGGGAACAGAAGACAAGCAATGCACTCATTAGCTGGGAGAGGCCGATAGAAGGGGATGCTAAGAAGGTGTCTTCCTTCAGTGTCATCAGGCAGGGGCCCTTTGGGATCACGGACTCTGCACCTGCCTCACAGGGTTGGGGTGAGCTGTCATCACATCCCAGCCATTCTGCCACACCTCTCCTCACCTCAGGAACACCCCTTTAGTCTTCATCAACTAACAGGGGCCACAAATGTAAACCCCGAAAGATCCTCGAGAGCCAACACATAACTTAGCAAAAGGAGAGCAACTTCATTACAGACAAAACTGGCCCCTCCAATTGCCTGGACGTGACCAACATTTTAACAGCTGTCGCCATACAAATCCTCATTACCTCAACCCTCTGTGGAGTGAAAAGCTCTCAGAATAGAGGCTATGGGGCAGCTAGGTGGCACAGTGGATAGAGCACTGGCCCTGGAGTTAGCAGGACCTGAGTTCAAATCCGGCCTCAGACATATAACATAACAACAACATTACTGGTTGTGTGACCCTGGGCAAGTCACTTAACCCCAATTGCCTCATCAAAAAAAAAAAAAAAGAATGGAGGCCAAGCAGAACAAATCAGAAGTGCATGGGAAGAGGGGGAAGCACACAGATCATTATCATCCCATCTGCCAACAGAACTGTATTGATGGGGGCAGCTAAGTGGTGTAATAGATAAAGCACCGGCCCTGGATTCAGGAGGACCTGAATTCAAATCTGACCTCACACTTTATACTTACTAGCTGTGTGACCCTGGGCAAGTCACTTAACCCTCATTGCCACCACTCCCACCCCACCCCCGCCAAAAAAGAACTGTATTGACGATGCTTTTGAGGAACCCCTAGAACAGGAGCTTGTATCCAGTCACCAGAAGTTGTTGTTTTATTCACCTGTGCAACAATTGGCCACATATTCAACATAAAAGAATTGTTGGATTCCTGACCTGGCCCAGCACCATTTCTATCTGGAGTCCCTCAAATAGAGGGTGAAGAGAACAATGACAACTAACATTCATTTTGACATAAAAATTGCTTCTGGGATCAGATGAGAGGGAGTTTTTAGCCAAGGTCTCCCTCTTTTTTTTTTTCAGTAGACCGGACAGAATCTAGGTGGGAGCCAGTCATAAAGAAAACAGGATCCTCTTCCTGCTAGCATAGATACGCACAGCAAGGACCAGCCAGAGTTTCTTCCTTTCTTTTTTTTTCCTTTAAATGTTATTTATTTATTTTTAGTGAGGCAATTGGAGTTAAGTGACTTGCCCAAGGTCACACACAGCTAGTAAGTGTCAAGTGTCTGAGGCTGGATTTGAACTCAGGTCCTCCTGACTCCAGGGCCAGAACTCTATCCACTGCGCCACCTAGCCGCCCCCAGAGTTTCTAAGGGTCTAAAATAAGATAAAATTCTAACTCGTTTTGGACCATTTTAATCAGCAGTAAACTCAACTGACAACTTATAGAAGAATCCAATTCAAGTTAATTGAAACTTTTTTTTTTTTTACCTTACTCCCCCTTTCTAAAGTGTATGAACACGAGGAGTGATGTAGTGCTTGCAGAAGGGCCAGCACCAGGTTTGGAGAGAGGGGTGCTGATTTTGAAGGGCTTGTCACTCTGGACAAAAGGGGGGCTTTGGCCTAAAGAGCCCCAACAACAGCCCAAAGCGCCTCTTAAAGTGGGCTGAGCAGCAGTTTAAGTTTCAGGCTCGGTGGTTATCCCTCCGTGGGCCAGGAGGTGGCGCCATCTCTCCACCTTCCTCCATCATAGCAGCCGGTCATCCGTCTAAACCCCAGAGCTCTGTGTAATGGGATTCCACCCTCTGTATTACAGAAATAGACGGGAGAAGGACCATGGGCCAGATGCCATCCTTCTACTGGAATAACTCCACAGATTAAAAGCCCTTTACTGAAATAGCCCCGTACCTTCCCTCTCTGTCTCTGTCTCTGTCTGTTTCTCTCTCTGTCTCTGTCTCTGTCTGTCTGTCTGTCTGTCTCTCTCTCTCTGTCTCTGTCTCTGTCTGTCTGTCTGTCTCTCTGTCTCTGTCTCTGTCTCTGTCTCTCTCTCTCTCTCTCTCTCTCTCAGTATTCCCTTCTCTGTGGATGGGTCAGCTTCATAGGACCAGCAACTTGTGTTTTCTAGTATAGGCAGCAAAACCTCAGGATCATTTGCCTGCTACTAAGAGGCCTTGGGGAGACTTCAGGGGAGAAGCAGTGTTAGAAAAGGCTTCTTAAACATTTACGTGTATTTATGCCTCTCTCTCCTGTGCTGGGGGGCTCTGAGGAGATGAGATGACTGAGTAGACACACCGTGTGTCAGTTTGTCAGTATATCCAGGACCCGTGAGCTACGTGAGAGATTCTCCCTCCATACAAACGCCGTCCTTGCACGTTCATGGACAAGCATGCCAATGTCAGGGATAGAAAAGAACACAGAAACGATCTCTTCCTCCGCCCTTGACAGCTGGGACCGCTTTGGGGCATCTGATCGTCAGGACGATCATTAGAGTCCCACAACATCACCACAAAAGGCCATTCCCAAGATTCCGCACTTGCCATAGCCATTAATGTTTGGCCTTTTAGAAGGGATCCTGAGGGAACACAGAAGTCAGATACAGGTGCTGGGTGTAGGAGTGTGTGTGGGAGAACTGGCGTGGGGCAGGGCTGGGGCTCAAGCTGTCACCCGTGCCGATCCCATCGCATTTCCACCGATGCTGCCAGGTCACAGAGGAGGTGTGCAAGCCCTTACCGTGCCTCCAGAGAAGATAGAGTCCAACTGCTAACACCCACACGGCCACACTCAGAGTGGGGAGAATAAGGAACAGCCGGTGACTCCTTGGTTGGCTGTTGTCTAACAAAAGAAGCAGAACCACAACTGCATTAAATAGGGTTTATCTCTGAAGGTCCTTTCCCTCTTCCCCAGCTGCATACCCAGGACAGAATCTCCCTGGCACCAGAACACAATCGAGGGGGCCTTTCTGAGGACCAGGCTCACTCTGGGATCTTAATGGTGCTGGGAGGAGCTCATCAGTTCCCATTTGAGGCCAGAAGAAGCAAATGGAATAAGATGGAAACACCCTTCTCACTCCATCCCTTCCGCCAGGATGCATCTCACCCCCCTTGTCCTTATGCCGGCTTTGTTGGCCTTTTCCTGTGATTTTAACTAATTAGACGCTAAGTAAGTTCTCCAAAGCCAGGCACTCTGAGAGCTTGAGCTGTTGAAGCCAGAAGGGCAACAGAGTTCCCTGAACCCCTTTTATACAGTATACTTCCCTCTAGCACGGTGAAGCAACTGTGACTTAGAGTTAAAAAAGTAGCACTCAGTCATGCAATTAAAAAAAAAAGGACCTGGGAAAATCATTAGACACTTACTCGAGCCTCCTGGGTTGATGATTTCTGGGCAGCTGAATATAGTTCCTCTGTGCCGTGTGCAGTCATTGTTGCATGTAGAGAAATAAGGAATTATCTGGGAAAAATAAGGTGGTTGTGTTTGTTTCTGGATATTGGGGCCACATTCCACCATTACCTATATCTCCTCCACTGGCCCCTCACCTTTCCTTAAGAGTCAGAGTAGCCCAGTCTCCTCTTTTTTACAAGAAAGGAAACCAAGGTCCAGAGAGAGAGAGAGAGAGAATGTCACAGACGAGATCCGAGTTCCTTCCAGCTCTGACACCCAAGGTGTAGATCTATATGCTGCCCGAGTCCCTAATTCTGACTCTTTATCTGAAAAACGCAGATCAATCCGACCCAATAAGCAGATATACTGGGAGCTGGGAATACCGAGAGAAATATGATGCGGTGCTTGCCCTCAAAGAGCTTATGTTCTTCCAGCACACCAACACTCTGGTCTTGTGTGCCTCCACCGAGCAATATATGAAGAATGAACAAATGAAATAAAACCACCTCTTTTGGCCAACAATCAAAAAAACTTCCCATTTACCAAGTGCCTAAAGCTTTCTGGTCTATCTGCCCCCCACCCTGCCATCACTAAAATTTTTAATTTGGGTTTTGGGGTTTTTTTAAATAAATTACTTCCTATTAGTAAACATGTCTTCTCAGACCAATCCTGGTAGAGGCCTTTTTTTGACTTAGGCTAATCATTTTTAAGATGTTTCATGGACTCTGGTGAACTGTCCTCGGCCACATCATGCATCATACCTGCCCAGCTGCTGCCCCGTGGAGATTCAGCAAATGAAAAACAACCTGAAATTTAACAGGAACTTAGGCAGTTCAAGAATGTCTCACTTGGTGTTGTCAGATGGCCATTTTCCCATGGAAAATGGTTTAGGTTCTCTGGGTCTCAGTTTCCTTATGGACATAGTGAAGACAACAATTTCAGTTTTACTGGATAATAAAGATTTGCCCTAGCAGTGACCCAGAAGCGGACCCCTGCATACCCCTCCACACGAGCCCCTCCGATTCTCATGACAACTTGGTGAGAGGGTCTGTGGAGTTATTATCGTCTTCATTTTAGAAATGAAACTGAGGATCAGGTTCACACATATAGTGAGTGATGGGGCCAGGACCGGATCTGCCTCATGGGGCTGCTCTGAGGATCCAGTGTCCTGAGTGCCAGGAAAGAGCTTGGGAAAGTGTCAAGTCAGCTGGCCCCTGTTCTCAAGGTGCTCATGTTCTAATGAGGGGAACAGTCTGTGTGGGAGGAGCAGCCCCAGTCAGCTGAGAAGGCCCCGTGCTTTTTAGGGTGCTGAGCAAGCCAGATAAGGCCTCTCCTTTAATGTCTCCAGCATTGGGCCTTCAAGGCTCGCCCACATTGACTTGAGAGTCTGTATCCTGGGCTGGGCAGTCAACCCTGGAAAGATGCTGAAAATCAAGATGGCTTCGTCCATCCGCGGTGCCTAAGATTCGTTGTCTATTACAAGATGGCTGGCACTCAGGTAGAGACTCTCCCCCAAGGAGCGGAGTGTCAGAGTTCATCGTCCCCTCTCCTGAGCTGGCCAGGAGAGTGGGCGCTCACTCCCTTTCGGGACCAGGGGCTGATGGGAGGGCAGGCCTCCACCCCACCTTGTGTAAGAGCAATTGAGGTGCAGACTTATTTTCAGAAAAAGCTAGGTCTGTTATTATTATTACCTTCATTAAACAGATAAGGAAGCTAAGGGACCTACCGGCCTCAGGGCACAGAATCGAGTGGTCTGACTTTTAGGGATTCTCCAACTTTCTGAGTCCCTGTGGGGCTCCAGGTTGTTTTTCACTCTGGGGAACCCCGCCCCGCCCCCCAGTGACTGGGCAGGTGTGTCAGGACATGAAGCTGGACCCCAATGTGTCACACACTCCGGCCTCACACCTATTCACAAACAAAGGCAGCAGCTTTGTTGACTCCACCAGATACTAGAGAGGTGGAGTCAGTGTGGACCATCTGCCCCCTTTAACCCCCCCTTTCTCCCCGCTCCTGCCCATTCAAGGGGACAACAACCAGGCAGCTTGACCTAGGTGCTTCACAAAGGAGAGCTGAGCAAGAGAGGGAGCATGGGACGAGTGCTGTCTGCAGCTGAATTCACTGGGGGGGGGGGGGGAGGAGGATGGAAAACAAGCCAGGGAAGGCTTAGTTACCTGTACCACAGCCCCTTTCCCTTCCTCCGCCGTCACTGGGATGGCCACAGAAACCCGGCTCTGGTTCAGCTGATGGAAAGAACAGCCCTGGTTACACGGGAGACCGATGGGCTCCGAGGAGGGGGAAGCCTCGGCTGTCAGTGACCCATCTCTGCTGCCACACACCCACTCCTCACGGACCATGGCACCCAGGTCACAGATGCCCAGCACACTGCTGGCACAAGAGCCATCGGGGAATCCTTCCCAGGGAGCCTTCCTGGGGCAGACCCCAGTAATCAGTCCTTTGGAGCAGTCGGACAACCTGCCTACTCTGTGCCTAGCACTGGGCTAAGCCCCTTAGAGACAGAACCTTCAATAAGGACATTTCAAGTGCTCTCATCTAACCAACAGGGCTTGGGCTTTCTGGGGAAAGCCAAAACATCAGGAGCAAAGTTAGGGCCCCAGGGATCTGACTGAACAAAATAAGGTCTGAGGAAACGAGAACATTCTTGTGCCTCAAGAGCCAGCAAACAGGGATTCAGAGACTCAAGAACGGTAAAGTGACGAAAGGAGAACCGGGGGAACATGATGTAAAGGAAGGGGTGAACTCAACCCCATTGGCATGAGGGATCTGGGTCCTAGAGGATGGAGAATGAAATCCTCGCTCCCTCCATCAAAGGATTGTGAAGGCAGGTTCTTATGCTGATCAACGGCCACTTGGTTTTGTTCACTTGTTTGTCCTTATTCCAAGGAAGGGAGTATTCAGGGAAATGCTGGTGGCTTAAGAAACAAAAGCCTTTGATAAAACAGAACTGATCCATTCAGGCCTGAGACACTCAGGCCTGGGCCCTGTCCAGCTTATATTGGGGTCTGGCCTTCTCCCTTTTCTGAGATAAGCGAGGAGGAGGAGGAGGAAGAGGAGGAGAGGCTGCAAAGGGAAAGGGCCGAGCCCGGGGAGAAGCGAAGGAGGTACCTCCAAGATGTCTGTGGCCATGAGGATATCGTCATTCTCAATCAGGACTGTGTATCTGAACCCCAGGCTGCTGGTGCTAAAATTCACCTCCACACTCTTCTCCTTCTGACATGCGGTGATGTTTGGGCTCCACAGGCTCCCTGTGGGTTATTCCAAGATGGGAAAGGAAGAGGTCACCAACTCAGCCTGATGCCAAGTCTTCCCTCCACAGAAGCGAATGCCCCATACTCAAAGGCTCTGGGATCATCTTCACTGTTGGCCAGGAGAAGTTCTGACTTCCCCAGAAGGAAGCCAAGCACACCGGAGAAGGCATTGCCTCCCCCCCACCAAGACCTGTCTTGTCCAGTATCCTGCTACACAACCATGAGCAAGTCACTTGCCTGCTTTCTCCTCAGTGAAAGAAATGGGTTTGATGGGAGAGTCTCTATGGGTACCTTCCATTTGGAAGCTCCTGTGGTCAAAGGTACCAAAGACCATTCTTCCCTGCAGCGGCTTCCACACTGAGGGAGGCGTCAGCTCACAGGTGTAGACCCAGAAGGGCCCTCAAAGACCGCTGAGTCCGACTACCTCATTCTACAGGGGAGGAGACTGAGGCCCGGAGAAGGGAAGGGCATTGCCCTGGGTTACACAGGCGGGAAGGAGCAGAATCAGTATTTGAGCTCAGGTCCTCTGGCTGCAAACTCAGAGCTCCTTCCACTGTACTTTGGAACCTGGCTTCATGTCTCAGAGGAAGAGGTGGCAGTAGGCATTCATGCCGGCACTTTGGGGGCACTGGGACATTAAGGAAGGTGGCCAGCGACCGGCCTGACCTCGTCTAGCTCGCTCAGTGGACGCCGTGTGTCGATGAGGAAACAGCACAAACCCCAAACCTCCCCTGGCACAGGCTCCCCACTGTGAGCGTCACCCACTGTGAGCGTCACCGTGGCTTTATTCATGTGAATTGCAAATCAAGCCCATGGTTCCCTTCTGGGAACCCGAAGGGTGTGGCCGTAGAACGGGCCTTAGTTCAGGCTGCTTTGTGCCCAGTTCAGCGACACTGCCCAGAAACAGAACTAAGAATCTGATTGTGGGGCCAGAACCCCACTGGACACCTTAGGAATCACCCCACTTCCAAGGCCCACAAAAGTTCTACAAAAACTTGGCTCACAGCAGCCCCATAGGGCTGGCTTGTGGAAAGCTTATCCCCCTTCTACAGAGGAGGGAACTGAGGCTGAGAAAGTTAAATACTAACATTTATATGGCACTTTAAGGTTGGCTAAGCATTTGAAAAATATGATCTCAGTATGATCCCCATTCTTCAGATGGGGAAACTGAGACAGGCAGTGATTAAGTGACTTCTCCAGGCTCACACACCTAGTAAGTGTCTGAAGCTGAAAGGTGACATATGGCCATCTTATCAACCCTTTCATTTTACAAATGGTAAAACTGAGGTAGACATCAAATGATGTGCCCAGGGTCCCCCAGCTAGTAAGGATCTGAGGCCGGATTTGAACTCAGGTCTCCAGTGTGCCCCCTTCCCCAGAAGCCCCGTACTCACCATATTCCTGGCACTTTTTTGTGTATTTCATCACTGGCTCTTGGCAGCCTAATAAGGTGAAATTAAGTGTTTTACATTTTATCCCAAGACTTCTTTCTCCCTTGGCCTTCCCCTCCCCCTCCCTGCCCCAACACTCTCAGGATTGATGAAGACCCATAATGAAAGCCAGAAGCTGGGCCATTGAATTTAAATACAGCAGTTAAAGTTCAACACCAAGCCAAGGAAGGAGATTAATGTGCCTGCACCGAGTGAAGGCCCTGGTGCCATGCAAATCAGAGGCCCAGAATAGGAGAGGGGGAGGGGCAGCAGGCAGCCAGCCAGCCTCATTTCCAAATGAGCTTTTGTGCGGTCAGCCCATAGACTGAGACCATCCTGGCTTAGACCCTGCCTCAGAAGGGGGGCCAGGACATTCCTCTACCTTGGCTCTCAATCCCTCCATGAGAATGACCCAAGCCATCTTCTCAGCCGTCAGCAGGGCAGGGGAGGGAGAATGCAGGCTCCTTCTGGATCAGGCCCCCAGGATCCAGCCCAGCCTCCTGGGGCAGCTCCGGGCTCCAGGCTACATTTCTAAAGATGGTGGCGACTGTTTTTCCTAAAAGATTCTGAGCCAATTGAGGACAGGAGCTGCATCACTCTTGTCTGTTTGCCCACCACCATGTACCTGGCATTTGTAGGTGCTTGGGAAATGCCTCCTGACATGTGCACCTGAGGGTCAACCTTTCAATTTAAGGGGGAGATACTGACCTTAGCCTGCCCTCCTGTAGGGGAAATGACAGACACAAAGGGTCAAAATACACAATAAACCTCTGGGCCAGTATGGCCCAATCAGATGTGGTAAGCATGTACAGTGTGCCAAGCATTATGCTAGTGTGGGGGCATGAACCAAGGAGTCATATGACCTGAAGCTAGAAAGGTAGAGGGAGGCAAGATGGGGGCAAAGGTAGGGGACAACTAGGTGGTGCTGCAGTGGATAGAGCCTGGAATCAGAAAGACCCACCAGGTCACATCCTGCCTCTGAAATGTCTGAGCTGTGTGACCCTGGGCAAGTCACTTAACTTCTTTTTGCCTCAGTTTCCTCATCTGTAAGATGGGGAGATAATAGCACTGACCCAGAGATGTCATAAGGGTTAAATGAGATGATAATTGTAAAAGCACTTAGCACAGTCCCTGGCACGTAGTGCCACATGAATGCCCGCGACTGTGGTTATTATTACTATCCTTATTAAGAGGGTAGAACAGCTTTAGCTAAACAACTGAAGATTTCATGCAGAGAACTGATATGCCCAGACCTATGAATGAGGCAGGTGAGTTGCAGCAGCCCACCCTGTGGACCAACTAGAGAGAGGGGAAGTAGAGTCAGGAACACTGGTCAGGTGAGGAGGGGCCATGGGCAGGTTGAAGCTGTGGGACTAGAGAGAGGAAAGATCTGAGAGACAGCCAATGGCCCACCCACCTGGGAGGGACAAGGGTCAACCATACTGACCAAAGCGGGCAAGTCAAAGGAAGGAGCAGGTTTAAAAGGAAAGGAAATGAGCTGGGTCAGGAGATGATGCTGAGTGTGGGGTGTCCCAGAGGCAAGAAGTCAGGGATGAAGGTCAGTCAACTCTCTGCCTAACTGGGGAGAACAGAAATCATGGATGTGAATGGGATTGCCAAGGAAGAGAAGAGAATGTCAAAGACCATCTGGGGGAACTTCCCACCTTCAGGATTTGGGAACAGGATGAAGAGCTGAAGAATCAAGAGGGCATCGTGTCTCCAAGCCAACAGACAGATGCTCCCCAACATCACGTGCTGGAGAGAGGTCAGGGAGGCCCCTGGAACAGGTGACTAAGAGATGACTGGTGCCTTGGGAGAGAGCAGGCAGCACGGTCTCCATTAGAGTGTAATCTCGAGGACAGAGATTTTTCATTCTTGTCTTCATATCCTTGCCACCACGCTAAATGCATACTGAATTTTGGTGGTGGGAACAGAAGCCTGAGTGAGGGGATGAATCAGGAGTAGGGAGTCAGGGAATGGAATCACTGGGTGATGACTTCTCTAAAAAGGAAGGAGGGCAGGGCTGGGAGCAGTTAAGGAGAAAGATTTCTGTAGGTTAGGGACACTTGGACCTGTTTGTAAGCAGAGAACAAGAGACAGTAGGGAATGCCAACTTAAGGCCAGAGAGGATGGGGTACTTACCGCAGCAGGGCCCCAAGAGACATGGGAAGGGATGGAATAGAGAGATTCATCTTAAGAAAGGGGGACACTTCTAACTCTGAGATGGGAGGAACAGAGAATGGGAGGGGGTTTGGTAAGACTGAGAAGTTTTGAGTAGCTCTCCTTGAAGATGGATTGGAAAGCTCACCAGGTTGGCCTCAGCAATGAGATGTGTGTTTTCAGGGAGAGCGTCCATGGAGAGAACACTGTGCATATTGCCTGGTTGATGTTTTTAATGTATTGATTGGTTTTGCTCATTTTTTCCCTCAAAAAAAATCTTTGTCGTATGAGCTGCTTTGGAAAGGAGAGGAAGAATAAGAGATAGAGAGGGACATTTAGATGTATAAACAAAGGAGGACAATAAAAGCTAATTTTAAAAACTAAGCTAGTGATTGTCCTGAAGCCCAAGTGTTCCCAAAGAATAACAACTGCACCATGTTCACATGTTGTTTCTCTCATTAGAATGGATTTCTTGAGGGCGGGGACTTTGTTTTTGCCTTTTTATCCAGTGTGCTAAGCATGGTGCTTGGCATACAGTAAGCATAGAGTAAATGCTTGACTGCCTGCCTGAAACAAGATAGATGATTGCCTAGAAATTCTGTTTTTGAGAATTACAAATACAATGAAAGCTATCCCAGACAAGAGTGAGAGGAAGGGATCCACCTTACCTGGGGAGATGAATTTCACAGATATGGCTGTGGTATCTTCATTCATGTTTGCAGGTGGGATATTATGGGCCCTTATGAAATAAGAGGTTTCTGGCTTTATAGGGAATCCAATGTAATGAAACTCCCACTAAAAGACAAAACAATTCATCGCTGAATGGCTGTGGTCCTGTGAAATTCACAAATAAACGATCTTTTTTGGACATTGATTTTCAATTTCTGATCCATGGCTGAAAGTCATCAAGTCACATGTCAAGTTTCTATCCATCCAGGCAAGGGACAGAACAAAATGTATGGCCTGAAATGCCATGAATTGTCAGAGACAAAGAGGAGAAGCAAGGGAAAATGGGGCATGGAGCAAGGGAAAGGGTGAGTCGGAAGGAACTTTTGTGGGATTAAAATAGATTTCTGCACCTTTTACTGTGTAAGTAAAACCTGGTCTAAGTTTGAAGCCTTGTGAATCTATGTGCTTGTAAAAGGAATGGGGTGCCACCACTGAGGAAATATCAACTACTGGACTTTCTGGGTTCTACCAGAGACTGGGGCAGCAAACCAGATAAGTGAGAGAGAGCCCAAATCATGGCCAGGCTCTCCATGGTAGGAGGCTGCCCACAGATTCCAGCAGTTACCCCTGGAAGTGACCAAATTATCTGACCTACTCCACTCAGCGCTAAAATACACTCTGAGGGTTTTTTTTTTTCTTACTTTTCTGCCATTGGGTGGGGTTTGATTGTGAAATGCTTTTGTGTAATTGCATCTCACACAGCTGTAGGATGAGAATCGGCCTTTTCCGTCCACACAGATCTTGGTGGCCTTTAGCATCTTGATGCTGCCTAGAAGCAATGGGGAAAGAGAAGAACGTCAAGGAAAACATCAATTGACAACCAACCAACATTTTGTAAAGTGATTAATATGTTCCAGAGAATGCGCTAAGCCCCAAGGATACAACAAAGTAAAACTGAAAACAGTCCCTGCCTTCAAGGTGTTTACCCTCTAATAGGGGAATCACACTATAGGGATGAGAATAGAGAAGAGAAGTACTTGAGTGGAGAGAAGATAACCTTAGCGTGGAAAGCCCTGGACACAGATGGACATATGCGAAGACGAGGCATCCCCTACTCCAGTGGACTTCACAGAGTTTGGTGTGATCATCTCAGAGGGCAATAGGTTAGAGCGGGCTTTGTCACCTGACTGTGCCCCAGGCACTGCGTACCAGGAGGGGTCCACAGACGAGATTCCCCAAGGGATTCATACCATAGAGGGCAGGCTCAGTGCTGGGTGGTGAAAAGCCACCAGCAGCATGGGCATCGTGGCCATCGGTCACAAGAAATCCCGAGGCCATTTGCCTACCTCCTCTTTTGGAACCTTACACGCTTTCCAGTTGCCAGGGGTATTTTTTTTTTTTTTTGCTCGCTTTGGCTGATGACAGTGGACCTGCCATCTTAGAGACTTCCATAGAGCAGGGATGCACATTGCTGGCCTTGCTTCCACCGTCCCTGCATCCCACACTCACCATCTCGCTTGAGTGTCCAGCTTATGTTCAAAAGGACTTCCTCCAAATTGGTCTCGGGGATGGCAACGGGATCCACATGGAGGGTCTGCAACCCTCCTGGAGTCAGATCGTTTCTCACCATCCACTCTGCAGATGGACCTTGGAATAACAACATGAAGAGATGGCACCATAAGGCCCAATAAGATACTACAGGTAGTGCAAGTATTAATGGCGGCGGCCAGGTGGCCGAGTGGATGGAGTACTGGATTTCCACATTGTCCATTTCTTTCTCTCTCTCTTTTTTTTTTTTTTTTGGTGGGGGGGCAATGAGGGTTAAGTGACTTGCCCAGGGTCACACGGCTAGTAAATGTCTGGTCTGAGACCAGATTTGAACTCAGGTCCTCCTGAATGCAGGGCCAGCACTTTATCCACTGAGCCACCTAGCTGCCCCTCAGTAGTGGACTTCGAGTCAGGAAGATCTGAGTTCTAATCATGCTCCTCACACTAGCTGGGTGACACCTATTAATCACACAACCTCTCTCTGCCTCAGTTTCCTCCTCTGTAAAATAAAGGAGTTAGACTCGATGTCCCCTGAGGTCCCTTCAAATTCCAAATCTGTAATTATCCCCTTTTTACAGACAAGGAAACAAAGACTCAGGAGGTCTAAGTGATTTGGTTAAGGTCACAGAGGTAGGGAGCGTTGGAGAAGAGGCGGCTGTCAACCAAACATTATTCACTTCCCGCATGACCTTAGCCAAGTCACTTGACTGCCTGAGGCCTCAGTTTCCTTATCTCTAAACCCTGTGACTCACCCGTATCCACAACGTCCCACGGTTTAGGGTTCAGTGTTTCACCGGTCTGGAGTTCAACCTCAGTACAACCCGATCCTCCCCACTGCTGGTCCCCTCCACGCAGACACAGCCACGTCCCCCAAGTGTTCTCTTAGAGTCATTTTGAATTGATTCTGTCTGTATTTATCTATATACATGGGACAGTGGGGTGGAGAGAGGGTTGCAAGATCCGAGCTCAAAGCCAGGCCCAGACATTCACCTGAGCAAGGCACCTCACCCCTGCCTGACTCAGTTATCTCCTCTGTAAAATGGAAATGAGAACGGCACCTAGCTCCCTCCCGGGGTGGTGGTGAGCATTGAATGAGATCCTGTGTATAAAGTCCTCGACAAGTGTTAGCAATTCTTATCAATTCAACAGAAATGAATTAACAATGAACAGAAGACCAAAGGGCCCTTTAGGAAATCCTAGCTCAGCCTTCTGTAAAGCATCCACCCACCTCTGTGCGGAGTGACCAGGGCCCTGCATGTGAGTGCTACAGAATACTGCTTTGGCATAAACAGCGACAGGTCTTAAGAGCCCAAAGCAATAGGGAGATGCTGATCAGCAGGGGAGCCAGTGTGCAGAGAACCAGAAGATGCAGTGACCACATATATACAGGCCAGCTGGGCCATGAAAGACAAGGCAAAGAGGCATGATAAGATTTGAAAAGTATTGAGACAAAAAGAGCCCAAAGGGCCCCGGATGCAAATAAGAGTCTGGAGTGTTTTGTTCACATTTCCATACATAGTTTTCCTTTAGGCAAATTAAACTAGAATTTGGACTTTAATCTGTTCATTCTGTGCTTAATCGAGTTTCTGTATTTGATGGGTTGTTTTAAGGATAGATATTAAGCTTCTAATTAAAAATAATTTTTGAAAGTCATCCCAGGATGGAAACTCATCCTCCTAATGGGCTCCCGAATTAATGCCTCGGTTCTGGGATTTCTCTCTTTGCTCTGGTTTCTCTCCACATGTCACAGCCACAGCCAGGATTTCCACAGGACGTAGTTACTGACTTACCCATCTCAGGAAAACATTTCATAGACTGCAAGAAAAAAAGGAAGAAAGAAAGAAACCAAGCATCAATCACCAAAAAAAGACAAATCCTAGTGGTGCCCAATCTGACCCAGATCTGCTTTGCACACAATCCTTGGCACATGGCAGGGCAGCTGCCTTTAGAATGTTTGTTGAATGAATCAATGAATCAGTGACTTCTATTGACTCTGAGGCAAGTCTGAGGAATGACCTTGGAGGTCATAGAGTCCAGCTCCCCCATTTTACAGAGAAGAAAGCCAAGGCACCAAGAAGTTAAGGAACCAGCTCAGGGTCACACAGCTGAGTGTCTGAGGTCGGTCTTTCTCATACAAGGTTCAGATCCCTCTGCTTGTCCACATGCTTCCTGCCTCTCCATCACAGCCTGACTTCCAGGCACTCAAAGGGTCTTTTACAATGGGAACTTTTTTTTTTTTTTACGCTGGAAAGTTAAGTTTTTTCCCGTGATAAATTTTAGCAAAGTCAGCTGGGTGAACAGTTAAAGCCAAAGACCGTGACTGGCTATCAGTTTTCAGAACAGGGTGGAGGGGGATGTGCAGGGAGAGACAGGGACCAGACCCTTGATTCCATTGATAGAAGACCTGCCTGCAAAGAAACTCCCTTATGGATTCAGGTCAGCACCTGCCTTACGCCTTGTCTCAGAGGGGAGGGGCATCCGAGAGGGCTGTGAGGGGTTTAGGCGACTTGTCCAGAGGACCTGGGTCTTCCCCATTCTGGCTCTCACTGTGGTGCCAGGTCCTGCCACACAGTCAGAAGGCAGCCGAGGCAGAACAGGTGTGGGCCAGACCAGAGGTCCCTTCGAGCCTTGAAATGCCCTTGTCTTGAGACTCGAACCTGCATCCTCGGGCTCAGCTACTCATGTTCCGGGGTTGTGAGGACACAAAAGCTGGGGGGGGGGGAGGAAGGAAGGGGGGGGCAACCTGGCCTGATGACCCCGCCCCCATTTGCTGGCCCCACCCTGACACACTTAGCTTCCACAGGTGCCTCCAGGGTCAGTAAGCTTCATGCCAGCCTTATCTCCTTGTTTCAAACCCACCTCTGAGCCTGGGTGAGAGAGCTAGGGAGCCAAACTCTTCTCTTTCTGGGGCTTCTGGGCAGTCAAGTAGAGTCCCCAATTCTCACCCACCCAACTCCCTTATTGACTGTCCTGTCAATGAAACTTCCCTCCCCCCAGGAGTCCACCTGTGACCCAGCCCTGACTGGCCACGCCCTCCGGATGGTCCTTCCATAGTCCTCAGAGATTTCCTGGGGTGAATGGCTCCCAATAAAACCTACGACTCTCCCTTCTCCCTCAGCCAAGAGCATTTGCCTTTGAGAAAAAGCTTTTGAAGATATATTGGTATCTTGGATGTGTGTCCCCGATCATCACTCTGATTTCTAAACTAAAGTGTCCCCAGTTACCTCTGCCAGCGAAGCTGTCACCGACCCGGCTGCATCGGAATCAGGGTCAGGCTTGGACTGAGCGCCAAATTTGGACTTAGGGGACTTGAGTTCAAATCCTAGCTCAGCTGTTTACTCTGTGTGAGCTTTAGCTTCCCCATCTATAAAACGAGAGGAGGGGATCCGAGAACCTCTAACCTCCTTTCTCTGCTTGGTGGCTTCAGCACTAGCCCAGCATGATGAATCCCATCACACCAAGTGACCTCGATCCACCTTGCCCTTAAAAGGGTGGGACGTGTTAGCTATTTTTTTTTTTTTTTTGGTGTGGCTTTTTAAAAGAAATGGGCCTGCTCGGCCAGTTCTGGAGAGGTTGTGGGCCTCTTAGAGGCCCAATGCTTCTGTCCTCTGATAGAGGAGAAAGGACTCTGATTTACCTTTTAAAAGGTGCCAGGAGGCAAGGCTTCTCTCAGGAAGCCAGCGCTGTAACCACAAAGCCCAGGAAATAAACACAGGCCCAGGGGCAGCCCTCTCTCCCAGCCTGTCCATCACACACTCAGATACTCAGCTGTCTGGTGGGCGATCACTGTGTGATGACGACAACGATGAGAATATTTATAAAAGGTTTAGCACAGTGCCTGGCCCATGTAGGAGGTGCTACAGGAGTGCTAGCCATCATAACCTTCCTAATTAATAATCGTGGTCATTGATTTGGGCCAAGCACCGTGCTAAGTGGAGGGGCCAAGACAGCTGCTGCCCTCAAGGACCAAGCTCACATTCTGAGCTGTGTATATTGACACCTACCAAGTAGATAGTTGGGAGATTATCCCAGAGGGGAAGGCAGCAATCAGCAGCTGCAGGCACTGAGAAAGGCCCCCTGCTGAAGACTGGGCTGGAGCACAGCTAGAGAGGCAGGTGTAGAGAGGGAGCCTTTCTCTTGGTGGGAGAAAATGCCAAGATTCAGTGCCAGGTCCTCAGCCTAAATCTACACTGCCAAGCCATATCCCTATGCCTCTGTCCCTGTACCCAAATAGTAGAAACGTCGGGCAGGGCCTGGGAGGGGCTTCATTATCAAGCTGAGAACCAGGGCCCCATCCGGGCCCTTGGGGTGGGCTGGGTTCTGAGGCTGTGTCCTACTCTGTACTTATGAGCTCTGGCAGGCAAAGACCCGGGTTTATTTTTCTTTGTATCCCTGGTGCCTAGCACATTGTGTCTGCTTTTGAAATGTTTGCAGACTGACCACTCTTTCCTCCTGTAACTACCCAGAAAACTTTAAAAGGCATCTCCAGGGCTGGGCTGGGGTGGTGTGCCAATGTGTCATTGACAGCTATTCTAGGTGGAAGGGGTGGTGGAATACATTTAGGCCCAGAATCAGAGAATTAGAGAAGTAGAAGAGACCCTAAGCAGACCTGGCACAGAGAGACTTGGGGGGATCCCCTGGAAGGGTAGGGGGTGGCAGGGGGGTTCCCTGGTGTGGAGGGAGGGCGCCTTAGCAGCAGTTTAATCAAACTCAGATCTGAACGAGAATCCCCTCTGAATCTTATCTGACAGACTCAGCCTGACTCCCCACTTAAGGCAGAGCCCAGCACCTCCCCACACCTCTTTGGGAATCTTCATTTTACAAACGGTGACAACTGGGCCCAGAGAAGAGAGATTACTTGGCCAAGAGCTCCAAGGTACATGGTCCCCCAGGAGACAATGGGATATAAGGCACTTTGCAAACCTCAATGTGTTGTATAGATGTCAGCTATTGTTACGGATCAGATCCTGGGATCTTAGGACCACGGATTTAGGACTAGAAGCCTCCACTTAGCTTTTACAAAGGAAGAAATGACTTCCCAAGGTCAAATTGCTGGAGAGCCCAACCAGAAACCTTCCCTGTGTCCACAGCATCTGATAAGGGAAATACTGCTAGAATTTTCTTAAAGCTAGGGCGCTGCACCCCTGCCCCAAGGCCAGACCTCTGGGGTTCAGGAACCTGGGTCCTTCTCTGTGCCTCAGTGTCCTCCTCTGTAAAAGGAGGGGGGGGGTGTATCAAACAGCCTCTAAGGTCTCTCGAAGGTTGGAATCCGGGATGCTGTGAGAGGATCCTCAGGGCCCCGTGCTGACCTAGAGGTAGGGGTCTGTGTGTGTGTGTGTGTGTGTGTGTGTGTGTGTGTGTGTGTGTGTGTGTGTGTGTTCGTCTCCCACCCCCATTCTCCAGGGAACTCCGAGTTCCAGGGGTCAGGGTTGGTAAGGACTTTAAAGGACAGAGTCCAACCGCAGGATTGTCCAAGCTCAGAGAAGGAAAGGGGCTTGCCCAGGGTGGTCACACAGGGAGAGCCGAACACAGGTTGGGACGGCTGATGCTCCCTTTCACTCCCGCTCGCTCTCCACTACTGCCGCCTGGACCAATGAGTCTTCGAGTGTCCTTCCAATGTCGAGATCCTTCGGGTTTTCTCCCTCGGGGCATCCCTCCCTTGGGCACCTTCCAGGAGCTCAGCAAACCCTGAACGCCATGGACCGGGGGCACAGATGGATGAGGGAATGGACAGGGCACAACCTGTGTGCTTCGGACAAGGGACGACTTCTGTGGTCTGACTGCTCTACGCTCTGGGGATAGGGAGGACTTAGGCGCACTAGACATTGCAACGGTGACAGCATCTGCCCAAGCCGGGAGGGAGTCAGGAGCGCGGAGGTGGGAACCGAGGGGCTGTCGGCTCCAGCTGCCTAGAGGCAGGAAGGCGCCGGAGGGAGGAGGGGCTTACCTGCTCTGAGAGGCCCCGGGGGACGACGCTGCTCAGCCACAGCACGGCCAAGCCTAGCAGGGAGGGCAGCCCTGATAGCATCTCTGAGGATGGACTGGACAGACGGGACGCACCAGCTGATGCAGGATACCAGCCAGGCTGCCGAGCTTTTTGGCTGCTCCCGCTGCCCGGTCCCGCCCAGGACCCCGCCCTCCCGCGTCTCTGCCCATGGGGTTGGGCCAGACTGGGAGGGGCGGGACAGGAACTCTGGAGCCCCTCCTGCCGTCCCCTATCCTGTGCTGGCGTGCCCGTACCGTGCCCGCAGCCCCCCACCTCGCATCCAGGTGCGCACTCAGGTGTGCATGCCCTCTCTGGGCCTCAAGTTTCCTGCTCTGTAAAATGAGGGCGGTGGTTGGGGCGGACTCGATGGCCCCAGAGGGCCCTTGTAGCACTGGGTCCATGCCATGCGTGGGGTAGCGACGAGCAACTATGGGATCGGGATTCGAACCCGCGGCTAAAGGCGGGAGGGTCACGGAGGCGTAATGGGACAGCGCGTTCGGCCGCCCTTTGTCCTCCCTGGGCCTCGGAGGCGTGGGAGGGGCGGTGTCTGTCAGGCCCCCGGGATGGGGGTGGGGGCCCGCCCGCGAGGGCGCAGCCGTTAAAGTTTATCTGGGCCGGACCCGCCCCCTGACCGCCCCCTCCGCGCCCGGTCTCCCGGACTGTCCGCAGGAGAGTCCAGCTGGGAGCCAGGAGTTCTGGACTGACAGAGCGGGCCGGCTCAGAGAGCGCGGTGAGGGCGGGGGGACAGGAGGGGGAGAGCGGGGGCTGGGAGGAAGGGAGGAGGTGGGGGTGCGGGTAGGACGGGGACTAGCAGTGGGGGAAAGGTTGGGAGAGGGGGACAGGAGGAGGGGAAAGAGAGGGGGGCTGGCAGAGAAAGGGGTGCTGGGGGACGTGGGCACAGAGGAGGAGGGGGCCCTGGGGAAGGGGTTCCCTGGCACAGTGGGAGGGGGAGGGGAAAAGAGAGGAAGAGGTGGGGCCTGGCAGGGAAGGGGGTTCTGGAGTAGGGGTTCCTTGGCAGGGATGGGGAGGGGAGGAGAGTGCCTGGCAGGGAAGGGGGGCAGCGCCTCCCAAAATGTTTCCGGGGCTCGCTAACCTGGGCCCCTTCTCCTGTTGTAATCGGCCAGGGCCAGGCACAGGAAGGAAGAAGGGAAGAGCAGGGGAGTCCTATGCCAGCCTTGCGTCTCCCGCCGCCTCCCGGGTCCCTGCCCTCATCACAGGAGATAATATTTGTAAAGCGCTTAGCCCAGCGCCTGGCACAGTGCAGGCGATTAATAAATGCTTGTTCCCTGGCCCGCGCAGGAAGCGTCTCTAACTGTCCTTGGACCTAGGCCAGCTCCGAGCAGGTAGGGCACATTTATCTGCAGAGAGGGAAAGTGCCCATTAGAGCCCCGGCCCCAGCAGGTGCGTCCTTGGCTCGAGGCCAGGCCCGCTCCTCTCCCCATTCCCCTCCCCCCCTCCCCACCCCAAGATACTTGCAAACCCGTTATCGAAATTAGTTTGATTCCCTTTAATTGACCAACAGGTAAGTGAAGGCGGTTTGCCTTTGGGACTTTGTAAGATCAGGGGAAGGGGCTGGGTGGTCCAGTGGAGAGATTCCTGCACTTGGAGCTAGGAAGGCCTGAGGACAGATACTGCCTCAGACACTGAAGATTTGGTGACCCTTGAAATGGGGTCAGAGTATTGTTGTGAGGGTCCAAAGAGTAGCCTAAATGGGCACTCTTCAAGGGAAGGTTTTAAAGCCAGATGAAACTGATTGAAATTATTACAAATGAGGAAACTGAGGCCCAGAGAGACAGACTTTCGCCAGATAGCCCAAAGGACACCCCCGACTTGAGCCATTACTGGACAGTGTGCCCCCCTCCAGGCCGAGAGATGGCCTTTTTTTGGTACCTGAGGAAACTGAGGCCCAGGAATTGAGATGTGTCAAGTCGTCCTGCCTAACCGCTCTGAGAATTCTGAGGAAAGAGACGGGGCTCAGCTGGAATGCTGGGAGGTATTGGGGAAGACTTGCCGGAGGTGACGGCTCCTGATTCAGAAAGAATGGGA
Source organism: Dromiciops gliroides (assembly GCF_019393635.1). Lineage (NCBI taxonomy): Eukaryota > Metazoa > Chordata > Mammalia > Microbiotheria > Microbiotheriidae > Dromiciops > Dromiciops gliroides. Next base: position 753,098,432 of record NC_057861.1, read on the forward strand.
AAGATTCCGACAGTGGAAGATTGGAAGGAGTCAGTGACGTTTGAAAGATCATGGGAAATGGGAATGAGGCAACAGGTCTGTTGCCATTTTCAGAAATGGACTCTTTGAAGGACAGTAATTGAACATGGAAATGCTGAGGTGTTTGATCAAGGGCCAGTCCTACCCAGAGAGCCTCATTTCCTTTTCTGACCAGTCAGGGGGTGTTGTCGTTACAGGTTACTCAGCTTTGATCGGTGCCTTTGCTCAAGTATCTCATACTATCCTTGCATGGAAAAGTAAGAACACAGAAAGCAGCAGACTAGGCAAGAAGAGACCTGTGTGGTTCTGGAACATGAATGGCTGGTCCCAAATGGCTCAGGGTTGAATGGTTGAGGGTTACCTTCGCAGGGGGTCTCCACCGAGATGCCCCATGACTCTGCGCTCAGCCCTGTCCTTTTGACACACTCATCCCATTTGAAGGTGGCCTCCACCTGGGAGGAATAGCCTGGGTTCCCGTCAGGATGCCCAAAGACTTGGCAGGCACTATAGAGCACTGAGCGGAAAATTCCCAAAGATCCAGTCTTGCACCCAGATCTAAAACGATCAGATTCCATAGGTCAAAGTTGGCAAAGGCCAGATCAGGCAGCAGTTTGTCTAAAAAAAGATCGGGGGTGGGAGTTGGGGGTGGGGTTAATGGATTGCAAGCATGAGATATGACAGCTGAAGAAGATTTCTGCCTTGGGCCACAGAGAGAGAGGCATAGTCCCTAGGAATAGAAAAGGAAGTCTTAGCCTTGCTTCCCTGGCCCTAGTCCAACCTCCTCGGCAGTCCCGGGCCCACTTGTGGGCACCAGGACTCTGGCAAGGATCTTGATAAGCTGAGGGCAGAGGATGGTGAAAGGTCTTGTATCCCTTGTCACACAAGGATTGGCTGACGGAGGTGGGCGTGGTTAGCCAAGATGACACTGAGAGCTGTCTGCAGGGATTCCAAGGGCTGACTTGCTCCTAAGGGATCATTAGCAGGAGCAACGGAATTGCGGCTGGTTTTCACCAAAAAACCTGCTACCAATTGGAGTCTTTCATAGGCAAAAGGATTGTGAATCCAGCATTAATTATGCACCAGGATGACTGCTTGGTATACAGGTGGATTGGGGACAGGAAGGCCGTGAGGAGGACCTCAGATAAGAAATGAAAAGCCTCCCCTGGCAGGCCAGACTGCCTCCTCCCCACTCCTTTCAGGGTTGGACCCATGTAGCTCTCTCAGGGACCCCTGGTGTCTCCTGACCTTGACATCTCTCAGCCTTGGAAATAGCATCTTGGCAGACTGAACCTAATGCTTCTCCATAAGGGTCTTTCTTGGAAGGCAGGAGTTGGCAGTCGTGTCAAATTCCCAGAAGGAAAGTAGTCATCATTCACACTGGGGAGGGGTTAGATTTTAGCTCAAGGACAAATACGCAGGTCATTGTTCTTCAGAATAGAAATTAGGTCAGTCAGGCTGTTTGGTGAGCAGAATTTGGCCTTCTCACATCCCAGAGGAGCTCAGGCACCCTTAGCCAGGCAGAGCAGACCTTCAAGAAGGGTTCAGTCAATCAACAAGCATTTATTAAGCCCCTACTGTGTGCATTGCAACAAAAGTAAGAATTCCCTGATCTCAAGGAGCCTAGACCTGTTGTGGATGGGGGATACAGATCGGTCCACAATCCTTCCTTGATCACCTAATCCATGCCTAGCACTGGGCTAGTAAGCAAAGAACAGTGAAACAGACTTCCTACCCTGATGGTGCTCGGAACAGGCAGGGGTGGGCAGGAGGAAGGGCAGAAAGGGTAGGGGTAGGGCTGAGGAGGGAGGGGATGTTCAGAGGAGTTCTTCCCTGGATTAACCCTCTGTGGTGACTCCCCTTCAATCTCAGCTTCCCCTGGGGGCATTTGAACCAGCCAGGTGTGCCGACACTGGCATCTCAGAATCCCCAGGCAAAGGACCATCCCTCTGGGGAGCATCCCTCGTAGACTGTCAGGCAGAGGGATCAGACCTGGGGATGGGCCTTCCTTCCTGTGTCCACAAAATCACAGAGCTTGGCACCTTGATGGTCTCATTTTATAGATGATGGACTAGGGTACTAAAAGTTGAGGGACCTGTTAGTCCAACATCCTTATTTTACAGAAGGGGAAACTGAGGCCCAAAGAGGGGAAGTGATTTGCCAGGTCCTCCTGCCTCTGTTGGGCACTCTGTCCACTAACTACTGTTTCTACTTTCTTCTCCTGCTTTAGAGAAGGGAAGGTTTTCTTAGCACAGCCCCTCCTGTGCTTCACAAGAAGGAACCCTGGGCCAGTCACACAGCCAGCTTCTCTTCCTTTGAGAAGGGCAGCTAGGCATGGATCCCGGTACATGCGTGGGTCCTGCCAGCCCCCAGGGCCAAGGATACAGCCCAGGAGTTACCTTTCTACCCTGGGTAGGGGTCAGAGGCAGGCAAAAGCAAACTGGACTCTGGAGGAGAAAGGGAATTTCCCCACAGATACTTTTGTGTTTTTTTAACTGACCAGAAGCTCAGGCTGCCCTCCCAGGAGGAATTTTCCATTTTGTTCCTTCTACAAATATCTCCCAGGCCACAGGCTCCTGCAATGTAGCCCTCAGTGGCATACTTGTCTTCTGCAGGGACAGAGCGTCCCAAGCTGCAAAAACACATTTTGGGAAAGACAGGTCCCAGACCAGCTGGTAATTGAGTCCCCAACCACTGGGAGAGGAGAAGGAACATAGCTAGTGTCAGGGAAAACCCCCTGGATTTGGAGGTGCAAGACTTGGGTCAGAATCGCAGCTGGTCCACACAGTCCCTCTGTGACCTTGATTGATCCCTGCCCTGGGCCTCACATCCCTCATCTCTCAAATGAGGGGTTGGACTTGGCCTCTGAGGTCCCTTCTAGCTCTGGATCTTGGGGTCCTTCACCCCTACCACTTTCCTGGTGAGTGGGGCTGTGTCCAGCTGGGGACCCAAGCCGCTCTCCACCTGCTCTTTCCCAGTCACTTCAGGGGCTGCCAGCAGGTCAGCCATGGCAAAGGACACAGAAGGCTAGATCTGCAAAGAATCCCAGTCACTATTGTCTGCTTAGTGAGTTGTACTATTCAGCCCCACTTCAGCAAAGTTTATGGGTGAATCCTAGCTTGTATAAAGTGTCTTGGGGAGAGACTGAAACAAAGAGAAGAGACAGAGGTGGGGAAAGGAAAGAGGAAGAAAGAAAGAAGAGATGGAGGGGGAGAGGGAGAGGAGAGAGAGAAGATAGAGGTGAGAGAGAGAGGTGGGGAGGGGAAAGGAGGAAAAGAGGAAGAGATGAAGGGGGAGAGGGAGAACAGAGATGGGGAGAGAGTAGAAAGATGAGGAGGGGAAAGAAGGAGAGAAGAAGAGATGGAGTGGAAGAAGAGAGGACAAGATGGGGGAAAGAGGGAGAGAGAAGACAGGAGGGGTGGGGAAAGAGGAAGAAGAGACAGACAGGGAGAGAAAGAAGAAAAAAGGGAGGGAGGGAGAGAAAGGACTCACTCGAGCTGAACCTCAAAGACAATAAAGAATGCTTAGAGCCCCTATAAATAAGGGAAACCTTCCAGGAAGAAGGAATGAGGGTCTGTGTGACAGATTATTTTCTGAGTCCAGAAATGGGGCATCAAGTTCAAGGGGCCTTCGTGCAGGTGAGCACTTTCTCTGCAACTAAGGGCCTTGTTCAGAACACTGAGAGGTCAAGGTCTTGGCTAGGGCCACACAGCCAGGATGTGTCTGAAGGACACCTGGATTTTGCTGGCTCTGAAGTCACTTCTTACAAAGGGAATGATGACAGAGGAGGCAGGAGAAGCAGCTTGAAGCCATGCCGTGGAGGGCCTTCAATGCCAGGCAGAGGGGCTGGTATTTTATCTTAGAAGCTAAAGGGAGCTACTGATGCTTTCTTTCTTTCTTCTTCTCTCTCTCTCTTTTTTGTTGTTTTTTTTTGGGGGGTGAGGCAATTGGGGTTAAGTGACTTGCCCAGGGTCATACAGCTAGTAAGTGTCAAGTGTCGGAGGCCGGATTTGAACTCAGGTCCTCCTGACTCCAGGGCCTGTGCTCTATCCAATGCAGCGCCACCTAGCTGCCCCGCTACTAATGCTTTCTGAGATGCTTTCTATTCAGATATAGCTATAGGAAGATTGTTTATGAATGCATGTGTGTGTGTGTGAGAGAGAGAGCATGTGTGCTACTCATGTAGCAACTATTGAAGTTGAGCAAAGTGAATTCCAGTGCCCCAAATGCTGTTCCTCCTTAGTCCTTCAGATTTCTTTGTCTTTTGGTGACTTTTCATCTTTCCCTTCCTTTTGACTTAATAATCTTGTCCTCTATCCTGCTTCTTTCTTTTTCCTCTTTACTTTGCACAGTTTCAGAAAGTTCTTCTCCAACTTTGTATTCCAGATAATTGCCAGTTGCTCTTAATTGCCATGTGGTATTTCATTCTATTAAGATTCTACAATTATTTAACCATCTCCTGCAGTTGGGCTCTGGTTGCTTTCCGTTTTTTGCAGTTATAAATAATGCTGCTATAAAAATCTTCAAGCATATCACTTTTTTCCCCTTTGAGTAGCTCTTGAGGTGGCTTCCCAGCAATGGAAATGGGTAAAGGGTGTAATTACCTTTGTAACCTGGATTGCCCACTGTCACTGCTTTGAAAATGCAAATAATTTGGGGGAGTTAATTTTGTATCCTTGTTCAACTCATCCATTAAAGTTTTGGTTGAGTCAGTTGGGATTTTCTAGATCTGTTTTCATAGCATCTTCCAATAATGATATTTTGGCTGCTTTCTCCCCAGAGATTATCACTCTGACATCATTTTCTAGTCTATTTTTCCAATGCTGTCTATTATTAGAGGTGAACTTGGGGCTCCTTGCCTTGCATTCCATTTGAATGCGAATGCTTCTACTGTTGCTCAGTTGCTTTATAGTACTAACAAAATGCACATTATCACCTCTGGAGGACCTTCTATCTCCCCTGCATCAAAGGGAGGGGCTGGACTTGGAAGACTCCAGGCTCCCTTCCAGTTGTAGGACCCTTGGAGGGACTGTGCAGGGAAAGCTTGATCTGAGGGAGGGGGCCTGGGCACAAATGAAGGCAGTCCTACGTTATGACAACAAAGGACAGTCAGAGATAGTTGGCTTGTTTCATTGGAGACAACAGAATGGGACAGGACCTTGAGCATCTTGTATAGCTTAGGGGAAGATCTGGACAAACAATGATCTGGACTAGAGAGGTCGCCCACAGAGAGACCTTGGGGTTATTGGATTCCATACACAAGAGCACACTGGGGTTTAGAGGAATGAATGACTTCTCTGGGATCACAAAGCTAGTACTTGTTGGGTTGGAATTTGAACTCAGGCTTCTCCTGACCCTAAGTCCAGCATCCTTAACATGGATAGAAAAAAAGCCCTGTACTTTTTCCCCTTCCCCTATATAATAGAAGGAAGCGAGGTGGTGTCATGGATAAAGCATTGGGCCTGGAACCAGGAAGACCTGAGTGCAAATCCAGCCTTAGACACTGACTAGGTGGGTGACCCCAGGCCAGTCACTTCACCCTGTTTACCTCAGTTTCTCATTTTTAAAATGAGCTGGAGAAGGAAATTGGAAACTAGTCCAGGATCTTTGTCAAGAAAACCCCAAATGGGGTCATAAAGAATCAATAGCAAATACAATGTAAGCTTCTTGAGGGCAAGATCTATTTCCTTTTGATCTAGATAGATGATTTCCTGGCATGAGTATTGATTAATAAATATATTTGCTTTGATACTACATATAACCCCCCTACCCACACATTGAATCCTCCCTTGTCCCAAAGAAAAAGCTCAGCAGAAGTAACTATCTGACATCATATGTATGCACCACTTTGTTCCCCTGGAACCCCACCTCTCTCCCCAGAAGAGAAAAGTTTCACATTGTTCTTTTGGTTCTGTTTCCTTCATGCTACATTAATGCTTACATGTTTCCCTCTTTTCCCATTTATTGTTACTTTATTGTTACAATAATTGTCTCATTCTGTCAATATGCCATCATTTGTTCATCCCATGTTCTGACCTTTCTCATGCTCTTCAGGGAAGATGAGAGTGTGCTCTTCTAAGACATGTAGGTTTCAATCAGTTGCCTGACCTATGGATACCTGGTTCCCTGGAGTCATAGATAGCGAGGATCTGATGGCCTGTTTGAGAGGAGGAAGAGAGGCTAGGGCAGTGCCTGCACAGATGGCATTCTGCATGCCAGCACTCATTTCTCTAGTCTCTAATAAGGGTCCCAGGCAGAGTTGCCTGCCATGTAAATATTGCTGAAACAGGGATATGCCTTGGGGGCTCATAGGGGGTTTGTCCTCCTCCATTTGCAGAGGTGGGGGACTATGGGTTTGGAATATCACATATACTATAAGAGAGGATCAATGTACTGGTTGGTTTTGTTAAACAGCTTTTCTTTTCTTTGATTCTTTGATGGCAAAGAATATGTTTGGAAATAAGGTAATGCAAAGACATAAGGAATAGAGCTAAGAACTAGACCTGGCTAGCATTTCTTTGGTATAGGGAACTCCTGGGAGAGGAAATACCTTTTACTAATATAGGTGAGTCCCTTCTCTACCCATTTCTTAGAGAAATAGCCAGAATATAGAGACTTGAAACCAAGACCTTCTGGCTTTGAGAAGGCTTCTTTCTCCCCTCTATGCCTCTGAGAAAGCTGTAAAGATTAGATAAAAAAAACCAAACTGTATGCATTTTGGACCACTTGTTTGTTAGGAAATGGTTTATTCTCTCTATGTCTTAGGGACCAGATTTTTATCAGAAATCTTTCATGCAGAAATTTTGCCCACTCAGCAGTTTCTCCTCTCACTCCAGCTATGTTGATTTTGTTCACTCAAAAGACTTTTGATTTCATTTCATTAGAATTGTGCTTTATCTCCTCTGTTCCCTTTAAGGAAACTGAGGCACAAAAGTGAGGCATTTGCCCAGGGTCACATGGCTTATGGAGGGTCTGAGCTCAGGGCTTCTCAACTCCAAATGGAGCAGGCCCATCCCCACGGGTTGCTGCCTCTGCATTTCCACTTTGAGCTCATTGTGACGTCTGGAAGAAAAAATGTGGTACCACCCTCTCTTCTGCCAAAGTCCTTCCCAGTTTTGCCAGCTCTTCTTTCAGAGTAGAAGCCTTCTCCCACTAATCTGTACTCTTAGCTTATCAAATACTGGCCTCCTGTGTTTGCAGTTCTTGCTTATCTGCTCTATTCCAATGACCTACTTTCCTATTTTTAAACTGGTACCGAGGAAGTATTTATGAATGGTCTTGTTTGCGATCGAGTGATTCCATGCCCCCTTTGCTTTGTTTTTTTCTTCTTCATATTTTCCTTTTGAATCACAATTCTTTTGGTCCTCTGAATGAGTTTCATTATTGTTTGCTCTAGTTTTATAAAGTAACCCCTTCAACAATTGGATTGACACAGTGCCAAATCTATAAATGATTTTGTGTAGTATGGTCATTTTTTTTATCATATTGGAACAGTTCAACCATGAACAATGACTATATTTCCAATTTGCCCCCTTAATTCCCAACAAAAGTATTTTATAGTTGTGTTTTAGTCCTAGCATGTCTTGGCAGGTTAAATACTCGAAAGTATTTTGTAGTTATTTTGAATGGAATTTCTCATTTCTCTCACTTTTCTCTAATTTTTGGAAGTTCTCTATAGATATCGATGATTTTTTGTGGATTTGTTTTGCATCCTGCTACTTTACAGAAGCTACTCATCATTTTTTTTTTTGCTCTGGTTGTTTTTGGTTTAATTCTTTAAAAGCTAATTCTCTAGGGTTGTCTAAGTAAAGCATCATTCCACCCTTGTATACAGATAATTCTGTGTTTTTCCCATTCTTTATATATTTTTTCTTGTCTTATTACTTCAGACAGATTTCTAGAACTTTCAAATAGTAGTGAGGAGAGAAGGCATTCTTACTGTGCCATTATATTTACTAGAAAGGCACCCGATGTTTCTCTACTGCAGATATTACTAACTCTTTGTTTTGTGCACGTTCTTTTGAGCATATTAAATAAGGGCTTTTCCATGTCTGTTTGTTTCAAGATAATCACTTAAACATAAAGTGCTTCATTTGGTCATAGGTTATTTGTGTGTCTATTGATCTTACTATATATTCTTGTGTATATGACTGTGAGAAAATAATGGGATTTGGCATATACTCAAAGGCTCACCTGGAGATTAATCTAAACTGATTGAATTAAGTGAAAGTGATTGACTTTGCTGATTAGCCTACTTCAAGTTAATTAGATTGTAACCACACCTGGCTAGCCCTTAAGAAGGTATTGTTCTCAGAAGCTAAGGACTTTGAACTCAACTGGAGACCACCTTCAAGTCCAGTGAACCAATGGATTTGGATGACACCTACGAATCAGCTTGAAGCAGTGTGTAAGGACTGCCTCTGCTCCAGACCTATAAAAAGCTTCCACACTCACTTTGAGAGAAGTTCGTGGTTGAAGCAGGCTCATGGCAGAGGACTTGAGGAAGAACCAGACCAGGCTGGAACTCTAGGCTAGATAGGACTTTTCTTAACTCCAAGTGTTCTTTTTTCCCCCCTAATACCTAGTATGCTTTAATAAATGCTTAATGCCCAAAGACTGGTGCTAAAGCTTCTAATTTAAGGCAACCACACATTTAGATTTTAAACATCACATGACTAAATAAGCTAATTGTTTTCCAAAGGTTGAACCATCCTTGTATGCCTAGTATAAATCCATCCTTGATCAAAGTGAATACTCTTTTGGATATGTTGGTGAAGTCATTTTGCTAAGATCCTACTTGAATTTTTGCATCCATATTTATAAGGGAGACTGGTATATATTTCTCTGGCTCTTATCCCTCCCTAGTCTGAATGTTAGGATGATATTAGTCTATAAGAAGAGTTTGGTGATCTCTCAATTAGGTAGCACAGTGGATAGAGCAATGGCCCTGGAGTCAAGAGGACCTGAGTTCAAATCTCACCTCAGACACTTAATAGCTGCGTGATCCTGGGGAAGTCACAACCCCAATTGCCTTAAAACATCCGGGGCCACCTCCAATCATCCTGATATATATCTTGCAATTGGACCCAGATGTCTCTGGAGAAAAGAGTGAGGTTGACAATCTTGCACGGCCTTCCCTCACTTACAACCAATTCAGTTCAAGTCATGACACTACCCTGATGTAACAACAAGCTAATGGTTTATTGATTTTGGAAAAACAGTTCTTGGTTTTGTCATTTTAATTGGCTTTTTATTTTCTCTTTAAAAAATGTCATCCAATTTTCAAGATTTCTTTTTGTCCTTTTTGTGGTTTAATTTTTCTAGTTGTTTTAATTTTATTGTCAGTTCATTAATCCTATCTTTTTCTATTTTGTTACCTTCTAGATTTAGAGAAGGGGACCCAACAGGTTTTCAAAGAGGGAATTTTTCCTACACGGACTGCTCTAGCGGTATCCCTAAATTCTGGTATGTTTTCTCATTGTTACTCTCCTTTACCTCATTTTAAATTGTTTTTGTGATATGTTCTTTAAATATATTCATTGTTTAAGGCATTGTTACTTAGTTTCCATTTAGTTCTGTCTTTTTTGTGATTTCTATATTAAGCACTTTTTAATTGAATTATATTCTGCAAATAATATACTTTTTCTGCCTCTTTACATTTATATGTAATGTTTTTGTCTCCTAGAATATAGTCAGATTGTTTTTTATGAAGTCTTATGTTAAGGAAAAAATGTACATATACTTAGGCATAATATTCCCATTCAGATGCTATATCTTCCAAACCACACTTTTCCAACACTATATTTAACTCAGGGGTTTTCCTTTTGCTTATCTTTCTGTTCAATTTATTTGGTTTTGAAAGCCTAGCATTAGTTTCCTACAATTATATTATTACCTTTAGGTAACAACAATATTTATATTGTTTTTAATTCAGTTATAGTTTTCCATACGGGTGCTATGCCTTTTTTAAAAAAATAAAAGTATTTTATTATTTTCCAGTTACATGTAGAGATAGCTTTCAGCATTTGTTTACATAAGATTTCCAGTTTCAAATTTTTCTCCCCTCCCTCCCCCCTCCCCCAGACAGCAGGCAATCTGATATAAGCTTATATATATACATATATATATATATATATACACACATACATACATACATATATATGTATACATATATATATACACACACATATACATAACAACATTAAACATATTTCTGCATCAGTCATGCCATAAGAGAAGGATCAGAGCAATAAGGAAAAACCTCAAAATAGAAAAACAACAGCACCAAAAACAAAAGAAATAGTATGGTTCAAGCAGCATCCATATTCCACAGTTCTTTTTTTCTGGATTTGGAGAGCCTTTTCCATCATGAGGGTGTGATGCCTTTTGATACACATGTAATTAATAACATTATTTTACTTTCCTTTGAGCACAGTATAGTTCCCCCAAATTTCTTGTCACAGATTTTTATTGTTGCCTTATCTAAAATTATGATTGTAACTCTTGATTCTTTGGAATCTGACATTCTAAATTTTGTCCTAGTCCATTGTTTTTATTATGTAGATTTCTTTACTTTTTTAAATGTGAGTTTATTATATATCAAAATGTCAGTAGGTTTCTTTTCCACTACTCCATTCTTTTTCATTTTTATTGGGAGTTTTAACCCATTCACATTTAAGGTTATAATGCTTAGACTTTGGGGTTTTCTTCCCATTTGTTTTTTGGTGGGGGGGAGTAGTGATGTCCTTCCTATTTAAGTTATCATTTGGTCCTTGCCCTTGACCCTGCAGAATTTTATTTGATCCTAGATTTTTATTTTTAATATTTTTTATTTTTTTGTGGGGCAGTGAGGATTAAGTGACTTGCCTAGGGTCAAATAACTAGTAAGTATCAAGTTCCTGAGGCAGGATGTGAACTCTGGTCCTCCTGAATCCAGGGCCAATGCTTTATTCACTGCAGCTGCCCCCTGATCCTAGACTTCTCCGACAGTTTTCTCCTCTTTCTCTGCCTTATCTCATATTTCTGGAGTTTCCTTAAATTATTATTCTTTCTCCTCTTTTTATTTCTCTTTTTGTTCTTTCTTTTCCAAGACTTAATAAGAAGTTTGCAATTTTCTCTGTCTCTCTCCTCCCTGATTCTTTTATTTTAACTTGAGTTTCATTCCCTTGGGGGCATTCTTTTCCAAGTAGGGTAAATTTATTTCTACTCCTTCTTTATTTTTCTCTCTACCTTGTATATTCTGAAATTTAGTGTCTCATTCATGAGCTTTATGTTTAAACAACTTTTCTTCATCTTCTATATGTCCCTTATAGAAAGAAGGGCTTCTGGGGAGTTGGGATCAAAAGCTTTAAGAGCACTATATTTATTATTATTATTAATTAATTACTAATGAATAACAATAATAATTATAGCTAGTATTTGTGAATGCTTTAACGTTTGCAAAGCTTTTTACAAACATTATCTCATCTGGTCTTGTGTGTGTGTGTGTGGGGGGGCAATTGGGGTTAAGTGACTTGCCCAGGGTCACACAGCCAGTAAATGGCTGGATTTGAACTCAGGTCCTCCTGACCCCAAAGCCAGTGCTCTATCCACTGCACCACCTAGCTGCCCCTCATCTGGTCTTTTTTTTTTTTTAAAAAAAATCATTTATTTATTTGTTTGTTTGTTTTGGTGAGACAATTGAGGTTGAGTGACTTACCCAGGGTCACACAGCTAGTAAGTGTCAAGTGTCTGAGGCTAGATTTGAACTCAGGTCCTCCTGAATCCAGGGCCAGTACTTTATCCACTGTGCCACCTAGCTGCTCCCAATATATCTTTCTATTCAGCAAGAATTCCATGAGTGTATTGAGCATCTCCAGATTAGTCATAGGGTCAGCGAATCAATAGATAGTTATTAAGCAGCTACTACATACAACACACTGTGCAGGGTTATGGGCATACAAAAAGAATCAAAAGACAGTTCCTGCCCTCAAGAAGCTTACAATCAAATAATGTTGGGTGAGAGAATGGGTGACAGAATAGAGGGATAGGCTTGGAGTCAAGGGAGGGCTGGGTTTAAATCCCCCTTATGAAACCAGCACACTGTGTGATTGGGAGCATATCAGTTAAGTGCTCTGAGCCTCAGTTTCCTCATCTGTAAAATATGTTAATAATATAATAATAATATTAATAATAATACAGGATCTTTGGGGTAGTTTTGAAGCTTGACCAAAATAATGCATGTAAAGGATATTACAAGTTATTGTTAGCTTAAATTTCTTTTGCTTTATATCACCTTCATTTCCAAATGTATCCTTTCTCCCTTTCCTGTCAACAAATAAATTTAAAAGAGAGGAAAGATAGCAGACCATAAAACCATCCCGCATGTCATTTGAGCCTGACCTGGTATACAGTGTTACCTACTTGTCATCTCTCTACAAAGAAGAGAGAAGGAAGGTACATTTTCTCTTCCTTAAGGCCAAATATGGTCATTTCCACTTTAAAAGTTTGGTTTCTTTGGTACTGTTGTTCCTTGACTCCAATGTTGTCCTGTATTGTTTTCCAAGCTGATTCATACATCATTAATATTCTCTTCAGATAATCCTTGTTCATTCTTTCTATTTTCTAGAATGGTTGGACCAATTGACAGCTCTACCTCAAGTATATTAGTGGACCTGGCTTTCCACAGCCCCTCTAACATGAACTATTTCCATCTTTGGTCATCTTTGCCAACATGCTGGGTGGGACACAAAATGTGAAAGTTGTTTTTGTTTGTATTTCTCTTACTGTTAGTGACTTGGAACAATGTTTCATATGGTTATTAATAGGTCACAAAGTTTCTTTTGAAGACAAAACATCTTTCCATTAAGGGATGTCTAATGTATTCCTAGGTTCCCTATGTATTTTCGATATCAGACTCTCATTAGAAGCATTTGATGTACAGATTCATACCGCAGCTCCCACTCCTGCAATAAACAGATAGCCTTTTTGTCCTAGTTGCATTGATTTTGTTAGTGAAACTGTTGATTTCACGTAGTCGGATTTAGATATTTTCTCTTTCATGATCCCCTCTCACCCTTGTTTGGTCATGCCTTCTCTCTGACACCATAGCAGTGAAAGGTGCCTGATGTGGTTCTTTCTTCCATCATGTGACTCTTAATATTCAGGTCTCCTTTTGAGTTGATTGTGGTCTGTGGCATAAGATGGTTTAAACTTCATTTTTTGCCACATTGCTTTCCAATTTTCCTGGCTGTTCCCATCAAACAGGTAGTGCTTCCCCCAGCCTTTACACTCTCTGGCTTTTTGAACATTTAGTTGGTCATTAAGCCCCATTCATCCTGACCCTTCCTTGTCTAGTCCTTTCTGCTGGTCAACATCATTTTTTAAATGGCACCAAAGAATTTTGGTAATTTCTACAGTGTAGTATAATTTAAAGTTAGGAAATACCACTTCTCCTTGCATTTTTCCTCTTTTCTTTTATTATTTCCCCTGAAATTCTTGACCTGCTATTCCTCAAGATGGAGGAAACTTCTTATTTTTGTCCAGCTCTTTAAAATATCTTCTGGGTAGTTTGATTGGTACAGCACTAAGTATGTACTTCGATTTCAATAGTTTGATCATCTTTTTAAAAAATGGCAGGGTGGCTAGGTAGCACAGTGGATAAAGCACTGGCCCTGGATTCAGGAGTACCTGAGTTCAAATCCGGCCTCAGACACTTGACACTTACTAGCTGTGTGACCCTGGGCAAGTCACTTAACCCTCATTGCCCCACCAAAAAAAATGGCATGGAGCCATGAACACAGCTAGGGGCCTTACTAAATAGAGTGTCAGGAAGACCAAAGAGGTTCAGGAACTTCAGCAGGGTCATTGAGCCAGGAAGTGTCTGCCCATGCCTGGACTTGAGACCAGGGCTCTCTGCCCATTACTCTTGATGGAGGACAGAGGTGTTTATTTTGTTCCTGCTATTTTCCTGAGTCTTCCAATTGTCTCTGTTTTCTAAGATGACTGTCATGTCATCAGCAAAGGACAGGTTGACCTGCCTCTGCCTGTCTCTTTAATTTTTCTTTTATCTTATTTCTATTGCTAACATTTCTTGTATCAAATAAGCAGGGAGAAAGAGCTATCCACACTTTAGATATTTATTGGGGAAGCTTTGTATGTTTCCCCATTGCAAATAACTCAAGCTTTTGGTTTTACATACATGGCTTTAAAAAATCAAATTAAATGACTAATATATGACTGGGCTTTTTTGGAGGGAGCATGGGGAGGGGTTAGCATAGGTAAGCACTGTACTTAGTCAAAGGCATTTTCTGCATCATGTGGCTTTGTGTTGGTTTGCCAGTTCTAAAGCATTCCAGCATTTCCAAGCTGATTCATACATCATTAATATGTATATTCATACATCATTAATATCAGATGCTAAATGATGATGCTGACAATGCTTTGTCCCCCCCACCTCTCTTCCTCTCTGCTTCCCTTTCTCCTTCCCTCACCCCATCCCTGCCATCTCTCAGCTCTGACTTGTTTTGCCTTCCTCAGTCACCGAAATGACTATTTATTAACCAGTACTTTCTGGGAAATGAAATTCCAGAATCTTGAGTTTCTTCTTTTCCCTTTGCTGATTTTTGGAAGTGGGAGCAGAGAAGATAGCTATTGTTTATGTGTGAATTTAACCCAGATGGATGGATGGATAGATAAAGAGACTGGGCACAGATGATGGGTACAGACAGAAATGATGGGAGACAGGCAGGTGTTACTATTTATGTACAAGCTGGAAGTGGCTCTGAAACAAAAACTGTGTTAAATTCTTATTTGGGAGAACCTCTGGAACCTCTGTCCTCCTTGAATCCAAGGCTTGCAAGACTTCCAGAAAAACTTATCTCAAGTATTTGCACTTTGAAGAATTTTCCTTCCATCATCTGTTAACCTAAGGGGGATTGTATGGGAAGACCCCATTCTAGCTCTTTATAAATTGGTGGTCCTCTGCCCTAAAGTCTGCAGTCCCATTTTTTCCCAGTGCAGGCAGCATCTTTCTGGTCCAGCTCCTGTCTGTGGCAGCTGGGTGACTCCGTGGATAGAGCACAAGACTTGGAACACCTGAGATTGAAGCATCCCCAGGGAGAGCATTCTCATTTGGCTCTTCTCATTCCCTTCAAGGTGAAGGCCAATGGCAATGCTTCCTCAGGGTGTGCTGCTGTTACACCTATCTCAAGATCTGTGCAAACCTCTGATGGACCCCTGTGGGTATGTAAAAAATACAAGGTAACTTTGGGGGGAGGGTATTGCCTCCCCCAAGAAGATCTTCATAGAGAAGTTGGTGTTTGGAGGAAGCTAGGAATTTGAAGAGATAGAGGTGAAGTGGGAGAACTTTCCAGGAATGAGGCATAACCAGAGCATATATGGAGGCGGGAGATGGAATGGCTGATAGGAAGAGCAATGGGAAGGCCAGTTTGGCTAGATTGTAGATGTGACTCTTAGTATTCAGGTCTCCTTTTGAGTTGATTGTGATCTGTGGCATAAGATGGTTTAAACTTCATTTTTTGCCACATTGCTTTCCAATTTTCCTGGCTGTTCCCATCAAACAGGTAGTGCTTCCCCCAGCCTTTACACTATCTGGCTTTTTGAACATTTATTTGGTCATTAAGCCCCATTCATCCTGACCCTTCCTTGTCTAGTCCTTTCTGCTGGTCAACGTCATTTTTTAAATGTGTGAAGAGAAGGGAAGGGCCAGGAGGCAAAGGGTGTGAAACACCAAAAAGAGGCATTCGATCCTGGAGTTAATAGAGAGGGAGACAGGGGGGCAGCTACATGGCACAGTGGATAAAGCAGCAGCCCTGGATTCAGGAGGACCTGAGTTCAAATCCGGCCTCAGACACTTGACACTTACTAGCTGTGTGACCCTGAGCAAGTCACTTAACCCCCATTGCTCCACAAAAAAAGAAAAAGAAAAAAATAGAGAGGGAGACAGTGGGGTCTGTCAAGTCTAGGAATAACATGGTCAGATGTGCACTTTAGGCTGGGCCATGGTGGGGCCTGCCCTAAGTCATGCAGGAGAGGCAGTAGAGCTGGTGAGTTCTGAGCTGCAGTGGGTCCAAGCTGAGAGGGCGGCCCCAGTGTGGTCAGTACTCCAGGCTGTTCAGTTGCAAGCTTGGGCTGGTATGTGGCCCGCTGAACTTCCATCCTGAGCAACATGGTCAACATTTTAAGCACCCACTGTGTGCTAGATACTGTGTAAAATAGGGAGACAATCTCCAAAAAATAAGTAGGTAAAGTTACTTTGGCAGCCGGGTGGAGGATAGATTGCAGTAAAGAGAAATTTGAGGCAGAGACCAATTTGTGCCGTCTGGCAGGACGTAGTGCCTGTGAAAGGGAATGAGAAGCTTTTGCAGGGTGGGATCGGCCACTCCAGGCCCATGGCCTCCAGAGCCGAGGCCAGACTCCAAGCCAGGAGTCCTGAGTGTCAGGTGACTTTTCCCACCGCCATATTCTCTCTGCATTTTGAGCATGATACAATTGGATTGTGTCTTCCAGGGCAAAGGATCTTGCTGTTCCAGTGAGGAGGATGTCTCTGTTCCTCCGAGCCTCCTCCAAGAAGTGGGCTGGTTCTCCTTTGACTGGGCTGGCAAGGCTTGCCCATCAGGCCAGTTCCAATGACAGACAAAGAGACACCTACAGCTATGTCATCGTCGGGGCTGGGTCCGCCGGCTGTGTCCTGAGCCACCGGCTGTCAGAAGACCCCAACAGCACCGTGATGGTCCTGGAGGCTGGGCCCAGAGACATCATGATGGGCAGTAAGCGACTGACGTGGAAGATCCACATGCCTGCTGCCTTGGTCTCAAATCTCTGTGATGACAAATACAATTGGTATTACCATACCACCCCCCAGAAGGGCCTGAACAACCGAGTCCTGTACTGGCCCCGGGGCCGTGTCTGGGGCGGCTCCTCCTCTCTCAACGCCATGGTCTACATCCGTGGCCACGCGGAGGACTACAACCGCTGGAGTGAGGAAGGGGCTGAGGGCTGGGACTATGAGCACTGCCTGCCTTATTTCCGCAGGGCCCAGAATCACGAGCTGGGCGCTAATCGGTACCGGGGTGGGGAGGGCCCCCTGCATGTGTCCAGGGGCAAGAGTGAGCATCCCCTCCACCACGCCTTTCTGGAGGCAGCCCAGCAAGCCGGCTACCCTTTCACTGAGGACATGAACGGATTCCAACAGGAAGGCTTTGGCTGGATGGACATGACCATATACAAAGGTAAAGGGGCGCCGGTCAGCAGGACCAAGGCCAGCTCCGCCCCATTTGAGAGGTGCTTTTACCGGGATCCAGGCCTTCCCCACACTCCACCTCTCATCCTATCTCTTCTGTGAGGTCGGAAGGATGGGTGATTTGAGCTCCTTTTTATGGATGGCTAAACTGAGGGTCAAAGAGGGGAACAGGCTTGCTGGATGGTGGGTTGGCTTTTTCCCCCTTCTTCAAAATATTACCCATGTTGTTGACCTGTTGGTTTGCCTAGAAACTGAGAACAATCAATTAAAGATGAACTCCCACAAGAGAAATAACAAAAGCCCAAAGAGAGAGGCAGCCAGCCCGACGACTCCCCTTGCCCCATACCCTAATTCAGGACCCCAGATCCCTTCCTCAGAGGGGATTCCCAAAGACGAGTCTCAGATAACAGATAAGGAAGATAGTGAACAGGGGGAAGGGAGTGGCTCAGATAGTCTCTGGTTGGTGGGGAGTTATGGCCATCGACTGTATTAGGGAAGTTGGACTGAGGACCCCAGTGTCCCAACTCCCTCTCGGCTCCTGGTTCCCTCAGTCGCTAAGGCATCATAGTTTGGCAATGACCATGTCAAGCTGATCGTGATAACAATAAGACCCTACATTTGGAGAGTGCTTTACTGTTGCATGGGGCTTTGGGTGACGCATTATCTCATCTTATACATAAATAAACTTTTCTCCACCCTGCCCCCCCCACCCCAACAAGTTCTATGACTTAACCAAGGTCACACAGCTAGTGTGTGCGTGGCTTGAACTGACTTGAAATTTGGAACCCAACCCACACTATCCCTGGCTAGATCTACTTCTTGGAGATCCTTTGAGTGGTTCTGGATTAGAGAAGAAACTTCCATAAGGGAAGATCTCCCGCCCTCTGCCTCAGGTGGGAGCAGATGCTAGAGGGGTGGAGGGACTAGGACCAGAATTCTGAGCCTTTATTGTGTCCTAGACTCTTTGGGCCATAAGTATGGGGGAGCTTGTGGACCCCTTCTCATGGTTTTAAACACATACACTAAAGCACTTAGCATTGCATTACATTGAAAGAATTACTCAGTCTTTCAAACAAGTTCCGGGATCCCTGGTTTAGAATCCTTGGGGATCCATGGCCACAGCAAGCACAGAAGAGGGAGTGGTTTTCTCCCCGCTCGAAGCAACAATAACTGGCACTGAACAAACAGCCTTTGACTTTTTGCCAAGTACTTTACAGGTACTGTCTCACTGGAGCCTCACAGCAACCTTGTGAGGTAGGTAGTTCAGAGATTACAACCTCCATTTTACAGAGAAGAAAACAGGTCTGAGAAGGGAAGGGTTTGGCAGGTAGTCCCACTATGTAGTCAGGATTTGAACCCAGGTTTTCCTACCTCCAGATTCAACAAGCTTTAGTCTTCTCTTCTTACATCAGTTACCACCTGGGAAATGGGCTTTTCGGTTGACATGAAGGCCTGGATGCCAATGCTGGGGTGGGGGTGTGGCTAACTTCTTCTGGAAGTGATTAGAACCATGGCGAGAGCCTTGACAAGTGCCCCGTGGAAAAGCAATAGTTGGGAAGTGTGGAATTGGACCTATGTGTGGCAGGACAGTTGGATTCAATTAAGGCCAAGGCCACCATTCTGCTCTGTCCCCCAGGTCAGCGATGGAGCACTGCTAGTGCCTACCTCCGTCCCGCCCTCTCCCGACCCAATTTGACCGCAGAATCCAGAACCCTTGTGACCAAAATTCTGTTTGACGGGATCAAAGCTATTGGTGTGGAGTACCTGCAGAGTGGTCAGAGGAAAAAGGTCAGCTCTGCTTGCCTACAAGTCCCTCAGGCACAGTGTTGGTGCAAGTGAGCAGGAGCGGGGCTGGGCACTCATTCACCAGCTCCTTGACCTTTGGTGCTGGGCGGGATTGCTCACAAACAGAATCAAGGTCATGACGGCTCCCTCTGTTCATTCTCCATGACATTGTTTCAGTCCCTGGTGGCTCTGTTTGGTTTCCTCATCTGTCCAACAAGAGAAGTTTGGCTTCTTTGGTCTCAAAGGTCCCTTCCAGTGTAAACATGTGGTGCTCTGGGGGCTCCTGTGGTTTCCACAAAACTGGGCTGAGAAAGCAGCAAGGCCAAAGGGCCTCTTGTCAAGGCCCCAGCTCAGGGACACTGATGGAGGAATCGCTTACTGGGTGTGACTGGTTGGGAAGAGTGCTGGATTCAGAAGCAAACTGGATCCAGTCACAGTCTTCTGGTCCACAGATTCGTGGAGTCAGAATTTCAAATTCCTGGAGCAGTAACAAGACCAGTTTGGCTGGAGCTTAGAGAATTAGAAGGGTAACAATATAAAAAAGGCTAGAGATGCAGGGGGAAGTCAGATGGGTAAGGGCCTTAAATGCAGACAAGGGAGCTTGTATTTTACCCAACGAGCAATAGGGAGCCACTGAATGTTTTTAAAGGGGGTATAAAGGGTCCCTGATGAAGAAAGACGTTTTTTCTTAGCAATCATATGGAAAATAGATTGGAGAGGATAATAACCAGAAGTAGAAAGGCCAGTTGGGAAGGTATGGAATTAGTCCAATTGAGAATGATGAGGACCCCTGAACCCTATTAGTTGAAAGGAGGGGGAGGGAAGCCAGAGAGGGTTGTAGAGATGGGACTGAAAGCCCTTGGTCAGTGATTAGATACAAAGAGTGAGGACAGGGAGGAGGTCAAGGATGGTGCCAACATTACCAGCTTGAATGGCTGGAAGGAGGTCTGTGCTCTGAACAGAAGTAGGAGCATTTGGGGAAGAGCGTGAATCTGTCATCTTCATGGACATGTTGAGTGTGAGGGACCCAGAAGACCTCTTGAGTGGAGATGTCTGTCAGACTGGCATTCTCAGAAGGGAAAGGGCGGAATATGTAGCCTGTTCAAATATCCTGGGACTCCATTTCTCTTGTCCGGTATGTTAGCTGCCTCTTCTGGCTTTGCGTCACGTTCAGATGCCTTCATTCAAGTCACAGATGAAAAACAATGTGGATTTGGGTGAGCAGAGCCCTGTAGCACATCTCAGTAGAGTCAACGACTTCCAAATGCACCTCTGTACTATAATTTGGTCCCCAATATCTCCATTTTGTCTAGAAAATATTGTGGAAATCCCCACCTATAGCTTCTATGGCATTTTCCTGCTTTACCAGCCTAGGAACCCCATCAAAGGAGACATCAAGTTAGTTGGCCTGATGTTAGTGAATATCCCCATTGGACTGTGTGAGCCTTGAGGGCAGGGCCCTTCTCATCTTCCGTATGTCTTACCCAGGGATTGCTTCCCTAATGTTTGCTCAAATGACTGAGTGGGGATTTGAAGTGTTCCGCTGCAGAATGCTTCCTGGCCTCTAATCATGCCCTGACTTTTAGGTTTATGCCAGCAAAGAGGTGATTCTGAGTGGGGGAGCCATCAACTCACCCCAGCTGCTCATGCTGTCCGGAATTGGGAATGCAGATGACCTCAAGAAACACGGGATCCCTGTTGTTTGCGACCTTCCTGGTATGTTTCTCCTCTGATGTAGAGGATAGACCTGCTGTGTAGGGCTCAAAGAAGACTCCCAGGGTCCATGATGGCTGTCTTCAGTCATCAAACAGTCTTGTACAAGAGGGATGAGCCTTTTTCTGCTCAGGCCCAGAGAGCCCAGACAGAAACAATGGGGCAACATTTCAAAATAGAAGAATCAAGTTTGGTGTCCAGAAGATCTTGTTATCAATCAGAGCTTATCCCATGGTGGGAAGGGGTTGCCTCAGCCAGAGCTGGATAACCACTTCTTGGGTGTGTGCTAGAGGGGGATTGTGAATCAGGATCACACGAGACACTGGGGTCCCATGATTCTTAGTGACTGTGATTGGCTAAATGACCCCACTAAGAGATGCCCCCTGCTTCATCTAAGGATCAGAGGGCCTTTGGGAAAAATTATCCATAATTCCTCTTACCCCAATCTACCCTCAAGTAATCCCAGGGGAGCTTTGGAGATTCCACAAGCAGGAAGCATTGACCCTGGAGAGGGAACCTGTCTCCCTGGGCTCTGCCCCTGGTCAGGAGATTGTATTGGTTTGTGATGAAGTGCTTGCCTCCTTGACGGCAGGACCTGTTCTTTGTATCTCTAGTAGATATGCACTTAATAAGTGTTTCTTGACTTGAATAAACACTTATTGATCACCTACTGTGGACCAGGCTCAGTACTAGAAATCGGAGATACAAAGACATTAGGTCACCTGACCTAATTTCATCTTAATTCAGTTCAGTCTAACAAGCAATTATTAAACACTTACTGTGTACCAGGCACCGGAGATACAAAAGTAAAAATGACACTGCCTTCCCTCAACAAGATTCTAGTCTCTTGGAATGGCTCTAAGCATCAGTATCCAGAAAAAGAAGCTATTCAGGCTATGGAAATAAAATTGTAATAGCCCAAAATAATTCTTTGTTCAGTATTGAAGTATAAAATACCCACATAATTCATACAGTACTCATCTAGTTATTTTTATTTTTTAGCTAAGTGTTTTAATTCTCAGGCTTATGTAAGCTTGGAAGATAGTAAAATTTGACTCTGTTATCTGTGTTCCTTGTATGATGTAAACACCCCTAAAGAGGCATCAGTGACTCCCTGTGTAATTTGGAGCAACTCTAGTCCCAGAGACTATAGATGGAGGGGGTTTACAGAATCATGGGGACAACAGCAGCCCTGTGGTCCATCCCCTAACTCAGAAAACAGCCTCCTTCCCCCTTCCCCCTCACCCCCCACTACAGCACACCTGATCAGGGAATCCAGCCTCTACTTTCATCCCTTCCAGTTGGACATCCCAGAAGAATGCCATGCCATTGGGCTGTCCCAAAAAGGCTGCCTGTTTTTTTATGCCCCCCCCCCCAAGAAGGAGGCTTCCTATTGCTAAATAAGTACTTTGAAGTGACTGGAAGCTAGTCAGGATTTCAAAAAGAAAGTATTAGGAAGTAGAGTCAACAGCTGAAGATTCTGTGAAGTTAGAGGCCCTATTTCAGCTTTGAAAAATATTTTCTGTTTGCTGGTTTCTAAGAAAACGTGGTATGCACTAAGAAGTCAAGGCCAAATTAATTCCTAGAAAACAGTCAGCCAAGTTTTCTCCTCTAACACCTAAAGAGACAGAATCATGTTTCCCTGGTTGTTTCCCAGAATCACCTTGGTAGAAGATAAAGGCATTACCAAAATCTCGGTGCTCTGAGATCCGCCTGGGGATGGGGATGGGGATGGGGATGGAAATCACTGTACTTCCTGGTGAAGGTGGTGAGGCACCTCTGGGAGAGCACCTGAGCTTCTGTTCCCTCATGACTCTCCCTCTCCTTTCTCTACCCCTTCCCCCCTACCCAAGGTGTGGGCCAGAACCTTCAGGACCATTTGGAGATGTACATCCAGCAAGAATGCACTCAGCCCATCACTCTGTACTCAGCACAGAAGCCCATACGGAAGATGCGCATTGGGCTGCAGTGGCTCTGGAACTTATCAGGTGGGCTCGGGGTGTGGCTCCCCTCCCCCTGGGCTGGGGAGTGGCACAGTGCATAGGGCCAGGAAATGCAGAGTTTGAATTCTACCTCTGACACTTCAGCTGTGTAACCAGGGGCAAGCCACTGAACATCCCCGTGCCCCAGGTGACTCCCAAAGACCACAACGGGAAGGGCAGCTGTAGTCTGGTTAGTGGAGGGGGTTTCCCACACCTGAACGAAATCTCTGATTGTTCTTGCCACCACCCATGTCCCTCCTAGCAGTACCCAGCCTCACAATGAGGTGAAAGGTAGCTTGCATACTTTTCAGACATGAGCAGCCTACACTGCATCTGAGGTACCATCTTGTCACAGACCCTTTCCTTTTAGCAAAAGGACTACAAAGAAAGAACAGAGAAGAGCAGTAGGGTCAGAGAAGCCTATACACACCCTAATCCACCCAGAAAGACCCTGGGTTACTCATGGAGGCACCTCTGCTCCTTCCTAATGTGCAGAAGGCATACTTGGTCATGAAGCATCTTGGTGGTTCAGTGGTTAGATCGCTGGATCTGGAGTCAGGAAGACCTGAGTTCAAATTAGAGCTCAGACATGACTAGCTGTGTGACCCTGGGCAAGTCTCAGTCTGCCTCAGTTTCTTCATATGTAAAATTAGGATATAATAATAGCATATAAAAAGAGATATTTGTAAAACTCTTTGCAAATCATAAGCACTACAGAAATAATAGTTATATTCATCATTGCCATCATCATTATGATCATTATTGTCATGATCACCATTGCCAACAATATCATCATTACTACTACTATTATCATTGTTAGCACCATTATTATCATTATTACTACCATCACCATTGTCATTACTATTATTGTCATTGTTAGCATCAATCTTGTATTCGTTACTATTATTCTCATCATTCCCATCACCGTTAGTATTATTATCATTATCATCCTTATTACCATCATTAGGATTTTCAGCATTTCCTCCCAGCTAAGCCAGTTCTGTCCCAAGGCACAAGGACAGGTTAGGTAGTGACTCCCCATCCCACCTCCTCCTCAAACGTCTTTCTCCAATGCTGAATGCTTCCTAAGGCACTGTAGCTGTTCTCCTCAGTGGGTGCCTGAAGGCATTATCCAAGCATTCTCTTGTTATTTCTTTTTTTTTAATTTCTTTTTCCCAAGTACGTGTAAAAGTGGTTTTTAACCTCTGTGTTTCTCTCCCTCCTTGCTTCCTCTTCCTCCTTATTGAGAAGGCAAGCAGTTTGATATGGATTATACATATACAGTCATGCAAAACATATTTCCATATTAGTCATGTTGTGAAAGAAAACACAGACCTCCCCTACCACAAAAAACCAACCAACCAAATAAACAATACCAAAAAACAAAAAAACAAACCCTCAAGAAAACCACAGGAAGTTTTTAAAGAGCATTCTTCAATCTACATTCAGACTTGATTAGTTCTTTCTCTGGAGGTGGATAGCATTTTTTTATTGAATAGAATTTTATTTTCCAAAATATATGAAAAAACAAATTTTAACATCAATTTTTTTAAAACTTTGTGTTCCAACTCCTCTTCCTCCTCCATTCCCACCCCCACCCACTATAACTCAAGCATTTCAAAATAAGTTATACATGAGTAGTCATGGAAAAAATTCCCACATTAGATAGGTTGTGAGAGAAAACAATAAAAAAAAAACTTCAGATTGAGGAATTGTCAAAGAGTAAAAAAAAAATTTTTAATGTGTTTCCATCTATTTTCAGATACTATCAGTTATTTCTCTGTAGATGGGTTGCCATTTTCATAAGTCCTTCAGGGTTATATTGGATCACTGCCTTGCTGAAAATAACCACATGCTTCCCAGCAGATCATCTTCCACTATTGCTGTTATTTTGTATACAGTACATTTAATTCTGCTTCAGTTCATGTAGGTCTTTCCAGGTTTTTCTGATAGTATCCTGTTCATCTATTAAAAGATCAGACTGTTTATATTCCTACATGGGAAGATAATACTTCGAACTCATTAGAACTATCTCAGTAAGGAATTCACAGAGGACACAGGTCTGAACTGAATGCGAAGGGATGATATCTGTAAAGCATTTATGTTTTGTTCTTTGTGGGGCAGACAGGGTGGGGTGTCTTATGTCTGGGGCCAGATTTGGGCTTGGGGCCTTGTCCACTGTGCCACCTAACTAACCCATGATGACATCTTTAAAATAGGGTTGAGGTGTAGGAGAAATAGACTGGGGGAGGGGGAAGGGGAGAGATGGTCTGGGGAGAGGTAGTTCACATGAAGGAAACCAGAAAAAAGCTTATGGAGGGGATGGGAAGAGGGGGAAGGAATTGGGGAGTGAGTGAACCTTAATATCATCAGAATTGGCTCAAAGAAGGACTAACATACATACTCAAGTAGGTATAGTAATATATTTTTGCCCTGAGGGAGGGGAGGGAGATAAGGGGGGGAAGAGGGGAAGGAGGGAAGGGCAGATTTGGGGAGAAGTAAAAAGCAAAACACTTTTGAGGAAAGTGAAGATGTTCTGCATAACTGCACAAGTATGACATATTGAATTGCTTGATTTCATAGGACAGTTGAGGAGGGAAAGAAGAAGAAAATTTAGAACACAGAATTAGCTCAAAGACCTTAAACTCATCATAAGGGGCTCGTGGAGGGAATAACATTCACACCCAGTTGGGAGGAGTAATCTATTTAACCCTACAGGAAAGTAGGAGGGGAAGAGGATAAGGAAGGAATGGTGAAAAAAAGGGAGTGCAGAGTAAGAGAGGAATAGGTTAAAAGAAGATAGAAAATAGAGTAAATATCATGGGAAGGGAATAGGATGGAAGGAAATAGTTATGGTGATTGATTATAATGGCAAAATGTATGGTACCTACCTTGCTGGTCTATTATGAAGAAAATTCTCTGTCAAGTTTAAGGTACTATATTGTCTTGGATTATTATATTGCCGAGAATAGTTAAGTCATTCACAGTTGATCATTATACAATTTTGCTGTTACTCTGTACACCATTCTTTGGGTTTTGCTCATTTCACTTTGCATCAGTTCTTGTAAATCTTCCCAGATTTTTCTGAAATCATCCCACTCATTGTTTCTTATAGCACAATAGTATTCCATCACAATCATATACTATAATTTGTTTAGCCATTCCTCAATTAATGGATGCCCCCTTAATTTGTAATTCTTTGCCACTACAAAAGAGGTGGTATAGATATTTTTGTACAAAGAGGTCCTTTTCCCTTTTTAAAAAAAACTCTTTGGGATATAGACCTAGTAATGGTATTGTTGGGTCAAAGGGTATGCACAGGTTTATAGTTCCAGAATGGCTTGATCAGTTCATAACTCTACCAGCAGTGCATTAGTGTCCCTTTTTTTCCACATCCCCTCTAACATTTGTCATTTTCCTTTTCTGTCATATTAATTAATCTGATAGGTGTGAAGTAGTAACTTTAGAATTATTTTAATTTGCATTTCTCTAATCAATAGTGATTCAGAGCATTTTTCATAATTTTATAGATAGCTTTGATTTCTTCTGAAAAATGCCTTTTCATATCCTCTGACCATTTATCAATTGAGGAATGATTTTCATTCTTATAATTTGGCCCAGTTCTTTATATATTTGAGAATGAGGCCATTTTTAGAAAAACTTGCTATAAATTTTTTCGCAGTTATGATTACTGACTTTATATTTCCTTCCATCCTGTTTGTCCCTTATTTATCTTTTTCTATCTTTCCTTTCACCCTGTCCATCCTCAAAAGGGTTTTGCTTTTCATTACTACCTCCCCCAGTTGGTCTTCCCTTCTATCAGCTATCCCCTTCTTTTCCTATAGGGTAAGGTAAGATTTCTATGCCCAACTGTGTATGTAAGTTATTCCCTCTTTGAGCCAATTCCAATGAGTAAAGTTCAAGTGCTTCCCACCCCACCTCCTCCATCTTCCCCTCCATTGTAAAGCTCCATACCTCTTTTTTTTTTTAATTAGAGTTTCATTTATTCTTTTTTTTTTATATCATTCCTAGATATTCTTTTTTTGTGTGAGGCAATTGGGGTTAAGTGACTTGCCTAGGGTCACACAGCTAGTAAGTGTTATGTGTCTGAGGCCGGAATTGAACTCAGGTCCTCCTGACTCCAGGGCCGGTGCTCTATCCACTGCGCCACCTAGCTGCCCCCCATACCTCTTTTATGTGACATAATTTACCCCATTCTACTTCTCCCTTTCCCTTTATCTCAATGCATCCTTTTCTCTCTCCTTGCCCTCTGTCTATGTATATTTCTTCTAACTACCCTAATAGTGATAAAGTTTTTAGTAGTTACAAGTATCATCTTCCAATGTAGAAATGTAAACAGTATAAACTTTTAAAATCCCTTATGGTTTCCATTTCCTGTTTATCTTTCTATGCTTCTCTTAAGTCTTGTATTTGAAAGTCAAGTTTTCTATCCTGCTCTAGTCTTTTCATCAGGAATGTTTCAAAGTCCCTAATTAAGGGTCCATTTTCCCCTGAAAAATTATTGTGTTTTGTTGGATAATTGATTCTTTGTTGTAATCCTAGCTCTTTTGCCCTCTGGAATATCATATTCTAAGCTTTCTGATCCTTTAACATGGAAGCTGCTAAATCTTGTGACTGTGTCTCCATGACACCTGAATTTTTTCTCTCTGGCTACTTGAAATATTTTCTCCTTGACCTGGAATTTGGCTACAATGTTCCTGGGAGTTTTCATTTTGGTGAGTTCTTTCCATTTCTGGTTTATCCTCTAGTTCTAGAATATCAGGGCAGTTTTCCTTGACAATTTCTTGAAAAACGATATCTGTGTTCTTTTTTTGATCATGGCTTTCAGTTAGTCTAGTACTTCTTAATTATCTCTCCTTAACCTATTTTCCAGGTCATTTGTTTTCCCGATGAGATATTTAATATTTTTTCCTATTTTTTTCATTCCTTTGATTTTTTTTAATTGTTCCTTGATGTCTCGTGGACTCATTAGCTTCCACTTGCCCAAATCCAATTTTTAAGGAATTATTTTCTTCAGTGAGCTTTTGCATCTCCTTTTGCATGTGGCAATTTTACTTTTTAAGAAGCTCTTCAGTGGATTTTTCTTGGCTTCTTTTACATTTGGCCTATTCTATTTTTAAGTTGCTTTTTTTCACTATTTTTATGCCTCCTTTACCAAGCTTTGACTTTTTTTAAGGATTTTCTTGCATTACTCTCATTTTTTTTCCCAATTTTTCTTCTACTTCTCACATTTGATTTTAAAAATCCTTTTGAACTCTTTTAGGGCCTGTGACCAATTCACATTCTTCTCTGAGGCTTTGCATGTAGCACTTTTGACTTTGTTTTCTTCTTCTGAGTTTGTATTTTGATGGTCCCTGTTGCCATGGTAACTTTCAATGGTCAGGTTCTAGTTTTGTTGTTTCCTCATTTTTTTCCATTCTACTTCTTGGCTTTTAATCTTATGTCAAAGTTATGTTCTGTTCCTGGGGTATAAGAAGCACACTGTTCTAAGCTTCAGGTTTTTTGTGCAGCTGGTTTTAGAGCTAGTTCTGGGGTCTGTAAGTTTTCAGTGTATGTAGGGTGACATGATCTAAGGAGAGGTGTGGTCAATCCAACCACAATCACTCTTTCCTGCCCTGAAACTGTGTCTGAGGGGCAACTAGGTGGCGCAATGGATAAAGCACCCTCCTTCAAATCTGGCCTCAGACACTTGACACTTGACACTTGACTCGCTGTGTGACCCTGAGCAAGTCACTTAACCCTCATTGTCCCACAAAAAAAAAAAAAAAGAAACTGTCTGAGATCTCTGTTCATTCTAGTGCTCTTCCTTGCTCTGAAACTTTGTCCTAGAACCACATATGGGGAACTCAACAGAGTCTTGCACCCACTGCCAGGAAAGGGTCCACTGTAATCTCCTCATGACCAGTTGTCCGACCCCTTTACCATCTATGGGCTGGTTCTAAAAGCTGCCACTACCAATTCAGTTGCTCCCAAGGTCTGCTACTGGCTTGTCAGGGTGTGGCCTATTCTCTACTCTCACCTTAGTGAGACAGATCTTTCCTGCCAACCTTCTAAGTTGTCTTGGGCAAGAAAAATTGTCCCACCCTGTTGTTTTGTTGGTTCTGCCACTCCATAATTAATTTTGATATGTTATTTTAATGTTTGGAGGGGAATTTGGGGGAGTTCAGGCAAGTCCCTACCTTTACTCTACCATCTTGGCTCTGCTTTCCAAGTGTTCTCAATTCCACAGGCTTACAAGAAGACCCAGATTATAGGAAATTCTCTGAGGAAAGGGGAGGCAGGGAGGGTAATGACCAAAGTGGTCAAGCCACCAGCATTTTAAATTTGCTAGCTTTCTGAATCCAAGGAAAGAATCTGTCAGTATCCCCCAAATGAAAACAGTCATGGCCCCTCAACTTCTTCCTTAGTCACATCTTCAGTGCCATTTCATATGAGGTGGTCAAGCAAAGGGTGAATGACCGTCAGGGATATTGAACCCAGTTTAGGGTTGGACAAGCCAGCTGCTGAGGCCCTTCTTCCAGTTTTCTATCTCTGAGATAGTGTGAATTTTTTTCTTAAGATTTCTCTTCTTCCTCCTCAGGAGACGGAGCTACTGCCCATCTTGAAACTGGTGGCTTTATCCGGAGCCGTCCTGGTGTCCCTCACCCTGATATTCAGTTCCATTTCTTGCCTTCTCAAGTGATTGACCATGGGCGAGTCCCAACCCAACAGGAAGCTTACCAGGTGAGCAGTGGACACTGCCAGACCCATGCATCATATTTACCTTGTGGCCACTCCCTGACAGAAGCTTGGCTGAGCACCAGACCAAGCATGGTGACCATTTGGCAAAGTTTAGTGAAGCTTGTATTCTATCCTCAGGACACTTCTAGTCCAGTGGGGGTGTGGAGGAAGAGACTAGAAATGGTTTAATGCCCTATTCCCTACACCATCCTGGCTAGTTCCAGGAGCTGGCTGGTTACTTCAGTTTATTACTCAAGTGGGAAAGAACATGACTCCCCTTGGGTGAGCTTTTCATGTGGAAGTCCCCGGGTGCTTTTCTGGACATCCTTAGGAAGCCTAAGACTTAAATCCCCTCAGATTTGAGAGGGACTATCACTTTTTTTTTTTTGGCAGGGCAATGAGGGTTAAGTGACTTGCCCAGAGTCACATAGCTAGTAAGTTTCAAGTGTCTGAAGTCAGATTTGAACTCAGGTCCTCCTGAATCCAGGGCTGGTGCTTTATCCACTGTACCACCTAGCTATCCCTGGGACTATCATTTTATTTTTTGGGGGGGAGGGGGAGGTAATTGGGGTTAAGTGACTTGCCCAGGGTCACACAACTAGTAAGTGTTAAGTGTCTGAGGCTGGATTTGAACTCAGATCCTCCTGAATCCAGGGCTGGTGCTCTATCCAATGCGCCACCTAGCTGCCCTGGGACTATCATTTTTAAGAAAGATCATATGGGGACAGTTTTGTTTGGCTTTTAGTCCTTATTCTCTTTGTGAGTGAGTGAATGAATGAGTGAAAATGGACTTATAGAAGGGGTTCTTAACCCAAAGTCAGGGGGTCCATGGATGTAGATTTCATGGGGTCTGTGACCTTGGATATGGAAAAAATATTACCTTTATTTTTACTAACTTCTAATTGAACCATATCAATTCATTTAATTATTTAGGAATGCAACTCTGAGAAGAGTTCTGTAGACTTCCTCATACCTCAGCCAAACAAAGGTTAAGAACCCCTGGGGGGGGGTGTCTAGAATTAGCATGTGTGAAAGTCAAGGGGGGGGGCAGCTAGGTGACACAGTGGATAAAGCACCAGCCCTGGATTCAGGAGGACCTGAATTCAAATCTGGCCTCAGACACTTGACACTAGCTGTGTGACCCTGGGCAAGTCACTTAACCCTCATTGCCCCCCCCCCCAAAAAAAGTCAAGGGGTTCATCAGTGCTGACATTTCCACAGACTTAGGCAGGTCCAGACAAGGTCTGGGGTTCAGTTAGTCATAGCAGCTACAGGTGAAAGATGTTGAGAGTCAGATTTCAGCCTTACATGAGGAAGACTTTCCTAGAGCTATACTTTCCCCAACCCCAACTGAGGTAGTGAATTCACTTCCAGGTGAAGGCATGATGGGTGTGTTGTGGAGGAGATATTCATTCATTCATTCATTCATTCATTCATTCATTCATTCATTCATTCATTCAGTGCTTATTGTGTGCAAGGGTTACTTAGTGAAGGGACTTAATGGCTTGGTGTGTTTGTACTGTTCCAGGTGCATGTGGGGACCATGAGGAGCATGAGTGTGGGCTGGCTGAAACTGAAAAGTGCCAACCCCATGGACCACCCAATTATTGAGCCTAACTACATGTCAACAGGTAATTAATTGGCTGGGCCCCTCATCCCTTTGTAGAATCAGGGTCTCTGGGTCTGCCTCCTGGTGCACATCAAAGTACTCCCCATCTTATGAGATACAAAACTAGTGACAACTGGCTGGATTTGTAACCCCCAATGTTGGTGAATTTTTCATAAATAGAAGTGTCTAAAAGTCTTCGGAAAACGCCATTGTTTCATCATCATCATCAGAAGAGGAGCAGGAGGACTGGGATGATGGTGATGACAAGGAGAAGGATGAGAACAGTGTCTTTATCTTTACAGTTTACTCTGTACCTTATGTTGCCTAATCCTCCAGTCCCTCTGAGAAGCCAATAATCTCAGCCCAGGAGCTAAGGGTTCATTGCACATTCCCAGGGTGGGAGGCTTTTAATTCCCTCCACATAGACAAAGTTGGTATCTCTAATTAATATCCCTTAATAAAAAACAGCTGGGAGGACTTCTGTCCTTAAAGACCAGGCTCTCATACTTAGCTGTGTGGTCTTGGGCAAATCACTTGATTCATCCTCACCTATTTCACGAGATTTTTCCATAATTTAATCTATCCCATGGGGTCATTGTTTTTCCCAGTTTAGCTTTTAATGTGACATTAACTCGAGGTCTTCACTTGCATCTGAATAAAGTACAGGAGGGAATAAATGAGGGGAAATGGGCAAGGAGGAATCTTTACCAGTCTTCTCTTCCCTCTGCAGAAGAAGATATTCAGGAATTCCGTCTGTCTGTGAAGTTAACCAGAGAGATTTTTGCCCAGAAAGCTCTGGAACCATTCCGAGGCCAGGAGATCCAGCCTGGAAGCCATGTTCAGTCTGACCAAGAGATTGATGCCTTTGTCAGGGCAAAGGCTGACAGTGCCTACCATCCCTCGTGCACATGTAAAATGGGCCAGCCCTCTGATCCCACTGCAGTTGTCGATCCTCAAGCCAGAGTCATTGGTGTGGAAAACCTGAGGGTGGTGGATGCATCTATAATGCCCAGTGTGGTCAGTGGCAACCTCAATGCACCCACCATCATGATAGCAGAGAAGGCCTCGGACATGATCCGTGGGCTTCCAGCGCTCTGTGACAAGGGTGTTCCAGTCTACAAGCCCAAGACCTTGGAAACCCAGCGATAAGATGTCACGTGGCCCTGGCCAAGGGAGTATCCGAAGGAAAGTTGATCTTTAAGAGAACAGGTCCAACAGTCCCTGGACATTACTTACTGACTCAAAGCCAAATTCCAAAATAATTTTGGACATTGTTAGATGTTGGCCTACATGGATGCAGTCTTCCAGCTAGGCCAGCCCTCTTCTCCAAAGCAGACTTGCAGAAGACATTTGTTTTGCTTGTAAATGGGATGGTTTTCTTTTTAATCCTATGCTGATTATTTTAAAAAGAAATCCCATTTCAGAAGCGCAGCCTAGAAACAGACCCATATGTCAGGTAATTCAGGTAGCTGACAGCCTCATCTTGAGGTCTGTCCCAATGACAACCTCAACTAGGAAAAACACTTGGCAGTGAAACCATTTCTTTTTTTTCCAAGCTCTCTGCCTGGGTCAGAGCCTATCTGTGGGACAAGAGAAATCCAGAGACATTCTGGGTTCCCTGACAGGAGAACTGTGGGCTCCTCTTTAGATCTTCCTTACCTTTATTCTCCCCTCTCACCCCAGAGAGATCACCCAGGGCAGGGGGGGATGACAGGGGCATGTGTATTCATCCCCATGGGCCTGGTTTAGTCTTCTATGCCTCAGTGTTGGCTGCTGGGATCAGTGCTGCTTCCTTAGTCTTATGGAGCATTTATGCTAGGTGACTGACCCAAGGCCCCTATGCTAATAGAATGTAAGGGCCTTGAGGACAGGGAGGGCTTCATTTTTCGTCATTTCTCTGACTAGGACCCAGCCCATTGCAATGCGTGTAGTTAGTAGTCAGTGCTTATTGAATTGGATAGAATGATTCCATGGAAGTGATTGCCCAAAGACTGTGGGATCAGAACTGAGGAGACCTATCTTCTAATGTACATTTTACTTGGTGAAAAGCAGCCTTGAAGACTTTACCCTTCTTTCTGTTCCCTTGGGCAAAGCACTTTTTTGAGCCTCTTTCCTCTTCTGCAAAGGAGGAGTGATTACTTTTTTCCCATCCTCTCTCAGAGGATTTGGGGGCTGGGCTGGTGGGGGATGGGTTTTGAGGACCAAATGAGCCAAATGGACAGGTGAGCGTTTTATACAAAGCTCAACAAGAGCCATCAGGTACTTTGACATCCTGTTAGCTAACATTTCCAGCCATCACACATCTCATTGAGGAGCTAAATGAAGACGTTGGCATCTTAAAAACTCAATGGAACTTGTAGCCTTGGGAGGCACGCGCGCGTGCGCGCGCACACACACACACACACACACACACACACACACACACACACACACACACACACACACACCATGAAGTTTGAACTGAAGCTCAGTTTGAACCTGTGCCCACCCAGACCTGAGCAGTGCTCTCCTTTGTCAGCACCTTCGTCCACCCATGGTCATCTAGCCTTGCCCCCACCCCCAACAGAAAACCCAGTACCTCCCATACCAAACTTCCAGCTCCAGAGACCTTGACTTCCTAGGAGGTTTTCCCTCATACTGAGCTATGACTTCAACCCATACACGAAATTAGTTTGCTCTTCATCACATAGAGGTTGGACCGGGTGACCTCGGAGGCTCCTTCCAGCTCTGAGCTGCTCTTTGTCAGGCGGGAGCTCCTTAGTGGAGATCAGTCTTTGGACCTGAAAATGAGATTGTTTGCTCTACAGAGCCCCATGAAATACCAGGCCTGAACTGCATCATGTCTTCATCAAGAGCATCTTAATTGTTTTTTTTTTTTTGGAGGGGGAGGTAGGGGATGGAGAGGGAAGAGTTCTCTTGTATCAGTCAGCCAGGCTTTCTGGGTTAGTAGTCATCCTGACCCTGGAGTAGTGTCCCTCTATTCGACAGAACCGAATGCCCCAGAAACTTCCCATAGCTGTCGAGTTGGGGTGTGAATTTCACTCCCGTCTGTTAGCAATAGAACACAGAGCTACTCATCATTAGTGGGTATTTCCTGGAAACCCATTCATCTGGGGATCTCCTGGAGTTCACAGGATAGTACCGTAGCATATCATGGACTCTTAATATGTGAACAGATAAAACTGAAAATCTAATCAAATGAATAAAATAGGAACTGATAGATTTGAGTGCATTTTTTAAATTAAAAAAGGGACAGTACCCTATGGTATTTTTAAATCAACTAATTTAATGATGAATTAAATTCTTAACTTTGTAGCCAAAAGTAGTCTGTCTCTACCAGGTAACAAGAAAACTGTTTTGATTTTATTTATTAGAAAATGGCCAATCTGCCTGTGATTAGGAAAAGCGCCA
Source organism: Dromiciops gliroides (assembly GCF_019393635.1). Taxonomy (NCBI): domain Eukaryota; kingdom Metazoa; phylum Chordata; class Mammalia; order Microbiotheria; family Microbiotheriidae; genus Dromiciops; species Dromiciops gliroides. Next base: position 753,132,930 of record NC_057861.1, read on the forward strand.
TTACTAAGGAAGATTATAGCATTGGGAGATAGAGGATAAGAAAAATTGGGGAACCAGGCCTTTTAGAATAAAATGTAAGAGCTAAATGGAGGGCAATAGCCCATTCAGTTTGTGAGAGAACACACATGTGACAACCTGCAAACAAGTTGTATCTCTTACTGAACCAAACATGCTTTTTGATAACCTGGTAGTGTAATCTTCACGTCAGAAAATCCCATTTAGGGGCAAGCAGGGCTTTGTTCTGAGTCAGCTTGGCTACAATCAGTGCTTAGTATGTGCCTACTACATAGTAGGCACTCAAATGAGTGTTGACTAACTGACATAATTGTTTACTTCCTTTGGGCTAAGAGGCAGCTGCCCCTCTGACCATAGTAAAGTTTACAGAAATTGGGACTTTCATCCCTCATCAGTCACAATTCTCCTGCCTTTTTGTATTTTCCTGGATAGGAACTGGAACTATGTCTTGCCTTAAGCAATGCACATAATAAAAATCTTTCCATATTGTCTGATGTGCCACTTAATGGATGCATCTCTCTTGCTTTCTAGAAGCTTCTTGTTCCCAGGATTGAAGTTTACTCTTTTTCTTCCTGCGTGCCAATGATATGAAATATAGTATGTATAAAAAAGTCATTTCTCATAGATTTCCAAAAGTTAAAAGCTAGGAACTCTGAATCATACAGATAAATAAATGTTGGAGAGATAAATGTCATAAATAGTATCAACAAGGAATAATGAACAGTTTATTCCCAATAGTTAGCATTTACACAAAGCAACTAGGGGTTCAGTGGATAGAGCACTGATCCTGGAGTTCAGGAAGACCAGAGTTTAAATCCAGCCTTAGACAATGACTAGCTGTGTGACCCTGGGCAAGTCACTTATCCATTTGCCTTAATCCATTGGAGAAGGAAATGGTAACCTACTCCAGTATCTGTGCCAAGAAATTCCATGGACAATATTGTGCTATGGTCCAGAGGGCCGTGAAGAGTCTGATGTCACTAAAGAACAACAAGAATTTATCTAATACTTGAAGATTTGTAAAGTGCTTTACAAATATCCCTGGGAGGGAGGTGCTGTTATCATCCCCAATTACAGACAAGGAAACTGAGGCAGACAGAGGTGAAGTGACTTGGCCAGAATCACATAGTAAGTGTTTGATGCTGGATTTGAACTCGGGTTTCAGTGACTCCAGGTCTAGTGCTCTATCCATTGTATACCTAGCTACCTCGTTTATTGAATAATCAATATTAAATTTCCTGTCAAGGTTATTCATTTGTAATGTAGTTTTCCCTGATGAAAGGTATCTGTGCCTGTCAGTTGACATACTTCAATCCCCATTAAACATACTATAGCAGGGACCCAGACTCAGACTTCCATTTACTTCGCTGGTATTTATAATCAAGGTTCTTGTTTAAGTATTTGTCCTTTAAAACATGAGAATAAACTGAACCTCCCGTCATGCATTTGACAGCTTTTCTTTCCCTGCTATGGATGATGTGTAACAGGTGTTCCCAAATAGGTTTCCTGGGTATTCAAGGTCCTGAAGGGCCTATTTGTTGGTGCTTGTCATTTAATTCTGACTTAGTCACCCAGAGAACTGCTAAAGTACGGCATACTCTTGTTCCTGTTACTTAGCATCACTTTGATAACTTGTTGAGCCTGTGGATTTGAAGTCTAACTCAGAAGCAAATCTCAGCCTACACACAAACATTGAATCTATATCATATATCATGCATATTATATAATATTATATATTATAAATTAAGTTTGCTCCAAGTGAAGGATGTTATTCCTCCTGAAAAATCATCATTCTGGTACAAGGAAGCCAAAGTTACTTCCCCAATCTAGAAATAAATACTGTGGAGAGGAGGGGGAGGGGCTTCATTTAGTCATTTCCAAGCCAATTATGGAAGACTACTTAAGGAGCAGACATCCTATTGGGAAAAGCAAGTGATGGCCATTTGGATGCTGAAAAGGGGTGCTGGAATGTGAAAAAACTCGAGTAAACACAGAATGTTTGAATCAATGAAGCCACAACACGTCTGGCTGGGTCCGAGCCACTTGAGAAATGGAGCAGTGATTTCTGGTGATTCAACCTTTGAACCTAAACATAAAGAGCTTGGGGTAACCAGCTCAATTACTGCCAACAGGAAGAAAACCATTTCTAAAACAATGGATAGAATAAGGCTTAAAGACCCAGGATTTAGTAACAACACATTCTGCATTCAGGTTCAAATCAACCACCAGTTCAACAAAAACCTACAGGACAAAGATTGGAGTGGAGAGGGGGATGGTGAGTAGTCCAAATATACACTATCAGTCATCCATGCAATATAGCAGCCCCCAAAGCAAAAGCAGCATTAGGTTGCATCAAGAGACAATTTCTGTGGGGCAGCTAGGTGGCGCAGTGGATAAAGCACTGGCCTTGAATTCAGGAGGACCTGAGTTCAAATCCAGTCTCAGACACTTGACACTTAACTAGCTGTGTGACCCTGGGAAAGTCACTTAACCCTCATTGCCACGAAAAAACAAAACAAAACAAAAAACGAGACAATGTGTGCGTGGGAGATGATAGGACTTATATCCTCTGCCTTTGGCAAGTGCTTGATGGCCCATCTCATTAGGGATAAAGCCTTAGGTAACTAAGTAGGACAGTACATAAAATCATAGACTTGGAGCAACGAAGACCTGAGTTCAAATTCTTCCTTGGTGGGACCCTGGGCAAGTCACTGTGCCTCGGTTTCTTCATCTGTAAAATGAAAGGGGTGGACTTGATGGCCTCTACAAGCCCTTGCAGCTTTAAATCTGTGACCCTATGATCCTATATACCAAACAAAAGTCCTTGAGTAAAATGTTGGCTGCTACATGCTTTACAGAGTCAGAGGCTCAAGACCAGCGTAGGAGAGTTACATCAGAATTTCAGGCCAAAACCGGACTGGTGCCCTATCCACTGTGCCACCTAGCTGCCCCCCACTCTCATTCTTCTTGACCTCTCCGTTGTATTAGACATCCTCAGCCATCCTCTCCTCCGGATGCTCTCCTATTTTTCCTTCCTATCTGAGAACTAGAGTTTGTCTTATTGCCTATCATCCATATCATGTCTTCTCATTGTGGGTGTACTCCATGGCTCTGTCCTAGGCCTCTTCTCTCTATCTTCTACGCTTTTAGTGACTCCAGTCCACATGGATTTAACTATCATCTCTATGAGGGTGATTCTCATATCCTCTTCAGTTTCAGGCCCACATCTCCAGCTGTCTCATGTATATTCATAACTGCACGTTCCACAGGCATCTCAAACCCAGCCTGTTCAAAACAAGATTCTATCCCCCTCCCACCCTCCAACGCATGTCTCTTCTACCTTTCTCTATTTCTGTCTAGGACATGATCATCTCTTGAGTCATCTAGGTGTATGAATTTGGTTATCCCCCTTGACCCTTCACACCATATGCCTAATCAATGACCAAATCTTGGTTCTACCTCGGCACATCTTTTGAATTTGGCTCCTCCTGCCATTCACCTGTCATCCCTCCCCAAGGACTATTCCAGCATTTCCTGATGGGCATCCCTACCACATCTTTCTCCATTCTGGTCTACCCTCAGCATAGCTACCTAAACAATCTTCCCAAAGTGCACATCTGACATTGCTTGCCTACTCATTGAACTCCAGTGACTCCCTATTATTCCTGAGATCAAATATAAACTGTTCAGTCTGGCATTGAAAGCCCTTCACAACCTGCATTTCCTCAACCTACATTTCTAACTTTGTGGTTTAGTTAAAACGGAACTCCTTTTTGTGTTTGATTTAATTCATTTAATATTCTGGTTCTTCGTGCCTGGAATAGACTTCCTTACTTCCACTTCCCAGAATTCCCAGTTTCTTGAAAGGCTCTGCTTAAGTGCCATGTTTGACATGAATGACCAATCTCCCCAAACCATCATCTTGTGCCCATGTCATATATACCTATATATGCACATCATGTCTCCAGATACATTGTAAGCTCCTTATAGGGGAAGGGAATAAACATTTATTAAATGTCTACCATATGCCAGTCACTGTGCTAAGTGCTATAAAGATATCTTATTTGAACCTCATGACAACTCTGGGAGGTAGATGCTATTATTATCTCCATTTTGGAAATAGGGAGATGGAGAAAGAAGTTAAAAACTTGCCCAGGGTTACATAGCTAGTAAGTGTCTGATATCAAATTTGAATTCAGGTTTTCCTGACTTTAGGTCTAGGGCTTTGTGAAATGTGGCGCTCCCATCCCCTAAGGGCAGTGACGGTTTCACTCTGTCTTTGTATCCCTAATGTCTGCACACAGTAGGTGCTTAATAAATGCCTGTTCATTGCCTGTACACTGGACAAGTCCCTTTAGGGCCAGTAGGATCAACTGAATTTGGACTATATAGAAGAGATGATAGTCCCAGACACATCTTATCACCCAGATAACTGTGCCCCCCTCAGAATTTCTATGACACACTTGGCCCATATGGCACAGGAGAATGTATATTACAAGTTTGTATCATATTTCTCTGCGCTGTAGAAAAATGCGGGGTGGGGGGGAGACCCTTAGACTTAGGAAATGCTATTGGTTTCCAAGACTTTCCCTGACAACCCTCACTGCATGACTCAATGTGGATCTTTCTGGGGTAGTTGGTAAGCTCGTTTAAGCAAGCTGACATTGCAGGTGAGTCCCAGGTTTTCAGATCCTTCACTAGGATGCCACAAGGTCTTTTGTTTAAGTGGCTTCCTCTTCTTGCTTCAGAGTGAATCCCTCAAAAAATCCTCCATGCTGACAACACAGTGATCCCCAGAAATCTGCTACTGTGGCGCTTTCATGGCTGAAGAATGCTTTCTTCATGGCCACTTGGTCAGGTAGGGAATGTCAGCCTCTTTACACCTGTGGTTCAGAGGGTTTAGTAGTAATCTAATCTTCTGGGTTAGGAAACTTCAGAAAAATACTGGAGTATCTGAAGAGAACAGCAGCTAAGGGGACTGTCACCAAATTGTCATTATCTTGGAACAAATCCTTTTTGTGGACCTGAACCTGGGGCTCTGATGGTGAGGGAATTCTGGAAACCCCTTTCACAGATGAAGATTGGCCACCCAGGAGTCCTGGAGGCCGCATGGGGCAGGAAGAAGGGAAGTGACTTCCCGAGTGTCACAGAGCCAGGATAGAGCTGAGGAAGGACTTGAACCCAGGTCTTCCTGATTCCCAGGCTCTCCCATCACACCACAATTTAAGAAATGATTAACCATACCCACCTTAGAGTCCTGCCCACCACCCATGAAGAAATGACTGATTTTTCAGTCATTCTCATAATGACAAATTCAATCATTTGATTAGTGGTTGAGTCAAATGTAAAGTGACTGACATTCTGCCGAGGGGTCCCTTTAAAACTGTCCAGTTTGTAGGGGATTAAGTCAGAGAACATGTCTACACCAGGAAACTCAAGAGTTGGGATGTGAATTTGCTGTAGCCTCATGCTATGACATCATGACACCAGATGATCAATGGAAAAAACCTAAAGATGCACTCACATGTGCCCCTATTTGGGTAAAAACAGGACAGGAGCTTGGAATGTCCCATCTCCAGTGAGACTTACTGAAAATGGCTGGAGGGGAGGACTTCCGCCTGTGATGCGCAAGGTGTCCCTCCCCACTAGCCCGCTCCCTTTACCCACCACCTCCAAAAGAACGTCACTCCTAACTTTATCTCTGATGAAAGCCATCAGTAAACTAGGCTCCCAGGTATAATAAAATTATTACACAGTTTTATTCCGAAGAATATTTTGCATTTTAATACAAAATTATGTAGGTCAAGAAATAGTCCTTTTACAAACCTTAAGGTATTTGCCTGGATTTGTCATAAGAATGATTCAAGAAGAGGTCCGTCAGGTCTCCATTACAAAGTGTCATTATGTACAAAAATGTCTGACTGGTTTTCTGTGTAGGATGTAAAAAAAAAGAGCTGAAATTGCTACCCACCCTTTGAGTGCAGGCACAACTGCTAAGGTAACTTGGCCGAGCATGCCATCACTTGTGAAGAAGAGAAGGAAGCCTTTGACAGTCCGAGTTTACCCACAATTGGCTCATAATCCAGCAATGGAGTTCCACTACAATGGAGTCCAAATTTCAGCCCTCATGCAATTGCATAAATAGAAACCCTTTCAAGAGAACTCCCAAACCAGTGAGAAGAGGGAGAGGGGACAGAATGCTAGTTCTACCCACCAGGACATGCTCAATGGCCAGGTCTCCACGTGCTCCCACCCTCTCCCATCGCTGGTTTCTGTTTACAAGCAGCATAACTGGTCCCTAGGGGACAAGGCTAGACATTGCATTTGCCTGTCTCATCATTTCTGTACCAGATATGCCAAAAGAGCCTCCGTGGTCAGCTGAAAGGACCAGGACCATAAACGCTACTGGGTCGACACAACTGGCTCAACCAACTTTAATAATTGCCATTGATCAGAAGGTTACCTAAGAAATGACAACCCACTGTGGATTAAAAGGGGTACAGTTTCCAATCAGATTGACCTTTCCCAAATCTAAGACTGCAAAGAGTCATTTGTGCATATCTTATTCAAAGAGAGATTCGTATCAACTCAAAATATTTTAGAAAATCTCATGGTGTCAAGTTTCTTTGAACTCAAAATTTTGCTTTCCAAAGAAATTCACATTGAAGCAAGAAGAGGTGGCTCGGTTTAAATACTCTCCTGTAGCTCTCTGCATCCCAAGGAAAAATACAGGTAAGTATTCTTCCATCTCAAGGATTCAGTGGAGAACCACAATAATTCGAATGCATGGATATTGCTGCAGCTCCATCATGGTACAATAATTACAAAATATAGACCATCTCTTTACAAATACAAATTATAGTATGTTACAAGTCATGTACAGGAAATCTCGAGGCTATATTTTTTAGACAAACAATGTCATCGAATGCTAAGTTTACCTGGTTGTGATTGCATTATTAAGAATGCAGTTATTCCAGTGTAGATTTGCCCTTAATGTGACAGTCAGAAAATAGACTATCTCAATGATATTTTCCTATGTAAACTGGTGTTACATAACAGAACTGGGGGTACTTTTTTCCCTTTTCGTACCTCTGATAGGTAGAGTCTGACATGATCTATTTTAGACGAGGGTTAAACAGAAATTAGGATACATTTTGGGGGAAAAGTAAAGGAGGGAGAGTTAAAATGGATCTGGGCAGGACACAGTGACTTGATATGTTAGAGTGATGACAAGAAAATGACACGGCCGGTTGTGGTTGCCGTCCCCTTTCATCCTTTCCCATTGTGTGTGTGAGAGGACACACAGTGGCACTGACAAATGCTTTTCACAAAAACTTTTCTCAAAGACAGGAATGTAGGTTGGAAGGACAGGCATGGTGTAATACTTAACTCCTTCCTCCTCTCCAAAAGGGCGGTTTGAACCGGCTTTGGCTCAGCGGGGCTGTTCCCCACAAGGGACACCAGCCTCTGTGACAGAGGCTTTCCCGAGCTGCACCAATCAGGGCAGACTCCCTAATAAGTTTATGGCTTCCTTGAAAGGTGCCTTCAGTTGGACCAGTCAGATTAGCTACTGACCACCCTGAGGCCCCTTTTCCTGGACCCTCTTCACCCACCCATTATTTACACTGCAGCAAGTTTCTCTCTAAACACTATAAGGTCGTGATGCATATCATCTCATCGGCCAAGTCCTCTTCATATCTTCCAGGGTCTGCTTCCTCATCGCTGTAACCGGGACCAAAGTCAGGAAATTCATCGTCTCGTCTGTTTAAAACGGGACACACGTCCCCGTTGGTCCCATTGCTCATGTTGCCATTCAGAAGGTTACTTGCTGCACTTTCCATCTCATCGATGGTCATGTCACAAGCATCTGCAATTTCATGTTTTGTAGCAGACACAAATTTGGGATCTCTGGCATAGCGACCTAAGCCTTCTGAGATCAGGACCTACAAAGCAAAGAATAAATGGGATTTTTGTGCATAAGGTAGGTGGCAAAACAGAAAGAGGTTTTAAGGAGAAAATCACAGGCTAATTTATTACATTAAAAAAGAAATGTACCAAGCAAAAATACACTTTTTAGATTTAGGAGAAAGCTCTAAGAATCTAAAATCGCAACACGACTTGAAAAAAACAACAACCGGGGCAGCTAGGTGGCGCAGTGGATAGAGCACTGGCCTTGGAGTCAGGAGTACCTGAGTTCAAATCCGGCCTCAGACACTTAACACTTACTAGCTGTGTGACCCTGGGCAAGTCACTTAACCCCAATTGCCTCACTAAAAAAAAAAAAAGAAAAAGAAAAAAACAACCAAAAACCCACTTACAAATGAGTCCATGAAAGACTGACTCTTCCTCAAGGATAAAGCTTCAAAGAGCTCCAAATGGCTTAATGAGACAATTCTTTTTGTTGTTGTTGTTGTTGTTGTTTTTGTTTTTGCAGGGTAGTGAGGGTTAAGTGACTTGCCCAGGGTCACACAGCTAGTAAGTGTCAAGTGTCTGAGGCTGGATCTGAACTCAGGTCCTCCTGAATCTAGGGCTGGTGCTTTATCCACTGCAACACCTAGCTGCCCCAAGACAATTCTCTACATAGCAATCGCCTCTGCATCCCAGAGGGCCAAGCAGAAAACTGACGCCCTCTGATGGGCACCAAGAGATAGTTGGTAAAAGAGCAAGGTTGTCACCCTGGCATTAACTAAGGCTGAGTATAGACCTCCCCCCAAATTTTCTGTACCAGACTCCTTGAACACTCCATGCTTTAAACAACCAGTTAGTACTCACAGCTTCTACCAAGCTATCAGCACTTCTCTGCTTGTCACTGTGCTTGTGCCTGAAGTCACTGGGGATGGTCAGACTGGCTGGCGTGAATGTCCGATAGGAGATGTCAGGGTCATCTGTGTACCAGGAGCTCCGGTGTAAAGAAGGCAGGCTTCCGTTCATCTGATCCAGGGAGTCTGACCGTTCTACTTGTATCAGGGGAGTATAGTAAGGAGTCCGGTCCTTGTATGGAGGGGTGGCTGGGGGAGTTGCCCATGACCGGCTCGAGTGACTTGGTGAGTATTTCTGAGCTTTACTAGAATCCAGGCCTGCAACTGCCATGATCTGAGGAAAGCAGGAAAGAGGGTGGGCAGCCTCAGGGCTCTTTGGTTCGCCCTTACTGTCACTGATGCAGAGGTACCCTTTGTTTGCTTTTCAATGACATGCAGTTATTTCATCCCTTACAGGGAGTCACAGTTTCACAGGAGGAACACAAATGAAAAGGAAATGGGGGAAATGAGGCTCAGTTACATTAAGAAACGAAGTGCTGGGATACCATGCTGACTCTGGGGGTGGGGGGGGGAAGCCCCAGCATTTCTAGCTGGCAGAGAAGATTCCAGGTGATCACTAAGAGCAAACATTCCCAGAAATTCTAGCACCACGGTTCAGTTCCCACCACTCACTGGACACCTTGGGCAGGGCCACAGAAGTAATGAGAGGAAGCCGTCGGGTGCCAGGGAGGCCCGCACCACATGCAGGGTCGAGTGAGTGCATGTGGGAGGGTCTTACCTGTTGCTGCATCAGGTGCAGGGGCAAAGCTGCACGATGGTGGAAGGAAGGAGACAGAGTGATCTCATCTTGACTGCTCTGCCTACGCAGGCACTCAAAGTTGAAGGACGACCTCCGATTTGCTAAGAAATAAGAAGAATATTTCACTCAGTCATGAAAAAAAGCTCAAGGGGTCACCTGCCTAACACTTCAATCGAAGCAGGCCCAAAGGAAATCACCGGCTGTAATGGTGATATATTCAAGAGGAACAAAATTGGTTTTAATCAAAACATAATAAAATGTTAAAGACATTATTAAATTGACATTTTGGACCAACAGAAGACTCATGAATGCTGGGTCCTGGGATCTCATGGCCTGAGATGAGTGTTTGCTCTAATGCTGTTTCTACTTCTCAGTTCCTCTCTCTTTCTCTTTTTTTACAAGAGGACTTGCACTACTGATGAAAGTGAGTGTGCCAGCTGCTGGCAAACCCTGAAGAGGACGCTCCCCTCAGCTCAGGGGAGGAGGAGATAGTCCTGGTAGGAACAGGTTGGGTCAAGGGCAATCTGGGAGCTCTAGGGAGATGTTGGTGATCCAAGGCTAGTTTATGCAGGGCAAAAGGAAGAAATTCCTTCCAACCAAGTGTTAAACAGCTGCCATCCCAGATAGTTTCAGCAAAAAAGTACAGTCCTAGTGACAGCACTCCTGCTCAAAATGCTCCATGGCTCCCCAGGGTCTGGAAGATAAAGTTCCATCTCCACTCAGCATTCATCCCACGTTCATCATCAGCCGGCTCCAATCTTTCTTCCCAGCTACTTCACCCCGTCCTCCACCATCCTTACTCAGCACTCCAAGCGGGGCTCACTACTTAGTATAACATTGTAATCTAGAGGGCAAAGAGCACTGGCTTTAAAGTCAGAGGACCTAGGTTCAAATTCTGCCTCTTGCCACTTACTGTCTGTGGAGCCTCAGACAAGTCGCTATGATCTCATTTGATCCTCAGAACTCTGTAAGGGAGGTACTATTGTACAACTAAGGAAACCGAGGCAGACCAGTAAAATGACTCGCTGAGGACCCCACATAGCTAGTCAGTTTCTCAGACTGGATTTGAAGTTGGGGCTTCTTGGCTCTGGGCCCCGAGGAAACAGCGCCAGGGGTGGGATTTAAACCCAGGTGGGCTGGCTCCGCAGTGAGCACTCTTTCTATACCCAGCCAATAACAAGGAGGGAAGGGGGAGGCCATTAAGCCTGGGGTTCTATAAAAAGTAAGTTAGTCAGTCAAAGAATCTTTCCTAAGTACCTGCCACGTGCCAGGCAATGTGCCAAGTGCTGGGGCTACAGGGAGAGGCACAAGACAGTCCCCGCCCTTGAAGAGCTTACAATCTAATGGGGAAGACAACAAGTCGACACAAACAAACAAGCTCCCCATAGGAGAGAGAGGAGAAGAGGGCTCAGGACAGATCCCTGAGCAACACCCAAGGTTATAAGGGGTGATCAGGAGGTGGATCCAGCCTCACGGTCCAGAACCTGGAAGGGGGCAGACAGCTGCTCTGGATCCCATGCGAGCTGGATGGCTGGGGCAGCTGACTTCAATGGGAGAAAGACTTGTACTTTGGGTCAGGAAACTCTCCTAACAATTGGAGCAGAGCCACAGTGGAACAGACAACTCTGGAGGAAGTGGGGTGGCCCTTGTCAAGGTCCTCACTTGTCTGGGTGTTGCAGGGGGTATTCCTGCCTAGACATGGCTTGGACCAGACAGGAACTGTGGCTCTGTGAGTCTCTCTGTGGCCACTGACCTTTGATCTTTCTACTCCCAGCAGTGAACCTATCCATGCCTGGATGCACTGATATTGGCCATACCCTTCTCTTTTCCCAAATGCTTCTCCTAACCAACAGGCAGTTGGGCCAGAAGGCCCTTCCACCTCTAAGGTTTGGAGGCTATAAGGGACTCATGGAGTTTGGGCTTTTGTTTCGAGGTTAGGATAGTGGGAGATGAGCATTCTGTTCTCATCTCAGGCTAAACAGAATTCTTGACTTAGTCCACGGGGATGCTTTATGGTATAGGAGGAGGGGTGCTGATCTTGGAGTCAGAAAACTTGGTCTTGAATTGAAACCCTCACTCTTCCTACTTGTTGACCCTGGCCCTCTCTTTTGACCTCTTCACAAAATCAGAGCTAAAAGCATCCCCTGAGAGGCTGGGGCAGCTGGCTCCAGGCAGGGGAGTAGCCAGCAACCTTGTTCACACTGAAGATGATGGGGGGGATCCTTAGTACTGAAGGGAGAGAAAACCTTGATGGATTCAGGGCAAAGACATGCAAGTAGGAAACAAGGAAAAAAGAGGTGAAAAAGAAACCAAAAAAGAAAGAGAAAGGAGAGGGAAGAAAAATGAGAAAAGAACCCACGTGGGAGTGTATAGAACTGACCTCCCTTGGCTTCACACTACTTTGGGGGCCCCTCTCTGATGCTGAACCACTCTTTGGTGGGTCATGGGCTCTGGGAAGAGAAGCTTTTCCAGTAGACTACAGAGGAGACACCCTCACAGCTTTAAGGGGCAGGGAGCCCATCCCCCTCTCCACAAATAAAAGCCCCTCAGATGCCCTAACCAAAGGTCTGGTCTCACATGTTGGGGTGGGAGGCAGCAGGCGTCTCCTGGGAGATCTCTTGGATTCATAGCAGATGGGCGAGTCCTCCTCCTCCAAGAAGCTGTGTGGGTGATGGTAACCCCGTGGCCTCTCAAAGTCAGAGCTGTTGGCTGGGCATCTGTTGTAGAAGTCATAGGTTTGCCTGGGTGTGAAAAACATGGAGAGAGAGAACAAATGAGGACTGCTCAGGACTGGCCACCGACCCTGCCCTGCAGGACTGGCCCTCTCTGACATCGGCTCCTCAGAAGGGTCCAATAAAGCCATCCTCAGAGCAGCAGAGGCTTCTTGGGCCCTCTCCAGATTTCTTCTACATGGCATGTTTTGGGGGGAATGCTAAGAAGAGCCCCACTTTCCCAGAAAATTCAGGTACCGGAAATGGCCACTGCATCCTCATCCCTGTTTCCTGGTAACACCCACTGTCCCCTGGCCCCCATGAATGGTCTGTGACTAAGCACACAATTCATGTTTCCTGCTCACGTTCTGTTTGGGGGGAATGCCACTTTATGAAACAAAGGTGAAGTAGGCAAGAGACTGGCTGAGGGCTTGGGCATGTCATTGCTCCAGATGTGAGCATTTTCCAGCTCCTTTTCTACCCCTTTCTGATAATTCCCATCCCCTATGCCCAAGCTTCAGAAGTCTTCCCACCCCTCTATGTGAGTTTCCTGGACTCAGGGCTGCCAGGCTGACACTGTCCAAGCAGTGGGTTACTTTTCCCTGCTCTTAAAAGAATCCATGGAGTTCGAAGAGTTGCCTCCCATTCATTGCCCAGGCTTGGGCTTGGCTGTAGGGAAGCTGGGAGAACAGAGGCTGCCAGCAGATGCCATGATCCCCTTAGCCTGGAGAGGTGGGAAATGAGAGGGAAAGGAAGAGGAGGCTCAGGACCCCTGCGACTCTTATTCTGGAAGACCTCATCTGAGTCAAGGGTGGAAATGACCTCACCTGCTACCCACCAGCATACAATCGTCCTCATAGTACTCATCGCCACTGAAATACTCCTGCTCCCCCAAGCAGTGGTCATCCCTGAAGTAGTCATACCCCTCAGAGTCTTCCCGGCAAATAGTAGGGAGCTGCCCATCACCAGAGTCAGACCTACAGCCAGGAAAAAGGTTTTTCCCACATCAGCATGGTGGAGGAGCCTGGGAACTTGTTCAACAAACACATGCATAAGAAGTGTGTCAATCAATCCACTGTGTTACTAGCTCCTCTCTCCTCTCACCACCCACCTATCCCTCTACCCCCTGCTCCTGCCAAAGGGTGAGTCTATTTCTCTACACTCTAAGCCACCTAGACAAGAGCCATCAGAGCCAGAGGCTTTTCTTGGGGCATCCTGCAAATTCAGCTCAATAAGATGGGAAGGACAGAAGGAAGCACACATGTTCATGGAGGTGAGGGGCCTCAGTAAAAGTAAATGTTGAGGGTTCTTTGGTCTTTGTCCCATTTCCTTATCTCCCTCTCTTTCCACACAGTAGCCTTGGGCTGCCACAGAATCTAAGTTCAAAAACTGTATTCTCTGCCTGGTTAGCGAGATGACCCTGCAGTGCATAGAGCACCAGGCCTGGATTCGGGAAGACCAAGGCTCAACTGCAGCCTTAGACACTCACTAGCTGTGTGACCCTGGGCCAGTCACTTAACCCTGTTAAATGAGCTGGAGTAGGAAAGGTATACAACTCCAGTGTCTTTGCCAAGAACCCTCCTCCCCCAAAGGGATCACAAGAGCTGACCATGATTGAAAATGATGAAATAACAGTGATGCGGGACTGCTTAGATAAGCCAGATCTAAGGGGACAAACTGAACCAGAAAGATCCACACCACAAACATCTCACAGTATTCACACACTGGTCACATTCAACCAGGAGATCAAAACTTCCACCTGGTGCTTTTCCTGCCTGTATCAATGCAATGCTGATAGCTCAAGGGGACCGATGTCTTCAACCCCACCCAATTTAGGCAAGTGATGTCTGACCTTGGAAGTCTGGTGCCCAAATTCTGATCCAAATGGTCTAAGGACTCCCTTCATTTTGTTCACACTAGAGGAGAAGTTTCTCCTCATCCCTAAGTCCTTATTTTTGAGCTACCTGGATGATGTGTGGAATGGAGAGCTCTGGCTTTCCCAGAAAACCCCTGTCACCTAAGCATTGGGCTGGGCACACAGTCTGTAACCTGAGGCAGATTTGGGTCTTGGAGTACCCTCCCTTTTTTTTTTAAAGGCAGCCAATAATTCCACACTTCACTATCTAAAGTCCTGAGTTACAAAAAAACCTTCTTGGTAATTGGTTTAAAGGAATTTTTCCTGTTTCAGCATTAAAATAACCCAGTTTTAACACTCAGACATCACAGCAATTAACACACATTTTGGGGAATTGGGAACATACCTAATGTAAGTTTCGTAATAGCGGGTTCTATCCAGGAAAGGCATAAAATATGGAGGGGAAAACAGTATAATCAGATAAAAGTAAATAGTTCCAACAAAGGTTAACACAACTGGGGCAGGTGGAGAGTTCTTTAAGGGAAACTACGGGAGGTCACATAATGGAAGCTCTCTTTTTCTACTAAGCCTCAGAATACTTACACCTTCCTAGGAAGGAGTCCCCATTTTGTTTGTAATGCTTCTCAACCCTAAATAGGAATTTGCAACAGAAGGTGGGAAAAGAGAGAAAGAGGGAAGACTAGGGCCACTCAATTAGATGGGACGTGCTACAGGTGGGAGGCTAGGCTACCAAACGCAAAGACACCAAAGGTTACCTTGTGATACTTGACCTTCTTTGAGGCGCATGCTCATGCTTGTGGTGTGAATGATACCCATTTTCAGACACATGCTCAAGGTTTCCAATGCTGGGGTGCTTCCCGTTAGCAACTTTGGACATATTGGCATTATTGAGATTGGCATTTGTTGAGTTGGGAACTTGCTTTCCTATGGAATTATGGTTATGATGGTTAGGATACACCGAATTTCCTGCTGGAGGAAACATTGGGTTCTCAGTATCGCTTGCAGATGGAATTGAAGGCCTTTGGACATGCAGGGGACGGTGGGTGGTATTTGTCTGCTGAAGGGAATCTCTCCTATCACTAGTGACATGATTGACATGGTTTCCAAACAAGGCACCATTTCTCTGCAAAATAATGGGAGACAATACCAGGTAATTTAACACAGCATTTGGCGCAGGCAGGCTAGCCACGTTAGGTTTTTTTTTTTCTTTTTTACATGAAAAAATATTCTACTAAAATTCTACAGGATCCCTGTAATGAACAAAAAACTGTGAGTGTCTGAAAAATCCATGTGAATGTGCCAGCAGGGTGGATGTCCTTCCCCCGGACAAGTGTGAGGACGCCAGTGCTCAGAGATGGGAAGCAGGGCCACTCCCTGGCAATGCAGGCTGCCCTAGAGAAGCCCATCCCTAACCCAGAGAGTGTCACACCCATCTCAGGCAGATGGCAACCTTTGGGGAGTGGGCAATGGACAGAAGCTCTAGGCTATGAACCAGGCAGAGACTGGTCATGTCGTGCATGGTGCGGGATGGCAGGGATGCAGTGACAAAGGGAGCTGGTCACATACAGGACATGTGGAGGCCAAAGGGGAGCTACTCCAGCTGCTTTTGAGGTAGATGAGAGGAGAATGGAGCTGGTGGGGCCAAGGCAGGGATGGTCATGGAAGGACTGTGTGTGGAGTTCTCTGCCTGAACCTATGTGTTTGTGCCTCTGCACTTATGTGTGTCACAACTGGTCTGAATTTTCACAGGCTTGTACTGTAGCCCACAATGAAGTCCTAGAAGCACGACTTTGAGAGCTGGAAGTCCTGCTCCAAAATTTCCAAACGGACAGTATAGAGCTGTGTTTTGAATAATTACTTTGAATACATCTTCTTCTTCCTCATGTTTTTTTTCTTCAGGTTCATCATCTTGCAAATCACATGATATAGCGCGACGGATTTCTGGCCCAATATCATGAAGAGTCCTTAATCCCGCCTAGATCAAGGAGAACAGCAGAAGAAGTTAGACAGCCCCCTCCCCCTGGCTCAGGCTGGTGACTTGGGGTGACTAAAGTTTGGGTGTGGATGGCATTCTTTTCAAAGCCCAAAGATGGACAGCTGCCTTCATCAATCAATGGATGGCTCACAGGTTTGCCACCCTCAAGAGCCATTGCTTACGCTTGGTGCTGCCCGTCCCTCAGAAGGAAAGAAGGACCCTACAGCTTGGCCATCTCCCCAGCATCTATGCAATCCAAGGACAATGCCCTCACTAATCTAAGGAACCTGATGGGCTAAGAAGAGAGAAAGAAACCAGTCAGCAAGCTGGCGTTGGGGTCCACAGCTGCTGCAAGGTCTTTTCAGTAGGTATAAATGAAGGGAGAGGGCCACATGTTGAACAGGAACCAATTAGGACACTTGGGATGCTAAAACTGGATCTCTTGGCTTACTATTCTGACTAGAAAATACCAAGACTGGACTTCAGCTTCATCAAGGCCCCAGCAAACTAACTGAATGTGGTTCGAGATGAGTGGTATTGTTACACAATAAAAAAGACCAGTTTTGGAGTCGGGAAAACCTAGATTGAAGTAAGACACCAATCTCTCAGTGACCCAGGCAGCCACTAGACAATCTGAAGGAATTTCCCACATGGTGAGCTCCTTACACTTATGAAATCCCAATTCAGAACCAGAAAAGAAATCAAAGGTCCAAGCAGTAATGGTTTTCCTATGTCCCACTTCTTCTGTCACTCATCAGGGCATACACAGGTAGTTCCCACAAACTCTGGCCTCTGATTCTACTTAGAAAGATGCCAGGTGACCCAAATCCTGAACCTTTGTGGGAGGCCTAAGAAACCTTCTGCTATTCACCATTGTCAGATTTCAAATAGAAGGGCTGCTGTCTTATTCTCTATTAAGAGGGGCTAAGTGAGGAAATGCAGCCTGTGGCAATGAACCAAATGGAAACATTTCAACCCCAAGTACAGGGGCATATTTAGGGACTTTACTTGATAGCTCACATTTCCCCCTTAGGAACACTAATGCCCAGGCATAGAAGAGATGGTTCTTACTTGTCCCCACTCCGGAGACATTCTGATGCTTTGGGTCTTTACCCACTCCCTGGTTATCATTCAACTGCCTAGCAGTCTGTCGGCCACATGCCAGGGATTTGTAGAACTTTCTACAAATGAAGTTTGGTGTACAGCACTTTGAGTCTGCATTGAATGCTTGGAGAATCAGAATAGTTCGCAAGTGAAAATTAGGCCACATGGCAAATCTTCAGGGAAGAAAGTCACTTCAATCATTGCATGAAACTGAGCTATGTAGTGTAGTCATAATGAGACTGAGACACAGAGAATATGCTGGTCATGCAAGGGCATTATAAGGTAAGACGACAACCAATAAGGAGGGTACTGGGATGCTGCCCGGGGAGTTACTGCAGCCCCCTCTTATTCCCTGCCTTGGCACCAAAGGGTAACTTTTGTTTTTTAATCTGAAGTTGTAGGGCAGCTATGTGCCTCAGTGGATATAGCACCAGCCCTGGATTCAGGAGTACCTGAGTTCAAATCCGGCCTCAGACACTTGACACTTACGAGCTGTGTGACCCTGGGCAAGTCACTTAACCCCCACTGCCCCACAAAAAAAATGTAAAGTTGTAGGAACTTGCTGATGGATTTTTAGTGAAGCAGTTTATCCCCAAAGGATGTGAGGTCTCCAACAAAACCTCAGTTCATCAGAACTGTTCTTGGAAGGAGGACCACAAATTCTTTTCATCTTAGGAAGTGACTAACAGAAAGAATTGCTATGAATTAAAGCCTTAAGGCTCTGAGCATTAAATATTCTGGTCTGGACAAGGAAAAATGAGCTAAAATCTCACGTCAAAATGACAGTGTTTTTCCTGGGCCCAGCTTCTAACTGTCAGTACACTTTGATCCCTGGTAGATATGCTGATGATAGCAGAGATGGCATGTCTGGGGTCATAAAGTCATTTGACTACCAGCTTCATAATACCTTCTTTGCATACAGAAAGGTAAGGCAGTCAAATCTTGTGATAAAATAATCATGTTCTTATACAAGAGGGCTGAAGGCATAGTAGACAAAGGATATTAACCAGTCCAAAACACTCTAAAATTCAATTTGGAATCTTTTAGGGGGCATCTGTTTACCAAAAATAACGGAAAGGAAGTGTTTGAAAGGTTTGTGTTCTGCATCAAATGAAGGAATAAAGGGTTGATATTCAGTGGGACAGACACAGAAGCCTGTGCAAAGTTGGGACAGACACCTGTTCTTGTGTCTCCAAGGTATAAACACATGTTGCAATTAACCGGCCCAATTTGCTTCGGTGAATTATGAATGCCCTTCTGCAGAACACAATGAGATGGCTTAGTAATTCCCTTCAAATTTCCTCAAGATGAAAAAATAACAGATAACTCCATTGGCTATAATTCAACTCATTGCACTAAGTTAGAAAATAAGAGAAATAGAAAACTATTTATTTGAACAAATTTTTGACATTGTCCTATGCTGGTTGGTTTAGCATTTCACTGAAACACACAGATTAACAACATAATTGCAGAAGAAAATCAAGACTGTCTCCAATTGTCTGCCTCCCCCCGCCCCCCATTCAACAATACACAAGGTTATGAGTCAATTGACATGTTGATGCAATGCGGTTGTGTTTCATGAGCTGGGACAGGCCCTACAGTTGGTTCAGGACAACACAAATCATGAGTAACGTTGGGTGGGGGACAGAGACATCACCTTCAAAGACAAATAACAATACAGTCTTTGCTGAGGAGACATTAAGATGGAAAAAAGGAATCTCCCTAACTGAGAAACAACAACAACAACAACAACAACAACAACAATCTAGAAAACATTATCACACCAGTTTTCCCCAAAAGGAATAAAATAGACTTCTTGAGATAGTGGCATTCCTTCACAATTTGAAAAGTGTCATATGTAGGAATGGAGGAACACACTAAAGGGGACAATGGCTCTGTCCCCAAATGTGAACTGAAATAAAGCCTAAATACCGCCCCCTGAATTTATTACATATGATAAAAAGTTCTGGGAGAATTTCATATCAGTCAGAGTAAATGGCTTAGGCTGTTCCCCAAATTCCCAACAACTTCTAACTCCAGGAAATACAGAATACTGCCTGAAATAATGTGTGAAAATTGCTCTCTTTCTATGTCTAACCCAAAAAAGGATCACTTTTCTTGAAAATAAAAGCTTTGCAACCCGCATAATGATCTTATTTTCCCATCTTTTATACATCTAATGGCAAAATATCATTGCAATAGAAAGGTTTTCAATCTTATTAGCCATTAACCCTGCATAATTAAGTGTAATTAAAAACATTTCATTAACATTAGTCATATGACTTTAAAGAAACATACAGTTGCTATAAAATATTCTACGTAAAAAGACAATAGTGACTTAGTTTGAACATGTCCAATCCTATAAAATTGTAAACAGTTTAAAGCTCATGGTTTTTTTTTTAAAACACTAGATGTTCCATTAAATATTTAACAAATTATTTTTAAAAGGAGAAAAACAAAGAAAAAACCAACACTTCTAGATTCCACTTACTAGAAATGTGGGAAACCTTCCCCCCCCACTCAGTGTCTAAGAGACAACTAAACGAGGACGTCACTACCCCTCTGTAGGCAATGGCACAGAACAATGATTTTGTCCATCAAACATGAACATTTGCTTATCTCCTGGTTAGCTTTTTTTGCTGACCTGTGTACTTTGAATAGTGAAACTATACCATGGGAAACTATTGACACTATCAAAGACGTGTGCATTTGGTCACGTACGCGGCCATTAAAAATCATGCAAAAGTGATTTAAAAAGAAGCATCAGGATGAACCTATGCCATAGCAGTGACCATGAGATGCAGAGATTCCGGCCTTGGCTGTACAGCCCATGGGCTCACTGCTGAGGCCTCCAGGGAAGAGCACATTGGTATCTGACAAAGCCACAGTTCTTATGTGGCATATTTATCCTTCAGTGGGTTTCTGCCATGTCCACTTTATGGTCAGCGCAGTCAAAAGGAGGAATTTGAAACTAAACTACTGTCAAATAAACCAGCTCATCTGAGAGTCATTGAGTCCCTTTTCCTTTCCCCATGAAGAATCTGGGGACATGCCCTACATTTTGCAAATGTTTTTTTCTTCCAGGGAAGATGTGATTGTGATTTCATTCATTTACTTATTTCATACAGAATGAGCAGGGATGGAGCTCCTCCCCATTAATCATCAATATTAATCCCCTCGCTAAGTGCAAAGTTAGCTCAAATGCCAAGACTAAATTAAGTTATTCTTCCAGTTCTCTGGGTGGGGCTCAGCTGTATAAATCGAGCAATATTTTATCATTCTAGATGGGAAGACAAGGGAGCTGCCTGAAAGTGGGGGGCTTTCTTTCCTTTCTCAGATTCTCCAACAGCAAATCAATCTGTGTTGGAAGAATGTAATTCTTCGTTGTAATTTGTGATGCTAGACTCACAAAGGGACTTATTAATTTCTTGATAGTCTGTGGTGATGCCTTCAAAATGCATGCTGAGCAGTATTTTGGAGTTTATTCTTGGTGTCCCAGCAGATCAAAGCTAACTTTAATAATAAAGAAAGGCAAGATGCCAGGTACCATGGTGGGGGGGGGCAATCATTACTCACTCTCATAGAAATCTGGACCATTTAACTTTTCAAAATGTTTTTTTTTTTATGAAAACATCAACTCGCTGGATCTTTATGACAACCCTGCAATGTCAAGTGGGCCTATTTTTCATTTGAGGAAACTGAGGCATAAGGAAGTTAAAGGATTGACCTAAATTGGTAAGTGTCAAAGCTAGGATTCTAGGTGTTTGAATGGTTAGTTCTATGCTCTTTCCATTATGTTTTCATCATGTTGCTGCCTTCATCTCCCATAACCCAGGACAGGGACATATTATAAGAATCATCTGAGAAATAACTTTTGTATAGGAGGAGAAAATCAGAAAAAAAAAGCTCATTCATTGGATCCTCCTAACTTGGACTTCATTAACCTTTCAACAGGATTTTGAATGAATCTTACGGGAAAGAGAAAAAATGTATCCAAGGAAAGATAAACATGGTCATGTAGAGCATTGAGACTTGCTCTCCAGCTAAATGATGTGGGTTCTGGCCAGACCCAAGGCAAGGCATTTGTGCAAACCGGGCAAGGTTTAAAAAGGAGGCCCTTGGTGTTGGCCTGACTCCTGTAGGTTCTGAGTCTTGATAGTAAAGGAGGAGAATTCATAGAGTCATGGAGATTCTGAGCTGGAAGGGGCATCAGTAAGCCATGGAGTCCAAACCACACTTAAAAACCCGACTCCTTATGAAACAAACACTTCTATGCCACAGTGTACAATTGCTGTCACTGAAATAGGGGCATTCATACACAGTCCTATTGAAAGCTGCGCCAGGATGTGACCTCTGAAGGGTTCTCGTACAGGCGGTCCCAGAGTGCTACTGCTGCCATGAATCTATCTAAGTCATGAGGCCAGAATTATGTGTCAGGACTGATGAAATGTGCTCGGTAAGTAAAAACATCATCACAAAGGATAAAAACAGGGAATAACAGGATCATTTATTTTTTTTTTTTTTTGCACTAGTGGAATAGGCCTCCCTTTCAACACATTTTGAACGTCACTGCTGGCTTCAATGACAAGAGGCTGTTTGCCCTGTCCCAGGAGCAATATGAAGCATACGACAAGAGCAGTACCCAGTTAAACTGGGTAATTAGAAGCCATCTGATATTTGCCATTGTTCAGAGACCCACTGGGTGCTTCTTGACCATTGACCACATTCTCAAACCATGGACATAAGCACCCTCATACTAAAGGAGAATTTCTTAGCTCAAGCCAACTTTTCTGCACAGG
The DNA here is from genome assembly GCF_019393635.1 of Dromiciops gliroides. Lineage (NCBI taxonomy): Eukaryota > Metazoa > Chordata > Mammalia > Microbiotheria > Microbiotheriidae > Dromiciops > Dromiciops gliroides. The sequence continues at coordinate 753,154,968 of NC_057861.1, forward strand.
TTGTACAGGAGGATGCCAACAACTAAGGCCCAGTGGCACCAACATTTCTGCTTCTAAACTAACACTGAGCTTCCTCCATGCACATGTCCCTCCAAGCCAAGGTCACCATTCACATCTGGCTGTCTCTTAGACACTGGCCTTGGCTCCTGAGTGTAGCTGAAGCTGTTCCCTAGAACACAAGATTCAAATGGAACAAGAATTCTCTGGGTGTTTCCTTTGAACAATCCTCTAAGTCTCATCTAGATGGTTGCCATTCTTTGCATGTGTTAATTAAATTTATTTATTGACTTGGAAGGACTATGAAAAACAAGCTATGCACAGAATATTACACAGTTCTAAGCACTTTCTCTGCAGGCTCAGACGAGTCTGGACTACCCCCGACTTGGATCAGATAAGACAAAGTCAATGCTAGCTCTCTGAGACTGAGGCAAGGAGAGACCTTGGTTGCTCAGAGAGTAATGTTTCTGTGAAATTCACCTGGTGAGGGTGAATACACAGAGTGGTCTACAACTGACATGTGTGGCTTGTTAAGGCACCAAATACCCAACAGGGGTGTGCCAGGAAAAGGAGAAAGTGTTTTTGTCATTCTGATGGAGGAATATCAGGACAACGACACTCACGAGCTTCTCTGCTTTACCAAATAAGGTGCCTGTGAAGGTGCCACAGCTGCTTTCCAAGTCTACTAAATCTCCTGGCAGAACTGCAGATCTACCCCAAACATGTCAAGGCTAAGATACCAAAACACAATCTGTAGCCTTGCCCGTCTCTTCAGTTATGCCACCAGACCCCAAGTTTAGGGGAGGAGGATGCCAAATGAAGCCAGTTCTATTTTAGGGTCTCAGGCTGAATGTATGGGAGTCACCAGCAGTTGTCTTAACCCTGGGATGAGAATGAGAAGGCTAAACTTAATTCGGGTAACAGCCACATGAGTACTGAGGTCAGTGCGAAAACATTCTACTCCACCCTCCTCTTTTCTAGGCATTAGCATCTGCTAATTCTCAGAAGACTGAGCAGGCCTGGGGTGAGGATAGGCGGAGGGAACCATCGAAGGCTCAATCCAAGGCTTCTTCCCCTGCAGTAAGTGGCCGCTCTCCTCGTCCCACCTACTGCCTGCTTAGCCCTTAGAGGGATCTCCCCTCCAAGTTCACTATCCTTCTGAGTAATGGAACTTCGAGGAAGCCCAGACCCCTCCGGGCAGGATCAACCTCAATCTCCCCTGCCCCAAGTCCATACTCAAGATCCTACTGCAACAAGCACCCGGCCATGCTTATCAGATGGGGAACAAGAGGTCTGAGAGGGCTTCTTTCTCTCCAGCTTTTGAGAAACAAAGTTACATGACACCAGCATCTGACCTGCACTCCCCAGTCTTATCGTTGGATGCCAGGCCCATCCATGGAGCTGTACCGCCGAATCTGCTCATTATTTCAAAGACCGAATGACCCTGGGACTCCCTAACACTGTGTTTACTTCTCTGTTTTGTCTGTTGGAGAGGTGCCGAGCTTGACAGCCAAGCACCTCTGTGTTAAGTAGAATCTAGGAATCTTAGAAATGGAAAAAGCACCTTTGTGGTGGCCCTCTGCCAGCATCTTTATGTCTCCTGGCTAATTCCTATCCCTACAAAGGGGAGATTTCCCTTACTTCATGGATGACAATGGTTTGGGACAGAAAAAGGACTTAAATAAAAACAAAGATTTCTCCAAGTTCTGGTAGTAAACAGGCATACGTTATTATTCATCTATTCTTAATAATAAGCATTTACACTTTCAAAGTGCGTTACAGTCAGTTAGCTATTCCTCACAACACCCCTGTGAGGTAGGTCAATATTATTATCCCCATTTTATAGATGGGAAAAACTGAGGCACAGAGAGGTTAAATGTCTTGCCCAACGTCAAGCAACAAATGAGTGCTAGAGCTGGGACTAGAACCCAGGTTTCTTGACTCCCCAATATCCTTGAACCTAGTCCACATGCCCCAAAGAGGCATCTACCAAAGTGGCTGAGCCTGGACGAGAAATGAACAATGCTAGATGGCGTTTACGTGTTATGACATTTCCTACGGAAACATTAGGATGAAACCTGAGGTGTCGCCATTCTCTTTGTGGCGTGTGTGTTTGTGGGTACGACTTAGGTGCATCTGTGTTTCCTTCCCTTCAGTAGTCCCACTGGGGGCTGTGCTGAATGACAGCACAGGAGGATCCCAGATGAAAGGTAGATCGTGGCAAAGAAGTCTACAAAAATAGCTTTGTCAGCTCAGACCAGGGCGGCCCGCCAGTCCTCAGGAGTTCAAGCAAACTAGGCATGAAAGACTGGAGAATGTAGTCATCTGCCCATCCAAAGCAGACACATGTTGGGTTGTGTGTGTGTGCGTGTGTGTGTGTGTGTATGTGCATGTGTGTGTGTCTGTGTGTATATGCATGTGTCTGTGTGTAGTGTGTGTGTGTGTGTGTGTGTGTGTGTGTGTGTGTGCATGTATGTCTCTCCCTCCTTCTCCTTATTGGCCAACTAGCTTCTGACATTGTGTTCATTTTTCCTCGGGCCAGCTGTCCACCCCCTGCCCCTTTTTCTCTTCTCTCCCTGGGTTTCTGCTCTGAAGGGCAAAGCTATTGAGCCTTGCATATTTCCTTCCTCCTTTTTTTTTAAGGAGTAGCCATGTGCATTCCCGGTGGCCGTGGCTCCCACAGACAGATGCTGCAGCACCGTTTCCCACCTCCCGGATGAGTGGTTTTCTTGGAAGGGATCAGACTGTGGATGTGGGTGTTTTTTTTCCTGCGCTTCTCCTGAAATGCCGTTTCAGTAGAAAGAAGCCCGCTTGAGCCTTCTCCCTTTCAAGGCCTTAGCCACAAATGCCTTCCGGCTAACGAGTGTGATGATGTAGCTCAGGCAGAAAACTCTAAAGCATCCGTTCAAGCATCTGAAACAAACGAATCAGCCAGTGAAATCTCATCTTTAGTATTGTTCTCCTCTTAGAGGGAAAATGACTGCTTTGTCTTTGGACGGGACCATGCTTTAAAAAAAAGAAAAGAAAGACCCCTACGTTGGAGTGCTATGATGACTAGACAGGAACGGGCAGCTGGGTGCCATGGGGGTCCCATTTCCTGTCTGTCCTGAGCAAATGTGCCTCCTTCGGGAGACATGATCAGGGTCTTCTGCTAGAGAGGCCTTTCAGGGAGAGGCACTGGCTTCTTAGGATGTCACAGGTCCCCTCTGTCTGCCTAGCTGGCCGAGATTCCATCACACAATCTACTGTGTACAGGCAGCAGGAAGGGGCTCCAGATGCAACCTAACTCCAAAACAACACCCCAGTGGGGGTTCTGTCCTTAAGACAGCCTTTCTACTGCCTTGTGTGGGCAAGGGACAAGACAGTGTCCTCAGATCCTGTGAGACAGCACATCTTCTGCAGAAAGGAAATTCTTGGACGATGTAGGAAAATGCAATAATAACAAAAAACCCCAAAACAAAAACTCCAACCCCAAAAACTTTACAAAAATCAAACAAAAAATTTCAGGCTGTGATAAATCTGCATTCCACCCTCCTCTTTTCTCATTCATGATTTATTAAATTAATTCGCATCTGGATATTGCATTCATGTTCTTGTATGGAAGGTCTGATGAGGAGTAAAAATAACACCACTGATGCTGTGAAATGGACTGGACGCAGCTGAAGCAACAGCCAAGGGTCTTGACTGATGAGCTTACTTTACTGGCTCCCCGAGGAGCCCTGTGGATCACAAATGCAGCAGCGATGGAAGCCAGGCAAAAGCAGAAGAAGACTGGATGGCAAGTGGGAGGTGAGGACAGAACAAAGGCCCGACTCCTCCTCTCCCTCTCTCTCCTTCTTGGTCCCAGGGACTTGAGAAAGGGGTGTTATTGATGATAATGATGGTGGTGGTGGTAAGGAAGATGAAAAACAATGGAAACTATACACTCATCCAGGTTCACAGAGGATGCTGAGAGGCGCTGCTTCTACCCCCATGATGATACAGGAGGAGGAGGAAATAGGGCAATGGGTCTGGGCCAGGAGAAAGGGATGGATGCATCTGGGCTAAAACTTTGTTGTGCGGCTCCCCCCCAGGAATCAGCTAGCACAGATTTGAGAACTCTCCTGGAATAAGACTGAAACATTGGCAGACCAACCACACCCGTCGTGGATGTCTGCTGGGTTCACATCCACATGCCCACACACCTATAAGCATCCACAGACACCTGGGGCACACTGCCCCTCCCCCAGCACTACGCCAGCCGCACACGCACTCACTCTCTGGACATCACCTCTTTCCAGTGACCGCTTCCCACCACATTTCACCTGCTCTCTTCCTGGATGCTTGACTCCGAGCACCACATTGTTGCTCCCATCTTGATTCTACCATGTTCCCTAACACCCACAACGTGACCTCATAGTCCATCAAGTAATGGTAAAAAAATACTAATTCATGCTAATTCGATTCTAAATAACAAACAAAATTTAAAGTCATTCCTAGAGCAGGGGAGGCCAAAAGTAGAATATGATTTGTCAGTATGCTTTCTGGTTTTTTTATAAGCCAAAACAAATTTTCATCATTTATTTAGATCATGATCACAACTGATTTTTGTGGCCTGTGGACACAACATAAATCATAGGCACATCCTTTTCTTTCTAATGGAATCATTTTAATGAATAGCAAACAGTTCTTTTCTATAACCTGCAAAGTATAAAATAGGCAAGGGAAAAATGTCTTACTTGCTAAATAGGTGTGGAAATGTCTTTGCCCTATACCCTCTCATCTAGTGCTAACTCCATGTGCTGTCCAGACTCAGGAAGCCTGGTGGCAGAAGCCTGGAGTAAGCTGAGCCAGTGTCGTCTTTTCAGTTTTGAAAAACTAGAATGAGCTCATCTGGATCAGTAGGAAGTCTTACTGGACTTCATCCAAGGTGTCAACCCCCATGGCATCGGCCACATTATCCACAGAAAACAAGACAGATGATCATGACAGAGAGAGTATTGACACCAGCTTCGGAGGTTGTTCAGAGAGGCAGGGTGGAGTGGGGGTGGGGTCCAACAGGGTAGGTCGATCCCTCTTCTGACACTAGCCATATGACCACGAACAAGTCAGTTAAATTCTTGGCCTCTGGTCCAATTCAACAAACATTTATTGATTGCCTACCACATAAAAGGCACTGAGCTGGGGAGTGAGGCTACAAAGATGGAACCAAAAATAGTCCTTGTCACCAGAGAGTTTGCATTCTCTTTAGGGGGTACCTCATGTAAAATGGAAGTTTATTTAGGATAATCTGAGGAGAGATTAAGCAGATCAAGAAAGGCTGCCCATTGGAACTGACATGCAACCTTCTCTGAAGGAAGCAAAGGCTTCTACAAGGCAGAGGTGAGGAAAGAGTGGATGCTAGCTAAGGAGGCAGGAGAGGCAGGACCAAGTCTGGAGAACAGGAAGGAAGCCAGTTCAGTGAAGGGGTGATTAACAGGCAACAATTTGGAACGAGGAGCCAGACTAGAAAGGTCTTTAAATGCCAAGCCGAGGAGTATTTCAGTTAGAGACAATAGCTGAGGGTTCCTGAGCAGACAGGGAACACACCTTGAGATTATGCTTTAAGAATATTGCTTGGCAAAAGAGTCATGGTGGCAAATGGTCTCCACATCCAGAAAGAGAACTATGGAGTCTGGATGCAGATCGAAGCAGACGATGCTCACTTTTGTTGCTGCGGGGGTTTGTTTGTTTCTTCTTTCTCATGGCTTTCCCCTTTGTTCTGATTCTTCTTTTACAGCATGACAAATGTGGAAATACTTTTTAAATGATTGTATCATATAATCTATATTCCATTGCTTGCTGTCTGGTGGAGGGGTGAGGAAAGGGGGGAAGGAGAAAAATTTGTTTTGTTTTTTGTTCTTGTTTTTTGCAGGGCAATGAAGGTTAAGTGACTTGCCCAGGGTGACACAGCTAGAGTCAAGTATATGAGGCTAGATTTGAACTCAGGTTCCCCTGAATCCAAGGCCAGTGCTTTATCCACTGCACCACCTAATTGCTCTCAGGAAGAAAAGTTTGGAACTCAAAATCTTATAAAAATGAATGTTGAAAATTATCTCTCTATATAATTGGAAAAATAACATAAAATAGTATGAGAAAAAAAGAATATTGCTTGGACAGCTATGGGGGAAATGGATTGGAAGGAAGAGAGGCTGGAAGCTAGGAGTTCAATGAGGCGGAAGGTAAGTGAGGCTCTGAACTGGAGTGGCTGTGAAAGATGCCATGAAGGGAGAATCCACCAGACTTGACACCTCTTTGGTTAGGAGAACAAGGGGAAAGGAAGAGTCAAGGGAGACTCTAAGGCTAATAACCTGAATGGGTAGAACAATGGTAGTGCCCTCACTAAAAATCAGATTTGGAGGAGAGGTGTATTGCGTGTGTGCATGTGTGCGTGTGTGCACGCGTGCGTGCACACACGCACACACATAATGAGTTTTGTTTTGAACAAGCTGAGTTTGAGATTCAAAAAGAACATCTAAGTAGAGGTATCCAATAGGCATCTGAGAGTATGGTGCTTAGGAGAAAGAGTAGGGTTAGCTTAGTTAATACAAGAACCATATCTGCAGAGAAATGATCACTGAATACAGAAGAGCTCATTCTATCTTCAAGAAAGGGTATTGCAAGTAACAGTAGACAATATAAAGTACTTGGGAATCTACCTGCCAAGATAAGTCCAAGTACTATATGAACATAGGAACTATACGAACACAACTACAAAACACTTTTTACACAAATAAAGTCAGATCTAAACAATTGGAAAATATTAATTGTTCATTAGTAGGCCAATCCAATAAAATAAAAATGATAATTCTACCTAAATTAGTCTATTTATGCAGTGTCACACCAAACTTTCAAAAAATTATTTTAAAAAGCTAGAAAAAAATAATAAAATTCATCTAGATGAACAAAAGGTCAGGGACATCAAGGAAATCAATGAAAAAAAAATGTGAAGGAAGGTGGTCCAGACATACCAGATTACAAACTGTATTATAAAGTGGTAATTATCAAAAACAATCTGGTATTTGACAAGAAAAAGAGTGGTGGATCAGTGGAAGAGATTAGGTGTATATTATTACATTATAGTAAATGACCATAATAATCTAGTATATGATAAACCCAAAGATTTAAGCTTTTGGAACAAATTCATTTGACAAAAACTGCTGGCAAAACTGGAAAATAGTATGGCAGAAATTAGGTATAGACCAACATCTCACACTTTGTACCAGGATGAGGTCAAAATGGGAATGATACCATAAGCAGATTAAGAGAGCATGGATAGTCCGTCAGATCTATGGATAAGGGAAGAATTTAGGAGCAGAGAAAATATGAGAACATTAAAAATGTAAAATAGATAATTTTGATTATACAAAATTCAAAAAGTTTTGCACAAACAAAACCAATGCAACCAAAATTGAAAGAAAAGCAGAAAATTGAAAGTTTTTTATAGCAAGTATCTCTGATAAAGGCCTCATTTCTCAAATATGCTGAGAACTGAGTCAAATTTATAAAAACACAAACCATTCCCCAATTGATAAATGGTCAAAGGATATGAATGGGCTATTTTCAGACAAAGAAATCAAAGCTATCTATAGTCATATGAAAATGCTCTAAACCACTGTTGATTAGAGAAACGCAAATTAAAACAACTCTGAGGTACTCCCTCACACCTATCATATTGGCTAATGTGACAAAAAAGGGAAATGATGGATTTTTGGGGAGATATGAGAAAACCGGGACACTAATGCACTGTTGGTGGAGCTGTGAGATGAGTCAACCATTCTGGAAAGCAATTTGGAACTATGCCCAAAGGGCTACAAAGCTGCGCATACCCTTTGATCCAGCAATACCACTGTTAGGTCTATGTCCCAAAGACATAAAAATGGAAAAGGACCTATCCATACAAAAATATTTAAAGCAGCTCTTTTTATGGCGCCTAAGAACTGGAAATCAAAGGGATGCCCATCAATTGGGGAATAGCTGAACAAGTTGTGGTACATGATTGTGATGGAATATTATTTTTCTATAAGAAATGACAAGCAGGATGATTTCAGAAAAACATGGAAAGACTTACATGAACTGATTCAAAGTGAAGTGAGCAAAATCAGGAGAACATCCTATGCAGTAACAGCGATGTTGTAAGATGATCAAGTGTGAATGACTTCTCAGCAATAAAATAATCCAAGACAATCCCAAAAGACTAATGATGAAGCAGACTATCTGCCTTCAGAGGAAGAGCTAATACTGTTTGAATAAAGACAGAAGAATGCTATTTTTCATTTTCTTTCATCCTTTTGCTTTTGAGTCTTCTGGTAAAAAATGACTAATACGAAAATATTTTACGTGACTGAACATGTATATAATCTATATCTGATCGCCTACCATCTGGGGGTGGTGAGAGGACGAAAAGATAGAAATTTGGAACTCAAAACATTAAAAAAACCAAATATTAAAATTGTTTAACATGTTAATCGTGGAGAAATAAAATATATTTAACTTTGTTTTAAAGAGAGGGCATTGAGAGAGAGAAGGAGATCAAGAAGAGCACCTTGGTAGACACCCATGATTAGGGAGCAGGACAGGGATAAAGATCCATCAAAGGAGACTGAGAAAGAGCAGTCTGAAAGGTAGGAATAGAACCAAGAAACAGCAGTGGCACAAAAGATCAGGGGGAGGAGTAACTAAAAGGAGGGGCTGGTCAACAGTGTCAAATATTGCACCAAGTTCAAGAGGGATGAAGATCAAGGTCACAGATTTAACAATGAATGACTCACTAGTAAACTTGTGAGAAAGTAGTTTCAGTTCAGTAAGAGTCAGAAGCCAGGTCACCAGTGGCTGAGAAAGGAATGGGAAGAGAAATGTAGGGAATGAATGCAGACTGCTTCATTTAGGAGTTAGGCTCAGAAAGGGAGGAGCTGCAGGGAGACTCTTGGAGGGTCTAGTTGGAGCAAGTAAAGGCTCTTTAGGGATGAGGAGGAAGCCCTGAGTAGACAGAGAGAGATTGAAATTTATGGGGAGATAATTGAGAGGGAGGAAATGTGAGATAGAGGGGGCTATCCCTCAGGGATGACAAGAGAGCTACCTCTTTGTCATAGACTAGAGCAAAGAAGAGAGACTAGGGTGTGTATGGTCTTGAGTCCAGAAGAGAAGAGGGAAGCTCTTTTGCCTCCATTAGTATGGAAAGCTTAAGGAGAGAAGAGAAGGTTTGGAATGGCCACTATGGGAAGTCCAAGTACAGAGAGTATCCTGAGAGGAAGAATAAAAATAGCAGAGACATGTGGGGGCAGCTAGGTGGCGTAGTGGATAAAGTACCAGCTCTAGATTCAGGAGGACCTGAGTTCAAATCCAGCCTCAGACACTTGACACTTAATTAGCTGTGTGACCCTGGGCAAGTCACTTAATCTTCATTGCCCTGCAAAAAAAAAAAAAAATAGCAAAGACACCTCAGAAGAGAATAGATAAAATAACTCTTCTGAGCACTCAGGCAGTTCTGCTGCATGCCTTCCATGAGCAGGTGTGGTGAAGACAGATGGTAGGGATGACCAAGGCCTGGGGCTGGCAGAACATAAGGTGCAATAGGGCGAGGCAGAGAGGCATGTGAGAAGGGAGGACGTGCAGGATTAAGCTGGCTAACCACGAAGGCCCAGATAAGGAGGCCTCAGCTCCCCCTCTCATTTGTTTGCCTTCTGAACCCCAGGGCTAAGCACAGGCTGTCACATAGCAGACAGTGAATAAATATGGTTGATGCTTATGGGACAGGCTTGTTCTGATGATGTTCCAATGACATAAAGGATGTAAAATGCTTTACAAACCTCAAAGTACATGTTAGATATTGTTAATGGAACACCAACTATTGATGGGGAATTTTTTTCTTTGAAAATCATTTTCTGGACCAATCATCTGTACTAAGAGAATAAAAGTCGACTCAAAATGCTCTCCTCTCATCTGGTGAGCCAATATCCGGCCCCTTTTCCAAATTGCCTTAGTAAGGGCCATTTCAGAAGGCCTGTAAGCAGTGGTGTGTCCACCCTCACTGCATCCTTCAATCCAGGACAGAAACTTCCGGTCCTTTCTTTACAGTAAAGGGCTAGAACTTGGAGAGGCTAGCCTAGACTGCTCTCCTGTCTGGCTGAGGTCAGGACCTCCCAAGGTTGGAACAGGAAACTCCTATGAGACAAGTGCTCAGTTTCTACACAGCGATATATGGAAGTTCGCTGATGTTTGCCAAGTTCCTAAGAACATTTTAAAAATGAATGAGCATGGGCACTGAAAAAAGTACATCATTCCACCCACAAGCAAACACAAGGTAAGCTGAAGACTTTTCTTCTTTTTTCTGATGGGGGAAAAACCACAGATCGGATCCTTCCTTCAAGTTCAAACATCCTCACCACGTTCTCCCTCAGTGTTAAGGGCCCGGACAGTTTTCAAAATGCTCTGGGGCCCCTCCATCCTCACCCTGGCTCCCAAGAACTCCTCCCCTTTAAGGAGGGGGGCCAAGGCAAGCACCTCCCCATTTCCTACTCTGTTACAGGACTTTGTCACATGGGGTGCCCTACCCCTCCCCTTCTCAGCTCCTTTAGGCTGTGAGCTCCTTGATACCAGGGACTGCCTTTTGCCTCTCTTTGCATGCCTACTGCCAAGCACAATGCCTGGCACAGAAAAGGTGCTTCTTCAGGGTTTACTGACTTACTCACCTTCTTAGGAAGCAGGGCACTGTGTACAAAGAACTCTGGGTCTGAAGTTAGAGGGTGTGGAATCCAATCCTGCCTCTTTCACTCACTACTGGTATGACCTTGCACAAGTCAAGTCACCTCCATAAGCCTTAGATGCCTCATCTGTAAAATGAGGGTGATGGACTAACTGACCTCTGATAGCCCTTAGCTCTAACACGATAACCCTGTGATCCTATGGAATCCATGTGTTCTTTCCCCTAAGGCTGGGGGTGGGGAGAGTGAGAGACTGAGGCCCACTCGTGTAAATGAGGCCCTCTACAAGGTACACAAGCTTCCTGGTGACAACCACAGAGAGTTAGGTTGAGGCAATGTCAGAAGGAGGATTCTGATTCACCTGGTGAACAGGTTAGAGAAGGAAACATCATAGTTGCCTTCTGTGGTGCAAGACTCAATCTGAATTCAATGATCTCCCCTCTTATGAAATGTTCAATATTCCTTTCCCCAACAGAGACAGTGTGCAATCACCCCCCCACACACACACACACACACGCTCGCATCCTCCCTCCCTCCCTCCCTCCCTCCCTCTCTCTCTCTCTCTCTCTCTCTCTCTCTCTCTCTCTCTCTCTCTCTCTCTCTCTCTCTCTCTCTCTCTCAAAGCTTATGTGAAAGAGAGCACTAGGCATTTTCTCCAGGAAGAATCTAAATTCCTTTAAAGATTATCAATATTATCCAAGAAGCCAAACATTACCCAAAAAGACTACTACAAAAAATTTATGACTGAACAAAACAGAGAAGAAATGCTTCTTTGTGTCTGTCGCCTTCCTAGGACCTGACACCTCGTGTTGCTTGGGATGAGACAGGCTTAGACAGTACCTCCAGAAAGCCCATCAACCTTGGGAGCAGAAGCAAAAGGGCATTTCCCTGGTGCCAGCACTGCCTTGATCTACCTCCTATCTCTTCTGCCTGCCTCCAATTGGCCACTTCCTGATGCTCTTGCCTGACGTCCACCCAACAAGCCTTATACAAGTTGTACTGAGTTTCCTCCATGGAAATGGAGTCAGAGGAGTGCCAGGAGACTGTGGGACACACGCACTTCTCAGGGACCTGGGGCGTGGATGGCAGTGGCTGGGCCAGATGCTGGAGCAGCAGCAGCACCACCAGCCTCAGTCCCATCCAAGTGGAGCATACGTGGACAGACAGAAACACATACACACACACACACACACACACACACACACAGAGACACACACACACAGAGGTGATGGATGTCACTGGGATGCACCCTAAACCAAACAAATAAAGAAAAGGAAAAACACCTGGTTCAACTCTGAGTTGCCTTTCTGGCAGCCCCCATGAGCCCTGGGCAGTGGCCATCTCTCTGGGAGAAAGCTCTCTCTCACAGCAGCGCCAAGGCAGCAGAATGGAAGCGCAGCTCCCTTCCCACCACCCACCCCTCTGCCCCCACTGTGACCGAGCTCATGAGCTGGTCTCCCGCAGCTGCAGTGAGCTTGTGGACCGAGCAGCTGGGATGACCGCAAGTAGCCGTGGAAGAGAACGGCGCCACTTACCTCAGTGCCCTGAAATGGCTATCCCTGGCCTGGGCAGTGTCCATCCACTCAGTAGCTCAGTTTAAACAGAGTCCTGGAGGCACTGCTAATGGCGAGTGCTCAGCTACCTGGTGCCTCGAAGAAGCTTGCAAAGTGGTTAGTGGGGAAAGGGGGAAAAAAAGCCAATTCACCTGTAGAGCAATCGTGGTGTTCTTCGCTGGGTACTTTCCCACCAGGCCTTGTTCTTTGCGTTTCTTGAATTTCCTAAAGTAGTCCTGTATCAGGAAAGTGGCATAGAACTTCCCCACGGTTACCTCATCATCTAGATGGACAGACCAGACAGAGCTCTCCCGAGTCAGCACATGTGGACCAAAAACCTCAACACGCACACCTGGCTGAGGGGGGACGGGCGGGGACAGGGCATGAGCACCCAACCCGGGGCACTAACTAGCGTGAAGCGGGGTCAGCAAAGCATGTGGGGCTCTGAGTGAGAGTCATTTCAGTGAACGAGCAGGAAACAGAAGATTTTCATGACATTAACAGAGGCAGCATATTAGTGAAGAACTGGGAAATGCTGTCTGGGTTATTTCCTTAAAGTAAAAAAGAAAAGGGAAAACAGAAGGGGATCAGTGGGCTGCGTTTTCACCTCCACACACAGGGATTGACGTGTGTAATTACAAAGAACAGTGGCTGTAATTACCCACCCAAATCTCAGTGCCATGAGATGAAAGAGTCGCCCACTGAGAGGTGGAGAGAAAGCTCTGCGAGTGTGGTTAGGTTCAGCAAAGTGACTCTGAGGGGTCCTGGCGCACGCTATGGATGCTTCCTCTCTGCCAATGAACCCCATGTCGGATGGGCAGCGAGAGCTCCAACTAGTCCAGAAGCGGAGCCAAGCCCCCACATAAAGAGTTTGGAATTGGGACTTGGCTGGCAATGTCGTTGGCGATGCGTGAGGCAGAATGGAGCCTTGGTCTGTCACAGGGCTCAACACTGGGGGGGCCTGTGAATGGGTGACCCTTGCCAAATGACAAAGCTGGACTCTGAAAGTGCTCTGGATAATGGGCATCCTAAGGATAAACCTCGTGAGACAAGATACGTAGAATGAGAGCACATGGTTATAATCACTGGACGTATAACCCTAGGTCTTGGGGTGGAAGGGACATGATCCTTGTTTTACAGAGGCCCGGGCAATTTAAGGGACATCATAGGCAGCAGATGGTTAATAAATGGTTGTTCAATTGAACTGAATGTTTATATAGAAGAGGGAACCTTGAGCCAGACTGATGGAAGAGATCGACCCAGTGGAGAGATTGCTGAGGTTGATGTCAGAGGAATAGGTTCAAACTGGGCCTGTGCGTCTTCCCTATCTGTGTGTGTCTCTGGGTCTCAGGTTCATCTTCCATAAAAGAGGGGGATGGACTAGCTGGCCTTCGAGCACCCTCCTAGCTCTGATGCCTGACCCTTAGAGGTTCTCCTATGGCTTACGGAGGTGGGAAGCAGCTCAATGGTCAGTGTCCTGACCCACATTCTGTACAAAACTTGCTTCCATGTGACAGGCTGAGGCGGCCTGGAGATGCCTCATCTTGGGGCATTCACTCTTGGGCCACCCTTCTTAGGACCTGAAGCTTTGGTGGCCCTGACTCTCGAGGAGTGCCTCCAGCCCTCACGGCTATCCCTGAAGGCTGCTTCACCTTCATTTCTTGTTCAAAGCTTCTTCCTTGGGAAAGGGGCTCATGTGCACCCCCATCCCTGATTGGTGTCCTGGTCGCAGTCTGGTGAACAGAATGCAGGTTTTCCAAAGATAACCTGTCTGAACTCTCTGCCAGTGGAACAGGCAGAAATATCAGCTTCATCTGCCTTGAGGAATCTTTCTAAACATGGTCTGATGCTAAAAAGTTTATAGACCCAATAAAGGATGTGTAAGGTAAAACCCCAGACCAGTATGATCATGGATGTGGTCATTTGTTCCATCCTTCTATCCTTCTCATCTTTCCTTCACCCACATATTAAGCACATACACAAAGCAATCCTCTAGGCCTTGGTTTGGAGGTTTGGCCTGAGCTGTCTCAACAATCTATCAGTCCCAGTCTTGGGCCTCCTCTCCCAGTAACCATGTGGCCAGGCTGAGGCTGGAGTACTCTGCTCACTAACTGCCTGCCTGCCTGGCCCAGGAAGTCTCCCCACAACCTGTGACAATGAAGCTCTTGGACATTTTTGAAATGAGCAGACTGTCAAAACTCCTTTTCACTCTGCAGGGCCATGGAGACTACTGGTTAACTTCAACAGAACTATCCAGTCTGAGACCTGTGCTCTTGGTGGAGGCTAGAATTTGCTCTGACTCCTGAATTAGTCCAAGTGGTCCTAGTGGAGAAGGAAGGACTGATTTTCTGACCGTCGTTATTTGCATGGCTGCTGAGGCTCTTCTAGACAGAGTGGCTCAGAGTCATATTAGGACACCAGGCTTTTCTTAGTAGAGCGCCAGCTCCCAAGTAGCAGAGCCACGTCTGCATCTCTGGAAAGCAGAATTCAAAAACCATTCTCTTATGCCTAAAGAAACAAGATGTGTCGAGTACTTTGCAAGTTTTAAAATGTTCTGTAAATGCCAGCTGTTATTATTTTATGGCCTATTTACCTAGAAAGATGAGCACAATGGTTGGCTGGACTCCAGTGGAAGATTTTAAGAATTTAAAAACCAAAGCATTAGCAAAACAGGAGAGAAAGTCAGGAGAAAGAAGCAAAGATGTGGGAGAAGATGGTCCGGCCTGGAGTTCTATTCTCTTTCTGGAAATCCATTTTGTATTGTGGTGATTTGGTTCTCTGTCACACCCTCTTTACAAGACTGTAAGCCCCATCAATGTAGGAATCATGCTGTACTCTCTGTGTCTTCCCTAGTGCCTAGAACAGTTCTCTGTGCTGTCTGTTGAACTGAAGCAGAGCAGGGAACAAGGGAAAGAGGTGAGTTTTGGATTCCAGTCAATAATAGAAACTTCTAGTCCCCCTTTGGGGTGAAAAAAATCCAAGCCAAGGAAGATCTACAAGGTAGGGAGAGAATTTTTGAGTGAGAGAATTTATTTTCCCTTGTAAGAAAGAATTCTAGAATTCACTTAAGATCTTGTCCCTGCTATGCTATAGCACAAAGAAATGGAAATGCACTTAATAAAAAATAGGAAGAAGTCTTTAACGAAGGCAAAGCAATTCTAAGGGCACTTGGATCACTTTACAAGACTAAAAAATTCACAGACGGTAGATACCTGTCCACTTGCTGAACTTCCAGCTCTCTAAACTCTTTGGGAAAACTGTTTTCATAGCCATCAACGGCACACTTGATGAAAATATCAGAAGGGAAGATGCAGGTGGCCATGAAGGATCTCCTACAACGGTGTGCACCTTTGCTTTCACCTTCATGACTAAAAGGGATAGTGAACAGGAGAGCTTACTGGACAGAAAGGGAGGCAAAGGGAAACCCTGAGGCCATTCAAGGACATTTCCCAAACACAGCCCACTTGCTCTCTTCCTCCCAGTCACAGATTGCCAGCTGCCGGACTCAGAAGAGATGTGTGTCCTGGAAGGTTAAGGGCATAGACAATTCCTTGACAGAGGCAAACACAAATACCACTTCTTCAATGATCCTCCAGTGATCACTGGAATATCACACAGGAAGGTGGACACTCCAAGGCAATAATAATAATGACTATCATTATTATTATTGACATTTCCCTATTTCCTCTCCATGCCAGGCACTGTGCTAATCACTTTATGGATATTATTTCATTTGATCCTCACGACAGCCCTGGGAGGCAGATTCTATACTACTATCTCCATTTTACAGATGAGAAAACTGAGGCAAACAGCAGTGAAGTGACTAGTCAGTGTCTGAGGCTGAATCTGAATTTTGCTCTTCCTGACTCTAGGCCCAGTGCTTTGTCTACTACTATGAGACTAACTGAAAGGGAGTCAGATTCTATAGAGAGCAGGGGTTCTTAACCTGGGCTCCAAGAGGTCAGTAGACAGATTTCATGGGGTCTGTAAATGTGGATGGGGTAAAAATTACATCTTTATTTTCACCAGCCACTAAATTGAAGTTAGCATTTCTTTCAATTATTTAAAAACTTCCTGATAATGGCTCAATATGAATAACATTAATAACAATAGCCAGCATTTATGCAGAACTCTGAGTCTACTAAGCTCTTTATAGATATTATCTCATTTGAGTCTCATAACTCTGGGAGGTAGGTGGTGCTATTTTCCCCCATCTTACAGGTTAGGAAACTAAGGCAGACAGCAGTGAAGTGTCTAATCCAGAATCACATAGCCAGTAAATGTCAGAGTCTGAATTGGAACTCAGGTCTTCTTAACTCCAGGCCCAGTACGAGGAATAGAGCAGGGGGCCTGGAGTCAGGAAGACCAGAATTCCAATCCAGCACCGTCCAGTGTGTCCCCTAATGGTCAGGCCCTCCAGATCCTCCATTTATAGACACCGTACTGGGTGCCTCAAGCCCAAGAGAATGACGAGACTTCTCCAGTGAAGTACACAACTACTCCAAAGGAAGAGGCCCCCCAAATCCTGACAGGAACAAGTACATGTGTGAAGAATGCTCATTACGCCCTCTATGGGCCCTCTACCGAGTTACTCCATCAGCGTACCCAGCTGGAGTAGGCACAGCTGGAGAATGCTTAGGTTGGCCCAGAACTAAATGAGAGGAAGAAAGCAGTCTGGATTGCATGTGGGAAATTACTCTGCTGGTGAGGGACTGGGACTTTGTGGATTAGAAACTAAAACTGGGAGACACCCAGCCTTGGTGTCCTCATTCAGAACATGTGGATCAAAAGAGCCCATCTTTCTTGGGGTTTTTAGGATGAGCAAAGGAGCTCAGTGTATGAGCTTCTTGTGCTTTTGCTTCAAGCCTGTGGTTTCAGTAGTCCGAAAACCACAGGGAAGAAACTCTGGCTACCAAGGCAGCTTGCCATTTGCTCCACAACTTGGAGTCTGAGAGAGGTGACTTGGGCATGAAATGACTTGCCCAGGGTCACACAGCTAGAGGTGTCAGGGGTGAGACATGAACTCAGATTTTTCTGGCCCCAGGGGCTGCTCTCTTTACTACATGATGCTACATGAGCTTTAAAATTATTATTAGTTATTTAAAATGAACCCAAGATTTAAGATGTCTCCCTTACCCCAAACCCCATCTTCCTAACTAATTCTTCAGGTGATATTCTCATGGAACACCACAATCTTCAAAAACAAAAACAAAAGCAAGTTTGGGGTACACAAAAGCTACCAAAGAGATACATGGTAGTTATAAGAAGGTCTGGGCATTATCAACAAGCAAGCTGTTGCCACAAAGATATGCTGGAAATGAATGATCAGAAAAGGTGAAAGGCCAGTTGTGTAGCAGGAACAAAGGATAGAAGAGGGTCAGTCCCAGGCCTGCCCTGGTATTCACAAAATTCCCAATAAAGGACATAGAGGAAGAAAGGCCTTTGGAGCACTGGGTAAATCTCTGTCGAGACAAGAATCGCACAAGGCAGGCTGCAATCTGCACCAGTGAAGGTAGCCCCTCATTCCTAAGAGAGGATCATCTGAAACGCTGGGAAAGAACCTATGAATGCTAGTGATGTCCGTGAGTCAGGGCTTGTCAGCTCTGGCAGAGGCCTGTGGTCCCTTTTACTTTCGGCAAGGGCATCCAGAAAGTTAAGATGAGAAGTGAATGAATCCATTTTAGCTACATTCTAGTAGAAAGGCCACAGACATTCCTTAAGCACCTAACTAAATGCCAGGCTCCGTGCTAAACACCTGTGACCCTCTGCAACAACAGAAGAGACTGTCTGACACTAGGCCTGTAGTTACACAAGGATATATATTCTCCATATGTACTGGCTTTAGAGAGTGGCTAGATGCTTTACTCAACACTACACTCTATCTGCTCCACACTTTCTTGCTTTAGATGATGTTAAGAAGTAAACACAGCCTTTCACTACACATTGTGTCATTTGAACAATTAGTCATTCAAGATTAAACCTGAGCTAGTTTGTAACTGTTTTCAGTGGTAACTTCAAATCCAACAGTATCCCAGCTAGAACTAGTTCCCCCTTTTCATGATGGGTCTTTGTTAGTTGCTACAGTTTTAAAATACAGGGAAAATGTTTTTTTGAACTTTGGGACTGGGGAGGAGAGTGAGAGATGTAAGTAGATGCCACCTGAAGCTACACATCCTGTGATTAAAGGTGGGAGGCACAGTCAGTTCTCCTGCTCAAACAAGACCTTTGACAGAAATCTGGGGGTTCAAAGGGTATGTATGGGAGGAGCCAGGCCTGAAGCGCTCTCCACAGTTACCAATGATCTCTTATCAACAAATCCAATGGCCCTTTCTCTCTGTTCTCTCTGTGGCACTGTCTATCCCCTTCTTCTCCTGAATCCAGCCCTAACTCTTTTCTCTCTAGGTTTTTACAGCTCTTTTCTAGATGGTTCTCTCCTCCTACCTCAGTCTCTTTTCTTTTGCTGGATCTTCAGCCAATTAGTTCCTCCTAACTGTGGTTCTCTCCCCAAAGTTATGTCCCTATTCTCTTCTCCCTCTATACTATTTTGTTCAGTGATCTTGTTACTTCCCACCTCTAAGCAGATGATTCTCAAAGCTGTATCCAGACCCAACCTCAAGTCTTGGATCTCAAACTGGATGTCCCATACACAACTCAAACCCCAGATGTCCAAAATAACTCATTCTCTTCCCCTGTAACCTCCCCATTTTACAATCTCTAACCAATTTAGTAACCCATTCACTATAGCAGTTTTTCCAAACCTTTCCATCCCTCTTCAAACCTCTCATGGGTCTTCTTGGCTGAGATCCTGGCTTCAAACTTCACTGAAGAAATTGAGGCCAATTGCCAAGAGCTCTCACTTCTCTCCTTTCTCACACCTCATTGTTCAGAGGCCACTCTCTCCTCCCTTAGCCCTGAACCCTTTTCCTTACAAGGCAAACCCTTAAATGCACAAGTGACCACAGTCCATACAGCAGATAAGCCCCTAATACCCTCCAGTCTTTCCCCAGTCTATTGGCTGCTTCCCTCCTACCTACAAACATGCTCACATCTCCTTCATCCTCAAAAACTCCTCACTTGATCTGTCCATCCCCACTGGCTGTCATCTCATCTCTCCTCCTTTCATGGCTAAACCTAAAGAGCCATTTACAATCACAGGACTAACACCTCCTTTTCTCTTCCTTTCCTCTTAGCCCTTTTTTTAAAGTGAGGCAATTGGGGTTAAGTGACTTGCTCAGGGTCACACAGCTAGTGTCAAGGGTCTGAGGCCGGATTTGAACTCAGCTACTCCTGACTCCAGGGCTGGTGCTCTATCCACTGCAGTACCACCTAGCTGCCCCCTCTCTTCCTCTCTTCCTAACTCTCTGCAGCCTAGTTTCTGACCCCATCATATACCTAAAACTGGTCTCTTCAGTCACCAATGATCTCCTAATTGACAAGTCTGATGACTTCTTACCAATCTCTAACTTTTGTGACCTCTTTGTAGTTTTTGTGACTGTTAATCACCCTCTTCTTTGTGATCTTCCTTCTCTCTAGGTTTTCAGGACACTTCTCTCTTCTGGATCTCCTCCATCTATCTGACCAATCCTTCTCCATCTCCTTTGCTGGATCTTCATCCAGCTCATATCCACTAACTGTGGGTGTCGTCCTCCAGGGTTCTGTTCTGGGATATATTTTCTTCCTTTGTGTCATTTCACTTGGTGATTTCATCATCTCCAATTGGTTTCAACTGTCATCTCTATGCTGATGATTCTCAGATCCAGCCCTTACCTCTTTCCTAATGTCCAGTTTCACATCTTCAGTTGACTACTGAGCATCTCAGAATGGATCACTACAAACAACTTAAACTTAATATGTCTAAAAATGAATTCATTATCTTTTCACCTAAACCCTCCCTTCTTCACTTTCCTATTACTGGTGAGGGCACCACCATCCTCCTAGTCATCCAGGCTCCCAATCTCGTGCTATTCTCCATTCTCACTCTACCTCACTACCCATATCCAATCTGTTGCCAGGTCCTATTCACTCTACCATCATAACCTCTCTTGTATATGCCCCCTCATCTCCTCTGACACTGCCAGCCTCCTTATACAGGCCCTGATTTATGGGCCTGGATTTTCGCAGTAACCTTCTGTTGGAGTCTCTCCTCACTTCAATGCTTTTCCACTTAGATACTAAAGTGATTTTCCCAGAGCATATGTTGGACCACATCACTCCCCTACTCATTCAATTCCCTGTTTCCTCCAAAATCAAACATAAAATCATCTGTTTGGTGTTCAAAGCTACACCCCACCCTTACCCCACCTTTCCAATCCCTTTATACCTTAAACCTCCCTCCACACACACACACACACTCCCATCTAGGGACACTAGTCTCCTTACTGTTGCATGAATAAGACCCTCCATCTCTCTTCGTTCTGAGTATTTTCTCTGGCTGTCCCCTGTGCCTTTCTCTCTTTCCTCATCTCAGTCCCCTGGCTTCCCAAGCTACTTTCAAATCCCCAATAAAAACTACCTTCTATAAGAAGGCATGTCCAGTGCACAGCATCTCTGAATAATCATGGAGCATCAGCCCAAGAGGAAATCATGTGGCCCCAGAGATGGCTGCAGAGAGAAGCCGGAGCAGAGTGTCAAGATGGGAGATCCCTCAGAGCTGCTTTCTCAAGGTTCTGTAGCTGCCAACTTGGCCCAGGCCTCTTTGCTGCTCCTCCCCCGAGTCCTTCTGCTGTCATCTCTGGGACCTCATGGATTCCTTGAGGGGCTACTCTACAGGAAAACAGACTTTGTATTTGTAACCATTTTTTCCCTGGCCACCTCAGCAATGCTGCACTCTACCTCTGTCTAAAGCTCTTCAGAAAGCAGAGCCAAATCCAAGTGTGTATGACTAGCTATAACTTGGTCACCTTCTCACATGTGATATTTAACCCTTAGAAGGGGAGACATCCGTAATGGCAGAACAAAGACTTTCAGCATTATTAACCTGGCCAATAAGGAGTTAATGATTCCTAGGCTCCTAGGCAAACCATCTCTGGGAGGGGGATATTAGGAGTGTTTGGATGGCATGCCAATTTTATGAACTTTTCTACTCCCGTCAAGTTAAAGGAAGTGAGAATTGAGGAAGAGAATTTGGAACACAGCATTTTTTAAAAATTGATGTTGAAATTCGGTTTTACATGGAATTTGGCAAAATAAAATTTCTAAATAAAGGGAGTGAGAATCAAAGGGACACTAGTGCCACTTGCACTGGGTTCAGTGTGGAAGGAGGTTAATACGGGGCACGTTAGTGTGAAGGGTCCTCTCCCTCAGCCTGAGGCTGGGAGCAATGTCTGTGCAGGCCCAGCTGGCCATTCTGACGCATGCATCTCTATAGCAGAAAACGTGGTAGGGGAATGAGTTGGCAAGAGATAACACTGATTCCATGCCACCACCCTAAAACAGAATTGCTTCAGAATATTCGGAAAGACTGAGAGTTGAGAGGAACAGAGGCTGCAGAGAGAGCTTAAGCACATTGTTACCACAATTAAAGAGAGCAGTTCATCGAGGCCATGCACGCACTCGGGGGAAGCGAAAGGAGAACCAAAACCAAGAAGGTCGTTTTAAGTGTGCAGCATCAGTTCTGCGAAGAATCTGAGGTTTTTGAGCTTGGGATTTTTGCTTTCCTTCCCATTTTTTTTGGGGGGGGGGCGTCCTCCCTGGCTCTAAGCTGACGACTTTGCCAGGTGTGAGTGGCTCCCTTCAGGGCAAAGGCAAAGGCAACGGCAACGGCAGCTTCTGGCCAGCCTCAGTCAGGGGAATGGAGATGGCCAGGCATGCTAAGGAGGCACAGACCATCACCTTTTCAGAGGGGCTGGGCTGGGCTGATGCCCAATCGACTTCTACCCCTGAACCTGGCCCTCCTCAAAGCTTCCAGGCCAGTGACACTCTGAAAATGAGGTCAGCTACAAGAAATGCCAGAGATCATAGTACACAGAAGCTCCCTGGGATGGCTAATAGGCTAATGAGGGGGCAGACCCTGCAGTAACGGACCCTGCACCTTTAAAACTGGGAAAAGCAGGTCAAAAATAACCACTTAGGCTCTGACTCTGAGCACCATGGAAATAAAATGGAAGCATATCTTATATATGCATATATACACACTCTAGCCAACATAAATATATATATATATATGTATATATAAATATGAGAGAAGATCTGGTCAGTTATTGTAAGGCAAATAACAAGAAATAAAGCATGCCAGTTAGCTCTGTTTCTACTTGAGTTCTAAACTGAAGGGGATGTTCTGTCTACAAATGGTAAGACATTCGCTCTTGGTGAGAACATTTACCCAAATCCTATTTTAAATTCTGAACACTGTCTATCTTGAGAAGCAAAAGGGCAAACAGAAACACGTATTTCAGCTTCCTGAACAAAAGTGATGGCTGTTCCTTTGGAAGGCCCTTTGTCTCTGTCTCACACCCCCCTCCCCCCTCAACCCCCCCTCTCATTTTTTTCCAGTATGTCCCTCTGTGTGTCTCTCTGTCCCCTTATCTGTTTATTTCTGTCTCTCTCATCTTCTCCCTCCTGTCCATCTCTTTATTTCTCTCATTCTCTCTGTTTCTCCTTTATCTCCCTACTCTCTCTCTTTCTCTGTCCCCCGTCTCTCTTTCATTCTATCTTTCCTCCTCCCTGTCTTTCTCTGTCCCTCTTATTCTGTCTCTCTCATTTGCTCTGTCTCAGTCCTCTTTCTCATTCTCTCTCCCTACTCTATCTCTCATTCTCTCAGTCCCCCTTTGTGTCTCTCTTATTCACTCTGTCTCTGTCCTTTCTCTCTGCCCCCTCTCTATCTATCTCTTTTTCTCATTCTCTCTTTCTCCCTTCTCTCTCCCTACTCTATCTCTCATTCTCTCTCTGTCCCCCTTTGTGTCTCTCTTATTCACTGTCTCTGTCCTTTCTCTCTGCCCTTCATTCTCTCTCTAATGAGCTCATCTGACAGAAAGAAAACTAGCTCTTCACTTCCTTTCCACCTTTGAAGACTAGTGTCCGTCCCCTTTCCCCTGGCCAAAATGGTCTCCACGTTTGCCCAGGACAACCACACCTCAAGGCCTCAGTGAACCCTTTGGAAGGTTGCTGGCTCTGGCCTAGTGGCTTTCATGCTAAGAACAGGCACACTGGTGTTCAAGCCCTAGTTCCCTGGCTGCCATGAGAATAAACACAGAGCTCAATCACACTGGGGAAAGTTGATCACACTGACCACCAGCCGGAGGGACAACTTGGTCGAGAAGCTTCATGCTGGTTTTCTTCCAGATTTTCTTGATGACCGCTCGCAGCTCCTCATTTGCCTGTTCCAGGTTGCCTGAAAGCAGACAAGACAACACTAACCCACAGAGGCCTTCATGGTGCCAGAAGCCTGTGCCTTGGGGGTCACGTCACAGACATGACTCCCTCCTCTGGGATTTCACATCTTTGAAGGGGGGAGGGTTCAATGGGAGAGGAGACAGGGAAGAGGCAGCCAGGTCCAAGGTGTGGCCTGAATACTAAGGTGAGCAAGGACCCACCCTGAATGCTGGGGAGAAGGGCTGGAGCCTGACCCCTGAGCCAGGAGAGAATCAGGGGAGTTGTTTGATCTGAGCAGTGATGTCTATAAAACCACATGCACCAAAGAAAAGCCTTGTGTTGAGGTGAAGATGGTGAAGAGAAAGGAGGAGGAGGAGGAGGAGGGAGAGGCTGCTAAAAGGTGAAGGCACCCCCTTCCCTTCTCTTCTCCTAGGCTTGATTGTCTATATAGAAAGCATTTTTGAAAGGGGAAGAAGCCTGAATCTGGGGCATTATTTTTCATTTCCATTCAACTTTTATTGATCTGGCAAGATTTTACCTTCAGTCTTGATTTTCAGAGCAGTCCGAACCAAGGCAAACAGTGTGGCGTTAAACATGACAGTTCCATCACTATTGAGAGGCATGTTCATGGCAACCAATCTCTGTAAAGAAAAGGACAAGTGTCTTCATAGAAGCAACGAGCACCATCACCCCAGATTTGGCCAATGGCAGGAAATGTAGGTCTCTTAAGACAAAAGTATTGCAAGGTGAGATCTTAGGGTGATGAGCCCGGCTGTTAATCTGCCCAGCGCAGGAGGAAAGAGAAAGCGTTCTAAAAGGGCTGGGGGCGGGGGTTGGTTTGTATGGAGGAAGGAGTTGTTGGTGCTAAGGGATGGCTGTCATGTCCACCGGCGACTACTTAACGCTGTTAACATAGACCAGAAGGGAGCAGTTGGTTGTGTCTAGAAGGCTCTGGGGGACGAGTGAGGATGGGGGGCTGTTGGGGTAGGCATCTGAGTCCAAACGTGTCATCCCAGTGGTCCCTTTTTTTCCCGGGGTGTGAGACTGGGAAAGCCCCAGGAGGTGCTGAGCGTAGATGTTGTAGAAAAGGCCTTAGCTCTGGAGGCTCAGAGTGGTATGGAATAGTCCAAGCAGGGCGGGCTGTAGTGGATGCTGGAGGGGCCCAAATGGTCCAGGGACAGCTCCACGAAGTAGGGTTGTGAGCACTTCCTCTCCTGGTCGGCTAGGTGCCCTGCTTGTAAATGGCGGAGCAGGGAGGGCAATTTGACACCTTTTATCTCCCAGATAGGGAACCTTTCTTTCCTGGTAGGTTACTAGGTGTGAAGTCAGCTCCCTCTAACTCTGCTTCTCCTGCCTTTATTTCACGGTTTTCAGTCGCTAAGTTCGGTTTTTCAATGTTCTGGTTCCGGTGAGACGTAAGTAAATAAGGGGAGTGGTCGTGAGCCTGTCCATTGGTTCGATGTAGAGTCAGGATTGGCGACAAACCAAGCCAACTTGGCAGCCGTGCCCTTGGGGGTGGGGCAGTAGCCCAAGGTTTAAAGCCCCCCACCCCATCCTAATGCAGGAATGAGGCTTCTTGGAGGAAGCCGGGTGTCTCATACAAGATGGAAGAGGTGGGGGGCCTCCAGCATTGGATGCGATGTGATAACGGCCAACTTTGGCTGACCCCTGGGGCTTGGGCATTTCTGAGCAAGCACATGTCCACGTCAGAAGGGGGCAGTTTGCTCAGTGGGAGTCCTGAGCACGCAGCAGGGCAGCGGGGCCGCCACAGCTGATGCCTCCCGCCTTGTAAAGGAAGTTCTGCGGTTAAGGTCACTGGCATTTTTTTTTTTTTTTTTTTGGTGAGGCAATTGAGGTTAAGTGACTTGCCCAGGGTCACACAGCTAGTAAGCGTTAAGTGTCTGAGGCCGGATTTGAACTCAGGTACTCCTCAATCCAGGGCCGGTGCTCTATCCACTGCGCCACCTAGCTGCCCCTCGCTGGCCTTTTTAAACGGGAGGATTCGACCGCAGTTGTCAGTGGATAGTAGCCTCAGGAAAAGTGAAGCCAGGTCACAACCCGGTGTATCTGCTGCAGATGTGCTGCCAGCCTTGGAGCCCTGCTGGTCAGTGAGGCCAGCAGTCCCTCTGCTGACCTCTTAAAAGTTTCAGGTGGTGGGCGGGGTTGGGTTTGATGTCAGGTGTCGCCTTCCAATTTGAGGCTTCTTTGCCTAAACTCATGTCCTATTAGGTGATAAAGAACTTCATGTAGCAATTAGACTTTTGTTTTTGTTTGTTTGTTTTTCGCAAGGCAATGAGGGGTTAAGTGACTTGCCCAGGGTCACGCAGCTAGTAAGTGTCAAGTGTCTGAGGCTGGATTTGAACTCAGGTACTCCTGAATTCAGGGCCGGTGCTTTTATCCTCTGCACCACCTAGCTGCCCTGGCAATTAGACTTTTGTTGTAAAACTCGGTCGATGCCACAAACTGTTGTAAAATCTGAAATTACGGACCTACCCTCTGTGGTCATCACTACGATGGCTTGTGGTTGTGTGCTGAGATGAAGAGTGGAATCACACGAGAAGCGGTTTGGGTATTTAGACACAAGAGGGACGTTATTCCTTAGCTTAAATACAAGGGAAAGCTGGAGTGGGGTGGTGGAAACAACCTGAAATTGTGGGGAAAGGCCATGTAGGCCATGTCGGGTCTTCCAAGACCTTCAGAGGGTGCTAAATAGGGAGCCATTAACTCAGCCACCCTCCTGAATTAAGAATATGCCAGTTATGAGTCAGTTCATTTTATTTGGGGGTTGGGGAGGAGGGGAACGGAAAGGGTGTTTATCCAAGTGGGCTAAGGGGGGGTGGGGTGGTAGTGTGGAAATTTATTTTGATTTGGGGACCCTACCTTTAGGCTGAGATTAGAAAGCCTTAGGACCTCAGGGTCTCTTCTGTGTGGGAGGTGCTGGTGCCCCTCTCCCTCAGCTTCAGCTGAGCCAAAAAGCCCCGTGGGCTGTATAATATGCCAGGTCAGACAGTTGGGGGAAAAGAGCCCCCAGCTCTCTCTGACCTGAGCGGAGCTATCCAAGAGATCCTGGGCTCATCCAGGCCGCGCTCTGGCGTAGCCTGTGCTGGAGCACGTGAGGCTTGAGAGCGCCACCCCCCTCCACCAGCCGAAGCCCTGGCTGGTGGATTAGCTTGGTGTGTGTGTGTGGGGGGGTGCAAAAAGCCCCGAGATTTGAGTGGAGATAAGAAAGATATATATAGACCTGGGGGTTAGACTCAGGGGGGCAGCTGATGAGATTAGAAAGGGCTGAAGAAGACAGACAGGGGGCTGCAAGGACACAGGAGAAGGCTAAAGGACTAGGAGCAGAGAAAAGAGAGGCCGAAGGGCAGACTGATGGAGCAGACAGACAGAAGGTCGGTGAGAGAGAAACACGGGTTCAGCGGTGGCAGTAAGGAGACAAAAGTTAGAAGCAAGGGGATTTACAAAGTGAAAGGGGCTCGGAGTTAGAATAAAGGACCTGAGTGCCCTAAGGCAAGAGGCGGCTAAGGCCCTAATTATATTAAAGACGTTCCAGGCGCAGCAGGTGGGAAAGAGATGCAGTGGAAAGAGATGCACCGCAATGCAGTCAGGTTGTCCATTTTATTTCCTTGTATTCTTAATTTTCAATAGTCTCTCATAAATAAACTCTGCTTGGATTATTTAGTTATGAGGCTTCTTAATATTTTGCTTATCAATTTGGGAGTGGAACAGTGTGGTGGAACTTTATAAACAGCCTATGCTAAGTTAATAGCAGTCAGATAGCCAAATAGTCAACAGTCCCCAGATTAGTCCTCCAGTCAGCTTTAGTCCCCCCAAATTAGGCCCAGTCAATTCAAAATATTTTCACATTTGAATGGCGACCACGAAGGGACTTACGGCCCAATTATAATTTCTCCAAACTTATCATTTTTCATATAGTTATAATTTTTATAAATCCAATTATGTAATTTTTCCAGATTAGGTTAGCTAATTATAATTATTATTTTTTTTTACAACAGTAGTGTGGGGGAAGGAAGAGTGAAGGAAGCCTGGGTATGAGTGGTTAGGGGGAATAGGGGATGGCTGGCTAGGGGACTCCCAGAATAAACAGCCTGGGGAAGCAATAAGGGAAATCTAGGTCTAAAACACTAACTTAGCTGGTAACATGTGCATGCCCAAGATCCTCTGGGGGCAAGCCTGGCCCAGCCAGCTATTTATGTGCCCAAGGACTTGGGAACTTATGAAACATCCATCTTGGGCACTGTACATAATGGCAACGGCCAATGGGAGAAAATCCAGAGTACAACTGATCAAAATGTAGCCATTTCCAAAGCAAGACAACCTTTTGGCAACAAGCTTGGCTAAGAAGCTGACAGTATTTGCCCTTTGAAAAGAATTAGAAATGGCAAGGAATCAGCCTTTAATGGTGTCAGGGTAAACATGGTATGCATGGCATAGCTTAAGGTTTTAAGTATTGTCAGAATGTTCTTTTTTGTTTGTTGTTTGTTTTTTGTTTTTTGGCAGGGCAATGGGGGTTAAGTGACTTGCCTAGGGTCACACAGATAGTAAGTGTCAAGTATCTGAGGCCGGATTTGAACTCAGGCACTCCTGAATCCAGGGCCAGCGCTTTAACCACTGTGCCATCTAGCTGCCCCCCAGAATGTTCTTTTAAGATGACTTTGGGGGTACTGATCAGCTGCAGGATCTGTGTACATGTACAATTTCTACCTATTCAATAAAACACTACCAGAACTCTGTGCTGTGAACTTGGGGAACAAAGGGATGTGCTGTTGGGACTAACTTGGGCTACATGACATGGAACTAAGTGTGAATTGAGACTGGGGACTAGAAAACTTTGTGAAACAAGATTGGACTTTTCAAAGGAACAGGTGGGAGGTGGTGTGTTGTGTTTTGTTTTGGTCTTGGGTGGATTTTGTAAATTTGATATTTGCCTCAATGAGCTTAGGTTTTTTTGTTTTGTTTCAGATTGCTAGTCTCTAAATAACTTGTGATTGTTTAGAAAATGATAAAAAAAAAGTTCCTTAATTGACTTTGGATCATGTTCCTTTGCCAAAACATCTTTAAAAGGGTCATTATGTGTCAGTGGCCCAAAATAAGTAAGCTTAGCAAGCCCTTGATTTTTCTGCCATCTTTTTTATTTCAACAACTATTGCAAGTCTAAAGGTGAATTTCAGTCTTGGTTCATGCTAAAAACAAAACTTATACCAGAAAGTTTTCTTATTTAGTGGCAATGTAGATAGTCTTAGAAATGTATGTAACTAGGTAGTGAAGAAGTAAGTATATTGGTCTTTTTTGTAAAAAAAAAAAAAGACTCTACTTTTTGTCTTTTTGCTCCCTGTTCTTATCCCCCTTCTCCCTTTCATCCCTTTCCACTGGAAAAAAAAAAAACAAAGAAAAAACAAAGTTCCCGTGACAAATATGGGCTTGATCAAGCCAAACAAATTCCTCCATTGTCCACATCTGAAAATGCACCGTGATTTTAGGTGACTCTGTAATGTGAACTTGCAGAAAAGGTGCGACCTACATTGGTAAAGAGAACTTTCTCCCCAGTGAGTCCCCTACACTAATGAAATCAAGGGTACAGTTCCAATCCCCACTATTTTCTTCAACAGACTCTTGTCTCCTGAAGGGTTTGAGGCAGCTCAGGAAGCACTGAATTAAAATCCTGCCTCATGTACTCCCTAGCTCTGTGACCCTGAAGGTACTTAATCTCTGTCTGCCTCAGTTTCCTCATTAGTAAATGAGACTAATAATAGCACTCAACTCAAAGGGTTGTGGTAAAGACGGAATGAGATAACATGGAAAGTGTTTTGTCAATTCTAAGTTGCGACATAAATACCAGACGGCATTGTTGTTATCATTTG
The DNA here is from genome assembly GCF_019393635.1 of Dromiciops gliroides. Lineage (NCBI taxonomy): Eukaryota > Metazoa > Chordata > Mammalia > Microbiotheria > Microbiotheriidae > Dromiciops > Dromiciops gliroides. The sequence goes on from NC_057861.1 coordinate 753,184,431, forward strand.
TCTTTGGCCTCCTGGTCACTACCCAGTCTAGTTTAGTAGCCTGGGCAGATGAGCTGCCCGGGGGTGCTGAGACTGAAGGAGGGTCCCCACAGAGAGACCAGCTCTTCCTCTTCGAGTCCCGGAGTCCTGTTTGAGTCGCCGCCCTGGGCAGCCGGTATACATGCCTGGGCACTTTTCCTTTGAGGACTCCACATGGGAAATCTCCCAGTTTCTTTCTGACGGCAGACAAGGACAAAACTACAGTAACCAAAAGACACATCAGCTAGAGCTTTTTTCTGAGAATGAGGCAAAGGCAATGAAAAAATTAGCTGCTATTTGGGATTTACTTTGAAAACAAAGTGCTGCAGGGAGGCCTTGGGTCCACACGAATTTGGTCCAATAATCTCTTCCACCTCTAGAAGAGCCTCAGCTGCCAAAGCCGACATTTCTTCCCCTGGAGAAGGGAAGACTTAAAGTAGGACCAGGACGGCAGGACAGGAGCTCCAGAGACAGCAGCGAGATGGCCTGGGGCCTGGCTCTGCAATCCTCCAGCCATCGTCTTGGAGGGAAAGCACTTTCCTTGCTGCTGGACTCATTGCCCTCCCAGAAGCCCAGAGGGAGAAGGGCCTCAGAGGCCCCTGAACAAGAGATCATCCAGGCTATGCTCAACAGGGAATTCCCTGGGTCCTGAGAGGGCCAAGGCTCTTTGGGAAGCCCGTCACCATGGACAAGCTTCCCTTTCTTTTGTTGAGTCCATCCCCCTACTGACTCTGGACCCTCCCTCTGGGCCAGAGTACAATTGTCATCCAGCCCTTCCAAAAGGAGACATATCCAGGGGTTTCATTCTCTGCCCAGGTAGCACCCCAGAGCCTGTCAGGAAGAATCATTACCTAAGCACCGGCTGGCAGGATGCCAAGTGTCCCACTTACCTTGCAGGCTACTCTGTGTGGGCATAATTTGCCAAACCCCAGGGGTGGTTGGATCCGTCTAAGCAGAGTCACCACATCAAGGTGCTTAATTCTTCCTCTGAAACAAACACACAGCATGAGGGTGATGGCATGTCGAGACTTAGGAGAGAGCCCTGGCTGGTGGAGAGTGTAGGGGAGGCTGTCGACCTCATTTACTGCAGGGCACATGAATGAAAGACCACCCAACCCAAACCTTGCAGACAGAAGAGCCCTGCACTCACTTTGCTTCCGGGTCGTATTCTGACCAGATTCTTTTGAATTCGTCCAAATGATGTGGACCCAAAATAGACCAATCGCGGGTCAGGTAGTCAAAGTTGTCCATGATGACAGCCACAAACAGATTGATGATCTGAGCATGGAGGAAAATAAAGCCGTCTGAATACTAGTGGAGAGACTTCATTTGGGGCAGCATGAAGAGGCTGGGGAGGAGGCTGGAGAGGGTTTCAAGGAAACAGCTGTTTAACTAAGGGAGGTTATATAAGTCAATCAGGCCCCTCCAGCCAGCACCGATGAAGGGCCTACCATTTTCTCGGGGTAAAAGGTACGATGAGAAGGTTACACAAGCATCCTGAAAGCTGGGACAGGGGAAAGGGAGCCTAAGTAATGTGAGCTCACAGCACAGCCTGTCCAGGTTTCAGCATGTCCCAGCAGGCCCAAGCCACCTGAGGCCCTCAGAGGCCCTAATTCTCCCTGAAATGCTGGGATGCCTTTCCGGGACAGTTCTGCTCTGATCCTTCACGAGAGCAGGAGGAACTGTTCCCTTATTATTCACATTGTCAACTGTCTGAAGGATGAGGGAAAAGCCTCCCCCACTTCCCCTGGCCCTGCTCACTCATGGTGAAGGTCAGGCACCAGAGCTGGGCTGGGAGGAGCCTGAAATACCTGAGAGCTCCCCAGGGGCTCGCACCTGTTGGCAGATGGCCAATGAGTGGCAGAACCTGGAGCACTTGGAACTGAGACCGCCTTGCTAAGGCTAGAGCCCAAGGCCTTAGAGCCACTCTTGCCCACAAACCAGTTTACTGAGTGAAGAGGGGCTTTGTATGACTTACCAGAAAAGCACAGAGCATATAAAAACTGATGAAATAAACAATGGCAAAATTGCTGCCACATGTGAATTCCTCCCCAGGGCTATAATCTGACTCTGGGTCACAGCGCTTCCCAGGAAGACATGCCAGCATGATTTCTTGCCAGGCCTCACCAGTTGCACACCTTTTGGGGGAAAAGAGAGAGGGAAAGGGAAGATAAGAGAGAAAAAAGATTGTAGAAATACACACACAGATAAACAGATATGTATGTACACATGTGTGTATATCTATAAATATATATGTATATCATCCAACCACAGTGATTTTAAAGGACATCAATTTGAATTTTAAAAGATTCAAATTATAGATTTAAAAATAAAACAACATAGTTTGATTACTTCCAAGTTTTGCCAAGTAGATTTCTATCACATTCATTCTTTGTGTAGAAGTGGGTGCTTCTCAGCACCTGAAAATTGTTTATTTTCCAAAATTGTGCCCCATCCCTTCTCCCACCTCATTTATCCTCTAAACTGGCTTAACAAACCACGCTGTTGTTAAGTGACATAAGTACAAGTTTCTATTCAGTCCACTGCTGGCTTAGCCCAACAAGGAACCTTCATCAAGCTCTTGGAGGTTTGCTGGGCATTTGAGGCCACATTCTATCACTTGGTTCTCCCAGTGAGCCAGGGTTGGAGATCATGATTACAAGGAGAATCATGCTCAGAGAGCTCCTGAGAGTTCTCATTCCTCAGCTGGTAATTGCTAGAGGGAAGATTCTCCTGCATCTTTCTACAATGTCGGCTTCCTAACACTGCATGTTGTTCTCAGCATGACACTGATTTCCACAGCCCACAGAAGAACGTGAAATGCAATTGCAGACACACACATGCCAGAAGGGCCTGTGGGGAAGGGAACTGTCACTGACATCCTGGACAATTGCTTCCCCTGCAGAAATCCTGGTGAGCTCCTGGAAGTAGAGCCTAGAGAGCCACAGGCATCAGCCAGGAGCAGTCACTCACCTGAACAAGAGCAGCACAGCTTGCGGAAACGTCTGGAAGTTGTTGTTCCTATTGATCTGATTGTTATCTTTCATGGCCACTTTCCCAAACATCTGGAAACAAAACCAATTCAGAAGGATGCTGAACGCTCTTTGAACACGGGAAAATAGTCCTTCCTGTCAACAGGAGGGAGAGAGCCCCAGCTTCTCCAGCCAGATACATCCCATGGAAGGGAAGCCTGCCATGCTGGGAGGACGAGTGTACTTCCTGTGTGTCTTGGTTCCCTCGGGCACCTGCTCCTCACTTAACAGTTGGGGTCCATCCTCTGACAGGGAGAGCCCACCACGAGACGCAGAGCCCCAGGTCAAAGGCAGAAAGAGAGGTCCCACACAGCCCAAGATACCAATGGCAGCACCTTTTGTGGAAGGTGGGAAAGGGCTAAATACACTTCACACTAGGACATGGCGAAGAATTCAGAAACAGAAAAATGTAAGGACTGATTCAAACTGAAATAAACAGAACCGGAAAAAAACATATGGAAAAGACTAACTACATGTAAATGAAAAGAACAAAAAAATGAAATGGAACGTTGAGAAAGTATGATGACCAATTTGAGGTCAGAGAATTGAAAAAACGGCTGCTTTACTACAGAGATGGTAACCTATGGAGGTGGAATGCTACATGCACTGTCAGAGACATTTAATAGGCTGGTTAGTTTTGCTAAACTGCTTCTTTTCACTTCTTTATTAGAGGAAAATTGATAATGGAAAGAGAAGAATATATAACATAAATGTGACAGAAAGCCAAAAGGCATCAATTATAAAACAGCAAGTAACTAAAGCAAAGAAAAAGAAAGATGGCTAATAACCTGAACACACTTCACCAAAGTTAAAGCTTATTCAATCTGAAATCAATTTTCCTACCCTCCTGCCCAATGTAGGCATATGCAGACCTGTTTTTGAATGACAAAGTTGCATTATACTAGACCCTATAAGTCACCCAGTTTTCTCATTGACCTCTGGTCAATGGTGACAGTGGGACCAAGGATCACAATCTTAGAGTAATTCCTGTTAAGACCCTTTTTCCTCAAATAATCTTCAAAGTGTTTCTCTAGGTTGCAGAGGAAGGAATGATTCACACTGCACTCCTGTTCTGGAAGTTGCCCCATTTCTGCTGTGTTCACATTACAATGGGATGAACTAAGGAGGATTTGTGCCTAAAGGCCATGAGGAGGGGTAGAGTCAAGTTGGCAGAGCAAAAGAAGCATTTTTGCCCCTCTTTGCCACAAATTCCCTCTATACAACTTTTAAAAGCACACAAATTAAATTCCAAGTTGCCTAACCAAGAGAATATTATAGTGAGCCATTTTTCCAGCCACAGGAAGCTAAGGTCTGCAGGGAGTGCAATGGTGGAAGTGAGGGCAGCTGTGGCCCTTGGTGGTATGTTCAGTGGCACAGATAGTAAGGAGTCTGAACACGTGGTCAGAAAGAAATTCCTGGACACCCTCCCCACCTCCCGCCCTGCTATCACTGTTTACAGGACCAGACACTGATTGGAAGCTCCATTTCCCATTACCCAGTTCTGGGTCGCAGTTTCTGGGGTGGAGAGGAGAGCTTGGGGTCATGATGGAGCAGGGGCCATACTTGGGTAGGGGCAGGAAACCAGGAAGGCAGTCACCACTCCCTAGATCATAGGATCTTAGAAGCATAAAAACCTTACAAGCCCCAGAACTAGCTGTGAAAGCAACAGGATCTGAAAACCTGAAGTTTGGGACAGTGACCCCTTTCACCCCAAGAGGTGGGCAGAGCCCAATTCTAACATAAAGTCCAAAGTCAGGTAATAGTCTGGAAAAATGAGCAAACTTCAACAAAAATAACCTGACCGTAAAAAAAAAAACCAAACCTATTATTGTGACAGATAAGCTCAAGATGAAGTCAGAAGAAAACAATGATTTGAAAACATCTGCAAGCAAAGCCTCCAAGAAAATGTAGCTTGAACAGAAGCCCAAGAAGAATTATTAAAGAATTAGAGATTTTTTTTTAAAAGCAACAAATTATTTTAAAAATCAAATCAGAATGGTAGAGAAAAATTGGGAAAAGAAATGAAAGAAAAACATCATGAAGACAAAATTAATAGCTTGGTTAAAAAATTATGAAGAGAAAATTAATAGCTTGATTAAAAAATTACTGAAGAAAGTAACATCATTTAAAATCAGAATGGACAAAACTGTAAAAGAGGTACAAAACTTCACTGCAAAAAAATAACTCCTTAAAAATCAGAATTGGCCAAATAGCAAAAGAGGTATAAAAGCTCACTGAAGAAAATAATTCCTCAAAAACTAGAACTGTTCAAGTGGAAGCTTGAGGCATCAATGAAGAAGCAATAAAACAAAGCCAAAGATTGAAAAAAATAGAAGAAAATTTGAAATATATCATTGGAAAAATAATAGACTTGGAAAACAGACTGAGGGGAGATAATTTAAGAATGACTAGACTACCTAGAAGCCATAATAAAAATACCCTAGACATTATATTTTAAGAAATTATAAAGAAAAAAACTACCTACCACCTCCCCCCAAAAAAATTAAAAGAGGGGCAGCTAGATGGCACACTGGATAAAGCACCAGCCCTAGATTCAGGAGGACCTGAGTTCAAATCCAGCCTCAGACATTTAACACTTACTAGATGTTGTTACCCTGGACAAGTCACTTAATCCTCATTGCTGCCCCCCGCCCCCCAAAAAAAAGAAAAGAAAAAGAAAAACTACCCAAATAACATAAAACCAGAGGATAAAATAGAAATTCAAAGAATCCACTAATCAATCTTTAAAGTGATCTCAAAATGAAAACCCCTAGGAATATTAATTATAGCCTAATTCTAGAGCTCCCAGAGCAAGAAGAAAATAGTGTACACAACCAGAAAGAATCCAAATAACATGGAGCCATAGTTAGGATCATATAAGACTTAGCAGTTTCTACATTAAAGGAATAGAGGGCTTAGAATATGATATTGCAGAAAGCAAAGGAACTAGGATTACAACAAAAAATAATCTCCCAGCAAAACTTAGTATTATTCTACAAGGGAAAAAATGTATACTTAATAAAATAGAGGGCTTCCAAGCATTCCTATTGAAAGACCAGACATGAATAGAAAATCTGACATTTAAACCAATACTCAAGAGAAGCATAAAAAGGTAAAAATGAGTGAGAAATCACAAGGGACTCAATAGGATTAAACCATTTAAACTACTATAAGAGAAAATGAGATGCTAAGAACTTTAGTATTATTAGGGCAGTTAGAAGGACTCTACATAGAGAGAAGGCACAAGAGTAAGTCAATTAAGGGGCAGCTAGGTGGTGCAGTGGATAGAGCACCAGCCCTGGAGTCGGGAGGACCTGAGTTCAAATCCGGCCTCAGACACTTAACACTTACTAGCTGTGTGACCCTGGGTAAGTTACTTAACCCCAATTGCTTCACCAAAAAAAAAGTCAATTATGATCTCAAAAAAAAAATGGAGGGGTGAGAGAGATGCATTAGAAGAAGGGGGAAGGGAGAATAAGAATGGGAGAGGGAATCATCTCATGTAAAAGAGATACACAAAGAAGAGGAAGAGTTTTTACACTGGAGGGGGAAATGGGGGAGGGGAGGGCAAAGTGCTTGAATCTCACTGTCATCTGAACTGGTTCAAAGAGGGAAGAGTAAAGAAATCTCTCTTACCCAACTGGAAAGTAGAAAGGAAAGGGGTTAAAAGAAAGGGGTACATGATAAAAGAGAAGGTAGATTAAGAGAGGCAGTAGTCAGAAGTATAATAGACTTTTGAGGAAGAGACAGGGTAAAAATGAGAAGGATAAATAGAAGAGAATAAGATTGAGGGAAATACACAGTTGGCAATCACAACTGTGAATGCAAATGAGATAAACTTACCCATAAAATAGAAAATGACAGAAGAATGGATTAGAAAGCAGAATCCAACAATATGTTGTTTACAAGAGACCTACTTAAAACAGAAAGACACACACACTGAGTTAAAATAAGAGGCCAGAGAAGTATCTATTATGCTTTGGTTGAAGTGAAAAGGCAAGGATAGCAATCACGATCTCAGACAAAGTAAAACCAAAAAGAGACCAAATTAAAAGAGATAATCAAGGAAACTACATTTTTCTAAAAAAAAAAGTACCACAGACAAATCCATAAAATACTAAATTTATATGTATCAAATGACAGAGCATCCAGATGTTTGAAGGAAAAATTAAATGAATTATAGGAAGAAATGGACAGTAAAACTATACTAGTGGAGGGCCTCAATTTATCCCTCTCAGATATATCTAACCATGATGTTATCACAGTACAGCTCATTTTAATATGGACCACCCTCAAGTCAGGTCAACCAATGGAACTGAATGATGCTAGCCAATTAGCTTTGAACAGTGTATAAATAGCCGCCTCTATCAAAAGAGGAAAAAGCCTCTGACCATGAGGCTGGCACCATTCTAGGTGCAGAATGCTGCCCTGTTGGTGAGCATTCTCCTCTTAGGCTAGTATAGGTAATGTAGAGACAAACTGTCCCTGGGGGGTTTTCTGTTTGTGTTAAATGACACATGGTCAATACTTTAATAATAAAGACTTACTGCCTAAACAGGTGCAATAGTCATTAAATTTATAAGTAGCAATAATTTAGAAAACCAGTCTGGCCCCCCAAATAATTTAAATAAAACAATACCAAAATAGAAATCCTGAAAATCAAAGGAGAGGTTAATAAAATTGAAAGTTAAAAAATTAACTTATAAAAGAAATAAAGAACTGGTTTTGTGAAAGTTAGAAAATCCATTGATTAATTAGATTTTTTAAAAAGAAAACCAAATTAGCAGTATCAAAAATGAAAATGATGAATGTACCAATAAAGATGAAATTAAAGCAATAATTAGGAGCTATTTTGCCTAATTATATGCCAATAAAACAGACAATCTATGAAATGAACATATATTTACAAAAATGAAAATTGCCCAGATTAAGAGAAGAAGAAATATAATGCTTAAACCCATCTTAGAAAAAGAAATTGGACAAATAATAAAAGAGCTCTCCTGCAACAAAAGCCCCAGGACCAGCTACATTTACAAATGAATTCTACCAAACATCTAAAAAATAAGTAATTCCAATACTAATATAAACTATTTGAAAAAATAGAGTCTTACCAAATTACTTCTATGATGCAAATATGGTTTTGATAAATAAACTAAGAAGAGCAAAACCAGAAAAAGAAAACTATAGAACTAGTATTAATGCAAAATTTTTAAATAAAATATTTTCAAGCATTATAGCAATATATCACACAAAGAAATCACTGTGACCAGGTTACATTTATACCATGAATGCAGGGATGGTTCAATAATAGAGAAAACTATAGGTATAATTGACTATATCAACAATAAAAATAACAAAAATCATATGATTATATCAATAGATGAAAAATATTTTTTTGACAAAATACAATACCCATTCTATTAAAAAGACTACAAAGTACAGGAATAAATAAAACTTTTATTAAAATGATAAGTAGTATGTATCTAAAACCAAGAGCAAGCATTATCTGTAATGGGGATATATTAGAAGCCTTCCCAATGAGATATGGGGTAAATCGTGGATGTCCTTAATCAGCATTATTATTCAATACTCAATATTCAATTATTCAATAGAAATGCTAGCTATAGCAATAAGACAAGAAAAAGAAATTGAAGAAATAAGAATAGGCAAGAAGGAAACAAAACTATCACTTTTTGCAAAGATATGATGGTATACTTATGGAACCCAAGAAAATAAATCACAATACTAGTTAAAACAATAAACAAACTTTAGCAAAGTTGCCAGTTATAAAATAAACCCACATAAATCATTAGCATTTCTAACAAAACCCAGCAGGAAGAGATAGAAAGACAAATTCTATTTAAAATGACTGCAGACAATATAAAATATTTGGAGGTCTACTTTCTAGGACAAACCCAGGGATTATATAAACACAATTACGAAACATTTTTCACACAAATAAAGGCAAGATCTAAACAATGGGAGAAATATTATTGTTCATGGGTAGGTCCAGTCAATATAATGAAAAATGAAAATACTGCCTAAATTAATTTATTTATTCAGTGTCATACCATTCAAACTACCAAAGAATTATTTTATAGAGCTAGAAAAATAATAACAAAATTCATCTGGAGAAACAGAAGGTCAAAAAATGTCAAGGGAAAATAAAAAAAGAGTAAAGGAAGGCAGCATATTGGTATCAGATTTCGAACTATATTACAAAGCGATAATTATCAAAACAATATGGTAATGGCTAAGAAATAGAGTGGTACATCAATGAAATAGATTAGGGACATAATACATAGTAGTAAATTACTATAGTAATCTAATGTTTGATAAACCCAAATATCCCAGCTTTTGAGGAATGAACTCAACATTTGATAAAATTGCCAGGAAAATTGGAAAAAAGTTTGCCAGAAAATAGGCATAGACCAACATTTCACACCATGTACCAAGATAAAGTAAAAATAGATCAATTATTTGAACATAAGGGTTAATAAAAGCAAATTAGAGAAGTATAGGAAAAGGTACCTGCTAGATCTTTGAATAAGGGAAGAATTTATGACCAATTAAGAGATAAAGATGATTATGTGAAATAAAACAGATAATTTTTATTACATGAAATTAAAAGACTTTTGTACAAACAAAATTAATTCAGCCAAAATTAGAAGGAAAACAGAAAATTGGGGAAATTTTAATAGCAAGTTTCTCTGACAGAAAAGGCCTCATTTCTTAATTAAATAGGGAACTGAGCTAAATTTATAAAAAATAAGAGCCATTTCTCAACTGATAGTCAAAAGATATGAACAGTGAGTTTTTAGAAGAAGAAATAAAAACTATCAAACATACTTGAAAAAAAATGCTCTAAATCACCACTGATTAGAGAAATGAAAATCAAAACAACTCTTGAGATTCCACCTCATACCCATTAGATTGGCTAATATGACAGGAAAGGAAAATGACAAATGCTTGAGAGGATGTGGGAAAACTGGGGCACTAATGTACCACTGGTAGAGTTGTGAACTGATCCAACCATTCTGGAGGATGATTTAGAACTACATCAAAGAACTATAAAACTGTGCATACCCTTTGATCCACCAATACCACTGCTAGATCTATATCCCAAAGACATCAAAAAAGGGGAAAGTACCTATAAGTATAAAAATATTTATAGTAGCTTTTTCTGTTGTGAGAACCAGGGGCCCCTGCCCCCTGCAGAGAAAGAATTGACCTTTCTGAGGTTTCTAAAGTTAAACAGGCATCCTGGACATTGCCTCTCTATTCATGGACTGCCTTTAAGACATGTCAATCAATGGACTTGAATGCTACCAGCCAGTTAGCTTGGAGCTGTGTGTAGGGACCGCCCCTCTTCCTGTTCCACAGGGAGCTTCTGGTCAAACTGAGGGTACTCTTTCTCTTGGATAACATGACAGGCCAGGTGAAGGGTTTGCTCCCCCCCCCCACCTTTCTCTCAAGTGTAGATCTGAGCTAGGTTTTTTCCATTCTTTCAGAGACATGTGCTCTTTCTCTTTACTAACTTCTAATATACTTTAATAAATGCTTAAAACCTAAGCTGTTGCTGAATTTATAAGTAAATCCTAGCTAGTTTCTCCTCCACACTGGGGGGCAAGTAAGGACACACACATTAGATTTTACTCATCACATTGTGGTGACAAAGAACTGGAAACTTAGGGGAGGCCCATTAATTGGGGAAGGACTAAATGAGTTGTGATATATAATTGTGATACAATACTATTGTGCTATGAGAAATAACAAGCAAGATGGTTTCATAAAAGTCTGGACGAGTTATATGAATGGATGCAGAGTAAAGCGAGCAGAACTAGGATAACAATGTATACAGTAAGGGGCAGCTAGGCGGCACAATGGATAAAGCACTGGATTCAGGAGGGCCAGCAGCAAAATTGTGATGATGATCAGCTGTGAATTAGTTAGCTACTCTAATCAAGGCAATCCAAGACAAATCCAAAGCACCCATGATGAAAAATGCTGTTCACCTCCAGTTAGAGAATTGATGAGCTCTGGATGAAGATTGAAACATACGTTTTCAATTTTAGTTTTCTTGTCTTCCCCTCCCATATGGCTAAAGTGAAAGTGTGTTTTGCATGACTTCATATGCATGATAGGTATCATATTTCTTGCTTTATCAATGGATGAAGGAAGGAGTGGGGAGAGGGAGAGAATTTGGAACTGAAAATAAAAGTTTTGTTTTGTTTTGTTTTTAAAGACATGGCAGAGAGGTAGCTAGGTGGCACAGTGGATAAAGCACTGCCTTGGATTCAGAAGGATCTGAGTTCAAATCCTACCTCAGACACTTGATACTTACTAGCTGTGTGACCCTGGGCAAGTCATTTAACCCTCACTGCCCCACAAAACAAAACCAAAAAAGGCATGGCAGGACAAGTCTGGCAAAGCTACTTTTCACAAAGATCTTCACCCTGACTGAGTCATGCTCCCAACTTCCTGTTTCCTGGCTCCCTCAAATAGCACAGACCCCAATTCATGTGGTCTCACATGCGTAAAGGGGCCTCCAGTTCTGGTGGTTCCTTGACACCATCCTGTCTTTCCAGATAACAAGGCAACTCTGCTCCTCTCAAACATGACCTCACAAATATCAAGTCAGAAAGCTCCCTGTGGTGGCACATTTCAGAGAGCAGCCTTATTTATCTTTTTAAGAGTATCTTTAGGGGCAGCTAGGTGGCACATTGGATAGAGCACCGGCCCTGGAGTCAGGAGTACCTTAGTTCAAGTCCGGCCTCAGACACTTGACACTTACTAGCTGTGTGACCCTGGGCAAGTCACTTAACCCCAATTGCCTCACTAAAAAAAAAAAAAAAAAAAAGAGTATCTTTAAAAACATCTTTGAAAAGCCAGTCACTGAGGAGCTTTGAGATGAAAGAATTTTAGCTAATATGCAGACACAAGAATTATTGATTGTTTGTTCCAGATTCTCAAATGGTTGCAATAAAATGCAATTACACAAAATCCTAACAGACACTGACATTGCCCACAGGATCTCAGCAAGAGCTACGATGTGCTCTCTCCATATTCTTGTAACCATGGAGCCTCACCCCAGTCCTGGGAGGCAGCGACAGGAGGCAGGAGCAGCAGTAACCCCATTTTATAGTCAAGGAAACAGCCTTGGAGAATGTGTCAGGGGCAGGATTTTGACCCAGATCATTGTGATTGGCAGTCTAGCTTTACCAACAATAGGGCAAGATCACCTTGTCGGGGCCCTTCGAGATCCTACTGGAGATGCTCTAACAAAAAAGGAGGAACAGAGTCAATCTTATCAGCAGAGGCTACTAGGAGGCACACACATTTCCATGTCCTCCACACATGGAAAAACTTGGAGGAAAGGGGGTCTGGAATGATTTACCTGCATCCCGATGACAGCATAGATGAAGAACAACATAGCTATGAGAAGGGCAACATATGGGAGAGCCTACAACAAGAAAAGAACATCAGTTAGTCTGGCTGGGTGCTAAGTCACCAACCTCTGAAATCCCCTCTGTAACCCACTTGGCGTTGCTCAGGAGAACCCATGCCCTCCCAATCCATTTTAGGACAGCTTTCCAATGAGCCTACATTTCTCCCCTTTGCAATTTCCGCTCACTGCTTCACCTCTTCCTATTTAAGCAACAGTGGGAATGTGTCCATGGGGCATTCAGGAGGGAAAATAGACACTGTCTGGATTCTGGATTCACCACTGCAGTGCTATGTTTTGGTTCAACACAAGTGCTACCAAACATGACAACCAGAAACTTCTAAAACAAAAACATTTGCAAGCTTTTCTTCTAAAACTAAAAACTTTGGATTGTGCAATTTCACATGGGCCAGCAGGTAGGCAAAGAGAACTCTCTTCAAGTCCCATTTTAAAAATTTTAATATCAAGTCCCTCCACTGGAGCTTGCTTAACTATTCTCAAGGCTCTGTGCTAAAGCACCACATTATAGGTGAACCAACCGGAGAACACTGCCCTTCCACTATTTCTAGCAAATAATGGACCATCTACATCACACTGAACTCTAGGCTGTCCACAACAGGCAGAAGTGCCTGTGTTCTGGCCAGCATCCTGCCAACTTACCATCTCACACCTATGTGAGGTTTCAATCACATGAAGTCTCAAGGAAGCACTTGGACACAGTAAACATGCATTTCACTTGTAATACAATTAAACAAAAACATGTTTTTCTTTTAAGTCCCTGTAGGAAAGCCCAAGGTATCAGCAAATCAGCCAAAAGCATTTTGTTTCTTTCCCATGGGTAACTTCTCTGTGTGTCCAAAAACTATACCATAAATATTGACTCATTAAAATAATATAAAGCTTTCAAAGCAACCTACATTCATTGAACACCTCCAACTGATGACTGGCCAAAGAAAAAGAAAATGGAAGTGTTCAACTGGACTGTCTTTGGGCTGAGTTTCTTATGACAATTTCCTGAAGAAGCTCAAAGGTACATGTGATGACAGGAAGAATCTGAGTGAAACCGGGCCTCCTCTCACCTGGAAGGATTTAATAAAAGTCCACAGCAGAGTCCGGATTCCTTCCCCTCTACTAAGAAGCTTCACCAGTCTCATGACTCGGAAAAGACGGAAAAATGTAATGGAGATTCTGTTGCTCTCTTCTGAGTTCTGCAGGGTGATCACAGAGTGGTCAAACAGAAGGAGAAGTAGAACATGTGACACTCTCAGGAAAAAAAAAAATAACAGCAACAGATGTAAGAGTGGCAAAGGGAAGAAGTGAAGATGTGTTTCTATGGCCTTGTCATCTTGAAAAACCATGGTATGAAAGGAAAACGTCCATGCTGACAACAAGGGCCACCCCATGGCTGCCACACACACCACATGCATTTCCTAGTGTTGGGGAGCTCGGGAGACTGCACATTGATAATGACCATTCTAGGAGGACAATCATGAAAAAGACAGAAAAAACCAGTAAAAAACCAGACATGACCAGAAGAATAAACTGAAAGAAGAGGCAAAGCCACTGGGGATCAGCCACTAATCTTACCCCAGGAGCAGCAGTTGGGACAGGGACAGGGCTATTTTCACTGTCAGTTGGCTTTAAGAAATCAAATAAAGATGAACAATATTAATGATCAGGAGTCAGAAGTAGAAGATTAGGAGGACATTTGACATGTACACTTCTTGGGATAACACACCAGTCAGCCCCCTCCCTAGAAAATGCCAGGCGAGTTCCAGGCCACATGAGGTAGTTATTGCTCTCTGCCTCTTCTGAACCTAACCCTAAAGGTCACTCAAAGGACGGCATGCCCCAAATGCTGAAAAATCCCAGGAAAGTTTCCAAACCCCAGTTTTTCCAGAAAGGCAAAAATTTCAAGTCCATTCTTTTATCTCTCAGAGAACATTCTCTCCTCATTTTGAAAAGGGAATAAACACAGGTTCTGAATCATTCTCAGTGAAGCAGACTGGCATAGCTTTCTGCCTGAGGAAGAAGACTCTGACGAAATACTCCCCACTGATTGGAGCCTGACTCTCTACAATGACCCCTAGGCAGGCAGTGTAGCCCCATGCCTTGGGTCTGCCCTTATGGGGCCACCATTTCATCTGTCAATTTGGAATTTTGAAACACTTCATGAGAATGACAGGAGCCTCCTGTTCACCATCATTTCGTAGCACAAGAATCACAGGCAGGAAGCAGGAGGCAGGCCTCTGGAATGGACTTGAAGCTTCCCTGGCTTTGCTCTTTGCAGGACACACTCCATCTTCACTGAGCCCCATTACTTCAGAATTTGTGATTTTGGGGGCAGGGGCTGGGCCGAACTTTTTTGTTTGTTTGTCTGTTTCACTATGAACTATGAATTTGCCAGCAAATTCATAATGTAAATTGTATAACATAAAATTTTAAGTTGGACATTTAAACTTAAACTTATGAATAAGGGTATAAGGATCTCCTTTCTTTGCTCCACCAGTTATAAGTACCACCAATGTAGACCCTGCAATAGTCAAGAAGGAAAGTTTCAAAAAGAAAAGGAAAAGGGAGAAGGGGGAAGGGCAACAGAAAGGGGAAGGAGTCTCTTAGGAGGCTGGTGAGGACGATGGGGCCTTTGGCTGCATTGTTTGGTGTCTGGGGAATGGGGAGTCTAAGGAGGGCATTTCAAAGCTCTCCCAAAACATGGAAGATGAGGGAGAGATGAGGATCCTTGGGATATCGCTGAAAGGAAATATGCAAACTAAGGAATTCTCCCCCAAAGAAAACACAGTAGAAAATGTCCACAAAAGAAAAGCCAGAAAAGAAAAAGGAAGGGCATTCAAAGAACCGTCACTATAGAAAAGTCAGTTAAAAAGCACTGCAAAGAGCCTGAGAACCAGAGGTGCTGAAGCAGATGAAAACAGGCATTCTTTCCTGAGTGTGGCCTCTGTAAAAGAGCTTGTTCGGTGAAGCACATGGTGTTTCTTACACTGTCCCTCTTCTGCTGAGCATCTTTCCATGGGTCACCGCTCCCTAACCTAAAACTGATCCTGGCAGCAGGAACAAAGAGTCACCATCTTCCCTGGTCTTGCCCCCATGACAGCTCGTCAGGGTGGCATGAATCCAGCGGGAGTGAGAGGGGTATGCCCCGCCCCCTCTGCTTGATGCTCCAGGAAAGCCTAGATGCTGACTTCTGAGACCCCCCCCCCCGACTGTCTTGTCTGTTCACATACTTGGGGAGACATGTTCTCAATCCTGCCTCCTCTAGCTGTAATTCAGCCCAGGTAGATTCCCTTGCCTACCTCCCTGCCTGCCCTCAGTCTGATCCTCTGCCAGACTGATTTTCACATGAGGTCAAGGGAGTTAGTCAAGAGGACTTCTGAAGGATGAGAAACCAGTGGGCTGCGAAGACCAGGGCTATCCATTGCGGTTTTTTAAGTGACAGAAAGACATAATGGGTGTGGTGGGGCACAGCTACACAGCATTCATAGAGGGAGTAAGAAACCTTGAGAGCAAAGCCAGACCAAAAATCCATCAGAAGACCGTGACCTAAATCGGCAGTACAGCCTATCATCCCTCTCTAATAGGGTTAGTGTGCTCACTCACAGGATCTCACAGGATTCATGTGTTAGAATAGACCTTAGATGTCCTCAAGCCCCACCCTCTCATTTGACAGCTGAGGAAAACTGAGGTGCAGAGAGCTGCAGTCCATGAGATTCCAACCAGGACACCGTCCGCCACCCCTCAATGCAGCAGGGTGGGTGATAGCTCTGCTGGCAGAGGTAACTGGGGACGCTTTAATTTAGAAATCAGAGGGATGATCAGGGAGACACATCCAAGATGCCAAAACATTTTCAAAAGCTTTTTCTCAAAGGCAAATGCTCTTGTCTGAGGGAGAAGGGAGAGGAGCCCGGGATTCTCAGGGTTGGAGTTGTAGGTTTTATCGGGAGCCATTCACCGCAAGAAATCTCTGAGGACTATCCAGAGGGTGTGGCCAGTCAGGGCTGGGCAACAGGTGGACTCCTGGGGGAGGGGAGTTTCACTGACCGGATAGTCAGTCATAAGGGAGTTGGGTGAGTGAGAATCTGGGACTCTACTTGACTTCCCAGGGCCCCTAGAAAGAGAGTAGTTTGTCTCCCTATCTCTCTCACCCTGGCTCAGAGGTGGCTTCAAAACAAGGAGAAAAGGCTGGAATGTGGTAAGGAGGCACCAGTTCACTGCTGGATTTTGATATTTCTTCCCTAGTGGCATAGCTTCAACCAGAGCCAAGTCAACACCACCAGGATACATCTTAGCCTGCACTCATGAGGATGAGGTCAGCAAATCCTCGGAGGAGGGAGTGTGTCATCAGGCTGCTGGCCTTCTTAGGCCACAGGGCAGTGTCCAATGGCTCAGGCCACTGCTGCTCTTTGTCCTCTCCCTCCCACCCAACTCTAACAGAACAAATGCAAAGGATTCCCTGCAGGCACCCTGAAGTTATACAGTTGCCCTGGTTGGGGGGGGGGTGGAGGTTCACACCTTGAGGTCTTAAATTAGGAGGAAGTGGTAATTTTCTTCTGCTTCCATCTTTATCTTACAGAAATGAACTTAGACAGCTTTCTAAAGAAGTCATAAGAGAGCCCAAGGCAGGTCTAAAGCCAGATAAAGCTATCAAGACTACGAGAGACAGGGACCCTGCTGTCTCCCTCTGCTTTCTGGATCAGCCCCCTCACTTTGTCATGAGGTATTTCTGCAGTCTCAGTGGCTAGATACCTGGCTGAAAATCCCTCTGGGTGGTCTGAAGGGACCCAGCCTAAGAGGGAGCATCAAACTCTTTAGAAGGGTAAAACCAAATGACATCATCAGAGATTTGAGATCATGGCTGCCTCTTATAATTAAGGTGATATGACGATTTTCAGAATTTTCATTCCCTCTAAATGAGAATAAACCTTCTGAAACTCTCAAGAGGAAATAAAAAGAAATGAGTGTTTGCCAAACAAGTCATTAGCTCCTGAGACAGACATTGTGAGCACTCTGATAACAAAGCTTAAATGTCAGATTAACACCACATTTTGTTTCTAGGTTTTTGTCTTTTTACCTTTCAAGAAAGAAAGAAACAGGTATCAATGAAGCTCCCTCAATCAACTGAGCTCCCTATTACTTTTCTGACATGTTAGCAGCTTTTTAATACAGTAAGCAACTGTGTTGAAAATGTGAATTTAAAAACAATTAAATTGTGAATGAAGCCAGGTGGGGAGGGGGAGAAAACTAGGTGAGCATGCACGGGAGCTTCAGAGAGGGTCATCCAAAGTGTTTTAAGTAAAAAACACAAATGCAAGTTTGTCATTTCCAGACAATAATCTGTCTTTGAGAAAGCAAGAGATAGCTATTAATCCTCACAGGTTCTTTTGGCTGATCACAGAACCAACTGTGACTGGCCCAGGGGGCACCCTCTCTGAGCCTGCACCTGAAGTCAAGGAAAACAATTTAGATGACCACAGTCAGTCAGTCTTTGGTATGTCCTGTGAAACTGTGAAAATCAAGCGTGAATGAGCCAAAGAGTACATGATCTTTAGTGGTGAGGCTGGTTTGACAATAACGTCAACAGATATGGGCTTACATATACTTGCCTCTACAATTTTCTAAAAATAAAATGAACATGAGAGTCAATTAGGCAACAGAAAAGGAATGTGAACAGAAGCTAGAGAAATTCTAGAATGGGTGAAGTCCTAGAAATAATCACAACAAAATGTTGATAAACTGACAAACAGGTGTCACTTCACCGAGATGTCACTGCAAGGAAAGCCCTGCCAATAATTCCTCTCTGACAGATGGGAAAAGTGACCCAAGGCCCTGGGAGGTTATTTGACTTGTCCTGGATCAAACATATAGGACCCGGAGGAGGGTGACCTTGGACTCACTAAATCCTCCTCACTCTTGACCAGTCCTATCAGGTTGTGGGATGCCAGAGTCTGAGGACTCTGTGCTGGGGGTCTCCTGACAGCTTGGTGACCCAAGGGTGAATCCTGCTTCATACATATAGCAGGGGAAACTAAAGGAGAAGGAATATTAGAGCAGAGTTGTAACCTTTTTTTGTTCCAGGGACCCCTTCAGCAGAACAATGCTATTAAACACATGAAATGAAATGTATGGGATAACAAAGCCAATTACATTGAAACAAAGATGTAATTTTTTTCCCCATCTACATTTGGCACTCTGTCAAAAGCTCTCCAAAGACTGAATGAAGGGCCCCTGGCTTAGAGCATTCTTTGAACTTAATTCCTTTGTGGATGAAGGAAGAGATCCAGGAAACTCCTGAAAAGGGTGACAACCCCACCTGGGAGCCCCACTCCAACCAGAATGGACAACAGGGAGACAGGGTGGGGCTTATATAATCCAACTCAGCCAAATTCCCTTTTACTAATCCACAGGGCTGGCTTTGTTGTGTTGATGACATCATCCCCATCACTGCCATCGACACCCCCGACCCCGGGGAAATGGGTCTCTTCATCCCCTCTTACGGCAGCTAGGTGGCACTGTGTATAGTGCGCTAGGCCTGGAATCAGAAAGACCTGGATTCACATCCAGCCTCAGACACTTGCAGTGTGGCCCTGGACAAGTTATTGACTCAGTTTCTTCAACTGTCAATTAGGGACAGTGATAGTTTGTTAGCCAACTGCCTCATGGAGCTGTGAGAATCAGATGAGACAATATCTGGAAAGTGCTTAGCACCGTGGCCGGCTCATTCATAGTAGACACTTAATAAATGCCTGTTCCCCTCCCTCTTGTAACACAGGGAGCAGTCACTGCCCTTTGTCCCACTAGGGAACAAGGTGTGGATGATTTGGGGAGTGATGCAAAATTCAGGCAATCTTCCCTCACATGCCCAGATGGGAAGACCACCAGTCTTGGCCTTCCCTTGGATTCAGGCACTGACTGTGTTCCATTGACTTCATTCAGCAGGGGTAAACACTCTGACCAGCTAAACACCTCTTGCCAACCACACGAGTCAACAGATGTGTCTCCCATCCAAAGACGTTGCTTTTGGTGTTGATGGGATGAAATATAACCGACTAAGAACATAACGGCCAAGGATAAATGGGACAAATGAGAGAAAAGAGAATTCTGACTAAGGTTGTTTTAGCACTTGGGGGAAATTCCTTTCTTCTAAAGGGAAGCCAAATGTCAAAGGTCTGCTGCAGGAAAACTGAGGTGAGCAGGAGCCAACTCTGAAGAAGGACGAAAAGCTGGAGGATGTGTGGCAACAGTGAGGGCTTGTGGAAGGGTCACTGCCTCCCAGAGCCTCACCCATGCCCTGGGGTGAAGATGGGGCTGGTTTAAACAGTGCCTGGAGCTGCAGCTGATGAGCTTTGATATCCTGCAACTGTCAGAAACTGAGATGTGCATCCAGTGCCTATACCTGGTCCCAAGAGCGGTCTGATGTACCAAGGCTTTGTGGTGGTGACTCAGGCTTTTTTACACACCCATCACTCAGACACAATCAAACCCTTTAAAAGCCCCATGATAAAATCCTGCCCCTTGGATGCTGGGATATTACACAGGACTTCTCCCTCACTCTGACTTAGTCGGTAAAGTCATCCTCTCACTTTTCTTTACAGCAGTCTGACTTTCTTCAGAATGGTTTCTCAGACATTTGTCACCTTTTACCTCTAAGCTAGGGAGGAATGATCCCATTTGACAGATGAGGAAATTAAAGTTTAAGGGTGGCAAGAGACTTGCTCGAGGTGGGTCAGAACATCAGCAGAAGGATGTGGATGAGGATGCAAGCCTCTTGAACCTGAGCTGGGTTCCCTTTCCCCCAGGCCTGGAGGCAGCACCATCCTGCTCTCAGACATAAGGGTCGCAAGAAGGTTCTGCTGTATGTTCTCTGTGTGAGGCACCTCAAAACCAAGGACCAATGTTCAAGGCTTGTGCAGAACCACCCGTTCATCCCACAAAGAGAGGCAAACAGACAATGAAGAAGACTCAAGCCCCATGCTGGGGGCAGGGGGGCAAGAAGAAATCTCTTTGCATCAGGAAGGCCCACCCGACACACAAGCCATATCTGAATCATGCATGGGAGGCCCACAGAATGTTTCAGATAACATTGCAAATAACAAGAAATGATAGAATATTGAGAAATTAAATGCGCCAAGCACACAGTGAGTTTTTGATCAGTTTGTTACACGAGTGACACCTGATGGATGTGCCCCCAAGCTTCTCTCAATCCTAGCTCATCAGGTTTCAGGTGCAGGCATCCATCTACCTGGGCTAAGCAGAATGGGATGTGAGAGCCTTACCCCTTTCTCCTGGGAGGCTGGTGTTAGGAGGTTTCTAGGTGAGGCAAATGAACCTCTCTTTCACCACCCCTGATACCACTTGGGGTGAGGAGGCAAGAAACAAAACTAACATTCTCAGCAATGATGCAGCACCTCCTCAGCAGTCCAATGGAGAAGGAAATGGAATGAGGAGAGAAGTGGAAGAGACCTTCCTGCCTCCCTCTGCTCTCCTAACCTCAAAACTGAACCTTTCTTCTCAAGAGCAGCTTCCTTCCCTCCCATGCTGACACCCAAAAGAGCTCCTTGGCAGACTTCGGAGGAGCACCTCCAGTTCAATAGGCTGAAGAATACTGTGGCTTAAACCAGTGTCATACAGTGGATTCAGTGAGGATGAAATGGACGTCACCTTTACAGCAACTTCATGAGGTGGGCGGGAGGCAAGTCTTATTATCCCTCTCTAGCAAATGGAAAATGTGAGGGCCTACGTATTCAAGCCATGTGGCTAATTAATTGTGGAGTTCAATTCCCAAATAAAATGATTATACCTAGTCTTTGGAAAAATCTTGCCAGGTCCTCCATTAACATACGGAATTTTTTTTCCAAATTGGTTTCTGTCTCATACATTTTTGGTGAGATTTGTTTTTAAGAGTGCTAAATTTACATTTGGCTTCCAGGTTAATGCCTAACATAGGCAAGGATTCCTGGGGCCATGTTTACGCGTGTGTAAACACGACAGCATTTACTCGATAATGTGCAAAGTTTGCTACTTACATTCACTTCCGTAATAGCGATATCAACAACACTACCAACAACGATTAAGGCATCAAAAGTGTTCCATGCATCAGTGAAATAGTGCTGTTAGAGAGCGTCCAGGAAGGCCCCGGAAAGAGAAGGCACAGGGGACAAAAAAGAAGAAAGGACACTATTAGAGGAGCACAACCCGGTCTCCCTGCATGGACTTGGGGAGCTTCCACCACTCTCCTGGGAAGAGCAGTGTGTCCGCACTGTGCGAAGTCTCTTTTCAGAAATCAGGAAATGAGCAGCTGTGCCCCCTTTCCTATCAGAGGCTAGAAGGCAGGATGATTGTAAAGATGTCATTCCCCAAAAACTGGGAGGCTCGAGCGTGAGCTACAAGTGTAGAAGATGCCTAGGGAGAAAGGTTTTGTGAGGATCGAGCGATCAGAGTCCTCCCCAAAGGCAGGGCTTTGGGAACAACCTCCTTGTGGATTCTTAGGTTAAGTCAAACTGCTACCTGTGACTTGTCCAGATGATGGAAACTGCAGGGAAGGGAGAGAAGGAAGACAGAGGGAGGCAAACCAAAGAGGGAAGAAGCACAGGGCAGGCAAAGGCCAACGCAAGGGGTGTATACTTACATCTGCTTCGCTGAGAGCGACGTCTACAATGCTGCCGATAACGATGAGGGAGTCAAACGTATTCCAGGCATCACTAAAATATCCCTGAACAGAGCAGGCAGGGGCAGACATTTATGATCACATACCAAATGCCGTTTGACCTACAGGGGGAAATTCCTACTCCTGCAGACTATTGCAGATTGTTGGGGGTTGGGAGGGGAGGGAGAGATGGAATTCATCGAACTAGACTGGTGGGCCAACAGGAAAGCCAAAATGGAACCAACAATATTGTCTACTGAAGGAAAGGCACTCAGAGGACTCTGTGTGTGTGTGTGTGTGTGTGTGTGTGTGTGTGTGTGTGTGTGTGTGTGTGCGCGCGCGCGCGTGTGTGTCAGGGCTTCAGCTAACGTTCTCAGCAATGATGCAGCACCTCCTCAGCAGTCCAATGGAGAAAGAAATGGAATGAGGAGAGAAGTGGAAGAGACCTTCCTGCTTCCCTCTGCTCTCCTAACCTCAAGCCCTAGGCATCAATCATGTTATTCCCTCTCTTGTTCAAATGATATTCAGGCATATCACCTTCTTTTTCCTTCCTACACTGACAAGGCATCCAAGGGAGAAGAGGCTCCCCCCACCCCCAACCCCAGAAGGAGCCCTTGCTGCGGCAGCAGCAGCAAAAGTTTTTCTGGTGTAAGGATATTCTTGAGCATACCCTGCCAGGCTTGTCAGGAAGAAAGGGAGAAGGTAACTCACATGCAGAAATAAATGCCTATGGAAATGAGCAACAATACCAAATGCCTTTTGTTTGGAGCTCTCCCCCAACTGGTGGCTAACCAGATCTCTGCTAGCATCCTAGGCCACAAGTAAAAATAAAATAAATTAAGAAAAAAAATCCTAGGCTGATTCACACCTGACCAAAGCCAAGTGTTTCCTTCCCTTTGGACATCTCTCTCTCCTCTTGTAGAACTTGCTTCTCAAGGAGCCTCGTACATTTGTTTTCTTCTTCCCCACCACTTGTCTAAATTTGTT
This sequence comes from Dromiciops gliroides, assembly GCF_019393635.1. Taxonomy (NCBI): domain Eukaryota; kingdom Metazoa; phylum Chordata; class Mammalia; order Microbiotheria; family Microbiotheriidae; genus Dromiciops; species Dromiciops gliroides. Next base: position 753,207,571 of record NC_057861.1, read on the forward strand.
CTTACTTCAGCAGTCAATCTGAAAATAATCTAATAAACTTTTGTGCTAAAATACTAATAACTCATAGGTCTAGCACAGCACATTGTAGGCACTTAATAAATGTTTGAATTAATACCAGTCTACTATGTTTCCCTTTTGTCACAGAATGATAAATTGGGACAAGGATGGATCAATATCAGCTTCATCCTGTCCATTCAGCCAATGACTGCCTTTCTCCTCTTGGGCTCATCCTTTCCTTTTCAGACTCAGGACCCCCACCACCCTAGACTGGGTCTAGTTACCTCACTTGGCTTACTGCAGTAAGTGATCTCCTTGCTTCAGTCACTCAGCTGATTAGTCAACCAACAAGCATTTATTAAGAGCCTACTATGTGCCAGGCACTATGCTTTCCAGCTATCTGAGTACAAACAACCCCTGCTTGCAAGATGTTTACACTCTAATGAGGGAGACAGCAGGTACATACAAAACTATGGTCAGCATAAATATAGAGTTTGTAAATACAGTCATTCTTGTATGCACATATACATATGCACACACGAAGCATTTAGACAGAAGGTACTTTGGGAGACGGGAGGATGGGGGGAAAGGGGCTGGGTCCCAGCCTCTCTTCCTCTCCCCTCCATGCTACCTACACCCAGAATCTAGAAAAGCTCTCTGCTGCCAGTCTGGCTGTGCCCTGACACCTCCACCAGGCTCCAAGTGGCCACGAGGAGACCAGCATACAACCTCCCCATTGGGTTGTCTGGATTCTTCCCATGGCACATTCCTACCCCTGCCCAGCAGACATGCGCCAGGCTTCTCTTTGCTCTCATGCCTCTTCTTCTTCTCCTCCTCATACCTAGAACACATTTCTCCCTTCTCTAACAAGTCAAATCCTATTCAAGGTCTTGAAAAGCCTCCTCAATGAAGCCTTCCAAGGAATGACTTGGGCTGGGAGAGATTTTTCTCTTCTCTGAAATAAATGTCATTCTGTTGACATTCATGTTGTATCCATGACATAGAATGAGCTACGCTGGCCAGGCAGCATGGCCCAGAGGCAACTCTTTGGTCTGGAGTCAGAGGACACAGGTGGAAATGCTTGTTGTGCCACTTAAAATGGGACAAGACATTTCAGCTCACTAGGCCTCAGATGCCAGATCTATACAACAAGGGTGTTGGACGAGATGACCTAGGAGCCATCAAAAATGGCTTGAGTGTAGTGCCAGGAGGTTACAAAATGTCTGGTTTCAAGGTTTTATACCCACAGGCTGGAATTCTTTGGAAGAGAGTAAGCAGATACGATACAAATCTGACCAATATTCTTATTCCAGAGTGAAGGGCAGAAAAGAACTAGGTGTCCTGTGGCTTTAGACAACTGAAATCCTGATGGACCGTGAGAGGAACATCTATTTTACCTTTAAGTGTCATATAGAGCAGGAAGAACCAGTGTTCTGTGGAGAGTTTTACTTTTGGAGTCAAGAAGACCTGGGCTCAACCCTCCCTTTGGACACACATCTTTGCTCCTTGGTTTCCTCGTGTGTACAACTTACCAAGTCCTTGTGACATTTGGCTAAAATGAACTTTGCAGAGAATGCTCTGCAAGCATGCAAGTGCTATAGAAAGGTCCTCATTGTTCGAAGGCCAGCCCTAGTCTGTCTGAAGCCCAGGCGGTCAAAAAGTCTACCTTGGAGAATCCGCCTGAACTGCCTTCATGAGTCCTCAGGAGATGAACAGGCACACCCTTGTGGGAGATGAGGAGGAGAAAATCCATTTGAAAAAGAAGTTCCCTTTCCAGCAAACTAGAAAGACAGACTCCAAGGAACAGGGCAGCTTCTCTGCATGGGAGCGGTCATCTGTGGCCCCTTCCCAGCTGTCCATTCAGAACAGTAATGAGCTCAGTGCTGGGACAGAGCACTGCCCTTGAGGCACGATGGGATTCAAAGCAAAGAGGACAAGAGCATCTTCAGTCTAACAAAGGGCCCTCTGGGCAACACCCCTGTGAAGTAGATAGTATATATAACCATTTCCACTTTACAGGTCAAGAAACTGAGACTCGGAGACATTAAGTCAAAGTATGTGGGTTTATTGACGAATGGAAAAGGCTGCTGACTCTCTTCCTTAGGATTTTCCTCATGTCCTTGTTCGTTTGACCTGTTAAATTTTTCATCTTTAGTAGCCAGGGCTGTAGGCAAGCCTCAAAGTCAGAACATGAACCCAGGGCTCCTGTTCCATGGGACCTCCCTTCCTAAAGGATGGAGATCATTTAAGCAAACCAAAGGAGCTGTCTCCGGGGTAAGGTGCTTCTCTCAGTCTAGCAGGGGCTCCAGGTGACGGGCTCTGAATGCTCTTTGCTGTGATTCTCTGGTTTGGGGTTAGGGTGACCTTTTGGTAAATTACAAATTAGCTGCCAGCTGGTTAAAATCTTCTTGTTCATTAAGGCTTCCAAATGAAAAACAAGCCATCCAGAGGACACTTCTCTTTGTGCCTTCAGCAAAGGTCACAAAACCACAATTCAACAGAGGGCCAGAAACCTTCAGAGAACCCTACTATTTGGGAGTTGGAAAGGACTTTCCAGTCATCTTTTATAACACCGGAAAGGGGCCCCGACTATGGTATCCCTGACAAGTGATATTCCATCATGGGGGGAACCCACCACCTCCCCCCTCCAGAGGGCCTGCTCTCCTTTGGGACAGCTCCAATGACTAGGAGGATCCTCTTCAGCCCCATCCTGCCTAGAAATATACAGATGATTCCAAACTTAGAAGAAATAAATAAATTAAAATGCTGGGTGATAGAGTCAGGATACAAAAAATATTTTGACAGGCCAGAGCATTAGAACCAGATCTAATAAGATGAAGTTCCGTAGGAATCGTTGCTTCTCTTCATGTAGCCAAAGATGGAATTAACCTTCTAAGCTGCCACATACCCCCTGCCAACTCATAATAAGAATGCAGACCACTAAAACCCCCAGATATTTTTCAGACAAACTTCTGTCTATACAGGTCTTGCTCCATCCTGTACTGGTAAAATTATTTTTTCAAATGCAAGTCTATGACTTTATATTTATTCCTATGGAACTTCATCTTATTGGATCTGGTTCTAATGCTCTGGCCTGTCAAAATATTTTTGTATCCTGACTCTATCACCCAGCATATATATATATATATATATATATATATATATATATATATATATATATATATTTGTTTGTTTGTTTGTTTGTTTATTTATTTATTCATTCCTTCTAAGCTTGGAGTCCTCTGTATATTTCTAGGCAGGATGGGGGTAAGGGAAGATCAAATGTAAAAAGCTGACATCTCCCACAGAGTTTTCACAAATAAGGCCTGTTCACCCAGCCTTGCTCCCATGATAGCATCAGGGAAAGGCAGAAGTAAAAGGGAAGGTGCTGTCCTAGCTAGGTGCTTATTGGCTCGGACTTCTCGTTAAGTGACAATAGCCCCTAAGAGCTGATGCCCCCCTGGACAGGTCTGGTCTTGTGAGTCACCATGAAGAAGAATCAAGAATGCCTGAATCAGAACTAGACTTTCCATTCTCTCTAAAACACTGAAACAGCTCATTCTGTTCATGAAATAATTGTGAAAACGAGTACAGAATGTCTTGAAACAAGGGGCAGACAGGAGGCCTAAAAGGCCTTTAGATGACTCTTACTCTTCTTCCTATTTTTTTTTCTGGTGGGTTTTCAAAAAAAGTTGCTTGTGGAGCATCTGAGTGTGAGATCAATCAACTAATCAGTCAATCAAAAGACACTGCTTAAGAATTCATTTCTGCCAGTCCCTTTGCTAAATGATAAGGACACAAAGACCCTCAAGGAGACAACACAGTATGTGATATACAAACAAGTAGCTGTAGGCAGCTAGGTGGCACTGTAAATAGAGTGCAGGGCGAGAGTCAGGAAGACCAAGTTCAAAGGCAACCTCAGATGCTAGCTGTGGGACCCTGGGCAAGTCACTTAACATAACTCTGTTTGCCTCAGTTTCCTCAACTGTACAATGGGGATAATAGTATCTATTTGTGAAACAAATGAGATAATAATGTATGTGAAAGTACTTTGCAAACCTTAAAATCACTATCTAGATCCTAGTGGTGATGATGGCTGATGATATACACCCAAGAGAGAACAGGTGATTTTGGTGGGAAGAAGGCACTAACAGTTGGGGGCACTGGGGAAGGCTTCAGGCAAAGGCTGGCACTGAGATGAACACTAGACTTCCAGCTCAGAATTCTAAGGGACTGTGGGGAGAAGGGGGTGCGTTCCAGGCCTGAAGGCCAGCTAGTAGAGCACACAGGACAATGTGGCTGGACCAGAGGGTGTGGAGGGTACAGTAAGGATGGAGAGGTGGTAACAACAATGACACCGGCACACCTTTTGTTAAGGTGAGGTTTCAGCTCCATTTATGTAAGTTCATCGTTAGACAGTGAGCTCTAGGAGGACTTCTTTCTGCTTATATTTGCAACCTCAGAGCTTACTGCAATGCCTAGCACATATAAACTCTGAATCAATCCTTGCTGACTGAATCTGACTTCCATATAACAGTACTTGAATACATGAGCACATGTATCATGCTTTGCCACCTGGCTCTGCCTTTTTCTAGGTTCAGCACCCTCAGTCCCTTCCATTAACATGAGGAACTCAAGGTTTTTAGTGTGGCACCGTGGGAAGAGGGTTAAGAGGCTTGAATCTCGCCTCTGGGGCTTACCCACATGATTTGGGGCAGGTTACTCGGACTCCCAGGGCTTTAGTGCCTCATCTGCGAAATGGGAAGGTTGTAACAGACAGCTTCTGAAAATGCCTTCTAGATCTATGATCTAGACAGATCTATGATCTAGAGAGGTCTGTGATCTAGAGAGGTCTATGATCTAGACAGATCTATGATCTAAACAGGTCTATGATCTAGACAGATCTATGATCTAGACAGATCTATGATCTAGATAGATTAGGGCTTCTTAAAATTTTTCCACTTGCCAGAGAAACTTTCATACTACCCAAGATATATAAAATCGGTACACATAATCTTTTACTGTTGCCAAATTTTTCACAGCCCCTCACATTCGGTTATACAACCCCATATGGGGCCATGACCCACCATTTAAGAAACTTTGAGAAAACTTAGCTCACAGACCAGTGAGAGGGTCCAGCAGTTGGACAGGGGGAAATAGTAGGGGTCTCTGCAGGAGCAGAGGCCTGAGCACTGCTGTGTTGCTCAGGAAGCAGACTTGAGTGGCAGTGACCCAGTCGGGGAGGGGCACAGGCACACCATGCTTGCAACTACAGAGAATCAGATTTCAATCAGATTTCTGCTTCCTGGTTAAAGAGCAAGAAGGCCCCTGGTTACTTACAAGCCAGGTGGGCTGAGAGCGCCTCCTTAAATCATACCACCTGGGACCCCCTGAAACTTGGGACAGTACATCCTGAAAGGAGCACTACACCTTAGGAAGGAGTTAAAAGCCAAGAAATAGGCAGGCAATATAAACAGGCAGAAAAAGCAGCAGACTATAGAAAGTTTCTTTGCTGACAAGGTAGATCAAAATCATCCTCAGAAGAAGGTAACAAAGTCAAAGCTCCTACATCCAAAGCTTCCAAGAAAAATGTGAATTGGTCTCAGGTCATGGATATGCTCAAAAAGGACTTTGAAGAAAAAGTACGAGTGGTAGAGGGAAAAGTTAGAGAGGTAGAGGAAAAATGGAAAGAGAAATGAGAGTGATGCAGGAGGGTCATGAAAAAAAGTCAGTAGCTTGAAAAGCTAAATTGGACAAATGGAAAAGGAGGCACAAAAGCTCTCTGAAGAAAATCACTGCTTAAGAATTAGGATAGAGGAAATAGAAGCTAATGACTTTATGAGAAATCAAGACACAATAAAGCAAATCCAAATTAATTTTAAAAATAGAGGGCAATATGAAATATCTCCTTGGAAAAACAGCTGACCTGAAAAATAGATCCAGGAGAGATAATCTGAAAATCACTGGACTACCTGAAAACCATGACCAAAAAAAGAGCTTAGACATCATCTTCCAAGAAATTGTCAGGGAAAATGGCCCTGATATTCTAGAAGCAGAAGGTAAAATAGAAATTGAAAGAATCCATTGATCACCTCCTGAAAGAGACCCCAAAAGGAAAACTTCCAGGAATATTATAGCCAAATTCCAGAACTCCCAGATCAAGGAGAAAATACTGCAAGCAGCTAGAAAGAAATCATTCAAGTACTGTGGAGCTACAGTAAGGATAACCCAAGAGCTAGCAGCTCCTACATTAAAGGACCGGAGGGCATGGAATATCTTATTTTGGAGAGCAAAGGAACTGGGATTACAACCAAGAATAACCTACCCAGAAAAACTGTGTATAATATTTCAGGGGAAAAATGGGACTTCAATGGAAAAGAGGACTTTCAGGCATTTGTGCTAAAAAGACCTGAACTGAATAGAAAATTTGACTTTCAAATACAAGACCCTAGAGAAGCATAAAAAGGTAAACGGGAAAAAGAAATCATGAGGGATGTTAAAAAGTTAAAATGTTTACATTCTTAAATGGGAAGCTGATACTTCTAACTCATAAGAACTTTTTCAGTATTAGGGCAGCTAAAAGGAATATACTTAGACAGAGAGCACAGGTGTGAATTGAATATGAAGGGATTATATCTATAAAGCATTTGTTTTTTTGTTTATCCTTTTTTTTTTTGGTGGGGCAGGCAGGGTGGGGTGGCTTATGTATGGATTTGGGCTCGGGCCCTCTTGGGTCCAGGGCTGGTGCTTTATCCACTGTGTCACCTAGCTGGCCCATGATTACATCTTTAAAATAAAGTTAAGGGGTAAGAGGAATGCATTGGAAGAAAGGGAAAGGGAGAAGTGTAATGGGATAAAGTAGCTCATATAAAAGAAACAAGAAAAAGCTTATGGAGTGGAGGGGAAGATGGGGAAGAAGTGGGGGAGTGAGCGAGCCTTACTCTCATCAGAACTGGCTCAAAAAGGGAATAACATACACACTCAAGTGCCCTTCAGGAAAGTGGGAGGGGGTAGAGGTGAAGGAAGGGAGACCAGATTGGGGGAAGAGGCAGTAAAAAGCAAAATACTTTTGAGGAGGGATAGGGTGAAAGAAGATAGAAAATAGCATAAATATAAAGGGGAGGAAATAGGATGGAGGATAAGACAGTTAGCAATAGTAACTGTGAAAGAAATGATAAGCAGGATGCTACCAGAAGGACTGAGGAAAAATGCAATTCATCTACAGAGAAAGAACTGATGGTATCTGAATACAGATTGAAGTATAATTTTTTCTTAGATCCTCTTTCTAAAGTTATTTTGTCTGTTTTCTTTCACAACCTGACTAATGTGGAGATGTTTTGCATGACTGCACATGTATAACTTAAATTGAATTGCTTGATTTCTTAGGGAAGGGAAGGGAGGGCGGGAAGAAGAAAATTTGGAACACAAAGTTTTTAAAAATTAATGTGAAAAAATTTTTTGGTTTTTTTACATGTAACTAGGGGGAAATGCTAAATAAATAAATAAATATTTTTTTAAAAAGAAGCTTTGATCTAGACTATTCAGGATAGAAACAAACCAACCCACCAACCAATCCAGTGTCTCTTCTTGCCCAGTCTGGGAATTATGCTTCTGGTTCAACTAGCCTCAAGTCTCATAATCTGGATATAAAAGTCAATGGTCGGGGCAGCTAGGTGGCGCAGTGGATAGAGCACCGGCCCTGGAGTCAGGAGTACCTGAGTTCAAATCTGGCCTCAGACACTTAACACTTACTAGCTGTGTGACCCTGGGCAAGTCACTTAACCCCAATTGCCTCACTAAAAAAAAAAAAAAAACTTAAAAAAACAAAGTCAATGGTCTATTTCCCATTAAGCTTATTGCATCATCTGTTGATAGAAAATATGGAGATGATGCTGTGGCCAAAAAACAGAGTTTATTCCCATATTCTTTTTTCTCTAGCTAGAAAGGATGTTTTGTACTATACTTGGTTCTTGTTCCAGAGTACATCTTGAGACAACAGTATTCAAATTTAAACAATTATATGGACAATTTTCTGGCTCAGGATTTTGGGGGGTGGAGAATTGTAGATCACCTTAAGGTCAGGCTATTGTGTTTGTGTCCAAGGAGAGAACTAGATGTGATCAGTCAGAAAAATGTAGCTGTATAGCTACTGATCCAGAAAGGTTTATTAATCCAGAGAACATATGGGAGCAATAGACCCAAATGTGTGTATAAATATTATAAATAAATGTATCAACTCCCTGAAGCTGAAATGATCAGTATTGATTCTGTATCATTTCCTTATTGATCCTATGTACAGTTAATTCATTTTGTCCTATAACTGCCTTTGTCCTCTAATGGCTGAAGTCATGATCTCTGTCTTTGAACTTAGTTCAGAATTCAGGTGGCTTGTAATGGGTTAAGTTTAGAAATCCAGTCTCCTGCTAATCACTGACCTATTCTTGCCTCAAGTAATTTAGCTGACCTTGGGGATTGGTTGTGAACACAACAGAATTGGTTCTAATATCTTCACACCACCAAGTTATCCTTCCAGGATCTGTGGTTTGCTGCACAGAAGTCTGACCCACTATCTTGCAGCCATACTCTTGGGAGGGAAGAAGGGGGTCTTTGTTAGCCCTCATTACCAAACTTCCAGCCAATCTCATCATTCCCTATGCCTCAGCTCTGTAACCAGCCCTCACTCCCATGCTGTCATCTACCCTGTTCTGTTCTTTGCTCTGTGCTCCTCAAAACCTATAAAAATCCTTTTGCTCAGGGTCCTGGGCATGAATGGAGGCAAGCCTTTGACCCCTTATTGTCAGGCAGCAGGCTCCTTCTAATAAATGTTATCTTGCACAGAGAAATGCCTCAGTTTACCTATTTGTTAAATTTCACACATGCTAAATCCATTCATTCCAAGGGAAAGATGCCCTCAGATGCAGATAGGCAAAATCCAGGTATTGCCAGTGCAATACAGTGGGGAGAACAATACATTTCAGATTCATGTCTCAGCTCTGCCATCTGCTGCAGATGGTATACTGGGCAAGACCCTTCCACTCAGGGTTTGGACCTGACCTCTCTGGTGTCATTGAGCTCTCAGCCTATGATCTTATGTTTAGGGAGGAAGCTCTTTGGTGTTGTTGAAACAGCAAATTTGGAACTAGGAAATCCTCTCACTAACAGAGTTACATGGCCCTAGGCAAGTCACTGAGACTCAGTTTCCTCATTTGTAAAAGTTGTACAACAGCAGCAGCACTGGGTGATTAATAAAGATCAGTGAAAATGTATGCTGAATGCTTTGCAACCTTAAAGCATCTATGTGTGAGCTATTATTACCATTCTTTCATTCTTTGTAACTGTACATTTGATAGAGAGCAGAGAGAAATAGTCCTGGCACAAGTTACAATCCTGCTACTATACTATTCTTTTAAAATTAGTGTTTGGCAAATTACTGGATAAAATGATGGGTTATGGTAACTGAACAAAAGTATTGAGATAAAAGTTCATCTTGTACAGACTTGCTGATAGCATTGTGATGATTCTGATAGTAGATAGCAAGGGGTGGGAGAGCTAATGTAGAGTACTTCCTGTTCTCATATGATTTTTATTTCTTCTGTCAGGCTTCTTTTTAAAAAGTCTTTTGTTTAACATAGTTCAAAAGTTATGAGTATTTGGTATGACAACATCTATAAATAAACTATTTGTGAATTCTCAAAGATATTTTGAAGGTCTGAATTTGTAGGACAGGAATTTTGTCCCCTGTTCATTTATTAATTTTTTTGGGGGGGCAACGGGGGTTAAATGACTTGCCCAGGGTCACACAGCTAGTAAGTGTCAAGTGTCTGAGGCTGGATTTGAACTCAGGTACTCCTGAATCCAGGGCTGGTGCTCTATCTACTGTGCCACCTAGCTGCCCCCCTGTTCATTTATGAAACATAGTAAGCTTCTGATATATAATCCTATTATTATAGCTAAGTAATGATTATTATAAATTCAAATAATGCAAAATTTTATTTAGTGAGAATCATAAAATAGTGTATGGTCACATGTAAGGCTAGTCACAATTCAATTAATGCAACCTATGTGAGATAGTTGAGGGTTTTAACACACTTGCCTATTATCTTTGTGTGGCTGTCATGTGCTGGGCATATACCATGGTACCAACAGTTGTGTTAATGATTTTTAAAGTGTCTTTAAAATGGGTAAAAGGGACACTTAAGATGGAAGCAAGTATTTGGATGAATTAGAAAATTGTGATGTCTGGGGTATTGCTCAGTCTACCCTTGAAAGAACTGGCTAATGATTATCTTCTTCATTTAGATCCACAACAAGTGGAAGAAGAAGCCGGCACTGTGCAAACGAAGGCATGTACACTCAAGGGGTCTGAGGATACCTTCAAGCTTTAGAAGCGTGAAACACAAAGTTATGTTTGCTGACCCCAGTGTCTACTGAAGTGTTTGTATTTGCTAAGATGTGGATAAAACTCCCTGGATCTACCAACTGCATACGTGAAGCTTTAAAGAAAGAGAAGACAATTTAGTCTCCATGGCCAAAGTTCCTGAAGCAATGATAACAATATTTTCAGCATGTTGTCACTGTAGGTTTCTATTTCTATTTAATATTTAGTAATTATTTACATTTTGCCTTCTGTAATTCCTCTGTTATTTTATAATAAACTCGACACAGATTTTGCTTATCTGTTGCTGTTCCATTACATTTAATAAACAGATAAAAACTTATTTTAAATGTTTCTTTGCATATTACCATTGGCCTGTAGCAAAGGTACATTTTAATGTATAATGAATTATAAATTTGGACACAGAAAATGTGAAGAATGTGAATACTTCACACGATTCATTATTTGACCTAATTGGAACCTAGTTCTAGTATAGGGAAATCATGTCATTTCATTGGATTATCTTCATGATCACCATGATCTCATTCTTCTCACCTTCTTAATGGAGTTTAGATAGAAACATCCCTGGGACAAGGAGCTATCCTGATATTATTTTTTAAAGCTTTCACAGCTTAAAATAGCATCAAGACTTTTGGGACACCCTGCATTTAGTGTTCTCTGTGTGGCCCGTGTAGACAACGTAACTGCTTTTTGTTAACAGAAAAAATTACGTAGCTCCATCCTGGGTCAGCTCAGTACCAGTGCAGCAAGAGAGAGCAAGCACACCAGGCATGGCACGCCTGCCATCGTATCCCCACATGATCATGAGCTCCTCTAAGAACCCCCAGCTGACTACACAATAGGCACATAATCATTTCAGCGAGAGCCCACTCAGCTGAGGGATCAGAAAAGGCCTCGAGTAGAAGGGGTGCCTGAGGTGAGGCCTGAAGGAACCAGGGATTCCAAGAGACAGAAGCCAGGTCGGGTGGGGGTGGTCGATGCCATCCTGCTGCTCTCAGGACTCGGCTTTTCCACATTAACCGCCTCAGCCACAGGAATACGTTTTCCCCACAGCTGATTCTTTGAGGTGCTGGGACAAGGCCAGACAGGGAGCTGAGTGGTCTATGCTACCGCTGGCCTCCCTCTGTTCCTTAGGCACAAAGCACACTCTAATGTAGGCAGATCATCCGCAAACACTTGCTTGTGTCACAGAGGAGACAAGGCTAAGGGGAGTAACCGAGCCAGAGAGAAGGAAAGATCCATGAGAGAAGGGTCGAGCCCTTCTGCCAGCTCTGTACTTTCTCCCAGTTCCTGGCTCTGTCCTTGACACAAAGCAGATGCTTCATACAGGTTTTTTGATTGATTTCCACACAAGTACTAAAATCACATCAAGTTTCTATTTAAGATTTGAAAGTGATTTCCAAACGATCATTTTATGAGGATGGTGTGACTGACCGAAGCTCTCCTGAAGGAATCCGTCAGCTTGGCTGAGGTCCCTAGGAAGCCCGGCTTGCTCACTCCTAGTCCTCCTTTCCCTACCCTCTCACAAGAAGACCACGGGTCTTCCCACACAAACATCTCCAGTCACCCAGTCACTTCCTAAGCCCGGCATCCTCAGCCTGCCATTGAAATCCATGCACTGTCCAGCCTCCTTTCCTACCCCTCACTTTCCCGGGCCCCCCATTTCAGTCATACAGGCCTCCCTGGAGACCCCTCCCTTCTATGATAGCCATTGGTTGCCCTTCTGCCCAGGCCCTGGCTTTCCTCTCCCCAGCTTCCTTCAAGATTCAGCTCCAATCCCTCCTTCTGCAAGAGGCCTTTGGGGATCTCCCCCAGCCCTGACACACCAAGGGCGCACAAACACACTGCTAAGGCCTCCACGGAGATCATCCCTTCTCTCCCCCATGAGAAAAGAAGCTCCCTGAGGACAAGGGCTAATTGCCTTTGTTTCTCTGGCCCTTGGCCCTCATCAGTGTTTGCTGACCGCCTCTGCCCTGGGATGCTCAGCCCGGCTGCTGTTGCCTCTGGCCTGACACCCCTGTTGTCAGTTGGCACTTCTTTGTGCATGTGTCATATTCTCTCAGGGGAGGCCAGGGCTATGATCTGCTTTTGTCTCAACAATACCTAATATAAATGTCTTGCACATAGTAGGTGCTCAGTGTTTGCTGAATTTAAGTACATAAAGTCAAGCTCTTATAAATAAACTCCTGCTTGAACAAAAGATCCTGTGACATTTCTAGGACACCATGATGACCAAAGGAAGATACCAGAAACTCAAATCACATTGAACTAGGAAAGGACAAGAAGACAGAAGTGGGTGCTTTCCAGCAGCAGCTCACTCCTGCCTGGGCTGCCGCATGATTTTGGCAGGTCAGAGTTTAAATGCTGTCTTCTGGGTGCTGCTCCAGAACACGCTCAGGGTGTGTACCTTACAACCCCAAGGTGTAGCATCCTGGAGCACACTGCTCTTGGACAAATGTGGCTATGACTATGAGCAGAGATTACAGATGCTGCCTAGACCCCAAAGAGGCTACTCAGCCGCAGTTTGGCTCATGAAAATGCCATGGGGGTAACTGCTATGTAATCTCCCATCCTCGGCCCAGCCTCACTGCCCCAAACCACTGGTCACCCCTGGACCGTTTCAATGGCTTTTCCATGAGAAGCCTGATGATTATGGCCAGGGGTGGACTTGTTCTCTGCAGATCTCTAGCGTCTGGATTCTGACTCCTATTTTAGAAGGCAGCAGGTTAATCCCCAATGGAAGACGGAGTATGGGCCCATGTCTAAGCCCCTTCCTTCACACTCTTCAGGATAATTAGCACGGCCCTCTAAGTCTTTTCTACAAGCTAAACATGCTCCAGTTCCCTCAACAGACCCTCCGATGGCATGCTCTCAAGGCCTTCACTAGCCTGCTGGCCCTCTTTTGGCTACTTCTCGCATGATCAATGCTTCTCCTAAAATGCGGTCCCCAGAACCAAGCACAATTCTCTAGCGATGTCTCACTAGGGCTGAGAACAGCAATGACGATCACCCCATTAGTCCTGAATTATGCTTCTTAGTGCAGTCCCAGGTCACATCTGCCCCACTGGCTGCCACATTGCACTGATGATTCACGTGGAGCTTACAAAACCATTAGAATTTTAGGGTGGGGGGCAGCGAGGTGGTGCAGTGGATAAAGTACAGGCCCTGGATTCAGGAGTACCTGAGTTCAAATCCAGCCTCAGACACTTGATACTTACTAGCTGTGTGACCCTGGGCAAGTCACTTAACCCCCATTGTCTTACCAAAAAAAAAAGAAAAAAAAGGAAAAAAAAGAATTTTAGGGTGAACCACTTCCTTGCCATGAAGCTGGTTATCAGGTAGGCCCACAGTTCATGGTGGCTTGGAAATGAGTCTGGGTTCTCAAGGCGAGGTGAGTGAAGTGAGAGCTCTGGTAGGTTCTAGTCCAAATGAGAAGGCTTTGAGCACAGGCCTGGTGACAGACTATTGGCTCCTGTCTAAAGGGTTGGTCACCAAATGAGGGGGTCTTTCCCACCTTCTGCAGATTGTAGTCATGAAAATGACTAAGATAAACCAGAGGTGCTGGGATGTAGCTGAAATCCCAGTTCTCTGAGGCAGAAATCAGAGGGAGGTCCTGCCGAGCAACTGACGCAGGTAGCTGTGGTGATGGTTGTTGTTGTTTTGGGGGAGGGGTTAGAAAGCCCTTTCCCTCAAGAGGCCCATAAGGGTAAGGAACTTCCCAGTTCTGGTGACAACTATGCCCCCGAAGATCTGCATCTGCAAGGCCTTGAAGCCAAAGTCTGCATCTCCCAGTCTGGCCACCATATTAGCAGGCCAAAGAGTTGAGTCTTCCTTTCTTTCTAAATCTGGGTTTGACTTCACACCAAACAGGACAAAGGGCATCAGGATCTTTGCCTCCTTGGATCACATGACCAATTCTGCTTACTAATGTCATACTCCTCAAAGATTTCTACCATAGGGATACAGTTTAGGGACAGTTATTTCTGACAGTCATTTAGAGTTATTTGGTACTATCAAATGATCTTGCTGAGTTAAAAACTTCCAACCAGTACAATTTCTAGAGAAATCCCCTAATATAAGCATCTGATACCTTTGTACTGATTGTAAATTAGCTACTCATTACTCTAAGTATCACCTGTTTTTTCTCACACCACTGAAGAACTCTCCAGAGGAGGAAAGGACAATCGGCACAAGGGAGCAAAGGAACAGTGTGCATTTCCTGAAGGTGTTTGCAAACAGACAGAAATTTCTGGTCCATCTATAGCAATGTTTGGAAGAAAAAGCACTAAAAGCATAACATAACAGCTCAGTGAACTACTCTGGAAATCTTCCCACCAAATACTAACAGCCATTTTGACATGATTAGTTGGCCAACCTTTTCCATCAGCATAGACAAATATTGTTCAAAATAATAAGGGGGGGGCAGCATGAGAGGAGTGAACAAACCAAAATCTCAAAGTAAATTAAGATGAATTTGAAAAAGAAGGAAATGTATATATATATATATATATTTATATATGGACAAGTCACAGTACATTAATCTAGTCATGCATAAACTGCCAAATCGGGCCCACTGCAATCACCCACATTGATGAACTTACAAGTGTTCTTTCTTTTTGGTCCACAAAAATCTGATATAAAATTGCAAAGAAATTAATTCAAGGTGAAGGAAGGAATAGGTTTCCATTAGAATGTCATGTAACTGGAATCTGTAAAGTCATTCATTTCATTACAACCAATGTAATAACTGAGTCTCATCAGCTAGATTTTCCACATGGGGAAAAACTAGATTACCCAACTGTCATTTTGCAACCCAAGCTATCCACTAGGGCTGTTAGGACAAAGTGAGGCTCTGTCATCAGAATTTTAGCTACCATTTGCTCTGTGCCTTACTACCTAGGACACAGTGAGGGGGCAGTGCTCAAGAACACATTTTTGAGTGAAGAACCAATCCTTTGTGGAGAATGTTCATGGATCCACCCACAGGGGACTAACAACATTCACAATCTTCCAATTTATTCTAAGGCAGAATTTCAGTGTTTTTTTCACCGTCTGTCACCGTCTGATGTGCCTTCCTTCCATAGAACATTTTATGAATTTTTATTGTTAACAAACCAAGCCAAAAACCAGACTTTAAGACAGTCCCTCATAATCTGGCATCTCCAACACTGTGACTGTAAGAGGTGGAAGTCTGCCACAGTAATCAGAACAATGAGGTCACAGCGATTCTGGGACCGTTGTCTCTGTATTGGGCAAAAGATAAGAAAGCCCTATCTACATTAACAATCTCAATGTGACATCAGTCTTGAATTATTCTTGTTAGGTAACAAAGATACAAACTTTTTTTTGGATACGCACATTTAAACATTGATTTCATTGCTTGCAGAATAGGGTAGAATACACTGGAGACAGGGTAATAAATATTTTTTAGGGAAGATAAATCAAGTATATAGCAAAATCATCTCTCTCTAGCCCCGAATCTTTCCTTCCTCCTGCCTTTTCTCAGAATTGCTTTATAAGGTTTTGTTTTCTCAAGTCTTGTTTTCTCCTAGGTAAAACACTTGCCATAATCAGATTTTAATGTTCTAAAGAGATAACACAGATACTGAAATGACTCATGATTATTCAATAGCACAACACTTACAGGAAACAGGTCATTCTCATTTGATTTGGTGATAGCCTAAAGTCACTGGGCTCTGAGCCTTACCTTCGGTTTAAATGCAATGACTTTCAAGACCATCTCCACAGTGAACACTCCCGTGAAGACCATGTTCAGGATGTCCATGGCATCATTGAAAATCTTGGACTGTTCATAATGCTGTGGATGAAAATGTCAACACTGTTTCCTACGATGTAATTACTGTGATTTATTTATTCATGATAAAAATAAAAGGTCAATGTTAGAACACACAGCCTCTTTATACACTCTGGATGCCTGAAGCTAAGACATGGAAGGCACACAGAAGGCCCTGGCCTCATATTTCTGAAACCCCAGAAAGAAATATGCACTAGGCTGCTGATGTCCACACTGGGCGGGCAAGCACTGGAGTCTGACCTGAGATGAGCCAGGAGTGGAGGAAGGCAAGCTAGTCCACTTGCTAAGAAGGCTGACGTTGAAAGTAGGGACTATGACAATATTCAGTGGTCAATTTCTCTCATGAGGATGAAAGGAATTTCTACTCCTTTGGAAGGAAAATGTTTCCAGTTCTAAGCACCACACTTCAAGGAAAAAGCAGGGACCACCGAAAAGTTAAAAAGTGAACCTGAGCTTAAGTTGAAAACAAGTCTTATATCAGGGTATGCTGGCTCTACATCTAATACATAAAGACTCTCCCTTAAATTGCCAACTGCCTATTCTTCCTTAGGCCTCTCTTTTCCTATAATTTCAGATATGCTGAAACGTTGTGCCTTTTCAATAGAAAGCTGAACTTGGGAGTCTGGATGACCTCTGACTCTAGCTATGTGACCAGGGGCCAGCGGGTTATTTCTCTGAGCTACAGATTCCTCTTGCATAGAATGGGACTAAAATTTCTGGTACCTCCCTCAAGGAGTTGCTCTGGCAAAGAAAGGAGATGGTGCATATTTGCTTTGCAAACTTGAAAGCATATATAATGTCAGTTCTGGGTTTGACTTAAATACAGGTCACAGAGACAGATCCATCATAGAGAGAGGGAGTAACAAATGTCATTATACACATAATCCACAAGACACAGCTAGGTGGTCACTTGGCAATTTATTATTCTACTTCTGGAAATGCCTACTATGAAAGCAAAGCTGAATCCTGCTCATGGTTTCAACCAACCTCACATTCCAGGAAATCTCAAATAATTCTTCCATACATCTTGGCTCTCAATATTTCATGTAAGACACTAGCATATGCTTCATTATATGGTGTCAGAGGTCACCTCCTCCCTTATCTCCCAGGCAAAAGTGTAGTTTCTATTCTAAAATATTCAGTCTTATCTGATCTTTGCCCCCCTTTCACTCCTTACCCTATGTGTTACTTATTTCTGCTCATCCTATACCTTACTCCTGCCCCGTAAAAGTCACCTCCTCAAAGCCAGGGAAGGCATTATAATTTGCTGTACCCACCACCCTCCAAGGCAAAGGGTCAGTCACATAGATAGACAAGTGTTTTACATACTCAGGCTGCATGACAAGGCTGCCTAAAGCCCCCTTTACAAAACAATTCGCACCCAAGAGTCTCCAGACAAAGATTCATCTCTACACCATCCCTGTTTGTTCACTTGTCCATCATGTTCTAAGACTGTGATAGAACATGCTGGGCCTGGCCCCTCCCAAGGGATTTCCTTACCTGCATGGCCAAGCACAAGGTGTTAAGCATGATGAGGACAAACATCATGTACTCGAAGGGGGAGGAGTTCACCACATACCAGAACTTGTACTGGTAGGGATTTTTGGGAATGTATCTCCGCAGGGGCCGGGCTTTCAAGGCATATTCCACACACTGACGCTGCAAAGGCAGGAAAAGACAAGAATATAGTTCTGAGAGTTTCCCTGGAGAGGAGAGAGTCCCTGCAGCTTGGCAGGTGATTTCAGTCTTTCCACAATGTAGGCAGGAAGCCAGGGAGGGGAAGTGAGTTTGGGAACAAAGCTGCCAGGCCTTTGGGAGAGAGGGCCAGGACACATGGGTACCCCATGGGGACGTGCTTTGTCCTGGTCCTGTGGCCAGAGGTGGTGGGGATCACGGCACACAAAATGCTCAGTGGCAGCGAGAACAGAAGCAGCCTTGGCTTCAGACAGATTGGGTTCTTGCTGCTTACCAGCTCTCCATCTCAGTCCTATCTGGTCTCACTGCCCGGCTCCCAAATCTCGGCTCTCTGCATTCCATCCCTGGACTATGGAACTATGACTGTCTCCGATCTTCCTTCAATATACCTTCAGTGCTTTGATGCTCCAAAGGCCTTAAGATCAAATGGACTCCCCAACATTTTCCTAACAAGATGTCTGACCTCTGTAGACTGCATCCTGCAGAGGCCGGGGCCTGCCTGTCTCTCTGGCTCTGAGTCCTGGTTTCTTTCTGGTGGCATAAACAGACTTTGTCAAAGAATCCCTTGGGTTTGCCTTGAGGGGCTAATGCTGCTAGGAAGCACTTATAACTCAAAACAATTCAATGAAACATAAACCACTTTTCTTAAGCTTTCCCTGAGTGGGCAGAATCAGTTATGCTGAAAGGTATCACTAGGTAATGACTGGAATGGGTGTTGGACCTTGAATCAGGGAATCTGCCACTTAGTACCCACCTGTGTGGCCTTGGATAATAACAACCAATATAAGTAACAACTACATATGGTACTGGAAGGTTTTCAAAGTGCCCTGCAAATATCATCCCATTTTATACGCACAATAACCCTGGGAGGTAGGTGTTATTCTTCTGCCCATTTTACAAAGGTTAACTTGCCCAGAGTCACATAACTGGTAAATGCCTAGGGCTGCATTTGAACTCAGGTCTTCCTGATTCTGGGTACAGTGTTCTAACTACTAAGCCACCCAGATGCCTGGGTCTTAGTTTCTTTCTCTAAATATGGGGTTGGACTAGGTGACCAGTTCTTTTTTTGTTTTGTTTTGTTTTGTTTGTTTTTGCTGGGCAATGAGGGTTAAGTGACTTGCCCAGGGTCACACAGCTAGTAAGTGTCAAGTGTCTGAGGCCGAATTTGAACTCAGGTACTCCTGAATCCAGGGCCAGTGCTTTATCCACTGCGCCACCTAGCTGCCCCCGGTGACCAGTTCTAAATCTATGATTCTATGAAAGCTCACAACTGATTTTTTTTAACTTTTTTTTCTTTTTTTTTGCGGGGCTTAAGTGACTTGCCCAGGGTCACACAGCTAGTAAGTGTCAAGTGTCAAGGCTGGATTTGAACTCAGGTACTCCTGAATCCAGGCCCAGTGCTTTTATCCAGCTGCCCCCACAACTGATTTTTAAAATCTACCCTACCACCACAGATCTAGGGCCAGAAAGGGTTTCTGATGTCATCTTGTCCAACACTCCCATCTTGCAGATGGAAAGCCTGAGACCCCGGAAGATGACACAGGTTAGAAAAGAGTGAATATATTTCTCCTTTCCCCATAAGTGGGCATAAAAAGGAGAAACGTGGCAATCCAAGTCACTCGTGAGTATAGCTACTGACCTTGCAGCAGCAGAGGACCCCAGAGTGGTTACACTTAGGGATGTGTTGGCATACCAGCAGGCTGTGAGGACTCAGAAGCAGTCTGTGCCTAAAGGAATTACTCTGTAAACACAGGGGAGGGGTCTCCTGTCCTCCTTCTTGAGAGAAAGCCCCACCCTGCTGGGCAAGCTCTCTTCAGCTTCCTTGTCGAAGCAGTGTGGGCAGACACATGGTGCCCTCTTGTGTGGCTCTGGGGAGGTTGGCTGGGCACTCCCTCCCAAAAGGAATCCCCACCATCTGTCCTTCTAACCTGATTCTTGTCCAGTTCGCAGTTCTTGTACTCCTTCTCCCCCTGCTCCTGAAAGGTGACAATCACAAAGCCCACAAAGATGTTCATCATGAAGAAGGCCACAATGATGATGTAGATGATGAAGAAAATGGAGATCTCCACCCGGTAGTTGTAAACTGGGCCAACGTTCTCCCCATTGGAGTCGATGGCTTTATACAATAGCCTGAAAGTACACACATGAATAAAAACGGGGCCAGGGATTTCTTCTTGGCTCCAGCCCCTCTGGGTTTTTCCTGTTGTCAAGCACTAGAAAACAGCGTGCTCCCTCCTCCAAATTCCTCTGGAAGTCAGCACGTACTGTTTCATTTGATGAATCCATTAATTATTATGAACCGAACACATTAAAAATTTAAATATAGAAAAAACAGAACAAAATATCTAGGAAACCAAAAGATTCTAACAGTTTTTATTAGGGACATATTCAATTTAACACAATGGTTCAAACTTCTCTGGCTCACCTTATGAACTTCCTTCCCTAGTCTGTGTATTTAAGAATTTCCATTGAGACTCACTTCTTTTTTCCCCCATCCAACCCTTCTTCCCACCCCTAAAAATGCCCTATCTTGCAGCAAACAAGGATGGGCAAGCCAGATGAATGCACATGTTGGCAATATCTGAAAGTGAACATTTCATTTTGTGCCTCATCTACTACCCCTTTTCTGCCAAGAGGCTGGAATAATGCATTGTAATCAATCTTCTGGAGCCAGGACTGGTCTTGGTACTGACCCAGATCCATAAGTCTTTTGGAGTTGTTTTCCTTTTCATTACTGTGGCCAATGAATAAGCTTTTTTTCAGTTCTTCTCACTTTTACTTTGCATGACTTCATAAACTCTTCCCAGTTTCTTCCTTGTTTTCTCTGAATCCTTCATATATATCCTTTTTGTGGCATAATAATACTCTAATAACGTGTGATAATTTGTTCAGTCGTTCCTTTATTTATTTATTTTGAGTGTGTCTTATCTCTATGAGTAGACCGGAAACTATCTGGAGAGAGGGACTGTAACTTCCACTATTCTGTCTCTCACAAATGCCTAGTATGATGTCTTGCATTTCCAAGGTTCTAAGTTAATATCTGATCATGGATCATAGAGTTTAGAGCCAGAAGATTCCTCAGAGAACATCTAGCCCAATGCTCTCATTTTACAAATGAGGAAAACTGAGTCCCAATGAGGTTATGACCTGCCCGAGATCACAAGACACTAACTAGGAGAGCCAAGATTCTACCTAAGATCTTTGGTTCAATAAATAGCGCTCTTTCTCCTGCCCCACAGTGCCTTGTGACACCCCAATCTGTCTCCAAGGAATTAAAGGGTTCCATAGAATTCTTCAACTATAATTTTAATTTTTAAAAATGTCACATAGCCCTTGTGTGTGTGATAAGAAGGGAGTGTGACTCTGGACTAACAAAAGGCTTCCCTCAGGTTGGCAGTTGCTGCCCTGGACTGCTGGTCAGAAATTAATAGCAGGGCAGTTCTGGCTCTCATTTGTCATCAGAGAGGTGCTCTTCAGAATCCAATACAGCAAACAATAAATGTAGGTGTGAAAATGTATGGATCCATGCCCCCTCCCCGCTGTAACCCCAAAGCCTTGTAGTCCCTACTCTGATCTAATGTAAAAATCACCAGTACAACTACTCCTTTAGTAGTTAGTTATCTCAAATTCACCCAGTGAGATAAGCACTTTACTCAGTAGTGTATCTGGTCCAGGAGGGTACATGGCATAGCACAGTATACCTGCCATAGTACAGTGTACAGGGCAGCCGCTAAGTGAAGACACACAAGGAAAAAGAGGTAGCCTTGTCCTTGAGAGAGCAAACTGGCTACATATGCATGGGACACAACTGAAGCTCTGTCTAGGAAATATCAACATCTTTACTGCAAGGGATGAAGAGAATAGTAGCTTTGACATCTTTCCAAGTGTCTCCCAAACTTTCCTCTTCTCAAGGGGATTGTAAAAATAATATCCTAGAACCCTGAGAAGCAGAGATGGCAATAGATAAATCTCTTTTTTGTTGATATAATTTTTATTTTTTAAAATGTTGAACTCAACATCAAATACAATGTGTATATACAAAATAGGAGGGAATTGTATATAAAAATGTGAATCCCTATTACACATAGCTTTCTTTCCTTATTAAGGATTCGATCAATTCCAAACAACTTTCAAAGCTGTCCTCTTTGTTTATAATTCCTCCTGGTTGTCTTTTTATTCTGTTTCCTGTCCCTTTATTTGGGGGGAGGCAACCCTATCCCTAGCTCTATGATCCCTCCTAATTCCCCAATACCAAATGCAAAAAATCAAAATAATAACAACAAAAAAAAATTACACACAGCTCATATCCAAAAATGTATGTCTCATTTCCCAGCTAAAGTCCATTGATTCTTTGGCAGGAGGTGAGTAGTATGCTTTGTCATTGGTTCTCCAGAACTAATTGTATTAATTAAAGTTTTTAAGCTTTCTAGAGTAGTTAGTATTTACTAAACTGTTTTAATTATATACACTGTTGGTTCTATTCATTTCTCTCTGCATCACTTCATAGAAATCTTTCTAGGTTGTTCTGAAACCATTCCTTTAGTTATTTCTTATGATACTATACTATTTTATTATACTTATGTACCATAATTTGCTCAGTCATATGCAAGCTGATGGGCACCTCATTAGTTTCTAGTTCTTTCCTATAACACAGAGAGCTGCTATAAAAATTTTTGTTTATATGGGTCCTTTTCCTTTCTCTTTAATCTCTCTGGGGTATATGTCTGGTAATGGTTCCACTAGGGGAAAGAGCATGCATATTTTGGTGATTTTTTTTCTTAATAGTGTTTTATTTTATTTTTCCAATTACATGTAAAGATAGTTTTCAACATTCATTTTTGTAAGATTTTGAGTTCCAAATTTTTCTCCCTTTACTCCCCAACACAGCAAATAATCTCATATAGGTTATATATGTACAATCACGTTAAATATATTTCCACATTAGTCGTGTTAGAAAAGAAGAATCAGAACAAAAGGGAAAAACCATAAGAAAGAAAATAACAACAACAAAAGTGAAAATTATGTCAATCTGCATTCAGACTCCATAGTTCTTTCTCTGGATGTGGAGAGCATTTTCCATCATGAGTCTTTCGAAATTGTCTTGGATTATTGCATTGCTGAGAAGACCTAAGTCTATCACAGTTGATCATTGCACAATGTTGCTCTTAGTATGTACAACATTGTCCTGGTTCTGCTCACTTTACTCAGCATCAGTTTGTGTAAGTCTTCTGTATTTTGATAATTTGGGGGTGACAGCTATGAACAACTTTCCAGAAAGGCTAGATCAAGTCACAGCTCTGCCAAAAGGGCATAAATGTGCATGTTTTCCCAAAGCCCCTCCAGCAATCACCATTTTTTTGTTATCTTTGCCAATATCATAGATGTGAGAGAAAGCCTCAAGAATTGGCTTAATTTTCATTTCTCTAACTATTGGTGAGTTGGAGCATTTTTTCATATGGCTGTTGGTAAATAATATTTATTCCTTCAAAACATAACTATTCCTATCTTTTGACCATTTATCTATTAAGGGAGATCTCTTTTTCTTAAAAATTTAAGTTCTTTATATGTCTTGGGTATGAGAGCTTTATCAGAGAAACTTGATGTAAAGATTTTTTTCTTAAGTAACTATTTTGGGAGCTAGCTAATGGCATAGTGCATAGAATGCCAGGTTTATAATTAGGAAGACATCTCCTTGAGTGTAAATCTGGCCTCAAACATTTACTAGCTGTGTGACCCTAAACAAGTAACTTAACCCTGCTTGCCTCAGTTTCCTCATATGGAAAATGAGCTAGAGAATGAAATGGCAAACCACTATAGTACCTTTGCCAAGAAAACCCCAAATAGGTCACAAAGAACCAGACATGACTTAAATGACTGAATGACAATTTTCATTTTAAATTTAACAGCACTGCTGTTTTTTTTTCTTTTTTTGAAAGTTTTTAAATTTTGTATAACCAAAATTCTCCACTTTATCTTCTGTAATCATCTCTCTCCCCTTTTTTGCCATGGACTCTTCCCCATCCATATTAGTGAAAGGTTATTTTCTTCCTTGCTTCTTTAATTAATGACGTGACCTTTTATATCTGTCATGTATCCAGGTGGTGCTTATCTCAGTAAATTGTGTGAGGCTTTGATCTATAATTCCTGCCAGACTGCTTTCATGTCCTGACAGCAGCTTTTCTTGAAAAGTGAGTTATCACAGGAGTCTTGGAAGTTTTTGTTTTTATCACACACTATGCTACTTGTCCATTTGCTTCTGGATATTGTGGATCTAATATGTTCCACTGATCAACATCTCTGCGTTCTAATCAGGACTGAATAGTTCTGAAGATGCTGCTGCTTGGTAGTTTAGAGTTTGAAATGTGGTTTTGTGGGGCCACCTGACTTCACACTTTTTTCAATATTTTCTTTGACATTCTTGACCTTTTGTTCCTCCATATGAATTTCATTTCTCTTCTAGCTCTATAGAGTAATTTTTTGGTAGTCTGGTTGGCATGGCATTGAATAAGTCAATAAGTTTTGGCAGTACTGTCATTTTATTATATTGGCTCAGTCTACACACGAACAATTAATATTTCTCCAATTATTTGGCTCTGTCTTTATTTTTGTAAGGAGTAGATTGTATTTCTATAGTTTCTATGGGTCTTGGTAGGTAGATTTCCACATATTTATATATTCTATAGTGATTTTAATGGAATTTCTCTTTGTCTCTATGTGGTTTTGTTAGCAATATATATAGAAAGCTTGATAATTATTTTTTTCACATCCTGAAACCTGGATAGAGTCATCAATTATTCAATTAATTTTTAATTGGCTCTCTTGTTTGCCAAGTAAACCATCCTATCATCTGCAATATTTTGCCCTTTGCTTTTTGCTCTTTGCCCCTGCTTATTCCCTCAATTTCTTCTTCTGGTCTTATTGCTAGAGCACTTCTAGCACTGTATTGATAGATGGACCTCTTTTTTTTTTTTTTGGTAAGGCAATGAGGGTTAAGTGACTTGCCCAGGGTCACACAGCTAGTAATTGTTAAGTGTCTGAGGCCGGATTTGAACTCGGGTCCTCCTGAATCCAGGGCCGCTTCTCTATCCACTGTGCCACCTAGCTGCCCCTACATGGACCTCTTAATACCTACATTTTCTACTTTATGTCTTAGGTTTCTAAAGGGCCAGAAAACCCTTGTCCTACAAACAAAGACCTCCAAAATATCCTGAAGGAAAGCATGGAAGTGAAAAAAGAGGCAATTCTTTCAGGTTGGGGGCAGGGCCAAGGCAGCTGAGTTTAGAAAAAAGAATGTTAAAATGGTCAAATATGGATCATGTGACTAGTTTACAGAAAAAGTTACATGTCAATCAATACTTACGCAGGCCATCCTTCAAACGTGGAGACTGTGAAAAGAGCCATCATAGCCGAGAGCACGTTGTCAAAGTTGAAATCACTATTTTGCCAAATTCTCTCCCGAACCATTGGGCTATTAACATCCCCATCTTTGTAAAGGATAAAGAGTCCCCTACATGAAGACAAAAACAAGTAGGAATCTGCAGGAATCCATTTGCGAAAGGTAGACTCCATTAAATATGGAACGTCTTGTCCACCGCTCCCTTAAGCAGCCCACAGAGTTGAGGACATCCTCCAGTCTACCTCTCCATCTCTTTTCTGGAGTGACTCCAACATCTGTCTAAGCATCTATTTTACACTATGGTTCTAAAGCTTGGTCTCAATAGCTTTCAAACTTAAAGTCATTTCACTTCTCCAAGTCTGTTTCTTCATCTACAAAACAAAGGTAATAGCTGTCTACCTCACAGGGTTGAGATCCCCTATATAAAACACCTATTAAAATGTTAGCTCTTAATATGACATTTTTAGAAAATGAGTTGAGACTGGATGACCTCTGAGGGCCCTTCCAACCCTAAATCTATGGTCCAATGACTTTCAGGATTTCTGATGGTACTTTTAGCCCTTACCCTGAAACCAAACCAAACCAAAAACTAACACAACATAAACATTTCTCATTTATGGATGCACTTAGACTATGCAATAAAGAAAAGAATAAAGCAATGTAGGCTAGAGAAACAAAAGGAACAAGAAATAGTACTTGTCCTTGAAAAACAAAAACAACTCCCTAAAAGTGAGAGGCACATAGAAAAGCAGTACTCTAGATGAAGAATCAGGAGGCACTCTGAGTAGTGGGGAGGGATCTGGCTCAGTTGTCCACATGCTCATTCAGTGCCCTGATGGCTAGTGACACACTTGGGTGAACAGGGGCAGGCTGGAGCTGGTCAGTCAACTACACTGACTTTTGAGGCTAATGAACATTTAGTTTTAGCCTCAACAGCAGAACTACCATGAACTAGATGCTGCAAAGACCACAACAAAGCCTCACCCAATTTCTGTTCTCAGGAAGGAGGAAACTGAATATTTTAGCACTGTTTTTCCTCCAAAAGAAGTTGCTTTGAAAACCCTAGCCTGAGCTACATATCAAATGTTCCTTGCTTACTTTGGCATCTCTACAAAGTCAGGATGGAATTCAGAGTGATCCTCCTCTACTCAAGCTCTGGAATTTAAGGAGGAAGAAATAAAGGAAAATAGCTATACTCTTCTATAAGATAAGTGCTTGCTAATTCATTGAAATGGAAAATGAATCCTGGTATATTTTGGTCTACGATTTCTCCTAATGCCAGACGCCTTTGGAAGGGGCTCACTTTGTGCTAGCATTATCCCCATCCCCCTCCCTTTTCTAGCAAAAGCTCTATTAGCATATAGAAGCTGAGAGAACTCATCACAGTAGACAGAGAAGGAATTTCCCAAAGGGACATAGTCGCATTTAATGGGCACTTAACAGATTATGCAGAAGTTCAGAGCACTGCACACCCCCTATTTCAGTCTTTTCAAACTTACATATTCATGTTTGTGGGTATCTGTTAAGTTTATAACAAAAACATTTTTTTCAAGAGAGTAAAGAAAGGAACAAGTGAATTATATGAGACTGCAGTGAACAGGAGGGAGCTTGATGATGCACAGGAAGTACCGGGGAATTAGTCAATGGTTGGTCTTCTCCCTTTACACCTCTCAGCACAGCTGAAAATTCACCCCAAGCTGAACATGTAGAATTCCTCCCACTTGCCTCTCCTGCACCCTGGGGAACACACAAATGGCCAACAAGAGATGGCAGAACAAAGGAAGAGAGAAATCTAGGAACCATTCACAAAAGCTTCTCCCTCATTCCTTCTTCATGGTGACCTACCAGCCCTCTCACCTTCAAAGATCCCTTCTCTCCTTGGCCTTTTCTTTGGACTGGACAGTTCTTCTCAGACCCTCTCTTTTTTTTTCCAGAGCAATGGGGGCTAAGTGACTTGCCCAGGGTCACACAGCTAGTAAGTGTCAAGTGTCTGAGGCCGGATTTGAACTCAGGTACTCCTGAATCCAGGGTCGGTGCTTTATCCACTGTGCCATCTAGCTGCCCCATACCCTCTCTTTTAAGGAAAGTGCCCAGGCCAGCCACGTTCACTCCCTCATTCTTTGCTGAGTACCTAGCACCTATGTAGTAAGCACTTGATAAATACTTGGGATTTGATTTATTGAAATGCTTCCTGCTGGATTTGAACTCAGGTCCTCCTGAATCCAGGGCCGGTGCTTCATCCACTGCACCACCTAGCTGCCCCTCAGAATCATGTTTTTTGTTTTAATGCATAAAATACAACAGATTACAAAGGAAGCCAATTCTATGGAAGTAGTTTTCAAAATATTTTTTTAAAAACCAAGTTCACAGAGGCCAGGTTAAGAATCCTTGATATAATGAAAGATTTTCATTTATCTCAATGACAGACAGATGAAGTGATTCCCTCCCATCTCTCAGAACTAACTCATCCCACTGTGAGCAGCTAACACTGGACAGGCTCATCCAGGGATTGAGACTGTTGAGCCAACCCCCCACTTAGGGGACGGTCAGTGTCTGGACTGGTCTCTTAAACTGTCCTCAGAACCTCTTTCCCTCCTTCAACTGCTCACCTGCATTCTTCAGGGTTACTTTTAGCTTCATCTGTGCACCGGTAGAACTTCCCCTAAATATAAAGAGAACAGGAAAATGTAGCCCCTTGAAAGGCTACAAAACGAAGAGGCATCTTGCCAGCCCCTTTCCCTCTCTATCCCAAAACCTGTCCTGGATAACAGGGAGGAAGGAAGAGCTACCACCACTGAGGATGTCCCTTACCCTCTACCTCCCCGGGGCCTATCCCAGAACCCATCCTAGATAGATGGTCAGAAAGTATTCTTGCCACCCTCTCCTCCTCAACTCAAGCTATATGATGGCTCCCAGGACCTCAGATGAGATTGGCGTCAACAACCCATAACTTCTGATGAGATGGAGAACCACTAGGCCTTACCTGCTACCCCCTCTCCCCAGTACAGCCACCTTAACTATGTATCTAGGGTGCTCAGCCTACATCCCATAACTGTACCCTTAGAACATCTCAGCCTCGTTCTTTAGCTGAACTGGCTTTAATATATTGCTCAGGCCAATGCTTCAGTACTCATTTCTCCATTTCTTCTTTCATTCCTTCTAACTCTGAAGCTCTGTCCCCAAGCCTACCTTAAACAGCTGGACACCAATGCAGGCGAACATGAACTGGAGCAGGGTAGTGACAATCATGATGTTGCCTATGGTTCGAATAGCGACAAAGACACACTGAACCACATGCTGGTGAGAGAAGAGAAAGGACAACAGAAAAGAATGTGGATGCCTTGTTTTGACATTTTGGTCCGTTATCTAAAGCCTGACTTTAAAGAAGCAGGGCATATTCAAAGGGACATGAGGTTTAAGAGAGAGGAGAGAGTTGTGTCTGAATTCTGTCTCTGAGAGCTCCCTCTGAGCCTCAGCTTCCTCACAGGTAAAGTGGAAATGACAGAGGGTCCCATGATATTAGGTATAGGAAATGTGTGCTCAGATTAAAGTGGTTGGAAGTGGCTAGCTACAATTATTTCTGGGTTAAAACTTGGTAGATATTTTGATGTTTATGAAATGTTCTATTTGTCTTTTGAAGTTTTTACCTGTCATTCATTTTCAAGACTAGCTCATTGACACTACAGACCCAAACCAGGTAGCAATGGGCCAACAGCATTGGGTAAATGAGTTTTTCCTTATCTGCCTACAAAGCATCTCCCTTCCACAAAAGGAATGCCACTAGCAGAGAGGGTTTATCTGGAGAGAAATTGAATTCAATCACTTTCATGAGTATAGCTCACTTTGAAGTCAAGGAGGAGAATCCCACTCTGGCTCAGAAGAAGCCAGGATGGTGAGGGCAAGACATATCAAAGAATCACACATTTTAAGAAGAGATGAGTAAGAACCTTAAGTCCTTTTGCTCTGTTGATAGCTCTGAGAGGCCTTAGGACCCTTAAGACCCTCAGAATCTTCACAACGGAGATAGCACTTGACCTAGAGAAAAGACAAATGGGAGGAGGCATGGTCAGATGCTATTCATTTGTTTTCATTTGTCACCATGGAGGTGACTCATATGTAACAGACCCTTTCTGATCAGACACAAAAGTCAGCAGTATTTCACTGGCTCGAGGCCAGTTAGTCAGACAACCACCATTTTTAATTGCCTACTATGTTCTAGGAACTGTGATAAGAGAAGAAAGGCAAAAAATTGAATAAAACCCCCAAAGATGAATTACCCCTACCACAATATTATACTCTTTTAGGGTTAGAATGGTTATTGGTTCACTGCTATCATCTCTAGGACAAGAGGCAAGGCAGAAAAATAGCCTGTTAGAAGAGGGCAACCATGCACCATTTCTGGTGGGTCTTTACATCCCAGTTAAACACAGATTCCTGGAAAATCCAAAAGCACCTGAATATTTATGAACCGTGCTCTTGTGTAACCTGTCATTAGAACAGAAAGAACATACTTAATGAATTTATGTTGTTCTGGGAGACAAAATGTTTTTTTTTTCATTGAGAAAATAAATAACCTTCACTCCCTCAATTGATATTGTTCTTCCTCAATGTAGTAATGGTCAGAGTTCACTCTGGATCGTTTCTTTGAGACTACAGCACTAGCAGAGACTAGTATCACCTAAAATACAAGACAATGAGGGTCTAAATTTAAAACTGTTTAGAGACTACGAGCTCTCGATCTTTTATAAAGAGGAACTCCTTTCTGTGTACTTAGTTCCTTGGGATCATGAGCAGGAGAGGGAGTGTTAATAACTAGGCTTGTAAATAGATGCTTCAAAGCAAAATGATGTGCTGCTGAAGGGCAGGACACAAGCTCCTCCCTACTGAAAATGCCTGCTGAAAAAGAGGACATGACCAGTAATCCATCAGGGCAGATTTTACAATCAGCTAGCTAGGAACTTCTGGGGGTAAAGCCAACACCAGAGAAGCCATCAACGTATATGTAGGAATAGAATCAAGAAAAGGCAAGGAGTAACATGAGGAAGCATGAGCCATTGCCAAACAAAGTGAAAAATGGGATACTTAAAGGTTGTCTTCAAGAATTATCTATCTCGGGCAGCTAGGTGGCGCAGTGGATAGAGCACTGGCCCTGGAGTCAGGAGGACCTGAGTTCAAATACAGCCTCAGACACTTAACACTTACTAGCTGTGTGACCCTGGGCACTTAACCCCAATTGCCTTAGCAAAAAAAAAAAAGAAAGAAAGAAAGAAGAATCATCTATCCCCAAAGTCTCATGGATACCTACCAAGGCAAGTGGACCCTATCCCTATAAACTTTAGTATTTCTAAAATATAAAGGAATGAGTACAATGTTTCAACCTCCAGAGTGACGATGGGATGGGTGCAGGTGGGCATGTGTGCATGCACACACACACACACACACACACACACACACACAGAGGCAGATGTGACAGGGTTACTTACTGAATCCCAAATGATACCAGAGAAACCCCTACAACCAGCATGTCCAACAAGTTGAAGTAGTTCCTACAGAATGCCCCTTTGTGAAGGAATGCTCCAAAGGTCGTCATCTACAAAGAGAATTATAAGTAATTTAGTGTCTCCCTCCTTCTCCAGGGGCACCTCTACTTGGGCTGTTTACAAGACCCTAAAGAGGATATGTGTGAATCATCTAGTAAACATTATTTACATGGTGAAGATATAAAACCAAAAGAAGTAAGGAGCTACTTAATTGACATCTTTGGATTGAAAGAATATGAGCACATGGATAGCCAAGTTAAGGTCCAACTAAAATTTTTTTAAAGAAACAATTTGTGTCTCTAAGTACAGGTGACTCCATTTTCATTAGCACCCTTATTTGGCATTTGTGAATAGCGTTCTTCTTGCAAGAGGACATTTAGTCGATCTTTGTTGTCTTACTTGCAGATAGTCTACCAAAATATGAGGGTGCTGGGTGCCAGTGACCCATGAGAAATGAATAAAAAACTGCCAAGTCCCCAAACAGCTCTCCCTTCAGGGAAGGAGAAGGAAAGCTGGTTCTGGCTTTCATTGTTGGCCACTGGCTCCACATCTCTAATTTCTCAAAATCCTCAGAAATCTCTTGTGCCCTTAAAGCCACCCTCCCTTACTCCCATAATCAAGGACATTCATGTATGACGTTTGATGATAACAAAATGAGTTTTACAAGCTTCATGACTCTGTATCACTGGGGATAAATGCACTCCCACACACATATTCAAAACCCTCCTGGTTCCATAATCCAACCAGGACTGGGGATTGTATCTACACAGCTTGACTGTGAAAATAAATCCAGAATAATATCAACTCAAGTCAAGGAGAAGGCTGGTGTTCACCAATTGCCCAAGAAAAACGAGTTCAAGTTTAGACAGGAGCTGCATATTTGGAAGGTAACCAGTCAGAGCCCTCCTTGGCTACTGGCCCCTTGGGATTCCTTGATTGGAGGCCCAACATAGAGTTCCACAGACCAAGCTCTAATTATAAAAAAAAAATTGTTCAATATTGACAGGTTATTGAAGAAGAGAGATATCTTTTGAGCAGTAAATAGTCATGTTTCCTACAAAGAAAAGTGGTAGAGTGAATACATTAAGCACAGGGCATACACATTTATATGGATGCCAGAGTTCCAGATCAAAAGAGCAAGTCCAGGGCTCCATCCCTGCAAGTGTGCCTCAGCCAGGAGTTGTAGGGTGGACTACCTGCTTACTCTCCTTCACTTTGCTGTCAGGAACCAGGTGCAGACACCTGCCTTTTGAGTCATTGTGAAGGAACTGACAAATGATGGTCGATTTTAAAATAACCTGGTTAAATGAGCACCAAGTAACTGTGTATACATAATAACTGAAAAAGTCTTAATACAGAACAAAATGGATTAATTGGAGCTTTTCGGTCTTCATTGCTGAGGATGAAGAGGCAATGGGGGAGAGAAGTTAAGCTCAGAGTAAAATCTGGATTGCTCTACATCCTCTCAAACACTTTACATCCCCATCTCCAAGCATATACAACCATTCTTGTCACTCTGAATGATGACCCTGAAGGACTGCCAGATTTCAGGTCTTTGGAGAAAGATGTCATTGGGCTCATTATATTACCTAGAGTAAGGTGAGGAAAGGGATGCAGCCCCTTGCAGAAGAGTGTTAACCAGTACAAGACATCTTTCCCTAACCAGCATGCTGTGGAACAGAGTCAAGTTCTATTTCACAAGTCATCTTGTAAACAGCCCAAGTTATAGATGTGATTGAGTACAAATAGAATATGCTTTTAAAGGGACACACACAAAAGAGACAAAAATGGCTTTTAAAAGCATGATTTGGTTAAAACTCAGAACTGCACAGTTTGTTTACTGATTCTCATGGAGGATGAAAGGCTTCAGCACTCAGGGAGCCACTAGCCTGAGGCTTGGTTCCTTCTAGAATGCCTAAAATGTCAAGAGCTAGAAGGAGGCATCAGACACATTTCAAACCAGCTCCAATAGCACGTTGCCCTAAGCTTGATGATGTGCTGCCTGCTGTCCAGTGGGTCATGGACACCTCCCAATTTTTCCACTGGAGGTCAAAAAGGGACCTTTGTGTGCGCTCCCCGGAGGGCATCCCTCACAATCAGTACACAAACTCCGTGGGGCAATGCCAACTTTTCAGTCATGCAAAGGCCAGACATTTAAGTTGTCTTATGTATGTTTATTCCTTGATGGGTTTTTAAATAAGCCCGCATTTAAAACAGACACAGAATATATTAGCACATCAATAAACCCAAGTTATCTTGCAAATCCTGTTGCAAGAAAATAGCAGTTTACTATTTGAGATCTCTGAAAATAGAATCCAGCAAGAGAAACGAGAAATTAAATGCTCCCCCCATAAAAGAAGATGCTTTCGTTTATGTGTGAGAGCAGGGTAGAAGAAAGCTCACACACAGTGAATTATATGTCAGCAGCTGACACAGTATAATTTTTTAAAGGAGCAAAATGAACGATCTCAATATCATAAAGCAAAGTAGCTCCTACATGCATTCAAAAAACTTTTTTTTAAATACAGCAAAAAATAAAATTGTTACAGAATATATCCTGGGACTAAAAAAAAAGTTTAACTTGAGCAGAGAAGTCAAAAAACAAAACCCCAAACAAAACAAAACACTTCAAGCGTCCTTCCTGGGCAGGTGACACCCAGGAATAAGTGTTCTCTAAACACACGGCTGCGTCAACCTGTTACCTTCAAAACGATCTCAAATGCAAAAGTACCAGTGAAGACATAATCTGCGTAACCTAGCATCTGGAAAGCAAGCACAAAATTGAAGCTATTATTGCGAAAGCTGCTTTGGCACATGCAAGGA
Organism: Dromiciops gliroides; assembly: GCF_019393635.1. Classification (NCBI taxonomy): domain Eukaryota; kingdom Metazoa; phylum Chordata; class Mammalia; order Microbiotheria; family Microbiotheriidae; genus Dromiciops; species Dromiciops gliroides. The sequence goes on from NC_057861.1 coordinate 753,241,233, forward strand.
TCAATGAACATGCCTTTACCTTTAACAGGATTTCGACAGTAAAGATGGCTGTGAAAGCATAGTCAAAGTAACCCAGTATCTGCAAGGTACAACAGGCGGTAGAGTGAGGAAAACGGGCTGGCGTTAGTCCGAGCCCCGAACTGACTCCCCCACCCCACCCTGCATCCCCCCTCACACACTGCCCAGGCCCAGGCAGGGATGTTGTCACCTAATGACCCGGAGGTGAACATGCGCACGTGTGAACTGCTCTTCTCTAGCCACCTTTTCTGTCTGAGACCGGAGCATGATGCTTGGCCCTACCTGGGCCCAGCCTGCTAGAGCAAAGCAAAGGGCATAACTAGAGGCACTACCTGGAGGAAGCCTCCCCTGTTCTCATCCGCTCTTGGCTTCCCATGATGAGTGGGGCTGTAAAGTCTCCCCAGAATAACTACTCTCCTCATGACCCTGCTCTGACAGCGCTAAGGATGATGACGGTGTTCCCTTGCTGCCCCCCCCCCCTCCCCTCCACCAGGAGGTAGAAGACCAGTGATTTACACTGTCTAGGTTGTTCCATTAGCAAGAGGGTAAATGGTGCAGATACATCTACTGCCTGAAGGCTGGCAGCCCTGTCTGCATTTCCTGCACCTCCCTGGGCTACAATGGAAGCAAGGAATAAGGAAGCTATTTCTTCAGATGGTGACCATTCCTGTACTCTTATAGGAAGATATGGAAACCTTTTAGGACCCAAGAATACTCCTGTGTTCAATAACACACAAGATCAGAAAATCTTCACTTGCCCAATAATTGAAATATTTCTATTTTCACTCATGGGACACTGTACGAATTTCTTGGTCTACTAATCCCAGAAAATCACAGAGCTAGAGGGGGCATTAAAGATAATGTTCTCCAGCCCCCCCAGGTCACAGAACTGTAACTGAGAAGTGACATAACTTGCCAGAGGTCACAAGGAAAATCCATTATGATAAGAAACTAAGTCTCCTGGTTTGCCAGTTCAATGCTCTTTCTGTGACACAAAAATGTGTTCACTTTATAGAGCAATATCGTTATTATGATCCAGCCCAGGGCAACTCCTTGCCATTCATGTTAAAATAAAGCAAGGCCAATATTTAAATCAAGATTTTCAATAAGAGGAACTGACGGGGGCGGGGTAGGGGGCAGGAATATGGAGTTTGGTTCTTCTCTTAGAAGTCATGTTATTGACGCTGGGTTTTTAAATCCCCTTTAGTCATTTGGAAGCTTGTGTCCTTGTGGGTCAGGCTGCACAAAGTATGTTGAAGTGTACCTGAACGTATCTCCCCATGATCCCCTATTTCACACCAGTATCAGAGGGCAGTGATAAGCCCAAGAAGAAAAGGGATGGCCAAGAACAAGGGTTTGTGACTGGCTGGAGCTGAGACCCCCAAGAGTGAGGAATCCTGGAGCTCCGGGATTCAATTCATGCTCCATTTTCTACCTTTTCACTGGCTGTGATACTTTCCAAGGTCCTGCATTCACAGGACTTGTAAGACCTGTAGAGCCCAGCAGTGTCAGCAGGCAGAAAAGACATTCCCTAAGTGCAGCTTGAGATGAGGGCACACCAAGGGACTCCCCAAGCTTCCCACTGCCCCCACAGAAGGTTGGAGCCTGGTGAGCCTGGCAAACACAACACTCTTTTGTTCATACTAGATGTGTGCACAGAAGTAATTTATTTAATTGTACATGTATTTTATGTGAATAAATATGGCTCAATAGAATTTTTTCTAAATACTATAATTCTTCCAAACAATGAAGTATAATCAGGTTCCAGCCCAGAGATCAAGATCTTTACATCAACAGCAATGTACCATATTTGTTCTTTTTTTAAAAGTGATTTTTATCTCCCTCACAACAGACAGGGTATCCTATGAGTCTGATAAAGTGGATAATATTCCAAATTTCAAAACCAAGGTCTTTGGGATAGCCAGAAAAATGTCACATAGTCACAGTATTTCTGTCTGTGAATTCAGGGGCAACACTGATCTGAAGCCTGTTCTAACTCCAAATCTCTAAAAATCTGATATATTAAAAGAGGTGCCAACCAGGTCAGAGTGGCAAGGACCCCATGACACAATGACCAGCATGGGTGTCTATTTTCATAAAAATCAGAAAGTGAACCCTAATACTGGTGGCAGGGGTGCTCAGTGCAAGGTGGGCAGAGGAAGGCTGACGGGTTATAAAGCAGACTACACATACACACACACACACACACACACACATACACACACTATACACCCTCTTTTATATGAAGAGGTATGTTCGTATATGTCCAAAGTCTTGGCTCAACTGAAAAGCTAAAGAAGGATTAGTCAGGGCAGGACTGATTTCCAGTACAAAGGTTTTTTTCCAGCACATTAAAAAAATGCACCCGTGGAACACCAGTTCTTTGTGATCTAGCACAACCCAAGTGTGTAGGAAACACACCCTCAGTGGTGGGCAAAAGAGATTACAGGGGCTCACTTCCTTGGGAATGACAATTACAGAATGGACCCGAGGAACCTAAGGCCCTCATTTCCTAACAGAGTCAATGTGCCCCATGTCAATGGTGCCCAACAGAACTCCAAGACCCGAAGAGCATAGCAAGGCTGGAGCTCCCTGGAGACCTACAGTTAGACTTCTTGGCACAGCACACACTGAACTGAGTGAAGGGTAACATCTTCCTGCTCTTGCCTTCCACTGCCTGAAAGATTTAGAGAGGGGGTCACCAAAAGGCTGGCACTGGGAGCGGGGAAAGAGAGAGATAAGGCAAGGAGCCTGGGTAACTTGTGGTTTGGGAAAGCACTTGGCCGACTCAATCTGTCAAGTTGAGAAAGAAACTTCTATACATGTTTATGAAATGCAAACTCAGTGGCATATGTGTGCCATCCTTGCCAAACTCTTAGATCATATGGCATAGATTGTGTATAAACAATTTATGGTGTAAAAGGTTTTCCAAAATAAGCTAATCTTTTGGGAAAATCAAAATACAGATTCAGGTTTTCCCTTCAAGCTCTAAATAATACTTTGCCAGACTGAGGATTCCAGTCAGCATAAAGAATGCATTTCAACACTACTACAAGCCTCAAACATATTTTAATTCTTCTACATCAAAAGGGTGCAGAGAAAATGGAATGTGAATTGTTGTAGCACCCCTACGCTGAAACAACCCCACACAGTCTGGCCAAATGAGAAGAAAATGATACCAGGCTGAAAGCCCCCGGATTCACATATAGAGAGTTAGCCCACAAACTTGCTGGCTTACGACATTCCGAAAGGAGTGACTTCGGATGGGGTCTTCAGCGGCCAGCGAAGCACTGCTGAGCATGATGAAGACAAGGATGAGGTTGGTAAAGATGTGGTGATTGATCAGTCTGTGGCAGCCCACTCGAATTCTGAGGAAGAAAACACAACACTCATTTCAGATGCCATCTCAGAGGACTGAGGTATCATTTACAAGTCAGAGATATTTCTATACAGTTCTAAATGATGGGTAAACAAGTTGTTATTCTCACTTTCAGAAAAGAGACAACAAATTTAAAGCAATGATCCAAAATCCTGTACCTTGCTGAAATGCAGTTGTGTCAACCATGGCTTGCAACAACTAATAGAGATTCTGCTTTAAATGTTTTTTTGTGGTCATGGGATTTGACTTGCCAGAGAAGTCTTACTCAGAGAATGGGGATGATTCTGAGTTCTTGACGCTGATTCCAGCAGAATAGATGGTAGAGAAGGGTCCAGAATGGGCCTTTGCTAAAGCTTGGAGAGGCTCAACCCCTAAAGGTTTGCCCCTGAAAGATGGATTCTCTGGTCAAGGCAATCCATGAAACAAAGACTCTGAGCCCCGTATGGCAGCCTGCTGCTGCTGCCATGACCGGGTGAAGAACCAGGCAGAGAGAATGAAGAATTACACAGTTGATCGAATTCTGGGCCCCTAAACCAAAGTCTCTGGTCTGATGACTAGTGAACTGACCCATTCCTTGAGAAGTAGCCCCTCTCCAGACTAAAACGTTATCCCACACTTCCATGCCCCAACAAGGGGCATTTCCCAAGGACTCTATAGGGCACTGTGCGTCTCCCTTCCTAATGCTTGCTTTAAAAAAAAGATGTAACAAGTGCTGTGCGCTGCTTTCAGAACCTTCCTGCTTATCTCTCTTTCCTTGCAAACTCCCTGCTTGTGTATGTTTCCAAGGCCCTCTTTTTCATCACTGTTATTAACCAAGCCCTTCTCTCCCTACTTCCAGTCAGACATCAAACAAAAATCAAGCCAAATGAATCCATGCAGCAGCCTTGTCCAAAGCAGCATGATTCTTTGGCACCATCACTTCTCTGTCAGGAGAGAGGGAAGATGTGTCATCCTAGCTTCTCTGGAGACAAGGCAGGTCATTACACTGATCAGTGATCTGAAGTCTTTCAAATGTTTTTCTTTACAATATTCTTATCCTTCTATGATTGATTCTCCTAGTTCTGCTCACTTCCCTCTGCATCAGTTCCTGCTCCTCAGGATTCTCTGGTATTATTTTTCTTCAGGTGCAACACTGCATCTCATTCATGTACTATAATTTGTTCAGCCACTTGTCACCCCCTTAGATTCCAGTTCTTCTCCATCCCCTTTATGCCCCTCTTCACAATCAGGATATTTATTTTCTTTCTGTCTATTCCTGTTTCACTATACTCCTTCCTATCTCAACTTGTTTCCCCGTGAGCTGGGCATATTTGGACACCAAACAGGCATGTATGTATGCAGGTTCTGAAGGGACACATTTCTTCCCCCTTTAGGTTAGCACTAAATCTTCATGCAGTCCTACTCCAATTGCTAAAATAAATTTGCCTTTCTAGGTGTTTCTAGACTGTTGGTTTAAATCCTAAAGTTTCTATTTCGCTTTCTTTTTTTTCGATCAGAAATGCTTGAACATCATATATCCCATTAAAGATCTATTTGATACTCAGTGTTGAAGGGTGAATTCTTCTTGGTTGTAAGCTCATCTGGAATACTATATTAGAAGATCTCCTTTTCTCCCTGTATTAGTGTCTAGGCTTGTATGTTCTTTCTATCTTCACTGTGCCTTTTGGCTTAGTAGATCTGGGTAGTTTTTACATGTACTTCTTTGAAATACAATGTTCAGGGTTTCTTTTTTTTTAATCATGGTTTTACATCCTCTCTCTTTGACCAGCTTTGCAGATCAGCAGTTTTTTGCATAAGACATCTTACATTTTCTTCTGTTTTTTAGTATTTTTGTTTCGTTCTAATATTACTTCCTATATCATGGAATTAAGTATTTGCTTGATCTAGACTTTTCTTCAGGGTTTCTGTTACTCACATTAAATTTCCTGCTTTCTTGTGTACTTGGTGCAGTGCTTTGAACCATTTAATAAATGCTTCATTTATTCATTCACTTCTAAGATGTTCATTATTCTCCTTTTAATTTTCCTCAAGAGCTTTTTATTTCATTTATTATCTTGTTTCGTTTCTTCTAAGTATTCATGTCCTTATGGAAAATTCTGTTTGCATTTGTTATGGAGTTAGATTTATAGTTGTTTTTTGAAGTTGGGTGTTTTCTTGCAGTGATGCATTTCTCTGGCTTTAGTTCCTGGACTAGCACTTTGTGCCAAGGCCAAGTTCTATGCACTTTTGCATGGCATAGCCTGCCTGCCTGACCTCACTCTTGGCATTCAAGATTCCTTATCTCAACTTCCCGGGTTCAGGTCTCCCCTGGATGGTGCCTGGCAGAGAGTGTTAGAGACCACAGAGTAACTGGGCCTAGGATTTTCTGCTCTGATCACTACCATTCCCAAGGACTTGGAAAATCCCTATCCTGGTTATTGGGTTGAAACAGCTTTCTGGGGAACCCTCCACTCCTGTTGCCTCTGAACAAAGGTCTTTCCAGGCTCCACTATTCTGCAGACAGCTATATGGCACAGCAGATAGAATGTTAGACCTGGAGTTAGGAAGTCTTAGACTCACATCAGATACTAGCTGTGTGATTCTGGGTAAGTCACTTACCTCATCTGCCTCTGTTTCTTCATCTATAAAATAGGGATAATAAAAACACCTATCTCCCAGGGTTGTTGTAAAGATCAAGTGAGAAAATATTTGTCAAGTCCATCACATCTCTGTATACTCTCTGGTGATGGCTACTTCTCCTGGGACTTGTGCCTAACTTGCAACACTGACTTATAAGGAAAACTATACAATGAAGACAGCAGAAAAGGAATATTTACGGATTTGTTTTGCTAAAAATGAAGAAAGCGCTCCCTTCTGGAATGGGGATGATCTTCTCCTTCATATTTAACTCTGAAATTCTACGAGGGCGAGGGCCAGCAGGAACCTCTGGTTCATCTTCTTCTTCCTCTTCCTCTTCACCTACTTTGAATAAAAATGTCTTTATAGGCATGAAATAAAAGACTATACTTTCAATAAAAATAATAAAGAAAACAAATGTGAAACGTAAAACACATACCCATGTAGCACACCCAAACCCTTATATTCACCCTCATTATACATTATGAATACTTCCTAGGCTATGGAAGAACAGGAAAATATTTAGGTATAAGAACAAGGCTCCTTTAGCATCTCATTCTACGACATGACTGCATCTACCTGCAGTCTTCATCTCCCTTTGCAGGGGACACCTTTTCCTCCTAGCTGCTTATGACCAATGGCTTTGTTTTCCAAGGAGAAGCTGGGAGGCTACTCTTCCCCTGCTCTACAACAGAAGCTGATAGGAGGAATGCCAAAACTCTGAGAGTGTGCACTCGATACCCTTCCTCCCAAGGTCCCTGTTGGGTAGACAAAGTCCTATTCCAGTGGTTCCATGTGGAATGAAGATGCTGCTGGACTCTGAAAGGTCATTTCCACAAAGTGGGGCTCTCACTGGTCCTATGCTACTGGCAAGACTAGGGGATAAGGCTGCATGTGCTGTCTGAGCCCCAGCTTAGCTATGGTGGGAAAGGCTTTTTCCCAGAAGGCTGATCACTAGTTGCTGCCCCTTTTTGCTACAACTGTTTATAAAGCACTCTACTAAGCATAAAACTCCAGTCCTGCACCAGTGGAAGGGGTACCCCCACAATGAAAGCATATCTCTTTCAAAGAATCTAAAGTCAGGGGATCAAACCACTGGCAGAGAGTGTTAGAGACCACAGAGTAAATGGGCCTAGGATTTTCTGCTCTGATCACTACCATCCCCAAGGACTTGGAAAGTCCTTTCACTTTTCCATTTAAGGGCAAGTGTATGGACCCAAGAGAAAACAAAAAGAAAATGACTCCTTTCCTTAGACTAGAAGGTTAGACTAGAAGGCTAAGAGGAAATGACAAGACATCTTGAGTGGATGCTTCTTCTACCATTGCTCTGAATGGCTGGTAGAGCCCCAACCTGTTTCCTAACAGTAAAGTCTATGGCCAAACACAGGCTGCTTTTCAGTCACACAGATAATAACCCCCATCCAACATCAAAGGGGTGCTGGGTGCTTTCCCAACAAGAATTATTCACCCCGACTGGCCACTTGTAAGATGGTTGATCCGAGCCAGAACTAAGGTCTGTGCTCAAGGAAAACAGGGAAGTTAACTGGTCTCTAAAGGGGATGAAGACAACAGTACTACACTAGATGAGCTGAATGTCCACAGAAAATGGTAAGTCCACAGTAAATCTGAGCGCTTCCTCAGGAATCTACCTGAACCTTAGGATTTACAAAATAAAGACATACATCTCTGGGGCCAACACCATACCTGGGACATCACAAGGTGGGTAGGGGTCCTTGTCTTCATCTTCTCCTCTATAATCATCGATTATAACCTGCAGCAACGGAAGGAGGTCTAGCATGAGGAGAAGCAGCCTTATGTTGAATGCATCACAGAACAACCACATGTCCTATCTGACCTGAGTGAGACTAAAGGCCTTCCCAGGGAATATAAAGACAGGAAAGCCAGAACACTCAAGTAATCTTTGCATCCGTGACAAAAAACAGGTGAGAACAAAAGAGGAAGAGATGTAACTCTATAAAGTTATGCTCAACTGGGAGCCATTAAGTAGAATGACTGAGCGTCCCTGATGAGCACAGCCCATTTGAGCCCACTCATTTCTTCTTAGGAGCCCTCAGGAATTAATGAATGGTTCTCATCTCCCACCCTTTCTTCAAGCTGCTGAGGCTCTGCCTCCACAATGCAGTAGATCTAGGCTGGCAATTCTTCCCTCATTCCCTTCAGAGTGATCATGACCAGTTCGATCACCCATTGCTGGGCACCATGGAAATCACACAGTCAGTGAGGATCTACTGCATGCCCTGATTTATCAAGGCTTCACTGCACTTTGGCACTTCGACCACAGACAATGGTGGTGTGACCAACAGAGCCCACCATAAATGGACCTGCAGGCCACTTACAGCACAGTATGCCATAATGGAACAGAAAGGAACACTCTGGAACAAACACCTTGTGATCACTGTTGGCCATTGGGTTGACTTCTGGCTTGTCATTCTTTTTATTCTCCAGACTCTCCTTTCTACAAAAAGAAAACACAAACAAATGTCAAAAATAATGCCAATCACTCTGAACTGATGATGCTTCCCTGAAAGACAGGATTAGAAACATTTACCATGAAAAAATAGCATTGCTCTACCCAAGTACTTTCCATTAGTCTCTATGTGCTAAATTCATTAAGGATATCTTACTGAAATTCTCGCCCCAAAGACCATATCATCTATCACATAATTTACTTTATGATACTAAAACTAATTACATCAATTCTTTAAACACAAGAATATTTCTAATCCCAATCTCAAATTTGGAGGCAATGGAACCAAAATGTTTGGCTTCAGGTTAAGATCCCGGCTTTTTTAGTCCTGATTTCCAATTATGCCACAGTTGAGGTGGATGCCTTTTGAACTCACTGCATTGCAGGGCCCGGTAACTGGGGTTTTTCCATGCCTTACATCAAATGGTCAGACCTCCTGAGCTTTCAGCTAGGATTCAGTGGCAGCCCTTGGAGGTCACCTATTTTAACCCCTCCTTTGACAGATGAGGAAACAAGCCCACAGAGCTGGGGGCCTTCGTTAGATTCACTCAGATTGGCTGCCTCTCCCCTGTACCCAGAGCTCTAGACTGGACTCCATTTACCTGGCAGTCTTCTTCCTTTCCTTTTCCTCTGCTTCCTCTTTCTGGGCAGTATTCAGACTTTCAGCATCAGCCAAATTGTCCACAGCAATGGCCAAGAAAACATTCAACAGAATATCTAATCCAAATCATTTTAAGGATACAACATACACTTTCAATTTGGTTTGATCTTTGTTCTTGTGGAAATAATCAATGGAAAAAGCATGCCAACCCTGTTCCCAGGCAGGTGTCACATCTGATGTCTAGACACGGTACCAGATGACTTTGGAAAGTTAGAGAAGCCACAAGGATATAGAAAAAGAGACAAAATGCCAATCTGATGTTAACCTTTTTTTTGGACTGAATCCGTGATTTCAACAGTGAAGAAATTTCCTAGACCATGGTGAGAGGAAAATGGTTTTAGAAGGTCGTCTGTGGCACGAAGAGGTTAAGGGCCTCCCACAGTGTGTGTCAAAGGCATGACCTAAGACAGGTCTTCCTGAGTCTTGGGCCAGGGCCAGCTTTCTCTCTACCGTGTCATACTTTCCATGTAAAGGCTGTACAAAAATTGAGGCTATCTCCTGGGAAATGTGTGTGTGTGTGTGTGTGTATAAAAATATGCACATACACAAATATATGCACACATATATGAAACATAAATTACACACATCTAAGATGTGACTAGTAACATTACTGCTTAGCAAACGTGGTCTGGGTATATATAGCTATATGAATCCCACCTTTCCAAGTAATCCTCCAGGAGGCTGTCTACTTATTTTACACAGAGGCTGGGCCTACTGTTCACAGCTGTAAATCATATTTGGAAAACACAAGTGAGCAAGCCTGAGCACTCTTCAGAAAGTCATCCATAGTGTACTCCAAGTTTTCTCCTTTGGAGGTGCACGTGATTTTCAAGACAAGTCAGAAGTTACATAAGTCAAATCTAGCGAACTAGGACCACCAAACTAACCACTTTTCCCTTTTCCTCCTTTTTTAAAAAGCCCAACATAAAGGAACAAGATGGCTTTTTCTTGATAGGAGCATTGAAGGCAATTTCAAACTGAGTGTCTACTCTTTTGAGCAATGACAGACTCTTTAGAACAGGCAGATGGGCCTCTCCCAGGAAGAGACACCGGGGGTTAGTAAATAGCCAGTTCCCAAATGTCTCCCTTCTCTTCCTCCTCCATGTGCTCTCCATCCATTCTCTAAGGTGGAGGTGAAGAAGGTATGGGAAGTGTGGGAGATAGCCAACGCAAAGACATGGAGATGGAAGATGAGTACAGTATATGAGGAACAGAGAGAAGGCGAGTTGGGCTGGACCTCAGACTGTAGACTATAAGGCAGGAAATATAGATTGGAAACAGGTATTTGTGTACATGTTGTCTCTCCTCATAGAGTATAAGCTCTTTGAGGGTAGGGATTATTTAACTTTTTTCTCTTCGCATCTCTGGTGTCTCACACTGACATATAGTGGACAATTCACTGAAATGTTGGTCGATTGAGAGTAATTGCTATTATGTTATATAGACAGTTAATATGCCATGTTTCTGCCCATGACCTATATATGCGATTACTGCACACAACTCTTTTACATGTTCTATGTACCATCTATCACACAAGGCTTGTATTTTTTATTTTATACATACAACATTGTCACTGATGCTGGGATTGTGTGGAATGAATTATAGTGCTTTGGTGTACTGTGGTTAGCTATGTGACATTCTCATGTACATGTAACTGCATTATTTTAACATCTTTTAAGGAGACTGGCTATATTAATTATATGACCATGTTTTCTATTAATTTCTTTAATTGTGTGATATACTAAGTTCTGTATGCTGTGCTACATATACAGAGATATCTTGATGGCTCCCAGTCTGATAGAGACTGCAGATTCTTCACTAGAGGAGGAAGTAGAGCAGCACTTAGCAGAGTGTCTGGCATCCAGTTAAGTGTTTAATAAATGCTTGTTGACTTGACTTGGCATAATTTGTCCCATTACTATGGCAAAAAAATCTTTTAGTTCTGAGTCCAGAGGCACAGTAGTATGAAAACGCCTGAGGTGCAGAATTCTTCCTTTTTAAAAGAAGCTACTATATGGCATCTACTGCATCTCAGGCTATCTTGAGTCATCTTGACTCAAATTTGTCTTGCCACTGGACTTTGATGACTCCAGAAGACGGAGTGATACTGATGACTTTGTACAACTCTGCCTTACTTAAATCCAATTCCTGAGCAAGTCAAGACATCACCCTGTGATGTCATTGGCCCTCTTTGAAAATGAAGGATGAACAACATCTATGGGACTCTCATACAAAGGTCTTTGGACAAGATTCCAACGGTAGAAACTCCATATAGAGTTGGTGGAATCCACCATCCCAAACAGGGTCACCTTCATGCATTCTCTTAGAGCACATCCCCAACTTCCAAGAAGTTCCCTCCACACCTCCAACTCTCCCTTTTCTCTCTTTTCCTACCAAGGCTCAGCCCAGGCACCACCTCCTCCAGCAGCCCTTCCCTCACCTCTCCAGAAGAAAACATTTTCTCCCTCCTCCACAAACCTTGGAGCTGTTGTCTGATCACTTCTTTGTCCTCAGCATTTCCTGTGCTGTTCTATACTTCTCTGGGTACATATAAAAATGTCCAAAACCTCATCCCAAAAGAGGTCTGGATGATGTCATCTTGTTCTGGGACTCTTGGGGTCTAATAAAGTACCTTGCATACATTGGTTGAATTTTCTGCAATCATTCTTGAAGCATGAAGGGTGGAGCAGAAGTAGTTCCTGCTTTGAATTAAGAGGATCTGGGTTCAGATTCCAGCTTTCTCACTAACTGGTTTTGTTACCTTGGACAAATGACTTGAATTCTCAATAACCCCTATGTGTAAAATGGGAACAATCACGACACTATTGACCTCAGAGGCCTGCTGCTAGGGTCCTAAGAGATGATGTACGAAGAGTATTTTCTAATCCATAAACTGCCACATAAAATGAGCCCAATATTCTTACCACAGTTTCTTGAGCAAGTAAACCATATTATTTTTTTAGTGAGGCAATTGGGGTTAAGTGACTTGCCCAGGGTCACACAGCTAGTAAGTGTTAAGTTTCTGAGGCCGGATTTGAACTCAGGTACTCCTGACTCCAGGGCCGGTGCTGAGCAAGTAAACCATATTTTAATATTTTATTTTGGCTTTGAAAAAGTCTTTTGTATGGCTTCACACAAAACTTATTTAAAATATTGATTTGCCATAGGATTGAGAGAAATATTTTGTCCTGGATAGGAAATATGCTTAGAGACAGGAAACAAAAGGAAGGTTTAAACAGACATTTCTCTAGATGGAGAAATCATAACGATGCATAATCAATATTTTTATGGCATTTTTATCAACAATCTAGAAGAGAAAATCCATGGTTGAAACTTTCCAACCATCAAATGATAGCCACCTGGCTGGTAATCTCGAGCATGGGCTAGCTTCAAGTAATACATTTAGGAGACAATCATCCTAACCCTACTTATGAGATGATGGGCCTTACACTGTCAGCTATAACCCAGGAAGTGCGGAGCATCATCAAGAGAGATAGCAAAAAACAAACCAAAAAAACTATCCTTGAACAAAAATAGGGTATATGTATACCTAGGGACTGTTCACAGTTCTGGCCACTGTTATGCAAAAAATACATAACTGAGCTATAGGATATTTGGAGGAAGGCAACTAAAAGACCTAGGAAATGGAGGAAATTTCTTGGTAGGAGAGTCCTTATTAGGACTGACTTCAGTCAGGAAATATGAGGTCTAAGAGGTGGCAAAATAGTAGAATTCAAGGGTATGCCTTGAAGATGGAAAAGGGTTAGTTTTAGAATAAAGTGATACAGCCATTGTAAGGACTCAGAATTTATCACCAAAATATGAATTATGAAATATAAATAGGTTCAGGAAGGACTAAGAGAAAATTGAGGATGGCATCTCCTCATTCGAATTCTCTGTAATATCAAACTTGGGTTCTTACTAGCTGAGTGACCCTGGGTAAGTCACTTAACCTTCATTGCCCCACAAAAAAAAAAATCAAGCTTGGGTTGAGGTTATAGTAAACAACCATACCCTTCTACAAACACTGTTTGATGTCTCCGTCAGATGTAGAACATGGGCTAGGGAGACACCACTGGTTTTACCCACATATCATATGGCAGCTTTAATTCTGAAAAGTCTATTGGGAATTAAAATGAATAAAGTACTTCCCAAAACAAAGTGAAAGAGCTGATCAAAGTAATAACCTATTAATATGCCATCACAACCTTACTGCTCTTGGTCATCACTGAAGGATACAATTCCCACAAATAAAGAGGATGATGAAGTATATACAGACTATCATTCCTGAAGAAGACGGGCCCCCATAAGCCATAATTCCATCATACATGACAGCATTCCAGTCTTCACCTGTAAGAATCTAAGATGCAAATGTTAGTTGTCACTGCTAGAAGAGAACCAAGATCTTTTTTATTATTTTACAAATATTTTGACTCCTAAAAATATTCACAGGATACCTGAATATGCCCCAAACTTTTCCACTACATTTAATATTAGATGAATCTATCCAATTCATACATTGGATGTAAAACAGAAACAGAGCTTCATCTCTGTACACTTTCTCATACAATGTATTTCCATTGCCCCATGCATGTTTATAGAACCCTAACAGGCATAGATGACACGGCTCACATTTTCCAATTCAGTCTCCTCTCATTCAGAATCCTTAGGGCTAAGTCAAACCATTACAAAATGAATTCAGATAAGCATTGACAGTGATAAAATAAAATCTCTACTGGTTCTTTCCCTTCCACTCAGCTGACTAACTTTACCAGATGGAGAGATGCTATTTTAGCTGTCCAGCGTGCTGTTTAGATGACCCTTTCTGTTAAAGCATCTTCTAAGCAAGAGAGAGATTATGATCTGTAACCACACCAATGCAATCACAAATGGGTTAAATATTGAAGTTATTTAGATTACCACAGGCCAAGTCAGACCAAGATTAAAAGAAAATGGGGGTGGGGAGAGAAAATAGGGAATAGTCAATGAAGAATTTTCATTAAAATATAAAAACATCAGCCACAGTGGAAATGTCTTCAGGGTACAGATGCTTGAGTCATTAGGAGCACCACTGCTAACGCTCAGGTCTGACAACAGAGTCCTTGGGCTGACAGATGTTTTAAGTTGGCCTCTTGGTCTTAGCCAAAGGGATTTTGCTTAGGCTGTATTAAGAAGGTGGTTCTGAAGAGCTCCTAAGAATGATCTTTTTGAGCCTCCTTCCGAGTATACCAGGGCGGTTAGGCAGAGCTGTGGGTAGAGTGCAGGTCCTCATCTTTCTGAATGCAAATCCGATCTCAGGCACTTCCTAGCTGTGTGACCCTGGGCAAGTCACTTAAACCTGTTTAAACTCAGTTTCCTCATTTTTAAAATGAGCTGGAGAAGGAAATGCAAACCACTCCACTTCTTTGCCAAGAAAACCCCAAATGGGGTCATGAAGAGTCAGAAATGGCTGAGCAACAACTCCCTATACACCTCCCCATATTTATTCTAACTAGAGAAAAATAATCTTGCTCTGGACGGTAGATTCCTCTCTGCATAGCCAAGAGGCCTTGCTTAATAGTATCTAGTGCTTTATATGAATCACAGAATGTGAAGGGCTCAAAGACAATTTCCTATCCAATCTGTAGGACTGTTGTCAATACAGGTTTGACAGATGGCGATCCGTCGTCCTCTGATTTAATACCTCTAGTGGCAGGGAGCTAATTCCCTCTGGAGACAGTCTGTTCCATTTCTGGAACAACTCCAGTCATTGAGATTTTTCTAATCATGACATAATTTCACAGGATCACATGATCACACATCTAAAGTTGGAAGGGACTACAAAGCCCACCTAAGTCTAACCTCTTCTTTTGGCAGATGGGGAGACTAAGGCCAGAGGTGGTGCTGACTTGCCAAGAATCCCCCATGAAGCACGAGTCCGAGGCAGGACCTGCACCACATTGCCTGCACCCATACCCAGCCCCAGACCCTCCTGCTGCCCTGGCCTTCTCCTCAGTTAAAGCCCTCCGGGAGCCAGAGACCATCACCACAGCTCCCAGAAATGCCCTCCAGTCCACTCCTCATCAGGCTCAGAAGCAGATTTCTACAAGTTACATTAGTGAGAATCACCATGGCAGAGGAGACAGGGAGCTGGTGAGGGAGTTAGAAGATGCCGGTTCAAGGCCCAGCTCTGACACAAACTAACTGAGAGACCCAGGCGAGTTGTTTAATTCCTCACTGTCTCTGGCAATTCTCTAAGACTATAAATAACAACACAGATGCCAAAAGGAATTGGTGGGAGGCGGTTCTTCATTGGGAATCCTCTGTACCAATGAAATCAGAGGTCCAGCATCCCCTGTAACAGATGGAAATCTGACATAATAGAGTTCATTAAAACTCACCAACCCGGGGCAGCTAGGTGGTACAGTGGATAGAGCACCGGCCCTCGAGTCAGGAGGACCTGAGTTCAAAACCAGCCTCAGACACTTGACACTTACTAGCTGTGTGACCCTGGGCAAGTCACTTAACCCCCATTGCCTCACCAAAAACAAAACAAAACAAAACAAAAAAACAAAACAAAACAACAACCCACAGAACTTTCAGCAGATTGTGGCAAATGTGTGGAAGGCACAGGGGAGCAGAGTTAGGCAGACTACATGAAAATTTAGCTATTAGAACTGTCCAGTATGGAAACAGCTGCCTCAGGAAGTGACTGACTCTCCTTCTCTGGAGGATAAGGTCCAAATGGAGGGGGGGGAGCCACCGTCAGAGATCTTGGTGGGGCGAAGGGACTGTTCAGGATTCCTGAAAAGCTGATGCCTCGGGCCCCTTCCAAGTTCTGAAGTCCTCTGATTCTGCAGAGTGACTGAACTGCAAAGGACTTCAGATGTTACGGAAGTACAACTATCTGATTTTTACAGAGGAGGAAAGTGATTTGGAGAAATGGCATTATAAGTTTATACAGTGAGGTAGCAACAGAGGGAAGATGAAACCCCACTCTCCTGACTTTTTATTGCTTCTTCACCTGATGCCAGCCTTAGGAACAGAGCAGGGAAGGGCATCGATGCCACATAACCTGACTTTCTAGCATGATCTAATGAATGCCACACATGCTCAGCTGCACAAATGCAGCTGCACTGGCCGGACAGAAAAGAAGACACTGGCACTTGCTTACTTTAGTGTCAGAGCTCAGATAAAAGCACAGCTCCTTCTCTTCCATGCCTTGCAGGCAAGTCTAACATCACCCTTCCAAAGGCAATCTGCTTGGAAATGAGTTGTCCAGGCACACTGCTTTGTATCATTCTACTTGAATTGGGAGATGAGCAGAGAGCAGGCACCATATTTCAGGAAGATGATGTTATCCAGCACTTCAGAAGGAATGAACTTTCTCCTCATTTGTTTTGCATTAACATCTCTAATGATCGAAATAAGGCAATGACTAAATCAAGTTTAATGACGAAGGCTAAATTTAATGGCAAACATGAAAGCGGCATCACACAGAGAAATGGAATAAGATGTACAACAAAAGAATTCCAGGATATAGGTGCACCAGGGCAGTAACTTATGCATAGAGGGACAGTTTTAAAAGGAGCAGAACAACCATAATTGTCTTCTGAAGAAACAAGATGGCCGTGCCCTCTGAGGGGCCTCAGGCCTGCTCTCTCACCTGGATGGCCTCTGAAGAGGAGGAGCTCCCCTGTAGCTGCTGACCCAGGAACCTCTGAGACCGTTGCTACAGCCTCTTAAGCAGTAGCCCTGGCTCTGCCACCCCTCCACTCCATCCTCCCAGAGCTGTTCACTTGATTTTATGTATGTATGTATGTATGTATGTATGTATGTATGTATGTATTTTTAGTGAGGCAATTGGGGTTAAGTGACTTGCCCAGGGTCACACAGCTAGTAACTATTAAGTGTCTGAGGCTGGTTTTGAACTCAGGTCCTCCTGAATCCAAGGCCAGTACTCTATTCACTGCGCCACCTAGCTGCCCCTACTTGATATTTCTTAAACGTAGGTCTGGTTCATTCGGGTCCCTACAAAAACATCTCGGAGGGCTCTCCTACTATCTCTAGGATAAACTCCTTGGTCTGAAAGACCTCCACAATTTGGTTACCACAGAACATTTCCAGTCTTAGTGCATATTACTCACCTTTATGTATTTTCTGAGCTAGTTAAATGGGCCTGACAGCTGTTCCCCTCCCATGACAGTCCATCTACCTCCTTGACCCCTAAGTGGTTTTCCACTCCTCACCGTGGCTGCTCCCAAAGGCTGGGTGTCTTGGGCCCTCCTCTTTCCTTCTAATTTACTCTTTCTGTGTCAGTAACCTCATCTGTTCCTGTGGGTTCAGCTACCCCCTCTATAGAGATGCCTCCCTGAATTAGATGACCCATCCCATTTCTCCCCTGAGCTGCAGTCTTGTAACACCAATGGCCTATCATTTTAAACTGGATGTCCCAAAGACATCTCACAGTCAGTCTGTTAAAACCGAGCTCATTCTCTTTTCCCCTAAAATCTCTCTTTTCCAAACTTCCCTACCTTGTTAAAGACATCATCATCTTCCCAGTTTCCCAGGTCTAGAACCTTAGAGCTATCCTAGACTCATTCTCCTTTCCCCCACATATCCAATTCATTACCAAATCTTGCCCTTTCTACCTTCACAATATCTCTGGCCTCAGACTCCTTTTCCCTGTTCACCAGGCTGTCCCCTTAGTCCAGGCCTTCCTCACACCTTCTCAGCACAGCATCGCATCCTCCTCTGAAATAGTCTCCCTGACTTAAGTCTCTGCATTCTTACTGCTCAGCCTCTCTACTACTGTCCAAGTAATTTTTCTCGACCACAGTTCTCAACCTGACTCCCCAACTCAGTCGACTCAAGGAGCTTCCTCTTTCCTCTAGGATAAGACGTAAAATCTGCACGCTGGCTCCATGGAGGTTTCCCAGCCTTGCTGGACATTGCTCCCCATCTTGCTCTCTGCACTTCCTACCCAAGGTCTCTGGGAACCCCCACAGCTCTCAGCCCACTCTCCTTGCAGACCCTCCTATCTGTGCTGATTCTACATGCTCTCGGGAGAAGAGAAGCCCCCAGAAGAGCAGCAATCGCTTGGTTTACAACCCTAGTCCCCCGCACAGTGCCTGCAGCCAACTGATCCTCCATCCATGGTGGGACCAAGGAGAGAGAAAAGTTACCTGAAACACTGTTAAAAGAGCTTGAGGAAAATTATCGAAGGTGCTCCTCTTTGTCTGGGTCTCATCAAAGTTAAATTTTCCCCCGAACAGCTGCATTCCCAGCAACGAGAAGATGATGATGAAGAGGAAGAGTAGGAGCAACAGGGAAGCAATGGACTTCATTGAGTTCAGCAGAGACGCCACCAAGTTGCTTAGAGATGTCCAATGCCTGTGAGTGAAAACGTGGGTTAAAACAGACCCAGCTGGGTGCGTACCCAGGTGACATTCAAATAGCCAAACTCTCTCAGGGAAGGGAGGCAGCTCCAGCTCTCTTACCTGGTCACTTTGAAAATGCGCAAGAGGCGCACGCACCGAAACACGGAGATACCCAGAGGAGACATGATTTCCAACTCTACCAGGATGGTCTCAGTGATCCCGCCGCACACCACAAAGCAATCAAACCGATTGAAAAGGGAGACAAAATAGGCCTGGAGGCCCAGGCTGTACATCTTGACTAGCATCTCACAGGTGAACATGGCCAGGAGAACCTTGTTGGCAATATCTGGAAAGGCAAATGGTTCAGAAATCTGGGTGCTCTGACCACTGGACACATCTTCCAAATGAGCGCTCCCTTCTACCGCCCATCTTTGGTCACCAACATATCCTGCAAGCTTGGGGGAGAACAGTGTAGCCTCCAGCACTGCTGGGCCCAACTACCCTGTCCAAATGGGTGGGTCCCTCACATATTCTCGTATCCAAAGGCTAGGTCCTAAATTCAGGCTACATTTCAGCTACCAACATTCACAATTTTATCTCCGTTTGATCATACTTATGATTCTGTTCTTCTTGGTCATGTGAAATGTGTTCTCTAACAATGTTCTCCTCCTCAGCAGGATCCAGAGTTCCCATCCTGGCTCTGCTACAGACTAGGAATGGGTCACTGGGCAAGCCACCTGGCCTCTGTGGGCCTCAGTTCCTCACTTGTTAAGTGAGGAAGTCTGGACCAGAGGACTTCTGAGGGACCCTTCAACCATCAATGTCTGAGGATGAGGGTGATGACGATGAATACTCCACACCTCAACCCAGGAGGTGACCCTGAGCTGTTGGAGGCTGTGCCCCAGGGGCAGGAGCGTGGACAGGTCTGCCCAAGCTGGAAAGGCTTTGCAAGGCCACAGGGCTAGCAGAGAAGGTGACGCTGCTAAATTCAGAGCGAATGGCTAGCACAGGGGCTGCAATTACTGGTTACAGAAGTCTCCAGAGTCCCTGTGTGATGGAAGGCCTGAAGCCTGTGGTGGGGGAATGTCTGTGCTGGTGCAATTACAGACCTCTTAAAAACTAAGGTCTCTGAAAGGTGTTCTTTCTCTTCTCCTTTCAGAGTTCCCTTCACCCCAGGCCAGATTCTCTTTGTAACAGTCTACTCATGCCCCCTCACACTTCAAGTTCACTAACTGCCTCCCCTGCAGCAGCTTCCTCTGATTGGCTAGTTCCTCCCAGAAGTTCCACATTCAGGAAGTAGCCACGCCATCCATCTTCTCATTCTCCGTCAGCCTCCACTCCAGGAAGTTTCTAGACTTTCTTGACCATGCCTCAGAGTGGCTCCTGTTCTCTCACCCCTCACCCTTCAGTTTCATTTATCTGTTGTCTTCCCCCATTAGTAGACAAGCTCCTTGAGACAAGGGGTGGTCTGTCTTTCTGCTTGTATTTATATTCCTGGTTCTTATCACAGTGCCTGGCACTTAATAAATGCTTACTGACCCATAAGTAAGAATCCCCCACCCCAAGTTCTTAGTGGCAGCATCAGTGCAGGGCAGCCCTAATCAGCTTGTTGGAATGGAGTAGAGGGAGTACAATGTCATCCTGAGCAGAGGCAGTGTGGCTCAGTGGATGGGGTTCAGGACCAGGACCTGGGGTTCAGCAGGTCTGGGCTTCTGATCACAATGAGCTACACACAAGTCACTTCCCTCTGAGCCTCAGTTTCCTGTCCTGTAACATGGGGCTGAAAAGACCCATAGTGTCTCTCTCGTGAGGTTGCTACAAGGCATGAGATAATCTCTATGAAGCATTATGTCAGTTATTTTTCTCAGTCATGGATGGTCTAACTACAGCGTTCACGTGACACAAATGTGGAGATCTCACTGAGTTGAAGCTATTTCTTAAATTTTCATATTAGCACTCATCAGAATTGTTCGCTCTTAATTCCCCAGGAAGCTAGACTCCGGGCTCAGGTCTCTGAGCAATCCAAAACAAAGAGAAAGCACTTTCTTGTCATACCTTGAATCTGGGTCAGCCAATCAGGCTGATTATAGTGTTCTGAGGAAATTGTCAAGGTGTTGAGGAACACTAAGAGGATCACCAGCCAATAGAACGAAACCGATTTCACTGCGGCTCGGCATCTTCTTCGATTGAAACGGTGCCAGCGACGCCAACGTCGGCTGAAATACAAAAATGACTTGATTCCCAATATGAAAGTCTTGCTACCTGAATGGGCGCTGACTGAGCTCTGAGAATGGCAGTGAACAGAAGGGGGGATGGGAAGGATAGGGGAGGGAGTGTGGACAAGGAATGAGACATCTTCACTTCCAGAAGCAGTGATTTTTGCTGGCCTCAAAACCTAAGTTTTGAGATGCCTGCCTTGGTTTTCACCATCCTTATCAGCTGCGTTTTAGTGGCCCTGTCTAACTTCCTTGCTAAAGAATGTTTTATATGTAATTCAAACTCTGAGTATATCACTTCGACATGAAGAGTCAGTTTATAGATACATAAAAGGAAAAATAACACTTACATACATATATATACACACACACAATATATAGAGACAGTCTGTTCAGTACAGCTATGTGTATGTGAAAATTTCTTTGGACAAAGTCATATACTAAATGTTATAATTATGCCTGGGCTTTTTGAGCCATTAGACAGACTTTATTGGAATAAACATTATCCAGAAAGCATGACCCACCTCCCCCACAAAAAAGGTATCTTTCAATTCTTTTCTTAAGCCTTGCCAGTCCTTTCTGAGCTTGGCAGAGCCATCAATTCTACATGAGTCTTCCCACTGAATCATCAGCTGCCCTTTAGGAGTAGTGATGCTCAAATACACCTTCATGAACAGAGCTAATATTGAATCATATTTTCATAAAAATAAAATGAGTCCAACCAAACAGACATGTAGTGAGCTCCTTCCACCCACTTCAGGTTCCTGTTTGTAATTATGGAAAATATTCTCTTGCTTAGCCAGACTTACTATGAAAAACATCTCATGCCACAGGGGATCATTTTCTTCATTCACCTTGAATTGGTGCTGACGTCTACCAATGAACAAGAGAGCCAATAATGCTGAGGAGATGGCTCAGCAGGGCCAACTGATCCCTTGCTGATGACAAGACTGGGTTGGGGCGGGGGAGGGGTTCCTAGGCTATGAGTGACAGGGCAGGGATGGACAAACTACATTAATGGAGCCCTCTGTATTTAGCTAGAGACAAGTGACCCTGTGACAGTGTGGGAAGATGGCGACGCTCGCTCTGCCTGTGAAAAGGAAAGTTTGCTCTCCCCCTGAAATTGCTCCCAGTGTTTACAAAGGTGGTAGAGGAATAGCAGCAAATATTCCGTGGGATTTGGAAAACTTCTAGCCAGGAGGTCAAGGCCGCCATAATACACTTCTGAGTTTCATTACACACACGTGCTACATGGTAGGAACTCTTGACCATAAGGCAGGTTCACCCAAGCCAACCATTATGGGAATAATGGAATACTCATAGGATTTGGACATTGGAACTAAAAGGGGCCTTAGTGTTCATCTAGTCCAATGCCCTCATTTTATGATGTGGAAGCTGGAGCCCAGAGAGAGTTAAGTGACTTGCACAAGTTGACTATAGTCATGGATAGTAGAGATAGGATTTGAACTCGGATCTACGTACTCTAAATCCAGTGATGCTCCCTTGTCTAAGACAAAATGACATCTATGGAGAAGAAAGACATGGACCTGTGTTGCCACTGCTCTCAACATGTGTGTGTGTGTGTGTGTGTGTGTGTGTGTGTGTGTGTGTGTGTGTGTGCGCGCGCACGCGCGCTGCCTCCCTGAGAAGCTGCAAACTGCACGGCAGCAGAGGAATCTCTTGTTCAGGGCTGGGCAATGACTAGAGCATGCACTGAATCAAGAGGTGGCTGGTTGATTTTTCAAATTAAGTCACCAACTTTTATAATGGCTCAATATTGATTTCTATTAAAGTGTGTGTAAGGGGGAGGGTGCATATGGAGGAGGACACTGGAAAGACAAGAATAAAGAACCAAACAGAAATATGGTCAAAGGAAAACTACTGACCTGAGCTTGGATTTGGAGATTGCTTGACTGAAAGACACAAAAACCAAAACATATTGTTGAGAAGATTCATGTGCAACATTTCCCATGGTCCTTTGTATCTGTCCAGCGGCTGTTGCTCTGTAGGGCTGAGTGTGGACTACAGAGACCCTCCCCCAGTCCATCCCTCTGGACTCCACAGAAGGCCCACCATCCCTGAATGAGCCATGGCATCAAACACAAGGCTGAGAGTTCCCAAATGATGTGTTGTCGCCTCTCCCTCAGCCCTCAGAGGAGAAGTCTGGCCGAGCCCTTCCTTTATAGTGAGTGCTGGGCCCACGAGGAGGAGTGTTCAGTAGGACGGGTACCAGGCCCACACTGCACCACAAACTCCACTATTAAAGCCTGCAGCACATAGCTCTTAACCTCACTCCAGCTATCCTTTGGGATGGTGGCCTGTTTTTTCAGAGAAAGACAAATTCTTTCTCAAAATCCACCTGTTCCATTGGGAACATGAGCAGCTGCCATGCACCCGGTTAAAGTGGCCTAAGCAGTGTGCAGTAGCCCAAAGGCAGTGGAGCAGCAACACAGCCTGCAGTAAGAGGAGCCCCCCACCCCCGATGGCTTTTGTGGCCTCTCCCCACTCAGAGAGCCTCAGGCAGGGCTGTAGCTGGGATAGTATTTGGATGAAAAAGGCTCTGGCAACTTTGGAATCCCAAAGCCTGATCTGCCACTCTTTTCTTAAAAGCACACACCCAAAATCAGTCTATAAAGAGTGAGTGCTCTGCCCTTCCAGCCTATGCCCAGAGACCCAGAAGCTCAGCATCATCGTCCTTACCACCAGCACCAGCCTGTGGAAGCGCAGGTGGAACGTTCTCAATTCCCTCCCACACTCTGGCCCAAGGAGCACATGGACCTCGTCGGTAGTGGAGTGAAATCCGCACACTCACCATAAACGACCACAGCAGCCTTGGTTCTCTCCTTCTCCACTGATGTTTTCAGTGTTCACAGACTCTGTCTCGCTCGTGGGCATACTTGCTGTGGAGAGAGAATGGACGGCTCAGAGAGAGGGATGGCTAACGGCCTCGTGTGGATGGGCATCCAAAGAGCTCCTCCCCTTTGCCTCACCCAGGATATCTCCAAGCCAAAGGGAGTGGTGTCTTGATGTGGCTTTTGTAACAAGGATTTTGGCAGGCAATGCGAACGTTTCCTCTTGTAAGGTTTGTGTCCTTTAGTGCCTTCTCGGGGTTGTTGTGCAGTGAAAAAGTCCTTCCGAGTCCGACACTGAAGGGAAATCCCAGCAGGCCCAGGATTCTGACCTCAATAAATAACACTCTCCTAGCCTGCTCACCCCTATGAAGGGCACTTATTTGTTATTGAAGAAGCCACTGGGTATGAGGTTCTAGGCTGGGGAAGGTACCTCTCCAGGCTCACTAGCCTTTGGGTAGATACGTGGCCTGCAATGGGGTTACTGCAAAATATGTTTTGTAAAGAGAATGTTTTTAAAGATTCATTAGGAGGTATATGTGTATGCAATGGAGGCTTTGGAGTGGGGAGTGGGGGTGGGAAGAACTACTTTTAAGAATCCCTTTTGTAGGGGCAGCTAGATGGCGCAGTGGATAGAGCACCGGCCCTGGATTCAGGAGTACCTGAGTTCAAATCCGGCCTCAGACACTTGACACTTACTAGCTGTGTGACCCTGGGCAAGTCACTTAACCCCAATTGCCCCACAAAACAAAAAAAGAAAAAAAAAGAAAAAAGAATCCCTTTTGTAAATCAAAGACTCCTTAAAGAATACAAATAATCACCTCCTGACTGATCTGTGCCCTAGGATTTTTACTTTAGAACATGGGCCACCTCTGCTTTGAGGACCAATACCCAAAAAGGTTCCAGAAAGCTGATGAAGAATGGGAAAAGGAAGGCTAGTAGGAGAAGAGTATCCCATTTGTATTTAAACTAAGGAGACACAGAGCACAAGAGAGTTCCCTGTGGTTGCCATGGCCACCTGGTCATCTGGAAGAAACTTCTCTGGAGAACATTACCGACCATATCACCTGCAGAGCACCAATGCCACACACGTGAAAGAAACTGTCCCCAGAAAGAGCTATAATCCAAAGAAGGCATGAAAGTGGGTTCCACATTCCACACACTAGAACAAGACTTTCAGTTTCTGACCTGAGAAATTTATCCTCATTCATAGAAGTCAGAGAGGGTGAAAATCAATACTAAAACCAGTTTACCTGCTACTGAAATGACAGTTCTTGCCACAGCTTATACAGAATCCTTCCTAGTAGGGGCAATGGGATACCTATCGCTGTCCGAATGAGTTTTGCATGGAGGCCTGGTCACTACAGAGAAAAATAAGGTCCCTGAACACAGGGACAACTTCATTTGGGTCCTTGTGCCTAGTAGTAGGTGTTTAATAAATAAATGTCCGTGATACTGAAGTGCAGACCTTTGGCAATAAATGATGAAGATGAAACCTGAGGCAAAGTGCCCAGTAACTAAAGGAAAACTCTTTCTCTTGTACCGAAGGTTGTCCTGCTGACATATATAGAAAAAAAGATGTCGCACCAAGAATGGCTTTTATTGAACAAAGCAGACATGCACATGTCCAGAAGCAGCTGGGCACAGTATGGGATCTCTTAACCAAAGCACTTCTCAACACGGACACTGTGACATGAGGTCCCATGACCTGGGGGATCTCTCTGGGGCCTCAGTTTACAAAAGCAGACACTTAGTTCAGATTCAAGCGTGAAAAAAAAGACATTAACGAGAGGAATTTTTAGCTATAAATATAGTTTCAAATTTCAGATGAAAAACTTTTTGACAGTTTTCAATTGTGATTGTTATCATTAAGGAAACATTCAAATGACACAAATCACAATTGTGGAGCCTGTTTATTTCCCTAATTCCAAGGCCCAGATGCTGGCATGAGGAAATATTTAGGATTCAGAACCATCTGAGGCATGTTCTGAGTCAGCCACATTTACTTTCTGCTAAGTTTTAAGAATTTAATTGAAGCTGATAAAGTTTGGACACTCCTGTGAAAGGAGGTTATTTCTTAGTATTTCTGATTCAACCAAATAAATGAAGCTCGACCACAGATCAAATGGGTTAATATTTGTAACAAGTAATTAGCACAGCACTAAGCACATAGTAAGCCCTTTATAAATGTTTCTTCCCTACTTCCTATCCCTACTGAGAAAGAAAAATGGCCTGATTCTTTCCCAGGGTGAAGGAAAAAAAAAACACCATGAGAAGAGATAACCCTAAAATCATTACCCTGTGAGTAAAAACTGTTGAGTGTGAAAGTCACAATTAAATGACAGTCCTACACTTGACTGGGCCTTGATTCAAGGAGGAGGAGAAGCCCTTTGGTCTGCCATGCTGACCATGGCAAATGGCTCCCAACCTCTGGTCACCTTCCTTCCACAACTCACCGGGAGAGTCCAGGTCATTCTGTTTGCTTGATTACCATATGGTGCCACTTCTCTGCCCCAGGCCCTATCTCGTCAAACAGATTCATGCACTTCTTGGTAGCTCTTTTCTTTTTGTTTCTGTCTCTAAAAGGCTTCAGAAAGAGGCCTGGATTTGAAATCTGAGAATCTGCATGTGAATCCCAGCTATGGGATTTACTAGCAGCATGATCTGGAGCTTGTCTTTTCACTTCTCTAGCCCTCAGTTTCTTCATCTGTAAAAGAAAGGAGTCAGAGATGGTGAGCTCTATAACCTATGATCCTCTAGAAGAGTGGTAACGATGTTAGGATTGGAATCAGGAGACCCAAGTAGAATCCAAGCTGGTCTACACATTTATGAGACTGACACAAGCAAGCTCTACTTATGGATTTCCCCCGACATATGGAAATTAATGCATCACACTAACTCTACTTCCCTCCCTCATGTGGTTATTATGGGAGTGAAGTGAGTTTATTTCTATAACATACTTGGTAAACCACAAAGCAATATCTTGGTGTTAATTATTGCTATTATGATGTTAATATTCTAGGTCTCAGTCTGTTCTATGGCTCAGACCAACTAACAAATGGACAGTTGGACACTTTGTGATGGCTGCTGATAATGGAAAACAGGGTGAGCTGTGAAGGATCCAGGTGATGGATGTCCTTTGGCCCCAGGAAGGGCCCAGAAGGAAGTCTCTCAGTGCCCCTATTTCTCCTTTATATTTCAGCAGTTCACCCACTTCCTCACTCCCCTCTAAGAAAGCTCTCCGGGGGCAGAGCCAGAGAGAAATGCTTTTTTGTCCACATAACATTTTCCCTTTGTTTCAAAGAGGTCGTTCTCATATCCTGAGATTTTTTTCTCTCTTCTTCCTCCTTTTCCCCAACTTTTACAAATTGACATTAACTTTACTCCACTGAGCCCCAACAGAGTTATGGGAATAGGACTAGGAACTTGACTTGTGATTTGATTGGTATGGGGAACTCTCAGATGAGGAAATACCTTCTCCCGGTATAGGTCAGCACCTTCTCTGCAGGAGCGGTTATGTGACTTGGCCAGAGGTACTTGACCAGCATGTATCAGAAGCAGGACTCCAGTCAAGGCTTAAAAAGCTAGCAAGGTAAACCGAAAACCATTTCATATGGATCTCTGTGCAACAAAAGCGTTCCAGAAGCAAGAAGATCACCTTTAGTAATCAAATAATGTATTCCCGTGGCTTGACAAGCCCCCATCGCCTTTAAGACAAAAGTTTGGCAGGAGAGGATGCTGTGAAGCCACACTGTGGATGGGGAAGTTACTATGGTAACCACTACAGCTTTCACCAAAATCGAAAAAGAATGAGTTATATAAGTTACAGATTCCGGTGAGTAAATCAGCCTTTCTGGCGTGCTGCAGCATCCTTGCTGTTCTGCTGCACTGGTGCAGCTGACTGCCACATCCCTGGCACTGCCCTGTTTGTTGGGTGACCTGCTTTGCCTCCATTCGCAGGGATTGGACCTTGTTTTCTGAAGAGCCACTGAACTCCCCCATACATGCAGGCAAAGGGAGAATCACAAAAATGTTGGCTAGAGGACATAGTCTCTCCCAGGAGAGGAGGCTGGGAGGGCAGTGTGCACATTCAGGGAATTCAATCACTTTCCAAGGAAACTGATTTTTGTTTTGTTTCCTAATAGCCACCACAATGTGTGAGCATGTGTGTGTGTGCGCGCGTGTACACACACACACACATACACACCGATCAGCATTTATTAGGTACCACCCATGTGGAAAAAGCATTGTGTTGGGGGCTGGGGACAATCAGAGAAATAGTCCCTGCTCCCAAAGACCTTTTACTATACTGGAAGAGACAGACAGACAGACAGACAGACAGACAGACAGACACACACACACACACACACACACACACACACACACGGAGGTTTGTACAAAACTTGGACAAAGCCAAATACCAGGTCCCTAATCAGGGAGGTACCAATAGCTAAGGGGACCAAGAAAGGCCTTAGGCCCTTAAGCTGTATGTCACGGTGGAGAGAGCTCTGCCTGGGCAATAAGAGAACCTGATAGGACAGAGATGACCCCTCTGATGCTGTGGGCAAGGGATTCACTCAACCTCCTCACTGATGAAATAGAGTAACTGTATTAAACAGTGACTGTGACCCATTCTAGCTCTACTGCTTGGCATGTATCATTGGTGTATTTTTCCTATGAATAGCTTTCAAAAATGATTAACCTACTAGGTTAATCATTCTTGTTAAGTGTTGGTGTCATTTAATTTGATGATGTATAATTGTAGATGTCAAATATATGGTAGCTATTTTTGCAAAGGACTGCCAAATGCCCCTTCCCACCACAAGGTAAAGGGTTTGCAGACTGACTGCCATCTTGGGGCTTGGGGATCCCATAGATAAACATTCCCTATCAGTTCTAAGAAGGACTTTGGACGACTAAACCCCTGGAGCAGGAAGGTGGGCATTAGGGATCGAGGAGTTCTTAAAGAAACACACCCTTTAATAGACATAGTAAGAGGAAGCAGACACAGGAAGGGGGCAACGTGTGCATCCCTGCCCAAGACTTCACAAGGCAACAACTGGGAGAAGAAACTGCAAGGAAAATACTGGAGAGGAGGCTGATGGATGGTAGTGAAGGGAGTGACCTTGCCCCTAAGCATCTGCATGTTAGAGGCCAGGCCGGCGGGAGAGTGGAGCCCAACCTCCCTCATCTGAGTGACCCGACTGTCCTGCTTTCTGACAAAGCCCACAATGCCCTTCTTCCTCTGCAGATGCTTTTTCTTCCACGTTTTTGCTTTGAAAGCCTGCTTCCACTATTTCATGGAATGCTTCCCTCTCCCCAGTCTACCCCTGGTGAGTCCAGGGGTTCCCAGAGTCCATTTACCTTCTCTTCCACTAAGTGAAGGAAGCTGCAACCAGCCCCACAGGTCAGATACATACATAGATACACATGTATTTGTGTGTGTGTGTGTGTGTATATATATATATATATATATATATGCTTATGTATGTCCATGTAATCATAAATATAAACTCCTTGAGAAAAGGGACTGTTTCAGAGTCTATCATAGTGCTTGGCAAATAGTAGGCACTTAATAAATGTTTACTGATTAATTTCTAAGGTAGTATATGTAGTTAGAGCAAATAACTTAGAGTCAGAATATCTTAGGTTCATGCAGTATCTCCAACACTAATTAGCTGCAGGATCTGCAGCAAGTTTCTTCTCTTCTAGGCCTCAATTTCCTCATTTGTAAAATGTAAAATCTGGAAAGATGATTTCTAAAATCCTTTTCTAGTGGTGATATTCTGTGATTCTGTAAAGTCATGAGGCATCAGTTTGAGCAATAGAGCAAGCCAAAGTGTACACCCCTGCCCATTCCCACAGATGGAGGTAGGGTCCATGATTGGTGAGTAGCCAACCACTAAGCACCAAAATGGGCTTTTAAGAAATGCTTGCTTATCGGTTACATTTCTTCCTAATTAGTCTGTGAGTGCATGAGAAGTTCGAAGGCCTTGCTCTGCCCCAGCTGTGTTTCAACCTCTCAGATCATCTCCTCCTGTGTAAAATGTGACAAGTGACCCAGACTATCTCGGAGGTTCTTTGGCTACAAAGTCATATGGCTCAGAGTCAGCCCCCTGGTCTTACCTTCTCTGGTGACACCAGCCTAGTTTCTGTCCTTTTAGAAACTTGAAGCCGAGAGTTCTCCCGGACTTCCAAGTTCATGCCTGAGCTAGCTGTCAGTCTAGACAGAAGACGACACCCTGTCTGCCTCTGGATAGCTGTTCCCAGAAGCCTGTTCACCCAGTGACAGCCAGGAGGGGTGGCATTTACACTGGCAGCTCGGACCCCGCCAGGCTGAGATCTTGGCTTCATGGGCTCATAAGTTCCTGATATGCCTTAGTCACTTTCAAGGGTCTGTTTAGGAACCACTTCCTCTTAGAAACCTTTTTGACCCGCCCCCTCTTTCCCTTCTGAAATCACCTTAGGAATAGCTAAATGGCCCAGGGCACAGACCACTGGGTCTGGAGTCAGGAAGACCTAAGTTTAAATCCAGTCTCAGACACTTCCTAGTTGTATGACCCTGGGCAAGTCACTTAACTTCTGTCTGCCTCAGTGTCCTCAACTATAAAATGGGGATAATAGCAGCACTTACCGCCCAGGCTGTGGTGAGAATCAAATGTATTGCAAACTTGTAAAGTGCTGTATCAATGCTACTTGTCTTATGTGTGGACTTCGCTGTCCACACTGTGTGTCCTTACTAGAACAAGAGTTTCTGGAAAGCAGGGGGTGGTTTCTTTTTGTCTCTGTATCTTCAGTACCTCACACGGGGCCTTGTACAGAACAGACTCTTAGGAAGCACTTACAAATCCAAGTGAAGTCCTGGTTTCAGCATCTTAGGCAAAGAATTAGGAGATGACAGATCATTTGCCCGTATTCTTTTCTGTGCTAAAATTGATAGGGCTCTTTGAAAAATGGAAACAGTGAGAAACAGCCTAGAGGAAAATCAGGCCACTTGCCCAGATCTGAAATGCTTCGGGGCTAAAAGAAGAAAGGGGTTTTGCATTAGTAGGGAAAAGGAGCTTCAAAGACTGCTTCAGGAACAAGATTGTCACAGGTCCCCCTTCTTCTTCAACAGCTGAACCCCAATAATGCATTCTCAAGGTCAAAGCACTCATTTAAGGGAAAATTGGAGAGAAAACTTACGAAGCACTACAATCACTGATTTAAAACAAGCAATTCCAACACTGTATAGAAGTACATGCACAAGCTAGCACACACTGCTTCCACAGGAGGCTCATTCATGAAGGAAAATCCGTCAGAGATTCCAGGGAAAGCAGGTGCCAAGAAGTCACTTCAATGTCCAAACACACAGAACTTGCTGGTTACCATGGTCTTCAGCGTGCCGGTGGTGGTGGTGGCGGCGGCGGCCACAGCAAAACATCCGCTTCTTTTTCTCATCCTTTAGTAAGTCGGCCACTGTAAGCTCTTCCAGTTAAATGTTGGGAGTTCCAATGTTATACAGAAGATGGCAGCAAGACCAATGCAAAAAGACAGCAAAATAAACCAGGCAGCCACGTGAGAGGGCACAGACCCATCAGGAGCCCTAACACAGCCCGAGGAGGCCCTTCCACATGACTCCCTCCCAACAAAATGGGGGAGAGATGTCTGTGATGGCAGAGTCTGACTCACTGAGACTGGTGGGAATGGGACCCATGATTGGAAAGCACAGAAGAGAAGAAGTGTAGTCAGAGTAGAAGTGTATATTCAGAGATAGAGCCATATCACTGCTCAGTAAGTGAACAGTAAAAAGGGACATTCACACTCTATGGTCCTCCTAGACAATGGCTAATGGCCCTCACTTTTGGTTAACTGCCCTAACCAAAGCCATACTGCAGCAGGCATATTATGCCCTCTGGGCTGCCAAGGAAAACAGCCCTGAAGTAGGGTTCAAAAAACTTGGCCCTTCATCGGCCACTTACTAGTGACAGAAGTAGTAAGTAGGTAAGCCACCTCCCTCTTCCTGAGGCTCAGGTTACTTATTTACAAAATAAGTAAGTTGAGGGAAGCGAGGTGGATAGAGCACTGGGCCTGGAGGCAGGAAGACTTGAGTTCAAATTCAGCCTCTTACTAGATGTGTGACCCTAGGCTACTTGCTTAACCTCTGTTTGCCTCAGTTTCCTCACCTGTAAAATAAACTGGAGAAGGAAATGCCAAACACTCCAGTATCTCTGCCAAGAAAATCCCAAGTGGGGTCACGTGAGTCAGACCCGACTAAACAATAACAAGGACAAAAACAAAGGAGCTGGCCCAGACTGACTTCTAATTAACCTTTACACTCTATGACTGCTTCAAGGGGGAGCTTTTCAAATGCTCTTTAAGGGAAACAGCCGCGTCTCCAAAGCCATGTCAGATCTCAGGGTGGCCTAGCAGCATGCACAAGGAGGAAGCTCAGGTTAGTTGGCAGGAAGGAAAAACATGTAGAATGGGAGGGATCAGACACGTGAAAAAGGAAACATCTCAAAACTCACCCCTCTTTCTGCCCACCCAATAGTCCTGGCTGGGAGGAGGGGGGGGGGCAAGATGATGGACAAATTATCTCTCAAGAAAAAAAATGGTCATGAAAATGGGACCCCTTGTGCCCCCGCCACTTCGGTCACTTGGTTAAGCACTAGTGCTCATGAAGTCGGGAAACTCTCCCCTATTTTAGCCTGGCAAAACCCCTGGGAATTGTTCCAAACCCCAGCCAGTGACAGTATTAGCCTGACTTGGATTCAAGGATAACCTTAAGGTCCTTGCCCAGTTCTCGCCCTTCCTGATGCTCGGCAGCATTCTTCACACTTGCGAGTTCTTTTCTGGACCCTGCTCCCTCCTCTCTGGGATTTCCTAACACTTTTTCTAGGTCTTCCTCCTACCTTTCTGCCCAGTCCTGGTCCTTCTCATTCTCCTCCGTTCAACCACCATCCTGGTCATAAACCCTAAATGCAGGGATTCCCAAGGGTTTTGTCTTCAATCCTTTTCTCTTTCGAATCTCTGCTCTTTTCCTTGGGGACCTGAGCAATTCCCATGAGTTTAATGGCCACCTCTGTGCAGATGACCCTGAAATCTATATATCCTCCCTCCCCATACCTATTCTGGGTCAGTCCTGCATGAACAGCTGCCTCCTGAACATGTGCCCCTCAAAAGCCTTTTCCATATCCTCTGTATTTGCCAAGGCTACTTCCAGCCTTCCCGGCACATAGCTTTGCATTTCCAGGGCCATCCTTGACCCCTCACACTGACTCAAAATCAAGTGACAAGTCTTGGTTTTCTTGCCTCAATGTCTGTCATGTAACCATCACCCTACAGCAGGCCCTGGCCATTTCAGTAGTTTCCTAATTCCTCTCCCAGTCTCAAGTCTCTTTTCCCTTCAAGAAATTTTCCATACAAATACTACCAGGATATTCCTAAAATATAGATCTGACCACATCACTGCCTCCTCCCTAGACTCCAGTGGCCCCCATAACCTCTAAATCCTTTGGTTTGGCCCAACATCACCTTCCCAACATTCTGAAACGTTGCTCCTCTCCACAGATCTCCTGGTCCAGGCAAACTGGCCGTCTTTCAGTTCCTTCCATACAATGCTCCATCCTGTTTCTGGGCTGATTCTCATGCCTGGAATGCTTCTTCCTTCTTATCTCTCTCAGTCAGTTAACAAACATTTATTAAGCAACTACTATGTGTCAGGCAGGCACTGTGCTAAGCACTAAAGATTCAAAGAAAGGTAAAAGACAGTCCCTGACCTCAAAGCCCTCAAAGTCCAGTGGAGTTGAGACAACATGCAAACACCTATGTGCAAACAAACTATATGCAGGATCAATTGGAAAGAATCAACAGAGGGAAGGTACTAGGAACTACTGGGGGAGCCCAACTAAAGGGGATGAGGAAAGGCTTCCAGTAAAAGGTAAGATTTCAGCTAGTCCTTGAAGGAAGCCAGAGAAGCCAGGAGGTGGAGGTGAGGAAGGAAAGAGTGCCAGGTATAGGGAACAGCCAGTCAGAGAGAATGCCCAGAGTGTCCTGAGTAACAGAGAGGATCTAGTATGGCGATGGGGTGGTAAGGTGTAAAAAGACTGAAGGGGGGGGCTGGGAGGCAGGTGATGAAGGGCTTTGAAAGCAAAAGAAAAGACTTTGTTTTTGATCCTGTAGGTGACAGGGAGCCACTGGAGTTTACTGAGTAGAGGTAGTATGGTCAGACTGGTGCCTTAGGAAGATCCCTTTGAGAGCTGAGTGAAGAAGGGGCTGGAGCGGGCAGAGCCCTGAGCCAGGGAAACCCCTATACCCAGCAGCTAGTGCCGTGGTCCAGGTGTGAGGTGATGAAGCCTAAAGCAGGGTGGGGGCTGTGTCAAAGGAGGGGAGGAAAAACCTATGGGAGAGATTTTAGGAAGGTAAAATCAATGGGCCTTGGCAACAGACTGGATGCAGGAGGAAGGTAAGAAATAGTGAGCTGAGGATGAGATGTAGGTTGTGAGCCTACATGATTGGGAGAATGGTGGTACCCTCAAGAGTAGTAGGGACGTTCAGAAGAGAAAGGGTTATACGCATTTATAGGGTACCTACTGTGCACCAGGCACTGTGATAAGCACTCTTTACAAAAATTCTCATTTGATTCTCACAATAATCCTGCAAGGTACTTGCCTTTATTAACCCCATTTAATAGCCAAAGAAACTGAGGCAAACTATCAAGTGACTTGCCTAGGGTCACACAGATAGTAGGTGCCTGAGGCCAGATTTGTATTCAAGTCTCTCTAGGTCCAGGCCTAGTCCTCTATTCACTGTCCCACCCCTAAGGGGTACAGTCTTCGGGAGGAGATAATGAATTCTGTTCTGGACATGTTGAGTTTAAAATCTCTATGGGAAAGCTACAGCTGAAGATAGGAGACGAGAGATCCAGAGAGCTTAGGTCTGAGAATTCTTAGTCTAAAGGATGGTAACTAGGAGCTGATGAGATGACCAAAGGAAACAGGACCGTGGGAGAGGAGAAGAAGGTCTAGGAGAGAGCTGGAATTATCGGATGAAGATGCAGCAAAGGAGACTGAGACGTCACAAGGTAAGAGGAGAACGAAGAAAGCAGTGTTCTGACAACCTAGAGAGAAGAAACAGCCATGGCACAAAAGGTGACCGACAGTGTCAAAGGCTACAGAGAGGTAAAGAAGGAGAAAGACTGAGAAAGGGTCATTAGGTTGGGCATTGAACAGACTGGTAACTAACTTTGTTCAGTCAAATGGTGATGGCAACCAGAATGCAGAGAGAGAAGAGAGTGAGAGGAAAGGAGGCAGATGCACCTAGTGAAGACAACCTTCTGAAGGAATTTAGCCACAGGAGGAGAGATGTGGGATGATAATTTGCAGGGCAGAAGGACCCAAGTGGTAACAGGGGAGAAATGGGTGATAGGGCAAAGAATGGAGTAAACAAAGAGACCGAAGGTAAGTGAGAGAACTAGAAGTGATAGAGTGGGCAATCTATGGCCAAAGACAAGCAGGATGGAATGGGATCACCAAGATCCCAAGAATGCAGATAGAGAAGTTGCTAGTCCCAGGTGATGGACTGGTTAAGAACTGAGGCAGGGGGACAGCTAGGTGGCGCAGTGGATAGAGCACTGGCCCTGGAGTCAGGAGTAGCTGAGTTCAAATCCGGTCTCAGACACTTAACACTTACTAGCTGTGTGACCCTGGGCAAGTCACTTAACCCCAATTGCCTCACTAAAAAAAAAAAAAAAAAAAAAGAACTGAGGCAGGGAGGGACTAGAACTCCTGATGTGGATGAAGAACAGGGTTTGGGGCTGCGAGGCAGAGGAAGAGGCAAAATGAATCTCGATTCTGATCAGAGAAGGGGATTTCAGGATTCATGAACATGGAAGTGCTGGTTTTGTGGGTGATGGAAAGGCCAGAGGTGTGACCATGTATGGCTGAGGTGGTCGGAGGAACAGGTCATAGGAAGTGAGCAAACTGAGAGATGGTGAGGTGAGGTTTTTGAGGGTGTGTTCAAATCACCTCAGAATGAAGACAGGAATAGAGGAAGAGAAAAAGACTGAGAGCCAGGAACAAACCTCACTGACATGGAGGAGAGGTTCTTGAGTGATGGGGTCCTGGGGAGAACGTGGGTGGTGAATGGTAGCAAGGAGTATCCAACTCACCTCCCTTAGTGGTGAGTCTGTAGAATGAATTAAAATGTAGCTAGTTCTAGAAAGGCAGGTCAGGGAGTCTATGTCATCAGTGAGGGTCAGAAAATGGAAGAAGGGGGAAAGGGAAAGTTTTAGGATAAAAGAGAGCATTTTACCTATGAAGCAGCACATCTGATGGCATGGAACAGCCCCTCCAAAGAGCCCAGTGGAAGGGGTAGGCATCTTTAGAGAGGGACTTGGGTGGTGAAAGGTTGGGCTGAGAAGCCAAAGGGAGAAGGTATCAGCCAGTGGAGGATGAAGAATCAGGTTTGAAGGATGGTGGCCAGGGGTCTGGAATCAGCAGGATGGGGAAGGCATGTGCCTCTTGGAATTCTTTATTCCTTCCAAACTCTGTTTCAGGGCCACCTTCTCCAGAGGGAACACCCCCCTCTCCCCAGCCACTACTGCCTTCTCCCACCCCAGGGTTACCTTCTCTGGGGTCTGTCTGGTTTGCACACAGCTATCTAGGTGCATCGCCATCTGGATGTTTTGAGATGAAGAGGGCACAAGAAGGAGCTCTCAGCAACTGGACTCAATTTTTTCATAAAATATGAGGCAAAGTCCTCAGCTCTGAGGGTAGGAAAGAGGGAGCCATGGAAAGTTTTCCATATTTCCAACTCTAGCACTAGGCCAAGCACACAGTAAACACTAGATAAATGCTTATGGACTGATTAATAACCAAAGACCACAGAAAGCCAGGAGACAAAATAACAAACCCAATGATCCTTGGCTCTTCTGTAGTGATAGCAGCAGTCACTGAAACGGAGGTACCGAGTGCCAAGAATCTCACTGCTTTTATACTGTATGCAGATGATTTTAGCTCTTGTTATTTTAAAAGTAAGAATCCTTGTCCAAAGACCAACGAGTCAATGTTTTACTAGAAGAATAGAAGCATATGAATGGGGCCTACTTCCCAGGTATATTACAAGGGGGATTATTGTTCAGGCACGATGTCTCAAGGACCTATCCAGCTATTCCTCGAATGTCTTTAATTATTTACTAACTGTTACCTTTTGTTTT
Organism: Dromiciops gliroides; assembly: GCF_019393635.1. Classification (NCBI taxonomy): domain Eukaryota; kingdom Metazoa; phylum Chordata; class Mammalia; order Microbiotheria; family Microbiotheriidae; genus Dromiciops; species Dromiciops gliroides. The sequence continues at coordinate 753,278,017 of NC_057861.1, forward strand.
TATATCACCTTGATTCCCAAATATATACTGATATTCAGGAAGCCATACTTTATAATACAATTTTTAAAAGAGGGGAAAAATAGTACTTCAGCAAAACTAATGAACACATATCAGCTATGTCTAATAATATGTGCAAAATTACATTCTCATAGTCCCTCCAACTCTGTGAAGGAAAGAATGTTTTTTCTTTCAATTCATCTCTGAGGCCAGGTTTAATCATTTTAATAACATAACATTCAACTTTGTGAGGTTTTTGTTTTTTCCTATTTACATTATTATAGTTATTAGATATCATGATTTCCTGGTTCTACTGACTTCATGCTGAGTTTGTTTATATACTTTTCCCATGTTTTTCTGAATTATGCAGTTTCATTGTTCCTTAGAGTGCAGTAATATTATTTTTAAATTTATTTTTTAAATTTTAATAAACATTTTAATTTAAAATTTTGAGTTCCAAATTCTATCCCTCCTTCCTTTGTCCCTTCCCCCTCCCTGGTTTGTTCATTTCATTATACATCAGTTCATGTAATTTCAGGGTTTTTTTAAGTCATCCTGCTTGTCATTTCTTATAGAACAGTAATATTCCATAACAATCACATACCACAGTTTGTTTAGCCATTCCCAATTGATGGGCAGCCCTTTGATTTCTAATTCTGAGCCACCACAAAAAGAGCTGCTATAAATATTTTTGTACAAATACGTATTTTTCTCTTTTTGGGGATGTCTTTGGGATATGAACCTAGCAGTGGCACTGCTGGAGCAAAAGGTATGCAGAGTTCTGTAGCCCTTTGGGAATAGTTCCAAATTAGTGCAGTAATATTCTACTAAATGCATGTAGCTAAATTCACTTGGCCTCTCCCAAGCTATGGGCATTTATTTTGCTTCAACCCATCAATAAGCACTTATCAAGCACCTACTATGTGCCAAATCTTGTGCTTGGCACTGGGGATGCAAAAACAAAAATGAAACACTCCTTGCCCTCAAGGGCTAGTACGTACATAAATGGGAACATATAAAACAAATACGAGTAAATGGTGGGGGGCATAAGAGCAGATGGGGATGATCAGGTCCAAGGGTTCCATTGGAAATGTTCTTTGAATAGTTCTGAAGTGATTTTTGCCATCACCAAAATGATCCTAGAAATATGTGGGTGCACAGACTTTTGTTTTTGTCTTTCTCCTCCTTGGGGTACTCAGCAAGCAGGGGCATCTCTAGGTTGCGGTGTGTGGCCATTTTGGACATTTTCGGAGAACACAATTCCAAATGGCTTTTCAGAAGGACGGCCCCATCAGGAGTCCTGGTATGTCCATCTCTCCTCAGTCCCTCTAGCATGGCCAAGTCCTATCTTCAGTTGTCTCTGCCAATTTTCTGGGCACAAGGCCAAACCTGAGAGTTGTTTTCATGTGCATTTTTCTTATTACTGGATCTGAATCAATCTTGAAAATGGTTGTTAAGACTACAATTCTTTTGAGAAGTGTTTCTTTATATATTCTCAAAATTCAATGGATAATGTCTCTTGGTCTCATATATTTGTACTAACTTCTTTTGTATCTTAGATATCAGACCCTTAACAGAGACAATTGATGCAAAGACTTTCCCCCAATAAACATTTTATTTTATTACCCTAGTTGTTATGATTCTGCTCTAAAACTTGTTTCATTTCATGTAACTGAAATGATTTCTTTTATATTTTGTGACATCCTCTATCCCTTGTTTGGTATTAGGAAATAAAACTGAAAAAAAGAAAAAGACATCCATATAGCCACAACATTTTTAAAAATCTCATGAAATTCTGATTTCTGCCACACTCTCTAATAATGTCAATAGAATGTCCTCATTCCTCTCTCTTGTCCATAAGTTAGACTGCTGTATCTAGACAATAAGCTGATATATATCTAGGGGAGCTGGCAGTTAGTGCTTAAATTCTAGCTCTGATCTTTTGGGGAAGCATTCATAGGTGAGAAGTTTGATCCCTGGGGTTCTCTGGGACTCCACTTGGAAAGTCACCAGTGTGCCACTCTTCCAAGATTCAGAATTGTCATAAAGGCCTTTCCAGACGAGGGAGCCCCTTAAAAATTCGTCCAAAAGTCACTAAAACTGTTCCTACTTTCTTTTAAGTTGTTGATCGACAAAATGGGTATGTGATTTATACATAAAGGGTGATACTATAAACAAATTAAGAGAGCATGCAATAGTTTATCTGTCAGATTTATACACAGGGGAAGAATTTAGAACCAAAGAAAATATAGAGAGCATTACAAACAGTAAAATAGATAATTTTGATTTTTTTTTTGGTGAGGCAATTGGGGTTAAGTGACTTGCCCAGGGTCACATAGCTAGTAAGTGTCAAGTGTCTGAAGCCGAATTTGAACTCAGGTCCTCCTGACTCCAGGGCCAGTGCTCTATCCACTGCGCCACCTAGCTGCCCCTGATAATTTTGATTATATAAAATTATAAAGCATTTGCAGAAACAAAATCAACACAACCAAAATTATAAGGAAAGCAGAAAACTGGGAGAGAATTTTTACAACTATTGCTAAATAAAAGCCTCGTTTCTCAAATATATAGAGAACTGAGTCAAATTTATAAAAATACAAGTCATTCCCCAATTGATAAATGGTCAAAGGATATGAACATACAGTTTTTGGACAAAGAAATCAAAGCTATCTATAGTCACATAAAAATGTTAGAACACTATTAATTAGAGAAATGCAAATTAAAACAACACTGAGGTAGACCTCCCACCTATCAAAATGGTTAATATGACCAAAAATAAAGGGAAAATGTTGGATCTTGGAGGGGATGTGGGAAAACTGGTATGCTAATCCACTGTTAGTGGAATTGTGAACTGATCCAAACATTCTGGAGAGCAATTTGGAATTATGCTCAAAGGGCTACAAAACTGTTCATACCCTTTGCTCCAGCAATACCACTGCTAGGTTTATATCCCAAAGACATCCCTAAAAAGAGAAAAAGACTTATTTGTACAAAAATATTTATAGTAGCTCTTTTTGTGGTGGATAAGAATTGGAAATCCATGGGACGCCCATCAATTAAGGAATGGCTAAACAAGCTGCGGTATATGGTTGTAACAGAATATTATTTTGCTATAAGAAATGACAAACATGATGATTTCAGAAAAACTTGGACTTGCATGAACTGATGTATAGTGAAATTAACAGAACCAGAAGAACATTATACACAGTAACAGCAATATTGCTCAATGAAGAGCTGTGAATGATTTAACTATTCTTAGCAATGCAATGATCTAAGACAATCCCAAAGGACTAATGATAAAGCATACTATCCACTTCCAGAAAAAGAACTGATATTAGTTAAATACAGACTGAAACATGCTATATTTTACTTTTTTCTTTCATTTTTTCTTTTATTTGAGTCTTTTTATATAAAATTACTAATATGGTAATGTTTTACATAATTGCACATGTATAACCTATATGTGCTTACTGCATGAGGAGAGGGGAAGGGAGGGAGGGAAGGAGAGATAGAATTTGGAACTCAAAACTTTAAATTAAAATGTTTATTTAAAAAAAAAGTTGTTGGGGGCAGCTAGGTGGTGCAGTAGATGAAGCACCAGCCCTGGATCCAGAAGGACCTGAGTTCAAATCTGACCTCAGACACTTTACACTTACTAGCTGTGTGACCTTGGGCAAGTCACTTAACTCTCAATGCCCCCCAAAAAAACCCCCAAAAAACAAAAAACGAACAAAAAAAGTTGTTGACTGAATGCTTCTAACTTTTAACTTGTGCCCTGAAATAACTTAATGGTAAAGAGACTAATCTGATAAATCAAATAAAAACAAAAGTGCCTTTTCCACAAAAGAAAAGCTACCTAATTAACCATAGCAAGCTCACGAATGACATTCACAAACTCTGCACAGCTCCATGGGGCAAATGCAAAAATTAAGGCATTAGGTAGCATGAAACTGAAGAAGGCAGACAGCAACGCTGTCCATTAAGTTCCCCTCCATTCAATGGCATGTGCTTATCTGGTGTTGGTTCCATCCCTTTGTTATGCTGGCAAAAGCTTCAGAAATGGGAAGGAGTTTAGAGTTCATTGTGTCACTCTTTAAAGATGACAAGACTTGCTAAATGAGGCATCAAAGGTTACACCGAGGTTTTAAACCCTCATGCTTAAGAGAATGGTGATGCCATGGGCAGGGATGGAGAAGTTTGGAAGAGGGATCAGTTTGAGGTAAAGATAATGTGTTGTTTGAAACATGTTGAATTTAAGATACCTATGAAGCATGCCAAGGCAGCGAGCTAGCACAATGGATAGAGTGCTGGGCCTGAAGTCAGGAATACACATCTTCCTGAGTTCAATCTGGTCTCAGACACTTAGTAACTATGTAACCCTGGGCAAATCACTTCACCCTATTTGCCTCAGTTCCTTATCTGTAAAATGAGCCAGAGAAGGAAATGGCATACCACTCCAGGAGCTTTGCCAAGAAACCCCAAATGGCATCATGAAAGAACTTAATCACAGCAAACGGAACATGCCACTCCAAAGGCACCAAGGGTAGTTGATGATATGGCACTCGAACTCAGGAGAGCAGCTAAAGCGAGATGGACAGATCCAGTCTTTATAGAAATGATAGGGGGAGCTAGGTGGTGCAGTGGACAGAGCACCAGCCCTGCATTCAGGAGGACCTGAGTTCAAATCTGACCTCAGACGCTTGACACTTACTAGCTGTGTGACCCTGGGCAAGTCACTTAACCCCAATTGCCTCACAAAAAAAAAAGAAAAGAAAAGAAAGAAAGAAAGAAAGAAAGAAAGAAAGAAAGAGAAAGAAAGAAAGAAAGAAAGAAAGAAAGAAAGAAAGAAGGAAAGAAGGAAAGAAAGAAAGAAATGATAACTGAAGCCACAAGAGCTAATGAGGCTATTAAGTGAGAGTAAAAAGGGATAAAGGGGGCCCAGAACAGAGCCTTGGGGGTCCACCTACATGAGGAAACTTGCAAACCAGAGAGGAGACTCAGACCAACCCCAAAAGTATCTCTGTGTAGTTTGAGCTACAGGTTCATCTAGAGTTTATGAATCTAGCAAAACCAAGTGTTTGTCCTCTTGACTATGACCACTCAGAGAAATTATTGGTCATTACAATTTTCCACAGCAAAGGCCCCTATTATTTTTTTTGCTAGAATTTCAGAATGAGTTTTCTGGTAAAGTATTTCATTACTTTCAGCTTTTTAAAAGTACTAATCACTGACAATGAGAAGAGTTTAAAATAGACTTTCAGGCTCCCAGATTTTAATAGTCCTAGAAAATCTCCATTGTTAACTCCAAAGCAGCTGCACATGTCTGAAAAACCGCTCGGAGACTTGGCAGGGTTTCTAAAGTAACTTCAAGCTCAGCAAAAAGTTAAATAAATTACACTTAAAATGTTCCAAATGCTCAAGAATTCACTTGCGTAGGGGAACTTTATCCATTCAATCAAGGGTGTAATCCAGTGTAGGTTCCTAGTCTGAATTTAGGTACAGGACGTTTTTACTAGACCACATACATGGCCTGTTTAGGGTTGACCATCACAGTTCAGTTAACTAGCTCAGAGACTTTCTCTCCTTTGTTTTGCTTTGTTGTTTCCTTCCAGGGAAAGTGTAGTGTTAGATAATATAGGTCAAGGAAAAAAGGGAACAAAAACCAAACTTGCATCTATCTGCTCTGCTAAGGAGAAAGGAAATTCGAGTGACTGTAAATCCTTGACTTTTCAGCTACTGTTTGATAGCAAGTGCTGATGAACCAGAAACTAACGATGAAAGCCAGAAATCTGCGTCTAAAATTTCTGCTACAAAGAATACCATCATCAGGTACAATGTTCTCCAAAATTCAAGTACTTTAGAATCTTGAAGTGAAAGGTGGGTGTAGCTGACCTCAGAAAGTTCTTGGCCCAGGACACTGCTGAATGCCAGGGAGACACTGACACACAGTCCAATGCGATTCAAATTAGGCTTATTATATGTTCCCAGTATAGCAATGAGCCCCCAGAGAATATCTTATCCAGATGGGGCTACTTTTACCTCTTCCTGCTATGACATCACTCCCATTACCTCTTCTGGTGCTCCTTACAAGGTATCACAGAATCCCAGCACTTTAGAGGCAGAAGAGACCTGAGAGGTTACCTAACCCCACCTGACGGAGCATGCCCTCCTTCACCCCAGTGCTGTCAAACTCATATAGAAAGGGACCACTAATCTATAGAAAAGGATCCTGGCTGTATAGTGACTTAATTTTAAATGTAATATTATGTAATTTTAAATTTAATTAATTTTAACTGTAATATAAAATTAATTTAAATGCAATATTATCTATGTTTGATTATCTTTCAATTTGTTGCATTAAGTACTTTCCAAATTACATTTTAATCTGGTTTGGCTGTACTCAGGAGCACTGGGGGCCCTATGCTTGTGTCTGACATCTCTGCTCTCCAACATCCCCAAGAGACTGTCATGCAGTCTGGCCTTAATGACCTCTCAGGAAAGGGAATCAAACCTTTAACCCCTAAGGCAGCCACTGTTGGAATTCTGTTTGGAAAGTTTTTCTTTATATCCAGACTAAAGCTGTCTCTTTGAAGTTTCCACCTATTGTTCCTAGTGGCTTAAAGTAAATTAAAGTCAATCTCTCTTCCATGTAACAACCTTTCAAATGTTTCAGGATGGATAGGTGTCATCCTTTCCCCCTCCCCCAAGTATTCTGATTTTTTTGCAGGCTAAACATGACCAATTCTTTCCACTGATCCTCACATGGTATGAACTGGAGGCCCAGCACCACCGTGGTCATCATCCTCTGGATGCTCGCTCTCCAGCTTCTGTCAATGTTCTTCCTCAATGGTGACCCCAGAATGGAGTCTAAGACTCCCTGGACTTTTCCTCTGGCGGCCTTGCCTTTGATAGTGACTCTGAGTCCAGTCATTCAGTAGGTCCTAAATCTGACTAGCTGGAAACAGTCAAAGGATGTGGGATCTGGCTAGCTTTGCGTTGTCTTGTGACCCTGGGAAAGTCTCTTGTCCCTCCTCACCTGTAAGGTGATGGGGCTGGGCTGTACAGTCTCTTGGGTGGCTTTTCACAGGCTCTATAAGCGGATGTTTGTACCAACATGCCAACAGGTGTGCACTTGAGCCAAACTAAAATCACGACCCAGAATGAATAATAGACGTACAGAACCCTCACCTAGCTTCATGTGTATCTGAGCCAGGAACTCTTCTACAACACATCCAACAAGTGACCACCCAACCCAAAGTCTGAAAATCTCCAGTCAGTGAATGGGGCTCAGGAGCCACTGGCAGGCCACTCCTCTGGATGAAGACAGCTCTCGTTGGCAGGGAGTCTGTCTGACGGTGATCTGTTTTCCTCCTTGCTGCCATCTGCACAAATTCTTCCTACTTTTACCCTCTAGAGCCAAACAGAGCAAATCGAATCCTCTCACAATAAAGGCTCCTTTAAACCCTTCATGCCAACAGTGATGTCCCACGTCCCTTGGGTTTCCTCTTCTTCCACCTAAACAACCTTTTTCTGCAGACACTGTTTCTTTAATTCTCTTAACTTATTTCTAAATGATAGGATTGCCAGTCTTCCCACCATCCTGGTCATCTTCCAGTGGCAAGTTGCCTTGACCAAAGTCCTTGATAAAGGATGGCATGAGGCTCGAATATAATTGCACAGATGTGGTCTGACCCAGGCACTAGTTAGCATTGCCCCAGATAAAATAAGGCTATCCCCGGTGCTTAAACATGCCAAAAGGTATACAAAGACAGGACAAACTCCTCAGCAGTTACCTCTGGCAGGGACAGTGGTGTCATTCAGTCGTTTTTAGTCCTATCCAAATCTTTGTGACTCCATAGGAGGTTTTCTCGGCAAAGATACTGGAGTAGTCGGCCATTATCCTCCTCTAGCTCACTGTACAGATAGGGAAGCTGAGGCAAACAGTGTTAAGGGACTTGCTGGGGTCATGCGGCTACTAAGTATTTGCGACCGCATTGGAACGCCAGAAGAAAAGTCTTCCCAGCCTGGTGCTCTACCCACTGTGCCACATCCCAAACTTTCTTTGGAAACATTTCCAACAGTCATAGTTTAGTTCTGATGATGCAAGGAAAATGTTTACTCTTGGTCAGAGATTCTGTCCAAAGGGTTCATGAATAGATTTCAGGGGGTCTGTGAACTTTTTTCCACATTTTATAACTATATTTTAATATGTAATCCTATGTATTTCATTTTATGCATTTAAAAACAGTCTTCTGACAAGGGGTCCCTAGGTTTCACTAGACTGACACAAAGAAGGGTTAGGAACTCAAGTTCTCAGCCCTGGCCAGAATAACACCCAACCTGAGTCCCCTCTCAACTTCAAAAGGAGGCATGAGAGGAAAAACACCATAGACCAGAATTTCCCTGCTCCTCCTCTAGCATATGCTTATTCTTTTCTTATAATCGTATAAATAATTATATTTTAGGCAGAGTTTAGTAACTGAGTACTTACTGAAAAGCCTAATCTTCAAGGTTATGAAAATCTGAAGAGCTGCATAATATTTAATGTGAATGTCATGCCATAATAAATCCTAGCATCCAGCAAAATTAGTTCAATAAAGTACAAGGACATATGAAAAAAATTCTATTTTGGACCCAACATGAAGCTGGTTAATCACTCCCAGCTCAAACATCAGAGTGAAACAGGAAACAGGATACCCTTATATCTGAAAGAGAGCAGTTTCCCAGTATCTAGAACACTGATTAAAACATCAATTCAGGTGATTTACTATTTTTACAGGCTTTATGTCTTTCCTTTATTTGTGTTACTAAATAATGCATTGCCGGGGGGGGGGGGAGGGGGGTTCTTGCTCTTTAGATCACTATGGATAGGAACTAACTACAAACTCCATAGTAGATACTAGGATCCTGGCACCAGAATATTGTTAATGAGACAATGCAATGTCAAGATCGTTATCAATGAGCCCAGAGCCTGTGGAAAGGCTACAGCTTCAGGAAGAGGAGCTCATGTCAATGGCAGCCAAAATAAAGGCATTCTCTTTCCTGGTCTGTATGAAATAGGCAAATTGAGGTTTTGGAAAAGGCTGGGCAAGAGGTCCATTAATGTTCATTAGCTTCAAGAGGTCCGTAACAATGCTGCCATCTAGAAAATGGGGGCACAGGGAAGAAAACCTCAGTCCATCACTACAAAGAGAAAATAAATAGGCCTTTCATTTAAATATGAAGAGCTGCTAAGCATATACAGGGCCCCAGACAGGCATTAAATCTGCTTTGGCTTAAATACTAAAGCCTTTTGAAGAACCAGGAGAACATAGGCTGACTAAAATGACATAAAAATTTTGAGCAGCATTTTATAGACACAGATGCCCTGTTCTTAATTTCTACCATCCAAAGAACACATAAATCTTCTTTGAATGTAAGTGAATATTCATTTATGAAACTCTGGTCTGATATCAAATCAATATAATACTTCACTATGTTATTTTAGGGCTTCCCTGAACCTGACACTCAATTCTCTGCTGGTTACTCTACCCCTGGAGTCACTTTGCCCAACCACAAGTGGGTATGTAGCTCTAGGGACACAAATTCTTTAAAGTATCAGCCTGAGCCATGCAGAAAGGTGGCCCATGCTACTAAAAAAAATGCAGGCCAAACGTTAGTTTCCTTGGCAGAACGCCAGGCCTCTTCCTCACACGGTTTTCCCAGCAAGCCTAACCCCATGTCTGGGGTTCAGATACCAGGGCCAAGCCTGCCTCTGTTCCCTACCTCTGACCTCTTCTCCACTCTTCCAAATCAGGGCTCTTCAAGGGACTCATCATACCACAAATACATAGCATCTCATTTGAGAGTTCCTCCCCCTCTTGGGTACAGAGGATTTGCTCTCCTCTTTCTCATCCCTTTCCTCTTTTTAAAAATCCATCACTGGCTCTTTTCTAAAAGTCTACCCCACTGTTTCCCCACATCACCCAAACTAGTTTTCTTTAAAGAATATAGTGACCCTCCCACTGCCCTCCCCAGCCCCACATTGTGCTGTAACAACTGGGACTCAGTTGTAAGTGAACAAAGAACCACACAAGGTCGGAAAACCCAAACCATAGGTAAATTTTGGTCTAAAAAATTATTCCACCATCGTCCTCCACAGCACATATACTCAAGTTGTTAGGTGCATCAACATAAGGAGGGAAGAGTCTTACAGGGCATTGAAGAAGAAAGTGGCCTTGACCTTCTTGGGGGGGGGAGGGGAGAGGGACTTCCTCAGCCAAGTTCCCATGCCTCCCAATAGACCTGTGCCCTTGAAGGACACCTTCTGTCTTTGCTGACAAATGCATAAATTACAAAGATCTCAGCCACACCTCTCAGGGTCTTTCTGGAGGAAGGAGAAAAGTCTGTCCACTGGAAATGCACCACACTGTTTCTGTTGGTCAAGAAATATCTTAGCTAACAACAGCAATTAATTTACATTGATTGAATCATCATCAGTCCTGGTTCACCACAAATATTTCTTCTAAGGGGAAGCTGGGTGGCCAACTGGATAGAGTGCCAGGCCTGGAGTCAAAAAGACTTGAGTTTAGATCCAACCTCAGACACTTCCTAGCTGTATGACCCTGGGCAAGTCACTTAACCTCTGTCTGCCTCAGTTTGCTCAAGCATAAAATGAGGATCATGACAGCACTCCCCCCCCCACCCCACCATGAGAAAAGTGTGTGTGTACGTGTGTATGAGTGCCAGCAAGTGCACCTTCAGGGTGGCAAGCTTCCTACTCAATCCGGCATCTTCTAGGTCAGGCACGAGGAGAACAAGACTTACTGCTTCGTTTGTTCTCGTCTCCCCCTTCGTCCTCATTTTCGGGGTCGATGTCTTCTGCTTGAGTTATCCAATCCAAGTAGCCCTTCAAATCCTCTTCGAGTTGTTGTTTCTCACGGAGTTTCTGGAAGTCCCCCCGGGCTTTGGCCTTTTCTCTTTCCTTTGAAAACTCTCTGGGACACAAAGAGAAGAGTCACCAATCAGGGAGTGTTTGGAATCACAAGTTAGAAAACAGCAGGACACACACACAACACTGCCAAGTGGAGCAAGTACAACTGAGCACTGGACACGGTGCTGATTTCTTCACATTAAAGAAAAGCAGAGAAAACAGAGCACAACAAAGCACACATGCCTCATTTCTCAGAAAATGATGTCTCTGCACAAGAGCTAATGCCACATCTAAGCCTTAGCCCGGGTCCCAGGTGCAGCCACGGAGAACCTTCCCTCATCTTTCCCAGGGCTTCCGTCCCCCTCTACCTTAGAGCCTGTCACTAGAAGACTCTTCAGAGAAAGGCCAGTGGATGCTGGACTGTGGGGCTCTGCGAATGCCCTGTCAGGGGGCAAGTGAATTCAGGAGTGGACTTTATAGCAAGAAAAACAATTCCTCTGAATGCCTGATAGTAAAAAGGCAGCTCCCTGGGGCTAAGGGGTCAGTATATACCCATGGGCAGAGAGACCAGGAGAGGCTCTATTCATGTCAAATAGCTTCTCCTAGATCAGGGGACAATTTACTTATTTGCCCTTTTAGGCCACACACTGCCATGGTGCTGCCTTCACAGGGGAGCAGTGGTCTTTGACCACTATGGGATGCCAACAATTGTGTGTAAAATTCTGTATTTACCTCAGCAAATCAAGAGGAAGGTGGATAATTATGCAGTTTCATACTCAAGCAACCATCTGCATTGCCAACCAAAAAATTTTGCAGGAGCCAAGAAATACGATGCTGAATTTAGTGCCCACAGTGTGCTAAGTGTAGCCTTCTTGTCAGGGAGCTTCAAGACAGACTGACCCCACAGGGCCAACGGCAGTGATCTCTCTGCCTTCTGTCCTTCCTCAAGCTAGTCAAATATTTCTAAGACTCTGCATACCCAACACTAACATAAATAGCTGAAAAGCAAAACCAACCTCTCCAGGGAAATCTGATTAACCAGCTGGACTCCCAGATTCCCCAACTGCCCGGCTGGTTGAGTGCTGCACAGCCACAGCAGCAGCTTTCTGTGCATACCCAATAATAGGGCCTTTGGTTAAAAAAAGAAAAAACAAACCTGACTGGAATCCCGGCAAAAAGTAGCCCAGTGCGGGGCAGCTAGATGGCGCAGTGGATAGAGCACCGGCCCTGGAGTCAGGAGTACCTGAGTTCAAAACCGGCCTCAGACACTTAATACTTACTAGCTGTGTGACCCTAGGCAAGTCACTTAACCCCAATTGCCTCACTAAAAAAAAAAAAAAAAACAAACCCCCCCCCCCCAAAAAAAAAGTAGCCCAGTGTGAAGTGAAAACCCTCAGCTCCTGTCTGGTAGCCTTCTTACGTGTCCAGACACACAGAACCCTTTAGTCCAGGACAGCCTGGGCATTCCCCAAACTCCCACATTTGCCTCCATAAAGGCCTTTTTGTTCATGTGAATGTGTCCATCACTTCTTCAACTGATGTCGAGTCCACTTCATGACCACAAAAAGATGGCTGTAAACTGGACAAATGACCTCATCACCTAGAAACACTCAGCAAACGCTAAGTTCTGCTGTGTTGTAAAACCAAACCTAGAGTAACCTACACACAAACTGATATCTATGGAGAAATAACACCTCCTTCTATGGTCTCAGTCATGTGGGGGAAGAGATCTTCTAGGCTGTGTGAAATCTAAAATCTCATGATATCTAGGATTTTAGAGTCTTCTGTGGGCAGCTAGCTGATGAAGTGGATGGAGTGCTGGGCCTGTCGTCAAGACAACTCATCTTCCCAAGTTCAAATCTGGCCTCAGACACTTACTAGCTGTGTGACCCTAGGCAAGTCACTTAATAGCCTGTTTACCTCAGTTTCCTCATCTGTAAAATGAGCTGGAGAAGGAAATGGCAAATCACTCGAGTATCTTTTTCAAGAAAACCCCAAATAGGGTTATGACAAATTGGATATGACTGAAACGGCTTACTGACAATAACAACGTAAGAGTCTTCTGGCTTCTCAAGAGTTGGAGAAAAAAACACTTAACCTTCCATTAAGTAACCAAAATATTCATCCAAAAGAAACCACTTAAAAATGCTACTCATTCACATTCCTGAGCAACAAAATAAAGATTCCTAGCCAAGTGTCAAAAACAGAAACAATCTGGTGTCTAATTTGTCCCCCTACCCCCTAAAAGAAATCATGTCTTGAACAACTAAATAATTCTTTGATCCTATTAGTCACCAGAAGAGATCACTGTATGAATCTCTGGATCATATAAAGAGAATCTTGTTCTCAAATTTGGATCTCTACACGTGACCTGGATAGTTTTATGCTATATTTAGTATCTGATCTAATTTTATTATGACTATCAAACTATGCTAAAGATGGAAAAATAGTCACCTTATTGGAAGGGGCTTATAAAGAAAATTCACCTCCAATCCTTTCTAGACAAAATGCAGAATACTCCCCCCCCCCAACCCCTCCACACCTGGAGGTAAGGAGTGGGTGATTGTTGTGGAAAGTTCTGGTTCTAATCAAGGCAAAGCAACAGAAGCCATGAGACCCAAGAAGAGGGCACATTTCTGTAAACCACAAGGTGCTTCAAACTATTTCTTTCAGACTGGTGCGCAGCCCCTTGGAATCCATTTTCACATGTGCAAAGGCAAAGTTCAAGTTTAAGAGGTGAGATATCCTGGACATTTATATGTGGGGCAGGAGAGTGGAGACTCAGTAACATATTCTTCTGCTTCTCTGGGTCCCCTGGATGCAGATTATGGCATGATATGGTCTCTGGCCACCCTAGTTCAAATGGTGGGGGGAGGTGTCTTAACCTGGCATCTATGAATTTTACAAAATATTTTGCTAACTATATATCAATATAGTTTATTTCCTTTGTTATTCCTATATATTTTATTTAATACATTTAAAGAGAAGGGGTTCTGAGAAGGAGTCTCAGAATAAAAAGCTTCACCAGACTGTCCCAGGGGTCTGGGACACCAAAGAGTTTAAGAACCTCTACTTTAAACGGTATGACAAAAGAAAAAATAAGAAAGGAAATTGCTGAAGTTTGCTCAAGTGCGAAAGAGTAAAAATGTAGGGAGTATGGCAGCACTGATTATAATCTAAGCTGCCATGATCTTATTATAGTTGGCAGATTCACAAACCAAAAGACACCTTGTGTTGGGAGTATTTTGAGAGGTCAACTAATCCATTCCCATGTCTATGAGCAGGGAAATTCCCAATTTATCTCATGCAGGAAAAACAAATCCCTATCAGTGAAGTGAGACATTCCCATGTTAAACTGTTTTAGGACCAGGTTTGATCTAACCTATGCCCCCCCCCCCCCCAGCCCAAGTCCATTTCCTCTTGGCTTCTCAGCATTCCCAGCACTTCGGACACAGCCCAAAGGAATGTCAGAGGAAATCAATCTAGTCTCACTCACACTGTAAACCCAAGCTGCAACTCCGGCTCAGTGTCAAAGCTCTTTTCTCACTGCCCACCATTAAATGAATCATTACTTGGATAAGGCTAAAAAAAGAAAAAATCCAACCCTGTTTTTAATAAGTAAACATATGTTTGATTTCAAACACTACTTATCTTAGTGAACCTAATGCAATTTTCTGTACAAAAGAGCATCCTTCACAGGATCATTCTTTTCAAACACAAGAGTCTTGGTGTCTGCTTTAACTCCTGACATTGGTGCAAACTCCTCTAATCCATTTTTCCTTTCTCCCACCCTAGGCATGCCCTTTTTAGAGATCCACCAGCTTCATATTTTGGACCCTTTCCAAGGAGATGGAGTTAGTACCAAAGAATTTTAAGGGACCTGAGGACACACTCTCAAGGATTGTAACATTACTTTATTTACATTCTTTAAAAAAAAAAACTACTTCAGATATGTGCTGACAATAAGAGAAGGAATTTTAACAAAGAAAACCAACCTACAGTGTAGAAATCAAGTTTATTTAAATCTCAGAATGTTCTTATTCTTATCCTTCATTCCATTTATTCAATCTGATGTCACTCCAAATGCATCTCCATTTCCTCTCCAGTCAGGATGCAGGGATCCAGAAACTCAAGGAAATTCTGGACACAGCCTCTTCTCTCCCAGCTCAAACCCATTCTACCTGTGGCTATCAAAATAATACCCTTAAAATTCTGTCACCATTATGTTATTCTCCTACTCAAGAATCTAGATGACTCCCTACAGGGTAAAAATATCAAGTCCAGAATCTTATCTGGTATTCAGAGATCCCCATAATTTGGCCCTAGACTCTGTTCAACTTTATTCCCTACTACTTCCCTCTCATCTCATATAATCAGCCCTTGTCAGGCCTTCTCCCTAAAGATTTACCCATCTCATAGCTGCTCTGCTGAGAACTCTGGAACCTCACTCCACTGTTGACAACTATAACTACAACTGCAAGCTTTTCGACAAACTTGCCTCTGCTTGAAGCAAAAGCGGAGTTCTCCCCCAGGACACCCGAATCCCTTGAAACCTCCAATGGAGAGCACTTTCATTTTCCCCAACTCAGGGGGCAAGTAGGGGTGGCATACCACTGCTACTTGTGGCCCACTCTCCTACCACCATCTCTCAGTGACCTTTCCTCCTGAAGGTCATGAACCACTTCCTATTCTCTTTGCTGTCACCTACTGACCATTTGCTGTTTCTTCCTCTCTAACAAGATGATGGGGAGGAATAGGTACTGTTCCGGGCCTTCCCTTGGTGATTTCATCCACATGCATGGTTTCATGTATCATCTCTACCCAGAGGACAATCCCTTAATCTCTAACTCCAGCCCAAATCTCTCCCTGGAACTCCAGCTTTGCACATGCCTGCTGTCTTGTGTGTGAGCATGTCATGCTCAGTAAATTCAACTCTGTGCTCACAGTCTTCCCCCAGAACTGAACCCTCTTCTATATTTCCATATTTCTTTAGAAGGTAGCATCATTCTCCCACCGAGCTTTGGAATCTCAGTTGCCTCTCCCAACTGTCTGATTCCAGTATTCTCTTTAGCTCAGTCCTTCCAAATCCTCTGCATCCTTCCCTTGTCTCCCTCCTCAAATATTCCTAGAGGGAACCTCTCCCTGTCTTGTATCATCCTTATCTCTATACAGACTGTATTCCTTGGGAGCAGGGCTCACAGCATTTAGTCTTTGTACATGCTCAGTAAAGCTTAGATTGAATTGAGACCTATCTTCTAAGGTCTTAAAAAAAACCACTCTCTACAAATTCGAGCTCTAATTATTCTGTTGGCTCACCATATTCTCTCCTCCCCATCTCCTGCCATCATCCCAAAGGATTTCAGTGTCCCTATTGATGAGACCCCCTCCCAACAAACTGACCTTTTAATCCTTAACTTCCTCGACTACAGTGACTTCTTTCCTTGACCCCATTGTTTCCTACCTGTTCTAAGACCTAACTCTAGCTTTCAGTTGCTCCCCATCAAGCACCTTCAGTTTCTCCTTTGCCAGTGGCTCTTCCTATATGCTTACAAAGATGTTGAGGTTCTCCCCCACCATAAAAAGCCTCCCCTTAACTTTCTCTTCCAACCAGCTCTGGTCCCATTTCTTCCCTTCCCTTCACCACTAATAGCAAAAAAAGTTTATACATGATGCATCCCTTCCTCACCACTCACCATCGCTCAAACCCTCATCATTCTAGAATTGCTCTAAGGTGACTTTTGTCTATTTCAATGGCCCTTCTTACAGTCATCATTCTTTACTATTTTTGACATAGCTGTCCACTCCCTCCACTGTCCTGCTACCTATCTCCTTTACTGGCAACTTGATTGTTTTCTTGATTTCTTAAAATGGATTTTTCCTAAGATATTGTCCTCCAATCTCTCTTTTAATCCCTTCTGTGGAAGGCAGAATGATAGATACACAAGACACTAGAAAGGGCACTGGCTCTGGAGTCAGAGGAATGAAGTTAAAACTTGTCTGTGCCTCTTGGCACTGGGAGACCTTGGACTTGCCATTTAACCTTGCTGGGCTTCAGTTTCCTTATGTGTAAACTTTAGGTCCTTTCTAGTTCTAGTATCTATAATTCTAAAACCCTCCAGCCTTGACCAGCCTCCCGAGTCATGCGTGGCTTCCCCAGGTGGCCCTAGGACACCTCTACCTGGATGTCCTAACATCTCAAAGTCATCATGTCAAGAGCTGAACTTCTTATTTTTCCCAATCCTGAATTCTTCCTTCTGAATTAACTATTTCTACCTGTGGAACCATCTAGTCTGCCAGGTCTGAAACCTCAGGGTCTCCTTTGAAAACTCCTCCTCCCTTATTCCTTGACCTTGGTCTGTTATGAAGTCCCCCCCCCCCAATCTCTCACTTCTACTTCCTCTTCTCTACCTCCACAGTCATCACTCTGGCAGAGAACATCACTCTTATATGCTGCAGCTATTTTGATTATCTGCTAATAGGTCTCACCTCTGATCTGCTAAGAAATTTTCAGGGTTTTCCTAGTGCCTACCAAGTTCAAATCTCTTTGCTTAGCTATTTCACAATATGGTACCACCCTACCTTTTGAGCAAAGGTTCTTATATGGGATCCATGGATCTATTCCTTGGATCTATTCATCTCCAACTAAAATTTAGCACTTCCTTGATTTATTTAAAATTATGATTCAGAGAAGGGGTCCATAGGTTTCACCAGACTTTCAAAAGGGGTCCATGATAAAACCAAATCAAACCACAACCTGTTTAGAGCCCTATATTCATAACAACTGACTCCTCACACTCTATGATTCAGCCACAGTATACTACTGACCTCCTCCAGGATAAAACACACATGTCCTAATAATTTTATAAGAAAATACGAGTTTTACATTACCTGCAGAAAGGGAACTCTCAGCATTGGAAGGCAGCTAAGAGGGCATCTAATGTGATCTGTAACTGGGCAGCGATCCCCTCTACAATATTCCCAATAAACAGATATTTAGAGTCTCCACCCGAAGACTTTCATGGATTGGGAACAAACAACTTCCCAAGGCAGTCCACACCACCGATTGCTCATTGTTCAACCATGTTTCCAAGCAGAACATATCTATTTACTCTCCAACATGACAACCTTTCTAGTGCCTGAATACTGTTAGTATGTATGTTCTTCTAGCTAAGTAACTGCAGTTCCTCCAACTAACATCCGTACAGTGGTTTTGAGTCCCCTTGCACTGCTGAAAAACATTTAGCTCAGACTGTACCTCATCAACATCCTTCTTTTTTTTTTTTTTTTGGTGAGGCAATTGGGGTTAAATGACTTGCCCAGGGTCACACAGCTAGTAAGTGTTAAGTGTCTGAGGCTGGATTTGAACTCAGGTACTCTTGACTCCAGAGCCGGTGCTCTATCCACTGGGCCACCTAGCTGCCCCCATCAACATCCTTCTAATGGGATACCCCAAACTGGACACAATACTTCAAATGGGTTTTGAACAAGGTGGAGCATAGTGACACCGTCACTTCCTGCAATCAGAACACTATCCCTAATGCAGACAAAGATAAAGATAGGAAATGTTGGGCCTTTGGGCTGGTACATCATTTTGGTTACTCCTACTGAATTTGTAGGCCACCAAACTCCCAGGTATAATCACAGATTCACAAAGGCCCTACCATTAGGTCATGCTGTGACAGGCTTGTACCTACATGTCTGGAAGACCTAGGTTTAAATCCTGCTATTCATATTTATTTATCACTGAACTCTCTGGGCCTTACTTTCCTCATCTACAAAATGGGGATAACCCCAGCTGCAGCACAGAGCTGTTGTGAAGCTCCAGTGAAGTAAGGCATGCAGAATGCTTTGCAAACTCTCCAGGGCCATAACAATATCAGCTGTGCTATTATTTTCACTTCGCTGACATGACCTGAGGAAACTAGTCAGCAATGAAGAGCTGACCAAAGTCAGCAAAGTCCAAAGTGCTGGACAGCAGGTCACCTTGCCAGGCCAATCTCTAGGGGATCTTCCTTTTTCTCACCTAGAACGAAGATAATCCCTATCCCAAGGACCTCATATGACTTTTGGCAACTCATAGAAAGAGTTGTGAACTAGAAATAGGGGCATCAAGATACTTGGTCAGCCTGTGTCACTGTGTGACCCTGGACAAATCACCTGAATCACTTCCTCCCTCTGGGTCTTAGTTTTCTTATCTGCATTTGAAGGGATGAAATCCTGTGATCTTGAAGATGCCTTCCAAATATGGGATGCTCAAAGAATAGAGGTGAAAGCACCAGAACAATTTCTCAACACCCCCCAAAGTTAGGCAGAGAGAGTTCATTCTTTATATGAAGTAGTTTCATGTTACTCATGTGTTATGTCCCTAAGAAATCTTCTGTTTGATTTTATAAGCTTTGCATGTTTGCTTCCATTTCTCTTTCATGTCCTGTGTACAATTCATTTCCTCTTTGTCTCTGAGGATGTGTAGACATCCTCAACAAATATGTACTCAATGAAGGAATGTATGCAGGGCGATCATTCTTCATGAGCTAGAAGAACCCTCAACTATATGAAACATAGGAGAGTGCAACCATCTCATTTTTCAGATGAGGAAACTGAGAGAGAAATAAGGTGCCTTATGAAGATTACTCAGGTAATAAGTGGTAGAGCAAGGACATGAATCCAAGCCATATGAGCTGTATTGTCTCCCCACAATGGTCCACTCCAGGGATGGCTAGATTTCTTGGCTGGATTTGAAGGGCTCTCAGGATCTCCTGACATGGCCTCATGGCCTGACATTCTCCCCATTAAGACTTCCATTCCCTCTCTACTTCTACCACCTCACCAAAATCAATTTTCTGGTTCAAGGTTGTTGAAAAACCTTCCCCTTGGGTATTTCTTCTTTTCCAGAAGCAATTACTCACTGAAGAATCTCCTTGACAGTTTGACATAATAACATCTTGAAGTTTGTAGCCAACCAATTTGTGTATAACTCCCCAGCAGTGGACAGCTAGAGCAATCCATGCAAAAGCGTCTTAACAAAGATAACAATCTGCCCCTTGGCCTTGCCTCTGTTTACACTGGCTTTCTATTACCGACCTGGAATTGAACATGTCACAGCCCTGTTCAAAAACATTTGAGAGCTCACAATCACTTATAAGATCACCTTGAAACTGTTCTACCTCACGTTCAAGGTCCTCCACAGCTTAACCCAATAAACACTGATTACGTACCCACTATATCCAATGCACTGATACCTAGCTCATCTTTCCAACCTGTAATCACTGACTTAAAGGAACTTTCCATTCAAACCAGACTTGTCAAAACACTGTCTCAAAATACACCTCCAGGCCTACTGCCATGCTTTTGCTTTGGGTTCTTTCCAGCCGGCCTGTCCTATTGCCCCAGACTCCTTTAATCCCCACTACTCTTTTAAAGACCAAGTTTTCTTTGCCGTGTTGCTTCATACCCCTGCTCACAGTAGCTTTCTCTTCTCAACTTCTAAAAAATCACATTTCTAGGTCTGAGTCACTCATAGCAAATTGCCCTGTCCTGTAAGTTCTTCTTTTGTATGCATGCCATCCCTCTGTAAACTGTACTCAAGTCAGCCAGCAAGCATTTATTAAGGTCTTACTATGTTCCAGATGCTATGGTATGCAGTGGAGATTCAAAGAAAACAAAAACAGTTCTCACCCTTGAAGAGGGAGAAAACATGTAAATCACTAGAAATATACAAGATGGATGTCAAGCAGAAGGAAGGTGGTCTCAGAGGGACATCACTAGCAGGAAAGAAGGTTGGATTTGAGATGTGTCCTGTTGGAACCCAAAGAGTCAGGAGGCAGAGGTGAGGAAGGAAAGGACTCCAGGCATCACCCTGTATCTTATATCTCCGTATCTCTCAGAGTACTTAGGACTGGGAGCACTCAGTA
This sequence comes from Dromiciops gliroides, assembly GCF_019393635.1. NCBI lineage: Eukaryota > Metazoa > Chordata > Mammalia > Microbiotheria > Microbiotheriidae > Dromiciops > Dromiciops gliroides. The sequence continues at coordinate 753,298,837 of NC_057861.1, forward strand.
ATGGGTCAGGTTACCACTGGTCAGGAATGCTGTGGAGAAGAAGGGTAAAAGGCCAGCCAGCATGATCCCAAAGGTGCCTTTCAATTCTGCCACTTCCTTATTGCACAGTTCCTCAATCTGAGGGAGCTAATTCTCTCTTAGACATCCGTGCTTATAATCATTTTAGAAAATATTTGTTTATATTACATTCATGCTACCCTAAGGTCTGGCTGCTTTGAAACATCATTCCAGAATTGTAAGAGTTAAAAATGGTTTTGAAGCTTTAAAAAAGTGTTAATAGTCATTAGCATTTGGTGAAACCCCCATCCTTCCCGGGGAAAGCTTTCCGCTTTGAAGTCCGGATCCTTCTGGGAAGGCCATGCCCACTGTGCTGCAGAAGTCTTTAAGACGGTTTCACCTTCTGCCAGGAGAGGATAGTCCAAGGTCCATGGATTTCTTAGTCACTAACTATAAATAGGACATTTCTTGTCCAACAAGGTCCTGGCAAACTATAATGCCATATTCCATACCAACTCTGCTTTCAAGTGACGAAAAAGGTTTTCTCAACTGTAAACTATTGAGGAACTCTAGTCAGTGTAACGACCAAGCAGAAGGCTGAGGCACACACCTCACCTGGCAGAGAAGTGATGGACTCTGAACTGTAGAAGGAGACACACCTTCTGGAACATGACTAAGTCAGAATTTGTTTTGCTTGACTATGCATATTATCATAAGGGCTGTTTTCTCCTTTTTTCATTGGGGGATGGAAGAAAGATTAAAATATGCTTGCTAAATTTTAAAAGCTTTTTACACTGTATCTCATGGGCACGGTTTATACTCTATAGTTTATTTTCAGTTTCAATATTTGACATAAGCCACTCTTTGCTGCCTCATTTACACTGCATGGGAAAGTCTTTGACAGGAGATGCCCTTCACAAACAAAAAGGTCTCTATCACTTTCCCAACCTTATGCCTATTTTGTCATACTGGGGGAAGAGTTCAGGGTGGAACCCAGCATTCCAGAGCACAACGGAAGATAACGTAATCTAAACAAAGAAAGATAATGATGGTGGTGGCAGCAGCTGGCACTTATAGGACCACTAAGTAGGGAGAGTATGTTCTTATTCATTCATTGAGTCAATTGGTCAACAAGTATTGAATAATAAGAAACACCTGTTCTTTGCCAGGCATTATGTAAAGAATGCAAAAAAAAGTGGAACACTCCTTGCTGTTGAGAAATTTATAGATGGGGAACATTCACACAGACACACACATATGCATACACACAGACACACACACACACACACACACATACATATATACACAGAGACACCACACACACAGATATACAGATACAGGAGACTTGGAGGGGAATGGAGGAGGGAAGCACTAGCAGCTGGGGGAAGGAATCAAGACAAACTTAATCCAGAAGATGTAGCATGAGTTGAGTCCTGAAAGGGTCCAGGGATCCTTTGATTCAGGGCATCCCAGACAAGGGGATCTCTGTGCCAAAATCCTGACATGACAATTGAAAAGCTGTGTGTAGGAAACACAAAAGGTCTACAGTCTCTGAAGATGAGATGTAATAATGCTAGAAAGAGAGGAGGGAGCCAGGCTGTGAAGAGTTTTTATGCCAAGCATAAGAATTTATATTAGATCATGAGGGAGATACTGGAGTTCACTGAGATGGGAATATGTTCAAACCTACACTTCAGAAAAATCATTTTGGCAGATGTATGGAGAATGGATTGGAGTGGGAGAGACTTGGGGCAGAGAGACCAAATGGCCGAGAAACAGAGGTGGCCGAGAAAAGTGACTCTCAGGAAGTTAGGGAACCTTGTCCAAGGTCAAACAGTTATTCCGTGTCAGAGGTAGGATTCGAAATGTGGCAGTCCCTTACACTATAACTCTATCTTTACAAGATGGTTCTATTCATTATAGATATTAGCTGTATTTCTAAACTACTTTGTGGCACATGGGTCTGCAGCTTATTACAGCAAAAAGCCAGATACAAATGTGGTTGCTCTCTGTGTATTAATATTTTGTAAAAAACAAAAAATGGTTTTCTCAAAATGGGGGCATAAGCAAAACTATTTAGATCTTCTCCACTGGTACCACAGTTTATACTTCCAGGGTATATCAAATTCAAACTAATAGGCCACATTTTCTGAGAACCACAGTCCCATATTCCTGGGAAGGAGAAAGGGGCTCATCTTTATGTCCCTACATACTTTAAGGAGAAAGCTGAACTTGTCTATGAACGGCATATTTCCACCTGGAAAGGGCTGTCATGCTGCCTTTCTGGGACTTCCCCTTCCAGGACAGAGCAAGGGGCTCCACTCCTTCTGATAGATTTGATTCACTCCAGTTTTTCCATTTACTAGTAGTTGAATTTGTGGTGGTTGTTGCATTCAGTTAATCAGTGGGAATACTGGGAAAAGATAAACATCAACTAGCATCACTTTCTAAAATAATTACTTCAATTACTACAAAATGTAGGAAAAATACCCATTTCCTAAGGTTGGGGTTTTCATGGGATTAATCTGAACGTATTACTTTCATTATAGAATTAAGTAGCCTTCCTTGTATAAACCTACCACAAATTAATAACTGTTAATCCACAATAGGTGAATAAGACTCCCTCCTACCCTCAAGTGCCATCTCAGTGACAAGCATGAAACCCCAAAACTGTGGTTCTTGATGAAAAAATAGGGACTCTTCCTGAAGTGTTCAGGGTAGGGAATAGTGGCTGATTATTTCACCAGGAAAAAAAAAAATTCCCTCCTGGGCCAAAGGAAGAACAATGAGATTAACTGACAGGTAACTACTGATGCCTATTGAGCACAGGGTGCTCAAAATGACAAAAGATGAAATTCCTAACTTCTAGGAATTAGACCAGTCCAAGGGCTAGGACTTATACACAAATAATTCAGATTTGAGGCTGTATGAAAGAAATGCTATGGTAAAAATGATTATTATTTTTCAAATATTTGTCACTTTTGCAGCCCTTGAGACTTGCAAAGTACTTGATCATCTGATCCTGCTTTAATTGGACAAAACAAGGGTGCTAAGTTAGAATGACCATAGCTAACATGGCTATAGCTCCTTAAAGCTTACAAAGAGCTTTTCGTACATATGTTATTAGAACCTTACAATAACAGCAGCTATCACTCAGGATTTAATATTTGTAAAAACAAACAAACAAACGCACAAAAACCCAGTGCTTAGTAGGTGCTATACAAATGCTTATTTCTCCTTCTCCCTCCTCCCATAAAACAATATTCAAGGGCAGCAGAGTAGACCTTTGGACTCGTACCCTAACTGTAACGATCTTCACTTTCCAGATGAGGAAACAGGAGCTAAGAAGGGAGGTCACTGCCCAAGATCCTACAGCCAATTAGTATCAAAGATAGGATTCTAACTCGGCTTTGTCCAGACTCGTGCTCCAGTGCTCTCTCCTCTCCCCCACCACCATACTGCATTTGAGAAATGCTAATGTTCATTTTAGGACTTTTCTGTCCCTTTACCGTGACCATCGAGTAGTAGCCATGAAAACATGCCCACTGAGCATCCAGACAAGCTCAGAGAGGATAAGAGTCATTGCTTCTTTCACCCATACAATGTTTATTGGCCCCAAAGGTCTCATTGTATGTGGCCAGACTATGAAAAAAGAGTTATGGATTCTGAGGAATTGGGGAAACGATCTTCCTACAACCTGCTAATTGCTGAACAATCTGATCTTCTTCTTACCTAGAAAGGTCCTGTGTCCATTTCTGAGGACACTGTTCTCTAGTCCTAGTATGCCAGCAACAAAAACATCTATTTCTACTGTGACGGATCATTTGGGTTTTTTTCTTTTTTAAAGTGCAAAACACACCCTCGGGCCTTTTCTCGGCCCTGGCTCTCCCCTTCCCCCACCAGTCTGTGATCTGCACAGGAGAAAAGGAGGCTTGTCAGAGCAGGTTCATTTCTTTCTCTGAAGACAGCAGCAGTAGGATTCATGACAGTTCATTTCCACTCTCTACTCACTGAAGCATCCAAATATCTAAACGTCTCTTCATTCAACTCTTGTATAAGGGTGCACATGGGGAAATTTTCCTAGGGAAGCAATGTGCACTTGCCCCCGAGGCAGATGGACAAAAGGACACTGCTAGGGTGTCTGCTCACAAAGGGTATTTAGGATCCCAGAGGCTCAGTGCTGGCACAGCCTTCAGATGACACCCGAGCAGGAAACATCTGGAGGGTTTCCCCAACCTCTGCTTGAAAAGTTATAGTGACAGTGAATTTGCTATTGCTGAGAAAGTTAACAATAAAAATAATAGCTGATATTTATATAGTGCTTTATGCTAGAGAAGGGACTTTATGTGTGTTATCTCAGTAAATCCTCCCAGCAAGTCTGTGTATTGTTAATCTCGTTTTAGAGATGAGAAAACCAAGGCACTGACCACGATCACAGAGCTGGAAAATGACAGGGTATTCAAACCCAAGTCTCGCCTCACTTCATGTCACCAGGATGAAATGAGGTAAAATGGAAAAGCATTCTGTAAATGCTGATGCCTTCCTATTATAGAATAAGCAACCAAATGTGCAATGGGGAAATTCATTTAAAAATTGGCTCCAAGGGCTACACAAAGAAAAATCTCTAGCAAAAAAAAAAAAATCCTTCCAACAATAAGACATCTGCATCCTTTAAAATGTAATAAAGCTTCATCATTTATCTGACTTGGGGGAAGGTGTGAGCCACTTTTCCAAGATATTTTTCAGAAACACACAGAGGTTCATTGCTCTTATTCCAGTTCCTCTGAGCATACACTTACTGTGTTTCCAAATCATTAGATCCTTAAAAACATTTCCCTAAAGAAATATCACTCATGTCACAGATGACAAGGATATTTACAAAGACAAAGTTTTCTAATATTGTTTCCTGGTTCCAAAGGCAACCACAACTAAAATTTTCAGTTCCCTAGCTACAAAGGGAAAGTAGGGAAGTATGTCACTTCGGTCTGACTCACAAAAGTAGCCTGTCTGATGGAGCCAGCAACCCCAGGAAATCAAACAAATTGGGATGGGTCGTGGCGCTGGTTAGGAAGTCTGAAGTGTGATGACTTCTGAGCCTTAGCTACTAGGAGCTAATGGGAGAAATGAGATGGTATGCAGATAGGAAACATGGACTAAAGGAAGCAAAGGAGAAAGGGATGTGCACCAGAGAGGCACAACAATGTACTGTTTATTTCTTCTAGGAAATTCATGTAAATAGAAAACTATTTGGTAAAAGACACTGATGAAAGAATGAACTTCCTGGGTCTCAGCACATTCATCATGAGCCGAAGGAAAGATGGCAAGTAGACTGTCCTTCCTCAGAACCACCTAGGACCATTTAACTTGGGTTTGTGTTCATCACTCAGGTCCATCTTGGGACTTGTTAGCAGTATAAAAAGGCAGAAGACACCAATATCTGGAAGATTCCAGATTTTTCTCTTGTGGTTGACTGCTTTTTAGAATCCACAAAACAAAGCCAAAAACAAAGGTTAAAAGCATGAAAAATAACGAGCTCCCAGGATGCTTTGGCCAATACACCGGCTTTGGGGAGCAGGACTATCCTCAGAACTTATGGTTCCCTCTCATCCCCAATGTCTTCTTTCTGACTGAAAAGAAGAAAAACTTATCAACTCAATGGGGAGGCAGAAAGAATGACTAAGATCTTGGGGGAGTGAATGGTCTCATATTTCAGATAAGATTCATAGAATAATTCTGAACAGCGCTAGAAGACGTGATGCAATTGCATTGCATCCTCTACAAATTGATGTAACCTGATTTCAGCTGGGCTCTCACTATCCTCAAGGCCCCTTCTCCCCTTAGCAAGACCTTGACTCACACTTTATTACATAAAGAGGCCACTTGCTGTAATCTGTTGACTCTCCTACTGTACATATATAAACTCTTTATCATCCCCCATTCTCTCCTTTTCTATCACAATCTCAAATAAGGAAGTAGCTCTTCTCTTGACTGCTTTGTACTTTTGATCCTATCCTTCCCATTTCTCCTGGCAGACAGGCCCACAATCACCCTCACTCTCTAACCTTCAATCTTTTCTTCACTTCTGGTTTCCTGATGCCTGCAAATACTTAGATCTCCTCCATCCTTAAAAATAAAACAAACAAAAAAAAACCCTTCACACTTGATGCTAACAGCTCTTCAAGCTATTGTCGTTTCTCTCTCCTCTCCTCCCTTTCATAGCCAAAACCCTAGAAAACCATCCACACTTGTTGCTCCCAGGCACTCTACTAATCTCACATTTACTTCTCAGAAACTGCTCTCTCTCCAAAGCTCCCAATGATCTCTCAATTTGCCGTTTCTTTTTTCTCAATGTTCATCCTTCTTGAAGTCCCTGAGTACTTGACATTGTTGGCCATCCTCTCCTCCTACATATTCCCTCATATCTCATTTTTTGACAATAATGTTTTCTTGGTTCTACTTCCTACCTGTCCGACTTCTCCTCAAACTCCTTCCCTAAATTATCATCCATGGCACATCCTCTCACTGTGGGTATACACCAAGACTGTCCCAGGCCCTCTTCCCTATATATGCTTGCTCTGTGACTTCCTCAGCTCCCATGTGTCCAATGACCATTTATATACAGATAATTTTAAGATCTATTTACCAAAACCTACACTTTCCCCTGAGTTTAAATCCTGGATCACCAAACAGGATTCTAAAACTGGATTTCCTGTAGCTGTCTCAAATTCAACATGTCCAAAACAGAACTGATTCTTTCTCCCTAAGCCTATCTCTCTTCTGAACTCACCTCTTTCTGTCAAGAACACCACTATTCTTTCAGAACTCAGGTTCACCGCCTCAAAGTCATCCTTGTCACTTCAATCTCCTTTCCTGTACAAAATCATTTACTGAGTCTTGTCTATCTGACTTCTACAACATCTCTCATATATGTCCCTTTCTCTTCACTTACACAGTCACCATTCCTACTTCAGCACTTCATCATCTCTAGCCTGGATTACTTCATTTGCCCAAGTATTCTCCCTACCTAGAAGTCTCTGCCCTTGCCAGTCCGTCCTCCATGCAGCTGCCAATATGATCATCTTCAAGCACAGGTTTTTGTGACTCTCTAGCTCAACAAACTCTAGTGGCTTCCTACTACCTTTATGATCCAGTATCAAATCTTTACCACCTGCCTCTGACCTACATTTCTATTCTCTTTCAAATATTCTCCAATCGGGGCAGCTAGGTGGCACAGTGGATAGAGCACTGGCCCTGGGTTCAGAAGGACCTGAGTTCAAATCCAGCCTCAGACACCTGACACTTACTAGCTGTGTGACCCTGGGCAAGTCACTTAACCCTCATTGCCCCGCAAAAAAACAAAACAAAACAAAACAAAACAAAAACAAATACTCTCTAATCCAGCCAAATCAGTCTTCCTGCTGATTCTCATATTCAGCATTCCAGCTCACTTCCCTGTGCTTTCTACAAGCTCATCCCACTAGACTGGGATAGTCACTAGCCTTGACTCTCAGGATCCCTAATTTCCTATGGGTTTCCAAGGCTTAGCTCAAGTACTGCCTTGTACATGAAGTTTTTCTTGATCCTCAAGCTACATTTAATTTGATAATGCTTCACATATACTTATTCCGCATCTATTTTTCTCTGGAAAAATTGTCTCCTCATCCTTGAGAACAAAGCTATTTCATTTGTGTCCTTACTTCTCCAGCACCTAGGCTCCCAGTGCTTAGAACCCTGTAGGCATTTAATAAATGCTTGGAAGAGTTCTAAGGTTCTTAACGTAGCAGCTGATAAAGAATTCCCTTCTCACATCTCTCCCTTTCTTTCCTGGAGTTCTTCTTTGCCCTAGGTTATGGCCAAATCTCCTAACTGCTTTCCAAGCCTTCATCCTCAATCATTTGATCCAACCCTACTTTCATTGCTCCTTAACATGTGCCAATCCAGCCACTGTCTTTGGAATATATTATTTTTTCACTCATATTTTCATATTTCTGTTCATGCAGTATTTCTAACTGGCAGATATTTTGTCAGCTCCTTCTCACCTCTCCAAACCCTCTACCCTTTGACTGTACCATTAAGAGGAAATGAGAGGGTGGTAGGAGGGCTAACCTTGGAGTAAGGGATACCTGAGTTTAAATCATAACTTTTATAAATAGTAGCTGTGTGACCTTAATAGAGCCACCTTGGTCAACCTCTCAAGTGTCTATGGCAGTTATGTCTAAGATCCTGAAGTAATAAATGAGCTGTTTTTCTGCATCAGGGAAGAATGTTCTATACACTGGTAAAATCATAGTACTAAACCAAATATTTTTAAAAAGATACTGTTCAAGGGGCAGCTAGGTGGTGCAGTGGATAGAGCACTTGTCCTGGATTCAGGAGGACCTGAGTTCAAATCTGACCTCAGACACTTAACACTTACTAGCTGTGTGACCCTGGGCAAGTCACTTAACCCCAACTGCCTCACCAAAAAAAAAAAAAAAAAAAAGAAGATACTATTCAATTTACTTCTTTGAAATTCAGTGATAGGTTTTTCTTACACTTCTTACACTTTTCTTACAGTGATAGGTTTTTGATTACACTGGGGGCAGCTAGGTGGCACAGTGGATAAAACACCGGCCCTGGATTCAGGAGGACCTGAGTTCAAATCTGACCTCAGACACTTGACACTTACCAGCTGGGTGACCTTGGGCAAGCCACTTAACCCCCATTGCCCCACACCGCCCCCCCAATCCCAATCTTCTCACAATTTGCATTTCTGACATCACTAGATTACAAGCTTCTCAAGGGTTGGTTCTACATCTTCTCTTGATTTCTACTCTGAATGAACCAAGTGTTGGGAACATAGTGGATGCCTAATAAATATCTGACAGACTGAGAGCAGGGCATTTGGGAGGAAGACGTAGCTGCTCAGATTTACCCAGAAATTCCTCTATCTCTGAAATCCAGATTTCCAGTGACATCTTACAGGGAAAGGTCACAGAGCTGTCCCAAAAAACCAGTCCCCCTGACAGGAGATTTGTCATATCAAATTTTGACTCAGTCAAACCCAGGGTGATACAAGATGAGAATACTTCTGAGAATTACAAAACCTTCCTGATTTGGGAGGCTGAAAATTCCCAGAATGCTCTAGGATTCAAAGCATGCCAGGAAGATGCCTTGGTTCATTACCAAGATTTATTTCAAAGCAGAGTTGTGAAGGAATGATCTGTTTCTTCGTGGATTAAAATCTTATCCTTAAGTCCTGAACCATAATCTTATGACAATCAGACTTAAAGAAATCAAGCTTGTCCTGGAAGTGGTGCTCATAGCCCAAGAGGTATTGAGTGGGATTGGAAGAAAATGTCTCTTAGAAGAACTTTTAATATTGCCATGATTTTTCTTCAAACTTGTAAAGAAACTTCACAGAGATATGATCACAATTATGAGACCCTCTTTCTCTGCTGAAGGTACATATAAACAAGGCATCCATTCTTCCAAAATGAAAATCAGAAAGAAGTAAAAGACACCAAAAGAGGTGTTATGTTTCTTCATTGTATATCACATCAAAACAAAGGCTTCCAGAGACCATAATGTTCATCCCTCAACATTCATGTGAAATTCCAACAGCTCTATCCCAAACAGATGGGAAGACATTCCCCTCTCCCCCCTCCCACCCACCCCTGAAAGATCTCTGTGGAAGCAGCATAGCACCACTGAAGAACACTGGGTTTGGAGTAAAAGGGCTTGGGAAACTTGCTTCACCTCTGGGAACCTTGGGATCTTAAAAAATAGTGGAGGGGGCAGTTAGGTGGCACAGTGGATAGAGCACCAGCCCTGGATTCAGGAGGACCTGAGTTCAAATCTAGTCTCAAACACTTGACACTTACTAGCTGTGTGACCCTGGGCAAGTCACTTAACCCTCATTGCACCCCCCCCCAAGCAAAAAAAAAATTAGTGGAGGAGGGCAAGTTAGTTGATCTTCAAGGTACTTCCACATGCAAATTTATTAGCCTAAGACATTATCTTTCACTACTCCCATGAAGAAAGTTAGAAGGCATTTAGTACAATCCCTTCATTTTACAGATGAAACAGTGGCCCAAGGTCATAAAGTTCTAAAGGAAGAGATGGTACCAGAACACAGAGCTCCTAATTCTCCAATCTATATTCTTTCAATTATGTTAGCATCCATATATTTAACTTTATCCTTTCCTGCCAAAGGGAACTGACTTTGATTTTCCATGAAAGCCGATTGTAGGAGCAGAAGAGAAAAGGTCTGGCATTAAATAAGAAGGAAGTTGTATCGGCAATTTGGAGTAGTCTGGACTTGGGAAGAAGGCTGAGTATTGAATCTGGAGTAGGGAAATTGGGGAGGAATTGAAGAAGATGTGAAAGTGAACAATTTCCAGATCCAGATTCTACTTCTGTCTTCTGTGAGAAGATGTTGAAGTAGAAGGAGGGGAAAGCAGGCAGGCTATATAGGTAGAATTGTGTAAGCACAAAGTCTCCAAGAAGTGATGATAGGTTTACATTTTTTCACTAATTTAATTGTTGTACTAAAAGAATGTTACAGATTCATTCATAGAAGCTGAGCTTCTATCAGCTACTTTCCACCATGGTAGCCTCTGAGGGGCAGATTCAGGCAGGGCAGTTACTAATTATTTCTTGGGTGCCATTCTGCTGTGACTTAGGAATGCAACATTCCTGAAGGGAATACAGACATCTCAGAAATCTGTAATTTCTAGATTAGTTACAATGAAAATCTAGTTCAGGGACAATGCTGAACTTTAAAACAAAGGAAATCTTCCTTTGTCCACAAAGATAGGTCTTCTGGGGTCATATGATAGTGGTATAAGCAATTATGCTCCCTAAAACAACATGCTCCAGTTAAATTTTATCAGAAATTATGTGTGAAATAGTTGGTGATTGGATTTGATTAAACACCTACTCCATGCAAGGCACCATTTCATCTTCAATAGCCCCTTTATGCAACATTGGCCACTGTCTTTTAAGGAATCAAATGATAAACCCCACAAAACCCTCTTCTCATCTGTGCCTATAACAGCTCTTGCAAATGCCATCTATTGTGTGGGTAGTGCAGAAAAATTACAGCTTTAATTTGGGTCGTTCCTAGTTAGCGGCTTTGTCAAGAGGTGGGGTTGCACACATTGGGGAGACATCATTCATTTTTTAACGTTCTCTTCCAGGATTTAGGTTTAAGCAATGGAGAGGCCTGACCTCCCAAAAGAATTCCTTATACAACTTCTTCCTATCCCACGGCAGCATGAGTTGGAAATGAACTACGCAGAGGCCTAATGAAACTCACATGGAGACAATTTGGAGGGAAGCTGCTAAGATGCACGGGGACTTCCAGTGGTACCATCAGGACTAAAGTTATCTAAGATCTTAAAAGGTTCTTGTTATTCTGTTCAAAATAATTTTCTTTTATTTCGATCTTAATAGTATTTTCTTTTTTCCAGTTACATATAAAGATAGTTTTCAACATTAGTCATGTTGTGAAAGAAGAATCAGAACAAAAGGGAGAAACTTCAAAAAATAGTAAAAATAGTGTGGTTCAATCTACATGCAGATTCTAAAATAATTTTCTAAGGGAGCTTGGAAGCTGTGTAGTCAGGGCTGAGATGAGGAAGTGAGGACTTTCTACTGGATCCGTCCACTGTTGTTGCCATGGAAAAAAATGTCAGGGAAACAAGGATTGGTGAAAACTTTCCCTCACTGATCTGATATCCATTTCCATGGAAACCAGAGCTGGCAGCCAGCAGCAGAGGAGTTACCACTAGCTCTGGTCTCGGGTACAGCTCCCAAGCCTGGGAGCTTCAGGACCATTTTACCGACAGCATCACGATCTGGCTCTTTCCTATAGCAGACAGCTTTTTAATTCAGTAACAACAAAGTTCCGTGTTTTTAAAATATGTCTGTGTGTTCAAGTACATTAAAGGAGGAGATTTCGTGCTCTATTTCAAAGAGAATTTAATTCTAATTTGTTTCACTTGTTCTTCCACCAAAGGGGTGACTTTTCCCCCAAGGGACCCCAAGCGTGGGTACTCTCTAGCCACATGACCAGCTTCTCACACTCCCACTGTGTGGGCAACAAGAGAGCCTCACTCCCAATCAGACCTCAGGCATCACATACGGTTGAGAACAGAGATCTCTCAGTATTACAATTATCTCTGGCTTACGAGATCAGTCAGCAAATCATGGATTTCAAACAAATCAGTTACATCTCAGAATAAATATCTTTACCATTTGGTCATCATGTGAGTCTGGATGTGACATTTGGGCAGCAAAACATCAACCCATTTGTTTCCTGAGCAATATCAGGAACAATTTGTGGAAGAAGAGAACTAGAAGGCAGGCATTCCAAAGAGGCAAATGTAAGCTCAATGGGACAATTAGCACTACCCAAGAGTGGAGTGGCTCTGAAGGGAGCAGGCTCCTCAGCCCACATGGTGCTGTCCACAGCTTAGGTCAGGGCCTCAGCCCCACCCCCAATAAATCTGATGAGGTCACTCCTCTTCCTACTCAATCACATTCTATAGCTCCCTAGGATAACATATATGCTCCCCTCTTTAGTTTATATACCTTTCACAACTGGGTCCCATCCTATCTTCCCAACACTTTTCATATTAGCAAAACATACCTGTATGCTCCGTATGTACATAGATTAAGTACAAATTATTCATTAGTAGTCCTTTACTTAGTAACACAGTATACTTTGATAAATATTAGTTCATGTAACTATAACTTACAAAAGTTAAAAACGTACGAGATTCTACAATCCTACAAACTATGAGAGTGATAACCACAATGAGATCTCATCTTGGAGTCACTATTAACATAGACTCATTCTATGGTTCTAATTAGGACCTTTGGGCTGATTGGTCTACAAGTGTCTCCCTACTTGGTCCTAGCTCTCTATAGCTAGCACACTGCCATCTCCTGCTGATCAAGGATCACTGCCACCTCCAGAAAAACATTATACCTCCTCATCCCTAGCCCCTCCCCACTGCCTCCTCTCATCTGCCAATCCCTTCTGTGCACCCCACTCATATCAATAATAAACTGGCCCCCTTCACCTACAATTTCTTCATCTTCTGACGCTCATATAAACCTAGATTTCTCCTGAAGACTCCTGAGTCAGGGCCTAATTTTCACTCTCCAATGCCTCTCCCAACCTGTCCCAATGCCCCCAATCCCTAAGAGACTTGTCTAGATCTACCTATAAATATCATATTATCTGCTGATCTCCTGATTCTTCTCCCTCCTTTTTGAGAAGGAGGGCACCCTCAGCTTCTGGGACTCCCCCACACCCTGCACTCATCCTCAGTAACTTCGACAACGAACTGTCCTGTCAGGACACTAACTTCTCCAACTCCCATGGCCTGTTTCCACTCAGCTTAGGCCACCTATAAGCACTGTCATCCTCAACAGTTCTACCTTCATGATCCTGAACTCTGCCCTTCTCTCTCCTGACAGCCATCTCCTCTCCTTAGTCTCTGACTTTAACATACCAGCTTGGTGGCTCCCTGTCACTTCTACAACACATACACTCCTCACCTTGACACAAAGCCCTTCTCATCAGAAGTCGACATGAGCATTTTCTTGATTCCCACAGCTGTTAGTGTCTCCTCCAACCCCCCAAACTACCCTGTATTAACAATGTTTATATTTTATGTCTGTTTCTATATGTATAAGTTGTCTTCCCCAAGAGAATGTAAGCTTTCTGAGGGCAAGGCCTAAGGGAGGCTGGGATTTTTGTCTCAATCTCCAGAGCCCACCACAGTACCTAGCACATGGACACATAAAAGATTCTTGGTAAGTGACTGACCTAATGCATCCCATGTACCAGCCAAACTGATCTACTTGCTGGTCTCTCTCTCTTTCCTGTGGCCTTTGCTCAGGTCATCCCCAGATCCTGCAATGCCCTCTCCTCACTTCCATCTCTCAGAATCCTTAGCTTCCTTCATCTCAAGAAGCGCCTGCCACCAGAAGGCGTTAGTGGCTGGTGTGCTCTCCCTTCTTAAATGACCTGAGATGGACTTCTCCGTTTATACGCATACTCCCCATGTAAAGTATTGCTCTGATTGTGCCTGTTTCCCCAGAGCCTTACCCATACTAGGAGCAAACAAGGAGAAATGAACATACTGAATTCACTCTTGCTACAAGCTCTAACCACTCAGGGCTACTACCCTTGTGAAGGCTCCCTTAGGAGCTAACTAGGTCACCAGTGAGTCTCCTTATACTGCAAGTGCCTCACACCTGGGTTGCCCCTACAACCTCCTTCTCCCCTCCTATTTCTCCAGCAATTTAATACTCCTTGAGAAAGTCATGACGAATCCTCATTAAGCAAAAAAGCTGGGGCCCAGGTTGCTGCCTGGCAAGCCTGGAGGCCTTTTTCAGGATTTCTCTCTTGCTTCTTTCATTCCCTCCTTTGTACTATGATTATCTCGGCTCCCAATGCCCCCAGAAGAACTTAAGTTCCACAAAGGCAGGGTCTGTGTCATTTAACCCTTTGGCGGTTACTGAGTTATATTTCTTTTTTTTTCTTTTAAGATATCTTGTAATTCTGATTTTCATGATTCAGCCTGACTATCTGCCCACATACACACACACACACACACACACACACACACACACACACAATTACTCTGAATTAGGGAGATTTGCCTTATATGTGAATTTCTTCATCTTAGTTTGAAACAAAGCACAATTCCCTCAACTTCTTAATCCTTGCACAGCCAAGAGTTGGCCAACATAACTTACAAATGGAGTTAAAGGAATAAGTACTGTCTCCATTTTATAAATATGGAAAACAGATTAAGTGATCATTCCTAAGTCACTGGATTAGTTGGCATTTCTAATAATCAGTCACAAACTCCTTCTATGAGGGTGACCCAAGACTATAGTGTGGTTGAAACACAAGGTGTTTCCCTGGTATTACAGGGCAGATACAGGTTCAAATAGTCATCCTGCTGACCTTCCAGCAACACAGTCGAAATGCTTAGCATTGATCAGCCACTATCCTCTCGTACTGTGTCTGTTTTAGTGTTGTCAAAAGTAGTTAGAAGGAGCTAAATCGGAATTTCATCACTCACTCTGAATAAAGAGGTAAACATTTTTGGTTATATGGGATACCTGGGGTGGAGAGAAGGATAATGGAGGAAATATAGGCCATGTAAAAATAAACACATCAGTAACATTTTTTAAGTGTAAATAGGATCTAGAGTTTAAAATGAGAATAACCATAAGGCTTCCAAAAAGCTGATTTAAGAAAGTGAAACATGAACAGTCCTAGCTATTGACTAATAGCCTATATGGCTTGCAGTTCTTGAGCATAAGAAACAGCTCTTGCTGCCTTAATGGAAAATTGCAATGAAAGCACACAGACTCACAGTTCCTCCTAAGAATTTTGGTTCTAGTATCTCCTCAAGGAGAAAAGCATCAGTCAATGTTCCTCTTTGGTCACTTTGGCAGAGTCAGTCTAAGTTTGCAAGGCATATCACTCACCTTAAAATTGGATCTGATATAAAACCCAAATCCCTTCAAATCAGCAGTCTCAGGACACATCAAAGGAATCCAGATCACACCTCTAACATGCAGTGCACAAGACGAAGGCAGTCAGAGAGAAGGAGAGCGTGGAGTAGCCACACAGCAACACAAAGAGGAAGGGAGAATAAATGCATCTTGTAGCAGTGAACAGAGGCCAAGCACACACCCCCATCCCTCAGTGTCACAATAGGTGTCACTGAAAAGAGCAGGGTGCCCGTGTGGCCACACCCTCGGCTTTACCTGGGGTACCTGGTTGGTGTTTATCTGATGCCCTCCAACTGAGGTACTTGTGTATCCTTCAAAGCTAGCTTCTTTTTGATAAATACCAAACTAGTAGACTGCCAATATTGGGTTTGAAATTCCCCTAGCAGTTCCTAATTATTAAAGAATGACATAACTGGCAAAACAAAACAATTGATTTTTACTTTTATCAAAGAAAAATACGTTGATTTGAGGGTCACCAGAGTATAGTGGAATGGGCCCTGCTTGAGAGCCTGATGGTTTGGATTCAAATCCTGTTTCTGCAAATGACTATCTACAAGACCTTGTATGTCACCTATCTGGGTCAGAGTTGCCTCATCTGTAAAAGAAGGAGGTCATGTGAGATGATGCCTGCAGTTGTGTCCAGCTCTAAAAGAAATCTATGAGCTTATAATTTGTGAAAAATAAATCTATGTGATATAACACTTCCTTGGGAGAGGGGAGGAAGCCTGACATCAGATAATAATCCCACATTGTACTTTCAAAAGGGCTTGGAACCGGGGCAGCTAGATGGCGCAGTGGATAGAGTACCAGCCCTGGAGTCAGGAGTATCTGAGTTCAAATCCGGCCTCAGACACTTAACACTTACTAGCTGTGTGACCCTGGGCAAGTCACTTAACCCCAATTGCCTCACTAAAAAAAAAAAAGGCTTGGAACCACTGCCTAGTAAAGACTACAGGTCTTCAGTGATAAAAATCAAGTCCCCTGTACTTTGGGAAATCTATGACAATTCTTTGTGACGAGGGTCATTTTCTGTCAGCTGGAGTCTAGAGGTGCGCCCTTTTGGGTTTTTGTTTAGCAATGGAATGGGAATGGTCGTGCAGAGCAGCAAGGGAGGCCAATGGAGAAGGCTCATCCCCAACATTTTAAAATGTAGCAGTTAGGGTCCAGTTTACAACTGTCCCCTTGGCCAATGTCTCTCTGAATGTGAGGGTCAGAGGCCAACCAGGTTACAAACAGAATTATCTGGCAATTTTGGTTGTAAAATAAAGGTAATTGTACCCCTTCTGGGAATCATATTTCTCCCGCATAAACATCTAAATATACAAAGGTTCTAAAAATGTGAGTAAAAAGTAAAAGATGCTTAGCAGAAATATCTCTGTGAAAATTAGTTTCTTGGTAGGTAGTGCAGTGGATAAAGCACTGGCCCTGAATTTAGGAGGACCTAAGTTCAAATCCAGCCTCAGACACTTAACACTTACTAGCTGTGTGACCCTGGGCAAATCACTTAACCCTCACTGGGTTAAAAAACAATTAGTTTCCTTTTTTATGATGTAGTAGTGGAAACATAATAAAATTTTGTCATTTCTAGAGAACTTTAAGGTTTGCAAAACACTTTACACATATCTCATTTCATCTTCTCAGGAACCTTAGGAGGTAGATGCTGTTATTATCCCCATTTAACAGATGAGTAAACTGAGGCTGAAAGTCTCAATAGCTTGTCCAGGGTCACACAGCCAATAAATGTCAGAGGCAGGATTTGAACTCAGATCTTCCTGACTCCAGGCCCAGTGCTCTGTGCACTGTGGCGCCCCTGGAGGCAAAAGAACAACGGACTGTAAGTGATACCACCTCTGCCACACTGCAGAGAGGAACTTTCTTTCTCAGTATTCCTGATTCTTGGCATGTAACATTAAGAGATTGGATAGTGTGACATCTCCACCATAGTCTCATGGTTTGGGATTCATAAAAATATAATGCTCAAGTCAGAGAACCTGTCATAAGAATTTTTTTAAATGTTCTCTAATACCTTGAGGGAGATATGGACTGTTAGGAGAGAAATGATGAAAGGTAATGATGAATGACTTGATTTTTCTTTCTGCTATGAACAGATACAGGAAAAGGCCAAGTTTGGGCAAATGAGCTGATTTAGGAAAAATAAAAATTTGTTTTCTTAAGATACCCATAGAAAAACAGACTAGACAGAAGATTAGCCAACCAAAGGAGTATGTACTTCCTGAGCACCTGCTGTGTATCCAGCTAGGTGTCCTCAAGGTAGATGGCATCTAGGTCCTGGGACTGAAAAATGGAAGAGAGCTCAAGAGTCACATCATCCAAGCCCTTCCCTTTGGGGTTAACCCAGAAGGTGGAAATTCCAGCCCAATGTCCTAGAGGTAAGAAGGGGCAGGGGCAGGATTCTAGACACCAGGTGCTCCAAATTCACACCCAGATTCTTATCTCTTCCCACAGCCTCATGTTGCCCTCACAGTGAAAACAGTAGGGAAGGGAAACAAGGTTTGGGCTGATTAAACAGGACAGAACCATAACAGAACCACAGAGACAAGTTGGGAGGGGTCAGATACACAAACTAAGACTGAAAACAGGGAAGTGGAACTTATCTTCCCATCTTTTGTTTTCTGGGAAGAGAATCATATGCCATATGGACTCTGGGTCTGACCCAGAAGGTTCTTCTCCTATCCCCAAAATTTTCTTTCTTAGGAAGAGTAATTAGTTCCACATGTTACCCTTAGGCTAATAAGTGAGTGACCTTAGGGATTGTGTTGTCTGGGGGCAATAAGGAGATCCAGAAAAACTAATAAAGACCAGAGTTGGGAGTACTATCAGGGGGAAAGGGCTGAATGATATTGGGGTCTTTGGAGGGAGAATCCAAGAGAAGGCTTTCAGTGTGGACAGCAGCAGGTTATTCTTCACAAAGAGCTTTTGTGTGTATTAATGCTAACACCCATAGCCCATGGTGATTATTGCACTGTTTTAAAGATGAGGAAACTGAGGCTCAGAAAGAAAGCAAATATATTCTAACTACCCGAAAATGAGGGGCACCAGCTGGTAAACAGCAGCATGGGATGAAAACAAACCAGGCTCCCTAAGGCAGACTCTACAAGGTGGATTCTCAGTGTACGGGAGTTTTTCTGAGTTCTATTCTAGTTGATAATGGCTGCAGGCAGCTCAGATAGCAGCTGCATTTAAGGACTGGTTATTAAATATCACAGCCTTCAACATCAGCATGATAAGGAGGGAGACTTCCCTATCAACAAAAACAATGACTGAAGCACTGAAAAGTGATGCTAAAGAAAGGATTCCAATGTGGCTCACACTTTCAATTCAATGCCCTATTTAGTGGGTGGCTCCCTCTGTCTTGAAGCTCTGACGGCCAGGTTGTAGAGGGCACGGCCTTAAATACCACAATGGTAAACAGAAACTCATTTCAAAAACGGGGACCTCTGGTAAGAAATGGTCATTTAATAGTACCTACACACAGCATCTTAAAAAAGAAAAGTTTCTGTTAGCTCAGAAAAGGATGGAGGGAGGGAGGAAGGAAAAGCAGAAAGAAGATAACTGGAAGGAGAGGGGAAGGGAGGAGAAAGAAAGAGGAAAGGGGAGAGGAGGGGATGAGGGGGGAGAGGGAGGGAGGGAAGGGGAGGGGAATCATGTTCAGCAGCAAGAGAAACCCAGCTCATAAACTGAGGTCTGTTTGGTAGCTCCACTCTCTCCTAAACATATCACCCCTTTGCAATAAGACCTGGAGTATTCTGGGTAATCTGTGGTGTCTGATGGGGTCATTTTAAAGAACCTGGTTCCTATACCCACCTGACCTTTCAAAAGGGACAACGTCCCTTTTCTCAGTTGAGGGGGAAACCAGCTTTACTCACTTGTAGTCCATCATTCCAGGCTGTGACTGGCTACACAGGTGAGTTTTCAAGGTGAGGTGATTAATGCCTCATATAATCAATAGTGTCTGGCAAATGCTGTTAACACAGAAGGTCACACAGACAGATACAGGCAGAGGAACCACATCTCAATCCCAAAGCACCACACTGGAAGAGGTGACAAAAGAATCCAAAGGGCATGCAGAGAAGCCACCACTGAGGAGCAGGAAGACACAAAAGGGCCCCTCCCCCGCTGCTCAGTGGCATATGTAACAGTATGCTGCTTACCCACTAAGCACACCAAGAACCAGGTTAAGGACGAAAAATGAGCCAAGGATGATCAGACTAACAAAATACACCCATGGCCATTCCCATCCTATTGCATCATTTACCTGTAAAACGTAAGGAAATCGGTTACAAGTTATCCAGTGACTAAAGAGCAGAGTCCCAGCTGCAGCTGCCACACCCCTCAGGCATCCTCTCTGCCAGCCAGCGCTGGCCTGGGCCTCCCTGAATCTTTCCCAATAAAGCCAATTCTGCTCCTGAAAACTGGACTGCAGGGAACCAAGAAGTTGGACTTGCTCTGCACCCCTAGCCCAGTTTGGCTGAAGGGACAGAATGTTTACAAAGCTGCTCATTTTATAAAGTCCTTTCTAGGACAGGCAATGGATAAAACTTCAATTATGAACCACAAAGGCAATGCATTTTAGTCAATTATCTTTTTTATAAGTTTTCCTCCCTAGATGTCAGAGAAAGGAAATTTTCCTTTGAAAAACCTCAACAAGACTTTAAGTCTAGATAGAATGAGAGAAGGCAGATATACCATTTGCTCTATTTATATTCATATAAAGTCAAATTAGTTGAATGTGACACCTTGTCTGAAAGCTCCACTTGATACGGCCCCCACTTAGCGATGCCTGTGTGGTCTTGGCACCTGTCCTTGGGACTCTGCTTTCATGATGAAAGAGGTGTCGCTTACCCGCTCAATACACCAAGTACAAGATTTAGTACGAAAAATGACCCAAAGATGACGAGACTGACAAAATAGACCCAGGGTAACTCAAATCCCATAGCATCATTCATCTGCAAGAAATAAGATGGGCTTAGAGAAGTGGGTTATTACAGAATTTAGTAGGAAAATTCAGAATCAATTTTTAAAAGCTAAAGCCTTATATTAGAGACAGAATTCTACACATTCTTCTAAACATTTCCCAAGATCTGAATGAGAGGCAGCAGCAATAGCAGCAAATGCACATTCACTACAACACCCGGCACACACACAGAAATGATGAGTGCAACATTAAACTTCCCAAGAAAATCAGACTTTGGACACATGGAAGGACAGGAGAATAGAGGGGGTTTCTACTTTTTAAAGGGGAACTGGACTAATCGGTCAGTTTCAGAAAAGGCCTTGTAACCAGAGCAAGAAAAAACCTGCAGCCTAATTCCTAAATTGCTTTTGTTGGAAGCTGAATTCATGACAATGTCATTGTTGGATACAAAGATCAGAGGGCCAACATCTCTCTCATCAACAGGATTCTTTTCCTCCTTCCTTTGTTTTTCCCTAGCGTCTGCAAACATGACCCTTTGAGGGGGAAAAGGAGAGGGAACAGCACAAGCCTTTCTATAGCACTGACTGTAGGAACGATGCTAAGGGCTTACAAACCTGATCTCATTTGACCCTCACAGCAGTCCTGTGAGGTAGGTGATGCTATTATGCCTAGTTTATAGTTGACAAAACTGTGGTTTTGTCACAGAGGTAAGGTCACTTGGCCAGGGTACACAGCTGGTCAGAATCTGAGGCTGGATTTGAACTTAGGTCTTCCTGACTCCAGGCCCAGCACTCTATACACTGTGGTGCCCCCTGCCTGCCTGGAGTCAAGAGAATGGCACTCAGCCTGACAAACAGTCATTGAGGGTCATAATACCCTCCTTTTTGGAGCTCCCAGATTCTGAGGAAGGATCCCTCAAGGATGTTTGTTTGGGGCAGGGCATATATGAGTCTCTGAAGTTTGATCATGTGGAAGAGAGACTGGTGTTGCTTGGCTTAGTCTCAGGAAGCAGGCCAAGGAACCATTTGTTGGGAGAAGCTAAAAGAATCTTAACAATGAGAGTGAACTCCAAGTGAATAGGTTGCTTTGGAAAGGAGTCAGTGCCCTCTTCCTGAAGGTCTGGAAGCCAAAAGTTTAGATGATCACTTGGTGTATAGAGTGTTCAGTGGGCATTCTTTTCCCTAGGCATCAGTGATGAACCAGAAGGCCATTGAGGTCCTTGCCAGCTCAGAATCTGGAAAACTCCCTATCCTCAAGCTGGGTTACTGAAATTATTGAGATTGAACCAAAACTTAACATTGTGACCAAAATGCAACATTCCTTAAAGGTAGAGTTAGGTTTATGAGGGAACTTCCTGGGGACATACTGGGACTGGATTTGGCCAGGCTTGAAAGAAGACAAAGTGACAGATTCTAAGCATCACAAAAAGATATTTAGAATGCTCTAGAAACATTTTTTCATTCTTCTTCCAAAGAATTCTCTCCCACAATTCTGCTCCCTGCATACTGTGGAATTCTTCCTGAATGAATTCTCTGAAATATACCAACAAGCAGGGATTCTGAAGGAGAAAGGAACCCTTGAATCCTCATCAATTCTTGGATTTAGAACAGCAGAAGCAAGAGGTCTCAGCCACACTGAGAGAAGTGGAAAGTGTTGGACATGGAGCCACGGGGTCTGGGTTCAAATCCTAGCTCAACTAATTAAGTGGTATGACAATGGGCAAGTCACTTCACTTTTCCGGGCCTGGGGTTCCTCCTCTATAAAGGGAGGACACTGGATGAGATGACCTCTAAGAGGCGCATCTAGCCCTAACCCTATGATCCCAAGTGGTCTGTAAACTCAGTTCACAAATATTTAATAAGCTCTTACTATACTGCCAGGCAAAGTAAATGGAGTCATCAATGTGAGGGGGCAGAGCAGAGTGCTACTCTCCTCTTTGTGATGCAACATTGATACCTTTGGGATGAAATGGAGAAGCTCCTTCAGACCAGTCCCAATCACGCCCTAAATCCTCACAGTGGTTCCTAGAGGTACCCTGCAGTCTAAGACACAGGCAAATGGACAATGGGTGCTTTGAACCCAAATCCAAGTGGGAAATTCCTGAAGTTGCTCATCAATGTCAAGCAAGTATGACCAATGTGGGGAACGTTATAGTCAGAAGAGAGGAAACAGCATATTAAGCCCGAGTTTATTTAAACATCTGAATCCCCACTCCTGAGAACAGCTACATCTACTACTCTACAAGGTGTAAAGAAAGACTGCCTTGATTATGCCTCTCATGATCAAACCTGAATACTTTCCCAAAGTCTCCGACTAAGCATATGTTTTTTTACATCTTCCTCTTTCCCTCAGGTGTTAGTTCTACAGACGAGTGCTAATGCATTTTTCCATGCTGGCCAAATGAGGGAAATAACAACAACCAAAAACAACCGAGCATCTGTTGTTGATGTCTAGGGAAAGGGCATTAAATCCCCCATCAAACACCTGTTTGGACACATGAAAAGTGACATGCTTAA
This sequence comes from Dromiciops gliroides, assembly GCF_019393635.1. Taxonomy (NCBI): domain Eukaryota; kingdom Metazoa; phylum Chordata; class Mammalia; order Microbiotheria; family Microbiotheriidae; genus Dromiciops; species Dromiciops gliroides. Next base: position 753,321,814 of record NC_057861.1, read on the forward strand.
TGGAGCTCCTATCAGTCGGCAATATCTCACACTGGTAATTAAGGTAATGAATGAGCCAGTGCTGAGCCACAATTGTTTATCTAATTAAGCTCAATAAACTAATCTGAGCAGAAAAGCAGAGGGCAGGCCTTCCATATAGGCTATGCTGCCCTGTTTGGTGCAGAAATATAGAGCATCTGTGACCCGATGCAAAGGCCAGAGGCTTAGTGGGAGGAAGAGATGCCTACACCAGGAAGACTAAGCCCTAATCCTAGGATTCCAATGTTCTGGAACGCTTGTGATTTCCCACAGCTCTTTTCCTTTTTATCTCACATCTTCCTGGCTGGAAAGTATCTCTGACTTTAGGTTCCTACCTTACTAGCAAGGCTGATGAAGAGTTCTCTTCCAAATGATTTCTGGGTGAACTGAACTGTGGATTCTCCTCGTACCCATCCCACAACTTCTGGGGAAACTGGAGGAGGCAACATGGCACAATGGAAAGAACTCTAGGTCTGGAGTAAGAAGATCTGGGTGCAAATTCTGGCTCTGCTACCTGCAGCCCCTCGGAACTAGGAGAAATCACAGAAACTCCCTGACCCTGTCTTCTCATCGGTAAAACGAAGGGTCACACTGCATATGTCTGAGGACACTCTTCACGTTTACAATCTGATCTTAAGTGCTCCCCATCTCCATAAGGAAAAGTGATAGACTCTGAGGGCAGAACAAAACATACTTTTATTGGGGGACGTGGTAGATGCAGGAGTTGTTTTGCTTGATTATACGTTTGTAATGGAGGCTTTGTTTTTCTTATTATCGCAAGCAGTGGGAGGGGAGAAGCTGGAGATGTGAGTAAAAATGTGGATCTAAAAATAAAATTGAATTTTAAAAGATCTGGTGTTAAAACCATGAGAAAGAGGACTGATATGCCTCTTTCCCACAGGATCAGAACCTGGGTTCTTTTAAGAATTTAGCATTTTTAAAATGCTAAAATGCTTGTTACTCAAAGAGTAGAGAGCCACTACCAACTATAAATGTCTCTGACAACGAATTCCTGAGGCTTGTAAATAAATAGCCCAAAGACCTATCTACTCTCTAGCTGGGGACAATCTTTCTAGTTCCAAATGGTTACACAGCAGCACCTAGGACAGAGTAATAATGCTTGCTGCCAGCTGCCGTTTACAGAGCACACTACAGTTTGCAAAGGACTTGGTACACAGTAGCTCATTTGATCTTCACAGCAACTCCATGAACACTTGGGCTTTTCCTGCTTTTTTTCTGTGGAGTAAAAAAAAACCTATTGCTATCTGATAGTTGTTAGCATACGTGCTTGGGAGATGGGGGCATTTTGATCATAGCAGTGGTGACAAGACTTAGACACAAAGCTATATTCTGAGGTTCCCATGGATACTGAGGGAGGGGGACAAAATGAGACCAGAAGAATGATTTTGAGAAGCCTCTAAGAGGGGATGTGGGTCCTGGAAACCCAGAGGAGGGGGTCATTGCTTATGATCAGGGTAACGGAAGGACCTGGAATGTAGAGACCATTTCATTTGGACCTTCACAGGCTCAGCACCAAGCAAACTGCCCATACACAGAAGACACAGTATCTTTTTAAACATACTGTGCAATGTGTCAGACATCTGAAGGATTGTGTTCAGTTATGAGTGATACAGCTTTCAGAATAAGCTTTTGGCCTTCATGAGTTGCAAAGCACTTAAAGAAGGGAAACCTCTACAGGTCTATGAAAGGCCTTCAATTTATACCCTATTTAGAACAGCCTTAAGAGCAGGGATGTGTGGCCAATAGAAGTCTTAGGGTGGAAGAATGGAAAAGACACAAGGGAACTGCCTTCAAGCATCTGAAGTGCTGTCCCCCTGGAAAGAGGAGACTAGCTTTGCTTGGTTTAAGAAGGCAGAACCAAGGTAATGAGTGAAAGGTAGAAAGAAGCAATTTTAGGTTTAATGTAAGGAAAAACTTTGTTAACAATTAGAGCTATCTAAAAGTCAAGTGGACTGCTTCAGGAGATAGTGGGTTCTTATCCACATGTGTTTAAGCACCAGTTAGATGAGGTCCATTAAAAGAAACTGTTTCTCAGATGTGGGTTGGACTAGATGGCCACTGATGCCATTTTTTTGGGGGGGGGGGTGAGGCAATTGGAGTTAAGTGACTTGCCCAGGGTCACACAGCTAGTAAGTGTTAAGTGTCTGAGGTCAGATTTGAACTCAGGTCCTCCTGAATCCAGGGCCGGTGCTCTATCCACTGTGCCATGTAGCTGCCCTGACTGATGCCATTTTTGACACTAAAACTCTATTATTCTTATTATCTCCATTTTATAGATGAGGAATCAGGCCCAGAAAGGTAAATGACTTGTTCGTGTTCTCCCAGCTAATAAGTCTGAAAGGCAAGATGAGAGCCCAAGTGTCTCCTGACTCTGAGTTCAGCACTGTGGACAGTTCCGGAGCTACACAATGATGACTCACACCAAAGGTCAATTAGAGGGGCTTCTTATTGAGTTAAAACAATGTTGGAACTAGGCACCCCAGCAGTACTTATGTGCAATGAGCATGAGAACTGCAGGAAAAATAACAACCGTCTGATAAGTTGGGGAGGTTACCCTTATGCCTGAGCTGTTGGAACTCCATGAGCCAAGACCTCATTGCATATTTTCAAAGGGAAAAAAGTCTCAGTTCTAATTATCTAACACTCCATCATCTGCAAATATCAAAAGGGGAGTACGGCTCATTTCTCTACAGAGCCTGTATCACCCTTGGCTCTGAAGAGCCTTTTGGATTCTGGGGCAGTCTCTCCATACAACAGAAGAAGAGTTTTGTGATGATCTCATCTGTATGTCAAAGTAACCAATAAGTTTGCCCTTCTGTGTTCACATGTACCTCACAATAGTTGCTAAATGTCTGAATCAGAGAAAGCTAAAGTTGGAAGGGACCAGGAAGGCCAGGAAAACAGAGGCCCAGAGACATTCAGCAGATTTCCCCATGGTCGCCCAGGATCAAGCTGAAACTAAGATCAAGATCTCCTTACTCATGATTTACTGAGGTCTTTCCATTTTGCCATCTTGCCTCTAGGCCTAAATCACTTTTTGTAAATAAAATTATATTTTTAATGTGCCTCAGGAGCTCACTACTTAAAGAAACATGTTTCATCAAGGAAACACTCTGTGTTCTTCGAAGAAACAAAGGGGGGAATGTGGTAAAATAATGGAATTTGACAGATGCCCAGGGGTCCGACTTGATTGATCTAGTAGTGTTTGAATGCAGTGTGAATGAGAAACTACTAAGTACCCATTTAAGACGATTAGATTTTAGCCACCTAGTTTAAACTTGGCCAACCCTGAGAAGGAGTGTCCTCAGAGGCTATGGACTGTGTCACCAATAAGGAACCAGTCTCAGCCACACTACGTGAAGGACTCCCCTTTGGGGGAGGGAGAAAAGGTAGAAAAAGGGACCCCAACAGGAAGTAGCTCACTTTTTTCCTCTCTCTCTGGCCTTGGAGGAGCATTCAGAACAGACTAGAGACTGGCTGCTGACTCCCATAGAAATTACGGACCCCCCATGGTGAGTTACATCCAGCCCTCTGAGTTAGCTGAGCTGGAAGCGAGTGTGGGTTGGACACAGCCCTCGCCAGAGCCAGGGAGATCATCCATTTTCCTCTTTCCCTATTCCCTTGTCATTGGCTTAATTCATTTCACCTTTGCTGTGTATTTTATTCCCATTAATAAAACCTGATTTGTTTGTGGAAAAGAGGCTGTGAGGCTCCTTTCTCATTGGCCGGGGAGAAATAACTAAAAAGGCAGTTCAGAGGGGAGGGAGCTTTGGACCTAGAGGTCCCTCATTATTTTCTGAACCCCAATATTATGGCGAGCCACCCAATTAACTCTCCCCATATTAAATTTGGCAAATTAAATTTGCCAAAATACATTGGCAATCCTTTTTTACACTGGAGAATTCTTTTGTATTGTGAATAGCCCAACTGTCCCATCTATGCCTCTCATTTATCACTTTCCCCCTTCCAATCTACACCCCTCCCCCCAAAAATAATTTGTTTGAAAAGTCTGAATTTGAGGTCAGTGAGTTTCCTTAAAGTGAAGGCATCTGCATTTCATGTGTCTTTGGGAATTAAGTTTGGTAACACACCATAGGGACATAAATTTCTCAAGATGTGAAATTATTCTACTCAGTGATTATTCCCTCCATTAAAAATTGCTGAAGGGTTTGCTTAAGCATTTAAATATATTGTCTTCCTCTTTGAGGAAGTATTCAGACAACTCTACTTATAAATAACAGCCAATTCACACTACTGATAGAATTAGACAAGTCTAAGTAATAGTTTGGTTATGGGGCTAGCCTCAGTGAAAAAAAAACATACCAAAATAAAACTAGTTATGTCTGTACTTTTCCACTTGGCTCCTGAGAGCCAATAAAATGCCCCCCTGCCCTGCATGCCTTTCAACTGCCCCAGTGCTGTAGAAATGTCTTCTATGTCATCAAATTCTTTTGACTAGCTGGACTTAAAGTACATTCCAGAGTGCGAAAAGCAGAGGCTCAGAAAGGGTCAATAATGGTTGACACTTTGGGGCTAGTGGGTTTGTACTCAGGGGAGGCCTCTGACTTGCACCTGTTCCTGTGTATCCTTCAAAAAACATCTCTATCCTTGTAAGTAAAAAAAAGTAATGGATGACATTAATAACTTTTAGGAGGATAAACACTGTTGGCAAAATCAGGTTTCCAACTCATTTCAGAAGGGGTGGACACATTTATCCCATGGATCCAAAAAGAGGCTTGCACTTTCTGTTAAATCAAGCACTTCTAAAACCCAAGTTTGCTATAGAACTGCCCTCTTAAACAAGAAGTCATGATGTAGAATAAGTCCTCAGGAAGAAGAGAATGTCATCTCTGAGGCTTTGTTGCTTCATCTATAAAATGAGGTCCATTGACTAAATCAGTGGTATTAGACCCAAATAGAAATGGGGACCACTAAACTGTACACAAGGATCCCTACAGGCCCAATGTGACTTAGAAAACTAATTAATATATTTGTTTTATTGTATTATATTTCTTTTTAAAATATTTCCCAATTGCATTTGAGTCACATTTGGGCTGCACTCAGTAGTGGTAGGAGTTACACAGAGTCCACGGCATTAATACTTTTGGACTAGATGATTTCTCTCTGATTCCTAAAAGCTCTAAAACCTCTCAAAGTTAGGCAGACTTTATCACCACTGCTCCTCCATAATTGTAGGATGAGTTTGGGGAAGTGCAGTAAATGGGTCATAAAAATGAGTATCGTGCTTACCAACATCTATCAGTATTTTCTCATTCATCTGCAACACTCTAAAAGGTGAATGAAATTTCACAACATCCTGGGAGGTCAACATGCACCTGTGCATTCTAGTGCCATTACTGTCTTCTCTCACAAGTATGAGACCCCATCAAAGAGAAAAGCACAGATCAGGGAATCAAGATTCTTGAATTCCAGACCTTGCTCCTCCACAATGTAACATGATGTAGGGCCTTGGGCAAATCACCTTTCCACCTTATATAATTTTTCCTTCCCCAAGGGATGCTGAGAAAACACGCTATGATTTGCACAACAGAACTGTTCTTCCACAATAAAAATGGCATTTAAAATAGCAGGTGATACTATCATTACTGTGAAATTATTCACCATAGAATTGTCATATTAACAATAATAATAGTAATTACCATCAATTTAGGCAACACTTTGAGGTTTCCAGAAGAGTGTCTGGAAATTCCTTCTGCTGCTGCTGGCCCATGGAATTTCCTCTAATCTTCTCTAATTTTGAAACTGGTTACATTTTCACTGAGTGTAGGACAGTGAAAGAAAGAATCAAGGAGCAAAAAACATAACATAAAAGTCAAAAATCACCCTGTTGGTTGAGTAATGTTGCATCAGCAATGATGATTAAAGGAGATGACAGATGGAATTAACCAACCAGCCAACAAGCATTTGTTAAGCCTATGCTCGGCACTGGGGGTACAGACACAAAAGGGAGACGGTCCCTGCCCTTAAGGGGCTTACATTCTATTAGAAAATTGAGTCAAGAAAAACCACGGGTTTTATCTTTAAGTAAAATGTAAAATGACAAAAAGGGCGGTGCTTTTTCTAGGGCATTCTCTGGGTAGGGTCTTGGTTTGAGTATTTTGCTGGAGTGACTCCAGCAGCAGAAAATTTAGCTTTTTCCTTGTGACTTTGGGGTCATGGAATTTATTAGGAAACTGAGGAAAGGATGTGACTAAGACCTCAGTAGGCTGCAAGCAGGCCTGCCCTCAGTAAACTTTTCTCCATTGGTTTGGCCCGATTCTTCACCCAACACAGGTGTCTTCAGCAGCCACATTCTCAATTCAACCAACAAAGAGTAGTTTAGATTCTGCCCTAGACACAATTATCTACATTATCAGGGGTTGCTTTGGAAATGCAAATGATAGAAAACAAACTGACACACAAGACATACACACAATCTCAGACACGCTTCCAAAATAATTTAGAAAGACAGACAAAGGAACATGCTGAATGATGCTTAAACCACATTTATCAAATTAGACCTACACTTTGTGAGAGAAAAATTTCTTTTGGATTCACCTCCTAAATACATACATTACCATAACCACTGGCCTTTAGGTGAGCCAAAGGGGAAACTTATCCAAGTTTCTTTGCTAGTATCTTCAAGAGGCCTTTTTACTGGCTTAAGGGAACAAGACCCTTTAGAAAAGTCATGCCATGCTATCCCGGTTTTCAGGATGCCTAGGGCTCTGTGCTTCACTGGAAGATGTTGCTCCTTTATTTGAAGGCCTCTGGTATAGAACAAGGCCCACTCACAAAGGGAACTGCCTACTAAATGCCTTCTAGCAGTTAAGGATTAGGGTCCTGGTTTATTCCACTTGGATTAAGAGGCAGACTCAAAATGGGTCTGTGGTTTAGGCTCTTCAGTATCAAGGAATAAAATAAAAATCACAGGATTCTGATATCTCCTCTACAATTTCAGGAGAAATTAGCTATGGAAAAGTTGAAATGCCACTGTCTTGGCTTTACTATTATTAATGATGTGGATGGTAGTAGAGATAGTAGCGATGATAATGAAACGGACACGTAAAGTTGGCCACATTAGCTGGCCCAACCAAGAGCAAGAGTGAGAAGCTCTTCAAATCCATCCAAATCTCACAGCTCACATGGTTTAGCAGGCCTTGTAGCAAACTTAGGGGCTTCTTTGCCAAAATGTTTGTAGCTACTGAGAGGAGAACCTGAGTCGATGCTGAGTGAGATTACATCCATCTCAAGATGCAAAAGGGAAATGCAATGTGATAACACATCTGGAGTACAAAAAGAAACTAATGGAAAAGGATAAAGGAAGGAGACTTGACTTTTCTCCTGTTTTAATTCTATCCCATTTAGAGAGTCTGGAGAACTACTCTAAAGAAAGGAAGGACAAAGAGTGTTTATCCCCTACCACAAGCTAAAGGCACCTGCAGCAGGTCAGCCTTAGTAGCCCTCTGCAGCACCAGGAGAGGAGGGAAGGAAAAGGACACAAGCCCCAACTGGTGGCACAGCCAGGGAAGAGAAGAACCAGTTGGCACACTTGTTCCTTAAAGAATAGCACCTGAGCAGGCTTTTCCCTGCAAACACTTTGGTATAGGGCATTTGGAAGGAGCAGTGGGAGGCCTGTAGACCTAAATTTTTAACTCTAAGTAGTAGATAAAACTTCATTACCTAAAACCAAGAATGTCATGGCATGAGCAATGAAGAGCATCTATTCCTCTTCCTGCCCATACTTCTCTTAAGGCCCCTTTTCTATCAATCTCTCCAATGTACTTTATGTGACACGCTAACAAACCAGAAATCATCCAAGCAAGGTCAAGCAACAAGTCACCCAACTACTTACCCAATACAACACATCTGTCCAGCCTTCCATAGTAATACACTGGAAAACAGTAAGCATTGCAAAGGCAAAATTATCAAAGTTGGTTATGCCTCCATTTGGTCCAACCCATCCACTTCTACATTCCGTGCCATTGGCGGTACACTGGCGCCCATTCCCTGAGAACGCACAAGGTGCTGGGTCGTCTTCAGCTAAGATATCTGCAAACAAACGCAAAGGGCATCACCATCCTGGGCACAGACTGAAAACAGAGCAATGCAGAAGCAGGAAGCAAAGGCAATTCCTGAACCCCTTGGTGGGCTCCAGATGAAAATCCCAAAGGAGGTATTTCTTTGAGAGGCAGGGGAAGGGAGTTTTTGTCACCTCCCCTTCACCATCATTCAGTGCCTCAAACTACCCCCTCATAACCACCCAAGCATCCACCAGACAGGACTCCCATAGTCCACACATTTTCCCATCATCAAAAACTTACCTGTTCTGAGTCCTATTCCCCCCAAGACCCTGTTCAATAGTAGTTAATCAGACCAACTAATCTAAGCTGCTATAATAATTTCATGTTATTCTTTACAGATAATATACCTGCAGTTTAAGAGAGGTATTCAATGCCTTAATCCAAAAGAATAGACAGCAGGATCGGTGAGACAGATATTTGGGCAGAAAGGGTTTAGAAGAAAGTACAAGGACAACCTTCACCCTCCTGACCTCAGAAATGGAATCCGTATATGACACTTTTGTGAGGCAGACTCACAAAAGGGGATCACAAAAACCGGTCATTATCAGCTCACAAAGTTATAGAAGAGCATTACACTAAGCCACGTCTTCTAATTAGCTAATACTAACAATGAGCTCACAAGATGTCTGTCCAACTTTCCTACTGCTTTGGTTCCATCTTACAGCCAGGGTTGAGAGTGCTAGAATATTTTCAATGCGATATTGACCATTTCCGTTACTTACCGGTTTCAGTGAAAAAACAAGATTTGTGCATTTTCCCAATAAAAAGTTCCAATCCTATAATAGCATAGATTATGATTACAAATAACACCAAAAGGGCGATGTGGAGGAGGGGAACCATGGCTTTTATAATGGAATTCAGGACGACTTGTAAACCTAGGAAAGAAAGAGAAAAACACGCCACTAACGGGTGCAGAAGAGACTCCAAGACAATGTTTTCGGGGTGTTCCACCCTTAGTCATAGTTCCATAATCATAAAACCCAGAGAAGACAGGCTCTTTATCCACTGATAACAGAAGTTAAAACATGATGAAATATATAGCATACACACACATATATATATATATATATTTAAGGTAACTTACAGGACTAAATGTCTACAATATATAAAGAAATGACACATTTCATTAACTATAAATATATGTAAAGCTAGAAATTTAAACACCTAAATCAGGGTTATTATCCAGTCCCTAAGTGGAATAAAGAGAGATGGAGATTTTGTGCAGTTTGGCTTCCAAACACACCATCTAACTGACCCTGTTTGTCCTAGGTAACCAATGACCTCTTCACGGCTGAATCTTCTGGCCTGGTCTCAGCCTTAATCCTTCTCCACCCTTTGCAGCATTTGGTGCGTGCCTGACTACCACCACCTCCTGCCTATCCCTCCAACCCTCGGTGTTCTTCCCTGCTTCTCCTCCTTATCAGCCTCCTTTGCTGGGTCGACATTCATATCATGGCCTCTAATCGTGGGCACACCCAAGGCTCTTGTTCTCTCTATGCGAGGGAGGTAGTAGATGTTGGATCTGGAGTCAGGCACACCGGGGTTAAAACCCCATTTCTGAATAGGGTGACTGGAGAAGTGAATGCACTTCCCTGAGCTGCAGCTTTCTCTTATCTAAAACGGGGCAATAACACTGCATTACCTCCTTCCTAGAGCCGCTGTGAGGCTCAAAAGAGAACGTGTGTGTAAAACACTTTGTAAACTTTAAAAGGACATACATATCACCACTACCACCACCACCATCATCATCGCTAGTTTCGTTCTGTTCAATTTCTATCTCTATGTAAGTAACTTCCAGACCTATCCATCCGGCTCAGGTAGCCCGAGTATAGTTCCATGTCACTAGCTGGACATTTCTAGATGTCTAAACCACAGGCATTTCAAACATGTTCAAAAAGAAACTCCATCATCTTCCCTCTCCTAAAACCATCCCTCCTCCAAACTCTCCCATTTTGGTGGCCCGCGCAACCTTTCAAACCATCTCCGGTCAGGGCTGGAGGGTGTGTGTATGTGTGTGTGTGTGTGTGTGTGTGTGTAGGAGGGGTGGAATTGAGAACAGTCTCACATATTAGGTAGCATGGAAATGGAGTGGGGCACTACAAGAAGGAGGGAACAACCAAAGACTTTGAGCAGGAATAGACTATGGTTAGAGCTGTGGTTTTTGAAGATTAATCTAGTCCTGTGGTATTGAGGATGGATTATAAATATTAAAGTCTGGAGGCAATTAGGAAGCTATTCCAAGAGCCCAGGTAAGAGGTAAGAGCCTGAACAAAGGTGGTGACTGCAGAAATGGAAGGAAAGGGAAGGATACAGAAGATATTATGGAGGAAGAATCAACAGGACTTAGAAGCTGAGAGGCTGTTAGGAATAAAGGACAGGAAAGAATCAGATTTCATGGGCAGGTGAAAAGACGGTGGCACCATGAACAGAAATAAGATGGTCAAGAAGAGAAGCTGAGGGGGAAAGCGGCCCTTTGGTGGAAAGGTGATGAGCTGCTTTTTAGACATCTTGAACTTGAGGTTCTGGCAGGAGGTTATAACACGAAAGCAAAACAAAAGACTAAGAATTCAAGGCTAGTGCCTGAGAAGGAGGCTGGGGCACACTCTCGGGTGCGTTCAAAGAGAATGTCTTCCCACTCCTCCCCTGAGGCCCAACTGAAACTGGCCAGGTTTATAAGATGCAGAGCCCCTAAATCTCCTCCATCTCGGTGCTTTCTATGCCAAAATATCACTGCCAAATTTGAGACCTGACCTGAACAGACCCACCGCCCACTAACTCCAGGGTCCAGAAAAGGAAAAGAACCTACTGGGCACGCCCGACACCAGCCGAAGTGGTCGCAACACTCGAAAGGCGCGAAGGGCTTTGACATCAAAACCACCTGATTTGCCACTGGAGTGGTTACCTCCTTCTGTTTCTTTGGTTAATTGTTCCAAAATTACACTAAACAATCTGGAAGAAGAGCAGAGAGAAACATTAAATTAGACTACTTGAGGAGGTAAAACACAATGGCCACAGGTATTTTCAAACAAGAGCTAATTTCACGAGACTGTAATTTAAATAAAGGTAGATGTAGGGAACATCTCTAAGATGGCACACAAAAGAATACTGGGAAAAGCTGTGTGGTGTGATACTCCATTAAAAAAAAATGCTTTCACCTCTAAAACAATGGGAACCACGTGTGAACTCCCCTGACCATTTTTCAGGACTCCTTCATTTCCACTCTTCCCCACCCAAACCCACACTAGCACTTCATCAAAGAATCACAGGAATGCAGAGCTGAAAGGGACCTGAAGGTTCACCTAATTCAACCTCTCTCTACATGTCAGAGAAAAGGAAACCAAGGCCCTGAGAGGTAATGTGACAACTCATTGCTAGAAAACTAAGTACAACTATCAACAATAATTATCCAATTTCTCCAAGAATGATACCAAGGCTCTTATGTTAGGGAACAGCAATAATTTTTTTTTCACATCACAAGGAATTCATCTGAGATACCTGGGCAGCAACCTAGTGGCCTCAAGGAATTCAATGTCTCTTGGAAGTTTTCCATTATTCAAGCATATTTTTGATTATTTAATTAATATGAGACAATGGCATGCTGGGGCTTCACCTTGCAAGCTCACTCAGTGAACGAATATGGCTCAATAGGACTTTATAGAGTGGATCTATATATATGGGGTGAGCCTCATTTTCACCATTAGATATAAAGGCAGGAGGGTGAAGGGGAGTGAGGGAACCGAGTTACTCATAATGGTGCTGCAGAAAAAGCAATACAGCAGAAGTCATGAAAGCTAGTTCTAGTCATGGCTCCATGGGTAATAGCCATGGGACTTTGGTCAAGTCAATTAATTTCTCCAAGACTTAATTAACTCAACTATAAAATGGAATATTAATATCTGTCCTATCTCCCTGGTGATTATAACAATAAAATGAATGGGAATTTTTGGAAATTAAGTACTTTAATAGAGTAAAACACTAGTATAAATCATTATTATTCCCATTTTCTAGCTGCCTAACAGATGTCTAAGGAAAGAGTAAGCAGAGCAAAACTGGATATATAGTAAGAGAACCCAGATCTCCATCCTTTGTGGAGAGTTCCACATGACCATCTGCCCTAGACAACTTGAGCACTTCCAAGCCTATCCCTGGAAGAAAAGGGGAAAGGGAGTTTCTTCCTGGGATGTTTTGTGATTATTTTCATATCTTCACAGTAATATCTTATTGGCTCATGTGGACATGAAGCCCTCTGACAAAAACACTGCTTAACAACCTCAAGAGGGCATCTGCTCACCACTGCTAGGCCCATGTGAATTCTGAAAGTACAAGCTTAACCACCTGTAAAAAGAAGGCAGGGAAAGCCTCTGAAAAAGCACGTGTGTGTCTGTGTGTGTGTACATGTGTGGAGGAGGTAAGTATTTTGATAGTCATTGATCTGCTAATATCCCATATATGACAGCAAAACTGATTGCTGTAATGCAGGAGTCTCCCTATATGGAATAAGGTCAGCATGACTTAAAATAAGTTTGGATACAGACCATTAGAAGACTACTGTAAATCCCTGTCAGCTAATAATACAATGTGATCTACATCTAAATCCAGAAATGGTCAAGGACCCCTGTGTACCCTGGCAGACACAACTGAAGGAGGCAGCTTTGGTGGTAAAACTTAATTATTAGGCCCATGAAAGTAGCCCCCAGGGCATTGATTTACTGCTCTGATAGACACTACATTGCTGGTCAGAGCTACACAAAGTAATAACTAAAGACCTGCAGTTCTCCTTTAACTTGGACCCTCCTTAGGGTATATGTCTTCCCTCACTGTCATGAAATGATCTGTGGAGTGTGCCTGCCTCTCAGCAATTTCTGGCTTACTTCATCTAAAGCCAAACATTGCACATTAGTTAAGCATCCTTTGTTGTTATTTAATGTATGTCAGAGTCCCCCATAAGTTAGCAGAAAACAATTTTATCACCTAAGTGACGTGATGGTAAAGTAGTGGAGTATCACACCAGTTGGCAGACAATTGTTTTTCTTTTTATTCAACAGAAAGATAAGTATTAGGAGCTGTTCTCATTACAGTATGGTGGCCAGTAAGGCCAGCATATTGGAGATTCACAGCCAATATAAAGAATTTTCTTCACAGAGAACTCACTGGGAGATCATTAAAATGATAACAAATTTCAAACATGTTCCCAATAGGAGACTAAAAAGCTCTGCTGTTTTTAAAAAACTGATCTTAAGTCAGGCCCCTAATTCAAATTGGATAAAAATTTAACATCTATTTTCACTCCACCTCCCACCTCAAAACAGATAAATAAACAAGAAAAAAGAAAACAAAAAACAACAACACTTCACATCTCTTTTCCATACATTTCCCCAAACATAAATGACTTACCCTACTATTACTATTACAAAATCCAGCAAATTCCATCCATTCCTAACATAAGCATTAGGGTGTAACAATAATCCATAGGCTATAATCTTCAAAAATGTTTCAACTGTAAAAATGATCAGGAAGGCATATTCTACTTTTTCCTGTTGGAGAATGGAAAGAGAAAAGAAGAGGGAGAGAGATGAAACAACAATCATCAGCAAAACTTAAATCAACATAAGCCATTCAACAATATCCCCACCTTTCTGTGCCAAGAAGGCATTTTTACTCTTAGACAACTATTGCTTTTATTTTGAGCAACTGAGTAGCAAACACATTCAATTCCAGGTGACCTAAATGCACTTAAGCCATCTATACTTAAAAGTTTACTATGAAAGATTCAGTCTAGGATAGAATGGGCATCCCTGGGTTTTCACACATTTATATTATAAAGATGGAAATGTTTCTTCTTCTTTCAATTTGAGTACAGAAAGGCGCATGGGGTATATAAATTTCAGACCATGTTTGCAATAGTATCCTTTAGAAGAAAGTAAGACCATAGCATCACACACCAGTAGCTGGAAGGGAACTCAGAGGCCACATAGGACAACACCTTTCATCTTTTTTTTTAACAGATGAGAAAGGTGGGAAGCTCTTGGAGGTTAAATGACTCATCTAAGATCACACAGGGATTAAGCAGCTGAGCCAGGACTTGAACTCAGGTCCACTGACTCCAAAGGTAACATTTTCTCCACTACGGCAGGCAGCACCTGTTCTCTTTACTAGAAAAGGTAAATTATGCTTCTGAGTGAAGGGCCAAAATGAGCCTTCCCACCAGCAGAACTCAGAAGCCCACCACCCTCCAAGACATTTGTTTGCTCTCCTTTGTTATGAAGATTATACTCCATGCCAGCTGGTGATAGTTGTCACCCTCCATCACTTACATCCTACTAGAAATATTTGGCACAGTCAGGTAAATCCAATGAAATGTGATGAGAGAAAGAGAACACCAATGACTAGGAGCTGAGGAGAACACTGAAGAATCTGAAGGCTTCTAAGGTGAACCTGGGCTTCTAGTGGAGCCAGGGCATTCTGCAGGAGACTGTTATCTTGGTTGAGAGATTCTGATACAATCAATGCTACAATTTTTTCTTTTTTTTCTTTGAGAAAACACATATGTTGTCCCAGACTGTGTTGAGGTTCAACTCCAGGCACATGGGGAGAAAAGAGAAAGACTTTGGAAGCTACAGGCAACTTAGGCAAGTTGGGTGCCCAACACATCCCAGATTGCCAGCATGTGTCCCTAGAAACTTCAGAGAATTTCCTTTGGGTGAGGTCAATGCTTCTTTGTTTAGGGACAAGATCCCAAGAGCCAACTTACTCTAGCGTGTCGTCTAATATGTTTTAATCTATAGGATTCAGGGTTTTGTTTACTAAATGCTTGAATAAATAAATTGCCTTGATATTCACTATTTGTGATGGTCTTTTATGTAATCAGCATTTGGAAGGAAAGGGCCAATCTGATGGGTGTAATTTTGGAGCAACCTCCCCCCTTAAAAGTAATCAGGAAAGAGGGTTTTTGTTCTAAACTAACCATGTACTAGACCAGCAATGTCTGAGGGAGATTACCCCTTTGAGACTGGAGAAAAGAGTGGCCAATCTCAAATTACATAAGAGGTAGACATTGGGGCACTGGCCCAGAAGTTGGGAGGACCTAAATTCAAATCTCACCTTAAGACACCTACTAACTGTGTGACCCTGGAATTCAATTAATCCCAATTGCCTTAAAAACATCTGGGGCCATCTCCAGTCATCCTGATGTATATCTTGCCACTGGACCCAGTTGGCTCTGGAGGAGAGTGAGGTTGGTGACCTTGTACAGCTCTCCCTCACTGAAATCCAATTCAGTGCAAGTTATGACATCACCTCCCAATGTCATGGTCTTCTTTGGGAACAAAGGACAAACAACAAGAGGTAGATGTTAAGAGAGAATACATTTTAGGTAAAAGGGACAGTCTATGCAAAGGCACAGAGATGGGAGATGACTTGCCCATTTGGTTGAAATGGAAAGTATGTGAAGGGGAGTAATGTTAAATGAGTCTGGAAAAGTAGGCAGAAACCTGATTATGAAGGGCTTTCCATGCCAAGCTAAGAAGTCTGCAGTCACAGAGTCATTTAACACTGATAAAGGGGGCAAGTGTGAGTTGTGCAAGAGTTTTCTACTAAAAGGGGGCCACTTAAATCACAGTCAGAGAGAAAACTTAAGCAGATTTTTCTTTGTGGCGTTTTGGCAGGACTTCTACAATGTCTGTCCCTGACCTAGAAAAGTTTGTCTTCATGTCTCGCTGGGATACCTCTTTCTTTGTCTCTCCTTCCAGTGTCCTCACATTTCATAGGCACTCAATCACCTCAGAATTTCATGTTATTAATCGAATTCTAATTCAGTTGAATTTAACAGACAACTGAGTGTATGCTGTGTGAGGCACTAGGAAATGGAAGAGATGAAGATAAAGGCTAGTCACTTCCCCCAAGAAACTTAACCTCTTACAGAGGAGATAAGACAAACATACAAATACAAGACAGAATGTGGTAAGTCCCTATAAGAAATATAAACAAAGTGCTATGAGAGTTCAAAGAAGAAGGTTTGAATTATGTCTGGGGAAAGAAGAGGGTTTATGGGAAAGCTTTGAGGAAGAGGTGACATTTGAATTAAACTTTGAAAGATGGATAGCAATTTTACAGGTGAGTAGGGAAGGAGGGAAAGGAAGTCTATTTCAAGCACAGAGGGGAGGTGGGTAAGAACAAAAGCATGAAGGTGGGAAAGCATAAGTTTGGAATACAAAACATTCCAGACAGGAAACCGAAAGTATGTAAAAAGGAACAGTATGAGAGAAGTTTGAAAAGGTCATATGAAACTAGATTGTGGAGAGCATTAAATGGCCAGCTAGAGTTAGGATGTTATTTGGCAGATGATGAAGGATCACCAAAGATTTTTTTGATGTCACAGGGCAGTGAGATGAGAGGACTTATGTATGTGGGAACCTGATCAGTGACATGTGACATGAATGAAAAGAAGAAAGTAGAGGCACGAAGACAAGATGGGAGATTAATATCTCAATGGGAGGTAATGAGGGTGACAATTAGAAAGGAAGGTCTGAATACAAGGGCTACTGTGCAGGTAGAGTTGTGAGTGAAAAACATAGCAATTTGGTAAGAAAATAAAAGGAATGGAAACCACTTAGATGAAGTGCTCCCAGTGAAAAGGGTTCACAGCTCGTTTTAGGGAGGAAAGAGCAAAAGGACTCATATGCCAGCTATTTATCTAGCCCTCACTTCAATTACATTTACATTTGGGCACACACAGGTGTGTGAACACAGGAGATTATGCCTTGACAACTGTAGTCACCAGGAAAGATACAATTTTTAATTGCTACTTTTTGTACTTTTTAATATCATCTTAAACCTTATATACTAATTTTTTCTTGGAGTTTTGGCAAGATTTGTCTAGTCTATCCCTATTATCTCACAGGGCTTGGCACATGGTGAACAATTAATAAATGTTTGTTGAATGTGTCTCCATTTCCTTCCGTGTAGTATGGGGTTTTCATTCTTCAGAGACGGTTGGATTGCATATCTCGAAACCTTATCATGACACTGGTAGAAGGCTGGTAAAACAGAAAGGTTTCCACAATCTTCCTCTAAAAGCCTCATTGTGGTGTAGAGGTAACCACGTTATGAGAGCCAGAGATAAGCTTGCCCCAGCAACAGGAGGAGTCTACTTTCTGAGGGAGGGCAAGCCCAACTAAATAGGGAGAAGTCCATCACCTGTAGGCTGGTCACTTAGTGAGGAATTTTTTGAGAATTGCAGCCCATGAAACAAAGTATACAAAATAAATACAAATTAAGTTCAGGTGTGAAAGATGGGTACAGATTACTTAACAGCTAGAAGGAAACAGGAAAGACTTATCTTACATGTGGTAGTATTTGAGCTGAACCTTGAAGAGTGCTAAGAATTCCTAAGAGTAGAGCAGGGGTACTTAACCTAGGATCTGTGAGGAAATTAATTATGAATAATGGATTTCTAGGGAAGAGCCAGAGATTTGGTTTAGTTGCTCTCTCCCCCTCACCCCAGAAAGTTCGGGCCTGAGATGAGCCCAAGGTGAACAGAAGAAATGGAAATAGATTCTTTTGTCTAGCTCTATGAAGGACTGATTGGATCAAACCATACCTAGATAATAGACTTTGCCTTGAGCAATTTAAGTGAGAGTCTTTTGCATTCTTTTCCCTGATGTCATCTAGTAGAGTTCATCTTAATTTGGACCACTCTCAAATCCAGTCAACCGATGGAAGTAGATGGCACTAACCAATTAGCTTTAATCAATGTCTATCAAAAGAGGATAAAAAGCCTTGACCACAGGAGAGTCGCCATATGTGCCCACTCTTTGCCTCTCTCTTGGCCTCCTGGACCTGCTCCCTTGGCTCAGAATGCTGTTCTCTTAGGGGTAGGTAGGTATGTAGCCCTGAAGGCCTGAGATTATGAGGAAGTTGGAGAGATACAAGGTCAATTGTTTACTTGTATATATGATATTAATAATAAATGCTTACTTCCAAAACAGGTACAATAGTCATTAATATAGAAATAGCAATATTTTTTTGTTTTGAGTTTTTTTTGGCCAGGCAATGAAGTGACTTGCCCAGGGTCACACAGCTAGTAAGTGTCAAGTGTCTGAGGCCACATTTGAACTCGGGTCCTCCTGAATCCAGGGCCGGTGCTTTATCCACTGCGCCACCTAGCTGGCCGAAATAATTTTTAAAAACACATCTTAGCAACAAATACTTTATAAAACACAGATCCATGAACTTGGTTTGTCTGGGGAGTTTTATATTTTGGTTCTATGTTTCAATAGAATTAGGCTTCTTGGTAATCCTTTGTATTTCATTTTGCACATTTAAAAGCATGATCCTAAGAAGGGGTCCATAGGCTACACCAGAATGACTAACAAAGGGTCCATAAAAAAAAAAAAGGTTTAGAACCCCTGGAGTAGAAATTTAAAGGCTGAATATTCTAAAAATGGGGGATGATCTGTAGAAATAGATAGAAGTGGAAGATGGAACGTTCTGTACAGAGAACAGCAAGTAGGTCCATCTAGCTGGAACATAGAGTGCATGAAGGGGAGTAATTTTGAAATGACTCTTAAAAGACGGACTGAATGAATGAATAAATGAAAAGGCATTTATTAAGCACCCACCACGTGCCAAGCACCGTGGTAGTTCTGTTGATAAAAATATAAAAGCGAGACTGTCTTTAACCTCAAGGAGCTTATATTATAATGTGAGAAGGGAGCAAAGACGATTGGTAGGGCTTGGGTTTAGTAGTTAAATTTAAAAGCGGTTAAGAGCTGGGGAAGGAGGGGTCTGGCCTAAGACATCAGAGACTCTGAGTGTAATCATAAAGCGGTCAATCTTCACATCCTGCACGATACAGTGAAAAATAAACCCGGACTTAGGAGCCAGAGAACCGAGGTCCCAGGCCCCCCCCTCCCCAAAAGAGAAGAAAGGTGAGGGAGTCAACTTGATTACTTGTGTTTTGGACGCTTGGGCGGTGTGGAAATGTCCAGCTGGCAGCAAGAAGGCAGGTGCTGGACATGCAGATTTGTGAGTCAAGTGGATAAAGAATAAAGGAACCCGTGGGAGTGGATGAGATCCCCAGGAGAGCGTGAAGGAAAAAAAAAAAAGCAGAGACCCACCTGGAGGCTCAGGAGTGCCCCCTGGCGGCGCCTTAAGGACTGTCCCGCCCACCTGAAGACCTCACCACTTAATGGGAGCCTCTTCCACTCCCACGCAGGACCCCTAACCGTGAATTTCCTAACCTTTCCCAAAGACCAAGGTGAAGGCTAATTTCAGGCCGGTCTCCCGTCGCGCGCTGCATTCTGGGGAAGGATGGGGCCGCCACCGGCTCCTCCCCGTGGACTCTGCGCATGCTCAGAACAGGAGCGCGCTGCCCGCCTCCACCTCCAAGGCCGGAGTCCTTCTGTCCCGGCCTCTTTAGCCCAGAACACGCGGCCAACGTTGACAAGCCGAGGCCTCCGAGCCGGTGCGGGAGGACATGACAAGACGGGGCCCCCTCCTCAGACCTTAGCCCCGGGGCCCATCCCCCGTTCTGGCCCACAGGCTTACATTCTTCCCAATAAAAAAAAAAAGACACTTCAGGGCTGCTTAATTAGGGCTAATGAGGAGGGGGAGAGGGGGAAATTTACAAGGAATCTGCCCCAAACTCTAGTTTTCCTGAGAGGAAGGAGACCCTTCTCTGGTGGCGCTGGCGGCGCTTCCTGGGGGGAAAGGAAGAGCTTGGAGCCACCAGGAAGGTCCCAAATCCCGGGGCCTCGCTCCTCCAGGGTCCCAGCCAGGCCTGTCCTCCAGTCCAAGGGACACCCCAGAGGCTCAGCCGCCGCCTCTCCCCAGGATGGTCCTTTCTCTAGGTCTGAACAAGGCCCTGGGCTCCGACCTCCCCTCAAGCGTCGTCTGACCGAGGCAAGCAGCCACCTGCCGGAAGTAAGGGCAAGGGCCGGAAGCAAGTGCAGCGCACGCAAGGCTGGTGCGCAGGCGCAGAGAAGCAAGTGCAGCGCACGCAAGGCTGGTGCGCAGGCGCAGAACCTCCCCAGACCAGCAATCATTGCGTCATCACAGGCTAGAGCGTGTGTGCACAGCTAGCTTCAGGCGCTACACGCAGTGTGTTCCTGTGCGAGGCCAGGAGCTAAACTAGCATTGACCCCGCCCCCTCCTGTCAGCCTCTGACAGTCATGCGCAGCATGCCCCCCGCCGCCGGTTCTAAAGCCCCCTGAAACCGACACCGCTTCGCAGATCCCGGTGCTGAGCACTGCTCTCAGGATGGGCTTTTATTAGTGGCTTAATGTTAGAAAAACCTCCCAGAGGAGAGAACGATCTCCAGGTGGGATGGGTCACCTTGGGCAGCAGTGAAAGTGGCCAAGCCATTGGAGCTGGAAAATGACTAAGTACCCAGTTAGTTACATAACTGGGAGTCTTCGCTCATACGCCGGACAGCCACTTGCTAGGCAGCTTTCGTGTTTGGAGGTTGTGTTTGACTCCCGCCCAGATTATGGGATTCTAAATGACAAACAGCTAACCCCAAAACGAGCTTTTCTAATACAAATAGTTTACAAGTTAAAGATGCGCGTATTGGTTTTATTTTAGAGTATATGGTAATCGTCAGGGAAGAAAGAAAAGGAATGGGAACAAGCGTTTATTAAGTGCCTACTGTGTGCTAGGCAGTGTGCTAAGCACCTTACAAATACTATCTCATTTTATCCATACGACGACCCAGGGAGGTAGATGCCATTATTATCCCCATTTTACAGATGAGATCATCATGTCTCTCTCACAGACACACACACACACACACACACACACACCTCCAGTTGCTCCCTATTACCTTCAGGAGCAAATACAAAATGCTCTGTTTGGCATTCAAAGCCCTTTCATAACCTAGCCTTCTTACCTTTCCAGTCTTCTAACATCTTACTCCCCCACATATACTCTCTGATCCAGTGACACTGGCCTCCTCGCTCCTTGAACAAGACACTTCATCTCCATCTCCGAACTCCAGCCATTTTCTCTGTCCCCCAAGCCTGGAATGCTCTCCCTCCTCTGCTCCAATTACTCACTGCCCTGGCTTTCTTTAAGTACCAACTAAAATCCCATCCTCTATAGGAAACCATTCCCCAACACCTGTGCCAGCACCTTCCCTCTGTTAATTATCTACTATTTACCCTACATATAGTTTGCTTGGCATATATTTGTTTACAAGGTGTGTCCTCCATTAGATTGTGAATTCCCCAAGGACAATCACTTTTTGTATCCCCTTGACTTAGCACAGTGCCTAACACGTAGCAGGCATTTGTGTCTATTGATTGACTGGTTGAAAAAGGTTAAGTAACTTGCCCAAGGTTACACAGCTATAAGTGTCTGATGTTGGATTTGAACCCAGTGCTCTATCCATGTGACCTCTATGTAATGTGGCAGAAAAAAACACTAGCTCAGTGTGAAGTCAGAGGACCTGGCATCTAAGCCTGCCTCTGACTCTTACTACCTATATGACCTTGGGATAGTGATTTAACGCCTCTCAGTTTCCCCAATGATAAAATGAGGGGAGTGGATTCAATGATCTCTGATGTCCCTTCTAACTCAGTGTATGTGCCTATAAACTACCCAGTGGCAAGCTCCCCCCAACTCAATAGTGACCCACTAATGAGTACTCTTTGCTTCTAGTTATTTAACTAGTTCTGAATTCACCTGGTTGTGTTATCTACTGTCCATCTCTTCATCTTATCCACAATAATAGCCAGAGAGATTTTGTCAAATGCTTTGTGAAAATCCAGGCAACAAATATCTAAAGAATTCCCCTGATCTACCACGTTCCTTATGGCAATCTCGTGAATGTTTTCTTCCCAAAAAGGACATAAGGTTAGTCTGGTATGCCATGTTGGCTGTTAGTGATCCCTGCATCTTTAACTTTCTAAATGCTCACAAACCATTTCTGGATTACTTTTGTCTAGAATTTTGCCAAATAGAAATCAAGGTCCCTGGCCTATCACTCTACCCTCTTCACTTTTTTTTTTTTAATGAAAGAACATTTTCCTTTCCTCTGATCTTGTGGCACCTTTCCAGGATCTCTCAGCAATTCCTAACAGCAGCTCAATAGTCATATCTCCTGGTTCTTTCAGTAAAGAACTAATTTATTTAATGAAAATCAATGAATGCTGCACTGTGGATTAGAAGGGTATGGTTAATAGAGATTTCCTGTTGACAAAATGTTGGATAAACCAACTTTTACTGTAATGAGATTTACTAAGAATTAGAGGTTGTATTAACATTTTCAAATGTGATCCTGGATAATTTGACCCTATACAAATGTGCCTTTGGTATGAAATTATTAAGTGGTCGTAGGCCAAACATTCAGTGGCCATCCCAGGCTCAAAACAGGACCTTTAAAGGGCTAGGCTCTCAAGTATCCAGACATATCAATACAACATTGATAGATTAGATTAGATGAGCCATATATTAAGTGCTTACTGTGTGCCAGGCACTGTGTTAATAAAAATACGGAATACAAAAATACAAGCAAAAAGAATAATACAGGGGCAGCTAGGTGGTGCAGTGGATAGAGCACCGGCCCTGGATTCAGGAGGACCTGAGTTCAATTCTGGCTTCAGACACTTGACACTTACTAGCTGTGTGACCCTGGGCAAGTCACTTAACCCTAACTGCCCTGGAAGAAGAAGGAGGAGACTTCCTGCCTTCAAAAAGATGACATTCCAATGAAGGAACACCAAAAAGGAAGCTAAAGAGGGTTAGGAGGGGTAGAGGTCCCCACAGAGGGACAAGGTGGGAAAGTAGTCTACAGATCCAAAGCATTGCTGGCATAAGTGCTTCTTCAGATGGAGGATACAGGGAGGAACTATCTCACCAATCAGAGGAAGAGGCTGAGGAGGCAAGATGGGATGCTGGGGAGTCAAGAGCTGAGCCTGATCAGAGGTGAGGGGGATGAAACATCAGGAACTAGTAAGGCTGCCATTCTCAACCACCCCATTCATTGAGCTGAATACTCAGAGCATCCAAGAGAAATAAAGGTGGAAGACATGCTTCCTATAGGGAGTCAGGAACCTTGGGCAGTCAGAGCCCGACAGTGCCTTGTGTTAAGAGAGCCAGGTATGGGGGCAGCTAGGTGGCGCAGTGGATACAAGCACTGGCCCTGGATTCAGGAGGACCTGAGTTCAAATCTGGCCTCAGACAGTTGACATTTACTAGCTGTGTGACCCTGGGCAAGTCACTTAACCCTCATTGCCCTGCCCAAAAACAAAAAAGAAAAAAGAGAGAGAGCCTGGTATAAGCTGTGATTCTGATACTTGTTACCTGTCTGTGTTACTGTAGGTAAGTTGCTTTACCTTTCTGAGCCCCAGCTTCCACATGTGCAAAATGGAGACAGTAATATTTCTTCCACAAGAGTGCACAAGCACTGAGCCCTGCTCTGAGGAACACTACCACCATAGATTTAGAGCTGAAAGGGACCTTAGAGGCTGAAAAGTCCAATCCCCTATTTTGCAGATGAGAAAAATGAGGCACTGAGAAGTTAAGTGATTTGTCCAAGGTCTTACAGGTAGTAACCAGCATTTAAAGATTTGAACCCAGGTCATTTGATTCCAAATCTAGTGCTCTTTGTGTTCCTATATGCTCCCAACGTAGTAAGCAAAGACTGATAACAGGGCTAAAATACAGCGTAAGAGCAACAGACAGTGCTGCTGGAGAAAGGGCAGATCCTGGGAGTGGCACACTGAGGACTCCGGCAATGCGAGCTGATTTGTAAAAGTTCTCCCAGGGAGACCCCTGCTAGACCAGCCCTCTCAGCACTAGGATTCTGTGTGACTCTGGCATATGCTTACTAAGACTGTTGGGACTAGAAATCATGTTTCCTTTCTTGGTGTCTAATAAAACTTGTCTTGTTCTATTGTGGCCAGCACACTTTCAAGGTAGGAGTCTGTGCCAGGCTGTGGCACAGATAGATTCTCCCTGATAGCTGGGTGGGGGCTGAGCCAAGCAATAAGGGGGAAAGGGCCACAATGAAACTAAGGCTCTTTGTGCTACAGAACAAGATGTCCCTGACACGAAGGTGACATTGTGTCCTTTAATTTTGGCACATCTGTGTATTTAAAATCTCAATGATCTATTTCTCAAAGACTTTAAAAATAAGCAAAAATATCAGCCACGCTGATCCATGTGTATAGAATAGATACAGACACATGCATATGCATACACACATGTGCACACACATACAACGCACATGCAGACACACACACATTTATCCTGACATCCCCACACCCATGATATTCCACAGGCTTGTTTGGAAACAAAACTTATTTTTGAAGATTTTCCTCAAGTTCCTCACCTTGTAAAAGTTTTCGTTCATTTTTAAGCTCCAAAACACTGAAATTTAGTGCCTGACATGAAACATAAGGATAAGACAATGAGAAGAGTCAGAAGACAAGGTTTGCTTTGCCCCCACATGGAGACATGTGGACTTGGGCAAGTCCCTTTGCCTCTCTGACCCTTAGTTTCCCCAACTGTAAAATGAAGATGGCCTCAGAGGTCCCTCCCATCTATAAGCCTACAGATATGAATCATCCTCACCCACTTCACACTCTAGCCACCAATTCCTGGTTTCAGATGTTATGCAGCAACCTCCTAAGGAAATAGGAGCTAAAAAATAAAAAGGCAGGTTAACTTTGCAATTCTCCATCACTTTTTATTTTATTTACTAGGTCACACAGAAAAGGAGTCTTAGCCATAATCAGTATTTACAGTAGTAACACACATATATCCAGAGAGCCCCCGACTTCCCAGGTGGCCAATAAAGCAGAGAACCTCGAGGGCACATTTGAAATCCTACTTGTTCTTCATCTTTAGCTTTTATTTTTGAGGAATCTTTCCACAACGCTGAAAATGTCATTGATGCCTGTTGCTCTTGGCATCAATTTAGGGCTTGAGATCTCTCTTCTCTCCGGAGCTTAGGCAGATCAGACCATATGAGGACCAGGTGATAAAAGCAGCAGTGTTTTTAGCCTGTAGATGAGCCGACTTGAAGAAACATGATAACTGCCTTCATGTATTTGATGGGCTGTCACAGGGATAAGCAAACGATTGTCCTCTGCTTGGTCCCAGAGAGCAAAGCTGGGAACATGGATGGGAGCTGCAGAATGGTTTGCTGGAAGAAATCCCCCCAATTTTCTCACAGCTAGAAGTGTCCCAAAGTAGAAAGGGGGTGTCTTGGGAAGCAGGAAGTTCCCCCTCAGTGGAGGCCTCTAGCAAGTCTGGATGACAGCCTAGGGATATAATGGAAGGGATCTTACTCAGGAATGAGTTGGAGTAGCTGGCCTCTGCTTTCAATGGACTGCTTGATGCCCCATCCCAGTGCCCTCCCCAGTCACAGCAGCTTCTTGGGTCAGAACTCCCCTCCCTGTGACATCTCCTTTTATTCCTGTTCACTCTAAGGTTTGTGGAGGAAAAGACTGACCTTACTTTTGCATTTGTATCCTCAGCATTTAGCGCAGTGCTCGCCACATAGCAAGTGCTTCACCATTTTAAAAAATTCATTCAGAGATTCGGGAAATTACTCAATAGAGAAGAACACAATAAAGAGAAATCTAACTGAATCCATCATTATTGAGAATCATCTACGTTGTAGATCCAGCTGTCTCTCTGAGCACAACCATGCTTGCCTACAAAATCAGAGTAAGTTTTCTTACCCACTACTGGGGTGAAATGGGGTTGCAGATACAAAGGTGAACCCCACTTTAAACAAATGCAACATGTGACCATCTAGATTCATGAAGCATAAAAAAGTTGGCGATGTTTCATTTTACAAAACAATTCACCAATATTCTTATAAATACCTACTTCCCACCAAGGACAGCTAGGTGGCACTGCAGTGGGTAGAGCACCTGGCCCCAAGTCAGGCTGACTCATGTTCCCAAATTCAAATCTGGCCTCAGATACTTGCTAACTCTGTGACCCTGGGCAAGTCACTTAACCTTGTTTGCCTCAGTTTCCTCATCTGTAAAATTAGCTGAAGAAGGAAATGGCAAATTACTCCAGTATCTTTGCTCAGAAAACCCCAAAGGGGGTCGCGACTGAAACAACTAAACAACAACAAATAGCTCTGAACATGACTTGATAGAAAAACTGCACCAACCTGCAAGTTTTAGGACCTGAAGTTCTCCCTCTCTCTCGCAGGATATTATCTGCTTATTCACTTCTGCCAAATCCAGCATGCCTTCCCCTCTTAGAAGTCTTTTCAAATTCAAAGCTAGCTTGGTACAAACTTCCCAGGGAAACAGCTGCTGCTCTTGTACAGAGCAAGGTCTCGTACCAAATCAATCCGTTCCAGGGACTTCTCTTGTCTCTGTTTTTGAAGAACCAAAACCAGACAGCACGCACATTTTTGGAGGGCTCTCTTAATATTAATGTCATCTGAAAAGGATGAGGCAATTAAAACTATCTCCAGAAACTCATTAGTAATTAATTAATAGGAAATAATAAGCCCTTCCTGACCTGTAAGCATTATGCCTAAGCTTAGTTTCTCCACCATTACTCTGTAAGAATTTAGACTTTGCAAATGCAAGCATTAGGATAGGAAACTATACAAGCCCTCTGTTGACTGCAGTTGCATTTAGTCAATGAACAAGTATGTATTGAGTGCTTGCTACACATCAGGCATTGTCACTAAGGGATGCTGCTCCCTCCTCAGCAAATGCAGCAAGGGTACGGCTGGGCTGCAGAGCTGCCCCACGGTGTGGAGGGCCTGGATGGTGGATGGAGCAGTGATGCCCAAGGAGCACGTCTGTAGGGCTGCCTCGCACATCCTAGGTCTTAGTGACCTTGGGGGACCTGCAGCTGCTCCTCTAGTTCTGCTTGAATAAGTTTTAATTTAAACCTCGTAACCAGGCTGGCAATGAATCAGAAAGAGAGGAAGGACAGGCCTAGACCCACAGTTGCATGGATAGAAGTGTGGGCAATTTTTCCCCTACATAATGAAATATGTAGATTAGGGTCCTCCAACTGGGAAACGGCATGTTATGTTTACTTGAGAGAATCAGCCAATCTCCAATTAAAAAAACAACAAATAAAAAGAACACACTTCAAAGCTTAAACTGTAGACTTGGCTTTCCCAGTCTATGTCCCAACTTCCTTTTAAATGGGAGTAGAAAGGGGCAGCTAGGTGGTGCAGTGGATAGAGCACCGTCCCTGGATTCAGGAGTACCTGAGTTCAAATCCGGCCTCAGACACTTAACACTTACTAGCTGTGTAACCCTGGGAAAATCACTTAACCCCAATTGCCTCACTAAAAATAAATACATAAATGAATGAATGAATGAATAAATAAATAATTTAAAAAAAACAAAAACAAAAACAAAAAATAAAATGGGAGTAGAAAGTAGAAAGGCCACACTCCAAGAAGTCCAGCTGCCTTTGGGAAACAATGGCTTAGCCGACACTTAAGAAAGGACTTGCAAGTTTCCAGCACATTTGGGGCTCACAACCTCCCTGGCATTCGAGAAGCACAAGTACTCACCTCCTCATTTTGTAGATGAGGAAACAGGCTCAGAGAAGGTTGAGTGTTCCCGTGACCAGTAAGAGGAAGAGGCAGGATTCAAATCCACATCTTCGGACTTCAGGTGAATCATTTGAGACACATGTTAGCTCACACACTGAGTGGGGATCCAGGTTAGTTAGGAGTCATCAGGTGGCCAGGGTCAGGAACTCTGTTCCACCATTTGGCCCCAACCGACCTTTCCACACTCATCTTACTTGACTCCTTCTGTACTATTGGTCCGGGACATCTCACCTCTTTCTCCCTTTCTCCCTGGGTCCAGTGTTTTTGCTCCCTCGTCTCATTAGGCTGAAATTCTCCGCATCCTTCAAGGGATGGCCTGAATGCCATCTCTGATCCCCCTCCGCCCCATCCCTGAGCCCCATGCCTCAGGTCATCAGAGATTCATTCCCTTTGTTAGTGCACAGCCAAGATGCTTCGATGAGCGGTGGGTGCCTTGTGGGGGCTGCTCTGCCTGGGCTGGAAGAAGGGCAGAGCAGCTGGAGCTGGAGCTTTCCTGACGTAGTGTCCCAGGGGAGTCAGACGCCCATGATGGGAGTTCCTCTGGGAAATGGTCTCTAGCGTAGGCAGTGACAGGAGTTCTGGCCACATGAGGATCCATGGATGACACTGGAGATAGCCTAAAGAATGGCAGCCCTAGGGAGGATGTGAGAGACGGACCGTCTTCTAGTAGCGGAAGGACAGTCATATGGATGGGGGCCGTCTCGTGTGGGAGGGCTTTGGACCGCTTTGGTCTCAGAGGGCAACACCAGGACAAAGGAGGGAAAGCTGCAACCATCTAGTGCAAGTGAAAGGGGCAGCCCATGGAGAAGCAGACCCCCCTCACTGAGGTCTCCAAAGAGAGGCTGGGTGCCTGCTTGCAGGGAGGCTGTACACAGGAGAGGCCAGTTTAGCTATGGCCCTGCCTGGGCAGCCTCTAAGGTCCCTTCCAGCTCGGAGATTCAAAGTAATGTGGACAGCAGCTGACCTTTATTGTAACACCTTTCTGTTTGCAAAGCACTCCTCATACAGTGCCTCCTGGGGGAGTGAGGCCAGGTTTCCATTCTAACCTGCAGGGAGAGGCCTCGCAGAACTCTAACAGCTGTGCCTGCTCTCAAGAAAAGGGCCCTGGGCACCAGCTGAAAGGCTTAGGAAACAACACCTGCAGGACAGAGTTGCCCAGGAAAAGCCTGATGATGTGAAGTATGGCCTTGGGGACCTCTGTCTTATGAGATTCCATTGCCCGGGCCTTTCAATGCAGATGTAAAAAGG
Source organism: Dromiciops gliroides (assembly GCF_019393635.1). Lineage (NCBI taxonomy): Eukaryota > Metazoa > Chordata > Mammalia > Microbiotheria > Microbiotheriidae > Dromiciops > Dromiciops gliroides. Next base: position 753,350,740 of record NC_057861.1, read on the forward strand.
AGGCTTCTGAAGGAGCAGTCCTCACAGGTATTTCTTTTAAGAATGGGTCACATGCTGAGGAATAGATCATTTCCTTCTGAGTAAATGTATTAATTCAAGCATAAAAATATTCAATGGCAGATTCCATAATGGATAAAGTCGTAGATAGACTCACTCAGGGTATTAATCATTTGATGGCTATAACTCGCAGCTGCCTTAACCATTGGGATATGCATTTTAAAACCAAATGAACTCACTCTAGAGGTATTAGGAGATTTTTTAAAAAAATTAACAAGCACAGGGGCAGCTAGGTGGCGCAGTGGCTAAAGCACCGGCCCTGGATTCAGGAGGACCTGAGTTCAAATCCAGCCTCAGACACTTGACACTTACTAGCTGTGTGACCCTGGGCAAGTCACTTAACCCTCATTGCCCTGCAAAAAAGAAAGAAAGAAAGAAAGAAACTACACAACAGAATATATAGGCAGAGAAAAATTAACAAGCGCGTGCCAGGAGCTTAAATCAATAAAGCCATCAGCAGCTGGGCTGAAATGATGCCTCCCAGACCCATGCCTGCCTGCCCGGCTGATGACCAGCTCCATCCACTTCAGCTCCAACTCATTGTCAGAGATCAGACACAATTAATTACCAGAGAGTCTTTATTCTCCTTCATCGCTTAGCATTGAAAGGTTTCAGTGAAGGCATGATCAGTTCCTTGGCAGGCCTATAAGCCACATTTGCCTTTATCATGTAATTGAGTTCAAGTGAAATTTGGTTACTCTAAAAGAGCCCACTTGTGATTATGATTGGTCAGATGATCCATGACGGCTGTCGTCATCCATCTTTATTTTTGACTTGACCTGTCATTTCATTTGTATTGGGGACTCCCAGATGGGGAACCTCTTTCTACCACTGCAAGTGGCCACCTGCTCCACATGCAACCTGTGGTGTCAGAGAGTTGGCTGGAGTCCTGCACGGTCAGTGTTTCAGACAAGGCCCCACAGCCATGATGTGTGAGAGCAGAACTAGACCAGGCCTTTCACACTGCTAACCCAGCCATTAAACCATGCTGTCTCTCCTTCATCCTTTATGCTATTTAGACTTCCCAGAAAAAAAGTGGATAAACAAATGGTTCGTGCCTGTTTAGAAAAGTAGCCCACATCACAGGGAGGCCCAAAAAGATCCTGAAGGAAATGCATCCCGCCCCCCCAGGATAACTGAAATATTGGGAAATTCTTACCACTCATTATGACCCTACTCAGCTTGGAGGCGATTGATTGGAGGAGAGAATGCTAACTCTCCACCCTCCATAAACATGGAGTTGATTTTGGGCAAAGAGAGTTGGTTCGTTCCTCACCCCCACCCCCACCCCAGGAAACCATAATAGTTGGTTCAGAAAGTTCTCTCAACTCCTGTCCCATATCATTGGGAAGCTGACAGAGCTCACCTCCCACACCTCCTCTTACATGAGGCCTTTCCTGATCCCCTCAACTGCTGGACCATCCCCAAACCTGACCCCAGATGAAATTACTTGGCCTCTCTTTTGTGTGCCCTACCATAAGTACAGCCACTTCATCATCACATTTGTGATAATGTTGTTAACATTGTTATTAACAAATATTATGATGTTACTAACACTGTTATTAACAATGTTAACAACATCAACACATGTCATGTTGCAACAACAATGATAGCTAGTCTTTCTGTAGCACCAACAACATGCCACACACTGTATGCTAAGGGCTTTATAAATATTATCTCATATGATCCCCATTCCAAACCTGGAAGGCAGGTGCTAATATTATCCCTATTTTATAGTTGGGGAAACTGAGGCAAAAGAGGTAAAATAGGGGCAGCTAGGTGGCACAGTGGATAATGGGGCAGCTTGGTGGCACAGTGGATAAAGCACCAGCCCTGGATTCAGGAGGACCTGAGTTCAAATGTGGCCTCAGACACTTGACACTTACTAGTTGTGTGACCCTGGGCAAGTCACTTAACCCTTATTACCCTGCCCCCCAAAAAAACAAAAATAGAATTTGTATTTATTTTATATTTAGGATAGTAGATCTAGAGTTTGAAGGGCTCTGAGAGGTCAACAAGTCCACCCTCTCCCAATTGTACTGAAAATTAAGTTGAGGCTAACTGATTTGTTCAAGGTCACAGAGAGGTAGAATTTGAATCCAGAACTTTGGACTCAAGAGTCTGTTCCAGTCAATTTGCTCAGGCCCATGCTGTTGCCCCTCCAAGAGGGCAGGAACAATTTTGGTTTTGTCTTTGTATGCCTAGTGCCTATCACCATGCCAGGCACCCAGCCTAGGATGTGCCTCTTGACAGACTAATTGATGCTGCACGTGAGTGATTTGGGGGCCAGGGAAGGAAAGGGAGACAACCTTCAGGCCAGTTTGGGTGGCAGAGGGTTGGGTGACAGAGGGGCTTCCCAAAGACCCTTTAGGATGTGGATTAATTTCAAGGCAAGGCACCAGGGGTTTCCAAAAAGACTGGTGATGACCAAACCTAGCTTCCAGAGTCAAATCCACGTTTTCCATTGTGCTTCTGGTGGTAGGAGGGTTTCATAAATGTGCTCAGAGAGAAGGGTAATAGGAGAGATCAATAAACAACCTCCTTAAAACTGTAGCCCATTAAAATCTTCCTTTTTCCTTTGTCACTGAGTGCTCACAAAATCCATCAATTCTGTTCATTGGGGTCTAGGCAGATGCATTTTTAATGGATCTGTAATTACACAGATTTATCATCATTCTAATAATGATTGGGTTAGGGAAAGGCAATAAGCTTAAACACAACTGCCTCTGCCCCACTGTCATTAACCCTGTGTGACCAGTTGAAATCGTGGCAGTGAAGCTCCAGGCTTCTACATAGAACTTTTTCCACATGAATTAGGCACTGGCTTAAATGTCTATTTTTGTTTTTTTGGAAACATCAGCTTGTTAAAGACAGTATCCTATAAGATATTGATCCAACCATCAGCCAGATCCTGAATCACATCAGACTAGCTCTCAGGCCTACAAATTCAACAAAATCAATTTAACAAACAAGCTCCTGAGCCCTTGCTGTGTGCCAGACACCATACCAAACACTGGGGAAACAAAACACCTTCAGGGAGTTCACATTCTAATGGTGGCCTATGACACAGACACAGCTACGGACAAAGTAATATTAGGGGAGGGAAGTGAAGAGTATTAACAACCAGAGAATGGAGAAGGTGGTACCAAAATGAGCCTGAAGTGCATAGGGATTCAAAGCATCCCAGGTGAGGAAGGAGAGCACTCTAAGCAGAGAGAGCGACCTGTACAAAGGCACAGCAGGTGAGATGGCACGTGGAGCATTGAGGCCAGCAAACGGGCAGTATGCCTACAGAGCAGTGGGGAAAAGACCTAGGCAGGCAGGGTGGCATCAGACTACGGAGGGCTGGAAATGACATCGAGAAGAAGTCTGTGGGATCTTTGCCGATGAAGGAGGATTTAGATCCCTGGGGGAAGGATGAGCAGGAGTGGGGAAGCCTGAATGCTGGGAGACCCTGTAGGAGGCAACTCCGACACTCTAGGAGTGAGGTCATGAGGGTCAAAACTCGGATGGCAGCCGAGCAGGCAGACAGAAAGGGACGACTGACTGCAAGAGAGAGGATTGATGAAAGTTGGCATCCAGAGGAGGGAGGGAGCCTGAGGGGGTGAGCTTAACTAAGGCTGGCAATCTGGGTGAGTGAGTGGAAGGATAACGGTGTTCTTGACAGAAATTGGGAAGACAAGAAGAGAGGAAGGTTTAAGGCAAAACCCAATGAGTTCCAGTTTGGCTATGTTGGGGTTGAGACGCCCCTAGGTGGAGATGGATGACTACAGGCAGTTGGTGGACTTGTAGGTTTGGAAGAAATAGAGAGTGAGGTCAGGAGGGACATTCTTTGGGTCCCCAGAACTCAGCACAGTGCCAGGCACATACTGAGCCCTTGATAAATGCTTGTTGATTGACTGATTGAGATCACAGGAGCAGAATACATGGGAGAGGAGACTGAACTCATTTAGACATCTGCTGGCATGTGATCTCTCTGCAGAAAGCAGACAATTTGATAAATGCTTCACTGGACAAAAGGAGAATTTCATTTTTCAGAAGGTGTGAGGAAAACAAGAGGAGCAGTCATCTTGACCTCCAAGGATCCTGGAATTAGAGCTTGAGAGACCATGCGATCCAGCCCCCTCATTTTACAGATGCGGGAAGGGAAGTGACTTGCTCAAGGTCAAAGCCAGAACTCAAACCCCCTGCTAGAGTGTGAGCTCCGTGAGAACAGGGATCGCTTTTGTCTTTCTCTGTATCCTCAGTGCTTAGCACAGAGCTTGTTGATTGACCAGTTGACTGTTCTCAGACTTCAAACCCAGTGCCCTTTCCAAAGTACCAGATGATGGCCACACAGCCACCGTGCTGACTCAGGGGTGGCCAAGAGATGAGAGACTGACAGGGAAGTAGAAACCTTGGGAGAGCTGAGGGGGGGCAGCAGAAGGGCGAGTCTGAAGTGCGGGCCAAGCCTCCTGAGCCGAGGAGTCAGTGGGCATCTTCCAAGAGATGCACGACTCTGCGTCCAGCTTCCTAGCTAAGACATGCGGAAGGCTACGGAGATCTCTGCGAACACAGACCGTGACCGCCACTTGGGCAGGCGCTGTCTTCCGGCGTCCGGCAAACACTTGCGGGCAGCAGATAGACTGTGACCGCTGAGGATTTTCAAAACACACATATGGAAGCGAGTTTTCTCGGGAAGTGTGTATTACAATCCTTAACTTCAAGCACACACACAGAGTGCTAATTAAGGAGTGTTTAAAAAAAACACCTAACAACTGCCGGACTGGCTCCCCTCCCCCATCATCCACAGGGAAGGTTTTAGCTTTGAAAACTATATTTAACCAAAGGTTATTTATAGGCGCGTCTATACAGACCCATCCACACCCGAATCTTCCACTGAGGGGCTCTTTCAAATGCCCCCAGGAAGGCTAGGAGGTGAGTCTAGGTCCTTGAAGGCACTGTGACAACGGAGGGGAATGAAATGAAGGCTGGATTTAGTCACCCTAGCTTGTTCATGGTACAGCCATTAGTAGACAGGGCTTGAACCCTGGCCAGGACTAATTCCCAGGACAGGACCTCTCTCCAGTGCAATGCAAACCGATGTTCCCCTGCTATGAATAGGTACTCCCCAGAGGTCTGTGGGAAGCAGCCCCATCCAGGGAAAGAGCATTGTTATTCAAGTCATATCCCACTTCTGACACTATTTGTGTCCTTAAGCAAGTTACTTAAACTTCCTAGGCCTCAGTTTCCGCCTCTGTAAAAACAATCAGGGGGGTTGGATGAGATGGCTTCTGAGACAGATAAACCTATAAAATGGCCCTTTCCAATGGCGGGGGAGGGGGGGCGGGGGCGCTGTTATCCAGCACTCATGAGGTTGGAGGAGAAAAAGAAAATGGAAAAAAGAACAGAGAAGCTGCTGGTTCTGCTCAGATGGATTCCCCTCCCCCCTGAAAAGCCAGCTATAAATCACTGCCTAATTTCCATCCTCCATCACCCCTATTTTCCTTATCACTCAAATGCTTACCGAGTAGTTAGCTCTTAGTTTATTGGAGCTCATTCATTATATGAGCCAGGCATCCATTTATACGTTTGTATACATATATATGGTTCCATATGTATGTTTTGTGTATATATATGCATATACATACACATACAGACACACACACACATACATACATACACACATTCTGGCAGAATCTCAGCAAAATTCAGGCTCCAATGAAATCCCATCTCTAATTATTAATCTCGGCAAGGCTGTCCGCAAAGATAAAGAACCAAGTTATGTAATCAAAAGCAATTGTAACATCAGTTAGGGACTCATGAGATCAGTACCAAGAGGGTACAGTTTGTCTTTGCAGCATGAAACTAGCCCGGCTGCAGATATTACAACAGGACTTCAGGTGCTGGGATTGCCCTCAATGATGAAGACACAGGCCAGTGAACAGGGAGGAAGAGCCCAAGTTTCACTGGAATGTTTCTTTATATTTTACTTTTCTTAGTAACGTAAAAGTACCATGTGGCCGCCCTACACTATCTCCTGTTCCCTTTTCAAATCTTGTGCCCTTGTTAGAGTCACCAAATCTCAGAGCTGGAAGGGACTTTGGGAATGAATTCTCTCCACCTCCAGTGAGGGCGGACCCACTCCCTCGCAAGGCAGCCTCATTTAGTTTTGGACAATTCTTTTCCAATTGTTCAAAGAGTTTCCCTTACATGAAGCCTAAGTGCACCTCATGCAGTTTCTGGGTAATGGAAGGGTCAGAAAGCATCGGCTTCCACCCACTGCTTGGAGCACACCAAGCACATCAAGGTGGTGAATTCCAAGGACGGGATTTGAGCCCAGGTCATCTGAGTCTGGAACCAGACTCCTTTTCTCCAACTGTGATGCCTGAAGAAAGCCCCTGACTCACCCCTCTGCCTTTGAGGCCAAGAAGGGACTGTGAAGGGTTGTGCAAAGGGCACTCAACTCTGGGCTGCTTACTGAAAAACCAAGGTTGATGGGGAAAAGTCATGAATAATGACATCTCTGGATTCTAGGAGGGAAGCACGGGAAAGGGAAGGCAAGGCAAGGGAAGGGAAGGGTAGGGAAGGCAAGGGAAGGGAAGGGAAGGCAAGGGAAGGGCAGGGAAGGGGAGGGGAGAGGAAGGAAGGGGAGGGGAGGGAAAGAGAAAAAGAAGAAAGGAAAGAAGGCAAGAAAGGAGAGAAAAAGAAAGAAACGAGTGTTGATGCTATTATCTCTGTCTTCAGCTGACTCCATGAGGGTCAGCATTGTGTATTCTCCTCTGCCCCCTGGAAAGTCTGGCCTGACATTGTTGAAATCTAACCAAATTCATCTGAAATTCTTGTCCAGGCTCTAAAACTTAGCAGGCACAGCCATTCCAGCTCAGACTTCCCCTCTTAACATCAAACATCCTTTCTATTAATCTATAACTTTCAATAGAGAGGAAAACATGTCACCAGAGACCCCAAAGATCTTTGTTTTTGCAAATATTTTCTTTGTGGTTGACACAGAACTTGGTCTTGTCTCTGGCACTATTAAAAACAAGTCAGTTTCCTTCTTTGCTGCCCCCCCTTCCCTGCCGCCCCACCAAGGTAACTGGAGTTACTATTTTTGTAACAAGATATTTTCCCAATTTCCTTCCAAGTTCCTCTGAGTCTTTGTCCTCCCAAATCAGCAAACACATACCACCACTCACACAGCAACTGTGAGTTCTCAGCCAGGAAAGGGAAACATTTTCTATAACACATCCAAAAAAAAGGCCCAAGTCATGATCTTAGGGAGAAAAATGAACCTGAGCTCACTGACGGCGGCCTGATACAGTAGAAGAAATGCTGGATTCAGAGTCTGTTACTTATTAGCTGTGTGACCTTGTGTAAGTCCCTTCACTTGTGTTTCCTTATCTGTAAAATGAGAAGACTGAGCTCATTCATCCCTGTGGTACCTTCCAGCTCAAAGTACATGGGCCTTTAATGCTAAAATAATACAGTTGTAACTGGACACAAGCCCACAGGAGCTTCCCAACGCCACCACAGTTGACCAATAAGAGTACATGATGGGGTGAGAGAGAGAGGGAGGGAGGGAGGGAGGGAGGGGGGGAGAGAGAGAGAGAGAGAGAGAGAGAGAGAGAGAGAGAGAGAGAGAGAGAGAGATGACTGGAGAGGCCCGTGCATCAAATCCAGAAGATTCTATGCCTTTATGGCTTTTAAAGGTATTTGAAAGAAGATAAATAAAATCATACAATGTATGTTATTGTTCAGTCATTTCAGTTGCATCTGATTCTTCAGGACCTGATCTGTTTTTTGTTTGTTTGGTTTGGTTTATTTTTTTGGCAGACACTAGAGTGGTTTGCCATTTCTTTCTCCAATTCACTTTACAGATAAGGAAACTGAGGCAAACAGGATGTCGTGAATTCCCCAAGGTCACACAGCTGTTAAGTGTCTGAAAGTAGATTTGAACTCGGGAAGATGAGTCTTCTGTCTACCAACCCACAAAACTGCCATATATGACATAGAAGGGATCCACAATCCCATTTTTCTTCCCTTCCTGCTAGCCAGAATGCTGCAAGTCTCCACCTTCTACCTCAGGGCCATGCAATCTTCCCTGGGTCTTTTTTCTCTGCTACTTCCCTGGCTGGCCAGGTCCACTGACCCAGCTCAGGGTCCCAGGGATCTGTCCCAAAGCTACAGCATGAATGCTGGGGCTTTTTTGGATCTGTCCAGGTTGCTGCTCGGAGCAAGGCCTTCCTCTGTGGAACCAACCATAGCCTGAAGGGCTGTAGGGGGAATTTAGTAAGAAAAAGAACTGGTCAGAGGATGCCCCGGACTTCCTGTGGTGACAAGGGGTACCAAGGGACATGCCTTTTTCTTTGTCCTGTTTTTTAGACTGACCCTATGTGATCTTAACAGCCTAGAGAATTCCCAGTGTAGAAAGTACTTCCGCTGGGTTGTAATGGGGCACTGGGAGATAAGGGACTGGCCCAGGGACATCTGGCTGTGCTAGAAGGAAGACTCGAAGCCAGGTCTTGCTGACTCCAAGGAGGGCTTCCTATCTCCTCTGCCAGGAAGTCTCCTCTCATCCTCCTATTATGCAAAATGCACCAGTTTGGGGGTGTCATGTGGAAAAAGGGACTCTTGTTAGCACATCCACTCTCCATCTGCTTCCTTCAACTCACCCAGCCTCTTCCGGAGTCTTTTTCTGACTCCCCAGGTAGCACTTTCTATGACCTGGGTGGTCTGTTTGACTCTCCTGCATCTGTCCCCACAGCCTATCCCTCAAGGGGGGCCCGAGGTCTCTGCTCAGGGGGAAGCTGAGGGACCTGGTGAGTACAGAATCCACCTGGACAGAAGAATATGCAGGTCCTTGCTGTTCTCCCCCCACAGACCCCCAGAGCCTACTAGAGAAAAGGGACCTTCCACAGGAGACCTGACAGGATTGTCCTCTGGCGTCTCCCTCCCCTGTTCAGCTGCCTCATCATCCTCCTCCCTCCCCTGATGATATTCTCCAACTAAACCGTTCTCCAGATGAAGGCGTGCCAGTCTTTGGGTGTCCAATGGGCTCTGTAAATGGCACAGCCAAGCTTGGCCAGCCTGGATACTTCAGACTCCTTGGGGGGCACTCACTCATAAAGCGACATGGTAGCTCAGGGTGCTGGAGGGAGCCCCAAGCATCCTCCAGGTTCCAATCCCACGTGCGACCACTTGACATCCTGTGTCTCCTTGGGCAGGACACTTCACCTCTGTGGGGTTTGGTTTCCCCCTCTGTAAATTGAGGGTTGAACCAAATGATTGCTGAGGTCCTGAAACTTTCTGTGTGGCTCTACTACTCATTTGTACCATCTCATAATAGATCATCTTTTATTTGGTATCCGAATGAATGAGGCACTTATTAAGTGCTTACTGTATACAAGGCACTGGCCTATGCAACAGGGATATAACAGAAAAGTGGGAGAGGCTAAAAGACAACTGGCCTGTGCCCTGAGGAGCCACACAAGACACTCCATCCCCCCTCCTTGATCTACAAACACAGGTTTCCAGAAACATCTCTGGACAAAAGAGAAGAGAAGCAGAGGCTGCTGAATTCCTTCAGGTGGGCCAGTGAGTCCCCTGGCTCTGGGGACAACAGCCTCGGCCCCCAGGCTCAGACTTGGGAGTTTTTAGGGCCTCAGCACCAGCTTCCAGTGCAGGCCCAGCACATCCCCTCTGCCTCAGCCAGAGAAAGGGGCAAGAAGGCCCGAAATGGCTGCTCCTTTGACATCCCACGCCATAACCTCATCGCCATTGGCGAGAGGGGAAAGAAGGTGGGAAGAAGGAAAAAAGAATGGCGGGGAAGGAAGGGGCAGTTAAGAAGCTTCTCCCTGGGGCAGACAAGGAGCTGGGAGACAGGAGCCCTGGCTTCTTCTACTAAGCAGTCAGTCCACAAGCATGGTCCTACTATGTGCCAGGCAACAGACAACAGGAAACAGTTCCTGCCATTGAGAATTTTACATTCTGAGGGGAAAGACAACCAAAAGAGAGATATATTATATTATATACATACCATGTATATGTGTATGGATGCATATATCTGTATGTATGTGTATATGTGTACATGTGTACACATATACGTGTGTGTAGAATACAATATAGCTGGGGGGCAGGAGGGGGCGGAGTTTTAGCCCTATTACAAATTAGCTGTGTGGCCACATGCAAAATGCTTAACTTCTTTGTTGTTATTCAATTGTTTTTCAGTCATGTCTGACTCTTCATGACCCCACCTGGGACTTTCTTGGCAGAGATACGGGAGTGGTTGGCCATTTCCTGCTCCCACTCATTTTACAGATGAAGAAACTGAGACAAACAGGGTTAAGTGACTTGCCCAGGGTCACACAGCTAGGAAGTGTCTGATGCCAGCTTTGAACTTGGGTCTTCCTGACTATGGGTTCTATCCACTGTGCCCCTCAGCTGCCTTTAGTTTCCAGTCCAAACTCCAAATTTAGCTCCTCCCCAGCCCCACTGAGACAGCCCCATAAGCACTGAGTCCTAACAAGTGACAAGCAGCCTCTGTTGTGATAGATAACATTTACGAGAATGAGTTAGTAATAATATTAGCTCCATCAAAGCGATGCAGCTCCATTCACAGAGGAGTCACAGGAGAGGCAGCCGGCCTGCCTGCCTTCTCAGCAGCATGGCCCACGTCCAACCAAGGCCCCAGTTCTTAAGACACTCACACCAAGAACTCGCCCACTTTGACATCCATCTTGTGTTTCTCTTGGAATCACCTTTCTGCAGGCGTACGGTATGTGCCAGGCCTGACCACATGGAAGTTTCTCCCAGTGAGGGCAAGCCTCCAGGCAGGCCCAGGTCACTGGGGACCTCCAGCTCTGCCAGGGCAATGTCCAATCCCCAGGCTGGATGGGCCTCTGGCCTTCCCCAGGTCAGCTGCCTCTTCTGTGCCGTATCTGAGAGGGTGATCCAGCTGCCATGTCCCGCTGAGGTGTGGCAGAACAAATGGAGCTGGGTGGAGTTGGCCATAATTGAAAGTAATTCATACTGTCACATTTACTATAACAAGAGGTCACATCTCCGGGGCCAGGCAGACTGCTCACATTAATCATAACTGACACCTCCTCCCTCCTTCAGGGAAATCTGGCCCCGGCACAGGAGAGGTGGGGGGTGGGGGGTGGTCACATTCTTTTAAAGCAGTTCAGCTGCTCCGGTTCCTTTTTGTCTTCCTTTTACTCAAATGAAAGAATGACAAACATAATTAAGATGATTTTTTGGTTTGAGAGGAGACAGACAAGGAAGGGTGGGGGCGTGTGGGGGACATGGCCTGTGGGGGCTCAGGCTGATGGCAGCAAAGAGAGAAAGCCACCCCAAACCTTCATGAAACCGGGAACCCTGGGGAGTAGGTACAGCGGCCTGTCCCTGGGAGAGCAGCCTTTGTGGGCTCAAGTGCCTTGGCCTCTCTGGGCCTCATTCTTCTGTAAAATGAAAGGGTTGGAATGGGCGGCTATAAAGGTTCTTTCCAGCTTGGAAGCTGTATCCTGTGGTCTAGATCAGGGCTTCCTGGCGTTTTCTTCCTAAGTCCTGCACCCCCTGGGCAGGCGGCTGGTGAAGCCTGTGAATGGGCGGGCAGGCCCCTTCTCAGAATCACGTATTCAAGTTCATAAGATAAAATACAAAGGAAATGATTTACACTCAAATACAACTGCCAACATTTATACATATAATCACACAAATATAAAAATCTTTTTTTAAATAATCTATGGACCTCTTGAGAGCTATCTGGGGACCACTGCTTAAGAACCCTGCATCAGATGTTCTCCAAAGTCTGTTCTAACTCTAACATGCCCGATGTCTCCAGCTGCCCAGTTAAGCCATCAGGGAGGCTGGATCCCAGAATTTCAGGCCTCTGACTTAAGTCTCGAGTGGAATGAAATGAGGCAGGACAGGAACCCCCTAGGCCTCAGACCAGCCTCAAGGAGCGTGGTCCACATCTTCCTACACAGAAGGGAAACAAATGGACCAAGGAACAAAGTGCCCAGGCCACTGTGGTCAGGCAGTGTTTAGGCAGCTCTGGAAGAGATCTGCGGGAGGGGAGATCCCTACCCCTTCCAATCAGAAACTTCCGGATTTAGAGGTGGTCGGGGCCTTATGGGTCATCCAGTCCAACCTTCCCATTTTCCAGATGAAGAAACTGAGACCCAGCGAGGTTGCCCACGGTTGCACAGCTGGTCAGTAGCAGGGCCGGGGCTCAGATGTCTACATGGCTTAGTGGACTGGAAGACTCAGGCTCAGATTCTACTAGAGACGGTAACTCCCTGCAAGAACCTGGGAAAGTCACTTCACTGCTTGGGCCTCTGTGTCTCTCTCTGTTAAGGAAGAGGTTGGACCCCACGGCCTCTGAGATCACTGCTGGTTCTCAATCGATGTTCCTATGACCAGATAGTCCATGGTTGTCCATTATCCCTGAGCTTTGGAGAGAAATGCTTTGTGGCTTTATGAAAATGGTCCTATACCTTCAATGCCACACATGCCTGGTGGTGCTACTCAGGTGCCTGGCGTGAGGCAGATCTTTTGGACTTCTCATGAGGACCCAGATCAAGTTCCATCCCCCCCCCCCAGCAGAATATTAGATGGGGCCTGTTTTGTTTTTGTCTTATTTCTATCACCTGGAACAATGCCTGGCATACAGAAGGTGCTTAATAAATGCTTGCCAACCTGACTTGAACTGAGTTACTTAACCCTGAAATCCCATCTTCTGCCTCTCTCCTTTCTACTAGGAGGTCTCACAGGATGAGGACCAGGCCTAAGGCCCCCAGCCCCATGGCTCTATCTAGGGCACATCCTCTGCCTCCAGCTCTGCCAGCTCTGCCATCTCTGCCAACGAGGAGCCTCTCACTCCTTCAGACACTGAAGGCCCCCCTCCCTCCTGGTGTTACATAATACCTCTCCCCAGCACGAGGCTCACGGCTAGCACTCACTGAGCATCTGCCAAACGAACACATGAATGAAGGAAGACTGATTGATCCGTTGGGGTGACAGGCAGAGGACTCCAAAGCCACAGCACCCCAGGGACCTACATTCCCATTCTCTGGTCCTCCCCCACCCCCAAAGGCAATGTCAATCTTCCTCAAAAATGCTTGTGACCTTACACCAGCCTTCAAGATGGAAGGGACTAATGCAGAGGGAGAGGAATGGATAAATCTCAGACTCAGGTCTCACTATACAGCTCCCCCACCTCCTTCCGGCATTTCCTAGGGCCCCTCATATCAAGGGAGGGAAGCTGAATTCTTATGAATGCAAGAGACCTGCCAACCTGTGAACAAGTCAGAAGGCAGCCTGACTGTATTCCCCACCACCTCAATCAATCAATCAATCAATGAATCTTTCTCCCTGTCCCTCCCTCTCTCTTTCCCTCTTCCCCTCCTTCTCCCTCTCCCTCCCTCCCTCCCACCCTCCTCCCCCCAAGCTACTGCCTAAGCAACCCTAGCAAGACTCTGGTACCCAGATGCCGCAGGGCTCCCACGCCTGGGATTCCCTCCCTCCCAGTTTCTCTGGCTTCTTTAAGCTCAGTTTCATCTAAAAGCCCAAGTTCCTCATCCTCCTTAACGCCGGTGCCTTCCCTCAAGTGCTCTCTCCCATTTGCCCTTCCTGTATCTTGTTGGTACATCCATGTTTTCATATTGTCTCCCCCATTAGACTGGGAGCTTCCTGAGGGCAGGGATTGTCATCCCTTTCTTTATGTTCCCAGCACTTAGCACAGTGCCTGGCATGTCATAGGGGTTTAGCAAATGCTTGTTGACTGACTGACTGATTCCAGCCACAAAAATCACTGGCTGTGTGGGCAAGGAGGAAGGAGCTGATGTGTGCCGCCTAATCACCTGGTAAAGGATTGCTACAGTGTAACGCTCATTTTACAGAGGAGGAAACTGAAGCTCAGTTACCCAGGTCCCCAAAGGCGGTAGATGTTTGAGGCAGGATTTGAACCATGGTACTATTCAGCACACTGAGCTGTCAGGGCATCCAGGGCAGAGGAAATATTTAGGTGGAAACAAAACCTTCCTCCAACTCACAGGGTCTAATTCAAGAAGGGACACGCACACACACACACACCCCTGCGTATATACATGTGGATATATTTGCAAGGGAGGCAACCAAGTGGCTCAGTGGATAGAATGCTGGACCTGGAGTCAGGAAAATCTGAATTCGAATCTGGCTCAAATAACAGTCATATGACCCTAGGCAAGTCACAAGTCAGAGGTCACTCTGCAATGGCCAAACCACTCCAGTATTTTTACCAAGAAAAGCCCATGGACAGTATGGTCCACAGGGTCACAAAACAACAACAGCACATCTGCAGATGAATGCCTATATATGTGTGTACACATACATAGTACATGCATACGTGCATGCATGCACACACAAACACGTGTATGTACAGGGTGAGTTCATCTGTGTGGAGATCTCTCAGTGTAGTAACTTCCCACAATCAATAAACAGAAACTTTGTGTGCCAGGTGCTTTGCTAGTCAATCAATAAACATTTGTTAAGCACCTCCCATGTGCCAAGCAGACAGTGGCATGTACAAGTCACACTGAAACTAATGGAAAGTAGCCATGGCAGGGACCCCTGAGGGACAGGACTGGACAGAGAGGTCAAGCCTCCTGTGAAAGCAGCTAAGTCCTGAAGGTGGCAGAGGGGAAGAGGGTTACATCCCAGGCTGGGAGTCAATTGGTCATTGGTAGTCTGAGGGAATTGTTGGGGCCCTGGGAAGTGAAGCAGCTTTCCCAGGGGCACTCAGCAGGTGTCAAAGGCAGCACTCGAACCCAGGTCTCTGTCCACTCTGGCATTCAGTTGACCTCCATTCATCCTTGGGGCCTCCTGAGGGATGCGGGAAGCCGGGCATTTACCAAGTGTTTTTAGAGATCTCTACGTATCTGCACACGACATAAACCTGGACCAGACTATAAATCCTACTGACTTGGTGAGAGTCAGAGACACAGAACATTAGTAACACTGTTCCTGAAGGAGCAACTCCAAAGTTCACTTCAGTCTATCAACTCTGTGTGTGTGTGTGTGTGTGTGTGTGTGTGTGTGTGTGCGCAAGTGTGTGCATGCACATATGCGTGTGCTCCTGAGTGAGAGTGTGTGTGTGCAAGTATGTGTGCATGCACATGTGCGTGTGCTCCTGAGTGAGTGAGTGTGTGTGTGCAAGTGTGTGTGCATGCACATGTGCGTGTGCTCCTGAGTGAGTGTGTGTGTGTGTGTATGTGTGTGCTCGCATGCGAGTGAGTGTGTATGTAAGCCTCCTAGTCCCTCAGTTTCCTCATCTATAAAATGAGGGGGTCAGAGCAGTTGCCCTCTGCAGACCCTTCCAGCTCCAGATCCCAGAGAAGGGGGAGAGGGGAGCTCAGGAAAGGCCAAACAGAGCATCCAGGGACAGAGAGCTCCCCCATTCAGGTCAATCAGGGAAGACCTCCTGGTGGAGGTGGCACTGGAGCTGGGCCTTGATAGAAGGGAAGGATTTCAACAGGCAGCTGTGAAGGGAGCCCTTTGAAGGATGAGGAAAGCATATATGGGCAGGACAGGCCCAAGGAAGGTCTGAGGTCCAGTCTGACTGATGGGGAAAGTTCATGAAAGAAAGGTCAATGGGAGCCAAGGTGCGGAAGGCCCCCAGTGTCCAAGCAAGGGGCCTGCACGTCATTCAGCTCCTGCAGGCTTCGGAGCAGAGGCTGAGGTTATTTTGAAGGCACGTGAGGGCTACATTGGCTAAGGAAGAGAAGATGCAGGAAGAGCGGCCAGGAATGTAGGGGGAGAGTTCCAGGGAGAGGTGATGGGGTGTGTGGGGGATGCTGGGAGAGCTGAGTCTGCAGGAAGACTCTGTGCTCTTCCTTGGCCCCGCAGTTGCCAACAGTCCCCACCTCTCTCCTATCCAGCCCCAGCCCATCTCAGCTGCCCCACTGTCAGAGCATCCATGGTCTCCCTGCCCCCTCCAAGCCCATCCACAGCTGCTGAAGGGCTTTCCCTCACCCGCCCCTCTGACCCCATCACCCCACCCCACAAGCTACATGAGTCAATCCCAAGGATCAGATGCCAAGTCCTCCTCTCTTGGATATTTCAGACCCTGCACACCTTGGCTGCCACCTATCTTTCCAGGCTTCTTACGCATGACCCTCTTTACCATGTGGCGTATGGTCCGGCCAGACTCACCTCTCTCCTTTTTCTCAACACAACATTCCATCTACCATCTCCATACCTTTGTAAAGGCAGTCTCCCCGGCCAGGAGTGCCCTTCCTCCTCAGAATCCTCTCTTCCAACAGCACCTCCTGCATGACGCCTTGCCCCTGCCCTCCCTCACTGAACTGACCAGGGAGTTACTCTGCCCATGATGAGCATCAAACTATGACCACTGGCTGTCTGCCCCAATAGAATGTAAGCTCCCTGAGGACAGGAACGATTTCATTTCTGTCCTAGCACAGGGCCTGGCACAGAGTTGGCCCTTAATGAATGGACATTGATTGACATTCATGCATCTGGCTCACCCAGAGATGGCAAAAAAGAGAGGCTCGTGGCTTAAAAGTCTGAGTCATCTGGCCCAATGTCCTCCAGGTCAAACATGGCTAAGTCATATTAAAGCATTTCTTCAGAGAGAGCTGCAGCCTGAAGCAGGCAGCAAGTCCTGCTGCCTCCTGAGAGAATGGTCCATTCCTCCTCCTCCTCTTCCTCTCCTTCCTCCTCTTCTCCTTCCTCCTCTTCTTCCTCTTCCTCTTATTCCTCCTCCTCTTCCTCTCCTTCCTCTTCTTCCTCTCTTTCCTTTTATTCCTCTTTCTCTTATTCCTCTTTCTTCTTCCTCCTCCTCTTCCTCTTCCTTTTTCTCTCTTTCTTCTTCCTTGTAATTCTCCTCCCTCCCTCCTCCCCGCTCTTCCCCTCTTCTCATTAACAATGCTGACTACCTTTCTCTTTAGTCCTTATTCCCAAGCCTGACTCCTGGTCTAAAGACTAATTAGTTCAGCATTCTTCTAGCCCGAGCTCTAGTCCCCATCTGCCTGACAGCCACCCCACACACACACACACACCAGTCCTCTCGCACCATGAACTATGCCTGAGGCTCCAGCATCAGGTGCTCAGAGGTCTACAGGATCTGCAATAGGTAGAAACTAGAGCCAAAGAGGCCTCTCTCCCTAAGCTTCAGCCCTTTGACAGGCTCCTCTGTCCTCCCACTTCCCATCAACACATCCCCCCTAGACAGGAGAAACTGAGAACCACTGCTGAGCAGGCCCTCCTCCCACCAAGGCCTGGGCCAGCTCTGCATGTTGAAAATCGGATTCTCTTTCAGACAGACTAAGGAACACTGTCTCCCTTTGGCTGAGTGAGCCAACACAGGGAGGACCTTGGTCAGTCCGGGGCCTCCCTCATGCTTCCCTTGGAAATTCAGGGATGGATGGGACATGAACTGCTTGCTATAAAGCAATTCTGTGCATGGATCATGGAGCTACCCTGTGAGAAAAGAAGGAATTGTCTGTGTGGTCTGGGACCAACCCTGACACAAATGGAAACTCCATGTGTGAACCCCAAGTCAATTGATTACACACATACCGACACATCCCAAATCAGGCTGGCATTTGCTCCCCCAGTCCCAGGCCTACACGGATCTTACACGTGGCTCATGCAGGACAAGATAGTTCTTTTCATCTTCATCGGACTCCTTAGAAAACATTCTTGCAAAGGCAGACACCCCGAACTTGTGTCTCGAGGTCATACCAGTTGCCCAAGAGACACTGATGACTCATAAGAACACACACTGCCCTTTGACGCCATTTCCTATACTGCCTTCCAGGAGGTGTCCTTTACAAGCTGACCCCAATGTCTAATGTTTCCTTTATCAAAACCCACATGTGCCTAGGGAAATGGTCTATCTGCACTTGAAAAAAGAATGAGCTTCTCTTTCCTCATCTGCAAAATGGGGATGATAGTAACACCCAGAATGCATAGGGGGGAGGGACCAAATGGGTGAGAGGGCTCTGCCAACTTCAAAGCATTTGTTAAATGACAGCTATTGTTCTGTTTTTGTTTTTGTTTTTGTTTTTTTTTTAGTGAGGCAATTGAGGTTAAGTGACTTGCCCAGGGTCACACAGTTATTAAGTGTTAAGTGTCTGAGGCCAGATTTGAACTCAGGTACTCCTGACTCCAGGGCCAGTGCTCTATCCACTGTGCCACCTAGCTGCCCCACGACTATTGTTTTAACATGATTTCTGCTCATAAAGCCCCCAAGCAAACTTGGTCCCTGGTCCCGTCCAAGAAGGAAGATGTGATGTTTCTGGTTCTCCATTTTTAGGATCCTGGGGAAAGGAAGGTTTCACCACATGACCCTAGATGCTGCTGGTGAGCTCTCACCCCACTCTCAGACCCCACCATGACACCCCCCCCCACTACGATGCCATGCTTCCCCAAATGCCATCAGTTGTTCTAAGTCTCCACTCACCAGCCCTGTGACCTCTCTCCTCTATGGGTTATCTCCCAGATTAGAAAGTAAACTCTTTGAGGGCTTACACTTGTAAGCTCAGCACTCAGTACAGTGCCTGGAACATTGGAAGTACTTAATACTTTTCCCTTCTTCCCCACCCTCTCTCCTTCCTTTCCTCCTTCCCCTTTCCTTCCTTCTTTCCTTCCTACATCATTACCTGTGAGGGACACCAGGGGACATCCAGTCCAATGCCTTCATTTTATAGATGAGGAAACTGAGGCTCAGAGAGTTTATGCCACTTGCCCAAGGTCACGTGGGATTTTGGTGACGGTCCTCTGACCCCAAAGCCTGTGCCACCCTTTAGACTACACTGCCTCCCTTCATCTGTAAAATGAGGGAGACGTCCCTTCCATCTCTAACTCTATGATCCTTGAGAAGTCTGGGACTAACGACCCCAAGGGACACACGTGAAGCCATCAGGGAACAAGACAATAGCATGAGATGCATGAGCTCTCCACCGGCATTGTCAATATATGAGAGACCTGAGATTTCATGTTATATAAAGGCCTTTCACCTACACCTATATCATAACCTTAGGGAGTTGCCTGAGGCTTAGAGCAATAAATCCTCTTGCTGAGGCTGCTTTTGTGAGAGGCAATTCCCCTGGCACCCAGCATCACTTGGTACCCTTTTCGCAATTGGAACCCTGGAACCTGGAACTGGCTTAGGCCATTGTATATTTGTTCATGCTCAGAAACGTGAGCAGCTTATGAAGTATTCCTGGGCCAAGAGACCCTTTGGGGAAAGGGAGTAGGACAACTGCCAATGCTTCAGTGGGGAGGCTGAAAGATGAGCAAAGATCAGAGAACACAAAACAGAAATTCGTGCATTTCTTCAGAGGGACCCATGAAGAGAAATGCCCTGGTGATGTCATGCTGGCCTGCTAGCAGGACACTTCTTTCCTAGGAGAGCATCAACACCTTCTGCATCAGCAAGGAGGAGCCTCCAGGCCCCCAAGGTCCTAGTTGACAACTCACTTCCCGATCCCCACCAAAGTGTCCCCACGCGACCTTCACTCAAGCTCAGCAGCTGCAGAGTTTCTCGAAGCAGAGAAACCAATGTTTTCCACGCCTGGGTGACTCCAAAACAACTAAATGGATTCCTTCATCCGGCTGAAAATAAGCATGAGAAATTTCAGCCTGATTAATTTGTCCAAAATTATAAATGTCTGAAAGGAGGCCCTCAGAAATGGAACAGACAGCAGGCCCTGGCCCTGCCGTCACTTGCTTCTGTCTTGTAGCTTATTCTGCTCCATGCACGAAGATTTAGATGAAGATCAAGGTGGCAGAGCTCGAGAGAGGGTGCTTTTGTGGTCATTCCCAAGGCTGCTTTTTGTTCTGCTGGTCTTTAAAGGGCTGTCCAGGTGACCCCACAATAGGAAATCTCAACACATGAACATTTTATGAAACAAATTTGTTCTATAAGATGAATCTTCTCTTTATCAGAAGATTCATGACAAGATGCCTTTGAAAACTACACCTAATCTACACATGGTGTTTTTCAGGAACACCTCAGTCAAGTCACCCTACCCCTCTGGGCCTTAGTTGCCCCATCTGTAAAATGATATTGTTGAACAAGGTAACTGGTGATTTCCCTTTCAGCTCTAAATCTGTGATCCTATGAACCAGGGTATAAAGAGAGGCAGCTCTGTCTGCGTAGCCAGTAGCCAGTAGGTGAATTGGTGTGGCACACTGTCTATTTCCACGGCGGCAGAACTAGTGCTCGGGGAAGCGTGCTCAACCAGTATACAGATGTGGTGGCACCTCCCTTCCCTGCTCCTTCTCTCCCACACGTATCTTGTCTATTTTATGCCCAACGTAATGAGAATCTCTTTAGATGTAGGACCCGGGATTGGTCAGGGCATCCTTAGGAGCAGGGCTATGCACCCAAGAAGACATACAGGGGGGCAGAGGCATGGAAAGAATGGGCAGGCAAATGGAACATCCAGACGGTGGTCTCCCTTCTCACATTTATTAGCTGTGCAGCCTCCAGCAAGTGCATGAGTGTCTCTGTGTCTCAGCAGCTGCTTCATTTGCAGAACAGAGTTAGGGGTGTCATTATACCAGAAAGAATTCCAGGAGCTGAACGACTATTCTGCAAGCCCCTTTGAAAGGATCCAAATTCTGAGTTCTCACAAGCTCTCATTTCCCTGAGCCTACCCATCATCCCTTTTAAAGTGAGTTGTGAGCAGGTAAGGAAGGAATCACAATGGATCCAAGGTCATATAGACTCACACCCTCATTAACCAGAGAACTGCAGTCATAAAGTGAGTGGCCCAGGGTCCCACGAGGAGTATCATCACCTCGGACTCCACTCCTCTAGCTCTGGTCACTTTCTTCACAGTCTGTCTTGACCCAGGTCAGGCCCAAGGTCTGGCAGCAGAAGAGGAAAAATAAAAGCTTGTCCATTTTGGAAGGGAAGGGAGAGTTCATTAAAATGAACTCCGTTCCATGAAAACCAGAGGTGAGCTCAGAGTGAACCCCAGAAGAGGGGAAAGCTCTCTTCCTGTGACGATTCAAAATATGAGGACTGTGGCTTCTGTGTGACGTAATCATTTTATTAGGCTGGGGGTTATTAATAAAAGGAGGCCTATTGGCCGTCCCTCTCAGACCAGATACCCCTAATGGTGGTGGGATCTCAGCCTCTATACCTTTCTAACTGTAGAAGGGCCATCCCAGCAAATCCAATCCAATTGGTTGACAGGATTGGAGGTGGGTTATATTCAAATGAAGTCCAGGGATACTGACATCAGAGAAAGAATGTGAGACCCCTATCCAAGTGGTGTGGTTGTGCAGGCCAAATCTCATCAGTAAAGTCCTGGGGGTTAGGGGCTGTCTCCACCCAAGATTTTTGGAAACCTGGGTTGGGCTTGAACCAAATGAAAAGATTTGATGAAACCTCTCAATGAGAACTGGGCCGGGGTGGGGGTGGGGCGCAGAGAAAGGGCTAAGAATGAAGGGGAGATCACTGGGTCCCTGAAGACAGCAACTATTCCTAATTATTTCTTACTTTGCCAATATGGACAGAGAAGAGAAAACCCAGCTCACATGCATCTTCTCAACAGTAAAAAATCAAAGCCAGGGGGTAGCTAGGTGGCGCAGTGGATAAAGCACCTGCCCTGGATTCAGGAATACCTGAGTTCAAATCCGGCCTCAGACACTTGACACTTACTAGCTGTGTGACCCTGGGCAAGTCACTTAACCCCCGTTGCCCCACAAAAAAAAAAAAAATCAAAGCCAGCAGTGGCCTGACAATGAAGAGAAAGGAAAGAGCAGGCCACAAAAGTCCTCACTTACGGTAGAGCGGGAAGTGACCTCATAGGCCATTGCTCCCAAACTCCTGAAGCCCAGAGAGGCTGTGTGACTCACCGAGGTTAGTGAGCATCATCAGACGCAGGCTTGGAAGCCAGGGACCCTGCCTCCGGAGGCAGTCCTCTTCCTGGGGTACAGGCTGTTACTGCCGGGAAAATTGACCTCACTCTCTTCTCCCCCCTTCATCTCACTGATAAGACATCTCCTCGCCTCCCTCCAGACGCTGGAGGATAACTGAGCTGAGCTCCATTCCCTATAATCAAAACTCAGATTTATATGGCATTTTACAGGCAGCAAATTACTGGTCACACAGTATCTACTGCGATCCTTCTGACAGATCTGCAAGGTGAGGAATGTAGTTGATAGACAAGGAAAATGAAGCTTTGAAAGGTTTTGGCCTCCCCAAGGTCACACAGTCAAACAGTTTGGGGAACTGGAACCTGTACCTGGGATTTCCCACACTAGGTCTAATTTCCCCCGAAAATCCCCTTCCTTCTCTCCACCCTATGCTCCCTACTCCAGACTCCCACCCCAGCTCTCCATCCTTGAAATCTTTTGTATTGATTCAGTCAGTAAGTCAACCAGTAAGGCACTCAGCCTAGACCAAGCTCTATGCTAAGTGCCAGAGATCCAAAGAAAGGCCAGCGATAACCGCTGCCCTGTCTTAAGGACAGTACTCACAGTCCAATGGGAGAAGACAAGAAAACAGCCCTGTTCATATACAGTCAGTCTATGCACTAACTTGGAGCTAATCTCAGAGAGAAGGCAGAGAAAACACCAGCTTTCTATTGTCAACAGCAGAGAAGGAGAAAGGAATTTTAAAATGGAGTCAAGTGTGGCCTCAAATCCAGCTCAGTCAGGTGAGAAAAAAGCTTTTTCTTGCATCTCACAAAGAGTAGGGAAGTACGGCTTTAAACATCAAAGCCATAGTATGTTGAGACCTGTGGGATCTGAGGTCCTTGCCACCTTTCGCTTGGCTGGGGATGAGGAGGAGGAGACACCACTGATGTGCCAGCTGGTACACCTGGGTCAGAAGCTGGAAGCTCAAAGCCTATCATTACCCTTTCTACCTGGGTGAGGGAATCTGAGCAGCTTCTCCAGGACTCAGTTTCCTCATTTGTCAAATGAGGAGGAAGGACTCTTGGGTCCCTTCCAGCAGGAGACCTTTGACCCCTTCTCACAGCCTCTTGAAGGACCCCCTAGATCGGGTCACCAAGCACTCCCATGCAGATATAATAGAAATAAGAAAGTAGAGAAAAATGGGGCCATGTCCACTCATGATTTCTTGGTCATCTTTCCCTCCAAATAATAATACCTGTGACTTTTCCATGATTCTGTAATCATTAATTTTTGAAATGTCTTAAAACATATGGTGCCCATGGATTTCTTCTGATTCTACTTGGCCTCATCCAGTCCCTAGGGGCCATGATATCCAGGGACTATTTCAGCAATGACTTCGGCAAGTCCCTTCCTTTCTCTGAGCCTCACTAAAGTCCCTCTCAGCCCACAATCTGTGATGCTCTGAACTCTTGGAGTAACAGAATGAATGAAAGAATGAATGAATGCTGAAGCATTTTAAAGTATATAATATATCCCAAGCATTCCTAATGGGCTGCAGCCTCCATCCGACTCCTGAGGAAAAACATTCATATTTTCTATATGCTACTTACTCCCTTTCAATCAGAATATTAGCAGGAAGCCAACAGAGAGAAGAGCTGCTGAAGGCTGAGATTTCAGGGTTTTTTACTTTCCAAACCATGGGTAGCTCAACAGGAAGAAAGGCGAGAAATGGTCCTGGTGCTCTGAGAGCCAGGCTGGAGGCTCCTCAGAGGAACAAGAGCAGTAACAGAACAATTTCCTGACGTAAGGAGTCGCTTTTAGGCTTCATCACTTCCAAGTGTAGGAGACCTGGTTTTGTGATCCGATGATTCAGCTCTCAGATACCCCTGAGGGGAACAGAGACACCGAGGCCCCGACACACTGTCTCTCCTCCCAGTTAATGAAGTGATCTGGCCATTCTTCTTCCTCTCTGTGGCAGGAAGTCACCATGTTCTCCCAATTTTGTCATTGTGTCTGCAGAGGACTAAAAACACAGAGCCCTAGAAGGTCCCTCCTGTCCTGAGAGCCAGCCCAACTGAAGACACACATTTCCCTTTGCTAGGAAGGAAGCATCTGTTTCTGGCTCAGTTAACTTGGCTTCTCACTCACTGTTAGCAGGCTGGAGTGTAATGGGGCATCTCCCCCTCCCCCATTCCCTCACTGCCCAGCAGTTGCCTCTTTTGGTCCCCTCCCTCCCTCCATCCCAGAACAACACCACTACCATGAATTCCCACATCACTTTCAACGATAATGATTACCATGAGTGCTTCTGCGGGGACAGAGGATGTCACAAACATTCTCTCTTCTATCACTTGCCTTTCTAAATGTTTTGCATTACTTCCTGTCATACCCTCTTTATTGAAAAGTGACTCACTTGGGGTTTCCTGAAGTTGGTGCTTCATCTCCCACCTCCCAACCTTTGCATCCCCCACAACTAGCATCCACTTCCCACCTCAGGCAGCCTCATCGAACCCCCACTTCCTTCAAACTCACATGCCATCTCCTATGAGGAGCTCTTTCTGACCCCTTTAGTTAGCATTTATGTAGCTCTTTAAGATTTGTAAAGCCCCATATAGGATCTCACTGATCACCACAACAACCCTGAGAGATGTGTTCCCCATTTTACAGATAAGAAAACTGAGTCTGAAAGAGGTTATGTGAGTTGTCCAGCATTATAGAGCTAGTAAGTGTCTGAGGTGGAATAGGAACTCAGATTTTCCTGACCCCCAAGCCAGAGATCTTTCCACTGGGCCACCTGTCTGCTATACATGTTGCAAGCTGTATGACCCTGAGCAGATTACTTAACCTTTCTGGGCCTCAGTTTTCTCAACTGTAAAATGAAGGGGTGGGACAAAGTGTCCTCTCATCCTTCCCATCTATGATCTCATGATCATGACTGTCCAGTTTCTAACTGAATGATCCTCACTTGATGCTTTCAAGGACCAACTCAGTGCATGGGCACAAGGCACTTCATCCTCAGTGTCACTTTTATCCTTCAAAAGGTGAGAATTCTTTGTTTGTTTGTTTTTTAGTGAGGCAATTGGGGTTAAGTGACTTGCCCAGGGTCACACAGCTAGTAAGTGTTATGTGTCTGAGGTCGGATTTGAACTCAGGTACTCCTGATTCCAGGGCCGGTGCTCTATCCACTGCCCCACCTAGCTGCCCCCCAAAAGGTGAGAATTAAAAGCCTACATTCCCTAAGTCACTGGAGAACCAGGAGGAAAGTACCTGGTGACCCTTAAAGCAATAAAGGAATAGAGTTCGTTTTAAAGATGGCTTTGTTCTCTCCTTATTTTTACTGTTTTCTTTTGTTTTTACATCACTTTTATTTCTCAATATATCCTTCTCTCCTCCCCTACCCAGAGACTTATAACAAAGAATAAAAAATAAAGATAAAACACCTGGTTCAGGCAAATCAACTGACACATCAATAGTGTCTGATATTATCTGCAATACTCTACACAGCCATTGTTCCTCACCTGGGAAGAGAATGGAGGGAGGTACATTTTCTTGAGTCTGCTTCAGAGCCAATTATAATTACACAGTTTCAATTTCATTTCTTTTGTTCATGAATGAATGAATGAATAAATGAATGAATGAATGAATGAATGAATGATGAAGCATTTTAAAAGCATATAATATATCCCGAGCATTCCTAATGGGCTGCAGCCTCCATCTGACTCCTGAGGAAAAACATTCATATTTTCTATATGCTATTTACTCCCTTTCAATCAGAATTTTAGCAGGAAGCCAACAGAGAGAAGAGCTGCTGAAGGCTGAGATTTCAGGGTTTGTTCACGCCTGT
Source organism: Dromiciops gliroides (assembly GCF_019393635.1). Lineage (NCBI taxonomy): Eukaryota > Metazoa > Chordata > Mammalia > Microbiotheria > Microbiotheriidae > Dromiciops > Dromiciops gliroides. Next base: position 753,376,496 of record NC_057861.1, read on the forward strand.
AGTCACTGTGTATAATTTTTTTTTAATTCTCTAACATCATTCTACATCAGTTCATATACATCTTCCTATTCTTCTCTGAATTCTTGGTACTCATTTAGGAAAATCAATATAATAATATCCCTTTACATTCAAGTACCACAACTAATGGTTTCAATTCTGGTCTTAACATGGAGCTCCCCAGACCAGGTAGTTTTGGGCACTAGCCAAGGCTATAGGGATCTCTTTCCTTGAACACACCCATGAAAGAGCTGAGGATCGGGCAGAGAAATATTAAAGTCAGTTTTACGAATCTCTTCCTTAATCATAGGGTCATAGATCTTTAGCTAGAAAGTGACCTAGAAGGACAATTAGGCCAACCCTCTCATTTTACTGAAGAGGAAACTAAAGCCTAAAGAGCTCAACTGATTTGCTAGAGGCCAGAGGTAGGATCTGAACTCAGATCCTCTGATTCTTAAGTCAGTGCTCCTGGGCATCTGTCCCAAGCTGGATTCTGCTTTGTGATTCTGTTATGGTGAGCACTGCTGTCCCTTGGTGTGGATACAGACTTTGGCTGATGGCTAATTCCTGTATTTGCTTTTTGGTTTTTACCAGAAGGGAACTTTATCAACTCTGGAGAGATGGCATCTGGAGCCTGCCCTGTAACATCAGGCAAAAGGAGCTCAAACATTTGAATTTAAGTCTGTGAAGGATTGAAGCTAAATTTAAACAAATCCCCCTTATTCAACTGAGTCTAATAAATAGCTTTGTCAACAAATGAATGTACCAGCTCAATGACAATGCAATTAGTTTCATTTTAAAAAATGATGAACGAGTATAAGAAATAGAAAAACGTACAAATTGAGTAACTCCAGGAACCCTGAGCAAAGCTATCCATCAGGAAGGAATGGAGCACTATCGTTGGAAGATGACCCTGACTCACATCATTTCAGGTCAATAGAGAAATCGGAGATGATCTAATCCTCATCATATCTGGGGGATGTGATGGAAATGCTTGGCCTGCAGCAGACGATAAATATCAGCTGGAATGAATTGAATTATAGAACTCTGGAATTCAATTTAGATGGTACCTGAGAAGCCAGTGAATCCAACTTCTTTACTGTCCCCATGAGGAAACTTGTTAGTTAAGTGACTTGGCTGAAATCACACTGAGGGCCACAACCTATCTGCCTTCCCTGTGCTTTATACAAACTTATTGAACAGAGGATGGGCAGGATTTGAACCTGCTCAACTGACTTCAAAGCTGGTGATTCTGCATCAGGAAATTCTAGTCTAGCAGAGGCAGCCATAGGGACAATTCAGCAAGGGAAGTCTCTCGTACCACTTTCTTCCACTAAGAAAAAGAAGTGGAGTAACAAGAGAAGTGTTGCTGACTAGTAGCAGGTTTAATGAAAAACAAACAAAACAAAAACAAAAACACCAAGGCAGTGGGGGTTGGGCAGGGGAAGAAAAATGAAGGAATAAACAATTTGCAGCATCAGTCAACCTACTGACCTTCCAATGGCTCTTGAATGGGGCTCTGCTTTTTTTTTTTCATTTCCACAGTTACCAATGAAGTCCAGGCCCTCCTTGTGCCTCATCCTCAGGGTTACCACACCCTAGCCCTGCCTCCTCATCCCCCAGTTTCTCTGCCTCCCCTACTCCCCACCCCCATCACACATGCCCCGCCTTCCCCCATGCCTTTTCTGCTCTGTACTCTAGTGTTAAGGGCGAAAATTCTAGCTAAACTGTCTAAAATATCCAATGAGTGGTCGCCAATAAATTATAAGCTTTAGCAAGAGTTAGATTTTTAAGCATTTATTAAGGAGAACAAGAATTTGGTAAAGAGAGAGAGAAAGGCCTAGATTCCTATCTATTAAAGGGAGAGCACATTTCTAGCTCCGCTCTCCACCAGAGTCCAAAAGAAAGAGAGCAAGAGCGAGCGCCAGTCTCTTCCTTCCTCCTCCCACTAGCCCTCGTCACTTCCTGATGCCAAAGAAAAGACTCCTGGTCTTGCCCTCAGAGACCTTCGCTTCATGGGCAGAACTCTTCTACAGTAAGTCTCCAGCAGGTGGCGCCATTCCAATCGTTACACTAGTTAAGAGCTCATCCAACCCCATCATTCTACACATGAGGAAATGGATTGCCAGCGAGGGGCAAGTGACATGATGGAAGTCACAGAGACAGCAAATCTGAATCTGAATCTCCAAAGGCAGAGCTCTTCCCACTCCATAACACAAGTCCTTGAAATCTGGAGAGACACTGTCCTTGTCCCCCAACATCCACACTCTCACTGGCTATGTCAAGATCCCTTTGAAATCCACTGACTTGAAATTCCTGATAATTCGGCAAGAGTTGTTTTAAAAACTGGGTTTTTTTCCATTAAATCCCAAGAGTTGACTACACAATTCAGATGGCAAAGGAAACATTTTAAGCTGAGCAAGGAAATTTCAAGGGTCTAAGTACCTCTAATCAACTGTCAGGGTCCATTCAAATTAGTCTTTAAAAAAAATTTTTTTTTTTGAAGACTGTGGCCCAACTTCCTTTATCAGATTATTTTGTGTAATGTAGAAGGAATACAAATTATTCTTATCTATTCATCAAACAAACCTGCAAAAGATTCTAGAGGGGAGGCTTGGTAAATCAGGTTTCAGGCACTACACAGACATCAAAGCAACAAAACTTTCAAAAACAAACACAGATTAGTTTGGCTTCCTCCTCCCTTGGGGCCTTCTCTGGCTCCCACCCCTGCCCTGGCCTTGTTGTCAAGGTCAGGTGTGACTAGAGGAAAGCCATGGAGCTCCAGGTACTGGAGCAGGAGCCAGCCAAGCCCCATCTCCCGGAAATGCTCCTCTGGGCTCTCAGAACCCAGATGATTTCTTGCTCCACATCATTGCCTTGGGCGGGGCGGGGGGGGGGGGGGCGAGGGAATTATGGTTTTGGCAAGAAGTGTATAGTTCATTTGCCTGGGCACCTGAAGTAACCCCCTGTGGTCCAAGCAGCTGTGAAAAGCCTTCTTACATGTTCTAAGAAAAGCAGCCACCCCTGATGCACCCTTGCAGACTTCTGCATGGTTTTTTTAGGGCAATGAGGGTTGAGTGACTTGCCCAGGGTCACACAGCTAGTAAGTGTCAAGTGTCTGAGGCTGGTTTTGAAATCAGATCTTCCTGAATCCAGGGCCGGTGCTTTATCTACTGAGCCACCTAGCTGCCCCCTTCTGCATGTCTTAATGAAGTTATTTCAACAGCACTAGGGACCAAGCGCATCCCCAGGCTGCCATACCTGGTAAGTCAGGACATTTAGTTGACCATGGCTAATCATGGCAATAAGGAGACAGAGATAGATGATATGGGTCTGAGGTAACTCTCCTGGAGAAGCTAAGATATCAGGATGGACACACCTGAGAAGTAAGGGAGATAAGCCCATTAGGTGTGGCTGCTGCTTGATCTGTACCAGGAGACAGAGATAACTCCAGAAGTCAGGACCACCACCCCTCATTCATGTTTTCCCCACCCCAAAGGGAACTTTCCATAGTCAGGTGTTCACCCCATCTGTTCCCCCACCATCCTTCCTCTATAAAGGATTTGGCCTCCCTTCCAGTGGAGAAATGTGCCTCAGAGAATCATGTTGTCTCTAAGCCATTCCCTTTTGGTCACTTTCTCTAAGAGCCTAAATAAAAGACTGTTTTATTCTAGTTGGATCGTGTTCCAGAGGGTGTTATTCTTTAAAGAGGAATACTTAAGGACCCCCACCATCTATTTCCCCTTGATATAGACAGAGAAATACAGATAGGCAGACACAGAAAGACAGGCAGAGAGAGAGAGAGAGAGACACACACACACACACACACACACACACAGGCAGACAAGCAGAGAGACACCGACAGACAGACAGACAAAGGCTCGGAGGGAATTCCCTTCCACACATCCTCCTGGGCTAGACTTTCTGAAGGTAGATGGGAAAGGGAGCAGAGTTAGATTGTGAAAGGAGAATACTGACCCTTCTTCCAGCTGCCCAGAGAAGAAGCTGAGCCCTCCTCTCTCAATATCAGTCAGTCAACAAACTAGCATCAATTAAGTACCTTCTGTTTCAGGCACTGTGTTAAGAGCAGCATAACTGATGCTACCCGTGTTTAGGGGCAGACAGTTTTTAGCTTCCTCTCACTACCTCAGTCCCTCCCAAACTCACCATTTGGTGAACGAAAACAAAGAAGAAAACTCCAAAAAGGCAAGCACACTTCTGGAACATTTTAGATGTAGAGCATCAAGGCAACAGCAATCTAATGGTCTGCAGTCAAAATGCCATTCAAAGCCCCCACCCACTAGAAGACAGACAGTTCTCCACTTTCAGGCCATAGAATGAGAACATCTGTCTTCCCTGAATAAGCAACATTCACTGAGAGGCCATGAAGAGAAATGGAGGAAAGCAGGTAGAGAGAATCCTTTGACCATGGAAGGAACTCATCCCTTGGAAACCACTAGGACCTGACTTCTTTCAGAAGACAGAGCTGGGAAGAAACGGATCCGAAGCCAGAGGTTGTGGGGACTCTGCTCCATCACTGTGTATTTATTTCATCCTGTGATCCTAGAATCACAGGGGCTAAAAGGGACCTCAGAAGCCATTGTGTGTAGTACAAAGCCCCATCTTACAATGAAAGACATCGAGGCCAGGGAGGTGACACAGGATACACCATCAACAAGCAGTTAGTAAGCATCAAACCCGTACTGACTAAGAAGTCACCTCATCTCCTCCAGGAGAACAGAAGATCCTTGAAGGTAGGAACCAAAGGTTTGGTTTGGTTTCTGCATCTCTATTGCTCAGCACAGCCCTGGTGTGTAACAGGCACCATAGAAAGCCCGGCAGATTTGTTGACCCAGCTCTCCTAGTTCCCAGGCCAGGCCCTCTGTATGCCAGGAAGTTTCATTCATTCTTCACTGCCCACCTTGTCTCTCTTTTTTATCTAAGACAACTCCCGGTGCTGATGCCCTAGAGAGCCTGCAGCAGGAGGTTATGTGGTTCAAGTCTTCAGGCTCTTTCCCTGCTTTCATCCTCCCACACTCTTAGAAGATAAAATACTTTGTAGCTGGGAATTGAAAAATTCTTCCCTCCTTAATTCCCAGGCAGAGTATTTGGTTCAAAACTATTTCTAATCTTTATTGCTGGTCAGAAGGAAAATGCCAAAGGGGCACATGCACACAGGTATGGTCGTAGAGAACCTAGCCAGGTGAGACCCGGTGATGAGCACTCAGGAGGTATTGGTCCTGGGATATCCCTTTTGCATGGCAGGCTCCTCATGGAAGGAGAAAAAGGCAGGTGTTACACTAATGTTTCAACGTTAGTTCCATATCAGACTGAAGGGAAGAGTGTGCTCTGGATTGGCATTGTGTGAGGAGTTGGTAATGGGGTGTCATGATGTAATAGAATTTTGAACTGAAAGTCAAGACACCTGAGTTCCCAACCTGGTTCTGCCCTGAGGCATTTAAAAATGCAAAGATAAACATTAAGAGTCTCAAAGCCAAATTTCAGTTTTGCCTTGGTCATTACCCTGACCATTAATGACAATATACCAGTATGAAGACCATTTCTGGCTAAAGGACAGTCTAGGACAAAGTGAAATCCTACTTTTCTTTTCTTTTCTTTTTTTTTTTTTGGTGAGGCAATTGGGGTTAAGTGACTTGCCCAGGGTCACACAGCTAGTAAGTGTTAAGTGTCTGAGGTTGGATTTGAAGTCAGGTCCTCCTGACTCCAGGGCCGGTGCTCTATCCACTGCACCACCTAGCTGCCCCAGTGAAATCCTACTTTAAGAAATGAGTGCTGACACATTCAAACTCTTCCTTTTAGATTTGTCTTCTCCCATTAGGATGCAAGCTCTTAGGGGCAGCTAAATGGCACAATGAATATAGCCTGGAGTCAGGAAAACTCATCTTCCTGAGTTCAAATGCAGCCTCAGATACAGCTCTGTGACCCTGGACAAGTCACTTCACCTCAGTTTCCTCATCTATAAAATGAGCTGGAGAAGGAAATGGCAAACCCTTCCATTATCTTTGCCAAGAACATCCCAAGCGGGGTCATGAAGAGTCGAGCATGACTAAAATGAAAGAACAACAGATGGGGATCGAGTTGCCTCTGGCAGGTGGTCTTCAAGAAGAATCTCAATGAGGATTTGGGGGGATATTATAGCAGGGGTTATCGAGTACTGGATTCAGAGTCAAAGGGCCTGGGTAGCAGAACAGGTGATACAAACATTCCCACCAAAAGTTTGGGGCATACCTTCTCACAGATACACACAGACTCACAGGAGTGGGATCAATACTATGAGGGAGAGACACGTGGCTAGGATAGGACTGTAGAAAATAGTGTAAATTAAAACCCCTGCATATGACTTTAAGCCCTTTCATTACTCCATAGCTGTTAGCATTCTTCCCTCGTGAAGATGTGGAAACTGTGGTGCAGAAAAAGGAGGTGACTTCCCCAAGATCACACAGATATAAAAATGGTGACAGAAGTGAGGGATACAATGTCCAGAGAAAAATCTCTGAGGATGTAGGACAGAGCAGTAAAGATACATGTCTCTTAGTCCCACTGAGCCATTCTTGTTGGACTGCATTGATGCTCCTAAGAAGGGAAAAAGAGTTTTGCAGTTTCACAGCCCTCAGAGAGAGAAATGAAAGAGAAGAAAGTAGGTGAGCATCCTTGGAAGTTTTTCCCCAAATGAGGGGAAAACCTGCCCTGATTGTTCTTCCCTGGAAAGATTGGAAGTAAGCTGACATTCTGGAAATGTGCCAATGTCACTTTAAGGAAGCTGACACAGTCTGCATATTGACATAGCCCAATCACTCATAAGATCGCATCCCCCAGGAATGACTAGGAAGGAAAGCTGATATGGAAGAAAGGCACAGCAAATATCTGTTCATCCAAGTTGGTAAAAATAGTGTGCTTCTCACAGCATCTCACCTGCCTCTTAATTATATGCTGACAACACAATGCCTGCGATTGTCTGAAGCATCCACTGGGTGTGGAGATGGGTGTGTTAAGTAGAAGCAAAAGAGCTTTGTTCCCCGCCCCACCCCCCTTTACTTCTTTAAAAAGGCCAAGGTCTCCCATTGCACCCGGGGCTATCTCCAGTTGTCCTGATCTATATTTTGCCACTGGACTCAGATGGAGGAGAGAGTGAGGCTGGTGAGTTTACACAGCCCTGCCTCATTTAAATCCAATTCACTGCAAATTACAACATCACCTCCCCGATGTCATGGTCCTCTTTGAGAATGAAGGACAAACAACAAACTTCCTAGGAGTAGGATCACCAGGACCATCAGAAATCTTGGGAAAATTCACAAAGACACCCCACCATCCATCCCTGCCCTATTCCCCCAACCCCAATCTCCTTGATCTTGGGAGCTCCAGCCCCATCACAAAATTCAGTTCTGCATCCACAGAAAGAGAGAACCGTGCTGGAAGCAAGAGATGAGCAGCTCAGGACTGTTCATGTGTGTGCCCCTGAGGAGATCCTGGATGACGGAAAGAGACATCAAAAGATCACAAGAACTCTCAACTGTAGAAAGACATCTAGAGGTTCACAGAACAGAATTTTAAAAGTCAATATTAAAGAGTAAAAACCCGTCAGTGGATTTCCTTTAATGAGTGACATTGAAGAATCTGCATTTAATGGGGAAAAAAATCTAAACCTCAGATGCTAAAGGGGATAAAATACAATCTTGAAAGTACATTAAGAAGTAATAACTATCCCTGAGAACCCCTGAGGAATGTGAGTAGGATAAAACGAGTCTAAAGACTGGAATAGAAACTCAAGTTTATTTTTTGGTAAAGGGTTTTCAGAGACTCTAAGAAGACTTTTTCCTGGCCTCTTTCATCAACAAACATTTAACAAACACCCTCTATACTCTGTACCCCACACACTACATGAGGATCTAGAAATATAAAGAAACAAATCTGTAGCCCCTGCTCTCAAGAAGCATATGGGAAAGAGAGAATGAAGAATCAAGGGTGACTGCAAGGTTGTGAGCCTGGATCACTGGGAGAAAGGCCATGCCCTCGATAAAAATAGGAAAGTTTAGAGAAGGCAGAGACTAAGGAGAGGAAGGGGGGATGACAAGGGAATGGGTTCTGTTTGAGATATTTTGAGTTAGAGCTGCCTCAAGGACCTCAAACGGGCATTTGGAGCGCTGGGCTGGAGCTCAAGCAAAAGGAAGGCTGACTGTCTAAATGTGGGCATCGTCCCCACGGGGAGGATCATGGAAGCTGGCTAGCTGCCTCAGAAGACAAAGGTTTAAAGATCATTTGGCCACCACTACTGCTCAAACTGGCCACCATCGCCACCACTATCAAAGGATTGTCATTTTATGCCACAGCCATGCTGATCCCTCATTTGCCTGAGCCCAAGAAGAAATCCAACATACTTGGGTATGGACACTGAGCACCATACGTGACAATATACTGTCATATATGGTTCTCTGGTGTGCGTATTGTTTCTAGCTCCCCAATGAAACTGTAAGCTTCCTGAAGGCAGAGTCCATGTCCCATCAGGCACACAGAGACTCAAGAGAGATTGTCAACCAGAGTGATGCTCGTCTGTTCTCACTCCTGCTGCTGGCGAACCCTTCCTTTCTGCAACAAGGGCAATAGAAGCAGAAGAGAACCAAAGTTCTCCATATGTGGTTTCCCTGAAATCGGAGTCAAAATAGGGCCGAACAGGTCATGAACCTAAGTTAGCCACAAGCCCATGGCTGGAGACACAACCCCCTCAGTGTCAGCACCTTGTGTTCGCGTGCTTTTGTAGGGTTCAGCAGATGCTGCCTCACCGCCTCATCCACTGTCTCCATCACGTTATTCCTGCTTCCAGTCTGGCAGTTTATAAATTATGCTAATGAACAGTGGATCTCACAAATAACATCAATAATGAAACACAGGACTTTTTCTAAAATATTCATTAAAGGTTTAATTAAATTTGAAAAGAAGCCAGGCTGGTTTCTGCTTAGAGAAAACCATCCTGACTCACAGACGAGGCTCAGAGGGCGGTTGCCATGAGGCTGCAGTAGGAGGCACAAAACAGCTTCAGAAAGTGAAGGGGGCTCTTCCAAGACCTGAAAGGGACCCTCAGGCTCTGCCTTTCACTGCTTCCTGAGATCTTTCCACAGTAAGGACCGCTCAAGCCAGCAGACTGTGGAGTGGGCTGAGTCCCCTGGACCCCAGACAGGCACCAGGGGATTAAGTGATTGCCTGGGGCCACAAGGCTAGTAATAAGCATCTGTCCTCTATGCACTATGCCATCCACCTGCCTCCTGGAAAAAGTAGCCGATTTTGGAGCCAGAGAACCTGAGTTCAAAACTCGGCTCTGCCATTTAGTACCAGTGTGACTTTGGGTGAGTCTGAGGCCTCTTTGGGCCTCAGTCTCCTTATCTTCAAAGCGAGGGGGCTGGAAGAGATGAAATCTAAGGTCCATTCCGGCTCTAACTAACCCTGTGAGCTCTGACCCAGGCTCAGGCTAGTGATCTTGGGGAAGACCCTCCCACTCATTCACCCTCCTCCTTCATCTAAATGGAAGTCAGATGAAGAGATTTCCTTCCTCTGTTGTTGGCCATCTGAACTTCCCAAATCACGTGCTTGGGAGAGGCTCCTTTTTGACTCCTTCTTTTGGAGGTCCGTAGCTTCTTTTTGATTTGTGATTTTGCTTGTTTTTTGAAAATTCTGAAAAGTTTTCTTTAACGATTTCCTGATCAGAATAATGAGATTCGTTTCCTTTCTGATGTGTTGATGTCACCACAATAAAGCTGAGGCGGTATCTCCCTGATCTTCCCTCCAAACCCATGGCTCTCCACTGCATTCCTTCCTGATCCGTGCCAGTGGTCCTATTTTCTGGGCTTCTTCTGATCCTTCCCAATGTACCTTCTGCCCAGTTTAACCTTGCTCCCAGATTTGTCCAGGATAGCATCAGATAGTATGCTTTCATTCTACAGTTTGCTCCCCTGTCATCGTTTCTAGCTGAGGGTGTCACCAGGCTTCATTCGAGCTTCGATCCTTCCTGGACTCACTGACCACACCAAGCTCCAATTCTGTTTCCACGTTTTCTGCATGACTTGGCCTCAAATTCTGGGGCTCATGCTGAACTCACCTGAACACTTCTCTCAGGACCTTGCTCATCTTTCTTCAAATACCCATCAATTCTGGCCTGTTTCCTCCTGTTTACATACGTGGCCCAGTTCTCACTAACATGAGGGAAAGCACCGTTAGACATATGTAGAGGGAGGATTGGCTCCTGATGCCCAGAGAATGCTAAGGGAGATGAATTTTAAATCCTTTTTTTGGAGAGACACCCAGATGAAGGGGCTCCATCAAACAGCTCCAACCAACCTTTCATAGCCACCAATCAATCAGTAAACACCTATCAAGCATCAACTATGTGCCAGACACTGTGCTAACTACTGCCTTTCACCCTCTGTGTTCCAGCCAAACCATGCCACTCATTGCTGCCAATGTTTGTCTGGGCATCTCTCCCCTATACACCTTGAATGGCTCCCACTCAGTGGCTGCCTGTTGAGGGTATCTTTTCACACCCCAGCCGCCTCCTCCAGGACCCACCCAGAAATGCCTTCTCCCTCCCCAAACCTCTCATGGCACTAAGTTATATAGCTCAGGATGTCGAAGCATCGTTTGCCTGCAGACACACAAAGGGAGCCTTATGGGTTGTGAAGCACTTTACATAGATTCTCTCATTTGTTCCTCACAACCCCAGAGGGCAGGTGCTCATATTATCCCTGTTTTACAGATGGGGAAATTGGGAGATGGTTTTTTAAGTGTTTTGCCCAGGGTCACACAGCTAGTAAGTATCTGAGGCAGGATTTGAACTCAGGTCTTCCTGACTCCAAGCCTAGGACTGTAACCACTCAGTAACACAGTTGTTTGTGTCCACACCTTTCTCCTCATCTAGGTTGGAAATTATCTGAAGACCAGTGATGTCTTTAACATCAGCGCTAACAATTTGGTGCAGAGTAAGTGCCTGATATTTACTGAACTGAACTAAATTCTACAACAAACAACGGTAATTCATACACCCCAATACCCTCGTTCTTGAGGCTCCTGAATTTATAGCAAGAGTTCTCAGTCTGTGTTATAGGGCTCCCAAAGGAGTCTGTGGGTAGATTTTGGGGGTCCAATAACTTGGATGGGGAAAAATGACATCTCTATTTTGACTAATCCTATCTGAAATTTAGCATTCCCTCCAACTATGAATAGCAGCAATAGACATTGCTCTAAGAAAGGCCTCATTGTCTTCCCCAAGCCAAAGGCTTCCTGGCAACAAAACAGGTTAAGAGCCAGGGGTAACCTAGAGAACATCACGACTGCAAAGGTCTTCTCAACTGAACTCCTTCAATTTGTCAGACGTAGGACCCTAGATGGAGAGTGGGAAGGGGCCTCAGGAGCCAGCCCACCTCCCTGTACTGACAGGAAAGTTCAGATTCTTTTCCTGGGTCACATCAAGGGAAGGGCACCCATGTCTCCTGACCCACGGGCAGGGCTCTTTCCCTCCCAGTTTGTCCATCATTTTTTCCTGGCCACCCAGAATCATTTATCCTCCTGTCTAGAAACAGAGCTTCTCCCTTGAAAGACACAATGTCCTCCCATTGTCTTCTGTCTCTCTGATTTAATCAGGGGTTCAACTACAACCGACGCTGCACGGGGCAGAGGAAGCACAAAGCAGGGCTTTTTAAGAGCAGGATAAAAGCAGGTCAGCTCAAAGATTCCAATCTGCTCTGGCCCCGCAGACCTGAGGGAAATCAGCTCTGGGTTCTTTTATGTAATGGAGGCCTCCTGGCATGAGCAGGGAAAGTGGGCTGGCCACAGCTGTGCAGCCCAGAGAGGAGCAGAGACACAGCTCGAGCCCACACTGTTGGAAACAGGCATCCAGACACCCAGCAGTGGCCCCCAGGAAGATGGCGGCCTTCATGCGTAATGCAACACCAGCCATCGGCGAGGGCTCCTGAGCAACAACTGGGCTTGGGAGAGATGGATGGACACTGGGAGAAGAGGCCTATTTGGGCACGAGGGAGGCAGGCGGCAGGCAGGAAGTAGTGTCTCACAAGACTTGTCAGTACAGTGTTTCTCTCCCTCATTTCCATTAATTAAGCTTAATTTATGGAACAAGCATTTCAGCAGAAGTGCAGGTGTACTCAGACAGAAGCGAGCACAAACGGCAGCAATGACCTACATTAAAAGTGAATTAAGCAGCTTAATTGACACATTTCTTTTCTTTTTTTCCCCCAAAGGTATGAATCAAACCTGCTTTTTCTGCAGTGAGACCTCTCACACAGATCCATTTCTGAATCCCTGGTTTCTGTGACAGGAAGTGCCACCCTTTCCCCCAAGGCCTGGGTTTTCAGAACCAGGAACAAGGGGAAATGGAGAAAGAGAAAGGTTGAGGGGAAGAGGAGAGAGAGAAGGAAGGGAGAAAGGGAAAGAAAGAAGAGAGAGGAGGAAGGGAAGAATGAAAGGGAGAAAGGGGACACAGGGAAGGAAGGCAAGAAAGGAAGAAGGGAAGGAGGGAAGCAAAGAGGAAGGGAAAGAGAGAGGCAAGGAGGGAGACAAAGAGGGAGAGGAGGTGGGTAAAGAGGGAGAGAAGGAGGGAGATAAAGAGGGAGGGAAGGAGGGAGGGTCCTTTGGAAAGCCCTGGTCCTCCAGGGGAACACTGGATTCAGGTAAGGATGCTCTGGAGCAGTCAATGAAGACTATGTGCCGATGCCATGTTAAGTGCTTGAAATACAAATAAAAAAGTGAAACACTCCTGCCCTCAAGAAGCTGATATTCCATCAGAGTCAGGGTGAATCAGTGAACAAGACTTATTAAATACTAACCATGTACCAAGCTCTCTGCTAAGAGCCAGGAAATCAGCCGATCAATCAGCACAGCTTTCTGAAGCACCTACTATGTGCCAGGTACTGTCCTGGGCCCTGGGGATTGAAACACAGAAGTGAAATAGTCCTGCCCTCGAGGAGCTTACACTCTAATAGGAAGAGTTGGTGCTCGCTCATCAATCAGGGATGCAGGTGCCTAACTACACTGACTGGGTGACAGGGTGAATGGCTGACTGCAGCAGAGAAGGAGGGAGTCAGTGAACCTGGGTCAGAATCCCAGCTCTGCTCCATAGGACTTAGCTGACTTTAGGGCAGGGTGGGATCCAGAGAGCCCCAGCTAGTGTACAAGCCTGAGTGGGGGCTCCAAAAGGGTGGGTCACAGAGACCATGGGCAGAGGGAGGCATGTCGAGTCCAAGAAACAAGCATGGGCCGAGTGGGCTGGAGCAGAGGGCATGGAGAGAAGGGGAAGGAGGGAAGTCTAGAAAGCCCAGGCTGAGCTGGACTGAGGGGGTCAGTAAATGCCCGGCACTGGAGGCAGGAGGGCGTCAGGGCAGGGCCATGGAGAGAAGCATGTTTTAGGAATACGAACTTGGCAGAGACGTAGAGAATGACCGGGAAGAGGAGAGAGCTCAGGTGAGGCCCCCATCAGGAGCCTCGGCCGAGAGCTGAGCTGGGCCTGATTCAGTGTCAGTAGGAAAAGGAAGAAGTTCCCTGAAAAAACTGCTCAAAGGAGGGAGGAGGGAAGAACAAGGATCTGTGGAGTTTGGAGAGAACCCTGACCTGGGTGGGAAGGTTGGAAGGTAGAAGAAGCAATCAATCAATGAGTATTTACTGACTGCCTACTGTGTGCCAGGCCTTCGGGGAGACCTTAGAGGCAACTCACAATTTGCTCGTTTTCAAGAATGTGACACTGAGAAGGAGGACAAGTCACAACCTGGAGAGCAATGGGGGCTGGACTGAGGGGGACAGGTGGGATTTACCTAGCAGGGAGGCAAGGAGAAGGATGTGAGCAAAGTCCCAGAGGTGGGAGAAAGCAGGGAAAGCGCCGAGAATTGGCAGCCGACTCTGGAGGAGAGGTGGAAACAGGACTTAATGGTGGGTCGGTGCCAGTTTGTAAATGTCCTTGAAAGCCAGCCAGAGGTTGGTTCTGTAGCGAGCAACAGGAAATCAGGGTTTAAGGAAGATGAGTCTATAGCAGAATTCAGGATCGCTGTGGGGACAGAGGCCTGGATGTAGGGGCCTGCTGGTAGGCTATTGTGACCCTCCAGGGGTGAGGTGATGAGGGCCCAGGCAAGAATGACAGCAGGTGGACTTGGGGCAGAAAAGTGCTGGTGAGAGACATTTTGAAGGATGAAGGAATTTGCTGCCAGAGACAAACTCTGGCAAAGGAAAACAAGGCCGAGCTCTCTAATCAAGCTCTGGAAGCGTGAGCAGACACACCTTCCACCTCCCTGCTTGAGGCTCTCGGGAGACACAGGATCTGTTGACTTCAGGTCACTGAGGCAGAGAACAGCCCAGGAGTGAGGAGACCTCTAAGGCCACGGCACCCAGACGAGAAAGAATTCTTGTTGGGTGGTCCCTGACAAGGGTCGCTGCTGAGGGAGCCCGGGTGAGGCGGAGCCTACAGCCTCCCTGCAGAAGTCTGCTCTCCTTGTGAGCATGGTTTTCCTTACAGCTGGCAGAAATCATCCTCTCTAGACTTCCAAACACTATCTCTGCCCTTTCTAGATGAGGAGAACAACACAAATTTATCTTTCATCATCTAGGTCACTGGCTTGGTGGCAAGGTGAATTGAGTTCTGGGTCTAGACGCAGGAAGACCTGAGCCTGAGCACAAATGTGACCTCAGGTGCTGACTAGCCAGCAGTGTGACCCTAGGCAAGTCACTTCACCTCGGCCTGACTCCAGCCATCAATCATCCTGAGCTGTGTCTTGCCACTGGACTCCAATGACTAGAGGAGAGAATGAGAGTGAGGCTCTGCCTCAGTTTAATCCAATTCACTTGCAAGTCAAGACACTACCCTGCTGATGTCACTGGTCCTCTTCAAGAACAAAGGACAAAAAACCCCACTACTAGCTATGTGCTTTCTTTGAGCCCCACTTTCCTCAGCTGAAAAATGGACTGCACAGAGTTGATGTGGAGATCAACTGCAAAACTGCTATTACTCCCTTTTTCAGATGAGGAAACTGAGGGTCATACAGCTAGTAAATGTCTGGAGCAAGATTCAAATCCATGTCTTCTTGACTCCAAGTGTAGCACTTCATCTGTTTTGCCACCTAGCCTCACTGGTTACAGAATGCCTCTGGGAAAACGGCCAATTTATGAATATGAGGCTACAGGAGTCTTTACAATCTCAGCAAGAAGATCAAAGGTCGTTAGTGAGACGAGTGTGTGTGTGCATGCGTGCATGTAATTAATGAATCAACAAGCACTGAGCATCTCTTCTAAGCTAGGGACTATGCTAGACTCTTGAGATCAAAGAATGAAATGACCCTACTCTTAAGGAAGGGATATTTGAGGGCTTGTCTGCTTCCAAGCAGCTGTGAGGGATGCTAGCAGCAGCAGCAAGGCTGAGCCATTCCCTTTGATCTCAATTGTGCAGATGTGCTTTGTTAGCGAGAGCATCCCACTTGCAAGCAGAAAGTCACCTTCTGTGCTACTGGGATGTAAGGGAAGGATGCTGGAAAAAGACCCCACATTTGGCATCACTACCCATGAAGCATGCTGGGCTCTGAGGGTGGAGCCAATGACCTGGCTCCACCTCTGTGAGTTTAAAAGCTCAAGTTATCATGTGTAATTCCTCCATCTCAAGGCCAATGAGCACCATAGGACAGGAAGGTGATAGTGGGAGCTTTGAGGCAGAATGACCCTAAGAAACTGAACAAGTCTACAATCCATTTCCTCACTTTAATTAACCCACACCCTGAACTCCCATCAGGCCTACTGTAATGTTGGCCCGTACCAATGTGTCTGGCTGTCAGTGACAGGCTGCCTTCGGCCAGATGAGATATAAAAAGGAACCCCTTTTCACCAGAGAAAGGGGAAAAGCTGCTGGGAAGAAGGCTGCCACCCACCTGCTATTTGACTGGCCTGGCCACTGATTCATCTGGCACACAGTAAGCACTTAATACATGTTTACTGATTGATTATCGATTGAATGATTAATCCCAGAAGCAGGGATATGTCTGGGTTTCTGTTGCTGCTTTTTAGTTTCGATTTTGGTCACCTAAGTTGAGAGACAATGTGGCCTGGTGGATAGAGGGCTGGCCCCAGAGTCAGAAAGATCCCAGTTCAGGTCCTGCTTCTTATTCTATATACTGGCTGTGTAACCCTGGGCAAGTCACTTAACTTCTTACTTTTTTTGTGTGAGGCAATTGGGGTTAAGTGACTTGCCCAGGGTCACACAGCTAGTAAGTGTTAAGTATCTGAGGCCAAATTTGAACTCAGGTCCTCCTAACTCCAGAGCTGGTGCTCTATCTACTGTGCCACCTAGCTGCCCCTCACTTAACTCCTTTATGCCCCCTCCACTTCCCCCTCCACTCCCTACCCCAGGCAAACCTCTAAGACTGCAAGTTAAGGAAGGTTGCATATGTGCACTGATAGAAGGGATTTCTATTCCACAAGTTCCCCACACTGATGAAATCAGAGATTGAACCAAATTTAGTTCTAGTTGGAAGACTCTGGGGTAGTAGCCAAAAACAGAATCTGGAAGTTCTAGCCAGGAGATGGTAGAACCCACCGCAGAGCACAATACTTCCTCAACACCATATACACCAGGACAGAGAATGGTGAACAAACCCAACCGTTAGAGTGGCTGTTTGCCCTTCCAATGCTAACAGTCTGTGAGCTCATCTTGGCCTATACCCTACATGAGTGACTCGAAGAAGCCCCACTGTGGAAAACTAGGCTTACTAAGTTCCTGAATGAGGGCTCACAGCAAGACCTTAGGGATGCATGGGCAGGCTGAAGGCATAATCAGAGGGGAAGGAAAAAGGAGAGGAAGGAAGAAAAGGAGAAGGAAACATGAAAAGGAAAGGTAAAGGTATGTATAATAGAGAGTGCACTGGTTGGCCAGGACCTTTATGAAACTACTCAGGGACTAAGAGCAGAGGATTCATAGATTAAGCTAACCTATCCAGGTTTATGTGAAGGGAAAACTAGAATTTTGCTGGTTTACTTTTCATGCTTCCCAGGAATTTTTTTATTAATTTTCCAAGACATTTCAGTTATTTCCATGTCACAATCTGATTCCCAACTACCTTTCTAATTATTCATAATTACTGTTCATCCATGGTCCATTCCAAGCAAAATACCTATTGGCTGATTCCCCCGACATGATATTTCATCTCCCACCTCTGTACCTCTGCACAGGTTATCCTCCCATCTACAATACTAGCACCACTCACATCCATCTCGGGGAATCTCTATATTCCTTCAAAGCACAGCTTGGGTGTCACCTCCTACAGAAACCCTCCCTTGGTCCTCTCTCCCCCATCTCCGTTATTAGTTCTTTCTCCCTCTTGAAATTTGCATTGATTCTGTATTGACATATAACCTAAATGTTGTATTTCCCCATTAGAGAGTAAGCTCCTTGAAGTCAGGGACTGTTTTGTTTCCATGTCTAACACATATGAAGAGTTTCATAAACATTTATTGAATGAAATGGATGCTCTTCCTCTTAAAAAAAACCAAACCAACAAGGAACCAACATGAGGGGACTTCATGAGCCAAGGGAAGATGGGAAGTCTGAGAGATAAAAAAATAAAGTTAAAAGTTCCATCTCCAGGGCAGCTAAGTGGCACAGTGAATAGAGCACCAGCCCTGGAGTCAGGAGGACCTGAGTTCAAATCCAGCCTCAGACACTTAACACTTACTAGCTGTGTGACCCTGGGCAAGTCACTTACCCCCAACTGCCTTAGAAAAAAAAATATTCCAAGTCTAAATAAAAACATGTCAGTGTTGAGATGATGCTGAAGACTTCATCCAAAGCATGCACAGTGTAGACCATAATAAGCAGCAAGAAGTCATGAAATATAGGTCAATAATTAAGGCACAGAAAGAGTAAATGTCCTCTTTGTATTCAATGTACAGACTGAAGATGGTCAGATAAAATCACTTCAAGATGTGGTTGTATCCCATAATAGTCCCAGAATAACAACCAAGAAAACCAGGAAACAGAGGGAAGTGCCCAAGCCTGCAGTGTGGAGGCCTTCAGTTGGGTCAGGGAGGTGTGTGGCTAGCTCACTGGCACTCTAAGACATTTCCAAGAACAAATAACTTGGAGGAGACAGACATGACACCCTGGGTCGGCTCACCACACACATATACAACTCCTCTGATCTATGGCAGACAACCACCTGGGTATGTTATAGTGGGAGCTAGCCTCTGTGGCTGCTGAGGATCCTCCATTACAAATCTCAAGTCCTTTGAGTCTGTGTTTTGCTGTCCTTGCCTTTACTGCCATCCCTTCACCCCATCCTTCTTTGACTTTGGATCTGTGCATTCAAGAACCCTACTGTGTTCTAGACCTGTAATTCATGATTTCTATTGACCTTGGAATGGTTTATCAGTTGCTTTCAAATCCCTGGAGGGATCATTTTGGTCCCTCCTGTCACTTGTTCCCCTCTTCCTCACCCCCTTTACCTTCTCACACACACAACACAGACATTTTGCTATTTGTAAATCATGTGTCCAATTTACAAAATGTGGTAAATACTAATGCATTATTATTTATACTTTAGCAATGGGGAAACTGAGGTATAGAAAGGTTATGGATCATTCCTGAGGTCACACGGCTAGGAAATGTCAGAGTTTGAATTTGAACCCAGGTCTCCAAAGCAGATTTTTTTTTGCAAACCCCTTGGCTATATTCCCATAGAGGAAACATCACAGGGGTGTAGGAAGGGGATTCTTAGGTTGTAATTGTGCTAGAGAGTCACCAAAGGCCCTTCTAGATTTGAGACACTGGGGGTGGGGGTGGGGGAACAGAACTACCCAAGAGATTCATTCCATAAAGAACATGAAAGAAAAAGATCACTGAGAATAAATGCCATGGTCTTATGAGAATAATGTGAGTTTGGGGGGGGCAGGGAAAGAAGCTTGGGGTTTAATGGATTAAAGCTTTAAAAAAGAAAAAAGAAGGTGAGGTAGCAGCCAAAAGCTGATGGGATTTTACCTCCCCATTTGGATGATCTCATCAATGGAAGCACATACTTGCCCCTCATGATTGCTTCACTCTGCCATCTTCCCAGAAATGAAGATGAAAACCCATCTATCCCTTCTCCTTTTGTGTATCTATTGTCTATGTGCTCCCCAAGAAAGCCTCCAACATATGGGTACTTTCTCCTATATTTCTTGACATGACCTGGATACCAAAGAGGGATTCTCTCATACCTGGAGTCTTTTCACCAGAGACTAGAGGACTAGATGTCAGGTCGCATAAATGAATGTAGGGGTTGAAAAAATGTGGCAACAGTAAGAGGTTATGTATATCTAGGGGCACATAAAAATTTCTTGGGCAAAAGAGGGTCACATGTAGAAGAAGTTTAAGAAGCCCTGATCTAATGCAACTCCCTCATAGTACAGATAAAGAAACTGAGATTCAGGGAGGAGAAGTGACCTTCCTAAGGTCATACAAGTTCTAAATGTCAGAAGCTATATTTGAACTCAGGTCCTCGGAAGGGTCAGTGTTCTTTCTCTTGCACGGGCTGCCTTGAAATTGAATTAAATTTAAATTTGAGCTTCAAGTTGTGATTTTGTTTTAAAAATTATTTTGTCCAACTTCTCAGTTCTCAAGTTACTTAAAAAATGGAAGGAAAAAATCCTGGCTATTTTTCTTTCATTGAATTCTTCTGCCCAGTACCTCCCATTAGGATATTAAGGGATTTTTCTAAATTTCATTTCAGGGACTTTTCTTTCACATGAATTTCCCTGAAAATCCACTTGGAGGTGCAGTGATAACCACTGAAATCCTTAAAGTATTGACAGCAGGGCAAGATGGACTTTGAAGGAAACAAGGGTCTTCAGTTGAGGAAAAGACTAAAGCTATAGAGGCCAATAAATTTCAGGTTTGCCAGTGAAACTTCCACATGATGAATATCAGAAATTATGAAACAGAAACAAGAAAACTGAAGCTCATCAAAAAGATGATGAACAAACTGAGGAGATCTAACACACTGTCAAAAATGTTATATAGTAAGAGAAGCAAGGATAACATCTAAAGAAAGACCAACTCAAGCAGGGTGAGCAGTCACATTAGTCACAATGCATAAAATATCAAAAGATGAAGTAAAATGGACAATAGAATTGTTCCTGAGATTTAAAAAAAGAAATGAAATTAGCAAAAAAAATTCACAGGAAGACTCAAGAAAGGAACTGAGCATAAAACTAAGGAATCTCATGAAAAGATGACAAAACTCAGCAACAGCACAGAAAACAGCAAAGAAATTCTACATGGATTCATATGATAACAAATGGTAGAGCTGAAATTGGGAGGAAAACTCATCAAATAATTCAATGGGAAAAAATAGGTAGTAATACAGATCAGATCAATGATGGATTTAGAGAACAGATCAGGGGGAAAACCTTTGAATATGATTTAATTCACCATATTTTTATTAAGTCTCTACTATCTGCTCAACATTAGGGACATAAAGACAAAAATGAAGAGTCCTTGCCATCTAGGAGCTGTATCCAGGGAGAGACAGACACAGCTAAGTGTAGTGCAAGGCGGTTTGAGGAGAGAGGGAAAACCAACAAAGGGAAATCAGGGAAACAGAGATAGAAGGTAAAGGAAGGAGATAGTCCCAGAGACGTGATGGAAGACATTAGGATTTTGAGGAGCAGGGATGAACAAGGCATCTGCTTCTGGGATGGAAGATGACCTGTGCAAATGCCCAGAGGCAGATGGAATGGGAAATCAAGTTTGGGGAATAGCTAATAGTCCGGTTTAAAGAGTACATGAATAGGAAATAATATTAGCAATGGTTCTAATAGTATTTCTAATATAATTGGGAAATTGTGGGGTTTCAACCAGAAAGGGGAAGGTTCCCATGGAAATGCAAAAATTTCCTTCTAGATAGAATCTGACAGCCTTGGAACAAATAATTATAATAATTTTTTCATCATCTGTTCAGCTATTTATAAGGTTAATTTATCAGAGTGATTGTTTTTTAACCAGTTATGGATTCTTCCCCCTTTCCCCACCCTCCATTTTCCATAAATACATTTCAGGAGGCTCTTATATTGATTTGTGTTGATCTGAAGTTAAAGAGTGACTCCTATCACCCAAGTACAAATATTATGAAATCTAAAATGAAGGGGGTGGGACTTGATCTCTAAGATCCCGCCCACTTGAAAGTTGTACAGTTTGACGATTCCATATGTATCCATTATCCATCAGCTGCTATGCACCACCTGGCTGTTAGAGTCTGAGTGTCACATACAACTGGGCTCATTCCAATGAGAGCTTTCTACAATGTACTATTATTGCATTGATTTCATTGTAGATACCCATCACCCTTCAAGCGAGGTCAATCAATCATTCAACAAGCGCATGAAGAACTTATGTGCTAGAGACACACTGAGGATATGAAGGCTAAAATGAAATAGCCCCAGCCCTCAGGGAACTTACATTCTACTAGGGAAAAATATACAAATGACCATATCCATCAACCAGTAACCACTGCCAAGCACCTACCTTCTGCCAGTCACTGTGCTGACATACAAGATAAATTAGAAGACTCTGGCCGCTGGGGGATCAGGAAAGGTCTTGCATAGAATGCAGCGCTGGAGCTGAGACTTAAAGGGGAAAGAAGAGATTGCAAGGTGGGGGGGGGGCGGGGAACTG
This sequence comes from Dromiciops gliroides, assembly GCF_019393635.1. Taxonomy (NCBI): domain Eukaryota; kingdom Metazoa; phylum Chordata; class Mammalia; order Microbiotheria; family Microbiotheriidae; genus Dromiciops; species Dromiciops gliroides. The sequence goes on from NC_057861.1 coordinate 753,398,187, forward strand.
AGGAGGCAGCATGGCTAGCCCCAGAACAGTCCACAGACAGATTTGCATGAAGAAGGGCAAATGAGCCAGTATGGCTGCACTGCAGGGATCCTGGAGGGGAGATGCAAAGAGCAGAGGGTCAAAATATTTAAACGCCAAACAGAGAAGGGCAAAAAAGTCAAGTCAGCAAAGATGGGAAAGTATAATATTGATTTGCTTTCTAACTGCCCTAATCAGGAAAATCTACTAGAACAGAATGAATTAATTGGCAACCAGTAATACTGCCAGCTAGTACAGTGGCTAGGTGGTTCAGGATAGAGCATAGACCTTGGAGTCAGGAGGACCTGAGTTCAAATCCAGCCTCATACACTCAATGGATATGTGACTCTGGGCAAGTCATTTAACCATGTTTGCCTCAGTTTCCTCATCTGTAAAAGGAACTAGAAAAGAAAATGGCAAACCACTCTAGTACCTTTGCCAAGAAACTCCAGATGGGGTCACAAAGAATTGGACACAAATGAAATGACTGAACAACAACCAATCAATGGAATCATCAGCAAGCTTCCCATGTGTCTGGTATTGGGGATTCAAGGCAAATTGGCTACCAGCATACCTGTCCCTGCTCTCAAGGACCTGTCCATTTCATTGGGGAAGATACATACATATATAGGTATCTACAGGTGATTTCTTTTTTGGGGGTAAGGGAACTAGGAACTAGGGGAGGGAGGAATCAAGAAAGGCTTTAAGGAGAAGATGGCGCATCAGCCATGCCTTGGAGGATACCGGGGATTTTAAAAGGTAGACACATGGAGGAATCACACTCTAGGAATGGGGGACATCCAGTGCAAATGCATGGAGATAGGAAATGGATTGGATGGGAATGGATGGGAAATGCCAGGAAGTAGGCCATTTTGGCTGGTCTGGAAGAAAGAGAAAGGAATAAACATTTATTAAGCACCTACTGTGTGCCAGCCATTGTGCTCAATGCTAGGGATACAAAGGAAGGTAAAAATAACCATTGTCCTCAAGGAGCTCACAATCTAATGGCGGGGGGAGGAGGAGGAACATGGCAATAACTGTGCATGCACAGGATATAGACTGGGCAGACTGAAGGTGATCTCAGAGAGAAGGCACCATGAGATGGAGCTGGGGAGGAGACCAGGAAGAGCCTCCCATGAGAAGTTGGGAGTTCAACAGAGTCTTGAAGAAATCCTGGGAAGTCAGGAGGCAGAGGTGAGATAGGAGAGTATTCCAGACATGGTGCAAAGGTGTGGAGTCATGTACAGGGAAGGAGGCCATTGTCACTGGTTTATAGAATATGTAGAAAAGAAGAAGGTGTATGAAGGCTGCAGAGGTAGAAGGGACGAAGGTGGGAAGCGCTTGGGAGGTCAAATAGAGGATTTTCCATTTAAGCCTTGAGGCAACAAGGAACCAATGAGGAAGTCACCTGGTCAGACAGGGAAGTTTAACTAAAACAGTCACTTAACCAGGGCTCTACTTGTAATTCTGTCATGAGGTCTAATCCCATTCTTTTAAATCCAGGTGCCTTCATTATAAGCCAAACTATGACAAATCTCCAGTTCTTACACAACAAAGACACTTAAGCATAATTGGAGAAATTAAAAACGTGGACTATGATGATAGCTTCATTTAAACAAACAAGAGACAAGAGTTGACCCTTTGAAAGGGGATCCCTACATAAATGCATCAATGACAATACCATCCCATTTCAGAGCTGGAAGGGTCCTCCTTAGACATCTAGTCCAACCCATATTCCCCCAAAGAAATCCTCCCGACCACCTGCATGCCAGGTAGTAAGAGGACAGCCTGTGCTAAGAGTCACCCTGGAAAAGGGGGCCCACGGTCTTCAAAGGCAGCCTATCCCACTTAAAACAGGATTTCCAATTATAGCTTTTCATCTACATTTTCCACTGTTCCCCCCACCTCTCCCAGAGAACAACCCCTTCATAATAAAGAATTAAAGAGGAAGACAAAAATAGTCCAGCCAAACTAACCAACATATCAAACAATTCTGCCATGATCCACAGTGTTCCACGCCCACGGCCTCCACCTCCATACTGAAGCAATCACTCAGATGCTTCTAGACAGTCCCTATGTCCACTCTAGGCCCCTCCCCAATGTTTTCTCTTCTCTAGGTTTATCACCGAGGTTCCTTCAATCAGTCTTCACATGACACAAACCCCTGGCCCTTCCCCAGCCTGGCTGCCTTCCTCTGGACACTCTCCAGCTTATCAATGTCCTCCTATGGTATCTAAAACAGAACACTCTACTTCAGATAAGGTTTGACCAAGCCCAAATGCAGCAGAAATATCACCTCCTCCTTCCTGGAAACAACACCTCCCAATGCCACTCAAGATCACAAGAGCCTGTTCTGGCTGCCCAACTATGCTGGTGCCTCCCACAAAGCCTGGAGTCCATGAAACCCCTCCACCATCCAGATCTTTGTCAGACAAATGGCTCATCACATTTCCCCCATCTTGTACTTGTGGAGATGAGTTCTGGGACCCAATTTTCCATTTATCTCAATTGAATTTCATCCTCTTAGATCCAGTGTTCTGGCTATTGCTTCTGGCTCTCTGTTGGTTACTAACTCAATGAGCATCCATCTCTTCCTTGACCTAAATCACTGACAAAAATAACGAGCAGCCCAGGACTAGGCACAGGTCCCTGACACGAACCACAACAGAGAGTTTCTGCCATGTGGAAATTAATTCCTTAACAGTGAACTCGTTAAGTCCCTCCATGTAGCAGTGTCAGATTATTCTCATTGAACCACCATGGAGCACACAGCTCTCTATCTTTTCCATAGGAATATTAGGTGATACTTTATCCAGTGATTTCCTAAAATCCAAACTTTATTGCCAGCATTCCCCTCATCTACCAGCTGAGTAGCCCTGACAAAAAAGGAAGCAAGGTTAGCTTGACACAAACCTGTTCTTGATAAACCCATGCTGTGTATTCACTATTTCCTTTTAAGGCTTTTTGCACCAACCCCCGTCTTTGCAGAGCCCTTCGGACATTTTCCCAGAAATCACCATGAAGCTCCCTGGCTTTAGTCTGAAGGTTCCATTTCCTCCTCTTGTTTTCCCTCCTCAGGGCCTGCTGTGCCTCTCCTGTTCTCCTGCAGTGGGCACTGTCTCCTTTCGGGTCTTTAGCCACACTAAGATGCATAAGGATGGCAGCACTGAGGAGTTAATTACATGAAAACAGGCTGGGGTGAGACACAGTAAATGCAGTTCTGAAAGTCATCCTGGCTAGGACAGTGTCCTGACACTTCCTCACCAGGAAGATGAGATAACACCTACCCTTCTGAAGCCACAAAAGCATAACACTGGGACAGGCGACCAAAGGCAGCCAGTCACAGAAACAGCACAGGGACACTGGAGTGGAGTGGGCACACAAGGAGATGGGGACACTTCTGCCACAGTTTGTCCCAGCAATCCTCTCAAACAATCAGATGGTCCTTCATTATGCTGAGTTTGAATTACACCAGGGGAGGGGGAAAGGGAGGGGGGAAAGCTTAGTGCTCAAAATGAAAAGCCCAGCCAAGCAGAATGAGGCAGGATTGGGGTGACTAGGTAAGAGTACCACCTGGGAGATCATTGGAGCCTTCAGGTCACTTGGGAGAGAGAGGAGGAGGAGGTCAGCAAGAAATCCTTTGGAGCAGCTGCCCCAGATCTGGCCCATCTAATTCCTGTGACACCTGAGTTCCCACTCACCTTCACAATGGGTCAGGTCATAGAGACAGCTGAAGGTCACAGGTTTCAGAGGGAGAGGACAAGTTTAGCTGAGTCAAATAAGGAAAGCAATCCTGGGTTATGGAAGTTTTCAGAAAGATCAGCAGTGGTGTCAGGCGGGAAGGAAGTGTGGGGGGGCATGCCCAGTGTCAAGAGAACTGAGCCAACTTGTCTTTACAAGGGAAATTCTTTTATAAATACTTATATATTAATATAATCTAGCACCTCCCTCCAGTGTTGTGGTGAGGATCAAATGAGATAATGATTATAATGCGATTAACACAGCACCTGGAACACAATAAGCACTATAGAGATGTTGGTAGTAGCAGTAGTAGTAGTAATACTAGCTGTAGTAGTAGGAGCAGTAATTACTAGTAGTAATAGCAGCAGTAGTAGTAGTAGCATTATTAGTGGTGGTATTGGTATAGTAGTATAGTAATAGTAGTACCAGTGGCATTAATACTAGTAGTAGCAGCAATGTTGTAGTAGTAGTAGTAATAGAAGAAAAAGAAGGAGGAGGAGGAGGAGGAGAAGGAGAAGGAGAAGAAGAAGAAGAAGAAGAAGAAGAAGAAGAAGAAGAAGAAGAAGAAGAAGAAGAAGAAGAAGAAGAAGAAGAAGAAGTAGTAGTAGTAGTAATAGTGGTGGTAGCAGCAGTTCATGCTCCCTTCCTTGATAGAAGAAACATCACTTGAAGGCAGGGACCCTTTCATTTCCCCAAGTGCCTAGAACAGAGGTTGGTACATCATGGGCCCTTCATAAATGCTTGCTGGCTATGTGGCTCAGGGAGGCCCATAGGTTCTACACTTTTGTACTATTACCTCTGATCCAAAATATCTTTATCTTTTCTTTCTAGTTTTCTTTAAGAATTTTTACTTATTTTTTAAAGGTTTTCTTTACTATACTTTAAATTTCAAATGGCTAAAACATTGTCCTTAAATCCTAATTCCTCCCCCTCATCCCAAAACCAGTTGGCAGTGGTAGATAGGAGGACATGTGCATGCCTGAGACTGTAGCACTGGACACCAAAGTGTGTGTGTGTGAGAGCGAGTGTGGCTTTTGAGTGTCAGCTGTGTGTACCAGTGCCCATGTGCACAGGGAGGAGGGTAGGGATGCTTGGAGGGCCTGGGTTACAAGCAGCCTGGGTTTTTCTTGTTTCCCACAGTCTCCTCCTGGCTAAAGGGACCCACGGACTTGGAACAACCTGTACCTCCAACCAGCTCTTAACATTGTGTTTTCCAGTTTACTGGGAATCAAAAACAAACAGTCCTCTGCCAGTAGAAATCTCCCCCAAACAAGCTATTAATAGAGCTGACAGATGTCTGTGGTCAGGCTCACGTGATGCGAGGTGGGGGGCACTGGAGAAAGGGTGGGGTCCAGCCTTCAAGTGAGAAGTTCAAAAGGACAAATAATTCTCTTTGGAAATCATGTTCCATGCTGCTTCCTTGATGGCAGTCTGGGGCAGTGAGCAGCAGCAGCAGCAGGACAGGCCCAGTGCTTGATCCACTGAGCCCCTAACTGCCTATAAACAAACACAGAAATTCGAGATAAACCCAGGGCCTTCAGGGAAGGCCTCCCCAGGAGGTGGTGCCTGCATTAAGTCTTAACAGATGCAGTTCAGAAGAAGCTGTGCTATATGATTGTGGTGGAATGGTCTTGTGCTATAGGAAATGACAAACAGGATGATCCCCGAAAAATCTGGAAAGACTCATATGAACTGATGTGTAGTGAAGTGAGCAGAGCTGGGAGGACATCGTGCACAGTGATAGCAACATTGTTCGATGAGCCATTGTGAATGACTTAACTACTCTCAGCAATACAATGATCCAAGACAATCCCAAGGGACAAATGATGAAGCATACCATCCACCCTGATAAAAAGAGCATTTGTGGATTGTACATATATAATCTATGTCAGATTGTTTGATCTCTTGTGGAGGGGGGAGGAAAGGGAGGGAGTGAGAAAAATTTGGAACTCTAAATCTTATGAAAATAAATGTTAAAAACTACCCTTACATGTCACTAGAAAAAATAAAATAAATGTTTGTTGCAAAAAAATTTTTTAAAAAGATGCAGCTCAAAAATGAGGAGGTAAATGAGGTAAGAGTTGAACTCAGGTCTTCCTGACCTATGGGCCTCAGACACTTCCTAGCTGTGCAATCCTGGGCAAGTCATTTCACCATGTTTACCTGTTTCCCCATCTATAAAATGAGCTGGAGAAGGAAATGGCAAACCACCCCAGTATCTTTGCCAAGAAAATCCAAATGGGTTTGACAAAGAGTCAGACACAACTAATAGACTAAGCAACAAAAAAAAAACAACACCCTGACGTCAGACCCTTTTGTCTTAAACATCAACAACAAACATTTCTTAAGTGCTTGCTGTGTGTCAGGCCCTGTGCTAAGAGTTGGGGATACAAAAAAACAGCAAACACAAGGTCTGGTCCCTCAAAGACCCTCCCCACATTCTAATGGAGGGGAGACAATATGAAAACAACTGGGTGATTAAAAATTAGGCAACTCCAAGACCTTGCTAAGCTCAGCCTGGGAGCCAGATGTACAATAGTCTTATAACAACAGGGTCTTGGACAGACAGTCCCTGGGATCTCGGCCACTGGGGACTATCTACTTCATCTGACCAATGATCACCTAGTGGGTCAGTCAGTGAGGGCTCACCCAAACTGGCCATCGTTCTGCTTTTCGTGTGGTCTGTGTGACCTTATTTATTTGTGTGTTTTCTGTGGGCCCCTGAAAATGCTTTGGAGTGACGCCAAGCCTCTCCTGGTCAAAGAAGAGCAGTGAAGAAGACCCCTTATCACTCTTTCCCACCATCGTTCCCTGACCCACCAGACAGAAACCTATAGCAAGGGCCCATACTTAACAAGAGGAATGGTCCATCCCAGACAGGATACAAATGGGCAGAGCCAGTCACCCGCTGGAAGCCATGCTCTACTGTGCTTCCTTGGAGATGTTCCTCAGTCTTGAGTAAAGGTGTGTGGGAACCAACACCAACTGGGAGACCCCCATTTGTTTGTTAAATTTGATTGCTAAATCAGGGTGAACATTCACGATTCCGGTATTGGCAACCTACACATCCGGCCTGGTTTAGTATTTTGTGGACTGCCTAGGCTTACAAAAGTGATGGAGAAAATGTTAATAGTAGGTCATGCATGCAAGTTTTCCTAGAGAACTGATTGTTAAACATTCCCCAGCACACCCAGGTCCTGAGCTAAAGCCCAAAAGGCATTTGTATACAAAGGAATCCAGTTATGAAGCAGGCGCATTATGAAATTCATTCACTGCATTTAAAAACAAACCAGTTGCCCGCATGGGACTGGGCCAGGTTCTGGGGATACAAAAATGAGAAAAAGACCAGCAGGTTCTGCCCTCCAGCTGCGTAGGGTCTACTGGAGTGATCACGCTGGATATAGTCATTGCTCAGTCATTTTCAGGAGTGTCTGGTTCTCTGTGACTCCATTTGGGGTTTCTTGGCAGAGATATTGGAGCTGTTTGGCATTTCCTTCTCCAGCTCATTTGACAGATAAGGAAACTGAGGCAAACAGGGGGGAAGTAACTTGCCCACACGAGTGTCTGAAGCCAAATCTGAACTTCAGAAGGGGAGTCTTCCTGACTTCAGGCCTGGCTCTCTAGCTTCCTGGTACATAATAAGGACTTAAAAAATACATCCTCATTTGTTCTCTCAGGGAATGGGTGTGATGCCCCCTCCCCACCTCCTTCATCATGAGACATTTTTGAAAACTGTGTTCTGGGGCAAAAAATAAGAATGTTTAAGTTCTTCCACTAAAACAAAATTCAACCCAAGACATTTTCTTTAGCCCAAGTTTAAGATAACTGGACCTGGGTTTCTGAAAGAACTTGCCTTCCCAGCCTTGGACTAGCATGAAAAACTGTAGCACTGTTTCGTTCACACGGCATCCTCTGATGCAGTCTGGGTATTCTCTGCAGCAGGATCATTTGGAAACGGGAACCACCTTCTTTGAAACTTTTAAACCAAAGGACTTATCCCACCAGGGCACGGGTGGGGGGTTTGGAGGGAAGGTCAGTCCTCAATCATCCTAGTTTATATAGGGATATGTCTGGGACCTCTCCAACCCATCTCCCGCCCTGAGATAACTCTCTAAATGATCGATTTTCTCTATATCCTGGTCCTGCTTCACCTGGATCAATCCCTATATGCAATACTGTGTTCTGCTCAGAGTACTGACATTATTGGCAAAGCCATCCATTTGCAACAAGTGCTCCCTGCCAAGGGAGATCAATTTAAGAAAGCAATGCAATTAATGAACAGACATAGAAAACTCGCAATTACTTTGTTTCAAGACTCAATTAGGATTTCATGATGAAAAAAACCATTCCCATGGAAACATGTCTTGTTTCTTCATGCGTCAAAAAGACAGAGCCCAACCCCCTCAAAATAATTCTTTCGGTCTGGGTGGCCACAGTTTCCCTTCATGTGCAGCTTGGGTGACCTGACAGTAGAGATACAGTATCTTGTTTTCCTTTTCAAACTTTATCTGCCTGCATTCTGGAGGGTTCTGAAGGCCAGTGGTTATCTGTGATGGAAGACACCTGAGTTCTGAAGCTTCTCCACATGCTCCCTTGAATTAGCAGTGCCCACTGACTTCAGAGGGGAAGAATATTCTGCAATTCTTGCCTTTTTGAACCATCTTCTCTGCCCCTTCTCATCTCCCAGCCTGTTGTAGGTGCTATAGAGATCTGAGGAAATTCAGGCCCTTATAAACAAGCTGAAATTTAAGAAAGCCCTAAAATTAACAGAAAATTCCCTCTATAAATTAATATAATAAATTCCCCCTTATAAATTAATGAACCAGTCCAGCAAACAAAAACAGTTCATTTTCTTTCCTTTTTTTTTTTTTTTTTTTTTTTTTTTGGCGAGGCAATGAGGGTTAAGTGACTTGCCCAGGGTCACACAGCTAGTAAGTGTCAAGTGTCTGAGACTGGATTTGAACTCAGGTCCTCCTGGATCCAGGGCCAGTGCTCTATCCACTGCGCCACCTAGCTGCCGCAGAAACAGTTCGTTTTCCAAAAGTTTTGTGTCTTATATACATTCTCTATTACTCTGTAGGACCAACTGGTAAAACTGGCCATTTTGATTTGCAGGAATGCATGTTTCGTTTGTTTTTACCAGAGAGGCATTCTGGGTCAGATCACAATGTGGAGTTTGAAAATTAGTTTTAAAAAATCATTTCACCAACTTTTTCCTTTATGTCCCCATGACTACACTACATACATTTCCTTTCCTCATAAAATCTGAAATAGTCTCAAATCACTGAGAAAATCAAGGCACTGCAATGTGAACTATCATGATGGGAAATATAGTAAGTAGCAACTGAGATAGAGACAGCATAGCACGGTGGAGAGAGGAGCCAGACTTAAAGTGAGCAAGACCTAGGTTTGAATCTTGCCTCTCATGAATACTGGTTGTGTGACTCTGGGCAACTCACTTAACCTCTAAATGTACCAGGCAACTCTCCAAGATGTAATTTACAGGGCAGCTAGGTGGCGCAGTGGATAGAGCACCAGCCCTGGAGTCAGGAGTACCTGAGTTCAAATCCAGCCTCAGACACTTAACACTTACTAGCTGTGTGACCCCGGGCAAGTCACTTAACCCCAATTGCCTCACAAAAAAAAAAAAAAAGATGTAATTTACAAAGGAGTTACCAGTCTGCATTGATGAAGGGGGTTTCTACACTAGAAGTGCCTTTCCCCAAAGAAAGTGCAGGTCTGGATTAAAACAAAACCCTCAACTTCCTACCCTATTCCATGCTTTCAGGGTGAATTCTTTGCTGTTGAAAGACTAGGTCTCAGGTGAATTAGGGGAATGTTTCATCAAAGCTAGAGATTTCTTGATCATTTAGCATAGAGTCCTCATGATAAAACTTAAAAGAAAATGGCTCCCACTGACCAGCTTATCATGCAATGGAGTAAAGGCTGCTCTCTGAACACGTCGAAAAGTAAGAGCAGTGACATGTCAAGATCCAGAGCCTAGTCTTGGGGCTGAAGGACAGGGGTGACAATTCCCTGTTCTACCACTGGTGACCCATGTGACCCCTCAATAGGATTCTTCAGCACCAAAGGATGCTCTGCCCTTGCCCAATACCTCAAGGTTTATGTTTTATGCCATTTCTACTTATAGGAAACGAGGCTTCTATAGCAGTGACACCAATGAATTGATCAACAAGCATTTTTTTAACCACCTACTATGTGCCAGGCACTGCTGGGAATAAAAAGACAACAGGGAAACATTTCTTGCCTCCAAGGGGCTTGGAATATACTATGTATTCACAGAGAAGTAAATACACTGGGGCAGCTAGGTGGCGCAGTGGATAAAGCACCGGCCCTGGAGTCAGGAGTACCTGAGTTCAAATCCGGCCTCAGACACTTAACACTTACTAGCTGTGTGACCCTGGGCAAGTCACTTAACCCCCATTGCCTCACTTAAAAAAAAAAGTAAATATAGAACTATTTGAGGGTGGGCATGGGGGTGGGGTTGGGACTAGCAACTGTAGGAATCACTTTTGAAAGCAGTGGCACTTGAGCAAAGTATTTTAGGGAGCTTGGGATCCAAAAGGCAGATCCGAGAAGGGAGAAGGCATGGATGAGGTCAGGAAACGGATTGCAACCTTTTTAGAAGAACAGCTGCCCACCCTGCCCCCAACACTCTGTGGTTTGCAGCTTCCCCAAGACCCTCCCCGCCCAAAAATACTTCCTGAACAGGTTCACTTCTCACGTTCTATAATGGCCACCTGCTATTCCTAGGTCCATAACAAGTGGGAAAGAATGCTCGCAGCCAGCCAGCCATGCAAGACAAACTCCTGCCTCACTGGAAAAGGAAAATGAAGTACTGCCTTCCCCTGGGTCAGCCAAGCAGCCTGGTAATGGAGAGGAAGGAGGAGAAATGAGGCACTAAAGGGAAGGACCGAAGGGAGAAAAGGCACACAATGGGGCGAGAAGAGAGCTGCACCCAGAGAGAGCAGAGTGAAGGGGCCTCAGCCCCAGGCTGGCAGAGGCACCAAGGCCTTCCTAATTCTCCTTTTCTCATCTCGGGCTCCCCTGTCATGCCTCGGGGCATTGAAAAGGGAACTCAGCTGGAAGAGCAAGAAGAATAACCAGGAAGAAATGGAGACAAATCGCCCACCAGGCAGGCATCCAGTCCTAGCTGAGTGTGATACGCCCCCAGATGGAGCGCCACAGCTGGAAGGGAGCTGCAGGGCCCTTTGTGCATTGGGGGCCCCCTCACCCCAGCAGCTGCAGTGAGCTCACTGTGGGACTTTTGGTCATGCGAGGAAAATGCAAGGAGAAATCCCTCATCAGCCGGAGCCCAAAGCAGGGATCTGGAAATCTGAGCAGGGGTGTCACCTCGTCCACTCCCCTCATGCTACAGATGAGGAAACTGAGGGCCGTGGAGGCAGGGTTGCCCAGGATTCCTAAATCGAGATCTGGGAGGACCCTCGGGGGCTCCAGTTCAACTGGGACTCAAAAGAGGCATCTGAAGCACTTAGATGAACCAAGTTACGCCCAGTGAGATTAAGGGACTTGTCCAAGGCTAGGCAATGAGTGAAAGGAGTTGTTAGCAAAGGCAGCACAGTAGTAGAGCAGAGATCAGCAGGCCTTTCCCAGCTCCGGTCAATGACTGCACCATGTTCTCATGGCCAATGGCAGATATCAGCACCCACACAATGGGGTGTGACCCTGGGCAAGTCACTGAACTCCTCAGTGCCACAGGCAACTCTTGAGACTCTAAGTTGCAGAGAAGGAGCCACTTGGATTGGTGGAAGGCATTTCCTCTGCTGGGAATTCCCTCCATCAGTGAAATCACAGTTCTGGTAGACACCTCTATCTCTCCATCGTGATGCGCCCCATTTATATACAATCAATGTGCTAAAAGAGAGGAAATGCAGCATAGAAAGCAGAGTCGGCAAGTCCTGGGTTCCAGTGCTACCCTCTGGGTGCTCCCGGCACTTGCTAAGACTAGTCACTGATGATCGTGTACCAACCTGCATTGGTAGAGGAGTTCCCTCCATCAAGAAATCACAAGTCCAGTCCCCAAACGATGTTAAAGAGAAATGAACGACTCATTCACCTGGAGCTGGGAGGGTATATGTGCCCTGGTCACCCTGCTTGGCCTCTTTTTTTAGATGAGAGGCTGCTGAGGTCCGCTAAGGGTGGCCCAAGGTTACCCAGTAAGGACAGGAGGCCCCCTGATGCCCAGAGCAGCAGGCTTCCCATGGCCTTCCTTCCTTTTGCTTGTGTCCGTTCCTTCATGCTGGTCTCCCAAGGACTTCCGTTACCCAGAGCATTGTTTTGTTTAAGAGGTCAGTGTGTCTGAAAAGCCCAAACCAGCCTTTGTTTCATGCCTTCTCTGGTTCATAGCTTTCACTCACTTCCTCTAGTGCCTCTCTCCAAAGGCCCACGTCATCTGGCCCAACAGGGTTGGCTGTACTTTCAATGACTTTCAAGTTACACGCTGGTCACACTGATATACACTTTCTAATCTAGCTGCTTTTCCTCTTCTTCACTGTTTCTTCCAAGTAGTAAGCCACATGGCTGTGCGTCCCTATGCTTGGCAGAGGCTGCCCACGGTGATGCCGGTGTAGCCCACACCTGCTCCATCACTCCTCACAGTCAGAACAACAGCGGCCTGATGGGAGACACAAAGCTCCCAGCATCACCTCCTCCTTCATGCAGCCTCCCCTGATCCCTCTCCCCATCGGCTCCTGTGGCTCCCCCACAAAATTCCCTGGCATTTGTCTGGTACATATTTCTGTGTGGGCAGCATAAATATTGTCTCCTTCCACAAAATATGTCACTTGACCATCAGGCATTTATTAAGCACTTACCCCATGCCAGGGGTTGGGGATACAAAGTCAGGGGTGACCCAGGCCCTATTCTCAGGGAGGTTACATTCTGACTGGGGGGATTACATGTCTGTATACAGGTATGGACAAGACATATGCAGATCGAGTCCAAGGTAACCTTGGAGGAGATAGCCCAAACAGCTGGGGGAACCAAGAAAGACCCAATGTGGAAGATAGCACTTGAACGGAGGCTTGAAGGAAGTCAGGGTTTCTAAGAAGCAGCAATGAGGAAGAAGAGCACCCTGGACATTGGGGACCACCAGTATAAAGGAAGAGATGCAAGAGGAAGTATTGAATGTATGGAACTGCAAGGTCAGTAGGACTGCACCAGGGAGTAGACAGGGTGAAGTAGGATCTAAGCTGACTGGAAAAGCAGAAAGGGGCCAGACTGAGAATCATCTGAATTGTAAACAGGAGTGGTTATTTTTTTTTTTATTCTAGAGGTAATAGGGAGCCACTGGGATTTGTTGAGTAGGGAGGTGACAACATCAGACTTCTGTTTATCATTTTGGTAGATGTAGGAAGGAGAGATTAGAGTAGAGGGAGGGAGACTAGTTTGGAGGCTACTGCAATAGTCAGTCAGTCAATAAACATTTATTAAGCACCTACTATGTACCTCTCCCAGGGAGAGGTGATAAGAGGCTAAACTTGGTCCATGTCCAAGAGATGGGACACAGACTGGATCTGTGAGGTGAGGGAAAGTGACAAGTCAAAGATGACATGACCGTGGCAAACGTGGGGGACCAGAAGGGCAGTGGTGCCCTCAACGGTGACTGTAAAGGTCAGAAGAGGTTTGTGGGAAAAAGGTAGTGAGTGAGTTCAGTTGGGGGCATGTTGGGATTGAGATACCAGTTCCATGTGTCTCCTGGGCAAGGTGTGATGCTGTGAGCACACAGAGGGACCTAAGGACTGTTCTCTTGTCTTTATCTACATCACAGTAGGTACTTAATAAATGCTTATTGATTGACACCAAGCAAAGGAAATAGCCATATATTTTCCAATGATACAAGTCAGGTCAGCAATCATTTAGGAAGTGCTGAAGTACAAAGCCCTAAGCCAAGTGCTGGGCTGGGCAAGTAAATGAGTGGTTAACAAAGGCTCCATCACTTGGACCTGCATGACCTTGAGCAAGTCACTGAATTTTCAGTTCCCTTGTTTGTAAAATGAGGGGACTGGACTGGAGGACCTATGATACCCCTTCTAGCCCCAGATCTACTGACCCAGGATCCCAGGAGCCTGGCCCTACAGCCAGTTCACAGAACAAACATCAGGCTGTTCATGTTTGCTTCAGTATTACTGGAGATCAGAGAACCAAAGGTTTAGAGCTATATCACCTCACATGTTGTCTAGTCCAACCGTATCCCTTTACAGAGACTTGAAATGATTTGCCCAATGTCACACAGGTCAAAGCGGCAGAACTAAAATTCCAACGCAGGTCTTCTCATTCCAAAGCCTAGTCTTTCCACCACCACATATACTTATTGGCTCCATGGAAAAGTGTTTAGGAGGGAGACTTGTCATCCAGAAGTCCCAGCTCTGAAAAATTATCTGAAGCAATGGGGGAGAGCAAATGAGAGGAAAAGGAAGGGGAGAAGTCAATTTCAATCAAATGACTCTATTCCCGTAGCTGTTCCAAGAACAAGAGCTCAGCTCTGAAGTTTCTTATGCCCAAGATTCCCTAGAGATTTGCAAGGGTGGCTCATTACAGCATAATCAGAGGTACACATCCGAATCCCCTAGACACCAACCACTGAGAGATCAGAGAACCCAAGCAGGGGCCCCCAGCACCTCCTTCAACTAAGGCTGAAAACCTGCCAGAATTCTCCCTACTGCAAAATCTGGCCCCCATCTCATCCTAGGGCCAGGCTCCTCAGGCAGCTAACCTGGAAGGGAAGGTCAAAAGCAGTACTGTGGAGATGAGTTTGAAAGGTAAGCCCCAACAAAAAAAAACAACAAATTTTTTTAAATTAAAAAAAGAAAGGTGAACCCCAAAGGACAGGAGAAGCTTTGGAGCCGGGAGCTCTTCTTACTGAGCAGGTTACCCACAAATTGGCGGGGGGGTGTGGAAAATTATAGGACAAAGCAATGGTGCAAGCACTCTGCAAGGCTGCCCTGGCCTTCCCCTTTAGCATATTTTAAAAAAGATAAACTGGAAATTGCAAAAAAAATCCAAATGTATAAGCTAAATAATGAGATCCACTTACAAAAATTCTCAAGAAATTGGAAATCAATGTGGCTGGTTTTTTAGCAAACGTAGACAGATTGTCTGCCATCAAGCAAATCCTAACTGCTTAGCAAGATCCCTGCCCAGCACCACCACCACCGCCCCCCACCCCGGTCTTCTGCTGCCCACTCCCAGTAGCAAAAGTGACAACAAGAATAATAACTGACATTACGCTGGTGCTTCTCATATACTCTTTTACTTGAGTCTCCCAGCCATTCCGCACAGGAGCTTTTATTATTCTCATTTTACAAAAGAATAAACTGAGACTCAGAGATTCGCCTCCAGTCACACAAGTACCAAGCAGGAGTAGGATTCACACCCAGGTCTCTTCCCCCCATCCCCCGGAGATGCACTCCACCCTTTGCCTCTCCCTCCAAGGGGAGAGAGACTGACTGAACCTATGATCCAGATGGGAGGTGGCAGAGACTTTCTGTTCTTCCCTGATTGGCCTGTATGGGGCACTGCATCACTCCATAGCCTTCTGTCCTTATAACTAGACCCTTGGTATAGAGGGCAGGGCCATAGGTTCTAGAGCCTCCATTTAAGGATGGGCCCAGCATGGTCTTCTCCCCACTTACCACCAACTACAACTCTTTGGGATTTCTTTGGAACCCTCCGCCATGGTCCCTTCCTCCCACCCCACTTCCTTGCAGTTTCTTTTCTATGTCTTTCCCCATTAGACTGTAAGCTCCTAGAGGGTAAGGTCTTTGTTTTAATGTGTATTTGTGTCCCCAGTGCTTAGCACAGTGCCTGGTACAAAGCAGGTGCTTAAGAAATGTTTACTGACTGACTGGCATTTAACATTTTTTTTTTTTTGCAGGGCAATGAGGGTTAAGTGACTTGCTCAGGGTCACACAGCTAGTAAGTGTCTTGTGTCTGAGTCTGGATTTGAACTCAGGTCCTCCTGAATCCAGGGCCCGTGCTTTATCCACTGCACCACCTAACTGCCCCCTGACTGACATTTAATAGGAATAAATGTGTGGAGTCTTAAAATCAGGTTTAAAAAATCAACTTCACAGGCACAAGGGACAGTGACGTGGAGTAAAAAGACCTACAGTTGAACCTGATTTCAAATCCTGCCTCTGGCACTCACTAGCAAGTCATATAATCTCTCCAAGTCTCAGTTTCTTCAGCCATAGAATGGGGAAGAGGATAACAGCACAAACCCCCCCAGGGCAGTTATAAAGATCAAATGAGATAGTGTGTGTCAAACACTCTGCTAATCTTAATTTACACTATCAGGGGTTCATGCACCGTGCCTGTGGAAGACTATGGATGGATCCCTGCTCAAAAAAAAGGTGTGTGGCCTACATTCATAAGTGAAAGAAATGCTCAATTTCAGCTACAAGTTAGTAAAACAAAGATGTCATTTTTCCCATGCATATTCACAGAAATCTACCCATGGACTTTTGGGGAGGGATCTCTGGACCCCCAAACTAAGAACCTCTTCACTAAATAAATATAAGTAGTTGTTATTATAAGATGTGAGAGGCAATGGATATGAACAAGATCTGGATGTTTCCATGGAATGGAAGTGAGATAAGACTGCAAAGGTGGTTGGGAACTGTACTCTGGAGAGCCTTACATGGCAGGCTAAGGACCTTTGAGGATAATTTATCCCAGAGGCAACAGAGGCACTAAACTTTTTTGAGTAGAGGAGAAATAGAGAGAGATTTGTGTTTTAGGGATGTCAACATGGCAGGCATCTGAAGCGTCCACAGCATCAGCAGTGAGGGCACCAGACAGCAGCTTGCTACAATATTCTCGGCAAGAGGTGCTAAGGGTCTGAACTAGGGAACAGGCTATGTTAACACTGAGATGAACTCGGGGTGGGTGTCAAGGGCATCCAGTCATAGGATAATGCCAAAGCTGGTAAACTGGCGGTGCTTTTGACAGAACTGGGAATTCTGGGAAGATCTGTCTCAGACACGTTGAGTTTGAGGTGTAGAGCTGTCCAGACAGACAGAAAGCTCAAGAGAAAGATGAGGGCTGCATGTGTAGGTTTGAGACATCAGCATAGAGATCATTGGTTGAACCAGTGGGAACCAAAGAGGAAAGAACAGAGAGAGAGTTCCCAGGAGAGACTGGGGGATCCCCATCCTCAGTATGTGAGACAAGGATGATGAGCCAGCACAGGAGTCTGAAGAGGGGTGGTGAGGCAGGCAGGAGAACACCTGAGAAAGAATAGATAGGACTGAGGGGAGGGGTGGGGGTGCAGAGGGGCTAAGAACTGTGGAGGTGGGGCCCAAGTCCCTGCAGGATTTCTCAGGCATTCCAGCTATTTGGTCTGCCTCCTCTCTCTAGGGCAAGTGGGGAGGTCTAACCACTCTGCAACATCAGCTGAAGTGGCTTCGAGACAAAACTGGCCAGTCAGTCATGGCTTCATAAGGCCTGAGCCAGCCCAAATGGTCTCTTTTTCTCTTAGATTTCTGTGGTCTCTTCCACTTCCCTCACCTCCCCCAGCTAATCAGTCACCCAATCTTGACAAGTCTCCCTCTGCAAGCTCTCTCCCTACAGCCACCTCCTGGGCACAGACTCTATACCACCCACTGTCACCAGGATAGCAAGAGGACATGAACAAGCCTCCCCACCTCTGCCCTCTCCCTGCTCTGGTCCACCGTCCCCATTCTCTGCAGACTCATCTTCCTCGGGCACAGATGTGGCCATGCCCATCCTCTGTTTAAAACTGTTCAAAGCCCCCTTCCAGGTGACAAGCCTTCCAATGACCTGAAGCCTGCCATTATACCCTCCCCTCACACCCGCTCCTGAGTCTTCCCATAGCTAAATGTTCCTAGTTCCTTAAGTGCACCTTCGAAGGCCTGGTCTCCTCTTCTGGGCATGCTTTGGCTTGTATCAATTCCTATTGCCTCCTTCCTGTGATTCTAAATCAGGCTGGTATTCGAGGCCCTCCCACAACCTCGTACCATCCAGCCTTGCCATGCTTTTATCTTAGGACTGCTCCTCCCCATGCGTTGCCATTCGATAGCTAAATTACATTCCTCCTCCATCATCTCCTGGCATGTGCAAGTGCCAACCAAATGCTTCCTTATGGAATAGCTGATGGCTTCCATGTCTTATGCTTTCCACCCATCCTCTTTTCAAGCCTGGAACATCTTTCCTGGTGCTCCTCTGCCTGATAAAGCCGGACACACCCTCTTGGGTCCTGCTAGACTTGAATCTCATTGGCATTTTTCATGCTTGTTTCTCTTGCTCCTGCTGCTTCACATCTTTTTGCCTCAGTTTGCTCATCTGTAAAATTAGGACATTGGACCCAATGCTCCCTGGGGTCTCCACCCTATGATGCCGCCTGTTTTGCCAATACAATAATATGTGCAAAAGCCCTTTGAACACTATAAAGTGCTAGACTTATGTCCAGAGATGGCGGGGGGGGGGGGGGCCTGCAACTCCATTAGTCTACGGGACTCCCAGCTGAAGAAGCTTCTCCTTCTAATGCAGGTTGGCACCTTCTCTGCGCATTAGTCTTAGAGAACTGACTGTATGCAGAAGCTAGAGAGGTGACTTCCCTAGGTCACACAGCCAGTCTCTATCACAGCCTCTCTGATCCCTACACTACACTGCTTCTTCAGGTATCCAAATGTATGGGACCATAAATGCATTGACTGAGCACCTGCTGCACACAGAAGCCGAGAGTTCAGGAATGGCCCCTCTAAATAGGGACACTTAAAGGAAGCTAAGGGTTCTCCGAGGCACAGCTGAGGGAGGGAGTGCATTTCAGGCATGGGGGTCAGCCTAGACAAAGAATAGGAGGTCAGAAATGGAATTCTGAGTTCAGAGAATAACCTTTAAGCCCGGCTGGTGGGGATATAAACGTGTCAGAAGGGGGATCATAGAAAATTAGCCTAAAAGGCAGCCTGGATCCTGAACATGAAGGGCTTTAAAGGTGAAGCTCTGGATTTCTTTTATCCTAAAAGCAAACAGCAGCCATTGAAGATTCTTGAGTAGAAGTGTGTGACAAGCCCCACGCCTAGGGAAAGTATTTTGGCAGTGGTGTGGAGGATAGAAATTGAAGAGAGAAGACTAGAAGCAGCAGACAAATTAGGAGGCCATTACAATAATTCAAATGAAAGGAGATGTGGTGCCTGGGAGCAGAGGGAGGAAGATAAATGCAGGAGATCTGATGAAGGTCAAGGTAAAGGACTGAGGTTTCTCTTTCTTCTGGGGCCCCCAGTGACCAACAAACCTGTCCCTCACCCAAAGGTACTTTAGAGCATAGAAAGAACTTCTTTTACACTGATGGTGTAGTAGCTCATCAGTTTTCAAGTCCTGCTGCTCTATCTCAGAAATCCATTTCATCTGTCCCTTCTATTCATATCCTGCCTTCGTTCTGGCATGGGCTGGCATTACCTCCTACCTCAAAAACCTCCTAACAGGGCTCCTTTACTCTGCTCTGTCTCAATTCACTTCCATCTTTCATACCAGCCTAATCATCTTTAAATCTAGATCTGATCCCAATCACTCAACTGCTCAAAACCTGACAGTCTTCCTTTTGTCTTCCATACTCTGAGAGGGATATAACCTCATTGATGTGAGGATTCTCACCAAACTACTATCTACCAAGTTAAATTTGGACTCCTCTGTCTGTTGGCCAAGGCCCTCCATATTGCCTCGCTCCGTGGCCAAACAGGACTACCCACTACCACCCTCCAAATATGAGCAATCAAGATACAAAGACAAAAATAACAGCTCCTGCCTGCAAAGTGCTTACATTATACAGGGTGAGACATGTACGTATCTTTTTTTTTTTTTTTGGTAAGGCAATAAGGGTTAAGTGACTTGCCCAAGGTCACACAGCTAGTAAGTGTCAAGTGTCTGAGCCCAGATTTTGAACTCACGCCCTCCTGAATCTAGGGCCGGTGCTTTCTCCACTGTGCCACCTAGATGCCCCCTACATATCTTTTTAATAAAGAGATGCAAAGTCAACTTGGGAGGCAGGGAAGGCATGAGCTGCAGAGGAGACAGGGAGAGGCTCTTGCAGAAAATGGTGTTTGAGTTGTTTTGCAGGAAACTAGAAATTCAAGGAGAGGTGAGGAAGGAAAGCATTAGAGGCTGGGGTCAGCCAGTGCAAAAACAGAGAGATGAGAGCTGGAGTGGTATGTGATGGGCAACAAGGCCAATGTGGCTGGATAGGAGAATTCGGGGAGGGGAATCACATGTAATAAAGCAAGGAAAGTGGGAAGGAACAAGGTTGTGAAGATTTCTCTATGCCAGCTGATATTTGATCCTACAAATTACAAGAAACCACTGGACTTTATTTGTACCCTCCCCCCACCGGATTTTCTTGCTGCTGTGTCTTCATGGATGCTATTTCCTTTGCTTAGGGTGCCCTTCCCCCAATTCCACCTATTAAATTCCCACTTTCCTTTTCAAACCCTTCTCCAATACTGTCTCTTCTCCAAGTTTCTCTTCCTTTCTCTCAAGAGCACTTGTGCCTTCCCCATGCCTTAACTGTAAGCCCACGATAGGCTAGAAAGCTCCATGAGAGTAGCTGTGGGGTCCTAGCTTGACTGTCTATCTGCCCCAGGGCCAGTGGGAATGTCCCAAACAAAGTGAGGCCTTAATGGATGTTGGCTGACCTGCTGCTAAACTGATTTAACAGTGAACAGAGAAGAGAGAATTCTATGTAATCTTTTACATTGGTCACTTCCAATTTGTCTTACAGGATTTCCGAAAGAAATAGAATCCACCCAAATCTACTAAAACAGGAAGACATTCTGAGCATGATCTGATGGGCTCTGAATGAATCAGAAGGCAATTCAAGATTGCATGGGGGGCAGCTAGATGGTGCAGTGGATAAAGCACTGGCCCTGGATTCAGGAGGACTTGAGTTCAAAGCCAGCCTCAGACATTTGACACTTACTAGCTGGGTGACCCTGGGTAAGTCACTTAACCCCAATTGCCTCACTAAAAAAAAAAAAAAGATTGCACGGGGTAGAAGAGCCTCAAGATCATCCATATGAAACACTAAGGACCCTCAGAGGGCTTTTACTTTAACCTATGCCTGAACAAGAATGTTCTCTCTAGCATTTTGAGCAAGTGATCCTCCAGGCTGGACCTGAAGATCTACAATAAAGGGCAGTCCACAACCTCCTGAAGCAGCCCAAACTACTGCTGAACAGCTCTGATTACAGGGAAGCTTTGTCTTATCTCAAATATAAATTCTCCTCTTTAAAATTATTACCCATTGTTGCTAGTTCTGAGGCAAAGCAAAACCAACCTAATCTCACTTCTCCATAAGAGGCCTTTAAACACCTGAAGATATCCATCATACACTCTCTTAAGCCTTCTCTTCTCCAGGCTAAACAGCTCCACTTCATGGCAAGATATCAAGGCCAATCATCATCCTTCCTGTCTTTGCCTGGATGTTCTCCAGATTATCAACATCCTTTCTCAATTCTGATGCCCAGGTCAGAATCAATCCCTGAGATGTGGTCTGAGCAGGCCAAGGCACCATGCAGCCCATCCCTTTCCTAGTCCTGGACACAATGTTTCTCTTAATGAGGCTTGAGATTGAAGTACTATCACACTGTTGACTCATATCATTGAGCTCATAACCCACCCCATCATTTTCAGACAAAGAGCATCTGGTGTCATCTCCTGCCCCCAGTCTTTTATGAGTGAAACTGACTTTGGTCGCTCTAGTGTCAGACTAAGACTAATGAAAGGATGGCTGCCACTTTCAGCTTTGTAGGAACTAGAAATGTGGCTGATACTTTCTATGGCCCCACACAAGTTATTGATTAAAATCACTCAGGATCAAGAAGGGATGCCTGGGACATTCCACTAGAGACTCCCCTCCAGGAAAAGTCTACCCATTACTGACAATGCTGGGCCCAGTAACAACCAGTTCTGAATTCACCTCACTCTACCACTGCCGTCCAGTGAGCATCTTCCCACCTTGTCACAACATGGGCAGGAGAAACTTGGTCAAAAATTTTACTGAAATCTAAACACACTGTGTTGAAATCACTGCTGTAATACACCCTACTTTGCATGCTACTGATCTACTAAATATATGACCTTAGGTTCATCCCACATAATCTGTCCTTGAGGAAGCTTCCAACCTCCCTAATAATACGTTCTAGAACAAAACCAGGGCTTCAAGTCAGGTCCCCTGTATTCTAGGGGTATTGACTCTATACTCTACAACCTTTTTGGAAAATGAAAACAGCCTGTGCCCTTTTCCCAGCCTGGGGCACCCCTTCTGGTAGCATGATTTTTTAAAGACCATGGACAGCAGTTCAATTATATCTGCCAGTTCTTTGGGCAAAGAACTAATTTATTTAATGAAAATCAATTCTTCACTGTGGATTCGAAGGGTATAGTTCATGGAGATTTTCTGTTGACAAAATGCTGAATAAGCCAACTTTTACCATAATGAGAGTTACCAAGGAACAGAGGTTAAAATTATATTTCTCATGGGAGTCCTGGAGAATCTGAACCCATATACATGTGTTTGTGGTGTGGAATACTGGGGAGTGGGAAACAGTCAAATGTCAATCAGGTACCTGAGGCTCAGGAGCTTGAAAATCTAACAACTGTCAGATATTCAGACAGAGACAGTTCATTGACCTAGTATCACAGAAGCCTAGACCCCTGATCTCATTTTACAGATGAGGCAAACTGAGGCTAAGAGAGGTTCAGTATCTTGACCAAGGTCACACACATTTCAGATGACCTTGTACACATCATTTTGCCTTAGTGGGTCTCCATTTTTATAGAAAGGGGGGATGGACTAGGGAGTCTCAAAGGTCCATTTTCAGTTTTATATGTCTAATGACATGACCCAATAACAGAATCAAAGAAGCTCAGAATTGGAAGAGGGCTGGGAGGGTACCTAGTCTAAAATGTGCCTGAGAGCGAACACCCTCTATAACACACTCAACTTTTACTCAAGGTTCTCTAGTGACAGAGGGCAGGGTGGGGATCTACCACCTCCAAACAGAGTCCATTCCATCTTTCAAAAGCACTAATTGTTAGAAAACTATTTTTGTGGCATCAAGATGAACTCTGTCTCTCTGATCCTTTAACCCATTCCTCTTAACTCTGCCCCCTGGGTCCAAACAGAACATGTCGAATCTTGCTTCCACATAACAGACCTTCAGATATTTCAAGGACAGTCTTGTGTGTCCTCTAAGTGTTGAATTAATCATTTTCTAGACCCCAAATTATTAAATTCTGGGATGATGATGGAAGGCATAGTTAACTCTGTACAGTATGGTGATACATACAGCAACTTTGTTATAACCTTGTTAAATATGTGTGTGTGTGTGTTTGTGTGTGTGTGTATAATGGTCATCTAATTATTAAAAACTAAACTGTAACAGGAATATATTGTAGCCTCTTTCTTTTTCTGCTTCATTGAAATGCTTATTTAAATTGACAGCAAAATAAAATTTAATTTAAAAAAGAAAGAACCATTTCCTAAATCTCCATTCCTCTCAAAAAGCCAAAAACAGTCAACAGACAAGGCATTCAGTGCTATCTCCATTTCCTCTCCTCCAAAGTCTAGGCACCCCTGTAGCTGTTGTTGCCTGCCCCTTGTTAATGTGGCCATGCTTATTTCCACCCAGATAATCTTCCTTTGGAGACCCCACTTTCTGCAACTGTTGGGAGAGGCATTTCCCACTGCATCCACGTTCTCCAGAGAATTGATGGTGATGAGCGTAAGCAGCAGAAAACCACACGTGTAAGTGAAACATGATTTTCACTGGCCAAAATACAGCCCCAGAACACTCAGGCTTCACTATTTGACAGGCATAAATAACAAATATAAGGATTCTGCTAGGTGAGTAGAGAATATTGACTTGTCTTTGCATCTAAGCAATTTTATTTGTAACTAAGTAAGAGAGAATATTGAGCATGTACCATGTTGCCTAAACCCTTAGTTAGATAAGCACAAAGTCCGGTTGTCTCTAATCAGGTAGAGGTTAAAAAGAAAAGACCTAATCTTAGCCTGGGGGACTCTGTCTGGCTCGCCTTACCAAGAAGTTGTGACTATGACTAAAGAGATGTCAACCCGACCTTATCAAGGAGAGGTTTTAGTCACTTTCTCCCAACAGACTGAAACTGAGAAGACTGGGCTAACAGCAGATGATGCTTAAAAAAATAAAAACAAAAACCCAGTACCTCAAGGTAAAGGTACACACAGGTGAAATCTAAATAAATCTAATAAGCTTTGGCATAGCAATGCACCTAGTAGAGACACCTCACCCAAAAGAGGATTGAGCCTAATGATATTGCCAGAAGTCAATGAGAGTTGCATCACCTCAGAGGCATGAGCTGCCCTTCTACACATACTTCCCATATGTGGGTTCCTAAAGGATTACCCCCATGCCTGCTCACTCCCCCCACTGATGACGTATATTTTAGGAGATCATGCTCTTAATTTATGGGGCAAGAGGAATATTTTACTGCAGATCTTTTTACTATGATCTTTCATCAAATTCTTTGGCTTTAAACTATATCCTCTCGCTAACTAGAAAAATTAAATACATTGGTAGAGGCTCATGAGTTGTTTTCTATGGATGTGGACCAAGAGAGGACCAAGAGGAGCTAGCTATTCTGGAGACCCAGTGGATGAGAGGCAGTGCCACTGGTGCTATTCAAACAAGAAATTAGACATTAGAAAAATATATGTCCAGAAAATGAGTTCCATCAGTTACAAGTTCAGATCGAGGAACAACCAATGCACAGTCCACTGGCCATGAGGTGAAGATAACATGAGAAAGGTTGGGTGTAAGACCTGTAGTAGACTTATAGGGAATCACACAGGACAGAATAACAGCAGTGAGCTGCAATCTACATGGAATACTGAATGGGGAGGAAGAATAGGGAAGACAGAGGCCCTAATTTTTAAGCTGCAAGACTTCCATTACCAACTCCACTGGTGACTCATGGTGTGACCTTGGATAAGTCATTTACCTCATCAGCTTACGGTAAGAATACATTAATATCTGTAAAGGGAAAAATACACACACACATGCTATTTAAGTGTGCATCAGCACTAAACTTGGGAGAAAGTACTTTTCTAGATTGAAATTTGGCATCCTGGGTCTGAGGCTCTGAGCAAATTCATTTTCCCAACTATGAAAACACTTATTTTGGCTGCTTTTTAATTAGATGAGTGAGAAGAAATATGTGTTCATCAATTTAAGATGTTTCTTGGCACTAGGAACCCAAAGAAAGTTTAGGTTTCCGAAAAATCTGGCAAACAATTAGCCCCTAATCACTTTGCCTTGATACCTTCTCAGACATCTTAAATGAGAATGACATCATCATCTTAGTTTTATTTATTTCTGAGGGAGCTGACAAAACAAAACTTAAGAAGACATTGCCATGCCCAACTCAAAGGAATGGGCATTCAACTAAGAAAACACGGGCATTTCTCTTGAAATAACTTGGGAATAATAACCAAAGCAGCCACCTTGCCCCTTATCCACATTTTCTTCTCCTTCTCTCAACACATTATGACTCACAGAGGGGCTATGAATTCATGATGCCCTGTGCCCTCTGCCAAGAAGCAACTCAACAAAGACAGCCGGGAGAAGACACTGCAAAAAGCCAAACTGACTCTTGGTGGAACCAGATGGAACATCACTCTTCAGAAAGAATAAAGGAAAAGTGATTTAAATTGTAGAGTAGCTTCAAAGGGATGCAGGACTCAAATGTGTTTTCAAAGAAATGGGGGAATTATGGAGGGAAAGAGCGGGGGGAGTCATGTGAGTTTCTGTTCTAGCTGAAGGAAAGCCTCACTCCTTGGTAGGAGCTGGTGGATTTAGCATAAGAGACTGGCACACACCTTGATAGTGCCATACAGACACCAGAACAAAGGAAGTGTTTGAGCAGGTACTGGCATGGATGCCAGGGAGGGTATGCCTGCACTGAGAATGTTGTCAAGCCCCTTTTCAAGGTCCTTTGCAGAGCTAAGATTGTGATGCTAAAAGATTTGCTGCACCATCCCCCGATATTGCTGTTGCTAGATCCTTCCCTGACCTCCACTGCACACATAATGCAATTCAATTCTACAAATCATTTATTAAATTTCTTCTTTCTTCCTCCCTTCACCCTCCCTCCCTCAATCGGTGTGGGCATGTAAGGACTTGCCAGAATATATCACTTACTTTCACCGTACAGAGAGTGAAGATGAAGAGGAGACTTTTTGATCCATGAGTTATTCTTGACCTAAAGACTGATCTACATGAAGGGGGCCAAGTGGAAGGACTGGGCCCCTGAAGGTCACCTGGCCCAGAGCAGAGCAGCAGCACAGAACCATTGTGAAAACACTGAATTCTTGTCTGGATACTGCTATTCTACTCCTAGCTAGCTATGTGACATCTCTGGGCCTTGGTTCTATACACAGTGAAAAAAAGTTACGGCTGTTATCTCCCTCTTCTGTATCCCTCTGGACTCCAGACTTCAGTGACCTGCCTCCCATAGAACTAATGGAGAAACAAAAACAAGCTGATCCTCTTAAATCCTAAGCAACGATAGTAAACAATATTCACACAATGCTCTGTAGCTTATAGCAATGATAGCCTTGGGACTTTGGTAGCACAAACATTAGCATCCTATTTCATAAATCAGGAAACTGAGCCCTAGGGAGATGAAATGACTTGCTGATGGTCTGTATTCCTAGGTCATCCGTGTTTTACAAATCATCCCCTCTCAACCAGGAAAACTGAAATCACGCAACCAGTGAAGCTGGGGGGGGGGGGGGCGGCAGGAACTACATTTCATAAAATCAGGACAAGGATGCAGATGGGCGACATGACCTTGGAGACCAACAGCCAGATACCAAAAGAAGGGATGCCTTATAGGCAGAAATCATTTTCAAGTGAACCTATTACTTTGGGAGGTAGTGTGGTGCGATGGAAAGAACACTGAATGTAGAGCCAAAAGGCCTGGGTTTGAATCCTGGCTCTTCCATTTATTCCCTGTGTGACAGTGGAAAAGTCACTTGACTTCTCTAGGACCTGGTTTCCTCTTCTGTAAAGCTGGGAAATGGAGAAGATGACCTCTTAATCTACCTCTAAGATCCTCCATAGCCTGGCTTCCCTAGGTGAGAGATCGGAGGCTCACAAACCTATAACTGGAGAGCCCCAGAAGTCACCTCGCCCAACCCTCTCACTTCAAAGATGAAGAAACTGGAGCCCAAAGAGGCTAAGTAACTTGCCCAAGGTCCACAAATCATAACAGATCCCCAATTGGAAAGCAGACAGTCTGACTCTAAAGCCCTGTACTGCCTCAGGTAAGATCTCAAGGAGCTCCCAGGAAAGATGCAAAGACACATTCCAAACATGAAAAGATGCACAACACTAGGCTGCATCAAAACACCATGCATGATCCAAGGCCAAGAGGTTCCGAGGAGGCTGGATGGGTCAGCTGAATGGAGAAGGGGCTTGAGCTAAACTCTGAACCCTGAATAGGCAGCAGAGAAATGGGGTGGAAAGGAGAGGCATTCCATGTACAGAGAGGAGTGTGAGCACCAAGACAGAAAGGTCCAGGGCAATCTAGGAGATGAAAAGTAGACTGCTGGAAGACAAGATTCTTGTTGGGGAGGTTAGAGAGAGATTGCGATCAAGCTGTGGAAGGTTCCAAACTCAAGGCAAAGCCATCTGAAATTAATTCAATAAGCAACAGGTAGCCACAAAAGCAAAGCAGGCAGACACAAGGTATTTTATTAAATTCAACAACTACTAAGTTATTGTAAAATATTGTAAGTTTTATATATATGAATATAATAGGATGTGTAGTTACATGTGTTATAATACAAATATGTATGTAACATGTATAATATATTGTAATATAATATATTTAAAATATGCCATAATAGTACTTAATAAGCCCTATTCAGTACTTATTATGTACAAGGTGCTGGGAACACAACTATGAAAAGCCACATGGTTCCTGCACTCATGAAGTTTATAATATAGATGAAGAAACAACATGTGCACAAATCATTAGAATTCCAATTTTTAAAATTATTAAGGTAAATAGAGGTCAAATTGAGTGGCCTGAGAGACTCACTGAGGGCAGGTTCATGTCTAGCTAAAGAGATCAAACAAAAGGCAATGGGGGAGATAGAGCCTCAACTAAACCTCTAAAGAAGAGGATGGCAGCCCATGGTGAATAGGGAGGGGCAAGGGAAGGAAGAATGATGGGCACAAAGATGCCAAGGCAGAAAAGGGAATGATAAGATCCAGGAGAATAAGCAGTCCCATTGTGCTCAAAGCTATTGAGGAAGGGAGGAATCACACTATGGAAGTTCTTGAATATTAAATCAAGAAATTTGTATTCTCTTCAGCAGAATGAAAGTTCTGGGGAATGGGTGGGGAAATGATGCCCTCAGATCTACTTGGCAACATTATGGAGGATAGGTTGCAAAAGGGAAAGAATGGAAGCAGACAGATCCACAAAGAAGCTAATATGATATTACAAATAAGAAGTGACCTAGGGGGAGGTAATTTAGGGAGATTAATTCTGGGAATGGTTTACAGGATAGGCTGAAAGGGGGACAATTTGGAGATAGAAACACTAGATAGGTAGCTATTGCAATGCTTTACACAGAATGTCAACTCACTGGTCTTGATTTATGGAACTCATTATCTCCAAGGTGGTGGAGAATGAAAATAGAGGCCCCAGAAGGTTTCAGATAAACTCCTGGGTAACAAAGTCATCTTGGTTCATTAAGAGAAGCTGCTGATGTTTAGCTATGCCCCTCACCTTCACAATCTGAATCATGGAGGGAAGCCACATACCCCTTGGTAGCCACAACTCACTGTTGTAGTCAGGCTACTGAGCTCGAAGTGATGGGCTGACCTGAGGTAAAACTTCTTAGGTTCTCCAGGATCAGCTCCCAAGGCCTCATATTCCAAATTTACATTGAGCAGCATGGAAAGAGTGCAGGATCCGGGGTACAAGAATGTCAGTTCAATTACAGTTCTGCTGCTAACTACCTGGGCAGCCTTGGCAAAGTCACTTCACTTCTCTAGGATTCCATTTCTTTAGGTATTTTCAAATTAGGGGTTGGTCTCCATCACCTCTACTGCTCCTTCCTGCTCTGAATCTATGAATCTAAATTTATACCACTTATCCATTGGCACTAAATCCTAGCTTCTTCAGTCAACAGTCAATAAGCATTTATTAAGCACCTACTATGCACTAAGCATTATGCTGAATGCTAGGAAAATGAAGAAAGGCAAAAGATAGTCTGCTCAAGGAACTCACAGCCTTTCACATAAAAATTAACCTAATTATCTAATCAGCAGAACAAAGGGATAAAAGGCCTCATAATATATTGTATTAGGAAGCTTGGTGAAGCAGTGCATAGAGCATTGGGTCTAAAGGCAGGAAGATCTGAATTCAAATCCAGCTTCAAAAACTTACTAGCTGTGTGACCCTGAGCAAATCCCTTAATCTCTCCCAGCCTCAACTATACAGTTGAGTTTCCTCAACAATATCACCTACCTCCCAGGGCTGTTGTGGAGATCAAATGAGATAATATTTATTAAGTGTTTAGCACAATGTCTGAAACATATTAGATGCCTAACAAATGCTTATTCTGCTCACCCCTTCTCTCAGGAAGGTCGATATTCTTACCCCAAACTGGAATCTTCCTTTCAATAGAGACATATTTAGGATTCCTTCTGTACCATGGAATAAATGAATGAATGAATGAATGAATGAATGAATGAATGAATGAATGAACGAATGAATGCTATGCATTCAATAAATAGCACAACCTCAGCAACAGTAACATTGTGTGATGATCAACTGTGATAGACTTGGCTCTTCTCAGCAGTACAATGACCCAAGACAATTCCAAAGGACTCATGATGGAAAATGTTCTCCACATGCAGAAAAAAGAATTGTGGATTCTGAATTCAGATTGAACCAGACTGTTTCTATATTTTTGTTGTTTTTTTCTCTTTTTTGAGGTTTTTCTCTTTTGTTCTGATTCTTTTTTCACAACATGACTAATGCAGAGAAGTGTTTATAGTGATTGTACATATATAGCCTATATCAGATTGCTTTCTGTTTTGGGGAGGGGGGAGGGAAGGGAGGGAGGGAGAAAAATTTGGAACTAAACGTCTTGTGAAAACAAATGTTGAAAGCTGTTTTTACGTGTAACTGGAAAATAATAAAAATGATTTTATGATGAAAAAAATAAATAAATAGTGTGCCCTTTTCTTTCCTTCTGAATCTCTTCTCCATTGACATACAAATACCATCTTCCCTGGAGTTGCACAGAGTGAGGATGGAGGTCTAGATGCCTTCTTGTTTAAAAGTCCCAAATTATCTATGAGTAAAAGTGACAATCTACTCAACTCATGGATCTTGATACCACACTTATAAAGTAGTATACTGTCTCAGGAGCAGGCCTAGCCCATTGTTCCTCAATTTCCTTCTCACAAGAGAGAAGTGTGAATTACTACATTTTATATTCTTCATAAAATTAGCTAAATTATGGAACTCTTACCTTATAGCCTGCTGGTCTACCAACAGGAACCATAGTGACAAAAAGATGGACTGGGTCAGTGCTTACTTCAGTTCATTGCTGTTTTCATTGACTTTGGGACTAAAGCATTTAATGAAAGCAGTCACACAAAGAATGAGTAGGAGATGCCAAATTCAGGATTTGAACCCAGGTCCTCCTGACTCCAAGTCCATTGCTGTTCCCACCAAACAAAGCTGCTTGAATAAATGACATCCAGTCTAATCCTTTAAAAAAAGTTAGAAAGTGAAGGGGAAAGCTACCTAATAACAGACCAGCATCCATTTCCTTTTAAAAAAAGAAAAAGAAAAACATAGAGAAATAGGAGGGGTTCTGGAAGATTGAACACTGGTGAATTTCATTCCAATTTCAAAAAAGGAGAAGAAGACAGATTCTCCCAAGCATAGGCTGGTGGGCTTGATTTAAATTTCTGGCCATTCTAGAATGCATCATATTAAAGGGATCGGCTATGAGTATTTTAAAAAGGAGAGCAGTGATCATAAAGAACCAATATGGATTTTCCAAGTACAATTCATATCCATTTAAATTTATTTTTGACAGGGTCACTAGGCCAATAGATCAGTGAGATGGCATCAATCTATAGTAATAGTATTTCTGAATCTCAGGAAGCCATTTGATGAAATCCATCTTGGCATAAGGTGGAGAGATGCATGTTAGAGGGTAGTGCAGTTAGGCGAACTCAAGACTGGCCAAATGACTAACCACAAAGAAGAGTGACTGATGGGATGATGTCAGCATGAAGGGAGGCCTCCGGGGACTGCTTCAGGGAACTATCCTTCACCCTATTTTTGTCAACATTTTTATCAGCAACTTAGATGAGGAAAGAGATGTATTGTTGTCAAATCTGCCAATGACACCAAACTAGAAGTAATTACACATGTTGGATAACAGAAAGCAGAGGGCAAAAAAGTCTTAAGATGTATGTCTTTGGATCAAATCCAGTAAAGTTTAGTAGAAATAAATATAAGTATACACTTGGGTTTAAAATATCAATTGCAGGGGGCGCAGCTAGGTGGCACAGTGGACAAAGCACTGGCCCTGGATTCAGGAGGACCTGAGTTCAAATCCAGCCTCAGACACAGCACATTCTAGCTGTGTGGCCCTGAGCAAGTCACTTAACCCTCATTGCCCTGGAAAAAAAATAATCAAATTTTATATATAAATTTTACATATACAGAAAATGAAAGGCATTGCTAAACAGTCATTCTGGTGATTAAGCTTCAGAGTTTCAATGGATACATCAAGTTCAGTGTGTGTCAACAGTCTGACATGGCAATCAACAGAGCTAATGCCATCTCATACTGTACTAAAAGAAGCCAGTGCCCAGAATAAGGGAGACAAGAGCCCTGCTGTCCTCTGCCTCGGCCAGGCCTCATCTAAAGTATCATGTTCTGTTCCAGGCACCACATTTTAGGAAGGATACTGACAAGCTGGCACCTCTCCAAAGTGAGGCAATCAGGATTACAAGGGGATCTGAAACCATGTGATTAAAAGATTGACTTGAAGGAACTAGCATCTGGAGAAGAGGAGATCTGGGGGCAAGGGGAAACAAATGAGTCCCTTCAAATATTTAAAGGGCTATCATGTGGATTACATATGTATCCTTTGGCCCCAGACTGGCACAGAGACATTACTGAGAGTAAGATTTCAAATGTATTTCGGGGAAAATACTTTTTTCTAATAATTAGACGTATGCAACTAGAAGATTCAACAATCCTGGAAGTCTTCAAGCAGAGGATGAATGAACACAGGCTTGGAATGCTTTGGGGAGGGATGCACTGAAAGCTATGAGACTCTTTCCTACTGATATTCTATGGTTCTAGGATATCGAACAAAGCTATAGGTAAAAATCAAGCTTTATCTCATGAGTTCTGAAGGAAAAATTAAAGAGAAAAATAAAAGGAGAGGGGAAAAACAATAGGTAACATTTATTTACCATTCTGAAGTTTGCAAAGCACTTTACATATGTTCATTTAATCTTCACAACAACCCTGGGAAGTAAGAGTTATTATTATCCCCATTTTAGAGTTGAGGAAACTGAGGTAAACAGAGGTTAAGTGACTTGCCTGGGGTCACACACCTAGTTGGTATCTGAAGCTGGATTTGAACTCAGGTCTTCTTGACCCCAAGTCCTCAGCTCTATCTATCTAGCCACCTCAGAGGAGGAAAAATGAAAGAAAAAGAAGAGGACCAGAAGAAAGAAAAGAGAGAAAATCAGATCAAGAAGCATTTATTATATGTCTGCTGTGTGCAAAACCTCCTCTAAAGTCTTAATCTGGGCACATGGGTAAGTAACCTCCTGGGTGCTCAAAGGTTTTCCAGAGTAGGGCAAGCTCTGGCAGGGTTGGGCTGGGTTAAACGCTCGGAGGATGCCCAGAGGGGCTGTCTCTGCCTGCATTCAGCACTAACCGGGCTTCTTCAGTGAGACTCATCCTGCAGAGTTGGGTAGGGATGGGGATGTGGGTTCCTACTGGACCCTCATTTGTTACAGTGTGTGGGCGCTGCAGGCTATGGTGGTGGCCAGAGTGTCCCATCAGCCTGCCAAGCACAATACCAGGCTGTTGCCAAAAGGGAAGAAAAGGTGGGACCCGAGGATGGAGGAGAAGGAGAGGGCAAGAGTGAGAGAGAAGAGGCTGTACATGGCGACTGCTCAGTTCCTTTGATGGAAGGCAAAGAGGATTTGGTTATTTGATGAGCTGACTCCCATTCTATCTGCTGGCTGCACAATCTTCTGTAATCCTCCCAGGGCTGATTCACTCCCTCTGAGCTCTCCTCCAGTGCTCTCATGACAGAAGGGTCTGGGGAGGCCCTGAGCAGGGAGGCAGTGTTGGAAGGGCAGCCACCCCGGGGCAGGTTCTGGGGGAAAGAGCCCCAAGGAGCCCAGACACAGTCATGCCCTGACATTCCCAGCACTGCCAA
This sequence comes from Dromiciops gliroides, assembly GCF_019393635.1. NCBI lineage: Eukaryota > Metazoa > Chordata > Mammalia > Microbiotheria > Microbiotheriidae > Dromiciops > Dromiciops gliroides. Next base: position 753,431,497 of record NC_057861.1, read on the forward strand.
GGAAATGGAAATTGGGCTCGAAAATATGGAAGGTAAAATCTCATCGAGGGTCCAATGGAAACACACACCAGTCCTCAGGGGGCTAGTGCCCAGCTCACAAGATACTGCTGCCAAAGAGATAGTCGTCCTAGACTCCTTCTCCATCCGGGCCCATCCCCGCCTTCAAGACTTGCTCTAATTCACCTCCTCCAGAAGCCTTCCATGGTTAACTCCACATTGGGGGAGGGGAGGGCAGTCCAGATTTGTGATCTCCATCAGGGTGGGGAATCCCCAGTGTGAAAATTCCCTCTCTATTGATCCACATCAGACAACTCTGTTTAATGTATCATTTGGGAGAATTGCCTGGAGACACTGAGAAGCAGATAACTTAGCTAGGGTCACACATTTCGTAAGCGTCTGAGGCCAAACTTGAACTCAGGTCTTTCTGGCTCCAGGCCCAGCACTCCATGTTCCCTGGTGCCCTCCAGCTGCCTCTGAAGGCATAATAAAGGCTAGCTTGTGCTAGAGAACTAACGCCACAGGGCATAACAGTAGAAAATGATGAACAAGAAGGAAAAGCCCAGAAACAGAGCAGCATAGCCCCCTAATTTTATTACATCAATTTACGTCCTTATCTCATCCCTTCTCATCTCCCTTGCTAGGATCAGTTGATTGACTGATTTCATCTTGGCAGCCCCTGAAGCCTTAGGACGACACTGGGCACACAGCAGGAGCCTGATAAATGCTACATTGACAAGTCATGCCGAAAATGGTTGGCTATGAAGGGCACTCTCAACCTGAGGGTCTGTGAATTTGTTTTTAGCAACTATTCTGATTGCTCTATTTTAATATAATGAGCTTCCTTTGCTATTTGATTTGATGCATTTTATTTTTTTTATTTGATACATTTAAAAACATAATTCTGAGAAGAGATTCATAGGCTTCACCAGAGTCCCCAGGGGGGTCTAGGATGCAAAGAAGGTTGGGGACTCCCGTTCTATAAGCATTTCACTCCTAGGGTTCTTTAGAAATCAAGAGCATTCATGAAAACACCACTGGACTAAAGTCACTGATTCAGAGTGGAGAAGATCATAGGATTATACATTTCAAGATGGGAGGCACCTCAGAAGTCATCCACTCCAACCTGATCATCTTCCAGATTAGAAAACTAAGGCCCAGAGAGATCTAAAGGATTTACACGGAGTCAATGAGGTATTAGGTGGAAGTGGTAGAATTTGAATTCAGGGTCTTCAATACCCAATACAATACTCTTTCCACTGTGCCCAGGCAGAAAGAACTAGGTCTACTCCCAGCCCTCCCCCTAATTTGCTGTAGAACCTGGACAAATCACTTATCCTCTCTGGACCTCAGTTTGCCTACATATACTATATGAATAATCCCTGCTCTACTTAGCTCACTTGGCTATTAGAAGAATTAAAGTAAGATAATAATGTGGTGTCATTGTGCTTTTTAAAGCAAATAAATGACCCCATAAAGTGCTTGTTGGCCAAGAAACAGGCTGGAAGGTCTTGCTGGGGAGATGATCCCCTTGTTACAAAACCATGGGCACTGGGGGCTTTTCCACTCAGTGTAAGGATCCTCTGGGGACAGAAGGAAAAAGGACAAAGGACACTGGGGAAAAGCCAGCCAAACCACAGCAGGCACTGAGAGCCAATGGATAATTTCTTTTACTTTACCGGCCAGATGCTGTCAGATCCTGGGATGACAGAATCCTGGGACAAAAGGCCTTTAATCAGCTCTAAAGAGACTGTAGATTCAGGGTCACAAGCAGTTACCCAGAGACCCAAGTGAAAAAAGCAGACCTTAAAAGAAAGCCAAAAAACATTGACCTCAGCTCTCATCAGATCCTTGGGTATTCAGTGACCTGATCGGCATCTGTTAATTAAATAGCAAGCAAGCAAAAGGGATTTTTATTTTGCAAATAATCCAAGGCTTTAATCCACCATCTGAAATCTGGCCCCAGGCTCCCATGAACAGAGGGCCAGCGATCAGGTGGACATCCCGAAGGGCCAAGGCTCAAGATTCCAGAGCCAAGTCATAGAGGCCCCCAGGGACCCTCTCTCCAACATGATACCAGAGTACTTGTGACCTTTCACGGTTGAATAGTGGCTCTGGATGAATTACAAGTGCCTCTCAGGGTCTCAGACCAGGAGCAGCCCTCCCCAACTGGCTGCTGGAGCAACCCTAGCTCGGATGGCCCAATAGCCAATACAAATACCTGTCATGATCCCTACAAATCAGATTCCCTTATCTCCCCACCCCCATGCCTCCCTTCCCCCTCATCAAGCCAAGGACCATTCTTCTCTTTGCCCGCATCATCCATCCACCTGAGCATGTGCTGTCACTTGGCCCGGGCTGATTTCCTCAAAGTGGGTATAATCACTTTACAAGAAGGGCAAGTGAGACAGAGTGTGATGAGCCACGAAGGCCAGGCAGAAGAAGAATTTCAACAGTATCCCCACCTTCCTCTCTCACATCTCCCCCCACCCACCACCACCAACACTGTTTGAACCTGGCTCCTGAAGTGTGGCCACTCTTCAAAAATAATCACCAGAATTAGCCTCAGCTTAGTCGTGGTCAACAAACAGGAGATTTTGAACCAGTGGGGACTTTAAGGTCAGCCTTTGCAAGCCTCTACCTTGTTCCTTGATCCCAAAGTTCCTTTTCCCCCATTTCTAAATAAAGAACACTATGACCTTTCTAGTTGTCAGAGGCAGTGAATTATTGCTGTGCTATGACAGGCCTAGCAGAAGACTCCTGGGAGCTCTATCTATGAAAGCCTCACTTACCTAACTCTTCCACGAACCTGCTCCCAATCCAGGCCTGTGACAAGGATGGAGACGCAGCCTGGCCTCATTCTTATTACATAAACTTTCTTATTTTTTTAAAGGAAGGCTGTCCCTTCAATTTCTGGGCAATTCTCCTGGGATTTTCCCACTCTCTCCTTAGAGTAGGGGCATTGTCCTACAGGAGGCTGGAGAGGCCTCTGGATTGCCAGGCCCCTGGATGGAGTTTCTGGGGCCTCCTATGGCTACACTTTTACCCAAACTGGAAAAGAGTTTTAAAAAAAAAAAACAGCCCATGGATTATCCTACATCCCAAGTAACCAGGCAGATGAACGACTGTTCCAAGGAGAAGAAGGAAGGAGTCTCATCTTGGGTTTCTTGCTACTATTACCACAGGGGACAGTGAATTCTAGAACCTTCTTTTCCCACGGGTATCTTCATGGTAAATAGAAACTTCTCTTCTTTTCATCCTGTTTCTACCTGATTAAGGATCAATTAATATCCAGGAAGCTATTTATGATGACCCCAGCCCACTGGGATGTCTGAAGCCCTAAAGATTACACTACACGATCTGGTGCAGTATTAATTATATCTGGGACTGGTGCCTAAAATGTCATTGAGGAACATGCACTCTGACTCAAAAAGAACAGGGGTTCCTTCCCTTATTTAAGCCACAGAAGGTGCAAAGCCAGGGAAGCAACCCCTTCCAAGCATCTGCTGGTGATTCGTCAGTGGGGCAGGTGAGGATGATGGGACTGCTTCATTCTCACACTGCACTCACCCCTCCCCATCCAAGGTGTTAACAAATGAATGAGCTATTCCACTTTTAGCTAGTTGGTTGTACCCCTGACCTCTGCCCTTATGGGTGGGTAACTTCAGGACACTGCAAGCCCCAAATTGCCTGAAACCAAGTAGTGGAAGAAGCACTAAATTCAATGGTCCTGGTTTCAGAGCCCCTCGGAGGCAGAGTCCCATCCCCCACACTGCCCTCCCTCGAGGTCCATGCCCATGGAACGTGTTGCTCAAAGACAATCTGCTGACCACATGAACATGGCAATCAATGAACAGTTCAGGGAAATGCAGCCCTCTGCCGCAGCGAGCTAAGCAGCCTGGCATCTGTCCCTGAGACAATCACTCTCCAGCACATGACTTCCCAAGCCTGGCTCCAGTCTGCACAAGGCTGGGTGGGATGACACCTTTAGGAGAAGCAGTGGTTTCGATCATGCTGCCCCTTTTGAACTCATCAAATGTCTGCCTACCTTCCCTTTATGAAACACAGATCACGAACACTTAGAGCTCACCCGGCAAAATTTCCCCAAGCTACAACTTGACTAATGAAGCATAAACAAGCCATTTCTTGCCTTGTAACAGGGGAAAAGGCAGGTTTGGAGAGATTCAAATTAATTTTAAAGTCATCTTGTTGCCGTTTTGGGCCCCGAAACACTCAATGTCTCAGGCCACTGGGACCTTCTCATTTGGAAAGCGTAGACCGTTGACTCGTGTGTTCAATTCAATAAGCTTGTATTCAGCATGTACTGATTATGCACCAGGTGGGAGGCAAACATTATAAGCTCCCTGGTGGACAGAGGGTCAGCCTTGGAGTCAGAAAAAATTGGGTTTAAGCTCTGACACCTGATGGTTGGGACCACAGATAAATCACTTAACCTCTCATGGGCCCAGGCAACTCTCTGAGACCGGTTAACTTGGGCTTTGGGAAACTGAAGTTTAAAAAAAAAAAATGTCAGGGGCAGCTAGGTGGCGCAGTGGATAAAGCACCAACCTTGGATTCAGGAGTACCTGAGTTCAAATCCAACCTCAGACACTTGACACTTACTAGCTGTGTGACCCTGGGCAAGTCACTTAACCCTCATTGCCCCACAAAAAAAAAACAAAAACAAAAACAAAAACATGTCATAATTGTATTTCAATATAATTGGTGTCCTTCATGATCCTATATGTTTGAAGCATTTAAAAAACATTCTTCTAAGAAAGGGTTCCATAGGTTGCACCCAACTGCAAAGGGGTCTATAATCTCCCCCAAAAGATTGAGAATCCTGCTCAACTTAGTTGGTAGGAGCTCTCTGTGCCCAGGAAATCACAAGTCCAGTCAATATCCCTATTATTTAAACGGTAAAGTGTGTGGAGGTGACTAAAGATAGACAGCATCTTTGGAGGCAAGAAGTCCAACTGGGAGGCCGTACATAACCACAGCCCAAGAGAGGAGGAATGAGCTACAGAGCAGTTGCTGATATATACCAGAGGAGAGAGTTTCTGCACTACGAATGCCCTATGCCCATGAAGTCACACACAACACAGCAGAAGACACTGTGCTGGGCTCTTCAGATACAAAGCTCTAATAACACACATTCCCTGCCCTAGAGCAGCTGAAAGTCTAGTAGAAACATTGACAGCCCACAGAGCAATGAACTTGGTAACCCACAAACATTTTAACAATCCAAAAGCGCTTCCATGAAAAATCAATACTAGGTATTCTTTTACTGTTGAGGGCTGTTCGCAATTACTGCATTGGTGATAGAATCTATTTTCTCATTATTTAAAAATGTACTGATCAAGAAAATGAAGATTTGCTTCAACCTGAGCCAAGCTGAACCAAGGAAACAGCCAACATTGGGAGAAAACTCTCTGACATTTCACCCCGCCCCCTGCTATTCATTACATGGACTGAGGCTTCTAAAATCATTTGCCAAAACCCCTCAAACCTCTTCAAAGTCCCCATGCATCCTTTTAGAATTTCTGTGAGGACAATGCTGCCAAAGGCCTGAGAGCAACACAAGCACAAGTCTGGATCTAGGTCAAACCAAACAAGCAGGGAGGTTGTCCGCCCTTCATGAGGGCCACAGAAGCAAGATCTCCGCAGGAACCCCACCTCATCTGGGTCATATAATAGGGTCTGGAGAAGAGTGGACAGAAGCCCGGCTTGGCCACCTTTGGGATCCCACCTCCTCCACTCCTGGGGGCTCGCCTGCATTTCCCTCATTTTTAACGAGGACTAAACCAAGCCTTGTTGGGAAAATCATAAGAAAATCGGACCTGAGGGAAGCAGCTCTCCCTCTTGTTGGTGATGGCCAGGTCTGATGGGGGCTCTCCCCAGGTCTGGCTCATTATCTCATTCTCTTCCCATTCTGCAGCACCAAAGCTACTTCACCAACCGCTGAACACTGGTGACAGAGGCCATCTGAGGGCTCTGAGGTGTGTGTAGGGAAGAATGTCATCCTGTTATCTCAAAGTTTGTGCTTGTAGACTAAAACCCTAAAGGATACACTGAGGCACTGTCACGTACAGCTGATGCCATATAGTTCTGGATTCTGTGATGTCCCCGCCACCACCACTGCCCATCTGATGCCACCTTGGAGCAATGAGAGGTGAAGGGACCTGCCCACGGTCATAAAGTCAGTTGAACCCACTTCTCTCAGCCTCCAAGACTGGCCCTGTAGCCACTTTCCTCTTACCCTGGGCACAGTGGATGCTGGCCAGATTGAGTAAAACAGAGCAGTTGGGGGCATCAGGGAAGGCAACATGGAGGGGGTGGTAGATGAACTGAGCCTTGAAGGAAGTGAGGGATTCCTGGAGGAAGAAGGGAAGAAGGAATGCATCCCAGGTGTACACATTAGTCAGGAGACTTGCCCAGTCACACATCTGACAAGCGTCAGAGGCTCCTGAGTACAAGTGTACATTCTCTGAACTGTATCCCATTACCTCATCCAAATCTCACCAAGTAACCTATAGTGAGGGTAAGGCAGGTAACATCATCTTCATCTTACAGAAGAGTAAACTGTGAACAGCATATGTGACTGACCCAAGAACAGCGAGTGGGGCCCTCAGAAGTCGCACCCTGGGCCTCTCAGTTCCTAATCCAATGTCCTGGCCCAGAGCAATCACTAGCTGTGGCGTTACACTGACCCCAGTGTAACTGTATACAAAACAAGGTCAGTCCATCAAGGAACGCTGATTAAACCCCTACTGAGTGCTAGACACTGTGCCAGACTCTGGGAATGCGAGGAGAGGCCAAAACCAATGGAGTCTCTTGCGCAGCTGGCATCTCATGGGGGGACCACCGTGCAGGTAGCTGTGGCCCTGCATGCTATGTGAAGAGCAGGTACCTCACCTTTGAGGGAAAGGCACAGGAGCAGCCATCTCCCAGAACATCTGCTTCTTGAGCCTGGGCTGGGAAGGCCTGAGGCACCAGGCAGCCTCCCCCAAAGCACTCTGGTGTCCCTGTGTGTCTGACAGGCAAGGCCAGCGGGGGCGGGGCAGGCGGGGCAGGCGGGGGAGGGGCCCGTGTGCTGTTTGGTTGGTTTTCTGCTTTTTCACCCCAAAAGGAACACGGTGTTCTCTGGCTCCACAGAGCCAAAGTCATTAAGGAGATTCATCCGGCGCTCGGCCTGAATTCACTGAGGAGGCTTTCTGCACATGTGGGAAGCACCAGAGTCAACATTCCCCTTGGAGTGGGGGCAAGCTGAAAGATGGATTCTTATTGACTTTTCAGTGGAAGTGACACCCAGATACCAGATCATCTCCCCTTGTGCTGAGCTGTCTGCTTCCTATCACTCTGTGCTGAGCCCAAGGGGACCCTCTGTTCATGCTCACCAGGGACCCAGGGTCAGGCTCGATTCAGCTCCCATTGCTCCGTCCCGGCAATCCTTGTGTCAGCCAGTAGGGCATGCAAGGCAGAGCCTGGCGGAGCTGAGAAGGGGCTTTCCTGGGGAGGCCAGGGCAGCTTCTGCTTGTGGGGGACCGTGGGTCACTGTACTCATGGCTCAGGCTCCCCCTGAGAAGAGAGGGGCAGGGTGAGAAGGAGAGAGAGGGGTGAGAGAAAGAGGCAGGAGTGAGCAAGAAAAAGCCAGATGCTACATCCAACAGGGATGGAATGTGGCAGGCATAGACGGAGTGAGGTCACCTCTTAAAAGGAGCTCCCCAGAACTCACAGGATCTTGGCTTGAGAGGTGGAATAGACCTCAGGAATCAGTCAGGAGACCTGAATTCAAACCACACCCTAGACATTTACCAGCTAAGTGAACCTGGGCACCTCGCCTCAGTTTCTCCATCTGTAAAAATGGAAATAATGGCAGTCCCTACCTCCTAGAGTTGTTGGAAGGATCAAAGGAATGTGTGCAAAGTGCACAGTAAACGCCAGACGTTACTGTTGCTATGGTGGTGGTGATGACCTATTCCAACTCTCTCATACTGGAGATGGGGGGAACTCAGGCCCAGAGAGATGAGGTCACACAGGTAAAAAGGGTCAGAGGTGGAATTTGAATCCAGGTCCTAGGACTGCAGAGTTGGGGCTCTTTCCACTGAGCGGCACTGCCTCACCCCCTCCCCAGGCCATAAGCTGCTGAGTCTAAGCCAAGTAACAAAGGATGTGGTACAAATGCAGAGATTGGAAGCACAATTCTGGTCCCCTGGACGTGAAGAAGTAAAATTAGAAAAATTAAAGCTTGCACCAGTGATTTGGAAAGAAAAACCATGGAATCCTAGAAAGGAAGAGGAGGGGAGAAAAGTCTTCAGAAACAGGCCTCTTATTCCATTTCCATTTGGCACTGAGATGAAGGGCTCAAGGTGCTTGCTGGGAAGATGCAACTACTTGGGATGATTGACAAGAAAGAAGGATGATAGAGAGGCAGCCCAAGAACCAGGAAGAACTGGGTTCAAGTCTAACTTCTGACACATGCTGGCTGGGTGACTCGGAGTGAGTCACATGACCTCTCTCAGTGACCTAGCTTCAGGGGTAGCTACCTGCACTGGGAGAAGCACTTTCCTCATCCAAGAGGTCTTGATACCAAGGGTCCTGCATCTCCTGTGCAGAAAGGACCATGCAGGAGGCTCCCCCAGTCTGGGACTCCAGCACCCGCTCCCCATTCTCAGACCTTCCAGCCACTGCCCAGGGTTGAGGGCAGCACATGTAGTACCTTCAAAGATTCGAAGGAGAATCGAATCCTGACTCCACATTGTCTGGGCATCTCTCCTCCTCCATGCCATCCCTGCTCAGAGGTGCCCAGCTCAGAGACCTGATGAGATGAGGGGAAGGAAAAGCCACTGCCTGCTTCCCTGTGGCTGGCCATGAGCCTTCCCCTCCTGCAGGGGAGATGTAGTTTTTCAGGATGCAGAGATGAAGGACACAGGATGAGAGTGGAACAGACAGACTCTCATAGTCCCAGAATTACAGATTATCAGAGTGGGCAGGACCACTCTCATTGAATAAATGCATTTTCCTTTCTTTCCTTCATCCCAAACAACAGTAACTCACACTCCTCAGATGAGATTCACCAGGCTGCTTATTCTCTGACGGCTAACAGAATCCCTATCGAAATTCAATGCCTCTTCTCATTGTCAGAAGCACCAAAGCAGGCACCATTTCCTGAGCCCACAGAGGACAGGCCTTTAAGACAGTTTTGGGATTCACATCTGGACCCCAGGCCCAAAGCAAGTGAACGATCCCATCACCCCTCTGGAATCAATGTCATTTGTAGAAGTAAGGCCCAAGTAAAATGGAGAAAACTGTATCAGGAGTCTGAGGGCTGAGACTCAAATCTTGACCCTTGGCTTATTACCTGACCTGCTTGACCTTGGGCCTCTCTGAGTATCTAGTTCCTTATGTGTAAAGGGAGCCAGATGACCTCAAAAGTCCTTCCAGCTCGAAAGCTATGATCCTCTTAAACCATGATGGGGTTGTAGGGAGTTCTTCCAGACAGGACAGCCCCTCCCCCAGTGCAGATTGCCAGATGCCTGAGGAACTCAAGAGTCCTGGAGAACAGTCTAGGGCAGTGAGAGGGAAGGTTCTCTGTGCTCTGGCCCACAGCGAGGTAGAGCTTAGGCCTTCCTGACTCCAAGGCCTGTATGCTACACCCATGCTGCCTCTTGAGGCACTGTGGGATTTTTCAAATTCATTTCAAATTTATTTTTAAATCATTACTGAGTAGTAGTTATCGTAGTAGTAGTAGCAGTCATTGTTGTCATCATCGTCATTACTATTATTATAGCATGACAAAAGAATTCAGAGCACTGAAAGGGATTTTTAAGATCATTTCCTCCCAACCCCCTCATTTCCAAAAGAGTTGGGTCTGGCAAGGGATCAGCGATCTCCCAAAGTTAACAGAACAAGTGGGTGGCTGAGTCAACATTCGAACGCAGAACTCCAGACTTGCATTCCGGTGTTCTTGCTGCCACTCCTCGCTGCCTTTGCTCGAGTGCTCCAGTATCCGCAGCAGTTTTAGATCCTCTACCAGCACATTTTTTAACTGTTCATTTACATGGTTGTACCTTTTCCCATGTTATTTTTTCCCATTACAGCGATCAGTCAAGCTCCTAAGAGCAGGGCCCAGAAAAGGGGAGCTGCTACATATTGGGAGCTCCTATGCTCCCACAATCAGGACTCTGGGCCCAACAGTCAAAGACAGGCCTTATTGCCCCCTAGGCAGTAAGAGAGTCGGGCCAGAGAAGGGAGAAGTACAGGCCAGCCGTGTGCTTCCACACCCAAGCTACAGACGAGACAACATTAAGTCCCTAGACCTTCACATCTGAAGACAGAGAAGGACAATCCATCGGGAAAAAAAGACATCAGGGGCTTTCAAATATTTCAAACAAAAGATTTAGAGCTGGGACGGGTCACAGAGGTAGCTGGTGGCACGGTGGATGGATTGTTGGACTGCGAGTCAAAAGAGGCCCGAGTTCAAATCCAACCTCAGACATTTATTAGCTGTATGATCCTGGGAAAATCACTGAACTCCTGTTTGCCTCAGTTTCTTTATCTGTAAAATGGGGTATATAATAGCACCTACCTCCCAGCATTGTTAGGTATAGATGAGATATCATATAGATGTCACTTTGCAAACCTCAAAGAGCTATTTGACGTTAGCTATAATTCATTTAGAGACAGCTAGGGGGCTCAATGGGTGGAGCCTGGAGGAAGGAAGTTGAGTTAAAATTCAGGTGCAGACCTTTCCTATCGGGGTAATCCTGGACTACCGTGAATGCTGATTGCCTCAGTTTCCTTGTCTTTAAACTGGGGGTGTAAATATAGCACCGACCTCCCAGCATTGTTGAGGAGCAAATAACGTCCCGTTCATAAGCCTTGAAGTGCTCTATAGACACTAAAGGTCACTGTTACTACTCTTCATTCCCCAGGGAGGAGACGCTGCATGGGGAGCCAGCAGCAAAGTCAGGATCTGAAGCCAGGACACAGGATCACAGAAAGGGATCTCCCAAGTTATCTAGTCCAACTGCCTCATTTTACAGGTGAAGCAACTGAGGCCTGCAAGGGTTCAGCCACTTGTACAAGGCCCCCAGGGCTCTTTCCTCTCCAGTATGATGCCTTGGGAGAAGCCTGGGTTCAAATCCCAGCTCTGAAGATTTAGTAGCTCTAGACCACAGACAAACTGCTTAATCGCCCTACGGCTGCATCTCAAATGAATATACCACTGCTTCTTAGGCCAGCTAGTGTGCCATTGAGATAAGGGCCTCCCGAGCCATCATTTTACCTGCTAGAAAAGGGGGAAGGTGGAGGGGGAAGTAGCAACATTAACTGAAAAGCCACAGAAGAAGGAAAAAGCAAGGCAAAAAAACTGAAAGAGAAATTAAGTTAGAGACCCAAAAGGAAGGCCTACAGATCTCCACGCCAAGCTGTCCCTGACAAGGGGAAACAAGACAAGGAAGCCAGCAATCCTGAGTGGGAACAAATGAATACTGTGTCTACACCAGGACAGGTAGATGGGAAAGGATGGTTTTGTGATAATCCAGACGGCCAGTCCAGTTGGGTCAGCCACCAATGGGACTGGGTCCCTTTGGCCTGAACAAGCTGTGATGGCGGTCTTCATGGCCTGTGATGCTGGGTACTGCAAAGTCTACCTCTCATTATGCTGTGCAGGCCCTTGCCCCAAAAGCTAACTTGTCTGGAAACCCCAAGAAGAAGATGGCCCTAATCTGTTCTTTATGTCATTTTTTTAAAAATGAAATTTCAGCTGTTGGCTGATAAAGGCCTTGCCTTCCAATTCCATTTCAAAACATCAGCACTGGAAGGGAGCCCACGTTTATTTTTAAATCCAAATTAAGTGGACTTAAACCATTCCATATTCTGAAAGCAGATATGTCAAAATTGTGATTTGTTCTCTTTTGCTGCCCACCAAATTGATTACAAGCTTGGCATAAAATGAATTTGAGATACTTGCATGGGGCAGCATGGGGGAATCATCTAACCAATCAATCACCAAGCATCTAGTAAGTACCTTCTATATGCAAGGCTCTGGATGTAGCAGAAGTAAAAGAAATGCTGCACTTCCTGTAAGAAGACTTGGGTTCAAATCTTGGGCTCTTGGAGCCTCGACACTCTTCCCTGAAAAATGGGGATAACTCAACCCCAATTTCTTCAATGTACACACCCTGCCAGTCTCACTGGGCTGTTGGGATACTAGGACTCTAAGATATGGGCTATGCATTAATGAATACATTGGCTAATGCCACCATTTCTTGTATCCAAATTATCCTCTACAGGCCCAAGGGGAAGATGCTATTCAGCAACAATTCTGAAGGGGGAAAACAAGCCTATCCCAATCCCTCTCCATTACCCTCCTCTTCTGCCTCCTCTCCTCCCTCCTGTTCACTTCCTCTTTCAAGCTCTCCAATTATGGCTTCTTGAGGGAAGACAGCCGGCTCTGCAGGAGGCTGGCCTCTCAGCTTGGAGATGCTATTAAAGCGTCGCATGCCCCAGTAGAGGAGGTGCTGGTGTCCTTGGAACGCTCAGATCCCAAGCCATCTCATTTCGCCTAGAACCCTGCTCCCAGAGACAATGTCTTTCTCGGTTCTCAGCAGGATTTCCTCAGCCTTCGGTCCTACTGATTGGGTTTTTTAATCCATGAGTAGACAGTTTTATTTTTTAACCCAAACTCAGAAACATGTATTAGCTATTACAGTCTCGTGATTTTTAGAAAATCTCAGTCACCAACATTTTCCTAAATGTTGGCTGGTCTGATAGAGAAGAACCAAACATCTTCATTTAAGATTCCAAGCTGTCTACCTCAAAATAATCCTCTACCCCATCTGCTTTTGATGCTGCCTTCAGACCAAAATACATATTCAGAATGACAGAGCTTCAGGGTCAGAAGGGCTGTCAGCAACCGCAAGGTCCAACCCACCCCAAGAAAGACCTAAGAAGTAGCCACTTGCTTTCTTGAAGACCCTTGAGGGAGCTGGGCGGTACAGTGGGTAGAATGCAAGGCCTAGAGTCAGTAAGACCTGAGATCAAATTTGGCCTCAGATTCTTATTATCTCTGTGACTGTGGGAAAGTCATTGGACCTCTGTTTGCCTCAGTTTCCTCATCTATAAATTGGGGATAAAAATAGCACTTATCTCCCAGGGTTGTTGTTAAGGAACCAATGAGATAATATGTGTAAAGTGCTTAGCACAGTTCCTGATACACAGTATACATAGTTACATATAAAGTATATCTGTAACATACAGTTATAAGTACATATAATTATATGCAAAGTGTGTGGAAGGTAATGGGGGGCACTAGCTGCTCAGGGCTCAGGAACGCTACAGAAGGTAGACCCTGATCTCAGAAAGAAGCTAGGGATTCAGAAAGATGAAAGTGAGGAGGGATGCAGTGCATCCTGGGCACAGAGGAGTGAGGAGGGATACAGTGCATTCTGGGAACAGAGGAGTGAGGAGGAGTGCAGTGCATCCCGAGGTCTACCATGGTGCCTGAACTCCAGGGGAAGGGAGCCTCACACTTCGCAGGGTGGTTCTTTCCAATGGGGCTCAGTGTGCTCACTGGTAGCCTCAGTGGGCCACTCTGCTTCCTCCGTCTTGGGCCATTCTGTGATTCTGTGGACTTTGCCTGGAATCAGCCCATGCTCTAACCTGCCACTGCTCACTCTATGTGATGCTCACTCTGTGATTTCATCTGGACCTTCTTGGACAGAATGGTACAGCTTTGAGGGCCCTTAAACACCAGCAAACATACTTGGGTCATTTCATATGTGAGAACAACGAGGGCCAGCGAGCTTGTGTGATCCATTCCAGGTTGGTATCAGAGGCCTCGAAATGCCAGTCAAGCTCTCTTCCCACTGCACCAGCGTTCCCAAGCCTACAAACTGCGTGACTCTTCCTGTCCTGCTTCTCCCCTTGGCACTAGCCCAGTGATGACTTCAGATAATGCCTGGCCCCATGTGAAAACTTTAAAAAAGATCCATGGGCGGGGGTGGGGGGAGAGCTGTCCAAAAGAAGGACATGACAGATGAGAGACAGAGGCAGCATGGTCAAGTAGAAAGAAGATTTGGCCTCTGAGGACCTGAGTTCAAATGTCACCTCTCACTTATTAGCCGGGGGACTTTGGGGAGTCATATAACTTCTTGGGGTCTGTTTCCTCAGTAGAATTCAGGGCTTGGACTGCATTGCCTCTTGGGTCCCCTCCAGCTCAAAATCTCTAAATCCCATCATCTATAAGTATTGTTAAAAGGCTACTATGTGCTGGGAATAGGGTTAGGGTTAGGGTTAGGGTTAGGGTTAGGGTTAGGGTTAGGATTAGGGTTAGAAGCACAAAGAATGGAATGATCCTAACCCTCAACCAGTTTACATTCTTTAAGGAAAGTGAGCCCCAGGGGAGTTAAATGACTTGTCCATGGTGACAAAGCTAAGACATGTCAGAGGAAGGACTCAAACCCAAGTCTCCCCTGACTCCAAGTCCTCACTATTTCTTCTACACCCTCTCTACAGATCACTGTGGGCTGGTAGAGTTGGCTGCATGGAAAAGAAGATTTTTTATTTTGTTTTAAGTGAGACCTACTATTTTTTTTCAGGGCAATGAGGGTTAAGTGACTTGCCCAGGGTCACACAGCTAGTAAGTGTCAAGTGTCTGAGTCTGGAATTGAACTCATGCCATCCTGAATCCAGCACTGGTGCTTTATCCACTGCACCACCTAGTTGCCCCTGAAAAGAAGTCTTCAATCAGTTAAATTTGCAAAGGCAAAGGAAGAGGGCATTTTGGATAAAGGGGACATGTCTTGGGATCAGTACCCCATGAAAGCAGATGAGCCCAGATGAGAGCATGTGCTGAGGACAGTCCCATAGTAATCGAGCCCCAAGCATTCCAGCATCCACGCCCAGCCAGCCATACAGACAGCAGGAGCACGGCTGGGTTCCATCCCCTGCCATTGCTACCCAATGACAATAGTTGGAGGACAGATACACTGATCCTCATGTATATAAGATGCCAAGTTTGACTGATGATTGGCAGGGGTTAGTTCGCCTGACTTTCTTAAATTAAAAAAAAAACAGTATGATAAAGCCTTCCAATTAAGCTTGTGGATTACCACAGGACCCCCTCCTCACTGCTCCATCCATGGGGGCATTCTGGGGCCCAGGGAGGGGAAGTTACATGCAACTACATCAAAGAGGATTTATGTTGGACCAAGTCTGCCTGGAGATAGAGGCTTGAAAGCCAGACCTCACCACACCCTTATATCTCCAGGTTACTTTCCTCTTTCTCCCCAGCTTTCTCCTAGATCCTGTTGCCATGGCTACATTTCTATGGAAACCGCTGTTACTACCAGCCTGCTCTCACCCCTTCTTACTAGAAAGCTCTAGCTCCAGCAGTGTGAATGGCTTTTTCCCCCAGCTGGTTTCTAGGCTGACACTTCCCGTACAGAGGAGGGTTGAGCAGATGCCTCATGCCACACAACAAGGCTCTCTGGAAAGAGAAAGGGCCACAACAATGATGCCGGCTACATACCGGGCACAGGGAAGAGGTCTGGTTTTGATGGTGCCTGATGCCTGGTGGCTACCCTGACTCTGAAGGGATCAACAGGTAAAAATGAGGTCCCGATTGTGGAGGAAGCTGAGCTCACTGAAATTCATGTTGAAGGGATGATTCTGCAATCTCTAGAAATATGGTCTTGGAGAGGAAGACAGGGATGGGGAAACACCCAGTTCATTTAAACTTACTTTCTGATTTGGTGGGAACTCTTGATAAACTCTTTGTTTCATCCATGATGTGTTACCAATTAATAGAGCACATGAAATTGGGGATTACTTTTAATCTATGAACAAATAGTTTTTCTAGTACCCATTTCCATTGACCTATGTGCTAACTGGCAGCAATTCTCATTTCTTTGTTAAAGTATGTCCCTTAAGGACCAACTACACTAAGTTCATCTAATAGGAATTACTCTAAGTCCTTGGATAGTAATAACTGCCATATGCATAGATTTAAAGCAAGGATTCTTTTTTTGGAAATATTTCCTTAATTTGCTATATTCACAAACACTAGACTTTTTTGAAGGATTCCTCTGGGTAATTGTTACTTCTGTGTCATGGATCCCTTTGGGGCAGTCTGCTGAAGTCTTGCAGACCCCTTCTCAAAAGAATGCTTTCAAAGGCATAAATGAAAATATATAGGTTTGCCAAGGAAACCAGTCGTATTGAAATACAGTTACCAAAATATTTAAGTTCATAGTCCACAGGTAACGATTTTGTTGCTATCCAGTCGTGTCTGACCCCATTTGGGGTTTTCTTGGCAGAGATACTGCAGTGGTTTGCCATCTTTGAGGCAAACAGGTTTAAATGACTTGCCCAGGATCACACAGCTCGTAAATGTTTGAGGCTGGATTTGAACTCAGGAAGATGAATCTTCCTGACACCAGTTCTGGTGCTCTATCCACTGGACCACCTAGCTTGAATTTTTTTAAGTTCTTCTCTTGGCTTTTGTTTTTACCATTGCTTTCCTGCCCCAGAGGACACCCTCCCACACTCCAAATATCACCACTGCTCAAGGAAAAACATTTAACAAAACCAACAAAACAGCTGTAAAGGCCCTTCATACTTGGCACCCAATTTGAGCATTACAACCAGTCTGTGAGGTAGGTACCATAGGTTGCTCTCTCCATCATACAAAGAGGGAAACTGAGGGTCAGCAAGGTTTAATGATTCATCTCTGGTAATACTTCAAGTAAAGGTCAGAGGACAATTTCACCCCAGGTCTTTCTGGCTCCAAGGTCCACCATACCCACTAAGCCACACTACTTGGAAAGTACTAAAACATTTCTTTTTTTCCAACTAATTTCAACTGGCCCTCCCCCTCGTTAGTCCAAATTAGTCCTGATTTGATTGTGGGCATAAAAGAAACCTCCCAAATACCATTGGTAAGAAAGACTAGAAGCACATAAGGAAATTGGGTAAGAGCAGGGAAAAATCGATCCCAATATGGCTTGGCCTCTGACTCTCCCAGATTTAGGGACCATCGTTGTCACTGAGCCTCAGAGGCATGAAATGACTGGCCCAGGATTCCCCAGTGTCAGAGGGAAGATTCACACCCAGGTTTCTCCTGATTCCAAAGCCAGAGCTCTTTCTTTCCAAGATGTGGGATTTTCTGACTGATTCGTCCACCTCGCTTGCTAGCTTTTACTTTGCCCCAAACAGAAGAGCTCTGACCACAGCCAGCCAAATCTCCCAGAGCCTAATTAGAAAGCGACTAAATATTTCTTAGAAACATCCAACACAACTTCCATGAAATACAAACCAGTCACAATTACTTTAATTCCAGCAGAAGCCACTGCAAAATAATCACCAACTTGGAATCCTCTGGGGCATGAAAGAAAGATCCCAACAACAGCCCTGTCAAAGGGAATGTGGGATTCAGGGCTGGGCTGGGGCATCCAAGAGTCCAGCTGGGAGGGGCCCTGCCCGGCTCCTGAGCCCAGTCCCGAGGTGAGGCCAGGACTCTCTGTTTATGGTCCCTTTGAAGACCAGGAGCTCTCACTTCGGTGACATCATGATTCTCTCACATTTATATGATTTTACCAAGACAATGAGCTTAGCTTCCCAGTTCCCATGCTGCTTTGTCCACTGTTCTTAGTTGGAAAAATGCAAACTTTCCTTCTATCCCTGAAGCCTGTGGGGGCACTGGATATTACTGTGGTGGGCCAAGGGTAGCAGCAGGGAGACCCACCTGGTGTGAGCCCTTTGACCTTCTGCCCCAGTGGTCTTACCCCACCAAGAATGAAGCAGCCAGCTCTGGGAAAGGCACTGAACTATATTCTCTTTGTCCCTTCCTCCAATGCAGAGTCATTAGCATTTTTAAATGGCAGCCATCAAAACTATAAAGTGGCAGTCATCAAAACTATTTGGTACTGGCTAAGAAATAGACTGGTGGATCAATGGAATAGTTTAGGCACAGGAAGACTCAGTAGTAAATGACTTTAGTAATGTACTGTTTGATAAACCCAAAGACTCCAGCTTCTGGGATAGGAACTCAGTATTTGACAAAAACTGCTGGGAAAACTGGAAGACAGTATGGCAGAAACTAAGCATAGACCAACATCTTATACCTTATACTAAAACAAGGTCAAAATGGGTGCATGATTTAGACATAAAAGGTGATACCATAGGTAAATTAGGAGAGGAAGGAATAGTTTACCTCTCAGATCTATGGAGAGGAGAACAATTTATGACTGAACAAGAGATAGAGAATATTGTGAAATGCAAAATGGATGATTTTGATTAAATTAAATTAAAAAGGTTTTGTAGAAACAGAAGCAATGCATCCAAAATTAGAAGGGAGGCAGAAAGCTGGGAAAAACATTTTATAGCCATTATTTCTTATAAAGGCCTCATTTCTAAAATATATTGAGAAGTAAATCAAATTTATAAGAAACCAAGCCATTCCCCAATTGAGAAATGGTCAAAGGATATGAACAGGCAGTTTTCTGATGAAGAAGTCAAAGCTATCTATTGTCATATGAAAAAATGCTCTAAATCACTATTGATTAGAGAGATGCAAATTAAAACAACTCTCAGGTACCACCTGAAACCTATCAGATTGGCTAATATGACAAAAATGGAAAATAATAAATGTTGGAGAAGCTGTAGAAAAATTGGAACATTAATGCATGGTTGGTGGAGCTGTGAACTGAGCCAACCATTCTGGAGAGCAGTTTGGAACTATGCCCAAAGGGCTATAAAGCTGTGCATACCCTTTGACCCAGCAATAGCACTATTGGGTCTTTTCCCCAAAGAGATCATAAAAAAAGGGAAAAGGACCCACATGTACAAAAATATTTATAGCTGCTCTTTTTGTGGTGGCAAGGAATTGGAAATTGAGGGGATGCCCATCCATTGGGGAGTGGCTGAACAAGTTGTGGTATATGAATGTAATAGAATACTATTGTGCTATAAGAAATAATGAGCAGGCGGATTTCAGAGAAACCGGAAAGGACTTACATGAACTGATGTTGAGTGAGATGAGAAGAAACGGGAGACCATTGTGCACAGTGTCAGCAACATTGTATGTTGATCAACTGTGATAGACTTGACTCTTCTCAGCAATACAATGGTCCAAGATAGTTCCAAAAGACTCATGATGGAAAATGCTCTCCAAATCCAGAAAAAAAAAAAGAACTGTGGAATCTAGATACAGATTGAACCATACTATTTCTACTTTTTTTGTTTTTCTTTTTTGGGGTTTTTCCCTTTTGCTCTAATTCTTCTTTCACAGCATGACTAACGCAGAAATATGTTTAATGTGATTGTGCATATATAACCTATATCATATTGCTTGCTATCTTGGGGAGGGGGGAGGGAGGGAGAAAAATGTGAAACCAGAAATCTTATAAAAACAAATGCTGGGGGCAGCTAGATGGTGCAGTGGATAGAGCACCGGCCCTGGAGTCAGGAGGACCTGAGTTCAAATCCAGCCTCAGACACTTAACACTTACTAGCTGTGTGACCCCGGGCTTAACCCCAATTGCCTCACTAAAAAAAATAAATAAATAAATAAAAGTTGAAAATTATCTTTACATGTAACTAGAAAATAATAAAAATACTTTTATGATTTAAAAAAGAGTGAGACAGAGACAGAAAGACAAAGTTACATATCATTTTGTATCTGTTCTTAACAGTAAACTTTTAGAAAGAAAAAAACAAACAAACAGGGCAGGCTCCTGCTGACTTGGCCTTTGGGCCAATGGCAGACCTTGCAGACAGCATGTGACCCTCTGAACCTGCCTCAGCAGCCAAGTAGAAAATCCCCTGGGCTGGTGAGGCTTACCAGTGGCTAGGCTCTTTTGGCCATGGATGGGCATTCTCTTCACCTTGTCCTTCTTTCCTTAGATCCAGCCGGAACAAGGCCATTCGGTAACTTCAGGGAAAGGACAGCAGAACAAAATTCAAACAATCAACAAGAATTTGTGCCCAGTGCCAGAGGTAGTGTAGGTAGATGGATAGAAAGGTGGTCCCAAAGCCAGGAGGCCACAGGTGAATCCCCCCACTCCCATCAGCACCACATCTCGTCTTTAGGACTCCCAGACAAGTCCTGTCACTCTCAGTGCTCTTGGATAGACACAGAAATCATGAATCGCAGAGAAGGAGGCACTATGTAGTTTCCTAACCCAAGAATCCCCTAACCCTATGAAATCACAGGTCTGGGACCTGTTCTGCATGCCTGGCACCATACTAGACAAAAATGAAACAGTCCCTGCCCTCAGGGGGCTCACATTCAATCAGGGAAGAAAACCTGTACACAACCATAAGTGGATACAAAATACACGGAGGGCATCCAAGAAAACACGGATTTCTGTTGTAACCAGCTCCCGATCGGCATCAAGTCAATGTCAAAGTCTTGACCACTGAGGGATGCACCACTTCCTTGCCCCTCCTGCAAGGAAGATGCATGGTCCTCAGCTCAACAAGCAGCCTTCCTGGTGGGTCCCATCTTCCCCATAGCACTCAGCTCTTTCCCTCTGCCAGGACAGGCTACCTCTCTTCCTGGACCCTGCTGGACTTCCCACTAATTCTCAGCTCTTTTGCAGAGATGAGATGATAGAGCTTAGGTTCACTGGATATCCAAGCTCTTCCCTGACTCAGGTTGCCACATCTGCCCCCATTCTCCGCTTAATTTAATGCTTTGTCCCACAGTGGCTTCTGGGGGCTTTTTAGGATCCCGTAATCCCATGTTACAATATCCAAAGCATTCATTTGGGGACATGGCCAATGTGAGAATGTATTTTACTTAACTAAGTAAATTTCTTACAAGGGTTTTCTTTTTCTTCTTCCAGTGGGGAAGAGAAGTGGGAGGGAGAGAAAATAATTATTTTTTTTAAATAAAATTTAATTTAAAAAAATAAACAGCTGAAGCACACACAGTAATTAAATACAGCTTGTACCCAGAGTAAGAATAGGTCCTTTTGTCCCTGCTGCTCAGGTTTGTACAAAGGGCTCAGATGTCTTAGGGGAAAGCGCGGAGTCTGAGAGCCTGCAGACCTGAATTTTGATCCCAGCTCTGCCACCACAATGGGAGGAGCCAGGGCTAGTCACTCGCCCTCCCTGGGCCTCAGGAATTGGACCAGCTGACCTTTGACCTCCCTTTCAGCTCTCCCATTGGGTTATTCAATGATGTTACCTCCTCCCCATCAGCAGCAGTAGTAAAATTAACAACTGTCAAGACATTAGTGCTTTCACTTTCACAAAGAAAATGATCGCATTTGATTCCCACAACAACCCTGTGAGGTAGGTTCGACAGGTATCATTATCCCCATTTTCCAGATGGGGAAGTTGATGCTGAGAAAGCTTAAGGGACTTAAGTAGCTAGTGTCTGAAGTCAGAGATCCTGGGTCTTCCTGAGTTGAAGCCCAATCCTCTGCCCATTAACTCATGCCAACTCTTGACTAAACACTACAGAGACTGGGGTTTGCTTCCCCCTGCCCCAAACCCTGCCCTGGCCTCCAGGAGGAAAGATACACTCACGTTCCAGCTTCTTGTGGTCCTTCCTCTGACCAATGGTAAGGACCTGTTTCCAGGGCTAGGGACAAATCTCTTCCATGAAGGAATGGAATGAATTGTCCATGCCTCCAACCCACTCCTTCCTGGGAGCTCTACAGAGATGACACATGGCACATGTTCTCAGACTTTTTCAATGTATTGATCAGTTGTGCTGATTTTTTCCTCTTTAAAGAATCCTACTTGTTGTATTTGTTGTTCTCTAGGAGAAGGAATACTAGGGATAATGATGGTGATGTAAGAAACAGAAAACAGCAATCAAAACTAACTTTAAAAAATTTAAATTAAAAAATAAATTATTGCAAATGGGCATAAAAATTCATGCCCTTGAATTTATCAGTACCATATTCTAAGCCTCCAGACTGACTAGTCCCAGGCTCTGAGATGGCACTGGGAGTTACATGCCCAGCTCAGCAGATGTATCTGCTTATCCCTGCTGACCACAGAAGCTGCATAATTATAGTGGCCAAGCTCACCTCTGGAGAAGAATTGAGAAAAAACACCTCCTTCCCTCCCTCCCTTCATGACAGGGGTGGGAGCATATGGATGTGGAATGTTGGGTACACAGGCAGACATGCTGTCATGGCTTCGTTAAAGCCTTAGCTGATTTTTCTCTGTTATTGTTGTTTGAAGATGTTCAGAAGTGGATGTGACAGAAAATCAAAAGACAGCCAAACAAAATGGAATCATTTTTAAAGTACATATTGTCAGATGCTTCCTGTTATGGGCCCAGGGAACCTCAGAAGTTTTCTGGGGAAAATCAAGGAACTTTCTCCTTGAGAAGCTAAACCAAAGGACAGACATACCTAAAGAGATAGGCCCATTGGATGTGGCTGCTGCCTTTGTGGCATGAGGTGGGATGGAGATGGCTCCAGAGACTGGAGCTGCCTCTCACTCAACTTCCCCCAGACACCACCAGTGGGGGACGGTCCTTCCCCAATAAGATAACTTTCCACAGTCAGATGATCACCCCATCGGACCACCGTAGGTCCTCTTATAAAAAGCATATGCCTGTCTCCTGCTCAGGGAGATAGGCATCTCAGAGAGCCATGCCTCTGTGCCATGCCTTCTCCCCATGAGAAGAAGTGCAAAGACTTCTCTCTTGGTTTCCTTTCCCTCTCACTTAAATAAACTATTATTTTATTCTAATTAGATTTGTGTGCAAGAGGGTGTAATTCTTTAAAGAGGAATTCCTAAGACCCCCTACCCGAAACCCTCACCTATTTCCCCCTAACACCTACTGAAGAAGCCCCCAGAAGTTTTGATATGGTCAGGAAAAATAAGCAACAACAAACTAAATAAAGCAAAACATCCCAAACTGCTGGGGCTAGCCCTAAAAAATGGTGACTGTAAATAACCTGCCTCGATGCAAACTCTGGACGATGCTCCACTGCCGAGCTATCTTGGGGTCATGTTTTACAAATCTCATCTCCTCAACATCATGATATCCCTGGGAGGGAGGGGCTATTATTATCCCCACTTTATAGATGAAGAAACAGAGACAGACCAAAGTTAGGTGACTTGTC
Source organism: Dromiciops gliroides (assembly GCF_019393635.1). Taxonomy (NCBI): domain Eukaryota; kingdom Metazoa; phylum Chordata; class Mammalia; order Microbiotheria; family Microbiotheriidae; genus Dromiciops; species Dromiciops gliroides. The sequence goes on from NC_057861.1 coordinate 753,454,593, forward strand.
CAGGGCCATACAGCCAAAATGCAATGGGGCCATGAGGGCTAATGGAGCCCTATTCGAGATTCGAGCCAGGGCGGGGCGGCATCATCTGGCCAACAGCCCCCACTCAGCAGACCTTCTCCTCATACCTCTTCCTTCATTTCTTGATGGCCTGGCCAACAACAAACCTCACCAGGCAGCGTTGGCAAATTCTCCCAACCAATCATCTCTGAATGAGAGGGAAGCCTAGCACCTTCTCTCAGAGTCTCCCTTTCCCGCTCACCAAATGCAGCCAAGAGCCAGACCAATGGTCCCCTGAGCTCCCCAACACCAGAGAGCAAGGCAACACTTTCTTTTTAAAAAACAAAACGCATCAGCTCCGCTGGGAAAGAGCACACACGTTTCCAGCATCTCTCAGCTGGATTTCTGCAAGTCAGATCCATGTGTCTCAGGAGGGTGGGGGAGGGGAAAGCAGGCAAACAAACTCAGAACCTGTTCCAAGGAGATCTTGGTGCCAGCTAAGACCTTGTGAGTCAGACCATGGGCTTTGCCTCCCTAATAAAGCCCACTCCCCACCACAGGCAGGGAGGACTAGGAACCCCCACTTTAAGTTTGCCTCTACCACAAACCAGTGGAAGTGAGTCATGCACCCTTTCTAAGCCTCCACTTAACTCATCTGTGAAATGGAAAGGTGCTACCTTTCCTTCCAGCTCAAAAATCCAGTAATTCTCTAAGTCTGCACTCAGCAGGAGCACAAAGTGACCACCTAGCCATCCTGGGTTGGGGCTGTGGATATCAGGTAGCACTGAATGAGCGCCATGCTTGGAGTCCTACAGTCTGGGTTCAAACCCACCTCTGCTCAAATCCCCTCCCAGCCTTGGCCGTAAACTCTCCTGGGCCCCAGCCTGTAAAATACAGGCGTTGGATTCTACAACCTCTAAGGTAAGGCCCCCTTTAGCTCCAGATCAAGGTCCTGTGATCCCCAATAAGCCTGGGGTGCTTGCAGGAGGACTGGAAGAAAATCCAGAGGATGACAAAGGAAACCAAAGTGGAGGAAAGATGTAAATGGCATTTCTTTTGTCTCATCTAAATTCAGACTCCCCCTCAAACCTATTTCTCAAACCCTTGGGGGCCTGGGAATCCCAAAGGAAGAAGTCACCAAATGCTGAGGCAGGCCCTTCCCGCTGGGGCCAGGCAACGGGCAGCACGCACTGTGTGCCAGCCACTGTGCCAAGCCCAGCTTGTTTGAGTCAGCAGGCATTTCTTAAGGGCATTCTATGTGCCAGGCACAGACTCTGTGTGTGCATGTATGTGCGTGTGCATGCCTTGTGTGCCTTGTGCATATATGTGCACTCATGTATACGCATGTGTGAGTGCACTGTGCATGTGTGTGCACTCATGTGCACGTGTGTGTGCGTGCACTTTGTGTGTTGTACACTTGTGTGCGTGTGTTCTAAGCACCAGGAACATAAAGACAAATATGAACATTCCCCAACTTCAGGGAATTTTCCTTCCTAATGGGGAGGAACACGAATAAGGAGAAGCCATTTGCAGACACATGCGATGCCAGTGCAATCTTTGCAGACATGGCTAACGTGGGAATTTGTTTTCTTGTCCATATTTTGTAAAGGTTTTCTTTTTCTAGCTTTCTCAATGGGAGGGAGAAGGGAATTCAGAATGGAAAATAAAAATAAAATTAGATTCTTAAAAAAGAAATGCAAGGCGATGGGGGTGGGGGCGGTGAGGTGCTGACCTGGGGTGAGGGGCTAAGAAAAAACTTTTGCAGGAGCTACAAGAGGTATCTCTTACCTCAAGCTTAGGTGGCCTATTTGTACCTCCCCCTCCCCATTTCTCCTGTTTCTGTTCCCTGGGGCTCCCTGAAAATGAAGAGACCTCGGCCCCAATTCATCCTCCCTGGCTGCCTCTCCAGCACTGGGGACAGCTCTCCGATGGCTCCCTGCCCCCCAAGGCTAAGCATCCCCATTGTTTTCCACCATCCTCAGGCGAAATGTTGTCAAGACCCTTCACCAAGATGGTGGCTTTCAGCTTATCACCATCCTTTGTGAACTGCAGCACTCCCAGAAGTGCACCCAGCTGGGGTCCAGTGGGATAGAAAGCCACAGGACTCCCACCTCTCCACCCAGCCACTTTGATCGCATTACAGTTTTCAGCTCATTTGAGTTGCCGTGTCACCCAGGGATTGCAGGATTAACATTCAGCCTGCACTTGACAAAAAACACCCAGATGTTTCTCACAGGAATTGCAATCTATTCCCTCCCCCAGCTTATGCATATGCCACTGAATTCTTTCTATCCCGAGAGGAGGACTTGACATTTCTCTCGATTCAATTCCATCTTTACAGATTCAGCCCAGCATTCTGGCCTGTCAAGATCCTCTGGGATACCGGCTCTGTCACTCTCCCCTCCCCGGCCCTCCTCCTTAGCTTTGTCTCACCTGAAAATATGAAAAACACCACTGAGTTCTTTCATCTGAGTCACTGATAAAAATATCACATGGCACAAGGCTAAGGACAGATCCCTGGGGCCCCCCACTGGAGACATCTCTCCAGGGTGACATCAGCCCATTAATGAAAACTCTTTGGATCTCACTGTTCAACCAGCTCGGAGTCTGCCCAATGTCACTCTTGTCTGGCCAGCCAGCCTCTCACCATTGTGTCTAGAGGCTTTCTAAAATCCAGATCCACCCTGCTCCCCTCGCCATTCTTCCACCAGCTGAGTAAGCCCATCAACAAGAAGAAAACCAGGTTGGTCTAGCCCAGCCAACTGTCAATGAAGTCATGTTGGCCTTCTTAATATCTATGAACCACCTTCAACCCCCTCGTTGTCACACACCAGAAATCTGCCAGGAGTCTAAGTCAAGGTCACCAGCCTAGAGTCTGAAGGACTTTGGAACAATCAGAACAAACTTGTCCTTCTCTCTCATTCTCCATGACATTTCAAATATCCCTGACAACAAACTAGCCATAATCACATTAGTGAATTCTTTCAGCCATCTTGGGCCTCCTGATGTGGACTTACAGGAGCCCACCAGGGACTCACTCTTGCCTTCTCCTCACTTCCCTGGGGGCTTAGCTCCCTACAAACCTGAACTGCACCGTACGAAATGCCCAGCTTTGCACCAGGCCTCTCTGCATGTAAACTCCTTGAGGACAGAGGCTACTGCCCCAGCACCTCCCACAATGCCTGGCACTTAACAAAGGGCTTGTGGGGTTAAGAAGAATTGACAGGGTCCTAGGACTCTGCTGCTTACTAGCTGTGTGACGGACTCAGGGTGGTCCAGTGGAAATAATTCTTAGCGCAGCAATAGAAAAGACAGTGTTTCTAATTCTGCTTCTGGTATCTTGGATGGATGGATGGATGGATAGATGGATGGATGGATGGGTGGATGGATGGATGGATGGATGGGTGGATGGGTGGATGGATGGATGGAAAGATGGATGGGTGGGTGGATGGATGGATGGATGGGTGGGTGGTTGGGTGGGTGGGTGGATGGATGGATGGATGGATGGATGGATGGATGGATAGATGGATGGATGGATGGATGGATGGGTGGATGGGTGGATGGATGGATGGATAGATGGATGGGTGGGTGGATGGATGGATGGATGGGTGGGTGGGTGGATGGATGGATGGATGGATGGATGGATGGATGGATGGATGGATGGATAGATGGATGGATGGATGGATGGATGGATAGATGGATGGGTGGGTGGATGGATGGATGGGTGGATGGATGGATGGATGGATGGGTGGATGGATGGATGGGTGGGTGGGTGGATAGATGGATAGATGGATGGATGGATAGATGGATGGATGGATGGGTGGATGGATGGATGGATGGATGGATGGATGGATGGATAGATGGATGGATGGATGGATGGATGGGTGGATGGGTGGATGGATGGATGGATAGATGGATGGGTGGGTGGATGGATGGATGGATGGGTGGGTGGGTGGATGGATGGATGGATGGATGGATGGATGGATGGATGGATGGATGGATAGATGGATGGATGGATGGATGGATGGATAGATGGATGGGTGGGTGGATGGATGGATGGGTGGATGGATGGATGGATGGATGGGTGGATGGATGGATGGGTGGGTGGGTGGATAGATGGATAGATGGATGGATGGATAGATGGATGGATGGATGGGTGGATGGATGGATGGATGGATGGGTGGATAGGTGAATAGATAGATAGATAGACAGACAGACATAGACATAGATGATACATAGATATGGAAACATAATCATGGGCAAGGTCACAACGTCCCCGAGTCTCAGTTTCTTCATCTGTAAAGCTGAGCTATTATTAGTCCCCATGTGACTGACCTCACATAAAAATAACTACTTTTCATAGAGTTCATTGAAGATTTTCCAGCCACTTTACAGACATCATCTCACTGGATCCTCACAACAGTCCAAGGAGGGGGGTGCTATCATTACCCCATTTTACGGATAAATACGGCTGAGGCAGGAGGCAAGCTCAGGTCCTTCTGAGTTTGGACTGCAAACCTAGCATTCCATCCCCTATGCCTCCTAGCTACCTAGAAACCATGTGTGCAAACATTCAGAAAATACCATGGGAATGTGTTGCTTTTGCTATCATTATTATTATGGGTTTGGAGACTTTCTGAAGTTCCTGATGTCAGAGAACATCCAGGTTGAGGTGCCAGCTGTCTCCAGAAGGCTCCTGTTAAAATGGGCACTCTCTTGTAGGACGGGTATACTAATCCCTCAGCATATGAGGTGCAGTGGATTTCTCAGGCTCGTGAGGAAGAGGTAGCAAATGGGGAAGTTTGAATGGGAAAACAGAGGAAGGTCCACAGCTGGAGACTGTGGGCAGGGAGGGGCGAGTTATGTTGGGCAGCCTTAACACCGTGTCCAGCATATAGTAGGTGCTTAATAAATGCTTTCTGACTACTGACTGACAGGCAGAGGATGGCCTGAGGAAAAGAAGCAGTGCCTTTTGGCCAACTTCCCAGCTTCCCCAGTGCTGCCTGGAGCGATTTTTAAAGCGAACAAAGAAAGAAAAGGGCAAAGAAGGGAAAACAATCAAGGCCAGAGGAGACCGACAAGCACCAAGGAAATCAGGTTTTCTTACTAACATGTTGCATCCAATATAAACTTTTTAAAAACTGTCTCTGTTATTATAGGTTTGCAGTTGTGTATACAATGTTTTCTTCTATTCTTTGCATATTGAAGCATCAATGTTTGGTCATATTCATAGTACGGACAGAGACAGGGACTAAACCTGGAATTGCCTTGGCATAAGGGACTCCCAGGGTGGGAAATGCTTTCCACCAATGCAGGGCAGCATCTTCTCTGCAACTAAGGAGTTTTAAAGATCATCAAAGTCAAAACCCAGGTGGCCGGCAGACAGCACTACCACACTCTGCACCGGGGGCCTGAACCAGCTCAAAATGTACTTGGGAAATGTTGAACAAAGAATTAAAAAGACAGTAGAACATAGGTAATGTCAATTTGTGGTTTTCTAAGTCAATAGTATCTGGGGGAAGGGACAGAGGGCTCCAGAACTGAGAGGTTAAGAGACTTGCCCAGGGTCACACAAAATCCAAGGTTTCCTGGTTTGGAGATTGGTTGTCCAACCCCTGGGAGATGCTGCTTCCGAAGTTCATAATAAGAAACAAAAACATTTTTCATGTAAGAGTTACACTGTCCTTGATGCTGAACTTGAAGGTATGACAGGATTCTTCCATATATATGTATATGTGTGTGTATTTATTTCTTTGTCTGGTTGTATGTGTGTGTATATATACACAACACACACACACACACACACACACACACACACACACACACGAATGAAGCTTCATGGCATGGGAGAACATCAGGTTTCTTAGGCCTAAGAGACCTGGGTTCTACCTTCAAGCCCCAGTTCTGTGGCTAAAGAAAGGGAAAAAACCGTTATTAAGCACTTCACAATTATTATTTCCTTTGATCCTCACAACAACCCTATTATTATCTCCATTTTACAGACGAGGAAACTGAGGACAACAGTGGCTGTGACCTGCCCAAAGTTTCACAGCCAGGAAGGTCCTCCTGACTCCAGGCCCACGACGCTGCGGCATCCCCCACCCATCTGTGTGTGCAGAGGGAAGGCTGGGGTTTGTGTGAATGAGGGGAGCCACCTGATCTCAAAAATCCCCTTCTTGTAATAATAGCAAGGAATCAAAACACATGCAAGCATCCCTGCCGTTCAGCGGGGAAGAGGTATGATTTAATTTCATAAATAAATACAATGAACATTTCATTTCATAAATTGACTTCTCCAGCCTAGTCTAAGCTTGCATCAAGCGCACCCATGCTGCATAGTATCTTTTGACCTAATTATCAGGTCCATCAATCAGCAAACATTTATTACGTACCTACTATATGCCAGGCACTTCCTCCTCCTCCTCCCACCCCACTGTACAAAGGCAGAACTGAGATAGAGACAGAAGGATTTGGGGCTAATGTAAAGGAAAAATTCCTAAGAATAAGAGTTGTCTAGCTTGCTACCTGTGAGCTCATGGGAAAGCTCACTCTACCTCCATGAGCCTATTTCCCTGAAGGTGTAAGATAAGGCCTTAGAGGTCACTTTAGCTCTGGAGCTATGTATGCTCTTGGGATCTTTTGATAACTAGAGAGGTAATAAGCTCCATGTCCACAGAGGTATTCAAGTAGACCACATATACGGGGTATTGCAGAGGGAATGCCTAGATTGTATTCCCAGCACCTCCCATGGCACCTCGCACACAGTCAGTACTTAGTAAATGCCCAGTGATCTCTGAGGCCCCCGAGATTCCATTAAAGAAAAACGTATTTATAAGTGTTTACTACATACAGGAGAGGCAGAGTTGGGGAGGGGGTGCCGGGCAGCCAAGGGGACACACAGAGCTATGGGCTCCAGACCAGGTATCCGAGCCCAGGGCCCCAAATCTGAGCCCCCTGTGGAAGAGGACAAAGCAAGTAGACCCAGCAAGTGAAATCAATGGAGTCTCTTTCTATATAAGGGGCCAGAGAAGCCAGTACCTGGCTCCGGTGACCTCGACCCGACCCTACAACGGGGACCCCCCCTGAGGACTAAGGCTCTTAAATGGAGACAGGTTTTCTCTCCCCTCCTCAGCTGTCTAATGAATGCCTTGGAAAGCAAGCTCTGACCTGTGCCGAACAGGTCTAGAACGCTGGTGCTGGCCTGGCCCAGAGGACTCCTCAGAGCCCCCCGCCCTCTTCTGGGGCTCCCAAACCAGGAAGCCTCTTCAGTGGTTCTGGTTGGGCACTAGGGGGAAGCTCCAAGCAGGACAATGCCATCCCTTCCCCAGGATGCCCGGCCACAGACGCATGCTGAGAGCATTATCACCTGCCAGGGAGTCACTGAAATGAAAACAGGCCTCACTGAGGGAGTGGGGAAAGACCAAAAAGCAGCTGAATACCTGAGCTGAGAAGCCGTCCATCTCCCCAGAAGCTGGGAGAGGGACACCAGGCCCTCCTAGAACAGAAGTAAGGAGCCAGGCCACGTGACTCAGAGGCACTGGGAGGGGTCTTTCTGCATGTGCTTTACACAAATCTGCCACAACTTAGACAGCCATCCAGATGAACATTGTCCCCAAAACTGGAACCTTGGGCAGACACACTCCTACTTCAATGACGCTGGAGTCATTTTGGGAAGCCCCTGGGGAACTGTCCTTAGAGGAGGCTCTGGTGCAGCCTCTTCTGTCTCCCTGCAGCTGCTAAAGCCTCATGCTCTGAAGACAGCCTGATGCTTGGAAACAGCTCAGAAGTCTTTCAGAGTTAAGTCTGGCAAGTAAGGCTGACGAAAAGCTAAAAATGTTCATATTAAACACTAATTAATTCATTAATATCTTTAAAATTCTATCTTAACTTTTTTATTGGAAGTCTTTCAACAGTGTGTTGTTTGCCTCAGAATCAAAGCAACTGGGACAAGTAGGAAGCACAGAACACCTTGCATTGGGACTGGAATCAGGAGGACTTGAGTTCCAATTCACCCTTGGACACTTACTAGCTATAGGACATTGGGCAAGTCACTTAATTATACCTGCCTTGGTTTGCCCCACTGTAAAAGAGGGATTATAACAACACCCACACCTCCCAGTGTCGTCATGAGGATCAAACGAGACCATGTTTGTAAAGCATTTAAAGGACAGTGCCTGGGACACAGCAGGCTTGGAGAAATCTGCCCTCCCCTCTAGCCTCCCTTCTTTCCTCCTTCCCTCCCTCCTTCTTACAGCCTTCCTCTCCTCCTTCCTCCCCTCTGTCCCTCTTTGCTTCCTCCCCCTCCTTCCCGCTTCCCTTTTTCCTTCCTTCCCCCCTCCCTTCTTCCATTCCCTTGCTTCCTTCCTCCCTTCCATCCTTCCTTCCTTCCTTCCTTCCTTCCTTCCTTCCTTCCTTCTTTCCTTCCTCCCTCCCTCCCTTCCTTCCTTCCTTCCTCCTTTCCTACTAAAGCTTAGAAAAGACCTCGGATGTCAGTCCCTCCAATCCCTACCTCCGCAAGCACCCCTACACCCACAAATTAAGTTCTTCCCCAGTTTTCCTGGGCTGGGCCCGCCCCTCACCGAGGTGGCCCACCCCACTCTGGATGGCTTCTAATTGTTGAGACATTTTTCCTCGCATCAAACCTAGATCTGCCACGCTGTAGCTTCCACCCCAGTGCTCCCAGTTCTGCCCTTGAGGCCACATCTTCCATGTGGCTGCCCTTCAGATCTTTGCAGACAGCTCTCCTGGCTCCTGCCCCTGCCCCCCAACAGTCTTGTCTTCCCTCGGCCAGAGCTTCCCTGCTCTCTTCTCTCCGGCCCTTCCCACCCCGGTTGCCCTTCTCTGGATGCTGTCTGGACAATCCACGTCTCCCCCCAGAATGTGAGCCCCACAGTGAAACATAACTCCCCCAGCATGAAGTACTGTGGGTGATCAAGTGGAATGATACCGTTTTCAATCACAATCAAGGGCTGTCAATAAAGTAACCACATTGTGTTCACATGTGGTGTGGAAATAGGTTGCCAAGTCAACTAACCTTCAGCCTCGGGAATTGAGTCATAAAAGGAGAACTGATTTATGAATATATTCTCTGTACTTCTTGCTAGAGCAGCATCGCACCGGCTTCCTGTAGGCTCAGCTCTTTATTCTTGACCTTCCCTCCCACTACTAAACACCTCTGCTCTCAAGTTACCAGCCTTCTACCCTAAAAACAAACGCCCTGGGCGGCCAATCACCCGACAATGGAGACACAAGAGGAACCAGACGGAAAGAAAGGTCTGAGCCAGTCACTGAGCATCTCTTATCGCCCACTGTGTGCGAGGAAAATACAAAGGAAATGGTCCCCCTGATTCCTAGCTTCAAGGTGCTAGCAATCGCTCAAGGCTCCTACTCCAGGGAAGGGCCCTTATTCCACAAAAGCTGCAGAGGCTCAAGGAAGCCTCTTCAGAGGCAATCTCGTCCAACCCTCTCATTTTACAGATGAGGAAAGTGAGGCTCAGAGAGATCACAGGATCATAGACCTAGAGCTGGAAGGGACACTTTTTTTTTAAGAAATCCAATCCATTCTCTTCATTTTACAAATGAGGAAACTGAGGCCCGGGGAATTGCAAAGGTGGGGTTCAAACCCAGGTCCTCTGACTCCAGAGCTGGGACCTTTTCTACTGGTCCTTGCTGCCCATCCCACACGCTCTGCTGGGGTCAGGTCCACTACTTCTAGGCCCCCCAGCCATGAAAAATAGTCACTGAGCCCAGAACAGGCTACCTTCCAGCAAAGCAGGGCTCAGCACTGTCTGCTCCCAGCCCGGCTCCTGAGGCAGCAGCAAGTCTTTGGCTATTTGTGCTGAAGAAGCCAGAAGGAGCCTGCTCCTCCTCCCAGGGTCCTGCACCGGACCACAAGGAGAAAAAACTGGAGACAACGGCCCGATGATGGGCACCCAGTGCCCAGGTAAGGTTGTTAGGGCGAAGCAACAGCTTTCTGAACCAGAAGCACCACAAGCATCAAGCCCAAAGCATCTACTGACCATTGACTGTCTGCTTTTTACAATGATTGGCAAGCCTTCAGGATGATAAACCTCTCCAAAATTCCAAGACCAAAGTAGAGTAAACGTCCTTCCAGTGACCATAATTAGCAGCTTTAAGACAGGATGGGGGTGGGGAGAAAGGACGTGGTGGATTTCAAAACAGAGTGGAGAGCAACCACGTACCAGTGTGGGTGCCCGTCACTCCTGCTCCCCTCTGTTCTCTCTCCTCTCCACCTTCTCCCAGTTCCTTAGGATTGCCCACTTCCTCTCCTACTAATTAAAGCAACAAAATCTCCTGACAGGCCCCCTCCTCTGGGCCAGATCTGATGGGGAACACAGAAGAACCCACAGTCCTCTCTCAGCAAACGTCTCATGGCAACTCCATTCTTCCTGCCTAGGAGCCCAAAGGCTCCATGCTCCCAAGTCCGCTCTGACTAATGTTCTGTTCTGCTGCCCCTCAGTCCCTGAGGGATGGGAAGGTGGCCATCACATCCACCACCTACATCTTCTCCAGGCTAAGCAGCCCTGTTTCTTTTAGCTCTTTCTCCTATGATACCATTTCAAGTGCCCTGGACATCTTTGTCACCCCCATACACACACACACACACACACACACACACACACACACACACACACACACACTCTCCAGGCTGCCAATGCCTCCCCTAAAGGGTGGCTCTTAGAGTAGCCCAGAATCCTCCTCCAGATGGGGTCTGGTCATGGTGGTGCCCAGTTAAGTTATCATCTCAGTTCCATAATAAACATTCACGAAGCATCTTCTGTGTACCAGGCACTAGGCCAGGCCCTTGGGTTACAAGGCACCAGGCCCTGCCTTCAGAAAACCTTCATTCTGTTCCTATAACACAGAGAAGTCAATCCATCTAACAGGACCCAAGAGAATTCCTGCACCAAAATAAAATGAAAAGAGCCATAGATTAGGAATAAAGGATCAGCGTTCAAACCTTGGTGCTGTCACTTACTAGCTCTGGAACCGAAGTTGCTAAAATTCCCTGGGCCTCAGTTTCCTCCTCTGTAAAATGAGAGAGTGGATCCCTTGCAGACCCTGACTCCCAAGGCCAGAAGACCTGACTGTCTTCTTGGCGCCCACAGCAGGTTCTAGACTGTCTCTCCCTCTGCCACCATGTCTCAATGAGGGGTCCTCTTTGAACAGCCAGGCCAAACTGCTCCTGCCACCCTTCCCCCATCTTTATTGTGTCATCGACTGATCGTCCATGTCACCCTCCCCATTTTACCAACGATTTTAGTACCATTTCCTGGTCTTCTTCTCTAACCCATCCCTGTCATCATCCTTGGGGATCTTCAAGAGTCAGACTGAAGAAAACGAGCGCAAATTCACCGAGCTCCCTAACCCTTCCTGGGTCATACCCAAAGGTTCTTCACCTGGGATCTATGAGCTTCTTTTTGCTTTGGATAGTTCTGTACCTGTATTTCAGTACAGCTGGTTTCCTTGTAACCCTGTGTATTATGTAAGAAGAACTCTCTAAGAGGCACCGGACAAGCTTCACCAGACACAAAGGGGTCCGTGACAGAAAGAAGGTTAGCCCTTTGGAGATGCCTGACCTGCAAACTCCTCAATCCAGAAACTCCAAAGGACATTCCTCTCCTCTAATCTCACGATAAACCCCAAACTCTTCACCTTCATGGTGACTTCTGCCCTCTTAATCTGCCCCTGTTCTCCCAATCTGTCGCCTCCACTCTGGCTTCATCTCCATCCAAACTTGCTCTTGACCCAAAGGCTGCCCCATTAAAGTGTCACAAGGTGCTGACTTAGAATCCCTTAACCCTGGCCCCTAAGATTCAGAACTGATATGGGGCTGGGCGAATACCCTAATTTCACTTAACCCCACTTCCGCCTCAATCCTATCTCATTCGGTACTTTGAATTTCTCTTAATATAGCCAAAGACAACAGTTTCCTTCTTGGCAACCACGATACACAAAAAGGATTGTCATAAAATCAGCCCACACCTTCCCACTTCAATAACTTGTATTATAGATAGGACAAGGCTAATACATAAATAGCGCACAAAAGCGCAGTTATCAAAGGTTGGGGCAGCAAGTGTTGAATTTATGGGAAGACCACACGGTTACCCAACTGAATGTGGGATGGTCTTTTTCCAGATCCTGGGATGAACAAAAGAAAGGCTGTCTACAGACTGATGGAGGAGGGGACTGAGATCTCTAGACCCATGATAACGGGCCTAACGTGACTAAGTGATTGAAACAGATGTCCCAGGATCCTAAAGTCAAGAAAAGCAGCAAGGTTGTGAGGCTGGAGGTCAGAAGGTAATTATTACCCAGCCCACCCCCCCACCCCCGCCCCGGGCTCTCCTGGGGGTCATAAAATGAATGAAGACAAAAATCTGCTAGAAATCAGTTTTATCCAAGAGAGGAGCCTTCTCCCCACTCTCCTCCTCTACTGCCTATCACCCCTCCCTCCTCGGAAGTCTGGATTTTCCTCATTTAGAATAAATGTTAGTGATTTGAGTAGAGCCCTCCTTGCTTTCTCCACCTTCCCTCCTTCCTCTGCCTCTGTCTCTAACCTCAGAGCCAGCCATCTTCGCCTCAGGCTGGCCAATCAAGCAGCTCCCTGCTCAGGCTTCTAGAACCCTAGGTTTGGTTGGGTGAGAATGCAAAGAAAACTTCTGCCACCTTTCCTATTTTAATCATATTGGGAGGGGGAAGAAATGTCACCGCTAATAACAGAGAGAGCAAAGTGTAGTGGGGCTAGGAGGAGGGAGGAAAATACTGAATTCTATTCTTGGAGCTCCCATAAATTCATTACAGACAGGAAAATACTCTGTCTCTGTGTCTCTCTTCCTCCCTCCCCCCTTCTTTCTCTCCCTCTCCCCTTCTCTCTCTTTTCCTCCCTCCCCTCCCTCTTTCTCCTGTCTCCTTCTCCCTCCCCTTTCCTTCTCCCTTCCTCCTTTCCCCTTTCTTCCCTTCCTTCTCTTTTCCTCCCTCCCCTCCCTCTTTCTCCACTCTCTCTTCCTACCCCCCTCCCTCTCTTCCACGTTCTGTTTCCTGACTATCTGTTAAACAGCACAAATCTAAAAATTCCTTCCCTACCTGCCCAGAGACAGAGCAAAGCTAGGGTTGGCGCCCTGTAAATTCTTGAATACACAGCTCCTTGTGGTAAAAAGTTGTTGAGAGTCTGGGTTGGGGGTGTTTGGGGGGTTTTGTTGGTTTTGTTTTTTGTTTTTGTTTGGGGGGGGTTAGTTTGGTTGGTTGGTTTTCCTCTGGTATTTAACAAGACGGCTTTATTGTTGCTGGGCAAAATTTCCCAAGGCGTTTGGTTCTAACATTGCCAGAACAAGGAGGAGGCAAGGGAACGCTGATTAAACAGAAATCCACTGCAGAAGTTAGACTGGGAAGAAAATCATTGGGAAACCTGCTAGCAATGGGGGAGGGCCAAGTGGGGGCTCTCCCCCCAGAATCCCCTTTAAAAGGATGTGTTCAAGTTCAGCTTGGGCAAATGGACCAACCCAAATGGGGAGGTGGGGGGTGCTGGCTGGAGGTGTCAAAGGTTGAGATTAACTATTTGTACAACTTCATCTTTTGAAAAAGAGTTCGATTTTGAAGATCAATCAATCAATAAGCGTTTATTAAGTGCTCACTACGGGCTAGGAACTGTGCTAGTCTCTGGAATACAAAGACAAGAATGAAATCATCCCTGACTTCAAGGAGCTTTCGTTCTTGGGGGAGATGGGGGAAGGTTGTGAGAGAGGTCTAGCCATCAATAGACAAGCATTTATTACGCCCTTTCTACCAGCACCAGCGACCAGCTGGGCTCCTCAGGTTGGGTCTGCTTGGCCCCACTAAGGAGATGAAGGCAAAAATAAACAACCTCACCCATGCCCTCAAGGAGTTCCTACTTCATTGCTGGGAACCCACCCAAATTCAGTAAACACAAAGGAAGCCAGGAGATTGGGGGCAGGGGCAACACAATGAAAAAGGCTTTGCTTCCTGGGCTCCAATTGTATTTTCAAGGAACCTGTTTGAAAGGGTTAAGACCCTGGCATCCAAATGCATGTGTCCCGCTCCACCAGCTGCCCTGGATGCCCTGGGTCCAGAGAGGGTGCCAATTTAGCAGCCATTTTCTGAATCTCTGTCTGAGAGATTACCTTAAGTAACCTTTGGAGGCAAAACACACACACACACACACAGAGGGACCCGCCCCCACAACACTCAGTGCACATTAACCTGTTGTTAAACAACACGAGAGCACCTGGTGCACACCAGGTGTGCTGTGCACACCAAAAAACTAGTCTCCAAATTCTAGGTGCATGCAGTGGGAAGGAACCTTCTATCTCCCCAGGATCAGGGGACAGAGCCATGCTTCTCTTGAAGCTTGCTTATTCATGCAGCCTCCAGCATGGAGTTGTGTTTCAAGAAACATGACCTGATGCATAGCATTTCTTTATGAGAGAAGAGATGCGGGGCTGCACTGTAACTCGCTTCCACTATAATTATTTTGAAAGTTTGGATTTTGAGTCTAACTGTACAAAACCAACACGAACATATCACCTCCTGGCTCCGCTGGCCCATGGGCAACACCCCCTGGGGAGCTTACTTTCCCAAATGGAAAGAGAGGGAGGACAAGAAGACGTCACAGGATGACTAGCTGCTACAAGGGGTACTGGCAAACCAGCTAAAGGCCACTGCCCCACCCAACCCAGAGAAAGCCTTCCCTCACCACCAAGAGTCCAAGGACCCTAGCCTCTAGCCACTGCATGGGAGGCCTGAAAGCTGACCAAAGGGTCACATATTTAGATCTGGAAGGGACCTTAGAGGTCAGGAAGAACATTTTGTAGATGAGAAAACCAAAACCCAGAGAGGAGAGTGACTTGTCCAAGGTCACACTGATAGTATCAGAGGAGAGATTTGAACCCAGACCTTCATTTCTTTCCACTGTACCACACTGCCTCTGACAGTGAGGTGGCCTCTTGGGAAGACCGAAGGTGATTCCTATGCTTTGGTGCCAAGCCCCACCCCAAATAATAGTAAAAGAAGAGCTTAACCCTCAGGAGTCCTTGCCGCCGAGCATCCTTTACCCACCATGAAAATGCCAGAGGCAGAATCCAGAAGTGTTTAATAAAGCACTTGCCATATGCCAGGCACTGCGCTATAAGAACTGTGGACACAAAGAAAAGCATAATACAGTCCCTGCCCTCAAGAAACTCACAATCAAATGGGGGCTTGGGGGGAGGGGGCACATAAAAAGAAGCTGAAAGGGGGGGCAAAGAGGCCCCCCAGGGTGGGGGCCTAAGGAAGTCCAGAGACTGGGAGGGAACCCTCTGTGGAGGTGAGAGGTTCTGAGCTGACTCCATCTTCTGGACTAAAGAAATTTCTGGAAGACGTGAAATCCAGGAAAGCAGCCATGTGGGCTGGCAGAAAGAGAGGAGGGTGGGTGAGCTCCAGCACCAGCGACCAGCTGGGCTCCTCAGGTTGGGTCTGCTTGGCCCCAGTTCGCAAAGACTTTCACCCTTCCTCCATCAGGCTTTCTCACCCCATCAGTCCCTCCCTTTCTTAATAGGTGGAAGCTGCATTGGGGAAGGCAGAGGACCTGAGTGTGAATCCCAGATCTGTCACTTACTTGGGGTGAGCCCCTTCCTGTCTTTCACCTCAATCTTCATCAGTAAAATGAGGAGGCCTCACCCAGTGAGCCCCACGGTCACATCAAGCTCCCAAGCTGTGCTCCTAGGATTTGGTGGGATTCTCATTCACATCTTTCTGTAAATCTTGGTCTCCACCCAGTTAATCAGAGCCTCAATAAAGATGGCACCTTCTCCGCAACTTCTAGTCTCAGAGAGATGCACTGCCTGGGCAGAGTCCCGCAGCCACTCCATGTCAGAGACCAGACTTGAACCCATCTCCTCTTACCTCTGAGGCCAGCTCTCTTCTCGTTATCTTGTGTGGCCTGGTTGCATGTACAAAATACCCACAACATAAATACAAGGTCACTGGGAGTTGGGAAGGCTCTGGCTACCAACCCAATAGCCACCCAGCCCTCCCAAGACATTGTGGGTCTGAATCTTGAGGCTCCTCCTCCGGGCTCTCATCCGTGAAGAATGAACAACCTGCCTCTCTTCCTGTTCTCCCATGTTCTCAGTGTGATGACCTCTGCCCTGCTTTGCACAGGTCATTTTCAGTGATCTGCTATACTACTTGGGCCTCTAACCCATCATATTCAGTCCCAAGTTCATCTTCAGTGTTCTCACCAGCTGGTCCCTGGGGGCCAAGGCACCCACCCCCACCAGCTCAACACACCTACATTATTTAAAGCTAAATAGCGTGTCACTTAACTGAGCAAAAATGGTCCAAGGCTCTGGATGTCCCAACTCCTTAGCCCAGCATTCAGAGCCTTCCACAACCTCATTCCAAATGGCCTTCGCTGCTACTCCCCTATATAATGATCCCTTTATTTCAGCACAGAGCATTTACTCCCTATCCCTAAAGCTTGCCTGGGCTTTCGTGATTCTGCAGCTCTGCTCAGATCTGTTCCCCTCCTAAGCATGTCCTCCCTGGTCTTTCCTAACCATCTGGATCACAGCCAACATTCTTGCTCCAAAGTCAAGTCTCACCAACTCCAGGGAGCCTTTCCTGCTTGTCCTAGTTCAGGGGGCTCTTATCCATGATGCTCACCCAAGTCCTTTCCAGCCTTTAATCCTTCATTTATTGCCCCAGAGCCTAAGAAGGACCCCACAGCACTTATTCATCTGAACAGCCTGTAAACCAATGGGGTTTCTTGGGGGAAATTTAGGATAAAACTCATCCATGGTCATCTCCAATAATCTGGCAGATTTGGGCCCAACAGAAAGCAGACCCAAAAAAAGGGAGTGTAGTTAGGTGGTTTAAAAAGGAAGGAGGAGTGATGGTCATTTCTACCTCTGGTTGACTTTGGGTGAGTCACTTGGGCCCCAGAGGCACCAGTTTCCCAATCTGTAAAGGGAAGGAGCTCCAGGCTTGAGTTTGCCCTACCTCAGTGTCCTAATCTGTAAAAAGGGGGAGGAGGTTGGGCTGCAAGCCCTGTGTGGTCCCTTTCAGCTCAAAGCTATGCAGGAGTTCATGAACATTCACCACTCCTCAGGGGCAGATGTCAGAGTAACGAGGGTGGGGAGGAGCTATATTCTGGTGTCCCTCCTGCTCCTCTGTTTCTCTTAAGGGTCAAATGAAATCAGGGGTTGAAGACTATCAGAAAAACAACAGAGGGCTAAGCCAATTGAAAGTCTTAGAAGCTTCAGCATCACTTCATCATTATGAACGTGTCCAGCCATTTTCAGTTGTGTCCAATTTTGCTTGACCTCATTTGGGGTTTTCTTGGCAAAGATACTAGAGTAGTTTGTCATTTCCTTCAACTCATTTTACAGATGAGGAGACAGAGGCAAGGGGGGGATTAAGTGACTTGCCCAGGGTCATGCAGCTAGTAAGTGTCTGAGGCTGGATTTTAACTCAGGTCTTCTTAACTCCAGGCCCAGCACTCTTTCCACGGCTCGATGCCCATTATGAAGATACCTCTTGGTTTTATATCTCTCCTCACTCCCTCAAGTGTAATTTTCTAGAGGCTTGTGACCCCAGGGGAAAAAATACTCTGTAAGTCTCCTTTCAAGGAAGGGAAGACAATGCATCCTCCAGAGGACCATTATTTGTTGGTGTGGATAAAAACATTTTTTTCATTTAATTGAAGCCTTCAGTGTCTGCCTTTGGAACTGCCCTGAGAATTCCAAAGGAAGGGATTTTAGGGAGAAATCAAAATCAAATCCTAACAGTAGTGAGGTGAGAATTCTAAACACTGATCCTTTGGGATCAATGGTCACCAGCAAGAGGGCTATCTCGAAGAAAATTCTGTGTCAGGTATAAGATGATATATAAATGCTATCCATTACTGTTGTTGCAATAATCAACCTCATGGGTTTATTGTAAGGAAATATCTCTTTAAAGTACCATATAAATGTAGTTAACTATTAAAAAATGATGAACAGGATGCTATCAGAAAAACCTAGAAAGACTTACATGAGCTGATACAACGTGAAATGTACGATATACAAAATAATAGCAATAGTGTAAACTGAACTGCTGTGAATGACTTGGTTATTTTCAGCAATGCAATAATCCAAGATAATTCTAAAGGTCTCATGAAAAGTACAATCCATCTACAGAGAGAGAACTGATGGTATCTGAATACAGATTCAAGCATAATTTTTTTTGTTAGTTCCTTTATCTGAAGTTTTGTTCTTGTCTGTTTTCTTTCACAACATGGCTAACGTGGAAATGTTTTGCATGACTGCTCATGTGTAGCTTATATTGAATTGCTTGAGTTCTGGGAGGGGGGAGGGAGGGAGGAAGAGAATTTGGAACACAAAGTTTTTTACAAAATTGATGTCAAAATGTGTATTTTACATGTAATTTGGGAAAATAAAATTCTAAATAAAAACATAAAAAATGGTCATCAGGAAGAATTCCTAGGATTTTAAAAACCATAATCACTAGAAATTATAAATAGTAAGCTTTGCTTTCCCAAAGCCCATAGTCAAGAGAAGGCTTTGGTAATTAAGGTGAGCTGTGGGCAAATCACAAAGGGAAAAAAAGCACATAAATAAGAAACCCCTGTGGCTGAGGACGAACAAGGACCAACAATGCTGACCTCTGACCCCACAGGGCCCCTTCTCCTGTCTTCTGCTGCCTTCACTGCCCAACCACCTGGGCCTCTTCCCCAGCAGATCCCTGCCTCTCTGTGTGTCTCTACCCCTTCCCCAGGAGAGGGGATGCGCACTACTATCTCTTTATTAGTTTACTCTCCTTTTGGAATGAAAAAGTCTTCACACACTAGTTAAGAGACTAGGAGAGAAAACCCCAGTTGTGTTCTCCCCATAAGGAAAAGACTCCGTCAGCTCCATGTGTCAAGGTACCCCATGGATACATGCTCTTAAGATCCCACCTCCTGGGGGCGAATCTCTTGGTGAATATAGATTGGCCAGCCAGCCACAGTCCCCAGGCAGTTTCTGAACTCACTCATTCCAGTTGGCAGAATCAACATCTCTGTCCCAAGCCGCTATTTGATTTAGGGTTAGAAAGTCTCCTAGAACATGCATCAATTCAGGATTGCCAACCTACCCCTCTCTCAAATCATTTCAGGGACTTATTGAAGGCACCATGACCTCAGATCTCATGACCTCCAAATCCTTGGGTCTTGCCATGCCGATGAATCTGAATAAGCAAGAAAATGGAATGGCCAACAAGAAGTTTCCTTACCCCTACCTTAACAACTAGAGACAAGTGGCTATAAGGCAGGCCCAAAGTGACACCTGCATACCAAATGGAGATGACCTTGAGAAAGTAACTAAACCCAGAGGAGCAGACCACAAAAGAGGTGTGGTTTATGGAAATGAATGAAACTACCTCCACAAGCTGAGACATCACTTATCTTCCCAAGTACAACTTTACAAGTACAAGATGGGGGAGGCATGGATAGACACACTCATGGGGGAAAAGATCTGGGATTTTTAGCAGACTGAAAGTTCACTGTGAGTCAACAGTGTGACGTGCCAGCCAGAACAGGCAATAAGTTCTGAGGCTGTCTTTAGAGGAGCCCAGCACGCAAGACTCCGGCAGAGACTGACACTCTGGATTTGGCTCTGCCCGCCACCCCAAAGACACTGCATTTGATCCTGATTCTGATCCCCTTTTCAGAAGGGACCCTGACAACTTGGCAAGTGGCCAGGATGTGAAGGGACCTGGGCACCATGCTCATCTGTGGCCACACATGACAGGAGATCCCTTCCTCAGAGCCCACAGCCATGTGAAGAAGATCCTACCCCGCATTTCCCATCATGGTCTTCTAAAGAAAATGCTAATTTCAACCACCCACCATCATTTGAGCCCTAGGCAGGGACTAGCAGCAGGGGATTGGCTCCATGACCTTAGGCAGGTGAGTTCTAACCAAATAACAGGGACCTCTGGGCAATGTGTAATAGTGGAGATCATTCAGTGGGAAGACCCTGACCCCTCCAAAGCCAACCTTCACCCCTCATATTATCCTGGGCTTCCTTCCCAGTAGAAGGTAAGCTCCTTGTGGGCAGGGTCTATTCCATGAGAAGCAAACATAGACCACTGAACTTGGAGTCAGGAAGACCCAAGTTCAAATTCTGATTTACTCACAGCCTCAGACATCTATGACCTGGAACAAATGATTTAACCTCTCTCAGACTCAGTTTCCTCCTCACTTATAAAATGGGAATAATAACAACACCTACCTCACAAGGCTGTTGTGAGGACCAAATGAGAAAATGTCTGTAAAGCACTTTACAAACTTTTAAACAATATATAAATGCTAGTTATTCTTTTGATGTTGTTGTAATGCCTCTCACACTAGTTGTGTGATCCTGGGCAAGTCACAGCTTCTGCTTGCCTCAGTTTCTGCATCTGTAAAATGGGAATAATAGCTGCACTTACCTCCCAGTGTTGTTGTGGGGAATCAAACCAAATAACACGTAGAGTATAAGCAGCTACATAAGGGTGAGTTATTATGATTAGCTATTGCCTATTGAATGTAAGCTCACTGAGGACAGAGAACTGTTTCTATCTTGGTATTCCTAGACCTTAGCCCAACACGTGGCACAGTAGGCCAATGTATAGAAAAGCATTTATTAAGTACTTCAGCTATACACCAGCCAGTCTGCTCCATGTGAGGAATACAAGGATGAGCCCTCGTCCAGGGCTTACATTCTAATAAAGAAAGACAATCAAGTACTAGTGGGAGGTGGCTGAATGCAAATGGAATGTTTGGAAGTGGCTGGAAGGTGGCCTGGAGGCCAGGTCTGCCAAGAGAAAGTGTGTGTGGGGGTGGGGGTTAAACAAGAGGGAATGCTGGGAAGGCCCTGCCCAATCTTGAGCATCAGTCTTCAAAAAGTCTTGGAGACAGTCTAGTCCAATCTCTACATCTTCGAGAGGAAGAAAAACCACACCCAGACAGTAAGTCAAACCCAAGTCTGCCGATTCCAAGATCTGTGCATTAATTTTTTTTCTCAGATAACACACATTTATTTTCTTTTCACCCTCCCAACTGGAAAAAGAAAAACAAAACCTCTATAACAAATCCGGAAAAAAAAAACTAAAAAAAAAAACAAAACCCTACAAGTCTGCCTAATTGAGCAAAACAAATGTCCACACTGGTCAAATCGAAAGATGGGCGTCTCATTCCTGAGCTCACCAGCTCTCTGGGAGTTTCATCAACCATCCTCTGTAACACTCTGGAAATGATTGGAGTCAGGCTGTACCTTGAAGTTCAACCTGATTTATTGTTTTTGTCGGGGGAAGCTGCTTCTCTCTTCTTCCACTGTCCACCCTCCATGAAAGAGTTAACCTCTGGCACCATGTCATAGCGGGTCCTCCTTCTCCTCCTTTTGTTCCAAACTAAGGGTCCTCCTGTCCTTCATTTTGACATCTATCTAATCCAAGATAACTGAGCTCAAATTCCATCTCTTCCAGGAGGATTTATTTCACACAGCTTATCTCTGGTAGAAACAGCGCTGAGCAGGGAACCAGAGATCCTAGCAACTTATTTTGTGACTCAGTGCCTCGGTTTCCCCAGTCATCACAAGGATAGTCTTATTTGCCCCTAAATTCCTTAGAGCATTCACGTAAGGACCAAATACCACCTCAGAGGAATCTGAAAATACAAAGCTCTAAACAAAATCAGGCATTAGTAGCCACAAAATAAAGGTCCCGGGACTCCAGAATCAGAAGGGGCCTCGAGCATCAGCCATTACACCCCCCTTGATTTCCAGAGGAGGGAAATCAGGGCACCTTGGGGCGAGGCCACTTGCTTATCTGTGTAGATGGTCTGTTTCTTCTCCCCACAAAATCACAAACTTCTTAAGGGCAGGAAGCATGAGGACAGAAGATAAATTAAATCCCACTGAGACCAGAACCAGGCCAGGCAGTTGCCTGGTTTGTTATCTTTGCCTGAAACCCTTCAAACAATCTGGGGATTTGAAAGTCACTCAGGGAATCTGAGCCCAATGTCAGGCAACCCAACTGGGGGCTCTCAGCAGCATTCTCAGAAAGGAGGGGAGGCTTTTTTAATTAATTATTTTTTGAAGGAGAGTAGGTGGCAGGGCTTTGAAGCTCAAGGAAGGATTCCTGGTATACAGGCTTCAGCATTCCTAACATCTTCCTTGCTTAGGGCAATTGAAAAAAAACAACACATACCTGGCCCTCCCTTCCATAGACTGCCAGTGTCCACAGCTCACTGATCAGCCCCAGGAAGCAGGCCTAAACCTTGTACTGAATGCTGAACCCCCACCCCAACCACACTCACACTGGAAAAACTTCTCCCTCTCCTCATGATACCATGTATAGGAGGTTATGCTGCAATACATGACTAATGTCACAAGAAATGGCTAAAAAGCACAGGGAACAGAAACTTCTGGCACCAAAAATGTATAAGTGTTTTCTTAGGTAAATGTTCCTAATATTTAGAGTGACAGGATGCTAAAGTGGATGGCTTTGGAACCAGGAAGACATGGGGTCAAGTCCTACTTCTGAAACCTACTAGCTGCGTGAATTTGGGCATATCACTTAATCTCTGGATGCTTAAGGCACAACTCTCTCAGAGTATGAGGCAAAGAAGGGGCTAGCCTGCATGGAAAGAGAGCTTCTGATCCTGGAGTTCCTTATGTCAGTGAAATCAGAGATTCACTCCCTAGTCTTACCCCCCCCATTACTGTGTCCTCTAACACACAAACTCACACGTGTGTGCAGACACACACACACACACATCCCACAAATACACACACACAGTTTGCTAGGCCCTAGCAACACACCTCCCTTGTACGTCCCTAGTCCTGCCATGTCCCCCTACCCACAACAGGTCCAGGGAGCAGGGCCAGGAAGGAACTTTACCTGCAGGGAGGCTGGAGACAGGACTCTGGGACAGGAGCCAGATGAACCCAAAACAAAGGATTTCCTTTCTCAGATTTCTGCTTGGACTCAAGTACCAAAAACCCTTCACTGACCAAGAACACTCAGGGAACAGGGTGATCTGCTTAATTTTCTGGCTAACTTATGGTTAGGTTTTCAAAAATCCCTATTTTGATACACAATGTATTTCGCATCCATCAAAGTGCCTCTGTGTTCCAGGCACTGGGGCAGGAAAGGGGAAACTAACATTGTTTTGGGCGAGACAACCTGGATTGTAGAAGTCTATACTGAATAAACACAATTGGTGGGGGGAGGGCACTAGCAGTTAGGGGGCTGTCATATGCAACAGATCTTGCCTGGCTAGGGGAGGTGCTAGAGATGGAAGAGCCAAACCTAATTTGGAGGTTAGGTCCCTGACTGACTGGAAGAAAAGAGTGAGCCCTGGACAGAAGTAGCGAAGTCCTTCTCCTTCTCCCTGGTCTGGGAGCTCGTCACCTCTTCCCTGGGCCAGTGCAATTGCCTCCTGGCTGGTGCACTCTCTGTCTCTCTGTCTCTCTCTGTCTCTCTGTCTCTCTGTCTCTCTCTCTCTCTCTCTCTCTCTCTCTCTCTCTCTCTCTCTCTCTCTCTCTCTCCAGTATCTTCCCTCCCCAGTCCATCCACCATAGAGATGCCTAAGCCTGATCACTACTCTTCCCTGCTCAGGAAGATCCAGTGAGTCCCTCTTGCCTCTAAGAAAGAATATAGCTTCGTCTCCTTGGCCTTTAAAGTTCTTCACAATCTGGCTCCTGCCTCCCTCCCTTTCCAGTCTCTCACCTCCATACCTTTGCCCTGGCTGTCCCTCCGGCCTGGCATGCACTCCCTTCTCACGTCTGCCCCATAAACTCCTCCTCAACCACCACTTTGGACATGAGACCTTTCTTGATTGCCCATCCCCCAATTAAAATGCCCTCTCTCCCCAACTACCTGGTAAGTGTTTGTTTTTCCTCTCTCTGTATTTAGATGTAAACTGAGGATCAGAGAGTGCCAGAGATGGAGAGCCACAAGAGACCTCTCCCCTATTGTTTGAGCTCTTCCAAGGCCAAGATTGAGTCCCCAGCACCCAGCAGGCATTTAATAATTGCTTGTGGATGGATGGGGAACTCCCCTTCACACATTATGTTTCGTCTCCCCTCACTGTGCCTTTGCCTGGGCTGGTCCCCATGCCGGGCCTGTTTTTCCTTTTCCTCTTCCCCTTCCCCTCATAGGAGCCCCAGCTTCAAAGCTCAGGCGCCACCTCCCAATCAGTCACCAGGGACCTCCCCAAGAAAGGACTTTGTATACATTTTGCATTTCCTTTCCCATGTTAACCTCCAAGGGATGCAAGGGCCTCAAGGGCAGAGGTTCCCTTGTTTCTGGGTCTGGACCCACCCTGTTCAGTACCTGGCATTCGGTAGATGCCTCCTAAATGTCTGTTAAATGAATGATTTCACCCCTTAAAAAACCAGCCCCTCAAAACAAAAACAAAAACAAACCACAGGGGGCAGCTAGGTGGTGCAGTGGATAGAGCACCAGCCCTGGAGTCAGGAGCACCTGAGTTCAAATCCAGCCTCAGACACTTAACACTTACTAGCTGTATGACCCTGGGCAAGTCACTTAACCCCAACTGCCTCACTATTAAAAAAAAACAAAAACAAAAAACCAGCCCCTCCATCTGCACATGCCCCTGCTGAGGTCCTGAATCACTTTCCACGAGGTGACTCAGGTGCCTGCAGCATCTCAGCAGTGAGGGGGGCCGGGGCTGTCAGACACTGGGCTGACTCTGAAGGACTCCCAAGCGTCCTGGAGGGGGAGCTGGACAGGGCTTTCTGTTTGGTTGTTAAGTGGATACCTAATATGATGGTTGGAGGCCATTCTGCTCATTCTACTCAAAGCTGGGTTCCAGCACCTCCCCATCCCCCCCCCATCTAACTTCTTGAAGCTTCTGTTGCCTCAGGCTAATTGAGCCAGGCCCTGGTCTGCTCCCACCTTGGGGGGAAGAAGGTCCCTCTTCAGCATCCATAGCATAGATAAAAGCAAGGAAAAGGCAAAGAGGGAGATGTGAATAGGGAAGCCAGTCACTTAGACTAAATACTGAAAGAAATATAGCAGATAAGCCTGATCCCCGCCCTCCCAGAAAGAGGAAAGAACCCCTCTCTTGACCTCAATATTCCTTGGCAGTGAGTCCCTGCCACTTGCACCTCCCCACTTTGTTTTGTGTCGTGATGAGTGGATTTAATTCTCTGACAGTTATTAATTGAGCCAGATTTTCACAAGACCATCCACCAGTGCCCAGGGAGTGCCCACTCACTACTTGCTATAAAGGGCGCTGTGGTGGGGATGATGGTGGGTACAGGAACAAGCAGGTATGACCCCCCTCTCAAGGTGGTTTTGACCTAGTGGAGACAAGACCTCTACAGAAAAAGATAACTAGTGAATTCAAATGAATGGCACCCACTGTGATGGAGGACACAAGATTCACTGCCTGCAGGCGGAGATGGTGGAGGAAGAAGGAAGGCATTTGGGGAACAAACAACAGCTAATCCCTTCCACTTCTCCAGCCCTTTAAGATTTGCAAAGCATTTGGCATGTATTATCTCGTTTGATCCTCACAACACTGTTTGGTAGTGGTATTATTATCACACCCATTTAAGAGATGAAGAAAGTGAAGTTGAGAGACTTGTCCAGGGTCACACAGCTGGGACGTGTCTAAGGGGGAATTTGATCTCGGGTCTTTCTGACTTAATTCAGTGTTTTCTCTCCTGAGCCACCTGGATGCCTGAGGAGGGAGAAATGGTATGAGTAGAGGCATGGGAAGGAGCAATGGATAAACCAAGGTGGCCAGAGGAGAGGCAGGAGAGGCGTCAGGGTGGAAATCCACACTGAATAGTACTGAAGTCTGAGGCAGCAGAGCCCAGGGATCAACCAGGAGCCTGATGCTTCCTAGCTCCATGACCCTGAGCCTCCCCCAGCTTCTGAAATGGATCTGAGAAGCCAAGTCAACCACGATGGTTGGGACTGTCACATGAGATAATGTCTGTAAGGAGCTCTGAAAACTTGGAAGGGCTACAGAAAGGTCAATTATTGCTACGACCAGAGCGCTTGAATGCCACACTGATTTGAGGCTTTGCTGTGCAGGCTATTTGGAGAGACTAGATGATTCTGAGCAGGGCAGGGTCATTGGGAGACATGGGGCCATCAAGAAGGTGGCACAGGCAGAAAAGAAACCAGGGGAGGGGAAGGGGGGGCAGAGAAAGCTATGGCAGGCAGGAATGGACAACAACTGGGGGAAACTGAGGAAGCCACAGAAGGAACCCAAAGCAAAGGGAAGAAGCCAGAGATGTTACTCAAGATTGAGTGAGGTGAGTAAGGGGCTAGCAGTCTAAGGAGAATCAATAGCTAAAAAGAGACAACCAGCAAACTCTCTTTACCAGGAAGTGAATGTTACAGAATCCCCCTGGCCACAGAAATGGGAGGTCATCCAGCTCAACCCACAGCCAAAACAGTAACAAGCCATCTCCAGCAAGGGGTCATACCCTTAAATACCTCCAGTGACAGAGAACTTACTACCTTTATGAATCAACTGATTCTATTTTAATTGATAGATTTTATTTATATTGAACTGAAGTTTACCCGTTCTGTAATATACACCTCTGATTTGTTACTTTGCTTCCCAGGTCAAACAAAACCTTCATTTGACATGATGCAAGGCGGAAGAGCTGAAAGGACTCAGGATTTGGAATCAGAAGACCCAAGTGCCTGTATGACCAAGGAGAAATAACTCCCTCTCTCTGTACCTCAGTTGCCTGCCTTGTAATATGAAGGGTTGTTGGGACTCAATGACCTCTCTGGTCCCTTCCAGCTCTGATCTTACAACAGCCTCTCAAATACATGCAGATAATCATCATGTCCTTCCCCCAAAATGCCTCTGTTCCAGATTCTCTCAGTTCCTTATACCCCGTCCACACCAATTCATTAACTGACCAATGAAGTCAGAGGTTTCCTTCATAGAGAAGTACAACAGAGTACTAAGCCCACTCTGAACCTCCCCAGAGAGCAGTCCCTTCTCTCTGTTTGCAGGAACAATAACAAAAATAAGAAATAAGATATTAACCCCATCAGGAAGCAGAACGGGAGGAAATGAGATTCTCTATAAGATAAGGATGACAATGATGGTGGCCAGCATTTATGGAACTTCAAGGTTCACAATTCAGAGGGGATTTCTGGTGCTCTACCCACTGCACTACCTAGCTGCCTAAGGAGCAAACAATTGTATAGAGACAGTGCTACCATGACATTAGCCTCCATGAATTCATGCCAATACAAAATTGAAAGCAGATAGACTATTTGAGATTTTCTTCTTCTATAAACAATTAAAACACTGCAATAGGGGCAGCTAGGTGGCGCAGTGGATAGAACACTGGCCCTGGAGTCAGGAGTACCTGAGTTCAAATGCGGCCTCAGACACTTAACACTTACTAGCTGTGTGACCCTGGGCAAGTCACTTAACCCCAATTGCCTCACTAAAAAACAAAAACAAAAACAAAAACAAAAAACACTGCAATAGGAAAATCAGTCACCCCCAAAAACTCCAATACAGTCCACTCCTCTGTTTGCTTCTATTCCACCAAGAAAGCATGTGTACTTCTTCATGATCTAAATTAAGAATCCCCCCAAAGGCTCATGTAAGTAAGTTAGTAAGTCCTCAGGTTTAGACAAAATTGTGGTGCATAAATTCCCCATGACACCAGCAAAGAAAGACCACAGCTAGTTTCTTGACACCCCAGCCTCTCTACTCTGGTCTCCACCTCTGCCCTTTATTTTAGCAGTCATGGTTACTGAAGGATATTTACTATGGATGAAAAATGAGCCCCACTTGGCAGGTCCTAAAATAGAGCAAGTCACTTTAAGATGAACTGGGTCAAATGTAAAACAAAATGAGGCTCCCTAGTGGGATGACTGGTAGAGGCAGGAGACCTGACCAGGAGGCAGGAAGAAGCCACAAAGAGGCACTCTGCCCAAAGCAGGGAGAGCAGAGTAAGGCTCTCCCTGCAGCACACACTCAACGGGCCAGCCACTCGGCCATAGGAATGTAGAACACAACTGCACACCAGTGCTCTAACCCTTACGTGAATGCCCTTTACAAGGAGTTTACAATAGCCGGCTCTGCTCTTACAAAGGTGAACCAAAGACCAGTGTGAGCATCATCATCAAAGAATGGGGGGAAGGGGGAAGGGGGGAAGGCAGGGTAGGACAGGGAGCGTTTGGATACAATACATACAACATAATCAAAGGCACAAAATTCCACATCATATGATATATTTAGCCCGACAAGCCAACGATCCCTCAGCACTGGCAATGCGTGCCCTAAACTTCCCTGAGAAAAATCAGAAGATAAATTGGCTAACACATGCAACTGCACAAATTATTTTATTGCTCTGGATTAATATGCTTTTCAAGAAGGTATTTTTTTTCCACATCGATTTAATCACTTTCTTTCAATCAACAAAGAGGAATAAAGTGGGTCATTACATGGGGGGCTAAGTTCTGTGTCCGAGATAACGCCATCTGGGGCTTCTACCCGATGGGTGATAAGGGGTTATCTCCAATGATGGAAAGCTACGACTTTCCAATTTTCTTCCAGAAATAATCTAATCATCAATTACAACTCAAAACAATTGCAAACACCACAGATGTGCCAATGACCAGCGGCATGACGCACTAAGATGGGCCTGTTCCTATCTGCACTCATCTTGGAGCTATCCCTGATTAGACAGGGATCTCATCCGAAATGATTGCCAACAGACAACAGACCTTAAAGCCAGAGTCGGCTGGTCCTGAAGGGAGCAGCTCAAAGAGACCTCTGGGGCTCTCGAAAGCAGATCCCAGAAAAGCCCTCCCTGACATGAACAGGAGCCCCTAAGAATCCACCAGAAGCCAAGTAAACACAAGCACTTCGCCTTTCTCACCAATTGCTATGTTAGAGCAAAGGATTGGGAGTCAGGAAAACCAAAATTGGAATCCTGCCTCAGGCACTTCCTAGCTGGGTGACCTTGGGCTAGGATGATTTAATTTCCCAGAGTTTCAATTTCCTCTTCCATAAAATGGCGAAGATAACAATAGCCCTTCTTCCCAGGGCTGCTGGGAGGATCCATGGGAGGCTCCACGGAGATGATGTCTGGATTTGTCCATCTTCACGCCCTGATTCGTGAACAGGCTGTTACCTGCTCGTTAGCCCCATCTCAATGTCACAACATCATTACACAGGCTTGATGCATCATGGGCTGTTTGGGACTCAATTCACAACCTTTCAGTCGGTCCTATACAGTTTACTCTAATAGACTGAAGGCTCTCGGAGGATAGGGACTGGTTCAGTTTGCATTTGTACCCATGGCACCTAACACAGAAGGCACTTAATCAAATGACTGTTGATTGACTAGACTTGATGACATCCTCAGGATCCTGGAGTAGCTTCAACACTGAAGTCTCTCTCTTCAGAGAACTAGTAGCACCTACATGATGCTTTCAGGTTTACAAAACACTTTATATAGGTTCTCTCATTTTATTTCCCTCACAATAATCCTGGAAGCTAAGTGGCACAGTGGATAGAGTATCAGGCCTAGAGTCAAGAAGACCTGAGTTCAAATCTGGCCTCAGACACTTACTAGCTTGTGAGCTGTGTGGGCAAGTCACTTCACCTGTTTGCCTCAGTTTCCTCATCTGTAAAAAGAGCTGGAGAAGGAGACAGATGGCAAACCATTCTAGCATCTTTGCCAAGAAAACCCCCAATGGGATTGTGAAGAATTGGAAAGGACTAAACATGGGCATCAGATGAGGAAAGTGAGGCCCAGAGAGGTTCAATGTGACTTGTCCAGGGTGAGCCAGCTAACACGCGTCTGAGACAGAATGTAAACTCTGATCCTCCTGATGCCTCATCCACCACTATCTCCAGGTGCCACCCTGAAGGTCTAACAATGCCACGCCTCTATTCCCATAACTCCAGTGGCTCCCTCTTACCTCCAAAAGCAGAGAAAATAAATAAATCAAGAATATAGTACAACTCCCTGTTATCACCAAGGCCCACCTTGAGGGCTTATGATTTGTGTGACCCTGAATGAGTCACTTCACACTTCCCTAGGAGTTTATTTTCCCCTCTGCAAAATAATGGGGCTGGCATTGACAGCCTAAGCCATCCCTTCCAGCACTGAAGATCCCATGAAGTTGAACCCAGTCAGGCAGAAATTTGCCCCAAGTTATAGACAGAGCAAGGCTGAGGTCAGGAAGTTTATTGACCTGCCTCCCAGTCCCAGGCCCTGCCTCAACATAACATTACTTCTGAGATAAGTCTATGGTGCGATATAGTTCTATAAAAATTGGCAAGCCATGTACGGTAAAGCTAGATTCACCACACTGTCTGATTCACCAGAACACCCCATCCCCTGATGATGCTAGATCAGAGAGAATGGGCTATATCAAAAAGGGAGCAGAAAGAACAGAGGCAAAAGTCCAAATAGGGACAAAAGTTATTATAAACCTTGGCAGAAATTAAGATTCAAACATGATACACACACACTTTCTCTCTCTCTCTCTCTCTCTCTCTCTCTCTCTCTCTCTCTCTCATGCACGCACACACACTCTTCCATTCAAGAGCCCTTTTCATTTCCATCCAAACTAGATTAATGATTCTAAACATCACTATTCAGCATAAACACAAGGAGAGACATCAAAAGCCATGTTGCTGCAAAATTCTGGGAAGAATTCATGGGCACAGCTGTAAACCCCCATTCACAGCTATTTGGAAGTCACCACACAGAGACCCAACTCAACTTGCTGGACAATTCATCAACTAGCATTTGAAACAGAGAAATGAAACCAAGAACACTTACCAAGTTATGATTGGTTGAGTTAGAATCATCTTCTGGGAATGGGATGTAAACAGCTAAGGCCACACAATTGGCAAAAATCGCCAATAATATAAATATGTCAAATGGTCTGGAAAGTTTGGTTAAGGATAAATATGTATGGAGTAAAACCCACGAACCTGGAGCCCCAACCCACAAGACTTTCTGAGCAAAACAGACAACTTTCCGGTTCCTGATCACCATGCCCGGAAGCAAAGGCAGTTGTCCTCCCAAGATCCATTAGCATGAGCTCTCAGGTGTCAGCCTCACCCAATTCACTTTCTGGGGCTATAAATTTTATTTCAGAACCAAGGCAAGGCCCGAACCAAGTTCCCATATTTTCTTGTCTTAAAGGAAGCTTTGGAAGTCAAATCCCCAGTGGCACATCCCTTTGTTGTCCTGAAAAGAGCTACTTTCTCAGATTTTTGCCATCATCTACTTATGCTCTTGGGCAGCTAGGTGGTGCAGTAGCTAGAGCGCCAGGTCTGGAGTCAGAAAGACCAGAGTAAATCTGGCTTCAGACATTTACTAGCTGTGTGACTCTGGGCAAGTCACTTCACCCTGTTTGCCTGTTTCCTCATCTGCAAAATAAGCTTGAGAAGGAAATGGAAAATCACTCCACGATCTCTGTCAAGAAAACCCCAAATTGGGTCACAAAGAGTCAGCTATGACTCAACAACAGCAAACAACACCAATTATGCTCTTAGCTCACTTGAGAGCAATCTTGGCCTCATCCATAAAAGCTCAATCCCTACAAGATGGGGGCATGTCTCTGATTTGGTCTCAGTGCCTTTGGGCCAAATAGGTTTGAATTCTGGATCCACTATTTACTAGTCACATCCATTCTAAATGAGTCACTCGGCCCCTCCGTTGGGGTTGGACCCAGTGATCTCTGAGGTCCCCTTGAGTTCTAGATGAGGGGTTGGCAAACTATTGCCTGAGGACCAAATTATGGCTACCACCTGTTTTTGTACAGCTCACAAGTTAAGAAAGATTAGCTCTCTAAACCTACGACTGTAAGACGATGAGGGCGTGGAACAAGTTATGCAGCTAGCTTCTTCTCTACCTTCTCTACTCCCCAAGAGTCAGAGCCCTTTATAACTTGGCCCCCTCCTAACTCTCCCATTTCTTGTTTTTGTTGTTGTTGTTTTGGTTTTTTTGCAGGGCAATTGGGGTTAAGTGACTTGCCCAAGGTCACACAGCTAGTAAGTGCCAAGTGTCTGAGGCCAGATTTGAACTCAGGAACTCCTGATTCCAGGGCCGGTGCTTTATCCACTGCACCACCTAGCCGCCCAACTCTCCCATTTCTTATACCTTTCCCTGCTACAAATACTCAACGGCTTAATGACACCAACCTCCTTGTTCCTTACCAAGTCATTCCATCTCCAGATTCCAGGCCTTTTTGCTCCCATGCCTAGAACTCTCTCCTTCCTCATCTCTGCCTCCTGGTGTCCTTCAAGTCTCACCCTTCTATAAAAAAGCCCTTCCTGGTTCCCATTATGGGAGTGCCTTCCACCTAACATGTCCAGTTTCACCTTTCTATACCTTGTTTGGACATAATTGTTTGCATGTTCTCTCTCCCATTAGATTGTGAGCTACGTGGGAGAAAAGCTGATTTTGCCTTTCTTTGTCTTTTTTGCCTGTCTTTGTGTTCCCCGGTTCTTAGTCCAGTGCCTGACACACAGTAGGTGTTTAATAAATGCTTCTGACTTGACTTTCAGTACCACTAGTTTAGAGTACAGCTGGACTTCAGTTTGCTTTATTCTAGGCTGTCACTGGGTTCAGTATACAAAGAAAAGTAAGTTTAATAAGAAACCACAGGAAATCACCCCCAGACACTTTCCCACAGCCCCATTCACGGCTCTCAAGCTGGGGGGTCTGTTTTCAAAGGATTGCATTTACTCAAGTAAACATTCTGGTGTCAGAAAGAGGCACTGGCAGAGTTGGCGATTTCAAGCTCAACACCCACCACAATGACTTGTGGGATTGTTTGGTTTTTCAGTAGAGAAGGGTTTCTAGAACAGCCAAGCTAAGGGGCAGCTAGGTGATGCAGTGGATAGAGCACCGGCCCTGGAGTCAGGAGTACCTGAGTTCAAATCCAGCCTCAGACACTTAACACTTAACTAGCTGAGTGACCCTGGGCAAGTCACTTAACCCCAATTGCCTCACTAAAACAAACAAACAAAACAAAACAACAACAACCAAAAAAAAAAAAAAAACAGCCAAGCTAAAATACAGTCCTAAGGTCAAACATACATCAGACTTTCTCCCACCAAGGTGTGCTCCCAGAAAGAGCCTTGACTAAAAGCCCTGAGATATGTACTGAGAGTGTGGCCCTACCAGACCACAGCAACATCCACAGCCACCTAGTCCAGTCCCTTCTTTTTAAAAAAGAGACTTGAGGTCAAGATGGATTAAATGGCTCGACCAAGTCACGCAAGTGACATGCAGCAGAGCTGGGATTTAAATTCAAATCCTCTGCCTCAAGAGCCAATGCTCTGTTCTTCTCTCAGAATGTCTGTTTTGAGAAATCCCCAAAGACTTTAATGAAGGAAAACCCCCTTTGCTTTCTGGGGAATCCTAGAAAGAAATGTCAATTTTGCCTTGGTTTTTTTTTTTTTGGTCTGGACCTAAAATGTCATCTTAGGGGGACCTCCCAGGTGAAAATATCCTTCACTGACACAGATCAGCAAATCATCTATATCTTCTCTTTTAGCACCATCTAAGCACAGTAAGATGTTGTGTGACCTGTTCATTATCACCATGCTGTTAAATGTCTAAGGCAGGATTTGAATCCAGGTCTAGGACTCTATGCTGCCTCTCATAAAACATGTCAGTCTCTTGAGGGGCCACAGGTGAAAGAACAGAATAAGGGCTCTGCCCCACCCCCAAGGTTCATGAATCAAAAAAGCAAAATGCTCTTCACACTCTGACTTTATTAACTGGGATTTCCTAGAGATTCTCATCAGTTATCTTTGACCTTTACCTTAATTTTGACCAAGTTCAGACACTAGAATATTTGATTAAACAGGCCAGATTGGGGTCTATCAGGACAACCTTGACAAAACTGCATTTGGAATGACACATTTTTTTTTTGATAAATGATGTGAGGGAAATCTAAGTCTCGATCAAACACAACCACTCCAGAACTGGAGGCAGAGAGTCCTCCATCCCCTCTACTTATTATTGCACCAAAACAGCAAACCTGGGAAACACCAACATGGCTGAGGAAATGTAAAGGCAATGTAGCTTTCTGTCTTTGTTTTTGTCCAAAGTCCTCTTTGAGGAGACTCTTCCCCATCCCTTGCTATGAGACTTTGACAAACTAGCCAAAAGAAATGGAGAGATACTCAGAGTTTGGATTGAACTGCCCCTCAGGGCACTTGGTACCCACCACTTTCCCAGAGTTCAAGTGGACATTCCTTCCCATCCCATGACACCCATCCTGACCCCAGATTCGCCAAGGTTTGGTCTTCAATCAACTGCTTAGGTTATTATGATCCACTATGGAAATGAGATGACATTTGGAGAACCAAATGGGGTTGTGGATTAGTCGGGGATTCTCTTCTATACAGCTTCCCCTTCAGCACCTACCTCATGGGGGTTGACTTTTCTGCAAATCCACAGATATACCAGTGCAGGCTGCTGTGTATGCTTAGGAGGCAGGGAAGGAAGGATGCTGAATCCCAGAAAGTGCCTCCTCTCTAGACCCAAAAGGAAAGAGCACCTGACCTTCCCTGTCACTCTGTAGACAGCCAGTGACTCCAGGAGCTCTGCTCACAATCCCTGACACAAGAGGGCCTCTTTCATGGTGATGGCTAATGGAGGGCACACAAGAAGTCAGGACATGTAGCTGTAACACTCCCTGTGTCTCTAAGAGAAAAAAAATCTACCCTAAGAGTAGGCATAGCTTCTCTGGAGTTGGTCATTTTTTTCAAATGCTAGAAACTAGCTCAAGGAAAAACCTAAAGGCAAAGACATACAACAGAGACTACAGGTCTTGAGGGAGAATAGGTACTTGTGTTAGAAAGGTGTGACAGAGGAAAGGGGGACAAAGAGGGAGGCAACAGGGCTTCACTGCTCCCATATCCAGGCTACGGGTGCTCGCTTCACAAGCTTTCCAGCCAGGTAAGCCCATTGGATCTCCCATTGTGGCTGCCCAGGGAAGACAGGAAGAGGAGAGCTAAACCACCGGCTGGCTGGGACCCAGGCTTAACATTACCAAAGAGCCACGTGCTCTACAACATAGTGTTGAGGACTTGTCTTCCTAGCCTTCAACACCCTCTCCTCTGAAGGCAGAGGGCAGGCAAATGAATTCCCAAGAGACACAGCCCCTTTGCTCCTTCTTAAGACAAGAGGCTGCTCTCATTGCTGGCTCCTCTGGCTAGGAAGAGTCCTGAGGACTCACTGTGCCAGCCACACAGGGGTTTCTGGGAGAAGAAAATGCTGCCTTCTGCTCAAGGCGCTGGATCATTTGGGCTAAGAGGAAGTGCCCATCACACACTCCGCCTTGAGCAGATAGCTGGACAGTGGCTCTAGCTTTTGTACAGGCTTGAGAAAGGAATTGGAAAGAAAAACAAGGTTACAGGGAGGCCTGAGAGATAGGAAAGAGAGCAGGAGGGCTAAATCTGGGGTCTGGGATGCATCAGCCATCTTGGGGCACTGGAAGTTCAATTTTAAAAATACAAAGGAGACACCCACACATGGAGCTGCAGCCCAAGGAAAGAGGCCGAATTTTTTCCTCTAAAGCCAGCAACTGCAAATTCCTGAGCTCAGAGAGCCGCTCTCTAAGTCAAAGGGTGGAGGGGGACAGGAATCAGACAGCAATGTCAGAGAAGACACACACACACATACACACACACACCTCCCCACAGTCCTTCACAGTTCATAACATTTGGGTGGACCCAGTCTAAGGAAATTCCAGGGAGCAATGGTATTGAGGAAAGAACAGAGACACAGAAGGGTTCAAAGGACCACATAAGCATAGAATGAGAGCTAGAAGGGGGCTCTGGAAGTCACCCAATCCAACCTTCCTCATTTTATAAATAAAGAGGTTAAAGTGACTTGTCCATGCTCACATATAGGAGCATCACAGCTCTGTAACTGGAAAGAACCTCAGAGAACATCTAGTCCAGTCCTTTCATTTTACAAATGAGGAAACTGAGGCACTGAGAGGATAAAATTACCTGCCCAAGGTCACCAAGCTGGCTATGGCTCTGAGATGGGATTTGAACCCAGATTCAAGCTTGTTAAGTGCCTGAACAAGGGACATTCATCAGAGCTTCAGGAACAATTTCCAGATATCAAAATTAGAGGTTTCTGCTAAAGATCAAAACTGCTTCTTTTGCCAGTAAAATTCCAATCAGTCTGGTTATTTTTTTAATCCTCTTTTGAAAAAACAAAATGGGCTCCAGGCCTGGCCAAGCCTAAAAGCCAAGAGAGGCTAGCGACGCAGCTCAAAGTGTTCCCTACACAAGGTGCCTGTCACCAGCCGACCAATGCGCACCCAGGCCTATTTCTTCATTCCAGACCGACCTCTGCCATTGCTGAAGACCTTCCCAGAACAGCAGCACCCTCCCACCAGAGGAGGCTAAATATACCTGCCAAGTTAACCAACCCTTCCCAACTTGGGGAACTGAACTTAAAATCAATATAAGATCATCCCCCTGCTCATCTCCTGCTCCTCCCTGTGCTCCCGGCCGCCATGCTGTCTAAGTGCTGTTCTGGAGAGCAAATCCTTTGAGCACACGGACTATATTTGAGGAACAGATGGTGACAAAAATCAAGCCGAGGGAGAGGCCGGCTCTCCAAAAAAGGATACTTCCATTCTACGATACTAATGCAGGCTCTTCGGATGGGGTTGTTCAGAGAGAAGCAGAAAAGGGCCCGGGCCGGGCGGCTGTTGGACGAGCTGCCCTGTTTTTTGCTCTTGGCGTATTGCTGACGTTTTCTTTGGGACAGAGACCCGACAGGTTGGGGGGTGGAGGTGCTCATGGTCTGGGCAGCCTTGGCTTGTCGAGCAGCATCGATCGCGGCTTGCCAGGACAGGACAGTCTGCTGGGAGTGTTGGGAGCTCTTGGGCCGAAACGGTGGTCTGTCACCAGAGACGGAGTCCCGGGTGCCTCTTGCATAGTTCGACTCTGAGGAGAAAGACAGAGATAGAGGGAGAGGGCGAGAGAGAAGAGGGGAGGGGAGGGAGGGAGGAAGAGGGAGAGGGAGAGGAAGGGAGGGAGGGAGGGAGGGAGACAGACAGACAGACAGACAGACAGAGGGGGAGGAGAAGGAAGGAGGGAGGGAGAGGGAGAGGAAGGGAGAGGAAGGGAGAGGGAGAGGAAGGGAGGGAGGGAGACAGACAGACAGACAGACAGACAGACAGAGGGGGAGGAGAAGGAAGGAGGGAGGGAGAGGGAGAGGAAGGGAGAGGAAGGGAGAGGGAGGGAGGGAGGGAGACAGACAGACAGACAGACAGACAGAGGGGGAGGAGAAGGAAGGAGGGAGGGAGAGGGAGAGGAAGGGAGAGGAAGGCAGAAGGAGGGAGGGAGGGAGGGAGGGAAGGAGAGAGAGAGAAAGACAATTTGATTAAGTTCTCTAGCTGAATGAGTATGTGTTGGTAGGTCTTTTTTCCCTCCAAACTGTTTCTTCAAATGTAGTTATTCACTCAGCAGCATATCTGCAGCCGAAACCTCATTCCTCACCTTCCAAAGCAGAGGCAGAGACAATGGGTTCTCACAAAGCAGCGAGTCTTCTATCCCTGCCCCCCCAAGCACATTTGCCTCTCTTTCTTCAAATGAATGAAAAGGCCTTTAATAGGTGCTTATTACAAGGGGCAGG
This sequence comes from Dromiciops gliroides, assembly GCF_019393635.1. Classification (NCBI taxonomy): domain Eukaryota; kingdom Metazoa; phylum Chordata; class Mammalia; order Microbiotheria; family Microbiotheriidae; genus Dromiciops; species Dromiciops gliroides. The sequence goes on from NC_057861.1 coordinate 753,492,296, forward strand.
CTCTGTGCTCTCAGGAAGGTGAACTCCTAGCCCTGTCTCAGGCCTCCTCCCTAGCAGTTAAATATCCCCGAGCCCTAGGGAACCTGTCGAATATGTCTGATGCAAAGGCAAAGGGAGCTCTCATTCCATATTGTGACCCATCTTCAGGGTGACAGCCCCACATCCTTCCCCAGCAAGGAGAAGCAACATTCTTTCCAGCTCATGCCAAAAGAGCCCTCCCCTGGAGTCCGGGCAAAGCAAATAATCTGGATTATGTCCCCTTTAAATGAAAATTCATGAAGCCTAACACTCATCTCCTCTGCTGGCTTCTGAAACCATCTCTGTCTTTTGGCATTTTTAAACCATCAGCTCATATGCCAGGCCAGAGGCCTCCCAGCCAGAGATAGCCCCCTCACCCCCTCCAAAAGCCATCCAAAGTCCTGGCAGGTCGGCCTAAAACAAGGTGCATAGACATGTACAGGGTCATTGGGTGTGAATCCATGAGCTGTTCAGCAATCACAGCAGTCCTCTGAGGCTGCTTCTGTCTGTGAACATGGCTGTGACTGGTCTCCAGGGCCCAGAGAGGAAAGACAAGTACACTGGGAATCCTAAGTCATATTGGAGGGGTGTAGGGAGAGGGTCAAGCAAAGGAGAAGCCCTGAGATGGGGAGGGACCAAAAGCTGGGAAACAGACAATGCACCCCCAGCCCATCGGGGACATCCACATTTCCCTGTAAGTCACTAAGGCACCTCAGGGTTGCCGGGGCCCCGTTGGGGTTTGCTCCAGCTTCCATCACTGGGCCACCCTGGAGCAACCTGGAGGAAGGGCCTCTGGCCACCCAGCTTCCAGCCCGCCCATTGTGGGGGAGGGGGGGTGGTACCTAGGTGGGAGTGAGGATCCCTCCCCCTCGGTCAAGTGGGGTTATGTGTGTGGTCCCTTCCTGGGGCCTGCGAGAGGCGCACCCCCTTCACAGTCGCTCTTTTCCCAGGTTAGAGGCACAGGGCTACCCCAGGGACCCCAGCCCTGCCAGCCCTGCCAGCCTGCCTGCCAGCCTGCCTGCCCAGAAAGCCAGGCGCTGCGAGCAAGAAAGCCGGAGGGAGGGCAGTCAGCCGGCAGGGCGGGAGCGCACGTGTCTCTCCAGGTTCTTGGGGAAAGAGGAGGGGGGAGCTGCAGGAAGTACTGGGGCTATTGCTAGGTTACCGGTGCCATCCTAGGCAGCCAGCGGGGATTGGAGGGGGGAATAAGGGCCAGAAATATATGTCCCCCAGGACAATGGGGGGGGGCGTCACATCGAGACAAGAATATGAGAGGGGGAAAGGGCCCGAAGTGGGGTGGGACGAGCCTCCCCCCTCCCAGAATGGGGAGAGGGAGAAAGAGATGATCCTGCCCCAGCTGAGCACTCCAGCCTGGGCAGCTCCCTGCCTCTACCTGCACCCCTTCCCCTACACACACACCTGGCTCAGTGGTGGGAAAGTGAAACCCAAAAGTCACCTCGGCCCAGGAGGGCCTCCCCTCAAGCTCCCTCCATCTGGAGGAAAGACCCCCCCCCCAACCACCCCCACCTACCTCCCCGCAAGGCGCCGCGGGCCCCTCCCCCGCCAAACATGTCGCTGCCACCAAGCTCCCGAGCATCCTCAGGCCGGGGCCTTCCTCTATCCCTTCATCCTTCCTTCCCTCCAATCCCCCATGCCTTCCTGCCTCCATCCCTCCATCCCTCCTTGCCTCCCCCCCTCCCCCCAAGCCCGCACCTTTCGCGTGCTCCTCCTCCTCCTCCTCCCGCCTCGGGGGGTGCATTTTTTTCATCATCATCATCATCCTCCTCCCGGACCATTTATCGAGCGCCTGCTGTGTGCGTGTGCGTGCGCGGCGGCGGCGCCGGCCGGCCGGCCGCGGGGGTGCGGGAGTGGGGAGCGGGGCGGGGGGCGCCCTTCGGCTGCGGTGCGGTGCGGCGCGGTGCCCGCCCCTGCCCGGCCCTACGATAACCCACTCGACTGTGCCAGGAGGCGGCTCCGGGCTCAAGGGCGGCTCGGGCCCCGCTTAGGTCTCCTCCTCGCGGCCGGGGGCGGTGCGGGGGCCGCTCGGGCCGCCCCCCATGCCCGCCCGTGCCTGCCCGTGCCCGGGCCCGTGCCCTGCGCCTGCCGCCGCGCAGGGGCCGCTGCCTCCTCGCCTCCCTTCCCCGGTCCGGCCCCGCCGAAGGCAGCCGGGGCCCCGCGGCCAGCCCTCGCCCGCCGCCGGGCCGCTGCTCACATCCGGGCCCCCGGCAGGCGGACCGGCAGGAGGGCAGGCGGGAGGACCGGCTGGGCAAGCGGGAGGACCCAGAGGGCAGGAGGGAGGGCAGGAGGGCAGGAGCCCGGCTCCGGCTCCGGCTCTGCTTCGCTTCGCTTCGCTCCGCACAGGCTCCGCGCCTCTGCCGCCTTGGCCCCGCGACGCTGCTGCTGCCGCCGCCGATGCTGCTGCAGATGCTGCTGCCACCTCTGCCGCTGCCACCGCCGCTGGCCGCTCTCCCTCCTCCCTCCGCTCGGCGCGCTCCTCCTCCTCCTCCTCTTCCTCCTCCGAGCCTCCTCCCGGCTCGGCCCGCTGCCAGGCCCCTCTCCTCCTCCTCCCCAACCCCCCAGACTGGGAGGGGAGCAAGCACGGGCCTGGTCGCCTTTCTCCGGGCTCTGGCCCCAGGAGGGGGTCGAGAGGAGAGCGATAGGCCCTAGCGTGTGACAGCAAGCAGGGGGCAAGCCGAGCCTTCAGCTCCTCTGAGCCAACCGGCCCCAAGCTCCTGGGTGCGAAAGGGTTAACTCCCCCTCCTCTTCCCTCTCCCCCCCAACCCCGGCACTCGAGAGGTTAACTCTTTCGGCGCCGGGAGGGGGGGGGAGAGAGAGAGAGAGAGAGAGAGAGAGAGAGAGAGAGAGAGAGAGAGAGAGAGAGAGAGAGAGAGAGAGAGAGAGAGAGAGAGAGAGAGAGAGAGAGAGAATCGAACAATCCTGATGGCTAGAACTCCTGGGACCAGAAGAGGAAAGAGGGCGACAACGGTGAGGATGATAGCTGCCCCCCTCCCCATTCCCACCTTCTTCAGACCAGCCCACCTGAAAGAGGCCCCGCCCCTGGGAGGGCACAGGTGTCCCTTGGGCCCAGCCCCACCCTATTCCAAGTCGGTCTCCTTCTGAGCCTGGCCCTGGGAGAGAGATAACCAGGCTGATTCCACCTGACTGGTCTTGAGATCGAAAAACGGGAAAGAAAGCCTCAGGCCACGTAGTCCAACTTTCTCGTCTTATACGTGAGGAAACTGAGACCTGAAGATGTAAAATGACTTGCCCAAGGTCACATAAAAATGAATTTGGAACTCAAGTCTCCGAATTCCAGAGCCAGAGTTCTTTCCACCATAGCAACCCTTTTTTTTTTAGAAGAATAAATTGAGGCCCAGAAAGATTACCTTTACCCCCAAGCCTGCTCCTCCTTCTATGCTTTCTACAACCTTTCCCCTCTCCTTCCTTTTCATATCCAATCACTCACCAAGTCCTATCAGGCTACTCCTGCCTACTAATGAGGCTCTCACTGCCCTCCCCCACACAGTTAGGAAATCGGTATTCCTAAAGTACACACTGGACCATTGCTTTCTCCTACCCCAAATCTTCCTGGGCTCATAGTTTATTGCTGCAAAGTTCCTTTGGGGCCACTTAGTCCAACCTCCTCATTTTACAGATGAAAAAAACTGAGGCCTAGGGATGTGAAGAGACTTATCCAAGGTCATATGGGTAATAATTGCCAGAAACAAAATTCCAGTGGAGGTTCTCTATCTCCAGGACTCTTTCCACTGAAGAATTAAAACGAAGAATCGCTTAGACAAAAGTGGAGAGCTGGCTCATACTCTTGCCTCCAAAGTCCTGGGTCTGGCACCTAAAGCCCCCTGCAGCCTGGCTCCCCCCCACCTGCCAGTCTAATCTCAGATTACTCCACATCACAAAGTCAACATTCCAGTCAAACTGGTGTTTTTGTTATGTGTTGTTCACTAATGTCCGACTCTTCATGACCCCACTTGGGGTTTTCTTGGCAGAGATACTGGAGTGGTTTGGCCTTTGCCTTCTACAGATCATTTTACAGAGGGGGAAACACAGGAAAATAGGGTTAAGTGACATGCCCAGGGTCATACAACTTGTAAGTGTCCGAGGCGAGATTTGAACTGAGGTCTTCCTTACTCCCTGTCATTATACTGATTATCTCCTAGGCATGAAATTCACTCTCTCTCCACCTCAGGCTCTTAGAATCTCTAGCTAGTGGCCTTCAAAGCCCAGTTTCTGGTTCTGCCTCCTGAGAGACAAAACTTTATATGATGCTCCAAGTGATCAGCTCTCTCTCCCTCTTGAAATTACTTTTTATAACCATATTTTATTTGTATTTGCTTCCCAGGGTACATGTTAAATTGTTTTCATTTTCAACTTCAAAGATTATGTTCCTTATCTTGTTGCCATACAGTAATACCAATAAAATGTTGATATTATAGGGGCAGCTAGGTGGCACAGTGGATAAAGCATTGGCCCTGGATTCAGGAGTTCCTGAGTTCAAAACTGGCCTCAGACACTTGACATTTACTAGCTGTGTGACCTTGAGCAAGTCACTTAACCCCCACTGCCCCAGAAAAAACAAAAAAAAAAATGTTGATATTATGGCCTTTTGTTTCCATGGGAAGTCTAGGGTTATTCAAGAAGCTTTGCCACTTCCCAAAAACAGTTCAGCCCATTAGTCAATCAGTCAATAAATATTTATTAAGTATCTACTAAGTGTCAGGCTTTATGCTAAACCCACTGGAGTACTAATGGACAGACTCTAAAGGCTGTTGTTACATATTGTAATCTGAATAAAAGACATTCTTCATCCACTTGGTCTTTCCTACATGACTAGTCAGACAAAACTCTTTGAAGAGTTACAGATCTCTTCCAGGAGGTTCTATAATGTTCCAGACCTTGATGCAACCATCATAATGTCACCTACAAACAGAAGAATCTAAGAGACCTCACCATCTTCAAATGAATCCCTGTTCAAGTTGAACTCTAACCTAGTTCTCCATCACAGCTTTTAATCCCTTTGATAAGTGTGCACCGTCCTGTTTTGTTCCTCATCTGAGGTTTGTGATCCTTGGACAAGCAATGGAAATAAACAGTGGGTGTGAAAAAGCTACAACATATACCTGATGAAGACCTTTGAAGAAGAATGTGAGGTGCAGATGACTTCAGGGAAACATATCCTAAGAGAAGTCACGTGGCAAAAGCAAAAGGATGAGAGGGAAACAACCTTAGTGCTCCACTCCTATCTTCCCGTTGTCAAAGTCAGGAAGCCCTCCAGCACTTTGAATGGACCCCTGGTGGTAAAGTTATTGAAGGACATTGGCAAGAGTGAGCTCCATTAGTTATGGATAGGCATGGCTGGTCATCCATCAACATCTCTGGAGCAAACAACAAATTGAAGGGTTCACAGATCCAATGGAATACCTGATTATTCACACAGAGTGAAAGTTCCCTAAGGGGAACTTTATTCTCCTTTGCCTCCCTATCACATAATACAGTGCACATAGTACGGGGCTTAATAAAAATTTTTGACTTGAATTATATTAGCTCTGAAACCCTTTCCCTGCTCTCTGTTCCTACCAACATTACCACCATGGTACAAGATTTCATTAAAGTCTCACTGGATGGAAATGTTTGGGTTGTTTTTTTTTTTTTGCATGGCTGCACATGTATTATCTATAGCAAATTGCTTGCATTCGAAAGGAGAAGGGAGAGGAGGAAGGGAGGGAGAGAACTTGGAATGCAAATTTTTCCAGAAAATGAATGTTAAAAATTGTTTTACATGTAATTGAGAATAAAAGAAAAGAAAAAGAAAAAAACCTCACTGGCTGCCGATCTCCTTGCAAGTCTTCCTACCTTGCCTGAAGTTGGTCCAGGCCTGGTTGCTTGAACTACTTGAGGGCAGCTAGGTGCTGCCTTACCACCTCCATACTTCTCTTCAGTTAACCCTTTCTGCTAACCATTAGGTAAATTAGAGTTGTGTACTTGGGCCTTCTTACCATCAGCTATTGCCATCATCCCATCTATGCCAGACAGCAATCCTGTCCCTTCTTTGGCCCTTCTCTTGCTTTAAATACAAGTTTTTAAAATGGGTCCCTTTTCATCATCCTTAGCATTCCAGGATAGCCCTGGTCCATTCTGGCTTTGAGTGTTTGAGGCAATGCTTACATAACCCTCCCTTCTCTTCTGGGCCATCTCTCCTGCTTTAGCCACTCTCTCTTTTCCCCATCTTGACCCCTTGGTGAATCAATTCAACTCTAAACAGTCCTCTGCCCTTGAATCCCTAGCCCCCTAATCGTTTTGCCAATGTGTCCTGACAAACTTCAGCCTTGGATGACTCCTGCCATCTGCCTTTGTGCCTGTATGTATGCTGCTGAGTGAAAGTGAAGAAAATCTCCCAACCATTCTAATTGTGTCCACTGCAAATTTATGTTACAAAACCTCAACTGGGCCCTCCCTGATGCTAGACAGTCCCATACTTCCCTTATCAACTCACTCTCCCACTCTCCACAATGGCTGTTGTGAACCTTCTCATCCCTTCTCAAGCCTCCCATGGCTCCCATCTCCTCCATCCCCAGCTGAAGACCCTGCTTCATATTATATTGAAAAAAATTGAGGTCATGCCCTGTAAGTTCCTTCTTCTTCCGTCTTCCTCATCTTCTATAACTCATATGCCTTCTGCCACTCTTTCTTCCTTGGACCCTGTCTCACATGATGAAGATCAAACCTAACCCCTCTACTAGTTCAAGCAATCCTATTCCATACTGTTGGTTCCAAGAGATTGCCCCCCACCATCATCCCTACTTTTTCACTTAATTTCTTTTTTTTGTGGGGCAATGGGGGTTAAGTGACTTGCCCAGGGTCACACAGCTAGTATGTGTCAATTGTCTGAGGCTGGATTTGAACGCAGATACTCCTGAATCCAGGGCTGGTGCTTTATCTACTGCACCACCCAGATGCCCTTCACTTAATTTCAATCTCTCTCTCTCTCTCTCTCTCTCTCTCTCTCTCTCTCTCTCTCTCTCTCTCTCTCTCCCCCTCTCTCCCTCTCTCTCTCTCTCTCTCTCTCTCTCCCTCTCTCCCTCTCTCCCTCTCTCCCTCTCTCCCTCTCTCCCTCTCCTGGTTCACTTCCTACAAAGCATGCTCTCATCTCCCTATTCTCAAAAAGCCCCCACTTGATCCTTCCATCCCCACTACCATCCTCTGTCTCTTCTGCCCTTTGTGGCTAAACTCCTCAAAAAGGTGTCTACAATAAGTGCCTCCACCTTCTCTCCTCTTACCCTCTCCTTAGCTTCTCCATTCCACTGCAACTGATCCAAAATTGTTAATGATCTCTTAGTTGCCAAATCCAGTAGCCTTTCCCCATCTTTGTTCTCCTCTACCTCTCTACAGCCTCTGAAGCTGTCGATCATTCTCTTCACCTTGATACTCTCTTCTCTCTAGGTTCTCAAGACACTCCTTTCTCCCTGTTCTCCTCCTGCCCATCTGATGGTTCCTCCTCAGTCAGATCATGACTTCAGATGCCCCCACAGGGTTCAGTCCTGGGCCCTCATTATTTTCCCTCTGTACTACTTTATTTGGTGACCTCAACAACTCTCATGGATTTAATTACCATCTCTTTGCTGATAATTCTCTTCTCCTCCTATCCTACCTTAACCTCTCTGCTGAGCTCTATTCTTACATCAACAGCCTTTCAGACATGCTGAAGTAGATGTTCAGCAGACAGAATTTGCTTCAAATATCTCTGATGACAGTCTGATATCCATGGTATAAAGAAAAATGGCACAAATATAAAAGACCAAGAGTCATTCCCCAGTAGCTAAGTGAGCAAAGGATAAGAACAATTTTCCAAAGAAGAACTATGTTATCAATAATTATATAAAAATGCTTCAAATCAACAATAATAAGAGAAATATAAATTAAAACAATTCTACTGTTTCATGTCATATTCATCAAAGTGGTAATGTTTATAAAAGAGGTAAATATTCAATAGTAGCTATGGGAGGACAGGCACACTAATACATTGTTGGTGGAACTTATGAATTGGTCTAGACTTTCTTGAAAACAATTTTGAATTATGGAAGAAAAGTCACTAAACCATTCATGATCTTTGACTTAAGTATCTGACTCCTGGACATAGGATTAATGACTATCTATCTATCTATCTATCTATCTATCTATCTATCTATCTATCTATCTACCAAAATATTCATAGCAACACTATTTGTAGTAGCTGAAAACTGGGGAGATGGGGAGAAGAAAGTCCCTCATTTAGGTTGATTTTTTTTTAATCTGGAATATCTGTTATAGAATTCTATCATACCAGTAAAAAAAAAATACAAATGTAGAATTCAGAGAAACATTGGAGAACTTGTATGAGCTAATGCAGAGCAAAATAATCAGAGTCAAGAAACAATGACACAAGGAGACGATAACATAAATGAAAATCATATTGGGGAAGCTAGGTGGCACAGTGGATAAACCATGGGCTCTGGATTCAGAAGGACCTGAGTTCAAATTCCACCTCAGACACTTGACACTTACTAGCTGTGTGACCCTGGGCAAGTCAGTTAACCCTCATTGCCCTGCCCCCCAAAAATTCAAAAAAAAAAAAGAAAGAAAATCATATTAAAAAGAAACTGAACTCTAATTAATTCTAATGATCCATCTCAAGCCTGGAAAACAGTTAATGAAGTTAATGAACCTCTTTCATGGTGCAGTAGAGAGAACTAGCATCAGAAAACCTCCCTGGATTCAAATCTTGGCCCTGCAACTTAATATCTATATGACACTGGGCAAGTGCTTCCTCTCTGTGTCTCAGTTACCTAAAATGTAAAATGAGAGAGTTGGCCTCGGGGGCCTCTCCCAGCTTTGCATATTTAAACCTCTCAGTAAATAGGTAAGGGACTGACTCCCAATATAAAATGCTTCATACATCACCAGATGCAAGGGCTTTGCTCTCCTGATTTTTCTCTGTTAAGAGAGCGGCCTCACTGGCAGTGGATGCACAGAGGAAGTGACTGTGATCCAAAAAGCAAAGGCATCAGTAAAGTTTCAGAAGAAGAAGGAGAAGTTAAGTGGCAGGTCTTCTTCACTAGACGTGTGTTCCTAAGGAAATCGGTAAAGCCTGTAACACTGTTTGCTCCTCTCTGGGCCCCACGGGGAGCAGTTTCTTTGTTTTATGTGATTTCCCACTGTCTAGGAGATCTATTATTTGTGCCTGGGGTTTGCAAACAGCTCCTGGATAGAGCTGAAACGCGTCCTGGGTGAATGACTGATATTTTTCATTTCTCAGGGTGAACCAGTGCTGGAGAGTTTGGCGGCTTTATTACCCACTGGGGGTTCCACATGCTGGCTGTTGTTCCAAGCAGCCTGTTCCAGCAGTGTTCTAGAATGTCAAGAATTATGTCTGTTTAAAAAAACAAACTGTGTCATGGCTTGTGAACATATCTGGTCTTGAGAGAGAGCACCAGTCGACAGACAGCGAGTGGCCACCAAGCTCACTACCGTGGGGGACTCTGAAGTGAGGGGCTAGAGAGGCTTGTGGGGAGTAGCCGAGGAAACCAGAGGCTCCCAGAGAACAATGGAGCAGATCTGACCGGGCTGGGGTGCATGTACCTACTGTCTTCTAGGACTGAGAGAAAACAGCAGTTCCTCAGGCCTGTGGCCCTTGACCTCATCATCACAGCATAATAGCACCTCAGATAAGAGGGGTCAATCAGCCTAAACTCTTCAGAGAACCACACGGACAGATTTATGGGGGGCTGTCTGGGGTGGCATTGTTCCATCAGTCCTCTCTGAGGAAGAGTGAAATTAAAGACCCAAGAATGAGAAATGGCAGCCCGACTCTCTGTGAAACCTGTTATTGACCCCCAGAGGAAAGGGTGTGCATGGGGATGGTCTCCTTATGGAGCCCACTCCTTGCAGCACCCTCCCTTCATGCCCACACAGCACACTCCTGGACCATACATCTGTTTCAAGGTTCCCAGGCTTTATAATGTAATGCTTTTGCTCAGTTTATGGAATCAATATTCTTTTAGATCTTGATTTCATCTGCTCATACTGGTCACAGACAACTAAGCCTGTATTGGCTTATGAACAGTTTTTAATCTTTCCATTGTTTTCAGCAAGCATCCCAAGGGGGCTGACTAAACTGTGCAAATCAGTGGATATCTTGGCCTACTGGATTAGTTATTTTATTGTGACACTGAATATTTCAGCTCTAGATGAGTAAATATCTCCCAGTAATGACTAAGATAGTGAGGCATGAGGGAATGACAAGAGGAGACAGAGTAGCTGGGCTCAGCTCCTGGCTTCTTTCTCTCACAATGTACGTGACCTTGACCAGCTCAAACTCGAATTCCTCTGGGGTCTCTTTCAGCTGTAAATTCTTTAGTCAAATGTGAGGAAGAAATATATATATATATGGGAGAAATGTTCGAGAGGTTCAACTGACTGAATTTGGTGACTGACTATCAGATATAAGGGGTGAACCCAAGGAAAGAAAATATAAAAATGAATCCTATTCAAGGACCCGGTGAATGGAGTGGCCAGAGACAGGAACTGTGATGTCAAAAGGAAGAGCAGGTTTAGAGGAAAATATATTTAGTTTTGTTTGGGATTCACCAAGAATTTATGAAGCACCTACTATGTGTCAGATACTGTGCTAGATGTCAGGAAGAAAAGGACAAAAAGAAAACCAGTCCCTTCCCTCAGAGAGCTTCCATTCTCTGTTGGGGAGTGGTGGCTTATAATAAAGTGAGGCTTCACTCTAGAGGAAAGAAAGGAGGTCAGGGCTGGGGACAGGGCCTTGGGAAGCATCTGTAAGTCATGGCCATAAACAAGATTGCCAAGATGTTAGGAGTGGAGGGTGGAAAGAGGAGGACCAGTGGCAGACCATGGGGCACATCTGCCTTAAGAGAGGAGGATCCAGCAGAGGCAAGGAAGGAACACTCAGAGAAACAGGAAAAGACCCAGGGGAAGTTGGTGTCTCTAAAGCCAAGGACAGAGAGTATACCCAGGATCCTGGAAACCTCAGAGCTGCAATGAACCCAGAGGCCATCTCCTCCAAGTTGGCCTTGAGCGGGCATGCCCTCCGTGGCAGCCTCACAAATGGCTGCCTGCCCTCTGCTTGAACCATTGATGCAAGCTCATTCTACTTCAATTGCCTTCCTGACATTGAGCCTAAATCTGGTCCTCAGAAACTTCCCCTCATTGTTCCCCTCATTGTCCCCAATGGGGACAAACAGAACCTGGTGATCCAGGGAGTTTACAGGGCCTTGGTTTGGGACTTTGACCGGGGTACCAATGGGCATGCCATCCCCTGGATACCAGTGGGCATGCCTTCCATAGCCATTGGTGCCCCTTTGTGAGGATTAAGGCAATCTCCTGGTTAAATCTTAGTTACAGGGGATGCCCCCACATGAGACATGTTCAGGAAGAAAAGAGAACTTTCATCACAAGCTCAGGCTCTTTCTTTGCCTCCATTTCAGCCCAATTCCAGATATTGAGAGCACAGCAGAGCTAAGAGGGACATCTGGAAAAGGGAGGTGGAGGAGCCCCTCATTGCTGCCTTCAGGCAGAGGTGCCCCCACACTCACTCAAATGGCCAAAGGGGGGGATCTCAGTCCATAGGTTCTAGTTTCTGGCTCATAAAGACAGTAGCATCTACCCAATGCTGAAGAACAAAAGGAGGCTTGGATTTTGCACTCCGCCATGACTGTGAGTTACTCAGTTGGGGCTTGTCTGTTGGTAGGGAAATTGCCTGTTGAGAAGCCCCAAGGGTGTTTTCCTTCGGAGGAGAATCCAAGGCACAGGGTGCCGCCGAGTCTGAGGGACTACTTGAATCCCCATAGAATATGGGTCTCCCTAGAGAGGAAGGAAACGTGATTAAATTGTCCATGGGCTTTTGTGAGTCTTCTATGTGTTTCCTGAATTGTTTATAAGCCCATGAGCCCTTTTACATGTTTTGGCATTTTAATGGGATAGGAGTGAATATACCCTTTATAGGTGAGCATTGTTGCCTTGAGAGGTTGTATGATGTGGAGGGACCTGCTTTCCTTACATTTTGATACCTACATGGAAGCTATTTGAGCAATATTCTGCAGCTTTCCAGTAGCAGCCCTGGTTGGGCGAGGGGGCTAGAGATGGGGGGAGGGGAGCCCAGAGATAGGACCCATTGCTGCAGCTGAGTCAAGGGAGAGTAGAGCAGTTCTTGTCTATTGCCACAGTGACATGGTAATGCAGGGCAGAGGGGAGGAACGTGAGAGGAGACAGATTGAGTTGTACTGGTCCCTGGTGGGTCTGTATGCTGTCTTCCTGCACCTAACATCCTGCTCCATCTAAGGTCCTGAACATCAGCTCTCCCAAAAGATCCAAGTTCCCAATCAGTGCCAGCATCTGAGGAGCTCAGGTGCAGTCTCAGGGGTGGCCCGTAGTTTACGTCTGATTGAATCTTCATTTGGAGCCTGACCTTCTTTTTTCAGGCAGGTTTTCCCCACTGCCCAACCCCAGCGAGTCCCCAGATCACCAGCATACATGGGCCCCTCTGCAGGGGAATAGGAGAGCAATGTCTGACTCCAGCTCAACAGATGGTCTGGGAGAGCTGATTGCAAATGCCCCAGCAGGAAGCTTCAGAGCCCTGGGCAGAGCTAAAATGACATCTGGGGGAGACTTCAACAGAGCTGGCAGCCCAGCAAGGTCCAGTGACTTCATTCCAAGAAGCGACTCTGTTCTCAGGCATTGGTTGGAGGGGACAGCCTTTGCCCCTGAGGACACAGGGAATCTTCATGTGGAGGTCAGAGATTCTTTACCCAGCATCCATGAAAGTATTTTTGAAAAATATTTAATGGTATTTAAACAGGATTCACTGATTTCCTTTGACATTCTGGATGTTTTATTTTACACACTTAAAACCATTATTCCAAGAAGGGCTGATGGGCTTTGCCAGGCTACCAAAGGGTGCATGCCACAGAAAAGGTTAAGGAGCCCTGTTTTGCCTGGGCCAGTAGAAGACATTCCATGGTATGGACTTGCCCATGGCAAGTCCTTCTTAGAATTTTACTCCCTGGAGTTGCCCTCAGCAGGTGTCCACGAGTCTTCCAGAAGACAGCCTCTCCTTTGCCCTCCCCTGTGCAAGGGAGGGGGTTCTGTGCAGAGTTCAGGAGGAACTTGGACACACCCCTACCCAACCCAACCCTCTGGGGCCAAGATTGGTGAGCATCAGATTTGCTGGCTACCATGGGCAAAGCACCAGGGCAGAGAGAATGTGCTGCCAGGACTTAGCATTGAACACCCCAGGCCAAGTGTAGCACTTCTGAGAGGGCTTCAGCTGCACCCATGTGTGACAAATTAACCCCGGAAGCTTGGCTACCAACTCACGGACTGTAGCTGGCAATATGGGTAGAACTGGTGATAGGAAACTCACCAGGCCCCACATGTTACCATAGAAACCTGTTGCATGGTGTGTGTGTGTGTGCATGTGTTTTCATGTGCACGCATGCGTGCATGGGTGTGTTGGGACAAATGCAGCAGAGATGTCAGGCAATAATTTCAGGCCAACCCCACCACTAAGGCAGTTAGCCGCCCATGGACTAGATCCTTTGCCACTGTGCATATGGATAGAGTAAGATGCTCCCTCCCCTTTCACCCTAACCTAGATGAACTACTCCTTACTTGTTATCCTATTCTCCATCTATTCATAACCATTGAGGAAAGCACTGCTGCCCCTAGGATATCCCACGTCCTGCCTATAGAGAACACACTTCTTTGGGACCAGTGATGCAGGAGATCAAGCTTCTATTGGTCCAAGTAGAGAAACATTGCAAGTCCCTATTGAGCCTAAGTATAAATTGCTCCCTGTCCTTTTTCCAGTAGCTTTGGGGACCAAGTATGTTCTGCATGTGTTAGGAATTCCCTCACAAGATTTGAAGTCCTGTATATTATTGGGACTCCTCGTGGTTGCCCTTCCCGTGGGACTGAATCTTACAGAAAGGCAGCCCCAGATTTCCCTCTGTCATCAATTTCAGCCAAGATCTCTTCCCCTTATGGCTGGTGGCTCACAGATCTGCTCTTTGCTGCCCCCAAACTTTAGACTCCTTCTTCTAATGACCTTGGAACTAAGTTGCTGTTTTTATGAGGGGATCATGAGTCCCGTTCCTCCAAATTTGGTCTGGGTGCTGGGCATTTCCCAGAGCTCCCATCAAGGCTGGCATACTTGCACCAGTGAGCTAAGTGCCCTGGACCTTCATATCCTAGCCTTGGGCCTGAGATGACCCACAACAGGCATGCCCTGGGAATGTGAAGTTTCTCTCTGACCCCTAGTGGCCACTTCCCCCGTTTCCCAGCAAGTCACTGACATCTCTTCCAGGCTTGTCTCAGTCCTTGCAGGCCTGGGGCCTTGAACTTGGCTACAGAACAGTCTGTAGCATACTTGTTTGTAGCAATTGCAGTGGGAAGTAGCCCCAGCCACCTGGACGAGGCACACGGAGGTGGGCTCTCATGTCCAGTGTGGTACTAAAAGAAAGACACTTGCTGGATGTCTGAACCTGGACAGATTGCTGGAATTGGAGATGTGGGACAGGTCCTCTGTGCCAAACAATGTTATTGCTTTATAATATTCAAAAGAAACCTGACGAGCTTCTGCATTTATTCTCCCAAACTCTCCAGCCCCCCAGCTATCTCAGTAAAGGTGCTGAGGGCAGGGAGTGAGCTGCCTCCATAGAAGCCCTCCTTCTGGGAACCTCCCTCACCCTTACCCATGCTTGGTGCTCTCATAAAGTCCAGGAAGCTAAGGAGGTGGCCAATTTTGACAGACTCCTATTTTGTCATTTCTCCCGAACACTAGTATCCCCGTATTGGGGGAAAGGGAGACATAGGATCCCAAACACAACCCACTCCCAAACCCAAACTTCTCATTCATATACCAAATCCCTTCTGCCTACTGAGGATGCAACCCCCTGGCTTAAACTCTCATTAATTCTCTTATCCTAATGAAAACTGATTTACTCACTCTTAACACATGATACATAAGCCATTGGAGTACCTAAATTCTCAACATCTGTACACACACGCGTGTGCACACATGTGCACATATACACCACAACTTGAACTTACTATTTTCTCATGTGTTTACCTCTTAGCCATACTGCTGTTTTCTGTAACATTCCAATCATACTCCGAAGGCCATCACCATCGAAGGAAGCAGCTACAAATAGAAGATGGCTTTGGAGAACTCTAAGCTCATGAACCTACTTGGGGATGGGAAGGACAATCCCAGAATTCCAAAAGGGTGAAATCATCTTCCAATACCTATGCTAGTATCAGGCAGTAGCCACACTGAAAATATGACAAGCCCAGAAGCATGCATGGGGCTGTCTAAGGTCCATAAAAGGCCAGGGGGAAATCTGGAAGAATCCATGCAAGGTCATGGGCTTATAGATTTAGAACCTCAGAAGCCACTGAGTCCAAGCCCCTCATTTTACACATGGGGAAACTGAAACAGAGAGGTTGCTACTTGCCCATGCCACACAGCTAAGGCAAGATTTGAACCCAGGTCTTCTTGACTCTAATTCTGGAGCTCTCTCTACTCTGCTTCAATGAAAGATCCACAAGAGGCTTCTGGGTTTCTGAAGGTACAACCACCACTTTATTCTCATGTCCTCTGCCCTGATTGCACTGCTCAGCATTCCACAGAAGCACGCTAAGGGCCCCGTTAGTTAGCCAGTAACCATTTGATGACATGCCTGCTATGTGCCAGGCACTGTCCTAAGCACTGCACACCAGGGTGAAAGGTATAGTTCAGAACCAACCCTGTGATATGGGCACCAGAAAGGGTAGTGCGACCTTAGCCTGCATTCTGAGGCCTTGCATTGAGAAGGAAGAAGGTGAGAGCCCTGATGAAACCACACAGGAACTCCCCAATACCACATTACAAGAAGAATGTCCAAAAACTAGATAGTGTCCTGAGAGGAAGCAGCGAGGATGGTGAAGGCCCTCAAAGCCACACCATCCGAAGGTCGAAGGAAGCCAAGATGTTCGGCTGGTGAGGTAGGACTAGCACAGGCTCCAGGTGGGCTGCAAAGAAAGGTCATTCCTAGGATCGTGGTTGGCTGGGCTTCCCTGCTGCCAGAGGCATAAAGAGCCCAGTGTGAGGAGAGCTGGTGTGGGAGGTTTTAGTGGAATTTCTACTGGCCTGTGGGGACATCTTTCTGGCTTAATATGACTTGTTATGGAGGTAAATGTGCAGGCAAATGGCAACAGTAGCATCCTTTTTAACTTTAGGAATTGTAGTTGAATATCCTAGTTGGTGCTAAGTGAGTTTCAGGGTCCCAATGAAGACTAAGTTTCCCTCTGAGGCAAGTGGGCAGATAGCCAGTCCTCAGCGCAGGGGCCCTGGGCCAACTCTTGGTAGAGATCTGACTAGGGTTTAGGGACTGCTGAGTTTCTATTCTTCAGAGGGGTCTGTCAGGGAATTGATCCAGTGGGTACCCCAAAGGAATGTCCATCAGCTCTGGCATGGATAGAAGTGTCGGGCAATCTGAAAGTGTTAGAGGTATCTGTGACCTAAAATTGTTTTCATTGCATTTTATGGCTCTTGGTACCTCATTGCATGGGGGGGGGGCAGGGCAATGAGGGTTAAGTGACTTGCCCAGGGTCACACAGCCAGTAAGTGTCAAGTGTCTGAGGTCAGATTTGAACGAAGGTCCTCCTGAATCCAGGACCAGTGCTCTATCCACTGCGCCACCTAGCTGCCCCCCTCATTGCATTTTAATATCAAGCCTAAATCATTGATCTGGTTTGAGCTAGACCTGGCCCAGAATGCCTGGAGAAGACAAAACACCATAATTGTCCATGTATTTTAAGGACTGTCACATGTGAAGGGTCAGAGGGATTAGTCTCATTCCATGTGGCTCCAAAAGACAGAACTAGGAGCAATGGGTGGGAGTTACAGATTTAGGCTTGATGCAAGGAAATACTTCCTATTGAGTAGAGTTATCTCATGGCATGATGAGCAATCTTGGAAGGTAGTGG
This sequence comes from Dromiciops gliroides, assembly GCF_019393635.1. Taxonomy (NCBI): domain Eukaryota; kingdom Metazoa; phylum Chordata; class Mammalia; order Microbiotheria; family Microbiotheriidae; genus Dromiciops; species Dromiciops gliroides. Next base: position 753,509,357 of record NC_057861.1, read on the forward strand.
CTACAAACCAGTGTTTGCTGTTTGGGGCTGTGTTTGATCAAACCATTCTGTAAAACAGTTTATAAGTAGACTAGAAAACTCACCAAACTGTACATATCCTTTGGCTCAGGGATTCCTGTGGTACCAACTTGCTATGTGAATTGGGGCATGTTAGTGACCCTGTGTGTATCCCAAGAAACTCTCTAAGACTGTCTGTTGCAGAACACTTGCCAATCTTTTCTTTGTAGTTCAACATTTCTTCACCAATGAAATCATTGTTCCAGACAAAAAGTAGTAGTAGTAGTAGTAGTAGTAGTAGTAGAATAAATGAATAAGAATAAAAATCATAAATAACAATAATAGTTCAATAACAAATCCTGGCCCCAAGAAACAAATAATGAAGCCCACTTCCTTTCTCTCCACAGAAAACTATGAGGCTCCTGATACAAAAGAATATTATGTATTGTTGGTCATTTGCTGTGTTGATCATCTTTGCCCAACTGTTTTTTCTAGACTATATGTGAAAATTCAGTATGTGTGTATGGTGTGGAATGATGTGCAGTATATTGGGAAGTAAATGTGATGTCAAAACAAAAGGGCTCAGAAAAGCTTTACAAAGTAAGAATGCAAGGAAAAGATACAAAGATCTGAAAATATGTGAAACATTCTGAAACCTCTATGTGAGAGAGAAAAAAATGAAGGCTGATCATTTGTACAAGTCCTTAGAAGAAGGGATGCCCCTTCTGAGTCCACCTCCCTCCTTCATCTTTTGAAAGTCTTCAGGCTCATGCTCTTCTCTCTCCATCTAGAAGGCTTACAAGGCTGTTAACCCAATAACACCGCCCCCCCTGGTTCTTTGAGGTCCTTATTGACTAGATATTCTTTTTTTTTTTTTGGTGAGGCAATTGGGGTTAAGTGACTTGCCCAGGGTCACACAGCTAGTGAGTGTCAAGGGTCTGAGGCCGGATTTGAACTCAGGTCCTCCTGAATCCAGGGCCAGTGCTTTATCCACTGTACCACCTAGCTGCCCCTGACTAGATATTCTGACAGGTATCTCACCTAACTTCCACCTCTTGTCATTTCACTCTCTTCTGCCTTGTCTATTCTGCTGAATACACAGATCAGTTGAATTGCATGAAGTTTAGCTTGAATGGAAGGTCTAGCCCAGCTGGCCTCCATCCTTCATCAAATAGCTCAGAAGACCACAGTTAAGCTCACTTGAAGCCAAATAATTCCAATTCCTTCAGTTTCTCCACCTCTCCTCCCTCTTCTCCTAATTGGCTCCATCCCCTTCTTATCTTAATTTCTCCAATTCCTTTCCACATTCTCCACAGCCGTCAAGTTCAGGGACCCTGTGCAGAACCCAGATCATAACCAACTCAGCCCCTCCTCTCTAACAGAGGGGAAGCAGGGTCATGGATGATAAGCAATCAGAGGAATGTTTGGACTTTGGAAAATGCTTTTCTGCTCACAATAACAAGAACTGAAGTTTCCTCAACATGAATTGGGTGGTGGGGACGCTGGTCTAGTGCTTGAGCTTCCACTTTTCCATTCATTCATTCATAATCTGTGTAAAAAGAGCATGTAATTGAACCCCAATTCTCCTTAGATTACTCTGACCCTCTCCTTTAGCTCTCCTCTCACTTCTAGCCTAGGTGCATCAAGTCAGGGCCTCTTTATAAACAGTGAACCCATTTCTAGCTTATGGTGAGAAAGTCATACCTGCTTTTCAGGTATGACAACAGTAATCCTAATATAATTTCCCCCATAGTCCTCCAATAGTTATTTGATTAATAGGTTTATCCTTCCAAAACAACACCATAGTCAACAACACCAGTTGCATGCAAATGAGCTGGCATACCCCAATGCCCTGCAGCCAGTTTTAATTCATTTAGAACACTGCCTTCCAAAAGGTTCTCTCAGTACACTTATCTGGAGGCAGTTTTCTCTTTGGTCCTCAGAACAGTCTGTCTCCCCACAACATTTTTTTCTGAGGCTGTATTTCTTCTCAGAGCAATTTTTAGTAAAGTTTCTTACACAAATATTCCTTTTTGTCCTGTTTCAGAAATCAAATGTCCATATACAGAAGGGGAAGTTCCTTATACATTCATTCATTTAATGAGTATTTACTAAGCATCTTCATGAATTCAAATCTGACCTCAGATGCTTACTAGCTGTATGATCCTGGGCAAGTCACTTAACCCTGTTTGCCTCAGTTTCCTCATCTGTAAAATGAGGTGTAGAGGGGGCAGCTAGGTGGTGCAGTGGATAAAGCACACACTGGCCTTGGATTCAAGAGGACCTGAATTCAAATCCAACCTCAGACATTTGACACTTAACTAGCTGTGTGACCCTGGGCAAGTCACTTAACCCTCATTGCCCTGCAAAAAAGAAAATGAGGTGTAGAAAGAAAAGGTAAAGCACTCTGGTTGTTGTTTGTCCTTCGTTTTCAAAAATCAGAGTGATGTCATGACTTGCACTGAATTGGATTTAAATGAGGGAGGGCTGTGCAAGGTCACCAACCTCACTCTCTCCTCTAGAACCATCTGGGTCCAGTGGCAAGATATATATCAGGATGACTGGAGATAGCCCCAGATGTTTAAGGCAATTGGGGTTAAGTTACTTGCCCAGGGTCACACAGCTAGTAAGTGTCTGAAGTGAGATTTGAACTCAGGTCCTATTGACTCCAGTACTAATGCTCTATCCACCACATCACATAGCTCCCCCCAAACCACTCTGATATCTTTGCCAAGAAAATCCAAACAGGATCACAAAGAGTCAGGCACAACTGAATAACAAAAGGGTATCTACTGGATGAAAGCCACCACTAATAATACATCATATAGGCGAGGAACATGGAAATAGCTGAGAGGTGCTAGATGGAAAGTATCTACTGCCAGACCTAAAGAGAGAAGGTGTGGGTGTCTGCATAGACACACACCCTTAAGGACATCCAATGCAAGGCTGTTTACCGCATCTACCAGGCTTTATTTTATTGCCTTTGGAGTCCCTTGAGATTTGGATCCCAATGAGATCATGATGTCCTGGAATTCACAGCCATCACGCAACTAATTTCTTTGAGGGCAGTGGGCTAAGGAGACAAGACATAACTGGGGAGCAGGGAGGGGGCAGCACCATGTGCCCCATGAGAGTCTACCTGCCCTTCTCTTCCTCCATCAATGTGGAGGTCAGATCATTGTCCATCACTAGGACCTGCCCACTGGGGTCTAGAGACTGATGGCCTTGTTCCATGGGCTTTTGTCAATATTTGGGCTAACAATGTGATTGCAATGGAAGGTAGGGAGGGAAACCCCATCAAAGTCATATGTCCTTAATACTGATTCGAGAGGCTTTCCTCTGTTTCAAAAATGACTTGAGATTATTTCTAATTAACCCTGTTGATATCTTGTTTGTACAGAGTTGTTTGCATGTTATCTCATCCACTAAACTATGAACTCCTTAGAGCAGGGACTTGCCCAATTATTTGTGCATTCTATATGCGAGACCTTGCAAAGATGCAGATTTAACATCATGCCATGTATTTACTAACAACACCTGACTTAGCCATGAAGACTTGAGTTTGAATCTTATCTTAGGAACTTACTAGTGTGTGACCCTCGGAAACTCACTTAGCCTTCCTCAGCCTCAGTTTCTTCATCTGTAAAATGGAAATAATAATAGCACCGCCCTCCTAGGATTGTTGAGGATCAAATCAGGATCTAATGAGATGACATTTTGTAAAGCACTCTTCAAACCATGAAGTGCTGTGTATGGTGCCTACGTAGATGTAAGTTTTACAAATAATTCCAGTTAACATTTATTCAGTGACTACTTTATGCAAAGAACACTCCCCTGTGAGGGATCTAAAAGGTTGGAAGAGGAGAGTCTCTCCCCTCAAGGGGGATTCTACTCTTCTAGAAAATACTTTATATTCTTCTAACTCTTTAATCACATCATCTGATTGGATTCACAAAGCAAACATCTGAGGTGGGGGGGTTTAATAATCATAGTTTACAATTTTATAAAGAGGAAACATAGGCTAAAAGAGTAAAATGACCAGTGAGTGGCAGAAATGAGAGCTAAATCCAGGTTTTCTGACACCAAGTCTAGTGTTTGCCACCCCCAGGCTGCAAACAGATGGGCAGTGTTGGAAAGGTCTTGGCTGACTCATCAGTCCTTCGACTCATTTTGGTAAACAGAGTAAATGGCATCTGGCCAATTTATATCTTTTCCTCTTGCCCCACCCCCACCAGCCTTTTAAAAGCAATGATACAAACACAGGGAGATCCAAGAGCCAATTCAAACGAGACAGCCAATGTGTCAGGGTTCTAAAAGTGGGGACCTCAACTTTACATTTGAAAGCATCCTTCTGATGTTGACCTGTGCTGTCCTGGTTAGGCTGTTTCACCTCCCTGGGCCTCACTTTCCCCATAGGGGGAAATGAGAGAGGTTAGTCTAGAAACCTTCTAAGGTCCCTTCTAGATCTAGTTCAATGGTTGTATTTTTAGAGTTTTCCAATCACACATACACATGGATACATGAACACAGACAGAAACCCACACACACACACACACACACACACACACACACACACACACACACACACACAGCCTAACCACACCACTGTTAGGTAGATACTACAGTTGTTCATTGTCCCACTCTCTTTAAATGAGGGGAGTTGAGGCTCAATGAGATTCACTGAGTCCTCCCTGGACCGCAGCTTGTGCACTCCCATGAGGGGACTCAAACTAGGGACTTCAAGGCTATGGGCTCAGTTGTTTATATCCCACAGAGGATTATAGGATCAGAGTAGGAAGACTTGTAGAGTCTAACCCCCTGATATTACAGATTAAATTGAGGCTCAGAGAGGGTTAGTGACTTGTCTATGGTCATGCAGCTAGAAAGCATCAGAAACAGGAGTCAAGCCTAGGGCTTATTGGCTGTAGATTTGGTGTGCTGTCCACTAGTTTTAGAAGCTGTTATTAATAGATAGGGATCCTGTGAAGAGTCCCCTCTCCCCTCAACATTACTTCAGCCAGAGTCATTATTCCGACTGGCGGTAGTTGGTCCAAGGTCCAAGGGCGAGGATGGTGCTGACTTTACTCTATTCAAAGATGAGGAACTTCCTCTCACTCTCTTTGATCATTTTTCCCCATTACTGTTTTCATAGTCAGTTATAACATTGTAGAGATGCCTCAATCAATCATGTATTGAGCAGAAATTCACCACAGCAAGGGTGAACACATGGCCCTTGGCACTGTCAACATGCCCACAAGACTGAATAAATATTTGTCCATGATCCACATTGACTAATACAAGGAACATGTGGAGCTGACAGGGAATGACCTCAGCAGCTGTATCATTCCTTAGTAACGTTTATGGCCAATGAAAAAAGAGTGGACGGGCCACAGGAGGCTGGACATGGGTGCTTTTGGATGGTCAGCTTATGCTCCAACATGGTGTCACCTCCATAAGGCACCACACCAGCTGAGAGATCCAACGTGGTGTCATACACAGATTAGAAATGTAATGATGTGGCACAGTGACTATCTGATGAGAGGACAGATGGTTGGCCATCTTGTCCCCAGCTCAATACACAAGAAGCAAGAGAGGTTTTAGGTTTGCTGCACTGGGGTTTGGCCTTTCCCTGACTTCAGCATGTCTCTCTTTGATTTTCCAATTCAATTCAATTCAACAAAATTCAATTCAGCAAACACTTGAGAAGTTTCTCCAGTGTGCAAAGCAGAGTGCTAAATTCAGAGGATTTGCAGGGGAGGGGGCAGGAATCCAGGCCTGGAATTCCATTGTGGGGAACAAGCTGTGCAGAAATGCCTTTCCCCGTGCAGAGAGTTGGGGGGAAGGAGGGTAACAGAGAGGTTCAGAGATTAGCAAAGGGTCATACGGCCAGGGTTTGGGTAAAGGCCTTCCCACTTCCCAGGCTGGCCTTCTACTCACTTCTACTTCTACTCATGGTCTCTCAGGCACTGAGGCTATGAGGACTAAAAACAAAACCTCACTTGATCTTGAGCAGACTGTTTTATCCTGTAGAAGGGGAGGAGGATATCTAGCATTCAATGCAACAAACATGGATTAAGCACCTACTGTGTACAAGGTTCTGTGCTAGGATGAGAGATGACAGAAAGACTCAAATGAAATAGTCCTACCCATAAGGAACTCAGGAGTTGAGAGTAGGACAGATAAGATAATTAAAAGTACATGCAAAAGATGGTGGAGGAAAGTCAGTAAACTTTCAGGGACTCATGACATGATCACTCCAAAAAACTTCCAAATAATGTCATAGGACAATTCCTAGAGCAGCAGAACCCACAAAAGAATGGGCTGAGATTATTTTCCAGCCTAAGATGACTTAGAAAGTCAGCAGGAGGGGGCTGCTGTGCCAAGACAGGAGTGGAGCCCAACCCCACAGTCACAATGACACAGATCTAGTCCCAGGCAGGCCTTGACAGAGAAAGAGACCCCAAGGAGCCTCTGAATCAGCTACAGTGCCAGTGTCATCTGTAACTAAGCTTATGGTCTGGTGAGAGGGCTGTGCAGTTGACCTGGGTGAGATTACAGGGATCTCTGCTGACTCTGAGGCAGAACTTGGGTGTTTCACTCCTTCTGGGAACCAGGAGGTAGGCTTGAATGGTAGTGACCCAGGTTGGAGAGGAGAGCTGGCTCAATTGGAGTGAACAACCATAGCACACAAAGTTTTGCTGCCTGGTTAATTAGCAAGTTGGCCTGGGGTTATCTATGGACTAAAGAACAGGCCAAGCAAGTAAAGAAACTGCCCCTCCTTAAATACCACCTTAGACCTCCTAAAGCTTGGGACAGTACATCCTGGAAGTAGTGCCCCACTTTAGGAAGGAGTTAAAAGTCAAGTAAAAGAGGGGCAAGATGAGTAGACAGAGAAAGATGTGGACCATAGAAAGGTTTTTTTAGTGACAAGGAAGATCAAGGTATACCCTCAGAAGAGGATAGCAATGTCAGGGCTCCTATATCCAAAGCTTCCAAGAAAAATATGAATTGTTCTCAGTCCATAGAAGCACTCAAAAAGGACTTTGAAGATAAAGTAAGAGAGGTAGAGGGAAAAGTAAGAGAGGTAGATGGAAAAATGGAAAGAGAAATGAGAGTGATGAAGGGGGGGGGTCATAAAAAAATCAACAGCTTGAAAAGCTAAATTGGTCAAATGGAAAAGGAGGTACAAAATCTCTCTGAAGAAAATCATTGCTTAAAAATTAGGATTGAGCAAATATAAGCAAATGACTTTATGAGGAACCAAGATACAATAAAGGAAATCCAAATGAATAAAAAAAATAGAAGTCAATGTGAAATATCTCCTTGGAAAAACAGCTGACCTGGAAAATAGATGCAGGAGAGATAATTTGAAAATTATTGGACTACCTGAAAACTATGATCAAGGAAAGAGCTTAGACATCATCTTCCAGGAAATTGTCAGGGAAATTTGCCCTGATATACTAGAAGCAGAAGGTAAAATAGAAATTGAAAGAATTCACTGATCACCTCCTGAAAGAGATCCCCCAAACTCCCAAGAATATTATAGCCAAATTCCAGAGGTCCCAGGTCAAGGAGAAAATATTGCAAGCAGCCAGAAAGAAACAATTTAAGTACTGTGGAGCCACGGTCAGGATAGCATAAGATCTAGCAGTTTCTACATTAAAGGATAGGAGGGCATGGAATATGATATTCCAGAGGGCAAAGAAATTGGGACTACAACCAAAAATCACCTACTCAGCAAAACTGAATATAATCTTTCAGGAGAAAAAAAATGGGACTTCAAGAAAAAAGAGGACTTTCAGGTATTCATGATGAAAAAACCTGAACTGAACAGAAAATTTGACTTTCAAATACAAGACCCTAGAGAACCATAAAAAGATAAACAGGAAAAAGAAATTAAAAAGGATGTTAAAAGGTCAAATTGCTTACATTCCTACATTGGAAGATGATATGTCTACCTCATAAGAAATTTCTCAGTATTAGAGCAGATGATAGAAATAAATTTAGACAGAGGGCACAGGTTGGAATTGATTATGAAGGGATGACATCTATAAAGCATTTATATTTTGTATATTTTTTTTGTGGGGTGGTCAGAGTTGGGTGACATTCCAGGAGAGCAGTGGGTGAGTATCTTGTGACTGAGGCCAAATTTGGGCTTGGGTCCTCCTGGGTCCAGGGTGGGTGCTTTGTCCACTGTGTCACCTAGCTGCCCCATGATGATATCTTTAGGGTAAAATTGAGGGGTGAGAGGACTTCACAGGGGGAAGGGGAAGGGGAGAGGTAGAATGGGGTAAAATCCCACAGGAAAGGGCTAATGGAGTGGGGGGGGGAGAGATGGGGGAGGAGCAGGGTAGTGAATGAGCCTTACACTCATCAGAATTGCCTTAAAGACCTTAATCTCTCGGGGCAGCTAGGTGGCACAGTGGATAAAGCACTGGCCCTGAAGTCAGGAGTACCTGAGTTCAAATCCGGCCTCAGACACTTAACACTTACTGGCTGTGTGACCCTGGGCAAGTCACTTAACCCCAATTGCCTCACTAAAAATAAATAAATAAATAAAACCTTAATTTCATCAGAGTTGGCTCAAGGAGGTAATAACATAGAACTCAATTGGGTGGAGTAATCTATCTAACCCTGCAGGAAAGTAGATGGGGAAGGGGATAAGGAGGGAGGGGTGAAAGAAGAGAGGGCAGATTGGGAAAGGGGGCAGTCAGAAGTAAATCCCCTTTGAGTAGGGTTAGGGTAAAAGAAGATAGATAATAGAGTAAATATCATGGGTAGAGGAATAGGATGAAGGGAAACAGTTAACAATAGTAACTGTGAAAAAGAGAAAAGGAAAAACATGTACAAAAAATATTTATAGCAACTCTTTGTGGTGGATAAGAATTGGAAATTGAAGTAATGCCCATCAAATGGGGAATGACTAAACAAACTGTGGTATATGATTATAATGGAATATTATTGTGCTATAAGAAATGACAAGCAGGGTGATTTCTGAAAAACCTGGAAAGACTTATATGAACTGATATATAGTGAGGTGAGCAGAACCAGGAGAACATTGTGCACAGTGACAACCTTATAGTTCTATGTCCTAACTACTGTCAGCAATGCAATGATCCAACACAATCCCAAAGGACTAATGATAAAGCATACTATCCACCTCCAGAGAAAGAACTGATATTGATGGAACACAGATTGAAGCAGGCTAATAAAAAAAAAGTACATGCGAAGTAATTTCGAAAGAGAAAGAACATTGGCAACTGAAAGGATGAGGATAGAGAAAGGGCCAGGACAACTAGGGAAGTCAGAGATGGTTTCAATAGGAGGTGGCACCTGAGCCAAAGGCAGAAAGGAGGAGGAGATGCACTCAAGGCATTCCAGAAATGCCCTATGCAAAAGCACAGAGGTGGGAGATGTGTTGAATTCAGAAAACAGCTAGAAGTCCAGTTTGGATGGAACATAGAATTGGCAAAGGGAAGTAGCTCAAAGTAAGGTTGGAAAGGCAGGTGGGAGTCATTATTGAGGGCCACATGCTAAGACCAGCTTCTGTTCTATCTTAGAAACAATAGGGAACCACTGATGGTTCTGAACAGACCAGGCCTTTGCCTCAAGAAGGTTAACCCAAAGGTTACATGAAGGACGAGCTGGAGAGGGAAGAGGCTGGATGCAGAGGGGCCAATTAGGAAGCTACTGTCCTGGAGAGAGGTGATAAGGGCCCAAGCAGCCTAGGGTGCTGCATGAGGAGAGAAAAAGGGACGGAGTGAAAATTGCTTTTCCCAGGTCTTATGGTTCTTTTTTTAGGTGAATCATACTCTCGTCTGTTTTTGCCTGATTCTATTCTTTTTGATTTTCACTTGGAGGGGCTTCCTCCTCTAGACATTATGGCTCCCACTGGAGCTCCCTTAGGCCCTCTAAGTAGATCACCAAAGGGTATGCTTGGTGGAGTCTTCGGGTTGCTGCAGCACCAATTTTAGCATCATGAAATCTAGATGCCAGAGATCACATAGTCCCTCTCTCTCTGTTTGCAGATGAAGAAACTGAGGCCCATAGTGGACAAGTGACTTTCCAAAAGTCACATCAGTAGCAAGAGATGGAACTGTGATATGAAACCTGATTCTCTGACTCCTTGTTCAGCTCACTTTCTACTCTCCCCGTAGTCTCAACTAATCTATGTGTCTGATTGTGTTATTGCCTTGATCATACATCTGCAGGGACTTCCCATTGTACACTGGACTGGTGTTCATTTTTTTTTACTGAATACCCCATCAACAAAAAACAACAATGTATTGTTGTCAATTTATCAATTATATACACACACTACTGTGTACCTTCTTACATCCAACTCCCCAAAGGGGAAGGGGGCATAGATCACATGGACTCCAATGACTCTGGAGGAAAGAATGAGGCTGAGACTTTGGGCAGTTCTGCCTCACTCAAATCCAATACATGTACAAGTCAAATGATCCCCCTCGTGATGTCATCAGTCCTCTTCAAACAACAGCAACAACCATCAGTACAAATCTGTCTCTTCCTTAAAGGCTGGGCTCAGGTACCACCCCCTCCATAAAGCCTTTCAGATGCGCTCAACAAGAAGTAATTTCTCCCTTCTCAAATTTCTCATAGCACCCCCTTCGTATTTTCCTTTTACCCTTCCAGTGTCCTGGATCATGACACTAATTTCTGTGTGACTTTTTCTAAGGCAGGAACGATGTCATTTTTTTCATTTTTGAATCCCCAGTGCCTGATATAAGGTTTCACCTATAGTCGGTGTTTAATAAATGTTTATTGAATGTAATGAAATAGAAGTGAAACCAAGCCCTGCTGTAGCATCATCAACCAACTGTCCTTTTAACACGTGGTTGCTATGAAACTGCCCCCGTAACAAAGTTTTACCTAACATTGCTGTTTGAGGAAAGCAATGAGCAACGTCAGGTCAGATATACTTTTATGGAAAGCCACTATATTCAATTTTGCTAGTCTTTCTACGGTGACTATTGTATACCAGCACTGCGCATAATGTGATAGTGAGATATGAAAGAAGTCTGTAAAACAAAGTGTAATTAATGATTCTTTTTCCAATGGAGAATAAAGTCTAGTTGTGGCACATATATATATATATATATGTGTGTGTGTGTGTGTGTGTGTGTGTGTGTGTGTGTGTGTATGTATATATATATAAAACAAGAGCTTGAATCTATGTAGCATATTATGGTTTAAAAAAATTACTTCATAGGGGCAGTTAGGTGGTGCAGTGGATAAAGCACTGGCCCTGGATCAGGAAGACATGAGTTCAAATCTGGCCTCGGACACTTGACTAGCTGTGTAACCCTGGGCAAGTCACTTAACCCTCATTGCCCTGCAAATATATATATATAAAATTTTAAAATAAAAAATACTTCTTTACAAATCATTCCTCAATTGAGAAATGGTCAAAGGATATATACAGTCAGTTTTCAGATGAAGAAATCAAAGCTATCTATTGCCATATGAAAAAATGCTCTAAATCACTATTAATTAGAGAAATGCAAATTAAAACAACTCTGAGGTACCACCTATCAAATTGGCTAATATGACTAAAAAGGAAAATAATAAATGTCGGAGAAGCTATGGAAAAATTGGAACACTAATGCATTGTTGGTGGAGCTATGAATGAATCCAACCATTCTGGAGAGCAATTGTGTGATGATCAACTGTGATAGAACTGTGGAATCTAGATGTAGATTAAACCATACTGTTTCTATTTTGTTTTTGTTTTTTCTTTTTTGAGGTTTTCCCCTTTTGTTCTGATTCTTCTTTCACAAGATGACTAATGCAGAAATATGTTTAATAAGATTGAACATATATAACCTATAGCAGATTGCTTACTGTCTTGGGGAGGGGGAGGGGAGGGAGAGAGAAAAATTTGGAACTATAAATCTTATAAAAACAAATGTTGAAAAGCATCTCTACATGCAACTAGAAAATAATAAAATACTTTTATGATAAAAATACTTCTTTATTGTTGAAAGAAGTTAGACTGGTAAATATATACACAAATACATACATACATATATACATATACATACATGTATATAACTGCCAGATCAAGAGGCCAGAAACTGTTTGAGTTGGCCAACAACTTGACCTTCTTTCCAAGAGCAATGCTCTTTTATAAAATAAACATATTTTAAATAAATGACAAACAGGACAATTTCAGAAAGATCTGGGAAGACATGTGTGAAATAATGTATAGTGAAGTGAGCAGAACCAAGAGAACATTGTGCACAAAGACAGCAGTATTGTTTAATGAAGAACTGTGAATGACTTAACTATTCTCACCAATGCAGTGATCCAAGACAATCCTAAAGGACTACTGATGAAACATACTATCCACCTACAAAGAAAGAACCAATATTGATGGAACACAGACTGAAGCATGCTATTTTACACTTTCTTTCATTTTTTTTCTTTTAATCAAGTTTTCTTGTACAAAATGACAAATATGGTCATACATGTATAACCCATACCTGATTGCATGCTGCCTCAGAGAGGGGGTAGGGGAGGGAGGGAGGGAAGGAGGAATAAAAATTGGAACTAAAAACTATAAATAAAAATGTTTATTACAAAAAAACATATTTGTAAACTCTTACTTTAGAATGACCATGAAAAATTACAAGTACTATTGCCTCATCAAATAGTAAGAAGCAAGAGAGGAAAAAAGAGTTTCTAGAAAGTTTAGTGAGAAACTTAGCTAAGCAATGTCATTCAGAAGGTATATAAGGATGAAACTGAAAGGAGAACAGCACATAGATTAAAATTGGAAAAAAATCTGTGAATATTTTTTGAAATTCTTTTTACCATCAAGGATTACAAAGCTGCCACATTAGTATCTTAACAACATTGTTTAGGAAGTAAAAGTAGTGCTAAACAAGACAAAGAAAGGGAAAGCAGCTGGGACAGAACAAGTGTACATAGAGGAGTTCCATGCAATACAATTCTGAGGGCTCAAGGGATTGATTCTCAAAATATCTAAAAGAGGGGAAGATGACATTGATTAAAAATTAAAGCCAATTGAGAAAATATTAATAACCACTGCTCCTAGTGTCTACCTTCCCATGTGTCTACAAAATTGTTATGAAAAGATCTATATACACCTCATAGGCATCCTTGATGAAGGTATGAGACAAGCAGACTTTTGCAAATGATATTCTATAGTAGACCACATTCTTACAGATGCACAATTGATGGAAAACTACAAAGGTTACAAGATCACACTGTGCTTATTATTTATTAAGTATAAGCTGTGCTCAAAAGTCCAGTGACTCTCCATTCCCCATCCTCAGCTGAGAAGTTTGTCTCAATTTCCCTGAAAAAATGGAAGCCATTCACCAAGAGTTCCATCCTCTCCTCTCCTCCATATCTCACATCACTCAGATGCCTCCTATGCCTCTCCCTACCCATCTCACATGAAAAGGTGGCCTTTCTCCTTGCCAAGGCTAAGCCTTCTATATGATCCCATTTTATCTCATCCACTCCAGATGATTGCACTTCTTATTATCTCTGCTCTCTTACTAATCTTCAATTTCTCCATCTCCTTGCTGCTTCATTACTACCCACAAACTCTCACGTCACATCTGCTCTCAGAACCCCTCACTCAATCCCTCCCTCCCCAAGAGCTATTATCCCACATCTCTGCTCCCTTTAGTAACTAAACTCCTTGAGAAGGCTGTCTAAAATGGCACCTCCATTTCTGTTTGTCTCGTTCCCTTCTTAAATCTCTGCAGTTTGTCTTCCAAACTTGCCGTGTAAGTGAAATTGCTCTATTCAATGCTGCCAGTCATCTTTGAATCACCAAACCCAATGACCTTTTCTCCAATCATATCCTTGTTGATCTCTCCACTGCCTTTGGCACTATTGATTACCCTCTTTTCCTTGGTATTCTTTCTTCTCTGGATCTTCATCCAAGGTACATGCACTATGAGTGTCCCCCAAGACCCTGCATTCCTACACGCTGTTTTACTTGGTGATCTCACCAACTCTTTCAGAACAAATATCATCTCTATGCTGATGATATGTAGCCCTAACCTTTCTCCTAACCTGGGGCCTCAAATCTACAACTGCCTATTAGACATTTTGAACTGGATGTCCTGTTGACATTTTAGACTCAGCATGTCCAAATCTGAATTCATCATATTTCCCCCCAGTTCCCCCTCTCTTCCTATCCTTCATATTACTATCAAGGGTACCACCATCCTCCCAATCACCCAGGCTCACAACCTGAGTATCTTCCTTGACTTTTCACTCTCTCTCTCTCTTGCTCCCTCTATATTCAAACAGTTGCCACATCCCATCATTTCTTTCTCTCCTTTAACATCGCCATTCCCATGATGCAGACTCTTCATTACCTCATTCCTAGGGTATTGTAATAGCCTTCTGGTTGGTCTCTTTTCAGTCAATCAGTTAATATTAATGTCAGGCACTATGCTAAGTTCCAGGGATACAAAAAAAAGGCAAAAGATGGTTCCTGTTCTCAAGTAACTCACTGTCCAGTAGAGTCAAAACAAAATGCTAACAATTATGTGCAAACAAGCTAAATCCAGGATAAAATGGAAATAATCAACAGAGGGAAGAAATTAGCATTAAGGGAGATCAGGGAAAAGTGTCTTGTAGAAGGTTAAACATTATCTGAGACTTGAAGAAAGTCACGGAATCCAGGAAGTGAAAATTAGGTGGGAGAGAATTCCAGGCATTACCAATTTTGTAAAGAATTTTGTGTTATCCAGGTTTTTAGTCTGAAGAAATTAAAGCCATCCATAGTCATATGAAAAAAAGTTCTAAATCATTATTGATTAGAGAAATGCAAATTAAAACAACTCTGAGGTACCACCTATTATGACAAAAAAAGAAAATGATAAATGTTGAAGAAAATGTAGGGAAATTGGCACACTAATGCATTGTTGGGGAAGTTATGAACTGATCCAACCATTCTGGAGAGCAATTTGGAACCATGCCCAAAGGCTATAAAACTGTGCATACTTTTTGACCCAGCAATACCACTACTAGGTCTATATCCCAAAGAGGTCATAAAAAAGAGAAAAGGACCCACATGTACAAAAATATTTATAGCTGCTCCGTTTGTGGTGGCAAAGTTTGGAAATTGAGGGGATGTCAGTCAATTGGGGAATGACTGAATAAGTTGTGGTATATGGATGTAATGGAATACTATTGTGCTATAAGAAATGATGAGCAGGCAGATTTCAGAAAAACCTGGAAATATTTACATGAACTCATGCTGAGTGGAGTAAGCAGAACCAAGAGAACATTGTACATCGTAACAGCAACATTGTGCGATGATCAACTGTGATGGACTTAGCTCTTCTCAGCAATACAATGAGCCAAGAAAGTTCCAAAAGACTCATGATGGAAAATACTCTCCACATCCAGAGAAAGAACTATGGAGTCTGAATGCAGATAGAGGCATACTATTTTCACTTTATTTGTTATTTTTTGCTTTTTCTTTCTTGTGGTTTCCCCCTTTTGTTCTGATTCTTCTTTCACAACATGACTAATATGGAAATATGTTTAACATAATTGTACTGTATAACATATCAGATTGCTTGTTGTCTTAGAGAGGAGGAGGAGAGGGAGAGAGGGAGAATAAATTGGACCTCATAATCTTATAAAAATGAATGTTGAAAACTAAAAAAATACAATTGCTTATTTAAAAAAAGAAACAGTGGGGTTTTAGTTGGCACTTAAAGGAAGCAGGGAGGGCTTTAGGTGGAGAGGGAGAGATGAAGAGGAAGAGTGTTTCAGGCATGGAAGACAGAAGAAATGCCTGGAGCCAAAAGATGGATTCCAGGACCAGTGCTCTAATCACTGATCTAGGGGGTAGTTAGGTGGTGAAGAGGATAAAGCATTGGCCCTGGATTCAGAAGGACCCGAGTTCAAATCTGGCCTCAGACACTTGACACTTACTAGCTGAGTGACCCTGGGCAAGTCACTTAACCCTCATTGTCGGGGGGGGGGGGGGGGAGGGGGGTCGGAGAAAGAAAGAAAAAGTACACAAGCAAACTGTGTATGGATGGTTCAGCTCCTGCCTCTCTAATCACTGATCTACCTTTGTACCTCAGCACCACTTAGTACTTGAGTAAATACTGCTTCTGATGCCTGAAATTCCAACAAAAAGCTACTTTCTTTTGGCCAAAGACTTTATCTTCTGTCAATCCAAAAATACCCTAGGGGATTAATACTCTAAGGCTTTTCTTTCATTTGGACCTTCATGTCAATGACTTTGAACCTTTCTTTGGAAGCAGATTTTGACAAGGAATTGCGAGTGAGTGGGTCTTCGCTAGATACTTGAGAGTAGGAGACAAGAAATAGACACCTGAGAGGTTGGAAAAAGCAAAGAAGGGAAGGGCCCCAAATAAGTCTTGCAATTTTGCCCTGGGGCCCCCGCCCTGGCAGTCTGATGGGGGAGATACTGCCTGACTCACCTGGGGCAACTGATGAAGTGGGGGGGGGTTAAAAAGGCAGCTAGAGGATAGAAACAAGCTTCCCAGGAGTCACAGGGCATGGGCGTCCACATCTCAGCCTTGCTACTTTGCATGAGACCTTTTGTAAATCCCTCAGCCTCTGTGCACATCAATTTCTTAACGCAGAAAATGGGGAATTGCACTAGACTGGATGTTCATAACCTTTTTGTGTGTCATGGGCCCTTTTGGCAGCATGGTGAAGATGATGTATCCCTTCTCCAAATACTGGTTGGTTGTTTTTTTAAAGAGATTCATAATTGCTGGAAATGCTAACTTGCAGTAAGAGGTTAGTGAAAATAAGATGTTTTCCCCCTCCAAGTTTACAGGTCCCCTGAAATCTATTACCAGACCCCAGAAGAATCCCCAGGCTAGAATTATCTCCACAGTCCCTCCTCTTGATGCCAACACAGCGTCTCAAACTCAATGCATCTAAGGCTGACCTTCTGATATCCTCCCTCAAACATCCCTCCCTCCAAGCATCCTCAATTGAGTACACATCTTCCCAGGCATCTGATCCAGAACCTTGGACTTATCCTTGGCTCTTCTTTCCCTCTCACCCTGCTCCCCATAGCCAATCAGTTGTCAAGTCTTGTCAATGCTGCTATCACCGTATCTTTTGTATCTGCCTCCTTCTTTCCCATTCTAATTCAATCTTCCTCACCAACCTCCTTCACTATTGGATTGGTCTCTGAATAGAGTTCTGGGTTTGGAGTCAGGAGGACCCAAGTTCAGATCTAACCTCGCTGTGTGACCCTGGGCAAGTCACTTAACCTCCATTTGCCTCAGTTTCCTCCACTGTGAAATGGAAATAATAAAAGCACCCAACTCCCTGGGTTGTTGTGAAGATTAAATGAGGTCATATTTGTAAAGTGCTTGGCACAGTGCCTGGAATATAGTAGGTGCTTTATATAAATGCTTCTTCCCTTCCCCCTTTCCCTTTCTATCCTCCACACAGCTGCCAAAACCTTCTTCCTAAGATACAGGTCTGACCATGTCAATGTTCTGCTTACAAACCCTCATTGGTTTCTTATTGTCTTCAAGGGAAACATGTGCTGTTCAGCCTGATGTTGAAGCCTCCACCCTGCCTCACCCTCTGCCTCTCACCTCGACTTCCATACTTTTTTTTTTGGTGAGGCAATTGGGGTTAAGTGACTTGCTGAGGGTCACACAGCTAGTAAGTGTTAAGTGTCTGAGGCCAGATTTGAACTCAGGTACTCCTGAATCTAGGGCCGGTGCTCTATCCACCGCACCATCTAGCTGCCCCGACTTCCATACTTTCTTATGACTCTCCATCACAAACTCTTGATTTCAGCTAAACTGGGCTTCTAGCTGTTCCCTGAACTTAGTCAAAGCTTGTAAGTACCTATGGGAGCAGCCATTGCTGCCTCTGGGACGGCGCCTCAGAAGCTGGTCCGCTCTGATAGAAATCCTTCTATGAGTACATCCTCTCTGAATCCCTGGAGGCTTCCAGGGCTCTCCCCCTGCTCAGTCTCCTTATAGCAACATATCTGTGTTCATACTGTGTGTAAGAGAGTGTAAGCTCCCTGAGGGCAGGGATTCTTTTTGTCTTTTTTACGCCAAGGATCCAGCACATAGTAGGTGGTACAGTGGATCACCCTGGGAGTCAGGAAGACATGAATTCAAACTCAGCCTCAAGCTCTTTGTCAATCAGTTAATAGACAGTTGATAAACATGTACTTGCTATGTGACCTCAGACAAGTCTCAACCTTTCTGGGCCTCAGTTTTCTCATCCATAAAGTGAGAGGTTAGGAACAAATGACTTCCAAGATCTCTTCCAGCACACAGTAGGTACTTAAAAAATGTCTGTTGAGTTGTGGGCCCTCAAGTAGGGGAAGAGATACGTCCCCTTTGCTTCTCTTAAAATAATCTAAATTCAGCTATGACTGCAAACCCCATGAGGGGGGCACTGACAATCTTTTCTCTAAGCTTTCTCACCTTAGCCCTTAGCAGACCTTGTGGATGGTGGATCTCAAGCAATTCTGTTTGATTGAAACTAGAATGAAGGCATAAACCCGGGCAATGTGACTCTCAATCTGTTACTCCCCCTCCTCCTTAACTACATGGCCTTTTCTATTCTAGGAAGAGGCAGAGGGACAAAACCCCATTTGGGGGAAGGGGATCCATGGGGATGGTTTAAGGTAATTAGCACAACCTGGGGAAAAGGCCCTTTGCCAGGAAAAGTAGATGATCAATGGGACAAGCCATGATCTGAGAGAGTTCAACACATTATTCAGCCCTGGGCACCGGGGTGGGGAAGAGAACAGGGAGCAAGTTGGCAGCAGTGTCCAAACCCAAGGAGCTGGAAGTCAGAGAGTCGGGGGAGCCTCGTGCAATTCTGCACCTGAGACAGTGATCTCTGAAGGAGGCGGCATGCCAGCCCCACCCTCTTCTTTGAAGTGGTTCCAAACAAATCCCAAGGAGAAACCCTATAATTTCAGTCAATCCTATTCTGCTCTCAAAGGGCAGGCCTACAAGCAATGAGGAGAATTTGCAAAGAGGAACATTGAACCTAGATTATTATCAGGGGAAAAAAATTCTGAGCAGTGAGAGCCATCTCAAAGGGAGATCAGAGCATCAAAGACAGGGTTGGAAGGGACCGCAGAGGGTACATGGCCCAGTGACCTCAATTCACTGCTGAAGAACATGAGCACTTAACCCAAGAAGATCACAAAAACAGTGACAACCCCAGGATTTGAACCCACACCTTCGGGCACCCCTGTACAAATGTCCCCAACAGCAAGGTTACTGAACAGGTTGCTTTCAGAGCTACTGGGATCGATGAGCACTTATTAAACACTCACAAGTAAAGTGAGTGGTAGTGGGTATCCCTTTTAAGGTATGGACTGCACCAGACAATCACTGAGATCTTGTCTAACTTGGGAATCTTTCCTGGCCTTCTTTGTCTTCTACTTGGTCAAGATGCCACCACTAAGCTCCAGCATGGCTCCTACCCCAACAGCTAGCCCCCTCCCCCACCCCGCTCACCCCACCTTAAACCGAGGGCTGAAAAGACTGTGGCACCCACACACCAGGAGTAAACTTCAGGTTTGCATGGCTGGAGCAGGTCCCTAATTGGCTCTCAACAGTTCTCCTCCATCCCATTTTTAGCTCCCAGGAGTGTAATGACTTCACAGATGGGCAACACTGTCAGCTGGGGAAAAGATCCCACTCCACATAATTGTACTCTGAAAATGTCACAGAACAAGTGTAGGGATGAGTCACTGCTCCGGCAGAAGGGCCAACAAAGACTAGTGAGAGGGTCTTAATGAGGGAATAAGGGGGTGTGGCTCCAAGGCACACGAGCTCCCTCTGAGTTTAGGCTGAATGACCTCATTTGGCCCTTCTGAAGCACTGGACACAAAGCAGTGAAGATATTCTCCCGGCATCACCCCTAGGAAACTGAGGAACTGAGGGACCTGCCAAGCCCTCTGAGGACTTCCAAAGAGCCGAGATTTAAACTCAGGCTGTTAGCAATAGGTTTGGGGAATAGGGGGCCAAAGCCCAGCTAGATATGGGGAAATTCTGCTAAGGGCTGGGGAAGCTAAGGAAAACCAAACCCAGTCCTCATTCTCGAGACACTCCCAGTATGATAGAGCCCAACAAATGATAGTCCGAGCTTTGCCTGAAGATATCCCACAAAAAGAGAGTTTACCACCCCCAAGAGGATGGAAGCCCTCTGAGGGCAGGGAGTGTCCTTCTTCTGGCTTGCTTTTGTATCACTAGTGCTCAGCCCAGTGCCTGCCATGGAGCACTAGCCCTGGAATCAATGCTTAATGACCGACTGATCCCCTGAAGATTTCCTGTCCACCTCAGACAGCTCTAGTGCTTTCCATTTGACTTGACTTCTAGACTAAATTTGCCTCTCCGTAGCTTCTTCCCAGCCCAACCTACTGCCCTCCCATGCTCGTGCTTCTGCCCTCTGGGATCAAGTAAAACAGGCCCAGTACATTTTTCATTGGGGAGCTCTTCTAATACTTGAAAGCATCTATCAGGTCAACTTAGTCGACCATTCCTTAGGCTCTGGCATTCAACCAGTTTCAGATACTCCTTCCTGCATGGCCATTAGCCCAGCTTATCTCCATATTTTCCATAAGAAGAATAGGAAAGACACTTCAAATGCTTTGCTGAAATCTAAGGATATTGCATTCATAGATTTGACCTGAATCTACCCATTTAGTAACTGTCAAAAAGGAAAATAAGTTTCATACGACCTGACCTGTTTTTGATTAACCCATGGTGCATCTTTGGAATCACCCCTTTCTTTTTAAGAGGCTCATTAAACTGTCTTTTTGGTCATAGTTTCTAGGATTTTGCCAGGAATCAAAGTCAAGTTCACTGGCCTGTAGTTTGTAGATTCTTTCTCTTTTTTAAAATAGGACATTTGTCCTTCTTCAATCTTGCCATCACTCTTCCACTTTCTATCCTTTTTCACCTGTAAGTTTTCTAAGTATATTGGTTTCATCTCGGTCTGGTATTTCATTAAGGATGATTAGAGGGTCTCTTACTGTATATTTATAATTAGCATAAATAGGAGATGATGTTCAAGTCAGGTTCCCAGTGGGTTCAAAGGTGATGTGAAATTGGCAAGCCAGCCAATCTTTTGTGATCTTCACAATTCAGCACTTGAGGTGGGTGGTAAAAGAGCTCAGCAGAAGGGGGTCTGGCATTTCTTCCTGTTTCTCTCATTCTTTGTTCTCAGTGGCCTTGGATGCTGATCATCTGGGGAAAGCAGTCAGTGTGTTGGGGCTATATTCCCTTAGATGTCTGCACGAGGTCCATGCCCCACTCTGGAGCCCATACCTCAAAGGAAAGCTGGGAGAGGATAGCACATTTCAAAGGTTTGGCCCAAGTGCTCCCTAGCTGATCCTCCCTAAGGTCATTCATGCCTTCATTCATTTGTCTGTTCATTTGTTCATGATTCTTCCTAAAGTCACCACTTTCATCATATAATTCCATGACTAACAACCTTTAATACCTCCTACCACATCAAATCTAGATTCTTTTCATTGGCTTTCAAGGGCCTCCATAATCTGTACATGAAAGCAACATGTTGCATTAGAGAGAGTAAAAAAACTTGGAGTTAAGAGAACTGGGTTCAATTCTTAGCTCTGGTTAGCTGTGTGACCTGGAGAAGTCACTTAATATCTCTCATCCCCAGATGCCTCATATTTAAAATAAGGATCACAGTTAGTACACAAGCCACCCTACAGAAAGCTCTTTGTAAAATAGTACACAAGCATGAGTTATTGGTGTTGCTTCCCTACAGTCCCTCTACACTCTCACAAGTTCACTGTAAATCTAACAGTGAAAGAAGAGAAAGCACCTGTCTCAAGGGGCTTACATTCTAATAAGCTGCATACACAGAGATACACACAAATAACCAGAATGCAAATTAGAATATGTGCAAGGATAAAAAATGGTCTAAACACAAATGTCAGGAGAACACTGTGCAGAAGAAGAGCAATTCATCTTGGGGGCGGGGGGGGGGCAGGGGGTCAAGGGAGAACAGAGAATTCTTCACAGAAGAGATGACCCTTGATTTGGACCTTGAAATCAAAGAAAGATCTCAATGGATGAAGCTGATGGTAGTCCATTACAGACACAAGAATTGGCAGGAGCCGAAGACAAGAGGGTGAGAAGTCCAGTGTAGCTGGAAGATGAGGAGAGGAACACCCTAAGAGAGCACCACAAGGTTGGCATGGAGCCAGGTGGTAGGAGATGAAGGTCAGGACAGATGCCACACTCCATGATCTCCCCAGGAGAACACTGAAGGCACGTGTCTTGGATGACTCCCTCGATAGGGAAGGCACGAAGGCACCATGGATTACTGCTGAAGGCGGCTGATTGTGTCCAGACCCTGAATGGTATAACAAACCATGGGCTGGGAAGAAGGGTGAGGAAAACACGTACACTGACCAACCACTCTCGGAAGACTTTGTCCTTCCCTAAGAGCGCACCAACCCCTGGCAAACTCAGCAACTCAGGAGTGCCACAGCCAGGCATTCACTGCAGCCACAATCCCACCCAGCTCTTCCTAGCATTCTCCTCTGCTCGAGCAAAATTACAAGGCATCGACCTTCTGTATGCCAGCAATGACCATCCCACAACTCCCAGCACGCTGATTGCACACAGTCTTCCAGAAGATGGAAAAAGTGTTCTCACACCATGCTGGCCCAATGGCAATCCAGACTCCCTTCCCTCTTGGGCAGCTTAGCGGCTCTCTCTGCTCTGAGGCAATAACACTAATGAGTTTATGCTCTATTTGGTGAACAATGGGGAGTCCCGAAAGTGCTTGAGCAGAGAAAGAAAGTGCTCAAAGCAGTATGTTTGAATGATTACTCTGTGGTTCCTAAGGGATGGACCGGAAAGAGGAGAAATGAAAGGAGACCAGTTAGTTAGGAGGCTATTACAATAATCTAGGGGAAAGGTGATGAAAGATCAAACTATGGTCATGACACCAGTAATGAAGGGGAAGGGATGGGGTTGGGGGGGGGGGGTAAGAGATAGAAATGACAATACAGGGCAACTCATCAGAAGTTGGGGGGAAAGAAAGGGAGGAGTCAAAAGTAAATCTAAAGTTCCAGGTTCTTTTTTTCATTTATTCACCTATTCATGCAATGATATTCTTTCATTCATAACAATATTATTTCATTCATTCAATATTTCTTTCATTTACATTTCTATCACTCATTCATTCAAGATTTCATGAGAATCTAGTATGTGTCAAAAATTGTGCTAAATGCCATCAGGGATCTGCGGCATAAGGTATGGTCCTTGCTCCCATGAGGTTTACAACCTAATAGGAGATAGTAGAGAGGGAGAGGGAGAGGAAGAGAGAGAGAGAGAGAGAGAGAGAGAGAGAGAGAGAGAGAGAGAGAGAGAGAGAGAGAGAGAGAGAGAATGATACAAGATGATATTTTTATACATTGGATTTACTAAAAATAAAGTACACCTGTAATGAAATCTGCATAGAACTCATCCCCGCCATCTGGGAATTTGCAATCTAAGACAGGCAGCACCAAAGACAGATAAATGTGTATTATATTTTAAATGTTCCTCGAGCATCTCAAAGGTATTGTATGGGCTGATGGAAACACAAAAGAGTTGAGGCAGTTCCTGCCCCATAAGGAGCTTACAATCTAATTGGGAAGAGAAAACATGATTCCATGTGCATGTCATAGGAGGAATCAGCAGAGACACCCCCAATCCGAGGAATCATGGGCAATATCCAATGGAATATGTGTGGAGTTCAAAATGAAGGGTTTGGTACTTTGGGAAAATGCAGCAGTTCCTTGGACCTGACACCCCAAATGTTAAAAGACCTAGAGGGAAAAGCATGTAGATTGTTGGGTGGATCCATAATGGAGGATTTGTAGGGGGAGAGGGACAACTATCACAGAATGAGAAGGTATAAATAGGCTGCTATCTGCATCATTGGAGGGAGTGTCCCTATCAGTGAGATCCCAAATCCACTGCGGGGGAGGGGGGCAGGGCTGAACTATAAGAAAGGTAAGGTGTTTGTTTTTTGTTTCCTTTGAGATTGGGTCTGAGACTTCATTAATATGGGGAATTCTCAGTGTGAAAATTCCTCTACTAATGCAAATTGAACACTTGTCTGTCACTTATAGTTTAGGAGAATTACCTTAGAGTTTGAGTAACTCCAGCAGGGTGACACAGCTAGTATGTGTCACAGACAGAATTTGCACACAGGTCTTGCAGATCCCAGGACCAATTCTCTATCCACTATACCATGCAACCTCTCAGGTACTTGGGATACAAAGACAAAGAATAAAATAATTCCTCACCATAAGAGGTTTGCATTCTACTGGGGACACACAATGCATACACAAATAAGGATTGTACAAAGTAAACTGAGGCAGTGCAATGGTGGGGATTAGAGAAGGCATCATAAGAAAGATGGCAACTGATTTGAGCCTTGAAGGATTTTAAGGAGATAAATATGAAAAAGGAATGCATTCCAGTTATGGGAGATAGCCTGTTTTAATGTTGAAAGGTGGTAGATTGCATGTCATTTGGGGAACGGAGAATGTTCCAGAGTTTGTGAAGGGAAGTAGTATAAAGTTAGGCTGGGAATATTGGTGGTATCTAAATTACAGAGGGTCTTAAATGCCAGGATTGGGAGTTTATACTTGTGATAATAGGGAGCCATATGACACAGACCTATGCCTTAGGAAGACAATTTTGACTGCTGAGTAGAGATGGTTTGGGGAGGGAGGTACCAGAAACATTTCATTGGATGCCAAGCACGCCGAGGTAGAAGTGGAGACAGGACTTGGCAAAGGACCCCCTGTGGGAAGACAGGATATAGGAGGAGCCAAAGATGACTCTTTGGTTTTGAGATCGGTTAACATCAATATTGGGTGCCATGAACAGAAATTGGAAAATGCCAGAGAATAGAAAAAGAAATGGTCTACCAAATTCCTTTTGTGGCACAAATATGTATTGATATCAAAATCAGAGTCAAAACAAAGACAGAAAACTATAGACCTTAATGAATATTCATGCAAAAATCTTAGATAAAATATTAGCGATAACAGCAACATGTCACAAAGATTACATATTATAACCATTTTGGATTCACACCCAGAATGCAGGGTTGGTTCAATATTTGGAAAATTAAGGAAATAAAGTTTATTAATAACAAGAATAAAACCATACCATTATATAAATAGATGCAGGAAAAGCTTTTGACAGGATATAATACTCATTTCTATTTTTAAAAAAACTCTAGAATAGGAATAAACAGGTATTTGCTTAAAATAATAACTAGTATCTCTCTCAAACCAAGACCTAGCATTATGTGCAATGGGAATAAATTAAAACAGTTTCTGATTAGTTCAGGGGTAAAGCAAAGATGTCCATTATTGCCATTACTACTCAACATAGTGCTAGAAATGTTAACCATAGTGATAAGACAAGAAAAAGAAATATGGGGAACAATATAAGTAAAAGCAGAAGCAAAATCATAACTTCAATATGAGCGCTGACTTAGAGAACTCTAGAGAACCAACTAAACATTCATTGAAATAATGAGAAACTTCAGCAAAGTTGTATGATATAAAGCAAACCCAATAAGCATTTCTACATATTACTAACAAAACCCAGCAAGAGATAGGAAGAGAAATTCCACTTAAAATAACTACAGGATAGATTAAAGAACTGGGATTTTACCTAGCAAGACCCACATAGGAATTACATGAATACAATTACAAAACATTATAGAAATAATGGCAGGCTTAAAAAACTTGAGAAATATTCATTGTTACTGGATATAGCAAGCCAATGTGACAAAAATTACAATACCATGTAAATTAATTTACTTGTTGCCATTCCAATCAAACTTCCAAAGGATTATATTACGTAGCTGAAAAAAATAATGCAATTCATCTGGAGAAACAAAAGGCCAAGAATCTCTTGGGAAATCATTTGAAAAGTCAGAAGGAAGAAGGCCTAGAAATACCAGGTCACAAACTATATCACAAAGTAGTATTCATTAAAACAATTAGGAGGGGCAGCTAGGTGGCGCAGTGGATAGAGCACCGGCCCTGGAGTCAGGAGGACCTGAGTTCAAATCTAGACTCAGACACTTAACACTTACTAGCTGTGTGACCCTGGGCAAGTCACTTAACCCCCATTGCCTCACTAAAAAAACAAAAACAAAAACAAAAACAAAAAATTAGGAACTAAGAAATAGGATGGGTGACCAATTATACAGTATATGAAGCAAATGAACAAAATGGATTCATGTGTGTGATAAACCCAAAGACACCTGATGTAAAAATGTTGTATTTGGGGGAGAAAATGCTGGTAAACAAGAATATCTATAGACCAACATCTCACACTATATACAAAGATAAGCCCTATACTCTGAGCAAGACAATGACCAGGATAATCCCAAAGGACTCATGATGAAAAGTACTGTCCACCTCCAGAGGTGACTTAACTGCCTAACTTTCCCTCCCCTGATATTTTGGGCATTTGAGTATGCAAACAGTCCCACAGGGGCTAAATCTACCTGTTGTACCTGGTTGTGTGGTACTGGGTGATCATCCGGCTGGGATGTTGGTCCCCCACTCTAGGGAGTCCTTTCCTAGAAGGAGAGGATGGCTTAGTCCTCCCTACACAAATGGACTTTCTCCTTGACTTCATGGTCCCTTTGGGTGATGAAGTACAACTTTGTGGAAGCCCATACAGTTGTCCAGGAGGGACTAGAAATGGTTTGATTGAATTTTGAAGGCCGGGAAGTAGATAAAGTATTGATTGATTGATTATTGTTGTTATTGTTTGTCCTTTGTTCTCAAAAAGGACCATGACATTGGGGTGATGTCATGACTTTCAGTGAAATGAATTTAAGTGAGGGAGGGCTGTCCAGGGTCATTAGCCTCACTCTCTCCCCCAGAGCCATCTGGGTCCATTGGCGAGATATACATCAGGACGACTGGAGATGGCTCTGGATGTTTTTTAAGGAAATCAGGGTTAAGTGACAGGTTCAGGGTCACACAGCTAGTAAGTGTCTGAGGTGGAGATTTGAACTCAGATCCTCTTGACTTCAGGGCCAGCGCTCTATCCACTGCGCCACCTAGCTGCCAAACATCATCATGGAACTGTCAGCCCCCTGAAGCTTCAAGACACAGCCAAGCCAGCCTTCCGGAAAAAGGGAGGCCAGCCTGCGGAGCTCAGCATCTTTTCCTGGGAAAGGGTCCAGGCCCAGAAGCTCATGCAACCTCATGTGGTTCCTGTCCCTTTCTCCTCCCAAGAACTAGAATCTTCCAGGAGGCATTACTGGTTGCTGGGGACCTTGATTAGGGATTCAAGCCCAGGTTTCCAGGACCACAGTGGAGAAAAACCTAGACCCATGAGCTGCCGGCTAGGTAAGGAGCCTGTGCAAGAAATGCCACCTATATGTTTGAGGGCTAGAAGGGCTGCCAATGTTTGTTCTGAAATTCAACCTCCTTATGAGAGGAACATTTCATATTGGACATCAAAAATCAAGCTTCGCTGCTCTGTGGAAGGGTGGCAGCTGTTCATCCAGTAACAGTGCAGTTTCTAGGACTCAGAAGCCATGAGGCTTAATGCTGAGTGCTGGACCAGGGCCTGGGAGAAGCCTTGCTTTGAACTTGACTTCTGTCCCTTCCTACCCCAGCCACCCCTCATTTCCCCTCAGCCCATTCCTCCATATTCCTTTTAGAATGTTGGCAAAGGGACTTCAGCTCTTGGGTCCCTTGTTGGGGGCTGGCTAGGTGGCCTCTGAGGTGCACACCACATTGAGGTCTAGGGTGCTATGATGATGACAGGATCAGAATTTCCACACATGGTCACTGTGTGGGTTATTTTCACTTTTTCTCTTTGTTAGGAGAAAGGATTTGATTGGGATGGGTGAAGGTGATAAGAGTCCGATACCTAGAAATACCAGTGATAGAAAAACAAAAGGCAACAAGAATTTAAAATAAAAATAAAAGGGAGAGGGAGAAAAATTTGGAATTCAAGATATTATAAAAATAAATTTTTAAAACTATTTTTACATGTAACTGGACAAAATAAAGTACTACTAAGATTGAAAAAATAAAAATAGCCACCTCAAGAGAATGTGAGTTCCTTGAGGGCAGGAACATTAATTTTTGTTTTGTTTTTGAGGCAATTGGGGTTAAGTGACTTGCCCAGGGTCACATATCCAGTAAGTGTTAAGTGCCTGAGGCCAGATTTGAACTCAGGTCCTCCTGACTCCAGGGCCAGTGCTCTATCCACTGGGCCATCTAGCTGGTTTTGTGACTGGCTCTTGGTAGGCACTTAATAAATGCTTTTTGCATTGAATTGAACAACTCTTTACAGTGTGTCTACCATATGTGATGCACAGTGCAAAGTATATAGTGGGAATTAAAGAAGATATCTTAGAGGGTCCCTGCCCTGAAGGTCAGCATTACCTCGTTAGAGAGATAGGAGACACATGCAAAATGATCAATTACAAAGCAAGGTAAGATAGTGTCATGGTTCCATGGAGAGAGTGCTTCCTTGACATGGAGTCAGTAAGTCCTGGGTTCAAATCCCACCTCTGACACTTCATAGCTTTGTGACTCTGGAGAAGCACTTAAAAAATTCTCGGAGCCTCAGTTTCCTCATCTGTAAAATAAGGATAATGATATTACCTGCCCCACAGGGTTGCTGTGAAGTTAAAATGAAATATTAGAAAGTGTGAACCTCAAAGCACAATGGAAATTGTTATTCCCACCACACACTAAGTGCCCAATGAACATCTGAGTCCAGATCAGAAGGGCTTAAGGAGTTGATGGTAGGGAGGGGAGAGGAAGAATTCATCAATCACTGGAGAAGTCCAAGAAGGCTTCATGGAGGAAATGAGGCTAGAGTTGGGCCTTAAAGAAAGTTAGGGTTTAGACACATTGAAAAGAAAAGGAGAAATGGGAGGGCAATACAGTCAGAAGGAGTAGATGGGCAAAGGGGCAGAGGTGGAGGTGTGCAGGGACTGCTCAAGAAGCAAGGAGCCCATTTAGACAAGAAAAAAAGATTTGTGTAGGAAAGAGAAGGAAGTAAGATTGGGGAGGGGGATTAGAACTAGAATGAAGAGGGGCAGCTGGGTGGCACAGTAGATAGAGCACCGGCCCTGGATTCAGGAGGATCCGAGTTCAAATGCGGCCTCAGACACTTTACACACTTACTAGCTGTATGACCCTGGGCAAGTCACTTAACCCCAATTGCCTCACACACACAAAAAGAACCAGAATGAAGAGAGATAGCTGGGGAGGCTGGACTCCAAGAGCTTGGACTTCAGGCAATAAATCTCGTAAATGTTCTGGGGGGGGAAGGGGAGGGGGGCAAAACTGGGGAGGAGAGTGGTGTGGCATCTGGGAAGCAATGTCTTGGAGGGGTTTATCTGGCAGCAAAGAGATGGATGGATTAGAAGGATGTGAGAGGATAATGTCTGGGAGAAAATTAAATGGGCTATTTTGCATAAAAGTCCAGGGGAATCCATGAAAACGTGAAGAAGGGTGATTATGGAAGACGAATTGGCAGGTCTTGCTGATTGGAAAGAGGAAGAGGAAATAGGAAAAGTGAAGAATTAAGGCTGCTACAAAGGTCTCGAATGTCATTCATTGACTAGAACGATGGCATCAAGGCCGAGAAGGCAGCAAGTCCAGCAGTGGAATGGGTTTTGGAAGAAAGCACTCTGCCCACCAACTAGGAAGCAGGGCTGCCCACACTTATTCCCAGTGACCTGGGGCATGAGTTGGCTTTCTTCATAAGTAATCATGCCCTCTGTGGGGCCAGAAGCAGAGAGTTTTAGAGTTGGAAGAGAGCTCAGTGGCCATCGTCGGTCATTTGTCTAACACAACAATTATCCCCACTATGGTATAGCTACCAGTTGGTCACCCAACCTTTCCTAGAAGACCTGCCATGCAAGAGAACCCCATGCCCCCTGAGGCAGCCAAATCTAGTTCAGGGTACCTTTAATTATTGGGGAATTCTTCCTTTCATCAAGTCTAAATCTGCCTCTTTCTCATTTCCACCCATTGCTCCTCATTCGATCAAGCAGAACGAGTCGAAGCCCATTTCCACATAACAATCCCCAAATAACTAAAGACAACTGTAATGTTTCCCATCATGCTTCTATTCTCCAAATTCTGCATCCCCAGAATCTTCAACAACTTCTTGTATAAAACAATATCGAGTCCTCTTATCATCCTGGTTGTCGTCTTCTCAGTATACCCCTATTTGCCAGTGTCCTTCCTAAAACAGGATGCCCAGAACTGAACACAACACTACAGGTCTGACCAGGGCAGAGGACGAGGGAGTGTTTGGCTTGTTTTGATGGAAGATAGCATCAGCATTTTGACCACCAGCTCACACCGCTTGTTGTATTGTGTTTGCAGTCCACCAAAACCACCAGATATTGGTGGGGGGGCAGGTGGGGACAAACTGTGATTGTGAATCTGAAGGGGAAATATCTGTGCAACTGAAATGAAGTGAGATCAGAGCCACCTATAATTGTTGACTGTCCTCTAACCTCAGTAAGAATGAATTGGATTAGGGGCAGCTAGGTGGCACAGTGAATAAAGCACCAGCCCTGGATTCAGGAGGACCTGAGTTCAAATCTGGCCTCAGACATTTGACACTTACTAGCTGTGTGACCCTGGGCAAGTCACTTAACCCTCGTTGCCCTGCAAAAAAAAAAAGAAAGAAAGAAAAAGAAAGGAAAGGAAAGAAAATGGGCTTTATTAATAATTTGTATATGTATCAGCACCTAGCACAAAGCCTGCTCAACAAATGCTTGTTTATTGTTTGCCTGGTGGTCGATTGGTAGGTTTACATGTGTAGAACCATAGGCATTTACACAATACCCCCTCCCCTGTCTGGAAGACATAGCCACAACTTAAGGGTCAAATTATTGGGGCTGATCGGTTACTTCTGAAATGTGGGCAATAGTCTGGTCAACATGTCAAAGAATTTGTCCCATTTCTTTAAATACTAGTCTATTTTTAGTTGAACAATGGGGCAAGGGTAGTGGCAATGGAAGTGAATGGAGGAAAAGGAGAAGGAATGCCCAGTGGCTAGAGTAGTGAAGAGAACTTGCATAGGGAACACATATAAGCTTAATGTAAGGAAAAACTTCCAAGCATTTAAAGTTGTCCAAAAAGTGGAATTGGCTGTCTTGAGAGTTACTGGGAGGGGGCAGCTAGGTGGCGCAGTGAATAGAGCACCGGCCCTGGATTCAGGAGGACCTGAGTTCAAATCTGGCCTCAGACACTTGACACTTACTAGCTGTGTGACCCTGGGCAAGTCACTTAACCCTCATTGCCCCACAAAAGAGAGAGAGCGGGAGCGCGCGAGAGCGCGAGAGAGTTAATGGGTTTCCTCTCATTGGAGGTTCTCAGATAGAGGCTGGATGACCACTCTGGGAGAATGTTGTAGGAGGGAATCTTGGTTAGGTATGGGTCAGACTAGATGGATGTTGAGATCCCATTCAGCTCTGAGGGTCCCTGCCTCTCTGAATATTGGTGAAATCAAGGGTGACTTTGAAACCAAAGGAGATGTGAGGGGAAGTGGAATGAATGCTCTGGGGAAAACTTGTGTCCAACACAAGGAGTCTAAAGGCAAAGGTGGTTACCAAGGAAAGGCTCAGGTGCAGGAAAATAAGGCCCAAAAGAGACCCAAGAACAGAAATGGCACAGTGGCTATGGGAATGTGTCTAGAGATAATTTCAATATCTATAAACACTGCAGAAAGAACACTGGACCTGGGTTCAAATCTTTGCTCTGATCTGTAACACCTCCCTGGGTATTGTCTTCCTTATCTCTAAAATGAGGGGGTTGGATTACATCATTTCTAAGGTTCTTTCTGGCTTAAAATCTCTATGTTGAGGATCTCAAGTGCCAGCTGTCTTTGAGTCTCATTTTGCTCCTTGGTAAAAGCAGGGGGTTGGCCTAAATGACCCCTGGGTCACCAGTTACAGATCCATCATTTCTGTGAAAGAATCTATGTTCTTCTGACAGACCCAGCAAGAAATCTAACTTTCACAGCCACATACCAGGCTGCAGCTGAAGAGGTAAGTGAATTTTTCCTCAAGAGTTCTTAAGGGATAGCTGAATAAAGTGCCAGAAAGCTCAGCACAGTTTCTAAGAGAAAGAGGAAAGGGGGAGGGGGAGATTCATTAGCAGTAGCAGCAGAGCTGGACTTGAGTAACATATGCAGCTCCCAGTAGTGAGTTGTCTATAACTTAGAAACAGAAGCACCAGCTTCATTGGGCTGGAGATTAGCCCCATTCCTATCTTTAAAGAGAACAGTGAGATGTTAGAAGAGATAGCCCTGATATTTTCCTCTGAGGATGCTAAGTGGGAATAGTAAATTTGTCATAAACCTGTCTAAACTCTAAGGAAGCTGGGGGGTGTTTGCAACAGATGAGGTCACAAAGCATTCTGGGAAATGTGGGTGCCTTGTAGACATTGCTGGGTTAGCCCAGGACAACTTCTAAAGTGATGAGGCGGGGCCAACAGGGATGAGTCAGCCCAAGCCCAACGCCTCTCAATACAACCCACTTTAAGATAGATTTGATTGTTAGGAAGTGTTCCCTAACATCAAGACAAAACAACTCACTGCTCCAAACTCTGCCTTCTGAGACCAAAGAGAACAGTATCAATTCCTCTTCTTTATGACAACCATTCAAACCTTGAATGCAGCTATAAAGTATTCCCTAAATCTTCTCTTATCCGGGCTAATAACCCTAGTTCCTTTTTTGTTCAGTTGTTTTGCAGTTGTGTCTGACTCTACATGACCCCATCTGGGTTTTTTTTGACAAAGATCCTAGCTTGGTTTGCCATCTTTTCCTCCAGCTCATTTTACAGATGAGGAAACTGAGGCAAACAAGGTTAAGTGACTTGCCCAGGGTCACACGGCTGGTAAGTGTCTGAGGTCAAATTTGAACTTAGGAAGATGAATCTTCCTGACTCCAGGCCTGGTGCTCTATGCACTATGGTGCCACCTAGTTCCTTTAGAAGATCCTTATGGGGGGCAGCTAGGTGGCACAGTGGATAAAGCACCGGTCTTGGATTCAGGAGTACCCGAGTTCAAATCCGGCCTCAGACACTTAACACTTACTAGCTGTGTGACCCTGGGCAAGTCACTTAACCCCAACTGCCTCACCAAAAAAAAAAAATTTATAAAAAATAAGAAGATCCTTATGACACATGAACCTGAGGTCCTTCACCTTATCAGTGTCTTTCCTAAATCATGGTACCCAGAACCAAATAAAATATCCCCGCTGTCCCCTGAGAACAATGGGACCATAGGCTCTTCTTCTGGATGTCACATTCAAATATAGACTCAAATAGGTCCATGAACAAATCAACGTGGGTATTTTTTGCAAGAAGACACATCATGACACATCCATTGTATGCCCACACTGTTTAGTTTCCCATAAGGCGTCCACTCAATGTTTTGGCTCCTTCTCTTTCCTCTTTTCATCAGGATGATGTTAATGGAGCATCAAGCTGCCCATTGGTTATACTCTGTTCTTAATGTGACCCACCTATCCTTTTTTCAATCTGCTTGCTTCTCTCATGAAATTCTTTACACCTTAGTAATTCCTTGTGTGATACATGTCTTCTGACATGCTCACAACCACCATGAATCTTTCCCCTCTCCTTGATTTCAAACCTTTGGGGTCTGCCATCTCTCAGCCATCAAGTGCTATGGAGTCTGAAGGGAGATTTCCAGATGGCCCATGGGAAGGGACACATGGCACAAAAGACCTTCTTTGTTTTCGATTAATTCATGCAGTCCTATATTGTCAGATGCTTGAAATGAAAAGGGATTTTATGTCGGATTTCATTCCTTGTTTTATATGTTGATCTGATTACCAGCCAACTAGCTTTTCTTTTTTTTTTTTTTTTTAGTGAGGCAATTGGGGTTAAGTGACTTGCCCAAGGTCACACAGCTAGTAAGTGATAAGTGTCTGAGGCCGGATTTGAACTCAGGTACTCCTGAATCCAGGGCCGGTGCTCTATCCACTGAGCCACCTAGCTGCCCCCAACTAGCTTTTATTAAGGGTCTAGTATATGCCAGGCACTGGGCTGAGGACTGCAGGTGCAAAGAAAACAAAGAACAGTCCTTATTCTCGATGAGCTGAGCCTAATGGCACCTACAACATGTTGACAACTCATCTCTTTGGTTTCATGTTTATAATAAATTCTAAAGAATTCCCAATATCATTAAGTCCTGGAAATATAGATCACAGAACTGGAAGGAATTTCAAGAAGTCTAGTTGTTGTGGGGAATCGCCATCTGTAAAGAATTTTGCAAATCTTAAAGCACTGTATACATGTGACCTATTATTATCATTATCTTACAAATGAGGAAACTGATGCCTTGGAACTTA
This sequence comes from Dromiciops gliroides, assembly GCF_019393635.1. Lineage (NCBI taxonomy): Eukaryota > Metazoa > Chordata > Mammalia > Microbiotheria > Microbiotheriidae > Dromiciops > Dromiciops gliroides. Next base: position 753,543,794 of record NC_057861.1, read on the forward strand.
ATGACTTGCCCAAAGTCAAAGAGGTGCTAACTAAAGGGGAGCGAGGCCAAGTCCTCACCTGCTTTGAGGAAGGTAACACGTTAGGCTTTTCAGTCTCCAGGTGGGCTGACCAAGCTCCAAGGGATCAAGTGCTCTATCATTCACTAGTAGAAGCCACTGGGGGAAGATTGAGGGAAAATACTTGAGAGTTAGCAAACAATCAACAAGCATTTATTAAACACCAACTGTGTACCAGCCACTGAGCTTAGTACTAAGGATACAAAGAAATGTAAAAAACACCATCCCCAAATGACCAAACAAACAGTCCCTGTTCTGAGGGATTTCACAATCTAACGGGAGAGACAACATGTACAAAAAAAAAGTGTTATACTCAGTCAATTGGAGATAATCAACAGAGGCAAGGCAAGAGGCATTAAGGAGAATTGGGAAGGATTTTTTGTAGAAGGTGAGATCTTAGCAGCCAGGAGACAGAGATGAGGAGGGAGAGAATGCCAGGCAGAGGAGACAGAAATCAAGTGAAAATGAACAGCATGTGGAATTGTAATGTTTTATGTGAGGAACAGCAAGGAAGACAGTGTCACTGGATCCAAGACTACTAGGGAAGGGGCGGCGGTGGGGGGGATGAAGCGAAGAGTAAGGCATAAGAGGAGGGACATCTTGGAGCCAATAAAATCATACCTGGCAGGCAGCTGTTAATTTGCCTATGGCAATAGCCTGCACTTCCCAGGAGGAACCTGTGGAGCGCTTACCCACCAGCTAAGAGCAGCCCTGAAGAGAGCCGTCCCCATCCACCATGGAGATGGGTTTTGGCAGGCACGATAAGAGAGAAACAAAGACCAAATCGGTAACATAAGGAAGGTGGCAGTTGTCTTGCTCCTTTCTCAGTGTCTTGCAAGAAAAAAAGGAAAACCAGAACCCCAACCGAGGGTGCTGTGTCTGTGTGCACCCACAAGACAACAGAGCTCTCCGTGTTGCCCAGACGCTAGCCCCGGTCACCTCTCAAATGCAAACATCCAGCACGAAAGCCGTCTGCTCCCGGCTCCCCTGGTTCCTTTACAAGCTGCAAATTATATCTGCTAACAGGAAAGGTTAGAACGATCAAATGCAGTGGAAACAAATGGCTCTGGCTTCCTGGTGTTTGGGAGCTAGAGGATGATCTACCTGGAAGCATGACTGGCCCTGAAGAGTCAGCAGTTGGGTTGTGAAGAGAAAGGGAGGCTGAGCTGTGCAAAGGGATGCATGTTTGCAGGACATAGTCCAAGGGTCCAGATGCCTCCTCACCTTGGCCTCCTGGCTTCCTCTGATGCTGTCTCCTTCTTCAGGAGGCCTCTCCCACTCCCACCACAGTCTTCTCCCTGCTGGCTACCAGCCTCTGAGGTTCCCCTCCATTTACTCCATGTGTACCTTTTCATACAATGTTGTCTCCCTCCTGAAACTATGGGGAAGTCCTCCTTGAGAACAGGGACCATCTCTGGGCCTTTTGGCTGGCAAAAGGCCTGTCACAGTGAGCAAATGCTTAGGAAAGACTTTTGAAAACCTTAAAGTACAGTCAAAATTCAGCTATATCTACAGCCATATTAAAAAAAAATGTTCTCAATCCCTACTGATTAGAGAAATGCAAATTAAAACTATTCTGAGATACCACCTCATACCTATCCAATTGGCAAATATGACAAAAAAGGGAAATGATAAGTGTTGGAGAAGATGTTGGAAAAGTATAACACTGTTGGTGGAGTTGTGAACTGATCCAAACATTCTGGAGAGCAGTTTGTAATCATGCCCAAAAGGCTTTAAAACTGTTCATATTCTTTGACCCAGCAATATCACTACTAGGTCTATATCCCAAAGAGGTCATAAAAAAGAGAAAAGGACCCCCATGTACAAAAATATTTATAGCTGTTCTTTTTATGGTGGTAAAGAATTGGAAATTAAAGGGATGCCCATCAATTGGAGAATGGCTGAACAAGTTGTGGTACATGAATGTAATGGAATACTATTGTGCTGTAAGAAATGATGAGCAGATGGATTTTAGAAAAACCTGGAAAAGATTTACATGAATTTATGCTGAGTGAAATGAGCAGAACCAAGAGAACATTGTACACAGTATCAACAACATTGTGTGATGATTAACTGTGATGGACTTAACTCTTCTCAGCAATATAATGATCCAAGACCAGTTGCCTCTCTGTGTCTGTCTGTCTCTTTCTCCTCCCTTTCTCTCTCTCTCTCTCTTTTTTTTTTTAGTGAGGCAATTGGGGTTAAGTGACTTGCCCAGGGTCACACAGCTAGTAAGTGTTAAGTGTCTGAGGCCGGATTTGAACTCAGGTACTCCTGACTCCAGGGCCGGTGCTCTATTCACTGAGCCATCTAGCTGCCCCACCTCCCTTTCTCTTTCTCCTCCCTTTCTCTTGCTCTTCTCTCTCTCTCTCTCTCTCTCTCTCTCTCTCTCTCTCTCTCTCTCTCTCTCTCTCCCCATTTAGCTCTAGATTTAGTTAGTCAGTCTGGAGCATTAGAATACATCCCAGTTCTTCCAGTGACGTAGAAGCCACCTGAAAGCTAGGATTCTGTCTTATATGACCTTGTGTTGTCTGCCTAGCTTGAAGTTCTGCATGCAGTGACTGGTCCAACAAGGTTTGCTGAGGATTATTCACATTCTTGGTTGCGAATGAGGATGGAAAAACCATGTGCAGACAATGCAATGGCAGCCATGCTTTTGGATCCACACTGGACAGAGAGAGTTGCTGCTCCCACCTAGCCCCAAGGGAGGTTGCTCTCACTCTTTCTGATCCAAGAGTGACTTGCCCTAGGAGACACTCTCTACCTTACCTCTTTCTAATGGTTCTTTCCCGGGCTGTCCATGGATTCAGGTAAAGGTCCCTATGTGGCTTGGGTAGAGAAAGAGCAACAAAGACTTCTATTTCCCTGGTGTAGAAGGGTTACACCTTCCCCTTATGAAGACCCCAAGGTAGCATCTCCAAGAATCCTTATCCTTATTTTACAGGCGGTGAAGTGCAGTGTGGCAGAGTGGTGTTGGCCTAGAGCTCAGGGAGACCTGAGTTCAAATCTGACCTTTGACATTTATAAGCTACATGATCTTGAACAAATTATTTCATCTCCAACTAAATGCATTATGTTATTCTCTGGGATTTATCTACTAAGTCAAAGATCATAGAGTTTGAGCAAGAAGACATCTTAGAAGTCACCCCATACAACCACCTGGGGAAACTAAGGCCTAATAATATGACAGAGATACCACAAATAGGCTAAGCCAGGGCCAGGATGGGCATCCAGCTCATTGTGCCAGGTCACCCACCTGGTCAGGACGTGCCCCCAGAGGGGATTGCCAGGGCAGTGGAAAGAGTCACTGATCTTTCCCTCACAGGTAAAAAGCCAGAAATACGGAGGGTGATTGACTTTTCCTAGGTCACACTCTGAGGTGGAATTCCAACCCCGGCTGCTGCCTCTGGAAGCAGCATTCTAACCACACTGCTGCCGGGCAGAAACAGTCTGACGAAACTGAGGGGACCCAGCTCATCCTCACTTATGACACAGCTGCAGACTCTCACAGGACCAGCAGAGGCTTTGTTTGAGCCAACATCCTTGTGGTGAACAGGAGGACTGTGGGAGCCATTCAGCAGGAAAGTTTCTGAGTATTATTTCCTGAGCTGCCCCAAGTCACTTTGATGGAGGCCAAGCCCAGAAATGACATCTTCACTAGGAAGATATTTTTCCCTAAATTAAGCTGCTTGAATGTTAATAACTAATAATAGAGTATAGGTCACTAGCATCCTCAAAAGGTCCTGGGTACCAACAGATTTCCCTAAGAAATGGGTACTCTGGTCTTCCTTGAAATGAAATCCTACACTTTTTTCCAAACTGAGTGAAGAACAGTTGATTTCTAAACAGCTTGGCAGGCTGTGGAGGCAAATGGATACTTGGTAGCGTATGATAAGGTTATTTTGGAAAGCTGGGGAGGGTTGGCTGGGCTGGCTACAATGGGGAAAGCTGACCCCATAGCCCAGAGTCCCAGGAAAGGTGCTTGTCTTGCTTGAGGAGGAGTAAGTAACAGCCATCATCTCCACATCTGGAAGCCACAGAAAGAGGATGGAGCTGTCTGCTGTTGAACTCACTTATATATCCTAATTTGGTGCCTTCTAGTTCACTAATGAAACTCATCTCATGGATCTTGGGAACTTCTACAGTAAATCTGAATTTAGCCGTGGCTTTCATAAAAATATACATCCCATATTTAATGTTGGCTATATGCAAAATGGTTTCCCCTACTTAACACATTCGTTCATTTATTCATTCAGCATTTATGCCACAGCACAGACACGTAGGTAGCACAGTGGATAGAGCTCTGGTTCTGGAATTAAGAAGTTTAAATACAGCCTCAGACACTTAACTAGCTGTGTGATCCTAGTCAAGTCCTTAGCCTCTGTCTGCCTCAACTATAAAAGAGCACCTTCTTCCTAGGATTGTTGTGAGGATCAAATGAGATAATACATGTAAAGCACTTAGCACAGTTCTTGTCACATAATAAGTGCTTAATAAATGTTTATTCCATTATTCCCTTTATTAAACACCTACTGTATACAGGGTACCATCGGGCAGTACAAAATTTAAATGGTATAGTTCTTGCTCTCCTTAAACTCAGACAATCAATCGACATGCATTTCATAAGCACCTACTATGCATAGGCTCTGGGCACACAGACAGACATGAACCAGTCTTTGCTCTGCACAAACCTAGTGAGCAGTTAGGGGGCATGAAGTCGATGGAGTATTGGACTAAGAGTCATGAGTTCTGTCCATAAAACAGAGCTACACCTCCCAGGAGTGTTGTGAGGCTCCAGTGAGATGGTATTGACAAAGTGCTTTGCAAACCTCATAACACTCTAGCCACGCTTGTTATTGTGCTAAAGGGAGGTGATGTTCACGGATGTTTATGACTCATAGTATTGCATGAGAGAGGGTAAAAGTCGAGCTCTGTGGAGGTCATAGGTTAAGGTCATGAGTGAAGGTCCTCCCTGAAGCCAGAGGCAGGGTTTTTGAGGGGAGGGTGCAGTTGAAGGAGAAGTAGGAATTCAGTGGGGACAGCCAGGAAAAGGGGATGTTCAAGCATTTAAAACTATGAACAGAGGGGAAGAATATACTCAGTGATATAAATCAGGAAGGGCTTAATTCAATCTTATTTCTGGACTGCATGCTCAGTTCTTTAGGTTAAGGTTAAAGCATGGTGCACCGCCCCACCCCCAGATGGGCAGACAAGGCCTGAGCTGGAGCCCAGAGGTATCTCAAGTGTTAGGGCTCCTAGTGCCTGATGCCCAGGCCCCCTGATGTCCACAGTGGTGGGCATCTGTGCTAACAGCACTGCTGGCTTGCTCACCAAAACCATGCCCTTTCCCACAAATTCCAATGATTAGCTCTGGTTACTCTGTAAGAGCCAAGCAAGGAAAGAACTGAATGGCCTCACCTAACCCCATAACACTTGAAGCAGAAATGCATCTCAGGCTGACTGTGTTGCCCCTATCTTCTGAGTTCTCCCTAGTAGATTGCAGATTCCCTATGCATGGGGCCTGTTTCATTCTTTGTACTTGTATCTGTCATCCCAGCACAGCAACTAGAACACAGAAGATGCTCAGTGAATGCTTGTCGATGATTAGTTTCTTCAGGAAGCCTTTCTGGCACCCCTTGACTCTAGTACCTTCCCTCTTTGATTAGCTCCAATTTATCCTTGTATACATCTTCTTTGTACATAGTCGTCTGCATCATAATAAATCCGACCTCAGATACTTGACACTTACTAGCTGTGTGACCCTGGGCAAGTCACTTAACCCTCATTGCCCCACCAAAAATAAACAACCAAAAAATAAATGTGATCTCGTTTGATGCTCACAACAATCCTGGGAGGGAGGTATTGTTATATTCCCTTTTTGTTCTTGTTCAATCATTGTTTCTGACTCTTCATTTGGGGTTTTCTTGGCAAAGATACTGGACTGTTTCCCATTTCCTTCTCCAGCTCATTTTACAGATGAGGAAACTGAGGCATGCAGGCTAAAGTGACTTGCCCAGGGTCACACAGCTAATATGTGTCTGAGGCCAGATTTGAACTCAAGTCCCCCTGACTCTGGGTCTGGAGCTCTATCCACTGGACCACCCAGTTGCCTGTTGAAAAGCTGCCTCTCGTGGAAACCATGAGCTACTTGAAAGCAAAGACTGTTTTTTGCCTCTCTCTCTCTCTCTCTCTGTATCCCTAGTCCTTAGCACAGTGCCTGGAACAGGGCAGATGATTAATAACTGTTTATTGCCTGCATGGCTTTTTTCCCCACTTTATGGGTTTTTATTCCTTATTATAAAGGATGACTTTCTTGAGAGAAGCAAGAAGAGGGATTTGATCATGCTCATTTTTTTAAATATAATTGCTAAAAAAAGAAACATTTTTAAAAAGAAAGAAAAAAATACAATTTCTGTCCCACATCTCCAACCTATAGATCACTTTCCTTGCCAAAGAATAGGGAAGCAAAGTGAGATTGCAAGATTCTTGTCTCTGGGACACATTCACATCATGCTCTGCACCATTTGCTAAGGGCTACTAGCCTAGGGAAGAGGCTTTCCATCATAGAAGGCTGTCTGCTCACCCACCACCCCCAACAAACCCAGGAGCTCCAGGCCTGGAACTCTCAACATCCCAGCCCCAACTTCAGGCCTGAGGGTCCTCTCCTTCCCAGGCTAACACAATTGTCCCTCTCCTGGGAGTTAGGAGACAAGGAAATGTCATCCCTGGAACGCTGGATGGCTTAGTTCTGATCTATTTTTTCACTTTGATCCTAGATAGGGAGAAGAAAGGGTAAATACTGCAAGAAAGCACAGTTGCTTTCTAATCTGGCACCAGCTTGATTATAACCCTAGTGTTCCACTCACATCAACCCCAGGGGTGTGTCTCTTGCTGGAGATGGTAAGAAAGATAATCCCATTAGTCAAATTAGTCCTTTTATAATAGCTCACTAAGGTCATGAGATCTGAGGGAAATCTCATTGGGAATAGGTTTGGTTTTTGCTGCCTTGATCCTAAACCCAAATACTAGCTCCCTGGGTATGCCAGGTCTGGATCAAAGTGTACAGCAGAATTGGCTTTGCCAACTTGGCTTAGAATTCCCCATTATGGCTTAAGGAGTGTCTGTTTCTACTGAATGACCCTCTGATGAAGGACTCTGATGAGGAATGAGACCAAATTACCTCATGTGAGCATGGAGACTCAATCCTGAGAATTTCCTACATTTTGAGAAAAATAACTGAAAGTCATAGTAAGCAGATAGTAATAGTCACTCAAATTTCTGTCTCAAGTTTTCAAACAGCCTGAGAGGGAAGGACAGGAACCCCTGATTTGTAAAAACCCTCAGGGAGGCTGAGGACCAGAGACATGAAGTGACTTGTCTAGGGTCGTCATCAAGCAGCTACTTTTACAAAGAGTCTAGGGGTGAAAAAAAGCTGAAGTGTGAGAAATGACTGCCAGTGATGGCCAATCAGAAATGAAGATTTTAGCTCTGAAATTGGAGCTCAACTTACCAGGAAAATCAAATCTCAGAAGAGAACAAAAACAAATCCAGAAGGGGCCACAGGCAGGGCAATCTTATTACTACTGTGATAAATTTAATATACACTTAAAAACCTCTAGGTAACGGAAATTCACAGCTCCATATTGAATTCCCCTTTTTGGTCATTGTGTATTGAAATGGTCGCATTTATTGATTGTTGTTATGTTCACAATAAAAAATAAACTTAAAACCCATTAAATCCTAGCTACTGGAAGTCATTTCATACACACACCCCTCCACTAAATGACTTCTCTGATGCCATACCGTGGGTCTAATCCATCAAAGCAAAAGGCCCTGCCACGCTGGAAGGACTCTCTTTGAGCCCAGACCTGATAATGGTTCCATGTGGGGTCTGAGGACCAGCCCAGCTAAGTTCAGAGAGGTTCATCACTAGAAGACTGACTGCAAGGTGACGAATGCAACACCACTGTAACTTATGACAGTCACCTCCTAAGTGGTAGAGAGTTCATACTCTGTGTGCAAAAAGAGCCTCTCCTGTGAGAGAAATGCAGATCTTTGAATGTTCAAGTCAATAAGCACTTATTAAGCACCTACTAGGTACCATGCTGGGTGCTAAACTCTGGGAATACAAAGGCAACAGACAGTGCCTGACCTCAAGGAGCTAACGGTCTAACAGGGAGACAACATGCAAACGATGAGGTATGAACAAGCTACAGACAAATAGAAATAACCAACAGAGGGACGACATATACTTTATTAAGTACTTCCTCTAAGCTAGGAACCAGGCCAGGCACCAGAGCTGCCAAGACAAAGTGCAACAGGAGCATGATTCGGGGAATGATGGTGAGAGAGGTTTTAGGTGTGACCAGCCCTGTGGATGGATTAAGTAGATAAAGCTGTGTGTCATGGGCATTGAGGGGTTTAACGAACCCCCAGGATGTTCAAAGGAGTATCAGTGTGAATGCTGCCATCCCCAAACTTCAGGATGAGTTTGGGTGGAGAAGAAGACTAATAAAGGAGGAAGAGCAAGCTGAAAGTCAGGGGATGCCTCCAACAAGAATCTGGATGGAGCCATATAAAGCAGTGAAGTCAACCTCACAGGAGGAGAATTTGCAAAGTACTGGAGAGAGTTAGGTCCTAGCAATGAATAGAGAAAGGAAGATGCGAAGGCATCTATCTGGCCAGGGGCGGCCAGGGCATGAAAGAAGGTGCTAGGGAGGACTGAAAGAGAGGAAGGCTGTCCAGAGACAGCCAGATTCCCATGAATACACAGTAGGTGACCATAATTTCTTGTTGGTTGATCTGTTGGGGGAAAGAATGATGTGAGAGGAAGGAATCTGGAAGAAGAATGTAGGGCCCAGAGGACTGGAAGGACAGAAGGGGATAGAGCCTGGGAGCGGGGAGAACTGAAGTAGGGAGCGGGGAGAACTGAAGTAGGGAGCGGGGAGAACTGAAGTAGGGAGCGGGGAGAACTGAAGTAGGGAGCGGGGAGAACTGAAGTAGGGAGATGAAGCTCTTTTCCTCTTCTTCCCAACTGATCTACTTCACAAAGGAGCCTCTCAATGGACGCCATAGAAATGGCATCTCCCAGTCCATGTTCAGCGATGCCCTTACCTCAGTAACCGGCTGCTGATTTCCTAAATGTGAAAGTCGCCAAGTGGCAGCTGGAGCCTGAAAGGAGATGATACTGTTTACCTTAAATAGGATCATGTGCTGAGGTAGGATTTGGTTTCTCTCAGGTGTTCAGAGTTACCTGCTGATGGGATCTGATCAGATCCACCCCCCCAGTCCCATGAGGCAGATTGGCTAAGGCGGAGGAGTGATGATGCCCATGCCAGTGACCCTGCGCCTCCTGGCTGTTCCCTCTCTAGGCTCTGCCCCGAAGGCTCTCCTTTATTCTACCCACTGCCCTCCCCCTGGCCTCGAGTCCCAACTACAATCCCTTCTTCTACTGGAAGCCTCCTTTCCTTCTCCATTCTAGGACCTTCCCTCTGTTACTTCTTCCTCTTTACCTCGTGTATCGCTTGTGTCTGTGTTGGCTTGTTGTCTCCCCCATGACATTGTGAGCTTCTGAACAAAGAGGTTGTTTTTTGCCTCTCTGTGGATCCCCAGCTCTTAGTGCTGGGCCTGTCATAGAGTAAGTGCTTACTAAATGATTATTGATTGATTAACAGGAAGAGTAACTGAGCACTCCCATCAATCATCCAGCATTTTTATTTATATGTATTAATATGTAGAATGTGTAATGTATATTAACATATGGGATACATTCAAAGGAGTCCAAGGAGCTGGATCTGCATTCTGGCTTGGTCACTTGACCTTGGGCAAGGTGCTTGACCTCTCAGTGCCCCAGTTTCTTCATATGGAAACCAAGGGAACTGGATTGGCTAATCTCTCGTAGTCCTTCCAGTCGTAAGCCTATGATTTTATGATTCAAAGTGCATAGAGAACATAAGCAAAATCATTCCAGATAATCCGGGGATGGAGGCCTTTAGGGCCTGGCTCCGTGGAGATGGCTTGTGCTTAACCAACTTTGTACAGCAAGAGATTCCAGAGCTGGGCCTGTCCAAACAAAATTAAGAAGGCAAAAATACGGGGAGTGCCAGGGAGTGGATACTTTGTCCTACTCAATGTGATCTTACAAAGCTTTCATGTCCTACCCCTGACTTGGGCTAATATATTATATGGTTAGAGCTTGAGTACAACCACACCTTCTCCTGCTTCAGTCATCTCCACCAAGCCAGGGGCTCATTTACCTAGCAAGCTCAATAGCAAAGTCAGACTCAGTGTGCTAGGAAATGGGGAGCCATCAAAAGTTCTTGAGCTGAGGAGGGACATGACCTTGTCTCTTCAACCAAACAAATCTCTTCAAGGATAGGAATGGCATTTTTACTCCTCTTGTATATGTGTTTAATAGTGCCTAATAGAGGTGGGATATGTTTGCCAGAGCTCTATAAGATATATTGGAGGGGGCAGCTAGGTGGCGTAGTGGATAAAGCACCGGTCCTGGATTCAGGAGGACCTGAGTTCAAATCCGGCCTTAGACACTTGACATAATTACTAGCAGTGTGACCCTGGGCAAGTCACTTAACCCTCATTGCCCTGCAAAAAAAAACAAAAACAAAAACAAAATAAAAAGATATATTGGAGGCTGATCTATAAGTTGGAGAGGATGGGGATACATGGAGTATATGAAGATGAGCATGCAGATAGAGCTGTCTTCTTTCACAACTCCTCCACTGGCATTGTTCAGATGTGCTGCTGCTGTTTGTAGCAACCAGAGTGGGAGCAGGCCCAGCTGAGTAAGTTACTGCTTCTTTAGGAAGCACGCCTGACCTGAAGCCAATTTTTCAGAACAATGACTTGTCATGTGTGGAAAAAATGCGGTGCTTAGTCATGGAGAAAATAAGGAACTGATTCACCGTGTCATTGGAATATTCTTTCTTTCTTTTTTCTTTTTGTAATAAAGGAAAGTACTTTAACAAGTGGAGTGAGCCAGGCCATTACCAAGCTGCATTCATGACCTTCCTCCATCAGAACAGAACAAGCTTCCTGCAGCATGAAGAAGCCTTCTCCTCCCCCATTCCCTGCAACCCGTCTCTACCATTTGAAATTCAGGGAGCATCCCCAGGATGACAATCATGGATCCAAGGATCTAGAGAGAGCTGGAAGGGCATTTGAAGGTCACTGAGTACAACCCCCTCATTTTACAGATGAGGGAACTGAGGACCAGAGAAATGAAGTGGCTTATCTGGAGTCAAACAGGAGTGGGTGGAAGAAATGAATTTGAACCCAGATTCCTTGACTCTAAATGCCTTTCTTTCTCTCCCTTTCCTTTCCTTTCCTTTCTTCCTTCCTTCCTTCCTTTCTAAACTCTCTTTCCACTGACCACAAAGGTAGAGGAAGGGCATGCATATGAGACCAGAGACAAATCTCTTTGACAACTTTGAGGTGCCTGCAATGTGATATTAAGTTCACATTTCTAAGAAGGTTTCCAGATGTTTCTCCAGAAGTGGGAAAGGCTAGGTATTCTTGGGAGCCAACAGAGATCAAGCTACTGAGAATAGGTGTGTAGAAGTATCGGTGATGGTGATTCATTGCAGACCATTGCATCTTCAAGAGCAGAGAGAGAACAGCTGCATCGACTCTATAGGAGTGTGTGGAGTTGTGAACAGATCTCTGGACTTAGATTCAGGAAAGAGGAGTGTTCAGATTCCCCCTTGGACACTGAGTATCTGTATGACCATGAAACCATCACTTCAGCTCTCTATGCCTCATTTTCCTCATTGTAAAACGAGCATAAAATACCCAGAATGCCTACCTTGAGGTATCATTGTGAAGAACAAATGAAAAGATATTTGTGAACTGCTATGTAAGCCTTGACACTCTACAGAAATATTAGTTATATTAGGGTGTCTCCCAGAAAAATTTCACTAAATTGATTAATCTCCCCCTTGGCATACATGGGTTTGGACAATTAAATTTATCATATAGTCATCAGCCAATGCTTCAGGGACTCTGTTTCTTCCCTTGTGAAGTGGGAGGGTTGGATGGGATGATCTCAAAGGTCCCTCCCAGCTCTCACATTTGAGGAAGCACAGTGGAAAGAACACTGGCACTGGAGTCTGAAGGCAGAGGTGAAACCCCTTCTCTGACATTTGTTCTATCTCTGAGCAAGTCCCTTGGCCTCCATTTCCTTATTTTGAACATGGGGATAGGAAGGGCCAGACTGGAGGGCCCACCCAGCTGTAGATCAGCCACCTTGCTGAGCAGTACCATAGGAAGTATGAATTAGGAGCATAAGCTCTAGGCTAATGTGGCAGCATTGCTTCCTTCAGATCATCCCATTTCATGCCTGTGGCTCATTAGCTGATAGATTAGGTCCCTGTTTGGAGCCCCGAGCTTCCTTTTAAGACCTCGTGGCACAGATGGTACCTCTAACCCCAATTAGCTTTGTTGGGGAGAGAGACACAGAGAGACACAGAGACTTTCCCCACAATCACAGAAATAAGAATTGCTGACTTTCACATAAGGCTTACAAAGCACTTTACAGATGTTACCTCTTCATCCACTGAAAGAAAAAAAAATGCAATAACTGGCAGCTTGTGCTTTACTGATGACAGGTCATCCACCCAACAAAAGTGCCTTCTTTGTTTTCTGCTGAACTATTCTGTCCCTGCCTGAGCCCCCAACACCCACCACTGTGCTTTGCCATGGTCTGTCCCCTGTGGCTACAAAGTCCTGTGTCGCTTTCTCCATGAAGCCCTTCCTGGTGCCCCCTCCACATTGAGACTCTCTCCTTCTGCCAATCTTGCTGTGTTGCTTTGAGTCCCTAAATGTTGTATCCCCCAACCCCCACAGAGCTGCGCTGCAAACCCCTTGAGGGCAAGGACTGTTTCCCACTTTGTCTCGGTGGCCCTGAGTGCTCAGTAAATGCTTATTGGATGACTGAATGAGCTCTATATTAAGAGCAGCACACGAAGCAGTCCAGGACCATGATCTTGTGGCCCCGCTACCTGGCAAGGTTTCTAACATCTCAGGGTATGGTTATTTCTCTCTTTTTTGTTCTCTGGAAAAATGCGAATTGCTCACAGGTCCACGATCTACTGGGCAAATCCACCTTTGTCCTCTTGTATAGTCTCGCTGAAATCCATTCACTCATTCACCCATTCAACAAATGCTTCTTCTGTAAATACAATTTGGCAAGCATGAGGACCCAGGGATGACAAGATCCCTCTCTGTTCCACAGAGAAGAAGCCACTCAGAGGTGTAGAGCATAGAGTATTCGACTTGGATTTAGAAAGACCTGAGTTCAAATCCAGCCTCTGACACTTATTGTGAACCTCCACAAGTCATGTCACTACTGTCTGCCTCAGTTTCCTCATCTGTAAAATGGAGTTGTTGTTAGGATTGAGTGAAATAACATGTAGAGCATTTTGCAAACTGTAAAATGCTATTTAAATGCTAGTTATTGCTTTTATATACAGCAAAGGAGAATACCGGAGCAAGGACTCTAGGGAACTCTGAGGAGGGAGAGCACTCAGCTTGGGGGGCTGAGGGTTGGGGAAAGCTTTCACACAGAGCTAGGAGTGGGTGGGACCCGAGCTGAGCCTGGGAGGAAGAGAAGGATTCTGAGGGGCAGGATGAGGAGGAAAAGCATTGAAAGCATGGGAGGTGTTCTGAGGGAACCAGAGAAGTAGGAGGCGATATGTCAGGTTCAGGGGAACGCTCGTCATCCAATAGAACTGGAGCATATCGGACCGGAAGGGAAGCGGCAGGAAATGAAGCTGGAGAGGTGGTGGGGAGGAGGATCATGGAGGCTTTGGAATGCCAACCCCAAGGGCAGGAACTTTCTACTGGATGTTGTTTTCATATGAGAGTGAAAATGAAACTATTCAGGGGACCTCAGACCCCTCCCTTCTGGCAGAGCTGTCTCTGGCCTCCCCAGCCCAGCTGCCAGTGATCTCCCTCCCTCCTCTCCCAGATCTCTCTGAGGGCATTCGCCATCAGAGTGGTCACAAGTCTCAGCTGGTGTTCAAGGCAGCATCAAGAAACATCCTCTTCTTCCTTTTTTGTTTTTTTGCAGGGCAATGAGAGTTAAGTGACTTACCCAGGGTCACACAGCTAGTGTCAAGTGTCTGAAGCTGGATTTGAACTCAGGTCCTCTTGAATCCAGGCGGGTGCTTTATCCAGTGCACCACCCAGCTGCCCTCATCTCTTCTTCTCTCAAGGGAGTTAGTCCTGTCTCACCACACAGATTGTGTAAGACCCTAGAGAGCAGTGACCACCTTTTCTACTTGTTCTGTTGGGCCAAGCACAGTAAATACTAGACCGTGCACAATATGCCCTGCCCAGTACCAATCCAACCTAGGGAACCTTCGTAGCCAGCTTCCTGACAGCTACCATGGACAGGTCCTTTCCATTCCTTCAGAGCCTGGCCAGGTAGCTTCTGACTTCTGCTGCGAGCTGACTGTACTGAAAAAGCAGGAAAGCTCCCAGCACCTTTATCCTTTTCTTTGTTCTTTCTGGAGACTGTGCTCATGGGTTTCTCTAGCCCAACTCCTGACTGTATTGGCATTTGGAGACCAGTGAGAAGTTCTAGTGTTGAGGAATTGTGTGTGTGTGTGTGTGTGTGTGTGTGTGTGTGTGTGTGTGTGTGTGTGTGTGTGTGTGTGTGTGTGTGTTGGGTAGGAGGGAGAATGCTGGCTGTCTTCAAATATTTGAAGGTCTATCAAATGAAAGCAGAATTTGGCTTGTTCTTCTCGGTCCCAGAAGGGTCAAACCAGGAGTACTGGAGGGAAGCTGGAAAAAGGCCAATTTGAAAGGGAAAGTTTCCTTACACTTGGTGGAATAGGCTTCTTTGGAAGCTAGGGAGCTTCCCATCGCTAGAGATCCTTCACCAGAAGCTACATGGATGACTACTGGTTGGTTGCATCATAGAGGGGTTATGGGGACATGAGTTGGACTAGGTCTCTGGGAGCTGAACTTTTATAAATGGTGGGGGCAGGGGGACAGTCTGCAGGCAGGAGCATGCCCAGAGAACTCTCCAGCTTGCCCCAGATGGCATAGCCACACAACAGGCCCTCCATCATAAGCCCGCCTATCCTGGCTAATTTGATCGCAAATTCAAGGGCAGTCATAGCAAAATTGTGGAGTTGGGGGAAATCTGCCTTCAGTGCTGTCCCCCAGGCCCTTTCTCCACCTTTCTCTCCCTTTCTGGGGCTCCCTTCATACCTAGTGAGGAGCATAGGGACCTTCTTTGACCCCTGGCTGCTCTGATGCAGCCCTGGTGCACCACAAAGAGCCGGGCTAGTTCTCCAAGGTCTCAGAGTGGCCCTTCCAGCTCACCTGTCCCCCCACTAAAAACAGATTTGACTTGCTCAGGAAATAGCAGATGATCAGAACTTGACACTGAGGACCAAGTGAGGGAACACACCAAGAACTCCATGAACCACAACATCCTATGTAAATAGCAACTTTCTTTTGGTGACAACAGCTTCATGTGCTTGGCCAGGTATGGGCTGTTTCCTTCTATCCAGCTGGATGGGACAGGAAGCAGACACTTTGTGTCTAACCTCTGGTTTAGGTGAGATGGGGCCCAGACTTGCAATGTCCTTGACACAGGGAAGTCCCAAAGGAGAAAGTGCCTCCTGTCAATGCTGGTCAGCACTTTCTAGCCTTAGAGAAAAGTGCCCAGAGCCCTGACAAGTTACCAGGAACCATGTGTCAGAGGCAAGACCTGACCCTGGGGCTTCCTGCTGCCAAGGATAGTTATCTCTCCATGACATCACCCAGTCCCTCACAAGGAAGGTGCTACGAGAGAGAAACATTCACAGCCTTAAAAGAGGGGGCACACTAGGAATGGCTGTGCTGGTCCTGGAAGCTGCCCCCAATGTTGTCAGTGATCCCCCATTATTTACCTTGGAATAAGGACTCGGTAGCTTCCTCCTGCCACCCCCCCCATCATTTTTTTTAGTGAGGCAATTGGGGTTAAGTGACTTGCCCAAGGTCACACAGCTAGTAAGTGTTAAGGGTCCGAGGCCAGCTTTGAACTCAGGTACTCCTGACTCCTGGGCCGGTGCTCTATCCACTGTGCCACCTAACAGCCCCCACCCATCATTTATTAATGGAGATCCTCTAAGGGAAAAAATCCAACTGATCCTTAACTGAATCGAGGGGAAAAAGGATTTGTCCATACCTAAGGATATCAAGAAGAGTATGGTGCCCCTGCAGAGCAGGCTAGGGGAGCCATGGCTATTTCCATTTTCTGAACCCAGTAGGCAAAGAGAGTGTGAAAATTCAATATGAGGAGATCCAGGAGACAGTGGCATCCATCCTTTCCAGCCTGGGACGCAATTTCCCTCATGCCCTCCTAGGATGATTTATGTTTGAAGAGGCAATTATGTGTTCAGAGTGATACATACATGCACACACATGCATACATGTGTGTATATATATAGGTATATTCAATAGTCAAAGGAATAAAAATCTCAGATTGAAATTTCAGAAAATGTAGCAGGTGAATAGGGAAGTTATTTTGAGAGGGAGAGAGAGAGAGAGAGAGAGAGAGAGAGAGAGAGAGAGAGAGAGAACCTGTCTCCCGCCCTCCAGATCATGCCACCTGCTTGACACAAGAGCCTTGGGTAGGTCTAACAGAGTCCTTGGGCACACATTAGCTGGCTATGGCACTTTTAGTTTCTTCTCTATTTTCCAAAATAAATTTGCTATGCACCATAGATGATTTAGAAGCTGCCCTGGGGATTGCGTAGAATCAATACTCCTGTATCCCTAATGAAATTCAGTTCAAAGGGAAAGAAGAAAGAGAGAGTGCATTTGGACAAGCCTATAGCACGGGGAAATTTTTAGAGAAATCGCTATGGGATTGGAAGCTGCTCTTAATCACTGAGTAGCTGGTGCTTGTAGGCTCTAGCTGAACAAATGTGGGTAATAGATATACCCTGCTTTAAGAAAAACCCAGGGGCAGCTAGATGGCACAGTGGATAGAGCACCGGCCCTGGAGTCAGGAGTACCTAAGTTCAAATCCAGCCTCAGACACTTAACACTTACTAGCTGTGTGACCCTAGGCAAGTCACTTAACCCCAATTGCCTCACTAAAAAATAAAAAATAAAAAAAAAAGAAAAACCCAGTTTATAAAACTGATCAATTAGGGGTAATGATTGTCTTCAGAGAAGAATTCCTGTTTTACAGAAGGCTTGACTATAGGGTCCTCTGAAATAATAAGCGCATTCCCCTTGTACACCAAAGTGTTTAAATAATGCCACCACACTGATCTGAGGAAGGAAATGGCAAACCTCCCCAGTGTCTTTGCCAAGAAAATCCCAGATGGGGTCATGAAGAGTCAGACGTGACAAAAATGGCTGAACAACAATAATACACTGAACTGTTTGTAGATTATTAGTATTCCTAAGTGTTTGTGTGCAAATGACTCCCCTACATCTCCAGTCATGCCTTTTCCACTGCCCACTGTCACTACTCTCTCCCCATCTGAGAATGGCCTCTGCCCCTGGAGCCACCCTGGGCTTTGATAGGATAATTGTTATTGTTCGGTCATTTTTCAGTCATGTCCACAAACACACACACACACACACACACACACACACACACACACACACCCGGGCAGTGCTTCCTCCACAATCCTTCTCATATTCCCAAGAAGTCCAAGTTGTCTGTGAAGAAGAGCATTGAGCTATCTCCTTTTCAATAGACAGGCTGTCTCTTCTTTGGAGCTGACACAGACCCTCATGTGAGATCCTGGCAAACACCCGAGGTGAGCACACAGCTGCGTCCCTACTCAGGAGGTTCATGAACAGAGTTGTCTGTGTGGGGCATTGGACCATGCTGAGCAGCAAGTGCCTCACCCCACTTGCTCTTCCACGGAAAGCTAGAAGCAGGTCCAGATAGGAAGGCATCCTTCCAAGACTTCAGGAATCGTGTCTGGCTCATTTCTGAGATCAGACAAAGCCCGAGGGCTTCTCTCTGAGGAAGAGCACTACTTTGGAGCTGATGTACCCGGGTTCATGTTCCAACCTTGCCACTTACTAGTGACCTGGAGCATGAGTCATATACTCTTCTTGGGTCTCAGTTTCCTCTTATGTAAAATGGGGAAGTTGGAGGAGAGAATCTCGGATAATCCTTTCCAGCTTCAAACCCACGACCCTCAGGCCATCCAAGAGTGTGGTCATAGATAACCAGGCTACAGCCCCTAAATCAGAGCTACTTGTTTTCTGTACACGCTTCCCCCATACCTGGAAGCCCCTCTCCTCCTCTCTGTATTCTACAAATCCCAGCTTCCCTCAAAGTTCAGTTCAGTTGCTGCCTCTGGCATGAGGCCTTTCTTAAGCTTCCTGGGCCCCAGAAACTAGAGGTACCCCCAAAATGATCTTGTATTTACTCTGTGGTTATTGGGGGTTTCCTTAACTGTTAAAATTATCTTTCCCCTGACAGGATGCAGGCACCACGAGGCCAGGGACTCTTCTATTCTTGTCTTTGCATCCCCAGAACCTGGAGAAGTAGCTGGCACATAGTAGGCACTTAATAAATGCTTGCTGAGTGACTGAATGACTGCTCTAGGAGCGCTGGTCAAAAGACAGGCCTGAAGTCTAAATCAAAAGTCAACAGAATCACCAAACACTTCTCAAATGGGGGGTGGGACTCAGATGTTCCCCAAAATCTCGTTCAGCCCTAAGTCTATGACTCCACCATCCCAGCATCGTGTTCTACCTGGACTGTGGAGGGACAAGGCCACAAGCAAAGTTGAGTCTTAAAGAAGCTAGGTAAGTACTGAAGGGCTCCTGGGGCAGGTGTGTTCATACACTGGCAGCCCCCAGCTCTGCCCCCCAAGCCCCTGCTGCCTTTCAGAGATGCTCTGAGGAAGCCCTGAAGTAATGAAGGTGAATGACCCAACCCAGCTACCTTTGGAGGAGATGCTCCTGCGCAGTGTGGGGGTGAGAAGACAGGCAACAGTGACTCACCATAACCCCCCATGGGCCCAGAGACCCCCAAAGGGAGTTTTTGGTCTCTACCACTCACTGACTGAGTGCCGTAGGCAGGTCCCTTAGGGTCTCTGACCTGCGGTCTTTTCACCTACAGAGTGGGGATGCTGGTCCCCATCTGACAAGTCCTAGACCACAACCCCAGACATCACTCTAGCTCTTACTGCCCATCAGCTCTTTAAAGCACCAGCCACTCCCACCCACTGGGCAGACCACTTATCACACCTGCACCTCAGTTTCCCCTCCTGTAAAATGAGGCTGGATACCCCCCCCAGGACCCTTCTAGCTCTGAGTCTGTGATAGAGCGCTAGGTCAAGGCCCCCAGGAAGCCTGCCAGCTGAGGCTCAACAGGAGGGAGAGGCCGACACCAAAGACTAGCCAGTAATAGAAGTGTGGGCTGGGTTTCACCACCACCAAAAGACCCTCAGGTAGCGGCCAGGTTAGTAAGCTGGCCCCCTGAGAACGGGGATGAGCGCCACCTGCTGGGCGAGAGCCAAACTGTAGGGAGGTGGGCAGAGAGGAGAAACCTCAGGGAGCAGAGGGGGCTGGGCACCGTTGGCCAGCCAGGAGCTGACCTGGATAGAAAGAACAGTGAAGCCAAGAGGAACAGGAAGAAGCTGGGGAGGGAGGGGCAGAGAACAGGGATGAGGGAGAGAGGGCCAGCACTGAATGGGGAGGCCAGGGGAGGGCAGGGGTGGGCATAATCAGCAGATCTTTAGAGAGTGCCCACTGTGTGCCAGAAACAGTGCCAAGCACTGGAGATGCTGCCCCAGGCCTCCAAGAGAAGAGATTTCCTTTTGTTACAAACACAGACCATGTTTATAAGGAGGGGGAGGGGGGAGGAAAGAGAGGGAAGAAGAGGAGGGAAAGAGGGGGAAGGGAAAGGGAAAGAGAGGGAGGGAGAAGGGGAGAGAGAGAGAGAGAGAGAGAGACTGACTTCGATCAGGGAGACCAAGTAATTGAGACAACCCAGGCCTGGGATGGTAAGGACCTGCACTAGGGTCACAGTGGTTTGAATAAAGAAAAGGGAAGAGATTTGAGAGCTGTTGAGGAAGTAGAATTGATGGGACATGAATTGAATATGGAGAATGAGGGAGGTAAAACATTAAAGGGTGATTCCCAAGTTGTGACTTGTATCACTGAGGAAATGGTGGCACCCTCGATAACAGATGCATTAGGAAAAGAGGGGAAAGGTGATCTGTTTTCCTTCAGACATGTCGAGTTTGAGGAGGCTATAGACACAGGTGATGGCTTCACACCAGGATCACAAGCAAACACTGGCGTTTGAGGGCAATGAAAACCTATGGATGTTTCTAGAGGAGCCACGAGGCCGTTCTCATCCTCAGAGTAAAGAAAGGGGCGGGGGAGCAGATGAGCTTAAGGACCCTGAGAACACCATCTTTCACAGGGCCTCGCCCCTCCCCACATTCCGAGGAAGTCAAGCATGTGATTAGAGGCTTGGCCGGGAGCAGCTGCTCTTGCCCAATCAAAGCACCTGCCCAGAGTTTGCCCTATTTAATGGCCTGACCTGGACCACTAACACATCAGGTGTGCAGAAGGGGCCACATCTCCCTGCTGGCATCCCAAGTGACCAGGACTAGATGATCTTTGAGAATGGAATCTGTGATCCTGAGGCTTTCTCATATATTAAAACTATAAACAACTTCCCTAAATTAAACGGATACATTTCATGAGCACCTGATAGGAAAAATCACAATGTCTATAGCAAGTGCTTATTAGCAGGGCAACGTGGGTCTTTTCTCACATTCTCTTTTAATGTGGACAGCAGATTTTTGAAGGTGAGAGCCAGCAATTGGTCTTCCTGCCTCCAGCCCTTCCCCCTCTCTAATCCGCTCTCCACACAGCTGCCAGATTGATATTCCTAAAGCATAGGAGTGGCCATGTCAGTCCTGTGGGCAGCTGGAAGACCCAGTGGATAGAATGCTAGGCCTGGAGTCAGGAAGATTGGAGTGCAAATGCAGCCTCAGACCCTGACTGGTTGTGTGACCCCAGACAAGTCACTTAACTTCTGTTTGGCTCAGTTTCCTCATCTGAAAAATAAGCACAATGATGGTGCCTACCTCCTGAGGTGTTGTGAGGATTAAATGAGATCATTGTAAAGCACTCAGCCCAGTGCCCAGGACAGAGGGAGCACCCTATGAATGGGAGCTATTGTTATCACGATGATGTCCCTCCCCCTTCAAGAAGCTTCTCTGAGAGCGCAGGGGATAAAGTACTGGCCCTGGATTCAGGAGTACCTGAGTTCAAATCCGGCCTCAGACACTTAACACTTACTAGCTGTGTGACCCTGGGCAAGTCACTTAACCCCAATTGCCTCACCAAAAAAATAAGAAGAATAAAAAGAAGTAAATGCAGAATCCTCTGTTAGACCTTAAACGCCTTCCTGATGTGGCTCTTCCGTGTCTTTCTGGACCTACTGCCTCCACCTTTACATTTTGGTCCCCCATCAAACAGCTTGCCTTGAACACAGCAGTCCATGTCCTGCTGCCAGGCCCTTGTGCAGGACATCCCCAGGCATTCAGGGACCTCCCTCCTCTTCCATCTCCCTGCAGGCTCCACTTCAGTGCAGTGCCTGCAAGGGGCCTTTCGTCATCCTCTTCACTGACAGCCGCACACATTTGTCTGTGCTTTGTAGTGACTTCTCTGTGTATGGGGAGGTGGGGGGCTACAGGGGATAAAAGGGCTCTGGCTCTAAGAGTCAACGAATTTGGGTTCCTGCCCCACCTCTGATGCTTCTTATCTGGGTGACTTTGGGCAAGTCACTGAACCTCTGGGGAACTCAGTCTCCTCCTCTGTCAAATGAAAGGGTTGGACCACATGGCCTTGGAGGCTCCCTATACCCCTAGATCTGCCAGCACATGGGTTGTTTCCCTCTCGGTAGATATCCCCCACTGCGCACACGTGCACAAGTACACACACACACACACACACACACACACACACACACACACACACACAACCTGTACTGTCTCTCCAGGCGTCCCCAGCTGCTGGCAGGTACAGAACGCTGACACTGTGGGAAGGCAGAAGCTGAGCACTTTGTTTGGCTGAGATGGCAGATGGCAAGCGCGTGCACGCGGATGTAAACTGTATGAGTGGCTGCACACGGATGGGCTGACTCTGGGCTATGTCAACACAGCAGCTTCCGGCCCCTTTCTCCTCTGCTTTGGATCTGCCAGCCTGGCTGCTGCCAATAGGATTTCTGTTTGGAAACTAGGGGAAGGGAAACCCCCCTACCCTCTTATTTGTGTGACATTGGAGAAGGAGATAGTGGCTTAGGACCCCATCATGGGGGCTGAGGACATCAGTCTTTACAAGGACACGGGCTTTGCCTGCATCCATCCATGTTTTGAAAAGTTAGCTGCATCTCTTGTTTTTGTGTCCCTCTCATTTCCCCATCTGCTCTCCTCTCTCCTCCCAGAGAAACAACTAATAAATGATAAAAAGGAGAAAACCCAGCTCAACAACACTGACCAGCCCGGCCACCAAGTCTGACATTCTATGCAATGTTCTCCACTCATAGGCCCTCCTCCCTTTGCAGGGAAGGGAGGAAAGTTCCTGCATCTGTTCTGAACTTTGCTGGCCTTGGCCAGAGGCATGTAAGATTCAGATAAGAGAAACAAGAGGAGCAAGGAGGGAGCACAGATTCCACAGTGACGTGGCAGCGACTCTAGACGCAGGCAGAATGCTCAGAAATGGGCTGCTCTCTGTCCTGGCCAGTCTCTGCTATGGGAATAAGGCTAGTGTATATTTCCAGGTAGCAAACACCCTTGGAACCAGGCTGTGTGCCATAGAGAAGGCCAGTCTAGCAGGGGGAGGGCCTGGTTTCTAGTCCAGGCCCCACCACTTCCTAGTTGTGGGACGTTAGACACTTTCATCTCCTGAAAAATAGGGGTAACAACATCATCTTTACTGGCAAACAGACCTATGCATGCATTCAAATATGTATTCATCCATTCAACCAACATTTATTGAGTACTTGTTATGTGAAAGGCACAAGTGAGATAATGAGTGAATGAATATATGCAAAATTATGTACTGAGGGCTTCAAAGATAAAAATAAAAAACCAAAGATGGTCCCTGTGCTTATATCCAATAGAGGAAAACAAAACACAAGAGAATAAGGGAGATACTATATGTAAAAGTATTTATAAACTGATGGAACTAAGGATGTAGAAGAAATTTGCTTCCAGAATCCTACCCACACCTTCATGAGGCAGATGATGATGATAATGTCACGGAAAAGTCAATTAACACAAAAATTAACAAGGTGCCTCTGCCTTTTCAATCTCAGTGGTTTCTGTGGAGAGTAGTAGTTCACAGGGGAGCAAACCACTCTGAGATGGAGGCACCATGATGCAATGGAAAATCAAAACTTGAAATTCAATTCAAATTAATTCCCTTTGGGACTTTGGGCAAGTTGCTTCTCCTCTGAGAGCCTCCACTTCCTCCTCTATAAAATAAAAGGGTTGGATTGAATGATCCCTAAGACCACTTACAACTATCAATCTATGACCCAGTGATCCAGGTTTAAAGTCACAGGTCACAGGAGACTTCGCAGAGCAGAATCAAAGATCTCAGAGTTATTTATTCAAAGGTTTTCATTGTGGCATTATTTGTGATTGCAAAAAAACTTGAAGCAAATTATATGTCCAACAAAAGAGGAACAGTTAAAGCAGTTGTACCTTAACATACCGTTAAAGTGGACAATGAAAAATAGGAAAATAATCTGGAAAGATTTTTATGAGCTAATGGAAAGTGATAAAAAGTAGAACCAGAAGAAGAGAAGACACAGCTGTAATGACCAAGTAAGAGGAAAAGATGGGAAAAGAATGGACAGCAAGTGCAGTCCCAGCTTAAAAAGCCCCCAAAATCCCAATGGAAGCTTAGAGAAACTAACTTTTGAAATTCATTTACTTAAACAAAAAGCAAATTGAATTGGTTCTGTTACTATTTAATCTTAGTTATTTAAAAAAATCTTTTTTTAAGTGAGGCAGTTGGGATTAAGTGACTTGCCCAGGGTCACACAGCTAGTAAGTGTTAAGTGTCTGAGGCTGGATTTGAACTCAGGTACTCCTGACTCCAGGGCCGGTGCTCTATCCACTGCACCACCTATCTGCCCCCAAAATCATTTTTAAAAGATTGTTGAATTCAGCTAGCTTTGATACTAGCTTTTCCTCCATTTCTGACTACACCAGAGACCCTCTTCACCTGATTGACCCAATGGCAGCCCCCCTTCATGAACCCTAGGAGAGGAACACACTTTACATGTAATAGGGGTAATCAGGAGAATCTTCTCTCCCTCTCCCCAATTTGCTTGACCATCTGCCCCTTCTAGATTCAGTGCTTTGGAATAATGTAGACATTCCCTTATTTTTCCCAATCATAATGGGTGTGTGAGGGGTGAGAGGATAAAATTTGTCTTTTAGAGGCAGTTAAGGGGCAGTTAGATGACTCAATGGAGAGACCACTGGGCCTGGACTCAGGAGGTTTTTTTCCCCCAGTTATTCAGTTGTATGCAACTCTACATGACCCCATCAATTTTTGTCCACGGGGTTTTCTTGGCAAAGCACTAGATTGGTTTTCTATTTCCTTCTCCAGTGTGTACCCATTTTACAGATGAGGCACTGAAGCAAATAGGGGTTAAGTGACTCACCCAGGGTCACACAGCTAATAAATAGCTGAGATTGGATTTGAATTCAGGTATTCCTGACTCCAAGCCCAGTGCTCCTGTACTACCTAGCTGTCTCCTTCAGGAAGACCTGAGTTCAAGTCTGGCCTTGGATACTCACTAGCTGTGTGACCCTGGGCAAGTCACTTAACTTCTCTTTTCCTTAATCAACTGGAGAAGGAAATGGCAAACCACTCCAGTATCTTTGCCAAGAAAACCTCATGGACAGTATTGGTGTGCTGTAGTCCACAGGGTCATGAAGAGTTAGACAGGACTAAACAACTGAATAACATGGCTAGCCTTGGAATCAGCAGTCTGAATCCCACCTCTGACCTTTACCATCTCAGAGACCATGGGTATGTACCTTAACCTGACCAAGCTTCATTTTTGTCATCTTTGTAATGGGGACAATAGGACTATTAGTCCTTAGCTCACAGGGTTGTTGAGAGGTACAAATGGGACAGTACATGGAAAGCAATTTGCAAACATGCAAAATCAGGTATTATCAAAGCACCATCCAAATGTCAACTATTACTAAGGAGTTAAGTATAAATGTAGTTTTAAGGAACCTTGCCATGAAGTTGTTTCATAAAACAAGCAACTGTTTTTCCAAAGTGAATTCTCCTTCCTGGCCCTAGTTTACTTGGTTGGCAAGTTCACCCATTGATTTTTCTTAAAGCAGCAGCTTTCAAACAAGGTAGAATGATTCAACAAATCTTTGGCTCTTTCAGTATGAAATAAGTGACAAACTCAGTTTGACACGAGAAGAGAATGACTTTGAGGTATAGAACTTGGTACAGTGAAAAGAACCAGGACTCTGCAATCAGATCTGAGTTCAAATCTCCCATTGTTTATCACCTGTGTGACCTCAGGTTTGTTGCTTAACCTCTCATCCTCCATGGAGGGATATTGCAAAGTGGACAACTGAGACTCAGTTTTGGAAAACCATCCCAAAGTAGAATGGACCCCCTTGGGAAGAGGTGGGTGCCCCGCTCCTTGGTAGTCCTCAAGCACAGGCTGGGTGATGTCTTGTTGAGTACATTACAGTGAAGATTCCTTTAGGGCACGGGCTGGACCAAATGACCCCCAGGGTCACTTCTGACCAAGAAAATCTGTGATTTGGTGACAGGCTTTAATTGTCCACATAGGAGCTGTATGAAGCAGAAAACCAGAGGGAAAATAAAGCCCATAGAGAGGATCAGGTCAAGGGCTAAGTGACTTCACAGGGTCATTGGTCCAGAGCCAAAAGGAACTGCGAATGTCATGGAGGTGTAGGGTCATAGGGGCAAGGAACCAGAGCTGCAGGGATTGCAGAGACTAAGTCCAACCCCTTCATTTGACAGATGAGGAAACTGAGGAACAGAAAAGCTGAGTGATTTATCCAAGGTGACACAGGGTAGGGCTACAAAATGAAATTGGGCTTTAGTCTACTTTCTAATCCTAACCATCCGAGACAGGATTTGAACCCACGCCTTCTTCTCGAATTCCCCCTTGAACCTAAAGGGCTGTTTCCTCAAGCCTTAGAAACAAAAAGGAAGAAGGAACCCCTAGAGGCAAAGAAGAAACTACTTTCTCAGAAGAAAGAGAGGGGGATCACTGAGAACATCTCTTATCAGAACCCTGAAGTGGCTCATCCTGCCTCACTGCCAGCAGCACAGAAACAAGGCTACATCAAACTGAATTCCAAATGACTTCGCTTGGTCTTCCCAGCTTCAGAACTAGCTGTTTCCAAGAAATGGGCTGCAAGAGGTGCCTCTGCAGCCCCCTGGGAGCTGGAGGCGGCCTTGTTTAAAAGCCCTGAACTGACGGTGGGCAAGGGGAAGCCAGGGCCGCAGCTGCTAGCAGTTTCTTTAATAATGAATTATTTTTCACTCACAGACGGGGGAAAACATTAAAGAGGAAAAAAGGAAAAAAAGTAGCTGAGTGGAATAGATATTCTGAATGTGGAAAGGCCTCCCGAAACCATGTGCCTGAGCAATGAAAACAGGATTTTGATAGCGTTAGTCAAGTCAACAAGCATTTATTAAGTGCCTACTATGCGTCAAGCACTGTATTAAGTTCCAGGGATACAAAGAAAGGAAGGGGATGGTTCCCTGCTCTCAGGGAGCTCAGATTAATGGGGGGAGAAACATCAAACAACTACATATAAATAAATTGCATCCTGGATAAACCAGAGATAATCCACATAGGGAGGTCACTGGGATTCAGGGGGACTGAGGTGGGCATCTTACAGAAGTGGTATCTTAGCTGGAACTTGAAGAAAGTCAGGGAAGCCAAGAAGCAGAAATGAGGAAGGCAAGAGGTCTAGACGCACAGGGGACAGAGGAAATGCCCAGATGAGTCTCCAGCACTTGTAGAACAGAGGTTTCCCCAAAAACTTAAACCTTGAATAATCTCAATTGTAGTCAAATGTTCCCTAATCTTTTGAGTTTTACCATTTTACAGATGGAGAAATTGAGGTCCAGAAAGGTTAAGTAGCATCTGGGTGACTCCACTGTCCTCTAGGGGGCCCCAGAGTCTCTCAGTCAGTTGGCTCAAGGCAGAGGGGTTTGAGTTGGGATTGCCATGGTCAAATCATTGGGCGCTCTGGCCAAAGGAGAAAGCATGGCCCGGAAGCATGGTCCAGAGTCCTGGTATAGCTTCAGAGAATAAGGAGGGACCAGAACCAGCATGTGAGTCTCTTCTAGGCTGTAGCTTCCTCAGGGGTCCACAAAGTCCCCAGATTTGGAAACATGACACAGGTCCAAATTCTGCCCCCGAAGCTTACTCATTGTGTGACCCTGGGTAAGCGACGCAAGTCTTTCTAGACTTCAGTTTCTCATCTTTAAATTGGGAGGGTTTGACTCGACCTGAAAGGCACCTTCCAACTCTGAATACATAATCTGAGGATCTCTGGGCCTCTGTCAGGAAGGGCTGGACTAGACTCTTTCTAAGATCTGTGTCCATAATTCTATAATAAAACCAGATCTCTGCTGGCCAGCTCATGAACGAACTTTAAGCTCCAAAATGGCCTTTCAGAGCCATTTGTGGGTATTTCGTATTATTGAGGTCTAGAGAATATATAATAGTGGGGACTGCAGGAGATGCCCCTGAGGGCCATCATTACCCAGGAAGGCTCATGCCGTCTGAATCCCAGTACGTGGGTCTTGCACTGTCTCCCTTCAGAAGCCCCCTCATTTCTTTCAGTGTCTCCTCTCCCCTAATGCCAAAGATCCCAACACCAGGCCCCCTTCCCCCCATGGCTGGTTTTCCCCCCACCAGAAGCTTACACTCTATACCTTTTCTAACTCCCTCCTCCCCCTAAAAACTTTACCTTCCTGTACCCAAGGTCCATTATCACCTGGTCTGTACTAATGTATTGAATGTATTACCTCTCCCAGATAACAAATTGGTTTTGACAGGGGCCTTCTAGAGATAGAGATTCCCCCAAGTGGGTTACTCTAATGGGAATCTCAGACAATTTGGGAAAGGGGGGGAGGGTCCTGACACTCTGGGTCTGGGTTCTGGGTGAACTTAAGGAATGCCAAGGCTGGAAATATGCCTCAACATTCCTCCCAAAGAGCTTTCAGATCTATGTTGGAGTAGAGGGCACTTTGTCTCCCTGTGATGGTGTGGCTCACTAGAAGGAACATCAGTCCCAGACTACATTAAGATTCACGTAGGTAGCGTCCAAACCAGGGGCTGGAGGAAGCTCAGTCCCCTCATCCATAGCCTCTATCAGCTCTCATCTCAAGTGGCATATTCAGTTCTCTGTGCCCCATTTTAGGAAGGATGGTGAATAAGCTACAGACTTCAGCAACCAGGATGTTGAAAAGCCTTGAACTCATGCCTTGTAAAGACTGGTCTAAGGAATGAAGGACGATTAGCCTGGGGAAGAGATGCCTGGGGGGGGGGGGGGGGGCAGCGCTGCTAATTGTCTTCAAATGTTTAAGAGGAATGTCATTTGTTCTTCTTGGCCCCAGAGGGCAGAACTAGGGCTAGGCAATGGGTGGAAGTTGCAAAGTGTCTGATTTAGATTCTTGATGTAAGTGGGATGAGCTGCCTTGCCTCCACACTGTGGGGCTTGAGGCAAAGGCTGGCTGGCCACTTGTTGTGGACAACTGTGGAAATACCTTTTCTGGCATAGGTTGGTCTGGATTCTTCTGAGATCCCCTCCAACTCCCAGATTCCATAAGTCTGGCTTTTCATTGAGCTAGGCCAGCCTGTGTTAGCAGTCAGGCAGTGCTTTGAGGTCTTGGCTAAAATCAGGGCTGTCTGGCACCCTGCCTTGAGCTCTCATGTCTCTTCTCCATCTCATCCCTAGCTCTATTCCCCCAGCAATGAAGAGAAAGTTCATAGGAGCCAGATAGATGTACAAAGATTCATGCCCAGTATTCGTAGAGTGGATGTGGATGTGAATTGGTGTGAAAAACTAAACTATCCCTCAGGGTTTTCCTCCTTCAGGCGTCAATCGGCCTCTCTCCCTTCTATGTGCTGACCCAGCTCTGACCTCTGGGGCAAGAAGAACAAGCCTAATGCTTTTTCCACATGGCTACCCTGGGGATGGGGGCTGACAGCTCCCTTGAGCCCTGAGGCTTCTCTGTTCCAGGCCCTTCAACCAGTCTGCTTACTGCCTCATTTCAATACCCGTCAGTTTGTGTCCTTCTTGTGTTTATCACAAGGTCACGTGGTATTCACACCACACTCTATGAATCCTGGGTAGGAGAACCTCCACTTATCTGTTTGGCTTCTCTGAACTCACCCTGCATCTCTGGAGAAGCTGCCTCTGGAGTCCAAAGACCTGGGTTCAAATCTGGCCTCTGCCACTGCCTGGGAGACCTTGGGTGAAACACTAACCATCTCTAGGCCTCAGTCCCCCATCTCTAGGTGATAAAGCTGGCCATAAAATCTCTGGCTGCCTGGAAAATGAGGGGTTGGGCTCCATGGTCCTTTGTAGAGTTAGGAATGTGGGCTGGGCCAGTAGAGAGATGTGCCAGGCCCTGTGCTGAGCCCAGGAGGACAGAGAAAAGCCAGCCTGACTGTCCTTACCCTCAAGGAACTTGCGCTCCAATGGGGGAAGTCCATGTTTGAGGAGAGCTGAGGCGGGTGCAGGCCAGCAGCGACCGGGCACCGAGGGGGCCTAGAAGGCCTGGAAGGATATGAGAAGAGCTGAGGGATCCAGGTGGAGTACAAATGATGGATGAGGAGGCGTGGAGGCGATGGCCCAAGCAGAGAAAGGTGAGGGGAAGCCCGGGGGGTTCATTCCAAGGTGACACACATGGGAGTAAGGCAAGAGGAGGAGAAGACTGGGCCTCTGTGATGTGACGAGGGGCACTATCCTGGTGGGGCACCCAAGGCGAGGATAGCACTCTAATGATGGTCTAGGCAGAGACCACTGGGCCACATGCTCCTACCTTACCAAGTAGCACCAGTTATGATGAGAGACGTGTTAACTAAATTCCTAAGTATGCCAAAGAGATCTTTTTGGAGGGAGGGGGAAGGAATTCACCAGATCCAGCTGGTATAACTCGGACAGGCTTGCCAGAGTAGCAGGGCATGCTCCCGTGAAAGCCTCCCCTCCAGCAAACAGGCCAACCAAGGACTGGCTTGGTGCCATTCCCCAAAGTGATAGGAGTGAAAGAAGCAGGCAGAGAGCTAAGGCTCCCTCCTCCTCCAACCCCTGATTTATTGATGCCTTCAGCTCTGCTGCTGCTTCTGAGGTTGTCTCAGCATCAGCGCGTTCTCAGTGGCTTTGTGGATCAAAGAAGGAGATCAATGGCGGGCAGCACTGGCCCAGGCAGCTTCCAGCTGCGAGTCTCCTCTTTTTGTTAGCACAGAGCCAGTGTCTTCCCAGAAAAGTCATTTGAACTGATCTCTTCTGTCAAGCAGAGGAACAGAACTCTGGCCACTTTCTCATACAAAATGTCCAATTACTGTATTTTGTTAGAAATGAATTCCACTTAATTTTCTTCCATTAAAACAACACGTTGCCTTCAAAATGCCTTTTCCTTCTATTAATTTAAAAATATAAGCCCTTGCCCTCCTCCCTTTCACAAAGAACTTTCTAGAAAAAGCCATCTAAACTTGCTGCCATCTCTGCTCCTTGTAATCTGGATTCTGTCCACACCACTCTCCTGAACCTGCTCCCTCCAAATCAATCCAATGAAAGAATTATTTATTAAGCCCCTGATATGCCAAATGGGAAGGCAGGGCGGTATATTGGATAGAGGACCTCCCTTGGCATCCAGATAGTGTATCGCTTTATATACACAACAACCCCACAAGGCAGATGCTATTATTATCCCCATTGTACTGTTGGGGAAACTGAGGCAGAGATTAAGTGACTTGACTGGGATCACCCAGCTGGTAAGTGTCTGAAGCTAGATTTGAACTTGGGTCCTTCTGACTCCAGGCCCAGTGGTCTCTGCACTATGGCTCCCCCTAGCTGCCTGGCAGCTCTATAAGTTGCAGCACATGCGTTTACCTATTTTAAAGTAGAATTCCTTTGCTCCTCTTTCCCTACATTAACAAAACCCTCACACACACCCCCTCCAAATGTGCTAGGAATTGTCCCAGGTGCTGAGGATATAAAGACAAAATGAAAAGCGGTCCTTGGGCTCCCAGGGACTTTACATGATTTTTCCCCCCTGGTCCTCCTCCAGTGAGACCTCTGGCTGCCTCTCCTTCCTTCCTGGGCATCTCCACCTGGAGGCCAATTGGGATCTCAAACTCAACGTGTCCCAAACTGAGCTCCTCATCTCCCCAGCTTCCCTATTCTGTTGCTGGCACCATCTTTCTCCCAGTCACCAAGGCTGGGTCCAAAGCCTCGGTGTCCTCTGCACCTTCTCCCCCTTCTCCCCCCTGCATCTAATCCAACTGAGAACCTTCTCAGTTCTGCTGTGGCAGTGGCTCTGAAATCCATGCCCCCTGGACCCTGTTCTCCTTAGCACAGTGGGGCCGAAAGCTCTTCTCGTCTTTCCCAATTTCTGATGCCTGCTATTGATGAGCTTTCTTGATTGCCAGACACGGGGCTGCCAGTAAGAGAACTATCCTCAGGGCAGATGGGGAAAAGCAGAGGTTCCCAGGGAACCTACCCTGGAGGCAGGGGGAGGAAGAGAGCACAGCATCATCACCAGGGACGACAACACAACTGAGCGCGATCCCAACCACATACCTCAGAAACACTCAAGGTTGGAGCTACTCTAACCATACTTAGTCTCCTGCAGCCTTGACCCTGCAGAGATCCTTGATGCCCTTTGTATGCAGATTAGCCCATGGAGATGTGATGGGGTGAAGCTTCGATCAGAATGGGATCCCTGCCCATTCCACTCCTCCAAAAGCAGGAACCCTTTTAGGGGATTTCCCACAGTAAGCGGAACTGCAGAGCGCTTAGCAAGAATGTTAAGGCAATTCGCCAGATCTGCCCCTGGCTTCATGCTCAGGGAATCAATCCTAATCAGCTCTAAACACATCTCTAAGTGAGCTTTACCATCCCTGTAATTAACCAAATATCGTTCAATATTCGGCTCCAGAAATTTTACATTCTCCACTTGGCCGCACTGCGGCTGAATGTTCCAACATGATCCCGGCATAGGAGAAGAGTCAGTGGAATGTTAATGAGCATTAGCTGAGCAAGCACCTCCTAGTCCCATCTATAGGACTGTTCCACCAGCCTCAGCCTCTTGTTTCACATGGTTCAAGTGGCCTAGCCGCCACCACATTTCTTTCCCCCAGAGCTGAATGGCCTCGGGTCTGGACCTATTTGAGAAGAAGCTCTCCAGTTTTCTTTTCCCTCGGCCCTCTGACCTTTCTCTACTGTCTCCCAAAGGCCTGGAGTTTTCTAGCTCTCTCATAGTCAAAACTTACCCTGAGGAAAAGGTCTGACTAATGGCAGTGGTCAGTCTGGGTTCTGGGGAGCAAATAACTAAGTGGATTTTATCTCCCTGCTTTGGGAAGAGAGGTGGGGAGCGATGGGTATGGAGTGCTGCCCACACTTTTATCAGCTGCTTTTCTGAGGCAGCCGGGTGGCACAGTGGATAGAAGGCTAGGCCTGGGGTTCAAAGACCTGAGTTCAAATCTGGCCTCAGACATTTACTAGATACATGACCCTGGGTAAGATACGACCTCTGCTTGCCCCAGTTCCTTCCCTTGTAAAATGGGGATAATAACAGCTCATCCTTATAAAATGAGAGCTCCTGAGCCTCCAGTAATATGGTTCTCTTTACTATCCAGTGGGTGAACACAAATGCTCAAAGCAAGGCATTTATTTACTGAAATAGCCTAATAAGGAGAGTAGCTGCAAAACATGTCCCCCAATATACCTGGGGCAGATTCTCCCACAAATATACACAGCATCAGAGAGAAGGTTGGGCAGATAGAGTACACTGGCCATAAGGCACACACAGGGAACACATGCAGGCCTTTCTCTTCTTGTAATGGCCTCCCACTGCTCCCAACTTGAAGCCTGGCATCTCTGCTAAGCAGGCTGCTTGATCAATCGATCAATAGGTATTGAGCACCTACTATGTGTCAGGCACTGTACTAAATACTGGGGATACAAAAAGAGGCAAAAAACACCCTTCCCTTCAAGGAGCTCACTATCTAATTAGGGAGACAATATGCAAACAAATATATACAGACAAGCCATATACAAGATGATGAGGAAATCATGAACAGAGAGAAGGCACTGCAATTAGTTGGGTAGTAAAGGAAGCTAGGGAGGTCAGTAGGCAGAGCAGAGGACATAGAGTGTGCCAGGCACAGGGGACAGTCAGAGAAAATGCCCAAAGCTGAGAGATGGAGGGTCTTGTTTGTAGAGCAGCTGGGAGGCCAGCATCACTGGATGGAAGAGGATATGTTGGGGAGGAGAATGGATGAAGACTGGAAAGGTAAGAGGGGGCTAGGTTACTAAGGGCTTTGAATGCCAAACAGAGCATTTTGGTGTTTTTTGTGTTTTGTGCTTTGGTTTTTTGTTTGGTTAGTTTTTGGGGGGGTGCTTTATCCACTGTGCCACCTAGCTGCCCCCAAACAGATCATTTTATATGTGATTCTGGGAGGCAATATGGAAGCACTGGAGTTTATTGAGGGGTGCGGTGACACGGTCGGACCTAGGCTTGAGGGAAATCACTTTGGTGACTGAATGGAGGGTGGACCAGAGTGCAGAGAGCCCTGAGGCAGTGGACACCCAGCAGGCTAATATGAGGTAATGAAGCTCTGAGCCAGAGTGATGGCAGTTTCAGAGAAGAGAAGGTAGCATATTTGGAGATGTGGCAGAAGGAAAATCAACAGATTGGATAGCGGGGTGAGAGTGGGGAGTTGAGTATAGCACCTAGGCTGGGAGCCTGAGAGGACAGGAAGATGCTCCCTGGCAAAGCTGAGACGGGTCCTTTCTGCAGCTCAAGTCCTGTGAGTAGCTCCACCATGAGATGCCATAGCCAGCCAACGGAGGGAGTGGCCAGAGAGACCTCTCCACCCTTTCCTCATTGTTCTCTGGTGGCTGCATGAGGAAAGAGGCACAGAGCTGGGTTCTTTATTCCATACATGGCTCTTCTCTAGATTGTCAAGGGTCACATTCATCAAGGTTCTCCTTCAATTCCTACCAATTCCCTAAAGGATGTGTCCTTACTTTTTAAAGGGTCACTAGCCCCTTAGTGATCAAACGGCTAAGTGTACACTGATTCCATGATGGGAATCACTTCAGAAAGGGGTAACAAGGAAGAAGACCTTTTTCTTGTACTTCATTGAAGACATTAACACTTTGAGACACTGTTATCTGTCTCTGACTTTCTCTGACCACATCAACTTCAGACAAAAAGCAGACTGAGTGGAAGCAATCAGTGATCCCAGGAAAAGAGGAAGTATTTGAGTGAAACAGAGTGTGGGCAGTGAGGTCACCTGAAATAAATCTGGAAAGATGGGTTCAAGGCAGGTTGAGAGAAGCCTTAAAAGCCAATGGAACATATTTTATCCTGAAGGTGAGAGTCAGCCACTAAAGATCCTCGAGCAGGGGGAGTACCTGGTTAGAGCTGTGCTTTTGGAAGATTATTTTGTAACAGCTAACATTTGTATAGCACCTGAAGGTTTGCAAAGCCCTGAACATAGGTTATCTCCTTGGATCCTCGCAATAACCCTGGAAGGTGGATGCTCTTATTATTCCCATGTTACAGATGAGGAAACTGAGGCTTAGAGAGGTTGGTGTGGCAAGCCTAGTAAGTGTCTGAGGCAGAAGATGAGTGGAAATCCTCAAATCCACAAGCAGCATTCTATCCATAGTACCACCAGCCAGTTTGAACAAAGAAGGGGGAGACCCTATTAGGAGACTACTGTAGATCCAGGTAAGGTGGTGAGTACCTGAATCAGAACGGCCTCTGAAATCCTGGCTCAAAGTGATGTACTGGGGCTGTAGGTCATTTTTCCATCCCAATGTAGAAGATGCCCTTCAGCCCAGTTCTAGCCTTACAGAGGTACAGAAAACACTCTCCCCCTGCTATACACTGATTGAATTCTATGGTATACCATATTTATCTGTGCATATGCTTTATTTTCTCTACAAGACTGTAAACTCCTCTGGAGAAGGGACCCTGTCGAATTTTTCTTTGTATCTTTCCTGACACCAAACACAGCACTGCATAGAGTGTGCACTATAATGAATAACTGATGTTTTCACAAAGATGCCTTGGGATGTTCAGAAAGAAGGCATTATTGCTGCACAAATGTGGGACCAGGAATCTGTATGACCATAACTACAAAGAGATTTTCCAACCCTGATCCAGTCTGGAACTTCAGCATGAAAAAGGAAACCATCTGTTTCATAGGAAGAACATCTGATGAGTTGATATAAGGGAGGAGGGTGACCTAGGCACCTGGAGAAGTAACAGGATGAAGGCTGCTCTTTCTGATTCTATTTGGGGAGAGGACTGGGATGGTGGCTGGGATGAAGGTGCCAGCACCAACTCAGTGTGATAATCTGCCTCTGACATTGATGTCCTTCAAAAAAGGAGGCTTCTTCTCTGAGTCTAGTCCATTTAAAGGAATTGACAGAGATGGATCTCAAGCTTCTGTATTTCCTGGAAAGTTTCAGTTACCTAAAAATATCCTTCTTTCCACTGTCAGGATTTAAAGTCAATCAATGATCCATGTGTGTTCATGACAATTCAGTTCAATTTAATTCAATTAAAATAAAGTAAGCAAACATTTATTAAGGTTTTACTATGTGCTAGGCATAGTGTAAAGTTCTAGAAATATAAAAACAAAACAGTCCCTACCCTAAGGGAACTTGCATTCTGTGGAGGAGATAAATCAGCCATATAGACAGGTAAATACAAAGTATACACAAGTAATTTCAGAAGGTTGAGATGGCTACCTAGGAGGGATTGGGGAAATCAGGAACCACCTTGCGCATAAGGAAACATCTGAGTTGTGCTTTGATGGAATCTGTAAAGTAGAATTAAGGAAAGCATGCATTCCAGGCATGAGTGACCACTTGTGAGAGGGCACACAAGTGGAGACTGAGTGGAGTGTATGGGATATAGCTAGCAGGTCATTTGAACTAGAACAAAGAATGTGTGCATGGACAATAGGAAAGAAGGCCAGGGGTAGCTAGGTGGTGCAGTGGATAGAGCACTGGCCCTGGAGTAAGGAGGACCTGAATTCAAATCCAGCCTTATACACTTACTAGCTCTGTGACCCCGGGCAAGTCACTTAACCCTGATTGCCTCCAAAAGAAGAGGAAGAACAACTAGAAGAAGAAGAAGAAGCAGAAGCTATTGCAAGAGTTCAGGTAAGAAGCAAAGTTCTGGTTTAGGGCACAGGCTGTGTGATTAGAAGAAAGAAGACAGGAGAGATATTTGAGGAGTAAACTAATACAGCTTAGCAACTGTGAGTATCAAGGGAGATGGAGGCATCAAGGTTGACTCCAAGATTGTAAGCTGGGTGACTACAAGGATGATGGTGCCACCAGAAAGAAGGAAGTTTAAGGAGAGCTGGTTTAATTGGAAATGAAAATGCTTTCTCTAGAGGGCGGCTAGGTGGCACAGTGGATAAAGCACTGGCCCTAGATTCAGGAGGACCTGAGTTCAAATCCAGCCTCAGACACTTGACACTTACTAGCTGTGTGACCCTGGAGAAGTCACTTAACACCTCTACCATTCTGGTCCCTGGAGACAGTGGTCTCAAATTTAAAGTAAATAGTTCTCTGACAGTTCCTTTCTGGGTATGTGGCAAAGCCAATGGATGAGTTACTCCCTTGCTTTCAGAGGGCAGGATGCTGGCAGGCTGGACCCCACAGAGTGTATAATTGCCACTGAACTTGACTTCTGGCAAACTCTGATGTAAACTCTAGTTCTGGGATATCTAGTGGTGAATTAAGAATGTAGTCAGCACTGCCTAAGGGAGAGAAGCCCATGGACAGAGTCAGAATTTTTGGCAGGCCCAGGTAGACTCTCCTATGGAGCAGGGTCATTAGGCTCAAACTGGCCTGAATGCAAAGTCCCATTAGAGGATACAACTCTCTTTGCTCTGCTTGGGTTTTTGTTGTTGTTGTTGCTTTTGGTCTTTTTTGTTTGCCTCACCTAGCAATCTTGAGATGACTCATTGAATTTCCCAGGTACCTGGGTACCAGCAAAAGAGTGACCTGGATAGCTGATCTCTGGAAAGCTGTATCTATAGCAACCACGCATCTTGCATTTTCCAATTTCAAAAAGACAAGGGGGACTTTTAATGCGAATGGAATCTCCTCGGTCACACCACATTTTCCAAACTTTGCTCTGGAAAACCTGGTGACCACAGCTACGTTCCCTAGAGGAAATTAGTAACTTGGCATTGCAGTTAATGAATCTATCCATTTGCTTGGCATACTTTGCCTTCTAAGCTTCTTTGAACCTCTGGGAGAATGGAGAAAATTCTGTTCCTAAACCTACAAAATTGAGGCCTGGCCCCTCATGTTATGATGACCCCACCCCCACTCCCACCCTACATGCCAGCTCAGCCAATGCTTTCTGTCTGTACTCACTCTTTTTGTTAATGGATTTCTAGGTTTAAAATATTATGGCTTTCTCTTATTTTTACATTTACATCATTTTCATTTCTGAATATGAAGTGTGATGCAAATATGATGTCTGCATAGCTTCCTTTCTCTCAGCCGGTAAGCCATTCTTGTAATAAAAAATAAAAATGAAATACAAAAAAAGTAGTTCGGTAAAGCCAACCCCACCTCAGCTGTCTCTGACAATACATATAATGCTGGACCCTGACAATTCCCTCTTGAATTCCTCTGCAAGAAAGGGAAGGAGGTGCAATTTCTCCTCTCATTTGGGGGTGATAAGCTTACCTACTCTGCTGCCAACTCATAGAAGAAGGGTAGTTGGGGAAGCTGTTTCTGAAAGTGAGTGATAACAGACTGGAGACACAGAAAGGCCTCAGGGCCTTCTCACTCCACCTGGACTGGTGTGTGGTTCATGAAAACATAGTGTCTCTGTTTCTTGCCTCCTGGTGTTTGATCTTTCTGTACTGAGATGAGTAAGCATTGAAGATGGACTGACCAGGCAATTGTAACGATTGGAATGACGCCACCTGCTGGAGACTTACTGTAGGAACACTCTGCCATGAGGAGAAGGCATCTGAGGGCAAGCCATGCGGCTTTTCTTTGGCATCAGGAAGTGATGTTTGCTTGTAGGAGAAAGAGGGGGCGAGGCTGGCTCTCTCATTCTCTTTCGTCTGGACTCTGGTGGAGAGTGGAGCTAAAAATGCACTCTCCCTTTGATAGATAGATGAATCTAGGGCTTTCTCTCTTCACCAAATTCTTATTCTCCTTAATAAATGCTTAAAAGTCTAACTTTTGCTAAAGTTTATAATTTATTGGTGACCACTCATTAGATATTTTAGACTAGCTGGAATGTTAACCCCTTACACAATGACCTCATGAGCAACGAAAGGTTGGAAAAACCACTAGATATCCCAGAACTAGAGTCTACATCAGAGTTTGCCAGAAGTCAAGTTCAGTGGCAAGTCTATACTCTGTGAGGTCCAGCCTGCCAGCATGTGAGATCCTGCCCTCTGAAAGCAAGGGAGTAACTCATCCATTGGCTTTGCCACATACCCAGAAATGAACTGTCATAGAACTATTTACTTTAAATTTGAGACCATGGTCCCTAAGGATCAGAATGGTAGAGGGGAAGAATATGCTATGGTTCAAGGAGGGTAGGTGGGATGCTCTTTCTGTACTTTTGTTCTTTATTTATCTTTTCAATAAAACACTCATTGAATATCCAGTTGATGTTCACTGGCTAGATTATATTGGGGTGCTAATTATTGGCAATTGATTGGGGGGAATTCATTGGAATGAGGACTTGATATGATAGCACTAGAAAACTCAGCTGTCTGTAGGGGTATCCCTAGGACCATAAGGTTGTAGAGAGAGGAAAAATGTAGCCAACCTCACTCTCTGGGAACCTGACCTACTAGTATATGCATGGATTGGGAGAGGAAGTCCAGAGTCTTACCACATGTATAAGGTAAGTACAAAATGGTTGGTAGGCACTAAATTGGGAGATCCAAACTATGGCACTTAAACTTAGCCTTTTTGTAAGCTAGGGGTTCTATGGGACAGAGATAAGGAAGGAATGTGTGTCAGATGTGGGGACAACCTGTACAAAGGCCTGGAGGTAGGAGGTACCAAATCTTCTAAGCAGAAGAGCAAGCAGCCTAGTTAGACTGGAAGGCAGAGCAAACGAAGGGGCAAAGGCAATCAGCCTAGAAAGAGAGGCTGGCATCAGCTTGTAAAGAACTTGAAATGCCAGGCAAGAGTTAGTGCTTTATTCTAGAGACAAGTGAGAAGTCATGATGTAAACCAAGTTGAATCCTTCTTTGACATAAAAAGCTTGCCGTTATTTGAAGACAGGTATTGTACCCCCCCTAAGTCTTGGCTCTTCTAGGCTAAGTCCCTAATTCCTTCAACTGACACACTTGCAAGCTCGGGTTTGGGTATCTCTCACTGAATTGTTTATCCTTATGTAAAGAGAACTCAACATACCACTTTAGAAAGCCAAGCCCTCCACCTCTAAACATAGGAGGGGTGTGTATAAAGTGCTCACTTTGGCCTCAAGTGGACAGAGAAGGCTACATGAAGGGGAATTTGCTTCCCCTCCATATGGAGAGGTGTAGGAGAAAAGGGGAATCCTGTGTGAGTGTCTTAAAACTAGTTGAAGTAAACAGACGTTAACATGAGGTCAAGAATTCATTTGTGGTGGTTGTTCAATCACATCTAACTCTTTGTGACCCCATGGACCACAGCATGTCAGGCCCTTCTATCCTCCACTATCTCTTGAAATCTGTCTGAGTTCATATTCATTGCTGCCATGACACCATCTCTCCATCTCATCCTCTGCTCTCCAATTCTCCTTTTACCTTCAATCTTTCCCAACATCAGGCTCTTTTCTAAAAAGTCTCATCTTCTCATTATGTGGCCAAAGTATTTGAGCTTCAGCTGAAGTATTTGACATTCCAATGAATAGCCTGAATTAACTTCTTGAGTACTGACTGATTTGATCTCCTTGTTTCAAGGGACTCTTCAAAGTCTTGTCCAGCACCGCTATTCAAAAATGTTGATGGATTCCATAGCACTCAGCATTCCTTAGAGTCCAACTCTCACAGCCAACGTTGTTACTGCAAAAATCCTAACTTTGACTACACAGCCCTTTGTGGCCAAGATGATGTCTCTGGTTTTTAGTCTGCTGTCCACATTTGTCAGAGCTTTTCTCCCAAGGATCAAGCATCTTTTGGTTTCATGGCTGCAGTGGCTGTCTACAGTAATCCTTGAGCCCATGAATGTAAAATCTGACACTGACTCCATTCCTTCTCCCTCAGATTGCCCACAAGTGATGGGACCAGTTGCCAAGATCTAAGGTTGGTTTGTTTTTTAATTTTAAGCTTTACACTTTCCTCTTTCACCTTCCTAGAGAAGCTTTCCTCCCTCCTTCTCTCCTCCAGGTTCCCTATTCTGCTGAAGTCACCTCCTGCCAGTCACTCAGGCTCCTGATCCGGGGATTATCTTGGTCCCCTGGCCTTTATCCCCCACATCCTATCAGTTGCCAGATCCTGTGAATTCCCAAAAGCATCCCTCTGCCTTGACTCCACCCCAAGGCAGTTCTTACTGTCTCTTGGCTAGAGTGACGTCATGCTTCTTGATGAGGCTCTTCTTGTAAGTTTCCTGGTCTCTAG
Organism: Dromiciops gliroides; assembly: GCF_019393635.1. Taxonomy (NCBI): domain Eukaryota; kingdom Metazoa; phylum Chordata; class Mammalia; order Microbiotheria; family Microbiotheriidae; genus Dromiciops; species Dromiciops gliroides. The sequence continues at coordinate 753,584,751 of NC_057861.1, forward strand.
TCCATCTGCCTCAGGCACTGGTCTGTCCAAGGCCCCTCCCTCTTGCTCAAGAATACTCACAGGCAGGGCAGCTGGGTGGCACAGTGGATAAAGCACTGGCCCTGGATTCAGGAGGACCTGAGTTCAAATCCGGCCTCAGACACTTAACACTTACTAGCAGTGTGACTCTAGGCAAGTCATTTAACCCCAATTGTCTCACTAAAAAAGAAAGAAAAATAGATAGATAGATAGATAGATAGATAGATAGATAGATAGATAGATAGATAGATAGATAGATAGATAAAAGAATACTCACAGGCCCTAGGATACCTGGCGTGGTATTGTGCCTGACTAGCCTTATTTCCCCTCACTCCCCTTTATCCACTCTCTGTTCCAGACAAACTGGCCTACTGGCTCCACCCTGAAATTGGCATTCCTTCCTGCCTCTGTGTACTTGCCCAGGCCATCCCTTCTGCCTGGAGTACACTCCCTCCTCATTTCAGAACCCTTCCGGCCTTGGCTCAAGGGCGATGGAGCTTCCTCCTCCCCATTTTGTGCCCTCCCCTCCTCAAATAACCTCCTGTTAAGAGAATATTTCTCCAGGCCTAGCTGTTTCCCTCTACTATTCGTAAGCTCCTTGAAATCAAGAAACTGTCCCTTTTTTTCCCATTGAATCCCCAGAGAATTGTGTTGAATCACCATGCTTTGAACTGAGGGAGTTAATTCTTCTTTTGTTTTGATTGCCAATATTAACTTCGGTGTTTTGTTGCTGCTGGTGTCCTTTAGGTTTCTCTTTCTCAAACCAGAAGTGTCTTGGGAGCTTTTTTGGTCCTTGCTGTTGTTTTGAATTGAAAAAGGAAGAGGCCTGGGAGCATCAGGACCCCTGGATCCTGCAGCTGCTGTGACCTTATTCACTCTAAATTGCTTTGTACTTTCATTGAATTTAGCGGCTGAAGCTGTTCTGCTAGCTCACCCTGTCCCTTTCCTTGATATTTCTAGGTTCAGAACAGACCCTCAAACCAGGTCCTCTTCTTGTAATGGATTGGTTTTTTCCATTAAAATGTTTTAATTAATTAAGTAGAGTACAGAAGGTCTTTTCTCCCTATAGTGCATGTGTTTGATTCAGCCGGCTGGAGAGCAGGTTAAACCAGTGCGTCTGCCCCATCTGCTCACCATTCCTGCAGGCCTATAGAAGACCACCTAGGAAAATGTATTTAAGAAAAATTAATTTAGCTCTGTGCTGAAAGAGCTCCCTGGGAGCCAACTGATTGCTGAGCTGCACAGACTTGTTCTTGGCTGGCCAAGTGCCCCTCCCAGCCCTCTAATATATGCTTATGTTTGCCACTGGATCCAGGCAGAGTGCCTGCACTCAGCACTTTCCACTTCTAAATGGTCTCGTCCTTCAGTCATCTCACCAGATGGCATGTGGCCAAGGTGCCATGGTCAGTGGTTTGAGAGATGTGGATGGTAATGGACTTGGAAGCATGAACCATGGCGCCATCATCCATCACAAAGAATGAGCCCAGGCTTTCTGGGTAGCCACAGGGGGAGGCCTGGTTGGAGTGACCCAAGTTCCAGGGTCTATCTTTCTACTCTTGCCACCATAGCCATTCGTCACACGATGACAGAAGCTCCCCAGACCGCCATTCATCAATTGCCACTCCAGTTCTGGTGCTTAACATATACGGTAAGGAGCAAAAAAGATTCCCAACCAGAAAAATCTCCAGACTGCTGGCCTTACTTGGGGCCTCTAAGTTGATATAGAACCATTGATTTTTAGAGCAGGAAGGGGCCTTCAAACCATTTAACCCAAATGACTCCTTTTCTAGATGAGAAGGAACCTGAAGTCCCAAAGAGGTGAGGTGATTTTCCCAGGTCTCAGAGCTGGTTTCCCTTCCTGTCTGTTTTGGAATAGCTTCAACTCATTGGCATCAGTTACCACTTCTGCATAGCATGCTAAAAATGGAGCCAAGGAAAAATGCTGTCTTTTGTTGTCACTTCCCGGGCACTCAAAGATGCCCCTTTGGAGACTTTGTGATTTCTATCGGGAGAGAGGAATCTGCCACCTTCCCCTACCTTGCTGACTCTATAAATCCTGCCAATACCTTATCATGAAATTCAAATTCCACTTGTTCTGTGAAGCCTTCTCTGGCTACTCCAGGCCAAAGTGACACCCCCTTCCCAGAGCCACTTATCAACTGCAGCATTTATTGGGCCTCCAGATACCTCCTTGTATCTTTTCATATACGCAGGTCATCCCTACAATAACCATATTTTCTAAACCCCATATTAGGGCCATCGATTTAACAAAGGATTTCTTTCTGATTCCTGTTCCTCAAATGGGGATGATTGCATACATATTTACATTCACACACCGGATGCAATGTTCATGGGCTTGCTAACTAGAAATTTGGTGGCCAGTTGTGGCCACTGCTGTCCCATTCTTTCCATGGCAGTCATGCTTCATGCACTATATGACTGTGTTCTACACACATGATCAGAGGGCAAGAAGGACTGACTTTGGAATTTCATTGGTATAGAGAATTCCTTCATGAGAAAACTCCTTCTCTCAATACAGGTAAGCATATTTTCTGCAATTCAGAACCTTACAGATGCCTTCAGGCCACCCGCTTATTTTACAAAGGAGGAAACTGAGGACAAGAGAGGTTAGGTGACTCACCTAAGGTCACATGGGTAGTAAGTAACACAATTGGGATGCCAAACCAATTTCTCTGGCACTAAACCCCAGGTGCTTTCCTCTATCCCAGGCTGTTTTTCTCTAATAGTAAGAATTTTAGGTCAGAGAAAGAAATCTATTTTTAAGCAGCCAGACAATTCCTTGAGGAATTGGACCTAGAGTCAGATAATATATCTGCATAAGAAAATTAGTCAGCAAATATTTGTTCAATATCTACTAGATGCAAGGTCCTGTCATAGTCTTCCTGAGACATACAAGGAAGTATGAAACACAGCCCTGACCCTCAAGGAGTTTACAATCTAATTACTATTAATTACCACTGGGTTTTCCAATATAGACCAATTCCAAATATTCTGTGCAGTTGTTCCAGAAATCATTGAAATGTCCCATAAATTCTGAGATCTTAGTCAATCATAACTGAAGTAATAAAGAAAGCAAACATTACAATTAAAATGTTGTATAAGGTAGAAAATCATATTCTGAAGGAAATATGATGACTCAGGAAAATGTCCACATACCAGCCTGTGTTATTCATGGCCATTGGCCAAACATCTTGGCTACTTAATTGGGAAGGTCCTTTAACCTCTCTGGCCTCAGTTTCCTCCTCTGTAAAATGAGAAGGTTGGATTGGATAACTTCTAAGGTCAACTTCAAGGTCTGTGAACAAGTTACAGCCAGGGTACAAAAGCTGAATTGTGGAGGTTACAGTTCTAACACAGGAAGGAGTCGTTCTCAAGATCTCTCCCCCTGGCACATTGGCATTAGTTCTGTGGCTTGATACCTTAATCCCTGAGAGATCTGAGGCAGGCAAATGGGACAGAGGGGCAGCTAGTTAGAGTAGAAAGACTGTTTCTGACTTAGAAAACCTGGGCTCCGGTTTCAGTTCTTCCACTCACTGCTTTGGTGACCTCAGACAAGTCCCAATCTCTCTGAACCTCAGTTTCCTCATTTCTACAAGGTGCAGAATAAAACAGAGCTGTTTGAGGAAGAAGGAATGAGATGTCACTTGAAAAACATCTTGCAACTATAAAGCACTAAAGAAACACCAACCATGGCAATAAAGCACACTTTCCTCATCTTGGTCAATTTATCATTAAACATTGGGCCAAGAGGAGAATGCCGTAGCCACCTGAAGTCAAACTTCAACTCAGACAGGTCTGGGGGCAGGACAGAGGTCTACCTGCAGACCTCAGCTAGCCTCAGCCACCTGGGACAGCTAAGTTCAAAAGCCACCTGGCTCTTTCGTGCCCCAGATGGGGCTCCTGGTGCAACTAGCTAGCTAAGAATCCAAGAGTCATAGAGCTGCAGCCTGTCAATTCTTTTCTCCATAAAAGGTCAGCTGGCTCTCAGACTCAAGGTGAATATCAAGCATTCCCTGCAAGAAGCTTGTTTCACTCTTTGGTAAAGATAAAAACCACAAGCTATTCTGCTCCCCTCCCCACTCCCCCTCCACACCCTTTAAATGGCGAATGAAATTTGGTTTGGTTTTTGTTCTAGGTCTCCAGTTTCTCTCATTGGGAAATGCTGTTCAGAACAGAGGGACAAGGTGATGTACTTTCTCTCAGGGGGAAAATGTTACTTGAATGAACCTAAATCCTTGTAAAGTAAAGCAAAGCATTCACTGTCAACATGAGTTTAGATTCGTGTGTGTGTGTGTGTGTGTGTGTGTGTATGTGTATGAAGCAATCACAAACATCTTGGTGCCAGGGAAGGATGTGTTTCCCAGGTCTGGAATGACTATCAATAAATCTCTTTGTTGTGTTTTATAAAAGAATGTACCTGAGTCTCTAGGGACTCTCTGACAAAAGACATTTAGGCATTTTCCCTAAGCACTGTCCCAATAGGAAGAGAAGTTCTGTTGCTTGATACCTTGATAAATTATTTTCCTACCAAAGTTTCATATTTCATTCAAATAGTTTAAATACAGGTATATATGGAAAAGACTGACAACCTGAGTATTGTAATGGTTTTCTGTAACGGTAATTGTATTGCCATTACCGTTTTCCAAACCCTAGCACAGCTTGGCTGAAAAGCAGAAAAATGCAAAGTTTGAAACTACCTAATGCACTCAGGTGTTTGACAACTGAAGAATCAAAGCTCACCAGGGTAAAGCAAAAATAGAAACACACACACACACACACACACACACACACACATACCACACAAGCACACAAAAACATGCACATGTGCAGACAGCCCTTTTTCTATGAAAATTCCCATTTTAGGTCAACGATATTTGCTGTATACCACATTAGAATGCATTTCAACAAATCAAAAAGTTCTAAATGGCCTCACCATAATATCTTAAAACGACACGAGATAGCTTGCAAAGGACCCCATTGTTAATGTTTTCTTGCCTTTCCCCTAAGCGCTGTACAAATATGCCTGCATTAAAACAATTTGAGAAAATTAGCAAAGACATCCCCATGACTCCAAGGCTGAGTGAATGTTAATTCAGTTGTCAGAGCAGAACATCATCTTGGAGCTCAGCTTTCACACTAAGTGCAGCAGTTTATAGCCACTGGAAATTTTAATATAAAAATGAACCCTGTTGTATTTCTTAGATAGTTGGTTATAGAATGGGAGTCTTTCTTGTGTAAAATCATAATTTGGTTTATGGAATAATAGAAGTAGTTTTTTTCTATAGAAGTAGGCTCATTCTATAAGCAGTTTTAGCTAGAAAGATGATGTGCTATTATGATACATTTTAACAATTGAATCCTTTGGTTAGATTTTTTAAAAACAAGTACTTTTAGAAGTACCGGGAAAACACAATTGCTACTAAAAGAACATGAACATATCAGTAATGTTAACATTAATAACATATTAACAGAATAGCATTAATAACAGTAACAAAATGTGGCCCTACTCCATACAGAGCTGAATCTTAATGTTACCTTTTTCTACCCTTGGGTTCAGTATTTTCCAGCAACATCCTTTGGGTTGTAAATGCTCACCATTATCCAAGGTCAGTCTTTAAAGGTGCTTCTTTAAAGAGTTGCCACCCACCCTCATATATATCCAAAATGAAATGGCGCAGGCCATGCGAGAGAGACATCAGATATTGGCTATTGGGTTCCCTGTCTGTACCAGATCATTGTTTCGAGGAGAGAGTCTATCAATTTTTAATCCTTCTAGAGTTCTTGAGCGACGTAAAGAGGGTTGCCATTGACCTAGATCAACCCCTTGTCTCATAGGAGCAGGAATCATTTTATTGCCCATGAGAAAGATGTTATTCAGTTATCTTTGAGTTTAATGGTTATTGAGTTACAATGTGTAATTTATTCCCTTCACTTCAGATAATGAATATTGAGATTCTGTCCCGAGGACTAGAAGAGTGACTATTGCTTAAATTCAGGGCCATGGTCAAAGTGAATAAATGTTTCTTGTTCATATTGCAATAGTTATCTTTAGTAAATTATACCATTTCAATCATTCACAGTTTTCTTTTACTGTTTCCTGCTCAACGTTCATTCCTACCTCATAATTGAGCAGGAAAAGATAGAATCTTCTCATATGAATTCATTCAAGTTTTCCAAGATGCAGTTTAAAAACCCCTACTTCTATTATTCCATGAATCAATGATGATTTTACACAAGAAAGACTGCCTTCCTATAAGCAGCATCCTGGCTTGTGGATTGTCTTGTCCAACCCAATCTCAATTCAGTGAACATCTGAGTACTCTCTTGCCTTCAGCCAGCACCTCTACCCCAATGGTATTAGAGGCTGGCTATGGAATCATAGAACTGGAGAGCTGGGTGGGACCCCAGGGGCCAGCTAGTCCAGGTCCCTCATGGGGTAGATGAGGAAAATGAGCCCCCTGGAGGGGAAGTGACTTGTCCAACATTGCACAGCTATTCAATGGAATTACTGGGACTTGAGTCCAGATCTTCTGACCCCACGCTGAAGTATATTCTTTATAATTAACCAATCAACGAGCATGTATTGAGTGCCTATTATGTATCAGGTCACTATGCTAGGTGCTGGAAGTACACAAAATGAGACAAATCCTGTTCTCAATGAGCTTCCATTCTAATGGGGGAGCCTATAAGCACATATACAAATATATGTAGCATAGAGGGCAGCTAGGTGGCCCAGTGGATGGAGCACCGGCCCTGGATTCAGGGGGACCTGAGTTCAAATCTGGCCTCAGACACTTTACACTAGCTGTGTGACCCTGGGCAAGTCACTTAACCCTCATTGCCCCACCCCACCCCCCCAAAAACCCAAATTTATGTAGCATGAATGTACAATTGTACAATTAATCAATGGAGAGAGAGACAGACAGAGTCATGAAGTACAAGGTATTTTGGAAAGGGAGGGCACAAGTAGCTTGGATCAGGAAAGGCTTCACAGGGAGAAAGAGACTCAGACAGAAAGGAGGAGGGAGTAGATTCCAGGCATGGATTATGGCCAGTAAGAAGGCATGGAGGGGTGGAGCCAAGATGGCGGAGGAAAGGCAGTGAGCTCCTGAATTCATGACACAATCGCTCCAAAAAACATCCAAATAATGCCATAGGAAAATGCCCGGAGCAGCAAAACTCACAGAAGAATGTGCTGAAATCATCTTCTAACCAAAAAAGGCTTGGAAGGTCAGAAGGAGGGAGCTGCTGTGCGGATACAGGAGTTGAGCCCAACCCCACAGTCACCCAGACACAGATCCAGTCTCAGGATGTCCTCACCAGAGAAGCAGACCCCCAGAGCCTCTGAATCAGCTGAAGCAACAGTGTCATCTGGAACTAAGCTCACAGTCTGGTGAGTAGGCTGAGCCCTGGGCAGGGGAGAGACGATAGGGGTCCATGCTGGTGCTAAGGCAGAACTTGGATTTTACACCCCTACTGAGAACCAGGTGGTAGGCTCAATTAGAAATGGCCCAGGTGGGGGAGGGGCACAGGCTCCTTGGAGCTAACAACCACAACAAACAAAGCTGGTTGATTAGTAAGTTAGTCTGGGGTCATCTAAGGACCAGGCAACAGGCCAGGGGAGTGAAGAACCTGATTCTCCTTAAATCATACCACCTGGGACTTCTTAAGCTTGGGATACTGCAGCCTGGAAACAGTGCCCCACTTTAAGGAGCTAAAAGTCTAGTAAAAGAAAGGCAAGATGAGCCAACAGAGAAAGGTGAAGACCACAGAGTTTCTTCAGTAACAAGGAAGACCAAGGGGCACCCTCAGAGGAAGATGTCAACATCAGGGCCGCTATATCTAAAGCTTCCAAGAAAAATATGAATTGGTCTCAGGCCATAGAGGTGCTCAAAAAGGACTTTGAAGATAAAATTAGAGAGGTAGAGGAAAAAGTGGAAAGAGAAATGAGGGTGATGCAGGAAAGACATGAGAAAAAAGTCAACAGCTTGAAAAGTCAAATGGAAAAGGAGATACAAAAGCTCTCTGATGAAAATAATTGCCTAAGAATTAGGATTGAACAAATGGAAGCCAGTGACTTTATGAGAAACCAAGACACAATAAAGCAAATCCAAATGAATAAAAAAAATAGAGGGCAATGTGAAATATCTTCTGGGAAAAACTGCTGACCTGGAAAATAGGTCCAGGAGAGATAATTTGAAAATGATTGGTCTATGTGAAAACCATGATCAAGGACAGAGCTTAGACACCATCTTCCAAGATATTCTCAGGGAAAATTGCCCTGAAATTCTAGAAGAAGAAGCTAAAATAGAAATTGAAAGAATCCACCGATCACCTCCAGAAAGAGATCCCCAAAAGAAAACTCCTAGGAATATTATAGCCAAATTCCAGAGCTCTCAGGTCAAGGAGAAAATATTGCAAGCTGCCAAAAAGAAAGAATTCAAGTACTGTGAAGCCCCAGTCAGGATAGCACAAGATCTAGCAGCTTCTACATTAAAGGACCAGAGGGCATGGAATATGATATTCCAAAGGGCAAAGGAAATGGGATTACAACCAAGAATCACCTACCCAGCAAAACTCATCATTATCTTTCAGAGGAAAAAATGAGACTTTAATGAAAAAGAAGACTTTCAGATATTTGTGATGAAAAGACCTGAACTGAATGGCAAATTTGACTTTCAAATACAAGACCCTAGAGAACCATTAAAAAAAAAAATTGGAGCTGAGGGACATACCTGGGGTCATACAGTGGGCAACTGTCTTGTGTCTGAAGCCAGGTTTTGTCTGGGATCCCCCTGCGTCCAAGGGTGATGATTTGTCCACTGTGTCACTTAGCTAGATAATAATATCTTTAGAGTTAAATTGAGGGGTGAAGGGAATTCATTGAGGGAGGGGGAAGGGCAGAAGCGGAAATCCTACATGAAAGTAACAGGAAAAGGCTTATGGAGTGGGGAAAGAGATGGAAGAGGATCAGGGCAGTAAATGAATTTTACACTCATTAGAAAAGGCTCAAAGATCTTAAACTCATCAGAGCTGCCTCAAGGAGGGACTAATAGACACACCCAACTGGGTGGAGTAATCTATTTAATCTGGGCAGTAAAGGAGCCTAACGCTCATTAAAATTGGCTCAAAGACCTCAATCTCATTAGAATTGGCTCAAGGAGGGACTAGTGTATGCACTCAATTGGGTAGAGTAATCTCTATAACCCTGCAGGAAAATAGGAGGGGAAGGGGATAAAGAGAGAGGGGCAAAAGAAGGAAGGGCAGAGTGGGGAAGGGGACACACAGAAGCAAATCCCTTTTGAAGAGTGATAGGATGAAAGAAGATGGATAATAGAATAAATATCATGGGAAAGGGAATAGGATGGAAGGGAAACAGTTAACAATAGTAATCATGAAAAAGAGAAAAGGGGGGGAAATTGTACAAAAAATATTTATAGCAACTCTTGGTGGAGGCTAAGTATTGAGAATCAAGGGAATGTCCATCAATTGAGGAATGATGGAAAAAGCTGTGTTATATGATTGTAGTGGAATGGACTTGTGCTACAGGAAATGACAAACAGGATGATGCCCGGAAAAACCTGGAAAGACTAATGAACATTGATGTATGGTGAAGTGAGCAGAGCTAAGAGGACATTGTGCGTAGTGACAGCAGTATTGTTCAATGAGCAATTGTGAATGACTTAGCTACTCTCAGCAGTGCAATGATCCAGGACAATCCTGAGGAACTAATGAGGAAGCATACTATGTACTGCTATAGAAAGAACTGATAAAAAAACACTTGTGGATTGTACATTTTTACCCTGATTGCGATCTTGTGGAGGGGGGAGGAAAGGAAGGGAGGGAGGGAGGGAGAAAAATTTGGAACTCGAAATTTTATGAAAATGAATGTTGAAAACTACCCTTACATGTAAATGGAAAATAAAATAAATGTTTGTTGAGGAAAAAAAAAAGGCACGGAGGTGGAAAATGAAATGTCATTTGTGAATAACAGAGAAGCCATTTGGGATGGATTGCAGATTGTGGGAGGGGGAGCATTGTCTAATGATATTGGTGACAGGCTGGGACCAGACTTTGTAGGGCTTTAAAAGCTAAATCTTGTCCCAATTCTGGTTTGTATAAAATCCGAGTGTGGCCTCTTTTTACTTAATCAGGGACAGAATGAAATTGAACCATGGGTGAAGCAGCGGCCAATAGCCTCTTCATCTCTGAGGCAGCAGCTAAAAGCAAGAGCCACAGAATCATGGAAGCTCAGTGTGGAAAGTGGCATTCAAGGTTAACTAATCAGACCTCTACTGAGACAGAAATTTCCTCTACAGCATCATAGGATCAAGGATGTAGAGGGAAGGAACCTTACAGGTTCTCGGGCCCAATCCCCTCACTGTAATGACAAAAATGAAGCCCAGAAAGAGGAAGCAACCTGCTAAGGGTCACACAACGAGCACCTATCTAAGATGGAATTTGAAACCAGGTCTTCCTGACAGAGAAGCAGGCCCTTTCTCCAGGATGCTAGCCTGACAAGTGCCCATCCAATCTCTGTTGATTGGGAGCCATTTGTCCCAAGGGAGCCCATCAGATCTTCTGGATGATCAAGTTGTTAGAAAGTTTTTCCTCACGGTGACCTGAAAGCTACCTCTCTGGAACATGTCCCCATTTCTGCCTTCATTTACCAGGGCCCCACAGGCCAAGTCTCATTGCACAGACAGATTGCCTCAGACACACCAGCTCAGGTCCACCCTCCTTTTCTCCAGGTGAAAATTCCAAGTTTTCCAAGGGTTCCCTTATGGTGGAGTCCACTGTCTTCATGCCATCCTCTCTTGTCCTCTTTTGGATAAAATCTAACTTGTGAACATCCTTCTCAAATGTGGAACCCAGACCAGAAAGCACTTTTCCCTTCCACATCCTGACTTTCCCCATCAGAGTTTCCACATATCACAGGTAAACATAACAAATTAAATGGGAATTCTGAGGGAGTTTTGTGGAAGCCACAGATGACATACAAAGGCCAGCAGATGCCACAGCAAAAGTTTAGCAACCCAGTAATGCATCAAATATGTGTGTAGCATTATATAGTACCAACACAAATGTCACAATGAAGTACTGTAAACACTCCATTAAAAAAAAAAAAAGGAAAAAATTTGGACTTCTTTTCTGGTACCAGAGGAGGGCCAAAAAAAAAATTGATGTAGATTTTCCAGATCGTGGGGGGGGGGGGAGGGAGGGGGTGACAACCTTAACCCCCTGTGAAGTGGAAGGGATAACTATGCCCAGATGTAATCCAGCCTGCCCGAAGTTCAAAGCACTATCACCAACCATATTTTATGAAAAGCTCCAGTGGAAACTCCCTCCACCATTGTGGATGAACAGTGCCTGGCACCTTGAAGGGCCTCTGTAAATATCTGCTAATTGGCTGATTGAGCCCTAAAATGGCAACTTGTCTATAACCAATGGGCTTACAGAGCTTCCTGGGGCACTGACAAGTTACTGACTTGCCTATGGTCACAAAGCTGGAATGGGTCAGGGGCAGAACTTGAATTCAGGTCCTCCCCATTTGGAGGCCATCCTTTTATCACATGATCCACCTGCTGCCTTTGTGGGCCCAGGTACCTGCTAATTTCTGTGCTGTATCAGTTATTCATTTAATCACATATTTGGCGGGGTTCTTGCTTTTTTTCCTGTTACTTCTGATATTTTCATGATGTCATTCTTCTGGTGTTCTCCCTTCATTTTTTAAACTGTATTTGCACTCTTCTTTTACTTGTTGCTTGCCCTTTTTTGGGAGGTTCAATGTTCTAGTGAGGTTCCATTTCTATTAACTTGGGGTCTTTTTCTGAGGCACTATGCTGCCCTGCCACTTCTCATTCTGCCTTCTCCTGCATGTCCCCTTCAGAGCTTACTTTGCATCATAGTGATTTGTGTTATCTTGAGCCAGCCTGGCCATCAGCTCTCTGAGATGGGGTGGGGAGGGCTATCAATAAGCTCAATACTTGCTCATTTGTTGTTGTTTGGGGGGGGGGGTTGTTTTTAGTGAGGCAATTGGGGGTTAAGTGACTTGCCCAGGGTCACACAGCTAGTAAGTGTCAAGTGTCTGAGGCCAAATTTGAACTCAGGTCCTCCTGACTCCAGGGCCAGTGCTCTACCCATTGCGCCACCTAGCTGCCCCAGTACTTGTTCATTTGAAAAAAAAAAGATTAAGTTAGTAGCTAGAGCCCTACTTGGAAACATAAAGACAAGCTAGATGATTTCTAAATGCCCTTCTAGCCCTGTATTCTTGAAATTTTGTTTAATTCAATTAGTACGAAAAGATCCATCCAAGTCAGAAAAAAATGTGTGCTCAATGGAAAAGTATGGTGCTGCTGGGCATCACAATAACAGTAACAACAACTAACATTCATATAGTACTCAAAGGCTTGCAAAGTACCTGACGTGTATTTTGGCAATGCTGTGCCTCACAACAACTCTGTTGGAGGGAGAGGCTAGTCTCCATTTTAGGGACAAGGAATCTGAGGCTGGGAGGTTGAGTGACTTGTCCAGGGTAACCTAGTAAGAGTCTGAAGCAAGATTCAAACCAAGTTGTTCCTGACTTCGTCCAATATTCTCTAGATTCTATTCACTGGCTACTTATTTGTCTCATCTGACCAAAATGGTTTTTTCCTACCAAAACTCATATATGTATATGTGTGTGTACACACCAATGCCAAAGGGAGTACTTTACACATATTAAGTGGTTTGGGATGAGCCATATATGATGAAATGGAAGGCATACTCATTGACCTAAGTATGTCTCTAGAGAAGTCAAGGACTGTTGAGTCTAAAATGAATTTCCTATTAAGTCTGGAACATTTTAGATGTCAATCAAGCTACAGTATTAAAAAAAAAAAAAAGGAAAGGAGTCTCAGTGATGGAATCATTGCCTGGGAGTAATGAGTTTCTCACTTGGTGCTAATGTAATTTAAGGGGGCAGCACACAGTGTGGAGGAAGGGCAAGGGTCTGTCTGGGAGCCAGAGTGCCAGTGTCTGCACGTGAACATTGTGTGACCTTGAGTAAATGAATTCCTCTCAGTAGGCCTTTATTTGGTGTCTACAGTATCAGACTATGGTGCTAGGGGCCAGGACACTAAGATGACAGGTCACAACATCTTTTCCCTAAAAAGCTCATGATTTGGCAGCAAGGATAGGGTCCATATACAAAGAACTGAAAGGTAGACCCTAACAAGTGCGTTATTTAGATCCAATGGAAACATGAGGTTTTCAAGGACGGAGAGATTGACTCAGCTTCCTGTAGAAAGTGGCTTTTGATTTAGACCTTGAAAGAAGGAAATGACATCCAAAGATGGAGATAGGCAGGAAGTCCATGCCAGGTACAAGGTCCCATGTGGGAAGGTGGAAGAAGACAGGATGAGATGAAGAAATGGTGAGCAGCCTCAATGGCCTGGAATACAGACTGTCTTGAGGGAGTACTAAGAAACGAAAGGGAGACCAGAGCTAGAATGGAGAGGATCTTGAACTCCAGGTATTCGATTCTCTCGGCAATGGAGAGCGCCTGGCAGTTTTTAGGAATCAGTAGGGAAATAAAGAATGGGTTAGAGATGGAGCAGCAATCAGATTAGGGGGCTCTTACAGCAGGATCAGGGAGAGGCAAAAGTAATGGTAGTTGGAACAGGGAGAGAGCTGGAGTCATGATCCCCCTGGATGTTGTAGAAAGCAAGGAGAACCAATCTTCTAAGTAAACATTGTGTTACTGGAAATAATCCTGGAAATGGGACTTGGAGTCTGAGGCCCTGGGTTCAAGTTCCTGCTCACCCACTATGTAACACTGAGAAAGCCTCTTCACCTCTCTGGGTCTCAATTTCCCTCCCTAGAAAGTGATGGAGTGGGGGCAGCTAGGTGGCGCAGTGGATAAAGCACTGGCCCTGGATTCAGGAGGACCTGAGTTCAAATCCAGCCTCAGACACTTGACACTTAACTAGCTGTGTGACCTTGGGCAAGTCACTTAACCCTCATTGCCCCACCAAAAACAAAACAAAACACACAAAAAGTGATGGGGTTAGAGTAAAAACTCCATTCCAGCCCTAAACATATGATTCTCTGATCTTAAAATTGCTCTCATAAACAGAAATAGGGAAGATGGGAGGAGGAGTAATCATCAGGGTAAAAGGCTGAGTTTGTCATGCTACTTGTGGAGGAGAAAAGTTCTCGCATTTTCTAGGAATGGGGAGTGCTCTTCAAGAGAACCTCACTGAAAAACTTTCAAAACAGAGAAGATTAAGAATTCAATATGAAAGTTACAGTGCTGAATACGTGCCAAACATTGCTTGTAGACAGGGTTGTACCAAAGTGAAGTAAATTGTCTGTCCCCATGAACATGCTGTACCAACCCTCCTTCAAAACCAAGGGGTCCTGAGAATAACTACCCCTAAGATTAAGGTACTATGGTTCCACATCCAATCAAAGCCATAAATCAGAAGCCCCCACTCATGTGTTTACTTTTTCTCTAGTCAGCCAGAGGACACAATTAATTCAAAAATAAAGGCATTTCATCAAATAACAGAAAATTCACAATAGGAGATTCCACCCCTCCCACCAGAAACATAGGGCATACTCCCCCAAATGTATACCTGAACAGAGATAGAGCATGCATGGGGTATGAAAGGCACACATGTGAGGAAGATGTATGGTCAGAGGACACATAGTAAGATACAACTGATACCTCTGATGCTGCTGCAGGACCTCCAATGTCTTCTAGTGATGTCATCTACCTACTTCTCCCCCCCCCCTCCCCACCCCCATGCATGTGGCATCTCTGATGAACACCTTACCTTTGGCCCCCACTGGTGGTGTAGTGATTGCTGTCATTACATGGACATTAGTCTCTGCTACTTAATAAAGGCTTATTACCCACCTACTAGCTTCTAGGCTCTACTCTTCAGGGTCAACCAAGCTATCTGAGTTTCAGTCAGCTAGTGTCTGGTAGCTGGAGCTTCCTCCTGATAAAGGCAGGCTGGCAGGAATTCCAGGCAGAGTGGCCCCAGGATAAGATTCAGTCTTTTAAACCCCTCAATTTTTTACAATAAAAAACCTGTTTCTCTACAAATTATAGACAATTTCCTGGTATTATTTTAACATTTGTAAATATAGCACTATTCTAGGTATGAAGCTATCTACCTAAGACATCTATGCATAAGGGACATCTGGAGATTACAGGACATCCTAAGGAGATTTTGTAGAATATTAGCACTAAAAGGAACCCAAGGAAATTTAGTCCAGCCCTCTCACTTTACCGATGAAGAAACTGAGGTTTGGAGATTGCAGTGGGTTGGCCAAGGTCACACAGATAATTAAGGAAGAGAACACGGCTTCCTAGCATGCAGCAGGATAAGATAATGTACATAATGGATATGGGGGGAGGTGGGGAGGTAGCACTGCAGCATTGCACCATGGGATTCCAAAAGAGGGAACTTCTTATCTGTAGCAGACAAGATGTCAGACTTGGAATCAGGAAGACCAGGGTTCCATTCCTGCTTCCTATAACATATGGTTTCTATGATCCCAGTCACCTCCCTTAACCTCTCCTTGGCTCAGATAACTCCCTAGGACTTGTCACAAATGCTTCTGTAGGCCAAAGGTCATATTTTGGGGTGGAGGCACATTTAGGTGTCTGCATGAGTCAAGATCGTTTACTCAAGTATTCCCAGTGTATCCAAGGACAGACATATTTGTAAATTTCAATGAGGAATTGTACAATAGCAATTAGACAGGTTTGGGTGCAGGTCTTCACCCTTTCTCATTTGAAGCAATTCCCTACTGAAAATGTAAATAACATTATTAATAAGTTCTGTGTTCTTCACTCTTCCAGATCTGCTTAAGCAGCTTAAACAGGCGGAAAATAAAGAGACCACTTTAATTATTTCAGAAAGATTGTGTGGGAGAACAACTAAATTTAGTAAAAAGAGAAAGAAGACCAAGGATCCCATAGATGTATATAAAGTGATTGACTTAGTTATTATCAAGAAAGAGTAGGATAGGAAGAGGAGCTGTTTAGAAGTGGCAGGTCATAATTATTTAATTCTTCTATTGAATATTTATGCTTTCTTGGAGAGCTTGCCCCAACGGCATCGCAAAATAACCACCAATGACTATAGCTTTTCAGAGAGGAAGTACATAGATCAAAACCTTGAAAACAGGATGACATTGAGGGAAAAAAAGACCCCAGAGAGGATCAGTCAGTTTGTCTGCAGAGTGAAATGAATAACTGAGGCAATTATCTGGATATCTCAGCCTCCAACTACAACTACAGTTATGCCTGAAACACAGCATGCCCAGAACACACTGAAATGGTTCTGTTTGGATTCTTGTTTAGATGTGGACCACTTCAGTGCCATGTTTTACCATGCCCCAACTCATTCATCAGAAAAATCTCAAATCCCACCTTTGGTAAGAGGCAACTTAATGGTGCAGTGGGTAGGGAGCTGGCCCTGGAAGACCTGAGTTCAAATCTGCCCTCAGACTCTTACTGCCTGTGTGACCAACCCTGGGCAAAATATTCAGTCTCAGTTTCCTCATCTGTAAAATGGGGGTCAGAATAATATCGCCTGCTTTCCTGGGTTGTTGTGAGAATAAAATGAAATTAATATTTCACTCACTCTCTCCTTCTCTCTCCCTCTCTCTCCCCCCCCTTCCTTCCCCACCACTCACCACTCACCACTAGCTATTATTATTTCCAGGTCCTTGCCCCCTCAATGATTTCCTTCTGAGATTCCCTTCTAATTATCCTTTACGTAACAATAGTTTATACACAGTTATTTGCATGTTGTCTTTATCATCAGACTGTCAGCTCCTTGAGGGTGGGGACTGGGCTTTAGCCTTTCTTTGTATCTGAAGTGCTTGGCACCATACCTGCAACATAATGTTGTCTGTCCTTCATTTGCAAAAAGCACCAATGACATCACAGAGTGATGTCTTGACTCAGGAGTGAATTGGATTTAAGTGAGGCAGTTGCACAAAGTCATCAGCCTCCCTCTCTCTTCCAGAGTCACTGAACTCCAGAAGCAAGATCCAAGTCAAGACAACTGGCAATGGCCCAGGATGCAGTGGCTGACCTCACTGTCCTCAGTGGCTGACCAAGCTCTAAGTGCTTCATAGCACCTGCTTCAGCCACCTGAAGGTCATTGGAACAAGTTGTTCTCATCTGCCCATTCCACAGGAGGATGCCTTCATGTGCTTGGGGTAAAGACCTCCCTAACTCACTGAAGGGTTTGAAGCCCTTCAATTCCCCTCAAGCTGCTTTAATCCATCTGCCAGGACAGTTTTACTGGAGTGTGGCCACTGCACATGCTTTTTGGACCCCCAGGTGAAAGTTGAAATAATAAGCACTTAATAAAAGTTTGTTGACTGCCCGATCTAAAAGATCAGAATGAATTTACTTGAAGAGGATCAACCTAACACCCAAGCCCTTACCTCCAACTCTGGGGTAAGGAAGCAGTTGTCCCCAAATGCAGGTCACCAAATAAGGGCCTTGAACCTTCCCATGGATATCTTAGGGCCTTAGAACCAGGGGAATGAAGGCTTGGTTTGGGAGAGGCAAGAGGACATGAAGAAGTACACAAGACTTCCCCAGAGGCCATACAGCAGTGAGTGCACTGGACAGAAAATCACAGCTGAGATTCTGTCTGTACTGGGCTTGGCACAGTAGTCGGAACAAAGGAACCACTTCAGAAATGATTATTCCCTCACTCCCTGGCCAGTAAAGCAAGGACCCTGAAGGACTCACCCAGTCAGGCTAAGGTTTTATCTACAACCCACCCTATGAGACCATCACCACCCAGTTCTTCAATGCCATTAGGTTTCTCAATTGAAGTTCTCTGACTCTGTGGGACCCTTATAAGGCAGGTGGTCACCTTGGTGACTTCAACTGGCAAGTCGTGGCTATGGCAACTGTGCTAGTGCTATTTCTACAGGTGTCAAGGAAACCCTTTTTCCTGCGAGACCTCTTTAGCCTCCAAACAGTAAATCGCAAAAGGCCGGCGTTTTTGCTCAGAAGTCCAGAGTGTGATCCAGCTATTGACAAGTCTCCTCAGTCCCTCATTTGGCTTCTTTTTCTTCCCTCTAATCAATAAACCCAATGGCTCCCTATTACCTGCAGGATCAAATACAAAATCCTCTGGCATTCAGATCCCCAACCCCCCAGCCCCATTTCAATCTTCTTACACACACACACACACACACACACACACACACACACACACACACACTCACTCACACTGATCCAGTGATGCTGGCCTCTTTGCTATTTCTAAAACAAGATGCTCCATCCTCTATACCTCCAATGTGTATGTGACTGAGAGCCCATAGGCAATACAACTAATGAGTGTTGAGCTTGGAGTCCCAGACCCTGAGTTTGAATCCTGACTCAAGCACTTACCAGCTATGTAAAATGGAGGTTATGGGGGTGTCAGACTCTGAAGTGCCTCCCAGCTGGGAATGGACAAGCAGACAAGAAATCTGTCTTCCTCAGTGACACAGAATCAATCAGTCAATGAGTATCTAAGAAATGCAGGGAGGATGAGGAGTCTCATCCATGGCTAAAGTTGCTGATGCTTCTTCCAGGCTCTTCACTCAAATTCACTTCAACCAGCATTTGTGGTACAGGTGAGAGAGGCCAGCCTTAGAGTCAGGTCCACCTCATACAAATTCAGCCTCAGACACCAACCATGCTGGTAGGAGAGGCAAGCAAGTCACTTAACCTCAGTTTCCTCAGCTATAAAATGAAGGCTTGGGCTCAAGGCTCTCAAAGATGCCTTCCTCATCTGTAAAATGGAAACAATAGCCCCTATAGGCTTTTGTGAAGAGCTAATCAGATCATCCTTTGGCCCTTTGGCACTGTAGAAATGCCATATGTCCTATATAATCTCCATCTTTGGGGATAAGAACTGGATCTCTCATTTCCCTTTGTGTGGGGAGCTCACTGATGAGAAAACTCGCTATATCCATGCAGGTGGGCATCAGCTTGGCCATTTCATCTGAGAAAATTGGCCCAGAATGCTGACAGGCTCAGTAACTAATCTCAGATCCTAGACCTAGAGCCCTTGAGTCTGACCCCCTCAACCGATGGAAGAGGAAACTGAGCTCTGGATCTAGGGCTCTATCCACTATACCACACTGCCTCTCATGCCATTATTATATCATTACTCATTACTGTTATTGCTCATTATTATATCATCTTTATTATTGATGCCAATTAATATTGTTGTTGTGTTAATATTTATATTGATTAACCATATCATTGTGTAACAGTATGTCGATAAATAATATCATTTCCTCATCTATAAAATGAGGATAATAAAAAGCACCTTCCTCACAGGGTTATCGAGATAATATGGGTAATATACTTTGCAAACCTTGAAATACTTATACAAAATTAGTTACTGATAGACTGTAAATATGGTTATATATAGCTACTGTGTCATTATTACTACTAAAACATGAATAATATTCATGTAAGATAATAAAAATAGTATGATTTGTAGTTCAGGCACTTCATTTCTTGGAAGAGATACTGCAGCAGTTTGCTGCAGTTTGCTCCTTCTCCACTTCATTTTACAGATGAGGAAACAGGCAAACAGGATGATGTCACTTGCCCAGGATCACACAGCTGGCGAGTGTCTGAGGCAGAATTTGAACTCACAACAAGCGAGTGTTCCTGCCTCCAGGCCCGTGCAATGAGCGCTATGGCGCCACCTAGCGGCTCAGGAACAAGTTATAGCCAGGATATTGTCATTCCTATTGTTCTTGTCGGCCCGGCGCGGTAGCTGCAGTTTTATCAATATTACATAGTTATCGTTAAGCTCCTGTTCTATTATCTTTGTCATAGTAGAGAGCCAGCCCTGCCCTCCCGGAGCTTACTCCTCTAAGGCTGCACCAACCCAGACCGCCTTCGATCCCAGCTGACATGCGCCAAGCGCGCCCTGGCGGACGCATGCCTGGGCGACGGGCTCGTGCTCGCAGCTCGCCGCTCGCGCTCGCCACGCAGGATCCGGCGACAGAGGGCGGGGCAGGAAGAGGCCGGACCTCCTCCTCGTCTGGGTGGCCGGGCGCTGCCCAAACCCTGCGTTGGCGTCAGAGGCGTCGGCGACTGTGTGTGCGCCTGCGCCGGGGCGCCGCGTCAGCGCGGCGGCCCCGGAGGTTTGAATGGCGGCCCCGCCCCTCCACTTCCTGTGCCGGGCCGCTGGCTGGGGGGGGGCAGCCAAGATGGAGGCGGCGAGCCGAGCCGGGGCCGAGATGAGCCTGGCGGCGCTGCGGCGCCACGACCCCTACATTACCAGCATCGCCGACCTCACGGGCCAGGTCGCGCTCTACACCTTCAGCCCCGAGGCCAACCAGTGGGTGAGTGCCGCTCTCCGGCGCGACGCCGAGGCCGCTGCGCCCATTCCGCGGACTGGGAGACTGAGGCCCGGGCCGGGCCCGGGCCCCCCGTCGGGCCCTGCGATCCCGAGTCTCGTCGCCCGCTCGGGCCTCAGGTTCCTCCCCTGTCACACCGGACCGTGGGCGTCCGGCCCTAAGCACAGTCACTGGCGCACACAGCGGGCGCCGCATAAGTGCGGGTGTGAAGCGCCTACTGAATGCAGGCGCTGGCGTTAGAGAGAGAAGCCGACAACTGGATGCCAGCCCGCCAAGGAAGGCCTTTTTCAAGGCGGGTTGGAATCAGGGGGCCTGGGTTCAAATCCTGCCTTAATCAAAAATGACTTCGGTGACCCAGGAGCGTAGGTCTGGCGCTTTCCTCTCCCTGGGCCCGTCTCCCCTTCCCTAAAATGAGGGTCTGACCTGGTGGCCTCCGCCCACCCTTCCACCGCAGGATTTCTTATACAGTAACTTTAAATGCTGCCCTGGGCTGGAGACGCAAAGGAGAGCTTGGGGGTCTCCTCCATCCGGGAAGGGCACCTGCCCCTCCTCCTGCATGGGTGTGTGGGGAGGGCACCTCCTCCTTCCCCTCCGTGGATGGGGGGAGGGGACGAGGGAGGGGGAATGTGTCTGAAGTTCAAAGCCAAGAACCCTTTGAGTCCCTGAGAATGCTCCTGGAGTGACTTTAGTTAATTGTTGAAAGTGTTTAACGATTAAGGGGCAGCCCTGGATTCAGGAGGACCTGAATTCAAATCCGACCTCAGACACTTAACACTTACTCGCTGTGTGACTCTGGGCAAGTCACTTAACCCCAATTGCCCTGCAAAAAAAAAAAATGTTTAACGATGGGGTTGAAAAACCCCTCTTGGTTGGCAATATGTTTGATAATCTCGGATCATGGAGAGATAACCCAGGTGCCAATGTCTGAGAAGGGTCAGAGTGCCTACAGTTGAGGATTACAGAGCGCTCGGCCCCCTCCCAGATATCACCCCACTTATTGCCGGTGTGTGTCTGGGCAAGTGTGGAGGTCCTAGATCTAGATGTGTGCCCCCCAGGATCCCATATTTTTGTCTGTCAGCCAAGAATCTGTGATTTCCTGCACATCTGACACTTCAGGCTATGGTTTGAAGAGACTTCAGAGATCTACTTGCCCATGCTTGCAGAGGAAGGGTCTGAGGCAGGATTTGAACCCACGGTTGACTCCAACTCCAGCCCTCTCCCCATTTTACAAGACAGGAAAGTTTTCCCTCTCAGAATTTGTGTCGTAGTAAATTATAGAACATGGGTTGGTCAGATTGTAAGCTCCTTGAGGGCAGAGACTTCCTTTTGTCCTCCTTAGCACAGTACCTGGCACATAGTAGGCCTTAACAAATGTTGATTAATTGATCAATCCAGAGCCCAGGTCTTTTCAGGGCCTGCCCCATACTTTACAAACCACAGAGACGCTGACTCATCAAAGGGCATTTAATCTGTGAAGAGTCAGTTTCCAAGGGCCTTTTGGCCCAAAGCAGCCCAGAGGGCAGGGCACGAAGGAGGATGGGAGCCACATCCTAGAATATTGTCTGGACATCATAAGGGTTGTAGATGAATGGGCCCATAGGCCTGTGTTTCCCCTTGGCAATATAGTGACCACGATGTTAAGGTCGAGGCCACTCCACTTCTTTGTTCTGAGCCCTGGCCCTAGAGGACCCAGGAGGGAACCATCTGTCCCGCTTGACCCCCAAAAGTATTACCTTACAAGATTTTTTTTCTTTTTTTTTATTGGGAGTGGAGGAGAGAGAGAAAACCAACTTGTTCATTAAAAAAACTAAAAGACAAATATTTTTAGAAATCCATTTTCTGTTCTTCCTGTCCCCCAAAACACAAGTGGTTTTAAAGATTGGAGCCAGCCCTTCAAACTTGTGAACTTCTGCTCAGTTAATTGTATTGATAACAGAACTTTGACTTTCTTAAGTCCTTGTAACAATATAACAAAATGCTGGAAGGCTATCTAATATATTGTGAGATCATTTACACTGTTGTAGTATCTTAACTAGGATTCTTTGGTGTGTGCATCTTTGACTAAATGATTTTTTCAAACATCATTCCACCTGGTTCTGTCTCCTTTTTTTTTTTTAAAGGTATATTTTCCCAGACTATACAGTATTCCTCTATTTGTAAGCTTGTTTCCTCTCATCTGCTATAGGGGTGGTGGGTGAACACCCTAGTCGACCTAGGGTTGACTGATTGTGGCGGCAGGAATTGGAATATGTAGCCATGTTTCTTCCTTTCCTAGCCCACATAAGTTACAGTATCCCTGATTCCTAAACATTATGCAAACAAATTAGCCCTGTTATATGGGCTCTCTGAGGCTGGCTAGTTTTACCCTCCCTTTTATTTCTACAAATGTCTAGGACTCAAAAATGTGAGTGGTGGAGTCACTTCGAATGGGAGAAAGTCCAATGAAGAGCTAGCTGGGGCATTTACCAATTCCAGCTGCTTTTATGAAGGTTCTCTATGGCTTGCTTGTTGAGTGGTTTCAGTCAGGTCTGACTCTCTGTGACCCCATTTGGGCCTTTCTTGGCAAAGATACTGAAGTGCTTCGCCATTTCCTTCACCTCATTTTACAGATGAGGAAATAGGGTTAAGTGACTTGCCCAGGATCACACAGCTCATAAGTGTCTGAGCCCAGATGTGAGCTCAGAAAGACTCATTTTCCTGACTCCATGGCTAGGAAGCATCAAATGATTTGAAGAACAGTTGCAGGTTGCCCAAAAGGGTAGGGGGGCAGCCTGGTACCAGTGAAGAACAATGAAGGCCAAATGGCTTTAGAGACCCCAAAGGAAGTGAGCTGCTTGTGTGGAGTGTACTGAGGGCCGGGGAAGGCAGCACTAAGGAGGGTCTCAGGAAGGACACAGGTGACAGGGATAGCCCACTCGGATAAGAACAGCATGCTTCCATTGGGGAAAATGTTTCCCACTATTCTGAAAGGGTTGTTCTGATGGTTTTTCTTATCTCAACATTTTTAAGGAGTTCTGGCCTAAAGAAGGCAAATGAGCAAAGGTCAAAGCCCTAAACAAATTATTAGAATTCTGTTCACATCTTTATACCTAGAAGAAATCAAGGATATCCCCTAAAAATCCAACTGATTTCTGTTCCTAAAAATATACTCAAAATGACTTTGTCCGAACTACACTACTTATGTCCAAGCTGGTAAAGTATAGTGGATTTTCAACAAGGACTGATCTTATTAAGAATAAAATGTTGTGACATCTCCATTTTAATTATAGCTCATATGTATACAGCACTGTGAAGTTTACAGTGTTTTCTGCCCAAAAGTGGCCTGCTGCACCACACCACTGGCTACATATGACCTGAGTGGGCCTGGCTCTGAGGCCAGGACAAGTTCTCAGCCTCCTGCGGCTTTCTCTGTAGAATCAGGGAATCTAGAGTTCCGTGCTGCTTGATGGCAGCATCACAGGTAAGAAATAGAGGCCCTTAGGGAGATTGGCAGATAAATGAAGCCTGAGGCTGGACTTGCAGTTGCAGAGTTCTTATCACATCCTACTAACTGAAAATTTATAAATGTTTTTGTTTCTTAAAAACACGTGTCTGGGGCAGCTAGATGGCGCAGTGGTAAAGCACTGGCCCTGGATTCAGGAGGACCTGAGTTCAAATCCGGCCTCAGACACTTGACACTTACTAGCTGTGTGACCCTGGGCAAGTCACTTAACCCTCATTGCCCTGCAAAAAAAAAAAACCCAAAACATGTGTCTTACATGTGTTTGTCACAACTAGAAATTACAAGTAGAAATAAAATGTTTGACAGTAGTTGTTCGCTTTGAGCAAAACTTCCCAATTGAAAGAAATTGTCACCAATATAGAAGCCAACATTCTCTTGTTCCTGCCAACTTTGGTCAGTATTGAAAAGGGAAGAAAGTACTGTGTGCCCAGGAGCGGAGCTGAAACAGCAACAAGAAGAAGGCAGGGAATCTGGCCTAAACCTTTCCTCTCATTGTGAATAAAATCTCTTCTAATCCAAGTCTTCTCTCTTTAAAAAGAGTACAAATGCCTTGGAGAGCCAGCTAGGCCTCCCGGACATTTCAAAATGGATTTTCCAATTTTAATATTCCATTGGTAGAATGACAGGCTGGTTACTTGAAGGTAGATTATGTAAGTAAAATGAAGTGAATATAATGATCTCTTTAATTATCTTTATTGCAGGAGAAAACTGACATAGAAGGGACCTTATTTGTCTATAGAAGGTAAGATTTTTCAAGTGCCAAACCTCAAGTGTTTGTTTCATTTCATAATGGTGACTATAGTGACTTAATTCCTGGAAGACATTAAGAATTCCCCCCTTCGGTTCCTCCCCTGTTTGATGTCTTATACTGCCCCGTGCTGCATCATCAAAGGAAAAAAACTAAGCACCCCCAGAATAAGTGGGCCCACCAAAGCCCAGCCATAGCCAGGCCGCTGTTGGCACTGCACAATTAGAGTTGGAAAATAAGTCAGTCTTCTGCTATGTGTTAAGGCGTCCAGATCGGTGAAAGTGAAGGACTCCCACATTCTTCCAAGCAGGCTTGCTTCTTTTTCCTACACATTCATGCAGAACCCCCTCTTTGGGCACTTTGAGGCAGTCTGCCTCATGTAAACCACATTTGGTGGGGTTTGTCCTATTTTGGTTTAAGTTACTTAGAGTAAAAGGTTTCTTCCCTACCTGTGTGTTTCCCAAGTTGGGGACTGCCTGCCTTAGTTTACCTTGAATGATCTTCATTGGTGGCTCCCTCAAGATACGTTTGAAAGCCCAGCTTACTCTGGCCAGATCAGAAATGTTTGGTTTTCCCCCAAATCTTTCGTGTGGTTGTGAGGCTCCCTGTTCCCCTGGTGATGTAAGTCCCTCGTTAATGATTGTATTCTATAACCTCTATCACGTTGCTGGCCATCTTAGGGAAGGTGGAGGGGCAGGGTGGGGAGAGAAATTGGGAACTCGAAATCTTACAGAAATGAATGGTGACTTTGGGGCTCCCGTCTATAGCCTTTCCATCCTTCTAAAGCTCATCCCTTGAGGCACAGTCCAGCCACCCCTTTAATCATCTCCCCTTCATGTGAAGAAGTGCTTTCTAAACCTCAGTCGTAATAAGTTGTTGTTGTAATCATGATGACAACGATGGTGACAAGGGTGACCGAGACTACCACCACCAGTGCTTTTGGTGATGCCAAGTTCAGCAGAGGGTGGATCTGCCTTGGGAGCTGTCCGAGGGACTGTAGTTGCCGTGTGGCTTCCTGATGACGTTGCCACTGTTAGGCTTCAGGCTGCGCGTGGCCACAGCACCATAGGACTGGGTTGGTGATGATCCTTTTAGACGGTGAAATCTGTCCTCGTCTCTCTGAGGCTGGATGGACAGTCACTGCTCCAGATTCTTCATTACGTGCTCATGTAGTGATTGGAACAGAAATTGCTGAGGTGGGTGAGTGGTTCTGCCTTCTGAGCAAAAATCCGATGCCCTTTTGTTCCCATTGCAACTAAGGTCCGCTTCACCTTTCCACGGTTTCACGATTGTGAATCGGCTGAATATGACGAACCTCGTGGAACCAGTGAACAAAGACTTGGAATTCCAGCTCCATGAGCCGTTTCTTCTCTACAGAAATGCCAGCCGTGAGTACCAGTGGCTTGAGTCCCGATGATATTGGGTGTCGTGGCACTGGAGATGTTTGTGCCGGTGACCCTTGTTTATCGGAGGCCAGCCAGAGCTCAGTGCTCGTCTGCCTTGGTGAGCAGGGCAAGCCTTTGTGGCAGCAGGTGGTGTGGGGCTGGCTCTGTGTACTCTAATTCAGGGGCTCAATCAGGCACCTTCCCCTGGAATCACACCAAGGTGACTGGTTCCAGAGAGCTGGGCATGCACTGGGTAGTCATTTCTGATTTCCTGCAACCTGAACTTCTAAACCATGAGATCTCATCTAGCCAAAAAGAGGTGCCACTGTCTCCATTCACATGGGGGGGTTTGGGGTGCATGCCTGTGGTAAAGGAGCTCTTTTCTCCCTGTTCCCGCTGTGCCAGCCCCCCATTGCCTTCCTAGGGGCGAAGTTCTTTGCCTGAATTGGCCTTCCCCCTCCAAGGCTGGTGTCTGCATCTCCCACAACCAGGACCTTCTTAGAGACACGTCCTCCTTGGTGGCGCGGCACTCTCTGAGGGCAGGTTAGAAAGCCAAGCAGAAGCCCAATGTCTCCCTCCCTTGACGTGGTGGTAGTTTTGAGCTGGGCACCTTTTAGGGACTGTTCTGGAAGGTGGGCGTGACAGGTTTGGGGGGGAACGTCTTCAGTGCTAGAAATGATGCCCTTTGCGTGCCCTAGGAAGGAGACGAAGCTCAGTGTGCTGGGAAGAGCACTGCACCAGCCCTCAGAAGGCCTGGGGCATCCAGTCCCTCCTCTGCCCCTGAGGTTCTGTGGGACGGGACGTGATGTCCCACTGTCAGGCAAGTGTTTCTTCACTATCTCCTGTGGGCAAAGCATCCCAGAAGCATCGTGGGAAGAGACAGCTCTTAGGCATCCCCAAGAAGGCCTCTCCAGACAAGCCCTTCTCTTCAGATGGACATCTGCCCCCTGGTGACTTCTCCCTACTGCTTCTGGCCTTGCCCTGCAGGGTCAAACAAGACTCAGCCCATGGGCCTCCTTTTGTCCCCAGGTGCGAGGTCCTTTCCCCTCAAGATCACTCTCTGGTTGTTTGTGCGTCTCCCCTGTCAGACTAGCAGGTCCTTGGGAGCAAGAGCTGTTTATGCCTTTGCTTGTATCCCCAGCACTTAGCCTGGTGCCTGGCACATGGTAAAAGGCTTGTTGACCCACTGACTCAAACAAGCTGAGACAATCCCTCTTTCGGGTGCTTGGGGCCTGCTGTCATCCGTCCCCCACCCCCCATGGTCTCTCTCCTCCAGAGCAGATTCCCCATTCCCTGCAGCTGCTCTTCCTCTGCCGTTGGCTCCTCTCCCCTCTCTCACCAGCCTCTCTCTGGCTGCACAAGTTCCACGGTGTCCTTTGTAAATGGCGGCCCCAGAATCGACCCCGGTACTTAAGGTAGAAGAGGAGACTGAGCTTCCCTCACCGGCTGTGGTCACCTGCTTTCTCCTTAGCACTCACATTGAGTTGGCTTTCTGCCGCCACCATGTCAGACTCATGAGTCAGGCTGTGTTTAGTACATTAAAAAGCAGGTCGTCTTCTCTGTGACAGCTTGTCTCACTTCACCCCCTCCCCTCTTATCCTTGTGCCTTTGATTTTTTCAATAGGAACACTGGACTTGCATTGCTCCTCATTGCCCTATTGTTGTAGCCTGTAGAATTGGGGGGGGGTCCATCCTCTGTTGTGCCAGCTGCACCTCCCAGCTTTGCTTCCTCTGCACATTTGGTAAATAGGTCATCTCGGGTTTCCCTCAAGTCACTGTTTTTTTTTTAAAGTCCTCTCTTAGTCCCTTTCCTTGTCTAACTTTTGCAGAGTTTTTCCCAAGCGTTGCCTCCTTGCATTCTTACAAGGCTGTGGAGCAGTTACTGCAGGTATCCTCAGCCCTGCTTGACACTTGAAGAAGCTGAGGTTCAGAGGCTTGTTCAGGGGCACATATATAATTGTCAGCAGCAGGATGTGCATGGAGGCTTCTTTCTACTCCGGCCTGTTGTCTACTCTCCCTGCCTCAATCTTTCTACCCATGCCATTTTTTATCCCAGGTTTGTTCTTTTTTTTTCTTTTTGGTCACTTTCTTTTTTTCTTTCTTCTTTTGTGTGTGTGTGTGTGTGTGTGTGTGTGTGTGTGTGGCAATTAGGGTTAAGTGACTTGCCCAGGGTCACTGTCTGAGGCCAAATTTGAACTCAAGTCCTCCTAAATCCAGGGCTGGTGCTTTATCCACTGTGCCACCTAGCTGCCCCTCAGATTTTTTCAAGTTGTAAATAAATGTTTCATTGATGGTTTTTTTAAATATCACTTTCATGCCTCAATGACCCTTCCTCCCCTCAAAAAAGATGCCCATCCATATAACATAAAAAGTCCACTTAAGCAAATAAGTTAGCACTGAGACCATCTCCCTTCTCACATGTCTTGACTCCTGCTGACTAGACGGCACTACTTAATTGAAGCTGTTTCTCTAAGGTTACCAACGGCCTTTTAGAGGCTAAATCTGAAATCTCTTGGGCTGTTCTTGTTCTCCTCTCCTCTCCTCCTGGGTACTCTGTCCCTAGCAGCTTTTCGTGACACTGCTCTCTCCTGGTTCTCCTCTTACCTGTCCGACTTCACCTTCTTCTTTGCTGGATCAGCATCCTCGTCCCACTCCTAAGCCCTAGCTGTCTCCCAGAGCTCTGCCCAGGCCCTTTCTGTCTCTGCGTCGCCTCCCGGAGACTGTTGCCAGGGGTTCAGTTATCTCTAGGCCAATGACTCTCAGATCTCCGCGTCCAGTCTTTTTCTCTCTGCTGAGTTCCGGTCCCACATCTCCAGCCACCTTTTCTATATCTCCAGCTGAGTATCCATCCCACAGGCATATCAGACTCAACATATCTGGGTGCATTACCCTCCCCTCTAAACTCAGCTTTGCATGAAACTGATATTTCTCTTAAGGACACTGGCCTTCTTCCATTTATCAGGGTTTGCCACCTGAGAGTCAGCCTTGATTCTTTCCTCTCTCTTATCCAGGAAGCTGATTCTTGTTACTTTTGCCTCCACAATCTTTCTCAAATTCATCCCCTTATGGGAATTGTGGGATCATGGAGTTAGAGTCAGAAGGTACCTTAGAGATGAGGAAATTGAGGATGAAGGAACTTGCCCAGGATCACACAGCTATAAGTTCCTGAAGTAGGATTTGAATCCAGTACTCTGAGCACTGTGGCACCCTGTCAACCTCCCTTCAGCTTTCTTTCTTTGTACTCCTAGCCACCACCTAATTCAGGCCTTCCGTTCTGTGTGATGTACAGTCAGCTCCAAACTGGATGACTGATTCCAGTCTCTCTTCTTTATCCCCTACTTAACATAACTGCTCATGTAATCTGGCTGCTGCAGAAGTCTAGTGCTGCCGCTTCCCTGCTCAAGAATCTTCAGTAGCTGCCTTTTGCCTCTAGGATGAAATGCAAGCTCCTCAGGTTGGCACCAATCCCCCTGCCCTTTCACAGGCTTAGGACCCATTCCTGCCCTTCACAAATTCTGTGTCCCCTCCTTGCTAGTCTCCTTCCACCCCATGCCTGAATGCACGAGCTCTTCCCCTCTTAAATCCCATTTGCCACCATCTCCTCCTAGAAGACTTTGCTAATGCTCTGAGTTACTAAGGCCTGCTCCTGACTCAGACATCTACTTAACTGTCTGCGAGTTGTATCCAAATACAGATTCCTGCTGGAGAAAATGGCACCACCAGAAAGAGACATTCCTCTAAAGAAAGAACGAGGGGTTCTGCACATAGTTGGCATGTTGGCCCAAAGGAGGATCCACACAAGGAGGGCTGCGCTTTCTTTCTTTTCCAATATTGTATAAAGTGAGAAGCTGAAAGCTTGCTAAAAGCTGGACATTTTGTTGTGTTCTAGTCCCAGCTCTGCTTGTACATTTCTGGGCAAAAGGGGGCAAGTCTCTTAGCTTCTCAGTGACTTTATCTGTTGAGATAATTACCCTGTCCTTTGCCCCTTTGATAATTCATAGTGTGGGTAAATTTGGGAAAAACCTAACTCCTTAGTGCTCTCTAAATGCAGATGGGTGTCTGTATTAATAACTGTTCACTTGGATGTTGAGGGGGAAATATTAATCTACAGTGATTCAGAACCAGATTTGTAAGGAGGTAAAATGTGCAAATCTGTGATCTTACTGAATAGGAATTGTTGTTCTTGATATTTCTTAATATTAGTCATCACCCAAATTTTATGGCAAATGGCTGGCTGTTGAAATTAGTAATGGTACACAGATATAATGGGATGGTAAGTGACATGATTTTCTAGGCTCATCCTTTGTGAGAGCCGTCATTCACAGGGGACAGAGTTCCCCCACACGTCTCCAGGATGCTGAGTGGGCCTTCGAAGGGGAGCTACATCACCTCTCAAAGACTCCCTGCCCCTTCAGAACTCAGTGAGCTCTGGAAACAGGTACAAGGGGAAAAGTGTGTTATCTGGGCAAGCTGTTGGGTGGGGGAGAGATTTATTGTTTTCAAGGGAATGTTCGTTCCTGTCTAGTCGGTATCCTGGGAAGGAGAACATATCTGGCTGTGTAACCTGAGTGAGCATGTGACTGTGGGATGGCTCTTAGCAGCAAGAGAGGGATGTGTGTGTGTGTGTGTGTGTGTGTGTGAGAGAGAGAGAGAGAGAGAGAGAGAGAGAGAGAGAGAGAGAGAGAGAGAGAGAGAGAGAGAGAAAGAGAAAGTGAGAGTGAGTGAACTGCCCTCCTTCCAGTCACCACCTTGGAGTCATTCTTACTCCCTTGACATGTCCAGTTAAGAGCCAGATGTTGTCATTTTACCTCTGGCTTCTCTTGTCTATTTCCCTCTCACTTGCTGTGGTCAGGTGCTCATCCCATCTTGTCTGAACCATTGCCATAACCTCTTCGTTGTTCTTCCTGCCTCAAGTCTTTCCCTCCCATCTGCCCCCAGCACTCTTCTACTCAGTCAACTCTTAGAACCCCCTGTGACTTCTTTTTTTTTTTTCTGTTTAGTCATTTTCAGTTGTGTCTGACTCCCTGTGACCCCGTTTGGGGTTCTCTTGGCAGAGATACTGGAGTGGTTTGTCATTTCCTTCTCCAGCAC
Source organism: Dromiciops gliroides (assembly GCF_019393635.1). Classification (NCBI taxonomy): domain Eukaryota; kingdom Metazoa; phylum Chordata; class Mammalia; order Microbiotheria; family Microbiotheriidae; genus Dromiciops; species Dromiciops gliroides. Next base: position 753,615,913 of record NC_057861.1, read on the forward strand.
ATTTGACAGATAAGGACACTGAGGCAAAGAGGGTGAAGTGACTTATCCAGAGTCACACAATTACCAAGCATCTGAGGCCAGATTTAAGGTGTTGCCCTCAACATACAAAAATATGTTCGCTTTCTGGGATTTGACTGACTGACTGACTGACTGAGAAGGAACCTTAGTGATCATCTGGTCTAATCCCCTTATTTTATAGATAAGGAAACTTAGGCCTTGGGTTGTTTGTGATTTGTCTGGGGTCATTGTTTTTAAGAGACAGAGCACAGGATGGTCCCAGGTCTTCAGGTCACGGCAGGTCCAAGCCTCTCTCTGTAATAGCCTTCCTGCCTCCCTGAACAATTCAGTTACCAGTAGAACAACTAGTCTTTTGTAACAGCCAAGATTTACGTACATTGGTCTGTTTTCCCTTAGTGGTTTTAATAGGTAGATGTCATTTGTTGGGAAGAGTTGTTGCTTTATCTCAGGCAGACTGATTTCCATCCATCTGTTAATCCAGGCTTACATCTTGACTGATTAAAAATCACTTGCTGTTTAGGTCTATCCTCATTATGATATATTCAGCTTTTGCCATTTGCCCTCATCTGTGCTCCTGAATGTCACTTTCTACATTTTAAAGCCTGTATTATCATCAGTATTTAAATATGTACATGCATATATGTGTGTGCAGAGAGATTTTTCCATCCTTTCCAAAAGAAAACCTCCCTTTCTGTCCGGCATGTTTTAAACAACAAGCGGGATTCTAAGAACTCTCCATTAATGCATGGGAAGGCTTTGTAGGAAGGAGTTGAATTTGTCATTCCTAGAGAAAATGTTTGATTCTATTTACCACAACTTGTTCAGCCATCCCCCAATAGATGGGCATCCCCTCAATTTCCAATTCTTTGCCACCACAAAAAGAGCTGCTATAAATATTTTTGTACAGGTGAGTCTTTTTCCCTCTTTTATGATCTCTTTGGGATATAGAGCTAGTAGTGGTATTGCTAAGTCAAAGAGTATGCACAGTTTTATAGACCTTTGGGCAGAATTAGGAAGGATATTTAAGTTTAGAAAGTTACAAAGGGAGAGAGAGTCCTAGTGGAGGAGACTAACAACTATTCTGGTAGAAATGCCAAAATTCATTTGAATGTGGTTCCATAATTGGAGAGGAAGGGAAAGAGATTAGCAGATAATGCCCATTAGTTGGAATGGGATAAGTGTAGCTGGAGATGGGCCTAGTATATAGGGTATGACTGAGGCAGTCACCAATCTTTATAACGGGGAGTCAGTGTGTAAGTTCTGGGCGTGAGAGGATCAAGTCCTATAGGCTTTGAATTCTTCTCTCTTTAAGTGGTTCTTTATTCTATATCAAATCATTTGACTTCAACATTGCATTGGTGTCTTTGTGTACGTGGGGGGAGGGGGGCAAGTTTCAAAGGAGACTTAATAAATACACAAATAAACATTTCTTCCCCCCAAAAAATAAAATATTTGATTTTGGACAGCTTGTTACTATCTTGGAGTATTGGTCTTTAGCTAATTTTGCAGAAGAAAGTCAGAAGCTATAACAAATAAAACTGGAAAAACTTACCTCTGAAAGCCTGTTGGAAGGGTGCTTCTATTTCCATTTCGCTCACCACTTTTCCCTTGTATCGGACATCTGGCTTTCTATAGAGAGGGTTCGTCATCAAAATGAGTTCCTCGGATGGGTTGGGGAGATTCATTTCTCTGGTGTTGAAATGCAGTTTTCCAATTGGAAAAGGTCTCCAGAAGGGACACGGGACTGTGTGTTTTCTTGTTGTTTGGCTCGTCCTTTCCCAGTTCAAGGGCAGGATAGTGAGAGCTGCAAAGACGAGAAGCGGCCAGCAGTGTTCGCAGGAACCTCTGGACAAACAGCCGTACACACTGCTGCTGAGTTTCCTAGGCAGACTGAGGTTAGGTGCAAAAAGCGTGAGCTCTGTCTCCAGTCAGAAGCTCTTTGGGCTTCAGTTGAGGTGTTTATCAGAGAAAAAAGAAAGCTGAGCTGTCGAGTTTCGTCACCTTTCTTAGGTTTTGGTAGAGTGTGTCTGAGCCTGAATAAAGGCCGGATGCCCTGATGTCGGCTCTCTGTCTCTTTGAGTGGGGAAGGAGCCGGGGTGTGTGGCAGCTGCCTTCTAGGCCAAGATAAGGCAGGAGCTTGGCTGTGTCACCACTTAGTGGGAAGATGGGAAGGCACCATCATCACATGAGTGTCACTGAGCCCTGGCTGGGGCCTTTTCAGTCAGATGTTGCTGCTGGTTTATTGTAAGAATGTCTTCTTGAATACCTGTTTTGTTATCTCTGAATTCATTACCATTTCAAGATATTGAAAGTAGATTCTTTCTCTTATTCCCCACCAACAATCCTTGATCCTTTCACACAGGGCTCTTACCTTTCTTAAGCATTGTGGGCCCCTTTGGCAATCTGGTGACACCTATAGACTCTTCTTAGAATCATGTTTTTAAATGAATGAAAAAAAAATACATAGGGTTACAAAGGAAAGCCACTTCTGTTAAAATAGTTAGCAAAGTTTTTTTTTTTTCTTTGTGAGGCAACTGGGGTTAAGTGACTTGCCCAGGGTCACACAGCTAGTAAGTGTTAAGTGTCTGAGGCCGGATTTGAACTCAGTCACTCCTGACTCCAGGGCCGGTGCTCTATCCACTGCGCCACCTAGCTGCCCCAGCAAAGTATTTTTAAAAACAAGTTCACAAAGGCTAGGTTAAGACTCCTGCTTTAGAGAGATTTGTGGCATTCAGTAATGGGCACTTCATGTGATCCTGTGTTTCCATCCCAAATTATTAAATGTTATCAGTACTTATTTCTTATTGAGCTAATCAAGAATAGATTTCATTTTGGTTTTTTTCCTTTTGAATTTACTGTTTGTTTGGAGCCTTTTGGTTCTAGTCTTTCTATTTGGTTTTGGTATATTTGTTTTTAAGAATGTGTAATGAAACCCATTGAGAAAATGAAAATGAAAAGCAGCAGCTGTTGGGAAAAAGACATTTAAGGAACAAAAACAGGCCCAAGCTCAGCTCTGAAATGTAAAGTCACAGCTCAGACTGGTCAATGGGTTTTGTTGCCTGTTGTTTTTCAGGCCCGCTTAGGAGCACAGCAGCAGAGATGTATGGGATGGTGATTGAAGCTTGCTCTGTTCCTTCATTTTTGTGGGAGGGAGGAGTTCTCAGAGCCACAGCCAAGGAGAAATAGCTGGTGCGGGGCAGAACTGAGCCGTGAGCTTCTAGGTCTGTTTGTTCTCGGGCCCAGCCCTTCTGCCATGGAATACCACCCTTTCATACTGTGAGATTAAAAATTGGATATTAGATCATAAATCTCCCCTACTTAACTTTTCCCTAATTTATCTCCCAGACTAGTAAATGGAAGAAGCTTCTGGTTTTCTAGATAGAGCCTTTATTGTATGGTAGTCACAAGGTGATGTTGATTAGAAGGATAGGAAAATAGAAATACAATACAAATCGTCTTAAGTCTAGGCTTAGTCTATATTCCTTATAAAAACTCACCAAACCGAAAAGGCCACCTTTGGAGAGAGAGAGACCGTCTGTGCCGCGCCGTCAGGAGTCCCGCCAAGCAGGCAAAAAGGCCTACTCCCGTTCTCTCCACCCCGGAAGTCAAAAACCCGGCAGGCAGTCTGACATGCGCAGCAGGCGGACTGTTCATCTCCTCCCCAAAAGGGTGGTCCTTGAAAAACTGGCATCTTTCAGTTATCCTAACCGACTGTTAAAAACTTTCATATTTTACCACAATACCATGAAAGAACGCAGTGCATTCAAGTGCTTGCTCTTCTGCTGTGTAGCCACCTCTGCAAGCCTTAGTTTCCTTTTTTGTAAAATGAGGGCATTGGACTAAGTGACTGCTGTCATCTCTTTCAGCTCCAAATTTTGTTATGACTGAGCAGAGGAACAGCTTTGGGGCAGAGGAAGCCAGAACAGAGTGCCCACCACCTGCCTGGATTCCTCCATTTCCTGGCCCTGTGACTTGCCTCTGTTCTGGGGAGGCCACCAGGCCACGGGCCTTGGAAATGAGATTTCGTGACTGCTGGATCAGAGGCGGTGTAGGGGGGCCCTGCTGCCAAGGGATCCTGCATGTGTGTGTGTGCGTGCGTCTGTCTGCCCGTCTGGAGTTTTCTCCATCGCTGAGTTAGAGGTCCCATTTGGAGTTCACAGGAAGTAACGTACTGGAGGTTAATGTCGGCCTTTGCTTCGCTCTTCCTTCGTAGAAATCGTTTTGTGTGTTTCTGTCCTACAGTCATTAGACATTATGTTTACCAGAGGGCCTGGAAGTCCTTTTCGTTTACAGAGAAGAGCTACATTTGAATTGCTGACCTTCGTTTATTAAAACATGCTGTTTATGACAAATTGATACAAAGTCGACATTTGCTTCACGGTCCTGATGGATACATTGAAGTAATTGTGTGGCCCGAGGCTTGTGATCGTGCCCAGTAAACAGATCAAATAGGGTTCTGAAGTTAGGGCTCGGGCCCCTTGGCCCAGTACCTCTCTAGCTGCCCAAGCATCTTACTGGCTCCTAGCGTGTTCCCATTCTCCGATCGATCCTGTGCTTGGCTCCGGGCTCGCCGGGGCTCTCAACCACTCTCTTCTTTCAGTCCATCCCACTCAGCAGACATTTAGGAGACACGTTTTCCCAGGGCCGGACACCCCCTTCTGGCTGGGTGGGATCATGGGTGTCAGTCAGTGACTCTCTCCCTAAAGTAGTCACCACGGTGGGTGCAGAGGCTCTGGCCAGCCCATCTTTAGCACCTGCAGGGACAAGTTTACCGCAGGGATGTTTGTCCAGTTTGGAAACATATCTGTAGTCCAGGAGGTTCTTCTTGTGTTTAGTCTAAATATATTTGGTTACGATTTAAGGCCATTTTGTGGGATCATAAACATGGGGCTGTAAGAAATCTCTGAGGCCATTAAGAGCAAATTCCTTATTATACAGATGAGGACTTTGAGGCCCAAGAAGTCGAGTGACTTGCCCAAGGTCACACAGATAGTCAATACCCAAGTCAGGATTTGAACTCAAATATTCCTGATGCCAGGACCCATGTTTTATCCACTATGCCAAAGTGCCTCTAATTCCTTTCCCTATGTAGGTCAAACAGCATCTTTATGAACTATTCATAATTGGAAATCACTTCTCACAATAATACAGAAAAGACTCTGTCATAGTGATCCCTACTCCTCAGAGCACCTGCAGGGAGCTCAGAGAGCATTTGGATTTGATTCAGTCCTGTTAGCATTAAGTACTTGTCTGCTTAGTGTCTGGCACTGGGAACACCTTGTCAGCTCCACAATCTCTCCCCCCACCCCTCGAGAAGTCAAGACAGACTCATTACACATGTGGAGTCATGCAGAACATGTTTCCCCATTAGCCAGAAGAAAAAGAAAAGGAGTATACTTCGGTCTTCACCAGGGGCCCATCCATTGTCTGTCGGCCCGAAGCTTTGTTCATTCAGCATGAGTGTGTTAGAATGGAGACAGGTCATTGTATTGATCAGAGTAGCTAAGGTTTTCGCTATGGATCATCATTACAGTATTGTTGTTACTGTGTAGATTATTCTCCTGATTCTGCTTGCTTCACTCTGACTTCAGTCCATACAAATCTTCCCAGGTGTTTTTGAAACCATCCCCCTTGTCATTTCTTACAGCACAATAGCATTCCGTCACAGTCATACACCACAACTTGTTCAGTCATTTACCAGTTGATGGGCATCCCCTCAGTTCCTCTTTTCTTTGATCTCTTTAGAATACAGACCTAATAGTGGTATTGCTGGGTCAAAGGGTATGCAATTTTATATGCCTTTGGGCAGAGTTCCTCCTCATCCTCCAGAATGGTTAGATCAGGGGCAGCTAGGTGGCACAGTGGATAGAGCCCTGGCCCTGGATTTGGGAGGACCTGAGTTCAAATCCAGCTTTAGACACTGGACACTTACTAGCTGTGTGACCCTGGGCAAGTCACTTAACCCCAGTTGCCTCATCAAAAAAAACCAGAATGGTTGGATCAGTTCACAATTCCACCAACGGTGCATTTGTGTCCCATTTTTTCTGTATCCCCTCCCGCATTTATCATTTTTTTTCTGCCATGTTAACCAATCTGATGGGTGTGAGGTGATACCTCAGAGTTGTTTTAATTTACATTTCTCTAATTATTAGTGATTTGGAGCATTTTTTCATGTGAAAGTTGATAGCTTTGGTTTCTCCCTCTGATAACTGCCTGTTCATATCCCTGGGCCATTTAATACTTTAAACTAGTTTTTGTAGAGTGATTATCGTCCGTGATCTCCTTGGAGTCCCATGGCAGCCCCAAGGGGTGTGTGCTCCTGATGTTGTCCCTATTTCACGTATGAGGACACTGAGGGTCCCAGAAGTTCTCGGACAGGATGTGAATCAGCACACTCCTGATTCAGCTTCTCCTTGGTTGCCCTGCTGCTCAGTGTGAGCCCAAGTCCCTCCCTCTCTCCACTGCCATGGACTGATGCTTACAGTGCTACTGAAGAGGACGGCATGCAGGTGGTGAGCACCCCAGAGCCGGACAGGGCCAGGAGGGAGGAAACTAACATTTCTCAAGCATCAGCTATGTTGGCAAAGAGGGAAGAAGGGAGGGAATAAGCATATAGTGCTTATTATTTATATTATTATATATTATTAATATAGTGCCTACTGTGTGCCAGGTGCTATGCTAAGCACTTTAGAGATGTCACCTCATTTAATTAGTGGTGTGGTGCTGAGAGCCCTGATTGGGGAAGCAAGAGGCCTGAGTCCAGTCCTGGCCCTGTGACTTTGGCAAGCACAAATTACATTCATTGGCTGTAGCGTCAGATGGCTTAACCTGGCTGGGCCTCAGTTTCCTCATTTGTAAAATGAGGGGTTTAGACCCATTTTAGCCTCTGGGGTCCCTTTCTGGTTTGGCGTCTCTGATCCTATGATCTTTGCCTCACTTTTTTTACCCCCCAGATGGGGATGATACTTGTTCTGCTTATTGAAAGCAGACAAGGTGAAGGAGGGGGTCCCAGGGAAGATGTGTATGAAATGATGCAGAGTGAAACAAATCGGAGAACAGTTTACTTGGTGACAGTGACCTAAAGGAAAACCAGGCTGAGAGATAATCCGAGCTTTTTCAGCCCAGTGACCAGTCCTGACTTGAGAGAGGACTTTGTTTTGTTTGTCTGGGCCTATTCCCTTTGAGGAAGGGCAGGATTGGGGCCTGGAGATGATTTGGGAAGTGACAGTGGAGGGCTACATGGCCCATCAAGGTACCGAGGAGACGCTGTCCTTGGTGGGTCTTTGTTATCTGTTGGCTTGTCTGCATTTTCTCATGAGTGACATTGATCGACTTCTGGTAACTGCTTCTGACTCGCTGCCAGGCACAGGAAGTGAAGCTTTTGATATGTTGGCAGACAGGGCTGATTCTGGCAAGCGTAGCTGACCCTCTGCAGACCTCTTTGGGGCAGAATTAAGTGTGACTCTTATCATTTCCCCATTAAGCTCTCATTTCAAGTGGCTTATCTTCCTTTCTTCAGCAAATGAGCTTTCTGAAAAAGCTTTTTAGGGGTGTCAGGGTGGTGGGAAAGGGTCTCTTGATAACGTGGACACACTGGCTTTGTGGCAGCAATTCCGTTTCTGCAGAAGGAAAAGAAATGGCCAAAATGAAGACAAGGTGTCCTAGCGAGTGGTCGGCTGTGATTGAATTATTTTAATGATCAATATTTCTTTTTTCAAAGTTCATTTTAAAGTTCCCTTTGAAAACATTTCATTGCTATATCACAGAAAATGTGTGTCCTTCTGTGCATCCTGACCGATTTTCCATCAAAACTTCTCGCATCAGAAGTTGTATTGATGGATCCAAACGTAGGAAACATCTGAGGAAGGACCAGCTAGCTTCCGTTGGGACATGTTCTTTGTGGCCATGGCTGAATGGTCAATGGGATCATGAAATCAGCGAGTCAGTATTCAGTGCTGATGTGGGGAGTTTAGGAGGAGTGGATGTTTTGTTTACTTGAAATATTTCCCCCAAAACCCTTTTTCTGAAGACGGCAGTGACCCACCAACAAGCAGGGCAGAAACAAACATTCCTTTGGATGTGATGGTTTGGGTTTTTTATTTTTTTGTTTTGGGTGAGGCAGTTGGGGTTAAGTGACTTGCCCAGGGTCACACAGCTAGTAAGTGTCAAGTGTCTGAGGCCGGATTTGAACTCAGGTACTCCTGAATCCAAGACCGGTGCTTTATCCACTGTGCCACCTAGCTGCCCCAGTGTTTTCTTTTTGATGTTTTTTTCCCCTTCAATTAAAATGTCAAAGGTATTTGTTTAGATCTTTTGCACAGTGCTCAGAAATGATGTGATCATTGGCCTTACCCTTGTAAAGTGTCAATGGTGACTATTGGATCTGTGCTTCAAGGAGATAGGGAAAAAGGAAAAGGTTCCATCTGTACAAAAAATGGATATGTAACTGTTCTTTTTGTGATGGCAAAGAACTGGAAATTAAAGGGGTGCCCATCAACTAGGGAATGATAACAAACTTTGGCAGTTAAAAGTAATGGGGGGCAGCTAGGGGGCACAGTGGATAAAGCACCAGCCCTGGATTCAGGAGGACCTGAGTTCAAATCCAGCCTCAGACACTTGACACTTACTAGCTGTGTGACCCTGGGCAAGTCACCTAACCCTCATTGCCCTGCAAAAACAAAACAAACCCAAAAAAAAGTTAAAAAAGAAAAAGTAATGTTATATTTTGGAGCTAGAAGAAATTATGAAAGAAGTAGTTTCAGAGAAACCTGGAAGACTTTCTTTTTTCTTTTCTTTTTTTTTTTTTTTTTGGAAGACTTTCTGAATTAGTACAGAATGGAGTGATCAAAACAGGAAAAGATTTTATCCAATAGTAGCTACGTTGTATAGACAAACAAAAGTCTCTGGAGCTCTGATCAATACAATGCCCAATACAGCTCCAGAGGACCCATGATGAAGGAAGCTCTACCAGTTTCTGATAGAAGTGATAGACTCCATGTGCAGAATGAGTTTTGTGTTTAAATCAATAGAGAGTAGAAGGTGGCCCTGAAGTCTTGGTGTAGTTCGGAGCTTCAATAACTTCAGTAATGTAAATGCTACAGACTTAAAAGGGTAACAATCTGGGAGTATAATTACTTAAAATTTTAAAATACTGATCTATTTCCTACTAAAATCCTACATTTTTTGACCAAAAGGATTGTGTTTGTAATCCTGGCCTTGAGATCATCCCGGATTTTGCTGCCTCTGTGCGGTTTGGGTGTGACTGCACCACAGACACTGCAAGGGAGGTAGATTGGGTGACCAAAGTGGCTGAGCAAGAGCAAAGCTTCCTAAATTATGGGTCGCCTCATTGAATGTGGTGCTCGTGAAACGTTTGGCAACAGTGCAAGGCTCTGCATACCTATTCCATGTACCCGTATACCTGGGGTCATACTTAGAGGCCCTGAGCAAAGAGCTGCTTCCACATTAGAGGAACCCTCATCCAGAAACATCAGTGCAGCGCCTCACAGCAGGGTGCTCTGTCTGAGCACACAAACGGAAGTGAAAGTGTTGTTCTTCAAAATTCACAAAACGGTGTAAAATATATTCAAATAACTAAACTTTTAAGCAATGTGGGGTTTTCTTGGAAAGATACTAGAGTAGTTTACCATTTCCTTCTCCCGTGCATTATGGCAAACAAAAATTAAGTGACTTGCCCAGAGTCACATGGCTAGTGAGTATCTGAGGTCAGATTTGAACTCAGGTCTTCCTGACTCCAGGCCTGGCGCTCTATCCCTTGAGACAGCTAGCTGCTTCATTTTTATTTGTATGTGAGTGGGTGTGTACACACACACACACACACACACACACACACACACACAGAGATATAAATATGTGTGTGAATTTTCTTCATTCTCCTCCCTACCCCTGCCCCCTTCCACCTGGGGGAAGTGGAGGGAAGAAAAAGAGAAACAAAACTCTTAAAAAAAAATATTCATAGTCAAGCAAAACAAATTCTGCACTGGCCGTCTCCTTCTGCACGTGGAGTCCATCACTTCTGTCAGTAGGTGGGACCACTTTCTTCATCATTGGTCCTCTGGAGTTGTGGCTGGTTATTGCATTGATTAGAGCTGTTGTCTTTCAAAATTGTGTGTGTGTGTGTCTGTGTATACACAAAATATACATAGACAGGAGACAAACCTGTTTCTTGTAGCACCTCGCTCTAAAATCATTAGTTACGCCCCGGCTCCATGCACATTTCTTCCTACCCACTCAGGCGTGTGGGTAGTGTGACAGTTGGAAGGCATGATTGGCTGGGGCATTTGCTGCCTCTGTAGAGCTGGCAAGAAGACCTGGAATTGATCAGTAAATGTTTGTTAAGCACCTACTGTGTGCCAGGCACTGCACTAAGTAAGCGCTGAATATTTGTGTTCATTGCTTTGTGCCAAGGGTCAGATATACTTTGTTATGAAACAAAACTTGTTCTTTGAAAACAGTTTTCTGTTAAAAAGGCTCTTTTTTTTTTTTAAACAATTGTGATTTTCAGATGAGACTTTTCAGGGACAGGGACAGGCACAGGCAGTACCTCCTAGCTCCTCCTAGCTCCTCCTAGCTCCTCCTAGCTGTGGGCATCCCCAGGGAGCTGGACCTCCAGGGCTGGGATTGGACTTTCTATTTAGGGCATTTCAGGAATCCTCTTTTTCACTTGCTGTGCTCTCACTGGTTTTTACCCCATGTTCTGTGCAGTATAGTAGATGGAGGTCTGGCTCCTTAGCCAAGATGACCTGGGTTCCAATCCTGCCTCCAGCACAAACCTGCTGGGGTGCCCTAGGCAAGTCACCTAACTTCTCAGAAGGTACCAACCTGCATTCCTTGAGGAAATTCTCTCCCCTCAGAGTTTCTTATACCAAGAAATCACAGGTCTACTTGTTTTTGTTTTGTTGTTTTTTTGAGGCACTTGGGGTTAAGTGACTTGCCCAGGGTTACACAGCTAGTAAGTGTCAAGTGTCTGAGGTCGGATTTGAACTCAGGTCCTCTTGATTCCAGGGCCAGTGCTTTATCTACTGCACCACCTAGCTTCCCAGTCCACTTTCCAATTCTTAGTCTTTGCAATACCTCGCAGATTTTTGTTAGAGAGTTCCTAAGTTTTATTCACAAATTTTCTTTCTTAATTATTTTGCCTGAAATTTTGAGTACAAAATGTAAGACATCAGTTAAAACTCACAAAACCAAGCCTCAGTAGACAAAGTTGCAATGTGAAAGACAAAAATGTCTCTGCTCTATCTGTAAAAGATTAAACCATTCTTTGCAAGTCCCCCGGGCTGGCTCCATGGGATCTGGGCAGCTGAGAAGGGTCAACCTTTCCAAGGTGCCAGCACCGATGAGGTCAGGGGAGGGGAATGCACATTTCCCTGGATGGAAATGATGTTCTGTTTGGTTCCTCTGTCACTACTTCTCAGCTCTGAGAGTTTGCAGGCCTTGAGCCTGCAAGAAACAGTGGAATGCTTTAGGTGAAGTTTTTACCCAGGAGTCATTTCCCCTGGCCTTGTCCTTTGGGCCCTGTGCCGATCATTCCATCTCTAGAATCACTTCTGTAATCTTTCAAGTAACATGAATGATTTTTTTTACTGCATGGCAATAAATTGTAATGACTTGTTTTCATCTTTAGCCATAAAGTTGATGAGAACTCCTTTGTCAGAGGTGCCATGATTCACGGAACAAAGCATCTCTGCTGAGCTTTGGCTTGTCGGAAATGATTCTGCTCCAAGTCGGAGGCGGTTTTCCGGAGTCCCAGTGGTTTTCTACCCACTTGCTTGTTGAAAGCCTGTCAATTTGTTGTGCTCACCGCTTCATGATTTTTCCTGTGAGCAATGACCATCGTGATTCTGACGGGCACTTTTGCTTGGGGGGCTTTGTTCTGTGCTGACCCATGTGTGGGGCTGACAGTCTCTTCCGGGTTACTCTATGGTGGTTGTGCATTACTTTGATCTGTCCCTCGATTACTGAACATTCATGAAGTTCTTCTTCTCGTTTTAATTTGTTTTTCTTTATTTTTCAAGTGTCAATTTACAGCATCTGGTTTTATGACAAGGATGACTGTCACCGCATAGCCAAACTCATGGCTAAGTAAGTATCTACCTTTTCATTCCATAGTTGTTCTGAAATGAAGGTTCTCCCCCTGTCCCTTTCTCCCTGGGAGGTGCTTGGGGCCGTGGGGCTGTTTACCCACCAACCCCAACTTCAGAATCGCTGAGGAGCCTTTGGAACTTAGTGACTCGAGCTTGAGATGGCTTTTCTCTGGAGCAGGAGTCGCTCTTCACCATTTTGGTGCTGTGGGCCCTGGAGGGAGGTGGAGTACTGTGGGAGTTCTTAGAGCAGTGTTTTTCAGTGGACAAAATATAAGATTACAGAGGAAACCCATTGTATTGAAATATAGTTATCAAAATGTTTTGTGGGGGACAGCTAATTGGTGTAGTGGATAAAGCACTGGCCCTGGTGTAGTGGATAAAGCACTGGCTCAGGAGGACCTGAGTTCAAATGCAGCCTCAGACACTTGACACTTACTAGCTGTATGACCCTGGGCAAGTCACTTAACCCTCACTGCCCCAAAAAAACCAAGTCCACGGACTTCAGGTGAAGACCCCCATCCTAAAAACTCTTATAAAATGGTGGCCAGCTTCCTAGGCCAACTCATAGAGCTTGTTTTAACCCACAGTAATCGGGTCCCTGGCTGGTGTTTACAGAACGCTTGAAGGTTAACAAAGCACTTTACTTAGATGATTTCCTTTTGTTCTCACAACTAGCCTGTGAGGTCAACACTACACGCATAGGACCCTTTTTAAAATCTGGGTAAGTGACTTGTTCAGGAATCACCTAGTAAGTGTGGGAGGCTGAATTCCTACCTTACATGATGTCCATTTTTCTCTTAAACCTTGTGGCTAGAATGAATCTGAGTCCCCCTGCCCCAACAGAAGGAGTGGAGGTGTTTGCTCATTTCCTGAGAGTAGGCCTCCCCATGCCCTTCTCTGGTCTCCTGCTTCCTGCCCAGCTGCAGCTTCTTGCAGAGACCTGCCCCTACCCAAACCCACCCCCTTCCAGATGACTTAACACTAATGAAAAGTGAGTGACTACTAGCACCATCACTTTCAGAAGTTATTTGCATTGGGGCAGCTATGGATAGAGGTGCAGTGGATAGAGCACCAGCCCTGGAGTCAGGAGTACCTGAGTTCAAATCCAGCCTCAGACACTTAACACTTACTAGCTGTGTGACCCTGGGCAAGTCCCTTAATCCCAATTGCCTCACTGAAAAAAAAAAAAGTTATTTGCATTTTTTAAAGTGACTGGGGGCGGGGGCAGGGTGGGGGGGGGCTGTTCCTGTACAACAGACCCAGATGAAAAGTTGAACACAAAGCTCTAGGCTCTAAAGGGATGCTTAGCTGCCGGCCTCACAGCCCTGCCTTTCCCCAGGGGCTGCTTAGCTGGGCTAAGCTTAGCGGGCTCTTGGTGCCCGTCTGGTTGGTTGGACACTTTACTAGAAAGATGGGAGGTAGCTCCTCCTTGTCCCCCAAGAGCATGGCGATCCTCGTGGAGACTGAGCCCATTGCTTAGAGACTGCGTTTAATACGGGGCTGCACTGGCCTTGCTGGCCAGGGTCACCACAGTTGAGTCCTAGCAAGCAGAGATTGTTGGGCAGCGAGGGATGCGCTGAAGTGGGGGTGGGGGGTTGTGTTTATGCGTGTGCACAAGACGTCATATAGGAGTCTCAGAGGCCGTAAAGCCCAGCTGATTTGGAAACAAGCTGGCCAGGGAGTGGTCTTCTGGCCTTTGCCAGAGGGTCTCCAGAAAGAGGAGATGCCCTTCTCTACGGGGAGCTACAAATTCTATAATGAGGCCCCTGAACTGAGGGGCCCAGGTTTTTGTAGCTTTTCCCTTCAGTATGTGAATCTGTGATCTCCTTCAGTCCGGTGCTGATTTGTACCAGGCACAGAACAGCAACTCTGCTCTTAAGGGCTTCTTCGTCCCCTCCACCGGAGCAGGTTGTATCCCATCTGCAGTATGTCATCTGAGGCCCTTCCCTTCCCCTGCCCCATGAATCCTCCGTAGCCAACACAATGAGCAAGGGACCTTCAGTCCCTTGGGTAAAATGTGTCAAGAGCAGGGAATACCTTGGGTTCCTCCATCCACAGGGTCAGATGTTCCCTACACAAAGGGGTGCTTCCTTTTTCCTTCATTTGTTTTCTGACGTGGGTTCTTTATAGGCTTTAATATAGTGCTTTATAACAACAGGAAACGCTAGCATCTACATGATGCTTTTAAGGTTTATAAAGCACTTTACATCTCTTTTCTCATTTGATCCTGACAACAACCCTATGTAGATACTGCTCTTATCTTCATTTTACAGAGGAGGAGACTGAGCCTGAGAAAGACTAAGGAGTGAGTCAACCAGGGTCTGAGCTAGACTCAGACTCATAATGAGGCAACATCTTGAGTGATTTTGATTCTCAACAAACTGACTTCCACTGAGCCTGAGCTTCGTGAGATGGCTCTGTCCTGGGTTCTCTGCCCACCCTAAGCAAAATGTCCTGCTCCAGACTCCTTGTTTACAAGTAACATTAAATAAGCACCGCCCACAGTGGTCATGGAGTCTGCCCAGACCTACTAATAGTAAAGGCCCTCACATGACTAACCCAAGACTTAATCGCTCATATTCATCCTTGGCTTTGCTCAGCATCTCCAGGATGTCAATGGGCAGGCCCTTAAACCAGCCCAGTACACCTCAGTCATTCATCTCTGCTCATCCAACTCTGCAGGCTGTTCAGTGGGCCAGGATCGCATGCTGGTGTGGTGAAAACCCTTGTGAATCTCCAACTGAACATAGCTCAGACTTATCCCAGGGTTTAAAATCCTTCTCCATTCTTCCATCTGGCTCTTCAGCTCGAGGAACAGGGAGTCAGCAGAGGGGTACAAGGAGGGTTTTCCCTGGGAGACGAAGGAGGTGCATGTGGGCCTAGAGAACAGCCCTGTAGCCCAGCCAGGCAGCCTCGTATGAGCAAGAGTCCACTTATTGTTAGAAGGACAGCGGGAGCCCTTTGCTTGAGATGTTGTCTGTGGCTCTTGTCACAGGGATTGGAGTATGGCCCAGATGCTAACGCCCTTTTTCTCCATCATCTTCTGTGCAAGCCTTTCACCTAAGGGGTCATTCTACTGAACAATGTTGGGGGGTGTTTGTTTTTCAGTTTACTGGTAGAGTGCTCCAAATTTGCCCTTATCTCCATTGATCCTATCTAAGTTCGGTTTTCTTGCTGCCATTAGGCATTGTGTGGCTTGCTATCAGACCCTTCTGGGGAAAGAATACCCAGAATTGGACAGCTTTACAGGTGCACTTACTGCTTACTCCTTATAACAATAGCCACATGTCAGTTCTGTGTTTATACCTCGCCAGTTGTGAAATGGGTTTGTACCAGTCTAAATGTATTGGCCGGAAACGCCTCCCGAAGTTTGTGCCTCCGACGTGCTCTCAGACAGGTGATACAGCTTACAAACACTTTCGATTCTTCCTTGTAGAGTGGTGGAACAGGAAACCCAGAGAAGCCAGCGAGCGGCCAGTGACAGGCCGAGCCCCAGCCGAGCCAACGGGCACTGTGACAAGAGACCCATCGACATCCTGGAGATGCTGAGCAAAGCCAAGGACGAGTATGAGCGAGTAAGTCTTGGGTTAGGTGGTAAGCCTTGGGCAGTGTCAGCTTGGAAAGAGGAGAAAGCGGGCACTGGGCGGCTTTGGGGTTTATTAGCAACATAGGCCTTTCTACATATACAAATGTTCTCTTCACTAAAAATAATAGTCTTTTCCTCAAATGACTTTTAACACCCCCCACACACACCTAACTAGTGTTTTATTGATTTTAAATACAAAATTTTTTTATTTTTAAACTGTGCTTTTTGTGGTGTGCACATCAGATGTCTGTAATTTTTATCTTTTGGATTTTGAGACACAAACAGAAATTTGCCTAGAAACACTAGATTCTACCATTATTTGCCACCAGTGGTGGCAGCTTAAAGATCCTTATGATTTAAAGTTGTTTATTCAAAGAAGATTTTTTAACTTCTGTCAATTATTTTAAAAGATATAAATGTAACTCCTTTGTCAATCCCATGATGCTGTGCGGTGACAGGTCAGTGGGTGACTGGTGACAATAGGAAAACTTGACTTTTCTCTTTGAATTGTTCTGAATGAGGATTGTATTTTCTGATTCTCGCCATGCTAATGCACGGGAGGAGATTATCTCACTGGGCTCTGAAGAGCTTTGTGCTTGTTAATGTAACAGCAAGTGTCTCTGCAGCCCTTGGACATTTGACAAACACTTCACATATTTGATCATTTGATCTCACAACAGTCCTATGAGGTCAGTGCTCTTTTCATCCCAATTTGACCCATGTGAAGTTCTGAGAGAACTTGGCAGTTGGAAAGGTCTGAGGCTGGGTTTGAATTCTTCTCTTCCTGGCTGCATGTAGCGCTAAGCATTGGGCTTCCTGAAGAAGGCCCTGCAAAGGCCCATGAGCCTCTTCATGCTCTCCCCCTTTGCCCCTAGTCCCTGGTCCCATATTAGGGCTGCTCACAGAGGCTCATTTCTGGAGTGGGGGGCAGCGTCCTTTCTTTGGCCCCTTTATTCATTGTGCTGTGAGTTAACTGAGCTTTCCTGCACGTTGAAAAGGGTAAAGAAAATTTTTAGGGTGATGGTTTTCCAAATTTGAGAGACCATCTTATGTGCCAGAACACCAGAGCCCTTGTGTTTTGGTGGAGCAGAAACAATGTCTCAGTTTGTTCCCAGAAGCCTCAAGTGTGCCGCAGAACAAGCCTGAGACCCCAGCCCTGGGCTGGCTTTCTCCCAGAGACATGGCTCAGACTTTTGTTCGTCTGCAGGTACCGTGAGATTCTCTCCTCTCATACTCTGGGGGGATTTTAACCCTGGGTTGAAAGTTTCCATTTCCCACTCAAACTCTGAGATGGGGTATCTGCTGCCATTCATTTTCCATCTTCCTCTGTGGCAACAGTTAGAAAGACTTTGAAAGCCGCGTGATTTCCTCAGGGGCTCTCCTCCCTTCAGCAGTGTGGACTGCAGCTCTTCCTGCTTCATGAGTTACTCCAGGAGAAACTCCATCATCTATGGATGAGTCCATGATAAACCTCAGTAGGCTACACCCCAGGTACCGGGTGTCTGGGCCATCATGAGGCCCGTTCTTCAGGCTTTATTGACTTGGTAAGGCCTGCCACACTTGTGCTTCGCTATTGTCACTCCCTCTAACTCAGGCTCAGCACGGCCAGGGGGACCCCATGGATCCACTCTGGCAAGAAGTAATGTGAAGGCCGTGGAGCTGGCCTTGCATATTTCGTAGTTTGGGAAGCAAACAGCAACAAAAGAAAGGCCTTTGGCTTTAGCCTGCCGAATTGTCCTCCGAATCTTTCTGAGACAGTTCAGATGGAAGCAGTTCCATTCCCCGGCATGGTGCTAGTGAGCAGACTGTGCAAGTTTCCCAGGCATCCGCCAGTGAGGTCAGCACAGCGGCTCTGTCAACCTCCACACTTGGCTAGCTTTGACGATGTGTGCATCACCCTCATCACCTGTGTGTGCATCCCAGGAACAAAGACCACTGAGGTAAGGGGACTTATCCACAGCGTTCAGTTTCTCCACTTGCTGTGATGGATGGTTCTGTGCAGGGATGCTGTGGTGCTGGCTGGCGGAGAACCTGTATTTTCTTCTTGTTGATTGTTAGGCCAGAATTAGCACAAGCCTCAGAGAATAGGACCAGACACTGAGGTCTTCTCTTGAGCTGAATTGCCAAGCATTTGCAGAGAGCACGGCTCTGAGGGGTGGGCCACATGGCCCAGACACCACACACACAGTTACCCAAACGCCTGCTTTTATGCATGGAGATCTTGCCCAAGGCAGGCACTCACATGGAGCTCAGAAGAAGTGGCGTGAGAACACTCTCAAGGTGTCTCAGACAAACTTTGGAATCCATTTTGAGACATGGGAGACCACCTAGCCCGGCGTGTCTGCATCAGAGAAGGCGTTGTATCCTGTGAGCAAAGCAGAATTGCAGGAGCACAAAAGAAATGTGGGGTGTCCAGATCTAGAAGCATCTCCATCCCGAAAGGACTGTTTGTGCCCGACCTCTGGTAGAGCCTTCCAAACTCATATTGGACTGATCAGCCACAGCCTCTGTGCCTTGACCCCAACACCATGCCATTGGTCCTCTTTAAGGGTGAAGGAGGAACAACTGAGTTATACATATCTGTAAAGAAAATCTAGGATCAAGAGCAAAACCATGTGTTTTTACCTTCTGGGAATTACAATTCGGGGGGGGGGGGTGGCGAATGTAGCTTTGAGAAATGTCTTTTCTAAGGAAAATTACGCCCAAAATGTGGCCTGTGTGAAAGGTTTCCTAGGGTTATGATATAACAAAAACTCTTGGAAAATGGGTTGGATCTAACATTGACTTAACAGTGTTGGGCTCCTCATTTTCGAAACCACTTCTTCATAGTAGAATAAGCATCACCTCCTTGAAGGAGAGTTGTCCCTGTCAGAGCTTGCCTGTTACCTACAGCACATGAAGGAGAAGGGTGCAGTGACACCTGAAGTTCCTTTAGTTTTCTTATTGGAGAGAAAAGGCCTTCTCCATCCATGCCATTCTGGGCGCTTCTCTCTTGCCCACAGGAGCTTGTAGACCATGAGTCTACAAGGAGGGAGGCTTGTAAAAGCCAGGGAGATGTGATCGAATCCAGGATTCACAAGGATTCTAGTAAGTCAAGTCTGTATGAGGAAATCAGCAAACACCCAGACTTGAAGTGAATTGGATCTGCCGTCTCCAGAGTCCTTTATGCTCTGGCGGGTCTGTCTTAATCCCTTTGATTTTGTTGGCTAGCTTTTCCAGTCCTCTGGCTGTACAGCCTTAGCAAACAGAGGAAAGTAGCTGGCATCATGACCCCTTGTCATTCATTCCTGGATGTGGGAATAGGTGACCCAAGTCACCACCTGGATTGTGGTGAGTCTCTGAGCAGCGTCTTCCCCTGTGGCACCTGATTCTAGGCATTAAACCAAATGCTATGCTGATGGCTGATGACGGCCCTTATGGAAAACCGTGGCTGTGGTGAAATGATCGGTACTCTAAAGCCTAAAATTGTGTGGCCGTATTCAGGTAAGTGTAAACATCAGCAGCAGTCATGCACAGTTTAGATTATGTGGACAGAAAAATCGCATATTTTTGCCTTTACCAACTTTTGTTTGAACCCCTGCCACTATCAAACCTCAGAGTGATTGATGTTCTATCTGTACAGGAGCAAGAGGAGGGATGGGTGGCTTCTTTTCTGGGCTCTACTTCAGGCACTGGATTTTCTCCCCAGAATTATCATTGTGCTCTACAGGCTACCTCAAGTTTTAAATAGTTGTACCAGCAGAGCATAAGCTCAGGAAGGTCCCTCCAGATGGAAAAAACTGGGTATGAGTCCATTGATCTGTGGGGTCTCATCCCACTCCCAGTCTCCCTGAGTTTGGAGCAGCCAGGGAACGGCGCTTTGGGGCCCTAAGCAAGAGTAGGCCTAGAGAGCTTGCACTCTCTATTGGTCATGGGGGCGCCCTCACTGACAACGCTGACATCCCCAAAGAATTAGCATTGTCCCTTTTTCGGACACTTTCCAAGTAGAAGCCTAACCTTTGTTTTCAGAGTTGTTTCTATTTGGGGCATGTGGCTCAAAAACAGGCCCAGAAAGCTAAAAATAAGAGTTCCTTCTAAATAGTTTTTCATCCCATTTCCACTTGTTGCACTTTAAAAATAAAGTTCTATGAGATGGGCAGATTACTGTCTCAGGGGTTGGGGAGGTGAGGGAGAGAGAGAAAATTTGTAACTCAAAATTTTTTTAAATTAATGTTAAAAGGGGCAGCTAGGTGACGCAGTTGGAGAAAGCACTGGCCCTGGATTCAGGAGGACCTGAATTCAAATTCGGCCTCGAACACTTAACACTTAATTAGCTGTGTGACCCTGGGCAAGTCACTTAACCCCAATTGCTTCACCAAAAAAATGGGGGGGGCATGGTTAGGTGGCACAGTAGATAAAGCACCGGCCCTAGATTCAGGAGGGCCTGAGTTCAAATCTGGCCTCAGACACTTGACACATTAGCTGTGTGACCCTAGGCAAGTCACTTAACCCTCATTGCCCCACTAATATCTTTCCACATAACTGGGAAAAAATGAAATTTTTTTTAAGATTATCTTTATCTTGCCTTTAACAGATAGTTTTAAGGTCCCACTTAAATTGGCTGAAGCAAGTGGTGATTTCTGAAAAGCTTTTTATTGAGCTACATTAACTGAAATGTAATAATTGGTTTTTCCATTACTAGGAATAAAAGTAAATTATTGCTAGCACTTTATTTCCTAAAGTAAACCTCCTGAAAGTTCCAAGAAATTCTGGTTTTAGCACACAAAGGAAATGAGGACTTCTCAGTTTTCTTCGTAATGAAACACACCAGCTTTCTTATTCCCAAATGCTATTTGGAAATGCCCCTGGAGGAACAGATCAACATATTTATGGAATGTTCTTTTTCTTTTTCTTTTCTTTAAAGAATCAAATCACGGACTCAACTATCTCAAGCCCTGGGTTACAACCAAGCACTCGCCTCACAAACCCTGGCAGTGCTGAGGAAACTTCGGAAGAAATGTCCCCGGGATTACAAACACAAGAGAAGGTGTGTTGGCCTAAAGTTAGAATTTGTTCCCTGAGGAGACAAAAGAATCAGATTCGAGGAGCAGCGGGGTGGTGCAGTGCACTGAGCATTGGTCTTGGACTCGGGGACCTGAGCTCAAATCCAGCCTCAGACACTTACTAGCTATGTGACCCTGGGCAAGTCACTTGACCCCGATTGCCTCACCCTGCCTTGCCACCCTCCAGATTAGATTCTGACAGGAGGGATAGGCTACCGTCTGTAGGTCTCAGGTGTATGCGTGGGCACACAGTTCTTAGTCCCTGACCCTCCCCAACAGCTATCAGTAGGTCTCAGAAATAAATATTCTCTGCTGCAAAAACAAAGAGGCTGGAGATGAGGACCACACCTGAGATCTCATTGGTGTCAAGGAAACTCCTTCTCCCAGTGCAGGTTTGCACCTGCCTGGTTATGTTCAGTCTTGGCCTCAAGAGACTTAATGGCTTCTTCTTGTATGTGTCAGAGCGAAGACTTGAACTCGAGGCTTCTAGCTCATAGGCTAGTTCTTTGCGTGGCTACACTGCCTCTCACAGAAACAAATGTTCCTCATAATTTTTATATTCTTTTAATTGGTGAGAGGCAGCGTACTGTTGTGGACAGAGAGGCCGGCCTCAAAGCCTAGAAGCTTTGAGTTCTAGTGACCCTTTCCCCATCCCCACCCATTTTAGCTCAGTTACCCTAGGAGAGTCCCTTACTGCTCTGAGATCCTGAGTGGTCAGCGTGCCTTGGTAGAGGAGTTTCCTCCCCTGGGAGTTCCTACGTCAGTGAAATTCCAGGTGCGCAGGCCTGGCCCTGTTCCTTGAGTGGATCCTGCAACATAGCATGACCTCACCATTCGAGTTTAGCTTGAGACACTGGGCCTTTCATAGATGAACATGCTCAAAGGGCTTCTCTTGGAGGATTTCCGAAACATGGCCCCTCCTAAAGAGGAGTAAAAACGAACAATATTCTGGCGTGCTGATGTTTGCCTGCTGTCTGGAGCTATGTATGTCACTCAATTTTCTGATCTCTAAGAGCCCCTTCATGTGATTATCAAACTTATTTCCTTAGTGAAGATGGAACTTGAAATGATCTCTGCGCTATAATAAGCAGACAACCAGGTCCCAAGCATTTGCTTAGTCACCGTGCCATATAGTAGGAGAAAACAAGTGATGGACCAAGAAAGCTACCAGTCAGCTTCATCGTTTACTCTTTAGCCTTCCCTCCCTATGGGACTGTCATCCTGGCCTCGGGGGCAGGTAGGGAAACATTCATGAGAGAGAAGACAGAGGGTGGTTGTGGGGAGACTAAGGCTTGCTTTGTCTAGTGTCAAGATGGTCCCTTTGGTGGAGAGAACATGGATACGGTGTCTAGTGTTGCTAGAAGAAATCCCCAGTGCAGCTATGGAATTCCTCAGAGAGCCGTGAACTTCAGATGAGAAAGGAACAGGGTGGTTAAGCTTGATGTTCTTTACCTATTGGTCCAAATGATTGACATTGTTACATGTTTAAACATCCAGTTTTGACTCTGCACCTGTGGCTCCTTCCTTGAAATGGACTTCAGGTACCACTTCAGGACTGCCAAAGACCCTGATCACTTTTAGTAATTAGGGGGAAAGGTAGAGTGTCTTTGTCTGGTTCATGAATTGAAAGTCACTGACTGGTGGCCAAGCCTGTGCTGCCTTCTGTAGACTGGGCTAAGACCACAGGTGGCCCACAGCCTCCAAGCTAGAGGTTTTTTGTCTTGGCAGGAGCTGCCAGAGATTCTGCTCTGTCCCCATAGCCCTTGGCATCTCTTTGATGCCTGGGAGAAGAGTGCTGGATTGGGAATGACAGGATATGGGTTCAAATCCAGACCCTGCGCGTCAGTCATTGTCTGGATGATTTGGGGCCCCTTTTCTTGTTTGTAAAATGAGGGGTCGGACTTGACAGTTCTTCAGGCCCCTACAGGTCCAAAAAAAGTTACCAGTTCAGTGGCTTTGTTGAGGCAAGGGCCTGTGTCAAGGGGCCACCAATGGGAACTAGCTCTTGCCTTGTGGGAGCTCACTTCGTACTAGGGCAATGGGGAGCCTGTGCCTGCTGAGCAGAGACAGTCATGGGAAGAGGCAGCAGCGAGGAAGCTCCCCTCCAGAGTTCTGACCCTTGAGCTGGAGATGAGGCGAGGCTGTGGGAATGCAGAGGCATGTTGAGTGCCAGCAGCATCCATCTCATGGGCTGCCTGGGCGGCGGTGTGAAGGGAGAGGACACTCGTGTGATGGAGGAAGTTGGAGCCTTCTTGACTAAGCTGGAGGTTGTGTCCTTTACCCTCGGGTGGCAGGGAGCCAGGGCAGACTGTTGAACAGGGGTCACGGCGCCGTGGGTCGCTTAGGTCCTGCCCCTTATTTTACAGATCAGGTGCAGTGGTTTATCCCATCTCAGTTATTGAGCCCCAAAACAGTGCTGTGACATTGTTAGGCCTTGGGGGCTCTCCCAGGAGAGTGGGGAGAGCTTAGCAGAAGGCAGATCTGACGCGGCTTGTGTGGCAGGGTGACTCCATGAAGGGCCTTTCTGGGCAGCAGCGGGCTATAGCAGAGCGGGTGTTCCATTGAAGCCCGGCCCCTGCCGCTAGCCAGCTGTGGGAACTGAGCCTCCACTGCCAGGGGCCGGCTCGGGTGGTCTCTAAGACCCCCTCCTGTTCTAGCTCTCTCAACCCGGGGTTTGCAGTGAGAAATTGTCCGGTACAATGGGAAGAGCCCAGCATGTGAACCCTGGCTCAGAGTGACCTTGGGCCAGTCCCTACCTCATTCAAAGATTCTCTTTGCTTTTCTGTGAAAGAACTCCCTTTCGGCTCCAGAGCTGTGATAAGCCTAGGAAGTATATAGTGAACGTTGTTCTCTAGAGACATTTGAACATGACCCCTATGAAAATCAGGCACTGCCATTCTTAAGCTACAGAAAAGTCCGTTACAGAGGGAACCGTGAGTGCCTTTTCTTTGGACTGGCTTCCAGTCATAAAGAAGCGAAGTTCCCAAAATGATAATATATGGACTTTTCATCTTAGCCTTAAAATTTTATCCAAACTCAGGCTTTTTTTTAATTGGATAGAATTTTATTTTCCCAAATATATGTATAAACAAATTTTAACATCAAATTTTCAAAAAATTTGTGTTCCAACTTCTCTTCCTCCTCCATTCCCACCCCCCACCCACTAGAACTCAAGCATTTCAAAATAAGTTATACATGAGTACTCATGGAAAACATTCCCACATTGAGGAATTGTCAAAGAGGAAAAAATTTAAAACTCAGGCTTTTTAAGGAAGCTCTGTGGCCTTTTGACCAAATCAATTGAATGTCCTGGATACGGTGGCCTGTCCTAAAAGATATAGCTGGGATCTGAGTGCTTGGATTCTCTTTGAGCACATGGGGCAGCCATATTCTGTACACGTACTTTAAGACATCCCTTTGGGATCCAGATCAGAATGTTTCCCTTACCTTTGTTTACTAAAATAAGTCTCTTCTGGGCTAGCGGAAAGGTTTTCAAGTTCTGTGGGGGATATAACAACAACTGACATTTGGAAAGCCCCCAACTTTCGCAAAGTTATTGGCATTTCTTATCTCATTAGGTATTGCCTGTGTTAACCCTGTCGACTGATGGGGAAAACTGAGGCTCAGAAAAGGTTTGTGGCTTGCCATAGATCACACGGCTAGTCGATGTCAGAGGTCATGTTTGAATCCCAGGCTGCACTCTTCCCACTGGGCCAAACTATATTTCAGGGGATGAAAGTCCCCCCAAATTTGAACCCAGTTATTAAAACCCACGTTAAAGGCACCTTGCCTGGTGTCCCAAGAGCATCGCATGTTTTTGAGTTTTCTCATTCTCCACCTGACAAAGACTGTTCCTGAGCCCCTCACAGTGCTTTTCACCGATGAGCAGTAAGGGGGCTGCTCCATTGTCCTGATTCTCAGTGGTGTTGTTGTTTTGCAGCCTGCCCCATCGGGACACAAGCACCTCACAGTGGAAGAATTATTTGGAACCTCACTGCCAAAGGAACAGCCAACAATCATTTATCCCAGTTCAGAAGGAGTTGAGAAGTTGCCAGCTGACACCTCCCCCAAAGAGCATGACTTGTTCTCGCCATTTTCTTTTGAGTCATCAAGAGGAACACATCAGCCAGAGAATCCCATCGTCCAGTCCAGTAGCCCCAACATGGGGCAGCAGGAGGCCCCTGCCCCCATTGCCCCACCTGACAGGAAGAGCTCTGTAAGCTGCACAGTGCCCATGAGCCCCTCGGTGAAGGCAGCTCCGGCTGCTGAGGTCGCTGGGTCCCCGGCCCTGAAAAAGGCCGCCCAGCAGCGGTCTCCTCTTCTCGCCCAGCCAGCTCCTGAGCTGAGGCACAAGGCCCGGAATCTGATCACCACGCAGAGCCAGTTTGTGGCCCCACTGAGTGGGACGAGCCCCGGAAGCACTTCAAGTGCCAGTCTTCTCCACAAGCTCCAGCTGACACCACAACCATCGTCGCTCACCAAGAACCCCATCGCACCTCACTTTGCCTCATCGGCAAGCCAGCTGGCGACCCCCGAGAGCTTCAAAGAACCTCATGCCAGGAGAAGAGGAACCACAGCCACGCTTGGCATTCCTGGGAGGCCTTCCCTGAAGGTAGGAGTCAGCTCCATTTGGGCCTTAGAGAATCCTCTTCCCAAATAATCCTGGGGATTGGGAGCTTATTCCTGCTTCCAGTGTGGACATCCATTCCCTTCTGGGTCCTGAAGTTCAGTTCATAGAGGCCCAGGGAGGTGGATGGGCTTCAGTGCCAGAGGCAGGAGCTACAGAGTGTTTCACCAGGGAGGTCCTGGCTCTCACATTGGTGACTTTATAGCACCAATAACTTCAGTGCAAATGCCGTTGATAATTATGCCAAGCAGGAGGTAGGGCTGCTGGGGAGCATGGAGCTGGAAGCAGTGGCTGCAGTCCGATAGCAGGGGTCAGGGGTATGCAAACATTGCTGGTTTGGAGTTGAAAGGCTTGAGTTCAAATCCCACCTCTGCTCCTAACCAGCTGTGTGACCTTAAGGAACTCACCTGACCTTTGTCACTTTCATTCCCTGGTCTTTCCTGCCTCCCAGTTAGGCTTGAGAATCCTAAATGAGGTCGTGTATGTATGTACAGTAGTTGGTGTGACGCAGGGATTGGAGAAGGGAGAGACCATTGCTAGTCTGAGTAAATGGTGGTTACACAGATGCTGACAGCCAATTGGGTGTGGAGAGCAGGACAGGACAGTTGGTGACTGCTCGGAAGGGATGCAGTGTGGGCAGAGAGGATGAGGTCAGCTTTGGACTTTGGGTTTTGAGGTGTTGGCAGGTCATCAAGATAAGGGAATCCATTAGTACTGACAGTGTGTCCTGGAAGGTTGGGTCTGGGAAAAGTGATTTGGAAGCTGGCCATGGGAGGTGATCACAGAATTCATGAGTTGGGAGGAAGAGGAATAAGGGAGAAGACATTGTCACAAGAGTCAGAGGAGAGAGAGGGGATCGGGAAAGGAGGCCAGTGCCGGCAAGGCGGCAATTGCCCCAGAGCCAGTGCCTGATGCTCTGGTCGTTGTGGAGGGAAGAGTTTCACTAGAGAGAGACCACAGTGACTGCGGAGAAGAAGCAGGGGTTGTAGGGGAAGCTCAGAGGATGGTAGCTTGAGGGGCTCCAGGGTGGGTGGGAAATGTGGGCATAGGTGTAGGACATGAGAAGAAGCCTGGAGAGAGAGAGAGAGAGAGGCAGGCCCTCAAGATGCGTGAGTCAGAGTGTGGAAGGGGGAGAGAGATGGGATGAGGCCCGGGTCAGGCTCCAAGACTAGAGAAGAGTCACTGAAGAATTGAGAGGAGTGGCGCCAAGGATGCTGGAGGTGAGTGGGGTCAATGGTAAGGGCAGGTCAGGCTGGGGACTGAGATGAGGCTTATGGCAGAGCAATGCTTTGATAAGTACTTGATGATATCCTGGGCTTTTCATTTGTAGGGGTGCAGAGAGCCCCACCTTGTAGTTTGGGGTCAGCCCTGATCTTGTTTTCTTTTTTTTCTTTTTTTTTTTTTGTGGGGCAATGAGGGCCACGTGACCTGCCCAGGGCCACACAGCCAGCAAGTGTCAAGAGCCTGAGGCCGGATCCGAACCTGGATCCTCCTGAATCCAGGGCCAGCACTCTGTGCACTGTGCCACCTGGCTGCCCCCCGATCTTGTTTTCACAAGTGACTTCAGTTTCATGTTCTTTCAGGCGACATGGTTAAGACAAAAAACGGTACAAGAGCCCACACCTCCTGACAGTAGGAATTGAGAGAAAGGGAGACAAGTGAATCACTCTGCTGGAGCCCAGCCTAGAAGACTGCCCGATCCAAGCGCCTGATGCTCTGGTGTTTGCAGCTGACCCTTTTCTGCTTCATTTTTGCCAACTCTGACTGGTGATAGAGGAGATTGTGAGGGCAGAGAGAGCACCTGCCATGTGCTGTGCCCCTAGGCAGGGGTAGTATTGTGCAGCATCATGGGCTCCTGGAAAGGAAGCTGTCTGTCTGACAAGGGCCAGCTTAAAGACACTTGTCTGCCCTGCCCTGGATGGCCTAGTGTCAGTGGATTGGCCTTGTCCTTGGATCTCTGGTGGATCCAAGTTATTTGCTCTCTCCTATGGAGCTTCCTTCCTTACAGAAGAGTTGGGTACATATATACTTCTGCCTAATTGTAGCCCTTAAAGTTTCTTAATCTGGGGTTGTAAATAGCTCTTTACTCTCCCACCAGCCCCTGTCTCTGGCTCCCTGGAAAACAGCGATTGTGTGTGGTGTCGATGGTCTGTGGTGAAGACCAGTTAGCACTCCCTACATGTAAAAAACACTAGCCCAGTTTACGAAGCAAATGGCATCCTTTCCAATTTGCCGTGTCAGTACAACTCGGTGGTAAAGGGGGCGGCTAGGTGGCACAGTGGATAAAGCACTGGCCCTTGATTCAGGAGTACCTGAGTTCAAATCCGGCCTCAGACACTTGACACTTACTAGCTGTGTGACCCTGGGCAAGTCACTTAACCCCCATTGCCCCGCAAAAAAAAAACAAACTCAGTGGTAAAGTTTTCATTGGGTTCCTTGGCCCTCATGATTGTTACAGTTCCAGGAGCATTGCAAGAGACGTGCAGTAAGCTTTTCCAAAGGGCCTTTTATGTAGCAGCTTCACTTTGTGTGTGACCTTCTGGGTAGATTGTCACAAATTTCCTTTGTGTTTCTTTGGAATTCTACAAGTTCCTGATATCCCAGTGAGCTCTGATTTGTAACAGATTTTCCACCTGGGAGTCTGGAGACAGTAGTTACTATGAACTCCAGCTTTAATTCCTGTTTAAAACCGTATAGCTCCTTTCTTGGGGACCTCCACTACTCCTCATGCCCAGGGCTCCCAGCTGCCCCCATCTTACCTGAGCTGCCAGTCACGCCTGTCAAACTGAATGGACCCCAGAAGATCTCACCCTCCATTCCCTCCTCCCTCTTCTTCACCCCAGATTGGGCCAGCTGCCCAATGCTGCTTTTCCTCCCATCACATGCCTCGGGCCTCTCGCACTATATCATCCATGCTCTCCCCAGCCGCTGAAGACCTTTCTCCAAGCACACATCAATCCCCTAGTTGCTCAGCTTCAGCCTCAACTCCTTTGTATTCATTCTGAATAGAGAAGAACAGCTCGTTCTTGGTCCTTGTGTCCCCAATGCCTAGTATACAGTAGGCACTTAATGAATGCTTGTTGCTTGCTTATTTGAACCCTTCTTTTTCTTCCAGGCTTGGCTTAGGCACCACCCGGGCTTTCTTGACACCTGGCCCAGATCCCCTCACCTGAAAGTGATCCCTCCCTCCTCATATCTCCTGAGAGCACTTGGCCTCCCTCTCCTGCTCTTGTCCTGTTGGACTTTGCATCAGGCATATTTGTGCAGCTCTTGTCCATCCCTTTGGCTGGATTGTAGGATTCTTGAGGGAGGGTCCTGTGTCCACAAGGCCTGGCACAGCATCAGAGTAGGCCATTAAGAAGGGTTTATTCAGTTCAATGGCTGAATTTTGAAGGGCCTTTGATTGTGGGACTGAGTCTATGCTATTACTTGACATTATCTGAATTTCTGAAACAGGTGCCACAGTGGATAGAACACTGGGCCTAGAGTCAGGTAGACCTGAGTTCACGTCTGCCCTCAGACACTACCTCAGGGCAAGTCTCTGTTTGCCCCAGTTTCCTCACCTGAAAAATGGGGATAATAATAGCACCTACCTCACAGAGTTGTTATAAGGAATAAATGAGAATAAATGCAAACCATAAATCATTATATGAAAGACTAGCTGTTATTATCGTTATTATTACTTTCTCACAGGATGGTCTCATAGTTCTTTTAATTACACTTTGTAGCTTATTTCAGTTCAGAATGATTGATTCTCACCTGTAACTACTCCAAGATCACTCCAGTGATGGAAATATTTTTTCACCCTTTATTGATAACAAAATATTTAACCAACTGGAAAGGTTTTTTTCCAGACACCTCTACCAAATGTATATTCTTGGAGTGTGAGGTTTTAAAATTTGATGTTTTTCCTAATTCCTTCGGTCTTATAGCGTCCTTTCATTAGAATTGATTTCCTTTCTGCCTAATTTCTCTTTTATTAACTTCATTCTCACCCTCCTCCTTCTGCTGGCAGGTTTCCTCTCCCAAATTCATCACGTCAACAACATCAGCATCTTCATCCATCCTTTTGTCACCCAGTGTTTTCCAGCAGTCAGCGACAAAACCCACAGAGCTGGAGAAGAAGGCCAGCTCCCCTTCTCGCTCAAGTGGTGCCTCAGAAAATCCCACAAAACCTCCTTTGGTTCTCAGCAGGTCCCAGCTCCAGGACACATTAATCCATCTAATAAAGGTAATTGCTTGTCTCAGATTTTCCACTTTTTTGTTGTTGTTTGTTTGTTTGGTGAGGCAATTGGGATTAAGTGACTTGCCCAGGGTCACACAGCTAGTAAGTGTCAAGTATCTGAGGTCAGATTTGAACTCAGGTCCTCCCGACTCCAGGGCCAGTGCTCTATCCACTGTGCCACCCAGCTGCCCCAGATTTTTCACTTTTTGATAGAAGGAATTCAGTTTTGCATGTCTTCTTAAAGAGGCCAGAGTCAGCTGACCAATGCTTCCTTCCCCACAAAGTTATCAGGTCAGCTCTGTTTGCTTTAACATCCAATTGGGAATCGGAAATCAATAGATCCCAGTTTATTGGAAATTGTTCATGTGTCCGACTTCTTCTTGGGCTTCAGTTCCCTTTTCTAAAACAGTGCTCATGGACAGGTTCTGCTTCTCTGCAGCACAGCTGGTAGTCAGGGAAAGTTGCTGTGGCCACACCATTCACAGCATCAGGCTTCAGGCATGCTGTCTGGCTTCCATCTTCAGCCCCAGAAGGGAGTGAAGGCTCCCTAACAGGCCGGATCAGTACATCCCACCTGAGGTTTTCTAGCACAGCTATGGGTTAAGATGATTATGCTTGGGGGCAGCTAGGTGGCACAGTGGATAAAGCCCAGGCCCTGGATTCAGGAGGACCTGAGTTCAAATCCAGCCTCAGACACTTGACACTTACTAGCTGTGTGACCCTGGGCAAGTCACTTAACCCTCGTTGCCCCACCAAAAAAAAAAAAAAAAGATGCTTATGCTCTTGGTGCCAGAGAACCTCAGTTCTTCCCATGGAAGTAGGCCTTGGCTGTCATGGAGGCCCAGACTGCAGCACAGGCACAAATGTGGCTGGCATGCCCCCTTGCTGAGGAAGGGGTGAGAGCCAATTCTGTACACCTCTGCCAAGCTTCCTTCTTTGTTTTCATAATTAGTTTTGTTTACAATGGGAGCAGGATCAGCATATTCTCTGCCCCCTGGGGTCTTGGGGCTTGGCACCTTTAGGGCTAATCCAGGCAGCAGGTGCCCCAGGCCAGGCTTGAGCTCAGACCTTCACTCCCACCGCGCTGAGCTGCCTCTCCCCTTTTAATACCTTTGTTCAGGCACCTGTTGGGTGCCTTTTGTTACTCTTTCTTGGTTTGTGTGTTGTCTTTTCTGAGGTCATACTTGGCACCTGCCGTGTTGCCAGTTACCAGAGCCATGTCTTTCTCTCTCCCCCACAGAATGATGCCAGCTTTCTCAGCACCCTCCATGAAGTCTATTTGCAAGTCTTGACCAAGAACATAAACAACCTGCAGCTCTAGTGACTCGAGATGAAGCCAGCGGGCACCTTGTGGGAGTGAATGGGTGGCTGTCTGCCTAGAAACAAATAGTCATTAATGAGCTGCCGTGAGAGGGTTCCTTTTTAAAGAAACAGTGCTGAGTCTGGAAAGTCCTGAAATTGAGCCTAGGAGAGAAAAGAGCGATCCTTGTTCTTAAAGAATGTATGTAAGGTAATAGTCTCAGAAATGATGGAGATTTCACTGTGAAGCATCACCAGCAACCCTTTATTTCATTGGGAAAAACAGACCATTTATGGGAAATTGCATGGGCCTTTTCATCAGCATCAAACACATATGGAACACGGGGGGGGGGGGGGGGGGGGGCGATGGGGGACGCGTGGCCTCCCCCAGCTTGGAAGATGCACAGGGCAGGGCTGGGCCTGGCCTCGCTCTGGAGTAGAACAGCTCCATCCTCTTCTCCCTCCCTTGGAAGTGAAGTGCTCCTCATCCCAGTGACCTCATGCAGTCTTCTACCTTGCAAAGATCATTTGCTTCCAAAAGGGAGCCACCTTTAGCCCCCTTGTCCTGAGATTTGACCTCCTAGGGAAGTTCTGATCAGATGGAAATGCTGTAATGCAGAATAGTTTCCAGTTTTTAGGTCCCACCTAAGGTGAAGATGAATGCCTCTTGTTCAGCTGCAAGGCTATTTGATGTGAGTGGTGTCCTTGGGCCTTAAGGTCCTGAAATTTCGTGGTAAGGACTTATTTTTTCATTGTTTTCTTCATACTGACCAGGCCATGGTGAGTCTGGCCGCTGGTGTGAGAATCACCTTTTCTTTTGCATATTTCACTTAGTTCCACTTTTACTTAATTGGCCAATTGGCAAAGCCAAAATTCTGTTAGGCTTAAAGAAGATTTTTTTTAACTGCCAGGTGGTTTTAAAGGAGATATCAAGTTTCTTTTTATACATGAAAACTACTACTAAATGTAACCTCATTGTCCTTTTCTATCTAAGCATGAGTTCAAAACAATTTAGATCCCTCTTCTTAACTGTAGGGAAAACCCAAGCATTGGACCAATGCAGCATGACCCCTGGGGTCTAACTGTCCCCCACCCGTTTGACCAATAGGAATAAAGCTATTCAGGAAAGAGAACAGGGACATGCCCGTCACTTCATCTCCAAGTGAAAGGAATGCATGAAGTTCCAGCTTGGACTGGGCGCCCCCGTGGCTGCCCCTCCAGCCCACGTGTGAAGGCACCTTGGACACTGCTGTTCCTCCTTCCTGTGGTTTGTGTCTGTCCCCATGGGGCACCTGATATTTTCCTGTAGAATCCCACTCATTTCAGCAATAGTCATTTGACAGTAGCCTTTGGAACCAGTGTCCTGGTTTACAGGAGGACAGGTCCATCTGTCCTAGGTCGCCCAGGAGGCTGCGCCACTCGCTCTTCCGGGCACTGTCCCGATTTGTCCAGGCTGAGAAGGCGCCCGCAGCTCTAGCCGCTCCTGAGGACACGCTGCCAAGAACTGAGGCCCACAGACTCGGGACTGTTTCTCGGCTCAATCTGTTGAGCTTTCAAGGCAGCTAAGACGTAGGTTTTTCTAGCAGAGTTTTCAGTAGGTGTCACATATTAAGTCTATTAAATAACTTTAGCTCGGCCTTCATTTCTCTGCATGAAAGGATGTGGTTTCATTGGCTTTGCTTTATTTAATGAGCTTCCAGCTTTGCCTGTCCTGGCTCCTGAGTCTTGCTGATGATCCTGGTTTGAATCCAGGGAGGGAGGCAAGGGAGAGTAGGCACTCTGAAAGTACTTTGGCTTCTAAGACCTCGTACACGTTTGACAACCAAAAATAAATTATTTGGGTCAGCCAGGAAAGAGAGAACAAGAGAATCCTAAGTAGCCAGGAGCAAGTCTCAGGATCCCTGTGTCTGGTGCAGCAAAATGGGGGGGCTTTGGTAACTTGGGGGCTGAGGGGCTGATCATAGTGCAGCCTATGCTATGCTATCAGACCAGTCAGCCCCTGCTAGCAACTTGTTGTAACAGAAGCCTAAATTGAGATGATATTTGGAGCCCACTGGAAAGGTAGAGAGAAATCTTCTCTGGAGAGAACTTCTTTGACACTTTCTGTCATTTGTTCCATAGGCTTATATCCTTTAAATAGCTAATCTAAGGAAACCAGGTTTCCTTTGTGTGGAACTTAAAAATTTTAAGTGCCCAATTCATGGAGATTTTTAAAAGATTATAGTTTTAACCTCTATAATTACATATGAGAATTCTTTATAATGCATAAGCCAGGTCTACACTGCCATACTTCTTGAGGTAATTCAGGCAGGAGTATCTGGATAGGGCAGGCCAACCTCTCTGGGTAGTTACTGTTGGTCAGCCCTGCTTGACAGCTGTAGCTCAATCGCCTTATTACTTCCTCCAACCCGAACTATCCAGAACCTCGTGCCAGCTTGGATCGCTTGTTTACATTTTTGGCAGTGTCTGGGATAGATCCTCACAGGTTTAAAACGGCCAATTGAACTGAATGCCCAGAAGAAGGGAGCCTCACTCAGCAGTGTGGTCCTGGTGGAGCAGCTGCTGAGCTAGGATCCAAGGTGTGTCCTGCTAGTCTGGCCTTCTTGAATGGAATCACCTCCCCAAATTGATTGCTTCCCTTTCCAAATAGCCTCAGAGGGAGCAGCTAGGTGGCACAGTGGATAAAGTACTGGCCCTGGATTCAGGAGGACCTGAGTTCAAATGTGGCCCCAGACACTTGACATTTACTAGCTGTATGACCCTGGACAAGTCACTTAACCCTCATTGCCCTGCCAAAAAAAAAGAAAGAAAGAAATGAATAGTAGAAATTCCTTTAGGGGCAGCTAAGTGATGCAGTAGATTAAGCACTGGCCCTAGATTCAGGAGGATCTGAGTTCAAATCCAACCTCAGACACTGACACTCACTAGCTCTGTGACCCTGGGCAGGTCACTTCACCCTCATTGCCCTGCAACAAGAAAAAAGAGAGAGAGAGATACAAGGTCAAACAGCCTCAGAGGCTTTCAATACTGACTTCTGCCACAAGAGGGGTTCCCAGAGACTTGTTACCATTTTGAACAGGGATGTATTGTTTTCACTAAAAGAAAGTTAATTTGGATTTTACTTATTCTAAGAATGCAGAAGCCTAAGTTAGAATGAATTCTTTCCAAACAAATTCTGTCTACCCAAGCACTTCTCTCCAGTGATAATTTTTTTAAAAAGAAGAAAGCCACATTGATCCTTCTACCAAAAAAACTCTTTAAACCTGCTGCTTTACTTTTCTTTTCCCCAAAGAACCTAGTCTTGATTTTTTTTTTTTAATTTTACCTAGTCCTGACAGTGGCTGCTGTTCTGTAATTCACAGGGAAGTGGGAGAGATACAGGAGCCTGAGGAAGTAAAAGCTGCCCATGAGACAGGGCCATTGGGAAGGGTTGTAGAACAGGGCAGAGGTAAAGCGCTTATGCTTGATTCAAATTGTTTCATTGAACAAAGAATGAATAATTGTCTTCTTGCACATTTGCTGCTGAACAAACATTTGCTTTTTGTGGATATTTTATTATTCAGGGCTCCTTTGTGAAACCAATAATGCTGTTTGGATGAACCTATTTCAATATTAAGGAAAGGTCCAGCAGACACAGTGATCGGCCTCAGACTTAAAAGAACTGGATTTAGGATAATCAGCCCTGGGGCCCAGATCCTGGCCCGATTTGTTTTCTGCTTAATTTAGGAATGATGTGTGCAATATATTTCACCTCCAATTTGTATTTGCCATCATCAAAACTGTTAAGATGCATTATTCATTTTTAAGTGAGACAACATCATTTTCTTTTAGTCATTCTATTTGATTGATTTACCAAAAGTAACATCAGAAATGGTTTCTGATTTTTTGTGTTACGGTTTAATCTCTGCTTCACCCATTCTTATGATGTGCTGGTCTAAACATCGAGCATTTATGAACATGTACTGTGTGCTTCCCTTCTTAGGAAGTGGATGGAAGAATCTCTGGAAATGGGTCTTTTCTGTTCAACATCGATACTGCATCACTAACTTTTTTTATTATATGAATTTTCTACCATCCATGTGTGTTTGCAAATATTAAGTTATTACATGTTTTAAACTGAGCGTTTTTCATCCTAAATTTTGTATGTTTGCAAGTATATTTTTTTAATAAAATTTCAAAACAAAGTTTTCTCACCTACAGAATTTTAAACTGTGTTTTCCTTTCAATTCTAGAAGAATGATCCAGCTGCATCCCTTTGATGTTGCTGAGATCCCCGGCCAGTTCTCTGGCAAATCTTGGATCCCCCACATCTCTCTGCCTCAGCTCACCCAGCTTGTGGGCTCCCACCCTGCCTTGATTGATTACTGATGTTTACCTCAGAGCATCTAGGTTGCTAATTAAGAAATGCATGCTCTTCTCCGCCTGATGGCAGAAGGTGAGAGGTCACTCTACCATGCACGCACAAGTAAGGAAATACATCTGCAGACCCATCTTGTGGAGTTGGTTCAGAACACTTGTCGGCCGCCAGGCTCCTGCAGTCTGTCCTAACACCTCCCAACAAGCAGGGCTACTCCTGCTAATCTCATTCAGGGCAATGTGCTTGGCAGACAGCATGTTGTCAGTCGTGTTTACCGAACAGACTCAGTCAGTTTTCATTGCCTTCCTTTTTTGAAGACAGCCCTGTGCCCAGGTCTTGTGAGGGGGTGCGCGGTGTGCAGGCGCATCCACACACACATAGGCATGCATACTCAAAGTTAAATGGTGACCCGAGAAAACCACATAAGACCCTACCAAGCAGTTACAAGTTGGGTGCTAGTTGAAATGGCTCACAGAGATTTCTCATAACTGCTCTGTGAATCAAGTGGCTGAAACATTCGGTGCTGGAAGAGAACTGGGTCTGGCAGAGGCCAGTTTTCTTGCCTTGTGGTCACACCCTTTCCAAACAGGAGATCCGCCCCTTTTGTACAAGACTGGCACCGTCGCACACCAAAGTGACTCTGAACACACAGATACCAGGGCTGGGGGTTCTGAGCACAGAGTTCCAGGTTCCTGAAACTTCCCTGTTTTCTGTCCAGAAAACTTTAAAACCCATCCTTTAGGGGCAGCTAGGTGGCACAGTGGGTAAAGCACCAGCCCTGGATTCAGGAGGACCTGAGTTCAAATTTGGCCTCAGATACTTGACACTTACTAGCTGTGTGACCCTGGGCAAGTCACTTAACCCTCATTGCCCTGGAAAAAAACAACCACCAAAAAACCCAAAAACCATCCTTTACAGAAATCCTGAAAGGAATGTGTGGCTATACATGTGTATACATGCCTCACATGCACTTGGACACACATGCATTTCCCACCTTTGTGAACTATCTTTTACCTCACTTTGTATCAGCACTTAGCTCAGTGCCTGGCACATAGTGTGCCATACTGACTGACAACGGGCTCATGCACAGCACTGGCAACGACTGTAATCCTGATACAATGATATTAGCATACTGTAATTTATTACAACCCCGCTTGACAATTTTCTGGAGAACTTTCCCAGAATTATTTCATTTGATACAGAATAATTACACATTTAGGAGGGAAAATATCCTTATCCATTTTGTAGCTTAGGAAACAGGGACTAGGAAATTGAATTACAACCCAGGTCTGAGCACCACGAGCCAAGAACTTAGCACTTCCTCTGCTCTCACAACAGCGACACCCACTAACTGACATTAAGTAGCCCCAGACCAAGTGGTGCTGTTGTAATCCCTGCATGTTTTTGTGTTTTGTGTGTGGGTTTTTTTGGTGAGGCAATTGGGGTTGAGTGACTTGCCCAGGGTCACACAGCTAGTAAGTGTCAAGTGTCTGAGGCCGGACTTGAACTCAGGTCCTCCTGAATCCAGGGCCGATGCTCTATCCACTGCACCACCTAGCTGCCCCAATCCCTGCATGTTTTACTGCTGTCAGTGGGTCTACCTTGAGCAGCCAACCACCTCCCCTTCCCCCACACCTCATTTACTGTTCTGAGTCTATCATGGGCCAACAAACTAGGTAACAAAACTGCTGGGCCTGTAGCCAAAAGAAGGCAGGAGAAACATGGAACAGGAGTCTGGCTGGTGTCACTGTTGACACCCTTTCCATTATTGTACGTGGAAATCCCACCACAATTGAGTAGCTAGTCTTCAAAAATGGCAATGGCTAAAAAATGAATCCCCTTCATTGCCAACTTTTTCTTCCCCAGTGCTTAAACAATGCCTAGCATATGGTAGGCGCTTGATAAATGCTTATTAACAAAACTTTATAGAAGGCCCTCAAAATCGTCTCTCTCTCTCTGGCTCTTTGTCTCTCTTCCTTTCTCTCTCCCCCCCCCCCCTCTTTCTGTCTCTGTTTCTATTTCTGGTTCTGGCTCTGTGTGTGTGGGAGTGACACACACATACACAAGATTATGTAAACTGAAGGAATTAAAGCAACTGACACCAGAAAAAGCGGGGAGGGGGAACCCACACAGGCAGAATTAAAAGGATAAGCTGGGATAGCTAAATCAGCCTGGGAGAGAGGAATAAAAGAACTAGATAGAGCTAAAAATGGGAGGGGATTATGATGATGAAACTGAACAGAATGGAAAACTAAGGAGCTATTTGCAGAAGCCCCAAATAAAACAGCCCACCCAAATAGATCATCAATTTTCAAAACTGCAGTGACAAGGGAAGTATCCTTTGAGCTGCTAGAAGGAAGAATGTTATTTGGAAAATTCAGATTGGGAGCCAAGATGGTGGAAAGAAGCCAGGAGGTTGCCTGAGCTCTCCTTAGTTTCCCTTAAAAACAACATTAAATAAGCTATCTATTCCCATATGAAAAAATGCTCTAAAAAACAGCGTTAAATCAAGCCTCTAAACATATTCTGGAACTACAGAACTTAGAAAAAGACAGAGACACAATTCCAACTTGAGATGATTTAGAAGACTTCAGAAAAGGTCTGTCTCAGTTGGGCAAAAGGGGAGGGCAGCACAACTCAGATAGCGCAGCCCACCGAGGGAGTCTGGGCAAGCACAAAAATTGAAGAAAACAATTCCTTAAAAAACACAATTGGCCAAATTGGGGGGGGGGGGGATTGACCAAATGGAAAAGGAGGTGCAAAAGCTTACTGAAGAAAAATTAGAATTGGGCATTCATCTTCCCCTTAGGTGGGAACTAAAAACTGGAGGATGCTCCAGTGAATGCTGGAGGATTTATTTCATTGGGAAAAACAGACCATTTATGGAAAATTGCATGGGCCTTTTCATCAGCATCAAGCACATATGGAACACGGGGGGGGGGGGGGAACGCGTGGCCTCCCCCAGCTTGGAAGATGCACAGGGCAGGGCTGGGCCTGGCCTCACTCTGGAGTAGAACGGCTCCATCCTCTTCTCCCTCCCTTGGAAGTGAAGTGCTCCTCATCCCAGTGACCTCATGCAGTCTTCTACCTTGCAAAGATCATTTGCTTCCAAAAGGGAGCCACCTTTAGCCCCCTTGTCCTGAGATTTGACCTCCTAGGGAAGTTCTGATCAGATCTAATTAAAGAGATAAGGAAGGAAACTACATCTTACTAAAAGGTACCATACATAATGAAGTGATACCAATACTAAACGTATGTGCACCGAGTGGTATTGCATCCAAATTCTTAGAGAAGTTAAATGAGTTACAAGAGGAAATAGACAGGAAAACTATACTAGTGGGGGGACCTGAACCTTCCCCCGTCAGAACTATATAAATCAAACCACAAAATAAATAACAAAGAAGTTCAAACCATGAATAGAATTTAGAAAAGTTAGATATGATGTCAGGAGAAAATTGAATGGGAATAGAAAGGAATATACCTTTTTGTACATGGCACATAGACAAAAATTCACCATGTATCAGGGCATAAAAACCTAACAGTCAAATGTAGAAAGGAAAAAATAGTAAATGCATCCTCAGATCATGATGCAATAAAAATTACATGTAATAAAGAACCATGGAAAGATAGGCTAAAAATTAATTGGAAACTAAATGACCTCATCCTGAAGAATGAGCAGGTCAAACAACAAATCATAGAAACAATAACTTCATCAAGGAGAATGACAGTAATGAGACAACATACCAAAACTTATAGAATGCAGCCAAAGCAGTTCTTAGGGAAAATTTTATATCTCTAAATGCGTACATGAATGAAATAGAGAAAGAAGAGATCAACGAATTGGACATGCAACTAAAAAAGCTAGAACAAGAACCAATTAAAAATCCCCAATTAAATACTAAACTGAAGGGAGCAGCTAGGTGGCACAGTGGATAGAGCACCAGCCCTGGAGTCAGGAGTACCTGAGTTCAAATCCGGCCTCAGACACTTAACACTTACTAGTTGTGTAACCCTGGGCAAGTCACTTAACCCCAATTGCCTCACTGAAAAAAAAAATACTAAACTGGAAATCCTGAAAACCAAAGGAGAGATTAATAAAAATTGAAAGTAAGAAAACTATAGAATTAATCAATAAAACTAAGCTGGTTTTATGGAAAAAATCAACAAAGTAGATAAACCTTTGGTTAATTTGATTCAAAAAAGAAAGAAGAAAACCAAATTACCATTACCAAAAATGAAAGGGGTGAGTTCACCATCAATGAAGTGGAAATTAAAACAATAATTAGGAACTATTTTACTTGAATGTATGCCAATAAATTTGACAATCT
The DNA here is from genome assembly GCF_019393635.1 of Dromiciops gliroides. Taxonomy (NCBI): domain Eukaryota; kingdom Metazoa; phylum Chordata; class Mammalia; order Microbiotheria; family Microbiotheriidae; genus Dromiciops; species Dromiciops gliroides. Next base: position 753,655,502 of record NC_057861.1, read on the forward strand.
AAGTGAAATGGATGAATATGTACACAAATAGAAACTTCCCAGATTAACAGAATAGGAAATAAAATCCTTAAATAAGCCCATCTTAGAAAAAGAAATTGAAGAAGCCATCAATTAACTCCCTAAGAAAAAATCTCCAGGGCCAGATGGGTTTACAAGTGAATTCTACCAAACATTTAAAGAACAATTAATTCCAGTATGACACAACTTATCTGGAAAAATAGGTGAAGAAGGAGTTCTACCAAATTCCTTTTATGACACAAATATGGTATTGATACCTAAACCAGGCAGAGCCATAACAGAGAAAGAAAATTATGGACCAGTTTTCCTAATGAATATCAATGCAAAAAAAATCTTAAATAAAATATTAGCAAGGAGATTACCACAAGTGATCACCAGGATAATACACCATAACCAGGTGGGATTTATACCAGGAATGCAGGGCTGGTTCAACATTAGGAAAACTATCAACACAACCACATCAATAACAAAACTAACCAAAATCTTATGATTATCTCAATAGATGCAGAGAAAGCATTTGACAAAGTACAGCACTTATTCCTATTCAAAACACTACAGTGCATAGGAATAAGTGAGCTTTCCTTAAAATAATAACCAGTTGGGGCAGCGAGGTGGCACAGTGGATAAAGCACTGGCCTCGGATTCAGGAGGACCTGCATTCAAATCGAGCCTCAGACACTTGACACTTAACTAGCTGTGTGACCCTGGGCAAGTCGTTTAACCCTCATTGCCCTGCAAAAAAAAAAAATAATAATAATAACCAGTATCTATCTAAAACCATCAGCAAACATTGTATGTAATGGGGATAAATTAGAAGCATTCCCAATAAGATCAAGGATGAAACACGGATGTCCATTATCACCTCTATTATTTAATATTGTACTAGAAATATTAGCTTTAGCAATAAGAGAAGAAAAGGAATTAAAGGAATTAGAATAGGCAAGGAGGAAACAAAACTATCACTCTTTGCAGATGATATGATGATATTCTTAGAGAATCCTAGAGAATCAACTCAAAAACTACTTGAAACAACAACTTTAGCAAAGTTGCAAGGTATAAAATAAATCCACATAAATCATCAGCATTTCTATTCATGACCAACAAAGCTCAGCAGCAAGAGAGAGAAAGAGAAATTCCATTTAAAGAAACTATAGGGTGTTGTATGAAAGGAGAAAAGGTTAGCGCTGCCCTTGGTAAGAATGGAAGAGGTCCTAGTGGCCTTTACAACACATAGACAGTTAAGGCATTGCCACCTACTCTGTGGCATCTCACCAGGTTTTTGTGGCCATGGTTGCTGTGAGCAACTTTGAAGAGCGGGACACCTTTCGAGAAGCTTGACCAAGGTGCCATCATCATGAGACCCTCCAAGTCAGGACTCTGGCAGAGTTCCTCTATCTCATCTCAATCATCAGAGGCCATTTTACCATTTCTCCTCAGAAAACAAGCATCGAATCATGGTTGGATTTAAACCTACAGATGTGCCCCCAACAGCCACCATCAAGTTCCTTGGAGCTGGCACTGCCACCTGCATCGCTAACCTCATCACCTTCCCCCTGGACACAGCCAAAGTTCAGCTGCAGATTCAAGGAGAGAGCTGGGGGGCCATCCAAGCTTCCTCTGCCACTGCCCAGTATTGGGGTGTCATGGGCACCATTCTGACCATGGTGAAGACTGACGGCCCTGGCAGCCTGTACAATGGGCTGGTGGCTGGCTTGCAGCACCAGATGAGTTTTGCCTCTGTCCACATTGGCCTCTATGACTCTGTCAAGTAGTTCTACACCAAGGGATCTGAGTATGCAGGCACTGAGAGCCGCCTCCTGGCAGGCTGTACTACAGGGGCACTGGCAGTGGCCATAGCCCAACCCACAGATGTGGTGAAGGTACGTTTCCAGGCCCAGGCTCATGCAGGTGGCAGCCAGAGATATCAGGGCACACTGGATACCTATAAGACTATCACCAGAGAGGAGGTGCTTTGGGGCCTATGGAAAAGAACTTCACCCACTGTTGCCCGCAATGCTATGGTCAACTGTGCTGAGCTGGTGACATATGATCTCATCAGAGATGCCCTCCTGAAGGCCCACCTCATGACTGATGACCTTCCATGCCACTTCACATCAGCCTTTGGGGCTGGCTTCTGCACCACCATCATTGCCTCCTGTGGACGTGGCCAAGACGAGATACATGAACTCCGCCATGGGCCAGTATGCCAGTGCTGGCCAGTGCGCCCTAACCGTGCTCCGGAAGGACGGACCCCAAGCCTTCTACAAAGGGTGCATGCCTTCCTTCCCCTGCTTGGCTCCTAGAATGTAGTGATGTTTGTCACCTACGAGCAACTGAAACAGGCCCTAATGGCCACTCGCACTTCCAGGGAAACTACTTTCTGAGCCCTCTCCTGCTAGCTCTCTGCCGTACACCCCTCCCCTTGGAGTCCAGAACCCCAGCCTGCCTCCCATCCCATTTTTCTCCCTTCTTCCTCTCCTCCCCTGAAGAACCCCCCTGCCCTAGAGTTAGCCCAATTTTATCCTTTCCCATGGCAGCCTCACCCAGTTCTTAAGCTCTCCTTACTTCTAATAAAACCAGACCAGAACCTAAAAAATCAAAATAAAAAAAAAAATAAAGTTAACTGTAGGGATTTTCAGATGAAGAAATCAAAGCTATTGCCATATGAAAAATGCTCTAAATCTAAATTAGAGAAATGCAAATTAAAACAACTCTGAGATACCACCTCACACCTATCAGATTGGCCAATATGACAAAAAAGGAAAATAATAAATGTTGGAGAAGCTGTGGAAAAATTGGAATACTAATGCATTGTTGGTGGAGTTGTGAAGTGATCCAACCATTCTGGAGAGCAATTTAGAACTATGCCCAAAGGGCTATGGGACTGTGCATACCCTTTGGCCCAGTGATACCACTACCAGGTATGTATCCCAAAGAGATCATAAAAAAGGGAAAAGGACCCACATGTACAAAAATATTTATAGCTGCTCTTTTTGTAGTGGCGAGGAATTAGAAATCAAGGGGGATGCCCATCAATTGGGGAATGGCTGAACAAATTGTGGTATATGAACGTAATGGAATACCATTGTGCTGTAAGAAACAATGAGCAGGCAGATTTCAGAGAAACCTGGAAGAACTTACATGAACTGATGATGAATGAGATGAGCAGAACCAGGAGAACATTATGCACAGTATCAACAACATTGTATGTTGATCAACTGTGATAGATTTGACTCTTCTCAGCAATATAATGGTCCAAGATAGTTCCAAAGGACTCATGATGGAAAATCTTCTCCAAATCCAGAAAAAAAAAAAAAGAACTACAGCATCTAGATGCAGATTGAACCATACTATTTCTATTTTTTTGTTTTTCTTTTTTGAGGTTTTTCCCTTTTGCTCTAATTCTTCTTTCATAGCATTGACTAACGCAGAAATATGTTTAATGTGATTGTATGTATATATGTATATATAAAACCTATATCAGATTGCTTTCTGTCTTGGGGAGGGGGAAGGAAGGGAGGGAGGAAAATTTGGAACTAACAATCTTATGAAAACAGATGTTGATTCTGGAGAGCAATTTGGAACTATGCCCAAAAGGCTGTGGGACTGTTCATACCCTTTGACCCAGTGGTACCACTGCTAGGTCTGTATCCCAAAGAGACCATAGAAAAGGGAAAAGGACCCACATGTACAAAAATATTTATAGCAGCTCTCTTTGTGGTGACAAAGAATTGGAAATCAAGGGAATTCCCATCAATAGGGGAATGGCTAAAAAATTGTGGTGTATGAATGTAATGGAATACTATTGTGCTATAAGAAACGATGAGCAGGAGGAGTTCAGAGAAACCTGGAAGGACTTATATGAACTGATGCTGACTGAGAGAAGCAGAACCAGGAGAACATTGTACACAGCCACAGCAACATTGTGTGATGAACAATGGGGATAGACTTGGCTCTTCTCAGCAGTGCAACAATCCAAAACAGTTTCAAAGAACTCGTGATAGAAAATATTCTCAACATTCAGAAAAAAAAGAACTGTGAATTATGAATGCAGATTGAATTGTACTGTTTCTACTTTTGGAGTGGATTTTTTGTTTGAGGTTTTTCCTTTGTGCTCTGATTGTTCTTTCACAAGATGACTAATGTAGAAATATCTTTGATATGACTGTACATATACAACCTATATCAGACTGCTTTCCATCTTGGGGAGGAGGGAGGGAAGGAAGTGGGGGAGAAAAGAAAAATTTGGAACTAAAAATCCAGTGTAAACAAATGTTAAAACCTATCATTATATGTAATATGCAACTGGAAAATAATAAAAGAAAAATTTTTAAAAAGAAAACTGGGGGCAGCTAGGTGGCACAGTGGATAGAGCACTGGCCCTGGAGTCAGGAGTATCTGGGTTCAAATCCGGCCTCAGATACTTAACACTTACTAGCTGTGTGACTCTGGGCAAGTCACTTAACCCCAATTGCCTCACTAAAAAAATTAAAAAGAAAAAAAATAAAAATAAAAACCATAAAAAAAGAAAACTGATGTTGAAAACTCTCTTTACATGTACCTGGAAAATAATAAAATACTTTTATGATAAAAAAGATAATTCAGATTTCAGAAGAGTTCTCTACAAGAACTAGCAATGACAAGAAGTTGGAACATGACACGAGGTGCTGGGGGATAGATAATATAGATAAAAAATTACAATCCTCCTCAAAGAGTTTGCCTTATGTTAGAAAAGCTACTGCATGGGCAGAAAGTAGATAAGATAAAATGGGCACAAAGGGGAGACCCAAAGTGCTCTAGACAAATCAAAGAAAGGAGAGAACATTTTACTTGGTGCATCACAGGGAAGGTGTCACATGAGTCGTGTAATGAGAAAAGGGTAACACCACCCCAGGGTTGCAGGGGTGGCCATGAAATAGTAAAAGATGACCTCTCATGTAGTGAATTGACTTTCTACATAGGACTGTCCACCCAGCAGGTCTGTGATCCTATAGTGTGGGAAAATGGAAAAGTACAGATGAACCATAGTCATGTCCCTTGCTAGGGGTCTTATCGCTGTGTCATATGATGATATTCGTCCCTAAGAAAAGAAAAAGGGTTATGGGATGGATTTTGTAAGATCTATACATCTAGTGAGAAATGCATCTAATGCAATACATACACCCTTAGGATTAAATTGGATTGATTAAAATATGTAACAACTGGCTCAAGGAAGTCACAATTAGCATTGATACTATCTCTACAATTCAATTTTATAAAAATTATTGGGATAATCAAGCAAACGATGCATTTGTCAAGGCAATATTAGAATCAGTACTATATTGATTTTGAATATCTTACAACCAATAATTTTTTGTAATTGCTTTTTTTTCCTCATCTACCTATAATTTCTTAAATATTGGAATGTCCTTTTACTGACATAGACTGGCAACTCAACTGTAATGTAATAGTCTTCAAAAGTTACTTAGGACACTGAAAAGTTTGGGGATTTTATTTGCCCATGGTCACAAAGTTGGCATGTGCCAGAGGAAGGACTTCAACCCAAGTCTTCCTAATTACAAGGCTGACTCCAGGCTATCTCTTACACCAAATAACATAGTAGTGAAATTTATCAAGAAAAAAACTCATAGATTTAAAAGAAGAAATAGGGGTTAAAATATCTGTGTGGGTGATGTTATTATATCTAGAGCATGTATACAATGTAGTGGCTAGAGCATGAGACCTGGAGTCAGGAAGCTTCTGTCTGCCTTAGTTTCTTCTTCTGCAAAATGAAGGTAATAATAGCATTTACCTCCCAGGGTTATTGGGAGGTTATTGCAAACTTTGAGATACTTTGCAAACCTTAATGGAGTCTATAAGTGCTAGCTATCATTATTGTTATTAGCATCCATGGATCAGTGTGAAACTAATAATTAAAGCAGAGCAAACAATTTTGATAGAAGAGCTGACTTCTGGTTAGAAAAAACAATTACTTCTGGTGTGAAAAGTTGTAGAGAAACCCTGAGCTCACATATAAACACCAATATAGGGAAATGACCCAATAAAGACCAATGATAAAAAAAATGGGGGGAAACCCCACCAGGAATGAGCTCTTCCATCCAGTCCAGGAGAGGGGAAGAGCCACATTAGGGAAGCCAATTCCAACCTGTTTGTGACAATTTGCCTCAGTTTACCCAAATAATTCAAGGAGACCACCAAGTCAAGCAGAGACAGATTTATTTCATTCTCATGAGAATGGGCAACCCCATGCAAGGGATGAGGAGTGTGCTAATGAGCTCATGAGTTGGGTTTTTATAGAAGTTTTTTGGCGGGGTCCCCTCATGCACAGGGTGAGCTCACAATCTAACATCCAATCCTGTCTCACCCAGAATGCGTGTTCAGCTCATAATCATGGTATGGATGCATGCTCAGCTCTGTCCGAGAGCTGGGGGAAGAGGAGGGGGAAAGGGTGAAACTTCTCCATCCATGTAAGGAGGAAGTGAAGGGGGAGAAGGGGAGACATATTTATTTATGCTTGGACTTAAGAGAAGAGAGGCAGCGTCAGGGTGTCTGCACTAATGAGAGACCACTCTTTTGCTGGGTCATAAAACAAGGGGGACAAGACAGAGTGGCTAACAATAACAACCCAGGGGGTTTGGGAATGCGGGCAAGAAGGGGGCAATGTCTAATGGGCCAGCGAAGCAAGATACATGATTTAGCATTTTAACATAGACAGAATAATTTGATAATAATTCTCAGAGTCCGAACTGACTCAAGTCCGCCATATCCCACTTGAACCCAAGTAAATTCAGGAGCTGGCTGAGGGAAGGGTGAGGAGCTGCCCTAATGAAGCCAGGGTAAGCTCAAATCAACAAGTAGCCAGTCGAGATGGGAAGAGGAGCCCAGTAGGGATGTGAGTGTGAACCATCTCAAAAGGACATGAAGCCAGGTCCAGGACTAGTTACTTGAAGCTGGATCTCAGCTGTATCCTGTCAGAACAGAAATGGGAAACAGGAGCAGCCCCCAGAGGTCACTGTCCATCCCATCTGTATGTGCAGTCCTCAGAACACTGGCAGTCCCAGCCAGAGACAGATCCTCAGGTCCTGGATTCCATCACCACAGGGACTGTGCCAGAGGCCTGAGACCAGCTTCTTCTCTAACATATCACTGAGGCCTATCAGGGTTGAAACAGGGAATAGAATCAACTCTGAACTGGAGGTTGTGCAAGGTGACCCAAAGACTTACCAAGGCCAAACTTGCTGTAGACTGAGCTCTAGGAGGCTGATGAAGAATCCAAAGACTGAGGCAGAGGGTAGGACCTAATATCATCCACCCTATCCAAGAGGGGCAGTGGCATCCAGACTAAAGAGGGGACAGAACCAAACAAAACTTACCCAACACATCTAAGAGTGACAGAGGGTACTTGACCACTTACATTCTCCCAATCTGGAGACTGAGGCTAAAAAGAAAATATCAAGCACAATAAATACTGTAAGTTAAGAGAAGACCAAGGAATAAACCCAGAGAAATAAAGCAACCTCACAACAACTACAAACAAAGCTTAAGGGGAAGGTGGTGGGAGAGGGGGTAAAGGAGAAAGGGAAGTAGAGCAGAACATGGTAACTAGGATGCTCAGAAAACAAACCCAGAAGAAGAAAATTACTTTAAAATATATACAAGCAAAACCTCAAATAAGAATATAGACCGGCCACAAGTACGACTAGAATTCCTGGAGAGATAAAACAAGAATTGTTAAAGTTTTAAAATATTTTTTAAAATAAAATGAGAGACCAAAATGGTGGAATAGAAGAAGCATTATATATGAGCTCTCTTAACATTCCCCTCCAAACAACTTTAAAATAATGCCTCAAATTGAATTCTGGAGTGGCAGAGCCAACAAAAGGTCAGGGCGAAACATTTTCTCCAGTCAAAGACAACTTGGAAGATCAGAAGGAGAAGACTAGGGCTGACCTGGAGCACATATGGTGGCAATACCAGCTTATGGACCTTGGAGGTAGCTTGGATAGCAGCAGCAACAGTAGCTTTGGGACTTCTCAAGCCAGAGGCAGTAAAGGGATTGGCAACTGGTCAAAAAGAGACTGCTGAAGATTATTGTGCTAGCACTGGGCATAGGACTGGGCATTGTTTGGAAACTCCATTGCCTATGCCCACTTCCTGGTCACATTTCCAGGGAGGAGAGAAATGCTTTCAGAGTCGAGGGAGGATGGTCTCTTAGGAGCAGGATTGCCTCTGGTCAGAAAGAAACAGTGGCCCTGAGAACAGTATCAGTTGTGGTTGCAAGGGAGCAGTGACCACACCTGTCCATGGATCACAACACTTTGGAAGCACTCAAGACTTCTAAACCCTCAGAACTAGCTCTGAAAATAACAATGTGAAAAAAGTTTGAAGCTTGGGACAGTCCCCCAATCTCCACCCTGGAACAGAGCCCAACTTTAATATAAAGTTCAAATCAAGAAACAGGCTGGAAAAATGAGCAAACAACCACAACAAAGAATTTGACCATAAAAAGCTACTATGGTGGCAGGGAAGATCAAGACATAAACTCAGAAGACAACAATGTTAAACAGCTACAAGTCTTAAAGCCTCAAAGCGGGGTGTGGGGGGAGGAAAGTGAATTGAATGCAAGCCCTGCAAGAATTTCTAGAAGAGCTAAAAAATTATTTTAAAAATAAAACAAGAATGATAAAGATAAAATCCAGCATAGATGGAAAAGGAAATTTAAAATAATTATAGAATGAATAAAATATCTGGGAATCCAACTACCAAGTCTTTGGGTTTTCTCTAACACTGGTCTTTGATATTATGCTCTTTCTGGATCTTTTATTCCATATCTGTTCAATTGATCCATAATCTATTATTTAATTAGTTGTAATTGTTGTTATTGTCCATCCTTCATTTTTAAAGAGGACCAGTGATGTCATAGGTGATGTCTTGACTTGTGCATGAATTGGATTTAAGAGAAAAAAATTGCCAAAAATTGTCAGCCTTGTTCTCTCTTCCAAAGTCATTTAAGTCCAATGACAAGACAAAAGTCAAGACAACTAACTGGTGATGGCCCTGGGTGCAGTGAATGACCATGGTGTCTTCAGTGGCTGACCAAGCTCTAAGAGCTCCACAGCACCTGCTTCAGCCACTTTCATGAACATTGGAACAAATTGTTCTCATCTGCCCATTCCACCTGGGGAAATCTTCACTCCTCTGACTCACCAACAGGTTTGACGCCTGTCAGTTACTCTCAACATTATTTAGTCCGTCTGCCGAAACGGTTTTGCCAGGGTGTGGTCCCTTGGCATACTGCAGCTTCTTGGAGCCAGAGGTAATTTAACAAGTACCAAATAACTTTAATCCAAAACCTGCTATTTGTTACCCCTATGGTTAACAATCCTCCCTCCCTATTTCCCTCCCTATTCTGATATTAATCCATCATGGACCCCATGGGAGAAACCTATCCCTAAACTCCTACTACTGGCTTCTCATTCATGTCCCTCTCACCCATACTCTATATATCCCACTCCAACCCTTCCCTTCTCTTTCACTGTGAATTCCAGCATTCTTACTTTATGATAAATAATCTTCCTTTCATCTTTCACATTCCATCCATTTACTAGCCCTGAGACATGATTCTCTTCTGGTCTTAAAATAATAATAAACATTTTTGTTTAAAATTTTGAGTTCCAAATTCTATCCCTCCTTCCCTCCCTCCCTTCTTGCCCTCCTTGAGGTGGTAAGCAATCAGATATAGAGTATGCATGTGCAATTATGTAAAACATTACCATACTAGTCATTTTATGTAAGAAAACTTGAATAAAAGAAAAAATAGCATGCTTCAGTCTGGGTTCAATCAAGATCAGTTATTTTTTTTAAAAAGATCAGTTCTTTCTTTGGAGGTGGATAGTATGCTTCCTTATTAGTCCTTTGGGATTATCTTGGATCATTGTATTGCTGAGAATAGCTAAGTCATTCACAGTTCTTCACTGAACAATATTGCTGTCACTGTGCACAGCATTCTTCGGGTTCTACTCACTTCACCACACATCAGTTCATATAAATCTCTCCAGGCCTTTCTGAAATTGTTCTGTTTGTCATTTCTTATAGCACAATAATATTCCATCACAATCATATGCTACAGTTTATTTAGCCATTCCCCAATTGATGGGCATTCCTTTGATTTCCAATTCTTAGCCACCACAAAAAGAACTGCTGTAAATATTTTTGTACAAATAGATCTTTTTCTCTTTTTTGTGATATCTTTGGGACATAAACATAGCAACAGTATTGCTGGATCAAAGGATATGCACAGTTTGATAGCCCTTTGGGCATACTTCCAAATTGTTCTCCAGAATGGTTGGACATGATTCCCTTCTGATGACACAGCATCCTTGGTCCTTCTTTATATCACTGGCTGTACCTTCAAACCTAACCCTTGACACACTGGTACTATAGGAGAAATCAAAACACCCCTCATTCTCCTCTTCTACATCCAGACTCTCCCTTTATCACCATCCCACAACAAATTCACAGTATCGAAATGTTCTACCCAATCCAGATTACGGTTTATATCACTCCAGGTCATTCTCCCTCCTTTCTTGAAAGGCTTAGCACCTGGCTCACCTTTTTCCTCTCCTTACCTAATCTTGCCCTTATATCAGGAGTCTTTGCCATCTATGTTGATACTCCTTCAAACTCCCTAAACTTTCAATTCTTCAATCTCTTTTAATCCCATGTCCTACTTTTTTTCCTCTACCTCAACCCTACATAGGGATGGTCACTCTCTGGATCTCACCATTATCCAGAAGTATTCCATTTTCCTAACTAAAAATGGATATCCCTTTATCTGACCTTAACCTCCTATCTTTCTATCTCTTCTTGTTCCTCACTCCTCCTAAAATCAATTCTTCACCCTCATCAAAACTCCTGATTCCTTCACTCCTCAATGCCTTGTTAGGTCATTACCTCTGCTCTGACTTCATTTCCCTTCTCCTATAATGTTCTATAATCTTGATCCTATACTTAGCCAATTCAACTCTAATATGTTCTTTTTTCCAGTCCCTTGTTCCTACTAACATGCAGCAGTACAGAACTGGACTAAGGCACATTTCTGTGCTGACTAGTACAGTATAAATTCCTGTCATCCAATTGCTTTTCATTTTTATGATCAATTTTTTGTGATCAATTTTTACTGAAGATTTTAATCGTCTTTGAACACAAAAGAAAACAATGATGTACATTGACTCTCAATTGGATTTTCCCTTGGCTTATCATAAAGGCATAGTCCTCCTTTTTTTTTAATGTTTTTTTTTAATTGGGGTTAAGTGACTTGCCCAGGGTCACACAGCTAGTAAGTGTCAAGTGTCTGAGGCCGGATTTGAACTCAGGTACTCCTGACTCCAGGGCCGGTGCTCTATCCACTGCGCCACCTAGCTGCCCCCACAGTCCTCCTTTTGATCTAGATTTTCCTTTTCCTATTTGTACATCATTTTAAATCATCCTGGCCTTGTGATTTATACAGCATACTCTTCTGCTTATGAGATTCCAATTTTGTTGTCAATTAGAAATGGTGATTACTCTTACCAATTGTAGTATGTTTGCACTGAAGCTTTAAGGCCAGAATTCTAAGTCACCTGTTTTAGAATTTGACTGTATATTGTATGCATTTAATGGACAGAATTAAATACACTGTATAAGTTCCTGAAAATTTGGGATATTTCCCTCCTCCTCCCCAAATTTTCCCTGGGATACTATGATATCTTTCACTAGCATTTAAAGGAGTGATGGGACTATCAGATATACAATGAACTCTGCTAGTGTAGGAAAGGAGAAACAAGCCTACATGAGTATTAATTAAAAGACATGTTGGAATCAAGAGAGCCAAAAACAAGATATCAGTAGAACAACTAAAAGACAAAAGGTCTTATTTTGAAGATATCCATAACTTAAACACAAAACAAAATAAAGCCCACAGAGATTCACAAGGCTGAGGCTAGTATCTGATTATCAGAGTAATTTTAAGAACTTCCAGGAGAAGCTGCTAACAGGTACTGCCATGTCTCAACTCTCCAGCTTTCTCGGTGCATACAGCTACATTTTTTCCACCAAAAAATCATTTTTAAAATTTAAATTTAAACTCAATTCTTGCTATGTTTAGACTTTCATCTAAGATGATAATTAGAAATTATTTTGGGGAGTTAGCATCTTCCTATCTGGTAGCAACACACTGGTACTGATAAAGTCAAGGACATATAAATTAGTGTTATCAGATTAAGGACCCAAATCTTTGAGTATTTAAGAGAAAAAAAAAAAGAATACAAGGGGCAGCTAGGTGGCGCAGTGGATAGAGCACCGGCCCTGGAGTCAGGAGTATCTGAGTTCAAATCCAGCCTCAGACACTTAACACTTACTAGCTGTGTGACCCTGGGCAAGTCACTTAACCCCAATTGCTTCACTTAAAAAAAAAAAAGAGTATTTAAGAGAAATTGTAGCAAAGACTCAACATTCTTTGTCCTTCCTTTCCCTAACTGGGCTTGTCAAGGAGAAAAGATTCATCATCTAGTTTGTGCTCAGGCCCTGCCTGACTCACAGTTGATACAGAGAACCTATTTCTTAGAATAAAAAACTTCATTATGAGACTTGAGATACAATGATTTGGAAAGTTTCCTTAGCTTCTCCTTGGTTTTGTAGGGGGGGGGGGGTAGGGCTTGAGGGGGCAGGGAGAAAGCTGACCAAATTTTCTGCTTCCATTTCCTCTCTTCTCACTTATTCTTCAACCCTTGGGGGTTTGACTTCCAACATAATTACTTTACAATGACCTCAGTTGTCAAATCTGATGGGCTTCTCTCAGTCCTCATTCTTCTTGACCTGTCTGCTGTGTTTGCATGATTGTCCACCTTCTGCTGGATACTGGTCTTTCATGATGCTACTATAGATTGGGTCCTGTTTCTACTTGTCTCACTGCATTAGTAGTGCTGTCTACTACTTCTTTTCAGTCCCTTACTAGGTCTCCATCCAGATGCTGCTCCCTACCTATGGTCATTCCCCAAGGCTTTGCTCTAGGACCCTTACTCTTTCCTCCCTACAATGTCTTTCTTAAGGATTTCATAAACTCGTATGGGTTTATCATCTCCATGCCAATGACTTGAGATCTATATGTTAATATTCCCACGAGTTTCAATATCACATCACTATTTGCCTACTGGACATTTCAAATTGAATGTCCCATAGGCACTCAAACTCAGCACGTCTAAAACAGAATTCATTACAATTTCCTCCAAACTTGCTCTTTTTCAAAATTCCCTGTTTTTATCCAACACATCACATCCTTTGAGTCTCCCAGGACCATAACCTTAACAGTATCTTCTACTCCTCACTCTTTCTCAGCCCACATATCCAGCCACTTGCCAAATCTTTCTGTTTCTCTCTCCATGATTTTTCTCTCACCTTTGACCCCTATCCATTCACTTGGCCACTACTTTGGATGAGGCACTTATCATTTACAACTCTTACCTAGATTATTACAAGTCTCCTTTACAATTAATCTCTCTTCCTCAAGTAAGCCTATTTCAGTCCATACTTTATACTACACAAGTTATTGTCGTAAAGCAGAGATCTGACTGTGTTACTCCCCTACTCAACCAACTCCAGTGGCTCTCTATAGCTTCTAAAACAAACAAAAAAAAATTTAAAAGTAAATAAACTTCTCTGTTTAGCTTTTAAAGTCCTTTGCAACCTACTCCCAGCTTCTCCTTGTAGCCTCCAACACTCGGAAATTCAGCCAGATTGGCCTCCTATCTGTTCCTCACACTTGACACTCCATCTCCTCCAAGTCCTTTACATGTTGGTTTCTTCCCAGAACCTTTCTCTCCCTTTAGGGACATGAAGAGACTCTGAAACTCTCTCTCCTCTCCCTCTAAGCTGGAAGCCAGAGGACCAGGATCTTTCTTCTCTAAAACTCTCACCAACTCCATCCTTCATCTGTATCTTATACAAATGCACTTTGAACCAGGGGCTCTTTCCCCTTAGAATGCTTGGGAATTGTTTCATTCATTGTATTTCTTTTCTTTTTTTTTGTGGGGCAATGAGGGTTAAGTGACTTGCCCAGGGTCACACAGCTAGTAACTGTCAAGTGTCTGAGGCTGGATTTGAACTCAGGTCCTCTTGAATCCAAGGCCAGTGCTTTATCCACTGCGCCACTTAGCTGCCCCTATATTTATTTTCTAAGGGCCTAGCCAGTGCTATTAATAAGTACTTGTCAATTGATCAATTGACAACTGCTGTTTTTCAGTGTAGTTTGATGCTAGTGTTGTTCTACCCCCTTAACTCTTTTTATACCAATGGGAAACAAAACCATTGAATCTTCTTGAGTCAAGAAGGGAGCTGGTAACTCGTCATGACAATATCATTAAGAGGTCAGGAGTCCTCCTGGTTGTTGCAACCTAGAATCTCAGCTCAAAAGCTGCTTCTTCCAAGCATGACTCATCCTCTCTCTGGATCAACTGGATATTCTTACAGTATATTTACTCTTCTGTGGGGAACTTGAAGGTTATTAATTAATGTTCATCAGAGACTTTGGGGCCCTGAAATGATAAGTCTGTGAAGAGCCAAGAAGGGTGATTTGCTCAAGCTCCCTGATCCTAATCACATCTCTGCCTCACTTGCATATCCCTGGGAACCAATGAGACATTCTTTCTTAGCCACTAAATTTGGGCAGGGAAGGACAGGAGACAGGACATAAGAAAAGACTTCACTGAGACTTCCATTACTCTCTCTTCCTTTCTAGCAATGTCCAGGGGTGAAAGTCTTGGTTACCCAAAGCATGGGTGCCTCACACTTAACTGGGTATGAGAGAAGAACTATCCTCTCCCTTTTATGTCCTATGGCCCTGAAATTCATGTCTTTGTTTTGTCAGTTCTAACCACAGGCAGTGTAGTCCTTAGATCTGGGAACTCAAGAATCCTTGGAGCCAGGATTCTAGGACAGATGTTGCTTCCAGTCCAGTGGGGAAGCCATGAGAAGCCAAGGTGCCAAGACACAAGTCCATGGAGGTTTGGAACTTAGAATTTGGTGAGACTGATGCTATATAGAAACTGAGGGGGGCAGCTAGGTGGTGAAGTGGATAAAGCACCGATCCTGGATTCAGGAGGACCTGAGTTCAAATCCAGCCTCAGACACTTGACACTTACTAGCTGTGTAACCCTGGGAAAGTCACTTAAACCTCATTGCCCTGTGAGAGAGAGAGAGAGAGAGAGAGAAGAGAAGAGAAGAGAAGAGAAGAGAAGAGAAGAGAAGAGAAGAGAAGAGAAGAGAAGAGAAGAGAAGAGAAGAGAAGAGAAGAGAAGAGAAGAGAAGAGAAGAGAAGAGAAGAGAAGAGAAGAGAAGAGAAGAGAAGAAGCTGAGCTAAATGTGAACCTAATTTCCTTTCCTTCCCAGAGACAAAGTTGGGGTAGGGTGGAGTGTTTGTATGTTTGTGCATGCTATGTCTTTGAAATAAATATCTCTTTGTAAAAACTAATTTGAGTTTTAAGTGGTTAAATGGAACTGAGGTTCTAAAATTGGGGGAAACATAATTAGTTGGGGCCTGAGCCAATGACAGAGAGACTCAATTCCCCCAAATCTCTTTAGGAATACCTGAAAACCCTAAGGAATTACATGTAACACACTTGAACTTCAGGCAGTTGGGGCCAAAGGGGGCCATCTCCATTTGCCTTGATCTATGTCTTACCACTGGATTCAGATGGCTCTGGAGGAAAGAGTGAGGCTATGACTTTGCACAGCCCTGACTCACTTAAATCCAATTTACTTGTAAGTCAAGACTTCATCACCTTCCTGAAGTCATTGGTCCTCTTCAAGAACAAAGGACAGACAAGTTGGGACCAGAGCAGGAGCTTAGAAAGGATTTGGGGAAAGGCTTCCAGTAAAAGATGGGATTTTAATTGGGACTTTAAAAAGCCAAGATATGGAGGCAAGGAGGGAAAGCATTCTAGGCATGGGAGAGAGCCAGAGAAAATGCCCAGAACCAAGAGTTAGAGGGTCTGGTTCATGGAACACCCGGGCCCGGTGTCTCTGAATCAAAGTATGTGGGACAAGTCATGGCTTTTTCTCTGGGTCTCAGTTTCCTCCTCTAAAAAGTGAGAGAGCTGAATTACGGAACTCTAAGATCTTTTGCAACCCTAGGTCTGTGATCCCTTGGCATACAGTCCATGACAACAGTGATGTGTTTCTGGTCCCCCTCTTGACTTTATCAAGCACATACTATGTGCTAAGTGCTAGGAATATAAGAACAGACAAAAGACTACCCCTGCCCTCAAGGATCTTACAATCTAATAACATGGAAACAAATATCAAGTTGTATAGAAGTTAAATAAGAGGTAATTAACAGAGAAAAGACATTGTTAATTGGGAGGCACTGGGAAAGGCTTCTTGTTGAAGAAGAGATTTTACTTGGGATTTGAAGGAAGTTAGGGAGGTCCATAGGGGAAGTTGAGGAGGGAGAGTGCTCTGGACATGAGGGACAGCCAGAGAAAAGGTCCAGAGCTCAGAGATGGAGGGTCTTGTTTATGGAAGGGTCAGAAGGTCAATGTCATTGGATCAAAGAGTGCTTGTTGAGTAGTAAGGTATAAGAATGCTGGAGAGACAGGAGGGGAATAGGTTAGGAGAGGCTTTGAATGCAAAGGGTTTTGTATTTTGTCGGAGGGGGAAGTGGTGGTTCTTAGGTATTCCTCAATAAAGGATTACACTCACACAGTCTACTTAGAATGAAAGTGGTCTTTTATTTGGCACTAGAGAAAGTGACCACGTGAGAAGTCAAAGAGTTTACCCCTCAGGGAGGAGGCCTTAGAAACATCCTCCTCTTCCTCCTCCAGAGAGAAGGCAAAAGCTTTCATAGAGGATAGATGGGGTATCCACTTGAAAACTGGAAAGTTCCCTTTTGGGGTGGGGAAAGTTTGGATGCTTCTCATCTTCCTGAGAGTCGAAGGGGATTCATTCATTCATTCATTCATTCATTCATTCATTTATTTATTTGTTTGTTTGTTTATTTATTTATTTTGCGGGGCAATGGGGGTTAAGTGACTTGCCCAGGGTCACACAG
The DNA here is from genome assembly GCF_019393635.1 of Dromiciops gliroides. Lineage (NCBI taxonomy): Eukaryota > Metazoa > Chordata > Mammalia > Microbiotheria > Microbiotheriidae > Dromiciops > Dromiciops gliroides. Next base: position 753,672,603 of record NC_057861.1, read on the forward strand.
CTAGTAAGTGTTAAGTGTCTGAGGCTGGATTTGAACTCAGGTACTCCTGAATCCAGGACCAGCGCTTTAACCACTGCGCCATCTAGCTGCCCCCCCCAAGGGGATTTTTTTAAAATGATGGTCCAGGAAAGAAAGAAAGAAAGAAAGAAAGAAAGAAAGAAAGAAAGAAAGAAAGAAAGAAAGAAAGAAAGAAAGAAAGAAAGAAAGAAAGAAAGAAAGAAAGAAAGAAAGAAAGAAAGAAAGAAAGAAAGAAAGAAAGAAAGAAAGAAAGAAAGAAAGAAAGAAAGAAAGAGAAAAGAGAGATGATGGTCTTGACCTTTGGGGTTATCTCTGTCTCCTAGCTCAGGTCAGGGAGTAGCCACACTTAAGTGACTTTCCTGCTATAGAATTTTCTCTCCCCTTACTTCTTAGACATGTCTGTCCTGATATCTAGTTGGTCAATCCAAATGTTAATTGTCCCTTGATTCCTCATATATCTGTCCTGTTATCTCATCATTCTGGTTTTGCTTCTCACAGGAACAACTTCTGATTTATCCTAAGCCCCCTGTGATATTTGATCCTAGAGGAAACAGAGAAGCACGGGAGTTTATTGAGAAGTGTGGGGGGGGGGACATGATTGGATTTTCATTTTAGGAACATTATTTTAGTGGTTGAATGGAAGAAAGACTGGAGAGGGGAAAGATTTAAGGTGGGGACAACAACCAGAACAACCAGCATGTACAGCAATAGTCCATGCAGGAGGTGAAGAAGGCCCGCACCGAGGTGTGGACAGTGTCAGGAGAAAGATGAGTGAGAGATGCTGCAAAAGTAAAATATACAGGTCTTGGTAACATAGGACATTTAGGGTGGGAGATACTGAGGAAGCCAGGATGATTCTGAGGTTGTGAACCTGAGGGATGGGGAGGTTGGTGTTGCCCTCTAGGAACAGGGAAGATAGAAGAAGGAGGATTCAGGAGGAAAGTTATTGAGTTCCATTTTGGACATATTGGTTTGTAGCAATAAGCATGCAAGAATGCATGTCTACCACAAATGTAGTGATGCTCTACATGCAGCAGTAGATAAAGCCCACATATAAGGAAGGAACAAGCGTGGTGAGGGGCTGGTCATTGTGTGTGTCTTAAAGTGAGGCAACACCATTTCACTCTCTTCAGACATAGAACATACAAGCTAATCTGTTCCCTTAAATATTGCTTGTTGGGGGCAGCTAGGTGGCGCAGTGGATAGAGCACCGGCCCTGGATCCTGGATTCAGAAGGACCTGAGTTCAAATCCAGCCTCAGACACTTGACATTTAGTAACTGTGTGACCCTGGGCAAGTCACTTAACCCTCATTGTCCCACTATATATATATATATATTGCTTATTTAGGGGTACATGATTAGACTTCATCTAACTTTTCATCACTTTTGTCATTTGGGGGAGCAGGTGAACCCCAATATTTATATCCAAGGCTTGACCTCTTTTCCACCAAATCCAATAAACACACATGAGCAAAGAAGCCCATTTATCTAAATCATAGCAAAACAGAAATAAGAGAAGGTATACATAGGAAAATATATGCCCGATGATACAGAATGGAGGAATTGATCCATTAAGACAGAGGTAACTCCGTTCAACCAAGAATGTTCTAGATCTTGCCTAAGGGAAGACTCCCCAAAGTCTCCAGGGTAGCAAGCTGGGAACAGGACATGATAAAGACTGCCTGCTCCTCTCACATCTTCCCAGTCGTTTCCTTTGGCAACCCAAGGTGGGCTTGGCCTCTTCTATCTTTTCTCTCAAAGCCTGAAGCTGACTCAAGACTACATTCATGATCTGGTTCTGGGAGCCAAGATGGCAGAGAGAAACCAGGAAGTGGCCTGGGATCTCCCAAATTTCCCTCAGAAACAAAGTTTAATTAAACCTCTCACTGGATTCTGGAGCTGTAGAACCTGCAAAAAGATGGAGTGAAACAATCTTCTGGCTTAAGATAACCTAGAAAATCTTCAGTAAAGGTCTGTCTCACCTGGGTAAAAGGAGAGTGAAATTCAGTGCAGAGGGTGTCTGCACAGATCAGCTGCTGAGGACCCTCAGTCTGAGCTCAGCAAGCTAGTGACACAGTAGGCCAGTTGTGAGGACCCCAACTTTAACTCAGAAGGCAATCTGCCAGCTGAGGCATCCTCTACCCAACAGGAGCAACTAGACTGAGTCACTCTAGTGCAGTGAGCAAACTGCAAGTTACTGAAACCTCAGAGCAGAAAGCCAGTGACCAGGCCCCTGTCCCCCAGCAAAATAATCTTGGGCCAGTGCATGCTGTACACCAGGAGCAGAGCTCAACTTTAAAAGGCACAAAATACACTAAAATAAGAATAAGAAACAGAAAAGGAGGATTACCATACATATTCAGTTGGATATACCCTATAGGGATGTAAGAGGGAAAGGGGGGGAAAGGGTGGGGTGCTAATAGAAGGGAGGGCAAAACTAGGAGGCAAAAAGGGAAAAGGCAAAGGGAGGTGGGGCTGATAGAAGGGAGGGTAGATTGAGGGAGGTGGTGGTCAGAAGCAAAACACTGGTGAGAAAGGACAAGGGAAAGGAGGGAGGAAAGCATAAACAAGGGGAAAAATAGGATGCAGGAAAATACACAGTTAGTAATCATAACTGTGAATGTGAATGGCATGAACTCTCCCATAAAATGGAAGTAATGTAGGAGGCAAAAAAGGGGTTAACGGAAAAACCTAGGACCCAAGCTCTAATTTAGATATGAGCTCTAAAGGAGGGGTTCAGACTCCAGTTAATGGAGTCTGATGCTAGGTTCTCTTACCCACATAAATCAGTACCCATAATGAGAACATAGGGAGGCAGGTCATATAACAATGATACACTGACAAGCTATAGAAAAGCAAACCAGAAAAAAATGAAAAATGAACATGTTTAGAAACTAAGCATGGGAATCAGAAAGAGACATGCGCAAAAAAGGCCAGATTTGTCCCCAGACTCACCTTATGACGCATAAACCCCCAAAATACACCTCCACAGAAAACAAAACACCCTCCTCAGGAGTTGGTTTAGGACCCCAGGAACTCCAAATTAGGATAAGCCCTCCCCTATACCTCACAAAGGTGGAGATTATTATAATGAGAGCGATAATCAAGTTATCCATACTGTGATGTTTAAAATCTAAATTGTGGTCGCCTTAAATTAGAAGCTTTAGCACCAGTCCTTGGGCATTAAACATTTATTAAAACATGCAGATATTCCCATGGAGTTCAGAAAGTTAAGAAAAAAAGCATATTTAACCTAGAGTTCCAGCCTGGTCTGGTTCTTCCTCAAGTCCTCTTCCACAAGCCTGCTTCAATTACGAACTCTCTCCAGCAAACTGTGGAAGCATTTTATAGGTCTGGAACAGAGGCAGTCCTTACACACTGCTTCAAGCTGATTGGTTGGCATCATCCAAATCCATTGGTTCTGAAGGTGTTCTCAAGGTGTGATTACAATCCAGATAACTTGAAGTAGGCTAATCAGCAGTCAATCACTCTCACTTGATTCAATCAGTCTAGATTAATCTCCAGGTGGGTCTTTGAGTATCTGCTAAATCTCATTATTCCATCACAATACTATAAATATAACTGTCTTTTCTCTCCCTATTTGAGAAATACCTTTCTATATTTCTTTTGGTTCTCTCCCTGTGATCACCCATAGTACTGAGTCACTGAGTCTTGTAATTCTTTTGGGACAACTCACAATCAATTTGACCCTAATTCCATCTCACATCAGAAGCAGATAGCAGAGTGGATTAAAAACGAGAATCATACTGTATATTATTTACAAGAAACACATTTGAAGCAGAGGGATACACACAGAGTAAAGGTAAAAGGCTGGAGGAGAATATATTATGCTCCAGCTGAAGTAAAAAAAAAAAAAAGCAGGTGTAGCAACCTTTATTTCAGACAAAGCAAAAGCAAAAATAGACCTAATTAAAAGAGATAAGGAAGGAAATTTTATCTTACTAAAAGGTGCCATAGACAATGAAGTAATATCAATACTAAACTGACTCATATATGTACCAAGTGTTATGGCATCGAAATTCTTAGAGAAGTTGAAATGATGTGGGGGGTGGATTTAATTGATCAAATTTATCATGAGGCATCCCAAAGAATTACAAGACTCAGTGACTCAGTTTCCCAAATGTTATTAAAATACTGTGATGAGGGCAGCTAGGTGCCACAGTGCATAAAGCACCAGCCCTGGAGTCAGGAGGACCTGAGTTCAAATCTGGCCTCAGACACTTAACACTTACTAGCTGTGTGACCCTGGGCAAGTCACTTAACCCTGATTGCCTCAAAAAAATACTGTGATGAAAAAAAAAATACTGTGATGACCATAGGGAGAGCACCCCAAAATGTCTCAAACAGGGGGAAGAAAGATGGTTATATTTATAGTAAGAAAAATTAGTTATCTCATTATCTTAATCTCCTCCTTAAGGAGGTACATGGGAGATCCTGTCCTAATTTGGACTTCCTGGGGACCTAAGATAATCTCTGAGGCAGATATCTTTTTCCTTGTAGGTGTATTTTGGGGGTTTACATGTCATAAGATGAACCCAAGGACACATTTGGTCTAAATTATCTTATCCTAAAGAATGGGTGGGTCAAACAACAAATCATAGAAACCATCAATAATTTCATCCAAGAGAATGACAATAATGAGACAACATACCAAAACTTATGGAATGCAGCCAAAGCAATTCTTAGGGGAAACTTTATATCTCTAAATGCCTCCATGAATAAAATAGAGAAAGAGGAAATCAATTAATTGGGCATGCAGCTAAAAAAAGCTAGTAAAATATCAAACTAATAATCCCCAATTAAATACTAAATTAGAAATTTTTAACATCAAAGGAGAGATTAATAAAATCTAAAGTAAGAAAACTATAGACTTAATAAACAAAATTAAGAGCTGGTTCTATAAAAAAACCAATAAAATAGATAAACCTTTGGTTAATTAGTAAATTTGATTTTAAAAAGAAAGAAGAAAACCAAATTACCAGTATCAAAAATGAAAAGGGTGAACTCACCACCAATGAAGAGAAAATTAAAGTAATAATTAGGAATTTTGCCCAATAATATGCCAGTAAATATGACAATCTAAATGAAATGGATGAATATTTACAAAAATACAAATTGCCTGGTTTAACAGGATGGGAAATAAAATTCTTAAATAAACCTATTTGAGAAAAAGAAATTGAACAAGTCATCAGTGAACTCCCTAAGAAAAAAATCTCCAGAGCCAGATGGGTTTACAAGTGAATTGTACTATTATGGGGAAAATAGGTTAGGGGGTTTAGGATAGAGGTATGGGGTTTGGGGTCCTTAGGAATTCCTTTTTAAAGAATTACACCCTCTTGCACACAAATTCAATGGAATAAGATAATAGTTTATTTAGGGACTGGGGAAGGGAAACCAAGAGAGAAATCCTTGGACTTCTCATGGGGAGAAGGCATGGCACAGATCAAGGCTCTGAGATTCCAATCTCCTCTAGCAGGAGACAGGCAGGTACTTACAAAGCACTGATGGAAGTGATCATCTGACTGTGGGAAGTTCCCTTATTGAGGGAGGACCATCCCCCACTGGTGGTGGCTAGGGGAATTGGGTGAGGGGTGGGTGTGGATCTCTCAAACTATCTCTCTCCTCCTCCCACCACAAAGGCAGCAGTTCACCTAATCTTATCTCCCCAGGGGTGAGGGAGACTGGAATGAAGGGTGGTGGTCCTGGAGCTAGCACAGTCCCATCTGGTTCCACTTATCTCTTTAGGTGTGTCTGTCCTTTGGTTTAATTTCTCAAGGAGAAGGTTCTTTGATGTACCCCAGTTAGGCCCATAACATCTACCAAATATTTAAAGAACAATTAATTCCAATACTATACAAACTTTTTGGGAAAATAGGTGAAGGAAATCATAGCAAATTCCTTTTATGAGAAAAATATGGTGCCAATACCTAAACCAGGAAGAGCAAAAAGAGAGAAAGAAAATTATACACCAAATTCCCTTTTGAATATTGATGCAAAAATTCTAAATAGAATATTAACAAAGAGATTTCAACAATTTATCACCAGGATAATATACTATGACCAGGTGGGCTTTATATCAGGAATACAAGGCTGGTTCAATATTAGGAAAACTATCAACATAATTGACCACATCAATGACAAAACTAACCATATGATTATCTCCATAGATGCAGAGAAAGCTTTTGACAAAATACAGTACTCATTCCTATTAAAAAAAACACTAGAGAGCGGGGCAGCTGGGTGGCACAGTGGATAGAGCACCGGTCCTGGAATCAGGAGGACCTGAGTTCAAATCCGACCTCAGACACTTAACACTTACTAGCTGTGTGACCCTGGGCAAGTCACTTAACCCAAATTGCCTCACTAAAAAACAAAACAAAACAAAAACCACTAGAGAGCATAGGAATAAATGGAGCTTAAGATGATAAACAATATTTATCTAAAACCATCAGCAAGCATTATATGTAATGGGAATAAGTTAGAAGCATTCCCAATAAGATCAGGAGATGAAACAAGGATGTCCATTATCACCACTATTATTCAATATTGTTCTAGAAATGTTAGCCTTAGCAATAGAAAGGGGGGAAAAGGAATTGAAGGAATTAGAACAGGCAAGAAGGAAACAAAACTATCACTCTTTGCAGATAATGGTATACTTAACAAATCCTAAAGAATCAACTAAAAAATGACTTAAAACAATTAACTTTAGCAAAGTTGTAGGATATAAAATAAACCCACATAAATCATCAGCATTTCTATATATGACCAACAAAGCAAAGCAGCAAGACATAGGAAGAGAAATTACATTTAAAATAACTGTAGACAATAAAAAATATTTGAGAGTCTACCTGCCAAGGCAAACCCAGGAACTTTATGAACACAATTACAAAACACTAGTCACACAAATAAAATCAGATCTAGACAAATGGAAAAATATCAATTGCTCATGGGTAGACCGAGCTAATATAATAAAAATGACAATTCTCCCCAAATTAATTTACTTATTCAGTGTCATACCAATCAAACTACCAAAAATTATTTTATAGAGCCAAAAATGATAAGAAAATTCATCTGAAGACTACACTCAAAGAAGATTCTCACTTCTCCCCAAAGGCAGGACTGGCTAAGAACTGAAGCCCTTGCCTGTCCCCACTCCTGCCCCACCTCATATAGGGCAACACTTTATTTCCACCAATAAGGAGAGTCCCATGCCAATGGGCTTTGGGACAGGGCTTACATTCCTCCCCTAAGCTGAAACTCTTTGCAGTCCCTTACAGAGACTAGCTGGGACAGGTCCAAAACCAGTAAGTATATAGTATAAGCACAAAAATCAGTGCTTCAAAACAACAAGCATGATTTTCCTGGTGTTATGGGTAACCAATCTTCAATACTGTTGAAACTAAAAGAAACACCTTAACATTAACACACACACACACACATTAAATATGGAGGTATACAGAGCATTGCCTATGAGGATATCACAGTGACAACATGCCTAATTCCATATTGGACATATAACACATTTTAGAAGTACATGAATACTCAATTAAAAGCAATAACAGTGGCTAACTAACAACGTAACGCTAGCCAGCAGCACCAATATCACTATCAATAGGTCTACATTTAAAATAGAACTTAACGATAGAGAACAGCATATACACAATCAACAGATATTACTGTAGCATGAACATTATACAAAATACAAAGAAATGTAACAGCAAAATAAAAACAAGACTATTTAAACATACAGTAATTCACACGTGTAGCAGGAAACAGGCAATTACATAGAAGGTATTTTTTGCACAAGCTATCTCTAGCATTATTAGCTAGATACATGTGTAACTACATATTCAGGTTTACCTGTAACCTCATGCCTTAGTCTAGTGAGTGGTCTAATAATTGACTTAGTCCTCCTGTCACTGACTGATCTCCCAGATGCTCTACCAGAGCTAGTCACTGCCAGGGGTTGACCACCAGGGTCATAGTAGACCTGTGTGTCTACACCTGGGCTAGCAGCCATTCCAGGTTGGCAGTCAGTACTTCCCAGCTTTGTGGGGTGAGTCTGTATCCTCTGACCCTCTGTAGCAGTTTTGGGCATGAAAGGAATTGTCTGGGCTCAGTTCTCCTGCCCTGTAATAATATACACGGTTTTCTTCTCTGGATTTATTGCTTTCCATGCCCGTCTCTGGACACTGTACAAAGAAAGTCTTTGTACAGCTGACGGAGTGTCTCATCTTCTCAGCCTTTTCTTAGGTCAGTGTCCATCAACTCTCTTCACTTGTTCATTAGACAGTCCAACTAACTCTTCCATGGGCAAGTTTGTTGTGGCAAATATCCCGATAGGGTTCCCTCCATTCTCTAGGGCTATTTTGTGAACAGGCCAAGTTGCCCAGTCTCTCAATCACTTTGAGTGGGTTAGCTTTCCATTGGCCCTTTGGATAATGAAAGCAGTTTTTTCATTGTCTTCCTAGGACATAGGAATAAGCTGGTATCCACTATGGGGCAGCTAGGAGACATGGTGGTTAGAGCACTGGGCTTGGAATCTGGAAAACTCATCTTCCTGAGTTCAAATCTGGCCTCAGACACTTGACACTTACTAGCTGTGTGACCCTGGGCAAGTCACTTAACCCTCATTGCCCCACCAAAAAAAAAAAAAAAGTGAAGAGAGAGCCTTGAGGGACACCTTGACTGGGAGGAGGAGTAACTTAGGAAGGAAGAGAACCAAGAGACAATAGGGTCACAATAACCCAGAGGGAAGAGAGCATTAATTTGGAGATAGTGATCCACAGTTTCAGAGAATTCCACTGGGGGGGGACACAAGTATGTATTAAGTATCTATTGTTCCCTCCTCCCCTTTCCTCACCTCACTATTTCTTTTCCCCTCCCTCCTCTCCCTCAGTCCACACAGGGAAACACACTCTTTTTTTTTTTGACATATAAGGTATTTTATTTTTTCCGTTACATGTAAAGATAGTTCTCAACTTTTGTTTATACAAGCTTTACAATTTCAGATTTTTCTCCCTCCCTCCCCTCCCTCCCCCCTCCCCTAGATAGCAGGTAATCTGATATAGGTTATATCTATCTATCTATCTATATATATATATCTATACACACATATATATACACATAATAACATTAATCCTATTTCTGCATTAGTCCTGTTATAAGAGAAAAAATCAGAGCAATGATGAAAAACCTCAAAATAGAAAAAAAAACATTAGCACCAAAAACAAAAGAAATAGTATGATTCATTCAGCATCTATACTCCACAGTTCTTTTTTTTTTCTTGGATTTGGAGATCCTCTTCTATCATGAGTTCCCTGGAACTCTTCTGTACCATTGCATTGGTGAGAAGAATATAGTCCATCATAGTAGATCAACACTCAATGTTGATGATACTGTGTACAATGTTCTTCTGGTTCTGCTCATCTCACTCAAGACCCTCCAGGTTTCTCTGAACTCCTCCTGCTCATCATTTCTTACAGCACAATAGTATTCCATTGTATTCATATACCACAACTTGTCCAGCCATTCCCCAATTGATGGGCATCCCCTCAACTTCCAATTCCTTGCCACCACATAAAGAGCAGCTATAAATATTTTTGTACATGTGGGTCCCTTTCCCCTTTCCATGATTTCTTTGGGAAAAAGACCTAAAAGTGGTATTGCTGGGTCAAAGGTTATGCACAGCTTTATCGCCCTTTGGGCATAATTCCAAATTGCTCTCCAGAATGGTTGGATCAGTTCACAGCTCCACCAACAATGAATTAGTGTTCCAATGGGAAACACACTCTTACCTGCTGGTGCTCTGCCCAAAGAAATAGAAATTTTTATATCAAAACCTCTCAAGATATCTTTGGGTTTACCACAAATCACTCTTACTCTCATTGACTGGTCAACAATAGGTCCCGACCAAGCCTCATTTGGTCTTTGTTTGGGCTGTAATGGCTGAGAGTGAATGTAAATAGCGATTGTTCCTGTTTGGGTCAGAAACCTTGAGGGTCTTCCCCTCTCTGACTGACTGAGTTTTACTAGGTAAGAGACTATTCTTTGCCTCATTTCTTACCTAGCCTTGATCAGTGAATGGGTCTTGCCTAAGGCAAAAGGTCTCCCACTGGATGGGGGAGAGGGGGGCATCTCCAGTTGTCCTGATCTATGTCTTGCCACTGGACCCAGATAACTCTGCAGGAGAGAGTGGGGCCGGTGACTCTGCACAGGCCTGACTTATTTCAATCCAGTTTACTGCAAGTCATGACATCGCCTCCTGATGCAATTGGTCTTCTTCAAGAATGAAAGACAAATAACAGCAAACAACATGACTAGCACTTGACTCTCCCTCATGACAACCCTAGGAGATGGGTGCCACTGTCATCCTCATTTTACAGAGGAGGAAACTGAGGCAAACAAAGCTGAAGGGACTTATCCAGGGACAAACAGTAAATGTCTGAGTCTATATTTGGATTCAGATCTCCCCGACTCCAGGCCTACTGCTCTATCTACTGTACCTCCAGATACCCCGAGGTGTTGATTTCTTTGCCAGGGTCAGTTATAGGGAAAGCTCCGAGGCAATGTTGGAGGATGACTTGGGTAGAACCCAGGTCCAGTGTTCTCCGCATTATGGAACATTTTGGATCATATTGTCATGGGGTGCAGAGCACCCCAGAAGTTCTCTGGGGCACACCAAGGAATCTTCTCCTTGAGAAACTAAACCAGAGGACAGATAACGCCTAGAGAGATAAGCTGAACCAAATCGGACTGAGCTAGCTTCGGAATCCTACCCTTCATTCTGGTCTCCCTTACCCTGGGGAGATAAATTTGGGTGTGGCTGCGGCCTCTGTGTCCTGAAGAAGATCTGTAGTCACCCCTCACCCAATTCCTTTAGTCACTACCAGTGGGGGATGGTCCTCCACTGCTCACCCAATTCCCCCAGCTACCACCAGTGGGGGATGGTCCTCCCTCACTAAAGGAACTTTCCACAGGAAGATGGTCCACCCCCATCAATCCTCTATAAAAGTACCTTCCAGTCTCCTGTTGGAGGAGATTTGGTACCTCTGAGCCATGTGCTTTATGCCAAATCTCCCCATGAAAAGTCCAAGGATTTCTTTCATGGTTTCCCTCCCCCCACCCTTCCCTTCCCTTGCTCCCAAATAAACTATCACCTTATTCTAACTAAGTTTTGTGTGCAAGAGGGTGTAATTCTTTAAAGAGGAATTCCCAAGAACCCCAACTCCCACCAACCCGTACCCATTTCCCCCTTATCAATATATATACGGAGAGGCATCATGGCCTGGGCCCAGATTAGTAGACACATTATTGGACTTGAAGTCACGAAGTTCTCCTCTGATATTTGCTAGCTGTGGGACAGCCAGGCAAGTCCCTTCACTCATCTATGCCTCGATTTCCTCACCTGTCAAGATATTTACACCCCCCTCCTGAGTTTGGCTTAGATCAAATGAGATTGTATGTGCTAAATCTCTATTTTGTTCTGATCCTTCTGTTCACCTCCTCCCCCTTCCAGTAAATACAGTAAGCAAATATGTAAGTAGCCAGCATAGAGGTACAATAGCAGGAAGTAAGACTGCAAAGGGGAAAGGTAGAAGTCACTGACAGACTGTCCCATAGATCAAAGGAACAGAACTTGCCAACTGTCTCATCAACTAAAAATTCCATCCTGAGATTATGTGCTCAATCAGAGGCAACCATCTAAAACCTGGCTGTCAGATCCTTTTGATCCTGCTACCTGCCCAAATATCACACTAAGACAGACCGGCAGAACACCAAATGCTGGTGACAGCTTTGAGATGCTGGGGATATGTCAATGGACTAACCCTAAGATGGCACGGTTGAGTTAGTCTGTTCCTCACCAAATTCTATAAAAATCAAAGCCCAACTCCTCCCACCCCCAGCCTTCTTCTACCACCCTCTGGGCCCATGCTGCTGAGAGCTCCCAATTCTAATCCATGGTTAAACAAGTGACTCTCTCCTTCCCTATTCTCTCCTCCACCACCCCATCCTGTCCCTAAACCATCTGTGCCTATATCCCCTCTCCTTTGCACCATTTGTCTCTGTGACTTCTTGAGCATCACTTCCCATAGCTGTTGTGGTCTTTCCTGGAGAATATCCAAAGAACTGAGTAGTCTGCTCCTATTTAGTAATTTCATAAATTAATCAGGATGTAAATCATGTTGCAAACTTTAACGCTTTTTGTGAATTTCTGTTATTGCTACTACATAGTCAAGATATTCTTAACCCTTTTTGTGCCAGGGGCCCCTTTAGTGATAGCCTAGGAGAGCCCAGGGACCCCTTCTCAGCATATTTTTGTTGTTGCTGTTTTTGTTTTTTGTTTTTTGGGGTTTTTTTCAGGGCAATGGAGGTTAAGTGACTTGCCCAGGGTCACACAGCTAGTTAAGTGTCAAGTGTCTGAGGCCAGATTTGAACTCAGGTCCTCCTGAATCCAGGGCTGGTGCTTTATCCACTGTACCACCTAGATGCCCCTCGGCATATTTTTAAATACATAAAATAAAATGCATAGAATTATAAAAATAACTAATCATATTAAAAGTTATTTTTAAAATTGTTTTAATGCTTATGGGTCCCAAGTCAAGAACTTTTAATCTTGTCAACCCCCCTCATTCATAGATGATGAAAGAGAGACTGAGAAGGGTCAGAAAAAATAAATATCAGAGCCTGGATTTGAACCCAGGTCATGATTACAAGGCTCCTCTATCACCTGGGGACATTTTGGAGCTTTATGGGATGGTATTTGGGGCAACTAGGTGGTGCAATGGATTGAGTGCCAGGCCTGGAGTCAGGAAGACTCATTTTTTTGAGTTCTTTTTTTTTTTTTTAAGTGAGGCAATTGGGGTTAAGTGACTTGCCCAGGGTCACACAGCTGGTAAGTGTTAAGTGTCTGAGGCTGGATTTGAACTCAGATGCTCCTGACTCCAGGGTTGGTGCTCTAACCACTACACCACCTAGCTGCCCCGATTTTTTTTTTTAGTTCAAATCTGGCCTCAGACACTTCCTAGCTGTGTGACCCTGGGTGAGTCAATTAACCTTATTTATCTCAGTTCCTCATCTGTAAAATTAGCTAGGGAAGGAAATGGAACTACTCCAGTATCTTTGCAAGAGAATCCTGAATGGGGTCATAAAGAGTTGGACAAGACAGAAATGAATGAACAACAGGAAGAGATTTGACTCTAGTTCCCATCCGTTGTCTAGTGAGATAGCTGCTTGTCTTTGCCTGCTTAGGCCTCTCCTTGCCTAACTCCACTAAAGCCTAAGTATGGCCAGAGGGTTCACCAGCTTTAGGTGGAGTCCTAGCTCTGGGCCCCAGAACCCAGGTTCTCAAGTTGCAAGCCATAATGAGTAAGCATTATAGGTGGCCTAAGGGAAAGGGAGACAAGAATGAAAGGAGATATCCTCTGTGAAAACTTGTAGCGGGGTAGAGTTTCTTTGCGGGGGTAGACTTCCTGCAGATCTCAATGGAGATGCATGCCTAGGCAATTGGCTACTTCTGGTGGGGCACAATTAGGCATTGGAGCAGGGGCTACCTAGAAAAGCAGCGGCTGCTTTCAAAAACAAGTCAGCTCATCAGATACCTGCCTAGAGATGTCTTAGTCCCTGTGTGTCTTAGCCAGGGCATGGCCCCAGAAAAATGAGGCTGGAGAAGTTTGCTGGTTTGCCTCACTTTAGTATTTTATGCCAGCATCCCCCTCTCCAAAGGTGTCTGGTACCTAGTACCCAGTGGGCCTGGAAAGTGGGGAGGGGTAGAATGATCGCTGGACTTGCAACACTAGAAGCTAGAGCTAAAAAGACCCTAGAGATTGATCATCTGCTCCAGCTCCTTCATTAAACAGAAAAGGAAACTGAGGCCCAGAGAGACACAACTGACCCAAGTATCTACAATGAATTTAACTTCGGAATTGGACTTGATCCCATGTCCTTTATTATCATTATTATTATTTTTTTGGGGGGGCAATGAGGGTTAAGTGACTTGCCCAAGGTCACACTGCTAGTTAAATGTCAAGTGTCTGAAGCTAGATTTGAACTCAGGTCCTCCTGAATCCAAGGCCAGTGCTTTATCCACTGCGCAACCTAGCTGCCCAATCCCATGTCCTTTAAATCCAGGTCTGGGACTCTTTCCATCCTACCACAGCAAGAGGTTCCATCTCACTCCTGACACCATCTCCATAAGAGACACTTTGCCTCTAGACATCTCTGTTTCTTTCCCTGTTGATTGGGGAAATAATTCATGTACCGCCTGCTATGTGGTGTTATTGTGAGCAGAGTGGAAACTTTGAAGGTGTGTGCGTTATTATGCCTCAGGGAAAGTGGAAAGATGAGGAGACCTGGATTTGAAGCTTGATTCTGTAGATGTGGGATTATTATTTTGTTAGTATGAAGACCAGTATTGACAATCATCAAGTGAGAGGCAAGTGATGTGGCCTGCCTAGCTGTGTGACCAGGTAGAGAAGTGTGAGAACCATTTTTATTGCTTTTGTGTTTAGTCATTTTCAGTCATGTCTGACTTTTTAGAGACTTTCTTGGAAGAGATACAGGAGTGGTTTGCCATTTCCTTCTCCCTATCATTTTTCAGATGAGGAAACTGAAGCAAACAGGGTGAAGTGACTTGTCCAGGGTCACACAGCTAGTAAGTGTCTGAGGCTGGATTTGAAATCAGGTCTTCCTGACTCCAGGCCTGGTGCTGTATCCACTGCACCACCCAGCTGCATACCCTCAATAAGAGCTGTTATTTCCTAACATGCTTTACAAACATGATGTATGGTACGGGTGACAATTAATCTGGACATCAAGGACTGATTTCTCCCTGAGCACCCCCAAAACAGTCTCTACTTTTTAAGGTATGTTACAGGGACAGAAGATAAAGAAGCAGACTTAACAGATAGAAAGAGAAATTCCATTTAAAATAACTGGAGACAATATAAAATCCTTAGGAGTCTAACTGCCAAGACAAACCCAGGAACTATATGAACACAACTATAAAACACTTCTCACACAAGTAAAGTCAGATCTAAAGAATTAGAAAGCTATTAATTTCTCATGGGTAGGCTGAGCTAATATAATAAAAATGAAAAGCCTACATAAGTTTATTTATTTATTTAATTCCATACCAGTCAAACTACTAAAAAATATTTTACAGATCTAGAAAAAATAATAACAACATTCATCTGGAAGAACAAAAGCAGAGGCAGCTAGGTGGCGCAGTGGATAAAACATAGGCCCCTGGATTCAGGAGGACCTGAGTTCAAATACAGCCTCAGACACTTGACACTTACTAGCTGTGTAACCCTGGACAAGTCACTTAACCCCCATTGGCCCACCAAAAAAGCCCCCCAAAAAACAGACAAGGTGTGGAAGAACAAAAGCTCAAGGATATCAACAGAGTCAAGGAAAAGAAATGTGAAAGGTGCTCTAGCAGTACCAGATCTCAAACTGTATTATAAAGTGCTAATTATCAAAACAATCTGGTACTGGCTAAGAAATAGAAAAATAGATCGGTGGAATAGAATAGGTACAAATTATACTATACTAAATGACTATAGTAATCTAGTATATGATAAACCCAAAGATCTAAGCTTCTGGAACAAAAACTCATTACTTGATAAAGACTACTGGGGAAACTGGAAAACAGTGTGACAGAAACCAGGTATAGACCAACATCTCACATCATATACTAAAATAAAGTCAAAATGGGTACATGATTTACACACAAAGGGTGATACTGTAAGCAAATTAAGAGAGCATGGAATAGGGGGCAGCTAGGTGGTACAGTGGATAGAGCACTGGCCTTGGATTCAGAAGGACCTGAGTTCAAATCCAGCCTTAGACACTTGACACTTGTTAGCTGTGTGACCCTGGGCAAGTCACTTAACCCCCATTGCCCCGCAAAAAACAAAACAAAACAAAGAGAGAGCATGGAATAGTTTATCTTTTAGGTTTATACACAGGGGAGGAATTTAGGATGAAGTAAGATAGAGCAATATGAAATATAAAATGGACAATTTTGATTATATAAAGTTAAAAAGATTTGCACAAGAAAAACTAATGTAACCAAGATTATAAGGAAAGCAGAAAACTGGGAATTTTTGAAACAAGTATCTCTGATAAAGGCCTCATTTCTCAAATATTTGAAAACTGAGTCAAATTTATAAAAAATACAGGTCATTCCCCAATTGATAAATGGTCAAGGGATATGAACAGGCAGTTTTCAGACAAAGAAATCAAATGTATATCTATATATTTATAGCTATCTATAGTCATCTGAAAAAATATTCTCACTATTGATCAGAGAAATGCAAATTAAAACAATCCTGAAGTATCTATCACTCCACATCTATCAGAGTGGCAAATATAATAAAAAGGAAAATATTGGAAGTTGAAGGGGATATGGGAAAACTGGGATGCTAATGCACTGTTGATGGAGTTGAGAACTGATGCAACCATTCTGGAGAACAATTTGGAACTATGTCCAAAGGAATATCAAACTGTGTATACCCTTTGATCCAGCAATACCACTGCTAGGTTTATATCCCAAAGACATCCCCAAAAAGCGAAAAATACTTATTTGTACAAAAATATTTATAGCAGCTTTTGTGTGTGTGTGTGGTGGCTAAGAATTGGAAATCAAATGCCCATCAATTGGGGAATTGTGCTGTAAGAAATGACAAACAGGATGATTTTAGAAAGGCCTAAAAAGACATATGAACTGATGTATAGTGAAGTGAGCAGAACCAGGAGAACATTGTGCACAGAGACAGTAGTGTTGTTTGATGAATTGTGAATGACTTAAGTATTCTTAGCAATACAACGATCTAAGACAATCCCAAAGAACTAAGGGTGAAGCATACCATCCACCTCCAAAGAAAGAACTGATATTGACAACACAGACTGAAGCAGGCTATTTTTTTTTTTGGTGGGGCAAAGAAGGTTAAGTGACTTGTTCAGGGTCACATGACTAGCAAGTGTCAATTGTCTGAGGCCAGATTTGAACTCACATCCTTCTGAATCCAGGACTGCCCCCCAGCATGCTATTTTTTACTTTCTTTTTTTTCCCCTTTTATTCAATTTTTCTTATACAAAATGACTAATATGGTAATGTTTTACATAATTGCACATTTATAACCTATATCTGATTGCTTAACATTTCAGGGATGGGGGGAGGAGGAAAAGGAGGAAGAGAGGGATAGAATTTGGAACTCAAAACTTTAAATAAAAGTTATTGTTGTTATAATAAAAAGAAAAGAAGCAGTCAGGGAGTCCAGGTAAGCTGTGGAAGCCTGCTGAGCAGGGCTACTTAACCTGGGAGGCTCCAAGAAGTCCCTCCTCTATATTCTAGTAGACACTCAGCTGACATTTCCTGACCCAAGGGGTCTGAGGTTAGCTGTGGGCTGGGGTGGAATGAACTTGAGTCTGGAAGTAATGACATCTTTATTTTCATCAACCTTAGGTTTCATTTGAAATTCCATGTAGCTTATTTTATGCATTTCAAACTCAGAAAAGGGGTCCATAGGATTCACCAGACTGCTGCCCAAGGGCTCTGGGACACCAAACCAGCAATGAGACCCTGACCAAAAGCAACCAGGTCTTGCCTTCTAGACTTTCTTGGGTTTAACATTTCTTTTTTTTTTATGAGATATTTTATTTTTTCCGTTACATGTAAAGATAGTTCTCAACTTTTGTTTATACATGCTTTACAATTTCAGATTTTTCTCCCTCCCTCCCCTCCCTCCCCCCCTCCCCTAGACAGCAGGTAATCTGATATAGGTTATATCTATATATCTCTATACATATACATATATATATATATACACACACATATATATACACATAATAACATTAATCCTATTTCTGCATTAATCCTGTTACAAGAGAAAGAATCAGAGCAGTGATGCAAAACCTCAAAATAGAAAAAAAAAAACAACAGCACCCAAAACAAAAGAAATAATATGGTTCAATCAGCATCTATACTCCACAGTTCTTTCTTTCTTTTTTTTTTTCTTGGATTTGGAGATCCTCTTCTATCATGAGTTCCCTGGAACTCTTCTGTACCATTGCATTGGTGAGAAGAATATAGTCCATCACAGTAGGTCAACACTCAATGTTGATGATACTGTGTACAATGTTCTTCTGGTTCTGCTCATCTCACTCATCATCAGCTCACGTAAGACCCTCCAGGTTTCTCTGAACTCTTCCTGCTCATCATTTCTTACAGCACAATAGTATTCCATTGTATTCATATACCACAACTTGTCCAGCCATTCCCCAATTGATGGGCACCCCCTCAACTTCCAATTCCTTGCTACCACATAAAGAGCAGCTATAAATATTTTTGTACATGTGGGTCCCTTTCCCCCTTCCATGATTTCTTTGGGCAAAAGACCTAAAAGTGGGATTGCTGGGTCAAAGGGTATGCACAGCTTTATCGCCCTTTGGGCATAATTCCAAATTGCTCTCCAGAATGGTTGGATCAGCTCACAGCTCCACCAACAATGCATTAGTGTTCCAATTTTCCCACAGCCTCTCCAACATTTATTATCTTCCTTTTTTGTCATTTTAGCCAATCTGATAGGTGTCAGGTGGTACCTCAGAGTTGTTTTAATTTGCATCTCTCTAATCATTAGAGATTTAGAGCATTTTTTCATATGGGAATAGATAGCTTTGGTTTCTTCATCAGAAAACTGCCTGTTCATATCCTTTGACCATTTCTCAATTGGGGAATGACTTGGATTCTTATAAATTTGATTTAATTCCCTATATATTTTAGAGATGAGGCCTTTATCAGAAGCACTGGCCTCAAAAATTGTTTCCCAGCTTTCTGCCTCCCTTCCAATTTTGGATGCATTGCTTCTGTTTGTACAAAAATTTTTTAATTTAATATAATCAAAATCATCCACTTTGCATTTTATAATATACTCTATCTCATGTTTGGTCAAAAACTGTTCTCCTTTCCAAAGATCTGATAGGTACACTATTCCTTTCTCTCCTAATTTACCTATGGTATCACCTCTTATGTCTAAATCATGTATCCATTTTGACCTTATTTTAGTATAAGGTGTAAGATGTTGGTCTAAGCCTAATTTCTGCCATACTATCTTCCAGTTTTCCCAGCAGTTTTTGTCAAATACTGAGTTCCTATCCCAGAAGCTGGAGTCTTTGGGTTTATCAAACACTACATTACTAGTGTCATTTACTACTGCATTTCCTGAGCCTAGCCTATTCCATTGATCTACCACTCTATTTTTTAGCCAGTACCAGATAGTTTTGATGACTGCCGCTTTATAGTAAAGCTCCAGGTTTGGTACTGCTAACCCACCTTCCTGTGAATTTTTTTTCATTATTTCCCTGGATATTCTTGATTTTTTGTTTTTCCAGATGAATTTTGTTATTATTTTTTCTAGCTGTATAAAATAATTTTTAGGTAGCCTGATTGGTATGGCACTGAATAAGTAAATTAATTTAGGCAGTATTGTCATTTTTACTATATTAGCTCTGCCTATCCATGAGCAATTGATATCTTTCCAATGGGTTTAACATTTCTAAGGCAGAAAGGAAAATGTCCTAATAATGTCAAGAGGATGCTAAGGTTACACCAAAATCCACAAGCCACAGTGGATCAAATCACTAAGCAGCAATGAGAGTGAATTAACCTGACACTTGTGTGTGTGTGTGTGCATGTGGGAAGAGGATCAGGTCAATCCATCCTGCTTTCCACATGCATTGGCAATCATCTTTGCCTACTGAATCATCCCTGAGCATTTGGGCATGCTCCCAAAAATGGGATTGCAAAATGCTTTCTGTTTTAACTAGCTATCCCTTACATCAAACCTAGCTGGACCCATTTTATTCATGTGGAAACTGAGGCAAAAGAAGTCATCGCTTTGGAAAGATGCTATAGGTCAGTGCCAGAGCCAGGAGCCCACTTCTGAGCATTTGAATTTCTTCAAACCATCTGGAGCCCTGCACTGAGACTTAGGAAACCTTGATTTTCTCTCCAGGGTCTTCAATGACCTTGGGCAAGTTACTAGACCTTTCAGAGTAACTCTCTTATCTGTAAAATAAGGGGTTTGCTTGGACAACCTTTAAAGCCCCTTCCAGAGTTACATCTCTAGGATTCTTTTGCACTTCATCAATCTCCTCCATTGAATGCTTATTCTTTGCTGTTTCCTTTTCAGATGGGAGACATTCTCTAACCTTGTCCCCAAATTTAAGGGGAGCCTTCTTTTTGGGAGCACTTGGCTTCTGCTGGATTGGTTATGACCAGAGGGATCCTGGGAATCGATCTATCAGAAAAGCATAGAATTTTAGAGTTCAATGGGCAGCTGGGTAGCCTAGTGGATAAAGCACTGGGCCTGGAGTCAGGAAGACCTAAGTTCAAATGTGACCAGAGACACTTAATAGCTATGTGAATTTAGGCAAGTCACTTAACCCTCTTTACCTCAGTTTCCTTATCTGTAAAATGACCTGGAGAAGGAAATGGCAAACCGCTCCATTATCTTTGCCAAGAAAACCGCAGATGGAGTCTTGGAGAGTCAGACCTACCTGAAATGACTGAACAACAACATGAATTCCAAGGGCCGTCCTAGTGCCACCCTTACCTGAATGGGGATTTCCTCTACAATCTAGCCTTGGCTTGAAGCCCTCACTCCCAACCCCAGTGACAAGGGAGCTTACTACCTCCCTCTGGGGTCTGAGAAATTGTATTCTGATCATTGTATTTCAATATAATTGGTTTACTTCACAATCCCATGTATTTTGTTTTATGTATTTAAAAACCGTGATTCTAAGCAAGGGTTCCTCTGTGGCTTCACCAACCTGCTGTTTAAGGGGTTGTGCATATGCCAATCCTGAATCCCTTGTCCATATCATACAGTGACGCAGTGAAAGGAGCTCTGCTGGGGTGGGGGTCAGAGGGACTAACTAGAATCCCAGCTCTGCTGTTCACTACTTGAGTGACCTTGGGCAAGTCACTTCCCTTCTTTAGAACTCAGTTTCGGGGCAGCTAGGTGGCGAAGTGGATAGAGCACGGGCCCTGGAGTCAGGAGTACCTGAGTTCAAATCTGACACTTAACACTTACTAGCTGTGTGACCCTGGGCAAGTCGCTTAACCCCAATTGCCTCACCAAAAAAAAAAAAAAAAAAAGAACTCAGTTTCTACCTCTGTAAAAGAGAATACGTGATGTCTAGAGCTGATGAGAGGAAGGCAGAGTCCGGGCCCTGCCAGTAAATGCTCCAAGCAAACCAGGGTCAAGTCAGCTGCAGGGCCTGGAAGCAGGCCAGGGAATGCATATTCATTCAAAGGCCTCCAGCAGAAGAGGGAGAGAGCCCAGGCCTACAGCCAGGAATGGGCAGGTGTATGGGACAGACCCTGGGGCATAGACTGGGGAATCCAAAGGCACCTTTCAGGTTAGCAAACGTCCCGCTGGGGAATCAGAGGCCCAGAGAGCTGAGCCTGAGCGCGCACAGCGAACAAATGGCAGAACCGCATACACGGAGCCGGCTCTGGGCCAATTGGCCTCCTCGCTCGGTGATCAGAGGCAATCACTTCGCTTTTCCCGTCTGTAAAATGGGAGATTTGGCTTAGAAGGATTCCGAGGCGCCCCCCCCAGCCCCACCCCCAGGTCTAGGGGTGTGATCCTCTGAACCCAGAACATCCCATCCAGAAGTCTGAACCTCAGTCACCTCCCGACACTTAAAAGGAGGCACGCAGGCCCCGGCAAAAGCGAGTGCTGGGGCAGGAGTGGCCCTGGGTGGGATAGGTAGCCCTTCCCCCAGTTCGGCGGGGGGGCCCCCACAAGTCTCGGCTCAAATCTTCTCCAGCCGGTGTCCGGGGTCTGGGAACTCTCCAGCACCCGGCTGGTAGGTAGCACCCTGGGGCAGGTAGGGGTGAGGGTGGGGGCTGCAGCCCAGCGCCAAGCGTGCGTGCGTGAGAGCCAGCACCGCTCCCTCTCCCCCCGCCCCCCTCCGTGGGCCGGGCCGGGGCTGGACCCGATGCTTGCTCCTCCTCCTCTTCCTCCCCCTTCCCCTGCCTACGTCCTCGGCTCCTCCCGCAGGTAGGCTTGGTCATAAGAGGGCGCGCTGGAGCCGGTGGTCCTCCTCTTCCTCCTTCTTCCTCTCCGGGCTCCCCTTTGCTCACGTTGCGGCCGCCTCTGCCACAAGCTCGGGATCCACGCCAACCCCCTTTACCATGGAGGATTACCATAAGCCGGACCAACAGAAACTGCAGGCGCTGAAGGACACCGCCAACCGGCTGCGCATCAACTCCATCCAAGCCACCACTACGGCCGGCTCGGGGTAAATAGAGGCATCCAGCCCCCATGACCCGGGAGGGGAAGGCTAGGGCATGGGCTCTGGGGGTTGGGCGGGAGAGCGGCAGCCCAAGCTCTCCTGCATGAGAGCATCGAAGGCAGGGGGCACGGGGCTCGGGACGCTGCAGCTACCGGGCTCCCACTTAAAATGAGTGGAGAGGGAAAGACTGGGAGCGAGGGCACCCAATGGGGCGGTGGGGCTACAGCAGCAGGGGCCGCGATCCTGGGTGAGCGTTGGGCGTCGGGCCCCCCGACCCGGGGAGGGAAAGGCAGAGGGCGCGGGCTCCGGAGCCTGCAGCAGCCAAACTCGGGGCTGGGCTGGCTTGGAGAGCCGAGAGGATGCGATGAATCTCCCCGCCGAGCCAAGAGAGGCTGATCTCAATGCACCCTTGTGGCCATGCTAGTGCAGCCGTAGAGGCCTTTCCGGGTGCTGGGGCCTTCCCGAGCCCGGAATCCGAGGCTGGCTCCGCCCATCCCTGGGCGAAGTTCCTGGGGTGGCCAGGCCCGGGTGACCCGGGCTTGCGGGTGGGTGCTTCGGGGCCAAGGACTGGGACGAGGATGGGAACTGGGACCGTACCTCCCCCACCCCCCTCGATCCCATCCCTAGTCAGATCCCGCAGACCTGGGGCAAGGGAGGCAGAGGATGGTAAGCTCCAGCTGGGGGCCACATCTCAGCCCTGGACTCAGCCGGCTGCCTCCCGCGGGTTCAGCGCCGTCCATGCGGGCGGGAAGTTGGGGGCTGAGCCCATAGCCAGGCAGGAAAGTTGCCGGGCGGGTGGAGGTGGGGCGATGCGGGCTAGGCTGTATGTGGGGAGGGCCCGGCGGGAATGGGGGAAATGGGATGTGTACTCTGAGGCCCAGACTTCAATACCTACTTATGAGAGTCAATCTGTAAGCGTTTACTCTGGATCAACTTTGTGGAGGAGGGGATGTGGTGGGTGTGGTAGGGTAGTGGCTACCATTAGATCTGGAGACTGAGGTTCTGAGTTCAAATGCCATCTCAGTCAGTCAACAAACATGTATTGAGGTCCTACTATGTGCTGGCCCTGTCGATAGGGAGACAAAGGTGAAGGTGAACTGCCGGGGGAGGGGGCGCCCTTTCTCCCTGGGGGTTGGATCCCTTTGGTTCCTTCTAGGATCTTAGGGCCACTGGAGCTCTTCTGATTATTCCTGACCAATCCCTAGGTAGGGGAACGGCTATTTCCCCCAGGTATTAAGATTGACCAGATCGGCTTTCCCGAAGGTCACACAGATACTGGCCTGTGGGTGGGGCAAGTGGCCTGGAGACTTGTAGAGGTTTAGGCCATGTGGTGTGACCCTTGAAGAGGCTTTTGTCCATCCATGTTCAATTAATGGGTTATAGTTAGCCTTGGAAAGGACCTGAGAACATTGGGATTTTACAGGTGGGGAAGTTGCCCAAGTTGGGGTCAAGACGGACAAATGTTGATTTTGCTGAAGGTTACATACACAGGCCCAGGTGGGACCTGAACCCAGGACTTGGGAAACAGGCCGGAGGTTAAATGACTTCTTCCAGAGCTCCTAGACAATCATTGTTGGAGGTGGGATTTTGAACTGAGCCCCTCTGACTCCAGTGCCACTCACTGTAGTGAATAGGGAAGAACTTGCTGTTGTGGGAAGAAAACCATCTTTTCTTCTCTCTGAACTTTGTTTTCTCTTTGTCTCCCTTCCCCCACCACACCCCCCACTGAAAAACGGAAGAAAACCAAAAGCCACGGGTGCTGGGACCCTGTGTTGGCCATGCCCCCAAAAGCCTTTCTCAGTCAAACATCTTTTCTCATTCTCAAGTCTGGACCTCCTTTGCCAATGAATGACTGCAGGATTTGAGTTGGTGGGGACTTTGCAGGAAAAGCTGTGGTCCCCAGAGAGGTTACAAAAGTGCCCAGGATTGTGCAAGGAGGCCAGTCTAATAGCCTCTCCCCTCCCAGCCCGTTCCTTCCAAATTCGGTCTGGCTTGCACCCTTTTTTTTTTCTTATCTCTAAAGTGAAATGGTTACCTGATGTTTTCTAAGGGCATCTCCACCTCTACCAGTTTGGGATAAAACGGAAAAAAACCAAACTGAAGAGCAAGAATACAGGCCAAAGAATGTATTCCCTGGGGGAAAACATTCTTATTTTCTTTTTGTGCCCAACAGTCAGAACGAATTATCAACAGAATTTCTAAGCAGTCCAAGGGGAGATGTTCAGCAGAATGTGGGTCAGTCCCTCAAGTCTGTGGCGAGTTATTCATTTATGAGCTGTGCCTTCACTTGCTCCCCAGAGAACTGAAGGTCAGATCTAAGATTTAATTGCCTGGATCAGACAAGCATTTTTTTTTTTTTTTGGTAAGGCAATTGGGGTTAAGTGACTTGCCCAGGGTCACACAGCTAGTGTTAAGTGTCTGAGGCCAGATTTGAACTCAGGTACTCCTGAATCCAGGGCTGGTGCTTTATCCACTGCGCCACCTAGCTGCCCCCCCCCAGACAAGCATTTTAAAGGAAGCACCCCCCCTCCTCTCCTCAACCCAGCTCTAATTTGTGTGACAGTGGTGAGGTTTGCCTGACTTGGAGTTAGGGTGATCTGGGTTCAAGCCTTGTCTTGGACATTTTTTAGCTGTATGTTCTTGGACAAGTCACTGAACCTTGGGTAACTTAAAACTGCAAGTTATGACTAATCAAAATGTGTTTTATGGGATTGCACGTATATAACCTATATGAAATTCATTACCATTTTAGGGAGGGGAGAGGAAAAGGAGGGAGAAAAAATTTAGAACTCAGTTTTAAAAAATGTTAAAAATTGTCTTTTACCAATTAAAAAAAACCCCTGTAAATTATTGCTTGGGTGGTGCAGCGTTCCTATACTCATACTCATGAAATTGATTTAGGTAGCTTGGGCTCATGAAGAGAGGCGTCCAGAAGACCTGGCTTCAAATTTTGCATCTTGACACAAATTTGATCAATCTCCTGGTTACTTATTAAATTGCCAAGAATGGGTTTTAGCTTATTAGGAGGGAGCTGCCCAGGACAATAGCAGCCTCCGCTAGATATTCTTAGCTCTATTTTACTAAGAACTGGGCTGGCTCTTTGTCAATGGCTGAGCCCGGGGCAAGAACTTCGGCTTCTAATTCTGACCTCTGTCATTCGGCTCAAAGTCCAGTGAGCATTTGTACCTTTGCTATCTGCTCTGGCTTGGGAAGAATGGACCTGCTATTGTTTGTTCAGGCCCCAGGCTGGGATTTGAGTTGGCCTCTCGCATTCATTTTGTGAGAATTGATTAACATCAAAGATGAACAGGCCTTTTGCCACCCTGGGCTGTGGCTCTCTTGAAAAGAGTTTGTGGCCTTGCTCCTCTCAAAGGCTGAAAAGACCCTCTGCCCTGGATACTGTAATGATTAGAACTCACAGTTGTGGAAGTATTCTTGAGGGTCTGGAATTTCCCCAATGTGGGAAAATCCTTTCACTAACTTGGATCAGATGGCATCTCATCTTTCACCCAAGGTTCTGAGAGCTAAGGGCCCATCAGAAGCCCTTTACTCTGATCTTTTGCACCAATCAGCAACCATTTGTGAGTGCCTACTATGTCCCTAGGATTGTGCTAAGTGATGGGATTTCCAAGAAAGGCAAACTGCCCCCCTCTCACAGAGGGCACAGTCTAAAGGAAGAGTTCTTCTTCATTTGACCACTGAGAAAACGGAATGCCTCCGGGAAGGGGGAGTGACTTGCCTAAGTCACCCAAACCAGAGGTGTGTGCGATTGGAATCCAGGGCTTTCGACTTGAGAATCAGTGCTGCTTCTCTGTGCCATTCTGTGGGTGGCCTGAATGGCAGCACATAGAGTGCTGATGGGATGGACATAGGGCTTGGTAGCAGCCATCTTCATTTGCAAGCATTGGCTTTCCTTTTGTTTTTTTTTTTTGTTTTTTTTTTTGGTGGGGCAAGGGGGGTTAAGTGACTTGCCCAGGGTCACACAGCTAGTAAGTATCAAGTGTCTGAGGCCGGATTTGAACTCAGGTACTCCTGAATCCAGGGCCAGTGCTCTATCCACTGCGCCACCCAGCTGCCCCCTCCTTTTGTTTTTAAACCCCAACACTCAGGCCAGATGCATTTCCTAATTTGTCTTGCAACACCAGTGCTGTGTAGGGTGGACAAGTGCCAAGGGAGCTAGAGAACAGAGCCGTAGTGGGGCCCTGACCTCTTTGTTCTGGGGGAAATTCACGGGGGTTTGGGGTCAGGGTCCTTAGGAATTCCTCTTTAAAGAATGACACCCTCTTGCATACAAATCCAATGGAATAAGATCATAGTTTATTTAGGGGCTGGGGAAGGGAAACCGAGAGAGAAGTCCTTGGACTTCTTCTCATGGGGAGAAGGCATGGCACAGAGGTGTGGCTCTCTGAGATACCTTTCTCCTTGAGCAGGAGACAGGTAGATACTTTTAGAGGACCGATGGTGGTCCCATGAGGTGATCATCTGACTGGGGAAAGTTCCCTTACTGGGAGAGGACCATCCCCCACTGGTGGTGGCTGGGGAAGTTGGTTAAGAGGCCGCTCTGGATCTCTCAAGGCATCTCTGTCCTCCCCATGTCACAAAGGCAGTAGCCACACCTAATCTTATCTCCATGAGGGGTGGTGGTCCTGGGACTAACTCAGTCCCAATCTGGTGCCACTTATCTCTTTAGGTATGTCTGCCCTTTGGTTTAGTTTCTCAAGGAGAAGATTCTTTGATGTGCCCCAGAAAATATCTGAGGTACCCAGGGGCCCATGACATCTTCAAGAGGAAGTCTGAATGGAGGAGAGAACTTGGGCCATGCTGGGGTGAAGGACAGGGGGGGAGACAACTCAATGTCTAGCTGTGGGAAGTCCCAACTAAAATCCCATCTTTGATAGGAAGAGTATCCCAGCCCCTTTTAATTTTACCTCCTTCCCGCTCTTATTTCCTGTTCAGCTTGTTTTCTGCCTATTTGTTTGCTTGTTATTAGATTATAAACTGATTAGATTGAGTTCCAATAACTTAGTTATTGTTACACAATATATATACAACTATAACCTAGTTAGAGTTGTGAACTCTTTTTTAAGCAGGGATATAATCTTGTTTAATCCTCACAACCCTGGGAGGTAGGTGCTATTAATAGCCCCATTTTACAGATAAGGAAACTGAGGCAACCAGATTAAGTGATTCACCCAATGTCACACAGCTAGTATCAAAGGCTGAGTTGCACTTGGGTCTTCTGCCTCCAGACCCAGTGCTCTATCCATTGTATCACCTAACTTCAGATTGTGTATAAAGCATTTTGCAAGGCAGGGAGGGGGGCGGAGTCTGGATTCGTGTTCCATTATAGGGAACTCCCAGTGTGGCCCCTTTACCAATGCAGATGGGCACCTCTGCATAGATGAGAGTTGGAAGAGACCTCAAAGACCATGAATAGGCCTAGAGAGGCTAAGGGACTTAGCTCTCCAGGCTCACACAGGTAGATCCGATGAGTGCAGAACCATCATTCTTTGTTCTGTAACATTCTGGGGCATCTAAAGACAATAAACAGCCCTCAGCTTGCCTTCCTAGTAGAAGGGATACAACATGCACAGATTAGGGACTCCAGATAGATAATTTCAGGAAGAAGTGGGCACTGGACACTAGCATTCTCTCAGCTAGCCTGCCCTGGCTTTGTAGGGCAGAAATTCATAGGGGCTGGACTCTCAGAACTGAGCTAAGGCAGGTTTGAGAGATTTCCAAGAATCTAATCTATCCATCAACAACCATTAAGTGCCTACTATGTGATAAAGGCTGGGGATTCCAAATCAGTGAAGGAAACAGTAAACAATCTATTCTACGGGGAAATTGTATGTGAGGGGGTATGAGTGAGAGACAAGAAACAGAAAGAACAGACAGGTGACTGAGACAAAGAAAGAAATGAAATGACAAGTAAAAACTGAACTTGGAACTTTGCAGAAGGAAGGGGCATTGCTAACTAGTTGCTAACTAATGTTGTAAGACAAATCAGGAAATGCTGCAAGCAACCACTGATCTTTTATTTTTTTTTTCAAGAGGAATGGAAAAACCAATGCTTATAAAGTACTCTAATCATATCCTTATAAATTGTTATTGCTGATTTTGGTCAAGTGCTGGGCTTTGTGGGGCAGTTAGAAGAGATTCTCTGTGCCATGTAGGTCTATGAATGCCTACGTCAATTATATTCGTGTCCACAAAGGTGGGCTATTTGAGAGTAAGGACCCAGAAATCTAACTCTTCAAGGTCTTTTCTCAACATCCTAATGTATATACTGCATCATGAGCTTCAGGGAAAATGGCTGACTCTGCCATGCCTTAGTTTATTGTAGCTTTATATCCTGACTACTGAAAGTCAGCATGTAATGTGGTTAGTATTTAAACTGAGTTTATCTGGAAGCTCCATCTGATGGTTTCCCAAAATAGTGAGTTGGACATAGGAGATAGCATCACAAAAGATAGGCCTGGACGTGTCCCTTCTCCTAGCCAGTCTTCCTCCTTGAGTTTCAAAGTTATTCCTTGAAATCAGATTGTGCCTTGCTCATCCTTGTTTCTCCCATTGTGCCCATGATGGGGGAGGGGAGGGACAAGAGAGGGGGGAGAAGAGGAAGAGAGACACAGAGACAGTATTTTGGACTTCTATGAAGTAGAGAATGAAGGTCATTGTTCAGATGTTTCACACAGGCTTGCACAAACTCTAGAAACTACTATTGAGGAAATTTCCAGCTAACTTTCCACATGGCTCAGGCCCCCACATCATCAAAGCAGGTTATGGCTGTGTCTAAATCCTGTTAATGAGCCCATGGAGGGGAACAAAAACTGTCCAGTCCATTTGCTCTGGGTTGTCCACTCAACCTCTTCACCTCCAGATCTTCCAATCTCCAGCTTCCTTCAAGACTCAGTCCAGGGGCTGCCTCTGGGCAGCTTTTCCTCATCCCTGGTTCTTAGGGCTGGGTCCTTGCTCAAATTCCTTTGATTTCGAGGAATAACCTTGGAAACTCAAGGAGGGGTCTGATCATTGAAAGGACGTGAGAGATAGCCTCTTAAGAAGCCAGAACAAGTTAATTTGGGGTCAGATCCCAGTCTGCTCTATGGATATAAATGAACCCTTCCTTGAAGCTGGGAAGGAGGATGGAGTTGTGGGAATAACATTAGATGAAGGACTGGTTCTTACCACTTAATCAGCTGTGAGCCTCAGTTTACTGATCTGTGAAATAAAAGAAAGGGGCTGAACTAGGGGATTTCTAAAGCTCTTTCTTTCCACATTCTCTCCTTGACTCTGTCTTGCTGAACTTGTGTTATTTCTGAGGCTTACACAAGACCCAGCTGCCTGGCTCAAGCCGAAGTGAGGGAAGGGGGAACTTGCCAAGATTTTCCTCTGAAGAGGTGAGGGGTCATCTATCTCTTTTGGTGTGGATGGAGCATGCAGCCTTCGAGTGACTTGGTTATCTATTCAAACATCCATTTGGCCAGACCTTGGTGAACTGACTGAGCTGTGTAAGGGATTGTGGATCATTCTGCTTGCACCCTCCACTGGGATGAGCAGCTGGCATGAACCCATTGAAATCAGAGCTAAAACGCATGGAGGCCTTTTTAAATGAACTCCGTGACTGCCGTGCATGAGGTCAGAGTACAGATGAGGGTTATACTGCTTCTGCTCACCACCTCCCCTGGTACGGAGTCTTGTATTACAGGAAGTACTTTTGTGCTATCAAGGAGTCCCCCTGATTTGGGGTACAGAGAGATCCAAAGGGAGCAGGAAGGGAAAAAGCAGTCATCAGAGTCCCTGGAGTCGGGATCTTGGTCAAAATCCTACTTCTGTTCACCTGTGTAACCTTGGCTGAGTCACTTAAATTTCCCGGGCCTCAGTTTCCTCCTCTGTAAAATGAAGGCATTGCACTCACTGCCGTTTGGCTATGCTCCGTGATGAAGTAGAGGTGGCCTGTGGGAGGAAAGAGGAAACAAAAGGCCACCGTCTCTCCTGGTGCACCATCAGGAGGCCCATCCCCCACCCTAGCCTTGTTCCCCTGGGAGCTGAAACTACCATGGCTATCTTTCTTTCTATCTCCCAGGAGCTCAGGAAACACTGTGGGCCAGAGTATGGTGGGTGGTGGAGATGGGACCCTGCCCCTTCAGAGGAGAGGGAAGAAGAGTAGAGAATCATTCCCAAAAGAAAGAGACCATGATAATGGACCATTTTGCCACTAGAAGCCTTGGGAAGCCACTTATACTGGGCCTTTGGGTACATGGCCTTCCGTGTGCCTCAGTTTCCTCCTTTGCCAGATTAGGTTGATGGACTTGTCTCCTAAGGGCTCTTCTAGCTCTAACTGTGAGATAGTGTGTGGGCCTGTGACCCGACTCCCTCTGTGTTGGAGAGCTTTAATTCTGAGAGTTTCATATTCTAATCCTTTGAAAACTGGTGAGGCATGTGTATGTGAGCAACCTGATAACGCTCTCTTGGGTGGTGGTCTCCTCCCGGCCTGATCCTCATCAGGCCAGGTACCCAGAATTTCCTCTATTTCCTTCTTGCTCAAAAGACTGGGCCTGGATTTGCAGAACAAACACCAATGCAACACCCTCTCCAAGTGCTATGTGGGCTAACTGCTCTGAGGTTCCTCCTTTAAGCTCTGGGGTAATTTCTGCCAGGCTTTTGAAGTAATAGTTCCTTCTGCCACCAACTGGCTGCATGGCCTTGGGTGAGTCTTTGTTCTCTGGCTTTTCTTTCCAAATCTGAAACAAGGAGTTTGACCCTATGATTTTTTTTTTTTTTTGGTGAAGCAATTGGGGTTAAGTGACTTGCCCAGGGTCACACAGCTAGTAAGTGTTAAGTGTCTGAGGCCAGATTTGAACTCAGGTCCTCCTGAATCCAGGGCCGGTGCTCTATCGACCCCATGATTTTTTAAGGCCTTTCAGCTCACAAAGACAGATTCCCTTCTGTGCTTGGTAGCTGTGGGTTCCTGGTCCACCTCCCACCCCTTTTTGGTGTTCTGAGCCCCTCTCATCTGGAATTTCCTGGGTCTGCTGACCACAGATGGTCCTTCCTAGTGGGCCTGACTTCCCCTGGTCTGCATGCTCTTTGGGGGAAACTTGCTTAGGATGGATTACTGACATCTGGACAATTTCTGAGGAAAGGCTGTTGTTGGTCAAACCTGTATGCACTGTCTTGGAAAGGGAGGAAGTGGATTTGGAGATGAGAGCCTGTCCCTATACCAGAGACAAGGAATTTGGTTCCTTTATTTCCATCACTAAATTTAAAAATCTGTAACCTATTGCTGTGTGCCCTCTGCTAGATTATTTTTTTTTTGTTTTTTTGCAGGGCAATGGGGGTTAAGTGACTTGCCCAGGGTCACACAGCTAGTAAGTGTCAAGTGTCTGAGACCGGGTTTGAACTCAGGAACTCCTGAATCCAGGGCCGGTGCTTTATCCACTGTGCCACCTAGCTGCCCCCCCTCTGCTAGATTATTGTCTTGTTGCATATGTCTGGGATGTGAGAGAAAGCATCTGTCCTGTTCTCCTTAAACCTGGGCTTAGTGTCATCGAGGGTTATTTATTTGTAAAGGTTTTCTCTTCACTGGGCTTGAAGGGGAAGGCCAAGCAGGGCAGTGGATAAGAGCTCTAGCCAGGATGGACCTGGATTCCAATCCTCCCTCAGATACTTAATGGATTTGCATAAGTATCCTTTGAGTGTCCATTTCCTCACCTATAAAATGGAGGTGGTTCTGCATGGCCTCTAAGGTCCCTTTCAGCTTCAAAATCCATGGCATTTCCCACTGGGAACTTTGAAGCTGACTCATAATGAGTGCCCTTGGGCAAAGTTCTCTTGCTGTGGATGGGAAGGGCTTAATTCTCCTCTCATTTCCCCTTGGAGAAATCTCAGGATATTTAAAACTCTTCAATGGAATGCTGCCAAGTTCAAAGACTCTCAAAGCTAGAAAGGTCCTCAGGGGTCCCTCTAGTCCGCCGCCTCCCCCCCACCTAATATATAGCCCCCTACAAATCCCTCTGCCTCTGCTTAAAGGTCACCAATGAGGCTGGAGCCCACTACTTCCCAAGGCAGTCCATTTCAGCTCTATCGTTAGTTACCCTTGACATCTAGCATTAATTGTCCTCCCATCATCCTTTGCTTCCGATCTGCCCTCTGGGCCCAAGAGGAACAAGAAGTCTGGGAGGGCTTCAGATGCTTGAAGGCAGCTGCCACCCCTCTCTGAGTCTTTTTCTCTTCAGTGCTCTGAGCCCAGCAATACTAAGTATCGTAAATGTAAGGCTTGGCAGTCTTCGGACCAGAGGGAAATGGGCTGATTGTACCCTAAAACAAGCTCACCATTTTTAGCATTTAAAGGTGTGCAAAGAGCTTTACACATGTGATCTCATTTGTGCCTCCCAACCACCCTGGGCATTACCTTCCTCATTTAAAGATGAGCAAACAGACCGAGAGGTTAAGAGACTTAGCTAGAGTCTCACAGCTTGTGAGAGCCAAAGTGGGATTTGAACCCAGGTCTCTGGTGCCTGGATCTCTTTTCCATTGCATGTTGCTACCTCTTGTGTGCAATGTAAAGAAGTGGTGGCCCATCCAGGTGAATGACTTACCTATCCTCACACAGAAAGTTAGGGCTGCCTTACACTAAGGAACTAGAATCCAAGGAGGCAGGTACTAGAGACAGAGCATCGTGTTAGGGTTAAACTCCTGGGGTTACTAGGACCTAGGTGGAAACAGCAGAGACCAGTGGCAAGAGTACAGTTCTCAAAGTCAGAGGACCTGGGTTCAAATCAAGCCTCAGAAACTTATTACTGCTGCATGACTCCAGACAAGTCATTTTACTTCTCAGCCCCAGTTTCCTCAACTATAAAATTATAGTGCAGACCAGATGACCTTCTGAGGTCCCTTATAACTCTAGGTCTAGGATCTTGTTTCTTGTCTCATGCCAGTACTGCCATCAAAAGGCTGAAATTATCCCTCTGTGGGGCCCACACACTAGCGTCATAGTCTGGCCGCTTTGCCGAGCTGAATTTCCTTAAAGTCTGATCCTGCTTCAAAATCAGGGAATTGCCTGGAGTTGAGGACTTTCTCCCTTCAGCGTGTGGTAGCTCCTCTGTGTGTATATATGTGTTGGGGAAGTGTTTGCAGGGTGTGTGTGTGTGTGTGTGTGCGCGCGCGCGCGCGTGTGCGTGTGCAGTGGGGTTTATAATTTGGGGAAAGCACCTATCAAGTCACAGAATAATTTCACTGGAACACCTGTTTGCTCTTTCAGATTAAGTCTGTTCTCCCCCAAGACCAGGAATTCATAGATAATGGTTAAGTATAAAGTGACTGAGACCCTAGGCATGGCAACAGTAAACAGCATGTGCTTGGGTTTTATAGATTAACTCGTGACAGTGCTACCCCACTAATGCCTGTTAGAACTGTTGCTAGTAACCCACCTGTCCTGTGGCTTTCCTGTGTGGTGAGGACTCCCCCGAGAGGTGAAGGAAGGTGAATGCCCTCTATATGTTAGAAGGAAGTGAGTAGCAGCATTTCCCCCAGTGGGCCAGCCAGCTGAGTGCCAACATAACATGCATGGAGGGTGAGGGCCTGCGTGTGCTGTGGGGTGTGTTCAGGAACAAGCTTTCACACGTGGCCAACAAGCCTTTGGATCTTGGTCCAGAGCAGCTCCCACAGGAGCAGCAGAGCGGTGGCCCCAGGATTTCCAGATTCCCTAATGGGAAATGGAAATATTTGATAGGATATTATTCTCAGTTTGGGCAGCAATCTTTGCTGAAGACAAATAATGAGAAAAACTTGGAAGCCAAAGGCCTTTTCCAGGTCAGGTTGCTGTCCATTGTATCTGTGACTTGGTTCTCCGTTGGGTCCTGAAGTGGAGAATCTCAACAGTCACAAAGGCTCAGGCTTTCTATGGTCACTGGGCCTTTTCCCTCTTGCTGCTACTCCCCTGTTACCCCCCCCCATACCCCCTCACCCCCAAAGCAAACTCTAGGAACATTGAGAAAAGCTGTCTCTTGACAACAATTTGTTTATGGGCCCAATTCCAAGGCTGCCATTCATTGGAGGTCCTGCAGAGCCTGCAGTCCTTCCAGATTCAGCAGGGTGTCCTTCAGGCTCGGTGGGGGGCAGCAGAGCCAGTTTGCTGCTCCTGCGTGGCAAGTGTTGCGGGGATTCTAATTCCCTTAGGAATCACACCAGCCTGGGCATTGGTCCCCAAGTGGGAGAATCCCACCACAACCTTCCTTTAAAAATTGTTATGGATTTCCTTTGGGTTTTGTATCACTCTCGTTTATTAGATTCCCTCCCAAATCCTACCTGCCCTCTCCAGCCTCCCCACCCCTCTATCCCCCAGAACCATCCCTTGTAACAAAAAACCCCAACATTTTTTTAACCAACACATTAATGGAGACTGACAAGTGCAGTGGGCCACACCCATGGTACCCCCCCTGTAAAGAAGGAAGGAGGGAGAACAGTTCAACAAAACCAACTTGAGTCTCATAGGGCATGCTGTGTTCTTCACCCATAGTCCCCCACCTCTGCAAAGAAGGGAGTAAGGTACAATCTCATCTCTTCACATGCTTTTTCTTATGAACTTCACAGATATCCCTTGTCTCTCAAGGTGTCTCTTCTAGGCTCTGTGGAGGGTAGAGGCCCAGCTCTGGGCAGCAGATGGCCCAAAAGCAGGATATTTCTAGCCAGCCATCTTTGCAGAGTTGAAATCCCCCTGTGGCCTTTGAGGGTTATTCGGGCTCCCTGATAAGCCCGGTCAGGTGGCCTCCGTTGACCTCAGGTCATGGTTCAAACATCTCTTTGGGGCCAAGGTAACAAGGTTGGGGCTTCCAAAGGAGGACTGGATGGCTAGGTTTGGGCACACACAAGTTTTATCAATAGGAGGCTTCATAGGTTGGGCTGCTGGGAGCATTGGCAGGTCACTGACTCGGGTGTCTCTTCCTTGGCCCCCAGCCACCCCACATCATGCTGCAGTGCGGCGGAGATCATGGCGGTCCTCTTCTTCCACACCATGAAGTACAAGCCCCAGGACCCCAGGGACCCCAGCAATGACCGCTTTGTGCTCTCCAAGGTAAGAAGTTGCTGCCCACAGCAGTGTGTCAGCATTGCTCTCCCATGTTCCAGTATCCTTGCCAGCTTAGCCATAGCCCCACTGCTAATCACCCTAGTTAGCTGCTGGCCCACCAGGACCCACACTTCAGTCTCTTCTCTCCTGGATTCCCTGCCCTCAAGAGCATCATGGTAGTTCTGAAGCTCTTCCATCTCCTTTGTCCTATCATCACTCACCTATTCTGTGTAACTCCTCAGGAGGCTGCTCTATGGTGTGTGGATAGAAAATAGCCACAGGAAGAGCTGGGTTAAAGCCGTGCCTCTGTATAGACTGGCTGTGTGACCCCCGTACTTCTCTTAAGACTAGAAAAGTGACTGGCTCACACTGGTAGATGGAATTTCCACACTGGGAGTTCTATGTCAATGAAACTATAGGACTGTTGCGTTCCCCCCTCCCCCCGTGTGTGTGTGGGTGATTGATCATTCTCCCTTTTGCCCCTTTCCAGGAGTGACTCAGTTGGGACAGTGCTGATCCCTTGGGAAAGCCTTCAGTGTCCCTCATCCCATACTCTTAAGTTGAAGGTAGCCTTGCATTCCTCTGATTTCCCACAGGAGGAGTCAGAGGCTTGGGAGTCTGGTCCCAACTGCCCAAACAATAGGGTTAGAACTGTTTGGCCAGAGGGATGAGAGAGGCACTTCCCTGGTAGTCCATCAGTATGATCCTTCGCTCCCTCTTCCTTTCCCCCTCCCCTTCCCCTTCTCCCCTCCTCCCTCCCTCTCCCTCTCTCTCCACATCTCCTCCCTCCTCCCACTGCATGCTAATCCCTTCTTGTTCCTCCCAGGGTCATGCAGCTCCCATCCTCTATGCAGTCTGGGCTGAGGCTGGCTTCCTGCCAGAGGCTGAGCTGTTGAACTTGCGGAAGATCAGCTCCATTCTAGACGGCCACCCGGTCCCTGTAAGTGTAGGGCAGGCGGGTGGTGGAGGGGGGGAATGAGGAGCCCAGTGACTTGTGTTAATGTCCCATTTCCCAAGGTGCACTCTGAGGATGCCTTCTCTGCACTTCTTACAGAAACACATGAAGCCAGCCAACTTGGGCTTGGAACATGACAGATGCAGGCATTTTATTTTGGAAGTGGCATGAGTCTGGATGGAGGTCAGACCCTGGTCCAGGCAGGGGAACCCTGACTGGCCCCAGAAGGCATGACATTGGCTTGGAGGCCAGCACCCATGACTACTCATGGCTACTCAGTCTGGGTCTTAGCTCTTAGGAAAAGGAGAAAAATTCAGTCTCGGTCATTTTGATTGCTTCTCCTTTCCCTGCATCCCTGGTCTGACCAAGGGTTCAAATCTTACCCTTGCTACTAAGCTATCCATGTTGTTTTAAACAGATCTCTGGGCCTCTGTTTCCCATCAAATAAGATGAGCCATGCTTAGGGCTCCTAACATCCCTCATAGTCTCAGTCTCATTCTGTGATCCTTGATTCTCCATTGTCATCTGGTCATTACAGAGATGGCATATTTCACCATAGAGAAGGCTGGATTTGAAGTCATAAGACCCAAGTTCAAATCTTGCCTCCGCCTCTCACTGACCTATGGGATCTTGGACAAATAACCAAGTTTTCACACATCTGCGAAAAGAGGCTAGCAGAGCTTGAAGATGTCTCAGGTTCCTTCCAGCCTGAGCCTTTGTTTTTGGGGAAATGGAGAAGTTTCACTGTGTAGTTCCAAAGGTGAGGCCACTGGGGAGTGGCCAACTGTCCTGGGTGTAGATTTTCAGTGGGGCTTAGAATAGGGGACCTTTGCTTGCTTGCCCGTGGCTCCTGCACAGAACTCCAGATGCCTGGATTCCTGGCTTATTGGCTTCTGGAGATCCTCATAAACCCACTTGGAGAGTCATGTCTGAATATTAGAGAGCAAAGCCTGCCATTTATTATGCATGCCAAGTGCCCATAGGGCAACTCTGTGCACTGAAAGAACATGTGAGAAAAGATGGGACCTTGGACTCCTGCTTGGCCAAGCCATTCCCTGGGTCTCTGCTTAGGAGATGAATGCTTCATTGCATCCAATCCAATAAAAAAACCACCATGTGCAGCTGGTAGCAGCTGGGCAGCACAATGGATGGAGCGCTGTTCTGAGAACCAGGAAGGAAGACATATCATCTGAGTTCAAATCTGTCCCCAGATACTAAGTAGCTGTGTGACCCTGGGCAAGTCACTTAACCCTGTTTGCCTCAGTTTCCTCATCTGTAAAATGAGCTGGGAAAGGAAACAGCAAACCATTCCAGTATCTTTGCCAAGAAAAGTCACATCTGACTGAAATGACTGAACAAATATGCAGGACCCAAAGACTATGAAAAACAGGCTGTGCTCTCAGGAAGCTCACATTCTGTGGGGCATGGGTGTAGTAGGCAGGGTGTGGGGACAGCAGTGCCACAGGCAGAACTGGTGTCTCGCCCTGAAGGGGGAGCCAAGTTCTCTTCTTGATTTCCATCCAGGGCCAGCAGGTGCAGTCTGTAGCCTTTTCCAAGTGACTGTCCCTGTCTCGTTTAAGAATTTCCCGCTAGAGCGGCATAGAGGCTAGGGAGCTGGCCTTGGAAGAATCAGGCTCCAGTCCCACATCTGACACTCTGGCTGTGTGCCTTTGGGCAAGTCACTTCACTCTCTATGATGAAGTCAGAGTTATTCTACCTAGACCACATCTGGGACCCTGTATCACTGCTTGGGTGAACCCCAGCATATAGATGACTTGGCTGATTAGAGTGTGAGAGGGGTTGGTGCCCCATGCTTGGGTCTTCAGCTGCTTCTTGAAAGGAAGTGCTCAGCATCACCCAAGGCTGTGGTGGCAGGTCGGAGCAGAGCCAGGGCTTATCTCCTCATTCATCTAAGAAGGGAACCCAGCCAGCACCTAGTCCAACCAAAACCCACTGTAGGTCCAGTGCCCTTCCCCGTCGATGCACCACACTGCCTCTACCCCTTCTTACAGCCTGTTGCTTTTTCTAATTGTAGAAACAAGCCTTCACAGATGTGGCTACTGGCTCCCTGGGCCAGGGGCTCGGAGCAGCTTGTGGAATGGCCTACACAGGCAAATACTTCGACAAAGCCAGGTAAGGTGCTGGTCTCTTTCTTGGGTCAATGGGTCAACATTATTCCCTTTCCTCTTCTCCTGAGGCTCCGGAACTTCTGAGTCTTCTCTGAGGCCAAATATTCTTCACCTGGTGTCATACCCTAGATTGTCGGCATGATTAACCTTCTGTCCAGAGTGGCAGAGCTGATGTCAGGCACACTTGGTGATCTCTTCTTCACTATGAGCCTCACTATTTCCTCCTTTGCTTGTAGACCAGAGGTAAAAACCCTGGCAATCTGGCAACAGTAACCAAGAAGCCCTTCCATTGGGTGATGTCACAGTCAAAGAAGTGACTGGAGATCACAGCTACATTGCCAGAATAGGCAAGGTCACCATCTTTGGGATGGTGCCAGCATCCTTTAGCCGTCTCTTGTCACCGACACATTGTCCCATACTCTTGCCCTCAAGAGCATGGAGAACATGGGGACCGGGAAACAGTCAGCTCCAGCTTTGCTGTGGGAAAACTGCAAACCAGTGCACTGGATCCATCTGAGACTCTTTGTGGTTCTTTGGCCTCTTTTTAGAAAGCATCTGGAATCAGAACCGAGTTCAAATGCTGGCTCTTATACTTACTAATCATGTGACCTTGGGAAAGCCATTCCCCTCTGAACTTTAGAGCCATCAAGGTCAACTTTTTTTTTTTTGCAGGGCAATGAGGGTTAAGTGACTTGCCCAGGGTCACGCAGCTAGTAAGTGTCAAGTGAACTGAGGCCCAGAGAGCCTTGGTGTCTTCCTCTAGTGGCTAGCATGGGGCCTTGCATATAGAGTAGGCAGTCACTGAATTAATAAATGGAGTACCTTGGAATACTTGCAGAGTTATGATGCCCAATAGACTATAGAAGAAGCAGGGTGTTAATAGGAAATAGGGACCTGCCTCTGGTGCCCATTAGCTATGTGACTACATGTCTCACTGTCCCAGGCAACTGAGACCACAGTGGAGGGATGAATGAATGAATTTCCCCACTGAAAGTTCAAGGGTACAAACCTCCCAGATGTGACATAGGGGCTGCAGGAGCGAGCAGTTCAGCACTTTTCTCACACACCCAAGCTGAAGCATTCCAACCCCTGAACTAACAAACCCTCAAACTGTCTGAACCTGGAAATCAATGGGCTGTGGATGGGCATGGGAAATACTGTGACCATCACTTAGTAGGTGCGCAATGGACAGCACAGAAATGTCAGTTACATTGGTCAGTCCAGGGGACAAGGAGGTGGGTGAGTTCAAAGATGCTGGCAGATTGATTTGAGTGTGAGGGGCCCTTTATTTGTGACTGAATTCTTTTCCATTCTATGGAATATAGGCCAGTCTTTAGTGAGCCTTCATCTTTCTATTGGGTGACACCTCCAAATGATTCGTTGCTGGAAGAGTGGTTTATTTTGATGTTGACCCTGAGGACTCGGTTCATCATTCTCTTTAGCCTTAGGAAGTAATTTTCCACGAAGGATAGATGACTTTATGATTGAAATTTAATGGGACAAAGGACTGCTGGGAAAGGTGTGTCTACTGATCTTTTAGAAGGGTGACATTGCACAAAATGGTGGCAACCGGCCAGGCCTGGGATTGCACCTGGGCCCAGAGGCTGACTCAGGTTCAGACAGGAATTCCTCACAAGACATCTTGACCTTAGCAACTGCCCTGGGCAGGCTCTGTCTCTGGGAGTTACCTCTCTGTGCTCAGTGGGTGACTTGAGGAAAGGCATTGGGGCCTGGCAGCTCCTGTGGGAAGGGCAGTCATGCCAGGAGTTGTATGTAGCAGGACTGCCGCCCATGCTGATGGAGGGGGGCCTTGGGGCCTGCTGGCAAGGTGTTCCACACAGCATCTCAGTATGACTGAGTTCACATAAGGCCACTTTTTCTTCTCTCAACTCTGGGTGAGCCCAGGTCCTGGGAGTGGGGGCACAGCCGGCTGTCTGCCAGCGTTTCTTGAGTCATTGCAGACCCTAGCAGAGCCAAAGTGACCACTGACTGAAGCCAGAGCCATGCCTGGCTGCCTCCTTCAGCCCCTGTCCACCCTGGAAAAGCACTCATGGCTTATCAGGGCCACTGTTAAGCAAGAGATAGCTGTTGGCATTGAACTGACTCCAGATAAGAGGATTCTTAGGTAATAGACTGGGGGTAATTGAGGCTCTTCCAGAGAAGTGAGCCTAAGCCATTGCCAAGTGTGCCAGGGGCTGGGATTGAGGCCTTTCTGCCTGTCCAGCCAGGCTTTTTCCCTGACCCTAACCCTGCTCTTTCTTGAGAAGAGAATGTCCCAATGGGTTTTCTGAAGTTTCCTAGAGTGAAGGACACACCCATGAGTGAACCACCCGGTTTGCCGGGTCACAGGCAGCAATATTGCTGAATCACTGTGACTGTTAAAAGGCATGTGTCTCAGCATGGGCTGTGCCTTCTCCCTTTGCCCATGCCCACTCCAGGGCCAAAGGGGGCATTGACAGTCTTCCTAACAGTGTTCCTTTGCCCTGGATTGGAATCAGGGGGCCTCCTAACTGTGGGACTCCAGACAAGCTTCTCCCTCAGTTTCCTCATCTGTAAAATGAAAGGATGGGACTTGATCATCTCAGGGGCTCCTCCCAGCTCAAATATGTGACCCATGGATGCTTGGGCCCCCTAGCCCTTCTGATTCTGGATGTTATCAGCTACAAGAGAAACAGCATAGAGCACTTTTTCCCCCTCTGATACTATTTTCCAGTTATATGTAGAGATAGTTTTCTTTCTTTTTTTTTTTTTTTTTGGTAAGGCAATTGGGGTTAAGTGACTTGCCCAGGGTCACACAGCTAGTAAGTGTGTAAAGTGTCTGAGGCCAGATTTGAACTCAGGTCCTCCTGAATCCAGGGCCAGTGCTCTATCCACTGTGCCACCTAGCTGCCCCGAGATAGTTTTCAACATAATATTAAACATATTTCTGCATTAATCATGTTATAAGAGAAGAATCAGAGCAAAAAAGGGAAAACCTCAAAAAAGAAAAACAGCAGCACCAAAACCAAAAGATATAGTATGGTTCAATCAGCATCCATATTCCATAGTTCTTTTTTTTTTCCTGGATTTGCAGATCCCCTTCCATCATGAGTCCCCTGGAACTTTCTTGTACCATTGTATTGGTGAGAAGAATCTAATCTATCACAGTTGATCACATAATGTTGATGATACTGTGTATAATGTTCTTCTGGTTCTGCTCATCTCACTCATCATCAGTTCATGCAAGTCCTTCCAGG
This sequence comes from Dromiciops gliroides, assembly GCF_019393635.1. Taxonomy (NCBI): domain Eukaryota; kingdom Metazoa; phylum Chordata; class Mammalia; order Microbiotheria; family Microbiotheriidae; genus Dromiciops; species Dromiciops gliroides. Next base: position 753,714,340 of record NC_057861.1, read on the forward strand.
TTTCTCTGAACTCCTCCTGCTCATCATTTCTTACAGTACAATAGAATTCCATTACATTCATATACCACAACTTGTTCAGCCATTCCCCAATTGATGGACATCCTCTCAATTTCCAATTCCTTGCACCACAAAAAGAGCAGCTATAAATATTTTTATACATGTGGGTCCTTTTCCCTTTTTTATGATCTCTTTGGGTAGTCCCTTCTATATTTTAGAAATGAGGCCTTTATCAGAAGTACTGGCCATAAAAATTGTTTCCCAGCTTTCTGCCTCCCTTCTAATTTTGGATGCATTGCTTCTGTTTGTGCAAAACTTTTTAATTTAATGTAATCAAAATCATCCATTTTGCATTTCATAATATTCTCTATCTCTTGTTTGGTCATAAACTGTTCTCCTTTCCAAAGATCTGAAAGGTAGACTATTCCTTCCTCTCCTAATTTACCCAGCATAGAGCACTCCATGGCTACTGCTTTGGAGGCCACTAGAAACTGTGGCCTTAGGGCCTTAGCCATTAGAGAGAGGAGCGTTGGAGCTGGGAAAGGCTGGCTCAGGCTAAGGGGAGGAAGGAGCCAGTTCTTTACTTCAGACATCCCTGGCCCAGCCTCTTTTGCCTATTTGAGTCCTTGGGCCTTTATGTAATGAAGGAAATAGTTGAGCTGCTTTCTGTTAGAGCCTCCTACTCCTCCCTAGCCTGGCCACACATACCATCAATTCCTCAGTTTGTCCCCAGGGCAGCAGGGGAAGGAGGTCAAGGTCTGTTATTCCTGCCTCCATCCTGGCTACTCTGGGTTTGGGCTCCCATTGCCTCCACCTCTGGCTTGGAAGGGCAGCTCCCCAGACTCCTCCAGCCTAACTCCTCATGTCAGGGGCTCCTTGCCTCCTATGAGGCGGTGATCTCTGGTCTGCTTTCCCACGAGGCCATGTGGTACTGGGAAAAGGGCACTGGATCTGAGTTCTAGTCTTCATTCCGCTACTTACTACTCCTGTGACCATGGGCGGGCAAATCATTCTGCTGCCCCTGAGCAGCCTCAGTTTCCTCATCTGGTTTGCCGAAATGGAGTTGGACACTAAGGCTTCTTCCATATCTTGATCCTAGGGTACCCCTGTGTACACCACAGTTCTCCAGGCAAACTTGTTAACCTTGCCACCTACCCCACAGCCAGAATATCTTCCTTTGCCCTTCCAGTTATCCAGGCGCTGCCTTTTCTTCCAAGCTTCTTTCACATGGCCAAGGGGGCTCCCTTAGTTTCGAAAAAGCAGGCTCCTTGAGGGCAGGCTGCAGGGATTGTGCTGTGTCCTGAGTGGCGCGTAGCCCCATAGCATCATGGTCACACTTGGTTTGTTCTTGCCCGGATGATAATTTGGCAAAAAGAACTGAGTGCAGGCCTCTAGATGTGGCCGGACCAGCACAGAAGACCCGAGGACTGCTGTCTCCTACCTTTTGAACACCAGGTTTTAATTAATGCAGTCTCTCCTTTAGCTCAGAGTCTGACATGTGACTTGCTACTGTCTAGCTCTATCTTCCATAGGTAATTGGTTATTGACATGATACATGTGGCCACCAGCAAGAGAGTCTCCTCAGGCTGGGTTGGTGCCTCAGATTAGACAATTCAAGACTCATTTCTTTGGCTAGAGTAGATAATCTGGATGGTTCCTTCTAGTGCTGACATTCCATGACTCAGTGACTTCTGCTCCATATTAAAAGGCCCTTCCCTGGGGAAGGTAACACATTCTCAGGAATTTGGATCTCACTGGGAAAACTACTTTAGACTGTTTCCTGAAAAGAGGTTCTAATAGTGAGAAGGAAGAGAGTTTTGAAGACTCTGGGAAAGTGTCAGTGTTTGTTATTTATAATAAAGGAAATGGGAGAAAAAAAGAGGGGTCCTCACTGGGGGGGGGTTGTGCCCAGAAAGATAAGACAAAGTGGGAAGAATTGGGGTATAATGCAGAGAGTGGGGAAGACCAGGGTTGTCTGGCCAACGGTCACCGAGCTAGTCATTGCCCTCCCTGAGCCCTTTTCCTTCCTATGTAAAAAGGTGACAGCAATACCGCCTCACCAGATGGGCGGGCAGCAGCGCTCTAGCATCATGAAGGGGTTGTGCTGCATGAACCCTGAGCTTCCTTCCAACTCAGTGACACTCATTGTGCCAAAGCTCGATCCCACCAGGGAAAGCCTTGCTCTGGGTCACAAAGAGGGGGCAATACCCATACCTGGCAAGGAAATCCTCACTAGCTTCTCTTTTATTTCTCCTCTGTGGACACTGGCCCATGACCGACCTCTCCTTTTGTCTTTCAGCTACCGTGTTTATTGTTTGCTGGGCGATGGGGAGATATCGGAAGGCTCCGTGTGGGAGGCCATGGCCTTCGCAGGATTCTACAAGTTGGACAACCTGGTCGCCATTCTCGACATTAACCGGCTGGGCCAGAGCGACCCTGCCCCGCTGCAGCACCAAGTGGAAGTGTACCAGAAGCGATGCGAAGCCTTTGGGTATGTGAGGCTGTGTGCTGGGGACGTGTGGCTAAAACGCCAAGTCTCTCGCCTTCCCACCAGATGCTACAAAGGGCAAAAGTGCCATTCACAATGACTCTGAAGAGGGACGGCCCTAGAAGCCAGTAGATCCTCCCCTTTAGAAACTCACTATTTGCCAGCTTCTTCCTGGGAGGAGAAATTTCCCATGCTCTAGGGCTAGGAGATGGGGAGACCCTTTTCATGCTTGGCCACTGAGGGTGAGAACCAGAGAATCAAGTGAGGCAGATCATCACATCACTCTTTCCCATCTGTAAAACGATGATGATCCTCATATTCTTATACCTGAAGAGCTTCTTCCCAGAACTGTGGAGAGTGTCGTACATCTCCAAACTCTGTTGTTATTTAGCTTGGCCCCTCAGACTCAGACTCAGGACACCAGAAGGACGGGACAGGCCCTGAGAGAGAGCCCGTTGTCTGATGTTACACTTTGTGTTGGGGAGGTTTGAGTCCCTCCTGGGGTTGTTAAGTGACTATTTGGTCAGCTGCTTGTTGATCCTCAGTGGAACAAAATGGAGGTTCCTTTGGTCACTGACACCTATTCTGGTGTGTCTAGACCTGATACAAACCTGACATGGGCCCTTGTATAGACAGTGCCTGTAACTGATAGGTAGGGGAAGAGATGTCTTCTGGTTTGTCATTGTCCATGACTTGGCCAGACTTGCTGCTTGCTCTTGGCATCATGGGCTTGCTCTCTCTGTTCTTACAGGTGGAATGCAATCGTGGTGGATGGACACAGTGTGGAGGAACTCTGCAAGGCCTTCGACCAGGGCAAGCACAAGCCACTGGCTGTCATTGCAAAGACATATAAGGGCAGAGGAATCTCAGGTGAGGGAACCTCTTCTTCCCTTCAGCCAATGGCTTCCTTCCCCTTGTGGTCTCTTGGAAGCCATGGTTCCTCTGGCTTCTCATCTTGGTGGGCAGAGAAGACCTCAGGGAACTTAGGGCACACATGACACACACAGCTGTTCTTCATTCATCATTGCCCATATTATAAACATGTGCATGTGTGTGTGTGCACATGTGTGTGCGTGCACGTGTGCGTGTGTGCATGAGTGCACACACATGAGCATACTCCACTGCCCCTCCCCCATGGGAGTCATCACAGCACCAGGCTGGGCACCAAGAGACCTGGCCTTTTAGTTGGAATTCTTTCCCCAGTGGTCAGAGAACTGCAGTAGGCCTTGAGAACTGACTGAATTTGAATGTCTTCCCCGGCCCGTAGTGTGCAGCATCCTCCCACTGGGATCTTGTCTGGCCCCACTTTGTCAGATGAGTTCCAGGGTCCCTCAGGTTCATGGATTTCCTCACTGTGGCATCTTTTAGGTTTACAGGGCACCTCCCCTGTCACTAAGACATTCCACCTGAACAAGGAGTACTCATCTATTGCTGGATTTTCACCGTGACTTGCATCCCAACAAATCTCAGTGATACTAAGACAGCTAGGCGATGTAGTAGATAGACTGCTGGATGTGGATTGGGAAGACATGAGTTCAAATCCTGTCCCAGGCACTTCCTTTTCTGAGCTTCAATTTCTTTATCTGCAAAATGGGGACAATAACAGCACCTACCTCATGGGGTCGCTTGGTGGATCAAATTGGATAATAGAAGAAAATACTTTAGTGCTAGTTATTATTGAGAGGAGGTGAGTTATTTCCTTGTCGAGCTCTCCCAACTCCCCTCCAACAGTGCAGATCACGAGTCTCACTTCTGATCTTCTCCTTCGAATCTACAGCCAGCTCCATGCCCATTGTTCTCTGGGCTGTCTGGGTTAGCAGCCACCTCTGGGCACTTGCTTTCTTTCCTCTCTCTGTCCAGGTTAGAGTGCTGTTGATCTGCTCAGTCTGTCTCTGGGCACATGCAGCCTCCTTGCCTCCACACCGTTGAGCAGAAAGCCAGATACCATTTCTGGAGGCAGCATCCCTCAGCAAAGCCCTTGACACCAACCAAGAAAGTGCCGCTCTCTTATTTTTACAAGTAGATTGATTTTTGTCTGCAAGAGCAAACGCACAAGTTTCATGTCTGTCTCAGAATGTAAATGGCTAGTTTGGAGGCTTGCCTCTTCCTCTCATCTATAACATTTTTGGAGAGATGGCCTAGTTCCCAGGGACTTGGGCCGAATGGAGGCCAGCCTTAAATCCTTCCTCGGCTCCATTCTTTGATAAATTCCTGAAGCTTCCCGGGCCTTCCCCAGGGAACCAATACCTTCTGGGCTTCCCAGGCCACTAGAGTTCCTGGGGCTCTGTGTTGCCTGCTGAGCTCCAGGCTGGTTTGAGGCTGGCATCATTCGCCAGGCATGAGAACATTGGGAGAAGTGATTTTGTTTTTCATCTTTTATTAGCAAGGAAATTGCCCTTCAAGTGAGAAGAAACCATGTCCTCATTGACCTGCTTTGCTAATGGCCTTTTGGGAAACTGTCCTAGTTGTGTGTGGTGGGGCAGGGGGTGGATAGAGCAGCTCCCCAGTCTGGGATCTGGGAGAGAGCACTAGCTTGGGAGTTGGAGCACCTACTTTTTGTGTGACCGTAGGCAAATCACCTGCCTTGCCTCCAGGTGGATGATGGTCTCCTAGCTTAATCCTCTAATAATAGTAGGGAGCTGCCAGGAAGCCTGAGGCTACATTCTCCCCCTGCTTGTCTTATTATTGTCCTTTCTAGTTTTTAAAGTGATTTTTTTTTTGTGGGGCTATGAGGGTTAAGTGACTTGCCCAGGGTCACACAGCTAGCAAGTGTCAAATGTCTGAGGCCAAATTTGAACTCAGGTTCTCCTGAATCCAGGGCCAGTGCTCTGTCCACTGCGCCACCTAGCAGCCCCCTAAAAATGATTTTAAACTCTATTTGTTCCATTGTGGTGTGTGGTGTCAGATATAGACTGGATTTACTTTTCTCAATAGTTTGTACTGAGTAATGGATCCCTTCGTCTAGGACTTAGCAAATGCTAGTCTAAGCTGTGCTTTGGGCCCTTGTTCTACATTGTTTTATTTTTCCCACTGAGCTAAGAAGCTATCTAGCAGAAAGAGGTCTCAGTTTGGAGTCAGGGCCTGGGTTCAAATTCTAGCTCTTGTCATGTATTACTTGTGTGAGCTCTTCTGGAAGCTCTTTGAAGTTAGGGTTAGGGATAGCATTAGTCACATTATATTATATTATAGTAATATAATATATTATATATATTATAGTCATACATCTCTGCTTCCTCCCCCTTCCCCCCTGGTGTGATCAATATGATCTATTTAACAATTTGTTAAGCACTTGTTATAGTCCAGGCTCTGGGGTCATATAGTGAAACAAACACTCAAAGGGTTTTGGTTCATGACAATGACAATGGTCCTCATTTCTGTGAAGTTTTATAGTAAAAAGCACATTTCTGGAAACCCCGGGAAAAAGGGGTACAAATAAATACTCCCATTTTACAGAAAAGGACACCAAAACTCAGTGTCTTACCCAGGGTCACATAGCTAAGAGCTGGGTTCCTCACGTCCCACTCCCTGCCATGAAGTGTGCTGAAGTCTTTTTTTTTTTTTTTTTAGTGAGGCAATTGGGGTTAAGTGACTTGCCCAGGGTCACACAGCTAGTAAGTGTTAAGTGTCTGAGGCTGGATTTGAACTCAGGTACTCCTGACTCGGGCCGGTGCTCTATCCATTGCACCACCTAGCTGCCCCAGTGTGCTGAAGTCTTGCACATCCAAACCTAGTGCTCTTCTAGTATACCAAGCCACCTACTTAGCTTAGGTTACTGTGAGCTTTGTAGAGCCAGATGGCCTTACCCATCCTCCAGTGTGCTTTGGGGAACCTCTGTGTCACTGTTTTCTTTTTATTGTTCCTCATGCACAGGTGTGGAAGATAAGGAATCTTGGCATGGGAAGCCCCTCCCCAAAAACATGGCGGAACAGGTCATTGAGGAAATCTATGGCCAAATCCAAAGCAAGAAGAAGATTCTAGCCACCCTCCCCAAAGAGGATGCCCCAGCGGTGAACATCACCAACATCCGGATGCCCTCTCCCCCAAATTACAAACTTGGAGACAAGGTAGAAGGGGGAGCCTCATTCGTGGGAGAGGAATGCATAGTCCAGCTCTGTGCACATTCACCTTCTAGAGATGGTGGGATGGGTGCATCTGCCAAGCATGGGAGGGTCCAAAGACACTGGCAATTCAGCGACCCCTTAGATAATGATAAAGCTCTGATTCGATACCGGCTGGAGACACTTGAAACACTGTAAAGCTACAGTCTTGGAAGAATAATGTAGCTGCATTTCTTCTCCCCTTGGTTAATGGAGAACAGTGACAGGGCCATTGGCACCAAGCTAGGCACTTGGGAGATACAAGTGTTAGATGGAAGTCCCAAAGCCTGAGAAAGGATAAAACTCAAGACAAGTTGAGCCATCACATTATGTCTCTGGGCCTCCTTTTCATCATGTACAATGGGGACAATTGTCCCTGTCATCATCTACCTCTCGTGTGAGCCATAAGGGTTAAATGAGACCATGTATATAGGACTATGCAAACACCAGGTATTGCTATTTCAAGAGTGCTTTCCAAGTGTGTATCTCACCACTCCCCAAAAGAAGCAGCCACTCTCCTCATAGGCAAGATGGAGAAATGTGGACTGGCATTCTTTTTCATCCTGTTACCAAAGGAAGGTATCTATGTACACAGATCCAATAGTGACAGGAACGCTCCCCAGGGTAGATGACAATAACCACTTGATGCTTTTTCCTCCTACCAGATGGCCACCCGCAAAGCCTATGGCATGGCCCTGGCCAAACTGGGGCATGCCAGTGACCGTGTGATTGCCCTGGATGGGGACACCAAGAATTCGACCTTTTCAGAACTCTTCAAGAAGGAACATCCCAATCGCTTCATTGAGTGTTTCATTGCAGAACAGAACATGGTAAGTCAGGGAAGAGCAAGGGATAACCAAGCAACCCAAAATTATTCAGGGAGGGAATGGGTCAGTAATGGCCTTGGGCCACAGTCTGAAGGTCTGGGAAACTGAGGAATGGCTGGAGGTGTAGGAAGCACAGGGTAAGTGAATAGGTTGGAGGGAGAGAAGCTTAAGAGGCTTCATTCACTCATTTTGTGCTGACAGTAGGTAGAGCTCCTTGGTGGGAAATGGGGTCACTGGTGATGGGGCAGCAATGGGCTGGTAGACATGGATCCAAAGAACAAGGGGTGCTAGAAGCATCATGGAAGGCTCTCTTGATCCTTTGGATGAAGCTTATAATTCTAGTCTAACCCACTTTTTTGTAGATGAGGATGCCCCAAGAACACAAGTAGTAGGCAACACATACATACATGTGTATGTACATTCATGTGTGTATGTATAACTACAGACAGGTGCACATGTGACTGATTCTGTTTCTTAATAGTTCAATTAAGTAACTTTTTAACAGCTTTTAGGGGAGACATTAACAAGGTTTTAAGTATAAAACTTAAATTTAGCCCAATCTACCACATTTCCTGGCACACAGTAGGCTATGTTGCTGGTGCCTGGCACATAGTAGGAGGATGCATTGTTTGTCTAGTGCTAGTTGACTTGACCACATACCTTTACAACCTCCCCCATGAGCTTAGCTTGTCTTTCAATGAAAGGAGAATACAACTTCCTATGTTAGCTCTTTGCACAACTCCAATGATTCATATTAAATTTGGAGACTAAAGCTCTGGGTTTGAATCCTGTCTCTGACACTAGCTGTGTGACCTCAGGCAAATCACTTATTCTCTCTGGGCATCATTTCCTTGTCTGTAAGGAGTTGGACTGCATGACTTCTAGGATTCTGAGTTTTGAATATAGGGATCAAAAGTGGACGCTCTGTAGCAAGTGGACCATGGAGGCTTTGTTCATTGCTAAGGTTTTGTGGGTTGGGATTTGTAGAGAGAAACTACCTCAGAAATACCAGCTCTGCCTATACATGTGCAGTGAAATTGGAGGCTGAAGTATGCCTGGGGTCATTAAGGCATCTTGCTGCCTAGGTCTGGGGACTATCCGATGACTTGAATTTGCCACAGTACATGGTACCCAGGAAGCCACTTTCTCCTGTTCTGGGGTGAACTGAATCTGGAGGAACCATTTGCATCAGGAAGGGTGTTTGATGGCATTGACCCTCCCCCTCCCATGCTGGGGAGTGCTGGGTACAATGGAGAGAGCATGTGGGGATCAGTTCTTGGTTTTGCCTTTACTTCGTGTTGTTGCTTCACCTGGGTAGGACGACTGAACAATGAGGGGATTGGTTCTGTGCTGCCCTCCAGGGGGTCCAGAATGGGCCAGTGATCAGGTCCCTTGTCTGTCTCTTGCAGGTAAGCATTGCCGTGGGCTGTGCCACACGGGACCGGACCGTGCCTTTCTGCAGCACCTTTGCTGCCTTCTTCACCAGGGCCTTCGACCAGATCCGGATGGCGGCCATCTCTGAGAGCAACATCAACCTGTGCGGCTCGCATTGTGGAGTGTCCATTGGTAAGCTGCTCGCCCACCTTGGTGGTGCTGCCCTGATGCCTTTGGTCTGTGCTGCAGCCATTCCCCTGTATAACATATCCTCCCCTCCTCCTTAACAAAAGGAAGCATGACAGTGAGGAAGACTTGGGTTGAAGTCCTACCTCTGGGCCATGCTGGCTGCGTGATTCTGGACAAGTCACCTCCCCCCCCAAGGCCCAGGCAACTCTTAGGCTAGAGCTGAAGAACAGGTGCTGCTGAGAGGCTTCAGCAGATGGAGTTTTCTCACCCAAAATGTCTCTACTAATGAAGGCACAGCTGGTTTTTAAAAAAAGGTCAACCCAAAGAGTTAAAAAAAAACTCAGTGATTTCATCTACCAGCATCTGCAACAGGGCAAGTAATACGGTCAGACAGACGTCTGCCACAGGAAAATCATTTTAGCAACTATGGATGATGGATTAGAGAGTGAGGGCAGCTGTGTGAATAGAGAGGTGAAAGTGGTGAGAGGGATTGTGGGTAGCATTAGTGCCCTAGGCACTAATTCACATTGGTGGGGTAAGGAAAAAGGGAGTCAGATAGGGCAGTCAGTGTGGCCTTTTCTAGGCTTAGTAGGGAGGGACAAGTACAAAAAACGCAGCAGTCCCTACTCACGAGGAAAGCTAGATTGTCTAGAATGTCTAGTCTTTGGGAGCCAAGGCTTTCCTGGTGTTTTTAGACACTTCTTTTCCTCCACAGGTGAAGATGGGCCTTCTCAGATGGCCCTGGAAGATCTTGCCATGTTCCGGAGCATTCCCAATGGAACAGTCTTTTACCCAAGTGATGCTGTGGCTACTGAGAAAGCAGTAGAGTTAGCTGCCAACACGAAGGTTGGTTATATGTGGGCTGTATTCTGTTGGTTTGCCAGAGCAGAAGGAAAGGTCATCAATTGGATGTGGAAGTTCAGGGACTTGTGGATAATAAAGTAGTTTCAGAAGCGAGGAGTACAGTTATTCTTCTGAAATGTGAAAGCAGCAAGACTTGGCCTTCAGAGAGCAGAGCAGAGAGTGTGGCCCTGGAGAGAATTGAATTGCAGGAGATGTGTGGAATCACACACCCTGGAGTGATCTTAATGCCCAAAGAAATTGTGGCCTTTCTATTGCTGGAGATCCCTGGGCCCAAGCTTTGATCATTCTCTGCCCTAGTCATCTCTGAGGGGGGTGGGGTGGGGGGTGGGGCAGGCTCTGGTTTTGTAGAGTGGGTCATCCACGGGTAGGACTAGAAATGGTCTCCAGTGATGATCAAGATACGTACATCTTCCCCAGCAGAATATAAGCTCCTTGAGGGTAGCAGGGTCCATTCCATTGTATCCCAAATACCTAGCACAATGCCTGACATATAATATAGTAGGTACTTAATAAATGCTATTTGCTTGACTGATCTCTAGCCTAGCACCTTGCCTTCAAGCATTGGGAGCCAGTTCCAATGAAAATGTTCCCTCCTTGGGGGCTAACAACTCTCTTGTTTTATTTTAAGTGAGTGCATTTTTGTTTGTTTTACTTTGGAGATTTGATTCAGCAAACGTTTATTAAGTGCTTACTGTCTACAAAGCACATGCTAGGTGCTGGAAGAAATAAAAGACAGGAGTCCCTAGCTGCATTGAGCTTGTAGGGGAGTGAGAGGGGCATAGAATCCAAATCCCAAGAATGTTCAACACAGAGTTAGAGAGGGGGAAAGACTTGAGGAAATGGAGGTGTCATGGGAGGCTCCATGGAGGAGGTGGGCTCTGAATTGCACTTGAAAGGAGGGCCCGGACTCTGGTGTCTTGGGTCCCTTTGGCATTGTGGTAATCCCTACGGGGCTTCTTTTTAGAATCATGCCCTGGAATGCCCCAAATGAATTAAATGGTATGACAAAGTTGGAGGTGAAATACCATGATCAAAATGCCTTTAAAAATAAGTTCACAGGGGGGCAGCTAGGTGGCGCAGTGGATAGAGCACTGGCCCTGGAGTTAGGAGTACCTGAATTCAAATCCGGCCTCGGACACTTAACACTTACTGGCTGTGTGACCCTGGGCAAGTCACTTAATCCCAATTGCCTCACTTAAAAAAAAAAAGTTTTAAAAAAAAAGTTCACAGGGGCAGCTAGGTGGCTCAGTGGATAGAGCACTGGCCCTGGATTCAGGAGGACCTGAGTTCAAATCCGGCCTCAGACCTTTGACATTTATTAGCTGTGTGACCCTGGGCAAGTCACTTAACCCCAATTGCCTCACCAAAAAAGAAAATAATAATAAGTTCACAGTCCCAGCTTTTGAACCCCTGATTTAAATCAGGATGGATAGGGATATTCAGGGAGAAAAGAAATACTGGGACACAAGGTGGCAAAGGCAAGAGATGATGAAAATGCAGGGTGTTTGCAGGACAGATGTTTCCAGTTGTGCTAGAGTGGATGACTGCTCTTGGAGTCTGGAAGACCTGGCTCTGAATCCTACCTCAACCACTTCCTGGCCATGTGACCATGGGCCAGTTGATTGGGCTTCTGTGTCTGTTTCCTCATCTGTAAAATTTTGAGACCTCCAAACTTCCCTTTCAGATAGAAATCTGGGCTCCTAGGAGTGGATCTGAATATTTCCTCACCTTTCCAAGTCTTGCAGAGGGCCTTGAATACCAGCACTCTGTGAAGGTCTAATGGGGAAGAGCAAAACCAACCCAGCAGGTTCACCATTAAAGGATGTGTAGGAATTAAGCAGATCAAAGGGAATGATAGTCTGTGACCAGTCATAGCTGGAAGAGATCGTATCATTTAGTTCAGAAGAGGAAGCCACAGGATTTGCTCAGTCCCATAGGTAGTAAAGACCAGAGGCCAAGTGTCTGACCCATCTTGTGACGAAGGTTTTCTGTCCCCAATACAGGGCATCTGTTTCATAAGGACCAGCCGCCCAGAAAACACCATCATTTACAACAACAATGAAAACTTCCAGGTTGGCCAGGCTAAGGTCAGTACTGGGCTAGTTCCCTGCTGGGGAGGAGGAGATGTGCTGTAACCAACTGCAGCCTCACCCCCCTGTGACAATTCAGCCTGAATAATCTGGCATCAGGTCTCAGACAGGCAGCCAGACATTGAGTCACCTAGTAGCACATTCCTGGGACCTAGTGCTCATTCTGGTCCTGGTGTTGTCCTTCCCAGGTGGTCCTGAAGAGCAAGGATGACCAGGTGACTGTGATTGGAGCTGGGGTGACCCTCCATGAAGCTTTGGCAGCTGCTGAGCAGCTGAAGAAAGGTAAGCATTGTGAAAATATTTTGTTAACTAGGGCTAATTTGGGGGGGACTGATCTATGGAAGACTAATCTGGGGACTTCTGACTTATTTAATGTGGGCCGATTATGAAATTCCACCACACTGCTCCATTCCCAAATTGATAAGAAAAATATTAAGAAGCCTCTTAACTAAATAATCAAAGCAAAGTTTATTTATGAGATACTATTTCAAATTAAGAATACAGGGAAATAAAATGTACAACCTGACTGCTTTCCTGCGGGTCTCTTTCCACTGTGTCTCTTTCCCACGTGCTGGGCTTCTAACTTTTTGAATACAATAAGGGCCTTAGCCTTCTCTTGCCTCAGGGCACTCACTTGCTCAGCTACTTTCTTCTAACTCCTCTTAATCTTCACTTTCTCCAACCTGTACCCTGTGCTGACCGCTTCTGTGCTCTCTGCTGCCTCCTGTTCTGTCTGCTCCGTTCTCTGCCACCTTTGTTGCCCCTCTAATCTTGTCCTCCGGCCTTTCCTCCTTGCTCCTAGTCTTGCATTACTGTTCCTCTCATCCCCCCAGACAGATTCCTTCTAATCTAACTCCCAGGTCTATATATACCTTTTCTTCTCTCCACTCAAATCTTGAGACTTCCTGCGCTCCCACAGACCAAGCTAATCCACCAGCCAGGGCTGCGGCTGGTGGTGGTGGGGGGGGTGCTCCAGCTTCACGTACCTCAGCACAGGCTACGCCAGAGCCCAGCATCTCTCAGATACCTCTGCTCAGGTCGGAGGGAGCTGGGGGCTTATTCCCCCCAGCTGTCTGACCCAGTGTCTTGCACAGCCCACAGGGCTTTCTGGCTCAGCTGACCCTGAGGGCCTAAGACTTTCTGATCTCAGCCTAAAGGTAGGGTCCCCAAATCAAAATAAATTTCCACAGCATGACTGTCACATTGGGTCCCTCTGAAGCCATTCTCTTGCTTCAGCCTATGGTGTGGGGGCATAGGGGAGGAGAGAAAGAAGCCAAAGAAACTAGCCTCCTAGAGCTTGGTAGGAGAGAAGTGGTGACCTCCCAAGGCAATGCAGCGCCAGCTAAGAAAGGTCCTGAATAGTGGTCACAGAGGGAGGATCCTAAATTTCGAAGGCATCTGGGAGAAAGTGTGTAAGCATACATGAGCTCAGTGACACATTATCCCTTTTGGAGTTATACAAAACTTAGCAGAAGCAGCACTGCACAACTTGGAAGACATGGGGCTGCCTCTATCACTCACTAGCAGCTCTCTACTGGCCCTTAACCTGAGTGTCCGTGTCCTTAATGTTGAAAAGGGATCCGTGAGTGTCAGAAGCTGACTTGAACACAAGTTAGAGGTTTTATAGGTGGGGAAACTGACCCATCCAAGACTACATAGCAAATCAGTGGGTAAGAGTTGAATTCCTGGCTACACATCTGCCCTGTTCCCTCCCCCATTCCAGGGTCAGGAGATGGGGCCTTTAAGACTGGGTCTGCACAAAGCCAGGGAGCCTCAGCTTTTGTCTGGGGAAGAGAGCAGGATGAATGAGGGGGGGTGTGGGGCAGAGCCAGAGCCCTGGTCCATGGCTGTGGAGTGGCTCATCTCCCAACCAACAGCAGCGATGGGCAAACACAGCCATGTGACATTAATTCTGGGTACAAGAATATATCAAGGGCTGGCACCCCCTCCATTCATGTGACCCCATGAATTCTAATGAGGAGGAGATGAAAGTCAGCCAGTAAGTGCTAATCACCTATGTCTGGGATAAGAAGAAAGCAGTAGATCCTCACAAGCTTCTTTTTTTTTTTTCCAAATGAAGAAACTGAGGCCAAGAGAAGTGAATTAACTTGCTCAGGTGGTATAGCTACTAAGTGTCTGAGGCAGGATTTGAATTCATTGCTACCAGGTCCAGTATTTTATCCCTAAGGGTACACACACTTTCTAGAAATGCTGGTTGAATTAACTTGCTGGGCTTCAGAAAATGCTGATTGGATGGGGAGGGGGATGCTGAGTGCAAGGGGAACTACTGCTGCCCCTCTACCCCGATTCACCCGCTTGTGTTCTCTGCTTCCAGAAAAGATCAATATCCGAGTGCTTGATCCCTTTACCATCAAGCCCTTGGATAAGAAGCTCATCCTTGACAGTGCCCGTGCAACCCATGGCCGCATCCTGACTGTGGAAGACCATTACTATGAAGGTAAGATCTGGGATCCTTGGGGTGGGGGGGTGGAGGGGGAAGTCTGAAGTCAGGGCTGGGGGCAGGGCTGCTGGCCTCTTGTACTTTTGGGGAGGGGCTTGCACCTCCTGCTTTCAGCCCACTCCTAATTAGCCATTGCTTGAAGGGATCCCCAAAAGTTACTCCCAGACGGTGATTAAGTGATTGACTTGGAGATACCATTAAGATAGGTTCCATTTGGGGTCTAGGAATGGCCAGGTGGAAAGCAGATGGTGCCCAGAATTACTTGTAATCATAGGCTCACAGAGTTGGCAGGAATAACCTCACCCCTTTGTGTTACAAAAAAAAAAAAAAAAAGGGAAGCCCAAGATTGTCCACAGAATTGCTCTGGGGCTCGGGCTCTGCGCCACTCCCTCCCACCCTTGCCCCACTGCTGCCCTCGACTCAGACCCTCACATCTCATCTTCCCTTCTCCCCAGGTGGCATAGGAGAGGCTGTGGCTTCTGCCGTAGTGGGTGAACCTGGCATCACTGTCAGCCGCTTGGCAGTTGCCAATGTCCCCAGAAGCGGGAAGCCAGCAGAGCTGCTGAAGATGTTTGGCATCGACAAGGACGCCATTGTTCAGGCTGTCAAGGCGGCCTTGTCTAAAGCCTAAGATGCCTGCTGACGCTTCTAGACCAAAACGAGGGGGTAGGGAAGAGAGAGAAACATTCCTGTAACTTTGAATACATTAAGTACCTTTTTGTTTCTACTGAGGATCAGTTGAAAATAAAAAATATATTCAAAATGTTGCCAGACAATGATATTTTGTATCAGTCACAAGCACTATTAATTTTGGTCCTGTTGCTGGGCACTAGGGAAGGATATAAGGAAAGAATGAAATCCATTCCTTGCTCAGTCTCTGGGGGTGAAAACATGAATGTCCACAGAATAAAAGCAAAATGGCTAGAATGGGGACCCTGAATAGAAGAATTCTGAGTAAAGACGTGGCCTTTGCCACCTCCTTTGCTTTGTTCGCTCTTCTCCCAGCTGCCAGCTTAAGCACATCTGGCCTAGGGTTGGCACCTTGTTCGGAGGGTTCCCAGAAACCAGTCTGTTCACCTCTTGGCCAATCAAACCCCGTCCACCAAGGCTACCTTTCCCACTGGGTCAGAGGGGACTGTGTATTAGGGAGCTGAGTGCTTGGCCAGCACCTCAGGAAAGGGGTGGGAGGGGGAGGAGGGGGAGGGGGGAAGCAACAATGATTTCCTGGTCAGGGATTCTCCTTTTATCCCATTTGGAATCAGGAAAGAATGAAATGAACCTGGTCTCCTTCCTGTCTTTGCTCAGTGGGGAGAAACTCACGTCAAGGGGAAGCCGGTTCTACAACCGAATTAGCCCCCTGACCAGGGCCTCGGTTTCTGAAAGTGTAAAATGAGGCTTTGCTCAGGATGAGGCAGGTCTTTCCCAGCACTAGTTCTCTGATCCCTATTTGGAGCATGTTGCCAAGTTCTGTGAAGTGGTAAATTCCTAAGGCCTCTCCCCAGACCTCCGTCACAGCATGGTGACCCCCCCCCAGCTGTGCCCGTGGGGCAGGCTGGGGCAGGTTTCACACCGCCCTGGAAGGGCTTAGTGACAAGACTCGGTGACAAACCATATTGTATACTTGACTGCATTGGAAGGCAGGAAGACCTGTTTTAAAACTAGGTTAGACATTTAGTTGTACGACCTCACTCTAGGAAAATAATCTGCAAAGTGGGCATGTAGGACTAAGGCATTCTGGACCTGTTCAGTGTGCTGGCTCCACTGGTGGCAGTCTGGTGAAGCTTGGGCCTTCTTTCTTAGAATGTTTTGGGTTTTGTTTTTTTTCTTTTGGTGAGGCAATGGGGGTTAAGACTTGCCCAGGGTCACACAGCTAGTAAGTGTTCAGTGTCTGAGGCTGGATTTGAACTCAGGTTCTCCTGACTTCAGGGCCGGTGCTCTATCCACTGCACCATCTAGCTGCCCTCTCCGGAATGTTTTTAATGGTATAAAAATACATGGGATTATAAAGGAAACAGAAATATTAAACTGATTAAAAAAGATTATTCACAGATGCCCAAGATGCAAACTCCCTGGCTAGCTGGTTTCTAAGATCCCCAGCCCTAGGCTAGCCCAAGCTGCCACCACCACCACCACCACCACTGTTTTGGCAACAAGGAGATGAAGGTTTTTGTGGGGGGCCGTTAGAAGAGGGGGCTATCCAAGGTGTTGAGGGTTTGTACCTCCCTGGAGTAATTCACACCATCCTGGAAGGGACAGAAGAAAAAAGTTGACATGAGTGAGTCCATTTGCTTGAGGAGGAGATGAGCGGGGGGAGGGGGGGGGGAGTGTGTGTGTAGCTTTGTTTTTTCCAGGGAAGCCTGGCTCACTTTCAGGGAGAATTTACACGTCCACCCGTGCTGACACCAGCAAAGGCCAAGGGCTGAACTGGAGACATCTGAGGGAGTAGAGGGGGAGGCAGGGGATACCCCAACACTGGGGCCAAACTGGAGCTTGTGAAGTTAGAGGAGGGCTGCAATGTTCTTCCTCTTCACCTCCTTTTACAAATACTGTCTCCTTTCAAAGCTTAGCTTCCAGTGCTAAGTGCTGGGAGGCCAGTCCCAGCCACCCCCTCTGCTTCTGCTGCTGCCTGCTCCCCCTCCAAGGGCTTTTTTGTTTTTGGGGGGTTTTTTGTGAGGCAATGAGGGTTAAACGACTTGCCCAGGGTCACACAGCTAGTAGGTGTCAAGTGTCTGAGGCCGGATTTGAACTCAGGTAGGTACTCCTGAATCCAGGGCCAGTGCTTTATCCACTGCCACCTAGCTGCCCCCCAAGGATTTTTTAATTAAGCATTTAGCACAGTCCCTGGCACATGGCAAGCACTTAATTAGTGCTAATCTAACAAGTCATCTCCAGGGAGGCCCCCCCCATGGGGTAGCAGGAGGGAACCCAGGATGGTGAGAGGCTGCTTCAGGTAATGTGATATGAGCCACATTCCCATAATGGGAAACTCCTTCCTTCCATATAGGCACTGCCTCCTCTTGCCATTAAAGACTACTAAGGGGCAGTGGATAAAGCACTGGCCTTGGATTCAGGAGGACCTGAGTTCAAATCCAGGCTCAGACACTTGATACTCACTAGCTATATGACCCTGGGCCAGTTACTTAAACCCTCATTGCCCCGCAAAAAAAAACCACACACACACAAAAAGACTACTAAGAAGTCAAGGGACTGGCCCAGGGTCACAAAGGCAGGATCAGTGACTGGGATGGGATCCAAGTCTTGGTAGCTCCAAGGACATGTTTTTGTCTACCAGGTCATGCTATATGGGTGTGCATACACACACACACACACACACACACTCACACACTCACACCCCTATGGCCATGCTGTTAGGGACAGACACACATACTGCTGTGGCTGTGCTGCCTATGTCTCTATAGATAACATGGTTTTTATACACACACATATAAGTTATATCCACACATATATACATAGATAGATATACATGACTATATTACATATAGGTGTTATTTATATTTCTAGATAAAAACGTGTGTATGCATGTGTGCATACATGTATATGTGTGTATGCCACACCCCATGGGCAGGTTTCACCTATACACACATATACATACACACACACACACATATCTTTTAAACCTCACGTACATATATGCTCATATGATTCTGGGTCCCAGAGTGGATGCAGGGCTACCTTTGTGATCAGAAAGGCCAGGGTCCCTGCTCTCCCACTCTGCGTGCTCAGTGGAGGGAATTCAGCAGCAGATGCTCCCCAAGCCCTCCTGGGGATCACAGTACTGGACCACCCTCCCACTGGGGGATAAAATTTATTAACGATTTTTCTGTGTATACTTAGACCCTTTTCCCCTTTCAGAAGGATCTCGTAAGGTGTGTGTGTTTGCGGGGCAGGGAGTGGATGGGATAGGTCAGCTGGTTGGGATGGGAGAACAGCGCCATCTTGTGGGAATTTGGTGACAGTGTATACAGATAAAAAGAGGTCTGAGCAGGATAATTTCATTCACTTCAAGCCCCTGGGGCCACAGAGGCCTCTTGTCCAATCCTTTCAATTAGTAGATGAGAAAGCTGGGCTCCAGGGAGGTGAAGAGATTTGTGCATGGTCACACTGGTAAAACACAGTAGAGCCAGGCCTCAAACTCAGGTCCTGTGATGCCAAGCTCAGCTGGAGCCTCTAAGGGCAGGATTCTAACAGGCCCAGAT
Organism: Dromiciops gliroides; assembly: GCF_019393635.1. Taxonomy (NCBI): domain Eukaryota; kingdom Metazoa; phylum Chordata; class Mammalia; order Microbiotheria; family Microbiotheriidae; genus Dromiciops; species Dromiciops gliroides. The sequence goes on from NC_057861.1 coordinate 753,732,944, forward strand.
GAACCATTTCCCCACACGGGGAATGACACGCACAAGGATATGGAGGCAAGGAAGGGTAGAAGAAAACAAGAACAGCCTGGGTTAGCTGGAAAGAATACAGGACTAAGAGTCACTCCCCATGAGGGCTCATGTGCTACATTGCACACAGGAGGGACTCAACCAATGCTATTATGAATCCATTTCCTCCGGTCATTTCTTCCTGGGAACCACTGCTTGGCTGCAATTATGGTAGACTTTGACTTCGCTATTCACACAGGGAAAACCAAGTGGATGAAGGCAGCTTGCACAAAGCATTACATAGTAGAAGCAGGAACCCTATCAAGTGGAGGTGTCACACCCATGGAATACTCCCCAGTGTTGTGAATCAGATCAAAACGTAACTGGGAAATATTTAATGAAATAAATAAAAAACACAATAGAATTTACATAATGTTAATACATGGTTTCCCAAGACAATAAATATGCTGCTTGCAGAGATTCTTACATGGTTTAGTGGCCTCATTTCTACTTGAATTTGACCCCATCGAGGATGACACAGAGATTCAGGCATGGAAAGGAGGAGGAGGCTGGCCACGAATTGAGAAGGGAAGAATGGGCAGGTTGTCTGGTAGAAGGGTAGTGGATGGTCTGCCATTTATACAGCTGAGGAGTGGGTCACATCACCTCATTTGGCATCAGAAAATCTCAAAGTGGGAAAGGGGGTCAAAGGTCAGTGTGCCCAGCTCATACTGGATAGAGTACTGGACTTGGAGTCAGGAGGACCCGAGTTTAAATCCCAACCAAGACGTTGCAAGCTGTGGGACTCTAGACAATTCATTTAACTTCTCTTGGTCTGTTTCCTTGTCTGTAAAAAGGGCTTGTGAACTATCTCATAAGTTTGTTGTAAAGACCCAAATGAAATAATATTGTTAAAGGGCTTTGCCAACTTAGCCTCATCACCATGTTCTCTCTCTCTCTGCTGTTTGGTCCTATGGAGCGAAATCAATGAACATTTACTATATTAGGTGCCTACTATGTGGCAGGCACAGTGCCAAATGTGAGGGTTACAAAAAGAGCAGACAGTCCCTGTTGTCAGAAGAGAGAAGGGAGTATATTCAAGAGATGCTGGAGGTGAAATTTCAGACCTTGACAACAGATTGGATATGGGGGGGGGGGGGTGAGAGATAGGTTAGAGTCCAGGGGAACTCCTAGGTTGGGATCCTGAGGGCCTGGGAAGATGGTGGTGCCCTCAACAGTTATAGGGAAGCTAGGAGGCAGGGAGGGTTTGGGGAAAGGACATATCCAAATGTCTACTGGACATCAAGGTTGGAGGTCAGCAGAGTTTGGGACAAGAGAGGAAGATCTGAGAATCATAGGGAATAGAGATGGTAATTAAATCCACTGGAGCTGATGAGATCACCAGGTAAAGTAGTCAAGACGGCTAAGAAGACCCAGAACAGAACCCTGAGGGGTACCTACAACTAACTAGAAGGTATGATTGTCATGACTGTTCAGCAAAGGAGACAGACAAGGGGAGCAGCTGGGTGGCACAGTGGATAGAGCACTGGCCCTGGATTCAGGAGGACCTGAGTTCAAATCCAGATTCAGAAACTTGACACTTATGAGCTGTGTGACCCTGGACAAGTCACTTAACCCCCACTGGCCCACACACAAAAAAGACACAGACAGGGAGGTAAGTAGAAATCTAGAAGAGGTGACCTGAAAACCTAGAGAGAAAAGAGTATCAAGGAGGAGACAGCAAGTGTTAGTGGCTGCAGAGAGGTCAAGGAGAATTCGGATTGAGAAAAGGTTGCTGGATTTGGCAACTGAGATCATCAGGGACTTGGAGGGAGCAGTCGTAGTGGATTGATTAGGTCTGAAGCCAGACTGTAAGGGGTTAAGAAGAGAGAAAGTATAGGCACCGATTGTAGAAGTTTAGTTTAAAAGGGCAGAAGAGAAATAGGATTATGGTTAAACAGGGTCAAGGGAGGGAATTTTTCCAGATCCGATAGACATGGGCATGTTGTAGACAGTAGAAAATGAGCTAGCAGGTTGTTCCAGGGTGGAGCCAAGATGGCAGAGGAGACAGTGAGCTCTTGAACTCATGACAATCGCTCCAAAAAACATCCAAATAATGCCATAGGAAAATGCCTGGAGCAGCAAAACTCACAGAAGAATGTGCTGAAATCATCTTCTAACCAAAAAAGGCTTGGAAGGTCAGAAGGAGGGAGCTGCTATGTCAATACAGACGTTGAGCCCAACCCCACAGTCACCCACACAGATCCAGTCCCAGGAAGGCCTCACCAGAGAAGGAGACCCCCAGAGCCTCTGAATTAGCTGAAGCACCAGTGTTGTCTGGAACTAAGCTCACAGTCTGGTGAGAGTGCTGAGCCCTGGGCAGGGGGGAGACTATGCTGGTGCTGAGGCAGAATTTGGGTTTTTCACCCCCGCTGGGAACCAGGATGTAGGCTTGAGTGCAGTGGCCCAGGTGGGGGAGGGGCACAGGCTCATCAGATCTAACAACCACAACACACAAAGCTGCTGGTTGATTAGCAAGTTGGTCTGGGGTCATCTAGGACCAGGGAACAGGCCAGGCAAGGGAAGAACTTGATCCTCCTTAATTCATACCACCTGGGACTTCTTAAGCTTGGGATACTGCAGCCTGGAAACAGTGCCCCACTTTAAGGAGCTAAAAGTCAAGTAAAAGAAAGGCAAGATGAACAGACAGAGAAAAGTTAGGACCATAGAAAGTTTCTTCAGTAACAAGGAAGACCGAGGTGCACCCTCAGAGGAAGATGTCCACATCAGGGCCCCTATATCTAAAGCTTCCAAGAAAAATATGAATTTGTCTCAGGCCATAGAGGTGCTCAAAATGGACTCTGAAGATAAAGCTAGAGAGGTAGAGTTAAAAATGGAAAGAGAAATGAGGGTGATGCAGGAAAGACATAAGAAAAAAGTCAACAGCTTGAAAAGCCAAATGGAAAAGCTCTCTGATGAAAATAATTGCCTAAGAATTAGGATTGAACAAATGGAAGCCAGTGACTTTATGAGAAACCAAGACACAATAAAGCAAATCTAAATGAATAAAAAAATAGAGGGCAATGTGAAATATCTTCTGGGAAAAACTGCTGACCTGGAAAATAGGTCCAGGAGAGATAATTTGAAAATTATTGGTCTACCTGAAAACTATGATCAAGGAAAGAGCTTAGACACCATCTTCCAAGATATTCTCAGGAAAAATTGCCCTGAAATTCTAGAAGAAGCAGCTAAAATAGAAATTGAAAGAATTCACCAATCACCTCCAGAAAGAGATCCCAAAAAGAAAACTCCTAGGAATATTATAGCCAAATTCCAGAGCTCTCAGGTCAAGGAGAAAATATTGCAAGCTGCCAAAAAGAAAGAATTCAAGTATTGTGGAGCCCCAGTCAGGATAGCACAGGATCTAGCAGCTTTTACATTAAAGGACCAGAGGGCATGGAATATGATATTCCAAAGTGCAAAGGAAATGGGATTACAACCAAGAATCACCTACCCAGCAAGATTCAGCATAATCTTTCAGAGGAAAAAATGGGACTTTAATGAAAAAGAAGACTTTCAGATATTTGTGATGAAAAGACCTGAACTGAATGGCAAATTTGACTTTCAAATACAAGACCCTAGAGAAGTATAAAATAATTGGAGTTGGGGGACATACCTGGGGTTGTACAATGGGTGACTGTCTTGTGTCTGAGGCCGGATCTTGGCTGGGATCCCCCTGGGTCCAGGGGTCAGGTGCTTTGTCTACTGTGTCACCTAGCTGCCCCATGATGACATCCTTAGGGTTAAATTGAGGGGTGAGGGGAATGCACTGGGGGAAGGGGAAGGGCAGAGGTGAAATCCTACATGAAAGAAACAGGAAAAGGCTTATGGAATGGGGGAAGAGTTGGGGGAGGAGCAGGGCAGTAAATGACTTTTACACTCATCAGAAAAGGCTTAAAGACCTTAAACTCATCGGAGTTGCCTCAAGGAGGGACTAACACACACACACACACACACACACACACGCACGCACACACTCGCACGCAACTGGGTGGAGTAATCTATTTAATCTGGGCAGTAAATGAGCCTAACACTCATCAGAATTGGCTCAAAGACCTCAATCTCATTAGAACTGGCTCAAGGAGGGAATAATGTACACACTCAATTGGGTAGAGTAATCTTCCTAACCCTGCAGGAAAATAGGAGGGGAAGGGGCTAAAGAGAGAGGGGCAAAAGAAGGAAGGGCAGAGTGGGGGAGGGGACAGACAGAAGCAAATCCTTTTGAAGAGTGATAGGATGAAAGAAGATGGATAATAGAATAAATGTCATGGGGAAGGAAATAGGATGGAAGGGAAACAGTTAATAATAGTAATCATGAAGAAGACAAAAGGGGGAAAATTGTCCAAAAAATATTTATAGGAACTCTTTGTGGAGGCTAAGAAGTGAGAATCAAGGGAATGTCCATCAATTGAGGAATGATGGAAAAAGTTGTGCTATATGATTGTGGTGGAATGGTCTTGTGCTATAGGAAATGACAAACAGGATGATCCCAGAAAAACCTGGAAAGACTAATGAACATTGATGTATAGTGAAGTGAGCAGAGCTGGGAGGACATTGTGCATAGTGACAGCAGTATTGTTCAATGAGCAAATGTGACTGACAACTACTCTCAGCAATGCAATGATCCAAGACAATCCCAAGGAACTAATGAGGAAGCTTGCCATTGAATGAACTGATAAAAAGAACACTTGTGGATTGTACATATATAACCTGGTTGCAATCGTGTGGAGGGGGGAGGAAAAGGAGGGAGAAAAATTTGGAACTCTAAATCTTATGAAAATGAATGTTGAAAACTACCCTTACATGTAACTGGAAAAAATAAAATAAATGTTTGTTGCTTAAAAAAAGAAAAAGAAAAAGAAAAAGAAAAAGAAAAGGATAAGCTGATTTTCACTGCATTCTGATCTTCGGTGTTCTATTGTGTGGGTCACAATGGGAAAGGACAGAAAGGGAACCCATGGACCAATGGCTCTAGACTTTGTTGTGAGCTTATCCTGAAGTTCCCCACTCTGAAGACACAAGGAGGATTGTCATTAACAAAATAGGAAAAGAGAGAAGCAATGAACAAAGCACGGAAGGAAAAAGACTAGTGACCCTAAAACAAATACAAAAGGAAAAAATCTTGAAAACAGAAAAAATAGAGAAACTTAAAAATAGATACAATATTACACACACACGCACACACACACACAAAAAAGAAAATGAGCTAGCAGAGAGCTCACATACACACACGTGTATGCATACACACATTATACACATGATAATGTACGTCTGTGTGTATGTATTCAGGGCCATAACGAGTGTGGAGGAAATGCACTGTGGGCATGAGGAAGGGACATCCGGACTTCAAATCGTAGTGGACTTGTTTCTACGGGACCTTACAGGTGATAAGGACCCACTGGAGTTTACTGAGCAGGGGAAAGACCTGCTCCTATCTGAACTTTAGGAAAATCATTTTGACAGCTGGGTAGAGCAGTGGTGTCAAACTCACAGATCCCTGACCTCTGAATATTGACTTAGAAAACTACAAGTGAACATTGTCTGTGTTAGACTCTAGGGCAGCCAGGTGGTGCCATAGTGCAAAGAAGTCAGGAAGATGAGTCTTCCTGAGTTCAAATCTGGCCTTGGACACTTACTAGCTGTGTGACCCTGGGCAAGTCACTTAACCTTGTTTGCTTGAGTTTGCTCATTTGTAAAGTGAGCTAGAGAAGGAAACGGCAAACCACTCCAGTGTCTTTGCCAAGAAAACCCCAAATGGGATCGTGAAGAGTCAGACACAATTGGATTGTATTTTTATTTATTAAATACTTCCTAATTATATTTCCATCTGGTTCGGGCTGCTTTCTCTGTAGAGGATGGGTTGGAGTGGGGAAAGCCTTAAGCAAGGAGACTAATTAGGTGCATTGCAGGAGTGATGAGACTGAAACAAGGGGTGGCTGTGAGTAGGGAGGAGTTAACTAAGAGATGTGAGAGATGACAAGTGAGTGGAAATGTGGAGAGGAGGGACAAATCCTGAAGGAGCTTGTGAGACCTGGATCCCTGAGGATGGTGGTGCCCTTGGCAGTAACAGGAAGTGTGGAAGAAGGATCTATTTGTTGAGAGACATACTGAGTTCTGCTTGGAAGTGTTGAGATGGGGATGCCTACAGGATGACCACTCTGAAACGTCCAATAGGCAGTTGGTGACAGTTGTCCTCAGAGAAAAGCCAGCTGGAGAGCTCGATCCGGGAAACATCTCCATAGAGATGGTAACTGTACCCACGTGAGCAAGCCAGGACAGAGGCTGGGGACAACCTCCGGTGGGCAGGGTAGTGATGAGGGGTATAGGAGACAGCCAAGCGGTTGCTTGGAGAACTGAGAGCAGTGTCCCAAAATGTGGGCATGGAGGAAGAATCCCACGGAGGCCACTCAGTGGCATCAGATGGAGCAGAGGGGGCAAGAATGTTGAACACTGAGAAGATGCCACCAGATTTGGCAACGATAGATCACCATTCGAGGGGGAGGAGCCGTTGGAGCTGATGACATTTGAAGTCGGGTTGCAAGGGCTTCTTTTTGTGGTTATATTGGCACCTCCAAGTGAGGTGAAGCTTAATACAGGTGAAGATGTCTTCTGAGTCTATCTTGGGTCCTCTCCTCCCTTCTTTGATCGCACGCAGTGGATTCAATGATTCTATACAGATATTTCCATATCTATCGAACACCACACACCTCCACCAGGATGTCCCAAAGGCATCTCAAACAGAACTCAGCCTTTTCTCCTAGACACCCATCCCCCAGTCCCCTGGTTTGCGACCTGGGTGTCATGGCTGGCTGTTCTCTCTCTTCTCAATATGAATCAGTTTCCAAGTTTCCCCTCCACAGCATCTCTCCCACTCACGCCCTTCTCCACATTCCTGGGGCCTTCCTTGTGACCTCCTGCCTGGCTGGCTTTCATTGCTTCCTCACTGGTCTTCCTATGTTCAGCTTGTCTTCTCCCCAGGCCATGTATTACAGTACTACCATAATCATAGTCCCGAGTACACTGGCACTTCTTTGCTCCAAACTCTCCAGCTACTTCTTGTTGCTTTGGGGATAAAATACCCACTTTGGACATTTAAGCTCCTACACAACTTGGCCTTAATTCCCATGACCCCAACTCTCCAGTTATTCTTCTCCCCTTGTGCCCCGAGACCAGACAATTAGCTTAAATTACCAGCCCATCCCCCCCTTCCAAATATTTACACCCCAGTCCTTCTCCCTCTTCAACATCCCTAGTTACTTCCAAGGCTGGCTCAGGTGCCACATACAGACTAATGCTTTCCTGGATCTCTTCCCTCCCCTATGCAGGGCTGTCTTCTCCCCTCAAATTACCTGCTATTTATAGGAATGTAAGGCAAAGACTTTCTTCTTTCTCTTGGGGGCATTAGCACTTTGTACAGTGTAAACACCCCCAATAATTTGAATTGAAATTCAATTGGAAACGGATTCCCAAAATAGAGATAATGTAGCTGGCACAGTGATGTATGTGTTCCTGGGCATCAAAAAAGAGAGCTTACAGTGTCCCAATATTAAAGGTTAAATCACAGAGGGATTATCTGATAGAAGGTCCGTGGGATCATGGAGACCACCTCTTTGTTTAAATGCAGGGCTGAGTCAATCCCCTGATGCCATGGGCTCTCTTGATTCCTCCTGTCTCCTGCCCAGGAGTGTCAGACAGGCAGCTGTAAATCTGAACTTGTCTTTTTAAACAGATTCCTGTTCTCCGTCTTACGTGGAGCCCCATGGAGATGGGTGAGCATAGAGAGGACAAGGTCAGCCACTCACACCCTTACTTCTTTCCCATCTAGGGGCAGCAGGTCAGAAAAGACAGGGTGGAGAAGATGGTTAATGGTACACTACCTGCCTATCATCCGCACCAGGAAGACTGGCTCCCAGCAATCTATCTTCTGAACAGAGCTTCTCCCCCCACACCCCCACCGCTGTGCAAAGATGTCAGGTCTGTCCTATCAGCATGCCAGGGAACCAGCAATCCATTTGCATACTGACTTCACTTACTTATACAAGTGACAGGACCATAACAGAGTAGGGGAAGGCTTATTCCATGCGCCAGCTGCCACCACATCCCCTTTCCCTCCCCTCCCCCCATTTCAGCTGGCTTTACCGGGGAGCTGGAATTATTCGTAGTTGATTGCAATTGTTCATGCTTGATGTTTTCAACACTCCAAGAAGGATAGCAATGAGCCCTTTAAATTCTGGGGCAATTCTCCAGATGAGGTCAAAAGTAAGACCAATATAGGTATTTATAGCAGCCTCTCTTTTTGGGGGTAGCCAAGGACCAAAACACACAGCAGGTGCCTAGCAATCGAAGAATGGCTAAAATGAGCTGTGGTATGAGTGTTACTGTGCTCTGAGGAATGAGGAATTCAGAGAAACATGGGAAGATGGCCTATGAACTGATGCAGTTGAACTAAGCTGAAATAGAAGGATCAAGTTTTCATAAGTACAGTACTGTCAATTAAGGAAGCCAAATTCTGAGTAATTATAACTGAAACGGGGAATTTCAGTTGAGAGGAGAGGAACACAGGGGCAAGAAGCATGTTGTAGAAAAAGTACCAACATCAGAAGACGTGGGTTCAAATCCTGACTCTTACTACTCACTACCTACATAACTTTGGGCAAGTACCTCTCTCTCTGGGCCCCGTTTCGTCATCTGTGGGAAAAAAAAAAAAAAAGGTGTGTGTGCGTGTGTGTGTGTGTGTGGTTTGGACTGGACGGCCTCCCTCCGATCCAAGGGAGTTGCATATAGTGTCAGATGGGGTCTTTGCTACCAAGGAGAGTTAAATTCTGGGTGTGGGTGTGTGGGGTGGGATGGCACAGGGCTGTCTGTATTCAAATCTAATGAAATTCATGACTAAAGCACGGGTCGGAGGGTCAGAGTGGTCTGGTTGACTTCTGCATCTAATGTGTCTCTCACAGATCAGATTTTTGTTTTTCTTTTGGAGGCTTCCTTATTCCATCACTTGGATCTGTGAGTTAACTAGGAGGTTCTCCACTTACTGTTAAATATCACCTTCTGGCCATTTCTTTCCAACCTGTGCACCTCTTGGAGGTAAATCTTCTAGGTCTTCCACAAAGAATCATTAGGAGAAAGGGGCTGGGGGGAACGCACGGTCAGGACTACATAAACCCTTGGGTCATCTTCATATCCAGAGGCTCGTAACCTCCAAACCACACTTTGCAAAGGTTCTTACAGATTAGAACTCCACATGGAAAATACGGTCACAACAAAAGAGGCCAAGACAGATTTTAATCTTTAAAAAATCTTTTTATTATCCATAACTGCCAATGTGACTCTCTTTACACAGGCCGGCTGTTTCCTATAAATATTGGTTTTGTATTAATTTAAAAGTCATCCTTTTGCACCCCCTAGACAACGGAGAGTTACCCAATCGTGGAATTTATACTCTTGAGAGTTCTCGTCCTCATTCTTTCCCTCCTCTCCCCCAAAGAATGAGGACGTCTTTGCCTCTTCAGGTCTGTGTAAAGGTTCCTTGGCAGGAATACATGCATATGACTTTAAAATAAGGACCAATAAATCCGCCGCTAAGGGTAATGCACAGAGAACAGAATACAGTACATAGACATCATTTCAAATAAATACCCACATAGAGACAGATGAAGTTATTTTAAATGCAACAATATTTCTCATAAATCAATACTGTAACAGAAGGTGAAGATAGATAGAGAAGTCCCCACATCTAGGAATAAGAATGTTTATTCCAGCAAACAGAACTCATTTGTTCTTGCCATTTATATTATTATTATTTATTATTATAATTTGTACTTTTTTGAGGAAAAAAAAGTGTTCTTCTTCCTCCAGAAGTACCAATTTAATCATTTACATTAGCTTCAACAAATGCCGAGCCACTCGGCCCCCGACTTTTGTTGATGTTCTTTATTTCGTTTCTGTTTCCTGAAATTACAATGATTAGATACCACATGCAAGAGAAGATATTAATGTCTCGCCTTCACATTCGCAAAGAATACTAACGGTTAAACCATGCCCACCGCTGCTGCCGTAGAAAGTGGACAGAATCTCCCTAGCTAACACCCCATCGGTGCTGCGACCAGAAATGTCCTCCTTCCTTCGCACAGCTTGCTTCTTTGTTCAGTAAAAGTCCATTTGGTTCCCAAAGTGGATTCAATGTTTCGTGTTTGCTTTTCTTTCTTGAGCCCTGAATTTGCCAGGATCTGCCTGGTAAAGTATCACTGACTAACAGAATTTTGCACAATTTCTCATCTCTCACAGGATACGAAGAGACCCATTTCCAAAACCAAATGAGCTGAGGCGCTTGCTTACTTTGTGTTTATTGCTCCACATGTTCCCAATTCCCAACCAGCTCGTCCCGATTCCTTTTTTTCTAGACTAAACTATATCCTAGGATTCTCCCTCAAATTAGCAAAGGCACTACTGGCAACAATGAATAACAAAAAGGCGTTGAAATTGAACACCCTATAATTGACAACTTTAGAATTTTTCTTCCTAAATGTACCATAATTTGGCACAACAAACAAAGAGGTAACGAAACAATTCCAATTTGGAATTTCACTGGTACAGTTGTAGAAAATTCTGTTAATCAGTCATGCTTCACAACCTCCTCCAATCCAGAATCTCTGGAATTTGCAGGTAATACTACTGCTTTCATTGCTTTGATTTTATTTTTCAAGTGCCTATTACTGTTTTAACCAGAGCAAAGTCAAGTTTTCTTCTTGTTACATTGAACTATTCCTAAGAATAATAATACAATATGAAAAAACCCCAGAATTTGAATACCCTGGATTTCTTAATGAACATGGCAGTTAAAAATCAGTCATTTAAAACATAAACCATAACATTTCAGAATTAAAAAAGGCTGCTGAAGCACAGCACAGAGCAGTTTAGCAGAGCCATGCCACGGGAGCTGGGGCTCTCAGCTAAACACAGTCTAGAGCAGAAACAACCCAAAAAAGCTTATAAATGTCTGCAACATGCCTCTGGAGAAATCAACAAGTATAAACGCATGGTGGAGACCTACTATGAGCACAAACCACCGCATCTCATAGACCTTTTCTACACGAGGAATCAAGGAAGCTAATAGAATATCAAAATATCCAAAGTGCACAGGTTTAACAATCAGATAAGAAAGGAATATAAGTAACAACAAAAATGGCTTCCCCCAGTGGTCCCCTCCCCTCCCCCCAACCCCAGCTGAAAATTTCTAGTAGACTCATTGTTTGAAGGTGGTTTCTTCAGCACTTGTAAAAATTTCTTCCTGCAGCAATATCGGCACATGAGGTGTGCAGGTTTTTCTCTTTACAACCCAGGATATACAATTTTGAAAATGAGTGCAGGTAGCATATTCATGAGAAAAAGAAAAAAAAGGAGGGTGGAAATTTGGGATTTTGTCCATTCCTTTGGGCAACCAGAGCTCCCTGGGCTGGTTTAGCCACCAGCATGAGCAGTTTAAGAAAGCTGCAATTTGACCGAGGGCACTGTAGGCCAATTCCGTCTCCGGGTACTACTCTACAGCTGAAAATGGGGGGGGAGAAATGAAATCACATTAGAAAAAACAGGTTACTTATCCCGCTAAGAGGCTTGACATCTTAATACTGATAGCACTGCAAGAGCTAGAGAGCGGGTTAGTGTGGTGGCGAGAGAGGGCCCAAGTGTTCGTCTGTTAGAGGGGCAGCCCCTGAGCTGGAGCTGCCCAAGCCCTGGAAAACCAAGATGGCCAGGGAGAGCTTTGCTGGGCTTGCCATTTGCTGAAAAAAGATTTCTTACAAGTACTGAATGAAGAAGCTGGAGGAGCAAGGGGCTGGCTGGGGAGAAGCATCAGAAAAGTTTATCAGTGAAGCTAAACGATCTCTGGAAAAACATGCAGGAAGTGTGGGTCATGCGGGCCAACGCCGAAATCCAACCGACAGGAGCCTGCTCGTGGAGGTAGGTGATGGCTGAAGAAATCTCCCATGTTAAAAATCCCCAAAGAGCCAAGTGAGTATAGGCCAAGCCTGGACACAGACCAAACCCAGGAGGAAAGAGCAAAGCATGTACAAGCCCCACAGTCTCTCACAGAGCATCGTCTACACGTGCAGCCACACTGGCAGCATGGATTTATTTTTTCACAATGGTTTTGGACCCAATCACAAACATTTGGCTACTACTTTGAGAAATATGGAGGCTGAAGACAACCTGAAAGGTTTTTTTAAACCAACGACAGGACACGGAAACAGTCACATCGTCTCAGGTCCCCTGATAACACTGATCCCTTTCTATAAAAATCTCAAGGACTGCGAGAGAGCCGTCCCAGACAGCCAATCTCACCTCCTGAAATCTGTCCTTGTATCACTAGGATGCCTCTTAGAGACAGAGGGCCTCTGGGACTGTGTGTGTGTGTGTGTGTGTGTGTGTGTGTGTGTATCTACTATGCAAGGAGGAGGAGCAGGAGAAGGCTGATTGGGGCTGCAGTGAGGGACCAGGGACTGCGACATTAGCAGAGTGAGCACATTTGCTTCTAAAATAACACAAACTGCTCATTAGCAAAATTCAAGTACTAATTCATGAAAATGAGCGCTTATTATAGGAGACAGAGTGTCCTCACCCCCCCCCGCCACCCCCCCAGCCCCAGATCTCATCTATTTTCCAAGAAGAATGTAGTTACTGGAAAAGGAAAAAAAAAAATAAATGCTTCTCCAATCTGCTGATGCTAACATCAGTCCTGGAAACCACATAGGTGGATTTCTATTCTTTAGGGTGTTCCAGATGGGAGTTAAAAAAAAAAAAAAAGAACATGGCAGAGGGAGGTTGGGGCATCAGGTACTTTTTAAAAAAAGAAAAACCAAACCACGTGCCTCCTTCTGCCTCACCAACCCCCCAAAGCAGTGGCTTCCAGTCTTCCATACTCGACCCTCTTCCATCTCCCTCCAGACGCTAGCCCTAGAAATCCCCCTTTGTTTTGGTTTGTTTCTTGGGAAATCAGACTCAAGTGCCCAAGTCTCCTGGAAAGTCCCAGAGTCAGTCCTCCAATGGGCCAACAGCCTTGTTGAGGAGTCAGCATTAGCAAGATGAACTGCTTGGATTTCCAGGGCCGGCAGTTTGCTCTGCTTGCATAATCAATGCGTGTGCTTGTGCACGCGTGTTTTAAAGGATCCTCTCCTCCTCAGCTCAGAAAACCTGTTCCCTGTGCTTGGGTAAAGCCCAGCCAGGACAGACAGGGAACAGGCCAGATAGCGTACACATTCCTACCTACCCACAGCGACCTAAGTAAGTTCATGCGTGGATGGCCTGTGGCCTGGAGACACCGCATTTCTTTCCCTAAATACCACATGCTGTAAGAGACTACCTAAGGCTGGCCCGAGAGCCACTCTGTCAGGTGACAGACTACATGTCAATACATACCCTACTAACTTATGTCATATTCCCAAGGGGGGGGGCAATTGCATAACTTTTATAATATATATATATATTTATTTTTATATAACATGAAATGTGCAAGTTTGGGAGAGTAGATCTACCTCCCACCCACCTCCTGGAAGCTGAGTCAACCATCTTTCCCCCTGATGACCTTTACTGCCAGTGGCCCAACTTGCACTAATGGGCAAGTTGTTCATTTATTTTGAACTGCAGGATGCAGTCTCCTGTGACAAACGTCTGATTTTCCAAGCCATCCTGCCACGATCTCTGGGCCCACCTCATTGCCTCCGGTCTGCCTGTTTGTCTGAAAAGGTGGCTAGGGAGTTTGATATGTGCTTACCACAGCCCAGGAAGGGGTGAAGGTCGGTCACGTTTGTGCTCTACGGACTATAGCTAGTGCCCCCCTGCCCACATAGTACAGATGAGGACACGCTCCCTTTAATAGAAAAGAAAAAAGGACCCACCCCCAGCCATGTTCATGGGGGAAGGGGTCCATTCCCCACTACAATAAGCGTGCAACGAGCGTCATCCCCCTTACAGATGAATTCTCATCGTCAAGACCAGCAGAATGCAACGTGTATGACGTGGTTGGTGAGGACAAACTGAACCGTTAGTGGGGCGTTAAGCGGACAACAAAGACAGCGGACGGTTAGCTGTGCACCCTCCCTAGTCACAGTAAATCTTATACTTCTCAGTGCAGAACACCTGGCCACCAAGCACGGCTGCCTCGGGCCTGTCTGCACAGGACCGCAGGTGACTTACACTCGGGGTGCTGCTCTTGCCCTTGGAGGCTGATTTGGTGCGCCCCCTCTTTGCCTGCTCATGGTCCAGCTCCAGGTGCTCCAGCCGCTGGGTCAGGGCCAGCTTCTGCTGGATGGCCATGCGCAGCAGGGAGTTCAGGGTTTTCTTCTCGTCCTCCGCGGCCGCAAGCTGACGCTGCATCTCGTCCAGCTGGGTGACATACTCATCACATCTGCAGTGACAAAGGACAAGAGGAGCCTTAAAATGGGCCACCGTTGCCCACTGGGAGAACTTGCTGGCAGTTCAGCAAGTCCCAGGGGTCACCCAGGCTTCCCACACCCCTCCTATACAGCAAACAAGGAGGCGAGCATGGGAGGGCTGTCCTGATGCCCAATCTAGCCCTCCTTCCCACAGTCCTTTACCAGGGGAAAGGCCGCTAGTACTGGGCAGAGACACCCTCCCGGCTCCAAGATTCTGGAGTTCTTGAAATCACAGAATATGAGAGTTGGAAGGGATCGCAGTAGCCTCTAATACTGCTCATGTAGGAAAGGAACTCCAGACAAGTTGTCCAATTTCTGCTTGGAGCCAGTTGGGTGGTACAGCAGATAGAGCACTGGACTTGGAGCCAGGAAAACCTGTGTTCAAATCCAGCCCTGGTCACTTCACTTTTTTTTTTAGTGAGGCAATTGGGGTTAAGTGACTTGCCCAGGGTCACACAGCTACTAAGTGTTAAGTGTCTGAGGCCAGATTTGAACTCAGGTCCTCCTGACTCCAGGGCCGGTGCTCTATCCACTGCGCCCCCTAGCTGCTCTGTCACTTCACTTTTTTTTTTTTTTCAGATTTTGTAAAATGGTTATATTCCACTCAGAATAACGTACATAAAAGTAAAATAAAAAAATATGGAACGCTTCACAAATTTGCGTGTCATCCTTGCGCAGGGGCCATGCTAATCTTCTCTGTATCATTCCAATTTTAGTATATGTGCTGCCGAAGCAAGCACTGTCACTTCACTTTTAACTTAAATTTGCCTCAGTTTCCTCATCTGGCAAATGGGAACAAGAGCAGCTACTTATCAGGGTCATTGAGAGGAGAGTATTATCATAAAGTACGTCACTGGACACCTCCCAGAGGAGCCTGCCAGGCCCTAGGAACGGCCATGCCACTGCAGGATGGCCCCCAAGCGAAGGCGCCTTAGAAACACTAGGCTAAGGGGGCGGCTAGGTGGCGCAGTGGATAAAGCACCGGCCCTGGATTCAGGAGTTCCTGAGTTCAAATCCGGCCTCAGACACTTGACACTTACTAGCTGTGTGACCTTGGGCAAGTCACTTAACCCCCACTGCCCCGCAAAAAACAAAAACAACAAAAAAAGAAACACTAGGCTGGTTCCTACTCACAACATAGCCTTGGTCCCCAGTCCCCACTCAGGGTGTTTAAAGTGGCAAGATCCCCAGGATGACCACCAGGGGGAGACAGAACCCAGCAGTGTGCCCGGATAGAGCAGGTTTTCCAAATTCCCATCTCCTGTTCTCAAAGGTTTAGAGTGCTATAGACTGAGAAGATGGTCACCCAGGATCAGAGGATCACAGATCTGGGGACCAAAGGAAGGGAGGGGTCTGAGGCTCAGAGGCGTCAAGCAACTTGTCCAAGACCTCCTGGGTACTTGGTATATGAGGAAGGATTTGAACCCAGTGCTTTATTCACTCCATCACTTGCTCAAATTCATACTAGTAAGTCAATCTTTGGGAAAACACAGTCCACAATGCCACTTCTGTTTTCATTTCATTTCATTTCTTTTTTTTTTTTTTTGGTCCCAATCCGGGAACTAACTAATCCATGTGTCTGCTTGGATGGGAAAATGGTCATTAAAATGCCTTCCAATACTCAGTGCATACATATGTGTGCATTGCTCTGTGTGGACAACCCAGAGAACACTTTGTGACACCTCTTTTTGTTTTTCTTTTTTCCTTTTTTTTGTTGAGGCAATTGGGGTTAAGTGACTTGTCCAGGGTCACACAGCTAGTGTCAAGTGTCTGAGGCTGGATTTGAACTCAGGTCCTCCTGACTCCAGGGCCGGTGCTCTATCCACTGTCCACTGTGACACCTCTTAAGCTACTGTGTTCAACTGTGATTTGCAATACCACCTCTCATGTACATGTCTTTTGTCCCAAACTAGACTGATAGCTAGCTTCCCAAGTACTGGGACTATGTCTGGCTTGTACATCTTTGCATTAATCAGGCCCAGTCCTAGGAACCTATTGAGCAAACAATGAAATCAGATCAGAGCAGCTGCTGCCATTGACCATGATGTTTCACTTCGAAAATGGAGGGTTTGTCAGGTTCTTCCTGGTCCAGTGCTCCATGCGACCACAAGTCTATGAATCCTAGTTCTAATACTGCCTTAGTTGTGTGAATACTGGAGAGTCAGTCAGCAAGTTATCTGGAGTCAGACAACCTGGCTTCAAATCCGGCCTCTTCTCTGACTACTCGGTTGACTGGACCTCTGCGACTCGTTTTTCTCTTTGGTAAAAAGAGGGAGTGGGACTCCTTGATCCCTGAGGTCCCTCTCAGCTAAATACCAGGAGCGTTCATCTTCTAAAAGAAATTCCCAGGCATTCGTTCACATGCAGCTTCTGCTTAGGATGCAGGGTCAAGGACTGGGGCCTGAGCACTGAGGAGGGCAGCGGCTCCCGGGAGTCTGCATACAAGGCTGTTTTTGTCTTTTCTGCAGTTTCTTCAGAAAAGCCTTTGGCGCCCTAGGAGGCGTGCACAGGAGACTTCCCATCCCGGCCCGTGACCGGCATCGATCCCAGCACAGCCTGACCTACATCTCATGCCCCACATCTAATTTGAGGTGGATTTTTCCCATGGCACACCAGCGCAGCTGTGCCCACCGCGGATTCCCACTGCATCTGAGCCTAATTAAAGGGCTCCTGCCGCCTTGGGAAATCCCTTGTGGCAGAGCACAAGGAGAAAGCGGCCTCCGCTGGGTCTGCACTCTTCATCCCCTGCCTCCTACTGCTTGGGTTACAGATGATGGGATCACCTGACCAAGAAGGAAAGCTTTCCCCTCGGACCTGCCTCAATGAGCGGAACATGAGAACGGTATTAAAAAAGAAATCCCTAAATCCTCTCACCTTGGCTCCGAATGGTGAGAATGTTTTTCCCAGACCTCTCTCCCCCCCACCTCCTGCCTAGCTCTCCGCCAGACCTGGAGGAGACCCTCCCATCTGAAGTCTAGTCTCCTGGGGCCCCCATTTGCTTCGGGAAGGCCCAGGGCCCCCAAGAGATCAAGGAAAAGAGGAAAATGAGGCCAATGGCAGCAGGAGCTCAGGCCCCGGCTGAAGCCCCTGCAGCTCAGGGAGACGCTCGCTGGGCAGATCCCAGGAAGCCCCAGCCTTCCCGCAGCTCAGGAGGCCCAGTGCTTCAGGTTGCTTTTGTCCATGACAAGGGGAGAGGTCCCCAAGTTCTGGGGCATCACGGCCTGAATCAGCTCCTTGTCAAAGGAGAAAAGACAAGCTCTCTGGGGCAGGCACAGCGACCCATTGCCGGAGGTGACCTCCCCCCACTGCCAGGCTCAGCCCCAGGTCTCCCCACCAAGGTGACCTCACTTCACCCCCAAAAATCAGGCCAGGATTTAAAACCTCCCTTCAGAAAGACTGATGGTCAGATGGCTTCCTGTCCAGCTACTCGCAGGGACAGGGGAGTGGAGGGCTCCCCTTTAACAAAAGCCAGGGAAGGAGAAGGCTTATTGCTTTGAAGCCTTCTGCACAAGCCACGCCACTTTCTCAGCCTCAGTTTTCTCTTCTGTAAAATGGGATAAAAGACACTTGACAGGGTTGTTGTGCAATGCCCTATAAACCCCACAGTGCTAGGTGTACATGCTTGCTGCTCTTCTTCACTGATAAGCAAAAGAAAGAACTGTCTAAGCCTCCACGTTCACAGAACAATTTCTTGAGAACTACCTGGGAAGAGAACAGTGCAAGTGCTACTGTACCCCTTTAAGGAGTCCCCCCAGAGCCGGGATCGGGCCTGGCTATGAGGGCCTCTCTGCCACAGCCGGAGTCTTACCAAACCATGCAGTTCAGTGCCCGGAGGGGCTGGCCAGGGGAGGGGCGGGGGAGAGGAAGGGGCGTTACCTGGTGGCAAACATGGCCCGCAGTGAAGAGAAGGTGGCCGCATCTTCCTTGAGGGCTTTCAGCTCATTGCGGAGTTTCATCATGGTCTCTGTCACCATCGCCTTCTCGTTCTCGTACTTGCTCTTCAGGTTGGCCAGGGCTACTTCAGCTGTCTGTGGATGAGTGAGGAGGGGAGGGAGAAGCGTCAGCGTCAGCGTCAGCGCCAGGGCTCGGGGCTCTAGGAGAGCTGTGAGCCTCAGGCCGAGGAACCCCCTCCAGCCAGCAGGCACCTGACATCCTCCACAGCTTTTGTTCCTGGAGGCCCAAAGGGAGGTCCCAGACTCACAGCATCTCAGAGCTGGAGGGATCCAGCCTGGGTCACCCCATGCCCCCACAGGAGCCCTCCCTACAACCTGCCTGATGTGGGATCACCCAAGACTCTGGTCGACGGCCTCCAGGGAGGGCAGGACGCCTGCTTCTCAGGAAATGCTAAGACAGGGTCGGAGAAAGGACTTTAATTCCAGGAATTCTGCTGGTGGGAGGGGTGAGAGGTAGAGTATGTGTGTGTCTGTGTGTCTGTGTGTCCGTGTCCCTGTGTGTCTGTGTGTCCGTGTCCGTGTCTGTGTATCCGTGTCCGTGTCCATGTGTCTGTGTGGTGAGTTGTCTTGCTGAGGCCCACCTGAAGACCTCAGCTTCCAAGGCTGACCCCCTGCCAATGTGGTCCAGGATGGGCCAGCCTGGGATCCATCTCTTGCTCACGAACAGTAAGGCTTTCTTTGACCCTGGCTTCAGAGACTGAGCAGGCCTGAGACTTTCCTGGGTATAGAGCTGCCCCGTCTGATCTGCTGTCCTCAGGGTCTCCTGCTATCTGCCCCTGCCCCGACCTTGGGATCGCAGGATCAGAGATGGGGGGGGCCCGGAGGCGCCATCTTGGCACCTCTCCAAGAGCTCCTGACATTACAGAGCTAGAAGCGCCCTTAGGCCATCCGGTCCAACCTCCTTCTACAGATGAGGAAACTGAGGCCCAGGAAGATAAGGGACTTGCTCGAAGCGCCACCCCCCCCCAGGCCAGAATGCAGGCCCTCTGACCGTGGGGCTCCCTCGAGTGCTCTTAGCCACAGACTCCAGAGCCGAGCTGCATGGTTTTTACTGTGCTTCATTTATTACGGGGAGGGGGCGACAAGAGCAGTGACAAAGGTGATCACCAGCAGGTGGCGCCCACACCTCCTTACTAATGCCCCCTGCCCATGGCCATGATCCTTCTGGCCCTCAGAATGCCACATTGGGGCATCCATCCGTCCAGCCACGGCTCGCTCTCTACCACATGGGCACGACCGGGCCCTACTTTGGTTCAACCATCTCAGACCAGAAACACCATCAAGGAGGTGAGGATCCCTGCACTCTTCCTGACTGATGAGTTTGGGGTTCCAAGGGGTTTCTGGCCAGGCCAAACCACTCTGTTAACAACTATAAAGCAAATGGTTCCCCCCGTCTATACCTGCCTCCAGTCTCCACCATCCAGGCCTTGGGAACCAGACCCCTCATGGTCACTATGTTGTTTCCTCGTCCCCTCACTAAGAGAATGCACCGTCCTGGAGGGGCAGGAACAGGACACCATCCTCCTCCTCCCCCCCACCCCCCTCCCCTGCACCGAGGACGATGCTTGGCACTTACAGGGAAGACAAAACACCCTTCACAGTGATTGTGGACACCAATGCCAAAGGCACAAAGAGACCTGGCAGCAGTTTCTTCACTGTGTGTATTGAAAAGCAGAATGGTGCCCAGCACATAGTAGGCCCTTTAATGGGTTAATTAAGGGTAACAAAGGACTAGAAATGAGGCAGACACTCATCATATGGGCTGGAAATGACTGAACAAGAGGCTGTGCCTGCTCTCCTGTAAGGAAGGGTGAGTAAGAAGAATTCCCAGAGGCCTGGGAAGATGCCCATGGGCCGGTGCCTCCATACCAGCTGCTCATTCAGGAGAGGGCACCCAGGCTGCGCTCTGTTTTCATCCTGTTATATTGAGGGGGTGCTTTGAAAGGGAGCCCCAAGACGGCATCCGCCCCCACGCACATCTCAGTAGAGGCATGTGGGGAGGCTTCAAGGGATCGGGGGATGGTGAAGACAGAGGGCACAGCCCGAGTGTCCCAGTGACAACGGCACCTGGGGCCCGGGCATGGTGAGGAGGAGGCCAAAGGAAGAAGGGGCAACACCTGCCCTCCCCAAACTACAGACAAACACACGACTCCTTCCCATGCCACGACCCAGCCCTCCCTTCAGCGCAGACCTGCCGTGCGTGGACTTTGAGGGGAGAGAGCCCGGGCGCCCTCTGGAAAGAGGGTGAGGAGGCTTGGGAGCCGGGCATGCCCACGGCCACCCTCCAAAAGGTGGCTGGTGCCAGAGGCCAGGCCCCTGAGGCATGCGGAGGGCCTGGCCCGGAGGGGAAGGTCCGGGGCAGCCTCCATGAACCTCGCCACCCCCCGGGCCTTACCTGCTTGTTGGCTTTGAGCACAGTCCTGAGGGTGGCAATCTGCTCCCGCTTGGTGCTCAACAGGGACTTCAGCTTCAGGATCTCCTCCATCAAGGCCTCCTTGTCCTTGTCGGCCCCGGGCCCCAGCTCCTGTGTGGCCACGCGCTGGCGCGAGAGCTCCGTGGTGCGGTCCACGGCGGCCTGCAGGTGCTTGATCTGGTCCCGGATGATGGCAATCAGGTTGTACATGTTCATGGGCTCCTTGCGGGGATCGGCCACGGGGGAGGGGAGGGGCGAGCCGTCACCGCCCCCGCTCTCGGCCTTGCCCGGGTCGGCGGCCAGGAGCCCCTTGGACAGGAGGATGGGCGAGCGCCGCCCCCTGCCTTCGGGGCTGGTGCGCCCGCCCCCCTTGCCCTCCTTGTAGTAGTCCAGCATCACCCGGTTGGGGGTCTCGTTGTTGCACATGCAGACGTGGTGGTAGAGATTGGCCAGCTCCTCGCTGCAGGCCCCCAGCTCATCCTGGGCTGCACTCAGGGTGCCCTGCGTCTCCCCGGCCGCGTCGCTGGCCTTCTGCAGCTCCTGCTCCAGCCTGGCCGCGCGCTCGCGGTCCAGCCGGCTGGCCTTCTCCAGCAGCGCGATCTTCTCGCTCAGAGCCTGGCCCTCGGTCTCGTAGCGGCCCTTCTCCTCCTCGTACCGGGACTCGCACTCCTCACACCTGCTCTTCAGCGCCTTCAGCTCCTCCCGCAGGTCGCCCACCTCAGCCACGGCCACCTTGTACTTGCACTCCAGGATCTCGGGCCCATCGATGTCCACCTCGTAGTAGTCGCCCTCCTCGCGGCTGTCCCGCTCCTTCTCATGGTCCAGCGCCGACTGGCGTTCCTTACTCACCTGGAGCTTCTTCACGGCCGTGAGGTTCTCAGTGAGACGAGTGACCTTCTCACGCTGCTCGGACAGGGCTCCCCGGGTGGACTCCAGCTGCTTCTGGGACTCCTGCAGCGTCGAAAGCAGGGTCACCTTTTCTCGCTCCATCTGAAAAAGAAGATAAGGGCACCGTGATTCCCCGTCGACCACCGGTCTCGTCTCACGGTCAGTCAATGGGCCCTGGATGCCCGAGGGTCGTCTCCCTCCAAAGCAACACCGTGGACCCGCAAACAGTCAGGCCCAAAGCAAAGACAACACCTACAAGCCTTCCCTGGAGCCTTCCCCCATGCCACCAGAAACAGCGCATCACAAACTTCAAAATACTGTCTGAAACAGGAACGGAAACGCCCACAGAGCCATGAGGGCAGGAGAGGCAGCCCCATGAGGTGTAGATGGGATCCCTGCCAGCCCGGAGGCCCGTGGTTCGGTCCTGCTTGGGACCCTCGGCAGGTCATAGCAGGCCTTCTCCCTAGCGGGCAACTCTCTCTCTTAGGCCACTAGTCATGGGGGATCTGCCCGGTCCCCCTTCCTAATCAAGGGGGCCGGAGTAGCTACCTGTAGGGTGAACTGACTTTCCAGAATGTCTACCTGGGAGGTCTGGGCCAAAAGGCCATTCATTCTGTGCCTACTGCCCCCGCCCCCCCTCCCAAAGGGAATTCTTGGACCGTTAAAGGCAGTTCATGCACCTCTACCTCCTCCTTCACAAGACCCTTCTGGGTGCTCAGAGCTGTGGGGGCTCCCCCAGCACTCTAGAAGTGATATGTAGTTCACGGGTCCCTGACTTCCTTATTGGGGGGTGTAAATGCGGTCTCTTCTAAGAAGAATGGAAGCCCCCAGAAGACAGGAGTTATTTTCTTTCTTGTCTTTTCACACTGTATCCTCAGGGCCTAAGCCAGTCTGTGCACACGCTAGGTGCTTAATGCTTGCTGATTCCTCTTCCTATTATTTAGGACTGGTCACCCAGATGGACTCTAAGAGCTCGGTTACATGCTAGGATGCCCTCCCTGGTCAGGGAGTCACAGGGTGGATCGAAACTTCTGTTTTACAGACAGGGAAAGAGGCCTCGGGAATGAAAGAGGGAGCTCAAAGTCTTTCAGCATTCTGGGGGCAGAGGCCCCCACAAAGGGGGTGCTCCGGGCACTATGCTGCACAACAGTGACCTTAGGATACTGAGAGGGACGCGCGCTGCCCGTGAGAGGGGGAGGGCAACGGGTGCAGAACGGGTATACGTCATCAAACACAACCAACATACGGATTTGCTTTCCTAACCTGTACTTCTCTGTGACAAGGAGGGCTTCATTGGTGGCAGCAGGGGATGAGGGAAGACAAGGAGTCACTTGAAAGATCTTACATATAAGCAATAGCATATTGCTTACCTCTCAGTGGGTGGGGAGGGAGAATTTGGAACTCAAAATCTAAAAAGAGTGCCAAGATAAATAGACTTTAAAGAAGAGAAAGTGAGGTGATTTTAAGGGAAAAGCCCCCACTAATAAACCATTAAACAGAAAAGACTGCAGAGGAGAGCCGAGGCTCGGCTCGACCAACTCCCGGGCGGCCTCGCCACTCGACCGGGGCACTGGAGCTACGGGGCAGCCCAGCTCACCTGCATCAGCTGTTGCTTCAGTTTCTGGATCTCCGAGATGTTGAGCTCACTCAGCAGATCTGACACCAGGCTGGGGGCCGGCGGGAAGCCTTCCTCCTTCTTGGGCGTGGATGTCTTGTTGCTGTCGCAGGCCACCATCTTGTGCAGCCCGTTCTGATCGAAGCCGTTCACCACGACGTCATCGTTGTTGGGCTCGGCTGCCTCGTCGCTGAACTTGAGGCCGTCCAGGGAGAAGTTCAGGTGGCTGGTGTACATGGAGTCATTGATGTTCATGTAGTGGGACAGCTCCTTGCGCAGGTTGTTCTTCTGCTCGCGCTCCGTCTTCAGTGTCTCCAGGGCCTCCTCCAGCTGCCGCTCCGAGATCTCCTTCAGGCGGATCGCGTCCTCGAGCTGGCTGTTGAGATACTCCGTCTCCTCTTCCAGCCTCTTGATCTCATGTTTGAGGCCTTCAAACTCTACCTGGGGAGGAGAGAACAGAGAGGAGCCCCAGTCAGACCCACGCAGCCCAGCTCCCCGCCCAGAAGCACCTCTGCATGGCAAGGGAGCAGGGGTCCACCTGGGCATGGCCCCCTCAGGGTTGATGGAACAAGCAGGCTAAGGGCTATTCTGCCAGTAAAGGAGATAGTGGCACGGCACCCCCCCACCGCCACCCCCCCCCCGTGGGCGTAACCCGTCTCGCTACTGGCTCTTCTGGGGATCACTGTGGATAGAGCCTGTGCTCAGTTTTATTTAGCGGGTAAGCTTCTGAGGGCAAGTGCTTTTCTGCTTTTGTCTTTGTACCCGACTGAGCTCCAACAAAAGGCAGCCAAAGGTTCAGAGCTCGGTGTATGCGTGTGAATGGGAGAGGATGCCTTGGCAGACTTAGGTCAGCTTGGAAGGAAGGAGGAAGGAGGGAGCCCTGGACCATTTCTCCCCAGGCTGTGGGACTCTGTAATCGCATCTGCACCAGCCTCAACACCGATGCCCATCGGGGCCAGGCCCTGAATGGCAGAGCCACAGAGAGGGGTGGGCAGCAGGGGCCTTCCCAACCCCTCCCACCCACCTCCCCGGCACCCTCACTTCTGGGACATCTGTGACACGGGGCCACCTTGGCTCTCCAATCAGGGCTATTTTTATCATCATTGGGCAGTTATTTATTTTTCCTCCTGACACCAGCTCAAATTTCCTTCTCTGCAGTTTCTGCCCCATGGCTCCTAGTTCTGGCCCAAGCAGAAAACGGTGCCCCCTCTGCCATATAAAAGCCCTCCAGATGGGAAAGCCACCCTAAGGTGGGATGGGCGTGGCCCCTCATTTGGAGGCCTTCAAACAGGGCTAAGGTTTCTTTCTTCCAATTCTGAAATTCTTTGACATATCATCATGTCTCCCCATAGCTATTAGCTTGTAAAGGCTCAACAGCCCTAATTCCTTCTAACAATTCCATTGGGCAAGGTCTCTTGGTATAGCCCGATGAACTCCAGCTTGTCCAAGTGCTCCTTAAAATGGAGGAGGTGGGAAACGGTCCAACTGAACACAACCCACTGGATGTGGTCTGACCAGGACAATCACCTTTCCCAACCTGAAAATACGGTGGCTCTCTGAAGCTTGTGGTCCACTAAGACACCCAGATCCTTTCCATATATCTGTTGTTGATTTTACTTTTGTCTCTCAGATTTCTTCTAGTTAAGGTTAAGCCCTGTATTCTAAACTGCCTCCTGACTATCACCCGGGCAGTTCCCTGGCCTGGCCACAGAGGGAGGGGGAGGAGGGGGCCACGAGGGCCAGTCTGACTGCGGGCCTTCAACTACTTACTTGGTTTTGCTTCAGGACAGACACTTGTTTCTGGAGGCTGATGTTCTCCTCCTCGAGCTCCGTGTAGTCCTGCAGGAGGCGGGCCTCTCTGAACTTGTACTCCTTGATGTCGTCGCGCAGACGCGCCCTCTGGATCTCCACATTCTGGTTAATCTGTTGGGGAAACAGCAGCACACACAGGTTACCGAGGGCCCCCAAAGCACTCAGCTCAAAGGCCCCTCGGCTGCTTCTCTCACCTCCCCCAGGCCCGCCAAGCACAAAACACAAGCCCTCCCTTCCCACCCCCAGCCATCTTCTGTGAAGTCAATCTGCAGCTGGAAGGGGCGAGAAGCCGCGGAGTCTAACTCCCTCATCTTATGGGGAGGAAATCCGAGGCTCAGAGAGAGCCGGTGACTTGCCCCAGCTCACACAGGGAGCCCAAGGGAGAACACAGGACTCAAACCCGAGCCCTTCTATCTATGTGATGCTGACTGTGTGTCAGGCCTCACGCTGCACCTTGTCTGAGCCTCACAACAACACTGGGAGGTGGGTGCTATTATCATTCATTCTGGTTTATAGATGAGGAAACTGAGGTTCAGAGTGGTGAAATGACTAGGCTAGGGTCACACAAGCAGCAAGCATCCAAAGCAGGATTTGGCTTCCAAGACTGGTACTCTTCCATGGGGACTGCACGGAGGCATGCCCTGGAAGGCCCACAGGACTTCTGGGGCTCCCTGGGTCATCGAAGAGAAAAAACCACCAGAGAAAGGGCTCTGCGGGCCTGCCCTGTGGGAGGGAGGCCGGATGCAGTCAAAGCAGAAGAGGTCTGGGAAGTGCCTGGGCGCCTGCCTCCTGCAGCAGAGATCCATGGTCACTCCAAGGGCTGTGTGTGTGGGCTGCCGAGGGAGGGGAGAGCTGAGACAAAGGACAGAGCAGAAACCCTGCACAGCCCATGCCAAGCCCCAGACAGGCTCTTCTTTCCCCAGGGGAGGGCGCAACACGCTTTCCCTCAGGAGGTCACAGCCCGTGCCTTTGCAGTGGCCACTGTCCTGAGAAGAAGGAACACGGATCTGAGCAGATGGGAGGTCAATTGGGGCTGGCAGTTGGCGGTGAGAGCGGCTCCTCTGGCTGGGCAGGCAGGATGGGCCTGGCAAAGCCCAGACGTCACGGCCTGCCTCTGGATCTGAGCGTTGGACCCTCCCGTCTATATTCCAGAGAATATGTATATATAACAGAGATCATGGGTCTGGAGGACAAACGCACCTCGAAGGCATCTCCCTCAAGCCCTTCATTTTACAGGTGAGGAAGTAACAGGTATGGTGACTGGCCCAGGATCTCACAGGTAATAAGGGCCAAAGGTGGGATCTGGTCTTCTCCAACGATACAGAGGAACCTGAGAAATGCACCCCCAGGAACCAAAAAGGCTCCTGGAAGGAGCAAGGATCACTTCGCAGCGAAGAGGTGGGGGCCCACAGGGGAAGAATGCTGCATACACAGCCACACACATCAGCGACTTGGCTGCTTTTGTTTATGGTTTCTTTTTGGTTACAAGGAAAGTCCAATTCTTAGGGCAAGGGGGTATCAGGAAACAACAGATAAAGACAAGAAGGAAGTAACAACATTATTAATGTTATTGTTGTTCTTAAGTCTTATCTTCAGCAAATGCTAAGGCAGGGCATGGACTCCTGGTCCCCCTCTAAGGAGGAGGCTCAGCATAGTCTTCCTCATTTCAAACCAGCCCCATTGCCCTGGAACTCTCACTGTACCCCCAGGGAGGGACCTTCTTGCTTACTCCCCCACCCCATCAGCATCCTTTTGTGGGCTGTCTCCCTCTGGTAGAGTGTCAGGAGTGTGCCCTTGAGGGCAGGGACTCTGGTTTTTTCTATTTTTATCTCCAGGGCTAAGTGAGGCTCTGGGACACCGTGGGCACAGCGTTGTTTGACAGCTTTTCTTCCCTAGGCCAGGCCGCTGCTCCCGGCCTGACGTCTGGGTGGACGGCTAGAGGACTTCTATTGAATGAATGCCCCAGAAAGGCTGGATGCAGGGTGGAGAGCCTTTGCTTGCCCCCCTCCTCCTTCCACATCTCCTCAGACTGGCTCCTTCCCTCGCAGCTAGGAACAATCCACTCTCTGCAGCACAGCTCATACAGACAAGGAAACTGAGGCTCAGAGAGGTGAAGGGATCTCCCTTTGCCTCCATGGCTCATGCCCAGCCCAAATGCCAGGCGAAGAACCGGCATGAGGAGAGCAAGGAGCCCACAAGGCCTCACCCCCACTCTCCACACCCACACACAATCAACACTGGCTTATCCCAGGCCATTTCAGACACTGGTGGGTGTTGGCGGGGAGCTTTGTTAGCAGTTCCCAAATTAGCGGCTCATTAACACTTTACAATTTGACTAAGATTTCACAGTTGTTGTTTTGAACTCTAATAAAGGTGTTGGAGAAGCCCTGACTTAGGCTTTCCCTGAGTGTGTCCTGAGGGCACCAGGGTCTGCCCCTGCCCCAGCCTTCCTCCTGTCCTGGGCTCAGGGTCACAAGCGGGGCTGGGAAGAAGGCACCCGAGGGTCAGGGAGTGATGACACTGGGAGGGGGGGGGTCTGTCTACAATGGCAGCCTTCCTTGTGGGGACAAGACAGAGAGAGAGAGACAGAGACAGAGACAGAGACAGAGACACACAGAGAATGCACTCCATTTGGATGTGGGTACTAATCTTGCCTAGGGCGCTCACTCCTTCTGGTTCTTTCCCTTTTCTGAAAAGGTTAGAGGGTGCCAATCCAGGCAAACCTTTTGAGTCCCTTCCTGGGCAGTCTGTGACCCCAAGAATAGCAACAGAGGCTAAAGCAGGAAGGGTGATAGGGGTCACATTGCAGCCGGCCCTGAATGTCACTGTCAGAACTCGATTCTCCAAGCAACAGGGAGGCATGGGAGGTTCTTGTGCTGGGGAGAGACGCATGGTGATGTGAACACGTGTGTGTGTGTTAGGGTGGGAAGGGTGGGGGTGGGGGGCAGAGGGCAGCAATGTAGAGTTAGCTGGGAAGGGACTCCCATAATGCACAGCGGGAAAGGCAAGGCCCTGAGCCAGGTCCCAGGGATGGGAGCCAGGCCCTGCCAGGATTTGGCACCTGACTGGCATCAGAAGGTCCCTATAGAAATCCGTCCAATGCAACCTTCCTCACTAGCCACGAGAATCCCATCAGACATAGGGAGCGGTAGAGAGCAGAGGCAGCCAGTGTCTGCTCGGCAGGCAGAAGCCTGGCCCAGAGGTCGGGCAGCAGCTCCAGGGTGAGGGTAGCACCCGGGAGCAGAGGGAGACCAGAGGAAGCCTGACCCCAGGGAAGGCCTCTGAGAACCGCTGCAGTGACAGGGATGGGTGACGGGGTGGGTGACCGCCTTTTCCTGACCTTGCTAGATGGGCAGGCTGAGGCATGGCTTTGACGGGCCCACCTGGGGAATAGGCAGCATAGGGGGAGGTGCTGCCAGGCCCCGCCCTGACGCTGGGCACAAGCCACTTCTCCTTCCTGGTGAATGGCCTCCTGCCCCTCCCTCACAGGCAGCCACATGAGGCCCCCAGCATCTGACCCAGAGCCCCCAGGGCAGACAAAGTACAGCTATATCCTGTTTCCCATCATCCTCCAGAGCTGGCCTGGCCAGGTCAAAGGGTTCCCCTTGGCCTCGAGGATCAAACAGAGACCCCCAGGCACCTCTCCAGGATTCCTGTTCGCTGCACGCGATCCCTGCCTGGGCCTCCACCTCTCAGTCCAGCGGGATCCCCCCACCCCCAAGGCCTCCCTCGGCCCCACGTTATCAGTGTCTGTGTCCATTACTGTCCTTGTGTCTCCCCAGAGCCTGGCACACATCTCCTTCGGGTGCCCTCAGGTACAGGAGTCCCTCTAGGTCTCAGCCCATCTGCAAGATGAAGAAACCTCAAAGTTCCTTCCCTGCTCCCACAATTCGGGCCCGTGTGTCCCCAGGGCTGAGCACGGGGCCTGTCACACAGTAGGTGTTTAATTGTTGCTTGTTGGCTGGCTGGCTGAATGACTAAGGACACCCTTTGTGTGGCATTGGTCTGTGACGAGGGATGATCCAAGCGGGGTCCCCTCAGAGACAAAGCTCTGGCAGTCCCACACGGCCGGCCCAGGCCTGGGGCGCTTCCTTCTGCCGGGCCTGTGTGTGCCACCTGGAGCCTCTCACCCCAGCTCCCAGCGAGTCTGTCATCTGCCAGCACACAGGACGGCCCCTGGACGTGGGCCAATGATGACTAAGAGTCAGGGTTCCCATTTTTGTTTTCAAATCTGCTTTTCCCCTTCCAGGTCCCCTTTCAAGTCTTGGGGGGAAGCCCTTTTGCTCAATACACAAAAGTAAAAACCCAGCCAGGCCTCCTGGAGGGGGCAGGCAGGGCTGCCCCGCCCTGGAGGGTACAAGTGGCCAAGAGGAAGCCCAGGCTCCTTACAGACTGCAGCCCGAGGGGAAGGGGAAGGGGAAGGGGAGTCTGCTATGTACTGGGTGGGCACTTTCAGGAGGCCCATCGCCACCCACTACACCACCTGAGCTGCCCTGTTGGGGCTCTCCTCCGGACTTCCCCATCCCGGTGTTGCCGCTTCATTTCAAGGCCCCCGGCCCCGACTTCTCAGGAATCCGATGGGGTCTGGCTATTACCTTGGGCTGGCAGGCTGATCTCCCAGAAGGGCAGAGCCCTCTGCCCAGAGCTCCTGCTGGATAGAGGGAGCACGTGGCCAGCACCCACCTCCCAGGGAGGCGAGAATCAGATGCAAAGCACTTTGCAAGCCTTAGACGTCCTATATAAGTGCTGGCTATTAGCTACAGGGGCTGGACTTGGGATGTCCCAGGTGTGGAGAGGGCCCAGGTGAGGAAACCCCCTCCCACTGATGCAGGAAGACCTGAATTCAAATCCAGCCTTAAACACTTTCTAGCTGTGGGACCCTGGGCTAGTCACTTTAGCCTCTCCCAGCCTCAGTGTCCTCTTCTATAAAATGGGGGTTATAATAGCACCCGCCTTCCCGGGTTGTGTGAGGATGAAATCAGGCAGTAACTAAAGCACTTCCTTGGCCCAGAGCCTGGCACGGAGCGGGCCCTTCATCAGTCTTCCTTCCTCCTATTCTGCCTCCTGAAGCCCGCGTCTACCTCAGTAAAATGGAGAGAACGTCTGGTAAGCGGGGCACCCGTGAGACTGTCCACGAGGCACTTTTCAAACCTGCTGCTGCTTCTGGGAAGCTGACTCAGCTGCGCACCTGCCTGAGGCCCTTCCACAGGGGGACTGCAGGTTTCACCAGGTCCGCCCCATCAGATGCCTTGGCATGCAGGCCTCCTGCCTGTCTGGCTGCAGCCAAGGCCCCAGGGAGCAGGGAGGGGTGAGCCTGCTCTAAAGGAGGGAGGGTCTTGTGAAGCCAGGGGCATGTGGGTGGGTACAGGGGGGTGCTGAGAGTCCTCCAGCAGCTCACTGGGTGGGGAGGGATGGATTCTGGGAGGGCTCTTCTCTGGTAGAAATGTGAGAACAGGCACAAGGTAGCTTACATGGGAGGGGGGAGGAGAGAGGCGGGGGATAAAGAGGAAGGGGAGGGGGGAGAGAGCAGGTACAGAGAAGGAGGGAGAGAGCAGGACGAGGCGGGACAGCCAGAGGTCAGGCATGGAGATGGGGCCCAGAAAAGTGTCGCTGCCCCTCCCCCCAGATTCTGGATCGCCCAGGGCAGGGGGGGAATCGAAGGCCAGGGCTGGCAGCCGCCCAGGGCACCCACGCTCATTGTAAGCTACACAAAGTCATGGATCCTCCTAGGGCACTGCTGCTAGGCCTGCCCCATGTTCCCTGGGCCCAGCTGAGAGGAGGCTGGATCAGCCGGCTGCCCCCCAAACCAGACCCCTGGGCTGGGTCTGACCTTCCACTTCCTCCTGGAACACCAAGACTCTTGGTAAACAAGCCATTCCAGTCCGGCCCTTCCTCCTTCCGGGGAAGTGGCCTTATGGGAGGTCCAGGAAGAAGGGGGGTGGGGCAGGGGGAGCATCTGGTGGAATGAGAGACAGCAAGGCGGGGTAGAGAAGCTGCTCAAGATGGGTGAGCAGCAGAGACACAACACGGAAGGGAGTGGTGACCTCAAACCTGAGGCACGAGACATGAGAGAGACAGGGTGACAAGGGGGCAACAAGGGAGCAGGCCGGGGGCTCTGAGCTCAAGCCCCCTGCCTCATGGGCCTTCAACACGAGGAGGGAAGGGGGAGTCTGCGAGAGAATGCCAGAGCGGCAGACCAGACTCCCCAGGGGGCCAGGTTAACATCTGAGCCCAGAGGAAAGAGGCCTCCTCCATCCCACACATGTGGGGCAGACCTCCGGGTGTGGACAATTCCTTCACAGAGCACCGCTCTCTTCCTCTTAGAGAGTGGCCAAGCACACTGAGGAATTCAGTGACTTGCCTGGGGTCACACATGCAGTAGACATCTCCCATAGGATTGGAACCCAGAACTTCCTCACCGAGGCCGGCTTTCTGTCCCCTGTGCCATGCATTCCCACAATGACTAGTTTGTAGAGGAGGGAGGGAAGGAAGGAGGATGACTGGCCCAGGAACACACATCCCGCTTTCTGATCGGGGCTGCCCCATCACACCTGTGGCTTCTGCAGGGCTTGTGGTCACTGAAGCACATGCTGATCTTAGCAAGGGCTGCCCTGATTCACCTGCATGTCCCACGGAGAGATCTGGGCCCTGCCCGGTGCCTGGAGATGCCCGAGCCAGGATGTCCTGCCGGGCTACTCCTGGTGTTATTGGTCATCTCCTCTGGGCCTCCCCACCCTCTGCCCTCCGGGGGGTCCTGGGTCAGCTGGCTTGGGAAGCAGCCTTTTCTTCATAGCAAAAGAAAGGAAGAAGAGAGCTGAGGGGAGGGGAGGGGGGGGCATCTCTGCTGTGATTGACGGCCACAGAGCAGCCTGAGGGGAGGGGGAGAAGGGGAGAGAAAGGGAGGAAGAGGGAAAGGCAGGGAGGGAGGGGGGGAGAGGGAGAGAAGCTGGGGTCATTTCAGGGAGGATCCCCTTCTTCCAAAGCTTCTGGTTCTGCCCAGATTCAAGTGCATGATGAATACCTTGGTCGTATTCATCCAAGGCTTTTGCCATGAAGCTCAGATTGGCCTCACCTGTGGGGCAGGTACGCAAGGAGCAGGGATCATTAACTCCACCTGAGAGGAGTAGGCTGAGGATCAGAGGTTACATGACTGGTCCAGGGTCACACTAGCTAGTGGGTGTTGGAGGAAGGATTGGGGCCTGAGCCTGGCATTCCATCCAGTGCCCTAGGCTGGCCCACAGGCCCCTGGGCTGAAGCTCACCAGCCCAAGGGGCTCTGACAGGGCAGGGCAATTTCCTTAGTCATTCACTCCTAGGTCTCGGCCCTAGGCTCACTGGTGCTAGTTCATAGAATTCTCTTGGACCCCGAAAAGACCTTTGAAGTCACCCATCTCACACCAGCAATCTGCAGGTGGGGAAACTGAGGCTCAGAGGGGAAGTGACACATTCCCCAAGGGTCCCTGTCTAGCCAAGGGTGGAGGAGGCTGCCCACACACCAGACCAGCTTCGTCTCGCTGCCTCTCTGAGAGGGTGCCCCTTGAGGCCAGGGTCAGCCTGCCTGCCCTGCCCAGAGGCTGGAAAGCCCTTGGCTCAAGCCTCGGGGCTCTGCCTCCCCTCCCCTCCCCACCCTGAGGGTGAACGCACCCTTCCTGCAATCCAAGCAAAGCCCCCATTTCACAGAATTCCTTTTTCTCATGGGAGATGGCCCTCCATCATGGCCCAATGTCATAACTTGGTGACCAATCCCAGAGGAAAATGAAGGATTAGAAACCTTGGAATCCCCTGGGCCAACACCCATTGATTTACAGACAGGAGGACAGGGGCTGGGACTTGTCTAGGGTCACACAGCTTGGAAGCACCAGGTAGGATTCAAACCCAGGTCTTCCTGCTTTGAAGGCCAGTGCTCTCCTCACTGCCCCCTTGATGCCTTTCCAAACCTGGGGCTGTGGACCGTCGAGCCCTATGAGTGCTCCATGAATGATCTGGCCACCACATCTCTCAAGGCCTCGGTTTTCTCTTACATGACCCCCAGGGACATCCCCCCGGGCCCTGCCGGGGCTCCCAGAGCTGGGCACGTGCATCTTCCCCACAAAGGCAGAATGCCCAGCACTAGACTGGCACAGACCACTGCACCCCAGACTTAGGATTCCGATCCCTTAGCTAGACAGATGGTGCCACTGCCCCCCTTGCCTGCCCAAGGCAGCCGGGCTCTCCTCAGGAGGGCTCCCCTTGGGTTTCAGACGCAGGGGGCAGGCCTAGGATTGGTCAGGACCAAAGGAAAGAGGAGCCCCAAGTTCACTGCCTCAGAGTGGTCCTGAAACATCCCTTTGTGAGGTCACTCCTCTCCTCCATAATATTCAAAAGCTCCCAGCTGCCAACAGGATGAGGCCCAGATGACTGGGCCAGGCCGGCTTTGGTCTCTCCTCTCCTCCCCTCACCATCCGCCCTACACAGACCTTGCTCAGTCACCTAAGGCATTGGGGTGTCCTCCGACCTGGGCGCCGACTCCCTTCTCTTCTGCTCAGATGCTAAGGCCCTGCCTCTTCCACAAGAGCCCCCCAATGCCCAGGGGGCTTTACCTCCTTCAGCTCCTGGGCCACAGAGTTCAGCCTCTCGTTCTCTGACTGTGTGTTGGTCAGCACGTTCCGCAGTTGCTTCAGCTCCGTCTGCAGCTCCAGGACCTTGCGGACGTAATACTCCTCCTTGGTGGCTGACTCCTGGATGAGGGTCTCCTCGCGGCTCTCGCCGTCCGCAGCCACCTTCTTGTGGTTGGTGTGAGCTTGTCCGAAGGCCTGGGGAGACAGGCGAAGGATCCTGAGCGGAAGGTCAAAAGCAATGGCCCCGGGGAGCCCCGACCCCATGGGCAGCAGCTCCCTCCGCACCCCTCCTCCCAGGCCCTGGCCCTGGTCCCATGGCTGCTCTCCAGCTGCCCCCCACCCAGTGCTGGAGAATATATAAGAATACATACAATAAACACAAGACTAGAGCTTAGGGGTGGGGGCAGGCAGAGATCAGAAGAGGCTTCATGAGGGCGGCTAGGGGGTGCAGTAGATAGAGCACCAGCTCTGGATTCAGGAGGACCCAGCCTCAGACACTTGATACTTACTAGGTGTATGACCCTGGACAAGTCACTTAACCCTAAAAAAAGACTTCAAGTAGAAGTTTCATGGAGGAAGCAGTGTTGGGGAAAGCAAGGGTTCTGAGAAGTGATATTCCAGGGCCAAGGAGCAGCAGGTGGGGGGGGGGGTGGAGAGGAAGGCTGCGAGGGGGCTTTCAATGCCCAGCAGAGGGTCTACACTTGGTCAGAGGGAGCCCCTGAAGCTTATGGAGCAGGACAGTGGCACAGTCTTAGGGATGAGCTTTAGGGATGGCACTTTGGGTGGTGGTGGTTGGGGAATGGACTCAAGGCAGAGAAAAGACCAGGGGTACCACGGCCCCCCAAAGAGCCCTCCCCGGTAACACAGAAAAGCAGGGGCCCCAGGGACCGGCCGGCACAGTCTGTCCTGTGCCCCCCACACCCCCAGGGGAAAGAAGTGGGCTCCTTCCTCCCCCTCCAGGCCAAGCTCCCTTCCCTCCCCACCCCATGATCCATCTGTACCCAGTCAGGGAGACCCAGGAATGGGCCCCAGCCCAGCTCTCTCAGCGAGCACCTTCCTTCTCCCCATGGGGGGGGGGGGGCAGTGTTTCGGCACATCCCATACACTCCCTCCAATGCCTTTCAGTTCAGCAACTTGACTTCCTTTGGAAAGGATTAAGGCCCGATGAGGAAATCATTCTGAACAAGGGTCTTGACCTACAAGGGGTCAAGCTGAGGCCACTTGTTTCTAAAGGGAGAAACAGGAATCCTATGCATTGTATTTGCTTTTTAAAAGCAAGACTAGGAAAAGCTGATCTAATGAATACAAAGCTAATTTTTTTAGGGGACCTCATTTCTGCATCATTCTAAAGAAGAACTTTGGAAACAGGAAGCAGGCGAGAGAGCAGGCAGATGAGGGATGAGTGACCCAGTGATGGATGGCAAAGGCGGCACCAAGGTCCTGAGGAATGGAGCCGCGGGCTGGAGTTAGACCTGAGCTGGTCAGAGGGGCCTTCGGGAACGGTTCCTTCGGGAACCTGCAGGGGGCAGAAGGCCAACTGTAGGGAAACCTGGTCGGACAAGACTCATGCCAGCTGGGCAGCCCTGAACGCCTACCATAGTGGGCTCAGTCCCTGCGGTCTGGTCGTTTAAAACTAATCTGTATGTTGTTTTCTACGACCATATTGTCAGCCCTCAAGAGAATGCAAGTACCTAACCTAACCTAACCTAACGGGCACAGTCTGTTCCTTCCCAGGGCCTGGTCTTGATACATACAGTTGAATTGTGATACCCAGAACCTGCATCTAGAACTTGAGAAATGACCACACACTCACTTCTTCCTACAGCAGGGGTGAGGTGGCCAAGCAGATGAAAAACTGCTGTTCATCCAGAGGCCACTGCATCATGCCCAGAGCAGCAGTGCTGCCCTGATGACTAGTATGATATGATATAATACATCACCCTCGCCACCACTATTAACAACATTCATGTACCACCTCTATGTTCCAGGCACTGTGACAAGAGCTTTATAAGTATTATTTCATTTGATCTTCACCACATTATCATTATCATTCCCATTTTATAGGGAGGGAAACTGAGGCAAACAGAGGTTTAGACGCAGGTCTTGGCCCCCCCCCCCCATTCCTGCCCAGGTGGCATATCTCTGCCTCACAGAACTCGACATCTGTTCCTATCAAACGTTGTTGTGTTAAAAAAAAACAAAAAACAAAAAACTGGGTGGCTAGGTGGCGCAATGGATAAGCACCAGCCCTGGATTCAGGAGTACCTGAGTTTAAATCCAGACTCAGACACTTGACACTTACTAGCTGTGTGACCCTGGGCAAGTCACTTAACCCCCACTGCCCAGCAAAAAAACCCAAAAAAACCAAAAACCAAAACAAAACGTTGTCGTGTTTATTTCAGCCCATCACAATATTGTTGGCTCCTCACTCAGTCCTTTCTCAGCATTTTTTGCAGCCCTTCCCCAAAAGGTCACTAAAAACATGAAGAAACCAATAACCCTAATGACAATTTTAGAAGTCTCTCTGTCAGAGGCATGTGCCCCTGGCCACTTCATATCTGAAAACCTGAAGAGTGGAACGGCCTCCCTTCAGGTGGGCGCCGGGAGACCTGAATGGCTTCAAAGAGACTGTGGCACCAACCCCATTTCTCCATCCTAGCTCCAAGGATGTCATAGGAAATGATGCCAACGCCTCTGATAAAGCCCAGCCTCTGGTGTTCCTGCCAAGCAGGATGTAAAACCAGAGCCAGAGAGTCTCGGGGCAGGGATAAGATGATGATCTGGGTGAGAGGAAGGGCAGAGGTTTCAGCAGCTGCTCCCACCCCCCTCCCATTTTCACTCAAGGAGCAGCTGACCCCACTGGGGCTGCCTAACACCCCCAGGGAGGAGGGGACCAGCTTGGTTGGGGTCACAAAGTCCCAGCCCCCACCATCACCCCAACACAAGCATGTTATAAGGACCTACTTTAAGCCAGAGCACAGACAAAAATAAGAGTCCCCATCCCGATGAGCTTCCATTCTATTGGGGAGACAACAAACACAGATAAGCAGAATGTGTACCAGGCCCAAGTAACAGAGA
Source organism: Dromiciops gliroides (assembly GCF_019393635.1). NCBI lineage: Eukaryota > Metazoa > Chordata > Mammalia > Microbiotheria > Microbiotheriidae > Dromiciops > Dromiciops gliroides. Next base: position 753,769,785 of record NC_057861.1, read on the forward strand.
GGGAAGCAGGAAGTGCTTCCTGAGGAAGATGGCGCCACAGCCAAGTCTTGGAGGAAAACCAAGGCTTATAAACAGGCTGGAGGGAGGGCCAATGCAAAAAACAATCAGGAAATGGAGAGCCAGAACCCTTCGGGCCTGGGCCATCCAAGGGCTGAGCCTCTGTGCCTGCCTCAGGCGCCGGCTGAAAATAAGCTCAGGTAATGGTCAGTGGAGTCTTGGGACATAGGACACCCAAGGGTCATGCTCAGCCAAGCGGTCCAGGCCCATGTGCCTGATTCCATTCCTGGCCCTGCCCCTGGTTTCTAATCCAATTGGTTTCCAATCAACCCAATCAGCATTTCTCATGAATGTCAGGTCCTCAAGGGTAGGGATTGCTTTTGTCTGTGTCTGCTTGTTAATTGACTGCCTGCCTCATTACAACCCAGGCACCTGGGGATATAAAGACAAGTGAATAGAGTTCCTACCCGCCAGTTTAAAATCTCCTCAGGAGGTGACATGGTTTGGCTGTCACATGATTACACCTTGGGGTGCTGGGTCCACCAGACCTGGGCCCAGGGAGGACTTGGGAGCCAGTGAGGTGACATTTTCACAGGTACTTCCCACTAAGTCAATGGGATGAGGCCCTGAAAAGAGGGGCCTTCTGCCCACGAGGGTCACAGGACGTTCCTCCACACCACAGACTGCGTGGCGTCTCCGGGTTAGCTGGGCTCAGAGCTGCTGTTCGGAGCCCGGGCCAACCCTGGAGATTCAAACGTCTGAGTGCCTCCCAGGGGCCGAGGACAAGGGTGATGGCACGATGTCCCTGGTCCTGGAGTCTGAGGTCAATTCTGCCTCAGACACTGCATGACCAGGCATGTCCCCTGCCTGAGCCTCAAATTCCCCGTCTGTTACAGGCGGGGAGGGGGAATGGCCTAGATGTGCTGGGCGATCCCTTCCTGGTCCCCACATGGGGCCATCCTGATGCTAGAGGAGTTGACAAGGGCTGGGGGGAGTTTAGGGTATGAAGAAAAAGGCGCACACATAGCCTTGGCTCCAGGAGACACGTTCCCAATGTGAGGGAGGGCAGGGAAAAGTTAGCTGAGCTAGCGGCCCCCAAAAACAATGGCTGCAAAGACCAGAGGAGGCTCACGGACTTCCAGAGGAATTCCGCACGACCCTGACGTGCGCTAGAAGGGCTCTGGCTTGGAGCATTTCCGAGGTCATCATCAGGCCCCTTGCTCTGCATCCAGGACTCCTGCCGAAGGAAGTCGGTGGGGGCGCGTGTACCCAAAGACAGCTAAGGAGGTGGCAGGGCACGTGGCCAGAGGACCCCAGCATTCAGAGCTGGAAGAGGCCAAGCCCCACTTTATAGATGGAGAAAGGCCTGTCACAGGTCATGCAGCAGCCAAACCCGGCCCTGCCACAGCCCCTCCCTAAAGGAGAAGGCAGAACGACATCATCAAGCAGGGGCTTTTGGGTGCTCTGGCTTCCAGACACGAGCCGTCCAGTGTCCTTCCTGGGCAGTGGGTCTGGGCTCTGCCGGCCAAAGGCAGGCCCCTGGGTTTACAAATACTCCCAACGGTGCAGAAGCTTCGCTTGGGCTGGGGCTACGGGCAGGCTACCCCAAGAGAATGGAGGATGCTGGCTGGCTGCCTTCCTAATTAATAAGCAGCTGCAGGCCAGTCAGCGCTTTTGGGAACACGTAGCTGGCACCAGCCCCTCCTTGGGGAACAGCCCTGGGACAGCATCAGGAGAGCAACCTGTCCCGAACACGCCACTCAGGCTGCAAGACCAGAATTGTCCCCACCTCTTATGGTAATGTTATGACATCAAAACACTGGGTCCTGGGTGTGGAGAAAGCATGGGGACCATTCACTGTGGTCCCCTCTTAACCCTGTTTACTGAGGGTTTACTGTGTGGACAGGAGAGATGTGAAGATGCCAGACCCCTGCCCTTAGAAACGGACACAGTTGGAAACCTAACAGGATGAGGACGTGTCCCCCCAAGAGCTTGGAAGGAGCTGAACCAGTGGGGAGGAGAGTTCATGGGGACCAAGTCACCCGATCCCGAATCAGAGTTAGAAGGGACCTCGGAGGTCCATCTGTTTTACAGGTAAATAAATTGAGGCTCAGAAAGGTTATGGGGTACATCGTTAGAGAGCCCCTGAGCCAGGATCTTAAACATCGCCCACCCACTGCAAAGTCCATTAGTTCTTTTTTTTTTTTTGGTGTGTGAGGCAATTGGGGTTAAGTGACTTGCCCAGGGTCACACAGCTAGTAAGTGTCAAGTGTCTGAGGCTGCATTTGAACTCAGGTCCTCCTGAATCCAGGGCCAGTGCTCTATCCACTGCACCACCTAGCTGCCCCCATTAGTTCTCTTTCTACCATCCATCCTCTAAACCCCGAGTTAGGAAGACCAGGGTCCAAATCTGGCCTCAGATGCTCATGAACTGTGTGACCCTGGGCAAGTCACTTAACTTCTGTTTGCCCTGGTCTAAGGAAATGGCCAACAAACCACCCCAGTATCTTTGGAAGAAAACCCCATGGACAGTATTGAGTACTGGCGTATGATGGTCCAAGAAGAGTCAGACATGACTGAACAACCACCTTTCTATTGGCACCACACGCCCAGTTTGGGGTTCAGAAAAGATGCTTGATCATGGTAAGGTCACTCTGTGGCCCTGGAGGAGAGAAAGAAGACCTCTCCTCCCTCTCACAGACTGACCCAAAAGGGGGAGCGTGGCACTGTGCTGGGCCACCTGAGGCTGGCAGGAGACGGGATCTGAGGCTGCTTTCCCCTGCTCTGCTCAAGGAGGCACGTTTAGTTCAAGTGCATCAAGTGCCATGGGCCCTGCTGCTTCCCTGGGCCCCCAAAGGAGCCGACCCTGTCTTTCTGCCCTCTCTGAAGCCCGTTCTAAGCTTTACTGCCCTTTGGACACTCGGGAGGTCTGAATGAGCTGCACCTCAGTGCTGAAAGGAGGGCTAAGTCTACCCATTAATTACCGCCAAGACAGGATTCCCTCTCATCTCGTCTTGTCTTCAGGCCTCCCTCCCTCCCCTCATCTTCGCTAAAACCCCACCTACAAAGTGCCTTTCCCAACCCTTTGTCCCATATCCTGGGAGCTTCTTCCCTACTTACTTATCCTAATGTTTTCCCCCTTGAAAAACCGGGACTATTAACTCTTCTGCCTCATGCAGTTTTCATTTATGATTTGAAAGACAGCTCCGGCATATGAGGCTTAGATGAATAAAGCCCTTTAGGATTCAAAGGGAGCTACCTGGCTATCGCTCCGGCCTGCACTGACTGGCCAATAAGAGGTGCCAGCCCAAGCCAAACCCAGCTCACTGCTTGGGTTCTGATGGCTCAGAGTGAGTGTAAATAGCGATTGTTTCTGTTCTGGCCACAAACTCTGAAGATCCCCCCGCCCCCCCCCCCAATCTGATTCTTTTAGGAAGGCAAACTAGGTCGTTGTTTGCCTCTATTCTAACCCAGCCTTTCATCACTGAATGGGTGTTGCCTCAGACAAACCGAGACCTGGGAAAGACCCAAGGTCTCTCACAGCATCCGGGGCCATTGCCAGTCGTCCTGACCGATGTATAGCCACAGACTTCGGATGACTCTGGGGGAGAGAGTGAGGCTGATGACCCTGCACAGCCCTGACTCACTTTAATCCAATTCACTTGCAAGCCAAGACACGAAGGAAGATGAACAACAATGCCAGAGCCTAACCTCAGATGATTTCCAATTGGCCCAGTGGATAAGAGTCTGGAAGACCTGAGTTCAAATCTGACCTCACAAGCCGTGTGACCCTGGGCAAGTCACTTCACCCTATTTGCCTCAGTTCCCTCATCTGTACAATGAACCGGAGAAGGAAATGGCCAAACCACTCCAGCATCTCTGCTGAGAAAACACCAAGGGGGGGCCATAAAGGGATGATTTCTAGGTGGGGGATGGGAGGAAGGCAGCCAGGCCCAAGAGGGCTTGAAGGCCAGGCTGGGTGTGGAAGAGAAGGATTCAGTGGGATGGCTGCAGGTGTGGTAGACAGCCTATGAACCAGCAGGAGGTGGGGCAAGGTGGGGCGGGGTGGGGACTGTGCTGGGGAGGCCTTGCCACACATGCTGGCCGTCCCTTTTACTTTACAGCAGTTACCTGAAGGGCAGTGAGGAGACAGTGGTGCAGGCCACTCAGTCAAAACCCAGTCATTAAGTACCCACTATATGCCAGGCCTGTGCTAAACACTGGGGATACAAATGCCAAAAAGAAAGCCAGGCCCTGCCCTTGGGGAGCTTCCAATCCAAAACACAAGAGAGGTGGAAAATGGGAGGGGGATGATGGGCAAGTCCAAAGGAGTATGGCCCAGAGGGAGATGAAGCAAGGCCGAGGACTTCAGAGGCCCCGGGTTTATAGAGGAGGAAGCTGAGCTCCTGGGAAGGGGAAGGGACTCGCCCCAAGGGGGCACGCGCAGTGTCTAAGGGCAGGATTTGAATCCAGGTTCTTTGAGCCTAGAGTACCATGGAAGCAGCACTAAGGGAGGGGAGAGGCTGCCTTCTCTAACCAAAAACCCCTGCTGCCACACCCTGGAGGAGACCAGGAGCCTCTAGGAGAAGGCCTTGGAGATGCACTAGGGGCATCTGGGGGCAGCTCCAGCTGGCTCGGAATCTGTCCTTCCCAAGAACAGAAAGGAAGCTGAAAAGGACGCCCTCACTGGCTCCGGCCTCAGGAACCCAAAGGAGGCCTTGCCAGCTTGACCCTGGGCCATGGGGAGCCATTGAAAGTTGGGAGGAGAGGGAGGACTGATGAGCAATCAGGAAGATTCTGGCGGAAGTGGGGGGGGGCAATGGGAGAATGGGGGGGGGGGGCCTGGATGAGGGCAGAAAGAGTGGAGGTGAAGCCCCTACAAGAGGCAGGAGATCGATCACTGGAGCCTTAGGGGGGCAAACTGTCCCTCATTGTGCAAGGTCTTTGAGGGCAGAGCCCGTAATAATCAGTGCCTAAGGACCACACGCACAGTAGGCATCTAGGAAGGACTAGGTGAAGGAAGGTTTGCTGTTAGGGCCTCAATCCAAATCCCTTGAGCTCCCTGGGCCTCAGTTTCCCCTGAGGACTTTTCTAACCCTAAATCTCTGGCCCCTTCTGGTAGGTGGTTGGCTTATGGGCCGGAAGGACTGGGAGGAGAAGCAAATTCAAAGACTCAGCACTTACTGAGCCATCTGCTGCATACAGAGCACTGGGCTGGGAGAGGGGCCTGCTGGCAGGGGAATGGGAGACAAAGGTGGGTGACCCTGCTGACGTGGGAAGGAAGCTGGCTTTGGAACCCTAACCTGCCACTCCCTGTGCTCTGGGGGACCCTGGCAGGGCACTTTGCTTCCAAACCTCCGCTTCCTCATCTGTGAAATGGACGGGTCGGACTGGATGACTTCAGACCCAACACACACAGCAAAGTTCCATACCCAGAGGCCGGCCCAAAGAGAAGGCATCAGACTACTGCAGCCCTGGATGTCAGGAGCCTGAGGCACTGGGGAGCCATGGGAGACTTTTGAGGAGCAACATGGAAAGCTCCACTCAGGGTGACCCCAGCAAGGAAGGCGGAGGCAGACACAGTGGGTGGATTCAGCTGCCCCTCCCTCCCTGATGAGTCTGGATTCCCAAACCCCACCTGCCTCTCTGTAATCCTCTAATTACACCCCAGCTCCCTGCAGAGAGCAGTATGTCAGGGACACGCCCCACACCCTCGAGTGAAGAAGGGGAGCCCCATCTTCCTTCCCACTAAGGCCTTTTCCGATTCCACTCCTTGGGGAAACCAGCGTTATGGGCCCAGAGCACCCCAGAAGTTCTCTGGGGCCCATCAAAGAACCTTCTCCAAAGGACAGACACACCTAAAGGGATAAGTGGATGGCAGCAGAGGACCCCCACCCTTCATTCTAGTTTCCCTCACCCCAGGAGATAAGATTAGGTGTGGCTGCTGCCTCTGTGTCAGGAGGAGAGAGATGGCTTGAGAGATCCACACCCACCCCTCACCCACCAGAGGGGGGTGGTCCTCCCTCAATAAGGGAATTTTCCAAAGTCAGATAGATGGTCACCCCCATCAGTCCTCTATAAAAGTATCTGCCTGTCTCCTGCTCTGGGAGATAGGTATCTCAGAGCCACGCCTCTGTGCCATGCCTTCTCCCCATGAGAAGTCCAAGGATTTCTCTCTTGGTTTCCCTTCCCCTGCCCCTAAATAAACTACTATCTAATTCTATTGGATGTGTGCAAGAGGGTGCAATGTAACTTGCCCAGGGTCACAAAGCTAGTGTCAAGTGTCTGAGACTGGATTTGATCTCAGGTCCTCCTGAATCCAGGGCCGGTGCTTTATCAACTGTGCCACCTAGCTGCCCCCAAGAGGGTGTAATTCTTTAAAGAGGAATTCCTAAGGTCCCCAAACCCCCTACCCCTAATTTACCCACATCACCAGGAAGCACCAGAGCAGTTCCTATACTTGGATAGGGATCGCACGGCTGTCGGTTTGTGTCTAAGACTGACTTAACCCCTTGGTCTTCCCATCAGGAAAATGGGAACTACGGCATCTACCTCAGAGGTACCAGGATCAAAGGAGATCACTCAGATAAAGGGCTTGGCGTGGCCTGTTACTGTCAGCACTGGTGGATTTCTCAGTGGAGAAAGGCAACCCCCCCCCCCCCGAAATCCAAAGGTGAATGGAACTCAGAAAGAGCGGGCAGGAGAAGCAGGGCAGGACTGCGGGGATAGGGTGCTCCTCAGGTAGAGGAGAAACAGAGGAGCCACCTGCAGCCCCTGCCACAGAGCACCCCTCTACTGCCTATCCCCAAGTTTCAGCACGGTCACCCCAAAGGAGACTTCAACAACACAAGCGTATGGGGGAAGAGACATGACAACAACATTTTCCTGATCAACTCACATGTTGCCATGCCAACCCTGACATCTCCCCCTGTTCCTGATTGTTGTCAGGAGGGTTCAGCAACTGATTCTGCTCCTGTTTGGGGTGAGGCCACCATCAGACCAAGCAGCCACTGAGAATGCATGGCAGTGACTGAGAAAGGCTCATCATTATGCCCGGACATTTACATTCCTTTTAAAATTGATTGGCGACGATTTACTCTCAGCTGTTTCACTGAAGAGTTGGATCCATTTCCTGCTTAACTGAGCACCAAGGTTTGCTAGACCTTGACAACATAGCCCTGGGATAACTGATGTCTGTTGTACCTGGACCAAAGCAAAGCCACGAGAGCATGAGCAAACACGACTGGCAGACGCCCCACCTCCTGTTCACAAACACCTTCCATTATAAACAGCTGAGCACTAAGTGACCAAACTGTAAGCCCCAAAACCGCAGCAATAGAGGCCAAGGGATGTCGAGGGAAAGGGGAGATCCTGAAGTTTGGGCGCTGGGGCGCAGGGAGGGGCGCCTCGGAACACAACAGACCTGGACAATCCCGTCCAGTGCTTGGGGCTTTTCCCATTTTACAAACAAGTAAATAGACTAAGAGAGACTCAGGGACCCACCTGAGGTTCCCCCAGGTAGGAATTGGCCTAGCTGGGACCTGAACCCTAGTCCACCAGAGCCCATGCAGGTGCAGGAGAGCGGGGCAAGGGGGCACTAGCAGCACAGCCAACAGGGAGTCTGGCAGGGCTGTGTGTGTGTGTGTGGGGGGGCTGCTTCCAGAAAGGAAGCTGGGGTGGCTCACCCCAGGAGTGGGCACCAGGTACAAAGTGCCAGAGGTGGCCAGAAGGCACCACCCCCAGCCCCGTGTTATAGGGCTGCCTTCACGCTTCTCTCTGCACCACCAAGCATGAAGCAGGGGAAGCCCCGCAGACTGTTCTGTGGGGCACACCAAAGGGGTGGGGTGGGTGGGCCGAGAGCCCAGCTGGGCACACGGCAAAGTCAGAGGAAGAGGGGGAAGGATGCGAGCCCTTCCCTCTTCTCCAGGCACCAGAGCAAATTACATGAAGACTAAAGTCAGCAGAGGATGTGGGAGCTGGAGGCCATGGACTCAGATCCACTTCGTACCTGGGTGACCTGAACCAAGCCATTCCCTGGCTGGCCCTCAGCTTCCTGATCTGGAAAACAAAGCCCAACCCCCTCATCTTATAGATGAAGGACCAGTCCAAGGCCACCCAGGTAGGAAGTAGGGGCCCTGAACCACTAGCATGCCCACGAACAGGTTACACACCAGACCACAGACCAGAAAGCAGATGGGCCACCACTGGCAACAATGATGGCCAACTAGATCCCGGGTACATTTGGGCTCTGGGGGAGTTCACCCGATAGCTGGGGCTTCCTATTGGCTCCTGATTCTCACTCATGCCTACAACCGGCCACAGCACTCACAAACAGCAGCCCAAACACACACCAAGACTGGAATAACTTCTGTGACCCAAGAGCAACCCGTGGGCCAGGATGAGCGGTGCAGGAGGCCAACCCTGACCACACGCCAAACAGAAGCCAAATGGCCCAAGAGGACCTAGTAAGGCCGGCTCTTAGACTTGGTATGCAAAAGGAGCCTTGGGTCTTATTTGAAAGGCCTGAGAAGCATTTTCTAGTGCAGTGCCTGGAAATATCATTTATCTGCTATTCAAAGACAGACACAATGCTGAGAGAACTTTCCTTCCATTACCATCTTGAAGCTCAAATTCAGCTACCATTAATGGGGTGAGCCCTCCAAGGCTGAAGGGAGGGAGAGACAAGTGGCTCCCCTCTAATCAGGCCAAACAGAGGTCCTTAAGTGAGCATTTGGCTTCCCTGTTTGAAAAGGAAAAAGGATTGTAGTCATCAGAGGTGATGCAGCACAGAAGTGCGTGTGTACGTGTACACACACACACACACACACAGTCTCTGTTTATTTTTCACAACAGGAGGTGCCAGAAAGCTCCCCATCCACAGCACCTCTGCAGGGCCTGACCCTCATCTCCCATGCGGTTAGGACCACAAGGCCTTCCTGTATGGAGGTTGCCATCCCTTGGGTCAAGGTCCAGCAGGAAGGGCAGTTTTGCTTTTGGAACTTCTGGCCAGCGCAGTCAGGAAGACAGAATAGTGACCTGGAGATGGGAGGGCCTTGGCTTCCCATCCTGCCTCGGACACCGAGCCAGCTGGGTGACCCCCCCAGCCCTGGCAGGGCTTAAAGAAAGACAAGAAATCCCTCCACTGTGTGAAAAAGAAAAGCACACCACCAATGGGAAAACGCTGATGTTCCACACATCAGGGAAAGCATCTACAATGCTGTTCTCGGGAGGGCCGAGTCACTGCTTGGTGCTACCGGGATTCTGGGTGGCTGTGGACCCCCTGTGTTAGTGGCATTCTGGCTGGCTCCCCCCATACCAGGAAAGGGTCTGGGCCCGCTCGCTCTCCTGTGCCCTCACCTGGATGCTTTCTGCGTCTCTGTAAACCTCAGCCTCCCTCCTGCCCCACCCCCTCACCCAGGCCAGCTGTTCCACTGAGCCTGCTGGCACAATGATCACTATTGACAGAGGAAGAAGCAGCAACAAAAAGGTCAGGCCTGGGAAGCAGCCCCAGCCCCCCACCCCCGCCCGCCTGCATCACCTCAAGGCCCTGGCCTGCTCACTCTTCAAAGTGACCATGGCATATCTGGAGCCTTGCACCCAGAGCATCCAGAACGCCTTCCAGTTTTCTCATTCCAGACATTCCCCTAGCTCAAAGTGGGTACGATTATTACCCCCATTTTACACATAGGAAACTAAGACTCAGTCAGGGAAAGGACTTGCCCAAGGTCACACAGCTGCTAAGTCCTGGAGAAAGGACTGGGACTCCGATGCTCTCCACTTTAAGGCCTGCTAAATCCACAGCCAGAGGGTCACAGACCTGGAGCCTGAAGGAAGCCCGAGGGTCATCCGGCCCGTCCTCGCCTCCTTGGGCTGATGCAGGCCCCACCAATCCCGTCCCCTTGGCCCCAAAGTGGAATCCATCAGTCAGAATGCATTCCAGGGAGGGGCTTCCTACAGGGGTCTCTGGTCCTGCTGTGGGACAGAGGCAGCGTTTTAAAGGGGCAGCCGGCCAGTTGCCCGGCTCCGGGGCCCAGGCGGGCTTTTGGCTCTCCCTGTCACATCTCCTGGTGCCGCATCCCTGAAGGAGCAGAGCCTGCTCTGCCCCTCACCCAGCATCCCCGCTCCTGGGGTGGCACCACATCACATACCATGGGCAGCTGCTCCAGCGGGTCACAGCCGAGGAGCCAGGCTCATCAAATAATGTTTCCTCTGCCACAGGGAGAGGGGCCAGCCAGCCGGCAGCTCCTCCTCCACCCCCGGCAAAGGTGGGGGGCAGCTCACCCATAGACGGAGACAAATAACTGCTGCAAAAGGTCTCTGGAACCACCTTGATGAATGCTGGGAATGCTAAGTGACCCATCTGGTGCATTGCCCCCTCCCGGCTCCCATTTTACAGAAGGAGAAGTCAAGGTCTGAGAAGGCAGAGACATGGCCAAACTACCCACTGCCTGGCATGGAGAGCGCATCCCAGAGGAGGGGCCCTCCAGGGGCATCGAGGACAAAGAACAGGAAGAAAAGGCCCTGGGGTTTGTCCGATAGGTGGGTGACCTCTGGGGGGAGCCCACGTCAGTCTGCAGAGGGGCCAACTAGAGACTTTGGCCAGAAGCCCCGCAGCTAAGGAGGGGAGAAATACGCAGCAGTGATGGTGCAGAGTCCAGGGGAGAATTATCGAGGATGAGGGAGACTGGCCGTGCGTGCAGGAGCCTGGGAGGAAGCCAGCACCAAGGGAGAGACTGGAGATGTGTGCAAGGGTAGGAAGGAAGGAAGGAAGGAAGAAGGAAGGGGGCAGAGTGGAGGAGGAAGGATGGGAGGCAGCGGCAGTGAGGACACAGAGGGAGGTGTTAGGAGACCCGGGCAGCGGGCTCCATCTCCTCAGGCATGGGGGAGATGGAGTTCGCAGCCCCGCCTATGGGGTCAGGGCTCAGGAAGGGGGCAAAGGAAACAAGAAGGCCCAAAGCAGCTCCTGTCTTTCTCCTGTGGTGCCAAACTGGGGACTTCTGCAATGCTGGTGGTGAGCATGAAGCAAAGGATGATCTGTAAAGACAGACAGATCCAGGGAAACCAACCTCACCAGTGACTACGACGCCCGCGAAAAAATCACGGTCAAACATGAAGAACCTGGGATAATTATGACAAAGGAACTGGGGGGGGGGGGGCCTCAGGCCCTCAGTCTGACTAGGCTTGGACAGGTGTAGACTGGGTGCTGCACGGTCCCTAAGATCCAGATCGTTGGCTTCTCTGCATACACTGCTACTGTCCTGCCTGCCCTCGACCCCCAGTGGAAGGCAAGCTTCCTGGGGACACTGCATCCATGCCCTGATGGGCATGCAGTTGGCACTCAATAAATGCTCACCACTGCAAGATTCTGGAGTCTGAAAGCCCCTGGCGCTCCAATCCTGCCTCCCAGGCAGAGGGAGGATAAATCACTGGGCCCTGCTGAATCTCAGCTTCCTTGTCTGTGAAATGAGGATGCTGCTCCTTTCACTGCCTTCCTCACTGGCTGCTGGGAGGAAGTCACTCTGAAGAGCTCAGAGCTCTACAGAAAGGGGAGCTCTGGGCAGGTCAGGGTTCGAGGCTGGAGGAGGCCGCTAGGTGAGGGTCGGAGGTCACACATCCACTGGCCCAACAAACATTCAGTCAGCTTCTTTTCTGAGAGGACCACGGGCTCAGCCCCAGGGAAGGGTCAGCAGGAGGCTCTCACCCACCTCCTCGGCTCTTGGATGTGGGTTTTTTTCCTTGGGTTGACAGGTTTTGTCTCTGTTTTTAATAAAATCCTGTTCTCTGGGATCCAAGTAAGGGGAGGAACACGGGCAAAAACAAAAGCTATCAATTAAAAATGATTTAAAGCTAATGGGGTTGGAGAATTTGGAGCCAGGGAGCCCAGAGGCAGTCTAATTCAGCCTCCTCATTTTAGAGATATGGGAAATCTGTAAGGGGGGGCCCTGTCTGAGGCCACACAGGGGAAGTGGCAGCTGGGATCCCAGTTTGGGCCCTTTGGTGCTGCTTTCTGGGTCCCACGTGGCCTCCCCAATAACAAGGCTCTGGGCAGCAGGGGGAATAGACGCTCTGATTATTCTGTCCAACACTGGGGTTTATGGCCAGAGGTGACCTCCTGACCTTCCTGTAGGGCAGGCCTGATCTGCTTGGGCACTCCTTCTAGCTGGCTCATGCCCATCACCTTACCCAGCTCCACCACAGGCACTGGGCAGGGGTAGGGTAGGAGGCGTGCACATGCTACTGATCACTGTAGTAAAGCGCCGGGGAGGCTGCACAGATCTGACCGGAAGCTGGTGATGTAAGGGCTGGCCAAGGAGGAACTCCCCTGAACCCGCAGCCTCAGAGGCGGCTTCCCTATGCAGACGGCGAGGTTAAGAGCAAACAGCATGCTGCTTTCGGGCTGGCCACAGGGAAAGGCCAGAAGCTGGGGCTCCAAGGCAGGAGGGGCCCAGGTTCAAGTGTGCCGGCTATGTGACCTTGGACAGGGTCACTGAACCTGTGAGCTGTTAAACAGCAGTGATAATGCTCGAGGGGCAGCTCATCTTTCCCCTCCCTCGCCCCCAGGTCTCAGAACTCTGCCCTCCCCCAGCCAGCCGGGGCCTCTGGGAGCAGAGGGCTGGAGCCTCTGGGAGCAGAGGGCTGGAGCTGGCATCAGATTTCAGAGCTGAGGAAAATCCAAGAGGGGTGTGTCCAGGGATGAGCCCAGGGAGGGTGAAGTCCTGAGGCCGACCACCAGCCTGAGGGTGTGGCCTGGGGCTGTGGGGGCCAGAATGGAAGAGGGAGCACTCAGGAGAAACTAGACAATAAACAGGGAGAGGGGGTAGGGAGGTGTTTGTGCATCCAGGTGACACCACAGCTTGTGGGGGAATGCTGGCAAGCCACTGACAGAAAGAGGGGACCAACGGGTTGGAAAGAACAAGTAAACCCAATTCTCCCATCTTCCTTATGGGACTTGAACCTCTCGGACCCTCAGTTTACTCAGCTAAAAGGTGAGTGGTTGAGCCACATGGCCCTTCCCATATCTGAATACACGAGCCTTTTGTTGTCCAGTCGTGCTGAGTGTCCGGATGCTTCGTGACCCCTTGGACCACTGCACAGTGGGCCCTTCCATCATCTGCTCTATCTCGGAACATCAGTAGTTTCCGTAACATTGTCCATCTCATCCCTTTGCCTTCAATCATTCCTGATGCCAGTGTATTTTCCAGTGAGTCCTGTTTTCTCATTATGTGGCTTCAGCATCTGACCTTCCAGTGAACGGCCTGAATTAACTTCTCAAGTACCGACTGCTCAGAGCTCCTTGCTGTCCAGGGGACCCTCAGAAGTATCGATTCTGTTGTGCTCGGCTTTTGTCCGGTCCAGCTATCACAGGCATCGATTACTACAAAGGCCTTGACCGCACGGGCCCTTTTTGACAAGGTGACGTCTCTGCTTTTTCATCTGCTGTTCAGATTTGCCAGAGCTTTCCTTCCGAAGGGTGTCTTTAACTTCATGGCTGCAGGCGCTATGTGCAGTGATCTTTGAGCCCAAGAATACAAACTCTGACGCTGCTTCCATTTCTTCTCCCCCGTTTGCCAGGAAGCCATGGGACCGGTTGCCACAAACTTAGTGCTTTTCTTTTCTTTTTTTCTGGGGCAATGAGGGTTAAGTGACTTGCCCAGGGTCATACAGCTAGTTAAGTGTCAAATGTCTGAGTCCAAATTTGAACTCAGGACCTCCTGGATCCAGGGCCAATGCTTTATCCACTGCACCACCTAGATGCCCCCGAACTTAATGCTTTTCACGTTAAGCTTCAGGCTGCCTTTTACACGCCTCTTTCTGCCTCAAGATGCTTCTTAATTCTTCTCCATTCACTTTCTGCCATAGGTGTGCTGTGATCTGCCTAGCTGAGACTGCAGATGTTCCTCCTGACAACCTTAATTCCTGCTTTTGATTCCTCCAGCCTGGCACTTCACACGTGAGCCTGGGGAGGGTCCAAGGGATCCTAGAAATCGAGGGCCAATCGACCCAGCCTCCAGTCCCTACCCTAGCTCAGTGCTAGTCATACAGTCAGTCCTTAATCACTGGCTGCAAGTAAAAGATTCCGGGACCAAGGATGCCCATGCTGCTTGGCCAGCCACACCCACATGTGGTCTGAACACTGCACAGGCCCATGGGACACCCACCTTGCTGGGGCTGGATGCCCTCTACCCTGCCCACAGTCACGGCCCACAAGGCAGACTGCTCCCCTCAGCGCCTGGTAAGCCAGCGCTTTGGCATTGTGTGTGTCTAAAACCATCCGGCCGGCCCACCCTACACATCCCCTTGTTTGTTTGGATCCCCCCATCATTCTAGCCTACTGAGGTCCTGGGGATAGAGCCTGCTTCTGTCACGGCAGAATTGTTGCCTATCCCTCCTATCTTGAGTCAGCCCCAAACTTCCTAAAAAACACCCTCCCTCCACAGCTTCCAACAATCCCCAAAGCCCCAGCCATCCGGCGCAGCCAACGCCTGAAAGAAACCCCCACTTCAATGTGGCCTGTGAAAAGGGAGGCACCCAGCCTCCCCCCGCTGGTGTCTGCAAATGCAACCTGATTGGGGTGGGAAGAGAGGAGCAGGCTACACAGCAGGGAGCCCACTGGCTCTGGAATCAGAGGGTTCAGATCCCAGACCTGCTCTTTCCTGCCAGTTCGGTCTCAGCCAAGAGACAACTCTGGGCCTTAAATTTCCTCATCTGTAAAATAAAGGAGGGGGGGGCGGAGGGGAGAAACTCAAGCTCTAAACTCCATTCCATCTTGGAGTCTATGGTCCCAGAGGGACCCAGAACCACATTTTGAGGCAAACCAGTTGAGACTGCCCTCCAGGTTCTGAGTGACACGGGTTTAGCGGTGTAAGGGACTGCAGAGGTCACTGTTGGGGGCAGGTGGGAGGGGAAGGGGGTCTGAACAGTCACCAGCGAGGAAAGCTAAGGGTTCTAGCAGTCAATCTGGCTTCCTTATCCTGTCCACAATAACCTTGAGACTTCGTAAAGGGCCTTGTTGAGATCAAGACCTGTGGTGTCTAATGATCAATACGGATGCTCAATCTAAACAAAACCAAAGCCGAGGCTAATTCAGCTTGTTTTGCTGAACCCCCTGGTGATCCTCATCTTCTCTTCTAAGTAGGTGCAAATAATGACCCTCTTCTAGACATTTTGCTGGGAGACACTTACTAACACCCGCTTCCGAACTCATTCTCCTCCTCCGATTTCCTCAGAGAATACTAAGAGTGACTCTTCAGACCTGTCTGTAAGCTCTTCCAGTGCCCTCATTAGGACCCGGGTCTGATATACGTGGGAGGTCCTTGCCTATCTGCACCTTCTACACCTTCCCCTCAGCCCCACTGTCCAGGCTGGGTCTTCTCGGTGGACAAGCTAAGCAAAGTCGGAGCTGCCTTGCTCAGTTTGTCTTGGTGTCACCTGTGAGCATGACACCACCTGCCCCCAAGCGCTGGGCCTTGGCCCCATCCTTACAATTTCCTCACGCTTCACTGCACCCATGGTACCGTCTGTCCCAACAACATCCCGGCAGGCTCTTGCCACTCCTTGTATTTCTTCATGGCTGAGTCCCTCCCTAAGCAGTGGCCCTGTTTCTCTGGGTCCCTCCCCCTTTCTTCCCATCATTCCTGATCATGGCGTCTGAACTTTATTTTCTGAGAGCCTCCCAGCCCTCCAGGTGTGTTCTTTCAAAGTCTTTGGGGATGGGATCACACCTTTCTTTTCTTTTGGAAATCTGCTTTCCAAAAACCAAAGGTACATGTCTGACTATGCCCAAAATGCCCTTTTCTGGCTGTGATGAACTTGAGGATGACATAAGCACCTCGTCATTTCTAGTCACTTAACCAGTTCCTTTTCCATGGCCCACTTCTCCCTAATGCTTCCTCAAACTCTCTAAGAGACCATTAACAGGTGACTTGTTCAAGCAGATGTAGTCCAAAGATGGAATAAACTCAGCGAGGCCTTTAACAGTCTTTCGACGGGCTGCCGAAATGGAGGTCTGAACAGTTAGCAGAAAGCAGAGGACTGGGAACTGGCTGGACGACGAAACCCGAAGAGTGGAGACCAACGAGCAGATGGCAAGATTTAGGGCAGGAAGGGTCACCAGACTCAATCCAGTTTGCTTCCTATTGCAGATGAGGGAACTGAGGCCCCACGTAGAAATAACTTGCCCAAGGTCACACAGAGAAGAAGTGGCAGAGCTGGGATTCGAACCTAGGTCTAGCACCGCACCATGTCATTTCCTGAAATCATGCATCAGTGACTTAAATGGAGGGATCAGTAGCACATTTGTCAGTAGATGACCAAAAACTTGAAGGGACAGCTAATACTCCAGGCGACAAATGGGATCCCAAGAGATGTGAACAGGCAAACATGATGGGCCAATAATAATGGATTATTATCAAAAAAAGGATGGACCAATAAGAGGACATAAGACTAAATGTAAACTCACACAGTTGAGTTATGAAGGTCAGGAAGGGCCAGAACTCTGGATGTGGGAGGCATGGCTAGACAGACACAGAGGGCCTGAGTGGCCTGCAAACTCAAGCAGGGTCAATAGCGGGATGAGGGAGGAGGGGAAGGCACCCCAAAATACCCGGAAGAAAGGTGACAGCCCCCACACCTCACTGTACTCATCCCTGGGCAAGTGATGCCTGTGATCCTGCACATCTGGGCACCCCCTCTGGGGGAGGCATGGGACCGTCTGGGAGGGCGGTCATCACCGTGCCTCCCACAAATCGGCTGACGAGCCCGGGATGGTTCATCTGGGAGAAGAAAGGACCCAAGTGGAGGCTGGAAAGCTGCCTTCCAATCGGAGAAAGGTTTACAGTGCGAAGAGCTGGTGTCTTCCTGCCGAATCTAGAGGACAAGTGAGGTCTAGGGGGCTGCCATATGGCACTAACCCTGTTTGGCCTCAGGAGGTGGAATGAGAAGGGGAAGAAGCGGCTCAAATAAGGCAAAGGGATCGTGGCTGCCCCAAAAGGGACAGAGCTGCCCCATGAGGCAGTGTGATCTCTGGGACCAGGAGACTTCTGTGGAGCTGGGACAAGCACCTGGGGGCTGTCACCCAGGGGATTCCGATTTCAGTATGAGGTGGACGACGTGCTCATTGGCGACCCATTAGGCAAATGGATTTGGGCCTCAGTTTTCTTGCCTATAAAATGGGTCGGAAGAGCACCAAAGTCCCAATATCTGTTTTGACTCCAAAGAACTTGTAAGGTTTCTCCCTTTTAGCAGGGCAAGACTTGCAACAGACCTAGAGCCGGGGCTCTTAAAGCCTGGGCCCACAGCAGTCCTTCAACTTGGAGGGGACAATGACACCTCTGTCATCCCACAGTGTTCTAGCATTTAAAAAGATGACTGTGAGCAGGAGTCAAGGGCTTCCTCAGACTCCCAAAGGGAGTCTCTGCCTAGCGTGTGCAAGCTGCCCATGACCAACATGGAGAGAGAACAGAAGAAAGGCCCCTGGGCCCTGTGGGGTTTCCTCCGGTCACATGGTGCTAACATCTGTACTGCTTATCCCACAAGGTTGGGATGAACCTCTTCTAAACCATGCAGCACTGGCTTTCCTTAGGAAAGTACCATCCACAGGCTCCCCTGACCAGGCAGCTTACACTGCACTCCCACAGCACCCCCCCCCCCTCCTTCTCTCCTTCTCTTCTCTCTCTCTCTCCCCGCCTCTCTCCCTCCCTCTCTCCCTCTCCCCACCCCCCTCCAGAAGGGGCCTGCTCTGCTCCTACTTAGGTCTATCACCCACCTTGGCCTATGATCCCAGCTCCTGTTTCTCAATTGCCTTTTACAACAGGCCCGCCCTTCCATGGCGTATTCAGCCGATTATTCCTTTGCCACCACGCGTCAATGCCACTCAAAGATGGGACCCCAATACTCCAGTGACCCCATCCCCGTGGTCACATTCTCCACTGTATCTGTATCTCCATCCTCTGCATCGGGGCTCGGTAGTGTCCCCATCCCCCATTTCCAGAGTCTGTTCCAGGGCACCCTCTCCCTGATCTTGCTGTGTCACACCTGCTGCCCTACACAGTCTCGTGTTGCCTTTCTATCCCGGCACCCTCCTCCCTCTCCTCATATTTCTCCATCACGCTGGCAAATCTCCTGCTAAGCACATTCTTTCCCATCCTCACAAGATGTGCTCCATCCCTTGGCAGGATCCAAATGTTCTCACGGTACAACCACGGTCCTGAAACTGAACAGGCAGCTGGCTGTGCACTCCCCCAATCCTGCCCTCCTTCCCAAAGGAAATGAGGGACCACGAAGCGCCATGATAGACTCAGAGTTGGGAGGTGCAGCTTAAAATCCTGGCTTTCCCACCTGTACTCACCTCGTTTCTAAAATGGCAGCAGGGAGTGGGGGAAAGGTTGGACCAAAGCATCTCCAAGCTCCCTTCAAGCTCCGAGTCCTTGGCTCCCAACTAAGAGGAGGATCCACGGCCCCATCTTTGCCCCAGCTCTTGGTTTCTTGCCCAGGATCTACAAGTTCCTAGGATCCCTCTGGCTGCTCCTTTCTTTCTCCACCTGTACACTGGCAAAAGGGGGCAGAAGTGGAGTCCACTAGACCCCGGTGGCTCGGCTCGGCTCTCCTCTCCTCTCATCACCTCACCCACTGTTCTCTCCCAACCAGCTGCCTGCATCTTTGCCAGGCCATTTTCTGTGATCATTCTGAAAATAATCAGATATCTGGTTTTATGGTCATCTGTCAATAAACATCCCCGCCCCAGGGGCCTAAATCGGGTCCCTCGTTGTTCCCAGGATCGCGCTTTAAGAAGGAAAGAACCAAAGGGGCCACAGACACCCTCATTTTACAGATGAGGGAACAGAGCACCAGAGAAGGGAAATGACTCTGCCATATCACATACAAGGCAGCCCGAGTCAGTCAGGCACAAGTTGGTCATTTAGTTGAGAAATGTTTTACCGATGCTCACTACATTCCCGTCACTGCGTAAGAGTCTGAATTTGAACCCAGGTCCTCCTACTCCCGGCCACCCACTAGTCTACTGTACCCCACAGGTAGGCAAAGCCTCAGCTCATTTTCAATCTTGTTCTTCCTGATGATGCCAGCACGGGGAGGAGGATCACTTCTCAGGGCTTGTTCTGAAGAAGCAAGGTTCTTTGTGATCTCTGAGGAAGTGCAATGTCCCCATCCCTAGGGCTGCTGCCAACCTTGTCCAGCTGCCATCCCCCCAGAGTACCGTCTGCCAGCCTGCCTGCCTGGCCACTGACCTACCCTGGGACTGGAGGAGAGCGCCTGCCCCTGGATGAGGAACAGTTATGGATGCTACGGTCAGGGGAGCAGGGAGCTCCCACCATGGCCGGGGTGTGCGTGTGTGCGCATGTTTAGAAGACACAAATAAAGCCATACAAAATGGTTCCCTGGTCTGGCTTTAGCCAAGAGTGTGTTTCCTCTCAGTAACAGTAATTAGAACCAGTGACTTCCAGGGAATGGCCAAATTCGAGGTGTGTGCACGGATACGGAATACAACAACACAGAAAACAAAGCAATGCCGAATGCAGAACCAGAAGCAAGAGACCAAGAGCAGACAGTTAATGAGAAAAGGTTTGGAGCTCAGGTTTCCCGCGTCTTGCTTTTGTTTAGAACAAAGTTATAACTCAAGTCTCACCCCTGCCCCTTATCGTGGGACCCCGGGGGAAAATCTCCTAACTTCCCTCCAGGCCTTGGCTTCCTTCTTCCTAAAAGAGGAGGCTGCACTCAATGGCCTTCCCACTCCAGATCTAAAACCCTGAGTCGACTCTGTCGGCCACCACCTCTGGGGTCACAGCTTTTCTGCCCTTGGGCCTTGGTCGGCCCTGATCTCCGCTCTGGCCTCCGAGGTGCCTTCCAAGACTCAGATCCTTCAGAGGTAACAGTGGCTCTCCCTTCCCACAGTCAACAGACTCTCTTTGGTGCCTAGGAAACTCTCCAGGCCCAGGGGTCCCGGTGCATGAGCCAGGAGTCGCCCCCTCTTTTGAGCATCACAGGATTTAGAGCCGGAAAGAACGCTCAGAGTGGCAAGCTCTCCCTAGTCCCCAGACAACAGCCATGCCCACTTTTCTTTCTCAAGAATGGCCTTCAACCTTAAGGGCGTCAGGGACCCGCCGGCTTGCTGGGGAGGAGGGGACTCCTCCTCAAAGGGTTTTCCTTCTGCTGTTTCCCTCAGACCAGTTTGGTCATTTCAGGGCACCCACACAACATAAGCCATTGGGATGAGCTCTAGCACCGTAATTAATTGAGAAAGAGTTCCAGGAAGTAATTTCATTAATATGTCTGAAGCTAGTTAGCTTCCTTTGTTCAAACCCCACTGCCGCCTAGGAGTCTGGGTTTGTATTTTGCCCTTGCCAAAACCCACAGGCCTGCTCTGGCCCTGAGCATGCTGGGAATCTACCCTCCAGGGGTGCCAAGGCCCAAGGAACTCCCTCCAATGGCAGGGTGCCTGTGAGTGCTGACCCTCGCCGAGAATACACCAAGTTCCACTATCAGCTCCTCCAGGGACCCCTTATCTGGGTCAGTCAGAAGGGAGTTGGGCAGCTGCTCTGACAAGGAACGAGCCTGCAAGGGAGATCAAGGTACCTCAAGAACAAAGGTCCAAGGGCCAGCATTCCCTATACTCATTTGCAGGCAAATTTGGGCTGGCCAATACCCAGGGATAGCTGCCCAAGGGGAAAGTCAAGGCTTACAAGGGCAGCTCCTCAACTTTCCCTAGCAAACCAGGGCTGGGAGACACCAGGCTCCAGGCTGCTCCGGGTAGTCCTCCCTCTCCTTAGGGAAACCTTGCCCATCTAACAGCATGTCCACATTTCTAACCAATCACACACATTCACTAAGCACCTACTATGCGCCAGGCTCTGTGTTGGGTGCTGGTGACACCAAGAGGCACTAGGCTGACCTTTACCTTCGAGGAGCTCAGTCTCAGGGGAAGGGTGAACACAAAGAAGATAAGAACAGAGAGAAGGCCCCAGAAAAGAAGGGGGGAAGATTTTCTGTGGGAGGGGGGATTTTAGTTAGGACGTATACAGCCACAGAAGTGAGGAGGCAGAAGAGAAGAGAGCCTGTTCCAGGCCTGGAGGGCGACCAGAGAGAAGGCCTGAAGCCCAGAGCAGAAGGGTCTGGTTTGAAAGAGAGCCGGGAGGCCTGTGATGCTGGGCCCAGGAGCGTGGGATGGAGCTGGAAAGGAGGGGGCAGGCTCTGGGGGGCCTTGAAGGCTGCCAAACCCCCAGAGAGGGGTTCTCCCCCAGATCCAGAGCTGGAAGGGCCCAGAGATGAGCAAACTGAGGCCCGTGAAGGTGACTCGCCCTGGGTCATGCGGTGAGCGTTTGAATGGAGGATCCTCCCCACTCTACCACCGAAGAGAGGCAGAGCAGTAAAAGGGAGGCTGATGGAGAGCATAGGCAGCCTCAAAGGCCAAGCACAGCAAGGGTATCAGGGAGCCCTGGGAGGTTCTTGAGGACAGGTCCAGAACTGTCAGCCAGTCCCCAGGGACAGAGGTGGGGGCTTCCATTGCCTGAGAGCAGCCTGCATGGTTGTCTGGGGAGCCTTCTTTGTTTGCCTCAACCACAACAGGAAGAGAGCCGGCCTTCCTTCCCCTCCGGGCTGGCTCCCGGCTCCCCCCCAGAGCATTCTTAAATGACACGTCAGGACATGGCTGGCGAGGCTCAGGCAGGGAGGCAGCCCCGCCTCCAGCCAACTGATCCTTGTCCTCAAACCCCCTAGAGCTTTCCCGCCATCATCCTGGCCAGAAGGCTCCGTGGGAGGGTGTCTCCAGAAGGCACCTCCAGAGGCAAAAGCTACACTTCTGTGGTTACAGAGAGTCTGCCTCAGAGCTCTGCTTCTGGCCCTGTAGTTATGGATTCAGGGTTTGCCGAATGAAAGAACGGAAGCAGGGGGAAAGGAGATGAACGAGGCCACACGGAGGCCAGAAATCACGTGCCGGGCTCCCAGATGAGCCAGGGCCAGCCCCTAGGCTGGAGCTCCCGGGTGCTACCTGTGCCTGAGCCACAAGGGCCCCACAGCTCTCGGGTGGGCTTCTCCCCCCCCCCCAGGTGGCTACACGTGTTTACAATCTCATCTGAGCCCAGGCTTTGCCAGTCAGAGAGGATGCTTGGACCTGAGTGCGGGCACCAGGAATCAGGAGACACTGATGGGGCCGAGAAAACAAAGCCATCCTTTCCCAAGCCCCAGGACAAGGATCTGAGACTTATTTCACACTGTCCACAAAGCCCTGGGCTCCATTGCCACTGATGTCAATGGGAACCGGGCCTGAGGAGGCGCGAGGGGCTCAGTCCCCCCATATTCCCCAAGTGGCATCCTGCTGTGTCAGACACACAGCCTGGATGGTGTCTCTGGAGGAAGCCCCATTCAGAGAGGCTGGCATTACCACAGCTTTGTCATCCCTTCCTCCCACCATGGGGGGGCCTCCATCCCTGACCAGACACCTAAAGGCCAAGCCCACTGACCACAGGGATGAAAGCTGCAAGCCCCAAAGCCAAGAGGGGACACAGACCAACCCCAGCCTGAAGCAGGTTCACCCCGACATTGCCCCCAAACATCCTCTGTTCCCCAAGCCCTAGATGGGACCCACACCAGCCCCCTTCCCACTCTGTGGTTCATCCCTCATGTCTGGTCTGACTGCGCCACTCTGTAGCTCAAGAACCTTTGGTGCCTCCCTATTAGTGCTAGGAGAGGGTGGGGGGCCTGGTTCTGTGACTGTACTAACATTGGGGACACCCTCTACCAAGGCAGGTAGGTCATCAGCAGGGAGTCCTAGTGTGTCGTCTGAGAGGCTGGAGATGGGTCCGAGCCAACAGAAGTGGGAATTCTAGGCCTGCTCTGCACATTATGTTTTAGGTCTAGACAAATGCAGAACTAGTGAGTGCTTCCCCCAAGGACAGCTAACGGCCCATCTTGCTTTTGCACACACGCTTCTCCCATCCTCAGTCCCTCCTGTGGGATGCCTGGGACCCTTCAACGCCTGAGGGAGGCCCTTGCTGACCCCCTGCAGCCCAGCAGAGGGGCTGCCCCTGATAACTGACATGCCCAGTGCTCCCACTGCCCACTCCTCCTCCAGGGTGTCAGCTCATGGCTGCTGAGCCCTGCTGTGGTTAGTAAAGCCGGGCCTGGCATACAGTAGTAGGTGCTTAATAAATACTTGCTGATTCCCAGAGCTGGGAGAGCGTCCAGCTCTTTGTAGAATGCACCTGGGCCCGCTTGTGCTAAAGCCACCCATTTTACAAAGGAGGCCACAGGCCCAGCTAATGCATGTCACAGCTGGGGCTCCACCCCGTCTCCTGACTGCTGCATGTCCTCTCTGGCTGTGGCTTTGGGCTGCGTGGATCCCATGCAGAGGCAGTCACAGCCATGTTCCCCTGAACTCTAATAACAGGCTGTCTCCCCCTCGTAGGGGGCTCACGGAGGCCCCTCTCAGAGCGTCCCTCTGCAGGGGGGACGTTTACGGCCGTGCTGCCGATGAAGCCCGGGCTGGCTGGGGCCGCCACCAAGGAAACAGAAGTGGCTTCCTGGTTCACCCACAGAAAGCTCCCCCTGCTCATAGCCTGAGTCATGTGGCTGCGGCTGGCATCCAGGCCAGCAGCTCATTCAGATGAGGTCATGAGCTAGCAGACAATGTTCTCTCCTCGGTGCTCCAGAAGCAGGAAGTAGCAGCCCTGGAGACTGAGGGGGCCCAGAGCAGGCTCAGGAACCAGCCTCAGCCCCCTCCTTCAATACCCCCTGGCTGCCCTTCCCAAGGCTGCTCACTGAGGAGGGAGGGCAAAGAATGCCCCTGCCTGGGCCCTGGCCCTGGCTGGCTCACCTGGCCCGTGTCCCTCACACACAGCACAGGGAACGTGGCTTCCTAAGACTGGGCCGGAATAAAGGAAGGCGAGAGGTGACCCCAGAGAGAGGGTACCTGACAAGTCCCCACGTCAAAGTCCTCAGGTGTCTGGCTTCTTTGTCCGGCCCTGACCACCTGCCGGACCACCCTGCCCAGGGATATGGCTTGTGATCTGATGGTTTTCCCTCATCTCTTCCCAAGAGTTTGTTCTCCCTCTGTCTTAGCTGAGCTGGCAAGGGTGGGGCTTGTTGGGCTTTTGAGGGAAGTTCAATATTTTGGTATTTCAAGGAGATGTCGTTTCATGTCCTTGGGAGCTCCCATAACCACCTCCCTCCTCCCGGTCACTGCTCATGGCTATGGCTCGATAATTCATTGTCCTTTAGGCCCCCCACCGATGGCCTTTCCAGGCCACTGGATCATTCACAGAGCTGGAAGCCACCCCCCGGGGAGGTCACCCAGTCCAACCTCTCATTTTACAGATAAGGAAACTGAGGCCAGAAGAGGTAATCACACAAAGGCACCATATCACAAGGGGGTTCTATTGTGTCTAATTGGATTCCCAACAGATGCATGTGTGTGTGGGCACATGCAGGATTCGAATCTGCCCACACAAGCTTCCCTAAATCTGGTTCCCTCTAAGATTAAAATGGTAACACTCATGGGGTTCAGCAGTTCCATAAGCAGCCACCAAGCTGTCTGGGGGGCTCTCTTCCACACAGTGGGGGCGCAAAGACTAAAAATAAAAGCAGCTCTGACCCTGAGGGGCTTACAGCCAGGGCACAGGGGATGACAAGCAGGGGCGGACACAGGTATGTGTGAAAGATACCGAGTGGTGGGGATGGGGGGCAGGAGCAGCTCTGGGGATCAGCAAAGGCTTAGGGGGGGGTGGTGAGCGGAGCCAGGGAGGACACCAAGGATTTGAAGAGACAGGCATGAGCAGGCAATGTGTTTCAGGGGTGGAGGTCACAGCCAGAGTCATCTCTTCTCTCTTAGGCAGAGCTTTCTGGCTTTCACACCACAGGATGGAGACTGAGGGGTCTGGCTTCAGGGATCAAAGAGTCCAAGGTTTTTGTGGATTATTTCTAGTGACAAAGAGAATGAGGGGCTGGCACCATGAAAGGGAGGGCCTCTCTAGGAACGTGAGAAGCTTAAGGCCTGTCGCTGACAAGATGCAACACGGAAGAAGGCAAAGAACCCCAGATTTGGAATCGTACCAGCAGCTGCCATTAGCAGCTCAGGACGAGGGGAGGGGAGCAGCAAGACCTGGCACTGAAGGCAAAAAGGAGTCCTAACGAGGACTTGGCTCTCAGAACAAGCCTTACCTTGGCCATGAGAATTTCCTGTGTGGGGCCCGGCCCCCTCTGGCCCATGTATGCCCTCAACTCTGTCAGAAATTAGGCTGATCTCTGGGTGGTTTGTCTGGCTAAACAACCACTGGTGGGGGCCCATGAGCTGTGGGTTTAGATTAGAGGCTGACCCAAAGCATGCCTTGGACCTTGTGCAGATTTTAAGGAGCCAGGCCACGTGTTGGGCACTATCTCAGGCAGTGTGCTCCGGTGGAATGGTGATTCAGCAGAAGACCTGGGTCCATTCCTATCCCTTACTCCCTGGGTACCCTTAAGCAAGTGCCTAAAATCTTTACAGGCTCGTTTTCTCATTTGTAAAGTGAGGACAGGTGATCTTCGAGGTTCCCCTTAGTCTCCGTCCTATGACCTAAAAGCCAGAAAGCTCTGCCTGAGAGAAAAGAGGGGAAAACGGCACCACGGGATGATGGCTGTGTGGCTGTGAGGCTGCCGGCAGCTCCTGCTACTGTCCAAGGCTCAGGCTGCAGGGCAGCAGAAGGGGCAGTCACAGCCCTTGAACGCCATTTCTGGGCCAAAGGAAAGTTACCTAAAGAGTCTTTCTCGACCTGGGGATTAGTATGGGTGGGTCTCCTAGCTGGGAATTTTCAACAGCCCCAAACAGAACAAAACCAGACCCTGACTAGAGAGAAGCTGGAGAGGGCCCAGCCCCACACAGGACCACAATCACCTGCTTCCCACTCCATAGCAGAATGTCTAGCCCCAACCTGGGAGCGGGCAAGACGGAGGTTCAGATCCTCTCTGACCAAACAGTCGGCGCCCCATAAATGCGGCTGGCTGACCAAGCAAGGCTCCGTGGCCCAGTCACTTATCCTCTCTGAGGCTTTCTCCTCATCTCCAACAAGGAGGCAATAATAGCGAGGGTACCTGCCCCTCTCATGGAGTTGCCGTGAGGCTCAACAATGATGCTAGGCTTAAAGGAGCTAGAAAGTGGCTGGAAGCTACAGGGTCAGCAGGAAGGCGCTCCCATCTTAGTTCTCCCAGAATCACCTTCTCTCTCATAACTTACAAACTAACTTGTCTGAGCTCCTGGGAGGCTCAGTTGCACACCACACTCCTTAAGGCCCAGCTTGCACTCAAGCTGCTTCGCCACAGGCTGGGGGTGAGGGAGCCTCTGGCTGCTGGAGAGACAGAGCAGCCAACTCTACTGAAGGCCCAGGGTCTTTACCCTGGGCTCCTGAAGCGGCCAAGCCCCTGGTGGGGTCTGTGCAGGGCCACCCACCAGCGATTGAGCCCCAACTATATGGAAGTGCCAAGCCAAGGAACACGAAAGAACCAAAAAGAAGGTGGGCTCCTGGGGGAGTCGGCAGTCTGCTCTAAGGCCCCTCGGAGCCTACCCAATGTTGTCATGGGGTGGGGGCACAGTGGACAGGGCTAGGCTTGGGGTGCTGAACCCTATGCTCTCTGTGGGGTGTACTAGAGCCAGCTCCCAGGGAGCCATTGTTCAATTTTCTGCAAGTTTGTACCTCAGAAACAGGCAAACACCACAAAGCAGGGATGGGTGGAGTGCTTTTTAAAGTGACAGAAAAAGCTAATAACGCAGATTACACTTAAAAGTGTGTTTGAGAACATTTTCCAGAGAGCTGGTAGTTAAATATTTAGCAGTACATCCCTGTAGCATGACCCTGAACAAGTCATCGAACCTCTCCATGCCTCAGTTTCCTCACCTGTAAAATGAGACAGTTGGGCTTGATGCTATGAGTTACAACAGCCCCCTCCTCCATCTGACTATGCGATCTCAGAAGCTTAGGGCTGGGGGGGGGCACGGGGCGGGGCACTCAGGGTCATCTAGTCTAACCCCCTGAATGAGGATCCTGACTAAAAGCTGCTAAGGGCTTTGGAATTGGGTCTACTTCTTTGCTCTGTCACTGATTAACTGAGAGACCTTGGCTATGTCCCTTTCCAGAGTCATCAGTAAATATGGAGTAGAGGTGGGTGTCTAACTGGAGGATCTCTTGGGTCCCAGACCCCCCAGCTCAGGCAGCCTGGGCTTCCATCACCTTTGAGGGTCTAGCACCCTTCCAATTTGGACACACATTATGGACAATCTGGCCCTCATCTCAACCCTCAGGCCTCTCTGCTCCCAACACCAGCCCCACTGTCAGCCTGAAATTCCACTAACCAGAGATTGCCTTGGGTTAATGAAGCTCCTCTCATAAATCCAGATAAATGATTAATACCTGTTAGGGAAGGAGCTAAATCTGAGAGGTTTTTTCCAGCCTAAGAGAGGGAGGATTTGAAGGAAGGAAGAAGGGGAACAGAAGGTGAGATGATGTCTCTCCTTCAGGGGACAGACAGCCGGCCAGGGTGGAGTCTCCAGGGAGAGAACAGACCCCTAGATCAAGGCCAGATCAGCCCCATCCCCCTCCTACCCCCAATTCAGAGACCAGACGGGAGGCTCACTCACCCCTTTAGAA
Source organism: Dromiciops gliroides (assembly GCF_019393635.1). NCBI lineage: Eukaryota > Metazoa > Chordata > Mammalia > Microbiotheria > Microbiotheriidae > Dromiciops > Dromiciops gliroides. The sequence continues at coordinate 753,797,405 of NC_057861.1, forward strand.
AACAGGCCCCCAGAGAGAGGGGGATGGACCCCGCCAGCTGTGCTCCCCCAAGTCCTGCTTCAGGGGCCAGCTTTGGGGCAGGAGGAGGCAGGGTCCATGGCTCCAGACACAAGCAGCCTCTTCTGGACTGAATTCATCCCCTGAAGTGGAGTTCAGGTCTCTAGGTGGAAGTCAGCTGACTAATGGACAGTAGAGGACTCAAGGACTTTGCAATAAAAGGAAGATATTTTCACAATGAGCTTTCTTCAGTCCCCAGAGGGCTGAGGTTGGGAGGCAGAATCTGGGTTTGAATCCAGACTCAATGGCTGGGGGTGGGCCCAGAGGGTCTCAGGTCCCAGCATCTCCACAGCTAAGGCCCTGCGATGAGCCCCCTTCTTCCCAGACCTAGGTGCTGCCTCAGCTTCCCCTGGGGCAGCAGGTGGGTAAGGCCGGGCTTGCCCCCCCCTCCCCAGGGTAGAGCAGTGGGGCCCACTCTTGCAGAGAGCCATCACTGCCCTGGGCAGTGTACCAGCTCTATAAACTGCAATTCATCCCTGGATCCTGGCCCGAGGGAGGGATTTACAATGAATTTGGCTCCACTTAGAAAAGCTTATGCCCTAATTGCCCTGGGCCCAGCCAGCTTCCCTGCGCCAAAGCCCCTCCTGGCACTGGCCACCCAAACCAGCAGGCAAGGGAGCTGTCCCAGGAGGGTGTGCCTGGCTTCCGGGGCAGAGAAGGGCAAAGGCAGGGAGCCTGGCAGTGAGAGTGGGAAGAAGCCAACTCTTCTTCCAGAGCACAGCTGTGAAGACTTCTGCATCCATATTCACAAGGACACAAACCCCCCATTCAGCAGTCCATAGACTGGGCCAGAGGGAGGGGACCCCGCCCTCCCAGCCACAGAGGGAAGGGCCCTTCCTGACAGCTGGGCATCCCCAGCCCCCACCAGCCCCAGGGAATGTGCTCAGGCCCAGGGCTGGGGAAGGGAACCAGCTGACACTCAGGTATTCCAAATCCAAGGCCTGTCTGGGGCGGGCTCCTGCCAGGGAAGCCCCTCCAAGCACCCTGCATACCCCAGCCGAACCTCACTGGGAGAAGAATGGCAGCCGGAGATCACCCAAACTGTGCTCCCTGGAGCGGCATTCAATGCTCACAATAGCCATGAGAGGCAAGTGCTCCAGGCAATATTAGCCTGATTTTACAACCAAGAAACTGAGGCAGACACAGATAGAGTGACTTCCCCATGAACACAGATGGGAACAGAGGCAGAACCCAGGCCTTCCAGGACCCAAATTGACAAGGATCATAGACTGAAAACTAGAGCAAAAAGGAGTCAGAGAGATCATTAGTCCAACCCTTTATTTAAATATAAGGAAACTGGGGCAGCTAAGTGGCCCAGTGGATAAAGCACCAGCCCTGGAGTCAGGAGGACCTGAGTTCAAATCTGACCACAGACACTTGACACTTACTAGCTGTGTGACCCTGGGCAAGTCACTTAACCCTCATTCCCCCTCAGCAAAAAAAAAAAAAGAAAAAGAAAAATTTTCAAATATATAAGGAAGGGGCAGCTGGTGGCACAGTGGATAAAGCACCAGCCCTGGAGTCAGGAGTACCTGGGTTCAAATCCGGCCTCAGACACTTAACACTTACTAGCTGTGTGACCCTGGGCAAGTCACTTAACCCCCACTGCCTCACTAAAAAAAAATAAAAAAATAAAAAAATAATATATATATATATATATGGAAACTGAGGCACAAAGAGGTGACATGACTTCCCCAGGGTCACTCAGCTGCTCAGGGCTAAGGCCAGGTCTTCCTGAGCTAGGGTGCAGGCTTGCCACTCTCCACCAGGATTGCTAACCCTTCTCAAGTAGATTCCTCACCATCCTATGGCCACAAAAGGCCTGTTCCTAAGATGGGGGGTGGGGAAGGAGAGAAGAGGATGAAGAGAAGGGAGAGGGGGAGGGGAGAAAGAGAAGGGAGAGGTTGGAGGAAGAGAGAGAAGGGAAGGGGGGGAGGGAGAGAGATTGAAAATTTCCAGTGCCCCCCCCACTTCTGTTTAAGTACTTGAGAGAACCTTAAATCAGGGACCAGGGAAACTCAACTCAAGCGGGAAAAGCAGACAACAGAGAAGCCACATCGTAAAATTCACCCCTACCAGGGAGAAACTAGGATTCAGAAAGCCCACGACTGCAAGTCAACGTAATGGGAGAAGTCTGTCAGGACAACTGGAAGTGGTGGAAAGAGAGCTCACTAGAAGCAGCCAGACTCAAGTTCAAGTTCCTCTCTGTGTGACCCACATGGCAACTCCTCCCACAAGACTTGCCCACGGCCTCCCAAGTGATACCTTCTGTGGTCCAAAAGCCCCCAACTCTTTCAACTGTTCCTCACAGGACACCATTCTGTGGTCCCTCAATATCCCAGACAGCTGCCCGCCCCCACTCTGGCAGCATCCTCCCCAAATGGAAGCCATCCGTTCTGAAGATCACCTAGCAAGATAAAGTACTGGAGCCCAACAGCCCCGTAACCAACCCGTGCCGCAGAGAAGCACCACTCCATGGGATGGCCGTGGTTCAGCCACCAAACATGTTTTCCTAAAAGATTATTTCCCAGAGAGCTCACACCAGGCCAGAGCTCTCACGCTCTCACGGAGGTCAGTAGTGGTACAAGGACACTCTCAAGGCCTCTCTGAAGAATTCTGGAATCGACTGTAAGACACGGGAGACACTGGCACAGGACCGCCCAGCCTGGTGGGCACGCATCAGAGGAGGTGCAAAAGCAGAGCAAAGCAGAATTGCAGCAGCTCAAAAGAAACGAGATGCACAAATTTAAGGCCATCTCCACTGCCAGGGCTCCAGACACAAGCAGCCTCTTCTGGACTGAAGGCAGAGCCTTCCAAGCACGCTCCCCAAAAGACAGTGAGGTCACTGGTCCTCTTTGAGAACCAAGGACAACAACCTCTCCTCCCCCAAACCTGGCAGCCCAAAGTGAATTCAGCACTGGGCTTGGTCCGATCACAGGGGAGACCCTGGGGGACTTCTCCCTCCCTTGTTCTGCATCAAGAACACAATGGTCTAAGGGGAAAACCAGATTTCTTTGGAACAAAAGCGTCCTTCAGTTGCCTGGTCACTGGGAGCCTTCAGGCCAGAGAAGGGCACAGCTGATATCAACAGAGACTTGAAAGTTTGCAAAACCCAGCCAAGCCCAAACACTTCAGATATCATCTCCCAGAAGGCTCACAAGCCGCGGCCTCCATGGAACTTGGAGCCACCAAGATCTCTGTTCAAATCCCAGTTCAGACACTTACAAACCTAGCAGAGTCTCTTGACTTTGTCATCCCCAGAGTCAGGGTTTGAAAACTAGGGGTGCTCTCCAGCTGGAGGTGCCCTTGACATTGCCGGGGCGGGGGGCCGAGGGCAGTTCTACCCAGCCAGCAGGTGCTGGAGGGAGAGCAGGGGAGGAGCCAGGGTTTGCTGTGACCCAGCGTGGTGACTGTCTCTGCCCCCACCAGGCCACACAATCAGGCATTTAGAAAGTCTCACAGCTGGCCTCACGGGCCTGTGAGGTCCAACAACAAGCAACTCAGATGCAGAACACTCAGCCCAGCACTGAGAATCCCAAGAGATGCTGGCCCCAACATCCCTTTGCCCAAACCCCTTTAAATTTCTTGTTAATAGCACCCATTTATATAAAGCTTTACGATTTATAAATGATCTCTTCACGACAACCCCGGGAGATACCTAGTTCAAGTATGATCATCCCCATTTTAGAAAGGAGGAAACTGAGGCTTGGAGTGAGGAAAAGACTTGCCCACAATCACACACTTGTATAAATGGCAAAGCTCTGGAAACAGAAGACCTGTATTCAAATCCCACCTCTGACCTGTGACCTTGGGCAGATCATTGAATTTTCATTTCCCTGCTGCCAAAGGAGGGCCTGGGGAGCCTCCAAGGTTCCGTCTAGTTTGGGGATCTCTGTGCTTAGGACTCCATGGCCAGTGTGGCTCTTCAGAGTCTGGGCACATGTTTGGGTTTTGAAGACCCAACTAACTCCAGTATGGCCCAGTTCATTCCAATGGGCAGTGCAGGAATGCCAATCTTCAGTGAATAAAATCAAAGGCATTTCTGATCTCCTTTCACATCATCAGGTCAGTGTGGGGCAGGGTACCATGGAGCAGAAAATACCTGGGTGCTACCTTCACAGTCAGGAGACCTGGGAAGAGTCAGCCCCAGCTCTGATGCTTAGCTGAGTGACCTTGTACAACTCATTTCATTCCAGAGCCCTTCATGTGAAGAATGGAAACAATACTTTCATTTCCTATACTTCAGGGTTGTTGGGAGGAAAGTGCTTTGGAAACCACAAAGTGCTACAGAAATCATTCATTCATTCACTCACTCACTCATTCAGGAAACATTGATTAAGTGCCTACATCACACTAAGGAAGAGGCACCAGGTTACTGGGAATACAAAACAAAAACACAAAAGAGGAAGAAATCTATATGTAGATGCCCGATATATACAAGGCATGATGGAAGAGGGGGAGTGAGAGTCGTTTTCCTGCTATGTGATGTAACATATCAATGTTGAACCCAGTAAACTCCAGGCTCCTCACACAGTGTGACTCCAGCCTCCTCTTGTACTTTCGACAGGTCAGTGTGAAGCTAGCTTCTTGACCGCGGTCCCCATCTGCATCTCACTCCCTTCCCCTCCTTCCCTCTGTTCCGTGTTCCGTGTTCCCTTCCTGTGCCTTCTCTCTGACCACATCTCCATTTACTGAAGTCGCCCCATTCCTCCAAGACATAAATTGCCCTCCACTTCCCCCATGAAGCCTTCCTCAATGTCAGAGAAGAGCAGGAATATGAGCTGGAGAAAACAGGGGAGAAGGCAGGGACGGACTCAATTTTCTTCCTAAAATGTGGCTCCTAGAACCCCCTAAAACTCTGATCTAACAGGCGTTTATTTAACACCTCACATATTCATTCCACGCACTCAGGATAAGAAACCAAACACAGCCGCTCCCTCCCCACAAAGGAGATCTATACTCCAAGTGTGTTCTTAAATGGGCAGAGCTCATAGCTGCACCGCAGGCCTGGACACTCCAGCTCCCTCTTAATGTAGCCTAAGATCAAAGTAGCTTTGTTTCTTAAAATTGTGTTTGTTTTACTGCCAGTCTCCACTGTGAACTCCCATCGAGTTTGTAACCCACAAAAAATGCCAGCTCTTTTTCACAGGGACAATTATTTATCTAAGCACATCCGGCCTGGGTTAGATCACATCCCTTCTGGAGAGCTTACTTTTCTTATTTGAAGACAGGGTTGGACCAGATTGGTGGTTCCCATTTTGGTGGTTTGGGAATTCTCAAGGGGGTTGCCGATGATGGTCCAAAAGGCTCACTCTAAACACTTTTGGGGTGCCTTAAGTGGTAAATAATTGCCCAATTGGTACAAATACAGTTTTCTTCTGTGATAATGAGCACGTTTGAAACATAGTTTTGTTCTTGCAGAGATTCAATGTGCAAACAACAAATTTTGGTGTTTGTTCAGCACTCTGACCATTCCTGATGAAACACAATGTGTTCTTGTTTTTTAATCTATCATCAAATTGTTTTCAAACCACCAGAAGGGTCTGCTGTTTGAGCACAAACTGATTCCCAATAGCTGGTCAGACACATGTGCATCCCCTTATTTGCATTCTGTACACTGCTCCAGGAGTCCCCTCATTCCCATCATCCTGTAATCTCACCTCTTCAGCTGGGTAATCACACAATCAGGATGCTATGAATGTTTCTTTTCTAATTATAGATGCTGTTTTTATATTTTATAATGATAATTTACAGCTTTTGTGGGCAAAAGTTATCACTATAGCTATTATAATATAAACTTAATGAATAAATCTAAAACAATACTGTGAGTTACAATCAGGGTTCACAATGCTTTTTTTTCAGAAAGGAGTTTGAGGAACAAAAACCACTGGGAACCACTGGCCTAAGTGGCCTCTAAGGCCTTTGGCAGACCTAAGACCCTGATCTGGAAATGCTACTTGACATTGTTAGTTTTTAAAATTTTACCATATGTGTAAATGTGTATGTCCACATGAGGGACAGTGCACAGAGAGCTGGCCTCAAGTTCTGCCTTGGACACAGAATGGTTCTGTGACCCCAGGTAAGTAAACCTGCACTCTCTGGCTTGCCTGGCCACTCTGCAAAGTGGAGCTGGATGCAGATCTGCAGCCAGCAAAAAAGGGAGCTTCCTCCCCAGAAATCAACTCTCTTACCTCTCCACATTAGACAGACTGTCAGTGTCAAGGACAGGGACCCTCCTTATCCCTTTTTGTATCCCTAGCACAGAAGACATATATAGAAGAAATCTTTGAGAAGGGCCAGATCACTGGAGACCCGGACAGCCACAGTAGGTTACATGATGGAAGTTATGGGCCCTCAGAGAAAACCAGTTAGAAGAGAAGAGAATGTTCCAAATAGGGAGCAACACAAGCAGAGGTAAGACAACCTTTGCATGTCATCTCCCCTCTCAGATTGTAAGCTCCTGGAGGGCAGGGACTCATTTTTGGTTTTTCTTTGTATCCTCAGTGCTTGGCAGTCCTTAATAAATACTAGTTGACTAACAGAATAATAAGAAACTCTGAGATCCATCTTGTCTAACCTCTTCATGTTACAGATGAGAAAACCCTCCAGAGGGGGGAAGAGCCTTGCTCCGAGTCACGGCTCTAAGCAGGGGACTGGGGGAACCAAACCCAGGTCATCTGACAGAAAGTCCAGTGCTTTTTCTGCCAAAAAACTCTGATCGCTCCAGCTCATTTAATGAATCCCCAGATCTCTAAGGCAGGAATGAAAATGGGGTGTCTGAAAGTACAGGCTAAACTGACTAGAGCAGATGGAGAATAGTGGGAAACCAAGTAGGACAACAAGGTGGAGCTGGTTAATTGGGATGGGATGAGGGGGAGGACCCAGAACATAAGGCTAAGACATTCAGATTTGATCTGATAAGCAAGAGAGGGCACCATTATGAATTCAAAAGCAGGGAAGAGCTATGAATGAAAGCTGTGTTTAAGAAGATAACTCTGAAAAAAAAAAAAAAAAGAAGGTAACTCTGAATTCAGGGCCCAGGCTGAGGAGGCCGGGAACAATGAGAACAAGCTAAAGAGATGAATCAGAGTTCCCAAGGAGCATCAATAAGCATCGGTGACCAAGGGAGGGAGGAGGGAAGGAAAAAAATATGGAACTCAAAATCTTATAAGCTATCTTTACATGTAACTGGAAAATAATAAAATACTTTTATGATTTGAAAAAAAAAAAGAATCAGTGACCAAAAGACTGTGGGGAACGAAGGGGAGAGGAGTCCAAGGCCACTCTAAAGTGCTGGGAGAATGGCTGGGATGCTCAGGGTGGGAAGGGGAGCACTTTACATGGGAAAGACCAGTTTAGACAGAGCCAGTAGAGAAATCAAAGGCACTTTGGTCCTGTGGACAACTGAATATACAGGACTGGCCTCGAATCTGGCTGAGGTGGGGCTGGGCAGTCAATCTGGGGAGCCATTCACAGAGGGAATGCCGGCAGAATGTCAGCAGGCTCCCATCCCAATCCTTGGCAGAGGCGGTGGGCCCCATGGACATGCATATTGGGGGTATGTATTGCCTGTTTTTTTAATGTATTAGGGGAAGGATGTCTAGGAAAGGGAGGGATACAGGGGGAAATGAAGGCACAGAAAACCAATAATCACATTCATATTTGTTAAATGGTCAGCTTCCTGCGGGCAGTGAGTGAAGCTCTTTGTCCTCTCACGCCCACAGTGCCCGCCCAGCCAATGGAAATGAATGGAGCTGGGCTGGAGATTGAGGTTAGGAGCAAAGTTGTAACTACTGGTTGGTTGCTAAGGCGTTGGGGGCCAGAAGGCAGACACAATAACTCTTTGGGTATAAACCCACACACATATGCATGGGAGCCATTGGCAGCAAAGAATGGTGCAGGCAGGTCATGATGCTACGCCCAACAGGCCACCACACTCATGGCAGACTTCTCCCAAGAGCCTCTCCTCATGCCTCCATATTCGCTCGGACAAATCTGATCGGCACCCAGCACTTTCTAGATGCCAGGGACCGTGCTGTGCTATGCTCTGGGAAGGTGGAGAAAATGCAGATGCTCCCTACCCATCCCAGGAGCTTGCGGTCTAACGGAGGCTGAGCATGCACAGAAATAGGGAGGTGCACAGACAGGCAGGGGCAGAGTTCATACAAGGCGACCTCCGAGGCAAGGCCATCCCAGAAAAGGCAGTGTGGAATGTCCAGGGACCCCAAGGGGAGGAGAAGGTGAAGAGAAGAGCATGGGGTTGGGGGGGGGGGGGATCAGAGTGTCTTGTTTCTCACACTGACCCAGACAGGGTAGGGCCAGGTCTGTCTTCTTCACGGAGCTCTCCAGTCTGCCTTGCACCAACGAACCAACCTTTCCTCCTGTTCTTTATTCCTCCCTTCCCTGCATCCTCTCTTCCAGGCCAAGAGGCCAGAGAGCTCTCCCCAAACATTCCATCTCCCACACCCACACAGGTAAATAAATGCATTCTTTCCTCCTCACAGAATGTCCAGCTTCCTTCCAAGCCCAGATTGGGGGAGGGGGCCCCCCTCGGAGCAGCAGCTCATAATCTCCCCCTGCCCCCACCCTGTCATTTATCCTCTCTTGAAATAAGCAAATACAAAAGGAAGCCGAATTACTGCAAGCCCCTCACCCCCGCCCTGGAACATGTCCTTATTACCTCTAGTGCCCAGCACACAGTAGGCACCTAATAATGCACGGCTCTACAGGGCGAGAAGAGAGAAGCTAGGAGGGCTGGATTAGGTGGCTCTAAAGTCTCTTTGACTGTGCTAAGGGGCCAAAGCAGAAGAAAAGGGAAGAGGGAACAAGAACCCTCTTAGACTTGCTCCCTCAGGCCAAGAATTCGCCAGGGTCAAACCAGTAAAAACCAGCCCTGACAGCTCTCAGCCAGGCAGGGGGGTCTGGGGGGGATGTGCTTCAGCTTGGCCGTCCCCACAGGGGATGCAGTCCCATGAGCTGGCCTGTGGGGGATTGGCTACGATTGTTTTTGCTAAAAAAGAAAGAGGCAACAGCCGAATGAAGCAGCGACCCAGAAAGCATCTGGCCCTTGGCGAGGGCCACGGCCAGGCCTCGGCTGCTCCCCCAGCCATTCATTCCTCATCTCCCAAACACTCAGCAGCTCTCCATCTTGGGGTCACTGGAGGTCCCGAGCCCCATGCAGCACTGCATCCTGATTTGGAAGGGATCTAACTCAGGGCAGGCTAAGTTCCAGTGTGGATTGGCCTGGATGAACATCTGTTGGTCACCTAAGGACCAGGGTACTTAAGATAAAACAGCCTCCAAGAAAAATAATTTTAAAAATTAAAAAAAAAAAAAGATAAGACAGCCTCATCACCAGGATGGCAGAAAGCAATGGATCTTTTGCTTACAACGATTTTGAGGGATTGCAATTCCCATGGGCAAAATGCCACCCATACCAATGAAACCTGGAACCCTGAAATATTAACTTGTAACAACACGTTCTCAACCACCTCCAGTGAGTTTTACCCATAGGGCCGCCCCCATTACCAGGCTGGGCTAGACGGCAGCTGCCCCGGGGTGGTGGGGGGGGCATAAGGACCGCTCCACCATGGGCCCAACCTCAAGGATCTGTCCTTTATCCTTAAGCCAATCCAATTCAAAAGCATTGTTGTGCGCCTGCTCTATGTGCCAGGCCCTGGGCATGTAAGACAGAATGAGCCAGCTCCTACCCTCAGGAAGCTTAGGGTCCACTGGGGGGAGCAGACAGGAAAGAATGGCGAGGTGTCCTTTCTAAATAACAGGAGAAGCAAACAAGAGGGCACCACAGAAGGGTAGGGAAGAGAGGGACAGAGTGGCCATGGCTAGGGAGGAGGAGGGCAGAAGAAGAGGGAGCTTCTGCATAGGTGGCCAAAAGGTCAGAGGCCCAGGGACTGTGGGCAGAATCGGGGCAGGAGCAAAGGCAGGGGGTTCACAGGAGGAGCAGAGCTAAGGGAATGGGCACCAGCACGACGGCCTGAGCCTGGGGCAGCCCAAAGGTGCTGCTTCTGACCAATGGAAGGGCCATGGCGCTGGGGTCTGCTCTTCCTAGTGACAGCCAAGGAATGTCCTCCTTTGCTTCAATGCTGGAGTCGCCCGCATAGACAGACCCAAATCTTTGTTCGCACGTTTTTCTGCAGAGCTTCAGAGCACATTGGGAAAAGCTCTGAAAAATAAACTCTGCTGGGAAAGTGCACTAGGGTCCAAGCCAGCATCCTCCCCTGCCCGTGGGAGAGGGCACTGGGCAGCCATCAGGAGCCCTGACTCTGCCAGCTGTGGGTCACCGGGCCAGCTCCTGTGTCACCTCAGTCAGAGGTAACGGCAGGTCTCCAAGGCCACCAAAAACACCAACCATTGTGATGAAAATGACAGGCCGGGTCCAGACAGACTTGAAGGAGCCTTTCGACCAAGCCTTCAGCAAGCATTAAACTCCTACTGTATGCCGACCATTGCTGGGGATACAAAGAAAGGCAAAAACAGCCCCTCACTCGCGGAGCTCATAGTTTCATGACTGGCAAAAGATTGGATGGAGAAGGAAGGTGGCCCCACGCAAAGCCGGGGCCAGGGTGGGGTGGGGTGGGGGGTGCTGAGAAGGGAAGCTGAGGTGGGGGAGCCAAGGTGTAGGTCGCTAACGAGATCTATTCCAGAATCCTCATGGCTGGTATCTATTCGGTTTCAAGGGCTTCCCTGAACAGTCTACATTTTCATCCAGGCCCCATTACAAGGGGTGCTAGGCATCCTGGGCAGTTAGTTGCCGCAGTGGATACGGTTCTGGGCCTAGAGTCAGAGAGATTCCTCTTCCTGAGTTCAAATCCAGCCTCAGACATGTCCTAGCTGTATGACCCTGGACAAATCACTTAACTGTTTGACTCAGTTTCCTTATCTGTAAAATGAACTGGAGAAGGAAATGAATGACAAACCACTCCAGGACCTTTGCCAAGAAAATCCAAAAGGTCAGACATGACTGGAAAAAAAAGGAAAACAACAAGGCATCCTGGGGACTTGGGTGCAAAAAGAAGTCCTATATGGCATGGTCCTGTGCATGTGAGGTCACAAGATGGAATTTCAGCCCTGTCACTTACTAACCGGCTGACCTGAACAAGTCATTCCTCTTTGGGCCTCAGTTTGCTCATGTGTAAAAGGAGAGGGTTGGACTAAATCTGTGATCTGGTGGCTGCTTTCCTCCAGAGGGGTGCTGATCAAGGGAAGGGGACAAGAAAGAAGAGGCAGGAGCCCAGGAAGGAGGGGTAAAGGCCAGGGGCAATGCCAAAGAGCCAGTGCAGCTCCCTGTGCCTATACCCAGCCAGCCCTGGCCTTCCCTCTCCCTGGAGCCCCTGCCTGTCCCCAGGGATCCCTGGGAAAATGAAAGGGAACAGATGGGGGTGGGAAGGAAGAGTCCACTTCAGTGAGCCATGGGCTAGGGAGGGCAAGCCCTTCCCAGCACTCAACCATGCAGAGAATGAGAGCTGCCTCCCATGGGCCCCTGGAATTCTGCCTCAGGCTCCCCAAAGGGAAAGCTCCTGCAGGGCCAGGGCTTGTCACTTTAAAAGAGAACTCGGGATTCAGAATCCAGATCTGCCAGCTTCCCAAGAGTCACCAGCTCTGTGACCCAGAGCAGGTGCTCATCTGTAAAATGGGGCTAATACTTCCGGTGCACAGGGCGGGGCCCAGAGCTCCCAGATACACCAACATGCATGCCCTAGCACATCCAGAGGCCCGCCACATGCCTGCTCTGTCATCTCCATAATTAGCTGTGGGAGGGCCACCTGGGCTTGCTCAGCACCCGCCTGGCCTGCAGCCCATCTCCAGACCAATCCCTGAGGAGGGGCCTTCTTACTTGGACCCCCAGCCGGGCCCCTAGAGGCCTGGCCCAGCCCACTGACTTCCCCACAGGTGGAGGCTGGGAGGCTAGGGGGTGAAGAGAGGCTGCCCAGGTCATTCCCACAGCTGCACGAGGGCAAGGAGCCTCGCCAAGGCCAGGAGACTGAAAACACATTCCCAGGGCATTTAACATCTCAAAACACCCTACATCTGTTCTCTTATTTGCTCCTCACAACAATCCCATGAGGTACCTGCTGTTACTCCGCCCACTTTGCAAAGGAGGAAACTGAGGCTGAGGCCCAGTTACATGGCAGGTGTGTGAGGAAGGGTTTGAACTCAGGTCTTCCTGACTCCATCTCCCACACTCTCCCCAGAGCCCCACCCATTTGCCTCCATCCTTCGCTAATGGTTACCTCACCTATAAAGCAAGGGCTTACCCAGGCCCAAGTCAGCATATTCAAGGTGGAAAGGAAATGAACTCAGTCCGAGTTTTAGGGCAATTACTCCCAAGCCAGCAGCCCCAAGGCTGAGTGAAGGGGGCCCAAGGAGTCTGGAGGAAGAGCCAGGCACAGTGCCCTTGCTCTGGGAGGTTCAAGAAGGGCTCTTGCTACCAAGCTGGGCAGCCTCCTGTTGAGGGCCGCAATCTGGGGGCGCGGAGAGAGCATTTCCAGGAGGAGACAGAGGTTTAGAGAAAGACGGGCTTGTGTGTGCAGAAGAAGCGAATGGCTCCGATCACAGAATTCACCAGACCTTTAGGGGCAGTAACAAGATAAGAAAGTGAGGGTGGCCCTGGACCGGGGCTGAGCCAGCGGTGCCAGGAATGTGGCAGAGGCAGGCGGGGCTTCGGGACACAGACCGGGGAGGTCATGTCTAGAGCAGCCTGCTCAATTCTGGGGGTTTGGGCAGGACACGGTAGAGTCAGAGGGCCCTCTTCTCTCCACTCATTACCCAGCCTGCCTGGGCTCCTGGAATAGTCTGCTAGCACAGGCCTCCCTGTGCCCATCCAGCTCCCAACCTCCCCGATCTGCCAGAACAACCCGAAAACACAGGGCAGATCAGGTTTCTGCTGCTCACAAATGGAGCGGCTGCCTACCACTCCAGACCAACAGCCCCCTGCCTGGCAGTCAGGGCTTCTCTACAGCCCTGGTCTCCCCATCCAGCTTCCAAGGAAGGCTCTGCCCAATCCCATGCCCTTCTCATTCCCTCGGCAACTTCATCCATGTGCCCACAGTCTTGATCCCTGGCGAGGACAGACGGGCCCCCTCCTCCCGGCCTTCCGGCTCTTCCTCCCTCTGCCCCCTCCCCATCACCTCCAGTCCCTAAGTGCTTTTCCCTAAAGGCATTCTGCTAGCCCCACCCCCCCAATTCTTCAGGAAGGTCGCATGTGTCTCATGATACAAGGAAGAGTAGGGAAGGAAGGGCTTTGTGGGAGAAAATGTCTCTGGAGGAGGAATCTGCCCTGCCCTCCACGTAAACCCTCCTTTTGGGTGGCAGTAAGTAGCAGGGCATGAGCCCAAGGTCGGGGAGGGGAGGCGGCGGCTGCTTTTTTTGGCAGAAGTTTTTGCTACATCAACACAACCACTAATGACAGAGAGGAGCCTATGGGAGGGCTAAGAAGGGGAGGGTTGAGTTTCAAAGACAACAAGGGCTCCTGATGCCAATCTTCTTCAGGAAGTGTAGACAGGGGAAGCTGCATCTTGGCACTGGCCTGGCAGAGGGCTCTGCTTACAAAGGCCCTGCTCCTCAAAGAGACTTGACTTGGCTTCAGCTCCCAATCTATGCCAGTGTGCCCTCCAGAACAGCATACCCTCCAGACCCATCCCTGCCTTCAGGCTGGGTCACACCCAGCTGTAGCAAAAGTGCTTCCACTGCTTTGGGCTTACAAAGCTCCAGGCTCCAAGGCTGCTCCCATCCCAGGCCTGCTTCCTGCAATCACCCTGTACCAGGTAGGAAGAAGGGCCTGCCCGAACTTTAGGGCTGGAAAGGATGTAACCCCTTCATCAGGCAGCCCAGAGGGGCTGTGACTCACTCATATCGCCTGAGTTCACCGGGCCATTTATTTCCACTACAATGCTGCCAGTGAAGCTGGGTGGTACAGTGGGTAGAGCACTGGACCTACAGTCAGAAAGACCAGAGTTCAAATCTGATCTCAGACTTGTGTGACCCTGGGCAAGTCATTTCACCCTTGCCCAAAACCCCTGCATAAAAGTGGAGAATGAAGGAAATGGCAGACCACTGCAGTGTCTGCCAAGAAAACCCCAGACAGTTGGTTCACGGGGTCACGAAGAGCCGGACATGACCCAGCAACTGAACAACAGCCATGGCTCTAGCCGGCCTGCCCAGCTTCCCTGACCACCAGGGAATCTCTGAGCCCAAAGGGAACTCAGGTTCTTGGGGCCCAGCTTCTTAAACTGTGGCTTGTGATCCCATAGGGGGTCATGGACTGAATGTGGGGGCCACGAAACAGTATACAGTTCTGTACTCATTTCACGTACTGATACACATACCCACAGTTGGGTCAAAATTTCCCAGGTGCAGAGGGGTGGCGAGTGGAAAAGGCTTAAGAAGCCTGCTGCCCTATTCCAATCTCCTCACAGCTTTCCCAAGGTCACATCCAACTTCACTTAAACTGAGGCCGGGAAGAGGCAGGGCTTCTGTCGGACACACAGCCTCTGGCCGGGGCCTTCTTTCCTACGAGATGGAGCCGGGAGCCGGGAGCCGGGAGCCGGGAGCCGGGGGCCGGGAGCCGGGGGCCGGGAGCCGGGGGCCGGGGGCCGGGGGCCGGGGGCCGGGAGCCGGGGGCCGGGGGCCGGGGGCCGGGGGCCGGGGGCCGGGGGCCGGGAGCCGGGGGCCGGGGGCCGGGGGCCGGGGGCCGGGGGCCGGGGGCCGGGGGCCGGGGGCCGGGGGCCGGGGGCCGGGGGCCGGGAGCCGGGGGCCGGGGGCCGGGGGCCGGGGGCCGGGGGCCGGGGGCCGGGGGCCGGGGGCCGGGAGCCGGGAGCCGGGAGCCGGGAGCCGGGAGCCGGGAGCCGGGAGCCGGGGGGCTTAGGAGATCACCCTCTGATTTCAGCCCCTATAGGGGCATAGCCGGAGAGCCATGAGTGAACCCAGAGGCCGCCAAGTCCAAGTGTCTCATTTTACAGAAGAGGATACTGAGGCCATCCTGGGAAGCTCCGGGATTCAAAGCCAGGTCCCCCAATTTCAGACCCCAGGTTCCTTCCATAGTACCAGACTGCCTCCCTCTCCCTACCCCTTGATGTGATCCAAAGAACACAGGGGGTGCAGTCAAAGGGTCTGGATTGGAAAGCTGTGTGACCTTGGACAAGTCACCTGACCTCATTCCTCCAAGTGAAGGGGTAGGCCTTTTCCAACCCCATTCCTCAGGTTAACACAAAAGTTATTTAACTACCCACAGTCAGGACACTTTGATGAGGCAGAATTGGGTAGTTGGCTGGTGCCCTGAGGTGCCGCATTCCTAGAGGGTGGCTGCCAGAGCTGAAAACAGCTACATTCCAAAGCCCCGGCTGCTCCCAAGTGCCTCCTCTCCATCTCTTCCCATGAGTCTTCCACAGGGAGGTCACCCAGGGGTTGGGGAACCTTACATCCATAAACACTGCATGGATGCCAGTGAGGCAATGGGCCATGCCCCTGGCTGGCTCTCGCTACATGGTGCCCACCCCCTGGCCTGGGGAACTGCTGCAAACTACCCAGTGCAGCCTGAACCAGATTCAGTGTCACTGGGAAAACATTTGACAACATAAATAAACTTACAATAGAACAGAGATAATGTTAACATGTGGTTTTCTCAGTCAATCTGCAGCTCCCGTTTGGAGGCCCCCATTTATAAGTGAGTCTGACACCACTGTAACAAGGGCTGTTCTTGGAATCTCGCTGGGAAGGCGACTCCCAGGCCAGCCCTCCATTCACCAACCATGTTGTCTCTCTCCAACAAGGACATATCAGTGAAAAGAATACAGACACGTGTGTGTCCATTGAAAATGAAACAAAATGACCACACTAAAAGCATTTATTGTGAAAGTTTAAAACCATTTCCCCCTCCATTGGGGAGAATTTTTTTGTCCTCACTACTCTGGGATGCCCTGGAAAGCTGGGAGTCATTTGGTGTCAGAGGCCAGGAGTCCAAATTTGGCCCCTCCTCACTGTCACTACTACATATCCTTGGGCCAACGACTTCACTTTTCGGGGCCTTGTTTTCCCAGTCTATACAATTGGGGGTGGGGGAGGCTCAGGGCGGATTGGTGACCTCCTTCTCTCAGACCACACTTCAGTGGGCTGTCACAACCAGGGGGACAAAGAGCATGTGTGCCGCTGAGCAGATTTTCCCAAGGCCAGTGGGGAGGTCTAAATCAGGAAACCTGTCACTAGAGGCCAGAATTCCAAGGCCGCATGAACAACAAACCAAGTTTGAAGCCCACCCCAGCTCTCCAAGGGGCCTTGGCAGGCTCCCCTCATTCCTCAGCGTGAGGAGGGAGCACCGAGTGACAGGTTCGGTGCCGTGCCTGGCATGCTGGGCATGCCTTGGGAGGAGATGGCTGTCATTCCCAGCACTGAGAACTCGGGTTACCACAGACAGTTAGCTGGGGTCCAAATTCCTGGTCCTTTAACCCCACCCTCATCTAAGAGAGGGTGGCCTGGCGGCTGAGTTGTAGGACTTCGAAAGTTGACCAGTGCCCCCCTTGAGTCCAGAGGCCACCTCTTCTGTTCTGATTGTGCCCAGGTGTGAGATTCAAAATTGGATATAGGGAGCAGTAAACTCCCCCTTTGAACTTTTCCCATATATAGATATATATATATATATATAGAGAGAGAGAGAGAGCTTTAATCTATGAGGGATTAATTTTTACCACACATGGCATCTTCTATGGCAAGGCACTGTGGTATAATGGAAACAGCACTGACTTGGGACCCGAGTTCAAATCCTAGTTCACCTACTTACTATCTATGTGACTGTAGGTTAGTAGTCATTTCCCCATTCTGGGCTTCAGTTTTGTTCATCTGTACAATGGGGCAGTGGGGTGGGAGGGAGAGATTAGTTGGCTTGGGGGGGGCATTTCCAGCTCCAGATCTATGATCCTGCGGCTGAACAACAAAACCAAACAAAACCCCCACCCCTCCCGGTAACAACTAAGCTTCTGGTGTGAACTGAGAGTGGGATGTTCCTCAGATGACTAAAGGTCATCCATGTGTTCTGCTGTGGAAGAATGCCCTCCCAGCATTCCGGCCACTCCGGGGGAAGCTGGGCGGCCAGGGCTGGGGTGGGCTCCCTGCTTCTGAAGGTCTGAGCAGAGGCTGGATGGCCCTCATTAAAGGCATGTGTCAGCTTGGACTTGGCTCGG
The DNA here is from genome assembly GCF_019393635.1 of Dromiciops gliroides. Taxonomy (NCBI): domain Eukaryota; kingdom Metazoa; phylum Chordata; class Mammalia; order Microbiotheria; family Microbiotheriidae; genus Dromiciops; species Dromiciops gliroides. The sequence goes on from NC_057861.1 coordinate 753,814,654, forward strand.
CCTCCTTGCTTCCTCTCCAGCCTTCGCATCCTGTGACTCACTCCCCACTCCACCCCAAGCTGGTCAGTTGAGGCTCTAGAAGCCGAGTGATCACAGCTGGGAAGGAGGCTGGCAGGCTGAGAGCGAGGCCAAGCTGATGCCAAGCTCCTGGCCCCTGCACTCTAGCTCTACAGGGCAGCTTCCTATCCAAGTTTCCACTGAACCCCAGGCCAGGCTTGCCACACAGAGCACATCTTTCCCAGGCAGAGTCTCTTTAGCAACGCCAACAAACCGATTCCCTGAGCACAAAGGGGACAGACCAGAGCTACAAAGAGATCCTGCAATCACCATGGCCAAATCAAATCAGACTGGTGTGCATGGGGAGCCCTAGATCCGACCTGATAACTGAGGAGGGAAGGGGAAAGAGGAGGGACCACCACTATCTGTAAACCCATTTTACAGATTAGGAAACTGATAAACTGATGCGCAGAGAAGTCAGGGACACAGCCATAAGCTTCAGAAGTGGGGTAGTGCTTGACCCCAAGTCGGGCACCCTAGCCGCACCATGAGTGTTAGGGGACACAGAGACACGGGTTGGGGGAGCACCACCTCCAGGTTTGACAACGGAGCACCCCCAGTTATTAAGGAGCTGGCTCTCACTTTTTAGACAGGGCACCATGGAGGGAGTTGGGGGCAGAGAGGGGGGCAGGATTCTCTCCCTCTGTTGTCAGGAGCAAATGGATCATGTGATAAAGAAATAAATCACAATGAAAAGAAGATCTGGGCTCTGATAACATCCCCACCACCTCCAACACCACCCTCTCCTCTTGCCATTGGCGCTTTCTTCACAAGTGCAGAAAGGTATAGAGCACAAGCATCGATATGCTCATTTTACAGATGAGGGAATAAAAGGGGCAAAGATATTGTGACTTGGTCAAGATCATGAGACCAACCTCAGACCCCTTGTTACCAACATGGCCCCATCATGACTCTGTTACAGCCTGAACAGAAGGCTGCATACAGACCCCAAAGGCAGCACAACCCCCCCACCCCCCCCCAGTAATGCTGCCTTCACTCTTCCCCCAGCAACAAGATGTCTTGAGGCCAAACTAATCATGCAGACGGAGAGGCAAAACCTTTCTGGCCACTATTCAGTGAAGACATACCTTTTAGCTGCAAAAATAAAATGTCTCTCTAAAAGGGAAGTGGCTCACCTATGGGGGGAGGGGTGCTGCCTGAGCAGCATCTTTTAAAAAATATATATTTTATTTTCCCCCCAATTACAGGTAAAAAACAATGGAAAAAACCTCACTCCATCGTTCTCCCCACCTTTATTTATTTTTTGGTGTTTTCATTTGACTGCATGAAAGGGAGTGTAGTAAATTGGGAAGAGAAGGGAGTTGGAGACAAGACCTGCAGCTCAGTGGCTGCCAGGACCCTGGACAAGGTCACCTGGGTAATTCTCATCCATGAAATGAGGCCGATCTATGCCCTGCCTACATCACCAGGGGCTTGTAAAGTGCTTTGCAAGCATGAGCTCCAGCTCTCGCTGAGATCTCTCTCCTACAGTCAATCTAGCAGAGCTATGGAGGGCAGAGGATAGAATGCTGAGCCAGAGTCAAAACCCGAGTTCAAATCTCACCTTCCCCGGACACTTAGTAACTGGATGACCCTACACAAGTCATTTAACCTGTCTACCCCAGTTTCTTTGTCTGTAAAATGGGGAATATAACAGCACTTTCCTCCCAGAGTTGTGGGGGTCAAATGAGGTGATATTTGTAAAGCCCTTTGCAAACTTTAAGGCACCCTATAAAAACAAGCTGCTATCGTTATTATTATTATTATTATTATTATTGAGGATAACGTGAAGCCTGTTAAGGTATTTTAGGTCTTCACTGACTCGAAACAGAATACCTGAGGAAGAAGTGGCCTACGCTGCCAATGCTCTGCTGGCTGAGGGATGAACTGGCCCAGTCTGGAAAACATTTAGGTCTCATAACCCCAAAGTGACTCAACTGGATCTCTGACCCAGGGACCCACTGGCCACACACATGTAGGCTAGAGACAAAAGTCTCTTAATACCAAAATGTTAATAGTAGCCACCCCTTTTTATAGTAGCAAAAACTGGAGATAAAGTGGGTCCTCAGGAATTGGGGGAATGACTGAAGAAATGAGGGCATATGAATGTAATAGGAATATTCTTGGGTGGTAAGAAATGGATATGAAGAATTATAAAAAGCTGGGAAGACGTATAAGAACTGATGCCGGGTGAAATAGGCAGATATGGAGCAACACATAACAGTGACTGCAATGCCAGAAAGGAAAACACTGGAGAGATTTCCCAACTATGACCAACGCAGGCTTCAGAAATCCTTGGTTAGTGACCAATTCTGACTTCAGAAGAGTGCTGGTGGAACACACCTACATCTCTACGGCCAGGTGATGGGCGAGAGGGGCAGAACGTAGCAAACATGTTCAGACATGAGCTTGTGTTGACTTGTTTTGTTTGATCAAACTTGTTACCTAGTGTAACAAGTTTTTATTGGGAGAGATGGAAGGAAATACAATAGGAAACAGTGTCATTTTCTTTTTAAAGAGTATCAACAAGGCAAGCTGCCCCCAAGTGGCTGGAGAGGGTGATCTCCCTCTGGAGCAAAAGGTGGAAGGAGGGCAGATTTCAGGCCAATGCAATTAAATGGACAAGCATTTATTAAGTGTCAGCTGTATGCCAGGCCTATTGACTACAGAGTCTTAAAGGAGCCAGTCTCTGCCTTCAAGGAGCTGACATTCCAATGGGGGGGGGGGAAGGGAATGATCCTCACAGACTAAGTGAGGGAGGGTACTATTAGTCCCATTTTACAGATGGGTAACCTGAGGCTCAGGGAGCCTCTCCTTAATATGAGGAAGCACACAAATAATCAGAACAGACTCTAAATTATATTGGCATGCCTTTGCAAGGCAGTGAGTTCCCTGTCACTGGTGGTATTCAAGCAGAGGCTAGAGGGTGGAAGGGTCATAAATTGAGATTCAGAAGAGGCCTCTAGGTCCAAGGCCCTCACTTTCCAGAAGAAGCTGGAGACCAGGGAGAGTCAGCGGGTTGGCTCCAGTTCCCATAGGGAGTGACCCAGGTGTGTGGGGGTAAACCCTTGTCCTTAACCTCTACAGCCAGCTCATGATCTTTCCCATGCCATGGCACCTGATGGAGGCTCCTCTGCCGGGGTTAAGAGATGCCCTGAAAGACCCCCTCGTACTGTCATTCACTCTAGTATACAAAGACTAAAGATAGCGAGGCTATAAACACCCCGGGCAGAACCTGCAGCCAGGAAGCAGCCAGCTCCTGTGCTGGGGGCTTGCCAAGGGCTTAGCACTATCTAGGCATTGGGAGGTGAGGAAATAAGAGGGCAAAGGAGAAGTCTAAGAAAGACGTGGCTGTTATACTCAGGGAGTTCCTCCCATGTCTAGGATGGCAGGAGTGCACACCCAAGCCACAGCAAAGCTGAGGCACTGCAAAAGCAAGGGCTAAGTTGGGCAGCCCAGGTCATAAATTCTGGGAGAGTTTGGAAATGGAGGTGAAGGCTGAGTGGCCCCATCTGGGCCCTGAAGAGTAGGATAAGGAAAGGCATGAGAGAGAGCAAGTGTCTGTCTAACTTGGGGAATCAGCCAAGGGATGACCAACAACACCCAGAGGCACAGGAGAACTAAAGAGCAGAAATCCCTTGAGGCCAAACAGGGTCTTAGACTGTCACAGGGACAAGCCTGGGCAGGGTTTTTGAGCAATAAAATAATGCCTAATAATACTAATGATAAGCATGTGTCTGTGTTAAAGTTTGGAAAACACTTTATAAATATCCCTTTTGGGGGCAGCTAGGTGGCGCAGTGGATAAAGCACTGGCCCTGGATTCAGGAGGACCTGAGTTCAAATCCAGTCTCAGACAATTGACTCTTACTAGCTGTGTGACCCTGGGCAAGTCACTTAACCCCCCATAGCCCTGCAAAAAAAAAATCTCTTTTTAGCTTCACAACAACCTTGGGAGGGAGGTGCCATTATCTCCAATTTACATATGAAGAAACTAAGGCAGAGGCTGTGTCTGCCTGGGTTCACGGAGCTAGTAAGCCTCCAGGGCCAGGTTTGGACTCAGAGCTTTGTGACTCAAAAACCAGAACTCCGACCACTGTCACCTAACTACAAGTATCTTTCATTCCAAATCAAGCCCAGAATTATCAGTAGAATGCTGGAGCCGGATTCCAGAAAGGCTCCAAGAGTTGTATTTATCTCATGAACACCCCCTTCTCCTTATCTTGGAAATCCAGGTGGGATGGATTCAGTGGCAGTGAGTGAACTACCAGGCATTCCAGAGAATCAAAATTCCTTAACGAATGCTTTTAGAGGGACTGAGAAACCCAGCCTAAATTAGGGCTCAAACTCTGCCCTCCCAAAGAGACCTTCTGGATCAGCTACAAAAAGGAGAGAGAGATGGGAGGCTGAACCAGACAATAGAAAGTAATTGTGAGTAATTGTCTTGCAATTTCTTCTTCTATCACAGTGAAAACGCTTTGAGAACAGAGACCAGGTTTTTTTCTTTCTTTGTATCCTCAGAGCTTAGCACCGGGCTTGGCAGTAAGGATTTAATAAATGCTGTATAATTGAAAAATATTCTGAGGGGGGAAGAGGTGGGAAGGAAAGGAAATAAATGCTCATTAACTGAAAACTATTTTTAAAAAGCAAAGTGTTGGGGGCATCTAGGTGACGCAGTGAATAAAGCACTGACCCCGGATTCAGGAGGACCTGAGTTCAAATCCAGCCTCAGACGCTTGACAACTTACTAGCTGTGACCTTGGGAAAGTCACTTAACCCTCATTACTCCATGCCAAAAAAAAAAAAAAGGAAAGTGTTAAAATAAAGTTAATGTTTACAAGTTAAAAAAAAACCAGGCCAAGAGGTTTATAGTTGTGGGTCACCAGATTCTCCCCACAAGTATATTTACAGGATAAGGGCACTAAGTATAAGTTGCAGATAGACAGGAAGACCTAGGCCCATCTCTGATGTAGCCTAAAGGCTACACAGATGGTGATGACCTGCATTAATAAAGAGAGGATTTTTCCATCTGGGAATTCCTTACCAATACTTCTTATCTGACCTGTCATTTCCTTGGTATGGGGAGCTCCTAGAGAGGAGGACCCCTTCCAACCAAGGAAGGGGGTCAGTGTCCACTCTGCCCTAGCCTTAAGATAGCAAGAGGTGGGATTTCAATCCAGGTCTTGCTGCCAAACTGATTTATTATACAGGACATATGATTGCTTCAATAGCCCTTTGATCTTCAAGTGAATTGAGTGCTATCATTCCCATTTTATAGAAGAAACTGAGGCTCAGGCAGGCTAAAAGACAGACTCAGACATAGTAGAACACTGATAGAGTAAAACACCGTATGGGAACCCGGGTCTCCAGGAGGCTTCTCAATCCCATAAAGTTAACTCTCTCAATGGGATCCTAATGCCCTCTCTGGGCTTCCACTGCACCAGTCCTCTAGGAGGGTTTCCCAAGGGCCATCTGCTCTGGGCATGGATTCCCCCTCCCAGGGTCCCTTTGCTGTCAGGTTCCTCTGATTTTTCCCTCACTAGCATGTTGAATAGGGGAATGTCACCCAACCAGAGACTCCTGCTTGAAACGACAGGGAGAGGCTTCCCAGGAAGACGGACAATTGGGGGGGGGGGTTTCCTGCCTCTCCCCTCCCCTTCTCTCCCCAAATGAATCTGCTCTTGGCACCAGATCTCCTAGTCACACACAGCTTCACTCTCCCAGGTTCCTCCAGAGGGCTTAAAGCTGTTGGGCCAACCCAGGCAAAGAAATGGAGACATCATTACATAATGAACCAAGTGCCTGACCATGCCTGGCTCTAGAGAGATTGCAGGATACTCCAGTGATGACAAGCCATCATTCCCACACAGGAATGCTCCTCAAGACCATCCTTTGGCTACTTCCCTAGACACCTGGGCCAGGGCATCTATGGGCAACGATGCCAGCCAGGACCCATTTCTTAACGAACACACACACACACACACACACACACACACACACACACACACACACCCTCCCAAGCAAACTGCTGATGTCCCAGGAGGCGATTCAGCCACTGCCCTCCTGGGAGCCAAGAAAGCCGTCCAGTGGCAGATCTATGCCTGTCAGATACCCCTTGCAGGCAGGGGCACTGAATGAAGCCAACCAGCTCCGGGGGACCATCAGCATGCAGGGCACACACAAAGGCCATAAGAGCTGCTGGGGAAAGCCCCGGAAGGGTCCTGCCAAACAGAGTCTGCCCCTTCCCCCGTGCCAGCTGAAGGCCCTTCTCTTTTCCTGCTGCTCATTAATCTCTCCCCCCAAAAGCTTGCTGAGCCTTCCCGTTAAGGGCCCAGACGAGCCAGGTTGGCACGGAGTGTGCCACGGACCCCAGCAATGATCTCCCAGGATCCCCACTGGCCAAGGAGCAGCCGGCAAGTGGCGGCTGGAGGGTGGGGAGGGGATAGCCGGCGACCCTTCGCAGCACCCCCCCATCCCCAGGCTCCCTCGGGGGAGGGGCGGGCGGCGCCGCATTCTGCCGACCCCCCGGCGCGCAGCCTGACAGGCCGGGAGGGCTCACTTACCTCCTTGAGCTGCTCCATCTCGCTGCGGATGGTCTCATACTCCAGCTCCAGCTCCTCGTACTGCAGCTTCAGCTGCTGCTTCTCCTCCAGCACCACGAGCCCGTACTCGGCCGCCTGGATCTTCTCGCGGGTGGTCTCGCCCAGCTCGTGGAAGAGCCGCTTGACCTCGGCCCGCAGCCACTCGGGCTGCGACTCCATCACCAGCTTGGTGTACTCCTCCTCCTCCATGGTCCCCGCCATGGTCCCGGGCCGCGGCGGTTGAGTGTTGGGGGCTGCGGGGGCGGGGAGGGGGCGCCGGGGGCGGACGGGGGGGGAGGGGGGCTGGCTGTGTTGCGCCTGGCGGCGCCGGGGGAGAGCGAGGGGCTGCCTGCCCGCCGGGCGGCCCTCAGCGGCAGCAGCGGCGGCGGCCGCCCATGCTGGCTTCCCGCGGCTCACGGCAGACGGGGCTCCCAGCTGGCCTCACCTCGGGTGGGGACTGGAGGAGCTCTCACACCATGCTGTCGCCGGCCTCCTCGGGCCCCGGCCCTGCCCTGGCTCCGCTCCGGCTCCGAGCGCCGCTCCTCTGGGACCTCCTTCACCGGGACCGCCGCCACCACCGCCCCCGCTGCCGCGTTTGCCCCGAGGGAGCGTCGGGCCGCCGGTCCCGCCCCAAGCGCAGCGAGGCGAGGCAGTGCGAAGCGCTGAGCTCGGCTGAGCTCGGCTCGCCTCCGGTCCCCTCCCGTCCCCAGCCGGCCTCGGGAACTACAAGGCCCAGGAGGCTCAGGCGGCCCCGCCCAGGTGCGCCCCTCCCCCCATCTCTAGGCACGCCCCTTTCCTTGGACCGCCCCCCTGCCTGCCGCGCCCGATTGGTCCCCGAGAGCCTCGAGGAAGAACGCCGATCTCCTTCGGAACGCCGGCACGCCTGACGTCACAGAAGGCTGGAGGCTCCAGCACGATACATTGTATCCCTCCCCGCTTCCCCCTTCCGGTCTGGAGAGCCTGGCCGGCTGGAGCCCGGTTCCCGCAGCTGTTGGCCTTTTTTGAAAGGAAAAGAGGGCGGGGCGGGGAGACACGCCCCTGCCTTCTGGTGATTGACAGTGACGTAGCTCCTGTGTCTGCCTCCGGCATCCAGTAGGGTCCGAGCTCAGGGAGTAACGGTCCGGAAACACCCCTGGGGCGGGCTGCTGGTGCGGGGGTAGACGGACCGGCTCCTTGGGCCCGGTCTCCCCAGCCGGCCGCTCGGGGTCCCCCGGGAGGGTGGGGGCGCGTGCTCGGCGGGGACTCGGCACACCCAGCCTGCGGCTCTCCGGCCTCTCCCCGGCGTCCTGGCCCCCGGACACCAGGAGCATCTCGCAGGGAATCCTGGGCCTGGCTTGCGTGTGACCGTCATCTCACCTCTATGAGCCTAAATTTCCTCATCCGTCCTCTGCCGTGCAACTCTGCGGTACCTATGGGATCCTAGATTCCCCCTCGTTTTACAGATGAGGAAACTGAGGTTCATTTCAAGCCCAGGGTAAGCAGCAGGGCCAGGATTTGAATCCAGATACACAGACATACACACACGTGTGTATATTGAAATATATAAAACACTTGCCGCGTGCTGTACATGTCAGGTCTTACTCAGTTTCCACTTCCAGCTCTGCCCCTGGCTGCCTTCGGAACCTCGAGTTAATCAGTCACGATCATTTGTTAAGCACCTACCCATACACACAAGTGAAGCCCAAAAGCATGGATTAAGCCTTGCTGTCTATGTGCCAGGTACTGGGCTAAGTGCTATGGGTACCAGAAAAGGCAAAAAAATCTAAAAGCCCTCCCCGACCTCCCCCCCCCCCCCAAAAAAAAACCCAACATGGGGGCAGCTAGGTGGCGCAGTGGATAAAGCACCGGCCCTGGATTCAGGAGTACCTGAGTTCAAATTCGGCCTCAGACACTTGACACTAGCTGTGTGACCCTGGGCAAGTCACTTAACCCCTATTGCCCTGCAAAAAAAAAAAAAAACCAACAACACCACACAGAGTTCTTCTAGGAGCTCCCTGTCTAACGGGGAAGCAAACAGATAACCTGCACACACAAGATATATGTGGTAAATTGGATGGAAGACAAGGGGGAGGCCTGATGGAGGTGTTCACTTCACCTCTCTGGGCCCAAGTTTTCTATAAAATAAGGAGGTGGAGTTACAAATGACCACTAAAGTCCCTGCCTGTTCTAGAGCCTAAGAATTCTGAATTCCAAAGGAGATTTTTCACCAATGAGAACTCTATCCTTTTTAGAAAGAGAACATAAATCAGCCAATAAAGCCAACAGAATCCCTGCTAGGGAGTATGAAGGGATGGGTTCAAATTGTGCCTCTGGTATTTACTACCTGTGTGTCTTTGGTGACTTGTGATCTGATACGTCACATCCAGTTCTAGTGGTGTGATTCTAGTCATGTGTCATAGGGGGGCTTGACAAATAGGTCTTGGACTGGAAGAGACCTCAGAGACCACCCCTAACTTTAGAGATCAAGAACTGAGATGGGGGCAGCTAGATGGCGCAGTGGTTAAAGCGCTTGCCCTGGAGTCAGGAGGACCTGAGTTCAAATCCGGCCTCAGACACTTAACACTTACTAGCTGTGTGACCCTGGGCAAGTCACTTAACCCCCATTGCCCCGCAAAAAAACAAACAAACAAACAAACAAAAAACCAAAGAACTGAGATCCAGGAGGGTTTGCCTGTGGTCACAAAGGTCGTAAACCTCAGCATCAGGATTTGAACCCAGGTCCCCTGGCTCCAGAACCAGTGTTCTTTCCATGTGGAAAGAACTAAGAAGAAAGGTCAAATGGATGACAGAGTAGGGACTCAGGCAGAGGCCCTCTGGACTGCCTTGGGCCAGACCCATCACTCTACAGAACCTTTCTTCCTCCCTATTCATACTGGATGATGACATTTGGAAAGCTCCCAACACTCCCTTCTACCACCTGGTACAGGGTAGTGCCTGAAAACCTCCAGTAGACCTGGCCTGGCAGCCTCTTCTCAGAAGGCATGATTTGAAGAGACATTTCATCAGTTCATTGTGTTAAGAGCTCAGCATTCCCCACGGCTCCTGTGTCCTGGGAACCCTCAGACTTGGAAACTTCAGGCAACGGGGGTGCCTGTGCTATAGTCGAATGGCTGCATAGCCCAGTTACTTGGACAATACTTGTGTCTGCACTGGCATAGGACTGGAACCATTAATGTGAGACTCGGAAAGAGACAAGTCTCTGAGGATCGGGCTAGAGCCCCTATAAATAGAGCCCTCTGCCAAACCAGTGCCGAGATGCAGCTTCCCCGGACTATATTAGCATCAGGAGCCCTTGATATCTTGAAACTCAACCCTCCCCTAGGCTCCTGTCATATGCTATTGTGTCAATGTAGCAAAACCATCTTGCAAAAAACAGTCTGTCTCTGCACTCCCCCCCCCTTGGCCTCATGGTCTACCCAGCCCGGCTTTCTTGTCTTTACCTTCTAAAATAGATTGGCCCCAGGACCCCACTGTCTTGGAAGCTCAAGCCTTCCCCTGGGCTACTCTTTATCATTAGCAGCTGTGCTGATGAAGCAAAGCTCCTCATGACAAAAAATGACTGTTCCCTACCCACCCTGGTCTTGCCCTCACTTCTTGCTGCTACAGCTGCCAGACATAGAGAAAATGGGAGGCAGGAGTAGGGGGGAGACATAGATTTCTCCTCCCCGCCCCAGCCTTTGTCCCAAAGCTTCCTGCCTTATCTACCTGCCTGTAGGCTCATTACCCATTCCCCCGTGTTAAACGACCAAGACAAGAAACCTAGTCTCAGAACTGTTGCGGGGGGTGGGTGGGGTGGTTAAGAGAAGAACCAGAGAAAAAAGAAAATCATAATCTCCAGCTGGGTCATTGGTCTGGAGAAGAGGAATCAGGAGGGAACTGATGAGTTTGCTTTACACACTTTCCTTTGGAAGTAAGCTGAGGCACTGAGGGAAAAGGATCTGGGGCTTCTAATGGACCAAGAGCTCAGAAGTCATCAGGGAATATGGCTGCCAGGCCAATGTGATCCCTGGCTCCCCTGTGACCTTAGGCAGTGTCCCCAATGAGAGATGTGACTATGCTCACCATAACCCCATTGATGTGAAATACTCTTAAAGAGACACAGTTCAAGTTGCATGAGGACTTTAGGGCAAAGAGTAAGGGGGGTGTTGCTTCATAAGAGCTGCTGTTCAGGTCTGTTCAGTCACCAGATGATACCTGAAGCTTGAGCCATGCCATTTTGCTCACTGTGCATAGATGAAGGTCACTGGCAGGCCTAGGCTTGGGCTCCCAGCTCACCCAGCCATGCAGCATGAAGAGAGAAATGCCTGGTCTAGGGGACCTCCCGGCTTTCCCCTAGCACTGAGGGACTTGGGGGTTTTAAGTGCACAGGTATGTAACGATTGCCCCAAATCTCTTGCCCCACTCACTTGGATCCCCATTCTTTTCCTTTCTCGGTCTAGTATCCTCCAAAGAATTCACTCCCTTGGCATATAAACTAAAGGGAACTTACTAACAGGAAACTGAAAATTAAATGTAATCGCATCAGCCTCCAAGGGGCTTTGTGTGAGTTGCTCCTGCTGTAGCCCAAGTGGAATTTTCACTTTCCCCCATGCACTGTTCTGAATTCTACCCCTTTCATCTGACAATGGGACACATGGCTCCGCAGGTCATTTGTAGAGAAGTGTTATCAGGCTTTTTTAGGGGCAAAACCAAAAGGGAACGGGGAAAAGGATTCACCCCAATGATCTCTTCTGTTCTCTATGCTCCCAGAGGTGGGTGTCCAATTTCCAGATGTCTGCTTGTACTCTAACTCATAAACTTTCCCCAGGGAACCCCCTGAGGCCCCAGCTATCTCCCAGGCTTTTCCAAGAGAAGCCAGAATATTCTGCCATCCAGAAAGACCAAATGCTGCGAACAGCACTATATCCCCTCCCCACTTTGACAGGTCCAGCCAGTGCAAGAACAGCATGATCTGACGTCTGACAGCAGCCCTCCACTTCTGTCTCTCTTTGGTCCCTAAAGATCCAGGAAAATGTCGAGGAAAAGCCATCATGTGCTGAGGCAGCAAGGTGCTGCCTCCAATGGGCAAGATAGGATCCCAGATGGAGAAGTGGAGCAGTGCGCTCAGTCCTGGCCGTCCCAGTGTGGGAAGGACTCAATGACTTAGAGAGTATCTGTTGTTGGAAGGTAATCAGGTCAGCAAAGCTTCTTTTCTTCTTCTTCTTCTTCTTCTTCTTCTTCTTCTTCTTCTTCTTCTTCTTCTTCTTCTTCTTCTTCTTCTTCTTCTTCTTCTTCTTCTTCTTCTTCTTCTTCTTCTTCTTCTTCTTCTTCTTCTTCTTCTTCTTCTTCTTCTTCTTCTTCTTCTTCTTCTTCTTCTTCTTCTTCTTCTTCTTCTTCTTCTTCTTCTTCTTCTTCTTCGCAATGAGGGTTAAGTGACTTCCCCAGGGTCACACAGCTAGTAAGTTTCAAGTGTCTGAGGTTGGATTTGAACTCAGGTCTTCCTGAATCCAGGGCTGGTGCTCTATCCACTGTGCCACCTAGCTGCCCGTCATCGAAGCTTCTTGAGTTCATGTTTGGTGACACTACATGGAAGGGACTGCAGATGATTAGCCTGGAGCAGAGATGTCCTGGGGGCTGGGACAGGAAACTATCTTCAAGTATGTGAATGGCTCTTGTGTGGAAAAGAGATTGGCCTTTATTCTGCTTGGGCCCGGACTGGAGAACTAGGGGCAATGGGTGTGATCTGCAAAGAGGCACATTTGGGTTTGGCATAAGCTACAAACTTCCTGTCCGTGGGAGCTGTCCCAAAGGGGAATGAATGGGCTGGCCCCAGGGAAGCTGGGGCTTCATCCTCATTAGAGACCTTCAAGCAAAGACCAGGTTAGACTTTCTGTTAAGTTGTTGTAAAACAGATCCCTGGTCAGGTGGTGGTCCATCTAAAAAAATGTCAAGTCCTTTCCAGCACTGAAATCCTGATATAGGGATAAAGCAAGCAAGCAAGAAATGCTTTTTAGATGCCTACTATGCACCAGGAACTGTGCTAAACACTGGAGGGCTCAAGAACAATTCAAAACCAGTCCTAGTCTGCAGGGAGCTTCCACTCAGTTGGAGAGGAAACAACATGTAAAACAGGTGTGTGTGTGTGTGTGTGTGTGTGTGTGTGTGTGTGTGTGTACACACATATATGATATACACAGAGTGGATAAAACACAGCCTTAGAGGGGAAGGCACTACAATAATAGCTGGGTAATGGGGGCAAAAGGTACAGACCATGAAAACCCTCCAGGGGGTGACATTTTAACTTTTACAGTAAATCATCTTTTATCATGGTCTTTTAAAAATAATTATTTTATTATTCAGCTCCAAACATGTACATTATATATATATGTGTGTGTGTATACACATTACATATATTCTTTTTTATCATAAAAGTATTTTATTATTTTCCAGTTACAAGTAAAGATCATTTTCAACATTTGTTTTCATAAGATTTTTAGTTGCACATTTTTTCTCCCTCCCTCCTTTCCCTCCTCCCTCCCCAGGACAGAAAGCAATCTGATGTAGGTTGTATTACATATATTCTGTTCCCATCAATTTGATTTGGAGGGTTGGGTTAGTACGGAATAGCCTGTATTTAAAGGCATACACCATTCAGATCTCTAAACTAAATATTTTGTTCCAAGGAATCACAGACTCAAAATAGACCTTGGAGTTCATCCACTCCAGTTTCACCCAAACTAATTTGGCATCTCAGTACTTCTGACCATAAAAGATGTTGATGGCTCCCAAAAGTGGTCTAGGGTATTTTAAAGCAAATAGAAGAAATTAAATCTATTTTCCCATTCAACAAGTGGCTCTTATAAAAAGTATTTCCTTTGTACAAAGAATTTCATATTTAATATTTGGGAAGGGAAATATTGTTATTATTGCCATTTTCATACAGGACTCCCATTTGTATTGTGGGGTACCCAGTTTGGAAAATACTATTCTAGTACAATCACCCCTACCCCATCTGACACTGGCATCCCAGTCTTTGAAAAGCAGTGGCTGTAGCTTTTCTGGTCCTTAGAAAATCCTTTTAAATTCTCCTTTAGGTGCTGATTGCCACAAAGAAGCAAACACCCAAACCTAGCATTGATTGGAATGTGCCAGGTGGAGTTCTGCCTGCTCTTGGAACAATATACTCAGACTATTTTCTCTTGTAATTATCCTACAGCTGTAGTGACAGGTCCATTACAAGTTTATGCTAAGTAATCTCTACTGAGCCCTCACTACTGCAAAGCAATCCTTTTCTATATCTCCCTAATTGGTTACAGCTGCTTTTCCAAACCTTTTTCAACATTCCTTAAACCTCTCATAGCTCCCTTCCCCCACCCTCTCAGTTGAGAACCTTTCCTCATATTTCACTGAAATAATTGAGACTATTCACTGATAGCTCCTTCTTTTCCCCTCCTCCTCAATTCACATCTCTTAGATGACTTCTGTCAATATCTGTCTTCACTTCTATCTATATAATGAGGAGGCCCTTCCTGCCAAAGTAAACCTCTCCACCTGTAACCTGTACATAATTCTATTTCTCCCATCTCTTCTTCTTTTTTTTTTGTTGTTTGTTTGTTTGTTTTTGCAGGGCAATGAGGGTTAAATGACTTGCCCAGGGTCACACAGCTAGTAAGTGTCAAGTGTCTGAGGTAGGATTTGAATTTAGGTCCTCCTGAATCCAGGAGGAGTGCTTTATCCACTGCACCACCTAGCTGCCCCCTCTCCCATCTCTTCTAACAGATTGCCTTCCCCTTTTATCCATACTCACTTATCTTCAAGATTTTCTTGTCTACTGGCTCTCTACAAACACATCCATGTCTCCCCCATCCTCAAAAATCCTTCACATCATCCATCCATCCATCCATCCATCCATCCATCCATCCATCCATCCATCCATCCATCCATCCATCCATCCATCCATCCATCCATCCATCCATCCATCCATCCATCCATCCATCCATCCATCCATCCACAGTCTCTCTTACATTTTGTGACTGAACTTCATGAGAAGTCTCTCTACACTACATGTCTCTATCGCCTTTCTTCTTACTTAACTCTTCCAAGTCTGTTCATTCTCTGAAGAGGACCATGATATACAGAGATGATGTCATGACTTTCAGTGACTTGGATTTAAGTGAGGGAGGGCTATGCAAGGTAACCAATCCCTCACCCTCCTCCAGAGTCATTTGAGTGCAGTGGCAAGATATAAATCAGGACAACTGGAGATGACCCCAGATGTTTTAAGGCATTTGGGGGTTAAGTGATGAGATTGAATTCAGGTCCACCTAACTGCAGGGCTAGTGATCTATCCACTGTGCAAACTAGCTGCCCTCAAACCACTCTGGTATCTTTGACAAGAAAATTGCAACCCCTCAATTCCAGGGGCCTCTCTCTGTTAATTATATTATCTTCTATTTATTCTGTATCTAATTTGCTTTGTACATATCTGTACATTATAAACTCCATGATTGTAAACTCCTTGAGGGCAGGGTATCTTTTGTCTTAAAAGATACTAACAGGTATCCCCAGTACTTGGCACATTCACTGTTATTCAGTCTAAGACTTCATGATCCCCATTTGGGGTTTTCTTGGCACAGATGAAGAAACTGAGGCAAAATGGAGTTAAGTGGCTTGCTCAGGGTCACACAAGTAGGAAGTCTCAGAGGCCAGATTTGCAATCAGGAAGTGAGTCTCTCCCAGATTTCAATCTGATCATTTGGGAATTTTAATCCCATTAGCCTAAAAGGGAGTGGGAAGTGCTGAGGTTGTATCCTTGACTCATTTTCAACTCAATGAGGATGACAATTAAATCTAGGAGTTGATTTGATTAGGGCCACACCCTGGGTTTTAGGCAAATGAAAAGAACCAGAAACATCTGGAGGAGGAACATCCAGGGGAACTCTGGGCAAGTCACTTAGGCTGCTTTTGGTTGAGCTTCCGCAATAAGAGGCTGGGCAGTTGGCTTCTGGGGTCCCTTTAGCTCAGCCTGGCTGTTGAGCTGTTGGCCTTGACCAGAGTCAGAAGTCCCAAGTTCAAACCCCATCTCAGCCATTTGTAGGACCTTGGGCAAGTAGTCATTGACTCTTTTCCAGCCAGTTTCTTTTCCTATAAAATAGAGCTAATAGCACCTAGCTCATAGGATTGTCATGAAGATCAAATGAGGTCACAAACATAAGTAAAGGACTTTGCAAACCTTTGAGGGCCCTAAGTGGTCTGTTTGTTTTTGTTATTCCAACATTATATCTCTAATCTCAGGAACCAATGGGGACAGAGCATGGATAGTGATCAGGAAGAGAGACCATTTCCTATCCAGGGCCCAGAGGGCAGAGGAAAGACAGAGGCCAGCATCCTCAATTTGTAGACTAGGGGAGCAAACCTCAGAGGGGTTCAGTGACAACCCAAATCACCCAGGATGTCAATGGCTGAGCTGGCCTCCCAATAGCATGTCTTGGACTCTGGATCTGGTCCTTTGTCCTCTGCTCCTTTTCTTGCCTTTAATCTCTAAGGAGTATAGACACACCTTGAAGATATTTCCTGTCCCTTTCCACGTGGGGGGGGGGGAGGGGGAAAGGGAAGGAGGGATTATTGCAATAAAGTGAGTCACGGGAATTTTTTGGCTTCCCAGTGCACATAAAAATTATATTTACACAATAGTATTATGTCTAAATAAGCAATGTTCATACCTTAATTAAAAATACTTTATTGCTAAATAGTGCTAACCATCTTCAGCCTTGAGCTAATGGTAATCTTTTGGCCTCCATGTTGATGACTGCTAACTGATCGAGGTTGGAGTTGCTGAAGGTTGGGCCAGCTGTAGCAATTTCTGAAAATAAGATGAAAAGGAAGTTTGCCACATAGATTGACTCTTCCTTTCACCTGAACACTTAGAGACCATTGTAGCTTTATTAACTGGCCTAATTTCAATAGTGTTGTGTCTCAGGGAACTGGGGGATGGGGCAAGGAGAGGGAGAGACATGGGGGAATAGCTGGCCAGTGGAGTAGATGGAACACACACAATATCGATTAAGTTCACCATTTCTATCTTATATGGGCACTGCAAGGAACGAATTGTGAGAGACCCCATTTAAAAATTTCTGGGACTCAGTGCTGGAGAAGTACCAAAAGCCTTTATTTATACATTTGAGAGAAAAGACTATATTTGGACTCTTCTCAGAGCCCTAAAGGCAGGGAGTGAGTCTGGTTTCAGGCCCAATAGCTTTGTGCCTGCCCCGCCCTCCCAGCAGGGGGTCGCTCGGCACAGGGGGCTTCAAGCTGAGGCTCCTGGGCCTTAAGCCCAAGTAGGACCTGAAGAAGGGCCTGGGTTTTGTGGGAGTTGGGCTGGGCTGGGAGTTCACCTTGAGGTGCCTGAGGTGATCCCCAAGTGAGCTCAAGCCCTGATTTGTGCTTTGTTTTGAAAAGTTATGTTTACATAAGCACTGTTTAGTGGGGAATGGGGACATTCTTACTCCAGCAGAGGGTTGGAGCTTGAGGCCATAATCTGATTGGTTGGTAAATGGAGCGATCTGATTGGTCAAACCCCAAGACAGGTTTTCTTTCTTGAAGAATTATGCATGTTAACACAGTATTGTTCTGAGGGGGAGCAGATACTCTTGCCCAGAATAGATTAAGGCCTGGTATCATAGTTTGTAAAATCTGATTGATTAACTGGTATCACCTGATGTGTTCTTAGGCCGTTACTGTTATTCTGTATAAATAGCAATTGTAATAACTGAAATGTAAATGAGGGATATCAAAATGCCTTAATGTGATTGGTCAGAGGGGACTCCTGAGGGGTATAAATAGAGGTGAGGGACCTCACTTCAGTGCACTCTCTGGCACATTCAGAAGAGTGCCCATCTTTGCAAAGAAGAATAAAGCCTTCACTCACCAACTGCTGCCTACTTGGGATTTTTGAACAGTGACCTGCTAGTAACACTAGGGCTGCCAACACTTGAGCTGCTGACACTCAAGCTGCCAACACTAGAACTCCTAACACCAGAGCTGGGCAACACGAAGAGTGGCTAGCTGTGTTTCTAACACATTCAAGTGTGAATGCGCCAGCTCCCTAAAGGAAATGGCAGCAATCATGGGACTTGGAACCCTTTTATCATCCTCAGTTACAATCTTCAAGCCAAGACACGAGCACCAAATGCTAGCCAATAGGAATACAATATAGTCAAAGGGGCAGCACTCTAAACTCCTCCCCCACGGCCACCAGCCCTGGGTCTCTCCCCTCGTGATCCTGACTGCTGGGGAGGAGGAGGAAAGGAGCCATTAGTAAGCACCCTTCTCCCCGATGAAATTCACCTCCCAGACATTCCCCAGACTACTTCAATCAGCTTTCCAGTGGGGTGGGGGTGGGGGCTAAATTTTCTCACAGGCACACATCCTAAAACAATTACAATAGTAACATCAAAGATCACTGATCACAAATGAGCAGAACCAGGAGAACTTGTAGACAGTAATAGCAACATTGTTGCTGTATTCTAACCAACTAGGATAGACTTAGCTCTTCTCAACAATACAATGATCCAAGACAATTCCGAAGGACTCCTGATGAAGAATGCTGTCAGCCTCCAGAGAAAAAACAGGTGAGTTTGAACGCAGATCAGAGCACACCATTTTCACAGTTTTTTTTTTTCTTTTGATCTGTTTCTTCTTTCACAACATCGACTATTATGGGAATATGTTTTACATGATGGCACATGTATAACCTATATCAAATGGCTTACTGTCTTAGGGAAGGGGGAGGTGAAGGAGGGAGGGAGAAAATTTGGAACACAAAATTTTTAAAATGAATGTTTAAAATTGTCTTTACATTTAACTGGAAGAAATAAAATACTATTTTAAAAAAGATCACAGAAAATAAACAAAGAAACAAACAAATAAATAAATAAGGGGCAGCTAGGTGGCGCAGTAGATAGAGCACCAGTCAGAGTCAGGAGGACCTGAGTTCAAATCCAGCCTCAGACACTTAACACTTACTAGCTGTGTGACCCTGGGCAAGTCACTTAACCCCAATTGCCTTGCTAAAAATAAATAAATAAACAAACAAACAAACAAATAAAAAGGATCACAGCTCACCATAATAGATGTAATAATAATAATAATGAAAAAGTTTGAAATATTGAGAATTACAGAAACGTGACACACAGACACGATGTGAGCATGCATTGTAGAAAAAAAAAATGGTACCAATAGGCTTGTTTGACTTAAGGTTACTACAAACCTTCAATTTGTAAAAACTAACAGACTGAAGCACAAGAAAATGAGGTGTACCTGTAGTGCATTATGCAAGCCCCATCTCTGATCCTTCAGGGTCTTCATTTAAAACAAGGTGGGGCTAGTATTTTCCTAGTTTCCTTTGTTATCCTTCATAGCCAGCCTGCCACTGGGTACCTCCCTGCTCCCCAGCTCTGGGCCTGAATTGCATACAATCAGAGGCATGTTCCCATAAAATAAAGCATCATTGCTTGGATCCTCTCTTTGGTGAACTATGTGCTATGGCTCCCAAACAGTCCATGGTGTGGCTGTGGACCCCACACAGACCCTCCATGATGGAGAAACCTAGGTCTATCACACAAACTCCTAGCTGCTTCTCTAAGAGACTTAGAATGCAGACTACAATACAAATGCAATACAAATAGAATTCAAAGGAACATGGCCACTGTAAACAATTTATTCTCATTTATTAGCTATGTGACTCTGGACAAGTCACTTAACCCTCTTTGCCTCAGTTTCCTCATCTGTAAAATGAGCTGGAGAAGGAAATGGCAAACCATTCCAGTATTTCTGCCAAGAAAACACCAAATGAGGTCATGAATGACATCATGACTGAACAACAATAAATTCCCTCTCACGCTATCTCATTAATCTCTCAAAGGTTCATACTGTAGTGCCAATTACAACACTAACATCCAAATATCCAGGCAACTAGGTATCACAGTGGATAGAGTGCTGGGCCTGGAGTTGAAAAGACCTGAGTTCTAATCTTATCTCTGATACTTTCTGTGTGGCTTTGGGCAAGTCACTTGCCTCTGTTTGCTTCAGTTTCCTCGTATATAAAATGGGATAATGATAACACTTACATCTATGAGGATCAAATGAGATCTTTTATAAAGTGCTTAGCACAGTGCTTGGCACCAGAAGGCACTAGAAAAATGTTAGCTATTACTGTTAAGTGTGTGTGTGTGTGTGTGTGTGTGTGTGTGTGTGTGTTTTTCTGGTCCAAAAGCACACAGATTTTGGTGTTCATCTTTAGCATGTGGCCTCAGCTGGGGCCTGTTGTCCCCTTAGCCCACCATTAACCTCGTTCTATTATTCAAAGTGATGGCTCTTATCCCTGAGGTGCCAGCATCTCTGGGACTGGCAGCTCCTTAGAGACAGGAGCAGCTGCCCTGGCAGTTGGCACTGACTGACACCTCATTAAGAACAATCTTGAGGCTTTCAAAATAGGAGGGAGCCCAGAGCTGACCCACTATTCCCCTAATAGGGTTGGGAGGGAGCAGGAGATTCTAGCACAGATGTGTCAGGGCCCATGACCTCTGACTTCTGGGGTCCCAAGCACACCTAGGGGAAGGGGGCAAGGCCCAAAAGATGTTGACAGGGATGTAAGTCACTGGCCTTGTAAGCCAGTGTCATAGCCAGTGATGTGTGCAGGGCCTTAAGATTGCAATGGGCTTGTGGTATTGCACACAGCATGACATTCACACTACGGACCCACACAACACAAGGGAACACCAATGTGGACTCCCAGAAAGCCTGTCAGGTCATCTGGCTCGCTTACTCATCCTTCTGTCCTGGTGCCAGGAGCACCAGCCTGGAAACTTGGGCTAACTCTGCCCTTATAGCTGGGCTACAAGGCAATCGGAGCAACTGAGAGTGGCCCATAGTCTCATCACAGTTGCTGGTCATGGCTTCTGCCTTTCTGCCTCATAGCTTAATTACTTGGCTTTAATGATCATTGTAGGAACATGGGTGGGACTAGGAGAACTTGAGGCTAGAGCCAATCATTTCCCAGTGCACTTTGCAGATTTCCATAGCAGGCACAGCTGGAAATTCAATTCAAAATGGTAAACAACTGGCCTAGAGTCAGAGGGGGGTAAACCAGGCAGGACAACACGGTTTTCTTTTTCTTCTCCTGGGAATTCTTGAGTATTAGGTCAGACTTCAGCCAGAGCCAACTTGTAGCTATTTGGAGGATGAGACATGTATCCTTCCTTCACTACTGGTCACAATGTTCTCTTGGTTCTGCTCATTTCACTCTTCATTCTTTCTTTTTTTCTCTCTCTTTTTTTTTTTTTGCGGGGCTATGGGGGTTAAGTGACTTGCCCAGGGTCACACAGCTAGTAAGTGTCAAGTGTCTGAGGCTGGA
The DNA here is from genome assembly GCF_019393635.1 of Dromiciops gliroides. Lineage (NCBI taxonomy): Eukaryota > Metazoa > Chordata > Mammalia > Microbiotheria > Microbiotheriidae > Dromiciops > Dromiciops gliroides. Next base: position 753,835,682 of record NC_057861.1, read on the forward strand.
TTTGAGCTCAGGTATTCCTGAATCCAGGGCCAGTGCTTTATCCACTGTGCCACCTAGCTGCCCCCTTTCATTATTTCTTAGAAGTCTCTACGTTTTCCTAAAATCACCATGTTCATCACTTCTTACACCACACTAGTATTCCATCACAATCATATATCACAATTTGTTCAGCTATTCCTCAGTTGATGGGCATCCCTTCAATTTCTAGTTCTTTAATACCACAAAGAGAGCTGCTATCAAGATTTTAAAACACATAGGTTCTTTTCTTTTTTCCTGATCACTTTGGGAAACAGTGATATTTCTAATAGTGATATTTCTGGGTCAAAGGGTATGGGTAGTTTAATAACCCTTTGGACATAATTCCAGATTGTTCTCCAAAATGGTTGGATCAGTTCACAATCCTACCAACAATGAATAAAAGTTTTTTTTTGGGGGGGGGCAGGGCAATGAGGGTTAAATGACTTGCCCAGGGTCACACAGCTAGTAAGTGTCAAGTGCCTGAGGCCAGATTTGAACTCAGGTCCTACTGAATCTAGGGTCAGTGCTTTATCCACTGCTCCACCTAGCTGCCCCCTGAATAAAATATTAATGTCCCAATTTTTTCCACACCTCCTCCAACATTTGTCATTTTCTCTTTCTATCATTTTAGGCAATCTGATAGGTGTGATATGGTATCTCAAAGTTGTTTTAATTTGCATTTATCTAATGAATAATGATTTAGATAATTTTTTTAATGCGACTATAGATAGCTTTGATTTCTTCCTCCAAAAACTGCTTGTTCTTATCCTTTAACCATTTATGCAGACTTGCTTCTTGAGGGTCAGATGACCTCTGGGGGGAGTTCTCTTGACTCTTTCCCTTACAGCAGAATCTCTCTCCAGACACTGTCATACTACCAGAGTAGAATTGAAAACAATAGGGCAAATATCTCATTTGCAAATAAGAAGCAGCCAAGGTTGACATGTCTTTTTGTAGATCTCCAAGGATAATCAGAAAACCTTCCCTTTACCATGTGGTTAGCCATCCTGGGGTCAGTCATTGAAGTTCCACAGAAGCTCTGGACTCTCCAAGGCACTCTTCTTCTGCCCTTCTCCCAGAACAGAGCAGTTCCCTAGCATCCTTCACATGAAGATGCTGTCCAAAGCTGCTTGGGCACAGTCCCCCATTAGAGCTGAATTAGTTATGGTTGCCATTTCTTAGCACAGAGAAATAAATCATTACATCCACAAGCCATAATTTGTTTTGACTTCCATAATCAATGGGCATTTATATTGTTTCCAGTTCTTTACTACCACAAAAAGTGCTATGATAACTATTCTGGTATGTGTGGAATCTGGCTTTTGTAAATAACTTTGGTATATATTATATATGCATATATGTATACATTCATGTGTATATATACATACATACGCACACGCACATATATATGCTTAGCATTGCGTTGGGCACGATCAAGTGCTTAACAAGTGTTCCATGTCTATTTGCCTAACAATGGAATCTCTACATTATAGTGTATTAGCATTTTAGCCTTTATTGGCATTATTCCACATTGCTTTACAGAATAGTTATACTAATTCACAGCTCCACCAACAATGCATGAGTATGCTTATCTTTCCATACTTCCTTCAACAATGACTATTTCCATCTTTTGTCAAATTTGACATTTTGCTGGGTTCGAGGTGAAACCTCAGAATTGTAATTTGCCTTTCTCATATTATTAGCAGTTTGGAGCATTCTTTCATAATAGTTAGCAAATCTTCTTTAGTGAACTGTTTGTTTTCTTATCATTTGGCCATATATCTATTAGGGAATGGGTTCTGGTCTTAGCTATTTCCATTAGTTGTCTATATATCTTAGATACCAAATCCTTATTAGAGATATTTGATACATTCCCCCCCAGTCGATACTCCCAATAATAATAGCTAATATTTATACAGCGTTGTAAGACTTGCAAAGAACTTCACATATATCATCTTATTTCATTCTCAGAGCAATCCCGGGAGGTAGGTGCAATTATCTCCATTTTACAAATGAGGGAACTGAGGCCCGGAGAGGTGAAGGGGCTTGCCCCAGGTGATCCAAGGTTTCTAAAATGGGATTTGAACCCAGATCTTCATGACTTAAAGTCCAGTGCCCCCTAGCTACCTCCCTTAATCTTCTCATAAAGTGATGAGCTGGTCTGGAGCAAGGGCAAAGTAAGACCTCTTGTCAACATCTTGAGGCATGATGTTTCTAGTCAAGGAGACAGTGTTTGAACTATGGGGAATAAGCAAAATCACAGAGTTGGAAGGATCTCAAAGACCATCTAGTCCTTCTATGGAAAAAAATGACAACCTCAACAAGTGTCGATCCCATGCCTGTAACCAATAGTCCCTGCCTCATGGTGGCTGCCCTCACACAGTATCATTGAATAAAATTGGAAGGAGCCTCATCTCAGAAGTCCGCAAAAACAGCCCATACCTGGAGAAGGAACCTCCCTCCCTCCCCCCACCCCATCCCAAATATGTCCAACAAGTATCAACCCAGTCTTTGCTGGAAGCCCTGCAGTGAGGTCCCTTTGGGAATGGGCCAAGCCCCTTGGGGATCACTCTGATCCTGAACACTTTGTTTTCCCCAACACTGAGCCCAAGTTTGCCTTTCTGCAGTTTCCACCACTGCTCCTGAGCCTGCTGTCTGGAGCCAGACAGAACAAGTGCAAAGTGCAATCCCTCTTTAGCATGACCGCTCCCCCCTACTTAAATATAATTATGACATTGTCCCTAAGGCATCTCTTCTCCAGAAGAAACTTCCTTTGTTTCTGCCATTCATCTTCAAATGGCAATAGTTCAAGAATCTTTTCATCGTGGGCGCCCCCTTCTGGTCCCCCTCCAGATTACAGTGTGCTTCATAATCCGGTGCCCAGAACCAAGTGTGATGAGCTAAATGGGGACTGCCTAGGCCAGACCACTACTCTGCTTGTTCCTGAAAGCTAGGCCTTTATTAGTCCAGCCTCAGGACACTGAAGCTTTCTTTTTTTCAAAAAGAAATCACATTCTATATCCCAAAGAGATTTAAAAGGGTGGGGGATCTAGTGTGTATATTATATATATATATATATATATTTATAGCAGCCCTTTTGTAGTGGCAAAGAATTGGAAATTGAGGGGATGCTCATCAATTATTGAATGACTGAACAAGTTGTGGAATATGATTGTGATGGAATACTATTGTGGTATAAGAAGTGACAAGCAGGCTGATTTCAGAAAAACCTGGAAAGACTTATATGAACTGATGCAAAGTGAAGTGAACATAACCTGGAGAATATTGTACACAGTAACAGATATATTGGACAATGATTGACTGTGAATAGCAGCTATTCTCAGCAATACAATGATATGGGACAATTTCAAAGGACTCATGATGAAAAATATTATCCACCTACAGAGAAAGTACTGATGAAGTCTGAATACAGATCGAAGCACACTATTTTTCATCTTCTTAATTTTTTTGTGTCTTTTCCCCCTTTTGGTTTGTGTCTTCTTTCATAACATGACTAATATGGAAATTTTAAAAAAATCACATTTACTCCCTTGGCTCCCTCCTCATGTGACTGACTCATAATGAACTTGTTTGCAATTCATTCCAGTTTCCATATCTTTTTCAAGGGGTTGTCTAACCATCTTATTCTTGTGAAGTCAATCTTTGAAAACTCAGTTTAAGAATTTACATTTATCCCAATTATATTTTTTCAATTTTATTTTTAAATTCTAAAATTAAACACCAAAAAGGCATACAGCAGAAGACAAAAGAAGATTCTACCCAAAACAATGAATCTCTATTTCATAAGACTTGCTTTAAAAAAAGTGCATAATAAATACCACATGCTACTTTCAAAACTCTTGCTTGTCTGTGCTTCCTTCTGAATTTCTTTTTATTCTCTTCTCTGAATTAAAAAAAAATGTTTCAATGGTGGTGGGTTTTTTTGGGGGGTTATCACTATTGTTAATCATCTCCCCATCTCAATTAATTGAAAGGGGAACAAAACCCTAGAGACAAATAAATCAAAGAAAAGTAATCTTCACAATGTAAACTCTTCACCTTTCATATATCCAATGCCTTTTTTTCAGAAGATGAGAACATATTTCATCACAGGTTCTTAAGAGACATTGTTGGTCATTGCTTTGATCAGATTCCTTCAGTCTTTCAAAGTTGTTTTTCTTTACCATGGTGTTGTTCTGGGATAAATTATCCTCTTTCTGCTCCCTTCATTCTCTACCAATTCGTATGACTCAGAATTCTTTGTTCTTTCATTTCTTATGGGACAATAATGTTCCATTACCACAATTTGTTCAGCCATTCCACAGTTGTCCAAAGCAATGGAAAGCACCCCCTTAGATTCTAGTTCTTTTCTTCCTACTCTCCTTTTAATCTCCACTTGAGGGTCAAGAAGGTAGCTCTGCATGTGACTATTCCCTCTCCATAATATCTTCTCGCTTAATTCTAGTCCTTACTCCCATTTACTTCCCTTTTGAGCTTGATGTATTTCTTCACTGAACTTGTTGTGTTTAACCCTTCTTTGTCCAGAGGAGTGAGGCTCTTCCAATGCCCACCCCAACCCCGTCTTCCATGTTTGTATATTTTCTTTTTCTTTTCTTTTCTTTTCTTTTCTTTTCTTTTCTTTTCTTTTCTTTTCTTTTCTTTTCTTTTCTTTTCTTTTCTTTTCTTTTCTTTTCTTTTCTTTTCTTTTCTTTTCTTTTCTTTTCTTTTCTTTTCTTTCTTTCTTTCTTTCTTTCTTTCTTTCTTTCTTTCTTTCTTTCTTTCTTTCTTTCTTTCTTTCTTTCGTGGGGCAATGAAGGTTAAGTGACTTGCCCAGGGTCACACAGCTACTAAGTGTCAAGTATCTGAGGCTGGATTTTAACTCAGGTCCTCCTGAATCCAGGGCCAGTGCTTTATCCACTGCACCACCTAGCTGCCCCCCTCCTCTGTCTTTTAAAGAACAGGTTCCTCTCCTGAGGTTCATGAACTTGTTTTGTAATGTTTTTGTAATATTTGTTTGAAAGAGGCAGTTAATCTCCTTCCTTACCCCAATATTATAGCAAGCCACATAACTAACACTCCCCAATTAAAATTTGACCCTTACAACTTAAAAGCATGATTCAAAGAAGTGATCATAGGCTTCACCACACTGTCAAGAGTGTCCATGACAGAAAAAAATTTAAGGATCCATGTTTTAAATTATTAAATTAGCTTTAAGGAAAATCACAAGTATCACACCTGCTCCAGGGCCAGCACTTTATCCACTGCGCCACCTAGCTGCCCCCCATGTTTGCATATTTTCACATACTTCTTTTACCTTCTGACATGAATGCATTCATTGTGTTAACCTCTATTTTCTTTCCCCCTCCCATGGTTTCACCTTTTCCCCCTCCCCTTCCCCCTCGCTCTTGGAACATGTGTCCATACCATGATCACATGCTGAACACCCATACTGGATGAGACAGGATTGGATGTTAGATTGTGAGCTCACCCTATACACAAGGGGACTGCCCCCTCAAAACTTCCATAAAAACCCAACTCATGAGCTCACCAGCATGCTCCTCATCTCTTGCATGGGGTCACCCGTTCTCATGAGAATGAAATAAATCTGCCTCTGCTTGACTTGGTGGTCTCCTCAAATTATTTGGGTAAACTGAGGCAATTTGTCCCAAACAATCTCCTCCCCCTTGTGTTCAGAAGAGAACCTATCTGTCCCCAGGACCTCTCTTTTTTTCTTTTTCTTTTTGTTTTCTTTTCTTTTCTTTCTTTCTTTTTTATTTTTTGCAAGGCAATGAAGGTTAAGTGACTTGCCCAGGGTCACACAGCTAGTGAGTGTCTGAGGCTGGATTTGAACTTAGGTCCTCCTGAATCCAGAGCCAGTGTTTTATCCACTGTGCCATCTAGCTGCCCTTCTCTTTTTTCTTATTTAATTCCCTCAACTGAAGAAATTAAAATTCTGAAGGGGCATTTTTTTATTCTCCCCCATTAGAATATTAACATTAGATTCTCATTCAGTTCTTTTTAATTGCTCAAATAAATTCACCTTTCTCCATTTCTCCAAAGTCTTATTCGTATTTCAAAGTTCCTACTCAGCTCTGGCATTTTCATCAGAAATACTCGGAAGTCTCTTATTCCACTGAAGGCTCAATTCCCTTCTCTAGGATTTTATTTGGGGATAAATTATTGTTGGTTGCAAGCCTATATTTTTTGTCTTCTCAAATATTCTTTCCCAAGATTTTCTTTTGTGTTTAGTAGAAGCTGTCAGGTCTTGTATGATAGTGCCTACAGCCTTAGTATTTGAATGCTTTCTTTCTGAATACTTTCCATATTTTCTTTTCTCTTCCTTCCTTCCTTCCTTCCTTCCTTCCTTCCTTCCTTCCTTCCTTCCTTCCTTCCTTCCTTCCTTCCTTCCTTCCTTCCTTCCTTCCTTCCTTTCTTTTTGGTTCTTTCAAGAGGAGTTTGGTGGATTCTATCTCCACTTTGCCCTTTGGTCTTAATAAATTGGAGTATTTTTGATTTATGATTTCATGAAACATGGTATCCAGGCTTAACCCCACCTCCCCCAAAATGTTATGTTCACAGTGTCCAATGAATTAAAAAAAATTTACCTGTTTTCCATGTTGGTTGCTTTTAGATATCTTACATTTTCTTAATTTTTTTTCAATCTTTTGATTTTGTTCTAATATTTCTTGCTGTCTCATTCTGTTAATTTCTGTTTGGTTTATTTTAGTCTTCAGGAATTCCATTACATGGGTAACGTGTACTACTTTGTCTTCTAAGTTACTTAATCTCCTTGCATTTCTTTCCTCAAAAGCTTCTGTAAAAATGTTTAATTTTTCATCACTTCATTTCTTACAGGTATTCATATATTACCTAGTGGAAAGCCTATTACTCCTCTGAATCTCTGTATGCAATTGTTAAAGTTTGATTTAAAATAGTTTTTGATATTAGCTGGCATTCTCTTTGATTCATCCATCTCTAGCTTTTGTTCCCACATTTAAGCTTTGTGACAGTTCTAACCCACTCTGCCCTTTTGGATGGAGTAGTCACCCTTGCTTAGTCTTGCCTTGGGTCCTCTGGGTTCTCATACCATTGGCTATCTCTTGGGTTAGATCATTCCTGGATCTGTGAACTTCAAGGTGCTGGGTCTTTAGGGCCCTCCCTGCTATCTCAGGATGGAGTGTTTGGGGCCTCAGAACCTCTGGACCTGAGCTGTTCTGATCTGAGTACCAGTTGACACTGCAGTGGTTAGTACTTTGCTAATCAATGTCCTTGCTGCTCACATTCCTTGTGTCTTTCCAGGTCTCTACGTGGTGCTTTCCTATGACCTTTCTCAGGGGAGCCCTGCGCTCTTATTGCCCATGATCCAGAGTCCATCAGGCTGCATGTGTCCCATCTCTGACACTTGTATTGGTGATAAGGCTCCTTCTTCTATCATCTAAGGAGTTCTTGTTGACCATTTCATGCTATTTTGGGATGGCAGATTTCCTGTACTTTCTTGTGGTTTTCTTTGTTTTTTTTTTTTTCAGGGCAATGAGGGTTAAGTGACTTGCCCAGGGTCACACAGCTAATAAGTGTCAAGTGTCCAAAGCCGAATTTGAACTCAGGTCCTCCTGAATCCAGGGTCGGTGCTCTATCCACTGCACATCTATATTCCTATTTCACCTAATCATTATTTAGTGTTACATTTTTTTTTGTTTTCACATGGACATAACTCCATATTATACACATTCTTCCCCTATTTACTCTATCCTTTACAACATTAGAACTAATAAATGTAGATGTTGAAATGTTTTCCATAACTATATTTTTCATGCCCAGCACATGAAAAATGTTTTTGTAGGTTTCGTGTTCGTTAGAAAGTGAGAAAAGAGAAAAAACAATATTTCCCTTTTCCATCAAGTTATTCATATACATATATATATACATTTACACACACACACACACACACACACACACATATATATATAATATCCCATTTCATTGCCTTTCCAGACCTGCAGTCTCTTTCTTATTTATTCTGATTTATCTTGTTTAGGATTTATCATATTGTGCTTATGTGGTATGAAAAACTCCCATTATCATTATTTCTCCTCACAATAATATGAAGTTTTCCTTTGTTTATTTTGTTATGGGATTATGAGGCATAATATGTTTGAGAATTCCAGGATTAGGGTGCAGTGAGAAGGCCCTAAATCCTCATTTCTCTGCTCCATATACCCCCCAGAATAATTTAGAAAAAGAAGGAGGAAAGGAAAACAATCACAAAGTCTCCAAAGAGAATAGCATCTCAGAAAAAACAAACAGCAAGGAAAAAACCCAACAACAACATAAACAAAATATAAAATAAAATATCTTGAAGAGAAGTCATAAGAAAGGGAAAATAATAAACTGATGTCAGAGGTGGCGCAATAAAGACCTAATTGGACAACAACCACTTGAAGGAAAATGAAGGAGAAACTGGTGTCAGTGAAATAGACCCCGATGTCAGCATCAGAATTGGAAGGGCTCCCAGTGACCGTACCTGGGAATGGGAAGCACCACAACATGCCCAAGAAGAGCTCCCCCAGCCTCTCCTTGGAAACCAGCAAGGAGAAAAAGCCACCAAGCCCACCCCCACTCCCCCAGGAGTAGCCCATTCCACCTCCAAAGCAGTTGTTTCTGACATTAAGCCTAAATTAACCGGCTTAAAACTTGCTCCCCAGTTCCTGGAACCAAACAGAAAAAAGACTAATACTTCGTCCAGGTGATTTTTTTTAGATACTTGAGGACAGCAATTATGTTTCACCAGAGTCTTCCCTTTTGAGGGTTGAACATTTGTGGTCCCCTCAGTCTATCTTCATATGGCTAGGGTTCAAAGTCCTTCACCATCCTGCCACCCTATTTCTGGACATGCTATCTCCATGTCGTTCCTAAACTCTATGGAATAAAATAATCTAGATGAGATCTGTCCAGGGCAGAATACAGTAAGGCTACCCCCCCCCCCAGTCCTGGAAGTTACTCCTCTATTTATGAAGTCCAAGGTCACATTAGCTTTCTCATCTGCCTTTTCTTACTATTCACATATATTGAGCTTACACTGTACTAAACACCTCAAAATGTTTTCAGACAAATTGCTACCTAGCCATGCCTCCCCATCTTGTTCTTATGACATCTTTTTTGAACCCAAGGGTAAGACTTTGTATTTATCCTCATTTAATCTCATGTCTTTGAGTTATGTCCATTTTCAGTGTATTAATGAAGATTTTAACTTTTCATCAGGTTGAGTGTTTTCTTACTATATTATCTGTTGTGTATGTAGTTAGCACATTGTGTCACTGAAACTGTTTTTAAAAATTAGCATGTAGAAAAAGAAAATCTTTATTCATTAAAAAATCATGGCAGATTTTCTGCCAAAAAAAGCAAAAGCACTTGCGATTCAGAATACTGATTTTTTTGTATTTAAAGAAAGGTATTTTGCTTGCAGGAAAAGATACCTCAGATTCATTTTAATGAGAATCTTTGAAGTGTTTTTATCTTTAGGGTATCTGAACATCTTTATGCTGTTTGTCTTCTGTCTTTATTGAAATAAAATGTAAAATAAACAAATACACGAATGAATAATTTTTTGAAAAAAATTGTACATAACATTAATCTCATGCCTTATCTCTGTGCCTTTCGACTAGCTCACCCCCTTGCCTGGAATACACTCCTGCCTCAGTTCCATCTCTTGGAAGCCCTTCTTCCTCCAAGACTCAGCTCAAGCAAACCTCCTACATGAATCCTCTCCTGACCCCCTCCAGGGACTCATGCCCTCCCTTCCAAAGCTCCCTTGTATTTACTTCATGTTTTCTTTCACATTGACTTCCCTTATGTTTATTTCATGCTATTTTTTTACATGGTGCTTCCCCGATAGAATATAAGCTTCTTGAGAGCAAGGGTTGTTTAATCTTTTTTTGTATCTCCAGTGCCTTTCCTAATAAATGCCTGTTGGTTGATGGATAGATCCTATTCTTGTATTTGTTCCAGCCTAGTGTTCTTCATTGTCAAGATCTTTTTGGATGCTGATTCTTTTTTAAATGTTAATAAATATTTTTTATTTAAAGTTTAAAAAAATTAGGTGGGAAGCAGCAGTACAGAACTACAAACAATGGGTCCAAATTTTGGAGAGCAGATCAACTGTTGTAAAGAAAATAACATACATTATAATAACATGACAAAATGCGAAGCTTCGGAAAGCAGTAGGTTCCCAATCACTAAAGGTCTTCCAAAAGTGCTAAATTATAACTTGTTTGTTTTTTTTTAATTTAATGCTGCATTTTAAAAGCACAGAGAATTTCCATACATAAATCAAAACATGCAAAAAATGATGAATTCTATCTCATACCCGTTGCTCTAAGTATATAATTCTATACTTTCATTTTTAAAGTTCTGCTGGTCATGCTATTTGATCTTCCCTTGAGTGAATTTGCATTATTACAATGAGCCCTTAAGACATTAGTGTTACATTATTAGTAACTACACCTCCCATTAACCTTCTTTTCTTCCTCCCAAATTCTCCCTCCACAAATCGGGGAGGGGAGGTGAATCCACACTATGGCCACGTCTAAAAATGCTCCTTTTTCATCTGGTGTCCACCCCTTCTGTCTGAAAAAGGGTAACATGTTGAAAGTATTTCCAGGTCTCCTGGAGACTTGGTCCTTTGTATTCATTAGTTCCCAAACTGTTTTCTCTTTATGTTGTCCTTATACTGGTTTAAATTCTTCTGCTTCTGTTTATTTCACTTTGTCGGATGCTGATTCTTCTAGCCATTGTATTAGCTCTCCTTCCGAGAGCTGTCATCTGCATCTTTGATGAGCACACCATCTATGCCTTCAGATAAGTTATTGATAAGAATAGCAAATGGCATAGGACCAAGCACAGATCTCTGGGACACTCAGACTGGAGATGTCTTACCATGGTGCTGTTTGACCATTAGCAAGTAGGGGAAGGAGATGGGAATAAGCATTTGTTAAGTGTTTAGTCTGCAGCAGGCACTATGCTAAGAGCTTCACAAAGCAGTCGTTGGATTTTCATAGCAATAGTGTGAGGTAGGTGCTATTATTTTTCTCATTTTACAATTGAGGAAACCGAGGCAGACAGAGGTGAAGTGACTTGCCCAGGGTTACACAGTCAGTAAGGATCTGAGATGGGATTTGTTCAAGCCAGCACTATCTACTATGCCACCTCGCTGCCCTAAGGGGAAAGGAACAAGTATTTATTAATCACCTACTGTGTGTCAGGCACTGTGCTAAGTAAGCTCTTTATAAATATTATTTCATTTCATCCTATTTTGAATCTAGTCACCCAAGCTTTCCTGAATCCATCTGTTTGTGCAATGTTTTAGTCCACACCTATCCCTCTATCCACAAAAATAGTATGAGGTACTTGATCAAATGCTTTGCTAAAATCTAGTTGAATTAAAAAAGAAGAAAATAAGGTCTAGATCAACTACACTGACAGAATTCTTTGAATTTACCCAAAAAAGGCGATAAGGTTATTCTTCCATGACCAACTCTTGATGAAGTCATTCTGGATCTTTTAGATCACTATTTCTTTTATTAGATATTCATCAATCTTCTCTTTAAGGAGCTATTTTAGAATTTTCCCAGGAATCAAAGTGAAGTTCTTCCCCAGCTTACAGTTTGCAGACTTTTTTACTCCTTGGATATAAAGGAATACATCTTTCTCCAGTACTGCAATACAAGCCATGTTCTCCATGATATTTGAACTATCCTGACAGTGGCTCAACAGTCATATCTGCCAATTCTTTCAAGACTCAAGGATTGAACTTATATGAGCCAACGAAATTATATGAACCAAGCCTAGAAGCTCTTTCTTATCTTGGATATCAACTCTCCTTAGTTTTTGTTTTTGTTGTGCTTTGTTTTTGTTTTTTTGTGGGGCAATGAAGTTTGAGTGACTTGCCCAGGGTCACACAGCTAGTGTCAAGTGTCTGATGTCATATTTGAACTCAGGTCCTTCTGAATCCAGGGCTGGTGCTTTTATTCACTGCACCACCTAGCTGCCCTGATATCAACTCTCAATTAGCCATCTTTGTTCTGCCCCTACCAGGCCAAGAGTCATTCTCATTGGCAAAAGAATAAAAAAAAGAAGCAAAATAGCAATTGGAAATGTCTCTTTCTTTCCCTTTGTTGTCAGTTATCACTGTCCCATTCAATGGAGACAGTGGTCCTATACCTTCTTGGATCCTCTTGTCTTCCTCACCCCCAGTACAGCTTGAAAAAAAGAGAAAGAAAAATCTTTGTTGTCATTTGATTCCCTTGCCAACTACCCTCCATTCTGAGCCTTAACACTCCTGACATCCGTACAGGACTATGTTACATTCTTATATTCATCTTCTGTTACCTGCCCTTACTTCCATCTTCTGGGTATACATTCACGTGTATATACACTTATTTATTTGTTTGTTTGTTTGCTTATTCATTCATTCATTCATTCATTTGTTTGTTTGTTTAAATATTTAAGCTAGTTGGTAAGTTTCCTGTATAGCCCCCATAGGTCTTTTCAGAACAATATTTTTTTTTCCCCATTTCTCTTGATATGACTTTCTCCTATAAATGTTGTAGAAGTAGAATATTAACTGGGGGGAAAGATGGTGAAGAAAGAATGACTCTAAACACCCCTTTTCAGCAAGTTACTCAAGGAAATCCCCCAGAATTGATAAGATCAAAGGACACAAGATTTGAGCTGAAATATGCTAGGACTGCTCTCTGATGGGTTATGGCCTTCTGTTGGTCTTCTATAAAACACCACTGCCAGGGAGAGGGAGAAAAATCTCTCATACAGCTCCCCCCATCTCCCATCCTCTGAAATACATATAAAGGAAAAGACAAAGAGGGATTCTTTCTCAAGTGTGAGAGTCTTCCTTCAGAGCTCTCTTCTCAAACCCCAGAGATTACTCATCTCCAGGCCTATCCTTATTTTTTAAGGCCACCAAGGGTGTGGCTGAGCTTATAACCATCAAGGTGGTAGAAGAACTTCTTCATACTTCCTAGAGAAATAAGGAAATGGAAACAATTCACATGTACTTGACACTAGCCAATCAAAGTCTGAAAGGGGCACACGTTTTACAATCTGTGACTACGTCACTGAATGGGTGAGCCACTCAAGGCTCAATGTACTTTACAAACATTTAATAACCAATTGTGCCCTCTGTAATATGTAAAGAGGACATTCAAGATGATGATTCAGTGTCTGAAACAAAATTTCAAATGAGCTTTGCCCCACACCCCTACACTAGGAACTGGGTTGGTGCTATGGGTGTGTTGAAGTGTCTCAATTTATAAAGAAAAAGGGTAGGAGAGGGGCAGCTGTGTGGTGCAGTGGATAAAGCACTGGCCCTGGATTCAGGAGGACCTGAGTTCAAATCCAGCCTCAGACACTTTGGGCAAGTCACTTGACCCTCATTGCCCTGCAAAAAAAAAAAAAAGTGGTAATTGAACTACCCTAGAAAACTGGATTCAGAAACTTGGGCAAATGCCTGATTTGTAATGAATGAGGTATATTTGTAAATTGTACCTATGGTTGTTTATGGGTGTCAGCAGGAGTGTTTGTGTGTATGCAAGGCTCGGGTTGGACTAACTAAAAGTAATAACATAGATCTTACATTCTACTGATAAAGCAAAAAAACATCATAGCTTAGCATGACAGAGGAAAGATCAAATATAACCATGGTGACTTAATATAAATGAACTGAATTCACCTATAAAAAAATGAGCTAAAGAATAAGTAAAATGGCAATAATCTGGGGCAGCTAGGTGGCGCAGTGGATAGAGCACTGGCCCTGGATTCAGGAGTACCTGGGTTCAAATCCGGTCTCAGACACTTAACACTTACTAGCTGTGTGACCCTAGGAAAGTCACTTAACCCCAAATTTGGAGGCAAAAAGTGCTGTAAGCCTCTAATAAAGGAAAAGGCCTCAGGTTTTCATCTCCATATCTGGGACACTATAATGGGACCTGTGAGCACATGAAGCTACTCTTGTTTTTATTGCTATTGTGTCTATTCTTTCTTGCATTTAACTGAAAGAGTATTGGGGATAGTTACAACCTTATAAATTTTAAAAGGTCAAAGGTCTGGGAAATGAAGTCCATGTGGGTTTTATGGAAAGCCCAGATGGTAAAGACCAAAATCCAAAGCATTTTTGACCCAACATCAATCAAGAGCAGCCTAGAAGGAGCAATAGGGATCCATTAACTATGAAGCGTTTGGGGGCAAATGCTGTGTAGAAACTACTTTAAGTTTGGGCATACTCTCCCCAAGGACCAAGACGTTACAGGAAGATTGTACTCCAAGGTGCTGAAGATCAGTATCCCGAAGATTGTTCCCTGCTCCCCAGGGCATTGATGATGCTCTAGTGGAGAAACCTGAGCTCCATCCAGACTCCCAGATTCCTGTGGCTTGCTCTCTTCAAAACTCCCAAGATCAGAGACTCTAATCCCTTCACCAGATACCAGGAGCAAAGGCAATACTGAGATCCCCAAGGAAGAAATGAGGCAAAGCCAGTAGCTGAAGGTTACAGGTTTTTTTGAATGTCTCTACAGCTAATCAAAAAAGCCTCTTCTTAGGCAGGTGAATGGCCACCTGAAACACTTTCAGAATGTCTATTCATACTCCATGTCTGTCTCTCCAAGGCATCATCATATTTCCTTACATCAGCACAATTCCCCAAGAAGCTGCTCCTTGGCATTCTTTTTTTTTTTTCTTTAAGTGAGGCAATTGGGGTTAAGTGACTTGCCCAGGGTCACACAGCTAGTAAATGTTAAGTGTCTGAGGCCGGATTTGAACTCCTGACTCCAGGGCTGGTGCTCTATCCACTGCGCCACCTAGCTGCCCCCCTGGCATTCTTCATTCACATGGAGACAGCATCTAAAACACTCTGGGCATATGCTGTATGCCCATTACTAAAGGGCGGGGCAGGAAGAAAAGAAAAAACCAATCAACACCTGACTGTCAGACAACGCAAGCAATTTGCCACGACTCTTGTTTCCTACCTCATTGATGAGAGGGTGGAGGCCCATTTCCCCATTTCTTCTCCAGCACCAAGTTTAGTCATTAAAGTTACACAGTCTAGAATGTGTTAGTAAAGATATCAGGAGTGGAAATATGGTGGGGACCAAAAGAGTCAACATGGCTCTGTCAGGAACAAATCATGTGACATTAACCGTGGGGTCATTGTTTTTTACAAGGTTACTAACTTCTCAGAGGAACATTGTAGATGTAGGTCCCCTACATATTAGGACAATCTTTTGTCCTACTAGTAACAATGTCATTAATCCATATTATTTCATATAAATTATATTATATTTTAGTGTAGTTCCATAAAGTTTCTAAAGCACTTCACAAATAGTATCTCATTTGATCCTCATAACAATCCTGAGAGATAGGTGCTATTATTATCCCATTTTCAGATGAGGAAACTGAGCTTGATAGAAATTAAGTGACTTGTTCAGGGTCATACAACTAAGAAGTATTTGAGGCTGTATTTGAACTCAGATCTTCCTGACATCAGGTTCCATGCTCTATCCACTGTGCCACCTAGCTGATCATAGGATTATAGATTTCAGGCTAAAAAGACCTTAAAGATAATTGAGTCCCTTACCTCATTTTTCAGATAAGGATACTGAGGCCCACAGAGATCAAATGACTTGTTCTGGTAGCAAGTAATAGAGCTGTGATTTGAACCCAGATCCTCTGACCCCCAAATTCAAAGCTATTTCCACTAGACTTTGCTATTTCTCATGACATTATTTGCAGAAAATATGGAGAGGTGTGGACTATGTGGTGGTTTCAAACTCAAATAGAAATGGATCCTTGCAGGCCTCATATGGATTTAGAACACCACCGCTTAACATGCTGCTTTGTATTTTATTTATTTTGTTAAACATTTCCTAATTACATTTTAATCTGGTAGGGAGCACTTTGCAGGCTGTTTGTGGCCTTCTGGTGGAGTGCTTCGGGCCTGGCAGTCATACAGTCAGATGGTTTGAGGATTGGTTGAATGGCAGAACCCAAAGATTAATCATTAAGGGTTTGGTGTTAACCTGGCAGGAGCCCTCCACTGGCCCTGTGCTGTCTCACATTTTCATCAGTGACTCAGATAAAGCAATTAATTCCCTTCATATCAAATTTGCTGATGACTCAAAGGTAGGAGGGAGGGAGAGCTCACACAATGAAGGGCAGAGTCAGGATCCAAAAAAATCTCGACAGATACATGGGGTCAAATCAAATAAGATTAAATCTCATTGAGATGAAGCAGGACTGATGCCTGATCCAGACACAGACTCCCCAGCTTGCCTAGCCCAACCTATAAAATGATCAAGAAAACCACAAGGGGGGCAGCTAGGTGGCGCAGTGGATAGAGCACCGGCCCTGGATTCAGGAGTACCTGAGTTCAAATCCGGCTTTGGACACTTGACACTTACTAGCTGTGTGATCCTTGGGCAAGTCACTTAACCCCAATTGCCTCACTAAAAAAAAAAAAGAAAGAAAGAAAACCACAAGAGGGGCAGCTAGGTGACGCAGTGGATAGAGCACCGGCCCTGGATTCAGGAGGACCTGAGTTCAAATCCGGCTTTGGACACTTGACACTTATTAGCTGTGTGACCCTGGGCAAGTCACATAACCCTCATTGCCCCGGACCCCCCCCCCCCCCCCGCCCCAATTAGGGTAGCAATAATACAGTAGACTGGCTAAAAGTCAAAATAAGATAACACTAGTAATACTACTAATGAGCATTTATATAGCATTGTAAGCTTTGAAAAAGCACTTTATTATTTCATTTGATCCTTGCAACAACCCTGGGATAGGGGCTATTATTATCTCCATTTTACAGATGAGGGAACTGAGTCAGACAGAGATTAAAGTGATTTGCCCAAGATCACACAGCTAGTAAATGTCTGAAGCTGGAACTTAATAAAATCTTTCTGACTCAATGCCCAGTGTTATCCACTTTACTGCCCACCCACACAACTGCTTGGATAACTGGCTAGATCAGATCAGAGCAAAGATTGATACAAATGCAATAAAATAGTTGAAGTCACAAATAAACTCAAGAACTATTTTTTAAAAAAATTCTAGCAAAACTGACAACAGACATCAACTCTAATGCAAGAGAACAAATTCAAATCACTAAAACTTGAAATAAGAAAAGGGAACTCACAGGAGAGCAAAGGAAGCAAGAATATCATCAGAGGGATGGTCCTGCACTATTCCATTTGAGAAACTAAAGATATCAGGTAGACACCTAGAGAGGTACAAAATGCCCAAATTAACAGACTAAGAGTATCCAGCAAAAGAGACAGAGAAGGATTATTTAGAGAGGAAGGAGGAGAATCAGGAGAGAGTGGTGTCCCAAAAACCTAGAGAGAAGAGAGTATCAAGAAGGAAAGAGTGATCAACATTCATTTTTCTTGAAACATTAAATATATTGCCATAAAAGTATTTTCCCTTAATGGGATGGAAAGTATATCTTAAAATCATGAATCAATATTCTACATGGGGGAAATAGTGGAAGCATTCTCACAAAAAAGAGATGTAAAAGCAGATGTCCATTCTCATAAGTCCTATTTGACACAATATTTTAAAATCATATCAATGGTAATAAGGCATGAAAAATAAATGAAAAGACTAAACATTAGTGATGGAGGAATAAAAATGTTTTTATATATAACAAGACTATACTCTTAGAAATCCCATGGTAGTCAATAAAAAAAAATAATTGAGCTGAGGAATAACTTTAGTAAAGTAGTGGGATATAAATTTCATAGTGATTTTACCTGGTTCTATATAGAAACGCTTTATTATTTTTGAGTTTCATTAAATATATCAATTAATATAAATACAATTTTATTTCTTATCATATTGCCCCAAACCATCCATACCAATTAGATTTCTTCTAATTATTTAGGACTTTATTTGAGTCAATACTATTTTGAAGTCTTTAAGAATCTATATCACATGCATTTATAGGTAAGTTGCTTCCCAAATATTTAATACTTTTTGATGTGTTTTTTTTTAAAGTAGCTTATTTCTTATAATGTTTTCTTGATATTTCGTGGTTGGCAACAGTGGAGCAGAAAAGGAGTGGGTAGCTTTCAGAATTCTGTTAAACAGCACCACATTTGCTCATCTGGGCTAGAACTACACTTGCAAACATCAGGATTGGTTTAACAAAAAAATGATGGGGAAATTCAGAAGTGGCTAAATGAAAAAATGAGAACTCCACAAAGTTTGCCAGCAGGATAGTTCATTCCTCTCTAAGAAGCCAGTATTTAACTTCAAAAGTACAGCGCAGGAGAAGCAGGATTCTTGGCTCAGTAAGAAGGCAGATGAAATTCAGTTTTGCATGTCCAAAGCACTTTTATGATGCCCTGAAGGCTATTTATGGGCCAAAGACCTATGGTGTATCTCAACTACTCAGTGCTGATGGAACCACATTGATTAATGTCAAGGACATGATCCTGGAGAGATGGGCTGAACATTTCCATCGTGTTCTGAACAGACTGTCCTCAATCAATGCTGAAGCCATTGACCATTTACCTAAGGTTGAAGTCAATCCCTCTTTAGTCAGACTTCCAACTAAAGAAGTTTTGAATGCCATTAGGCTGTGTATGGCAAAGCACCTGGTGCTGATTCTAGTCCAGCTGAGATTTACAAGGCAGGGAGTCCACAGCTCATACAAAACCTAAATTTTCTGGGTTATATGGCAAGAGAAGGGCATCCCTCAGGAGTTCAAGGATGCTTCCGTTGTCCATCTCTATAAATGTAAAGGAAATAGATCGTCCTGTGGCAATCACTGGGGAGTCTCTTTCAATCCTGTGGGACAAGACTCTTGCCAAAGTCCTCCTTTAATAGTCTAATCCTTCATCTGGAAGATGCTCATCTACCTGAGAGCCAGTGTGGCTTCAGAAAGGTCTGAGGAACAGTTGATATGGTGTTTGCTGCCTGATAACTACAGGAGAAATGCCAGGACCGATATAATCTTAGAATGCTCTACCACAGGTCAGGCACAAACAGTCCATATGAACATTCAGAGTGGAGAAGTCTCTGAATTTGTACCTCTCACATTTCTTTTGAGTTACTGCAATTCTGCTCCCCACATAGAGCACAGCACCCCATACTAGGTGTGCCTACATCCAATATAATATCATTTTGGTCCTCTTTGATAATGAAGGACAACAACCCACCAACCAACTATGTGTCAGACACTATGCCAGGTTATGAAAATAGAGAGACAAAAATAAAAGTCTCTGCTGCCCAAGGAACTTACATTCTATTTGGAAGATTGTATATATGCTTACAAAACATACAAAATTAATGAGGGTTATATTTTGTTTGTTTGTTTTGATTTTTGTGGTGTCTGGAAAAAAGTACCATCAGATAAGTACATTAGCAAAGCCATCATGAAAGGAGGCAGTCATAGGGCAGCTAGATGGTGCAGTGAATAGAGCACCAGCTCTGGAGTCAGGAGGACCTGAGTTTAAATCTGGCCTCACACACTTGACACTTACTAGCTGTGTGACCCTGGGCAAGTAACTTAACCCTAATTGCCTTACAAAAAAAAAAAAAAAGAAAGAAGGCAGTTCTTCGGCTGAGCTCTGAAGGAAACTAGGAATTATAATGACTGGTGAGTTTATCCATTTAGAATAAAGAATATCAATAATAAATCAAATAAATAAAGACTTGCAATTTAGTAGCTGTGGAGGCTGAAGAAGAGAAAATAGAATATTGAAATTCTCCAGAGGACAGAAGAAGGAAGGCACATCTGAATGGATAAATGGCTTGGAGGGAAATGAAAGAGAAATCCTACTTTTGTAAATGCAATGGAAAAGCATTTATTAAGCACTTTTTATGTGCCAAGGGCTGTTCTAAGTGTTGGGGAAACATAAAATTAGTCCTTGATCTCAAGGAGCTCATGTCTGAATTAAATGTGAGCACATAAAGGAGGCTTCATCTTCATTGAAGATAGAATGGCCAACTGATATTAGGGGTCTGGAAGTCACAATGAGAAAGTATGTGGTAGAACTTGGGGAGCAATAGCAGGGCATAAGGTTCCAATCTAATGGGAAAGGAAGAGTGAGTCTGAGAGCTGGGGTGGAGTGGAGCTCTGGATTACTTTAGGTAGAGGTAGGTATTGGTAGGTATCATCCAGCCAGGAATGGGCATTCATCCCATGTGTAGTGGGAACTGGGCAATAGGTGTTCTGGTAGGGGAGCAATGGGTCCCCCAAAGCCTATTCTTGTTGATCTGTCAGGTGCTTATTGGTAGATTAGTATCTGTCAGTCTGGGGCTTGGGGGGCAAGAAGGAAACATCCCCGGCTCAACTCTTCTCATCCCATGTGATTCTCACCCATGTTCTTCCATGGATTCTCCTCAGAGGATAATCCAGGGTGCTGGTGACTTCCTTCAGATTTTTTTTTTTTGTGACAAGAGTGATCAGTAGAACCCCTTGATCTTTTGGTGGGGAACCTCCCGTGGAACTAGGGATGCATTCTTTTTTTCTCCATGGGGAGGGCTGTAGGCTTTGTCCCCTTGATAAGGGACATATACAACCAGCCTTTTTCTGGATGATTATCACATGGTCCCTTTAACTGAAGATTGTGCCCCAAAGAGTTGACAACTAACTCGGGAAGAGTCTCTGTGGGCTCGAAGCAATGAGGAGAAGTAGCTTCTTGGATCTTTTATAGGTGGCCTCTTTGTTGGGACTCACAGATAACACTAGGTCTCCTTTAGATTTTCACCAAGTGGGGAAGAGATAGCTCTGGCATTCTTCTCCACAAACCCAGACCTCTTCCCCAACCCCACTTCAATGGCAACTGCATGCACATAGCAGGAAGAAGACGTGCTTCCCTAAGGAAGCTGGAGAATGGTCCTTAAGTGCCTGGCTGCCTTTTTAGCTCTGAGCCCAGGTCGCCAAACAGTGATCCTTAAAAGTGGACATTTCAGAGGGCAGCTAGATAGCACAGTGGTAAAGCACTGGCCCTGGATTCAGGAGTACCTGAGTTCAAATCCGGCCTCAGACACTTGACACTTGCTAGCTGTGTGACCCTGGGCAAGTCACTTAACCTTCATTGCCCTACAAAAAACAAAAACAAAACAAAAAACAAAAGTGGACATTTCTCAGCCTGTTGGTAACCTTGTGAGATCAAGGGGTAATAAAAGCTTGCCCAGTAGGAAATGACTTCTGCATTTACTGCCCCCAATGAATCCATAGGTTTAATTCAATGCTAGTTTTAAAAATTAAATTAATTTTTTTGGGTTACGTTTTAAGTTCTGAACTCTCTCCTTCCCTTCCCCCCACCCCCACTAGAGCAGGTCACTATTTAACACAGATATCTATGTATCTATAAGGACAGAAAAGATAGATATATATACACACACACACACAAACATAAATACCTACATACACACATATATGTAAAATCATACTATGTGTATTTCTGTTTATCGGTTCTTTCTCTGGAGGTGGACAGCATCTTCTTTCATAGGTCCTTTGTAGTTGATTTCAGTATTTATAAAACTAAGAATAGCTTAGTTGCTCATGATTATTTTTGAACAATATTACTGTTACTGTACACTAGGGTTTCTTAAACTTTTCCCCCTCATGACCCCTTTTTACATGAGAAATTTTTACTTGACCTTGGTTATATAGATATATAAGATAGGTATAGAAATCAAACATTTACTACCAAATTTTTCAGGACCCCCATATGGGATTATGGCTCCCAGTTTAAGAAGCTTTGTTGTATACAACATTTTATTGGTTCTGCTTATTTCACTCTTCATTTTTTTCATGTTTTTCTAAAACCACCTTGTTTATCGTTTCTTACAACAGCACACTGATATTTCATCACAATCCTTTATCAAAACTTATTCAGCCATTTTCCAAGTGATGACTATTTCCTCAATTTCCAATCCTTTGCCACCACAAAGAGAGCTGCTATCGATATTTTATTATTATAGAATTTTATTAGAATTTTTTTCTTTCTTTCTTTCTTTCTTTCTTTCTTTCTTTCTTTCTTTCTTTCTTTCTTTCTTTCTTTCTTTCTTTCTTTCTCTTTCCTTCCTGCCTTCCTTCCTTCCTTCCTTCCTTCCTTCCTTCCTTCCTTCCTTCCTTCCTTCCTTCCTTCCTTCCTTCCTTCCTTCCTTCCTTCCTTCTTTCTTTCTTTCTTTCTCTCTCTCTCTCTCTCTTTATTTTTTGTTGTTGTTGAGGCAATTGGGGTTAAGTGACTTGCCCAGGGTCACACAGCTAGTAAGTGTCAAGTGTCTGAGGCCAGATTTGAACTCAGGTACTCCTGAATCCAGGGCCAGTGCTCTATCCACTGCACCACCTAGCTGCCCCTACTATCAATATTTTCGAATATATAGGTTCTTTCCATTTTTCCCTGATCACCTTGGGAAACAGACCTTATAGTGGTATTTTTGGGTCAAAGAGTATAGGCAGTTTAATAACTCCTTAGGCATAATTCCAGATTGTTCTCCAAAATGGTTGGATCAGTTCACAGTTCCACCAACTATATATAGGTGTCTCAATTTTTCCACATCAAATCAATGCTAGTTGAAAGAGCAATGAGATTCCTCAGAGGATGGTATTAACAACAGACTTTAAGAAACAAAGGGTAAAAACATCAAGGCAAATAAATCAATTTGTATGCATTTATTAGGGTGCTTCCCATGTGCCAGATCCTGTGTATGTTAAGTGATGGTGATACAAGAGAAAAGCAAGAACAGGTCCTACCCTCAAGAAGCTCACATTCTTTTTTTTTTTTTTTTGCTGCGGGGCAATGAGGGTTCATTGACTTGCCCAGGGTCACATAGTAGTAAGTGTCAAGTGTCTGAGCCTGGATTTGAATTCAGGTCCTCCTGACTCCAGGGCTGGTGCTCTATCTCCTGCACTACCTAGATGCTCCCGAGCTCACATTCTAACAGGGGAGACGTACAGGATAAATACAAAACAGAAGGAAGGTGGCCTCAGGAGGGAAGGCTCATGTGGCTTCACTTGGTACTTGGTGTTGGAGCTGAGCCTTGCTGGGTGTCCAGTCGATGTCTTAAATTCACCATGTCCCCTAAACCTTCCCCCTCCCCTCTACCTTTCCTATTACTGTAGAGGGCAACGCCATCTTCCCATTTCTCCAGGTTTAAACCAGGTGTCATACTGGACTCCTAATTATCCCCCCCCCCCAAATCCTGTTGCCAAGGCCTATACATTTCACCTTTGTAACATCTCTCGAGTATATCCCCTTCTCTCCTCTGATGCAGCTACCACCCATGTGGAGGCCCACATCACCTCATGCTGGGAGTATTGCAATAGCCTGGAGGTCTCTCCCAACTCCAATCCATCTTCCATTCAGCCACCAAAGGGATTTTCCTAAAGCCCATGTCCTACCATGTCACTCCCTCCTTCCCCAATACATTCCAGTTACTCTCTATTATCTCTAGAGTCATGTACAAAACCTCTGTCTGGTATTCAAAGCTCTCCTTTCTTTGAGCCAGTCACACCAGCCTCCGTCTTGTTCCATGGCCAAGACCTTCTATCTCTTGGATCCAGTCATTTTCCATGGCTGGTCCCCTTGTGCCTGGGATGCTCTTCCTCCTGATCTGTGCCTCCTAGCTTCCCTGCCTGAACCATACCGACTAAAATCCCACCTTCTCCAGGAAGTCTTTCCCAACCCCTCCCTCTTAATTCTAGTGCCTTTCCTCTTTTTAATTATTTCCCATTTACCCTGTATGTAGCTGGCTTTGTCTATATTTGTTTGCATGTTGTCTCTCTTATTAGGTGCTAAGCTCACTGAGAACAGGGATTGTTTTCTCTTTTTGCATCCTCTTCACTCAGCACTGTGTCTGGTACATAGTAAGTGACTAATAAATATTTATTTTTATACTTCTTTTTATTTTATTATTTTCCAGTTATATGCAAAGATAGTTTTCAATGTAGGTTTTCATAGGATTTTTAATCCCCAATTTTTCTCTCTCCTTCCCTTCCCTCCCTCCTCCCCAAGACAGAAAAAAATCTGATAGAGGTTATATATGTACAATCACATTAAATACATTTCTGCATTAGTCATGTTGTGAAAGAAGAATCAGAGCAAAAGGGAAAAACCTCAAAAAAGAAAAGAAAAGAATGAAAAAGTACAAACAGTATGCTTCAATGTGTATCCAGATTCCACAGTTCTTTTTTCTGGATGTGGAGAACATTTTCCATCAGAGTTCTTTGGATTTGTCTTGGATCATTGCACTGCTGAGAAGAGCCAAGTCTATTACAGCTGATCATCACACAGTGTTGCTGTTACAATGTTCTCTCCGTTCTGCTCACTTCATTCAGCATCAGTCCACTTCAGTCTTTCCAAGTTTTTCTGAACTCCGCCTGCTTATCTTAATAGGTATTTATTGACTGACGTAAAGGAAGTCAGACATTCTATGAGGTGGAGGTTAAGGGGGAGAGCATTGGAGGCAGGCCCGGTGGGGTGGGGCTGTCAGGGCCCAGGCACGGAGACGGGAGGTGGAGGGTCCAGAGCTGGCAGCTAGGCCAGTTTGGCCGGCATTCATGCCGGGAAGA
The DNA here is from genome assembly GCF_019393635.1 of Dromiciops gliroides. Taxonomy (NCBI): domain Eukaryota; kingdom Metazoa; phylum Chordata; class Mammalia; order Microbiotheria; family Microbiotheriidae; genus Dromiciops; species Dromiciops gliroides. Next base: position 753,860,295 of record NC_057861.1, read on the forward strand.
GGAAGGAGTTAAAAGACAGGAACGCTAAGAGGGACAGGACAGGCCGTGGAACTCTTTCTATATCTCAATGCTGTGGAGTCAGACACGGAAAAAGCACCGACCAAGCACAATGATGCTCCTGCCTTGGGGTGTAGGAGCCCCAAGTCTAGAGGGATTGACAAAGAATAAGGCAAAGGAAGGAAGGCCTCCGGGATGCTAGGCCCGGGCTTGATGCCATTTGCCCCTTGGTCTTCTAGTCCAGAACGTTCCAGACCGACAGTGTCAGCAGCGTCTTTGTCGCCCCTGGAGAAGCCGAGCGCCGGCTCCTGATGCTTCCTGGCGCTGGTCCGGGCCAAGCGGACGGACGGAGATCCGGCTGCGCAAGGAGCAGACGGCCACTCCCCTTGCCACCCACCCCAGGACGGTGACTTGGGGCTGGGAGAGAGGGCCTCTGACGGTGGAGAGAGCGCGGCGCGGCCCCGCCCGCCCGCCCCGCAGCCTCAGGTGACGGGTTGGTCTCAGCTCGAGGGCGCCGGGGGTTGAGCAGCGTCCCCGAGGGCCCAGCGGCACTGTCCAACCTTCCCCCAGGCGATCCAGTCGCCCGTCCTCCCTCCTTCCATCCGTGCGCCATCCCTCTCTCCCTTTAGCCACCTTTCCTGTAGTTCTTCCAACACACTGCTGTGTGTCTCCTCAGGTATTATGAAAGGAACAAGGGAAAGAAAATCCACGGGATGGGCGGGGGAGGAAAAGGCTGCTATGTGGGGGTCCATTACTTAGGTCCCTGAGGCCGCACCGATTGTAAGTATCAGAGAGATTTGAACTCAGGTCCTCGGACCGACGGACCTCAAGTCGGTAGGGGGCGTCCAGATGACAACCATCCCCGGGTCTTGAAGGCTCAGCTGTGCGGAAAGCCAAAGCATCCCATGGATCTTTCCCCGATTTCCTTTCCTAGAGCTGAAGGATTTCTGTCGGTTCTCCGAACGGTCGGATTATGCGCTACCTGATTGTTTCTGGTCCTTACTGGTTCTTAATCCTTCAACTGACGGCTGACTGTTTACAGAACACTGGCGTCTGGAAAGCACTTAGCATTCATTATGTCATTTAAACCTCGCAACAGCCCTTGAAGTATGGTCATTCCCATGTTACAGGCTGGGAAACTAAAGACTCAGAGGTTAGGTTATTTGCCCATAGTCACCCAGCCAGTACAGATCAAAGGCAGGACTTCATTCTAGGGCTTCTTTACTCTGAGGTCAGCCTTGTGTCCACTACGTGAGGTTGCCTTACTTTGTACAGGGGAAGAAACTGCTAATTGCTTCTTGGGACAGTCCTTTCTTGGCCCACATTCAAGACCCTTTAGAGTGCTTAATGTTTACTGTATTATTTCATGTGATTTTCAGTATCACCCTGTGAGATAGGGACTGCCTGGTCGATCATCTTACAGTCGAGGAAACTAAGGCTCAGATAATTAGTGTCAGAACCTGACATTTCATAACTCCAAGACCAAAATAAGGTTTCAGTGGGAAGGAACACAAACATGTTCCTTTGGACTCACTGCTCTGGTCTCATTAAATGGTATTAAGAGGTGTTTATTTCCTGTTTGAAAATACCAGTTATAGAATTTTAGACATGGAGTATACCAGGATTGGACAGAGGTAGGAAATTGGTGAATTGTTCTTGAGGACCATCAACATTTCCAAGCTGCCTTTAGAGAGAACAGGACTGTTTTATGTAAAAGTAACCAAGGATCAAATAAGATAGTATTCTTAAAGTATTACAAATGACAGAAAAAATAAGATACAACTGTCTGCTCTCAGTAGTCTGATGGCATGTGCTTGATTGCTTCTGGTCCTGGCTAGGTTGGTCTCCTTTATATGGAGAAAAAGCTCTGCTTCTGATGTCACTTATTGGCAAATTCTCAATTTTTAAAAACTTGGGTTTGGAGGTTTGAGGGGCTAAGAGACCTGTGGATAAACATGGATACACGTGGTTTATCTTTTTGTCACTCATGACTAGTCCTTTCACCAGGTAAGCAGCAGCTTTAAATGCATGTGGTTTTTATTGGGGTGGGAGGAGAAAGATATATAATGGGCAATTTCTCATAATTAGCTTGAGGGTGACACTCATTTAGTCATCTTGGGTGACTCTTGGCTGCACACTGGTTCATATCTTATGCCTATCATTTACTCTCCGTGTGACATTGGGCAAGCCACAATCTCATGGGGTCCCAGTTTTCTCGCCTGTAAAATGATGAGGTTAGACAAGACAAGATGACCTTGATGTTTCTTTCAGCTCTAGATCTGTCAGCCTATGGTAACAACCTGAGGGTGACATTGGAAGAATTGATCACCATCTCCAAGTAAGGGAGGGGAAGCCCAGGAGGATTTCTTGCAAAGGAGGAATCAGATCTGTTGAACTTTTAGCCTGAAAATTTTGAGGTTAACAGCAGCTATACTTCCAAGCAAATTGAACATTTTATCATGTAAGCAAACAAGAAGCATTACAGTCAATGATTCTTAATATAGACATTTCATCTGCTGAGGAAAGAAATCTTCTTAAATGGAAGTTACATTGGCACTTTTCATATACAGTAACGGATACCTGGATGCTAAGAACTCAAGGTTTTTTTTTTTTTAATTTTAAGTTATATTGGGAGACAAAGAAGGATCTGAGAAAGCATTAAACCTTCGGTTGGGGAAGATGGGCTGATGATTGATAACCAACAAGAGAGTGAAGGTAGAGCTACCCAATCCCCATTTTGTTTCTGTTTTCTCTACCAAAAAGACTTTCGTCTGGGAGGGACAAAGAATGACTCATAGGGAGTTGGTAACCAAGAGAAATAGTAAAAGAAAACCTAGTTATCATCGATGCCCAGATGAATGAGCTCCCCAGTTCTTGAAAGAATTGGCAGCTGTGATGGCCAAGCCCCTGTCAATGATGTTTGAAAGATTATGGAAAATAGGAGAGGTTTAGAAAAGGACAAATGTTCTGATGAGAGAGAGAGAGAGAGAGAGAGAGAGACAGACAGACAGACAGACAGACAGACAGACAGACAGACAGACAGACACTGTCCACTATAGAACAGTGAATTGAGCTTTGATTCCTAAGAAAATTCAATCCATTAAAGAGATGATTGGTGAACCATTCTCTGGAAAGGGAAGCAGTGATGCTAAAGAGCCAGACTGGTTTCCTCAAGAACAAATTGAGCCACACTGACTTCATTTCCTCTGTTGATGTTGTCACTAAGCTATCGGATGAGGGCAATGATTTTAGCAAAGCATTTTGATAAAGTATCCCATTCTGTACTTGTGGAGATGATAGGGAGATATGGATTAGATGATTTGATAATAGAGGTATTCAGAATTGGTTAGATGGCTGGATTCAGAGAGCCATTGTGAGTATTCAGTATCATTGTGGTAGAATGTCTCCAGGAGAGTACCCTAGGGCTCTGGAGTTGGTTAAATATGTTTATCAGAGACTTGGATAAAGCCATAAATGGCCTGCTCAGCAAGTGTGCAGATAACACACAGCTAGGAGGGTTAGAGGGTTAGCTAACAAATTGGATAACAGAGTCAGGATGCCAAAGGATAGAACATGGGACTGAATCTACAAAGATCAAATTCAGTAAAGGTCAATGTGAAGTCTTGCCCTTGGGTACACAAAATCCAAAGATGGGAAAGGTAAGAATAGACAGAGATGTGTTCAGGAAAGGGTCTGGGGGTTTGGGTGGACCGCAAGCTTAATGGGTCTTCTTGGAGATCTTCAAGCAGATGTTTGATGCCCCCAGTTGGGCATATTATGTTGGTGATTCCTTCTTGTCGGGGCTCGAATAAGTTTCCTTCCATCTCTCAGATTCTGTGATTCAGGGAATCTAGGGCCATGCAGGGGCTCCGTCCACCAAGCAATAAGGCTGAGCACTCACAGGCATAGAGGAGAGAGGATGCCCCTGGGTCAGCTGGATGTGTTGATTACTTCTGTTTTTGCTAGATCCTCTCAGTCAAAAGGAGAAGAGGATGAGGAAGAAGGCTTAGCTCTGCTTTCCATCTACAAGCAAAGCTTCACACGCTAGTAACACCTTGAATCATGGCATGGGTCAGAGCAGTCTCAGTGGACAAGAAAGAGGCCACCCAGACTAGCCTGAGAAACAAGCTTCCATTGACCGCAGTGCCCGCTTGGGTTTGCTTGGGCTATGTGGCAATGATTCCTCAGACACGTACAACTCTTTGTGTGAACATACTCAAGCCCATTCCTCCCACTTTCTCTTCAGTGTCTTCTCTTTTTCTCTTTTGGCCCATTCAGCAGGTAGATGGCAGGCAAGAAGAAAGAAGTCCAGTTACAGGTATGCATCATGAACTGTGAACCACTTGGGAGCTTGGGCCCATTCTTAGCTTAACTCATGGGTAGAGACACAGTCCTTTCCTTGTTGCAGACAGTCATCAATAATGAAACCCTGTGGGAAGAAATGTTGCAGAACAAAGGCCTAACAGGTATCTAACAATGTCTGATGTCTATTCCAGGGACTGCTACCCCTTCAGTGGCTAGATTTGGGTCCAGTCATTCTCCCTGACCCCCCTGCTCAGGTTCCCACACCCTCTGTCACCCAGTAATGGGATGCTGGCCAGTCAGGAGCCACCATATTTGGAGGGGTGTTTCTGGAGATGTCACTGAGCAACCTAACCCTTCGTAAACATTTCTGTGTTTTAGTAATCGATGTCTACCAAGCTTGGTGTGGACCTTGCAAAGCAATACAGACTTTGTTCCGGAAGCTGAAAAATGAGCTTTCATCTGACGAGGAGCTTCTGCATTTTGTTGTGGTGAGAACTTACGTCCATAGGTCCTAGATGTAAAATTGGAAGGTAGCTCAGAAGTCCCCTGTTCCAGTGCCCCAAACAACCAAAGGGCTGAGGTGGGTTTATGGAAGCACATTTTCCATGGTGTATAATGCCACTCTTCCTCTCTCTCCTGCCTGGTATGTCTGCCAAAGAGTAGTAACTACTTTAACTTAGGTGAGTTATTAATTTGTTTGTTTGTTTTGTTGTTGTTTTTTGCGGGGCAATGGGGGTAAGTGACTTGCCCAGGGTCACACAGCTAGTAAGTGTCAAGTGTCTGAGGCCGGATTTGAACTCAGGTCCTCCCGAATCCAGGACCGGTGCTCTATCCACTGCGCCCCCTAGCTGCCCGAGTTATTCATCTTTTTGAGCATAAACTTCTTCATCTATAAAACAGAAATGATTGCATTTATAGTATTTCTACTGATGCCCCATCTGGATGCCTCTTCATGGCTTGGAGCTAACCTTTAGTGATGTTGGTGGGTTTGACAAATGCTTTCATTCAGAAGAGGAGGCAGGGGCATGTAGACAGAAACAGCTAGAGTGATTAATGCACAGTATCACCCTTAGGGGGTAGCTAGGTGGTTCGGTGCGAGTGCTGGGCTTGGAGTCAGGAAGACCTGAGTTCAAATCTGGCCTAAAACACTCGCTAGCTGTGTAACCCTGGGCAAGTCTTATAACCTCTCTTTGCCTCAATCCACTGGAGAAGGAAATGGCAAACTACTCCATTATATTTGCCAAGAAAACCCAATGGACAGTAATGGTGTGATATATTCCAGGGGTCATGATTGAACAACAACAAAAACAATCACACTTAGACTCAGGCAGAGGTAGAGGGGCAGTCCTGGCTCCCACACCTTAAGGGACACCGCACTTTGGAGGACTCGACTCATGGTAGGCAAAAAAAAATTAAATAAATACATAAATAAATTATGATGAGATAGCTTTAGGCTAGGCTGGATCGGATTTACTTTCATTCTGTCCCCTGAGCATCATGGGCCTATCAGTGTTATTATTATGCCTCATTTACCAGTGAGGAAACTGAGGACGATAAAGACTGTGATTTGCTTAGGGTGGCAAAACTTTTAAGTGTCTGAAGCAGGATTCTCCTGACTCCAAGTTCAATAGATTCTCCCCATTGTGCCATCTAGATGGGACATTTCAATCACTCTCTTTGAAACCTCTGAAATGGTAAATATGGGTTTGGAAACATACTCCTTTTTAGTCTTTATTGCTCTGTGTCTCTCTCTCTCTCTGTGTATGTGTGAAGTACAAGAACCACTGCTATAATCTACAAGGAGGCAGATCCCAGCTCAATGTAAGGAGCAGTTGGGAGGCAGCTTGGCCCCTGATCCAGGGGAGCTGAGTCTCAGTGCCGTAGGCCAGTGTTCTCCAAACTCTTTTGACCGATCGCCCCATCAATCAAAAATTATATTTAATTATAAATGATATGCATGGATTCCTGTGCTCATTTGTTATGTTACAGAAAAATAGACATGAAAGAAGAGATCCCAGTGAAATAAGCAATCTAAAATATTTTAGTTGGCCCTGGAACAAAACCCTTTTGTTCTCACTAAAATATTAACTTTTTTTTCTAATGAGAAGAGTGTGGCTACACAGGTTTTATTATCTAAAAAGAAAAACCTTGTTTCTGTCCTGACAGGGGAAACTTACTGCTTTTTATGTGGTTTCTTTGGTGGGTTGACTTCATGTCATGCTTGATTTCCCATCAGCCATTGCTGCTATAACATTTTGTTAGCATGACTCACTTTAGACAGTAATGTTCCAGCCAGCCAGGACCAGGCCCTCTTCTCCAGACTCCCTGTGCTGTCTCTTGCCTCTGTGGATTTGCAGAGTCTGTCCCTTAAGCCTAGAATGAGCTCTCCCTTTCGTCTCAAGTCTGGCAGTATGGGGCACCCTAGCTCTAAGTTCTTTCCCACCTACATTTTCACTGAACTCTTTCTCTCCTTTACCCTTGTAACCTGCCCTGTGACATTATAACGTGTGCCCCCATGAGGGCAGGGGTTATAATGTCAACGTCTAATAAAAAAGCATGTTGGTTACTGTGAGATACTTACTGTACAGAACTGAGTCAGTCCCCCTCCTCAGGAAGCTTCTATTTTACTAGGGGAGGCACAGATGAATACATATATAGATCACATACAAAATAACAACATAGTGACTTGGAATGGGGTTAACAGCCAGGGAAAGAAGGAATGGACTCTTGACTGAGGTGGCATTTGAGCCCAGGTGTCTAGGAGATGGGCAGCCTGGGCTAAGGTCCAGAGAAAGGAGATGGGATGTTACATGTCACATTGAAGCCAAAGAATGGTAACTTTAAATACTGATGTTAGTAGCATCCTCTCTATGTTCTGTGCAGTTAATGGCTTTTGATGTCCTATATTTACTTCCTAGAAATTTCTAATATATATATCCTGCTTAAAAATTCTGGGTGCTTTACCTAAATTTTTGTTTTGGTTTTTTTGGTGAGGCAATTGGGGTTAAGTGACTTGCCTAGGGTCACACAGCTAGTTAAGTGTTAAGTATCTGAGGCCGGATTTGAACTCAGGTCCTCCTGAATCCAGGGCCGGTGCTCTATCCACTGCGCCATCTAGCTGCCCCCTAAATTTTTAATGGTTCATAAAATGCACCACTATTCCTTTAAATTAGTTTTTTTTTTATAAAAAAGTATAATAATCATTCTTGTTATGACTATAACTGCAAAATACTTAAATCAAAAAAATTATCCTGTTTTTACAAGGGGCAGATGGATGGCATATTGGCATCAAAGTGTGCATGTGCCCTAGCTCATCATATTGAGCATGAGGAGTGTCTTCTGTTATGTGATGCTAAGATAGAGACTGGATTGTTTGTCTATAGACTGGAATATTTTTTTTAGTTTTCATTTTAATTGTTGTGTTTATTTAAGTTGTCATAAATAATAGTGCAACCCCGCTCCCTCAGGCGTAGCATGATTTTTAACATGAAAATATTGTCCGTTTCTATCAACAATTGAAACATAAGTTCCATTTAATTTCATTTTCTTAAATTATAATTTTCTTACATTTCTGTTTGATACAAATGATTATTTTAATTTCAAGAAAGATACAGTTATTGTATCTGAGGTTTCAAAAAAGCAGGGCACTATGAAATGTAGACAGTGTTCTACTTTCTGGTTTATTTGTATTGGCAACACAACAAATAATAAAAAAAAAGACAATTTAAACTTTAGTGTAAAATGCAACATTTTTCTTTAAAATCCTCTATTTCATGAAAATGAACATCATTGTTAGGGTCTTCAATGAAGGGTGTTTTTCATGCAAAATGCACCAAAATAGAATTCTGTTCTACAATAAAATTTTTATTCACTGTGCTTTGTTCTTTGACATACACTATTACAAAAAAGGGCTACATTTTCTGTTTTTCTTAGAATGTATATTATTGGCAATTATAGCTGACTCTTAAATATAGTCTAACTTCTGAGTCTTGGCTATCAATGGTGTTGGAAAACACTAAAGAAAATGAAGCTATGGACCTTTCTGGCATGTTGAAGGCCTGCAGACAGGAGTGAGGTGAGCCTTCACAGTGTGAACTATTTTCCTGGAATATCTGAAGAATGTTGGGAATATCTTGGAGGATGGGGGTGTGTGTGTGTGTGTGTGTGTGTGTGTGTTTGAGAGAGAGAGAGAGGGCTTATTCCTTAACTCTTCAATGGTTGTGAATTGGTTTACAAAAGTAATCCCCATTTAGACAATCATTTCTACTTTGTACTGTTCATTGTTTTGCACCATAATACTTATGAAAAGATGAATGTTGCAAATTAATTATTCTAAATCTTCATTGATAAATCAGCATGCCTCCCATGGACCCATGGATTTTGTAACACATTTAAAACAATTTACAAAATTAAATCATTTCTATAGACAGGGCCCTTAGCAAAAAAACCTTTCCTGGGGGTTGTACAACCTAGGGTGGCCCTGCTGATTCACGTCCATGAGTACAGCCACTATTTCCAAAGAAATTCTATCATAAGTCATTCAGAGAAAGGCTTGGAATGGCTTCTCAGGATGTATCCTGGGAGTTGTAGTCTTTTCCCAATCTAGAAAGAAAGAGAGAAGCGTGGGGCCATCTAGAGTTAGAGCTGTGCCTTGTAGGGAGAATTTACACATGCTGCCTCATTTCCTCCAGGTCAGATCAAGTTTGGGAATCCAGTAGGTGGCAGTGAGCATGTGCGTGTCTTCTGTATCCTACCTGCATGATTGGATGTGGCCATTTGTTTGTATTTTATTCAGTCCAGTCAGCATGAGGCTTGATCTTTGTTCCAACCCTCTAGTTCTTGGGTTCTCAAAAAATAATGCCTGTAGAGCTTCAGCTCTGCCAAGCCCTACCATGCTGGAGGGAAGGAGATTTCTGGTTCATGCCTTGTTAGCTTAGGGGAGGCTGCTCATGACCAGCTTGGTCACAACTCCACAACGCCAATGACTTTTGTAACATAATAAGTCTGGGGATGGTGTGGAGGGGACTGTGATACATAGTATATGAACTAGCTAACTAACCAACTAGATAGAGAGATGCTACCCACATCACTGTCCATTGAGCACCTGCTACCTGCAAAGAAGAGGCAGTGTGGCACAGTCAAGGTGGCTTTGGAATCAAGAAGGGTAGGGGTCAAGTCCTGCCCATGACTCTTACTAGTTGTATGACCAAGGATGAGTCGCTTCACCACTCAGCACACCAGGCTATTCTGCTACTGTAAGTTACTGAGACCTGTTGACCCTCACTAGAGGAGGGAATTTCCACATCAGGAATTGCCCCCCTACCCCCACAATGAAATGACAGGTCAGAGGCTTGAAGAGCTAGTGCTGGAAGCAATCCTGGAGACCAAGTACAGATTGACCGATACCTATATGTCTGTAGCTTGGATTCTGATCTCAGCCTACATGACAGCCAGACCAAGTACACACACACAACTGTATATACATTCATGTGTATTTGGACAGCTGATTGCTCTCTCTCTCTGTCTTTATTTATGAAAGTACGTCCATGTATTTCCTTAAGGAAATTAATTCCTTTAAGGAAATATATGTGTATATGGATATTTATGTTATATAAAAGGCTGCCCCAATACACAAACATATATGATAGGTTGTCCAAATAGATATGTATATATGTATGTGAACATACATGAACACGCATTTTATATGTGTCACTTTGTGGTTTGCGAATTGATATATATATATACATACATATATTTACACACATACCTATATGTATATATAAATATAAAGCCTATGTATCTGTATCTATGTAAATAATCAATCTCTCTCTCTTTTTTTTTTTTTTGCTGGGCAATGGGGGTTAAGTGACTTGCCTGGGGTCACACAGCTAGTAAGTGTCAACTGTCTGAGGTCGGATTTGAACTCAAGTACTCCTGAATCCAGGGCCGGTGCTTTATCTACTGCACCACCTAGCTGCCCCAATCAATCTCATTTGATTCACAAGATAGCCCTGCCAGGTAGATGCTAGTATTATTCTCATTTGCAGATGGGGAAACTGAGGTCCAGAGAGATTAGTGACTCAGAGTCACACAGATGATAAGTGTCTGAGGGGGGATTCAAACCCAAATCTTCGTCTCTAGCATCCTTTCCACCATAGCAAGCTGCCTAGTCAGATGCACATGACTTTGGGTCATGGGATTTATTGTAGGAAGGGACCTAGAAGAGTTCGTCTCATCTGACCACTCACCTTATGCACACGAGGAAACAGGCCCAGAGATGCTCATTGATTCCGCAGAATTGTAAAGTGCACTAGCGGCAAGCTAAGTGCTCTCTCCGCTGTATTAAGTGAATACAGAAACTGATTTTAGACAGTTTTTAACCTGGTGTGTATGCACTAGCCTGTGACTATATAAAATGTTTGCTTTTATTGCAGGCAGAAGCAGACAGTCTGGTGACCCTGCAGCCATTTAGAGATAAATGTGAACCTGTTTTCCTCTTTAGTCTTGTAAGTATCATACCTATGCATACCATTGTCTTGTCTAGTTCAAACTTCTAGTAGAAAATTGAAATGTAGCCCAAAAGACAATGGCCAAATTCATTGATGTGAGAGAAAATGAGATGTAATAGGGATCAAAGGCACATGGTAGCTTTAGCATCAGGGACTGGATGAAAGAGGAGAGAATTGTGTCAAGGAGTTTTGAGACAGAGAAGGCAACAAGAAAAGGGGTCTCATGGGGAATAATTTTATTTTCTCAGGAAAATTAGAGATGTTCCTTGATGAAACAATGCTGTTGGGGACATCTAGGCCAGAGAGAATGTGCCAACTTAGCCAGATAGTAAAGACCCATCTCTAACCCTAGTCCAGCATTGCCTGAGATTCTGAGACTTTGTCCCATTCTTCCAAATTCCTCTATTTCAAATGAGGGCACTGCCACACTCTCAGGAACCTGGGTTTACCACCTCAGATTCATGCTTGACTTTTCCCTTTGTGTCCCCCTTCACCCTTGTATCCATGACTTACTGAGATGGTTAAAAAAAAAGTTAAGAAATTCCAGGGTATCGGGATTTGGATTTTAGCAATTCATATAGTGAAGATAGTTATTGGAACCCATCACTTTTTTGTTTTGTTTTGTTTTGTTTTGTTTTAGTAAGGCAATTGGGGTTAAGTGACTTGCCCAGGGTCACACAGCTAGTAAGTGTTAAGTGTCTGAGGCCGAATTTGAACTCAGGTACTCCTGAATCCAGGGCTGGTGCTCTATCCACTGCACCATCTACTGCCCCCAACTTTATTTTATTTTATTTTTTGCGGAGCAATGGGGGTTAAGCGACTTGCTCAGGGTCACACAGCTAGTAAGTGTCAAGTGTCGGAGGCCGGATTTGAACTCAGGTACTCCTGAATCCAGGGCTGGTGCTTTATCCACTGCACCACCTAGCTGCCCCCGGAACCCATCACTTTTTTCGTAAGCAGTGCTGGCTTGACATTGCAAAGAACACTAGTTGTGAATGCCTGTTGGCCAGGTAGAAATCCCCTTAGCATTTCTCTTCCTTGACTCCTGAGGAGTTTATCCTGACTGTAGGTCTGGTCTGTTGGGGCTGAACTTTAACAAGCTCCTAGGACACTTTGGGAAGGCAGCCTGAGAACCTAGAGTAGGGGAGAGAAGTTGCATAAAACAAGAGTCAGAGTGAGCAGTCACCATGAGTTGGACAGTCTTGGTCCCCCCTGGCTCCCACCTACTATTTGGTCCTACTCTCCCTAAACAGCATTCCAGACCACTGACCACAGGGTGTTGCCTGGATTTGAATTGTAGACCATGTTTGCATTGTACTTCCTCCTCAATTTAACTTCTCATTTCTATTTTCCTTGAAAGCTCAAATTAGGTTCCACCTTCAATACTCAATTTAGATTCTATCTCCTTGGTGAAGCTTCCTCTGTTTTCTCACCCACAGGTCCCATGCTTCCCCCCCCCCCCTTAATCCTCAGTATAATCTCAGATTATAACATTCTGTTTAACTCTCTATGTACTTGTAACTCTCCATCCCCTCCCAATAGATGTAAATTCCTTAGTGGGAGGGATGAATTTGTTTTTGACATATCTCCAGCACCTAGCACAATGTCTTGCATATGGTCAGAATTTTATTGATATTTTTTGAATTGGAGGGAAGATTCATCCAGTATTCCAAATTGGACTAAAGGTCTGAGCCAAAGCATCCAGAAAGGGGACAGCTAGATGGCGCAGTGGATAAAGCACAGGCCCTGGATTCAGGAGGACCTGAGTTCAAATCTGGCCTCAGACACTGGACACTTACTAGCTGTGTGACCCTGGGCAAGTCACTTAACCCTCATTGCCCTGCAAAAAATAAAAATAAATAGTAGACAAAGCATCCAGAAAGGCATTTGTACAGTGTGTATGAGGAGATAAAGGTGACAAGGCTTCATGACGTTGAGGGTCTGACATGGTCTGACATGGACTGACAGCTAGCTTTGTCTTTGTCAGAGTAGATTTCATTGATCCCTTTTGGTTTTATACCAGTTATTTTTGAAAATGCTCTCTTCTTCTGATCTTTAAATTGAATGCTTTCTTGTTAACAATGAGATACATTTAAAGAAAAACAGCTCTTACAGTGATGATATCTGAGAACATTTTGCTCTTGTGATCTCCTATGTCTCTGCTGAGAGGAGAGGCTATGTTTTTATTAGTGATCATCATCTAATAGCTTACTTTAAAACAACAAATTGTAATAGTGAAAAAAAGACTGATGAAAGACAATTACAATTGAAAAACTGGCCATGGAATCACACTGTGAATATGATTTTCTTTTTCCTCTTTTCTTTCAGAATGGCAGGATCATATCAATGGTTAGAGGTGCAAATGCACCTCTGTTAAATGCTAAAGTGATTCAACTAATAGAAGATGAAAGGAAAATATTAGCAGGGGAAATGATCCGCCCAGTGGTAATTTACAAAAAACAATTTGCTCTCTACTCGTGACATATTGAGACTGAGATATTGAGATAGCTATTGCTTCACCAATGTGAAGATACTCTACTAACTTAATCCATCAGTCAACAATCAATAAATAAGTACTTTTTGTATGCCAGGCACTGGGGCTACACATACAAGAATTAAACAGCGCCTAGCCACAAGGAGCTTACGTTTTAATAGGAGAGACAACACACCAATATGAAGGTATAAAAAAAGACACACAAAAAAGCCAGGCCCGAGGTAACCTCAATGGGGAAGATGCTAGTGACCGAGGGACCCAGGAAACAAGGATGAGAAGACCTCCTCCCCATTCTGTGCCATTCCTGTCCATGTTTCCCATAAGTCCTCCTCAGAGGGTCTTTCCAATGCACTGGCGATTTTATCTTGGTTTCCTAATAGAGCAGGGGCAGCAAGGGGGCATGAGCTCATAGCTCTCTCTGAGGATGTTTGCACGGATGTGCCACAGACTGTTCCTGGGGTGAGTGACATGCCTTTGGTGGTGGTGGTGAGATGGAGGGAAAGAAGCAGAGACATTTAGGGGAGGAGCTCATGCCATCTGGCGGCTTCCTGTTTTAACTAATTATTTTTGCTGATTAGGTCCTATGTTTTGTTGTTTCTATGTTATTGAAGGACTGTAAGTACTGTTGTTATCCCCCTAAGCTTGTCAGGTGACAGGCTCTGACAAAGCTCTGGTCACTCCTGCCTAGGTACAGTTATGCTGCCTGCCCATCTCTCATCCCGCACATATGTCTTCTCCCAAAGTCTTTCCCATAGCTTCCTTTTCTCCACAATTGACGATTAGTAGCATTTACTTATCATTTAGTCTACAGTTGAACAAAACCATCCGGTAAATGAGTAAATAATTTGTTGCTTGGTGGTGGTGGGGAATTGACTACTTGGCCAAAGGAATAATAAGTATGTTTCTTTGGGGGAAGCTTTTCAAAAGTTGTTATTGATTATGGTCATGGCAGAAAACAAAAGCAGGAATTATAGGTTGAAAGTATGTTATCCTCCTCATCAAATTCCAACAATTAGAGCTTACTTAACATTAAAATCCATCGAGCCCCTTTGCTCCTTGCAATCAATGAAAGGATCTCTGAGCCACACTGATTGATGATCAAAGGCCAGAGGCATCTCCACATCCAAGACACTGTGTGGTACCCTAGAATGTGTACTGAATTTGGCATTCAGATCTCCTCTCTTATCACCTCTAGTTGTGTGATCTTGGGCAAGTCACTCCTTAAATCCTGTGGGCTTCAGTTTACTCATCTGTAAAAATGGAGGGGTTCTACCAAAGTCCTTTCCAACTTTAGATCTATCTCTGATCCTATAGTTTTACTAGATAACCTTAATCAATTTCTAGTACTTTTGGGGGTGGAAATCCACTTGGATGATAGTTTTATTTTGTCAATTATAGATCAAAAGAGTGATTGAGTATTATTATGATTATTTGTAAGTAATTACAACATTTTTATTTAAAGTTTTGAGTTCCAAATTCTATCCCTCTTTGCCTCCCTGCCCTCCCCCTTCCCTGAGGCAGTAAGCAATCAGATGTAGGTTATACATGTGCAATTATGTAAAATATTGCCATATTAGTCATTTTGTACAGGAAAATTTGAATAAAAGAAAAAAATGAAAGTGAAAAATAGCATGGTTCAGTCCATGTTCAATCAGTATCAGTTCTTTCTTTGGCAGTGAATTGTATGCTTCATCTTTAGTCCTTTGGGATTGTCTTGGATCATTGTATTGCTCAGTCATTCACAGTTCTTCATCAAGCAACATTGCTGTCACTGTGCACAATGTTTTCCTGGTTCTGCTCACCTCACTAGACATCAGTTCATACAAGTCTTTCCAGGCCTTTCTGAAATCATCCTGCTTGTCATTTCTTATAGCACAATAATATTTCAAGGAGTGATGTATTTAAAACCTGAACTGCTATAACATCATTTTGTTCTCTGTTTAAGAGATAGAGCAAAAAAAAAAAAGAGATAGAGCACATTTCTAAAGAACTAAAGTTGAACATCACTGAGAGGGGGATGGAGAGGATAAGGGGAATGTCTAATGACAAACAAGGAACTAGGCAGGAGAAGCTATGTCATGGAGGTCATAGGAAAAATATGTCAATGGAAAACAAGTTGGATTGATCATGAAGGAAGAGTGAGGCATATTTGATGTTTAGCTTATGTGCTTTAGTAGTGCCCATGGTATGTGGAAAGAACTAGAGGAAGGTCTCTTCTAGTGTGTGGACCCTTTAGGATTGATATATGGGATCTCATCAGCCTCTCCCCTACCTCCCAGGTCTTTCTCATTTCCCCCACCTGTTGGTGCCTGGGCTCTAAGATTACCTTCTGTCTAATCTGTAAATATTTGTATATAACTATTTTTGTGCTGGTTATCCTCCCCCATTAGAATGTAAGGTCCTTGAGGGCAGGATTACTTTTCCTTTTCTTTGTGTACCCCAGCACTTAGCATAGTGCCTGGTTCAGAGTAAATACTTAACAAATAGTTTTTGACCAAATGATAATGATTCATGTAGGTTATATAGACATGGATGAAGGATAATCTGCATCTTGGGAGCACATGTCCATATTGATGAGATCACAGACCCATTTGAATATCGAAATATAAAGGGGTGTCACAGAGTGGTTTGAAATGGCATTTTTCTGGTTATGAGAGTTTGAACAATTTTTTGATCATTTGTGTTTCTTCTTTTGAGTACTCCCTGTTCAGATTATTTGTTTGCTTATTAAATGGGGGTGGGGTAGGGGTAAGATGGATTGTACATTTACAGATTTGTGCCAATTCTTTATGGGCTTGGATGTCAAATTTGTATTACTTTACACAGTAACACAAAAGTCTTCCTCCAGTGCCACACATTGTATGGATGGGAGGCAGGATTCTCAAAGGCTATCCTGAACAACACAAACTCAGGCAGGTTCTCCCTAGCTGGAAAAGCTTTGAGGATCATCCCAGTGACAGACTGTGGCTGTGCTCCGAGGGCTTGTATGGCTGGGTACCAAGAAACTTATAGTCACTAGGCTGGCCACTCAGTGATGAATTTTTAGGTCATGGAGATCCATGCATTACAAACACAGATTGCCTTCACTTCTGTCTGATCCTCTTCTGCTCCTGCCGGGAGGGGGAGGATCAGAGTGGTAGAAAAGAGTCAGGACAAAGAAGCAAAGTTTATAGGCTTTATAGACATTAATTTACCTCTTGGTATACTAAATGTGAGATCAGAGAGTCAGAGAGCGAGGGTTTGTACCTGAGAGGTTCTCTTATTTTACAAATGAGGAAATGAAGGGTAAGTGATATGTTCAAGGCATTTAGGGGGCAGAGCCCATATTGGACCCCAAGTGAGAGAGAGGCCACTCGTTCTGGAAGCCTCGCAATTCACTGGAGTCTGGTCTCATTATAAGGAAGGTTTTCTTTACCTCTGCATCCAAAGACAAATTTATTTTCAATAATAAAAATAACAAACATTTATAGGGTGCTTACTATGTACCAGGAATTGTACTAAACTCTTTCCAATTATTTTCTCATTTGATCCTTACAACAACCCTGCAAGGTAGGTACTATCATTATCTTTGTTTTACAGATGAGGAAACTGAGATAAACAGATGTTAAGCAACTTGCTCAGGGTCACATGGCTAATAAGAGAATCTGAGGCTGGATCTGAACTCAAGGCCTTCTTGACTTCAGGCCTGGCACTCTATCCACTGTACCACTTGGCTGCCCCCATTTTCCATGATGACCAGCATGTCAACCCATGACTGGAATAACAGAATCCTATCTGTATAGAGATCCTCTTTGAATTTCCAAGTCAAAAGGGCCCTCAGAAGCAGGCCTCCTAGACCAACAGAGTGACCTCATGGGTGTTCATAGAGCTACATCTGGCCTGTGCTCTGTGTGTGCCAACAATATCAGAGACTTCTGAGGCACAGATGAGACTGGGTAGATTTTATATATTCTCAGGTGTAAGCTGATTATTTCTGGCTCAGCAACCACATTTTAAAATGTTGTAGGCAGGGACAGAGTTTTTTGGTAAAGGAAGCAAGCTCAAAATCCTTTTGTGACTCAAACAAGATTTAAATGAATGAATGAATAAATGAAGCACTTATTTATTTATTTATTTATTAAAAATTTTATTTTTGCAGGGCAATTGGGGTTAAGTAACTTGCCCAGGGTCATACAGCTAGTGTCAAGTGTCTGAGACCAGATTTGAACTCAGGTCCTCCTGAATCCAGAGCCGTTGCTTTATCCACTGCACCACCTAGCTGCCTCGTAAATGAAGCACTTATTAAGTCCTGACTGTATGCCAAACACTTCTACCAGAGCATGTGATCACAAGGATCATTTTTACTATTACAAAAATCTCTAGAGAAACAGCTTTTGTGTCTTCTTGGTATATTTTCAGGACAAACAGGTGGTGCTTCTCCCTTATCTTTCCCTCTCTCTACTAGCATGCAACAATGGGGCTTTAGCTATGGTTCTGAGGCCTTCATTTTTTACCTAACTGCAGTCTGAAGTCTTACTTTCTAAGCTTCTCCAAGTGAGAGAGAGGCCACTCGTTCTGGAAGCCTCCCAATTCACTAGAGTCTGGTCTCATTATAAGGAAGGTTTTCTTTACCTCTGGCCTAAATTGACATCTTTGCTGTTTCCATCCTTTGCTCCTATTTCTTTCCCATTGAGACAAGCAGAACAAAAAGAATTCCCCTTCTACCTCTTGCTAGAAATGAAAATAAGAGACAAAAGGATGTTGTAACTCAGGGGAAGGATGCTTTACAGTTTCCCCTTGGAGAGGTGAAGAAAGGAGTTGACAGAGCTGGCTTTATCATTCTTCCAAAGACAACTCCAAATGCTATTTCATGGGGCATTCGGTCATCTTTTATTACAGTGCTTATGATCAATATTGTCAAAAAGACCAGCGTGAAGATCATTGCAGCTTGTGCACTAATGTTGTTTGTTGAGGATAAGGGAGTAGAGAAATCCTATGAAGACCTTAGAAAAACCTCCAGATTAAATCAACATATACCTTTTATATGTGGTGGCAAATGTGAAAGTAGGCATAGGAGAAGGTGGCAAAGATATGTGGCAATGCATGGTTCGGGAGCAAAAGTCAAGATACGTAAAAGGCTTGTGGACATTACCAAACACCTTGGTCACCATTCATGAATGCTTTCTTCACAGAGTGGAAAGATGCTGGATATGAGAACCCACAGTATCATGGAAAAATGAGAATTATTACATTTTGATAGGAAATAATTGGTTACTTATTTGTAAGAAATTTCCAAATTAGCCATAAGTGTCCAATATGACCATGGACATGATAATGAAAAAAACCCTATATATTACATTAGGAGAATGAATAAGAATGAGAAGATATGGTACACAGTTGAAGCAGCTCCAACTAGTACTATTCAAACAACATGTTGACAATGAAAAGTGGAAAGTGGATGAAGGTTAATGAAACAGACTATTAATGTTTTCTAAGGAATTTTAATGACTGTAGATCAATGGTTGCTTCCTCTCTCCTGGGCTGCTGGTAAATCCCCAGGCTTTCTTCCTCTGTACACTGATCATACCATAGACAACTCTGCTACACACTCCTTGTACAAGATTTACTAGTCATAGCACTTTACTACTGGTATCTTTAAGACTGATGAAAACCTTGAAAAGAAAGCTTAACTGTACTGGGAAGTCAATTTGGGGATGTAACCATATACCTCAACTTTTTGTAGGTCATATTCATACTTTTTTTATTGTGTTTAGAAAAAATCTTGTGTAGTTAGAATTAGGGCGTTTTGATATGTAATATCTTTCCCCTTGGAAAAGGTCACCTTCTTGTCATTGTCATGTAGGTAATGTGTCTGGGTTATTTGAATTTGACTTCAACCCTGGTTGGCACCCTATACGTTTTGGTGATATGCAATATGTTCCTTGTTTCTGGGAAATATTGTGGTATAATTTCCCAAAATCTAGTGGCCAAGTTAATTTTGGGTTATATTCTCTTTTAGAATCCGGATGATCCTTATATTTAAAAATACCATTCTATCCTATAACTCAATCACTTTGTATTATAAGTCTTTCATGTCTTTTTCTAGTTGATAACATCCTGTGCTCATTTTCTTGCTTTCTCTGTTGCTTCTGCAGTTCTGGCATTCAAAGATATGATTCTGTTGTCCAATGAGAGTATGATTTTCATGTACCTAGAACTGAAAGGGGCAAAGAAAACAGGAACACCATCCCAAGACCATTTCTCAGGACCATAGGATTAAGGGGAGGGGAAGATGGCCCTTCCCCACCCATCATGGTGCCCCTGGTGTGGATGAATGAGTTGTTTACCCCTGGATATCACCTGAAACAGGGAGACTATTCCCCAGTCAGGTAGATTGAAAATTGAAGCCCATGGGAAGAGGCTACTCACACCTAGATGGTAACTTATGCCAGATATTCACATATGTACCAATTGTCCCTCAATGATGGGTGCCTCCATCTTATGTGTTCTGGGCATGTGCTTAAGTCCCATTGTATTTGTATCCTCAGCACTTAGCACCATACCTGGCACATAGTAGGCACTTTATAAATGCTTATTAACTTGACATTCATTCCATACTCACATTTGGTACATCCCTCATTCTTCCTCTACTCAGCATGTTGTTCCTTATAAGAAAGATTTAAAAAAGGATGAAAAAAACAAACAACAGTCAAGCAAAACTAACCATCAGATGGACTGTGTCTGATAGTACATGTGTTGTTCCAACCCTGTAGACCCCCACCTCTGCAATGGAATGGAATGAAGTGCATTTTCTCAAATTTTGTCTTAGAACAATTTGCCATCATAGTTACACAGGATTCCGGGTTTAAAAAATTGTTCATATTAAATTGCGATAGTTATTGTGTACATTATTTTCTTTATCCTAATAGCTCGGTTTAAAAAAAAAAATATTGATCAGGAAATCAGTCATTATCCTCCACTTGTATTTTCTCCCTTCTCTAATAGCTTCCTGAATTAGTACTGACAGATTCAGATGAAGGTGAAGATGTGGTTGACACTCCAGAAGTACCTGCGGGCAAGTAATAATTATTTAAATTAAATGGGAAGCGCTAAACCAAGTTACATGGCTCTTGAGTGTAATCATGTGATTCTCCCAACCACAAAAATCCTCCTCATGGCATGGAAGATACTCTTGGTTCTTGAGGGCCATATTGGCAGAGACCAAATCTTGGCAGGTCTGACTCATTTGAAGAGGCTTCTGGTATGGTCCTGGTGGCAGCTGGAATCTGTGGTCTGAGGGTCCCTCTATGGATGGGGAGGTTGGCTATTGGTAGACTGCTCACTCACCAGATGATGGATTCTTTGTCTGTGTTGACCTACACAACACAGCATCTCTTCTTTTTCTTTCTTTTTTTTAGCATCTCTTCTTTTTCAAGAGACCTGCTTGTGATTCTGACAGAACATGGCTCATGGAGGAAATACTGAAAAAATTCCAGGGTCTAGAGTTACCATCTTTAAAAGATTAAAGGCACCTCTGATCTTTTTGTGAATCATGTCTTCCCTTATTATAGTATTCTTTAGCACTTCTTACTCATTAGTGTTTCTTAAAAAGAGAGGCAGCATGGGACCAACAGCTGTTTTCTATGGGTGCTTGGTTAATATAGTCACATTTAAACTGCTCAAATGAGAAATCCATCTTCCCTTTGACTTAATTTTTAGGGTAAAAACCTATGGGGGAACTTGGATAGTTTTGATCAAATGAGATCAAGTGTATAAAGTGCACATTGCCTGGCACATAGTAGGTGTCATATAAATACTTATTTTGCTTCTTTTTTTTGGGTTTATGGAGTTGAACTTTAGAGAGTTGACTCTGGTTAAAAATGCCATGGAGCTCTTTGCCTTTAAGAGAGGTTTTTTTTTTTTAAACAATTCTGGATTGATTTTATCTGTATCTAACCTTTGCCCAACTTGTGACCTTCTGGACATGAATCCTCCCTTCAGGGATGTAGGCTGTAACTCATGGATGCTTCCCAATACTGAGTGACTCTTGTCCGTGTGAATGTCCTTCCTAAAATCCTTCAGGGAGGGTCTGCTGAAGGTGTCTTGGGGCTTCTCCTAGTTTTCTTTCTGGTAGCATCAGGGGTGAAGGATTCATTCTCTCACGAAAGGGGTACCAGATAGTAGGGTGGGTGGTAAAAGGCCACCTTCCCCTTGGGCTCTATCACCCCAAGAAATGGGGTTAAGGCTTTTGTCTTGTTTTCTTTGTGTATTTCTTTCAGGTCTAGGGACAGGGAGTGGAGTCCCTGATGTAGGAGCTCCAACACCCTGGCTTCTTAGGCCTTCTTTAGTAGGTTGGTTACAACCTCTGGCCTGGAATCCAGTTGTTAGGTGGTCTCTAAGTTTCCCATGGCTAAACCTCCCAGTTTGGGGGACTCCACTCTCCATACCTAGAATTGAAAAGAACAGACAAAACAAGATAAAACCGCCTGAGATTCCAGAGGACAGTTTTTCAGGACCACAGGTCCTAAGGGGAGGGGTGGGACAGACCTTTCATGCCCAGCTTATTGCAAAGTGCCCCACTGTGAGTGAATGAGTCCTGCACCTCTGCATGCCACCAGAAAAAGAGAGTGACTGTGCCTCCGGTAGATTTAAAGGTGAAGTCATTTCTGGCTAGATACCCAGTGGAAAGAGGTTCTCCCCACCCATTCAGCAGGCCAGCACAGGCCATCTTCTCCAAGAATCAGGTCCTTGGTATCTCCTATATGGCTGCCTCCATCTTAGATGCTCTGAGCCAAAGCCCTATTACCACTTGATAACATATTGCAGCCTTTTCAAGTTAGCTATATGTCTTTCCATTGCCCCAGGTGTCACTGGGGTTGCTCAAATATTATCATGGTTTTAAAAAGATTAAAATGGAGGAACTTTAGATGTAAAAATGACTTAATATAACTATCCTAACCTAGTTCTATTTTAATGAAAAGTTTGTTTTTTTTAAAAATCACTTTCTGTGAAGAGAAGCACAGTCCCTATTTAAGACTAGAGACAGAGATCTGACCTTGTTTTAAGCGGTTTCTAATGGGAAGACAATGGATGCAAAGGTAAATTGATCAGTAAGCCTCACGCATAAAGTTCAGAGATGTGTTCCGATAGCTATAGAGTATCTTTTGAAATGAAGAAGATGGTTGAAGTAATTCAGTGCTCCTGGCTATCACCTGAAGCAGGGTGGCCATCAGCTTTTCCTGTTTCTGGATGATTTCAAGCTGTGTGGATTGGCAAGGAAAACTCCTGAAGAGAAGGGAGTTAAAATCTTTGGGGAGTTTCTTCAGTAACTAAATGAGAAAGTGTCTGGAAGAGCAGACAACTGCAGCTCTGAAAAAATAGAACTGAAAGAATATTGGAAGCTGAGTAAAAGCTAGGAGAGAATTAAGTACTAAGTTATGTGAACATGAAGAAGCCAGAGAAAAGCTATCTCTTTATTTAACCTAATTGGAAGGTGAATCTAAACACTGAAGGGTTTTGAAAGTTGGACAAACCTCATCAGAGATTCCAGAACTTGAGACAAATCTCAGGCAATTTGAGGATGAGTTAAGTAGGGGTGAATAGGTATATTCTACTTAAGCCAAATAGAGAACCAGTATCAGACTCAGCAATAATGAAATTAAAGAAAAATTGAAAAGGAACCTAGTTGTACCTAGTTTGTATTTCTTTAAATCTTGCTCCAATTATCTATTACCCTTTAAGATGTAGTGGTGAACTGTCATTTTCTATTTTTATAGTAAAATCATTATTGAGTAGAAGAATTGTTATGTCCTTTTTGACTCAGTTAGAAACACATAAGGCAAACCTAATTGTTCAAGCCATGAAATTCTACCAAAGACACCACTGTTTACCTGATGATGCCAGTTTGCCACGATTACAAAGTGCTCCCTGCAAAAAACACGCCAAAACTTTCCCAGTGGGATTTCCTTATAAATCCCCACCTATGAAATGATGACAAATGCCAATAATACCTAAATATAAATGATTTCAACATAGGCTTATAAAATTGATGAATGATAAATACATAAAAGATTATGGAAGGGAATTTAGTAATGTTTAGGCTAGATGACTAACTTTTTTTCGGTGGGGTGGGGCAATGAGGATTAAGTGACTTGCCCAGGGTCACACAGCTAGTAAGTTTCCAGGGCTGGTGCTTTGTCCACTGTGTCACCTAGCTGCCCCCTAGATGACTAACTTTTTTTTTTGCGGGGCAATGAGGGTTAAGTGACTTTGCCCAGAGTCACACAGTTAGTGTCAAGTGTCTGAGGCTGGATTTGAACTCAGGTCCTCCTGAATCCAGGGCTGGTGCTTTATCCACTGTGCCACCTAGCTGCCCTAGATGACTAACTTTTAAGAAAGACGGGATAGAGGACTACCCCAGCATTCTCTTTCCCATAAACTGTTCCTGGATGTGTACAGGTGAACTAAGTCAACTCTAAGTGAATTCTAAGTCAACAGACCATCTCTGATTTTCTTGTGACTTGTGTCCCCCAATTAGTATATGATATTCTTTAGTCCTTATAAAGAAGAGAGGTGGATGATAGATGGAATATTAGAATTGGATTCAAGACGACCCGAGTCTATATTTAATTAGTTTTGTAACTTGCTAGTTGCTAAATCCCTCTAAGCCTCAGTTTCTTCATCTGTAAAATAGATGTAAATATCTGTAGTACCTCCCTCACAAAGGTTGTCATGAAGTTCAAGCTAATCAATATATGTTGAGCACTTTGCAAATGTTAAAGAGCTTTGTAATTGCTCCAGCCCTTACTCTTTTTTTTTTCTGATAAAAGTATTTTATTTTTTTCCAAGCCCTTACTCTTAAAAGACCTATGATTGCTTCTGCTTGGGTTACTCCATCCAGAGACTCAGATAACAGTCCATGTGGGTCTTAGGAGATAGTATTCTTGAAATTGTGGGAAATGCAAGACAAATACAGGAAGCATTTGATTATTTCAGGGCCAGCATTCTGGGTAGCTGGGGTCAGGAGGAGCACAGGGGAGATTCTCCAAGCTTGTCTCAGCTGCTATTTGAATGTCATGGTCCATTCTTAACATGCTGGCAGAATCTGCCAAATTATGTCCTCCTCTGGAGGGCCACCTCCTAGCATTGGAGAGGACATTAATGATTTCAGTTCAACATGTCAGCACAACACTCTTAGTTCTTACTACATTCAAGGTCATGTGGAGGCCCTACCTATTCATGAAGGTTATGAACTTTCTTGACATATGCAAGGTCAGTAATGTCTCTTTGAAGTTGGCCAGAAAACCTTTTGAAGAGTTGGAATGGGTCATTGAACCTACTGGAAGAGGAGGAGACATTGAGGAAAACATTGCCAGCATCCTGTGCCACTGTTTCCTTACCCGTTTGCACAATAAATCTGTTGGAATCTTTTAGGCATTGGATATAGAGCCCCTGGATATAAATAAATATACTATTTCTTCATGTGGGTTAGTGAGGAAAACTATTGTATATCACTGACCAAAAACAAAGCAAGATAGCAAACAATGACCACCCCCCCCCAAATCCCTAAACACAGGGACTATATTAGGGGAAACATCCAAGGGTCGAACCAATATGCAAATATATCATAAATGACTTTTATATAACAAAAATAGAATCTTTAATGAAGAATTCTAAAGATCTAATGTAATAATAATTACTTCCGAAAAGAGGACTGTAATAGATTAATACCTTCCTTGGACACAAGGACACAAGAACTTCCCAACTGGTGTGTGTGTGTGTGTGTGTGTGTGTATGTGTGTATGTAAAAGAGACAGAGTCAGACAGACAGAGACAGACAGGAACACAGACAAAGACAAAAGGAGAGACTGAGAGATTTGAAATGATAGAGGAAGAAAGTGAGAATGAAAGGAGAGGATAGAAGGAGAATAAGGAGGCTATTCTCTCACAAGTAATCAGAAGGGAAACAGAGAGAAAGGTCAAGAATCAAGAATCCAGCAGATCAGAATTAAATGCTGCCTACTACTTTAAGAGTCAATAACAAACTACTTTGAGTGTCCTAGTTATGTATCTTGCCACTTACTATCTGTGTAACCTTTGGCAAGTCACTCAACCTTTCTCCTCATCTGCAAAATGAGGGGTTGGACTAGATGATTTCTAAGGTCTCTTCCAGCTCTAAATGAATTATCCCATCATCCCAAAGTCTAAGGCTATTCTTTAGCTTCTGCTCCAAGGCTGAGAAAATGTCTCTGGCTCTACCAACAAGAGTCAGTTAAGAACCAATAACAATAATAACAACAATAGCTAACATTTATATAGTGCTTCAAAGTTTTCAGAATAACACACATACATACATAAGCTTGTTTTGCCCCTCAACAATAATAGCAGGTGCTATTATTCCCATTTTACAGATGAGGAAACCAAAGTTGGTTGATGTGAAGTGACTTGCCCAGGTTGACATAGATAGTTAGGGTCCCAGGAAAGATTCAAGATAAAGTCTTCCTGACTAAAATCAAGGAGGTAGGTTCAGCTCCATTCACAATAGCAAGCTACCTCTTCAGTCCATCCCATGCGACTCATTGGGAACCAAAGTTTTGGATCAAGAAGCTCCTGACCTTTTCACAAGAGAGTTTGGTTACTCTCCTGTGACCCACTTGAGGACCACTTCTGTGTTGGTTAGGGATTGGGAAGATGGTGGTGGTGGTGATTATTTTATAACTTGCTCCCATTCAAACAGCTTGAAGGCATTGGGGATCAACTTCAGTATTGCCAATGATGATGGAGCTAAGAAGACTTTGTTAAAATGGTACAATCAGATGATAAAAAGTGGCTAACTGGTGTGTTCATTACAAGTTAGGAGTTTACATTTTAGAACAAAACCCCCTCATTCGTTATTTTGTAAGAAAAACCAATTTATTTTTATCCTAGAGGATATATACAATGTATTGGTAATAAGACCAAGTGCAGTAGAAGAGGAAAGAGCAGAAGAAATTAAACAAATGGTGAGTAATATTTTTAAAAACAAAACTAAAAGATGACTGTTGGGTTCATATGAATGTCACAAGACTGAGACTTTCCTGACTGCTCCACTTAGAGGGGGGAAATGCTTCCAATACAAGATGGTAAATTCCAATTAGATATAGGTCTTCTTGAGTCCAGGTTAGCATCCTATTTATCTTGGCTTATCCCTTGTTATTCAGCTTAATGTTATCTTTGGAAGAGTGAAAGGAAAGGAGGAAAGGAAGAGAAGGAAGGAAGGGTAGGAGTGAGGGGGAGAAGAAAGAAGGAGGGTTGAAAGGAAGGAATGAGAAAGAAAAGAGGAGTAGAAGAAAGAGCAGAGGAAGGAAAGGAAAGACTGAGAGAGGAAAAGAGATAAAAGGGAGGAGAAGAAAAGAAGAGGAAGAAAATGGGGAAGGAAGGATGAAAGAAAAAGAAGGATGGAGGCAGGGAGGGAGAAAGAATTATTCTTTAATACATAGTCTATATGTGTTTTTAACATGCCATTGGAGGTACAGATACATTTTTATAGTGAGTCTCCATTTGGAGAGGAAGTCCCA
This sequence comes from Dromiciops gliroides, assembly GCF_019393635.1. Classification (NCBI taxonomy): domain Eukaryota; kingdom Metazoa; phylum Chordata; class Mammalia; order Microbiotheria; family Microbiotheriidae; genus Dromiciops; species Dromiciops gliroides. The sequence goes on from NC_057861.1 coordinate 753,887,135, forward strand.
TTCTAGGAAAACAGAGGGTTGTGATGGAGAGGAAAAAGAGCAAAGGAGTCCTGAAGACATCCTTGTGATACTGGAATTCTAGTGGTCAGCGTCGTTTCCACTAAGCAGTAGGTGGAGCAAATGACTTAATCCAGAAAGGCAGAGACAAACAGTAGATTCTGGCCAGGGAAATTTAAGATATGCTAACCAGAAACAGAAAAGGCAGGGGGGGGGGGGGGAGACAGACACAGACACAGAGAGACAGGCAGTGAGAGATAGAGACACAGAGAGACTGAGACAAAGAGAGAGACACATAAAGAGAGACATAGAGACACAAAGACAGAGACAGAGATAGAAACAGGAGAGATACACAGACACACACTGAGATAGAGAGAACACTGCTAGGGACCACTGACATCATGATACAGAGATTGAAATATGTAGCCTGAAGTCCCTGCCATGTTCCTGATCTTGGGGTGGCAATTACTCATGAGCGAGGATCAAAGAGGGGGAAGGGCAAACACCTCAAACCTGAAGGAGGGGAAGCTAGGTCCTGGCCTTCAATCCTTTGTTCCACATTCCTGGCTTTCTTATCTATATGTGCCTAGGGCTTTGAGCCCTACATGGGAAATGCAGGTCAGTGAGAACAGTGAGCAGTAGGAAAGTCTCACCTGGCAGCAAATCCAGCCAGTTGTCTTGGTGACAGAGGTAATATTCTATAAAGATAATGGACCCAAAGTATGGGATGAGCGCTAAGGGTAGTGAGGTGAATGAGGAGATCATGACCTTAGAGTTCACCTAGTCTAACCACCTCATTTTACAGCTAGATAAGGAAATTTAGATCAAGAAGTATTAAATAATCCAATCAAGATCACTCATAGGATCATAAATCCAGGGCTAAAATGGACCTTGGATACCATCTGGTTTTCTCTGTCTTTTCTCCCTAATGTACAGGATTTCAGCTACTTTATGCATTAAATAAGTATCTGTCACCTGCCCTGGGAATCTGATCATTGTTTACAACATGATTTCTATGGGAAAATGTGCCCAGACATAGCAAGCAGCCAACCTAAAAGAGTAACATGTAAATTGACCTCCTAGGAGGTTGATGATCTCCTGTCAGCATTTCAGCCTTCAGCTTCAATGTGACACATCTTTCTATACCTCTGACTAATGCTTTTGAAAGCTTAAAGGAATAGGGCACAGGCAAAGAAAGGCCTCCCTATTGGTATATTTAAAGCAGCTTAACAGGTGTAGTCTTTATAGGAAATGAAATCTACTCCAAATGGTTTGTTAAACACTGTAGAGTAACCTGAGTGATTTCTTTTCTCTGTTACCCATCAATGCTTCTGAAATGCACCATGAATCTATAATTGGAGATTGTGAATTTTGGCGTTCTCATAGTAGCAGAGGAGCAGAGGATCCTAGATGATGAGCAAACTAGAGATTTTTATCATGAGATTTCAGATAAGGTAAGAAAAGTATAAAGAAATGATTGTCTTTGTCAAATATAGTGGGATATAAATATTCTTGATATTTGTCTTAGAGAAAATGTCATTTCTTTTTCTTTTCAAACAGGGAAATGAGGGTTAAGTGACTTGGACAGGGTCACACACCTAGTAAGTGTCAAGTGTCTGAGACTGGATTTGAACTCAGGTCCTCCTGAATCCAGGACTGGTGCTTTATCCACTGTGCCACCTAGCTACCCTGAGAAAATTTCTGTTACTATATGTAACATCCCTTCTGGCTACTTTCATAGAGTAGCTACTACTCCCAGATTCGAAGGTATACTCTTTGGGTCTTCACTCCTAAAACTATAATTCATGGGCTCCTACCAACGTGCTTCTCCATAATAGTCAGGTAGTGGACACAATTGATTTAAAACAAAGACATTTACTAAAACAGTGTAATAAGAGCAATAGTACAAAACATTCGCCTCATAAGCCTTGGGTGCAATCTTCCAGAAACAGTGTCCATGGGAAGAGTGAGCATAAATTTGGCAATGAGACCCACACATATGAAACACATGTGGCCAAGGCAACTCATACTTCCTGTACTGTAGAGCCCTGAGATCCTTTCTCTTTTTGTGACGCCTTCTCTGTGGTTCCACTCTCAATTGCCCGTTCTTCCTTCAATCCACATTTGTCTTTCTTCTTTGGTGCCAGGCATCATATTCCTTGAAGCTGCTTTTGGACTGTGATAAATGTGCTAAATGAAATTCTTCATTTCCTGTTACTAAATCTACTAGAGTTGGAGGACAGGGATCATCTGATCATAGGACAAGAACCCCCTGCACTCACAGATTTAACTTTCTATTTTTGTCGAGGGTATCACTACCCACCTTGTCACCTAGACTGGTATCTTCAGTCATATCCATCTCTTCCTTCTTCATCACCCCTGAATCCAGTCAGTCACCAAGTTTTGCTGATTCTACTTCTGTCAGATCTTTAGCATTGGTCCCCCTTTCTCTATTTATATATGTATCCACTATCCTAGTTCATGTCCTTACCACCTCTTTCTTGTACTATTTTAATAGCCTCCTAACAGCATTTCCTGATTCTAGTCTTTCTCCTCTCTAATCCATGAAGCTGAACAAATAATTTTTCCTAAAACGCATGTCCGGCCGTGTTACTTCCCTGTTAAAAACCTTCCATGGCTCCCTATTACCTCTAGGATATTATGCAAACTCCTCAGCCTGACATTTAAAACTCTTTACAAACTGACTCCAACCTTGGTCCAGTTTCATTTCATATTACTCCCTTTCATGCACTTGATATGACACAACATTTCTCTTTCCTAGGCTGTCACACAGATTTTCTCCCATTCCTGTGATGTACTCCCTCCTCATTTCCATTTCTTAAATATACTTAGTATCTTTCTTTGAAGTTCAGCAGAGGTACAACCTTTTCTATGATCCCTAGTTATTAGTGATCTCTTCTCAAATCACCTTGTATTGCAATGATCCAAGACAATGCCAAAAGACTTATGGTGGAAAATGCTCTCCATATTCAGAAAAAGAACTATGGAGTCTGGATGCAGATCGAAACATACAATTTTCACTTTTGTTGTCCCTTTGTTGTTGTTGTTTATTCTGTTGTTTATTCCCTTCTTTTGTTCTGATTCTTCTTCCAACATGATTCATGTGGAAATATGTTTAACGTGATTGAAATGTATAACCTATATCAGATTGCTTGCTGGCTTTGGAAGGGAGGAGGGTGGGAGAAAAATTTGGAATTAAAAAAATCTTTACGTGTAATTTGAAAAAAACTCCCCCAAATTCCCAAATCACCCAGTATTGGCTTATTCATGTACATGTTGTATTTTTCTCAGTAGTGGGGTACAAACTCCTTCGGTTGACCTCCACTGTCCTCTTCAGAATTTTTGTCTCCTACCATAGGGGAAGCAAGAAGGGATAATGGGAACAATACTGGGTCAGTGCCTTCCCAAATATCCCCTCCCCGCTATTAGTCTCCCCTCCCCCTCCATTATCACCATCCCTATCTGAACTTCCCTGAAGGGTAAGATAGATTTCTATATCAAACCGATTATATTTTTTGTTCCTTCTTTGTGCCAACTTTGATGAGAGTAAGGTTTAATCTTTGCCCATGTCCCTTCCTTCCCCTCCATTATGATAATTTATTTATTTGGATTTTTAGGCCTCTGTGTGTATGTGTGGGTTCACTCCATTCCGTTTTTACCTTCCTACTTCTTCCATGCACTTTCGTTTTAGCCCTTTATTTTATTTTTTTTTATGGTGTTATATCATCAATGTCACTTTATGATCATACCCTCTGTCTACATATACTCTTTCTAATCATTCTTATATTACATTTTTAAATTTACAAATATTATCGTACCTTAAATATTATCTTATGACCACAAGCTCTTTACATATACTCCCAATTGCATTAAAAATTACTTTTATAATAAAGTTACTGAGAATTACAAATATTTTATCATACAGAACTAGAAATAGTGTTAACCTTATTAAATTTCTTAGAGTTTTTCTTTCTTGTTTCTTTTTTATCTTTTTATGTGTCACTTAAACCTTGTACTTATATTTCACTTGAACCTTGTATTTGGAAGTCAAATTTCCCATTCAACTGTCCTTTTAATCAAAAATGCTTTAAATTCCTCTATTTTGTTAAATGTCTATTTTTCCCCCTGAAAGATTATATTCAATTTTGCTGGGTATGTAATTCTTGGTTGTAAACCTAACTCCTTTGCCTTCTGGTATATTATATTCCAAGCCCTGTGATTTTTTAATGTGGAAGCTGCCAAATTGTGTGTAATTCTGAGTGTAGCTCCATGGCATACGAAGTGTTTCTTTTTGGTTGCTTGCAATACCTTTTCTTTGATCTGTGAGTTTTGAAATTTGGTTATGATGTTCCTGGGATTTTTCATTTTGGGATCTCTTTCAGGCAGTGATTGGTAGATTCTTTCAATATCTATTTTGCCCTCTGGTTCTAATATTTCAGGGCAATGTTCCTTGATTATTTATTTATTTTTAAGTGAGGCAATTGGGGTTAAGTGACTTGCCCAGGGCCACACAGCTAGTAAGTGTTAAGTGTCTGAGGCCAGATTTGAACTCAGGTACTCCTGACTTCAGGGCTGGTGCTCTATCCACTGTGCCACCTAGCTGCCCCCTTGATAATTTATTGAAAGATATTGTCCAGGCTTTTTTTTTTTTCTTTTTTTTTTTTTCAGTGAGGCAATTGGGGTTAAGTGACTTGCCCAAGGTTACACAGCTAGTAAGTGTTAAGTGTCTGAGCCTAGATTTGAACTCAGGTACTCCTGACTCCAGGGCCGGTGCTCTATCCACTGCGCCACCTAGCTGCCCCCCCCCCTTTTTTTTTGGTCATACCTTTCAGGTAGACCAATAATTCTTATATTATCTTTCCTGGATCTATTCTCTAGGTCAGTTGTTTTTTTCAATGAGAAATTTTACATTTTCTATTTTTTTTTTGCTTTTCTGATTTTGTTTTACTGCATCTTGGTGTCTTATAGAATCGCTAGTTCCCATTTGTTCAATTTTAATTTTTAAAGAATTATTTTCTTCATTTACTTTTTGTAATTCCTTTTCTGTTTGGCCAAATCTGTTCCTTAGGGAATTATTTTCCTCAGTAATTTTTTGTATTTTATATTATTATTTTGTATTTCTTTTTCATGGTTCTCCTGCATCACTTCCAATCTTTCCTCAACCTCTCTAATTTGATTTTCAAAGTCCCTTTTAAGCCCTTCCAGGAATTAATTTTGGTCTTGAGACCAATTTGTACTTCTCTTGGAAGGTTCACCTGTAGTCATTTTGTCCTCCTCTATACTTGTGTCTTGAGATTTCCTTTTATCGAAGTAGCTGTGAATAGTCAAACTTTTTCAATGTTTTTTTTTTTTACTCATTTTGTATCAGCTGGGCCCTGGAGGAGTGATTCCTTTGATTTTCAGGCCCTGTGGTGGTAACCTGCTGTTGGGTTGTTATGGTAACCTGTTACTCTGTTAACAAGCCGTGAATAGTAATTTTGTTGTGATTTTCTAAATCCCTGGGTCTGGTTTCACTCTGGAAATAAGGAAGGACCTTTTCACAGGGAGGGGGCGGGAATCTGTTGCTGACCTGTTTGTGTGGGGCTTCACTACTGTTCAGCAGGCTCAGAGGTCTGTTGTTGGCTTCTGCTGTGAGCCTAGAAGCTGTTTCTGTTGTTGCTGCTCCTGGACCTCACTACCCTCCCACCCAGGTAAGACAGACCTTTCCTGCCAGGCTGGTAGATTGTTTCTCTGTTCCTTGGTGAGTTCAGAGGCAGTTTTATATCAGTTTAGAGGGGAAATCTGGGAGAGCTGCAGTTGGCTACTTTCTCACTCAGCCATCGTCTGCCTGCCAATGAGTGGCTATGTGAACTTGGGTAAATCACTTCTTTTTTTTTTTTTTAGCAACAAACATTTATTTATTTTATTTTTTCCAGTTACATGTAAGGGTAGTTTTCAACATTCATTTTCATAAAATTTAGAGTTCCAAATTTTTCTCCCTCCCTCCCTTTCCTCCCCCCTCCATAAGATCTCAATCAGGTTATATATGTACAATCCACAAGTGTTCTTTTTATCAGTTCTTTCTATGAGGGTGGATAGCAAGTTTCCTCATTAGTTCCTTGGGATTGTCTTGGATCATTGCATTGCTGAGAGTAATTAAGTCATTCACAATTGCTCATTGAATAATACTGTTGTCACTATGCACAATGTCCTTCCAGCTCTGGTCACTTCACTATACATTGGAGTTCATTAGTCTTTCCAGATTTTTCTGGGATCATCCAAGACAGTCACCCACTGCATGACCCCAGGCATGTGCCCCAACTCCAATTTTTGTCATTTCCTATAGCACAAGACCATTCCACCACAGCCATATACTACAGCTTCTTCAGTCATTCCTCAATTGATGGACATTGCCTTGATTCTCAATTCTCAGCCTCCACAAAGAGTTGCTATAAATATTTTTTGTACAATTTTCCTCCCTTTTCTCTTTTTCATGATTACTATTGTTAACTGTTTCCCTTCCATCCTATTCCCTTCCCCATGATATTTATTCTATTATCCATCTTCTTTCATCCTATCACTCTTCAAAAGGGATTTGCTTCTGTCTGTCCCCTCCCCCACTCTGCCCTTCCTTCTTTTGCCCCTCTTTCTTTATCCCCTTCCCCAACTATTTTCCTGCTGGGTTAGAGATATTACTCCACCCAATTGAGTGTGTATGTTATTCCTTCCTTGAGCTAATTCTAATGAGATTGAGGTCTTTGAGCCAATTCTGATGAGTGTTAGGCTCATTTACTACCCAGATTAAATAGATTACTCCACCCACTTGGGTGTGTCTGTTAGTCGCTCCTTGAGGCAGCTCTGATGAGTTTAAGGTCTTTGAGTCTTTTCTGATGAGTGTAAAATTCATTTACTGACCTGCTCCTCCCCCATCTCTTCCCCCCACTCCATAAGCCTTTTCTTGTTTCTTTCATGTAGGATTTCACCTCTGCCCTTCCCCCTCCCCCAGTGCATTCCCCATAGTCCTCAATTTAATCTTAAAGATGTCATGGGCAGCTAGGTGACACAGTGGACAAAACATCTACCCTGGACCCAGGGGGATCCTAGCCAAAACCTGGCCTCAGACACAAGACAGTCACCCACTGCATAACCCCAGGCATGTCCCCCAACTCCAATTTTTTTATAGTTCTCTAAGGTCTTGTATTTGAAAGTCAAATTTGCCATTCAGTTCAGGTCTTTTCATCACAAATATCTGAAATTCCTCTTATTTATTAAAGTCCCATTTTTTCCTCTGAAAGATTATGCTGAGTTTTGCTGGGTAAATCACTTCTAATCCCCCCACCTCACTTTACCTACCTGTAAAATGAAGAGTTTAAATTAGTTTATTTCCAAAGTCCCTTCCAACTATATTGTTCTACAACTTACAGGTTTCCTCACTTATTTAGGAGGCATTTAACATTTTCACCATTGGCATTTCCTAGTAAAATATAGTATCATATAAATCATCACATGGCAAATATTTTTCACTTTGTGAAATTCACTGTAATAAAGTAATCAATTTCTGCTGACTGCAGGAAGCGGATCTGCAATAAATAACTGAGATTTGATTTCTTTGTAGTTTGACTTTGAAGATTTTGTCTTATATACAACAAGTAACCCAAGTTATATTCTGGGCATTTCCCTGGGACCCCCGGTAAAAGAAGGAGAAACGAAAGAAAAAACAGATCAGCCAAAGGAAAAAGAGGGTCAGTCAGAAGAAAAAGATCAGCCAGAAGAAAAAGAGGGTCAACCAGAAGAAAAAGAAGATGAATCAGAAGAACCAAAAGAAGAAGAAGAAGTAGAAGAAGAAGAAGAAGAAGAAGAAGAGAAGCCAAATAGGTATGATGAGACTTGCAAAAAATGACTCCCATCCACTTGGCCTCTTCCTAATAATTACTAAGTCACAAAGGCTTATCTTCAATATTGTTCTAATTCATGTCTTCAGGTAAATTAAAAAATATCTCATAACCATCAGTTGAATCTAAAACATGGGTGAACTCAAGCCTTTTTGCAACTCTAAAGATTCATACATTCAAACGAGCTCTGAAGGTTATGGGCCTTTTTCTGATCTTGTTGGGGACTGGTTGAAGGATAAAGATGAGGAATCAATCTAGACTGAGCTGTGCTCTCACCATATGGGAATTTGGCTCTACTGTGAGCTCAGATGTCTTCTTTCCTTTTCTCCTCTCTCTCTGACCCTAGAAAGCTTGATGCTGGCAAATCTAAATAAAAATAAATAGGCAAATAAATAAATAAACAAACAAATAAAAAATACTGGCAAAAAAGTCATTTGACTTTTCCTTTTTTAAGCTGCTGAGCTGAATTAACTTGGAAGCATAGAGGCCTGATTAGGGCAATTCCCTGACCAACTTAGTGAGGGCCACAAGATTTGTATCTCAATTTAGACTGTGGACATACCTCTTCCTGTCTCATTAGTTAAGTTTTGAGTCTTCACAACGGAGGATGGTTCTCAGGGGGTTGGAGCCACAGCTTTGTGCTGTGCTGTTAAAAGGGAGCCATGAGATATGAGCTGGTTCTTATCTCAAAGACCTTGAGAGATTTGAGCATAGAACAGAGGATAGAAGAGTTAAGAGCCTGTGCATACTCATTTCTGTCGGGGCTGGATGCCATTAATGGCACTGAAAAACACTAATGGAGCCTTTCAATCATGTGACTTCAAGCAAGGATGAAACCACATGCTCAGACTGGTGTGTGTGTGTTGGTTTCTGGACGTTGTGGTGTTCTTAGAGAGCTTAGAGACACAGCCTTCTAAAGAAAAAAGGCGGGGGGTGTTCCTGAATAGTGTTAACCTCTTGGGGAGAAAAGAATTATGGCCCAGGAGCTGGAAGAGCAACAAGGGACTGAGCCAGAGTTGGAGGAGAAAAAACAAACCAAAACCCTTCCAATACCCCAAACAAAAAACCCCATCTCTACTAACTGTGAATTATTTCCCCAATGGCCTAATGGGAATATACTCCATGAGAGTCATTGGGGTCATTCAGTCAATCCATTCATCATGTTGAACCCTAGACAGTGAATGAAGGGGCAGCTAGGTGGTGCAGTGGATTAAGGACTGACCCTGGATTCAGGAGGATCTGAGTTCAAATCCAGCCTCAGACACAACATTTACTAGCTGTGTGGCCTGGGGCAAGTCACTTAACCCTCATTGCCCCACCCAAAAAAAAGGACAGTGAATGAATGAATGAATGAATGAAAATGAACCTTTAAATCATTTATTATGTGCTAAATGTTAGGGCTACAGGCAAGAATATCACCTCCACTTAGAAGGAAAAGACAACACATAAAGGGCAGCTAGTGTTGCAACAGGGGGATGGAGCATGATTTGGAAAAGGCTGGGAAGCATCATGGAGGCCTGATTCCAGACAAGAGAAGGCCAAATCTCCCCTATCATTGTCCAGGGTCCCAGACATGGAAAAGAAGGAAAGGAAACAAGCATTTATTAAGTACTTACTATGTGCTAGGCATTGTACTAAGCACTTTATAAATATTTCATTCGATCCTCACCACAACCCTAGGAGGTAGGTGCTGCTATTATCCCCATTTCACAGTTGGGGAAAATGAGGTAAACAGAGGTCAGGTGATTTCCAGCGTCACACGGTTAATAAGTATCTGAGGCTAGATTTGAACTAAGGTCTGAACTCTGACTCCAGAGTATTCAGTCATTCTGTGCCATCTGACTAGCCCCTGGTTCTGATGGGAAGTGTCTGGGAAGTGGGCTAGGAGGCTGATCCCAGGCAAGGTGAAAGGTCACCTCTCAGAGCCTATGGTCCAAGGGAAAATGAAATAATAGGTGAAAAGCAGGTTGGAAATCTTGATATACTGTATATATGTAAACTACTAGCATTATTCATCAAAGTCTAAATATTGTTCTAGACAGTATATGATAATCGAAGGAAATTAATCTATAATAATGGCTTTCATTTTCACAGCATACGAGAGCTGTTGGAAAGGAAAGAGTTGTTACCAGTTTGTGATCTTGTAGACAATCCAGAATTGGCAAGGAGGCATCTCATTCTATTTTTTCCAGATTTTGCTAAAACAAAAAATCTCGAGCTGTTGGTTGAAAGGACACTGGCTATAATCAGACCTGATCTCTTAAATGGAAATGTCGGTAGGTAATGACACTTGCTATTGCATAAAGTTGTCTTTTGGATGATACTTGCAAAAAATAAAATAAAAAAGATGCTTACTGCCACATTTAAAAGAAAGGAAAGGAGAAAGTGACCAGTTATAATCTTGCTATGCTGCTTAGCTGCCTCACCATCATGTGTGGATGGTGATCCTGGGCTCTCAAAGGCTATGATGCTGGAAAGGCCTGGTAGAGTCCTGAAGGTGATAAATATTGGCAAGGACAATCCATGACAGGCAAAAAATTAAAATAAAATAAATAAAGCAAATGTTCCCATCCACTTCTTTTTAATATAATATTTTATTTCCCCCCACCAAATTACATGTTAAAACAATTTTTAAAACATTAAAAAAAAAAGTTTTGAATTCCAAACCCATTCACTTCTGTTGTTTTTGTTTTTTTGTTTTTGGTGAGGCCATTGGGGTTAAGTGACTTGCCCAGGGTCACACAGCTAGTAAAAGTCAAGTGTCTGAGGCCAGATTTGAACTCAGCTTCTCCTGAATCCAGGGTCAGTGCTCTATCCACTGCACCACCTAGCTGCCCTAACCCATTCGCTTCTAAAGAGATGGGACTGAGTGTTCGCCAATGGGACAGAAAGTGCTAAGAATCATACCATTCTTAGGTCATATATCAGCATTAAGTCAACTGTAGGTAGTTTTAATGTGAGACCCTCTTTTCCCCCAATGAGCAGTGGGTCAGGGAAATCATAGAGGGGATTCTTGGTCAAGTTGGGGCTGCACTAGCTTGAATCAGAAACCCCTTTCACCTCTGACAAATTGTATGGGTCAGTCCCTGTGGGAGAGGATTCACTGTAAAGAAGGTGACCTAACCCTGGAATGGCCTTCCCACTGGAAAAAGAATCAGGAGGCATTCTAGCTAAAGAAGGTCCTTGTACTCTCCTCAGGGAAACATATAGAGAAGTTGGCCAAGTTGGTGCCATTGGGAGTCCAACGGCAACCAGTAGTGCTGACTCCATGTAATCCTCTTTTCCTGCAATACTCACCAACTCAGAAAATAGTGAAATCAATCCATCAACAAGCATTGATTAAGAACCTACTATGTGCCAAGCATTGAGCCAGGCACTAGAGATACAAATACAATCGCTACTCTTAAGGAGCTTACATTCTAATGGGAGAGGCAATAAGAGCATGTGTTGTTCCACCATTTCAGTCGTGGATGACTCTCCATGGCTCCATTTGGGGTTTTATTGGCAAAGATATTGGAGTGGTTTTGGCATTTCCTTCTCCAGCTCATTTAATAGATGAGGAACTGAGACAAACAGGGTTAAGCAACTTGTCCAGGGTCACACAGCTAGTAAGTGTCTGAGACCAGATTTGAACTTGTAAAGATGGGTCTTCCTGACTCTAGGCCCAGGACTCTATGCACTTGCCCCAGAGGCATGTAGAAGAAAATAAATATAAGGAGAGTAAGTACAAATAAAAATGGAGTAGTTTGGGAGGGAGGGCATCAGCAGGGAAGAAAGAAAATAATAAGTCCTGTACTGTTGCCCTTGATGGGTGTGTTGGTTGGTTTTGTTGAATTGTTCCTTTTTTCTCTTTCTCTTTCTTCTTCTTCTTCTTCTTCTTCTTCTTCTTCTTCTTCTTCTTCTTCTTCTTCTTCTTCTTCTTCTTCTTCTTCTTCTTCTTCTTCTTCTTCTTCTTCTTCTTCTTCTTCTTGTGACTTCTTGGGTAGAGGAGCCAGAAAGATATATGTAGGGGGAAATTATGTATTACAACAACAAAAAAGAGCAATACAATTTTTTTCTAGGAAAAAGATCATTGTAGTTTATGCAACAATATCTCTTGTTGAGGATGAATAAAAAGAGAAAATCAATGAGGGAACTAGATGAAATTCTCTCAGCTAAGTTAACATTTGCCTGCTAATTAGTAATTTCAGTGGGATTGTTGAAGGGCACAGGGAATGATAGCTATAGACACATTGGGCACAGTAGTTTGGAATCAAGAAATAAAAGGTGATAAAAGCTTGAAGTCCACTTGGAAAACTCATAATCATGCCATATCAATACTTCCTTCCAGAAGGGAGCCTGAAGCCTTTGGATATAGTGAACTCAGAACAAATCATTGACAAGATAAAATCAACTTCCTTTTTAAAAAAATTTTTATTATTATTTTTTTTTGCAGGGGAATGAGGGTTAAGTGACTTGCCCAGGTTCACACAGCTAGTAAGTGTCAAATGTCTGAGGCTGGATTTGAATTCAGGTCCTCCTGAATCCAGGGCTGGTGCTTTTTCCACTGTACCACCTAGCTGCCCCAATCAACTTCCTTTTAAGAAATGGAAAACTTCCTGACGTGGGAATCATTACAGAATCAGTTGTTTGTGTGTAGCAAGTTAAATTCATAAATAATAAAGATAACAAAATACAGTGTGAGATGGCAACAATTCCAATCTGACCTGGCCAAAAAACCTTGGGGCTTGGATCTGGAGAGTTACCCAGGCAAATAAATGTCTCGTTGTTTGAAGCTCAGGTATTCCATGTATTTTAGATTTGGGGAATGCTGAGTCTCCAGCAGGGGTGGCTGTAAGCAGAGGTAATACATTGAGCATGTGTACATTCTCTTCTTTAAAAGAACTAGCTTTCAGTGAAAGAATGAAACTTGGATGGCCTTTGGTTAAATTTTCAGAACCTGAGAGAGTTTCTCAGCTCCAAAACTATAGCTTGTCTCAGTCAGCATATATATATATATATATATATATATATATATATATATATATAGTTATAGTTATAGTTATAGAAATAGTTATATAGCCAGCTTACATCACCATACCAAGGAGGACAAAGGAGACCAGAAACTTTAGCAAGAAACCAGTCTTTCTTCAGAGGCAATGGCCTTCAAGAACAATGTTGGTTGAGTGTATAATCTCCTTTACAAGAGTATCAAAGGGGATGGAGACTTATAAACAGTGTTACCTAACATAGTAGCAAAAAACAGCTGAGGGGAAAGTGAGACTGCAGTGAAATTGCTATGAGAACCAGCTAAGACATTGGTACATGAGAATTGGTACATGAGACCAGAAACAAGTTTATTCTCTCTCTCTCTCTCTCTCTCTCTCTCTCTCTCTCTCTCTCTCTCTCTCTCTCTCTCTCTCTCTCTCTCTGTTTCTGTCTCTGTCTCTTTATTGTACTCAAGAACAAAGTACCAAGGTACCCTGAAGGTACTAGGTGGAGTATGCCAGGCAAGCCAAACCACCACCACTTCCTTGACTAAAACCTCCTCTCAGACTCCAATGGGAATATCTTGATAGATTGGGCTTGAGAGTATCAGTGACCCCCCAGACCATCAACTCCTGTGCAAATACATCCTGGCACCTAACTGTTCCTGTGTTCTTACAGCCATGGCCACTGAAAATCCAGAAAAGAAAGTTCTCCCTATCAAAGTCCCTGGCACTATCAAGTGACTCAAAATTAGAAACTAATGTAATGTAATTTTCTCACTGGAAATGACATGAAATAAGAAACATCACTACTTGCTTTGCTACTGCTCACCAAGGATGATGGGACCTTTTCATCTGCCTTTCAGTTGCAACTCTGTTCTGTGTGTGCTGTCTCCCTGCATCAGAAGGGTCATTCCTTGAGAGCAGAAGCTTGTCTTACTTTTATATCTCCTGTGTTTGCACAGAGTAAATGCTTAATAAATAATTATTCATTCATTCATTCATTTTCTTGCTGATCTCCTTAGCTTCCATGAGTTTATCAAGTCTATGTAGATGACTCCCCAAACCAAATATATGTAGCCCTAGTGTCTCTCCTGAGCTGCAGTTCTACATCACCTTCTTTACTTTCCCACCTGGATGTCCCATAAACATCTCAAACCCAACACATCCAAAGTCTGACAATCATCTTTCCCCTTAAATCCACAGAGACTTCTAATTTCCCTATTTCTGTTGATTGCACTACCACCATAGGGAAGTCGTCACTAACTCTTCCCCCACCCTCATGCCCTATAGCTAATCCTTTGCCAAGAGTTATCAATTCTATCCCCTCTGTCACATCCTCCCCTTCACTCCAGTTATATGACTAGCCCCTAATTTCGTCCCTCATCTCCTGAGCTACTGCAATGATTGGTTCTAGTCTCTCCCCATTCCAGTCCATCCTTCATATGCTACCAAACTGATATTCCTAAAGCACAATCTGAGCCTATCACTTCCCTGCTCAACAATCTTCAATGGCTTCCTATGACATTTAGGATAAAATAAAACCTCATTTATTTGGTATTTAAGTTCTTCACAGTTTAGCTCCAACCTATCTTTTATTAAAATACTTTTTTATTGATTTGTCTTCATTTCATCTTATAACAATATAAAAAGAGAAAAAAGAAACAGCTCAGCAAAACTAACCAATGTATTGAAAGAGTCTGAGAATTATATAGTATTGAACATCCACAGTTTCCCATATTTGCAGAGAAGTGGTAGAAAGTTCCCTCTCTGTTTTTGGGATCTAAGCCAATCATTACGATCTCACAGAATTCAGTTCTAATTTTGTTGTTGGTCTTTCCACTTTTATTATTGTAGTCATTGTGTAAATTGTTCTCCTAGTTCTGCTCACTTTGCTCTGAGTTCCTACAAGTCTTTCCATGCTATTCTTTAGTCATCATTTCTTGCAGCATACCAATCATTTATTTTTTAGTCCAATTGATAGACATCCATTTTGTTTCCAGTTTTTCACAGTACAAAAAAGTACAGTCATAAATATTTGAGTTTTTATGGGGCTTTTCTTTTTCTTTTTGAATTCTTGAGGGTATATACTTAGCTGTGGAATTTCTAGGTAAAAATGTATGGACATTTTTGTCACTTTCTCATAAAAATTCTAAGTGCTGCCTAGAATGGTTATACCAACTCACAATTTTCCCAACAGTGCATTAATGTGCCTGTTTTTTCATGACCCCTCCAGCATTGACTGTCCTCATCTTTTGTTATCTTTGCCAATTTTCTGCGTGAGATGAAATCTCACAGTTGTCATGTTTCAAATTTCTCTTAATATTATGGATTTTTTCATAGAGTTGCTAATACTTTTCATCGCTTCTTTGGTAACTTTGTTCCTGTCCTTTGAGCCTTTATCTATTGGCCTTATGGAATTCTGTTAGTTACCTATCAATCTGGGACATTATAGAGCCCATCATAGTTGTTGATTCCAACCAATTTTTTCAGACTGATTTCATGTTTTTTCCTCTTCCCATCCTCTTTATTCTATCCAGGGTAGACTATTTGCTATTCCCTATAAGCGATGCCTTTTGCTTTTTTGTCTTTGCATATAGGTAGTTGCCCATGCCTGAAATGCTTTCTGTTCTTACTTAAACCTCTTGAAATCTCAGATTAAGTGCCACCTCTTGTGATTCCTTTCTTGATACCTGCTGTTTTTAGTTCTTCCTCCTCTCCTTGAATCAGAAGGGGAGGCTCCTAAAAGAAACGGTTCAGGAGCTTGAGAGGGAAAAATGGAAGATTATCTGATTTGTAATTTCTGGGTGTATTCTGTGGCATCCCTCTAAATGGGCCCAGACCAGAAGAAGGGAGCAAGGAAAGTCGATTCCTATTGGGGATGTCAGAGCGCCATCTGGGAACAGTGAAGGATATTACACCCATTAGTAAAGCCCATTCAAAAGCATTGTTGCCTAGCACCACCTGATGGGAAACACACACACACACACACACACACACACACACACACACACACACACACACACCTGTAGACCTCTATCTGGTCAATTAATTAATTACTTGTTTAATCACATGATAGTGGCTCTCTGAAGATTTCAGAAAGTACTAGTAGGAGGCAGGGTGTGGATGGGTATAACCTTAGCACCAAGCCCACACCACTGGTTACATTATTTGGGCACCTTTTCTTAGAGTAGAATGGAAGTTTTTTCTATATGTATTTATTAAAAAGATTTTGTTTTTTGGGTTTTTAAAAAAACATTTGGGGGAGGGGACAGACAAGGAGGTAATGATAATAAACGCAAAAATAAATTTAAGAAATTTAAAAGTGAGTTAAGACAAGAAATACAAACCCCTTGAGGGCAGGACCAATTTTGCTTTTGTCTTTGTCTCCCTAGCACCTGGCACAGTGCCTGCCCTGTGGTAGACAATCAATGAATGCTTGTTGGATTGAACTGAATAGTAGTAGGTATCCGTGGAGGACTCATGGGAGGTCTTGTGGCTCTAGTTTCGGCCAAAAATTTCCAGTTTTACTTGGTGCCCCATGGGAACAACAGTAAGGCTTGTTTGGCCAACAGACTACTACTTGCCCCAACTAGTGAGACCCAGGCCTCCCTCTGTACTGACGTCCACCCATGAGCCCTTCAGCATCTGGCCACAGGGTACTGACAGTTTTCTTTTTCTTCTTAAGAGGACATTCTGGAACTCCTCCAGAAAGAGGGCTTTGTCGTAAAAATGGAAAAAGAGTTGTCCTTGACGGAGGAGGAAGTCAAAACATTTTATGACCACTACAAGTATAGAGACTTTTTCTCAACTCTGATAGAGCACATGAGCAGGTACAGTAGTGCTTTGAGGGAGTCACTGGCATCACTGAAGAATGCCAGACAAGAGTGGGAGAGATGGATTATGTGGGTCTCTGGGAAGCACCTTTGTCTAATCCATAAGACCCTGGTTAGCTCTTAGTGCATTTACTTCTCTAGATAATTTATATAACCTTGAGAGGAGGGAATGAGTTTATTGCAATCACTGTTGTTTCCATTTTACAAACAAGAAAACTGAGACTCACTCAGGTTAAGGAGGAGCAATGCAGCATAATGGATAGGATGCTGGATTTGAACTCAGGAAGACCTGAATCAGATGCTTAGTAGCTCTGCACTTCGAGATAGTCACCTCATCTCTCTGGGCTTCAGCTTCTCCATCTGTGCAATAAGGGGTTTGGACCCTTCCACCTCTCAGTCTGTCATGCCACGACTTTCTCACGGTCACACAATTAATAAATGTCAGGGCTAAGATTTGAACTCCCTTTTCTTTTCTGACTTGAAATTCATGATGGGAATTGCATTCATTTATGCTGATTTACACTAGCCTCAGTTTCGAAGGGTGATGTTTTCTAATCTAGCTCCAAGATCCTGGGGAGCAACCCTATTTGGAGCCTGAAACCCCCTGAATATGGTGAGTATAGTATGCTATGTTTTGCTGCAAGACACAGGGTCTCCCTCTCTAAGAAGCAATGTAGGTAGTAATAGTAGGTAGGATCCTGAAAGAGGAGTAGGGTAAGAACTGGATTAGAATCTTGTCTCTGATACTCATGGGTTGTGTGACCATAGATAAGTCATGTAACTTTCTTGAACCTCCATTTTCTTATCTCTAAAATGGAAATAATAACATCATTAGTACCTATATAATAAAATTTATGTGGGATCATATGAGATAATGAATATAAAATGCTTTACAAATTTTAAAAGGAATATAAATATCTGATAATAATGATTAGTAGCTAATTGAGTACCATTGAACCACAAATTACACAGTGTAATGCCATGAAACCAAGGTACTATTTTTAGGAAAATTTAGAAAGATGGTCATGTGATCAAGATTTGTTAATTACAGGGTTTTTTGTTTGTTTGTTGTTTTTTTAGTGAGGCAATTGGGGTTAAGTGACTTGCCCAGGGTCACACAGCTAGTAAGTGTTAAGTGTCTCAGTTTTTTTTAAAGGGTATTTACCTTTGTAAAGAACTGATCTCCAATCCAGGAAGGGTTGGATGAAAATCCTGCATGTGGGACCCTGGCTGTGCAACCCTGGGCAAATCACAGAACCCCTCAACCTTCTAGGCAATGGCCCACCACTATAAGTTGCAGAGAAAGTGCCAACTTGAACTAGTAGAGGGACTATGTTCCTCTGGGAGTTCAAATTAAATTACAGATCTCATATTTATATATATTTATATAGAAAAGACTATGTTAAAAGAGGGGAAGGGAGAGCTTCTGAGTTATGTTTAAGGTCTTCTCTGTTGGAATGAAAAGTTTATGCTGTCATGTAACTGCATAGAGGCTGCTCTCTGAGGCTGCCATGGTGGTCCTATGCAGTCAGAGAGGGCTCTGGATTCTTGCCATACATTTGTGGCTTCTCTCCCTTGTCAAGAGTAATCTAAGGAAGGGGTTGTCTCTAGCTTAGCAGTACAGGCAAAGTTACAGTTCAGGACAGAATGCTGATCCCCAAGAAGAAAGAAGCAACTCAAACACCTGTTTGTGATGTAAAACTGGAAAAATATATAAATTAATATATATTATATAATATATAAATTAATTATATATATAAATAAATTCTGACATTAAATGTCAAGAGCATTTTCACACACAGTAGAACACAATTTCATAGTATGTTTTTTAAATATGTATATAGGTGTATGTATGTTTGTATATATATATATATATATATATATATACATTTTACACATTACTTCTAAAACTCTCTTGCTTATGTATGCTTCCTTCTGAATTTCCTTCTATTCTGAGCATTAAAAAAATGTTATAATGGCCTAGTTTTTTGGCATCACTATTGAGAATCTCCTCTTTCTCTTAATACCCCTTTAATTAAAAACCGAGTGAGAGAGAGGAAAAAAAAACCTTGTAATAATCAAAGACAAACAAAATAAATCTATGTGCTAGTCATGTCCAAAAATACATGTCTCTGATCCTCGTGTCTATTCCTTCCCTCTCAGGATGTGGGTAACATGTTTCATTATCTTGCTGATTTTTGGTATAGTTCTGGGGTGGAAGAAGTCATATGTTGTGGTTGTTAGTTAGATTTCTGGATCATTATTTGATCTGGTGTGAACTTCAGGGTTTTGCTAGAGTAAGTAGATGGGAACTGGGTTGTCTGCTCAGCCATCTTCTGTCTAGGTATTTTCCTCAAACATTTCTCACAGAATAATTGAAACCCAATGGACTCTTGGGCTCCATTGTCTAGGACAATAGTGCAGTCCACATTTTCAATCAGTATCATCACATCTGTACATTCTCCTATGAGTCCAGGGGGAAAATAAATCCCCTAGTGCGGTCATGATAATTACTTGTGAGAAATTAGGCAGTCACCTTTCCAGCTGCCTTTCCTTTTTCCTAAAGCTGGTCCTGGATTGGTCCATTGTTTGGTTTCTTCAGTGCCAAAGTCACCTTCTCCTTTCATCTACATTTGTTTTTCATAGAGTTTAACCATGAAAAGAGAAGAGAGTTATGGAATGATAGCTAGCAAGGGCTTTTCGAGGATGGAGGAGACATGGACATATTTGTAGACACCAGGGAAGCAGTTGGTAAACAGGGAGATCCTGAAGATAAGTGAGAGAGTAGGAAAGAGAGGGGGGACATTCTGCTGCAGAAGATGGGATGGAATGGAATTGCTTATCCATATGGAGGGATTCAAGGTTCCTTGAGTGTGGGGCCTGTGTCCTAGCTATTTTTATATTTCCCCCATTACCTCAATTGTACTTTGCACAGTCAATGTTTATTGAGTAAATGAGTGAATGAGAATAGTGATGGGGTCTTGGCTTGGGATTTTTTGGTATAGAGAACCCATGGATGAGGAAACTCCTGCCACTGGGGTGTGGCATCTTCTCTGCAACTTAGAGTCTTGAAGTTACCTCAGTCATTGGGATGTTATGTGGCTTGTCCAGGGCCACACAGACACTATGTGTCAGAGGCAGGACTTGCCCATGGTTCTTCCTGGCTTTGAGAACAACTGTCTATTCACAATCTAAGATCTCTGTGTCTGTGTCTGTGTCTCTCTCTGTCTCTTTTCCCCTCTTCCCTTCTTCCCCACACTCAAACATACACACACGCACACACACATGTGCACACACACATGCACAAACACACGCACAACACACAGCTAGAGCACACGTACTTTATGAGTTGGACTTTCTCTTCAGTAAATGACTATTTCCCTCTCTCTCCCCCCAACCCCATCCCCATTTTTTTCCAGCGCTCCAGTTCTGGCACTTTGTTTAGAACGAGCAAATGCTGTGCACTACTGGCGATATATACTGGGCCCAACAGCTGTTAATGAAAACCCCACCAGGTACTTCCTAGCAGAGGGCTCCAAGCTTTTCTAGAATAGCAGCGGGTAAGAAAGGATGGGATGAAAGTCACTTGAAATGTGGAGGAGGGGTTGATAAGGAATAGGTGGGTACCCAGTTGAAATCCCACTCTGGACATACATAGGGTGGCTCCCTGGCACTAATTGGGAGTATATAAGTGGATATGATACTTGGTTGGAAACTTGGCACTTAATGGTTCAATGCCCAGCCTAGGGGTTCTTCTGGGTGGATAAAAGCAGCCCCCATGCTCTCTACCTGTAAGAAGTCTCGTCAGGGCAGTTGTCAGATGCCAGCTGCTAGCCCCTAGTTTAGGTAAAGTTTGAAGGCTAAATGTATGACTGTAATTGACCACCTGGGGAACTCTCTTATATGGTAGATAATCAATAGGTCCATTTACAAAATGATTTCTTCATATACTCTTAGAAATTATTAATATCTTTTTGCACTAGAGATTTCACCTGTAGGTATATATACCTAATCTAAGTAAAAATAGGAGGAAAGGGAATCTCAAATGCTCTAAGTTTATAGCATCACAAGAGCTGGAAACAAGGTGGGTGCCCATCACTTGGAGAAAGGCTGAATGAACAGTGGTATGTGATTATAACAGAGTATTACTATGCTGGAAGAAGCAACGAACACGACAAACTTAGAGAATGTACTAAGAAAAGAGAACTCAGAAAATAGATTCAGGCTGTCCCCAAAGTCTTAGTACAGTTATAGGCTACTTAGTTTAAAAATTATAACCTACAATTGCACCAATATTTTTGACATAACCTGGATTTAATGAATAGTCAAGAATATAAGTGGAAACATATAATAACAATAGTGGAAATGGAATCCTGGGTAATGATAATGCTCCATCTTGGCCTTCAAGAAGATGGAGGAGAGCGGCACTGCCCCTTCTCTGCAGAGATGGAAGATTATGTATTTGAAACACAGCACATGCTGCTGAACTTGGCTGATGGACTGGTCAGTTCTTCTGAATTGCTTTTTGTTTTCTCCTTTCTTTCTTCTCTCTTTTTCTTTTATGAGGAATGGCTTGCACCCTGGAAATGAAAGTGATATAAGAACAAGAAATACTAGTAATTTTTCAAATTGGCAATATGCCAATATCTCTAGAGAGATTATGGAATCCTCTCGAGGGCCATCTTGTATCCCTCATTCCTGGCCCATAGCTGCACAGAGAGGAAGGACCTCCATCAGGATTGATCATCTTGAGAAAGATCATCCCTCAATGACTGTGTTGAGTAAGGCATTCCTACCCTCGAGGAATGAGATGGTCCTAAGCTATGGAGACCACTTTTGGAATGTCACATTCTGTTCTGGGTGACATAGTTTAGAAAGGACATTAGGAAACTGGAGGGCATCCCAAGGAGGCCACACAAGATGGGAAAGGGCTTTGAGAACATGCCAGATGAGAAGCCATTGGAGGAACTGAGAGTGCTTAGCCTGGAGAAGCCTCAGGAGGGAAATGCCACCTGTGTTTGAGAATTTGAAGGGTTATCATGTGTGAGAGGGATTGGAACTACTCTAGAGGTTTGACTCTAGAGAGCAGAAATTGAACCACTGGGTGGAAGTTCAGAGAGGTAGATTTAAACTCAAAGAAAGAAAAACATTTCTAAGGATGAAAGTGATTGAAAAACAGAATGACTTCCTTAGGGGGCAGGGGTGGGCTGGGCCATTAGATTCTCCTTCTCTGGGATGCCCACTTGGTGGTGATGGTGTATTCCTGCTTGGGAAGAGGTTGGGAGAGATGGTCTCTTGAGATTCTGTGCTAATCAGTTGGAGGAGCAAATCCTTCCACAAAGCTAGTGATGGCTCTAAGGAAAAGAGAAGTTGGATTGGAGAGATCCCAGGGAAGGAAGTTGATGGGGAAGTTCTTATTGACAGGCAGTAGATGAAGCAGGACCAGGATTATTGGTTATGTTACACAGGAAGCTTCCTACTCCACTATTACCTAAATGGGGACAAAGCCCTCTGCCACAGAGCAACGGAGGCATCAGATAAAAATAACTCATGAATAGAATGAATGTTGAACTTGGAGGCAGAAGAGAGCTGAGTTCAAATACCGGCTCTCCTACTCCCTCACTAGGTGACCCTGAGCAAGTCACCCTAGCTCATTTAGCTTCAGTTTCTTCACCTGTAAAGTAGGAATCATAATACAATGCCCACCTCACAGTGTTAGTGTAAACAAAGAGCTTAGGTAACCATAAAGTGCCATGGAAATACAACAGAGATTCTCTACCAGCCAGCAGCACACCATCCATATGTGGAAACCTCAGCTACAGCAAATGGAGAAGTATTGAATGCTGTGGATAAGTTCATCTACCTTGACAGTATACTTTCCAGGGATGTCCACATCCCTGGATGATGAGGCTGACACACACATTGCTAGAGCTAGCTCAGTGTCTGGGAGGCTCTGAAGGAAAGTGTGGGAGAGAAGAGGAATTAAACTGCCTACCAAACTGAAGGTCTACAGAGCTGTTGTGCTGACCTTATTGTCATTGTTGTATGCCTGGGAAACCTGGACTTTCTGCCAGAGCCATGCCAGGAAACCGAATTGCTTCCATTTGAATTGCCTTAGGAAGATTCTGATGATCACCTGGCAAGACTAGGTACCAGACATTGAGGTCCTTTTTTGAGCTCAAGTGCCAAGCATTCAAACTCTACTGCAGAGAGCCCAACTCCAATGGGCTGGCCACATTGTTGAATGCCAAATATATGCCTGAAAGACTATTTTGTGGAGATCTCACACAGGGCAAGTGCTCACACAGAAGTCATAAGAAGTGATACAAAGAGATTCTCAGGTTCTCTCTGAAGAACTTTGGTATCAATTTGAGACATGGGAGACACTGGCACAGGACCATCCAGCATGGTGTGCCTGCGTCAAAGAAGGTGCTGTGCTCTTTGAGTAAAGCAAGATTGCAGCAGCCTAAAAGCAATGTGAGGTGCATAAATTTAGAGACATCTCCATCCCAAATGTTTACATGGATTATTTGTGCCTGACCTTTGGAAGGGCCTTCTGATTGGCCACTGTCAGACATACTGTACCTTGACCCTAACATAGCGATGTCTTTTTGGACCTCTTCAATTTGGAAGGACAGTCACTGTAGTCAAAATATCATGTCAATTGAATAATTCTTATGAGATACAAAAATACTTGATTCCTTACTGCCTATTTTTGCCATCATATTTCTTATTTTTAGAAGTATTTTTCAACTTAAATTTGTTCATTAGTTTAGGGGCAACTAGGTGGCTCAATGGATAGAGGACCAGGCCTGGAGTCAGGAAGACTTCCTTAGTTCAAATGCAGCCTTAGACACTTGCTGACTGTGTGCCCCATGACAAGTCATTTAACCCCGTTTGCCTCAGTTTCCTCATCTTTAAAATGAGCTAGAGAAAGAAACAGTAAACCACTCCAGTGTCTTTGTCAAAAAATGGGGTCAGGGAAAGCATTGAATACAACTGAAATGACGGAACAACAAAAACAACAATACAACTTCGTGAGTCAACATGGAAGACAGCCAGCTTTGGAGTCAGAAGGACCCCTGTTCGAGTCCTGCCCCAGAGCTGTACTGGCTGTGTGGCCAGTCATTTAACTTCTCGGACAACTCTAATGCTGTAAATGTTGGATTAGGAGAGCTGCTCTGCATTGCTTCCTAAAATCACAGGCCCAGTAAAAATACAAAACAGGACAAATTTAGATGAAATAACATTGTAATGCACAGTCAGCTCTACAACAGTACTGCAATCAACCCATGAGACCCGTTCAGGAAAAGCCAGCTTACGTGTTGTATAAACTCTCTGAGGGCAGGGACGATTCACCTTTGTCTCTGCATCCCCAGCACTTAAGTACAGTGTCTGCTGTATACTAAGTGATTTTAAGATGCTGATTGACTGACTGACTGAGCCCACGTGGAGAGTTGTAGCATTTAATCTCCCAGGGCTGGCTAAGGATTGACAAGGATTGGACAGTGGGGGCTGGAGTTTGGCCTGCATACAGTGAGTGTTGTTGCTGAAGGACACAGGCAGGGGTCACTTTAACACACACACACACACACACACACACACACACACACACACACACACACACACACACACACTGGTGAATTTGATCTTCTTGAAGCCAAATGCAAGATGTTTATCCCTACTATATTTCATCTTATCTGTCCCACTGCTCGTTAGACCCACTGGAAAGGTCTTTTTGGCTCCAAAGCCTGGTTACAAAGAGAGTGTCAGGTTTCTCAGTGTTGATAAGAGCTTGCAGGAGCTCGACAGAGTTGGACTTTTAAAACTTTTCTCCTTTTTAAAAGTTTGCGGGAAATTCTTGGCCCAGAAAATTCTCAGTTCAACCAACTTCATGGAAAGGATTCCCCAGCAGCTGCCACTGAAGAAATTCGCTTCTGCTTTCCTTATGAGCACACTGTGGCATTGATCAAGCCTCATGCCTTCCAAGACCTGAGGGGTGAGCATTTAAATAAACAGGTCAAGGTCACTGGAGTTTCGGATTCTCTTTTAGGGGTGTGGATTGCATTAGATGAAGGCTCCCTCCATTAAATTGCTTCATGTTTTAAGTCATTACTCCTTAATAATACCTTAATAAATACTTTTGATGTATGTCAGCCCCCAAGGGATAGGAACTTCCCTACTCAGGGAGGTCTAAGTTTTCTGTGTCTAGTTCTGAGAATAAGGAGTGGGCAGGGATCCTGATCTGAGTTTCAAATCCACCACCTGTGCTCATAAGCCATTTGACTGTGGACAAATCACTTAAATCTCCCTTGGCCTCGGTTCCTTCAACTCTAAAAGGAGAGTGGTGTGAATGGTATCTGATGACTGGCTATAGCATTTGTTAAGCACTCAGTGTGTGCTAGGTACCATGCTACGTCTTAGAGACATAAATACAAGATAGTCCCTTCCCTCAGGAAGTTTATATTCTAATGGAGGGCAATGTCTAAAGGAGAACCAGAAAGTAGGGCTTGTTGGGGTACAGTGTGGGCAAGGCTGTTGGGTAAGTGGGCAGAGAAGTCTAGGGAGTGAAGGGGGCCTGGCTGAAGCTCTACCTGCAATGGTGCTAAGGGCCAGGGAGTCACCACCTGGGAGAGTGGGGGAGTCACCACCTGGGAGAGTGGGGCTTCTGGGCTTCTAACCATAGCTCTAGTATATCTGCTCCTTATTTTTTTGATTGCCTCCCTCCATTCATGCACATACTCATCTGAGAAGACATAAATCCTTCCAGCTTTGGAAAAAAGCTGCTTTTAGAAATGGTAAAGTCGTTCTAAGAGTACAATTACCCAAGATTCATATTTATGCATTATGTGGCCAGTGTCTTCACGATAACTTGGTTATGAGACCAAAACCATTCCTCACTGCTCCAACAGATGCTGAAGAGGGAGGTAGAGGTGCAATTGTCTCACATGCACACACTCACACACAGTGTAGGGTTATTCTGTGTTGTGGATACGAAGATTGCCACCACCCCACCCCGCAAAAAAAGGAAAGAAAGAAAAAAGGGAAGCAACAGTGCTCCAGTAGCATCCATCTTGTTTAGGCCTCCCATTGTTAGAGATTTGAGGTTTCATGATATACTTTATACTCATAACTGACATGGTTGGAGAATTGGTACTGAATTTCTAGCATCAGCAGAACAGAAAACTCACTGTATTTTATGCATGTTAATAAAGGAATGACTTGGGGGCAGCTAGGTGGTACAGTGGATAAAGCACTGGCCCTGGAGTCAGGAGTACCTGAGCTCAAATCCAGCCTCAGACACTTGACACTTAACTAACTGTGTGACCCTGGGCAAGTCACTTAATCCCCTTTGCCCCGCAAAAAAATAAAGGAATGACTTGTTCTTATTCTACAGAAAATGGAAATTAGAAGTCAAACACCCCTTGTATTCCAAAACTAGGGTCTTGTACTTTTTGTAATTGTCATTTAAATTGTCAGGCGGTTTGGAGCTATCAGTTAATCTGTCTTCTAATACACTGTTTAATATAGCACTGAAGAAATGATCCAAGTTGTCAACAGATGAATGATCAACTAATAGCTCTGCTAGTAATTGATTTATTTTTTTTCAATAAAGGTGCATAAACAGTGTGTGTGTGTGTGTGTGTGTGTGTGTGTGTGAGAGAGAGAGAGAGAGAGAGAGAGAGAGAGAGAGAGAGAGAGATTTGTTCTGGACATTAGCTGCATGGATTTACCCATTAACACCTCCTTGAAAGGACAAGGGAACCTCCTGGATATTCCCCCCTAGTAATTGTTCTGGGCATCTTGTTGAAGATGAGTGATTATGTCTATCTTTAGGCAGGTCTTGTTTGACTCAGTCTGTTCTTAGATGGATGGGAGCCTCTCCTTTGTTCTGGTCCTATAAAGAAAGTGGGTGGGGTATGGTTCTTGAGATTTTGTGTGTGTGTGTGTGTGTGTGTGTGTGTGTGTGTGATTTTGAGGGAATGAAGAAGCAGCAACTCAGCACCCCCACTACTTCCCAGCACCCCTCCCTTCCTCCCCAGTTTAAGCCCACCTGAATAATTGTAGGAAAGTAAACGGAGTTAGAAAGCCAACCAGATGTCTGTTTTTCTCACCCAGGGGGTATCATAAGAAAGATTCAAGAAAGTGGGTTTTCGGTGTCCCACATGAAGGAAATTCAGTTAACTCAAGACAAGGTCAAGACGCTTTATCACGCTCATATAGAAAAAGACTTCTTTGAGGACTTAGTGTTTCACATGACTGAGTAAGTGCTTGTTTTCTTTTCTAAAACCAATTGGTGTATGAGAAAAATCCACAGACCAAGAAAAAAGACTTGTGTTGACAAAAACATCTTGGAATTTTTCCATGTTCTGTTTCTGTTAATCGTAAGAATCAGGGCCTTTAAAATAGTATTTGGTCCTGGTTTTGAAGAGGGAGCACAGTGTGAAGGCACAAACTCATGTACCTCTACTCAGCATCCTGTGAGAAGTCCATTGGCAAGGTGGCAAGATCAAGTCTCAGGCTAGGCCTATGCCAGAAGACCATCACAGGCAGGGCAGAGCGGGAGGGGCTTCACAGAGGAACCCCTGGAGCTGACTTCAAATCATTAAATGTATCACATCAGGGGGAGGACTTGTTCCCCAGTAGGATGAAGTACCAGAAGAGAGCCTTTAAATATAAGGAACAAAATCATCTGTGGGTTGCAATATGTAAATACAATGTGATTTCATTAACTATTAGTGCCACCGGTCCAAATTTCATATCTGAAGTTGAAACATTTAAAATATTTGAACATAGGAGAGGTAGTGTGGTAGAACAGCTAGAGAGCTGGGCTCGGGCAAGAAAGTCTGGGTTCAAGTCCCTCCCATCCCTGACAGATATGACTGTGGGTCACGGGACTCAGAAGTCCATCAGTGAAAGGCATATGCAGTCTTTCATGTGGTATACAATAGGACAAGAGTTGGCGACCATTCTTTGATGGTCTTTTGACTTCTAGGGGTCCCTGCATGGCTATGATCATAAGTAAGGAGAATGCAGTGCAGGACTGGAGAAAGTTAGTTGGCCCAGCAGACCCAGAAGAAGCGAGAAAGGTTGCCCCTGAGTCCGTCCGGGCCCTCTTCGGGAAGGACATCTTGGACAATGCAGTGCATGTATCATCTACCAAAGAACACGCCCTGAAGACCATTGAGTTGTTATTTGGAGATATCGATTTGGACTTCGTGGAGCATGATATGTAAGGTAGAAAGCCTGGAGTTTCTTATTTTCTTTTCTGGGTTTGTCCAGTTTTTAGGACTGACCCCAGAATGGGCTTACCAAAAGTACTTGTTTAGAATTGTAGATCTTGAGTCGGAAGGGGCTCCAGGGGTCATTGAGTCTGATCACTCATTTTATAAGGGAGGAAACCAAGTCACAGAGAGGCTGAATGGATTGACTAAGGTCACACAGCTATTAAGAATCTAAGGGGAGATTTGAACCCAGGGCTTTCTGACTCCAAGTCTTCTCCCAACCCCTTTATCTTGATCATGTTCACAATTATCCTGTGCATAGGACCTCAGAGTTGTAGGGGAATCTGAAGGTCACTCATTTCAACCTAGTCAAGCTGAAGCATGAAGCCCCCACTCAGCTTTCCTAACAGATGGTAAGCCAGCCTCTAGTGACAGGGAACTCTCTACCTTGTGAAGTGGAGAGCTGGGCCTTTTGGAAGGTTGACATTTGTCTCAATATGGTTTGCCCCATTATTCCTAGCTCTGGCCTCCAGAGTCAAGAAGAAGAAGCCTAGTCTTCCCTATTCCATGCCAGAAAGATCCCTGTCGCATACAGGAAGGCCCTGCAAACGTCCCACTGTCTCTGTAGCCCAGGTGAAGGGAAACTGTCTAGTTCGTGATTGGGGATTCAGGCCCACTCAGTATCTGCGGCCCAGCTGTAAGCAGTGTAAAGACGATGCAGTCAGTCCTTCGGTCAGTCAATAGACATTTACATGCTTACTTACTGTGCTAAATTCTAGGGCTACAAGAGACAGCAGAAACACATTCTGTTCGTCAAATAGCTCGTATTATTATTTTTTTTTGTGAGGCAATTGGGGTTAAGTGACTTGCCCAGGGTCACACAGCTAGTAAGTGTTAAGTGTCTGAGGCCGGATTTGAACTCAGGTACTCCTGACTCCAGGGCCGGTGCTCTATCCACTGCACCACCTAGCTGCCCCAAGAGCTCATATTCTAATGGGGGAGATATACAGAGCAGATGTGAGATAGAGCAGAGATGGTATTAGTAGCTGGAAGGATGGATGGAAAAGGGCTCTGGCAGAAGACAGGATTTGAGTCTGGATTTGGGGATGCTCAGACGTCTTCCTTGGGTCGTCCATGCCTTCAGTTACAAAGAGGATCAGCTGGGCTCCTTAGAATGGGGCATTCCCCAATGCCTGGTAACTAGGCTCTTGTTCCTCATCACGAGTTTTCCTACTGATTCAGCACTTGGAGGACTGTGGAAAGATGATGATGTGGCTTCTTCCTGACAAGTGTCAACTTGCTAGGTGGCCCATTTCTGGGACCCAGTTTGCTGTTCTTTAAAATGAAGGGACTGGGGGCAGCTAGGTGGTACAGTGGATAAAGCACTGGCCCTGGAGTCAGGAGGACCTGAGTTCAAATCCAGCCTCAGTCACTTGACACTTACTAGCTGTATGACCCTGGGCAAGTCACTTAACCCTCATTGCCCCCCCCCCAAATGAAGGGACCACTGTTAGGCAAAGCCTGAGGTCCCATCCTGCTCTAACATTATGGGATTCTATGCAATGGTATTGCCTGCTGAAGTCAGGCAGGGGGGCAATTGGAAGGAGTGAATATTGAATGAGGCAGCTAGGCTAAAGCAGTAGACCTAGAGTTAGGAAGACCTGAGTTCAAATCCAGCCTCAGACACTTTCTAGCTGTGTGACCTTGGACAAGTTTCCTCAACTGTAAAACGATGATCATAACAGCACCTACCTGCCAAGGTTGTTGTGAGGAACAAACAAGATAATATTTGTAAAGCACTTTACACAGTGCTTGGCACACAACAGTAGAAGTATTTATTCCCTTCCCCACTCCCCATCCCAAGGCATGTTGGTCTCCTGTATGCAAATAACTGGGAACTTGCTTTGAACATGGCAGAAAGGATGTAAATAAGAAAATAGGCAGGAGTATAAGGACAGGCTGTCATGGAGAGGTTGTGAATGGGTTCATTTTTCTTCCCTAGAGCTCTCAGCAGATGTTGCTCCATTCCATCCACATGTGCTACAGCAGTGAAATCTATGATACACCTTCCTCTTGCAACAATGGGAACAGCAGCCTGTTGGGGGAAAGGACACAGTGATATCAACATAAATAAAACATAAAAAAATGAAACAATCCTCTAAAACTGGAAAAAAAACCCTTTTTCTGCATTGGTTTTATGGGGCAATTGTGGGCATTATAAACATAAAATAGAGATCCATCAGTGTAGAGGTGAACATTAAACTCAAGCTGATGAGGATATGAGCAAGAGCGAAGAGAGAAAAGCAAAAAGGAGGTGGGACAGGACCTTGGGAAACACTTGGAGGAAGAAGGTGGCTAACAGAGCTGCAAAGAGGGATCAAAGGGAAAACAAAACCCCACCTCATGACTGCTGGCCCTACACAGCAATCCTGTTATATTCTTCCATGATCAGGCCTCTAAAATTTGAGAGTGTAGAATAATTATCCCACAAAATATAACATTCTTTAAGAAATCTTTATAAAGTTGAGTTGGTGCAACTGGCCATCAAAGTTCTGTCCTCTCATTCAATTTGCTTCAGAAAACAAGTTAATAAATATTTGAAGTGACATTATTTCCCAAAAGTTTTTAGAACTACCAAATTTGCCAACTTGCTAGCTGTGTGACCTTGGTCAAGTCCCTTCCCCTTTCTGTGCCTTTTTTCTCCTCTGGAAAGTGAAGAGATTGGATCAGAGTAGATCTTTCTAAAGTTGCCTTCTAGCATGGATGATCTTTGACTCTATGATTCTAAATTAATAAAAGAAATCCATCCCAAAGATGGCTTCTTTGACTGCCTTCCCAATAATTCCTTGCAGAATTCACAGCATCTTTGGGGTTTACCAACTCTGACACATGCTTGCTGTGGGGCCCTTGGCATATCACTCACCCATAATGAGCCTCAGTGGCCTCAAGTCTAAAATGGAAATGAATAATACCTATGGTACCTTACTTGTCAGGTTATTGGGAGGCTCAAATGAGATGCTATACAGAAAGTTGTTTGCAAACTTTTCAGGGCTATAGAAATGATCATGATTGTTATTATTATTGTTGGTTTTTTTTTTGTCTGGACCTGTGACTCCATTGGTGTAGGGAGTTACCAGTGAGGAACCTCTCTATCAATTCAGATGGATGTCCATCCTAGATCTTAAGTGTCTTAATTGCCTGAGACACAGAAAGGTTGAATGTTTTGTACAGAGTCACACAGCTAGTATATTAGAAGCAGGGTCCCACCACCATGACCACCACCACCACCATCATCATCAAATAGGGTTTCAATGAATAGATTTACTGTTTCTGCCAGCATAGAATCACATATCTCACCAAATGAAGAACTGGCACAGCCATTTCCATATTCTCCCCAAGTAAAATTGCTTCCTAGTATCTCACCAGTAGATGGCATATGCAGACCTAGTATAGACATATGGGCGTTTCCATTTAATCACTTGCTTGGGAATGATGGAGAATAATTTATAGGATTCCTGGTTTAGAGCTGAATGGAATTTTTTTCAGATGAAGAAACTGAGATAAGGTGAAATGATGGTTGATCTGG
The DNA here is from genome assembly GCF_019393635.1 of Dromiciops gliroides. Lineage (NCBI taxonomy): Eukaryota > Metazoa > Chordata > Mammalia > Microbiotheria > Microbiotheriidae > Dromiciops > Dromiciops gliroides. The sequence continues at coordinate 753,918,638 of NC_057861.1, forward strand.
GTTGGGAGCACAATGGAAGAGGAGTGGTCTTTGTGGCCAGCGAATGCAGACTGGAATCCCATCTGTACCATATCCTACCTGGGGGACCGTGGGTAATCATTCTGGGCCTCAGTTTGCTCATGTGTACAACGAGAGCATTGGACCTGGTGACTTTTAAGGTCTCTTCAAGTTGTAAAGCTAGTAACCTACAACTCATTTACAGGAATACAAATAGAAAGTGTCACAACTAGGATTCAAACCCAGGGTTTTCTTTTAAATTTTTTATTGATATATTTGTTTTTTCATTACCTTCATTTTGGAATATATCACTTTCCTGGCCCATTCCTAAGAATAATACCTTATAAATTTTTTTATTTTTATTTATTTATTTATTTATTTTTGCAGGGCAATGGGGGTTAAGTGACTTGCCCAGGGTCACACAGCTAGTCAGTGTCAAATGTCTGAGGCCAGATTTGAACTCAGGCACTCCTGAATCCAGGGCTGGTGCTTTATCCACTGCGCCACAATGCCACCCTCTAAAATTTTTTTTAAAAAAGAAAGAAAATCCGGGGGAGGATAGTTCAGCAAAATTGGCCAACTCATCAAGTGGGTCTTGCAAAATAGACAATATTCCACATCTGTGGTGCCCCATGTCTGCAAAAATGGGAGAGAGGAGCATTTTTTCAACTCTTCTTCAGGGACAAGCTTGTGAACCCAAGTTTTTTGGCTCTAGGCCCAGCAGTTCCTTTACTGCATCAGCTGCTACTGTCTTATGATGACAAAATATTGCACAACAGTCCGTGACAGTCCCCAAGCTGCTCCTTTCCTATTACTGGGTAGGGAACATTTTTCATTAGTGTAGTGTGGCCATTTTTCTAGATAAGTGAACCAATTCAGAGAGGTGAAGTCACTTGCCCAGAGTTACACAGTAATGGAACAATTACTACATGAATCTTACAAGAGTTTCCTCTAGGTTTTGAAGGCTCTGGGCTCTTCTGGCTTTCTGGCTACCTGGTCAAGAAAGATAAATGAATTTTATAAATGAATCTTTAAATAGATCAACTAATTCTAATATCAAATAAATGATTTGTAATAATAGGCAAAGAAAGGATCCTACCAGACTCCTTTTGTGAAACAAATATACAGTGCTGATACCTAAACTAGAAAGAGCAAAAACAGAGAAAGAAAATTATAGACTAATTTAATTAATGAATGTAGATGTAAAAATCCTAAATAACATTCTAGCTAGGAAACTACAACAATCTATCACAAAGATTATAAGTTGTGACCAAGTAGGATTTATACCAGGAATACAGGCATGGTTTAATAATTACAAAAGAAACAAAAATCATATGATTATATCAATAGATGCAGAAAAGGCTTTTGAAAAAACGCAACACAATCCTATTAAAAACATTTGAAGCCATAAGAATAAATAGATTTTTCCTTAAAAAGATAAGAAACATCTATCTACAACCATCAGTAAGCATTATTTGTAATGGGGATAAGCTAGAGGCCTTCCCAATAATATCAGGAGTGAAACAAGGATGCCCATCACCACCAGTATGATTCAATACTGTATTAGAAATGCTAGCAATAGCAATAAGAGAAGAAAGAGAAATAGAAGAAATCAGAATGGGCAATTTTTACTTTTTTTTTTTTTTTTGCGGGGCAGTGAGGATTCAGTGACTTGCTCAGGGTCACACAGCCAGTAAGTGTCAAGTGTCTGAGGCAGGTCCTCCTGAATCCAGAGCCAGTGCTTTATCCACTGCACCACCTAGCTGCTCCTTGGGCAATCTCTTTTTGCAGCTGATATGATGATATACTTGGAAAATCCTAGGGATGCAACTTAAAAGCTAGTTGAAACAATAATTTTAGGAAAGTATCAGGATATAAAATAAACTCACATAAATCATCAGCATTTTTATGTTATCACCAACAAATATATAACCAAAAATACATGCCAAAACATTTCTATGTATCATATGAAAAAAGGGATAGTAGGAGATAATCCATTTAAAATTACCATAGACAGCATAAAATACCCGGGACTATACCTGACAAGACAAAGCTAGGAACAACTACATGAACATAATTCTAAAACATTTTTAAAAATACAAATAAAGGCAGATTTAAATAATTGGAGAAATGATCATTATTTGTGGGTGGCCAGAGCCAATATAATAAAAATGACAATTCTACCTAAAAGAACCTATTCAATGCCATCTCAATTAAATTACCAAAAAATTTTATTGAGCTAGAAAAAACAACAAAATTCATTTGGAAGAAAAAAAGATCAAGAATACCAAAGGAATTAATGAAAAAAGGTAAAGAAAGGAGGTTTACCAGTACTAGATCTTAAATTCGCAATAATTAAATAAGGCAATAATTGTCAAAACTATCTGGAACTTGGGCAGCTAGGTGGCACAGTGGATAAGGCACCCTCCCTGGATTCAGGAGGACCTGAATTCAAATTCGGTCTCAGCCACTTGACACTTACTAGCTGTGTGACCTTAGGCAAGTCACTTACCCATCATTGCCTCGCCAAAAAAACCCAAAACAAAACACCAACCTATCTGGAACTGGCTAAGAAATAGAAATGTGGATCAGTGGAATAGAGTAGGCATATATCACACAGTTGTAAATTATTATAATAATATTGTCTTTGACAAATATGAAGATTTAGCTCTTGGGATAAGAATTCACTATTTGGTAAACATTTTTGGGGGGTGTGGGAAACTAGAAGGCAGTCTGGGGGCAGCTAGGTGGCGTAGTGGATAGAGAACCGGCCCTGGAGTCAGGAGTACCTGAGTTCAAATCTGGCCTCAGACACTTAACAATTACTAGCTGTGTGACCCTGGGCAAGTCACTTAACCCCAATTGCCTCACTAAAAAAAAAAAAAAGAAGGCAGTCTGGCAGAAACTAGGTATAATTCAGTATCTTACACCATTTATCAAGATAAGTTCAAAATGGACACTTGACCTCGATATAAAGGGAGATATCATAAGTAAACTAGAAGAACATGGGACACATTACCTATTAAACGTATGCATAGAAGAATTTATGAATAAGCAAGATGTAGAGAGTATTGGGAGATGTAAAATGGATAATTTTGATTACATCAGATAAAAAAGGTTTTATACAAATAAGACCAATGTAGCCAAGACTAGAAGGAAAGCAGAACATTTGGGGAAATTTTTCTCCAATAAAGGTCTTGTATCTCAAATATATAGAGAACTTTGTCAAATTTATAACATGAGTCATTCCCCAACTGACGAATGGTCAAAGGATATGAACAGTTTTAGATGAAGAAACCATTGCTATGTAGAGTCATATAAAAATCCTCTAAATCATTATTGATTAGAAAAATGCAAATTAAAACAACTTTGAGATATCATCTCAAACTTATCAGATTGGCTAAAATGATAGGAGATTATGATAAATGTTGCAGGGAATGTAGAAAAATGGGGACACTAATACACTGTTGGTTGAACTGTGAACTGATCCAACCATTTTGGAGAGCAATCTGGAATTATGACCAAAGAGTTATAAAACTGTATATACCTTTTGACCCAGCAATACCACTATTAGCTCTGTTTCTCAAGGTGATCAGAGAAAAAGGAAAAGAACATGTATGTTCTCAAATATATCAGCTCTCTTTGTGGAGGCAAAGAACTGGAAATTGCCCATCAATTGGGGAATGGCTAAACAAATTGTGGTATATGATTATGATGGAATACTACTGTGCTGTAAGAAATGATAGGTAGGTTGATTTTCAAAAAACATGGAAAGACTTGCATGAAATAATGAAGAGTGAAATGAGCAGAACCAAGAGAACATTGAATACGGTGACAGTAATATTGTTCAAAGAATAACTGTGGGGCAGCTAGGTGGTGCAGTGGATAGAGCATTGGCCCTGGAATCAGGAGGACCTGAGTTCAAATCTGACCTCAGACACTTAACACTTACTAGCTGTGTGACCCTGGACAAGTCACTTAACCCCAATTGCATCACCAAAAAAGAAAAGAAAATAATAATAAGAAGAATAACTGTGAATGACTAAGCTATTCTGAGTATTATGAATATTTAAATCAATCACAAAGACCTATGAAGGAAGATGCTATCCTTCTCCAGAGAAAGAACCTATAAATAGAAATATGCATATATAGTTTTGCATATATACGTATCTGTCTATGTGTGTGTCAAATGGTGGCTTTCTTTAGTGTAGGGTGGAGAGGGATGGAGGAAGGGAGACAGCTTGGAACTTAAAATGTAAACAAAAAAATTAAATTAAAAAAAGAAAAAAGCCATCTAAACTAATTAACTCTAAATCTTCATTTCTCACTCATTTCTCAGGGCCTTGAAATCTGCCATTAGACTGCACCATTCAATAGAAATCATTTCCTCTGGGATTAATAATTATCTCCTAGATGCTAGGTCCAATGGCCTTTTCTCAATTTTAATCCTTTTTTTTAAAGACCTCTTTGTAGACTTTGACTCTATTGATGACCCCTTCTCAAGGATACTCTCTTTCCCTAGTTTGCAATGCAGCTCTCTTCTGGGTCTCCTGACTATTCTTCAATTATTTTTTGCTGGTTCATCCATCTCCTGCCTTTTAGCCATGGGTATCTCCAAAGCTCTGTTTTGGGCCTTTTCTCTTCCCTTTCTCTATACCCTCTCTTGGTAACATCACCAGCAAGGGTTCAATTATCCTTTTTATTGTAAACTACCCTTTTTTTTTTTTTTTTGGTGAGGCAAGTGGGGTTAAATGACTTGCCCAGGGTCACACAGCTAGTCAGTGTCAAGTGTCTGAGGCCAGATTTGAACTCAGGTCCTCCTGAATCCAGGGCCGGTGCTTTATCCACTGCACCACCTAGCTGCTCCTCAATTATCCTTTTTAATATAGATGACCCCTAGATGTTATCTTTCTCTTGAGTTCTACACAAGAAGCATGTCAGATCTTTCTAACCTAATGTTAAGTAGGGATCTGAAATTTAATATGGCCCAAATGGGACTTGTTATCTTTTCCCCCTAATCAGTACTTCTTCCAAACATCCCCTCCCCCTTTTCTGCTGAGAGCACTACCATTCTACCACTTCCCATGTTCTTAGCTCTAAAGTCATCCTCCACTCCTTACTGCCAACCCATTTATGCAATCAGTTGCTAAATCTGGTCTTGCCTCATTACTTGTATACTTGAGAAGAAGCCAGAAAGGAAAATAATTCGGGTCAAAGAAGACAAGAACATCCCAGGTACAATGAAAGCCGCTTTTAGAAGTTTCTCCATTAAAAAGAAAAGGATGTCCCAAATGAGCTCATGGGAGTCCTAGGTTGAGCCCCTAGTATACATTTAATGCTCTCAGGATCATCAAGGACCCACCTGAGGGGTCCATGATGTGAGGGAGGGTGGATGTTTCCAAGGTGACCCATTTATCCACAGGACTAGATGAGATTATGGAATAGGTTTGGACTAATAGAATGGAAGTCCCTTGAGGACAAGAACAGTATCATTTTAACCTTTGTTTTCTGAGCACCCAGCCTGTGGTCAGTACTTACACATGTTTACTGAATTTGTTTACTGGGACAGAATGTGGCCCAGGGGTTACACTTTATCCATCCGTTACCTTTTACATGCATTTACTGTGCCATTGGGGAAATCTTCAGTCTAAGATTTCTCTGAAGTAGAATAGAAAAAATTCTATCCCTTCCCCTTCTCTGCTCTTCCTAACTTGTTCCTTGGACTTTATCAAAGGAGATTTAGTTATAGAAGGTGGCGACAGGAAACTTTTGCAAGTTAAACATAGCTCACAGTGTTATTTGCAAGTATATTTTCTACTAAGATGTATACACAGTTTTCCCTAACTGTATGTTAGCTCTATGACAGACTGGGACTATTTCTTTGTATCCCTAGCACTTGATACAAAGGAGGCTCTTAATAACAGCTTGTTGATTGATACAGTGCTTGCCCTGAGATTCACTGAGCATCGATTGTAAGAGGTCACATGACAATTGCCCATGGTCACACAGGTAGGAAGTATATGATAGTACATCTAAACCAAGGGCTGCCTCCCTACTGAGCCAGCCCTCTCCCTTCCCATATCCCATCCTGCCTTCACAATGAGGTTCAATAAAAAGGTCTGGCTTAGCTTTCTTCTAAGGAGGTTTAGTTCCAGGAGGTATCAGCAGACTCATTTTAAGGGAGTTCTAGCTATGGTGTGACTCTAGACAAGTCACTTTACCCCTCTAAGCTTTAGTCCCCTCTTCTATTTTTTTTGTTTTATGTTTTTTTTTTTGGTTTTTTTTGTTTGTTTTTTTTCCCCCTCTTCTATTAAATGAGTGAGTTGGACCCAAGGACCTCCGAGGTCTTTTACAGCTCTCAAACTGTGCTGCACCTGTACCTGTCCAACTGGTTCTACCACAAACAGAAAACCTATTGGTCATATGGAGGCCAGAATTCTTGTAGAGCCATCCACCCAAAGATTCCTTTTCTCCATACAGGATTCCCACTCAGCTCAGAGCCTGATTCATTTTCTCTTGCAATTTTACTGACTTTGGTGTATTGAAAGAGAAGAATGTTCCCAGGAGCACTCAATTCAATTGTTATTGTTTGTCCTTTGTTCTTGAAGAGGACCATGACATTGGGGTGATGTCATGACTTACAATGAATTGGATTTAACTGAGGGAGGGATGTGTAAAGTCACCAACCTCACTCTCTCCTCCAAAGCCATCTGGGTCCAGAGGCAAGATATACATCAGGCTGACTGGGGATGGCCCTGGATGTTTAAGGCAATTGGGGTTAAATGACTTGCCCAGGTTCATACAGCTAGCAAGTGTCTGAGGTCAGATTTTGAACTCAGGTCCCCTCAGCTTTAGGGCCAGTGCTCCATCTACTATGGCACTTAGTTACCCCTACTCAATTCAATAGGCATTGATTAAATGCTAAGACTAAAGTGGGCAAAGTGTTGGGAAGGAAGAAGGAAACCAAGTCCATCAGCCCAGGCTCTCAAGCAACTTACATTTTAATGGCAAAACCACCTGTACATAGATAAGAAAACACATGTAAATCAAAGTAATGGGGGGGGGGGTTGTTTGCAACTAGAGGGATCAGGACAGACTTCCCCAAAGTACTGAGAGGAGCCTTGAAAGAAACTAGAGATTCTCTAAGGCAGGGGTGAGGCTGAGGCAAGGGGATGACATGCAAAGGAACAGAGGCTGGAGATAAAGTAAAAGGACCTTCAGGTAGGCTTTAAAGCTGGCTCATTAATAAGCAATGTACTGAGCATGGGCTCTTTATTATTGGCTTCCAATATTTAGGTGATGAGGCAGTAAGATGGAGGACTTTGGGGAAAGGAGTTGTTTTCAGCTCAGTCACACTCTTTAGCTGCTAAGCTAAAATTGTGTCATGGCAGAACCTTCCTAAGGATCCTTGTAAGGGGAAGAGGGAAACAATAGGGGTGCTCAGAGAATGAGAAGAATGTAGAATTGGAAGGCATCTTAGGGAGGAGCTGCTGATAATGCCCTCAGTTTTCAGATGGGGAAACTGAGGCCCATGCTGGGAGGGGAACATCTCTTGCCCATGGCCACAGAAATAGTGGCAGGAGCCAGGAGGAGGACCCAGGTGTCCTTACGTCCAGTGCTATCCTCACTGTACCACACACTCTTAAGTGGGCTTTTCAGTCAGGAGAGGGAGAAGGCAGCTTTTAAAGGGATGTGCTATTGATGTAAAGTTCATGTGTGTGTGTGTGTGTGTGTGTGTGTGTGTGTGTGTGTGTTTAACAGATAATAGCAGAGTCCCAAGTGGGTCTGGTGCCATCTTTCTCCCTTTATTAGTCCCTTTAAAAATACGAAATCCCCTTCGCAGTAATTCACTGTTCAAAGAATAGAAAGGAATAAACTATTTAAGCAATAATATATACTTCCTAGTATGTGGCCCAGGGAGGCAGCCTGATGCTGGAGAGAGAAAGCTGGCCTTGGAGCAGGAAAATCAGGGCTCAAACTCTAATATACTTTGGTCGGGGGATTCTAGCTCAGGCACCCAAACTCTAAGACAGCCAATTGAGGAGCGCCAATGAGCCAACCTGTGACATCTGGGACACACCACAAGTCCCTTAACTTCTCAGGCACCTGAGGTTCTCCAGGGCCCCGGGGCAGACAGGCTGCTCTGGCGGAAGGCTACCATCTCTTCTTGGGGGCTAGCTATGCCGATGAAATAACAGGCAGAGGCTGGATGACTGGCTGCCTGCCTGTTGGGTCCCTTGGAGTGGGGCTTCTATGGGATGGGGGAAATGCCCCCCTCCCGAACTTTCTTCCAGTTCAAAAAAGACATCCCCTGCCTAACTCAGCTTAGCGGCCACACTGCCCAATACTGGACTTTCCATCACAGGGCCAGCTCACCACTTCCCCTGCCCTCCAGAACCTCTTTTAGGTATATCAGGATCACAAAGAGGCTCGATCTCTTTTCCGGCACTTTCACTGAAATCCTATGTCCACCACATTGTGCTGATCTGGGTTCAGATCCCACTTTAGACACTTTTTTAAGCCTGTGAGTTGGTGTCCTGTATCCTCTGAGTCCTTGTATGTGCTCTTTCCTCTCCACTGGGAGAGGTGGGGATGAAGAACAGACACACTTCCTGCCAGTTTATGGATAGGGCAGCCGATGCAGGGTCTGGTGCCACTGTGAGCTTTTCACGTTGCAAAGGTCCTGCCTCAGAGTCTTCCAGTGACAAAAACCCAGTACACAAGAAAGGTCTCTTTTCAGGTGCCTTTTAGCCAGGCTTAGTCTACTGAGGCCCTCAGAGTGGCTGGGGAGGGAGCTGGACCCAACCTCATGGGAGCTCACACAGTCCTTATCGCTCAGGGAAGAGTGTTAGAGGAAAAGAAACCTTAGCCACTGTAGGTATTCAAGAAATGCTTGTTGTTTACAGGAGAATGCAAGCTTACTGAAGGCAGGACTGATTTAATTTCCTTCTTGGTATCTCCAGTGCCTACTACTACTCTGGGCACACTTTTTTTTTTCGGGACTGGATCTTTAATTTCATCCAGGTAAGATGTAGATCAGAATCTTCTGTAAGAGTTATCTAGACCATTAAAGGTTGAATAACTCATCTGGGATCACACAGCCAATGTGTGTCAGAAGTGATACTTGAACTTAGGTCTTCTGGACTCTGAGACAGACTCTCCAGTCACTATGCCATGGGGGTTTATTGACCCCCACACATTTGGTGCTTAATAAACATTTGTTTAATTGAATTTACTTCCTTGGGTCTCCCCTACCCCTGCACAGATCCACTGCCCTGGGTCTCAGAGGCAGCAAATACTTCAGGTGGAATTCCAATCCAGGACATCCCTGCTGACACCTCAAAATGAATCACGAGCCTCTTCTCGGAGTTTTTTGGCCAAAATGAGATTTGAAAGCCAAGTCAGTTAGCCCTAACAGACGACCATATCTTACTTTGAATACTTAAAATGTTTCTAACACTTGGAGTTCTCCCAGTGTAGGCTGGGCTGCCTTAGGAGGTGGGGAATCCTCATTCCCTTTTGGGAATGTTATGGTGGGATTTTCACATATTGTTTGCATGAGATGGTGGCTGATGTTCTTTACCGCTCTGAAATTCTGTGACTCTTAGAATTATGGAATAATTTCATTACACATGGAAAACAGTAATAACCCACCACACCCCACAGAGCTCTTTGAAATACTGCATCTTTCCTTCCTATTTCTTGCTTCTTTTGCAAACAAACATTCATCTTCTAGACTACAGTTGATATCCTAACTGTAGAAGCCAGCTGAAGTGAGCTACATTTTACAGACAAAGAGTTTGGCATATGAGGCATTTTTACCATCCACACCAGGGACTGGAGTGTCCTTCCACTGTACGCTCTCCATCCTCACCAGCGGCAGGAGCGCCCTTCCGCTATCCTCTCAGCCATCACCCACTAACTGATAGAATATTATGGGGCTGCTTTGGCGATGAGAAGCTTTGCCCTTCTGCTCAAAGCCTCCTCAAACATCAATGCAGGTGCCAACCTGGAGCTATGGCTTGCAGTGGCTAAGCATGAGAAAGCAAACCTTGGATAGTAAAGTGCTAGGAAACACAATCTGCAGAGGACTGAGGCCGCACCCCGTGGGAAGGATGGTGGGCGTAAGTTCTTGGGCATACGCCCAAAGGAGGCTTGGGTCCCCATCGTGGCTGAAAGTCTTTGATTGGGGAAACTGTCAGCTCACGCCCTCTGCGGTTTTGGTCGCTTGGGGGCGCTCCTGGCTTTGATGCTCTTCTGAGGGCCCACAGGACGGGGCCCCAGGGGCTTTCCCTTGGGCTTGGGAGGGCCACTGCGGCTGGTGCGCCCAGCAGTTCGCTTCTGAGTCGTTCGCTGCTGCTCTTGTAGCCTCTCTTCCCACTGCTGTAGAGAAAATTTGGAAACATAAGCATGAAGGTTATGTTGCTAGTCAGAGGGTGACGCTCTTTCTCCTACAAAGTCAAGAACATGGCTCTTGTTTCAGCTTTTTTTTTTGGCCACCCAGTTCCTTTTTCTTTATTTCCAATTTCATAGATTCTGTTCTGGAGGGTCAAGGTTGCCAGGACTTTGACCTTTGGATAAATGGGGGCATTGCCATCTCTTGGACTATGCTAAAGATTGTCACTTAGAAGCCCCAGTAGACCAGGGCTCCTTGACTTTCACGGATCCCCAAGGTATTTATGGAGAGACATCAGGGGGTCCAGGAAGTTGGGGAAAAGGATATATTTGTTTTCACTAACCTCTGACTGAAACTTAGCATTTCCTTGAATGATGAATATAAAAATCCCTTATCTGAAAAGGGCTGAAACATCTTCATTAGATTGCCAAGAGTCCATGCTGCAAAAGGGAGTGAGAGCCCTTGCTCTGGACACTGGCATGATATTGACATACGGTGCTATCCTTGTAACATTTTTTTTTAAGTGAGGCAATTGGGGTTAAGTGACTTGCCCAGGGTCACACAGCTAGTAAGTGTTAAGTGTCTGAGGCCAGATTTGAACTCAGGTCCTCCTGATTCCAGGGCCGGTGCTCTATCCACTGTGCCACCTAGCTGCTGCACCATCCTTGTAACTTTCGGTCTGTGGCACTCTCACCCACCCAGGCACCCAGGTTTGACTTTGATCTTTCTCTACAACCCCAAATCTGAGGCCATGGACAGTTCTATCAGTTCTGCCTCTTTTGTGGATGGAGTTGCTCCTTAATAAAAGTGTGTTGAAACAAGTCAATGTCTTTTTTTTTTCTTTTTTTGGTGAGGCAATTGGGATTAAGTGACCTGCCCAGGGTCACACAGCTAGTAAGTGTCAAGTGTCTAGGGCCGGATTTGAACTCAGGTCCTCCTGAATCCAGGGCCAGTGCTCTATCCACTGTGCCACCTAGCTGCCCCAAGCCAGTGTATCTTTAAAAAGAAAGAAGGAAATGATTATTTAACATCACACAGATTGAGCTGGCCAATTTAGCTTCCAGGTGATTTAGGCCAGTCAAAGAAGAAGTCACAGAGTGGGCCTGTGAGAGCCTCTTGGGCCTCTCTCACCTCTTCCCACAGACATTCCTTGTGGCATCTACCCTAGGAGGGTGGGGCATATTGCTCAGAGAACCAGCTTTGGAGCCAGCCCACCTCTGATGCATGAGCATCACAGATCCGAGTCTCAGAGAAGATGCTGACCTGCATTGGCAGGAAGTTTCCTCCCTAGGAGTTTATTATACCAGTGAAAACACAGAACCAGTCCCCCTCCCTACTTCACTGTGTGATGTACTAGGGACATAGCTAATCCATGTCAGCCTAGGGATCTGAGGCCGGGTATCCCTGACTCTGAGGCCAGCTCTCTATCTCTATCTCTATTATGCCACACTACCTCCTAAAGGGAGGATCTTATCACAAGGGGTAGCAGAGGGACTAAGGAGAGCCATGAAAATCCATAAAATGTCTCTGTCGCTACAATTCCCCCACAGACCCAGATTGCCTCCCCCATAAACCCCCTCTACAGTCCTCCATACACACCCTCACAGATATCCAACACATATATCATACACACAAATTCACCCCCACCCCACATACACGCAGATGCCTCCATTCCCTCCCCCTCCTGGTACTCCCACACACCAGCGACAAAAGGGCAGTGGTCATACTTACTATAAACCTTTTCCCCAGCTGGTCTTTCCATTTTTCTACCAGGCAATTCTCAAGAAGCATCATTCTGAAACAAATAGTTGATGAAATAAAGTGTCATGAATGTGTCTGTCTAGTCAGTATTTTTATTTATTGATTGATTGATTTTTTGCAGGGCAATGGGGGTTAATTGACGTGCCCAGGATCACACAGCTAGTAAGTGTCAAGTGTCCGAGGCCGGATTTGAACTCAGGTCCTCCTGAATCCAAGGCCAGTGCTTTATCCACTGTACCACCTAGCCGCCCTAGTCAGTATTTTTAAAGCTACACCTACCATAGACTTCACCTTGGACCTCCATGACCAGCACCATCAGGAGGAGCAGCAGCAGTAGTGGTGGGGGCATACCCATAGTACTTTAAATGCGAGATGCTTTACATCTGATTCCCTCCTCAGTAGCAGCCCTGCAAGGCTGGAGGGAACTGAGGCTGACAGAGATAAGGTAACTTGCCCAGGTTTCAAGCTCAGGTGTTCCTGACTCCAAGTCTAGGACTCTAAGTCTAACTAAGCGGTGCAGAGGTTCCTGCTTTCACACATTCTAGGTCTAGAATCCCAAGACCTGATAATTCATTCCACTTCAGAAATGATTTTATATCTCTTTTATAAATACTAACACCTGGCCACGTTGTCTTCTCTAGCAGGATACAACCTCCCTGAGGGCAGAGATGGCTTCATTTTGGTCTTTGTATTCCTAGAACTAAACACAGGGTTCGGCACAGAGTGGGCACTTAACAAATGCTTATCAGGTGATTGCTTGACACAGAATAAGGAAGCCAGCCAAGTGGGAGAAAGCTTTTTGGAAGGAGTGCTAGCTAAGCCAACTGGTGCGGCATTAAATTAATTTTGTACTCAAAGACTAGAGTTTTCCATTCATAATACGCCCACCCCTAAGATGTAGGAAGTGCTAGGTGCTGGATTACAAAGGCAAAAACCAAACACAAAAGCATCATGCCTAAGCATCCATCAAAATCCATCTTCTCCCTGCCCTCCATCCCTGCCTCTGCCTACCTTGACCTCCATTCATAACACATGATGAGCACGTCTTGGTGGGGCAGGATGTTTGGGCACTGGCAGGAAGAGTTAGTCACAAGAGGCACCTGAGTCCGGGGAATGGGTGACAAGGACTTGAAAATCTCTTTCACGTCCACCACTGTGGTGACTTCGTGGCAGCCAGTTCTTTGCACGGCTTTTATTTTGGCGTGAATCACTGCAATTCAAAAGATATTGTGAGCAACGCTGCCATCCTCACGGGTTTGATGACCATCTCTTTGTGATGATGCTTAAATCGATCTAACCTTCACTAACTTCTCTGCTGAAGTAAACCCTGCCAGCTCAGCTCACATTTCCAACTGCCTTTCAGTTCCTTAACCTATCATATCATGTCCTTTAGACAGCTTTATTTTTTATTTCCCCCCAATTACATGTAAAGATTTTTTTTTTTGAGTTCCAAATTCCTGCCCCCTCCACACACACACACCTTTCCTTCCCCCCCCTCCCATGGCCAGCAAGCAATTTGATATAGGTTATATATTAGAATCATGGTAAATGCATTTCCACACTAGTCACGTTGTAAGAGATGAATCAGAACAAAAGAAAAGATGCAAGAAAGAATAAACAAGAACGACAACAAAAAAAGCAACAATGAAAGTGGAAATAGTCTGCTTCAATCTGCATTCAGACTCCATAGTTCTTTTTCTGAATGTGGAGAGTGTTTTCTACCATATATCTTTTGGCATTGTCTTGGATCATTGTATGGCTGAGAGGAGGTAAGCCTATCACACAATATTGCTGATACTGTGTACAGTATTCTCTCTTGGTTCTATTCATTTCACTCAATATTAATTCATGTAAATCTTGAAGTCTTTCTAGGTTTTTCTGAAATCCATCTGCTTATCATTTCTTTTAGCACAAGAGTATCCTGTAGACATCTTAAGCTAAACATGTCCCAAACAGAACCGATTATCTTTTCCTTAAACCCCACTCACCCCTACCATCCCTATTACTGTGGAGGACACCATCATTCTCCCAGTCTCTCAGCCTCACAACCTAGGAGTGATTCTGGATTCCTCACTATCTCTCACCACTCCCCCTCCCCCCCCCATACCTCAGCTGTTGTCCAGACCTATTGATTTCACCTTTGCAACATCTCCCCAATAAGCCCCCTTCTCTCCTCTGACACTTTGTCCACTCATATCCACATAGGGGTAGGCACTCATCACTTCCTGTCAGGACTGTTGTCATAGCCGCTGGAGACAGCGGTCTGCCTTCCTCAAGTTTTTCCCTACTCCAATCCATTCTTCATTCAACCACTAAAGCTCAGGTACCACCACCATGTGATTCCTCTACTCAGTAAACTCCACTGGCTCCCTATTGCCTCCTGTCTTCTTACACCTCCCTCCCCAGTAGGACTCTTTGATCCGGTGACACTGGCCTCCATCTCTCAGCTCTGGGTACTTTTTCCTGGCTGTCCTTCATCCCTGGGAATGTCCCTCTCCTCACCTCCATTTACTGTCTTCTCTGGTTTGCTTTAAGCCCCAACTAAAAGCCCATCTTCTATGTGGTCTTTCCCAGCTTCTCTTAATTCTACTTCTCTCTCAATGATTTCCAATTGATCTTTTGTGTAGCTTGTTTGTAAATACTTGTTGTCTTCCCCATTAGATCATAAGCTTCTTGGGGCCAGGGATTGTCTTTTGTTTCTTTTCTTTTCTTTTCTTTCTTTCTTTTTTCTTTTTTTTGGTGAGGCAATTGAGGTTAAGTGACTTGCCCAGGGTCACACAGCCAGTAAGTGTTAAGTGTCTGAGCCCGGATTTGAACTCAGGTCCTCCTGACTCCAGGGCTGGTGTTCTATCCACTGCTCCACCCAGCTGCTCCTTTTGTTTCTTTTTGTATCCCTAGTGCTTAGCACATAGTAGGAGCTTAATTAATGTTTATTGACTGACTGACCTCCAGCTAGTGGCTTTTCCCAAGCCTTTGAATGTTAGCATCTATCCTCAAAGATTTCCTTCAATTTTCCCCATATGTGTCTTATTTGTAGGCCTAGATAGAGTGCTGGGCCTGGAATCAGGAAGAACCGAGTTCAAATCTGCCCAGAGATAATTTCTAGCAGTATGACTGTGGGCAAGTCACTTAACCCTGCTTGCCCCAGTTTCCTCATCTGTAAAATGACCTGGAGAAGGAAATGGCAAACCACTCCAGTATCTTTGCCAGGAAAACCCCACTAAAAGGGGTCATGAAGGATCAGACATGATAGAAAAAAGCAACTATACAATGATATCTAACAGGCATTTCAAATTTTCTTCATCGGAATACAATTTCAGTTGGAAAAGAGACAAAAGAAGGGTGTGGTGTAGGAGACTGGGTTCCAGCCTCATCAATGCTGGCCTATGACCTTAGACAATTTACCTCTGTTTCCCAAGCCTCCATTTCCTCATCTGTATAATGGAGTGTATGTAATATATATGTGTATAATAATCCCTATATTACCTACCTCACAGGACTACCATGGGGAAAGTCCTTGTATACAAGAGCCTTGAGGGCTGGGACTACTGAAAGTCAGGTAGAGCCAAGAAGCATTTATTAAGCACTTACTGTGTGCCAGGGAGATAAAGAAAGACAAGACCCAGCCCCTGTCCTCCAGGATCTCAGATCCTAATATGGGAGAGAACATGTACACAAGCTCATACACACAAGACTCTTCTCTGAATGAAGGCCCTGCCGGATGGGGAGATAGGACATGGGGGGGTGGGGGAGGGAAAGAGACTGCAAAAGGCCTCCTGCATTATTGTCCTTGTATTCCCAGGCACTTAATCACCGTTGATTGTAAACTACAGAACCTTCCTGTAAATGTCCAAAGTAGCAGAAAAGTGCACCCACCACATCCTTTGGAGAACATGTGGAGTTAAAGGAACACAAGGAAAATGTTAAAGTGTCAAAAACAGATTTCAAATGCACAAGCAGCCTACTCGTTGTGCTGGCAAGAATTTGAACACTTTAATTTGTATTCAAATAACAGTAGCCTAATAATTTAGTGATTAGGACTAACAAACATTCCTAGCTAGAGATAGCACAGGGCTGGCTCCCCAAAGTACTTGGACATGATAGCAGTTTTACTATTAGTGTGCTTTTGAGTGAGAAAACTCACTCAGTAATAATGAATTCAGTGACAGCTTTAAATAAATGTGCAGGTCTGCTATCACAATCATATGGACATATATTTGATAAGTACTTATTCAGGTATATGTTCAAACTATTTCTTCAATCTACAGAAGGACTCAGAGTCAGGAAGACCTGAGTTCAAATTCTGACTCAGATACTTAGTAGCTGTATAACCCTAGATAAGTCACTTCATCTCTAACTCAGATTTCTCATTGGTTAAGTGGGGATTATTTTTTTTTATTTTTTTAAATTAAAAAAAAAATTTTTTTTAGTGAGGCAATTGGGGTTAAGTGACTTGCCCAGGGTCACACAGCCAGTAAGTGTTAAGTGTCTGAGGCCAGATTTGAACTCAGGTAGTCCTGAATCCAGGGCTGGTGCTCTATCCACTGCGCCACCTAGCTGCCTCTTAAGTGGGGATTATAATAGTACCTGTCTCACAGGGTTGTTGTGAGGAGCCAATGAGAACACACACGGTTGTTCAGTTATTTCAATTGTGTCTGACTCTTTGTGACTCCATTTGGGGTTTTCTTGGCAAAGATGCAAGAGTGGCTGGCTATTTCTTTCTCCTGCTCATTTTACAGATGAGGAACTGTTTGAGTTAAGTGACTTGCCCAGGGTGGAACAGCTAGTAAGCATCTGAGGCCACATTTGAATTCAGGAAGATGAGTCATCCTGACTCCAAGCCCAGCACTCTAGGCACTATGGCGCCACCTAGCCGCCCACAAACATATAGACACATCGATAAACTTCATTGTAGAATGTAATACATTTATAATATTTTATATATAGCATAACATTAGATCTACCTCTTTGCAAAACTTAGAGTGACATATAAGCATTCACTATTATTACATCCCCAACAATATTTTGGTGGCCTATACTGGACTCTGGTTAGGAATCACTGAAGTAGCTTGGAAGTCAGCTCTGAGTTTAAGGTCCTTCACTTCTTTTTTTTTTTTTTAGTGAGGCAATTGGGGGTTAAGTGACTTGCCCAGGGTCACACAGCCAGTAAGTGTTAAGTGTCTGAGGCCGGATTTGAACTCAGGTCCTCTTGAATCCAGGGCCGGTGCTCCATCCACTGTGCCACCTAGCTGCCCCCATGGTCCTTCACTTCTAAGCTTTACTGGGCCTTTGTAAAAAGGTAAAGCTGCCTACCCAGCCTGACTAACAGGCTTAGTTTTTGAACTGGCTAGAAATTCTGGGGAAAGTCCATTTGCCAACAGAAAAGTCCCATACAAACATCTCTAAGGAAAGTGCTCTTTCTTTTAAATAGAATTTACAAGTATTCCAGCTGTGGGTTAACAAGTTTTCTCCTTTTTAAAGCAATAAGGCATGCTTATTGCTTAAATGCCCAAATAGGGGTAAAGCATACAGGAGAGTCTCAGCATAGAAACTTTTGGGGAGAAGAAGGCTAGTGAGCCAAATCAGCTATCAGCAAGGCCCAAGGGCTGGGGTCCTCCCCAAGGAAAAGAAACAAGTCACAGGAAGATAACTGCCTGTTATAATGCTAAACTCTGATGCTCTGCAGATTCTGGCTGATTTACCCAGATCATCCCCTTCTCTGTCTCTATCTGTTTGACCTACACAGAATGGCTTACGTTGTGCATACTAGCTTGATTTTACCACTAAATTCACCCTATAACCCATCCACCCTTCTCCTTTTTTCAGTCGATAATGTATGAGTGGCTTGGGAGGAGGGCTTTGTTACCATCCAAGTCTCAGAAGTGGACAGCTCCATGCTCATGCAGCCCCATGACTCACCATAGCTGTAGTTCTTGCTCATATAGGTTGTGAGGGTGGGCTTCACCTTTTTGCATTTACACCGGTCTTGAGAAAACAAAAGAGAAAGGAAAGACTGAAAGCAGCTGTGGCATTTAGTTTGGAGAAGACAGCCAGGAAAAGTGAACAAAGAGGAACTCACCAGGGCTTAGGCGCTTGCAGTCAGTGTCAAGAGGTCTCTCCTGTACCATCATGTCTGGGGTCATGTCTATCCACTTCGCATCTGGAAAAGGGCATGGGCCACGTGGTATGTTAACTTCTAATTCTCTATTGAAAGAGCAAGTAGCAGGGCAGCTAGGTGGCCTAGTGGATAAAGCACCCACCAGTTCTGGATTCAGGAGGACCTGAACTCAAATCCGGACTCAAACACTTGACACTTATTAGCTGCGTGACCCTAGGCAATTCACTTAACCCTCATTGCCCCACATTAAAAAAAAAAAAGAGTAAGTAGTTTTTATATTCTCCACCAGCAGAATGAAGGACATGGAAATAGTGGCCTGGCATATGCTCTATCAGGTTTCGACCCCCTCCCCCAAGCTTCTTGAACTCTCGTACCCTCATTTTACAATATTATCTAAATTTATAGTATAGATTTTCTAAATTTATAGTATTTCTAAGTTTCCCAGGGCAGGCTCTAGTCTCAGGGCATCTTCACAGGCACAGTGCAAAGGGAAGGGACGGGCAGCTTTGGTAATGGCAACAGCCAGACTGGATACTTCATCCCCTCCGCCTGCCCCACACCCAGTTTCCGAGTCTCAGAATGAGAAGGGATCACTCACTTTTTAAGTTTCGGCTACTTATAACGATCAGGTAAAGGTGAAGTGTCCAAATTCCCCAAGGTTTTTTTTTTTTTCTATATAGCCATAATCTAAGTCTACATACAGATGACGTGAAATCAATCAAGCAATAAACAAGCATTTATTGACACACCTACTGTGTGCCTGGCCCTAAATAAGCAACCTATCACTATAGATACCCGATCATCTAGAGGTGTTTTTTTGAGATTCTTGATTATCCAGGTAGGTGTCTCCATTCGCAGATATAAGCTCAGCTTTAACTTGCTCGGAATGATGGAAAGAGGACTTAGGTTCTGATAGCTGCTATCTGTGGGGCCGTGCGTTAGCCACTTAACCTACCTGGGCCTCAGTTTCCACATCTGTAAAATGAGCCAGTTGGATTAGGCCACCTCTGAGGTCCCTTCTACTACAGATCCATAGTCATATGATCTCCTTCATGAGGTTGGTGATCAGCTGATCCATACAAATTTCAGGCTGTCAACAGGTATTTATTAAGTGCTTACTCTACCTAAGGGACTGTCCTAAATTCTGGGAACGAAAAGACAGAACAAAAACAGTCCCTGGCCCCAGAGAGCTCCCCATCTTAATGGGGAGATACCGGGTAAATACAAAGATACACACATGATATCTATGGGGGGGGGGGCATGAGGGGGCCAGAGGAAATGCCTTCAAGCCATGGAAAACCAACCAACCAATCAACCACTTTCTGCAGACATGGGAGGAGACGACACCAACCTTCTTGGTTCAGATAAAGGAAGGTCTTAGGGACCATAAGCCTCCATTTTTAGTCTTTTGGAGAACTTTCCCACTACGAAATCCCTGATGAGTCACGAGCCGGGCCTTTGCCCTCCTTCCCTTCTCTTGTTTCCAGCTGGAGGTGGGAAAAGGGGCAGTCACTTTGCCTCTAGACCTGGAAATACCAGGATCCTCCAGCTGGGCAGCCCGTTCCCCACACCAGATACCCAAGGATGGAGTGGAAATCATCCCTTTAGGTGTGAGAATGCCAGCCAGACTCCAAGCCTGTGCTGGTGACGTTATCATCATTATTAGGAGATCCAGTCAAGAAGCATGAAGTCCCCACTAGGTGCCTGGCACGGGGCTAAGCATCCTTTGGCATTCTAAGCAGACTAAGATGAAATGGGGCCACACTAAGGTTTGTGCAGGGCTCTGAGCCTCCATCAGACTGGGACGTGGGAACCACGTTATTATCCTCATTCTACAGATGAGGAAAGGATTCCGGAGGGTTTGTAAAGGAAGGGGAAGAGAAGGACTCCCAGGCTTGACCTAAAGCCTCCGGGAAGATTGGGGAGCAGAGCCCTTCGGGGAGAGGGCGGGTCGCACTAGTCTCTCCCGGGGCTCATAGGACGCAGTTACCTCTCTTGCTGCTACCGTTCAGCGGCCAGTGCCCTAAAAAGAGAGAAGCAGCTGGAGGCTGGCGCACGAGCCAAGTCTAGGGTTAGATTCCGGCTTAGAGCGTTAGAGATGGAAGAGACCCGGGTTTACGTCTAGTTCAGGCTCCTTATTTCACAGGGAAGGAAACTGAGACTCGTAGCGATCTCAGGATCATCCTCTGGAGCTGGAAGGGGTCCCCGAAGCTAGCTAGTCTAGGCTCCTTATTGTCCAGTGGAGGAAACTGTGTCTCAGAGTGGGGAGGCGACTTGCCTGAGGTCACGAAGTATGTGGTATGTGGCAGAGACCCTACGTCCTCCGACTCGAAAAGCAAGGGTGTGTGTGTGTGTGTGTGTGTGTGTGCGTGCGTGCGCGTCTGTGTCTGTGTCTCTCTCTCTCTCTCTGTGTGATATATGTCCCACCATATGTGATATGATATAATTCACACCATGCTAGTTGCGTGACCGCGGGCAAGTACGCCTTGTAGATATCTCCAAGAGACTCAGTTTCCCCACTGAAAACCAGGGGGCTAAGATAATTTCTGTTGCCAGCCTCCCCGGGGGTTTTGGAGGGGCAGCTGTGGAAGCCCTGACTCCAACTCCCCGGTGCCCTCCTTTTGGAACCTCTCCGGATGCCCCTGGCCCAGGGATCCCTCCCCAAGCTGCCCTGAGCCCTCTCGGCACCTTCAGGCAGGTCTGTGACGATGGCCTCAGGGGAGATGCACACGCCGCGGTCGTAGACCGGCAGGTCGTCGCAGGCCAGACTCTCGGGCCAGCTGTGGTTGTAGAGGCGCATGAGGGGCTCGCAGTCGTCCCGGGCGCGCTGGCACAGCGCCTTGCAGGGCCGAATGGGGTCGTGCAGGAACTCCAGCGCGCAGATGGGCGCATACATGGCGCACAGGAAGAAGCGCAGCACCGAGCTGCAGTTGGCGTCCACCAGCTCCTCGTACTGCTCAATGGCTAGCACGGCGTTCTCCTGCGTGCTGTGGTGCAGGTGGTTGGGCATGCGGGTCAGGTTCCAGGGCATGGAGCGGCACATGGGGATACGCACAGGCTCGCAAGGCGCGCCGCGCACTGCCCGGGTTAGGCGCAGTGCCAGGGCCAGTGCTGCCAGGCTGGCGACGAGCATGGCTGCAGCCGTCGGGCCGCCCTCCTGCTCAGTCCGCTACCGGCGCTGCCGCCGGGATTGCTGGGGCTGGCTGGGGCGCTGCCGTCTGGACAGCCGGGACCGCCTGGGGTGCCGCCGGCGGGACCGTCAGGGCCGCCTCGGGAGCTGCCGCCGGTGTAGCCCGCGGTCTCCCGCCCGCTAGCTCACGGTTCCGCTGGCCCCGTCGGACCTCGGAGCAGCTGGGAGCCCGCAGGCGGCCGCTCCTCTCTGCTGCGCCCCGGCCCCGGCCCTGGTCCCAGCTCCAGCTCCTGCTCCTGCTCAGGCTCCGAGTGCCGACAGCCATGGCCCCAGCAGGCTGCTATTTATCCCCGCGCCGCATCTGACGTGGGCCCGGCCCGCGGCTCGGCACTACGGGAGGGCTCCCCCGCTGCCGCCCCCCTCGGCCCCGACGCGCTGACATCACCTCCCCCGAGGGCAGGGGCAGGGGCTGGAGCTGCGGGGAGGGCCCGGGCGCACGCTCCCCCGGCTTGGAGATGAGGGCCACGGGGGCTGGGGAGTGGCTGCTGTGTTTATGGGGGTGGAGTGCGGCTCGTTAACCCTTGGGCCCGGCCCTCAGCCAGCCTGAGCTGGGCGCTCCTATCAACTCTTGGAAGTGCAAACTAGAAGCTCCGAATTGAGCAGAAAGCTGTTTTCGCTTTCTCCAACAGGGGGCTCAGCAGCTCCTTTGCCCGGGTCCCCAAAGGCTTTAAGAAAGACATTCTTAGGGGTGGGTGAAGAAAGAACTCCTTAACATTTCCCTGTGCTCTGAAACGTTTGTTTGTTTGGCTTTTTTTTTAGGGCAAATGTCCTTCTTTTGTGCTATTCCCACAGAAGCGGGTGTCTCTGGATTGTCACTCTGGGTGGCTGCAAGTCAGGAAGTCAATACACATTTCTTAAGAGCCAGGGACTGTGCTAAGTGCTGAAGATACAGAGAAAGGCAAAAGAGGCTCCCTGCACTCAAGGAGCTCACGTTTTATCGAGGGAGGCAACATGTCAATATCTTTGCACAAAGATACTCTAGCTAGGATAAGTAGGAAAGGCGGAGTCAGGGCTGGAATAACCGCGGAAGTCAGCTCCTGGCTATCTGGCCCGACTCTCTCATGTTATAGATGAGAAAACAAGGACCAGAGAGAGGAGGTAACCCGGATGAAGTCACACAGCAAGTGATAGACCATTGGAGACCGGGTGGTACGATCCAAGCAACACTGAGCTCTGGAGTCAGGGGACCTGGGTTCAAATCTGCTTGTGTTATCTGGAGCAAGGACTTTTCCCCTCTCTCAGGTTCAGTTCCCTTATTTTTAGGAGAAAGGAATGGGCCTCATGATTTCTAGGCTCTCTTCCAGCTCTAGAACTAGAATTCAACTTGGAACCCCAAATTCCTAGTTCGTCCATCTTGCATCACTCAAGGCTTGATTTTGGGGCCAGTTCTTGTCTCTCTATGACTTTGGGCAAGTGACATTGTCTCTGAACTGCAGACTCCTTATCTATAAATGAGTGGGTCAGATTAACTGCTTACTGAGGTTTTTCCAGTTTAAAACGTCCCTGTGTGTGTGTGTGTGTGTGTGTGTGTGTGTGTGTGTGTGTGTGTGTGTGTGTGAATGTACTCCAAGTATTCTTTGCTGTTTGGGGTTTTGAGAAATCTATCCTCTCCTTTCCTTTTTCCTGTAAATTTCCCTTCACTCTCTTTGCCTTTCTTCAGAACTTCCCAAGCCACTGAAAGAATGGGAAAAACAGTGGACACCACTTTTTGGGACTTCCCTTGTCCCAAAGGGCCCCAAACCAGAAATCTAAAGTCTTCATTTTGAGTTTGGGGTGGGGGTTGATTTGAGTGAGAAGATATGACTTGGAATGTGAGCATATGGAAGCACCTTGGGCCCAGGCCTCTCTCTCTGGCTTTGTGTTCCCAGGTCAGTAGGCACTTCCATGCTTGGTAAATCAGATTTCGTGAATCTGCTTTCTACTTCTGGCTTTTCAATCCTGTTAGGAAGAATTTGGCCAGCAGACCCCAATACGGCAATGTTTTGGTTGTGAAACCTGTGTGGCCTCATGTTTCCTGTTGGTAACTTTCTCGGTAGACTATCAAGGGAGGATGATTTTCCCTGTTATTTTGTTTTGTAGTATTGTGGTGCTAGAAAGGACTTTAGGAGGTGACCTAGTGCATCTTCTCTTTATCTAGGACAAGCATTTCTAATCTGGGGTGAAAAGACCCCAAAAGGGCCCATGGATAGATTTTCAGGTGTCCATAAACTTGGTTGGATTTGGGGGGATGACATCCTTCTTTTTGGTAACTTCTAACTGAAATGTTTCATTTCCTTCAATTATTTAAAAGTGCTTTTCTGAGAAGGGCTTCATAAGTTTCACCAGATTGCTGTAGACGTCCATGATACAAAAAAGGTGAGGAACCCTTGGTCTAGGAAGACCACAAGTCACCCATGAATCATAGTCTTTAAAGCTGGGAGGGATCTCAAAGACCATCAAATTCAACCCCTTCATCTTACAGATTCGGAAACTGAGATACAGAGAGATCAGGTGATTGGCTCAGGGTCACACAATAAATAAATGTGTCAGGATTTGAACCCAGATCTTCCTGATTCTAAGTGCAATACCCTACTTGCTATGCTAATGAAAGGCTGACCTTGATAGAAAGGTAGGAAGAGCAATAGCTATTTCTTCTGACTTCGGTTCCTCAAGAATCCAATCCAGGCGAGCTTTTGCCATAAGAGTCTGAGGGTAATGAAGAGCTTCATGTCTTCCCCTTGAAGTCTGGGAGAATCCTTTGCTTTTGTCCTAGCCCAGACCAGATGGCACCTCCTACTTCAGGTCTTTTCTCATTTCGATTCGCTTTAGAAATTACTTTGTATATATTCAATATTTTGTTTACTTGTTACATGCATTTCTGTGGTAGAATATAAGCACTCCAAGGGCAGGGACTGTTCTGGTTTTATATCTCTGGCCCCTGGCTGGGAGTCTTGTCATCAGTGCTTAATAAGCATTGCTTAATTGAGCTTTGTTGTTGCTCAGTGGTGTGCAACTCTTCATGAACCCTTTGGGGATTTTCTTGGTAGAGAGATGAGTGGTTTGGAATTTCCTTCTTCGGCTCATTTTACAGATGAAGAAATGGAGGAAAACAGGGTTAAGTGACTTGTCCAGGGTCACTCATATAGGAAGTATCTGAGGCCGGATTTGAATTCAGGTCTTCCTGAATCCAAGCCTGGTACTCTATCCATCGTACCACCTGGCTGCCCTGTGCTATGTAGCTGCTTAGGTTAGGATAAACTTAGGTTAGGATAAAGTCACATCAGATCAAAAGGACCAGGGAGTTGAGTTCTGTCTCCAGTCCACCCCAGGGCTTCAGATCTCTTTTAGAGTGGGCCATTGTATCACCAACTCTAACAGATTCTTGATCTGTTCCACAGAAAATGAAAACTCCTAGTTTTAATCCTAGATTTAATTTATGGAACTTGCCATGGCTAGTTGGAATAGAGGTATTCTTCTTCTTCCCTTAGATGTTTCTGACCTGGGAGGAGCAGATGAGGAAGGCATGGTTCCCACAGTCTTGTATTTACTGTGTCCTCCAGACAAGAGACTTCGCCTTGTTTCTAAGGCCATTCCTTAGAAGGGCAGCCTGCTATCTTTCATACTTTCACACATATAAAGATTTCATCAGACTCAAACCATAGCCTCATCTTCCCCTTGGCATTCCAAACCCCTCAAAACCTAGCCTCCCCCTTCCCTTTCAGTCTTCTTATATCTTACTCCTCAACAACTACTCTGACCGAGTGACATGGGCCTCTTGGCTTTTCCACTAGTAAGACATTTCGTCTCTTAGCTCTGGGCATTTTCTTTGGTTGTCCCCTCTGCTTGGGACCTTCTCCCTTTTTAACTCCATCCATTGACTTCCCCAGCTTCCTTTAAGTCCTAATTAAAATCCCACTTTCTACAGTAAGCCTTCCCCAATCTTCAGAATTCCAGTGCTTTTCCTGCTGTTAATTGTGTCCTATTTATACTGTCTAGAGCTTGCTTTGTATATATTTGTTTGCATGTTGTCTCCCCCATTAGACTATAAGTTCCTTGAGGGCAGAGATTGTCTTTTGCCTCCTTTTGTATTCCCAGCACTTAGCACAGTGCCTGGCACATAGTAGGTGCTTATTAATACTTCTTGATAGGGGCAGCTAGGTGGCACAGTTGATAAAGCACTAGCCCTGGATTCAGGAGGACCTGAGTTCAAATACAGCTTCAGACACTTGACTCTAGCTGTGTGACACTGGGCAAGTCACTTAACCCTCATTGCCCTGTTTTAAAAAATACTTCTTGATAGATGTTGAGCAAACCTAAAATTACAACTCAAAGCCTGTACTTTCTTTAAGCCTTGGGTCTTCAATACAAGTTTATCCTTGTACCTTAGCCCTAGATTTGTGTCTACATTAGAAGGATTTAAAGGTTAACTACCTTTCATGTTCAAGGCATTGTGCTATGTACCAGGGACACAAAGACATGGTCCCTCCCCTCAAGGGGGTTATACTCTAGAATGATACATCTGGCACACAGATCACAGAATTCTGGATCTAAAGCTGGAAGGGAACTTCTAGGTCATCTAGTCCAACCCTCTCATTCTACAGAGGAGGAAACTGATGCTGGAAGTGGTAAAATGACTTCCCAAGGTAGGAATTGGAAGATCTGGATTGGAACCCTGGCCCTCTGGAAATCTAGAACTCTTCACATTTCACTATAATTCCTCCCAGTCATTACCCTGTCAAGAAATAGAGGGTAATATGAGGAGAAGGGCAGGGCTAACAACTGCCGCTACTGGGCTTCTCTAGGGATCCCTCTGCATGCCTTCCCAACCTCTCCTGACAGTGCTTGGTCCTTCCTCAGACTGTTCTTGTGTGACAAGCAAGCCTTTTCCCCCTGCTGGGGTTTGTGTCCTCATCCATCAGGAGCACGTTTGGCAGGATGAAGTTCCCTCATATGCTTGTGTATGCTCCAGGAAATAGAGGGTTTAATGAGAGACATAAAGTTTGCTTTTGGTCAGGCAGGTTGGCTGGTTTAGGGGAAAGGATGGGCCCTGGGCAACATGGCGACCCTGCCATTGGGTGCTCCTGATGGTTGCATTAGATGATCTGTTATTTCCTTCCACTTTCACCCTTTTCCCTGCTTCTCTATCAGGCCCGGACCTAACCTCCTGCTTCCTCTACAGGCCAGCCTAGCCAGCCTCTGGACATCCCAGTCACTTTCTGGACAATTAATGGAAGAGCTAAAATGTATACTTGGCACCCGGGGTCCTCAGGGATTAGGATTCAAACATGTCTTAAGCAGTTGCTACTACACACCTCGACTCTGTGTTAAAGAAGTTCTATCAGTCTGCTAAATCCAATCTCAATAAGCTCTCCCTCCTGCCTCACCACTCCCATTGGCATACCCTGATCACCAGGCATAGTCAATCAACAAGCATTTATCAAGCATCTACTGTATCGGTTTCAGAATAATGAGGCAGCCCGGTCCCCTCTTCAACACCAGAGGTACTCAGTGTCTTTGAATGAAGGATTGGCTCTAGTAATGTTATAGGGGGCAAGAATAATTCTGTTTTGGTCTTAAGTTCCTAAGATCCAGTGGCCTGGACTCCTAGCAATAGACACAAGCTGTCAGCTGCAGGTCTGAGAATCCCAGCCAAAGAGCTAGAGAGAAGGGTGGTGAGTAGAGTGGAAAGTCCAGGGTCCTCACCTGTACAATGAGAGGGTTGACCTTGATGGCTTCTAGGGTGCTTTGCAGTGTTGTCTATAATCTAAGAAGTCAATTAGTCCATTCCATTGGACCCCAGATGGCTCAGGAGAGAGTGGGGCTGATGACTTTGAACAGCCCTGCCTCACTTAAATCCAATTCACAGAAAGTCATGACATTACCTCTCTGATGTCATGGTCCTCTTTCAGGAAAAAGGACAAACAACAAGAATAACAGATAGGGAAACGGAGGCACAGAGAGGGCAAATGACTTGCCTAAGGTGACACAGATAGTGAACTGAAGGAGCCTGAGGTCGTTTTTCACAAATATGTGGATATGATGGTTTGATCTGATTGAGAAGGTGAAAAAGCGCTTCCAATAGCCTTTAGCCCCCAAAGTAAACTCCTTGGGGCCAGAGAGATTCTCTGCAGGATCTAGCACGGTGCCTGGCGCACAGTAGCCCTGGGTCTAATGTCCTCGAAGCCTCAGTGTAAGTTATTGCACCTCTCTGAAATCCTCCCTTTCTTGGTTTGAAAAAGGAGGGGCCCTAAGGTCGCTACCAGGCCCTCCTAAAATTAAGCCGAGGGTGAATTCTCTGCCCCTGTGCTTGGGTTGGCTCCCCACCCAGTGTCCAGAGGGATGCTAAGATGCCCCTTGGGGGGGGAGGGGTGGCAGGGGCTGAGTAGAAGCTCTCGGCAGCTGGGCCCCTCCCCAGCATTTACTGCGGCAGCCCCGCCCGGCTGAGGCTGCAGCCCTCCCGCATTTGCCCGACTCTCCCTCCTCCCCCCGCCCGCACGTCCACTCTGCGGATGCCCATTGGGCTGTGACGGGCACGTTTGCCTCTGCATTTCCTGTTGGCAGCAGAGAGTCGGCGGGGGGGAAGGAAGCCGCAGTAGCAGCCGGAGCCGGAGCGGGAGGGAGCCAGCTGCGAGCTCCGTGCCCGCAGTGTCCTCCTGCTAGCTCCCTGCGCACGGGGAAGTCGGAGCCCAGGTCGCAGCTCTCTCCCGACGCGACTGGACCTCTGTCCCTCCCTCCCCCGGCAAGTGCACCGACGGGCTAGGGGAGGGAGGGGACGGCGGAGAGAGAGCCACTGCCCTTTTCTGCGTTTCCTTACCCTATCCTGCCCTGCCCTACCCTGTCCTACCTGCCCTGCCCTGCCCTGCGGTGCCCAGCCCAGCCCGGTCCTGCCCCGTCCTTAGCCTCTCTGCTCCCCAGCCCGCGCCTCTCCACCTGCGCTGTCCCCAGCGGCACTGAGGGATGCGCGCCGCGCTCCTAGTGGCTTGGCTACTGGGTGGCCTCTGCAGCTGGGAGCTGGCTGTCGGAGATCCCGGGCAGCCATGCCAGGCTCCGCAGCAGTGGGAAGGACGTCAGGTGCGCTACGATCACACCAGCGGCCGCAACACCCGTTCCCTGCTCTCCTACGATGGCCTCCAGCAGCGCATCCGCCTCCTGGAGGAGAGGAAGGCTCTCATCCCCTGCAAGAGGTGAGTGCCAGGGTCTCAGGCAGGGGCATAGGGAGAGTAGGGTGTAGTGAGGGAAGGTTTCAGTGGTGGGGAGGAACGAGGTGGGCTGCTGTGGTTAGGCGTAGGCTCACTGCGGCAAGGCGGAGGGGGAGGGGGAGGGGGAGGGGGAGTTGCATTGCCGCAAAGCTGGGGGCGCACAATGGCTAGGTAGGGAGGCGCGGGCGGGGGGGGGGATGCACTGCGGTGTGGGAAGAGGATCGTAGAAGCGCAAAGAAAGGAGGTGGGGGGGCACACTGGGGGAGGTAGGGGCCACTGCGGATTTGGGAAGGGGCCCACTTGAGAGATGCGGCAGAGAGAGGAGGTTGGGGTGGGGTGCACTGCGGCAAGGAGTGGGTGCGTTGAGGGTTTGGGGTGGGGCTCATTGAGGGACTCTGCGAAGAGAGGGGCGGGGGGCGTACTGCAGCAAGAGTGGAGGCGGGGGCTCATTGTGGAGAGACGCACAGAGAGGAGGCGGGGTAGGGGCGCAATGCGGCAAGGAGAGGAGGTGGGGGAAGGGCGCACTGCAGCAAGAAGAGGAGGGGAACACTGCGGCAAGGCGGGGAGGCGGGGGGGGGTACTGCGGCAAGGCGGGGAGGCGGAGGGGGGCACTGCGGCAAGGCGGGGAGGCGGAGGGGGGCACTGCGGCAAGGCGGGGAGGCGGGGGGGGCACTGCAGCAAAGCAGAGTAACGCACTGCGCAAGGCAGGAAGGTGGGGGGAGCACTGCAGTGAGGCGGGGGCGGGGGGCTCGTTGCAAGTGGGGGAGGGGCGCCCTGCGGGGTGTGCGGGAGTGCACCGTGGGGTTCGGAGAGGTTGGGGTGGAAGTAGCGCTTCCAGGTCCAGGGAAGAGGTTTGGGGGACCGCAATTAGCACGGCACTTCAGGTTGCGTGGTCGGGGTGCATTGCAGAGGCAGGAGACCACTGCGGGGCTCGGGAAGGCTGAGGGCGTGGGGTTGCGGGAGGATAGGGTGGGGGGAGGACCCCTGCACCTGGACTGGCTTTTCTGTCTGTCTGTAGTTTTTCCTTTGGGGGAGCAGAGCTGGGGGAGGGGGAGGGGACTCCTTTTCACTTCAGATCCCACTGGGAAAGGACCAGGCTCGCCCCCTCTTTAACATTTAAGGATTACTTATCCTGGCTGGGGCGTTGGGGCGTGGGGCTGGGAGGTGGGGTTGGAAAGGGGGGCAGGGGAAGAAGCCAATGGAAATGTACGCAGTCATTTATTTGGTCGGGGTGGGACCTGTCCTTGCCCAGTCTCAGTTGCGGCTCTTAGTGACTCGGGTTTTCTTTGGTGACAAGCTTTGTCTTCTTTCTGCCTGCCTGCAGCAAATGCCCGACTGGGCGGGGCAGCCGCCCCTCCCTCTGCAGGGGATGTATTGTCTGCAAGGGCTGCTAGGGCGAGAATTCCGGGCTCTGTAGACCAGCCCCCTTCCTCCGCCTGGCATCTCGCCTCTGGAAAATTGGGGCGATGGGGTACTTCCTTTTGAGCAACCAGCGCTCCCTACTCCTGCCCTTTCCAGGCTCCCTGGCATCCGCCGCCCATGGCTCTTCTATTTATATCCCGGGGGTAGGCCTCGTGGAAATTTTCCTGGGATGGCTTCAGGTGACACAAACAGGAGTCCAAGGCGTTAGGTAGACTCTTCCGCAGCCTGGCACAAAGCCGGTCTTCAGGGACAGCGTCCCCACGACAGGGAAACGTCCAGATGACAGAGCAGTCAATGGAAATGTATTAGAGCCCTTTCTTCCGGGGCGGGGGGTGGGGTGGGGTGGGGTGGAGGGGGGCGCAGGAACAATTAGGAAGCAGAAGCTAGGGGTGACAGGAACTTGAGAAGGAGTGCATAGCACCCTTTACAAACCCCTGCGCCCTCGTTGTTAAGGTGATGCTGGGTGGAGGAGGGAATAGGACTGGTGAGGGAGAGACCTTAGAAAAAGGTAGAGCAGGGATTTCGAGTTGGCTTGTGTTCCAAGCTCACGATTTTACAGGACGGCTTGAGAGGTTAATCAGAGCTGACTTTTTTTTTTTACCCAGAATACCTCGACAAACATTACATCACTCGATTTCTCACAACATTATATGCTATGAACACCCCCATTTTACAGATTCAGAAACGGAAGCCTAAGAGAGATTAAGAGACTTGCCCAGGGCTTCACAACTAGTGTCTGAGGTAGGATTTGAACCCAGATCTCCGTGAATCTAAGTTTAGCCTACTTTCCCATAGACTAGTGGCAGCTTATGGGCACTTGAACTCGGGGTCTTAGATTCCAAATACAGTCATTCCTTTGAGTGGCTCTTAGATATTGACTGGGAGAGAAGAGAGATCAGATCATTCTAGACCAGAAAAAGGAGAGCAGCATAGGCTGCTCCCACTGTGCGCCTTGGTTTGCCGAGAAAGGAATTCTTACAGCTGGGAGGGCCCTCAGCAGCCATCTACCCCTATACCTGAAAGGCACCCCACCCCCCACAAGCGATTTTGAACTTTAGTTCTTCCAGGTCCCATTCTGCCCCTTGGCTGGCTCCATTTTGGGGTCTCTCTATAACGGAGCTTTTCTTTCCCTCTATCCTAAACTGGCCCCTTAACAACTTTCCCCTCATTGCTTCTAGTTTTGCCCTCTGGGTACAACAAGGCAGAAAAAAGCTAGTTCTTCCTGCCCTTTAAGTAGGTGAAGACAGATGTACCTGACATGCACCACCTGAGTTCAGTTATCTCCAGATTAAACATCCACAATTCATTGTACTGGTTCTTATTTGAGAGGTCATACACCATCTGGGCCTCTCTCCTCTGAAAAGGGTCTTCTACTTTAACCCCATTAGAGGGACTGAGCACGTGACTCTGAGCCAAGCAGAGTGTGGAGGCACTGCCCCTCCTTAGCCCTGAAAACTAGGAGTCTCAGTGCAGCGAAAGATGGCACCAGCCCTTTGGACATCACCCTGCTGACTCTTATTGAGTTTGCAGTGCACTGACCTCCTCAGGGCCCCAGACACACTGCTGTCTCATCAGGCCTTCTCATCCCTTTCTTGTCAAGTTCCTTTTGGACCCAAATGTAAGACTTTACATATATTCTCATCGAATTTAACCCGATTACCCCAAATGCTTGAGCCTATCAACATCTTACCTGACCTAGAGTCGAAGCATGATGCTCAGGGATCAAAAGAATTTAAATTGGAGAGAGTGGGAAGGGACGGTGAGGCTTAGAATGCTAGGAGAAGTCTGAGATCAGCATAGCAGGAAACAGAGAGCCGGGATAGGCTTTTGGGTGTTATTTTTTTATTTTTATTTTTTGCAGGGCAGTGGGGGTTAAGTGACTTGCCCAGGGTCACACAGCTAGTAAGTGTTAAGTGTCTGAGGCTGGATTTGAACTCAGGTCCTCCTGAATCCAGAGCCAGTGCTTTATCCACTGCACCACCTCACTGCCTCTTTTGGGTGTTATTTGAATGTATCATTCTGTCAGCAGGCATCACTGAAGTCCCGAGTACCAAGCCCTTGCTCTCAAGGGTCTTATAATCCATCTGGAGAGGCAAACTTTTGATGCATGAAATAGGAGATGGTACAGGTTGGTAATGAGGCCTTTATGGTATGGTGCAGATGGATTCCAGTTGTTTATAGGGTTCTGAGGAAAGAGGATAGAATCATGAAGACTAGAGAAAGCAATGAAGACTTCAGGGGAGAAGTGGGGATGAAAGAGGGGCAAAGCTGAGATGGATGGGCACCAGGGAACAAGATACTTTGGGCTTGGAGAGTTATGTGAGAGAAGACAAAGCAAATGGCTGTCCCTGGAATGGTGAAGAGACCAACTTAGCAAGAACGGAGACAGGAATCTGGGGAGTGCGGTTAGATTATGCAAGCCTTGGAGTTCAGGGAAGGAGTTGGGCTGATACGGTGGGAAGAAAGGAGTTTCTGGAGGATTTTTGAGAAGATAACAAGGAATCGTGAGAGTCAAGGGGACACAGTGTATAGCCTGTTAGATGTGGAGTCAGGAAGACCAGGGATCAAATTTTGCTTCTGACATTAACTGGCTTTGGGACCTTAGGAAAGTGACCAAACCTTTCTGAGCCTCAGTTTCCTTCTCTGTAGCAGAAGTTAATATTTATATAACACTTTAATCATATAATCTAATTTGGTCCTCACAAAGACCCCATGAAGTATATGCAATGATTATTACCATTTTACAGATGAGAATGCTGAGTCTCACTTGCCCAGGTTCACAAAGCTAGTAAATGTCTGAGAAGGTTTCAAATTCCAGGCTCTATGTCCAATCCTCCTACATACTGCTTCCCCTCTGTAAAATGGGGGCCAGTAATAGCTCACGTGTAGTTGTGAAGTTCAGATGAGATGTTTGATAAAACACATTGTGAACTTTAAAGTACTATGTAAATGACAATTAGTGATTTTTTTTATTTTAGATTTTTTTTAAACTGAGACTTTTTTTTTTGTGGGGCAATGAAGACTAGGTCACTTGTCCAGGGTCACATAGCTAGTAAGTGTCAAGTGTCTGAGGCCAGATTTTAACTCAGGTCCTCCTGAATCCAGGGCCCGTGCTCTATCCACTGCGCAACCTAGCTGCCCCCAAAATTGAGACTTTAAAAAACATTCTGACCCCCTGCCCACCGAGTCTTCCCTCGAAACAAAGAAAGTGGGGGTGGGGTGGTTGTGCTCAGCAAAACTAACCTCATGCAGACTGTCTTTGCCAGTATGTATAGGTAGTGCTCCTTGCTTCCAACCCTGGAAATAGCCCCTCCAGCCTCAGGCTGTGCTATCCAGCAGAATTAAATTCTCTGCACCCCGACCCTCTGGGAAAAGAAATGGCCAACAGATCCATCGATTTCCTGAATAGATTGTGAACCTGATCCCTCTAAAAACAACAACAAAAAAGATCTATAAAGGGACATTGGGGAGATCTCAACATTTTTTCTAATTTAGAAAAATTTGAAAAACATTCTTCGTTTTTTAATTTTGAATTCCAACTTTTCTCCCTCCCTCTGGCCCCTCCTCTACTCGCTGAGAAGGCAAACAATATGAGATCAATTAGGGATGTGAAATCAGACCTCAGCATATTTCAATTTGAGTATCAGAGGCATGATGCAGAAGGCAAAGTCAGCATTGAAAAACAATCTGTGAATTTTGCTGTCTGAAGTCTTGAGGACCCAAGGCTCAATGAGTGCTGGTTTGTGTCCAAAGGGGAAGGTCAATACAATATTTCTGTTCTAACAAGATTATAACAATCATTTAGATGCAAGTGAACCACTTTTCGATGTCGTTCTCATCATTGTCCACAATGGGAGCTGCAGCTGACTGTGGGAATGTGGCTGTGGAGTGAGATTGCCACATGGATCCTGTCTTTTCCAGAAAAGACCTGGGCCCTTTGGCGAACAATCACGGGTATTCATTCAGTGGTAACTGAAATGGGGGGGGGGGCCCTCCAGGAAGCCAGTAGGTGACAGGCCTGTGATGAGAGTGCAGCATGAATTAAAAACAAAAAACGAACAGAAAACTGAGCTCTAGAATTGTAGCATCTTTCTTGTTCTTGAGAGCTCCAGTGAGGCCTATGTTCAGTTTCTCAGAATGGAATCTACTGTAGTTTGGTGTTTAATAGTTCTTTTTTATGGGATGAAAGGACCCTATTCTATCAGAGACTTAGAGCTGGAAGAGACGTCAGAGGCCACATAGTCAAACCCTTTTTGTTTTGTAGGTGGGATGGCCCAGGAAGTAAGGCAGAGCCTGGATTCCAACCAGGTGTCCCATGTCCACATTCAACCCTCTCCACTTCCTCTTCTCTCTGATCAAGGCACCCATGCCCTGGATCTGATTCCGATCCTCTCCCACATACCCAGAGGAGCAGAACCCTCACATGTCCAAGCCTCCTCTCATTCCTGGTTGAGACAAGGGATAACCCTCCTGGCTGCCTCTCTGATGGAGAGAGAGAGAGAGAGAGAGAGAGAGAGAGAGAGAGAGAGAGAGAGAGAGAGAGAGAGAGAGAGTGTGTGCGCGTGTGTGTGTGTGTGTGTGTGTGTGTGTGTGTGTGTGTGTGTGTGTGTGTGTGTGTGTAATTCCCCTGGCTTCTTGAAGCCTGTGCCCAGGGGTTCCGGTGCTGGCCATTCCTGCCCCATGGCACCGATTTTGTACATCATTTGCATGTACTTTTAGGCACATTTTTTTTCTGTAATTAAATGTAAGGTCCTTGAGGACAAAGTGCTGTTTTACACACAAGAAGGCTGAGGCCTCATTAGGCAAATTGACTTGCTTGATCTTACACACGTAATGAACTCAGGTTCTCTGCCTCCAAGACCAGTGCCCTTTCTATGGAATCATAATAGTAGCTTCTCCATGGTTACTGGACTATTTCTTGAGTGTCAGAAAAGGGATTGGAACCCTGGCCTCTTCTAACTCTAAAGTCAGAGTTCCTTTTTAATTGTTAATTTTTTTTTGTGGGTAAGTAAGGGTTAAGTAATTTGCTCAGGGTCACACAGCTAGTAAGTATCAAGTGTCTGAGGTCACATTTGAACTCAGGTCCTCCTGAATCCAGGGCTGGTGCTTTACCCACTGTGTCACCTAGCTCCCCCAGCCAGAGTTCTTTTAAACAATATTCTTTTGATGCTCTAAAAACCCATAATTGTCACTTGCTGCCCCCTCACCAACAGAGTCCTCCCTTGTAACAGAAGAGCTCATTTTTTAAAAGAGCTCATTTATGCGAAACAAAGCAATATACTAGCTATTTCTGAAAGTGTATGCCTCCTTTCACATATGTAGCCCACCACACTCCCTCTCATAGCCAGGGACAAAACCAGGAGGATGAAAGAATTCCTGGAGGGGCAGATTGGAGAGAAATCTCCGAGAAGGACTTGAGCATCCAAAGGGCTTTGCAAATGTGCTGCCCTATATGCAAGGTCTCCCAAAGCTTTGTGCTTCTGGGTCCACAGGTGTGGCTGGTCAGGGGTGTTCACTGCATAAAAGCTACATGGTGTCCAGATGCAGTCACTGTTGATCCTCAGGGAAAACAGAACAATGCAACAAAACAGGAATTTAGCTGCTCGAACCCCCAGTGACTGTTTGAAGAGGGGACCCAGTTGCCGCTTTGTGCTTGCTACTGAATTGAAAAGTGCATTTGCAAGTTGGCTCAGTTTTTTTTTTTAACTTCATGTTTGTCCTGTAAATGGTTTGGAAAAGTACCACCAACTGTTGCTGTGGAATGGTCCAGCCTTTCCTGGCTCTGTATGGAAAATATGAAATCACTTGATAAGCCTAGGAGATCATGCTGCCCCCTGCAGTGGGAATGGAAGGGCTCTGACTTATACTTCTTTGCTTTGGGGGTTTTCTCTCCTCCTGGCCTCTTATTTTAACTTAAAAATTTGAAACAAGGAAAAGATTCAGTACTTAGGATGAATGAAAAGAAGTCCTTATTAGGCAGTTACTGTGTGCCAAGTTCTAGGGTTACAAATAGACAAGTGGGCGCTCCCATTTTAATGGGGAAGACACCACCAGTCAGAGGGAAGGGCCCTTGGGCCTAAGGGAGTGGTGTCAAGGGTCAAGGTAGAAGGTAAGGTAAATGTCTCTTTTTAAATGTCATTTCTACTGATATGCTAATATCCAACTCTGGCGTTGAGCCATCCAATAGTGTCTAGGATTTTGGTGGTACTTTCTTTTCTCTCTCTTCAGGAGCTGCAGCTGCTAAGAAGGTGGGGGCCGAAGTTTGTCCCGAGGCAGTTGCCAGGTCACCTCTCCACAGGGGTTATTTGTATGGTTGAAGGCTTTAGGGTCTGGCTGGAAGCAGGGCTGATGATCTGGTGATCTGGTGGGTGCCACTACTCCCAGGCTGCCCAGTGGCACTTGGCCAGGGGTCAGTGTTGGTGGTAATGGAGATAGTCGGTCCATTTCTGTACAAATGTTGTTCCTCTCAATGATGGTTGTATGGGGTAAGCATGTCGGCCTGGGATGGGTCAGGGAGGGAAAGGGAGATGGTTTGCTGACTCATATCTTTGAGATGTTGAAAGTGCGAATAGTGGATGGATCTGTGTGTTGCCCTTTTGGGAGGACATGGATGATGGTCCCACGGGATGGGCAAACAAGTTGGGTGGGTTTGATCTGTATCATCAGTGGGAACTGCCAAATGGAGAAGATTATGGCTCCATTCGAGTAAGTGAATATGCAATTAGCCACCCATGGGTGGCATGGTAATAATAATAGCTGGCATATAGAGAGCACTTTAAAGTTTTCAAAGTATTTTATAGATGTTGATTAATCCTCAAAACAAATCTCTGAGGTAGGTGCTATTATCATTCCCATTTTATATATGAAGAAGCTGAGGCATGGTTGTGTGCCTAGGATGACACAAGTAATAAGGCTTTGAGGCAGGATTTGATTTGAACTCATGACTTTCTGCCTCCTGAACCACCATCCTGCCAATTAATGTGTATTAAGAGTTTGATTTTTCTTTTAAGTGATGCAACCTGAGTGAAATGGTAAGTGGAATCATTTGCACCAACACTAGTCAACTTTAATCAATGGATCCTTTGAAGATAGCTCTTAGCTCACACAGGATGCAGATGAGCTTTGATTGAAGTAATTTCAGCTCCAGATGCTTATACTGTGCTTGCTATTTGCAGAGGACTTTGTTGCATAGTGGGGAGGATGCCAAATCCTAATGACAGACACAGAGTATTTTAAGCCTTTAAAGTGCTTGACGCACATTATCTCATTGAGGCATCAGCATCACATACTCCT
Source organism: Dromiciops gliroides (assembly GCF_019393635.1). Lineage (NCBI taxonomy): Eukaryota > Metazoa > Chordata > Mammalia > Microbiotheria > Microbiotheriidae > Dromiciops > Dromiciops gliroides. The sequence continues at coordinate 753,955,993 of NC_057861.1, forward strand.
AGTATCACTTGTCCCCATTTTATAGATCAAGAAACTGTCCCCAAGAGGTACAATGACTTCCTAGGTCCACATATCTAAGTGTTAGAAGCCGGTCTTAACCCAGAGTTCCTCCTACCTCTAAGTTCAGTGCTTTCTTTTTTCTTTTCTTTTTTTTTGGTGGGGCAATTGTTAAGTGTTAATTGTTAAGTGACTTGCCTATGGTCACACAGCTAGTCAGTGTCAAGTGTCTGAGGCCGGATTTGAACTCAGGTACTCCTGAATCCAGGGCCGGTGCTTTATCCACTGTGCCACCTAGCCGCCCCTAGTTCAGTGCTTTCTTAAAGCTGTCTCACAATCAATTCCTTGCCTTGATTGAATTTACCCTTTAATGGGAGAGCTAAGACAAGTCACAAATTACTAGACTTTTGTTAAATTGAACTGAATTCTGAGTCAAAGTAGGTGTTGATGAGAGCACAAGGGCAGACAGAGCTCTTTTTAAAATTTTATTTATTTTTTTTAAATGGGGCAATGAGGGTTAAGTGACTTGCCCAGGGTCACACAGCTAGTAGGTGTCAAGTGTCTGAGGCCAAATTTGAACTCAGGTCATCCTGAATTCAGGGCCGGTGCTTTATCCACTGTGCCACCTAGCTGCCCCCAGACAGAGCTCTTTATGAGAGGGAAAGAAAGGGAAAGAAGCTTCAAATGACAGAACCAACACTCCTATAGCCATTCAAGCTATGTACTTTACACACTTCTCATTGGAGAATCACAGCAGTCAGGTCAGGTCGATTCTATAGGCCTCATGCCCATCTTACAGATGGGGAACCTGAGTTTCAGAGAATTAAGCACCTGGAAAAGTGCCTTACACATAGCAGGCTCTTAGTAAATGCTTCTTGATTGGTTGATTGACTCACCAAGCTACTAAATATCAGAGTTGGGATTTGAACCCTGGTCTTTCTAACTCCCACCATTTTCTTCCACCAGACTTTCCAGTTGGAAAAATAAGAGGAGGATGGTATTTGAGCTCAGCAGAATTCCATCAGGTGGAGTTGGGGTTGGGGGAGGGCATTCTAGGCCTAAGGAAACTTAGAAACGAAGGTATAGAACTGGGGATGCAGGTTGTGGTTGGGAAACTGTGGGTCCCCAGTTTGTGTGGGGCACAGGGCATAGACGATGTCAAAGTAAGACCTCAGGAGTAGCATTTGGGAGAATGTTTTTGCCCTGAAATAAATGTCTACTCCCCAGTTCTCATTTCCAGTGTTCCGCATATCCAAACATATCCTTGGACAACGCTTTCAGAATTCTTTGCCATTATTTTATCTTTTGAACTCATATAACAGTTGAGGAGGCCGGTCATTTCAGAAATCTTAAAAATGAACTTGGAATCATCATTGGATTTGGGTTGTTAGGCACCGGCTCCAACAGGAAGCCATCTGACATGGACACAGATCATTATTTTGAAGACATCTTTTTCCTTCATGCCTCATCCTAACTCCAGGGTGTAACCTCAGCTTCAAATGCATCAGGAGGGGCAAATGGCCCCAGCTCAGGGCTTCTTCTGGAGAGTCCCAGAGTAGGGGCTGACCAGACATCGGAGCCAGGCATTACTAATTTATTGGGTTGCATTTTAAGCAAGTAAGGCCGTCCAGATTCTCCCACAAGAGCCAAAGTCCTTTTTGCAATCAGACTAAGATTTCTTCTGGGCCCCTCTCTTTATTTTGAAGGATTGGGTTAGTGTTATGTGGAGTAGAGAGACTTTCACCCCCATAAGATAAATGACCTCTCTTTTAGTTATGTCTTAGGGGCAAGCATGGATATCTTTAATCAATCCAGAAGTATTTATTAAGTGCTTACTATGTGCCAGGCACTGTGCTAGATTCTGGGGGTATCAATATAACAAAGTACACAATCTCTACCCTCGAGGAGCTCCTGTTTTATCCAGAAAGACCGCATGTCTACATATACATAAATCCAGAGGAAGCACAAATACAGAGTCATGAAATTCAGTGTCGCTGTGTGTGGGGGGGCATCAGATGTACACAGTGGCACTTGTGCTTCCTCCTGAAGGAAGAGAGGAGACCTCCGTGGTTCAGGTGAGAAAGGAGTGCATTCCAGGCACTAGGGAAAGTTTATACAAGGCCCCTGAGCCAGGAGTTTGCTTAGGAATCATAGAACATGGGGAGAAGGCACGTCTGATGGAGCTGGGGGTCGCTTGGGAATAGCTTGTAAAAGGCTTTCAAAGCCAAAAAGAAGAGTTCATATTTTATTCTAGAGACAATAGGGGCAGAATACAGTTGGAGCTATCATTTCCCTATTCTTGGAAATGGTTTCTGTCTTAATGCATCCCATGTTTGCATTAGCTCTCTTGGCTACTCCCTTGTTTGTTAACCCATATTAAGCTTGGAGTCCAATTTAATACCCAGATTTTTTTTCTCAAAACAATTCCTTTATAACCATTCTTCTTCCATCTGATACCAGCAAAGTAGATTTTTTTTATGTCCAAGATTTTGCATTTATCCCTATTGAAGATCAGCTTCCTTGATTTAGCCCAATCTTTTTAGTATTGCCTCTGTCATCTAGTGTGTTAAGCAGCCCTCCCAGATTGGTGTCATCAGGCAATATGATGAGCATGTCACCTATGGCTACATCCAAAGTATTGATAAAAATGCTACCCAGCGTAGGGCCAAACACAGACCCTTGGGCTATTCTACTGTGGATATTCTGCCACATCAAAGATGATCTATCGATGACTACTCTTTGACTCTAGCTAGCCAACATGTTGCCAGTCCATCTGATTCTGTTATCTAATCCATCTTCCTCCATTTTCTCCACAGAAACAGTATGAGATACTTGACCAAAATCTTTGCTAACCTCTGCTTAATCTATCCCCACAACCTCACCTGTTAATTTACTCATTTTACTAAAAAAGGAAATAAGGTGAGTCTGGCATGACCTTTTCATGTTGAAGCCAGGCTAGCTCTTTGGAATCACCACTTTCCTTTATAGATACTCACCAGTGATCTCTTTAATGATTCATTCTAGAGTTTTCCTAGTAAGAAAAGTCAAGCTAAGTGGCCTGTAGTTTGCAGATTCTGTTCTTTACCCCCCCCCCTTTTTTTTAAATTGGGACACCATTTGCCCTTCTCCAATTGCATAGTCCCTTTCCAATTTTCCTTTAGCCTTCATGTGTCATTGACAATGGCCCAGGGGTCACATCTGTTATTTCTTTCAGAACTTGAGTATACAGTTAATCTATTAAGGGCACCTAAGTGTTCTCTAACTATTTACTGCCTTATTTATTTTGAGCATCAATTCCCTATTAGTCATTTTTGTTCTCTTATTGCCACTGTAAAGATAAGTCTCTCTTGGAAAAACATAAATCAAATAAGAATTCAACAGTTTCTCCTGACTTTTATCAGTTATCATCATCTCATCCACCCCAAGCAAAAGTCCTCTCCCTTCTGTGACCTTCTTTTTCTCCCAATATAACTTAACACTTCTTTGTGGTCCTTAGTTTCCCTCCTGACACTGTTTTATTTACAAGACAGTTCAGCATACTAATTCAGGAAGGCAGGGTGTCAACTAGAATTTACTAAGCACCCCATGTATCAGACATTGTTCATTGAATGAAATAGTCCCTGTATTCAAAGAATTTCCATCATTTGGGAAGAAGCAATATGTACCTATAAGCCACAAACATTGATACAAAACATGACACATAATATATGTGCATATATGGTGGTGATTAGAAAAGGCTTTATATATAAGTAGAGTTTTGGAGGAAATAAGGGATTCTAAGAGGCAGAGGTGGTATGGGGGTAGGCATTCTGGGCATGGAGGATTGTCAGAAAATGGAGTGTCACCTGTTGAAGAACAAGAAAGAACAATGCTTTGAGAACAACAGGTCTCATCACTGTTTTTTGGGTTTTTTTGGTGGGGCAGTGAGAGTTAAGTGACTTGCCCAGGGTCACACAGCTAGTGTCAAGTGTATGAGGCCAGATTTGAACTCAGCTTCTCTTGCCACTGGTTTATATCTAATAGTGCATTCATTAAAGAGCCACCAGAGTAGGACCAGCATAAAAAAGCAGAGGTCTCCTGTTGCTTCCATATGTTGTCTATTGGTCAGTGATGTTTGCATTAATGTTCACATGAGCCTTTGTTAGGCATCTTTGATCCACCTGGGGTTGTCTCAAGTCCTTTCCCCATGCATGAAAGTGCTAGATTCTCATTTTAGACTAACACTATAGGTCTCATCTTTTGGAATTACTGTCTTTGAGTGGAAAATAAATATTTCACTCATGTGTTTTTTTTTTAGCCATACCTTTCTTTCCTTAATAAAATCCTTTAAACCTTTCCTGTCAAAATAAACACATTTTTAGTCTGGCTGCTATTTTGTTGAAAGTTCCGTCTTTGGAGATCAGTAGTTTGAGAACAGCAGACTAAGTGACATACTGTAGCAGATAGCCCTTTACAAGGGAACAGTTTACTCGGGGAGGTGGTGGTCAGTCCAGTGGCTAGCTTGAGAAAAACATTCGCTGGAAGTTGTTCATGACAGATAATGCCTTACTGTTTTACAAACTCCCCACCCCTGCCCCTAAACATTTCTGTTTAAGCAAAACCATTTCCTTAATGTATGTGAGCTCTCTGTTCATCTTTTTTCTTTGGGTGGGTGGGGGGCGGGGGAGAAAGGGGTTTATACTTGTGCTGTTTTTGATGTAGAGAGTTCCCAGTCAGGAAATTTCCTTTAATCAATGCAAGATGATACTAATTCTACAATGTCATCACAGATTGTTGCCTGGGGGGCCCTGGAAAAGAATTGAGGAAATGCAACAAGTCTCTCCCTCCTTTGAGATCTTGAAGGGGCTTTTTTTTTTCAGGGCAGTTGTGGTTAAGTGACTTGCCTAGGGTCACACAGCTGGTAAGTGTTAAGTGTCTGAGGCCAGATTTGAACTCAGGTATTCCTGAATCCAGGGCCAGTGCTTTTATCCACTGCGCCACCTAGCTGCCCCGTTGAAGGGACTTTTGAAGTCATCTCTTCCAACATCTACACTATACCGCTGAGGACACTGAAGTCCAGAGAGACCCAGGGATTTTCCTCAGGTCCGACAGGGAGTGAAAGGTAGAATCAGGATTTGAACTCACGTTCTAAAGCCAAATTTCCACTCTATTTTGCTCTATAGTTCACGATGTGCCCAAAGCACAGCTGCACTCCTGTTTTATGTATTTATATAGTTTTTCCAACCCCTTCATTTTACAGATGGGAAGACTGAGGCTCAGAAAGAAGAGGTGAGAATTGAAGCTCATTGGGAGCAGGGATAGTTTCATGTTTGTCCTTATATCCCCACTGTCTCATACAGTGACTGGCACATAGGAAACATTTAATACATTCTTTTTTTAAATTTAGAATTTTATTTCCCAAGTTACATGTAAAACCAAATTTTGACATTAATTTTTTTTTTTAAAGTGAGACAATTGGGGTTAAGTGACTTGCCCAGGGTCACACAGCTAGTAAGTGTTAAGTGTCTGAGGCTGGATTTGAACTCAGGTACTCCTGACTCCAGGGCCGGTGCTCTATCCACTGCGCCACCTAGCTGCCCCGACATTAATTTTTAAAAACTTTGTGTTCCAACTTCTCTTCCTCTCTCCTCCCCTTCAAGAACTCAAGCAATTCAATATAAATTATACATGAGCAGTTGTGCAAAACATCTCCACATTAGGCAGGTTGTGAAAGAAAAGAGACAAAAACAAAACTTCAATTAAGGAACTATCAAAAAATTATGCTTCAATCTGTTTTTAGATACCATCAGTTCTTTCTCTGTAGATGGAACATTTAATACATTCTTATTGATTGATTAAGTGAGTGGGGTGTGGGAAGGGGAAGAAACTGCCTTGGTAGGGCAAAATCCTCCAATTTCTTTCCTCATTTAAAAATCCCATTTATGTCAAAGCTCTTTGGGTTTTAAACATACAATAAACAAAACCCCCCACAAAACCATGACTGTCCTTTCTTTATGGTCCTGTCTTTCAGGTTCTTTGAATATATTTTCCTCTATCAAGATGGAGTGATGTTTCAGATTGACCAGGCCACCAAGCTGTGCTCCAAGATTGCTTTGACCGACCAATGGGATCCTCTAGATATCCCCCAAAACTCAACTTATGAAGACCAGTATTACATTGGTGGCCCTGATGACCAGATAATGGTCCAGGAATGGTCAGACAGGAAGCCAGCCCGGAAATGTAAGTGGATATCTTTTGGGCCTTCATTCTGCTGATTTCAAGCCAAAGACAGGACAGACACTGGGACAGAGGCCCTGGTTGTAACTTTTCCAAGGAAGGTGATTCTTAGGGAAATTTGAAAAGTTTACCTAACCTTTTTAGAAGGACTCCCTCCATTACATTTCCTCCATAGAAACTCCAAAGGGGTTGGCATTCAGTTCAGAGTATCACAATGTATCCACCTGCCTCTTACCTTTTCTGGTGGAGATTCCAAAAGGGTTGAATGAGGCCAGGTGGGGAACTAGACTGAAGCAGCATTTAACAAGGTCTTCCTACATGCAAAGGATTGTGCCAGTTGACCAGGACAAACGGGACTTGACTTATTGCAAAACAAATCCCTGTGAGTTGGGAACAGTAAAGAACAGAGTTTTGGACCCTTAGCAATATGCACACGTAAGGCTTCAGGGTATCCAGACATAATCTCAGGCTTTCTCTCAGATTTTCTTCTTCCTGCTCTAAGGGACTAAGTGAATATCCCCTTGGTAAGTCTGGGGAATCAATGACTCAAGAAACAATCACTAAGTGCCAGGAGCACAAAGACAAATGAAAGAGTCCTCCTGTCTTGAAGGACCATACATTCTGCTGGGGAGGTGGGGAAGGAACCTGTACACATGTAAGTAACTAGAAGAAGTCTATGTACACACACACGCACACATATATTATATACTTTCATAGACTACATAGCTTGTACTCTGAAGCTTTTGATCTTTTCCTATGAGAATTTTGGTTTCTGTTATTATACTACTAGTCCTAATAATAATGAGGAGGAGGAAGAAGAAGATGATAACTAGCTTTAAGCTTTGCAAAGCACTTTAAAAATATTTCATTTGATTCTTGTAACAACACTGAGAGGCCATTTTAATACTCGTTACAGATGAGAAAGCTGAAGCAGATAGACACTAAGTGAATTGTCCAAGGATACATAGCTAGTAAGTTTCTGAGGCTGGATTTGAACTCAGGTGTTTTCCAGCTCGAGGGTCAGCTCTTTATCCACTATGCCACCAGATGTCTCAGAGATTCAATTTTACATAAGAGGGATGGGTGGAACACAATATAAGTGTATTCAAAATGGAACTTAGAAAATACAGGACATCTCAAAAATCTTAGTGCAGTTTTAAGCTATCAAAGCTTACTAAGACTTTTGGGACATGCAGTAAAAGCAATTTGGGAGAGAGTTGCTAGTAGCAGGTGGGAATAGGACAGGAATTTGGAAAAACCTCAAGTTGGAGCTGGTACCAGAACTGAGTTTTGAAGGAAATAAGAACTTCTAAGAGGCAAAAATATATGGGATCTGGTGAACCTATTCATGTTCTGCCTATATTTTTCATACCTTCATGAACTTCCTTCAAATTATCTCAGCCTTCAGCTGTCTATATAGAAGAATCCTATTTTATTTATTTATATATCTATCTATTTACCTATTTATTTATGAGGCAATTGGGGTTAAGTGACTTGCCCAGGGTAACACAGCTAGTGTTAAGTGTCTGAGGCCGGATATGAACTCAGGTCCTCTTGACTCCAAGGCTGGTGCTCTATCCACTGAGCCACCTAACTGCCCCAGAAGAATTCTATTTTTAAAAAAATCAATTTCCATCTCAAAATTCCCTCCATTGCCTTTGATTGTTTACCAGGATTTATTTGTCTGCCTCCTTTAACTTTCTCTGTAGTTGACTCCCCCTTCATACATTATTCCCTATCCCCACAGACCACAGTATATTTCACAGAATTGACAATACCTTCTCCTTTCTTGCCCATATTCTTTCCCCTGTGATTCCTTAAAAACATCACAGCCATGAGCTTGTGTTTAGATTTCCTTCCTTCTTACAGATGAAGCATGGGTTGGCATCTATACTGTCAAGGATTGTTACCCAGTGCAAGAAACCTACACCAGGAACTACAGTGTCACCTTCTCTACTCGATTCTTTGATATCCAGCTTGGCATTCGTGACCCCTCGGTTTTCACTCCACCAAGCACTTGTGAGAGAGCCCAGACAAAAGGGATGAAGGATGCCTGCTGACCACTGACATGAGCTGCTCATAGGCTGAAACGTCACAGTAACTACTGACCTGTTGAGAAAACTACTGACATCCCCTGAAAGTTGATTGTGGCTTTTTAGGCTGTCAGAGCCTCCATGGGATAGCAAATCCTATTGTTGCTTGTATAAATGCCATCAGGTAATTGGTGCCAGCTGCTGCTTTTTTTTTCCTACTTAAGACTCAAACTGTGTTTCCACAGGTAAACTAAAATCAAAGGGGAGTAATGATGCAGGTATTCATGATCAGAAAAAAAACCCATCCTGGCTAATTTTGGTTAAAAACCACCAGCTTTTGGCCTGAATTACCCAGATGGGTTAGCTCATTTTTCAGTTTTCTTTTCCTATTTAGACATGGTTTCATTTAATGTGTTTGCTGGCTGTTCCTAAAAGTTTCTGGATAATATGCTCTGGAATAGAAAATCTGCTTGATCTTGTGATAACTATTCTGTTAAAATGTACTTGATTTTTCAGGCTAAAGAGAGAGGGAAAGGCCACTTGGTTTGGTTCACCCAACAGATTGCTAGCCTGTCCTGTGTTACCATTGTGGTCATTGGTGGGTTTGCCCAAGAGTTCTGTTAAATAGCTAAATGGGAAATGGAACATGGCATATCCCAAACATCCCATTTATTTCATAATCATCAAAACCATTAAATACATTACATGCTCATTGTGCTTTGATATTTTCTTGTCATTCAGGAAGTCGTCGATCCATTGTTTCCTTTTGCTTTCACCTCTCCACACTTGTTTCCCATTCACAGAAGTTCATTCACTCATTTGACAAGCATTTATTAATCGCTTCCTCTGTGCTAGGTGCTAAGGCTACAAAAGATGAAAATGTGATTGTCTCTGTTCTCAAAGTGCTGATATTCTGTTGGGTGGGGGGAGGGGAGAGGGGGAATCTGCACACAGATTGTCTATTGGAATCTAAGTGAGGTCCTACCCAAAGATGGTGAAGAGAATAGATGACCTTCCACAATCCTGTACAGCTTTGAGGTTGTGGTTTTCTAGAATGAACAGGTTGGTATTATGCCTTTAGCAGGAAATCAAAGATTCAGGTACCCACCAAAGGATTCTTATGTTAGTCATCCTTTGGTGAAACATTTAAATCCATAGAGTGGAAAATTCTGCAGCTAGTGAATATAGCAGACATCGGTGTATTTCCTATAAAAGAGGATTAACCAGTGCCCACAGTTCATAATGCCCTAATTTTTCAAGTAATGTAGGTTGTACAGAGCATGTACAAATATCCCCTACTTCCTCCAGACTGACTATGAGGGAGCTTTGGGGCTGATCTCTGGCTCCATATGACTTGGAGGGGGTGGTAAAGGACTTGAAATTTGAGATGATGAAGAGTCCCTTAATGGGATGCTCAGGTAAAGGAGCCACTGACACAGTGGATATACAGAAGGGATCATCCCCTCCCCCCCTCTCTTTCCCTTTCTTGGTAGAAACTCTCCAGGTGTTCTGACTGTGATGTGACTCCACTAAGGGCTCAGTATCATGGGCTGACCCCACTGCCACTCCTTACATGGCCAAACAGAGGCAGGCAGGGAATATCTGGACATGTTCATTATAACTCATGTTCCCTTAGATACCCGTGGCAACCTGAATGCTCAGGTGGGCTTATACAAAACAGGTATGCTCTTGGGAAACTTCTCTCTGATAACTTTGCTATGTCTTGTGTTTTGCCTTTACCCGGATGGTGTCTGTCTTTCTGTCTCTTTCTTCCTGTGAATATTGAAATTTTGTATATTCTTGGCTTTCCCCTAGTGGTATTTGAGTAAGCTCACATTCAGGCAACCAAAGCTACTTTGAAGCATTTTGCATATAAAATGTACTTATTCCAAGCAGAAAAGGACATAAAGAGAAGTTCCCTCTGCATCTAGTAGCAAGGTGATAAGGCCACTCTCCTTCCTTCCTAGAGGGGTCCTCATATAAACAAACTCATAACACCAATAGGGAAAGTCTCAATAGTGTTAATAGACTTCTAGAACTGCAGTGAAGACATCATCTGCATCCCATCTCCTGCCCAGAGTCCCATGCAGCTTCTCCTTCCTCGCTCTGGCTTCTGTCCGCTAATTCTGCACCTGTCTCAGCTTTAGTCTTGTTCCTGATGCTCCTGCTTATAGCTGCCGCTGCTACTGCCACTTTTGCTGCTGCTACTGCTTCTGCTGTTGCTGCTGCTGCTACTGCTGCTGCCGCTGCTTCTGCTGTTGCCGCCGCTTCTGCTTCTGTTGCCGCTGCCGCTGCTGCTTCTGCTGCCGCTACTGCTTCTGCTGCCGCTACTGCTTCTGCTGCCGCTACTGCTTCTGCGTGCTACCATGAGCTTGGATGCTTCTCTCTGCACCTACTTTTTTCGGGCATCCAGCAATGTCCGCTCTCTTCTAATCAGCACCTCCACCTAGACCCCATGGCAACATGGGAAAGTGAGTCTCTTCTCAGTCCTCTCCTCTGTTTCATATGTCTGTTAATTTGTATCCCCAGTTTAACAAGTTACAGTCCCTGCAAATTACATCTGGTGCATATAAATATATGTATGTGCTTTTGGATAGTTATTCTACACATCTATTTTTGTTACATGTAACAAAAGAGACACCCAGGTTACATGAGGATACATGATGTATACCATCCCATGGTAAAGATTCATACTATAGACCAAATACAGAGGTCAAGGGTAGGTATATATGACATGACATCGTGTCTTAGAATTGTATAGGATAGATGAATCCTATAGTACACAAATGGCTGCCACTTCCCATGTTCCCAGGGCTGCTGTAGTCAACTCTGTATTTAATGCCTTTGTCTCTCCAATGTAACAGGAGAAGAACACAGATCAAACTCACAATAGTGGTGTTCAAGCTGAGGCTTCCAACTTGCTCTGCTTAATTATCTTCTCCTTCAGTCTTGGAGTCATCAGGGCTAGAGAGTACTGACTTCTCAGGGCCAGATGCCAACTGAAGTCTTTTGTCAGAACTGGGGCAAACCCCCTCAAGGCCCGCTGGATGCTTGGGTTGTGGCTGGCCTGGCCCAGCCCACACTGCTTCCTTTCTTTCTATGCAGCAATTCTTTCTCCTGCTTCTGTTTCCATCACTGCTTGCTTCAACCTTACATGCAAAACTCACCAGGCTTTTCCAACCTTTCATTCTGTTAGAATTTGTGTTGGGTGATATCTCCATGCTGCAGTCTCACGCCCAGCCTTCTGGGAAATATAATCCAGAGAATTTTCCCCAATGGTTGAAGCTTCCAAGCATTGTGGGAACTGCAGTCCATGAATAAATTTTGTACAGTTAAAGAAAAATAAATCTGTAGTGCCTGTCCATCACATGTGAATCTTCATACACACCTCATTGATGTTCATCAGTTAGTATATAGCATACTCCCACAAGATCATACAAAATGTAAATAGGCATATACATTAGTAAGTAAACATCTACATTAGTTTCATTCCACAACCAGGCACCTAGAGTTATAGCTATATTGTACATGTTACATAGGAACACAGTATACACCAACTATGTAGGTATACTCTTACCTGTGTTCTGTCACTGGAAGTTATCTTTCTTCTTACTTCTGTAGCATCCTAAGTCATCCTAAACCCTAATCTTAGAGTCCTGGCACTTCTCTGGGGACCTGATTCCTTTAGACAAGTGATTTTCTATTTCAATCTTAACGCCAAACAAAGTGAACATTTCTATATACAAAGTAGAACAGAGAAAGAGGATTGTACATGAAAACTGTGAATCTCTCAAGTAAAGCCTACTTTTCCTTTTAAGGGTGTGTGTGTGTGTGTGTGTGTGTGTGTGTGTGTGTGTGTGTGTGCATGTGCATGTGCATGCTGCTATCTATTCTGCACCCTTTTTCTAAGACCTGCTGACCTACTGTCTGAGTTCTGACCTCCTGGATGATTTAGGCTGTAGGGCCCAATACATAACTCCTTGGGGCTTCCTCAGGGGGAATACTGGGAAGGAAATGGGTAGCCCCTGGATCCAGCCATTCCTCCATGGTTAGGCAGAGATCTCCCTTGATTTTGGCAAGCTTTCATCTTGGCAGACTTTCCAAACTCTCAAGAGGTTACTAACATGCAATTTCTCTTTTTAATTGGCCCTAAAAGTTCTCTCCCTATATGTTATCATCTGACTCCAAGTGTTGATCTGCAACTGCTGCATAGGCCCATCTCAAAGGCCCTCAGTAGCCCCTCCATCATTCTTGTCCTCCAGATAATCTGGACGGTGCCCAAATGGGCAATAGGTAGTTGCAATGTATTATTATTACAGGGCTCTTGCCGTGCTATGGAGCTGTTTTGTAGATAGGATATTTACCAGTATTTGGTATAGGGTGATTCTTGGCCAGTTCACTATCTTATGTTTTTTTTTGGACAGCAAGATTCCTTAGCAGGCTGCTATCCTCTTCCTAAATTTACTGATAGTGAACTAAGCATCGGATTCTTACTTGGTCCCCTCTGAGATTTTCTCAGCTGAGGCCAAAGCTAAGCATTAGTCTCTGTTAACTGATCTCTCTAACACCTCCTTGATGAACTTGCATTCAAAGTCTTGACTTGCTCAGAATGGATCCTGACCGGGAAACCATACCCTGCTAATACTTTTCTACAACATGTTGGCAACTGTAGAATGTTTCTGGTTTCAGTGCACGGTGACTAAGATCGTCCGCCACCACCAGAATGTTGCTCATGTTCTACCTACCTCTTTTCAAAGATAAAACGTCTATACGCACAAACTCCAAAGACTGGCTACTTGTATTCTCCAGATAAGCAGTACAAGGAAGATGTATTTTCCTTTGAACACATTGAGCACACTTAAAACTACATCCTACATCCATTTCCTTACGTGTTGGGCCAGCAGAATCAGTTTTGCACACAAAGAGAACAGCCAAGTTCTCTTTTGACCCAGATGTTCCAAACCATCATCTAGGGTTTTCATGGTCATGGAGCAGTCGGCTATGATGAGCACCAACTGCTTTCTTGTCCTTTGTGCTGATGAATCACTAATTGTTGACTCCAGTGCTCTCTTTTGTAATTCTAACTTATGCCACCTTCTCAATACTAGGTTGTCTTTTGGGAATGTAGTTTGAGTCCTTGGGGTCCAAACCATCCATTTTTTGATTTTTAGAACTTCTTTACAAAGAAGAAGTTGAAGAAAGAGAAGGAATATGATTGGTCAACACTAGTAACAAGTGGTCTGCTCCCACTCCCTGGCCCCTCTTTTCTTCTACTTACCTAGACCCTTATTACTGGTTCTTATGTTTTATTTCCTTTTTATGAATCACATTTCAAAGTTGAAGTATGTTTTCCCTCTCTATCTTCCCTCTTCATTTCCTCCCATATCCCTGTTTCCCTGTTGTTTTAATCATTTGTATGCTAATTTCTCCATGTATACATGTATGTGTTTATGTTCAACTTTCCTTTGGCCAGTTCAGGAAAGAAAGAAGCTCATGAGATACTTGCTTCCCACATCCTTCCTTCCAGGATTGTATACTCTTCTTCTTTAACAGCCCAATTATGAGCCTAATCATTTCTTCCTAAGTGTATTGCTTTCCCCCTTCTTTTCTTTTCTCTCTGAAAAGAAAAAAATAGAGTGAAACCATTTTCAAGCACTGTGTCTATCTTAACTCCCTGTGACATTTAAAGATGGTGTGTTTCTAAAGGAACACAATTCTTCTCCCCCTATTAGAGTATAAACACTTCATCATCATTTAGTCCTTTCCAATTGCTTGAATATATTTCTCTTGACTCCTGTGCTTGTCTTCCAAGGTTTCTATTCATCTGTTGTTTTTTTTTAAATCAAAAATTCCATCCCCTGCCCCCTTTTAGGGTTATATTCAGTCTTGCAGAATAAGTTATTCTTGGTTCTAAGCCTTCATCTTTTGCCTTTGGATTATCATATTTCGAGATCTTCTCTCCTTTATATAATTATATCATAGTCTTGTGTGATCCTGACTATGGTTCTTTGATACTTGAACTACTTCTTTTTAGTTTCTTGTAGTAGTTTTTTCACTGACCTGTATGTTCCAGATTTTGACAATGACATTCCTGCCTTTTTAAAATTGGGCATTTCTTTTAGGACATGACTGGTGAGTTCTTTTAATTTTACTTTTCCCTAAGGGTCTAATAGATCTGGGAAGTTTTGTGATTTCTTGAAATATGAAACCCAGGATTTTTGTTTGGTCATAGTTTTCAATGAATCCAATGATTCTTAAATTATTCTTGACCTATTTTTCATTGTTTTTCATAGTAAAGATTTTATATTTTCTTATACTTTAACAATCTTTTCACTTTGTTCTGATATTTCTTCTTGTTTCCTGGAGTCACTGAGTTTTGTTTGCTCCATTCTAGTGTTCAAGTAGTTCACTATTTGGATAAGGTTTTGTTTCTTCCACACTGACTCTATTAGGCAGCATCTGATTTAGCACTTGTCCCAATATGTGAGTGGATTCTCATCTGTTCAAACACTGAAATCTAGTTCCAAGCACACACTTGTGGAGCCTCTCTTCAAAGTCAAGAACTCTGATTTTTGGATATGATCATATAAACCTTGCTGTCTGTGAATCCCTGAATGGAAAATGCAGTTGGCTTCCTGTGACTCTCACTCTTTTGGCGTATAACTACTGGTGTCAGTGTGAAGCACAAAAATTCTGCTTGACTCTACAAAAGCCAACACTGGCAGTGCATTCATGAGGCAGCTGACCGTGTCCTTGAAGGTATTTCTCATCTGTCCCAATGATATTCCAATAGGGTCTAAGGGTTTAGGCCTGCTTCCTCCCCTCCCCCTCCCTGCTATTGCCTTTGAAAATCCAAGGTAATTCTACATTTCTCCTTCAATGTCAGCATATAAATTAAATTCAACAAGCATCTATTGATTACCTACTTTGTGCTAGGCACTGAAGATACAAAGAAAAAAACATCTTAGGGGCATCTAGGTGGCATAGGGGATAGAGTACTAGCTATGTGACCCCAGGCAAGTCACTTAACCCCTGTGAGCCTAAAAAACCCCCAAACAGGGCAGCTAGGTGGCGCAGTGTATAAATCACTGGCCTTGGAGTCAGGAGGACCTGAGTTCAAATCCAGCCTCAGACACTTGACACTTAACTAGCTGTGTGACCCTGGGCAAGTCACTTAACCCTCATTGCCCTGCAAAACAAACAAACAAACAAACAAAAACCCCCAAACAAACAAAAACAAAAATCTAACCCCAAACCAGACAAACCCAAACCAAACAAACCAAACACCTTAGAGGTAGAAAGCACTGCCTCTTTGGTAATGAGTGAACACCCCTCTGTCTTGCTGCAGCTCTCACAGTGATTATTGTTCAAGGCACCATTTCCCACCCCCTCCCTCCTGCAATTGTTTTCTTTCCCCTTTTTGCCCAGATCTCTGATGCATGAATCAGTCTCAGAGGAGACTTTCACAGGGCTTTTTAAATGTCACAGGCTCCAGAGCCTCCTTACTCAACCCGAGTCTGAGTGAAGGGACACCATCACACTTCAGGCTCATACAAAGCTTTCTGGGAAATGTAGTCCAGAGATTGCCTCCTATGAGCAAGATTCTCTTGCTTCCAATCATCGTGGGAAATGAAGCTCATGACAAGGCTCTGTAGATTTCCTTTTTCCAGATCCCTCTCCTCCTTCCCCCCATCAAAAACAAAACCAAAATTTTGCACTTCCTGAAAACCAGAAGTTTGTTGTTAAGGTTTTTTAGCTTCTGTCCCAAGACATAAGGTCCTTGTTTTTCATTTTGAACTCTAATTTCATCCCTTAACTTTCCTTTTAATGATTTCCTAGGGGTGGTTGTGAGAATCGAAAGAGAAAACATGTAAAATGCTTTTTAAACCTTAAAAGCGCCCTTCACTTGTTAGTTATCATCATTATTCACATAACTGTTCCTAAGGTATGGTTATTGAATATTGGAGATTGCCCTGATGCCAGGCCTCTGGGAGGGCCCCTACATGGCAGATGCCTAGGCACCTCTGCCCCTTTTCATCTCTTTGGGCAGTCCCTTAGCAGGATGGCTCTTGCCATTTTGTCTCCTGCTGTGCCTCCTCCAGGCTGGGTTCCAAATCCCACTGGCTCCAGGCCCCAGTAGGCCTGCCCTCCCTTAGAACCTGAACAGGCTTCTGGCTGGCTTTGTGTGCAATCCTGGACCGGATAGAAGAGTTTCCAGGCGTTTCTTTTTGGTTTTATCCATCATAGCTTCAACAGGCCTTCTTTTTCATCTTTGCTAGGGAGATTTTAGGGGAGTCTGACTTAGCTGTGGCCTTTTGCACAACCATCTTTCCTGGGAGTTAACCTTCTTACTGGACTGTGGTTCAGCACTATTGCTGATGAACCTGCTGTTGGGACCCTTTTGACCTATGGGACTTGCCATCCTTGCCTGCATGCCTGGGACTGAATTGACTCTGGATCTCCATCCTGTCGTGGAAGTCTAGATGAGGGCAAGAGACAATGGTAGACAGCTTAAGGTGGTAGACTGCTGTCCCTTTCTGACAGACTCGGAAGCCTCCTGTTTCTTAAGTCACGACTGGTGCCACCAGATTGTTGGTCTGAAGTCAACATTAGTACAGGGCAGTGTGGGTAGACATGGCGTAGTACTTTGATTTGCCCTTTGGGGATTATTTTTAATACTTTGGTGTGCTTCTTACTGTTTTGAGATAAATTAGGGGGAACTGGAATCAGACACAATCTCTCACACGGCCATTTTGCTGGAATTCCACCAGCTACTTTTTTCCCTGATGTACTCAAAGTAGCAGGAGCCCCAGAAGTCCCTTGGGACCTGTGTTCACCCAGCCAAAGATACAAGCTTTCTTTTCCTTAACTTCCTCCTCCATGGGAACCTTCCCTGCCAGCATCAGACAGGCCTTTCCAGCAGATGGCTGGGCTGATGTATCTCTGCATCTCCAGTGTCAAGCACTGTGCTGGGCATATCATAGGCACTTCATAAATGTTTGTCCACTCATTGGTTTGTATCTCCTGTCCTTGCAGAATGTAAACTTCTTGAGGATAAGGACTATTTACATTTGTCTTTGTATCTCCAGCACATAAAAGCACTTAAGTGCTTGTCGTTGGCTGGCTCACTGGAATTCTGGGAGTGGCTTACTGAGCGTTGTTCTTTTATGGGAGGTTCAATAGTTTGTGCACATCTGAATCTTTCCAGCCCTCTTCTATACTACTCTGGGCAAGGCATGGGAATTTTGGAACTCCATGATGATGCCTTGGAGTAATAGCTTCTCGATGGAGTACTTGGGATGTATAAATCCCAAGGTTCTACATCTCTGAGAATCATTTTCCTGGGATCAATTTGACAGATTTTGGCAGTTATTGAAATGGATTCTATATTTTGGTCTTTAGGTACATCCTGCTATTCATGTGGGGAAAACTCCTGGTGCCCTTACCATGAATTTCTTCCCTACAAATCCCTTGTATTCCTTCAAAGGGTCTCTTAATCTTAAGGAATTGGGATTCTCTGTATCTGCCCCAAGACTGTAGGGTCAAGGCACACTCAATGCTTTTGATCAGCACAGGTTTTTCTCCTTTTGTCATCTTTGGCACAAGAGGTATGACCTGTCTACAAGGGTATTCTGGTCCCAAATCAGCAGTGCCTGACCAGTACTTTGAACAGAGCCTGAGATTTGACCAAATCAGTGCTAAAATTCCAGGTATATTTACTGGGTCTACATGTACTGAAGCCACAGTGCTCACCTTCTTCCTGACATTCATGAATTTCCAGGACAACACCGAAGGCAGACATGATTCCCATATGAATAGTCTTTCTCCCTCCATCCACAATGTCCTGGCCTTGAGGGAGGCCATAGAGGCATAACATATGCCTTTGGCTTTCATGTCGCCATAGTTACAAATGCAGTCTTCACCTATAGTCTCCTGGTAATTAAAATCAGTTTTCTGTGCTCTCAGCCCTCTGTATTCACTGAACATTTGACCACCATTCTCTGCAATAGTCTCTCTGACCTTAGGACAAAGCCAGAGAGCTTCTATTTACTCTTGGGAGAGAGGTACAAATTTCATGTTGTTATTATCTGTGCCCTCAGTGCCACCATATTGGCTGCCAATGAACACAAATATAACACTGTTACCTCATGACAAAGACTCACTAGTTGAATTCCAGTTCCCTGGGATTCCTGCATTCTATCTGTGGTACATTCTAGCCAGGTATTAAAGCCCTTCCTGCTTGATAAGCAAGCATCTCCTCTTGCCCACTCTCAAATATCCCCATAATTGAACCTCATGGGCCTCTGTTGGCTGTAGGGCTTGATTGGTGGGCTAAATCCATGCCTCTGTTGGCATTGGTTCACTGGTTAGATATTAGGGTATCTCCCTTATAAGTAGTCATTTTGCGTACTTCACAGTCCATTCTGCTTTTTATGTATGGGACTTTGTCTTGTTCGGCAACTCCTGGCCAAAAGCGGAGGGCTTAGTAGCAATGTTCAACTATTTCCCTTTCTGTATATTTCTTGGTTGACCTAGAAAGGCCTCATGGTTTCAGGCAGCCTACACATTTCTTTCTGAATAGCTTCCCCATTGTGGAACAACCAAACATACAGAGGAGTCCAGACTACTATGAAAAAGTACCTTCAATGGTGCTCTAATCCCAGTATATATATATATATATATATGTGAATGGAGTCCTTCTATAACTCAACAGTCATAGTGGCCACTCCCTTCGGTCCACACATGTATAATGCTCTCTAGGCTCAAGCCTGCCTAGATTTTTGAGCACCTGCTTCAAAGGCAGTTTTGTGTAGTAGTGAAGGTGATCTAGGCCTCTGAGCAACCACCACTAAATCTATTAAACAGATCCTGGAAGAAGCCAAAGTTCCTACCCCTTCCAAGCATCAATGAATCCTTGACAAGTCTCACAAAAAGTCATAAGGCAAGTGCTCCAAATCAAAGGTTTGAGGAACCATTTTGATTTTGGGGACTTAATCTTTAATAACCAATCAATTAACTAGGATTTATTAAGCATCTTTTATATGCCAGGCACTATATTGAGTCCTGGGGATGCAAAGACAGCAATGAAACATAAGGCTGACAAGACTTCTATTTTGCCCCCACCCAGAGAGGCTCTCTCTTCCCCACTCTCCTGGACTCTTTGCACTCACTTTCCTTTGCTCTCTCATTCTTGCTCTCGCTCTCGCTCTCGCTCTCGCTCTCTCGCTCTTGCTCTTGCTCTCTCGCTCTTGCTCTTGCTCTTGCTCTCTCGATCTTGCTCTCACTCCTGTTCTCTTGCTCTCTCAATGCTTTCCTCTGAACATTTAAATTTAGCTTGTATTTTGCTCTCCCCATAGGGGTATTCAAGTCATCTCACCACTAGACAATGTAGGCATTTTGAACTTTTTTGGGACCATACTTATGAATTCATTAGTATATAGAATTCCCAGAGGGGAAATTCTCTCTACCGATGCCCACTGGCCCCTGCTCTATAACTTACAGTCTTAAAAATGTGCTTGGGGTTACTGAGAGGTTAACTAATTTGTTCAAGGTCACATCATTATTATGTGGGAGACATGGGAATCAAACCCAGATTTTCTAGAGTCCAAGGCTGGTGCTCCATCCACTCTGCCTCAAAGCGACTTGGAACAAAAAGCATGTTTGCTATAAGCATACCCGGGGATAAAGACGAATGCTCTCCCAATCCAAAAGGAAGTAAATGGAGCTGATAGCCTCCCTTCCTCTGCCCCTGGGCACCAATTGGGAAAGTCTCATTCATGGGAGTGGAGTAGGAGAACCTCCATGAAGAACTCAGTGCTGGAGTCCTGGCTCTCAGCTTGTTTCCCCTGTAGTCCCTGTCCCTTGCATCGACTTCTGTGTGCCCACATCTGTCTGAGCTCGCACCCTGCTTGCTTCTGCCTCTGCCCTGCCTCTGCTTCTGCTTCTGCTGCCGCTGCTTCTGCCTCTGCCTCTGCTTCTGCTGCTTCTGCTGCCGCTGCCGCTTCTGCCTCTGCCTCTGCCTCTGCCTCTGCCTCTGCCTCTGCCTCTGCCTCTGCCTCTGCCTCTGCCTCTGCCTCTGCCTCTGCCTCTGCCTCTGCCGCTGCCTCTGCTTCTGCTTCTGCCTCTGCTTCTGCTTCTGCTTCTGCTTCTGCTTCTGCTTCTGCCATAATTGTGGATGCTTTTTAACTCCCCCTCCTCTGCTTTGTTCTCCTCCTCCTCCTCCTCCTCCTCCTCCTCCTCCTCCTCCTTCTTCTCTTTCGCTTCCTCCTCCTTGTTCCTAGTAATCTCTGCTTCTCTCCAATCAGTGCCTATGCCTTGGGACCAGGGCATTATAGGAAAGGAAATCTTCCCTGGTTCCTTTCCTTCCACATTGTGCATGTCCATTACACAGAAAGCCTACTATAGTCACAACAGGAATGGAATAAGAGCTAGGAGCCCTGGCCCTTGAACTGGTCCTGCTCCTGGGTAGCAGGTAGTGTGATAGCAAATCATTTAACCTTTGGGGTCTCATTTATTTTCCATCTATAAGATGACATGAGTTGGGCTACCAGTTTTCTTAGGTCTCCTTCAGCTCTAAAATGCTATGTTTTTTGTCTTTGCCATACTCTCTTTCAATGGACCATCTTCTCATACAGAAAAGAGCTTTGGACACTGGAAGATAGTTGTATGGGAAAGGAAACTACAAATATATATTGATTACATTTCATCCTTTTGGAAAACATCTAGTATTCTTCTATTTGATTCCAACCTGTGATTTCAGGTAGAGAAGTCCCAAGTGTGGAAACTCCTACCATCATTTTGGTTGCAGATTATTAACAACTTGTCTAGAATTTATAGTCTCTGAGCATTGCCTGGGGGCACTGGTCCTTGGTCACATAGCTAATGGGCGTTTATGCATTTTATTTCAGTAGAAAATCTTAAATTTAGAGCTGGAAGGGACCTTAGAGCTCATCTCCTCCACTCCCCTCATTTGACCAATGAGGAAAATTGGGGCCTAGAGAAATTAAGTGACTTGCTTGAGGTCAGACAGATGGTAAATAGAAGAGCCAGGAATGAACCCAGGGCCTCTGACTCCAGCTCCAGTACCATCTCCACCAAACCTTGTAATATCCTGCATTGTAAAGAGTTAATACAATTTTTTAAAATGAAGATAATTGACTTTCAACACAAGGGAAAAGGAATATTTTCCCCCAAAGAGTAAAACAATTTTGTCGATGGCCAACATGGATATAAGTCTGGCTACCCAGATATTAAAAATTATATAAGGAAGAGAATAGGCATTGTGACTATCTCCTTCCTGGCATCTCCTACCACCTTGTAAAAGGTTATATTGTACAAAATTTTAACAATCAGACTGTGGCCACTTGAAAATAGATTTTACTCTTTGGTCCATTGTATATAAAAACTCAGTCTATTGAGGCTGCTGTTTGGCTGGGGCAGTCATATAGGATATAGAAAATAATGAACTCTTTCCTTTTCCATTTTTAAAAATACATAAGTGTGATCTGGATTGTACTGAACATGTGCAGATACTCCCTGCCTGCTTTGAGTCAACCACAAGGGAGTTTTGGGGCTGGCTTCTCGCCAAGTAGGACTCAAGGCTAAAGGCTCGCAAGGAGAGCTGATGCCTGAGTGGATGTACAAGCGGGATCAATCCATCCCTGCTTACTTTCCTTCCAAAAAACCCCCTAACAATGGCAGAAGCCCAAGTTCAGTTGAATTCTGGGACAGCATCTGTTTAAGTCTCTTGTCTCCATTGCAACATAGGCACCACATCATCTACACCCTTGCCCCCCCCATCCTAGAGCCCTCCTACCCAAAGGATCTTATATGTAACTCTTTGTATTTATTCCTATTTATTCTCTCTATATTTATTCTGTATATACTTATATATATATATGTATGTATATGTACATATGAATGTGTGTGTTGTTGCCCTCATCAGAATCCAAGCTCCTTGCAACTAGGGATGGTTTCATTTCTTGTTTGTTTTTTGTATTCTCAGTGTCTGGCACATATTGGACACTTCATAAATGTTTGGTGACTGACTGACTGATCCATATGCGACAAACCTTGACAGAGTTTCGAGGACCTGAGTTTTATGAGGTGGGAGGGGTGAAACTTGTTCCTTGCTCATTGCATTGCTCCCTAAGCTCCAGCCTTCTTCTGCAAAGGCAAACCTCTCTGTTAGGTGGTATTGGCGATTGCCTTCTCAGCTTGGAGTCCTAAGGCAGTAGCCTTGGAAAGCAGAGAGCTGGGTCCTGGTCACCTAGTGAATCAGTCCAAACTTGAAGAGAACAAAGAAGGTGGGGAATGGAATTTGAAGGACTATGGGAATTGGTTTTGGGAGATTGTTTCTGGCAGCCAGAAAGGAAGAAGGACCAGATAGGGCAATGGGTATTCTTAGGTTGGAAAGTCCCTCTGAAGACTTGTGGATCTGCAACCTATGGAGATGCAGGAGATTGGGTCTCTCTAATTCTTTGGCAGAGTCCTGTGGGACTCCCCTTCCCATCATGCACCACACATTTCTCCTCTACAATGTCTACAATGATTCAGTCCCATTGAAATTCTACTTGTTAGAGATTCAAATGAATGAAAATCCATTCTTTCTTCAAACGACCTCAGTTTCTTTACCTGTAAAAGAAGGTGTTGGGGTAGAGGGTCTCAGAGGTACTTTCCAACTGGAGAATTAAATTCTTGCATCCTATGAATATTTTATAGGACCCAGGGAGGTACCATTAGATAGTTCTAGGAAGTAGGAAAGATTCAAAATGGAAACAAAAGAACGAATTGTGCCTAAGATTGGTTTGGCTATTTCACCTCTTTCCAGAGAGCAAATAGGAAGTGGAATATTCCTTAGGAAAATGGGTTACAGGAGGATTAAGGGAGCCAGCCCCCACAGGCCTTTCCTGGAGAGGCTGGAAGTGAATGAGACTTCTCTGGGCATAGAAATACTGGAGAAGAGGTGTTTGAAGCTGTTTAGTCCTGAAAAGCTTCTGACAAGTGGTTGGTCATCTACTCTTTGTTTAAAGACCTTCAGGGATGGGAAGCTCACTACATCTTGAGAGAGTCCACTGTGCCTTTGAAGGGCTCTATTTCTTCCTTATGATGAGCCAATATCTGTTTTGCTGAGGTTTCCATGTGTTGGCTCTACTCTGGTCTTAGCTGCCAGGAAGAGCAAGTCTGATTCCTTGTCCACAGGAACCTCCCTGCCTTTCTCAAACATGCCCCCTGAAAAACCAAGTGGTTTGTGGCTGTGAGTAGTGTCCTTTCCAGACAGCTGCATTCCTGCCTCCTCCTCTAGGTCTGTATCCCAGACTTGCTCTTTGACATCATCCATCCCTTACCTGGTAAGCTGGCTCCTAGAGCAATGGGAAGGATCTTGGGGGAATATTGGAGGGATGAACTGTGTTTGGCAAACAAAATGTCCTTACAACACATCTCCTTCCTGTGCTGCCAACTGGAATGAGAGGTGGAGGAAAAGGGTGTGGGGGGTATTATCTCTCAGTGAAAGAGTTTCCTCAAGCTACAAGAAAGTTGCATTCCATGAGCATCATGCCTTATTATCTGAAACTTCTCCCCTAGAAATAGAAAAAATATGTGGACTCCTCAGCCCTCAGTTCCCATTTCCAGACTCCTGTAGACACTCTTGTTGGAGTCAGCAGGTAAACACACGTGGGTTCAAATACCAGCTCTGACAAGATCACAGTGTGACTTTGGGCAAGTGGCTTAACTTCTTTGGGCCTCAGTTTCCTCATCTTTACAATGTGTGAGGTTAGACCAGATGGCCTCTGAGGTCCCTTCCAGCTTTTGATCTATGAACCTCCATCCCCAACTTGACTCTCAGGGAGGTGCAGGAGTTGAGCCCTCCAACCTTCAGGGGCCTTTGGAACCCAGAATCACCATTGTCTCCTTCACCTCCTCCACTGCCTTCTACCCTCAATCTCTCAATGACTTTCCTCAACTTGCTTTGTATCTAGAGAATATGTTAGTTGAGACTTTGCCGTGTATGCACATAATTCCTTGGTGGCTCTTCTCTGTTCCTTCTCATAGGCTTACAGAACTTTCCAGCTAGAAAAGACTTCACCCCTTAGCTTCTCAGGAGAAGTTTTCCCTCCCGAATGATGGGAAACCAGAGAATTGCCCTGAAATGTGCACAAAGATACCTTGTTAATGGCAGTCATTTTGAACTCTGAAGATAAGTCAAAAAGCTATTCATTCATTTATTCACCATTCACCATTCACTTATTCATTCATCATTCATTCAACAATGTCCATGGTGATAAAGTTGGGCAAACCAGAAGATTGGGAATGGTGATGCCAGGACTGGCAACAATCTCCACCTTTGGCTTTTCATGTGTTTGGGGTTTTCATGGTAGAGGGAAAAGGAAGTAGTGTCCAGAGTGTTGGAATTGGAGACAGGAAGATGGAGAACTCTAACCTGTACTCAAAGCCCACCTCTGACACTGTTTGGTTGTGTGACCCTGGGAGAGTCACTTAACTACTCTGAACCTCGGTTTCCTCCTTTGTAAAAATGGATAGTAACAGTATCTACCCTCCAGGGTTGTTGTGAGGTTCAAATGAGATAATGTTTGCAAAGCCCTTTGCAAATGTTAAAGTGCTAGGGAAATGCCAATTATTATTAATTCTGTTGCCCAAGAATTGTGATCACTGAATAAGTTAATTGGTGAATGACCATTCCTTCCAGTTCTCCTCTTTAAGGCATGCTCATTCCAGTCCTGTATAGCTACAAGGACCATCTCTTGATTGTGTTTAGCAATATCTGCATGGTTGCTCATCTGTCAAATGATCTCCTTGCTCATTTGCTGTTCATGATCTGAGTTGGATCTCTGTCTCTTGCTGACTGAGTGAGCTTGGACAAACCTTTATGAGCATTAGTTTGTGCTGCCGAGCAGGGCTATTCACACTTGTATAGTGGGTTGATCAGGGGAATTCCCTTGTGAATTTGATGAAGTTGCCCTTTGGCCCCTCTTTGAGAGGATTGAGGACATCTCCTGTTTAAGGATCATGGATCAAGGCTCAATTCTGGACCCATGACTCCCTTTCCTAGGGAGATGCCTTTCCCCATGATCTTGACCAGGGAATGCCTTTGATCAACCCTCCATACTTGCACTACCTACCTCACAGGGTTGTTGTGAGGGTCCAATGAGGATGGATGCCAAGTACTTTGTGAACCCTCAAGCGTCATCTAAATGCCAGCCAACAACATGCTCTCAGCATACTCCAATTTGGACTCCTACCAGTCCCTTGAATCAGCACCTCCTGGAAATGGAATGGAGATGCTTAATCCTGTGTGTTTTAAGGACTAAAGCCACATTGGTAAGGCAACTCAGAGGCTTGGGGTTGTGTTCTAGCCTTTTGATGGAAGAAAAATACGGAAATAAAATGCCCCTAAATCACTTAGCTGTAATTGGACTTTTCAGATTACATTGTGGGCGATTTAGGAGTCTGGATTTTGGGGATCTCTCAGTTCTCTTCTTCAAGATTCTGTCATTTTCACTCCTTCCCTGGCACTGGCAAAGGTCAAGAGACTGAAAAGATATTCACTGAAAAGTGAAAAGATCTGAAGAATCATCTTTAACTTGAGATGTCAGTTTGGCAGAAACACTTTTATAAGAACAGGGCATTTTCTGCCCTTCATTTGTCTCTTTGCCAAGCTAAAGTCTGCAAAGCCCTCAAGGCCTAACTCAAGACATTGCTTCCGCGAAGCTTTTTTCCCTGACTCTGCTTCCCAGTGAACTTTTCTGCCTTTGGGTTATCTCCGGCATGGACAGGATGTCTCACATGATTGCGTGCTTCTCGAACGTATCCTAAGTGTTTCATGTTTTGTATTTGTGGGTGTCTTGTTTGCCTTTGTAGACTGCCAGCTTCTCAAAAGCAAGCGCCATTGCTTCTGCTGCTTCTGTACCCTCCTGAGCCCTCAGCACAATAATGGGCACACAGGGGGAACTTGGTAAGTGCTTACAGGTTGGAACTTGACTTGAGGCAACCCATTCTAAAAATGGGCTGGTTCAAGGAACACTAAGTTCCTCTTCACTGTAGGTTTTCAAGGCTGGAGGACCACTTGTTGGGGATGAAGTAGGGGAGGGGGTTCTCCCGTACAAGTAAGGGTCGCATGAGCTGGCCACTGAGGCCCCTGCCAACTCTGAAATCTGGTGCGTCTGTGACTTCAGCCAAATCATAGAATGAACTTGTCTTCAATGGAAGACCTGAGAACTTCTGACTCATCAGCATTACAAGCTCAACAAATCCAAACTGAAACTCATCTTTTCCCTAATCCCACCCTTTTCCCAAATTTCCTCTTTCAGTCAAGGATGTCACTATATTCCCAGTCCCCAGTTTCATAATCTTAGGGTCATGTATGACTCTTTCCTCCTCCCATCCCCAGTCCCATTTTGAATCAGTTGCCAAGTCTTATTGATTCTACTTCCCCAACATAGTTTCTGTCTGTTCCCTTCTCTCTCCTCCCATAGCCACTGCTCTAGTTCAAGCTCTCATTACCTGTAGCCTAGAATCATGAAACAGTTTCCTAATTTGACTTCTAGCTTCTGGTCTCTCCTCTCTCCAGTACTCCACAGTGCTGGTAAAGTAATCTTTGTAAAGCATAGGAGAGACCATGACATTCCCTTGTTGAAAAATATAAACCCCTAAGCTTGGCATTTGAATCTCTTCACAGTCTGTCTCCAGCTCAACTTTCCTACTTGCCCTTTTCCAAAGTTGGCATTTTCCCTCCTGCTTCTGTGAGTTTTTAACTCCAAATTCCCTATGTCTGGGGTTCATTCTCTCCTTGCCTCTACCTGTTACACTCCTTAGCTTCTTACCAGGCTCAGCTCTCAAGCTATGTCCTACATGAGATGTCCTATATGACACTATTCATGATCCTGGACTGGTTTTTTGAGCTCACTCTCTCTCTTCAAATGATCGAGTATTTGCTTTTTTGTATATATGTGTTGTATCCCTCCTAAGGGCATCGTGTTTCCAGCACCTCGCACAGTGCCTGGCACATTGTAGGCACTTACTAAATGTGTATTGAATTTTTAAGTGACTCTAAATGGGAGATTTCATGAAATCCCTCCTCTGACCAAAACCTCACGTTGTTCATAACTGTTCTCCAGAAAATGCTATCATCTTTTTAGAGGTCAGGTGACAAAGTGTGAGAGAGTCGGCAGTCAGCTGTAATCCCATTGATTGTTCTGTGTTCTGAAGCATCGGGGTAGCTGGATTGTATGTATGGAAAAAAGACACTAGAGCTGTTCATTCATGATGCCTTTGCTCAGTGGGAGGGATATGGGCTTGTGGGATATCCTAGTTGTGAACTGCATATTGTTTCCATTAGGGTGACAATTAGCATATATTTTACATATCTGTTTTAAATTGAAAGCTGGAAACTATAAGGAACTTGGCAAGCCAGTCGGGAACTCAAGACCCTGTCATTTGGGAATATTCTGTGGTGGATACAACATACCCAGAGCTGAAGTAACCTGAGCATTTTTGTGTGCATCCAAGCCTGGCCAATTGTTGCTAATAGCATAGGCGCGACTTCTCTTAATATGTGTTTGTCCAAATCTGCAGAGCTAAATCCTGTTATTCTGCATCAGGGTAATTGTAGATGGCAAAAGATGTACGCTTGCTATGTGACTGCTGTCGTCGAATTTCTTGGTTGTGCTCTGTAATTCCAATAAAGAAAATGATCTACACATAGAAATGAGTCGAGGGGTTTTATTTGCCCTTGCTGTAAACTTTTTCCAATTCAAAATGCTTCCCTGGGGCAGCTCTTCTGCCAGGGATGATCAGGTTCTATCCCAGGGCCCCAGGAAGGGGGAGGCTGCCAGGGCTTTTGAATTGGCTATTCAATGAAGATGAGCTAATCTTGGTAAGAAGGAAGGATATATGTAAGCAAGTATATGAACTGGTTGGATTGACCACAGCTTTGGGCTTGATGTGCAGATCTAGACATCTCTATCTTAAGATGCCAGAGATTTCCTACATTTGGTGCATTCCCAGCAGGGAAAATGGGAATTCATGGTAAATTTATTAAAAACAACTAATGTTTACATAAACACCTTAAGTTTTACCAAGCTGACGAGGGAGGAATCATGGGAATCTTTGGCACCTACCCCTCTGTCCCATCATCCAGTAGCAATGCTTTCTTTTTGTTTGTTTGTTTTTGTTTTTGTCTTTTTTTTGGGGGGGGGTTGTTTTGTTTTTTTTTGCGGGGCCGTGGGGGTTAAGTGACTTGCCCAAGGTCACACAGCTAGTAAGTGTCAAGTGTCTGAGGCCAGATTTGAACTCAGGAACTCCTGAATCCAGGGCCGGTGCTTTATCCACTGTGCCACCTAGCCGCCCCGGTAGCAATGCTTTCTAAAGGGGGACCCAATGAAATCCATGACCACAGCAGAGGGAGGACAATTGGTTTTCACACAATACTTACATATCTGAAGCCAGACTTATTGGTACAACTTTTCTGGGTTCATTAGACTTGACTCTTGGTCTCACAGTAAGATGCAGGAACAAAGCTACAGATTGGTCCTCCCAGGCACCTCCAATTGGTGGGAATGTTCCACTAGGCCTTTGGCCTCAGACCTTCTGTAGATTTCCCTGCTATAAAGGCAACAATTGTATTTTTATAGTCTTTATTCAATATCCTGGTCTCCCACAAATGAAGGAAATGGTGGAAATAAGACAAGATGTCTGGAATGCAAAAGAAGTTTATTTGGAGAGGAATTAGGAAGAGTTATATAGCCCAAAGCTAGAAGAAAACAGGTAACTGGAGACAGGGAAATTTTCTCCACTTTTTTTTTTTGTTTTTAATCTCAAGTCTCCTTCATTCCTGTATGGGAATAGAAGATATTTACATGAAGAACTTTTTATTTATTTATTTTTAACTGAGTCTCCTTTGGCTGGAGGAGCAGTGACCACTCACTGGCTCCACTTCCAAACTGGGCTAGTTTGCCTCTCCTTAGACGCTTTGGTGGCCTCTCACTTTTGGGGGTTCAGATTTGATGCCAGACTTAGTGAGGGCACCCACACCATTTTCACCCTACTTCTGAAGCTCTGAACTCCAGAGCTCAAGAGGTCTACCAAGCACCTTCCCCAGTTCCGAGTATTACAGGTATGCTCCACCCGATCTGGAACAAGTAATCTTGAATATGTTTTTTCACACCTGAGCTTTTCCTTCTAAAGGTTTTACTTAAAGCCCAGTGCAGATTTGCATGGAAGGACAGTGGCCAGAAGATGGAGGGATGGAAAATACTTTACTTCAAAAAAGCATCTTTCTCATCATAACCTTTTTAGGTCATTATGGCACCTTGGGGCAGGTGTCTCTTTCTTTATCATATTCAGTTTATTAAATATTTCCTGAGCTTCTATGACCCCAGAGCTCTAGGTTGGAAAGGGCCTCAGAGACAATCTAATCCAACCCCCACATTTAAAAATGAGGAAACCGAGGACCAAGGAGTTTAATTAATTTTCCCAAGATTGCACTGGTAGTAAAAGTCACTGGCCAGATTTCAGCCCAGGTCAGAGCCAGGACCTTTTTCATTATCCCATGTTGCTGCTATGCCAAAGACTGGGAATTGTACTAGGGACACAAAGACAAATAGTATGATAATTACAAAAATACAAAATACTGATACAAATGAGAAAAATACCAAAAATTCGGTGCAGCTAGATGGCACAGTGGATAGAGCACCGGCCCTGGATTCAGGAGTATCTGAGTTCAAATCTGACCTCTGACACTTAATACTTACTAGCTGTGTGACCCTGAGCAAGTCACTTAACCCCAATTGCCTCACTAAAAAATACCAATAATTCCCTCAAGGAATTTAAATACTAAGGTGGGTTAAGAAAGGAGAAATGTTTATATGTGCAAGGATAAAAGACAGTCGAGGATGTCTTTGCCCTCCAGAGTACATTATACTGGGTGAGTTTTGTAGTCTACCATTTCCATCCCCCCTCCTCAAGCCAGATTCATAAGTTGGGCCCCAGACCATTGGTTCTTCCATGTTCAGGGTTCTGTGTAGGTCTGCCCTCTTAACATAGTCCTTCTTGAACTCCCACCTGCACATTTACTTTTCATTGTTAGTTGCCACAATTAAGGCATTTACTATAAAAACATTGTAAGAACAATAGTAACCAAACTCCCTTCCTTCCAGCCCCTGGCCACCACAGACCTGAAGCATCCTCTCCCACCAACACACTAAGCATTAGTGGGAAGAGAGGGCATACACAAAATTCACTAGGAGGAAGGTGCATCTTGAAGGAGTGCGTGTGGTAGCCCAGGCAATTCACTCCTCCAGCCCCACAATACCCTGAAATTGGTTCCCTTCCCCTTTTCAAGGTGTCCGCATGCTCCTTGTTGGGGGGCACATCACCCTAGCTGAGTTTCTTTCTATGGCGCCACTCCCTATGATCAAGCTCTTTTTGTCTAGCCTTGCTTAACTGGGCCTGCTCTCTATTGGGTACAATGCTTCCTGCCATAACTCTGTCATTGGGTGCCATGGCCAGAAGAAGGAGAGCCCTTCCCAACACCAAGAGGTAAGGATTCATTTTCTTCTAGTGTGGATTCTTTTCCCAAACTGACTTTTTCTTAAGCCACCAAAAGTGCCCACTTTTCAGAAGTGTCTCCTGTCTCAACTGTTCCCTGGATCAGTGGTCTCCATTATTTTTTTGATCACAGGCCCCATCAATAAAAATTTTCTTGAGTGTGTACCTCCCCAAAGTGGTAGATATATTTACAAATTAAATATATGTATGCACTTCTGTATTAGTAATTATATTCATTATAAAACTTACACAAATAGATATTTTGAAAGGATGAGATAATATTTAATAATCTCTAGACTCAATAGGGATAAATTAGAGTTGATTGAGTAGGAGAGTGACATGATCAGAATAATGATTAAGGAAAATAGCATTAATAACTCTGAAGAGAATAGATTGCAATGGGGAGACTAATTTGGATACTACTGCAATGGCCCAGGTAAGAAGGGACAAGGACATAACTAGAGTTGGTGGCCACGTAAGTATAGAGAAGGGCACAGTTGCAAAATGTGGTGTAGAAATAGAAATGATGGGGGTAGCTAGGTGGTGCGGTAGATAAAGTACCAACCCTGGATTCAGGAGGACCCTAGTTCAAATCTGGCCTCAGACACTTGACACTTACTAGCTGTATGACCCTGGGCAAGTCACTTAATCATCATTGCCCTGTGGGACAAAAAAGAAATAGCAATGATACAATTTGGCTATGGATTGGATATGTGCAATGAGAGGGACCAAGGAGTTGATGATGACTCTGAGGTTATAAGCTTGAGTGATTGGAAGGCTAGGGTACTCGATAAAAATAAGGAAGTTTGGAAGAGGGGTGGATTTATATCTACAATATTACATTATTTTACTAGCTGTGTGATCCTGGGCAAGTTTTTGAACCCTATTTGGCTCAGTTTTCTCATCTGTAAAATGAACTAGAGAAGGAAATGGCAAAGCACTCTGGTATCTTTGTCAAGAAAACCCCACATGGGGTCATGGAAAGTTGGCTACAACTGAAATCACTCAACAACAACAAAATTGTCTTATCTAAAGATAGTGAAAGATTTATATCACATTATTTAAAGATAATATAATATCTACAGTATATCTTGAAACTCACGTACACCTACACGTCCTGAGTAATTTACTGTGTATCACCCAAGGAGAAGGCAGGTTTTATTTTAGAATCGGTCACTGTTTGGAAGCCAGTGCTAGGTAGGTTATAACCACTCCAAGGAGCCTTCATGTAGTACAAAAAGGAGGAAATTGGAAACTTGCACAGAGGAGGGAGAGGGTGCAGTGAGCGTTCAGGAATCACAGTAGGTGTGACTGGGTTGGAGACAAGTTCCTTTTTGGTTATCTAAGAGAGAGTGGGTGATGCGACCCATTTTCCCCACTCTCTGATTAGTTGGTTATATACATCCCTATGGAGTGAGGCCACAGCCTCCCAGGTGGTCCCAGCCCTGAGTTTAGAGACAACAACCCTAGAAAGTATCTTACTTTTGTAAATCACCACCAGGGGCCTGGCAAACCCTGCAGCCAGCCAATGGCGAGCCACTCTTCAATTCCATCAAGTTTGACCTTAGAATTTCAAAAAGTGGTGATGAAGTGGAGCTACTCTTTGTACTTCCTTGATGTCCTGTAATTCGTTTACCTGTCCTGGGATAAAATCTGTGATCAAGGGTCTCCTGATTTACTCCTCCCACTACAGTGAAATACAAGATAGGGGTGATGGAGGAAAAGGGAGAGATCTAGACAGTTCTCTGGAAATTTGTGAGAATAGAGAACATAAATATTAATTTTGTGTGTTGTGTTTGTGTGCGTGTGTGTGTATACACATATGCATGTATGAGTGTGGGGACAGGGGCATCAAGGTAAGCTATATGAAGGAGGTGGTACCAGAGCTGACCCCCTGCTTTTGGCAGAGTTTCATTCCATGGAACTTCATGTCAGGTTTGTGGTATGCTTCCTTTTCCTTGTCCATTCCCCCTTTTGTCCAGGTGATCTGTGGTATACTCCAATAGTAATATAATTTTTATTTCTCCTCCCCCCATCATGATTCAGGCATTTCCCACATTGTTCCCTCCTGTATTGCTTTGATTATATGACCTGAATATGTTTTCAAGCTATACAATGATATTATCCCCCATCCTCCCCCCATCTATTTCCCTTCTGAAGAAGGTATTATGCTCTTCCAGAGCCACGTTTTAGGCATGGATCCCTACCACCAGATTAGAGTGAGCTCAGTGAAGTCCAGTTTCTCTATGTGTTTTAGGGTATCTAGTTCATTTGGCTTAGAATAGGATGGGCTTCTTTAGAAGCAGCCCTGGAGGGTTTCAGGTGGAAGTTGGGAGACCCTTTGTCTGGGTTGTTCTAGGAAGGAAAGGGGTTAAGTAGGGACTGGATTAAGTTACTTCTGAAACCTCTTCCAATATGGAAATTCCTCAATCCTGTGATATTTTTACTCAGCTTTGGGTCTTATTGATCAGTTATTAAATATCCTATAAGAACAAGAGCAGGGAACGCCCTTGCCCCCCATGCAAAGCGATGCCCCATATGCCCCATGATTTGGAGCCACTGCTTGAGTAGCCATCGAGTGTTACCTCTCTTAAAAGTTTTTGCAATTTAGTGGCAGATCAATATCACGAAATCAATGAATAAAATTTTATCTGGGGAATTTGGGGCATTAGCTGTTACATCGTGGAGCCATTAAATCTGGGAGCATCCTCCTGGTTTAGGACCTAGGTGTACTGGATAATATCAGCTTGCAAGCTCTTGAAGGTGTGATTGTGGTTTTTGTCTTTGCATTACTAGGATTTAGCACAATATATATATATATATATATATATATATATATATATACATACATATATAGATACACACACACACATTTTTTTTTTTATGAGGCAATTGGGGTTAAGTGACTTGCCCAGGGTCACACAGCTAGTAAGTGTTAAATGTCTCAGGCCAGATTTGAACTCAGGTCCTCCTGACTCCAGGGCCAGTGCTCTATCCACTGCACCACCTAGCTGCCCCTAGCACAGTATATATTGACATATAGTAGGGGCTTAATGAATGTTGGCCAAATTGAATTGAATTGGATCATCATATTTTTCAGCCTCAAAGTTTAAAGAGAGAGGATTATGGACTTCCAGTCCCCTATTCCAAATAGGTACATGATTTGTCCCTTCAACTCACATTGAGGGTAGATATAGTATCATACTTCTCCTGGCTCCCTCATGGGTCTTGTGTAGTGCCTTGAACTAAATTAGGCACTCAAGGGTGCCTAAGGTCATCTTTGGGTTATCATAGGATAAGCATCCTGCTGATGCCTTATCGATTTTGATGGTAAAAATGATAGCCAGTGTAAGGCCAATCTACAATTGAGTGAGATGATATGGACTGAAAACCTTAAGGCACCATAGAAGAGCCAGCTATTATAATTCCAATGATAAATTAGAGTATTAAGGGATTGACTTGAATTGAATAGCAGATATGGAATAGCGTGGGAGGAAGGAGCCAGAAAAAAGTTCTGAAGACACATAACACTAGTGATTGACCATTTGGGCTTCAGGGCTGAGCCTAATGAAGGATTACCACGGAGCTCAATCTTTGGAGGTTGAAGACTATAATGACTGTAAATCCCTTGGATCAGCCAAGCTCCAGAATGCCAATAATAATGATACTTGATGATAATAATGGAGTATTAGTCAGGACATCCAGGTCCTTAATGAAGCTGTGGGGAAACCAGAAAGAAAAACAAAGAAGCGAAGAAAGGAAAGAACTCTTACTGGAAAGCAAAGGCCATATCCGGTCATTGGAAACCAACATTCCTTATGGCTCCATCTGAGGGTTTTTGTTCCCATGGAAGGTTTCTTTGAATAAGCCATAGAGGTGGAGTGTTTAGAGGCCTTGGTTTCTCTCCATTTCCTTTCTTCCTTCTCATCATCAGCCCAAAGCCTATGGCCCTTGGGATGAAATTTGGGATTGTTTTGACCCTTCCAGACATGCATGAAAAAGTAAAATGTATCTAATGGGCTATATTAGAGTAAACCAAAGATGTTTTATTGGGGGTTAGGGTTAGGGTTAGGCCTTCAAATTTGTTCAGAGGCAAAGGGGCTAGACATGAGAAAAGCACAAATGGGTGCTTCAACCTCATGGACCTAAGAGGTCACTGATTGAGAGATATTTCACTCAAATATCATATCTCAGTGTCCCTAGGAGGGTAGTTGAAGAAGATGGGACTATAGTGTTCAATTTGTATGGCTCACTGTGACTGGATTATCTAGACCCTATGTTTAAACTCCCAAGTAACATATTTGGAATCAACAAATTTTAGAGTTAGAAGGGACATCATTGGCAGTCTAGTACAATCTATCCCTCATTCAATCGACAAGGTTTTATCAAGTGCCCGCTATGTGCTAGGCACTGGGGATGCAAGCACCAAGAATGGAACCAGAAATCTGAATGAAAAATTCTGCGCAACATACTTGATAAGTATCCAAAATTTTCCTGAAGACCTCTTATGACAGAGAACTCACTGTTTCCCAAGATAGTCCATTTCACTTTGTGATAGTTCTCATCGTTAGGAAGTTCTTCTTGGAGTTAACCTAAATTTGCCTCTTTGCAACTTCTACCAGTGCCTCCTGGTTCTACCTTCTGGAGCCAAGTAGAGCGAGTCTGTCTTCTTCATGTACCTACTAAGTCTTCTCTTCTCCTAACTAAATGCCTTCAATTCCTTCCTAACCCTTATATGGAATGAACATGAGGCACTTCAACATCTAATTTTTCTCCTCTGGAAATTCTCTAGCTTATTAGAGAACAAGCACTGTAATATGTTCTATAACTGAACAAAATACCCTAGATGTTGTTTCTCAGTGCAGAGTACAGGTATGTTACTATCTCTATATCATGGGAGTGGCACAGTGAATAAAGCTCTGGGCCTGGAGTTAGGAAGACATCCTTGTGAGTTCAAATCCAGCCTCAGACACTTAGTAGCTGTGTGACCCTGGGCTAATCACTTAACCCCATTTCCTGCAGTTTCCTCATCTGTAAAATGAGCTGGAGAAGGAAATGGCAAACCACTCTAGTGTCCAAGGAAACTCCAAATGGGGTCAGGAAGAGTTTGACATAACTGAAAAATGTCTGAAGAGTAACAACAGCAACAAACATTCCTCTCTTAATATGTAAGATTGCATTAGCTTTCATGACAGCTATATGATGTTGTTGATCCCTATTAATCTTTTAGTATACTAAGGTCCCCTTATCTTTTTCAGATAAACTACTTTAACTCACCTCATGCTGTTCTTGGGATTGTTTTTTAAACCCAAGGGTAAGACTCTACACTTACCTCTATTAAATTTCATCTGCTTAAATTCATCCTGTCATTTCAGCCTGTCTAGGCATTTTTGAATCCTTACTATATAATCCAGCGTGTTAGCTATTCTTCCTAGTCTTTGGTCATCTTTGGGTTATCATAGGCTAAGCATCCTGGTGATGATTTTATCCATTTTGATGATAAAAATGATGGCCAGTGTAGGACCAATCTACAATTGTGCTACACTCTCCTGGAAACCTTCCAAGGTGATACCCCACCATTGGGTCTGCCCTTCAACTAGTTCCAAATGTCACTAATTGTGTTATTAGCTGGTCCAGGTCTTTTCATATTTTATGCAAGAGTCTTGTTGAAGATGTCAACTGGTATCCTTCTTTCACAATCATTGTTGTTGTTTGTCCTTCATTCTCGAAGAGGACCATAATAGATATGACTTGCACTGGATTGGATTTAAATGAGGAAGGGCTGTGCAGAGTTACTGGCATCCCTTTTTCCTCCAGAGACATGAGTTCATTGGCAAAATATGTTATCAGGACGACTGGAGATGGCCCTGGATGTTTAAGGTTAAGTGACTTGCCCTAGATCACACAGCTAGTAAGTGTCTGAGGTGAGATTTGAACTCAGGTCCTCCCAACTTCCAGGCCAGTGCTTTATCCACTGCACCACCTAGTTGCCCTAACAATATCCTAGCTACTCAGTCACAATATTCTTTTATTGTCTTCTGAACATGAGGGAGAAGACTCAGCACAGCTGATAAGTGTACATTTCTTTCACTAAACTGCACAAAACCAAACACTTTCATAATCTCTGATGAAACAAAACCAAATGAAGACAATGCAAAGAGGATAGAGTACAATAACTTGGGAGATTATTGGAGCTATGCTAAGTATAAATAGATGTATTCAAAGTAGAATCAGAGAGGTCCAGTAGCCTTTCAAGGACCTCAGGAAAATCTAAGGATAGTAGAATCTTGGCCAGAGATGGAGTACACTTAAGAAAGGCTGGGGAGAATGTTGATTTTTTTCAGGGCAATGAGGGTTAAGTGACTTTCTCAGGGTCACACAGCTAGTAAGTGTCAAGTGTTTGAGGCTGCATCTGAACTCAGGCCCTCTTGAATCCAGAGCCAGTGCTTTATCCACTGTACCTCCTAGCTACCCCTGAGAATGTATTTTCTAGATATCTTACAGATCCAAGCAAAAAGGCTTTAAACTAAAAAGGTTGGGAGAAGGAAAAGACTGCTTATGTAGACTTCCCAATGAAGTATCCTGGAGAGAAGCTATGATGAAGGACAAACATAGCAGGTGAAACACCTGAAAACTCACAGAAGAAACAATCCAAGGAAGGAATCAGTAATAACACCTGTGGCCTCAAATATCTGTACACAAATACCAAAAGTTTAGGCAACATATGAGAAGTCCTAGCACAGAGAGACAAATCTAACCTCTGTAAAAAAATTAATTATTTAGCTAATGTGGAAAAATTATATAATTGGATTTATGAAAAATTATAAGCTTAAAGAAATTATAACTGGGCCGTAAGTCCCTTCGTGGTCGCCATTCAAATGTGGAATATTTTTGATGACTAGGGCTAATTTGGGGGCTAAAGCTGACTGGAGGACTAATCTGGGGACTTTTGACTATTCGGCTATCTGACTGCTATTAACTTAGCATGGGCCATTTATAAAGTTCCACCACACTGCTCCACTCCCAAATTGATAAGCAAAATATTAAGAAGCCTCTTAACTAAATAATCAAAGCAGAGTTTATTTATGAGATACTATCTAAAATTAAGAGTTCAGGGAAATAAAATGTACAACCTGACTGCATTCCCGTTCCTGTGCTTCCACCTGCTGCCCCTGGAACTTTTTTTAATATAATAAGGACCATAGCCGCCTCTTGCCTTAGGGTACTTTCACTTTTCTCTAACTTTTACTCTTTTTCTCCTTCACTTCAGCTTCCCTGCTTCACTTTGACTTCTAACTCCACCTGCCTTAATCTTCGCTTTCTCCAACCTGTACCCTGTACTGACCACTTCTGTGCTCTCCACTGCCACCTATTCTGTCTGTCTGCTCCATCAGTCTTGTCCTTCAGCCTCTCTTAATCTTGTCCACTGGCCTTTCTTCCTCTTGTTGGTCCTAGTCCTTTAGCCTTCTCCTGCGTCCTTGTAGCCCCCTGTCTCTTGTCTGCCGCCCCCTCCTGTCTAATTCCCAGGCCTATATATATTTTCCTTTTCTCCACTCAAATCTCGGGGCTTTTTGTACCCACACACCAAGCTAATCCGCCAGCCAGGGCTGTGGCTGGGGCTGGGGGGGATGCTCGAGCATCCTGTGCCTCAGCCCAGGCTACGCCAGAGCCCGGCCTGGATGAGCCCGGGATCTCTGGGATAGCTCCGCTCAGGGTGGAGGGAGCTAGCGCTCCTTCCCCCCAGCTGTCTGACCTGGCATCTTGTACAGCCCATGGAGCTTTTTGGCTCAGCTGAAGCAGAGGGGGAGGGGCACTAGCGCCTCCCACACAGAAGAGACCCTGAGGGCCTAAGGTTTTCTAATCTCAGCCTAAAGGTAGGGTCCCCAAATCAAAATAAATTTCCACACCTCCTAGATATCATTGAACCTTGGTGGAATGAAACCTATCACTGTGACCATGGTTTTGAATGGGTATACTTCATTCAAAATAGACAGGACAGGTAACAGATGGGGGTAGAGTAGCAATATATATCAAGAAAAGAAACTCATAGGAAAACATCCAGGTACCAGAATGGAGTAGAAGCATGATAGAGAGTATCTGGATGAAGGCCAATGGAACAAGAAACAGAAGCACTGAAATATCAAACAGCCGCCCGCCCCCCTCCCCCGCCAAAAGAAAGAGGAAATAGATAATGAATTTGGAAAGCAGATCATCAGGAGGGCACAGAGGGAAGCTATAGTAGTGAAGGGATTCTCCAATTATCCAGCTCTCTCTCTCTGTCAAAAGCTGGTAAGCTGATAACTACTAAATTTTCCTTAGTGATAATTTCATCTTTCAAAAGGTGAAGGGACCAATAAGGGGATATTCTCTTCTGGTTCTTATTTTCATTGACAGCCTCAGTTTCCTCTTCCATAAAATAGGAATAAAACATATTATTATGTTTGTTATTATTATAATTATAAATAGCATTTATATAATGCCCATTAGTGAAAATCAGATCCAAAATGGATGTCCTGGGGCAGCTAGATGGCGCAGTGGATAGAGCACTGGCCCTGGAGTCAGGAGTACCTGAGTTCAAATCCGGCCTCAGACACTTAACACTTACTAGCTGTGTGACCCTGGGCAAGTCACTTAACCCCAATTGCCTCACTAAAAAAAAAAAAAAAAAGGATGTCCTTTTGTTGGTGGTGGGGGTGGAGAATGACTGTTCCAATCCAATAAACATTTATTAAGCACCTACTATGTGCCAGGCATGGTGTTAAGCACTGAGGATACCATTAATAAAGAAAACCCCTGATCTCAAAGAGTGTACAATCTAAGGGGGAGGGAGGGAGAGAAGACAAGAAAGGAGGCAAGAAAGTAGAAGGGGCAGGTGGGGAATGGGAAAAAGACCAGGGGGCTATCTTGTTTCATGGAGTTGAAATCAGGGTGGATTGAGATGAGACATCTACTTTCTGCCCCTATAAAGGAAGGCATTGGGAGGAGTTTGGTGTGCCATCCTCTATCCCTCCAATGAAAGGGGAGAGGAGGCCATGGAAAGTGGTATCAGTCAGGATTTGAGTTAGCAGTATAGAGGTGAAATTAGAGGTGATGAACTTAACTTGGAGGGTAGAGAGACAATCCAGCCAGACTCTGTTATGTGCTCTAGATTTGGGGAAAGCAGATTTCAAAACCTCCAGAGAAAAGATAGATGGGGTTCTATGGACTAAAATGCTATAGGGAAAGCAAGGCCAGGAGAGATGGGGGAGCCTAATTCTGAAGATGTAAAAGGGAAACATTTCAACGAGGAGGAAAGTACAAATTTGTCCAGGGATTTGAATGTGGATGCACACAGAACTCACCAACCAGCTTAAATTTAAAGAAAGGTACAGAAGATGGAAGTAAGGCTAGGTAACAAAGGATAAAGCATGACATGGTCATGTAAAAATAATGTTGGGAGGACTAAAGCTCAGAATAAGCTGATCCTGGTGAAGGAAGCTAAGAACAATGAAGGGAGGTTGTTTGATTTTACCCATAATGGAAAAAAAAGGAGGAATCAAAGAAAGGATAGGCCCTTTCCTTGGGGTGTATGAAATAATGCTAACTTACAAAAGAGAAGAGATAGAATTGTTCAACCCTTATTTTGCTTCTGTTTTCTCTGCTAAGAAGAATGACCTTTACACTGGAAAAAGCTTTTAAAAAAAATGGAGTTGATTGCCAAGTAAATAGAGAGTAGCAGGGCATTTGCCTGCTCAAGATGAATCCTGGGAAAACTGGCAAATGTGCTTCCTGACCCATTGTCACTAGTATTTGAAAGATCATAGAAAATAGGAGAGACATTACAAAATTGGAAAAGGACAAATGACCCATTTTTTTTGGTGAAGCAATTGGGGTTAAGTGACTTGCCCAGGGTCACACAGCTAGTTAAGTGTTAAGTGTCTGAGGCCGGATTTGAACTCAGGTCCTTCTGACTCCAGGGCTGGTGCTCTATTCACTGTGCCACCAAGCTGTCCCCCCCATTTTTTTTTAAAGGAAGAGAGCAACACTCATAAACTAGAGATCAATTAGCTTGACTTTGATTCTTGGGCAAATTCTAAACTATCTTACCAAAGAGATGATTAGTGAACCTCTAGAAAGGGAAGCAGTGATTACAAAGCACTGATGTGAGTCTAAGCACAACAGATCATGCCAAACTAACTTCCTTTCCTTTTGTGACAGGATTATTAAAACAATAAATGAAGATTTTGTTTACCTAGATCTTTGCAAAGTTTTTAATAACATATCTAATATTATTTTTGCAGAGAATATGAAAAGAGATGGGTTTGGCATAATTCAGTCAGATGGATTCACATTTGGATGGCCAGACTCTAAGTGTAACTGGTAATGATTCAACATTGTTGTGGTAGGTCTCCAGTGGAGTACCCAAGGGATCTGTGCTTAGCCCTCTGCTGTTTACAATGTTTGTCAATGACTTGGTTAAAGACATAAGTGATCAAACTTGGAGATGACACAAGGCTTGGAGAGTTAGCTAACACATCAGATTAGAGTCAAGACTCAAAAAGATTTTGACAAGCTCAAGCATGGGACTTAATCTAATAAGATGAAATTCAGTAAGGATAAATGTCAAGTGTTACACTTGGATGCAAGAAATCAGCTGCATCAGTACAAGACAGGAGAGGCAAGGTTATACAGAGAATTCTGTGATAAAAAATCCACTGAGGTTTTAGTGGATTGCAAGCTCAGTGTGAATTAATAGTGCGCTGGGGCAGCCCAAAAGCAGAAGCTGCATTTGTACTGCATCAAGAGAGACACCACTTCCAGGAATAATGAGAGAGAGGTCCCATTGCTCTCAGCTCTCATCTGGTATCATTGGTTCAGTTTTGGACCCACCAGTTCTGGGAATAATGGCAGAATTAATTTTCTCATTCAGTGTGTGTGTGTGTGTGTGTGTGTGTGTGTGTGTATGCATGCATATGTATGTTTTCCCCCCCAGGCAGTCAGGGTTAAGTGACTTGCCCAGGGTCATATAGCTAATAAGTGTCAAGTGTCTGAGGCCAGATTTTAACTCAGGTCCTCCTGACTCCCAGCCATGCTCTGTCCACTGGGCCACCTAGCTGCCCCTCATGTGTTTTTTTTTGGTTTTGTTTTTTTTAGTGAGGCAATTGGGGTTAAGTGACTTGCCCAGGGTCACACAGCTAGTAAGTGTTTAGTGTCTGAGGCTGGATTTGAACTCAGGTACTCCTGACTCCAGGGCCGGTGCTCTATCTACTTTGCCACCTAGCTGCCCTTCCCTCATGTTTTTTTTTTTTGTTTTGTTTTGTTTTTGTTTTTTTGCAGGGTAATGAGGGTTAAGTGACTTGCCCAGGGTCACACAGCTAGTAAGTGTCAAGTGTCTGAGGCCGGATTTGAACTCAGGTACTCCTGAATCCAGGGCCGGTGCTTTACCACTGCGCTATCTAGCTGCCCCCTCCTCATGCGTTTTTGAAGGGATGTATATTAGTATCTGTGTTGTGGGTCTTAGAGACCTGGAGATGTTCTATCCACCTGCTTCATCTCTCATTATGTGGCTATCTTTGGTTCATTAACAGGATGGATTTATCAAATATATATGTATATATATGGAAGGATATATGTGTACACACATATCTATACATATCTATCTCTATCTCTCTATAAGAAACTATGAGCACTGTTCCCACTAGCAAATCCCCATTTCCTCCTCGAAACAGCAGCATTTCACTTGGCCAGCTGGGCAGCTAGGGGAAAATTGGGTGGTGTCCCTAAGTCGGAGTCAGAATGATGAGTTCAAATCCTGTCTTAGGAGTGGGCTAGCTGAATGATCCTGAGTATATAGTCTCAAGGTCCTCATCTATTAAGTAGGGATAAGCATAGCACCCATTTCACAGGATTGCTATTTATTTATTTATGGAAATTTTTTGTGGGTCAGTGGGGGTTAAGTGACTTGCCCAGGGTCACACAGCTAGTAAGTATCAAGTGTCTGAGGCTGAATTTGAACTCAGGTCCTCCTGAATCCAGGGCCAGTGCTTTATCCACTGCACCCCCTAGCTGTTCCTTCACAGGATTGTTATGAGGATCAAATAAGATAATTTATGGAAAGTACTTTGAAAAGCTTATTGTGCTGTGTAAAGATTGGTTATTATGGGGCAGCTAGGTGGCACAGTAGATAGAGCACTGGCCTTGGATTCAGGGGGACCTGAGTTCAAATCTGGCCTCAGACACTTAACACTTACTAGCTGTGTGACCCTGGGCAAGTCACTTAACCCCAATTGCCTCACCAAAAAAAAGATTGGCTATTATTTTATATGCCATAATTGTGTCCACTACCCAAGGAAACAATTGTGCTTGGCCAGATGCACTCTTATTTTTAAAACGTTATGCATAGAATCAAGGAAAAAATAGTCAGAAATACATATGTATAATGAAGAGCACAAAGCCACAGTTTTACCCAGACTCAGGCAGTCATCAACTAATCTATAGACACTCAGAACCCAGGAGGTCTCGGAAGGACATAGAAGGACACAGTTCTCAGCTCCCACCAGTTAGTCAAGGGAATTCCCCAGTGCTGATTAATGATGGAGAGTGG
The DNA here is from genome assembly GCF_019393635.1 of Dromiciops gliroides. Lineage (NCBI taxonomy): Eukaryota > Metazoa > Chordata > Mammalia > Microbiotheria > Microbiotheriidae > Dromiciops > Dromiciops gliroides. The sequence goes on from NC_057861.1 coordinate 753,999,388, forward strand.
GTAGAGGCCCCCAGCTGCTCCTAATGTTGATGCTCCCCTCACCTTCTGTCATAGACAGCTGCCTTTAATCTTTTCTCCTCTTGGCCATCTGGGGCTGCTCATTTATTGGCTATATAAGACTCTCCTCCCCCCCCCCCCTTTCTGGCTTCTTCATCAATAGTGAAAAGGTAGGTGTGGTCAAGGGTAGGCAAGACATGGAGTGAAGCACTGTTGCTTTGATGGGGCTCTCTTAGCTTCTCTGTCCTTGAACTCAGTCTTGCGGTGTCCAAGTTCCATCTGGTGGAAACCACTTCCTGTCCTCTCTGTCTCCTTTGCAACAGGCTTAATGAGGGTGTGGAGGGGGAGGAGTCAAAGCAAGGCACAAACACTTGGTTGTCATTTGGGGCTTAAATAGTGGGATTCCACCTGACACATCTGTGTATCCCCAGGGTCTTTTCCATACAGGGCACTTAATCCATTCTTCTCCTTCTCCTCCTCCCTCCTCCCTCTCCCTCCTCCTCCATCTTTCTCCTCCCTCTTCTCTTCTTCCTTCTTCTTGGCAGTGAGGGCTAAGTGACTTGCCCAGGGTCACACAGCTAGTAAGTGTCAAGTGTCTGAGGTCGGATTTGAACTCTGGTCCTCCTGAATCCAGGGCTGGTGCTTTATTCACAGCGCTACCTAGCTGCCCCCTTAATCCATTCTTATTCATTCATTCATTCATTCATTCATTCATTCATTCATTCATTCATTCATCTGTTTATCTATCTATCTATCTATCTATCTATCTATCTATCTATCTATCTATCTATCTATTTTTGTGGGGGGCAGTGGGGGTTAAGTGACTTGCCCAGGGTCACACAGCTAGTAAGTGTCAAGTGTCTGAGGCTGGATTTGAACTCAGGTACTCCTGAATCCCGGGCAGGTGCTTTATTCACTGTGCCACCTAGCTGCCCCCTTAATCCATTCTTAATGAATTTGAATAAGAGTCCCTGAGATGGCAAAGTAATTCAGTGGTGCTTACTAATATGCTAGACTTGCTATCAAGAAGATGAGTTCAAATCCTGCCTCAGACATTATCTATGTAGTTCTGGGCAAGTCATTTAAGTTCAAAATCTGTTTGGACCTATGACTTCTGGTGTCCTTCTGAATCTTGCTTTAACAGGTACATTGTTCCCTTCTCTTCACTTTTCCTTTTATGTGTTCTCTTCCTCCATTATGAACATAAGTTCCTGAAGGGAACTTTTTCTTTTTGGTGGTATTTATTTATGTCCTTAGCTCTTACCACAGTGTAAGCACATAGTAAGAGCATAATGAATGCTGTCTGCCTGCCTGCCTGCCTGCCTGTCTGCCTCTCTCCTTCCCTTCCTCCCGCTGTCTCAGTTTCTTCATCTAAAGCAAGGGGCTTCCACAGTCTCTTCCCACTCTAAGTCTATGATTTCTATTTTAGTGCATTCTGTAGGGTTAGCAAAAGCTAGAGATGTTGCATTCTTTTGCCTAATTCTGTGAAACAGGCAGAATTTATTTTTTCCATCTACTTAAAATGGTTTTGATTATATGAATTCTAAATTGTTTGCTAGATCCCCCCTTGGTAAATGCCTCGGTTGTTTCCTTCCAGAGGATGTTACTAAATCCATATCAGTTTGTCTATTAGCACACGATTGTCCTCCATAAAAGTGGGGATGTGTGGCCACAGGGCATGAGTCATGCTAAGGGGAGGCATAAACAATGGTGGTGGTGGTAGGGGAGTGACTCTGGGTACCAAAGACTTGAGGGCAGGAGACATTTGAGACTGATTGATTCCACCCTGTATTATGGCTGAGTGATGCTAAGGTATATGAAGCATATGCTTTGGCTCTCCTGAGGTTTCTGTCAGGCTTCTATGAGGGAACCTGACTCAGGGCAAGGGTCATTGTCAGCTTATCCATGAGGCCATGGCTCATCACCACCAGTCCAGAAGATACAGAAGCAAGCAATTTAGCTCTGATGAGCTTGCAGGTCACTGTGGCTGGGCCTCTGTGAGTGTGGGAGAATTAGATGTAAAGGAAAATCTGGCTTGGCCTGATCCCCCGGGATGGGTACTTCTAGGCTCTCAACCACATTTCATCAGTGCTAAGTGCAAACCACAGAATCTTAAGATTGTGCCCAAGCTGTTACCCTTGTGTGGCTATCCGGCCCTAGGTTCAGGCCTTTAACATTCCTCTGGAATCTCACTGGGACCCAAGCCTGTAGTTCAGTGCCCTGGGATAACAGAACTGAGATCTCTAAGAACTTTGAACAAAAGAGCAGCCACTCTTGAATGGATGAGAGAAGGCCCCATTATAATTCCATTTCGTAAACATTTAATAAGTGCCTACTATATGCCAGGTACTGTTCTAGACACCCGGGATACGAGGACAAAAAGAGAAGTCTTTTAAGGAACTTAAAGTAAAACCAGCGGCAGATGACATATACATATACATATACATAGATATACACATACACATATATAATATGTATATATATAATATATGTGTGTATATAAATGTGTGTATATCTATGGATATCTATCTATATATGCATGTAGTGGTGTACTCAGGGGACCCTTTTTTTGGCTCTTGGTTCAAGTGGATCTGTGTTCAATCTTGCAGAAATTCCAAAAAGAGGGAGTTAGCCTCTGCATCCCCCCCCCCAAGCTCTATGGTTTATTATGCCACAACCTGAAAGCTTTTGGAAAACCTCTTAAAGCTTAGGCATGACTCATGTCTAGGCACTCCTCTCCAAGGGAGGGTCCCTTCTAGAAAAGCTACTTCATATACAAAGCAGACATCAGGTATTGCAATGGAATGGAAAAGCATTTATCAGGCACCACTGTTCTAAGCTTTCCTACTCTCTCATGGTAGACAACCAATACTGTTTGTTTAGAGTATACATCTGCTCATTCTTTGGGATTTGGGAAAGGAAAATCATCATTCAACCTACAAGTCTTTAATAAGGGCTTACTGTATGCCAGGTCTATGCAGGACTCACTTTCTAAGAATTGCCTAATTGGCTGTTGAGCCTGAAGAGGTGAGGATGTGGGGTGTCATACCTGTTGGAAGAAGAGGCAGCTTTTGGATGTAGCCCTTCAAGTAACCAGATGTGCTCTCTTTAAGGGGTGGAGAAGGAAGACCTTTCTCTTTCCTGACATAATGGCCATTCTCCATATAGATCCAGAGCTCAACCATCTGGGTCCTTGGCTTCCTTTGTTTCCTTCATATTTTTTCCTTCATTTAGCATTTGTTTGTTTGTTTATTTTTTGTTTTTTATTTTAATGAAGCAATTGGGGTTAAGTGACTTGCCCAGGGACACACAGCTAGTAAGTGTTAAGTGTCTGAGGCCGGATTTGAACTCAGGTACTCCTGACTCCAGGGCCAGTGCTCTATCCACTGTACCACCTAGCTGCCCTTCATTTAGCATTAACCTTTTGAATTGAAAGTCTAGAAAAATTGCGACATTATCATTCACTGGAATGGTGTTCTATGAAATAGGGCTGGTTGATAGCAGGGGGAAGTGCCTGTATTAAATAGTTTAATCCCCACCAGGAAAGAGTCCACCAGAATGAAGAGCAAGCATGGACAGTGTCTAGTGCAAAGGTGAAATGTGAAGTGGCTAACTGGCAAAATTGCTAAACTGTGCTATGCCTTAATGAGACTTATCTAACAACATTACAGCAGATTACAACAGTAGTTATAAGTAAGCTGCTAAATTCTGCTCTAATCATTCTGTAATGGACCCCATGATTTTTTTAAGGCTTTGAATATCCTTTTCTGAGTTGGAATAAATGAGCTATTTCCTATCTTATTCGTGTTTATACATTGGGTATCTCTCATTTTCCCCTTTACTGGGAAACCCCTTAGACTTTGAGTCCTAACTTTCACTATTACATAACTAGTAACTTTCCCCTGGATACTGTGAGGGAAGTAATGAGTCAATTGATATGAGAATAGGAAGCCTCATTCCACTTTAAAAAGTCAGGCTACTTTCCCCTTTTCCCTGAATGGCTAGATTATAGAATAGAGAGAGGTACAGGCCTCCAACCCTGGAAGTTCCATCCCACTCTACTCCTCTAACCTAAATGCGAGATATGTACAGACAACAGCATGAAGACCAGTTTTAGGGGACCTTAGAATTCAGTAAGGGTGAATAATGTGGAATCAACCTGGAAAGACAGACTGGAGATAGATCCTGAAATTCTTTTAAAATGTCAAACAAAGGATTTTGTGTTTTATCCTAAAGGCAATGAGAAGCCACAGAAGTTTCTTGAGTGGGGGAGTGACACCCAGACCCAGGATCAAATGGGCAGCTTTTCCCCTCGGGCCTCTTTTCATACCATTCCATTCTCCATAGAGCTGCAGTGATTTTCCTAAAGCATAGGTGTGACCATTTCACTTTTCTTCTGAGGAAGGTCCAGTGGCTCTCTTACTTCTAGGATAATATTTAAATTCCTCTGACATTTAAAGTCCTTCACAACTTGGAACCCAACTCTTTCCCTCTTTATTACATATTACTCCCATTAACCATCTCTAATGGTTCAGTCAAATTGGCCTTATTGTTCCTCACACTGAGCACTCCATTTCTTATCTCTGAGTTTTTGCTCTAGCTCAGGCCTAGAATGCACTTACTCAGCTTCTACCTCTTAGAACCCGGAGTCTTCAAGACCCTGTTCAAACACCAAATGTGACATAAGGAGGCCTTTCCAGATCCCTGAACCTCTTTGTGTCCTCCCCTTAAAATCCCTTTCTATCCATAGCCTATAACTATATATATACATGGAAAAGAATGTAAGGTTCTCAAAGGCAGAGACCACTTCACTTTGGTCTTTGTATGCCCAGCCATGAGCACAGTACCTGGCACAAAATGAGCTCTCTCTAAATTTGCTTGCTCTTAGATGAAGATTGGACTTGCTGTATGGGTGATAAGGGAGAGAAGTTATTGGCAGGAAAACACGGACGTGCTCGACTGCGATGTTGGTGGTTCTAGTCAGACCACATCTGGAACCCATACTGTATTCCATTCTGGGTGGTGCATCTCAGGAAGGAAATTGACAAACTAGAAAACATGCAGATTAGAGGGAGCCAAGTGTTGAGGAGGTATGAGGCTACACATATTCATAAGCTGAAGAAGACATTTGGGAGAAAGAGGGTGGTGTGTGATAGCTGTCTTTAAGTATTTGAAGGGTATTGTGTGGAAGAGGAATTAGACTTCAGCTTGACCCTGTAGGCAGAACTAGAAACAGTGGGGAAATGCTGTCATGAGGCAGATTTAAGGTTTGATGTAGGAAAAGATCCCTGTGAAATGAAAATGATAAAAAAGGGTAATGAGTGGCCCTGAAGGCAATGAGTTCCCCCCCTCATTGAATATCTTCAAGGCTGGGTGACCACTTGTTGGGTATAATGGAAAGAACCAGATTTGTATGAAGTGACATATAATACAGTGAAGAGAGCAGAACCAAGAGAAGATTGTGCATAGAGACAGCAATATTGTTTGATGAAGAACTGTGAAAGGCTTAACTCTTCTCAGCAATGCTATGATCCAAGATGATCCCAAAGGGCTATCGATGAAACCTATGATTCATCTCCAAAGAAAGAACTGATATTGATGGAACACAGACTGAAGCAGGCTATTCTTCACTTTCTTTCACTTTTTTCTTTTATTCAAGCTTTCTTATACAAAATGACTAATATGGTCATGTTTTACATAATTGTATATGTATAACCCATATCTGACTGCTTGCTGCCTCAGGGAGGGAAGGAGGGAGAAAAATTGGAACTCAAAACTATAAATAAAAATATTTGTTACTTAAAAAAGAGCTACCAGTTGGTATAGATGAGGACTACTGCTGAGATCTGAAGCTCATTCTATGAAAGATTTTGATCTGGGAAGAAATACAGTCAGCGCTGATGAAGAGAAATATTATGGTGTCAAATGGAAACACATTATCCAATATCTCTCATCCTTGGTCACACAGAATCGAAACAAAACCCAAGACAGTTTCAGAGGCAGAATTTGCATGGCCCAGGGCTCAGTGATGGTCCTGAATCACCCTGGTGGAAATTTATTTATTTTTTATCATAAAAGTGTTTTATTATTTTCTAGCTATATGTAGAGATAGTTTTCAATATTTGTTTTTATAAGATTTCCAGTTTCAAATTTTTCTCCCTCCTCTCCCACCTCCCTCCCCAAGACAGCAAGAAATCTGATACAGGCCATATATGTACAATCACATCAAACACACCTGCACGTTAGTCATGCTGTGAAAGAAGAATCAGAGAAAAAGAGAAAAACCTCAAAAAAAGAAAAACAAAAAAGTAGAAACAGTATGGTTCAATCTGCATCCAGATTCCACAGTTCGTTCTTTCTGGATGTGGAGAGCATTTTTCATCATGAGTCCCCTGGAACTTTCTTGGGCCATTGTATTGCTGAGAAGAGTTGGGTCCATCACAGATGATCACTCAATGTTGATACTGTGTACAGTGTTCTCCTGGTTCTGCTCATCTCACTCAGCATCAATTCATGTAAATCCTTCCAGGTTTTTCTGAAATCTGCCTGCTCATCGTTTCTTATAGCACAATAGTATTTCATTACTAGAAATTTCTTTCATTGCTAATATTTTAAATGCTAATTCTCCAAATGGCTCCATTGTATATATTACCTCCTTGGGTTATAGGCTCCCCAGTGACAAGAGCTGTGTCTTCAGTGGATCTAATGTCTCTCCCCAATTATTCTTCAATAATACCTTCCACCTGTATTTTTTTTTTTTTTGTGAGGCAATTGGGGTTAAGTGACTTGCCCAGGGTCACACAGCTAGTAAGTGTTAAATGTCTGAGGCCGGATTTGAACTTGGGTCCTCCTGACTCCAGGGCCGGTGCTCTATCCACTGTGCCACCTAGCTGCCCCTCCACCTGTATTCTTTATGCCCACATCTAGTTACTGCTCATGAATAATATGTATCTTAGATGTCTTCTACAGTTTACTCTTCTTCATCCTCCTCCTATCTGATAAATAGCTTTTATAGTGCTTTAGAAGCTACAGATTTCCCCCCATGAGAATCTAGGGTGATAAGATATGCTGGTATTATTATAGATAGGAAACTGGGTTTCAGAGATGCTAAGTACATTGGCCCTTGATTATGCAGTTAATAAGTGGCAAGATTTTCTGACTCAGGAGCTTAGTATCTTTTAAAACAAATTTTTTTGACACAGGCACTTAGTATCAGACATAGATTTAGAAGTGGAAGGATACCTTAGGGGCAATGACATTCAACTCCCCCTCATTTTACAAATGAGGAAATGGAGGCTGAGATAAGTGACTTGCCCAAGGTCACATGACCATGTATTATAAGGATTGTTTTACATTATTTTACAAATAAGGGTACTGAGGTTCAGAGGAATTATGGGATTCACATCTGCCAGGCTGGTAACTAGGAGAAGTGGTACTAGAACCCACAGTTTCTCAAGCAAGTCCTCTAGGCTTTCTACTCTGCTTAGCTCCACTACTACCTGGCTGTGTGACCTTGAATAAATAATTTCTCTTTCTCTGTGCTTCAGTTGCCTCATCTGTAAAATGACCTCTCTTGTCCCTTCTGACTCTATGACTGTGATCAATCTTCTGGCCTTCTAATCATCGTTTAACATCTTTCCTCCTCCTTAAAGATGTGGACATATTGCAGGCTCCATGGATTTTAAGGGTGAGGCTCTGAATGGTATTGCTGCTGGGGCTTTGCTGCCCGAGACCTTTAATCATCTCATAAATCCCAGCCCTTAGAACGAGACCTGGGAATTCCACTCCATGGCCGTGAAAATATCATGGCTCTCTGAGCTCAGCCCAGGCTGTAACTTTGCATGGGGTGGGAGTGAGGGTGTGTGGGCCCAGTTGGAATGCCAGTGACTCTTGGGTTCAGCTTTCCAGGCCAAGAAGCAGGAAGAGATGCCAAGTTAGCAGTTTTACAGAAGGGGGAGGAAAGGGAAAGATGGATTGTGAAACGGACCAGGAGACGGTGTCAGGCTCAGCAGCATGCATTCTGATGAAGGTCTACTATTCCTTTTAAGAGATGCTTGAGAAATGAATGACCGAAGGGATGTGAAGATTCCCCCAATTTTATATCACATCCCCCTGCACACACATATCAATATATAATAACTGTCCACCTATATTTATATATTTATATCTACAGCTATGTATTGTGCAAAAGTTAAGTGAAGTAAGGAGACTGAAGCCCAGCTAGCTTTGGTCACTTGATCAAGGTCACACAGATAGTAAGCGACAGAGCCAGAGTTTGAAAGTAAGCATGTGTCTCCAAAGCCAGCCCTCTTTGTATTGCGTCTGATATAAGATCTGGACTTAGGCTGGAGAGCTAGCTAAATGTAGCTTGATATAAATAGAAAGAGATCTCTATCCCTGTCTCTATAAAGAGTTGGGCTATATATTTATACATACATGCATACACACACACACACACACACATACACGTACATACACATACTGTCTATGTTCAAAATGTATGTGGTGCTTTTAAAATATTCCCTCTAGCTCAGGAGTTCACACTTTTCTGTGTGTCATGGACCCCTTGGGTCGTCTGGTGAACTCTATGTGGATGCCCTCTCTGAAGAATGTTTTCAAATACACAAAATGAAGAGCATAGGATAACTGAGAAAACTAATTGTGTTGACAACAGTTATTAAAATATTTTTTAAAAAATCCAAGTTTGTGGACCCCAGGGTAAGAATGACTATTTCTAGACAATGAGGGCCACTTGAAAATTCAAGTACATTTCCCCGTGAGCCAGAGGCCCTTAGTAGCTATTTTCTGTAACGCTTTTCTTTCTTTTGAGAAAGACCAGCCTCTTAAAAGTCGATTGGGATTGGCTGAGCCCACCCTCTGCCCACAGCCTTCAGTGGGACTGATGGGAGGCTTGGGAACATTCTCAGGCCTTTATTGACAGCTCTCTATTGAAACCAGGGTGACTCAAGAATTTGAGGGGAAACACTCTCTTCTTTGAAGTGTATACAGAGAGGCATTGTGCCCAGAACTACGGAGGTTGCAGCCTAGCTGTGTTCTAGAGGAGACTAGGAGGTGTGGGGGAGGGGAGAGAGACAAAGGAAGGAGGGGAAGGGGAGGAGAAGAGTGACAGAAGGGGAGGGGGGAAAGGAAAGGGGGAAGAAAGGTAGAAGGAGGAAAAGGAGGAGGGGCAGTTGAAGGGAGGAGGGGCCCTAGAAGACGGAATTGGGAGCAGAGGGAGGCAGGTGCAAAGAAACCAATTAAAGCCCAACATCAAACTACTGTCAAGTGTGAAAAATGGTCCAGAGATGCAGCAGGTTCCCCCTCCCAGGGGATCATTAAGGAGGTTGGCTGAGTTCTCACATGCTTTGTATTGTGGATTCTTCTTAGGGTGTGGCTTGGGTCCCAGAGGCTGCCAAGGCCCCTCTAGCCCTGAAATCTTGTGTATATCTGCCTGAAAACCACTTTTAGAGATTTGCAAAACCTTGTATGTGGAGGAAGGTGTTAACTTATGTTCTTTTGGCTAAATCTGGGTCTTTTGTTGTTTCTCTTTCCAAAATGTGCAACATCTCAGCTACCTCCCTTTCCAAAGTTGAATTGAAAAAAGCTTCAAGCTTCATCAGGCCTATGGGGCAAGATTTGGGTGGGACAGAGAAACAAAAGTTAACATAGAGAGATGAGTTATCCAGCAGCCCCCTTTTCCTCTTTTTTCTTTCTTTTCTCTCCTCCAGAAATTAAATATAGTTTTTATCTGCCTGTCTCCTATAAACAGATCAGAGAAATTAATTTTATAATATTTCCTACAAAAATTAATAAAAATAAAGAGACATGTCTCCCATAGAACAAAACCAGATCAGAGAACGTGTCTCCTACAGGATAAACCAGATCAGAGACAGACAGGAAAAACATGATACCCTTTTATTTTGTCCCAAGAAGAAATATAACATGATCCTGCTGGAGGGAGCTCAGAGACTCCCTCTTTCTGAGGGTATACAAGGTTTTTTGTCCATTGTTTACAGTGTTATCAGTTTCAATAGTATGATACAAGTTCAATCCAGAAGCAAAAGCAGTTTAACAATTTCAGTTATAACAAGTATGGAGGAAATACAGAAGCACCATGATAAGATTATAGGATTCCAAAAAAGGGTTTGACAAGGATGAGGGCACCCAGATTTCCCCATAAGATAGGGACTTACTATCCTGAGGGAAAAGAAGTCACCTGGTAGGGACTTTTATCAGCTAGCTACCCGGATTCAGTTTGGACTTCAGTTGAAGGACATTTTGCTCCTCTTAACGTATGGTTTCATAAAAAATACTTTTGGGGGGCAGCTAGGTGGCGCAGTTGATAAAGCACTGGCCCTGGATTCAGGAGGACCTGAGTTCAAATCCGACCTCAGACACTTGACACTTACTAGCTTTGTGACCCTGGGCAAATCACTTAACCCTCATTGCCCCTCAAAAAACAAAAAACAAAAGACAAAACCCTTTTGGATAATAAGGTACCTCCATCAAATCCAGGTGATCCATACATTCATATTAACAAAAGCTACTGTTGGTAACATCCAACATTGAGCATTGGAAGGGATCTTAAAGAAAGGGTCTCTGGTCTAATTGCCTCTCTTTAGGAAGATGAGGCCTGCAGAGGTCAAGTTACATCTATAAGCAGCAAAACCAGGATTTAAACCCAGGTCCTTTGACTTCTAGTCCTGTGCTCTGCCAAACACTTTGCCAAAACACTGAGTGATATGACTTTCCAGTACCTTGTATCCCTTAAAATAAAGGGTCCCAGACTTAGAGCAATGGAGGGAAATTTGGGAATCTGGAGTTTTCCTTTATGGAAGGATCTGAAGTGCTGGCCTTGATTCTTCCCAACATACTTAGAGCCAGTGAGGTAGAAAAGGGTAGCTTAATCATAATGGACAGGAAATGGAGAAGAGTGGACCAAAGGATGCTACCTCAACAAAATCTTGGTCTAGGAAACAACCTTAAAATCAGATGCTTCTTACTCTCAGTTTTTAGCACTAATTTCTAACAGGGCTTGAAAATAACTAAAATTTTCAGAGGCAGATTCATAGGCTAACTCTAGTCATAGGACTATGGGTCATAGATTTAGACAAGCCTCCTCAACGTACAGATAAACTGAGACTCAGAGAAAGGCAGTGACCTGTCCAAGGTCATAGGTACTGAGAGGCAAACCCAGCATCCTCAGCTCCCTCCTCAGACAAAGCTTATGTCATCCTGACATTTGCTGCCAGCAATAGTCAATGTTTATATCGTCTATTTATTTATTATCAATATATTATTTATTACAATATTTATAGTCACTTTCTTATGTGAAATAGGCACTACAATTGTTGTTGACATTTGCAGACGAATAAGCCGTTTCAGGGAAGTGCAGTCATTTGCCCGGGATCACACAGCTAGTAGGCATCAGCGACAAGATTCAAACCCAGGTCTTCCTGACTGCAAGGCCAGTTCTCTGTCTGCTCTTTGATGCTCTTTGTCAAATGGAAGCCTGTGCTGCTGTGCTCGTGGGAGCCTGAGTGACCACGGAGTCAGGGCTTGGGATGGGGGTGATGCTTGTATTTTGCCTTAATGTCTTCAGTAAGCATAGGAGAATGAGTGGGCTGAGGCTGCTCTGGGACACCCTCGAAGGAGCAGGGAGCCAAGGAGCAAGACTCTGAGGAACATCTTTAGCACTGAAGACTGGGGCTGCCACCATGGCTAGTGTTGCAAACCACAGCTAAGCAGCCATTTTCCAGGACAGATGCATCATCTGAGAACAGCTGAGATGATCCTTCCCCTTGATCTATCAAACTCGATGAAAGGCAATCGCATCATCCTTGATGGAGCAAGAAGTAAGTCACTGGCTATAACTCCCACCTTAGGACTCTGCGAGCATAGGGTCACAGGATCAAGAGGTGATGCTGTGAGGGTTTGAGGGGAGCACTGTGACCTCCTGCAGTCCCACTGCACCACCCTCTGATGCATTAGTGACCTTTTGTTAAGGAAAAAGCTTGTTCATTGAACTTAGCTAATCATTACAGCATTTTGGAAATTTCGTATTCATCAAAACTGGCCACATTTCTAAAATTCTGAAATAAGAGCTATCGTCTCCAATGTACCTGATCTCCTCTAGCTCACCTCCAGCCCTGACTTCACTTCTGGATGTGTAAACTAAGTGGGTAGGGCTTAACCTTTGAGAATCCTTTTGTCCATTACTTTAGCCACAGCTGGGGACCTGCCGGTGTCCAGCCCATAAAATATTCCTTTCATTGGCACATACTGTAGGGAGGGGTGAAAGATGGAATGGAAGAGGGCTTTGGAAAGCCTTAATACATGGGTGTGTTCTCTCCCTGTACAACTCCATGGAATTCCCACTTGCAAAATCTGGCCTAACTTACAGAAAGAAGTTCTACATTTGAATAAATTTCTCAGCCAACCACTGGGAAGAAAACTCCCTCTTTTGTCAAAGGAAAGTGTTGGGCTAAATGACGGTCCCATTGCCCACCACCCAGGTCAAACCACATGGGAATGACTATTATGGTTAGTGTGGAAGGGCATTGAGAAGTGTCCAGAGGAGGCTTGACCAGATGGATGAAGTCCCTCAAGGTCATGCCACATGCAATACAGTTGAAGGATTTGGGGATTTTTCACTTGGAGAAGGAGGGGGCACCCAAGAGCTGCTTTCAAGTAAGTCAAACCAACAGGCATTCATTAAGTGCCAGGCACTGTGCTAAGATACTGAGATAGAAAAAAAGGCAAAAACCAGTCCCTGACCTCAAGGAACTCACAAACTAATGGGGGAGACAAAATGCAAACAACTATTTAAACAACCTTTAGGTAAGATCTATTCAGGATAAATTGACATAATCTCAGATGGAAGGCACTAGAATGAAGAGACTGAGAAAGCTTCTTGTAGAAGCTGGGATTTTTGTTAGGTTTTGAAGGAACCTGGGGAAGCCAGGGGGCAGAGATGAGGAGGAATGGGCATGACCAGGTGAAATTGCCCGGAGCTGGGAGATGTTGTCTTATGTGCCAGGAATAGCAAATACTAGAAATGTAAACGAGAGCTCAGACTGGATTCATATGGCCCCGAGAAGCTCAATCAGGAATGACTGGTGTAAGTTACCAGGAGGTCCATGAGGCTTAATGTAAAGAAAAACTCCCTACCTATAAGAGCTGTTGGAGGTTGGGAGTCTCTCATTGAAGACCTTCAAGTAAAGACTGATTAATTAGACCAGCTGGCCTCAAAGGTCCCTTCCCATCCTGAAATTCTGTGATCTCTACAATCTGCCACTTCTAGCTCTGAATTCCCTGATTCTGGCAAAGACATTAAGGGGTTTCTCTTTATGAGGCAGCAATAATTATTGACGTCTAGGCTCTAGAAATACAAGGACTCAGTTTTAGTTCTGGTGTATTCCAAGAGACACATGGTATGGCAGATAGTAAAGAAGACGGGAATTCTAATCTTGCCTCAAACACTTACAACATTCAACAATAGGCAGCTTGGGTGGTACAGTGGGTAGAGCACTTCCTAGACTCAGGAAGGTCTAATTAATCAGTCTTTTTTTTTTTTTTTGGCAGGGCAATGAGGATTAAGTGACTTGCTCAAGGTCACACAGCTAGTAAGTGTCAAGTGTCTGAGGCTGGATTTGATCTCAGGTCCTCCTGAATCCAGGGCCAGTGCTTTATCCACTACGCCACCTAGCTGCTCCCAAGACCTGAGTTTTAATCCTACCTCAGACACTGGCTATGTGGCCCTCGACATCCCATAACCTTTGCTTATCAGTTTCCTCATCTGTAAAATAGGGATAATAATAGCACCTACCTTACAGGGTTGTTTTGAATATCAAATGAGATGACAATGGAAAAGAAATGCCATATAAATGCTAGCTCTTATTATTTTGTGTAGGGCCTTAGGCATACAAATATATATAAAAAAATAAACCATTCATTCCTGCAAGGCATTTCAATTCTTTTGCAAGGAAGACTAGACTGGAAGTGGAGAGTAGAAGCCAGGTATTCAAAGCCTGCTGTGTAGCACCTATGATCCCAGGACAATTCAGCACCTCTCTGGACTGTCATATGGCAAAATAAAATGGGAGCAAGCCATGGAAGTGCTTTGTAGATCTCCAGGTGACTCTTCTCCCAGTTCTCTGGCCTTCACCACAACACCTTGGCCATCTGCTCTCACAGAAGTTCCCTCATAATGGCAGACATGGTGTTATGTGCTGCTGATACAAGGAAAGGCAAAAATACAGTTCCTGTCCTCAAGAAACTTCCAGTCTAATGGGGAGATGATGTACATACAAACATGTGCATGGACAGGAGCTAGTTCTAGCCCACTGGGCAAATTGTAAGCGTGGGCGTTTATGCCTCGGAATATGGCAGGAGCCATTTATGGACTCATTGTTTTGTGGACTGTCTAGACTTCAGAAAGTGTCCACAAGTCAGGGTAAACTTCATCGAGCGCTATGGATACATTTTCCACCCTGGGGAAATGCTTGTTAAAGAGTTACGAGTACCTTCCCACGAACAGAGAAGGTAACTCTAGAGGGGAAGGTGCTAGCAGCTTGGGGCAGGGGCTGTGCTAGCAGCTAGGAGGAAAGCCCTGTCAGAAGGTAGCATTTGAGCTGAGTTTTTAGTCTGGGGTGTGTGTGTGAGGAGGGAGAGCATTCCTGGTATGAGGCACTGCTAGTACAAAGTCCTGGAGATGGGAGATGAAGGCTTATGTGCCAGGAGCAGCAAGGAGACCAGTGTTGTTGGACCAGAGGCTGAAGAGAAGGGGCCAAAATGTCACCTGGGAAGGTAGGAAAATGTGTAAGGCAAGAGATATTTGGTGGTGCCTTTCTGACTGTGACTACATATACACTGTGTCTTTTTTCCCTTCTGGTTCCAATGACTACACACATACTAGGGGAAGACTGATCTCCCTGGAGAAGAAGGTGAGAGGGCATCTCTTTTCTCCAGGTTGCTTGTCAGGAAGAAGTAGTTCAGGATACAAACTAAGGAAAAAGTATCTGAAAAGGTCAAAGGGATTTCTGAGGCTGGAGGGTAGAAGAGTGTGACCCAGAAGGGAAGGAGAAGGACTCCCCAACACTTGGAGCTGACAGGATAGTCTCCTTCCCCCACCAGAACACACTCTCTTCTCTCTTCTGTCTCTCAGAATTATTCTTTTCCATCAAGATACCAGGCAGCTAGGTGGTGCAATGGTTAGAGTGCTGGACCTGGAGTCAGGAAGAACTGGGTTCAAACCCAACTTCAGACCCTTACTCGCTGGGTTACCCTGGGCAAATTACTTAATCTTTCTCTCCCTCAGTTTTACCATCTATAAAATGGGGATAAACACAGCACCTACCTCCTGTTGTGAGGATAAGGTGAGATAATATTTGTAAAATGCTTTGCAAGTTTTAAAATATTATATACATGGTAGCTATTAAGATGTAACTCTGAGGGAGGGAAAAGGGATAAAAACTGGAACCCCAAACTAGAAATAAAATGTTTATTATTTTAAAAAAAGATGTAATTCCAATTCTTCTTTCCACATGAAGCCTTCCTTTTTCCCCACAGCTGCTAGTGCCTCTCCCAAAGTCCCCTTGTATACATTTTGTATCTATCTCTAATATGCACATGCCTCCCCAAATACAACATACATTTGATCTGGATGTCTTGGCATCTCCAATGTCTGACACATAGTGGGTGCTTAACAAATGTTTGTTAGGAAATAGCATCTTCTGCTTCAAGGAAAGTTGCCGTAGATGCCTTATGGCAGAAACAACACAGTCAGCTGAGGGGTCTTGTGGCCACCATTTGCCAGTTAGCTAGATGCCATCTCAAAACTAACAGTTGCTGGCCACTTCTGGCCACTAAAGTGGAGACAAATGATATTGTTCAAAAGAATTGAGGGATTACCGCCCCCTCCCCCCCTTCATTCAGGCTTGGAATGATGGGTAATAATTCTCTCCAACAAAGAGGAAAGTCTTATGCAAATCCATAGGCTTGAGCCCTGGGTTACACTAGTTAAGAGTCTTGTCAAAAAAGGACATGAGGTTACACTGGTGTGAACTGTTCTGGACAGAGCTGAGCTGGTCCTTTGTGGTCACTGCTTCCCTTTCCAGATGTTGGCCAATTGTCTCTTTAGTGATCACTTTCAGAACTTTGCCAGGAATTGGAGCCAAGCTCATTGGCTGGTAGTTGGCAGATTCCATTTTCTTCTATTTTTTGAAAATCAAGAAACTTGCTCTTCTCCCATCTTGGGACCCCTCTTCTCTTTCAGGATTCAAGGATGTAGTTCACCTGGGACAGGTAATGAATTCATCCAGGGCAGCCAGGTGTTCTGCTACTCTCTCCTTACCTTGATCATTACTTCTCTTTGTGGACATTTTGATTTTGTACTTTCCAACATGAAGGTTATTCTTCTTGGAAGAGAAAACAGAAACAAAAGAAAGATTGATCAGAGGTGCCTTCTCTCTCTTGTCAGTTATTATCATCCCATCTACCCCAACCAAAGGTCCTCCCCCTTCTCTGAGCCTCCATTTCCCCCCAATATAGCTGGAAAAGCCCTCCTTTCTTGTCTTTGGCTTTCCCTGTTATCCTCAGCTCATTCTGAACTTTGGCACTTCTGACTGTTTCTATAGGACCATGTCAGAGTGTGGTAAGAATATTTCATTTTATTCAGTACAGCCTCATAGCCCAACCCAGTGGAAAGCATGATAGTTTTATAGTGAGAAGCCTAAGCCATGTTTGAATCCAAGTGCAGCCACCTACTACCTGTGTGACCTTTGGCAAGTCTGTTAACCTCTCTGGGTCTCAGTTTCCTTATCTCTAAAGTAAGGAAGTTAGACTAGATGGCATTCTAAAACTTTGCCAGGAATTCCTGGCAAACTTCTAGATTGTATTATTAAAGTGATGACCACTTGTTAGGTATAAAGTAGAGGGAATTCCTACAGAGGTGTGGACTGAACCAAGAGACCTCATACTCTCTATCCTGGGAGGTTGATGGGTGCCCTCTTCCCATGCCTTAGTCTTCCTTCCCCCACCTTTTTAATTGCCTTCATTCCAACACTTTTCAATAAACCAATAAACACTTCTTAAGTCCTGGCTTTTTGCTAGGCACTGCTTTGTGCTACAAACACGAGTATTGTTTTATCTTTAAACATGGCACAATCTCTCTTCTCAATGAATTTACAGTTGAGGAGGGGTTGAGGCAGGCCCGATTGCCCAGGAGGGCTTGGCAGCAGTAGGGAGAGCTGTCCCAGCACTAGATGACTTGTAATCCCTCTCAGGATCTAGGGGCCATGCTCTATGCAGAAGCAGTTTCACCAAGGATGGGCCTGGCAGGGTGCATGGATCTGAACAAGGTGGATGGCTCTGATGGGAGGGTTTAACTCTGTTTTATAAGGAGATGTTCTCCTTAAGACAGCCTTGTGAAAAACTTAGGGGAGCAGCAAGAGCTCAAGGTGAGGGGCACCTGCCTATCCTCACTGTATGTCAGTGCAGGAGAGGGAGACATGGGCTAGGAGGAGCTCATTCCTGGACAAACAAAAACTGATTCAGAACAGCAAATCTTAATCAACCAACAAGCATTTATTAAGCACTTACTGTGTACTTAAGCTACACCAGCCATGATGACCATGAAAGAAGACACTGATTGGGTCCAGGATTGGGCCTTTAGAGCTGATGCACAGCCCAGCAACTCTGTGATTAGGATACTGAAAGGCAGATATGAGGAAGGCATGCCTTTCAACTGTGGCCAGTGAAGTCACAAGGATGAGCAGGCTTAGGGGTAGAGAATCTTGGTTTTGAAAATGTTGATTGTGATGAGCCAAAGAAACATCCAGATGTAGGAAACTAGAAATGCAGGTGTGGTGTCCAGTGAGCTGATCAGGGCTAGAGTTCAAAGTTTATTCATTCTGTGCATGGTGTGGTTGTGTGGTTTTGTGTGTGTGTGTGTGTGTGTGTGTGTGAGAGAGAGAGAGAGAGAGAGACAGAGAGACAGAGAAACAGAGAGAGACATAGAGACATAGAGAGAGAGAGAGAGAGAGAGAGAGAGAGAGAGAGAGAGAGAGAGAGAGAGACATAGAGACACACAGAGAGAGACAGAGACAGAGACAGACAGAGACAGAGAGTGCTGTAGCTGTGGGCAAGAATCTACTGTTCTATCTGTGAAAAAATGAAATGATCGCTGAGGCTAAGTCAAGATTTGGTTGGCTGCTCTGTTTCTAGCAGAACATATAATAAATACTTCTCTCTCCCCTGTCCCCTGTCCCCTATACCTCCCTTTTCTCCTCTCCCCTCTCTCCTCTCTTCTATTCCCCCCTCTCTCTTTTGCAACTTTAATATCTATCTATCTATCTATCTATCTATCTATCTATCTATCTATCTATCTATCTATCTATCTATCTATCATCTAATCTATCTTTTTGGATGAGCCTGACATAGTTAAACTATAAAAATGGGTATTATTGGGAAGCAAACATTGAAAACTTGCCCACCCGGAAAAGTTTTGGCAGAGAATCCTTGCTTTGTTAGTTCAGGGGGAGGAATGAATTGATCCTTAGAGGGGAAAACTAAAGCATCTCAAAAGTCTCCCTGTTGCCTAAGTGGTCAAGAGCAAGAATGCTTGATGCTAACTTTTGTGCCTTGGCAGCAATTCTGACCCTTACACACTTGAATATGATGGAAGTCATATGGTATCAATAACACCAACAAAGCATGGCCAGGACTTCTGAAGCTCATTTCCTTGTAGAATTTCAATTTGGATCTCCTTGGTCCCAAGTTTCCAATGTATGCTCATTATGAGCTCTGGCTCTCCACTTGGTCCTCTTGATGACCTGCACGGCTGTGTAGCTCTATTGGGATGTGCGCTAGTGCCTGGAACATCCCTCAGAGCAGCCAAAATTCCTTCTTTATGACTGACTGATTTGCAAATTGTACTGCTGTGCAGCAGATCTTTAAAAAATATTATTGTGAGGTCTCCAGTGTTTCTCAGGGCATTTGTTGCCAACTGTAGCCTTGAGACCCAGGCAACAATTTTTCCACAGAACCTTTTTTCTTTTCATACCCCCTTGACCTGGGCCAGTATCACAGTTTTTGGACTCAGGGATCCGATTTTGTTCTAGGACATAAAAGCTGAGAGATAACAGCCTGATTTATTTCTGTTTACTTTTAGAAGCCTACAGTTCTGACTCAGCCAACTTATTGCTGCCTTTTATTCATTTTGTATGCACATATATATGTATATATCACTGACTTTATCTATTTTATATATTCCTTCTTCCCTTCCTTCCTCTTTTCTTTCATTTCCTCTTGTAAGAATATTTTAGCTAACTAGCTCGCCTATTTTGGGGGGACTAAACTGATTACAGGACTAATTTGGGGACTTTTGACTCACTGGCTATCTGACTGCTTTTAACTGAATATGGGCCATTTAAAAAGTTCTCCACACTGCTCCCCAAATTGATAAGCAAAAGATTAAGAAGCCTCTTAACTAAATAATCAAAGCAGAGTCTATTTATGAGATACTACTTAAAATTAAGAATATAAGGAAATAAAATGTACAAACTGACTGCATTCTGGTGCTTCCACCTGCTGGGCCTGGAACTTTTTTAATACAATAAGGGCCGTAGCCACCTCTTGCCTTAGGGTATGTTCCGCTTTCCCTACTCAGGTCCTTTATTCTAACTCTGAGCCCTTTTCACTTTGTCTATCCCCCTGCTTCTAACTTTCCTCTCCTTACTGTTCTCTTAATCTTCACTTTCTCTAACCTGTACCCTGTGCTGACCACTTCTGTGCTCTCTGCTGCCTCCTGTTCTGTCTGTCTGCTCCGTCAGTCTTGTCCTTCAGCCTTCAGTCCTCTTGTCAGCCCCCCCCCCAAGTCTAACCCCCAGGACTATATATATTTTCCTTTTCTCCACTCAAATCTCGGGGCTTTTTTTGTGCCCCCACAGACCAAGCTAATCCACCAGCCAGGGCTGCGGCTGGGGCCGGGGGGACACTTGAGCATCCCATGCCTCAGCACAGGCTATGCCAGAGCCCGGCCTGGACAAGCCCAGGATCTCTTGGATAGATCCGCTCAGGGCAGAGGGAGCTGGGGGCTTTTTCCTCCCAGCTGTCTGACCTGGTGTCTCATACAGCCCATGGGGCTTTTGGCTCAGCTGAAGCGGAGGAAGAGGGGCACCAGCACCTCCCACACAGAAGAGACCCTGAGGGTCTAAGGCTTTCTAATCTCAGCCCAAAGGTAGGGTCCCCAAATCAAAATAAATTTCCACACTCTCTTCCTCTTTTCCTTCCTCTGTTCATTCCTCTCTCCTTTCTTCCCTCCCTTCCTCCCTCCATTGTACATGTATATATGTATGTTGCTATCTTGTATCTATTTTGGACGTATGTATTGTCTTCCCAGCCACATTGTAAGTTTCTAGAGGGCAGGTGCTGTCTCACCATTGTCTTTGTGTGTACATTGCCTAGGACTTGACAGGCCCATAGACGATGCTGGCTTCTTGACTGAGAGAGGGCTTCTTGAATATGGTGCCGTAGAAATCATTCATATTCTGTAGCTCTTTGAGGTTCATGGTGTGCTTCCCTCACTCCACCCCTGAGGGAGAGGTAGTAAAGCATCCCATTTCCATTGGCCAGAGCAGGCTCCCAAGTAAGGAACCAGGCGACTTCCTTGCTTTGTGATCTGATGCTGATGGCAGGACTCCAATTAAGTCAACATTTATTGGGAGTCTCAGTGGCAGGCATCATGCTGGGCTGACAGACGTGTCATTTTATTGGTATAGGAAACTACCAGCGAGGAAATCCCCTCTACCAATGTAGACTGGCTCCTTCTCTGCATCTTCTAGTCTTTGATAGTTGCTTAGAGCATCAAGAGGCTATGTGATTTGCTCAGCGTCACACAGCCAGAATGTGTCCCAGGCAAGACTTGACCCAGGTCTTCCTGGTTCCACGGTCCCCTGCCTTTCTTGTGATAGATAACAGTTGCCTTGTATGCAGTGAATTGTGTATCTTTTCTCCCAATCAATGTGTATGGAAGGTACTATGTGTCTTGCCCTTATTTGACAGATGAAAGAGCTGAGACTGAGTAAGGCAAATGATTTCCCATGGTCCACAGCTAGTAAGTGTAATACAGTGTTTGGACTCGAATTTTCCTGTTTCCAAGGCCAGCAGTCTGTCTACTGGCTCACAATGGACGATATTGTTGTGGTCTGTAACAGCCTCTGTGTTTTTGGCCTCTGTCTCTGGCAGGGTGTCTCTACCATGGTCCTCAGCTCTGGACTCTTGTGCAGAGAATCTTTCAAGTTCTCAACTCCTTGACGAATTAGAACTTCCTTATCAGTGGCTTCAGAGGTGGGAGTCACTGGGGGAAACTTCACTTCCCTCTGAAACACCAGCTCCTCATCCTGCCCCCAAAGTTGTACTGAGGCCTATAGGAAGGACAGAGGCAGGAGGGCTCCACTCAACCAATCGACCATAACTTGGTGTAAGTAACAATGTCTCCTGAGGCCTCTGTGAACCTCCTGGTCCAAAGACGATCATGGCCAGGGCCCATCCAGTTCTGGCAATGTTGGCTGCCACCCTGGCTTGGAGATGGGTGCTGTGCTCATTTGGGGACGGTTTCGTCGGCTTTTCTACCTTTTGGGGAGGGGCGCAGGCTATCTTAGTATCCTCCTCTCATCTACTTTGCATCCAATTCTGTTTGTTTTTTCCCCCAATAGGATGGATACTCCTTGAGGACAGGACCTGTCTTATTTTGTCTCTGTACTCCCAGAATCTTGCACAATGCCTGGCCCAAATGCTTGTTGATTTGTCTCCCATCTTCCCTACCTCTGGCTATATCACACAGGCTGCTCTTATTCCATGCATGCTCTCTTTCATCATTGATCGTTTCTTCTAAGCAGTCTCTGAAGTCCCCCTGTTAAGACCCAGCAAAGGACCTAATGAAGATCGAAGGTCCTTTCTAGGTCTTAAATTCTGTAATCTGATGATCCTAATTTATTAAATTTTTTTTTTCAGAAAATGTTTTCTTGATCTTCTTGTCCCCCTCTCAGTGAGTCTTCACTGGTAACCCAGAAAAAAGTGAGCAGAATCAACTGACACAGCAACTCTTCCCGACAGTGTATGCAGCATTCCACACCCATAGGTCACCCAACTCTCAATGAAAGGGGCCACAATCAGTCACTGTAATTGCACAGCATTTGGATTCTTTCCTTTTTCCCCCAAATGAGTAAGAACATCAGGGCTAACTGTCCCAATGGAATTCCATAGCTTGGAACTATTCCCTTGCTAGGTCTAGGCACCCTGTTGTCTGCTTTTTTCCTCCTCTTCTTGCCATTCCAAACTCAGGTTCTCTTGTTTTTAGCCACTTTCGTGAAAGTCTGCTCATGCTGTTTCCCATCTACACAGTATCAGTTGTGGTAACTCCTGCCTTCCCCTCACAAACCCGCAGCTCTTTGGAAGGATTAAAAAGGATGACTTTATTAGAACTAAGGTGGCAATGGGACCAAAGTGCTTCATGCTATGTGGATGGAAGTACAGGGAAGAGCTTTACTAAGAAGTGCAAATTTCTCAATGCTAATAACAATAATACAAATACTAACTTACATTTGTGCAGCATTTGAAATCAGCAAAGCCCCACTTTCCCCCAACAACCCTGCAAAGTCAATAGTACAAGTATTTAAAAATAATCATTAATAGTGAATGAAATGGCAACAGAAGTGAAATGCCTTGCCCAGGGTCACACAGCTAGCCAATGTTTGAGGTGGGACCCCAACTCTAGGCTCCTGACTCCAAGTCTCAGGCTAACCCCATACCAATTTCAAGTAGTGGCAATGTGGCGGAGGGGAGGAAGACACTGAATTTGGAGTGAAAGGATCTGGGTTCCAATCTTTCCTGTTATTTACATGACCTTGGACAAGCCACTTTAATTCTCTGTGCCTCAGTTTCCTCATCTGTAAAATGAGGGGATTAGAATTGATGGCCTTTTGGTTCCCTGCACCTTTATACCTATGATTCTGTCTAAAACCTAATGGCCTCTAGAATATGGATAGTTTCGGCTACATGTTACATGGGAGGTACCAATACCCTTCATTGGTGTGGTAGCCCATCTGTCCTCTTGATTTCAGCCTACACAACAAGGCTGGGGTTATTCTATCCCCCTACCCCTGGTCCCACCCCCATGGAATATGGTCTTCAGAAACAAAAGAAAAGGGTGAGTTTAGAATACAGGTTTCTGGTCCAAACTTGGTCTAACCACAAATTGGCTGGGTCAGTCTGTCTTGTGTGGTGACCTGGCCTTGACTCTTTCCCTCACCTCAACCCCTGCCTGGGGAGCTCCACCCAGGACAATTCAACAAGCAGCTAGGAAGAAAGCCTCCCCTCCTCCTTGATGGCCCCTACAACGAAAACAATTGTCTTTCTTTGGGGGGTGAAATGGATGCCAGGCAGGCTTCTTGTTTTTCTGGGTGTTGGGACATTGATGTAATTTGTCTCCCCTCTTTCTCCAGCTCTGCCTATCCCTTTCCTCTGGGCAGAGTTACAAAGGTAGCTAGTTAGTCGGAGATTAGATGGGAATGGGGGCCAATACCCACAACCCTTCACTATTCAGGAAGCTTCCTGATTGGCTGAGAGTGAATCTGGGTTTACAAGCTGGGAGATTCCAAACCAGTGAGGGATGAGGCAGGGGTGGGGCTCAAGATTGAGAGTTGGGATTCCTTCTCTGGGAGCTTTCTGAGGCCAGTATGCACTGGTATGAGTCCAACAAAGCCATTTAACTGAGGGAGTTGTTCAGGGACCATTTGGTGGAGGATGAGTAGCCCCCCCCCCCCCGCCATGCTCTCTTGGTTGTCCTGTGATCCTCTATTTCTACACCTCCCCCCCGCCAAGTGCCCCTTGGAAATGGATCCAGTAAAACAATCTTGTGGTCAGAAGGGCTTGGTTTTGGAGCTGGGAGAAGGAAAGAAAAAGAAGTTGGGCCAGGATCTGCCACCAAGATATAGTGGCCATGGCAGAAGGGAAGGGAAATGGGCCTTGGCTTCTAGAAGGGATAGCCCCAAGGGATCCAGCAGGCTCAGGGACCATGGAGGGCAGGAAGAGGCCTGGTGCTTCATCTGTGGTTAGAAGCCAGTGAGACGGAGAGAGCTGTGGCTCAGGGGCAAGGTTTCTCTCATCAGTTTCAAGAAGGACTTGATGCCCCTTGCTTTTAGCATTGGACATAATTGGAAAAAGATGCCTCATAATGATACATCTTTGACTGGGTTTATTAAATCACTGTACTTGTTTTTGAAACCTCCCTTCTCCCACCAATTATAAAAAGTTTTTATGTTAAAACTGGCAACTAAATTTCCATCTTCCTTGATTGCCAATCAGCTGTTCAGAAGGCAACTTCTCTCTGTACTTACCTGCGGCTGCTCACTTGGTCACCCTGCCAAGCCTCATTCGGGGCCAGCCCCACTTCAGGTTGCTGGAGGAAAAAAAAAACATTGGGAAGACATGAAAGAAGTAGGCAGTCTCTATCCTGTCCCTAATCCTGGCTTGCTACTCTGGAGACTTCTGTGAGTTCCTCCTTGCGTGAGATCCAGGACCCTTTCTCTTGGTTGAGCTGAGTTACCTCATTGCCAATGGGAGAACTCCTTCGGTCTGTCTGGTATATATCCTATGTTTACAGTCTCTGATTTCTGTTTTGCTATGATTTGGATAAATGGGTTTCTTTGTTATTTGTTATGTTCACTGTGGAAATGGTATTAGGTGGGGAAGTGGCCAAACCTTGGGTATAGAGCTTGGAGTTCTTCCTTCCCCCAAGAAACAAAGTAGTCAGTTGTTGTTCAGTCATTTCAGTCATATCAGACTTTTTGTGATCCCAGTTGGGATTTTCTTGGCAAAGATACCGGAGTGGTTTTCCATTTCCTTCTCCAGCTTATTTGACAGATGAGGAAACTGAGACAAACTGGGTCAGATGACTTGCCTAGAGTCACATAGCTAGCAAGTGAATAAGGTCAGATTTGAACTCAGGTTTTCCTGACTCCAGCCCTGAAACTCTATTCAGTGTGTCAGATAGCTCTCCAAAGTAATCAAAAGTGGGCTCAAAAGTGATCATATCCCTCAAATGATCAATATTTGAGGAAGCAGATAGATATCATGCTAGCCCAGTATCCTGTCTCCCTGAGGAGAGCAGTGACTCCGGTCTTCAACTTCCTGCTTCTCCGCCTAGTGGAATGAAAGCCTTCCTTGGAGAAGCGTCATAGGAGAAGAGGCTAGATTTGGCTTCTTGTCAAGCTCCACACAAGGACAGCAACACAAGGAGTCCTCACTACTTTTGTGGGCTCCTTCCTCCTCTTTTCATTACACATATGAAGTCATGCAAAACATATCTACATTAGCTATGTTGTGAAAAAAGTAAAAAAAAAAATAAGGAAAAAGACAGGCTTCAATCTGAATTTGGAGTCTATCAGTTCTTTCTCCTAAGATGGATAACGTTTCTCCTGATGAGGCTTTTGGAATTGTTTTGGATCATTGTATTATTGATCAGAGTAACTAAGTCTTTTGCAGCTGATTATCATTACAATAAAGCTAGTAGTGTGTACCCTAGTTCTGCTCACTTCAGTTTGCATCAGTTCATATAAGTCTTCCTGGGTTTTTCTGAAACCATCCTGTTTATCATTTATTGTAGCACAATAGTATTTCATCGCAATCTTATACCACAACTTGTTCAGCCATTCCCCAGTGAGTGGGCATTCCCTCAGTTTCCTATTCTTTGCCACCACAAAAAGAACGGCTATAAATATTTTTGTACATACGGGTCCTTTTCCATTTCCTTTGATCTCTTTGTGGTACAGTCCTTGTAGTGGTATTGCTGGGTCAAAGGGTATGCACAGTTTTATTGCCCTCTGGACATGGTGGATAGCTATCTTTCAAGGTAGTGCTTCACTACTGCCCATCTCCACAAGGTCATCTTAGAGGTGGAAGGGACCTTAGAGGTTAAGTCCAAATGATTTTGTAGAGGAGGAAACTGAGGCACGGAAAGGTAAAACAAGTTGTCTAAAATAATATAGGAGGTAAGTCAGAGCCAGGATTCTGGAACCTGGGTTCTCTAAAGCCAAATATAGTGCCTTTCATCCTCATACTGTTTCTTGAATCAGTTGAGAGAGGTGGGTGGTGGTGGTAAGGAATGTCCATCCATGTTAGCATAAAATGACCAAAGGGGCCAAAGTCAGTTCAGTTGTGGGGAGCAGTGGAAGGAGTTTGGTATTTCCTTCAGAATAATTTATAACTTTCTGTGTGGCTCAAGAAAAATATGAACATTGCTTTTCAAAAGACTGATTATGAATTCAAAATCAGCTTTTGGTCTGCATGGGGAGGTGGTGCCTTCTTAGCACCATTGCTGAAAGGCGGGGTTACCACACCCCCTTCTGACTGACTTGCTGCTCAGGGACTAAGCTGGAAAGAGTTCCTTCAGTTGGCTTCCCTGACTTCCCTTACCTCTTTATAGAAATGGGTGGTGGTGGTGGTGGTGGGGGCAGCTAGGTGGCGTAGTGAATAAAGCACCGGCCCTGGATTCAGGAGTACATGAGTTCAAATCCGGCCTCAGACACTTGACACTTAACTAACTGTGTGACCCTGGGCAAGTCACTTAACCCGCATTGCCCTGCAAAAAAAAAAACACCCAAAAAACAAAAACATAAATGGGTGGTGGACATTTCCAGGTTGTTCTGAGTTTGGCTGGCTTCTCTCTGTACTTAACTTTGGGTGCTTGATTGGCTCCCCTGCCAAGCCTCATTCAAAGACAGGATGTTTCCTGTGATGGGTCCTCTTTAATGAGTAAACTTTTATGAGCACCAGCCTGTCACTGAGGAATCCAAAGACTTTTCTGATGATGGTCATATAGCTTGAAATGCTTCCATCTCTAAGAGAGCCTTAGCCTTTAGGTGGTAGTGGTGGGAGATGGAAACAGCTCCTGTAACCCCCAGCATGTCAGAGCCACTGAACAGTCTCTGCATATGAAAAGGCAGCATCATTGTAGGTCCTTGGAGTCTGGTTCTTGTAGTTGCATTCACTACCTTTGCCCATATAAGTAACAATGACCACCCACAGTGGCATCACACTGGTACCCAGCAGCTTCACCTCTGGAAACTTTCTAGAAAATATTTTTAAAAGATGTGACAATCATTTGGAAAGGCTTGGATCAGCTGGCCAGTGAGGGGCTTAAGTTGCTAAAGACCTTGGGAGTTATATTTCTTCCTAGATTAGAAAGAAGGAAAACTACTATGAGCTTAGTTTTCTGCTCCAATGGACATTTAAAAATCCCTCTGGAGATGCATACAGGGGAGACAGTTGGAGAGAGTGGCCAAAGGAACAGCATCAGAAGATGGAGGGTGTTTCTCAGGAGACTGATTCTAAGCTGGGTAGCAGCTGCTCTTCCATTTCCCTGGCTTGCAGCTTAGGTTATTAAGAGAATCTAGCAGGGAATGACTGAATTATAGCTAATTAAAGATGCCACAGGAATAATGACAAATTTACTCCATGTTCTGTTTCTCTGTTCTGTTTTATTGCAATATTCAAAGCTTGCATGGTTCATTACTAAGTGTTTCTCTTATTTTAAATTTTTCTTGCTGGTTAATATTACTTGGACCAGGTCTCCAGATTGCTTGCTCATGGCCACCCAAGGGCCAAAGTTGTCTCAGTTGCTCAGTCCCTTTAAGTGTTGTCTTGAATTTTCCTCTGCCTCTGGGACAAAGGTAACCAATGCTATCATGGTTCAGCAGTGCATAGAACTCCTCAATGCCTCCCTTGGTCAGCGATGGAACTTGTTTTGATCAAAAAGGGGGGATGCTGAATATAGCCATCAGAGGAGCTACCTGAACCTGATCCTATAGTTGGAGCAGTTTCTAACCAGTTGGAACTGTTTTGTGGTTTCTTTAGGAACTGTCCATTGTTTTACCTGGAGTCTGCTGTTCTGACCAGATGTCACCAATGCCCCAAGCCTCCCTAGCCTTCCCTATGGACTTTAGACTAGTTTGCAAAATACCATGTAACAGCTTTGAGAGGTTGTGCCTTCCATGACACCCCCTCTCTGTTGAACTTTAAACGCTGCCCTTTTTGTCTCTCTGGAGCAGCACTCCAGTGTTACATAGTCTCCTGAAGTGCAATTCCCTTGCTTTGATTAAAGACTCTTGTTGCTAAAAAAATTTGCTTGCTGGTTAGAGACAGCTAGGTGTTAAAGTGAATACGATGCTAGGCTAACAGTCAAGAAGATGTGAATTCAAATCCAGTCTCAAACACACACTAGGTACCAAAACATTTAACTTTGGTCTGCCTCTATTTCTTCATCTCTAAAAAGGGTATGATCATAAGAGTTGTTGGAAAGATAAGATAATGTTCATAAAGTGCTTTGCAAATCTTAAAACACCATATAAAAGCTAACTATTCATAGTAAGTGGTTATTTGCATTTTAAACAATGATTATTGGACAAAGATAATTTTAATTGCATCACGAGTTCATGTTTTTGCTATAGAGTGTGGTGAGGGTGGGTGGAATCTGTGTATAATTGATTAGACCAAATTCAGCAGGTCAAGAGCTCACCTTCATAGCTTGGCAATCAATGGGCTGATTGAAGTCTTTACAATCCATGTTTTTAAGCTTTCTAGATTTGTAAAGAAAGGAAGTCATGTGGAACTGGGGCCTCTAGACTAAAGCTCTTATTGAGCTAATTTCATTTTCTCCAAGGATACAGGCCATTTCCACCTTTGTGCTTTTTTTTTTCCATCCTCACCTCGCCTCACCTCCAGTAGAAAGATGAAGAAGGGAAACAGAGACCTCAAGAAAAAGTCATGTCTTAAGCCTGCCCCAATGGGTGGAAGCAGACATAATCAAATCCCCCCTATTCCCTCTCCATCTTCCAAAAAAGGTGAAAAATTTTCCTCATTCAAACTGCCCTCCACAGCAACCTCTGCTGGGCATCAAAGGAATGGTTTATGAGCATTTAGAAAGCAAGGCAATGATCATGAAGAGTTATGTCTTCCTCAAGAATAAGTAATTCCATAATAAATGCATCACTTTTTTTCGACAGGATTATTATATTCACAGTTCAGCGGTATGTGGTAGATTTCAACAAAACATTTAGCAGTTGTTCTTGTTCTTATGGTCAACATGGAAAGATATGGGCTACCTGATAGTACAATAAGGCTGCATGACCAGATTCAGAAGACAGTTACTAATATATGGCTACAAATGTTTACTCTAAAGTCAGCACTGCTCATGCACAACTTCCAATGTAGTGTCTTGGGGTGTGTCCTTGTGCTTGTACTGTTTATTGAATGAATGAACTTAGACAAAGGTATACATGACACTATTGTCAAATTTGCAGTAATTTTTTTTGTGGTGGCTAAGAATTGGAAATCAAAGGAATGCCCATCAATTGGGGAATGGCTAAACAAGCTGTGGTATATGGATATAAAGGAATATTATTGTGCTATAAGAAATGACAAGCAGAATGATTTCAGAAAGGCCTGGAAAGATTTATATAAGCTGATTTATAGTGAAGTAAGCAGAACCAGGAGAAAAATGTGCACAGTGACAGCATTATTGTTCCATGAAGAACTGTGAAGGACAACTATTCTCAGCAATACAATGATCCAAGACAATCCCAAAGGACTAATGATGAGGCATGCAATCCACCCTCAAAGAAAGAACTGATATTGACTGAACACTTCTTTCATTTTTTCTTTTATTTGTTTTCTTGTACAAAATGACTAATGTGGTAATGTTTTACATAATTGTACATGTATAACCTATATCTGATTACTTGATGCCTGGGGGGGGGGGGAGGGGAGGGGAAGGAAGGACGGATAGAATTTGGAACTCAAAACTTTAAATAAAATGTTTATTATAAAAATATTTGTAGGTAATACAAGGAGAGGGAACATGTTGGAGGGGAGTCAGGTTACAAAAAGATATCGATAGGTTATATCAATCTGATGATAAATTTGAATTCTCCAATTAACCTGAGATGATGATAGAGCTTGTAATATTCTTTGGAACTACCTGAAGGGGACTTCCCCTTCATGGTCAACATTTCCATTGGTATTGAGGACACTAATAACTACTCTGGATAAGAGTGCCTCTGAAATGATTAATTGGGTATAAGGAAGTTAGACCCTCATCAGAAGAGTATCATCTTTATTTATTTTTTACTTTTACTTTTTTTTTTAGAAGAGTGGCATCTTTAAAAGTAAGCTGGGAGACCATCTCTCTCTCTCTCTCTCTCTCTCTCTCTCTCTCTCTCTCTCTCTCTCTCTCTCTCTCTCACACACACACACACACAC
Organism: Dromiciops gliroides; assembly: GCF_019393635.1. Classification (NCBI taxonomy): domain Eukaryota; kingdom Metazoa; phylum Chordata; class Mammalia; order Microbiotheria; family Microbiotheriidae; genus Dromiciops; species Dromiciops gliroides. Next base: position 754,029,703 of record NC_057861.1, read on the forward strand.
ACACACACCAGAACAGACCTGTCACCTTATGTCTACATGTATTTTCCTTCCTTTGAAACTTCCTGGAGAAAAAAACAGCAGAAGTAAAGCATGTGTTAGCATATGTCTAGAGATAAATTCCAAAAATTGGTTTTCTCAGCTCAATTGATTTCCTACAGAAGCATTTAACAGACACAGATATGTATATATCCATTCAGCTCAAGAGGGGAACACCCATAGGTCATATTTATCTAAACTAATTTTGCTCATGTGGAATATTTTCAATTTTATGTAATTTAAATTGCCTTTTGTATTGTTTCTGATCCTCTTAGTTTAGTCAAGAATTCATTCCCTGGTCAGTTGAACAAGATTAGGTCTCTATTTTTTAATTAGGTGACTTTTAATACTTAAGTTACATATATAATTGGAGTATATTATGGCATATAGGACAAGGTTTTAATCAAATTTCTGCCAAACTAGTTTTCCAATTTCCCCTGCAGTTTTTGTGAAGAGGGAGTCTCCTTGCTTTTACTGAACATAGGCTACTACATTTAATTGCCCCTGGGTCTTGCTTATCTGGTCTGTTCCACTGATATTCTATTTTTAAATCAGTATCAAATAACTTTCACGGCTATTGCTATGTAGAATGGTTTGAGAGCTCATGATATGAGCTCTTCAATATGTCTACCTTTTGTATTTTTCCCTCTTGAAACAATTGAATTTTACTCCTCTATATAAATTTTATTTATTATTTAGTTCTATTCAGTAACCTCTTAGGAATTTGGCAAAGTACCAAATTAATTTAGGCAGTGTGATTTTTACTATTTAGACATAGTCTATACATGAACAACAAAGTATTTCTGTATTTCAGCAGTTGTATCTCTCTATAATGAATGTCATTAACCAATGGATTCCCAAATGTTTTTATACATATTTTAGTTATAAAGAATTTGATTTCTTTTTCTGTCTTCTTAGTGGATTTCTTGCCATACAGAAAGGATGATAATTTTTGTCAGTTTATTTTAAGCACTACTGCTTTATCAAAGTTACTAATTGTTTTGATTTAAAAAAAAATGAATCTTCAGGTTTTTCTAAGTAAAACAGTATATGATCTACACATAGAGATGATATTGCCTTTTCTTTGTCCATATGTATTCTCCTAATTTATTTTTCTTAATTCTGTATCTAAGATTTCTAGAATTATATAAAATGATAGCAATGACAATGGGCATCCTTACTTTACCCCAATCTTACTAGAAAGTCTTTTAGTATTTCTGCGTTATGAATGGCTCTAGCTCTTGATTTCATAAAGAAACCATTCATATGATAAGGAATTGTTAATTTATTCCTATGCATTTTGATGTTTTTAACTATATTTTGTCAAGGGTTATTTCTGTATCTATTAATGTAATTGCATGATTTTTATTACATTGTTAATAGTATGGCTTATTCTGTTCATTGTTTCCCAGTGTTGAATCATTCCTAACAAAATACAGCCAGGTCACAAAGGACAATAATTGCTTTACACTGTTATAATATTTCTGTTAACATTTTATTAATATTTTATCTGTGATATTGTTTTATAATTTTATTGGTTTTTTGCTCTGTTTCTACTTGGTTTAGGTATTAGGAATGTATTTATCATAAGAAGTTTGGTAGGGTTTCTTTTATTTCTATTTAATCTTAAGACTGACAGGGAAAGTATTTTTAAAAATTGGAATCCTTTGTCATACCGAAAGACTACAGATATTTGATGTGTGATAGATATAATTCTAGCCTGATACCACTCTTGAAGCTAAGAGAGTAAAGAAGAGATTAGTCCTGTTTCCTGTCTGCCACTCCTTTGCTAGGCTGGTGGTATAGGCATTGACCTTCTCCTGCTCCCTACAAAGGCAAAAATTGTAGACTTCCTTAGAGATGGGTTAGGATAGATCCCAGAACAAATATCTACTCATTTCACAAGTGGGCCAATTCTATTTATATTAGACATCTAACAAACATAACATTTATTATATTTGTAAATATTTATACATTTAATTTGTTATATGTTATTTTGTTGGCAAATTACTACACATAATAGTTTCTAACAATTGTCTTTATTTCTTAGGAAACTTTGCTTATTGTATTTTGGGTTTTTCATAATTTGGTTCACTCTTCCCATCCTTTTCAAATAAAATTGGCTATTTTTGTCTAATGTATTAGTCTTTTTTTAAAGCTTAGTTTTGTTGTTTCATATTTTAAAAATTTTATATTTATTTTATTTCATTTTTAGAATTTTTATTTATCCATTTAAGGGTTTATTATTTGTTCATTTTAAAGGTTTTTTTTGTTTCATGCTTAATTTATTGATCTCTTCTTTTGAGGTAAGTGTTTAGATATACAAGTTTCTTCTTTGAAAATTCTCTCTCTCTCCCTCTCTCCCTCCATCCCTCCCTTCTTCTGTCCCTCCCTCTCTCCCTCCCTCCCTCTATCTCTTCTTCCCTCATTCCTCTCTTTCTTTGAGATTGACTCTCCCTGTGCCACCTGGGCATGGACCTAATCCCACTACTGATCAGCACAGGAGTTTTGACTTGCTTCATTTTTGAACTGGGTGAGTTTGCCATCCATAGTCTTACCATAATGGTTATTGACTTAGTGGGGATACCCACTGGTCTTAGTCCATGGCAATTCAGAACTCCTGAGCTCAAGTGACTTATCAGCCTCAGTTTCCCTAGTGGTAGGAATTACAGGCATATGCCACCACTTCTAACCTACAAATTTCCTAGAAAGGTTACTTTGGCTATCTCTCTAATGTTCTGATATGTTGTCTCAGTGTTGTTAATTGTCTTTGATAAAATAATTTATTGTTTGGAGATATGTTCTTTTACTTGCTCATTCTCTAGGATTATATGATTTAACCTTCATTTCAGTTTGAATACTCAATGGATACATGAGACATTAAAAAAAACTCAGCACTAATGAAATTGACAATGAAAATTAAAAAAAAAACCATTTGTTTTGAAGGGGGAAGAGGACCTACTAATGCCTTATAGACAAACCAGAATATTCTGGAAAACAATCTGGAATTGTGTGAGTAAAATATTAAAACCATACCCTTTGAGCCAGTGATCATATCCTCTTAGGAGGTGAAAAAAAGATGCCATACATACTAATATATTTAAAGCAGCCCCTTTTGTGGTAGTAAAGAATAGGAAATAAAATGTGTGCCCATAGATTTGGAAATGACTGAATAAAGTGAAGCATTAGAATGTAAATAAATATTATTGTAGAGTAAGAAATGATGAACACAAGGGAGTCAAAGAAATACTGGAAGATTTGTATGAGCTAATGCAAAATGGCATATGCCAAACCAGAAAAATAATAAACACAATGAATACAGTCATATAAATGAAAATAACACTGAAAGAAAGCTGAACTCTAAGAAATTATAATCTTGGTTCTAGGGAACAGAAAGTGAAACATACCTCTATCCCTCTGTGAGAGAGGCAAAGACTAAAGGAGCTGAATAGTTCCCATGTTATCAAACATAGTCATCAAATCTGTTGCTTCTATTTAACTTTTTGCCCATTACCTTGGAGGATTTAATTCTAGGGTGGGGTGGTGTTGGATAGAAGATATCCAAACATTATTATAATGCAAAACCAAAATGTATCAAATAACCTTAATTTTTAAAATGCCACTTGTCAGAAAACTATTAAAGTTAATGGAAGACTTTGAAGAAAGCAAAAAAAGAAAAAAAAAGAAAAAAAGAAAGTGAACAAATACCCAAAATATGTAAAATAAGATTGGGAGGGCATGAAGACAGAACCAGCAGAAGATTTACTACAGTGGAAAACAGAATTGCTCATATTGTGAAGTAGCTAGAAATATAGGCTCAAGGTAAAAAAAAAAACCCAATGAGTTATCCAAAGTATTGGAAAACTTGCAGTTCCAAATAACAGCTGGAGGATAGATCAAAAGGAAACAATCTCAGGATTACTGATATTCCAGGAAATTTAGGGAAAAATGACTCTAAACCATCTATTCCAGGAAACTGTCAAAAGAAAAATTCCTAGATCTGGCAAAAACAACTGGCTAAATATTAATAGAAAGAATCCATAGGACCCTGACAAGGAGGAATAAAAAATTGTTATAGCTTAACATATCACAATTAATCTTTAAGGCTACAATGATAAGGAGAAAAACATTATAAACTACCAGGAAGAATTCAGAAATCACTTTTCAAAGAATAATAACCTGGAACACAGAAGAATTTTTAAAAAAGGAATAAGGGACATTTAGAGAAATTGAAATTCACCATTTACATAACTAAGGAGCATGGTTTATGAACCCAGAACTATTTACCTAGCAAAACATATTATGATTTGTAGATGTTTGAGAATTATTTGACTTTGAAAAACTTAGAGAGAGACTTATAAACTTTGACTGATGCTAATTTTTCTAGTCCATAAAGTATTTTTTTAAATGACCACTTCTGAAATAAAAATAAACCAGTTGTCAATGTAGCTCTTATATGCTATGAACCTACTCTCCCAACTCCAACTTTGCTTGCACTTGTGGGTGGATTCCCAGAGCTCAGTTACATTTTTTATTGAGAGTTCTAGGAGTACCCCTGAGGGGTTTTGTGGTTTTCATTAGTGCTCTTAGCTTGAGCTCCCATTCCAGTGTGCCCCCCACAAATCTCACCACTATTGCTAGTTATATGTTGGTATCATCAATACTGGGGATTAGCACCCCACTTTTAATTTAGCCATTTGCTTTCTCCTCAGGATGGATTAGTCAAAATCATTCAGTTTTAATAAAGGAACATTTATAGAAAAGATATACCTAAATACAAAGTACAAAACTTCTCCCAAACTCTGTACCCTTTTACATGTCAGGCTCTGGGGATAATGTCCTCAAATTTAGCTACAAATATTTTCCTAATAGGAGGTTCAATTCTAGGTGCATTATAGATGGCTGAGGAATTACTCCCTTGGTGAAGGACATAGTCTCTCTGTTACTGGATTGGTCCACTGCTGAGCAGGATAAAATAGTTCTCAAGACTAGTTCCTTATTAGGCTTGGCTACTGAATCTCTGGTGGCTCTCTTACCCTTTGAGGGTCTCACAAGGCCCTATGGCATAGGAAATAAAACACAAAGAGCACTTAACCCTACTTTAGGCCCAAGATAACCTAGGCTCCCAGGGAGCCTTGTTCAAAGACAGGCATCACCCCCCCCCCACTCCCAAACCCCTAGCTCTCTGAAGCTTGTAGAGTAGTCCTTAAACCTTGTAGCCTAGAGGAAGGAAAAAGAAAAAGAGCAGTTTGGCCAGTTAGTGACTTTTGTATGTACACTCAGCTAGTCAAAAAGCTTTTCTTCTCCATTGGGTAAGTAAATAGGAAACAGAATATCTTTACATGCTCTGAGTTGGGGCCCCTTTATTAAAAATCATGAGGTATATCCAGAAGCAGACTTATTGACCCTCCCACATTGGTTGGCAGTAGGCAAAGCCTATCTGTGGAAGCTTTCAAGACTGGGCCTTCAATGGTCAGTGCCCCATTACATTAAAATATGCAAGAATTATTTATGTTCACTCAGTCACTAAATATTGTAGGAGAGTGTTTAATAAAAACATAGAAGACTGGAAAAATCAAGGTTAAGGGTTACTTCTAAAGCAAATTATCTTACTAATATAAAGGAAGTTGAAGTTAAAGAAACCTGTTAATACTGAACAGAGGAACTTTGTTTAGTATGGTTTTGTTAAGTTTTCATTAATATGAGAAATAAGAAGAACAAGGAAGTATATATTCTTTTTTTTTCAGGGCAATGAGGGTTAAGTGATTTGTGCAGGGTCACACAGCTTAAGTGTCAAGTGTCTAAGGCTGGATTTGGACTCAGGTCCTCCTGAATCCAAGGCCAGTGCTTTATCCACTGCGCCACCTAGCTGCCCCCATATTCTTTTTTAAAAAATAAAATGATTAAAGAAAAGACAAAGAACAATTGTAATGAGTGTAAACAGTTGAAACTCTCCAATAAAAATTAAGTGGCAATGAAGGGACAAGTAGAAATTGGATGTGCTATTAGCAAGTTTAATTTTTTAAAATTAAGAGGACAAACTTAAATCATGCAAATTAGAAAGCAGAGAGGAGAAATTACAATGAGTGCAAAACAAACCAAGAAAATCTAGATCATATTAAAACAACAATTTGAATTCTTGAAAATGAATTGTCATCTCGGTGAGCCAGCATGAGAACTAAATATAGGTCATGTTAACTCTATTTCCTGATTTTGACTGTTATTGGACTGATACCTAATAGAATCCTGGGGTTATTGTAGAGTTCACCTAGATTTTAGAAAAGTATTTGATGCAGCCATTCATGTTTTTCTTTTTTTTTTCCTTTGGAAAAGATGGAGAGATCTCAGATTGATGTAAGAAGGCTAATTAGAAACTGGTTGAATGTCTAGACTCAAAGACTGAATTATTAATGGTTTAATCACCTATTGGAATGAGATCTCTAGTGAAGTGTTCTAGAAATTTGCGTAATGTCTTGTGTGATTGAATATTTTTTATCAATGACTTAAACAATAATCTTAGTAAAATTGCCTGATGACCCAGTGCTGGGAGGGACAGTTAACACACCAAATGACAGAGATGGTATTCAAAGAGATCCTTGCAGTCTAGAACATTGGGCTCTACCATATTGGGTTGCTACAAAGGGATGGATTTTTTTTTTTTAGCAACAAACATTTATTTTATTTTTTCCAGTTACATGTAAGGGTAGTTTTCAACATTCATTTTCATAAGATTTAGAGTGCCAAATTTTTCTCCCTCCCTCCCTCCCTTTCTTCCCTCCTCCACAAGACTACAACCAGGTTATATATGTACAATCCACAAGTGCTTTTTTAAAATCAGTTCTTTCTGTGGGGGTGGATAGTAAGCTTCCTCATTAGTCCCTTGGGATTGTCTTGGATCATTGCATTGCTGAAAGTAGTTAAGTCATTCACAGTTGTTCATTGAACAATACTGCTATCACTATGCACAATGTCCTCCCAGCTCTGCTCACTTTACTATACATCAGTTCATGAGTCTTTCCAGGTTTTTCTGGGATCATCCTGTTTATCATTTTCTATAGCACAAGACCATTCCACCACAATCATATACCACAGCTTCTTCTGTCATTTCTCATTTGATGGACATTCCCTTGATTCTCAATTCTTAGTCACCACAAAGAGTTGCTATAAATATTTTTTTGTACAAATTTTTCCCCCTTTTCTCTTTTTCATGATTACTATTGTTAACTGTTTCCCTTCCATCCTATTCCCTTCCCCATGATATTTATTCTATTATCCATCTTCTTTCATCCTATCACTCTTCAAAAGGGATTTGCTTCTGTCTGTCCCTTCCCCCAATCTGCCCTTCCTTCATTTGCCCCTCTCTCTTTATCCCCTTCCCCGACTATTTTCCTGCAGGGTTAGAGAGATTACTTCACCCAATTGAGAGTGTAAGTTATTCCCTACTTGAGCCAATTCTAATTAGATTGAGGTCTTTGATCCAATTCTGATGAGTATTAGGCTCATTTGCTGCCCAGATTAAATAGATTACTCCACCCAGTTCGGTGTGTGTGTTAATTCCTCCTTGAGGCGGCTCTGATGAGTTTAAGGTCTTTCAGCCTTTTCTGATGAGTATAAAATTAATTTACTGCCCTGCTCCTCCCCCATCTCTTCCCCCACTCCATAAGCCTTTTCCTGTTTCTTTCATGTAGGATTTTGCCCCTGCCCTTCCCCCTCCCCCAGTGTATTCCCCTCACCCCTCAATTTAATCCTAAAGATGTCATCACCTAGCTAGGTGACACAGTGGACAAAGCATCAACCCTGGACCCAGGGCAATCCCAGCCAAATCCTGTCCTCATACACAAGACAGTTACCCACTGCATGACCCTGGGTATGTCCCCCAACTCCAATTTTTTATGGTTTTCTAGGGTCTGGTATTTGAAAGTCAAATTTGCCATTCAGTTCAGGTCTTTTCATCACAAATATCTGAAAGTCTTCTTTTTCATTAAAGTCCCATTTTTTCCTCTGAAAGATTACACTGAGTTTTACTGGGTAGGTGATTCTTGGTTGTAATCCCATTTCCTTTGCCCTTTGGAATATCATATTCCATGCCCTACAGTCCTTTAATGTAGAAGCTGATAGACCTTGTGCTATCATGACTGGGGCTCCACAGTACTTGAATTCTTTCTTTTTGGCAGCTTGCAATATTTTCTCCTTGACCTGAGAGCTCTGGAATTTGGCTATAATATTCCTAGGAGTTTTCCTTTTGGGATCTCTTTCTGGAGGTGATCAGTGGATTCTTTCAATGTCTATTTTAGCTGCTTCTTCTAGAATTTCAGGGCAATTTTCCCTGAGAATATCTTGGAAGATGATGTCTAAGCTCTTTCCTTGATCATGGTTTTCAGGTAGACCAATAATTTTCAAATGATCTCTCCTGGACCTATTTTCCAGGTCAGCAATTTTTCCCGGAAGATATTTCACATTGCCCTCTATTTTTTTATTCATTTGGATTTGCTTTATTGTGTCTTGGTTTCTCACAAAGTCACTGGCTTCCATTTGTTCAATCCTCATTCTTAGGCAATTATTTTCATCAGAGAGCTTTTGTACCTCCTTTTCCATTTGGCCAATTTGACTGTTTAAGCTGTTGACTTTTTTTCTCATGTCTTTCCTGCATTACCCTCATTTCTCTTTCCATTTTTTCCTCTACCTCTTTAACTTTTTCTTCAAAGTCCTTTTTGAGCACCTCTATGGCCTGAGACCAATTCATATTTTTCTTGGAAGCTTTAGATATAGGCGCCCTGATGTTGACATCTTCCTCTGAGGGTGCACCTTGATCTTCCTTGTCACTAAATAAACTTTCTATGGTCCTCACCTTTCTCTGTTTGCTCATCTTGCCTTTCTTTTACTTGGCTTTTAGCTCCTTAAAGTGGGGAACTCTTTCCAGGCTGTAGTATCCCAAGCTTCAGAAGTCCCAGGTGGTATGATTTAAGGAGGATCAGGTTCTTCACTCACTTGGCCTGTTCTCTGGTCCTTAGATGACCCTAGACCAACTTGCTAATCAACCAGCTTTGTGTGTTGTGGTTGTCAGCTCTGACAAGCCTGTGCCCCTTCCCAACCTGGGCCACTGCTACTCAAGCCTACCTCCTGGTTCCCAGCAGGGGTAAAAAACCCAAGTTCTGCCTTAGCACCTGCATAGACCCCTGTAGTCTCCCCTCTGCCAAGGGCTCAGCCCTCTTACCACACTGTGAACTTAATTCTAGATGACACTGGCACTTCAACTGACTCAGAGGCTCTGGGGGTCTCCTTCTCTAGTGAGGCCTTCCTGGGACTGGATCTGTGTCAGGGTGACTGTGGGGTTGGGCTTGACTCCTGTATTAGCACAGCAGCTCCCTCCTTCTGTCCTTCCAAGCCATTCTTCAAATGGATGGAACTTAATTATGATAAATGTAGGATCTTAGAATAGGTTTCCCCAAATCATCGTAATTAGCACTAGGTAGAAGAAGCATGATTAGACAAATTTCTGAGGCAGATTTGAGAATTTTAGTGGATTCAATGCAAAAGATGAGCCAACAACAGTGGGGTATGGCAGCCAAAAAAGTTAATGGGATCTTAGGTTGTATTAACCCTAATTCCACCATATAAAAGAAGTTTTACCTAAACCCTCTTAATTCCAGTGCCTTGCCTCTATTCATTCTTTCCTTTTAATCATGTATATAGCTTGCTTTGTATATATTTGTTTGCTTGTCTCTCCCATTAGCTTGTTCCTTGAAGGAAGAGTCTTTTGACTCTATTTGTATTCCTAGCACTTATCACAGTGCCTAACACATAGTAGGCACTGAATAAATGCTGATTAGTTGATTGCTTAAAGAAAAACAGAGTCCAAGAATCAGGAGGTGATAGTTCCTTTGTCCTCTGTCCTGGTCAGACCACATTGAGAGTGTTATGTTCAGTCCTAGGAACTATATTTTAAGAAGGATGTATATGTTAATGAACATCTAGAGAAGGTTGGTGAAATGTCTCTACCTCATGTCCAGTTAGAATATGGGGTAATGAACCAAGAGGATGGTTACAGTAACAAATGGGGATTTCCCTAGACATTTTATTCTGTACAGCGAGTTATCCCATGGTATATAAGAGCAGAATAAATCCAGCTAGAGGCCCAATTTATTTTAGGATTTAGGGTAAATGAATGCTAGGCAAAGCCAGCTCAAGAACCTAGATGCTATGTTGTTGAGGAAATATCTCTTTTATTTCTTTCTTTTCTTCTTTTTTTTTCTTGGTGGAGCAATGAGGGTTAAGTGACTTGCCCAAGGTCACACAGCTAGTAAGTGTCAAATGTCTGAGGCCAGATTTGAATTCAGTTCCTCTTGAATCTAAGGCCAGTGATTTATCCAGTACGCCACTTAACTGCCTCCTATTGAGGAAATATCTTAACCACTGCTCCCACTTCCTTTTCTTGTAGAGATGATGAACTATGGGTGTGGAGCACTATGTATATTTCCAGAATGGGTACCTGTGTTGGCTAGTATCGCTGATCCAATTTTTCTTCTGTTTTTCTTCTTTGTTTCAAGGAATGGCTTGCTGGGACATTCAGACATGATGGTATAAAACCAAAAGGTACCAGTGCAGTTTTTTAAAAAAGCATAAATATTCCAAGCCCACTAAAAATAACCTCTTGGTTTCAGTGTCAAAAGCTGGTTAAGAATCGCTATGTAAAAAAAACAACACCAGGGAGGTAGTGACCTAGTCCAGCAAACTGATCTCTTTGGATGTGTCACAGCCTTTCTATTCTTGAGGGGTTCCAAGGAATTCTGGACTTTTAAATTGGGCCTTGGTTAACTGTGTTTTGACAGCTGGACATTAAGTCAAAAGAGTGGCGGCCTCTGTCTTGGAAATCCTGATGGGAACACTCCCCATGCAACCTCTGGCTTTTGCTTTCAATTAGGCACTTATTAAATACATATCACCTGCAAGATAGCAGGTGAGAGACATGCATAGGGCAGAACCACATAGGACTTCATACAGTTTGTTGTTCAATCATGTCCAACTCTTCGTGATCCCACTTGGGGTCTTCTTGGCAAAGATACTGGAGTGGTTTGCCTTTTCCTTCTCCAGCTCATTTTACATATGAGGATACAGGGTTGAGCCATTTGCCCAGGGTCACACAGATAGTGAGTGTTAAGGTCAGATTTGAACTTAGGAAGATAAGTCTTCCTGACTCCAGGCCCAGCACTCTATCCACTGAGTTGCGTAGCTGCCCCAAATAACTATGTACAAACATGTTATTTACAGGACAAATAGGAAGTAATCAACAGAGAGAAGGCATGGGAATTAAGAGGGATTGGGAAAGGTTGAATTTTAGCTGGGGCTTTTAGAAAGCCTGGTTGAAAAGGGCTGTTAATACCAGTAATGTTTTATTTGTATCTTAAAGGTAATAGAAAGCTACTAGAGCATCTTCAACAAATTAGCTAAATAAACATTTAAGTGTGTCAGGCTCTGGAGATACAAGAACAAAAGAGAACTAGAGAGTGGCACAGTCAGATTTGTGCCCTAGGAATACTGTACCAACAAGGCACTATGGGGAGGGAGGAAAGGAGGGAAATCAGCACTTATTTAGCGCCTACTATGTGCCAGGCTAAGTGCTTTACACATATTTTTTTTTAATCCTCACAACAGCACTGAGAGCCAGGTATCATTATGCTATGTATCCCCATTTTATAGTTGAGGAGACTGAGGCAAACAGAGGTTAAGTACACAGTTATACAGATGGTCAAAGTGTCTGAGTTGGGATTTAAACTCAGGTCTTTCTTCTTTTTTAATTTTTTAAGGTCTTTCTTATTTCAAAGCCCTGTATTTCTTGTACCATGTAGGTACCTCAGAGTTTCTAACCCTAATGTCAAGGAATGGATTGAAGAAGAGAAAGTCTGAAGTCAGGGAGACCAATTAATCATAAAGCAATCATTGAGCACCTTTTCTGTACTAAGTACATTGCCAGGCAGGGAGGATACAAAGAAAAATGTGGAGTTGTTCCTGTCCTCAAGGAGCTTAGCTTCTGGCTGGAGTGTGTCCAGAATGCATACAGACCAAACACAGGGTGGTTTGAGGAAGGAGGGCACTCAATGTCAGGGGTATCAGCAGAGGATTCTGGGAGGAGGGGGCTTGGATTCCAAGAGGTGGAGGGGAGGAAGGGCCTTCTCCCAGGCATGGGCCATGGCAAGGGGTGGGAGATGGAGTGAGCCCTGTGTCATAGTAGGGGCCTAATAGATGCTCATGGGTTGAATTAATTCCCACATGTCTGCAGTGCCCCATGGTCCTCCTTTATGTGCCACAGACCCCACTAGGTGGGATTGTGGGCAGCACGCAGTAGGATAATGGCTTGCATTCCCTTTTAGGAGTCTAGGTCCTTCTTGTGCCCAGCATAAAAGCACGGAGGACATTTTTCAAGTCTGTGGAAATTCATCGAAACCTGAAACCTTTGGGAACCTTTTGTTGCTCCTATCCTTGGGTTCTCCTTTCTCTGGGTTTTGTTTTCTTTGGACGTTGTGGATATATTCTGTAGTGTCACAACTCAGCTCCATCTCCTGGCTTCCCCAAATCCCAGGGGCTAGTGATTGGCAGCGACCCATTAGCTTGAGGTTGGAGCTCTGGGCTCTGATGGAGAGCCTGCAAAGGGCTGTCTCCCCACTATCGGGTTTGTGACCTGATCTGGACCAAGGCTCTGTATGGCTTTGCTGTGCTAAGACACATTTCTCCAGAAAACTAGTTACAGGATTTGAAACAGAGAGCTTTTCAGAATAGCTCTTACCACTCCTTTGCTTTACAGGTGAGTAAATTGAGGCACAGTGAGGGCAAGTGACTGATTCAAGGCCACACAACTATTATGTAACAACGAGAATTCAAATCCATATCTGCTGACTAAATTTTCTGCTCCAACTCTGGAGTTACTTAAGCTGAGGCAGAGGTTGTCAGTGCTCCTTCTATTACCGTCTCAGTAGTGAAAAGATTGATGCATGCTTATAGGGTTTCAGCTTTGCTTTCTCAAGGAGTGCTTTTCCTTCCCCCGACGTCTGTGGGTTCTCTGTCTCTCTGTCTCTCTGTTTCTGTCTCTTTCTCATGTACTGCAGGTACATGAAATAGATGAATAGCCTTTTCATGCCTGTTTTCAATGATAATAATATCCATTAAAAGGTTTGAGTGAATATTGCTCACGATTAACCCCTTGTAGGCTAGTTGCCTACACATGGGACATCTCAGGTTTGACCCAGGCGTGGGAAGTGGCAGAGAGCATTTGGTGGGGATGGCCTAGTCTAGATCACTAGTATGTTGGTGGAAAGGGGGCAAACTCACTTTCACACAGACCTGGGCTCAGTCAGGGCACATTTCTTTTCTTTTCTTTTCTTTTTTGTGGGGCAATGGGGGTTAAGTGACTTGCCCAGGGTCACACAGCTAGTAAGTGTCAAGTGTCTGAGGTCAGATTTGAACTCAGGTTGTCCTGAATCCAGGGCTGGTGCTTTATCCACTGCGCCACCTAGCTACCCCCAAGGGCACATTTCTGATCTCACAGTGATGTTGGAAGAAGATACTCTCACACTTGCCCAGGGTTACATGCCTTTCTGCCCCAGTAACCCCAGTACCTAGTGGTGCGCCCCCAAATGTGCTCTGATCCTGGATTAGGACAGATGGGATCAAAGGACATCTAAAATTGGCCTCCAACTCTAGATCTGTGAGCCTCCAGTGTTTTTGCTCACCTCTTCCTTTCATGGGACAGAGGCAACCACTTACTACCTTGCCAATGTTTCTTGCTTCTGTCCCTTTGTCTATTTCCACTTCAGTCAGCCTCATTCAGGGCATCACCTCTTCTTGCCTAAACTGTGGGAAAGTCTCCAGGCTGCCACCTTTCCAGTGCATCACCCACACCACAGCCTAAGTGAAGAATCACCATAACATACCACTGGGATCCTGTCCTTTTCCACTTCAAGACCTTCAGAGAATCTACATTGTCCATCTAGTGAATTTTAGCCTCCCTGATGCTGTCAGTCCAACCTATAGTCCTGACTCAGCGCCTGGAAGGTGTGGATATAATTTACTACAGGCCTTATCTCTGCCAGAGATGGAGGAACTGGGGGTTGGCTGTCTCAGCCCACAGGGGTTCATCAAAGGTCACCCAGAACTTGCCAATTCTACCCGCTCCTTCTCCCATTCTGCTGAACACAGCACAACTGTTCCCTTGTAGCTCAGACATTCAGAGAATTTAGCAGAGGAATTAGAAGGCCATTGAGTATAATAAAAGAGGGAGCCCCTGGTAAGCACTCCCACTCTCATTGGGACCCCAAGAAAAGTTGCCTGAGGTTCAAGGTACCCTGTTGGTCAGTAAGCAGTCAAAATCATAGCTCGTGAGACCCTGTGGATGCTTACTTTTTGTTTGTTTGTTTGTTTTCACTAAGAACCTTGTTTTTATTGTTAGGATCTGGGTTACTTGAGAGGGATGAAACAGGAGGAGTGGGTGGCTCCAATACCTGGCCGGCCATGTTTCACAGGCTTGTAGGTGATAGAGAATTTGCCCAGGTAGTGTCCAATCATCTTGGGCTTAATTTCAACCTTATTGGGGGTCTTGCCATTGTAGACACCCATCATACTGCCCACCCTCTCTGGCAGGATGATCATGTCTCGAAGGTGTGTCTTCATGACCTCGGGCTTTTCCATGGCCGGGGGGGGGGGTGCTTCCTTCTTGACCTTCCTCAGGCACTTCAGGAGGGAATGCTGCTTGCGCCTCAGACCCCAATTGAGTCTCTGCCACTGCCAAGCACTGTACTGCATGAGCTGTTCATAAGACATGTCCAGGAGCTGATCCAGGTCCACAGCACCATAAGTGAACTTCCGGAAGGTTCACTTCTTCTTCTGCTCCACTTCCACCATCTTGTCTGCTGTCAGGAAAAGTGGATGCTTACTTTTACCAGTTACCAAAGGGCCTCAGGATCATGGGATCACAGCTGGGAAGAACTCTAGAGGTCATTCAATCCTCATTTTATAGACAAAACAACTTGGGCCCAGGCAGGTTTAAGTGACTTGCTCAGGGTCACAGAGAAAGTAAGTATCTGAGGTAGCGTTCAAACCCAGGTCTCTTGACTTTTCTTCACTCTATGTACTATACACATTAGTTCAAATAAGCAAACAAAAATGATCCAAACAGCCCAGCGAATAAAGTGATAAAAGGGATCATCTCCATATACTCTCCCAAAGTTTTCCATATCATCAGTGAGGAGGGCACATTTGTGGAGGGAATACATGTAGTAAATGGTTGTGGCTTGGGAATATGAGTGAAGGGAACATTCCAGGAACACATGTGTCCAAAGTACACCTATGTCCTGAATACTTCACACCATCAATACTAAAGGGCTGCTGATGTCATCTGCTGACATCATCATGCTGCTCCCCGTGACTCTCTATACTCCTACTGTACTTAACTATGCTGGTGTCACAGTCTCTTTTCAACATAATTCCCCAATGCCAGGATTCATTTCTTCAGGGCCACCTGCCAGCCATATTGTCTCCTGTCTGCTAGAGTGTAATGAGCAGAAAGCCTCTCCCTGACAAAGGCCAGCTGAGAGCTCTTTAGTCATATCCTGAGGTTATAAGCCTGCACCTGGTTAAGAGTGCTGCCAAACAAAAACTAGGGAGTATCCATCCGGACTAAGATTAGTTCTTTATTTTGTTTTAACTGCTGGTGTCTCAGGCTGAATTACAGTTGTCTCAGATTTAGGATCATAAATTTCCAAACTCTTCATTGGCATACAAATGAATTTGAGCCATAACAACAATTATGTGAAGGAGATGAGGTCATTGTCCTCTTCCTTTATGACTTACATTGCTGCCTTTATTTTGTATATTGTTCAGCAACAAAACTTCCTGGATTTGATACTATTTTTTTGTTGCGTGAAAAATGTTGCTGTCTTCCCCTGCAAACATTACAACAGATCTGGTGTCAAGTCCTGTAGGGTATCTTTTTCATACTACCCGACCATGTGACATTGAGCAAGTCATACTTCCTCTGAGGTAGGAAAGGTGGTAGTTGCTTCATTTTACAGATGAGGGATCCCAGATTCAATGTCTAAGGATCAAATGAAATACATTCCTTTCCCTCTCAATCTCATAGTGGGTGATCTCCTGGACGAGGTGGGAGCCTGGGGACTTTTCTTCTGGCACTAATCTTAATAGCCCTTCTGTGGTCTTTTGGTGGCAGCTTGAAGGTAGGACTTAGCTTTTTAAAAAGCTCATCTCAACTTTGAATTGAAAATGGTTTGTTATCCAGTCTAATGGGCAATGAGGTGAGATCTTGCCTCAGCTTGGTAACTCCCACCTGGGTTCAGCCAGGTCTCCCTGTTCTGGGAATCCTCTCAATTGGCACCTTGCTCTCTGTGCGGGTTTTCTTCCCTAGATTATGAGAGCTATTTGGTACTCACTAACTACCACATAGGTGTGCATCATGCCATTCTATATCCAAAGGCCAGAGTTGTTCAACAAGTTACTGCCTGATAATTGACCTAGAGCTGAACACAAGATCCTTTACTGTCAGGCTGTACCTTTAGATCTGATCCTGGCCCTTGCTTCAGAGTCACTGGGACTTCTGATAGATCTGTCAGCCCTCTACTCATAGGAGGTCAGTTCTGCTCTTCTCATCTGCTCCCTGCTCTGCCTGACAACAATAATGTGGCCATTGTAGGGGGTAGGGGCTGGAAGGGTTCCAATTCACTAGGGTCCTGGCAGCCTAGTACATCTCTCTCCTTCCCCATCTCTCATTTTCTATTTACCTTTTTATTCTCTCTGTATTGTCCTGATCTCTGAGAAATAAAAACTTTTGTTGGATTGCGCGCGCGCGCACACACACACACACACACACACAGAGGCACATAGGAGTTAAGGGCCCTTCCCAGGGTTGCACAATAAATATCTAAGACTGGATTTGAACTCATGTCTCCCTGAGTAGCAGTTTTACATCATAGTAGCTTTGTGTGGTATCCACTGGTCTTAGAGTCAAGAAGAACTGGGTTCAAGTTTTGCCTCTCATGCTTACTTGCTACATGAGACTCTCAATGCCCCCAAACAACTTTGTAAGACTATCAATTGCAAGGTGTCAATATGCATTGGCATAGTAGTCACAGAGATCTCCTCACAGAGATGGAATCAAAAGTCTTGCCCCAAAGTATTTTTGTCCGGTGCTATATACTTTGTGAAGTCCTTCCATGTCCCTAACGTGCTTTGGTGGAGAAGGGATACTACATGAGCTCATTTTTGTTCAGACCAAAATTCTAGATGAATTCCACTCAGTACAATTCAGTGAACATTTAGGTTAGGGGCTTAGCTAGGTGCTGGGGATAGGGATGATAAAGGCTTGCTGGTTTTTTCTCTTTTGAGAAAAGACTAAAACAAAATTGTACCTGACCTATGGGACTGGACCACATTCTCCAATGGGGATATGCCAGTATACAAATACATAAAGAGTGGTAATTTTAAAAAGGAGAAAGTGCTAATAGCCTGAGCATAAGGAAAGGTCCCACGAAGGAGGTTACAACTGAGCTGTGCCTAGAAGGCAACTAGGAATTCTAAGAGGAGGAGGTGAGGATAAGGTTGTAAGATTGTCATCACACTGAAGCACAGACTTTACACTGGCAACCTTTGATTTCATATAAGTTTGAAAACTGCCAAAGAGGAGCCTGCAAGTTTATAACAGAAAGTCTTTATTCTTCTTGGGAAGAAGCATGAATTTCATTACTGAGACCTGAAAATTCACTATGACCTACGCCTCCAGTGTATTTCAAATGTCCCTCACTTAGTCACTCTGTTGTGTATGTAGGCTATTCTAGATCCCAATGCAATGGTGTCTTCTAAGGGAGGGCAAGGAAGAGAGTAGACTGTTCCATGCTCAGAATGGAAATCAGGATGTGGAGGGCCCTCTCAACCTTAGCAACAAAACGTGCGCCAAACACAAACCACCTCCTAGATGGTAAGAATAGGTAATGAGACTCCATCTCACAGGGAATGTGGTTTCACTGGAAAATGGCTACATTGCTTTGGGAAAACACAACATCAGCCAACAACAGCAAACACACAGACGGGGAAACTTGCTCGATTTGGAAACCAAGTTTTTCAGGAGACTCGACTCTCAGAAGAGTTCTTAGGGCATGAAGAGTGAATTTATAATGCCATATTTTAGTCTTAGGGAGGTGACTCTCCAGATGTCCATAACAGTGTCTGTTCCCCTCTTTTCCTTTCAAAATAAGTTCTATGTTTTTTGGGGTAGGCTTTTGGGTCTAGGAATGCAGGGTCACAATCTCTACCCCTTTAAATAGGAAACTTTTGAGGCTCTCTACTGCCCCTAGAAAAGCACACACACACACATGCACACACACACACACACACACACACACACACAGACACCCCCCCCCCCCACACACACACTTCTATTTGTTATTTAGCTCCTCTAACCTTATGTCTTCAGGCAGTTAGGTGAGTCAGGGGACAGAGTGATGGGCCTAGACTCAGGAAGACCTGAGTTCAAAACCAGCCTCATACACCTATTATTTGTGTGACTTTGGGCAAGTGGCTTAACTTTTATTTGCCTTAATCCACTAGAGAAAAAAATTGTAAACTACTCCAATATCTTTGACAAGAAAACCCATGGACAGTATTGGTGTGCTGTGGTCCATGGTGTCATGAAGAGTCAAACATAATTGGTTAACAACCTTCTGACTGCCTTTTCTGGTCTATCTATTGCCCACTCATTCCATGGTCCAGCCACACTGACCTTCTTGCTGTTTTCCATGGACATTATTCTGTCTTTCACCTCTTTGCCCTTGCACAGCCTGGTTCTTGTGACTAGAATCTCTTTCCTCCTCACCTTTGACCATTGGAACCCTTGCTCCCTTCAGGGTCACCTCTAGTGCCACCTTTTTCAAGGGTCTTTTCCTGGATCTCTAAATTGTTCTTGTCACTCTCTTCATGGGGTTCCTATCCCCTCTAATATTCTTGGCAGGTGGCTATCTATCCTTTTCTTAAATCCTTTTAATGAGTAAGTGCATAAAGGGCTGGGCTTAGAATGAGGAAGATATTTTAAATTTATTTCTGATATTTTCCTAATTCTGTATAATGCTCAGCAAATCACCCAGCATTCTTGAGACCATTTCCTCTTCTGTAAAATGAACATAGCTATACCTGTAATACAAGTTTTCCAGGTTTATACACTTCAGATGAGATAATGCCAGTGAGGCTCTTTTCCAATCTTAAAATTCTATAGAAAAGTAATTGTTTCACATGAAATGACATGGTTTCACAAGGTAGCTTGCTCTCATCTTGGGCAGTCTCTAACTGTTAGATAGTTCTTCCTTGATGCTAAGTCCAAAGCTGTCTCCTTATAGCTTCCACTCATTGGTCCTGGTCCTACCCTCTGGATCTACACAAAACAAATGCTTTCATCTTCCTTAGGGCAACCCTTAAAATATTTGAGGACAACTTTTATGTCTTTGTCCACCTTCGTCTTTTGTCACCTTTCTTCCAAGCTAAGCATCCATAAGTCCTTAAATTATCCCTCATATAACTTGTTCTCCAGACTATTTTCTGAGTCAAAGTTTTATCTATTTCTATTGCTTCTCCACGACCACACTTCAAAAGGGACATTGTCTAATTATTAGATGATATATTTAGAGCTGGCATGGACCTTGGACACCATCTTGTCCAACCTGCTCATTATACTGTGGTCCAAACTAGTGAAGTGACTTGCCCATGGTCACATAGGTAGAAGTAGAATGTGCCAGAGCTGGGATTCAGATTTCGGGCCTATGACTCCAAAGCCAGCCAGCCCCCTTCCTCCTACTAGAGGAACATGAAGAAGGAAGGTAGCAGACACCTTGATAGTTTTTAACACCTCACCCTTGCTTGTTCGCCCCAAGATTTGTCTCTTTTATCTCAATTATCCATATTTGTATTCACCTTAAAAGATTCAGAAGAGGGCTGTTATGTCTGAAGCACTTGGGAATTTTAAAACTTGGACAACACAGCTCCTTAATTGAGAAGGTCACCTTCTATGGCCTAATCATTCTCCTGTTGCTTACAAGCCTTTCCAGAGATAGAAAATGTCATTGTAACACAAGGTTTGATCCTCTACTATAAAGAAGAATTGCCAATCTCTAGGCTTCTTCACGAAATATGCAATATTTTGTTTGTTTGTTTTGTTTTTTGTGGGCCAAGAGGGTTAAGTGACTTGCCCAGGGTCACACAGCTAGTACGTGTCAACTGTCTGAGGCTGGATTTGAACTCAGGTCCTCCTGAATCCAGGGCTGGTGCTTTATCCACTGTGCCACCTAGCTGCCCCATGATATTTTTAAAGAAAAGCTATGAAATAGCTTGATATCTATTCCATACCTTACTGAGGTTCCCAAATGGATAAAAATCTTATACCCAAGCCCAGTAGTAATGACCAAAGGGTCATGGATAACACTGTTTCACTTGGACAACCATTGTCCATCATTTCCCCTTTTTGAGAACAGATATACTAGGTTACCCAGACCCAAACAAGGTGGCACATACTTGTCCTGACTGGTCTTTGTTTTCATAAGGATAGTTTTCTTTAGTCCGGATCCTCAGCTGTCTTTGGGTCTCCTACTCCAAGTTTTTTACCCTAGCTCTCTTAGTTCCCTTTCTGAGATTTAAGCTCAGAAGATGACTGCCACCTTGCCATACTGGTTTATATGCTACTACATCTATAACCCAGCCATACTTTCCATTCTGCAGGTTAGAGGGAGATTTTTCCTAGGTGTCTAATAATTTCTGCCTCACCTTTGGTATTTTTATAATCAATTAGGAAAAATTTATGAAGTGCTTACTATGTGACAGGTACTATACTAAGACTGGGGATACAAAAATCTTCCCTCTTACTCTCCAGTCAAAAGTGTCTAAAATAATTACCCTGGGGGAATTCTAGGAGACAGCTCCCCAAAAGATCTTATACTCTTGTGCCCTAAGAAATGACAAAAGGGGTGGTTTCACAGAAGTCTGGGAAGGATTATATGAATTGATACAGATAGAGATAAACAGAACCAGAAGCACAATTCATAGAAAGACAAAAACTATGATGAAAACAATGATTAATCATGATTCCAGAAGATCGATGATGAAATATGTTGCCTACTTACTGACTGGTGATTAACTCACTGTGCAGACTGAAACATATTTTTAGACATGGACAATACAGGAATTTGTTTTGCTTAACTAAGAATATTTGTTAGGTTTTATTTTTCTTTTCTGGGGTGGGGGGAAGGTGGCAGGAAGATAACAATATATTTTACTAATTGAAACAATTTTAAATTAAATTACTAAATAGAAGAGACCCTTTCCCTGAATTGATTTTTAGGGACTATAGAGTTCTACTTCTGGCTAACCTTACAAAAGAATTCTCCTTCCCTTTCTCTCTTGCCATCCTACCTTCCTTCCCAAATCATCTGATTTAAGATTGGTTTATCCTGGGGCAGCTAGATAGCACAGTGGATAAAGCACCAGCCCTGGATTCAGGAGGACCTGAGTTCAAATCTGGCCTCAGACACTTGACACTTACTAGCTGTGTGACCCTGGGCAAGTCACTTAACCCCCACTGTCCCACCCCCAAAAAAGAATGTAAAAAAAAGATTGGTTTATACTGATTTGGGGTTAAAGTTCATTTTACCTGGAAGGGTAAGATTTTCTTATTTAATAACCATCTAGCTAAGTAACCATCCTCTAACCTAAGCAAAATAACCCATAATTCACCACTAGACTGATGGGTCTGACATAACTATGAGGTCATAGATTTAGAGCTAAATGAAACTTTAGGGTTCAACAAGTCCAACCTCCTCATTTTTCAGACGAGGAAACTGAAGCACAGGCTAATTAAGTTACTTTCCCTGGGTAGCACAAGTAGTGTCCAAAGTATCATTTTAATTCAGATCAGTGCTGGTGCCCTATGTACTGTGCTGGGTTGCCTCTCATTAGCTCAAAGGTATATCTTCCCATCCTCCCCCCCCCCACAATTAAAAAAAAATGATTGTTGGAAAAAATCATTCTTTCAACCCTTCAGTGAATCTTGGATTTTCACCCATGTGAAGCTAGACCAAGTCTCACTGGTGGCCGGATGGCATCCATTTCCTCATGCAGCCTGTCTGAATCCTGCAGCATCTTTCCAGCAGTCCAGCAGATTCCTGTTGTTTTCATTCAGCCAATGTTTATTCAGCACCCTGTTGTGATATTCCCTACTGTGTTTCTGATTCTTTTTTAAACAGGGAATGTCTCTGTAGCTTCATAATAACACCCTTTGTCTCTGTACATGATGTTCTGAAAGCCTATAATGGCTTCTCACTCTGTGAAGAAGCTTATATGAAACCACTAGTATGAACCATTTTTTGTTGCATTTTTACAATGTTTTGCACATGGAGATTTCATCCCTCAAGATGGGCGAGGTTATTGCTGATGTTGATTGACTGTTAATAGGGATAAACTGACCTTTTCTGTCCCTGAGCTCTCACAAACATTCTTAGGGTGATGGGACAGAATTCTGGAATCAGTCCAGCATCTGCAATGAAGTTAGGGCTGTCTCTGAAAGGCCTGCTTTTTAGAGACTAATTTTTTTTCTAGAAAACTTTCCCCTTCTCATTTGAGGGTGGCAAACATGGCCACAGAATACTAAGACACCCTCATGAATGACACTCTCATGATAGTTAGATCAAGGTTTCTTAAAATTTTTTCACTCATGACCTCTTTTCACCTGAGAAATTTGTACATGACTCCAGGTATATAGGCATGTAAAATAGGTATACAAATCAAACATTTACTGCCAATTTTTTCATGTCCCCAATTCAGTTACTTGACCCTATATGGGGTCACAACCCACAGTTTTAAAAGCTTTGAATTAGATTATTGGGAAGAGATCCATAAGCACCAACTCTGTGGACATTTCTGTCAGGGAAACCTGGACAATGTTGCACTTTCATTTTCAAAGCCTGAAGACACACTAGGCTTATGGTTGTAAACAATGTAAATATCAGGGTGACACAGTAGAAAGAGCATCAGCTCTGGGGTAATGAATGGAACCTGAAAGTGAATTTTGAATTTTCCACTCATTAGCTGTCACCTTAGGAAAGTCACTTCCCTCCCTGGGTCTCAGTTACCTTGTATGCAAGATAAGAGGTTTGGACTATATGGCCTCTAAGGTTTCCTTTAACTTTAGATCTGTGGTCTCAACAGCACCAAGCTGGCCAACCTAGGAAAATGTACCAGCAACCTTTTGTTTTTTTGGTGGGGCAATGAGGGTTAAGTGACTTGCTCAGGGTCACACAACTAGTGAGTGTCAAGTGTCTGAGGCTGGATTTGAACTCAGGTCCTCCTGAATCCAGGACCAGTGCTTTATCCACTGTGACACCTAGCTGCCCCCAACCTTTTCTTTTCAGACCCCACTGATGCCCCAGAAGGTTACCACAGTAGTGAAGTAGAGGTCCTGCACTTGTTTGGATGTCAGGCTGCTATCACTGTCCATGGTGCTGATTGTTTCATGTTTGAAGTCTCCCAATCCTGATAGGGCCATCAGATTTTGGGCCCTACGCAAGCCCTACTTTCTGCATGAAGTCTTTCCTGCTCCAGCCAGCTACAAGTGTCTTCCCCTCCAATTATCTTGTATTTAATTTGTACATAACTAAATCCCTAGTTAGAATGTAAGCTCCTTGAGAGCAGGAACTATTCCACTTTTACTTTTTTACCTCCAGTGTCCAGAACAGTGCTGGGCCCACTTAATAAATGCTTATGGGATTGATTGGTTGGTTGATTTGACAGCATGCGATGTTGGCCTAAAGGGTTCTTGCCAGACAAGAATTCATTCACTTTCCCCATTCAGGGGACCTGGGACTCCAGGATTCTTGAAATTGTAATTCTGTAGTAGATTTTTCTGTTCTACAAAACTGTAGCTTCCTTGAGGTTTCAGGCAAGAATTGAATAAACTCTCAAACATCTAATAAGCAATTCTCTCAGAGAAGGTGATCTCAGGGAATTGGTCACAGGTTCACATGAATGATGTTTCCATGTGCTTTGGGGTACAAAGGTGTGTGTGTGTGTGTGTGTGTGTGTGTGTGTGTCCTTGGGAACTGTGATTTCAAAAGCACAGGGAACTCTCAGGGAGGACACTTCCTCCACTGGTGCAGATCAGCACCTATTTTGAACATTATGGTCTTAGGGGAGTGTCTTGGGGCACTGAAAAATCCCATGACTTGCCCACACACAGCCACATAGCCAGTGTGTATATCAGAGGGATATGTGTATATCAGTGGGATTTAAACCCAGGTCATATGAGTCAAAGGCTGGCTTTCTCTGCTCCCCCATGCTCCACCTTCTGGGTTACAGTCAGTCAAATACTCTGAAGGAGAATAAGGAAAAGGGGGTGACATCTTGTGATTCTGGAAACTGAAACTCCTATTTTCCCCAGAGGTGGTGGAGCCTTCACCTGGGGCCTGGAGGTAGTCTGAGATGAGATCAAGCTGAGAAGGAATCTGCAAACAGTATGCACAAGTGCCTATGACATCAGTGGGTGGTGAATACATTTATTTAAAATCATTAGCATAGCCATAAGAGCTTCTTTTTGGCCAGTGTGTTGGTACAACTTCCTGAATCTTGAGTAGATCCAGTTATCTACCAATTCTTGAAAAAGAAAACTATGATTCTTTCTGAGTGTACTTATGATAACAATAATGGTAAGTGCCTGCAACTGTTCCCAAATGTTTGGCAGAAAGAAAAAAAACAACCTTATTAATACTTTTCCTTTCTACTCCCTACTTTCAAAGCTATCCTGACAGTCTGTTCCCTTAGGAATGCCCTTCAGTTCTTGTAATAATGCTTCAATGATTTTCTTGCCTTCTTTTTTTGGACAACTTATCACTAGCTCTCCTTCAAAACAAAAAATAAAAAGCAAACCCCTCACAACAGATTCATCCAGTCAGGCAAAACTCCTTCATTCATTGATCACACCCCAAAATGCATATCTAATTTTACATTGTGGTATGGCACCTCTCAATCAGGGCTAAGTCAGATGTTTCCTCATTAGTCCTCTGGAGTCATTGTTGGTCATTGTGTTGAACAGAGTTCTTAAGTATTTCAGAATTATTTTCCTACAATGTTCTTGTTACTGTATAAATTGTTTCTCCTGTTTCTGTTTGATGCATTCTCCACCAGTTCATGTAAGTCTTCCCAGGATCCTCTGAATCTGTCCTTTTGTCATTTCTTATGGCACAATTCTTATACTGTAATTTGTTCAGTCGATCAGCAATTGATGGGCAATTTCATTTGGTTCTATTTCTTTGCTACAATAGAATATGCCACTATGAATGATTTATCCATCTATGGGATTTTTTTTTGCTCCTTTATTGTCTTTAGGGGCTACTGGTATTATGAGGCCAATGGATATACACAGTGTAACTCTAGCTTTTTGGGAATACTTTCAAATTCCTTTTGAGACTAGCTGTTTTAATCAACAACTCCATCAACAATGCATCAATGTACTTGTTTTACTATTGCCCCTCAAAAATTTGTCATTATCTGGTATGAGGAATAACATCAAAGTTCTTTTAATTTGCATTTCTCTAATTATTAGTGACTTGGAGCATTATTTTTCTTCCCATATGGCTGTTGATTGGTTGGATTTCTTAGTGAATTTGGTGAATGACTGTCTTCCTTGTATATTTGTCAGTACACACACACACATGTATATATGTACATATATATGTATGTGTGTGTATATATACATATATACATATACACACACACACACACACACACACACACACACACACATATATATATATATAAAGATACCAGGCCTTGTCAGAGAAGCTTGATGCAAAGATGTCTTTCCCCAGTTACCTGTTTGTCTTCTAATTTTAGCTGCATTGATTTTGTTAATGCAAAAACATTTAAATTTCATGAATCAAAACTATCCACTTTATCTTCTGTGGTTTTCTATATCCCTGTCTCTTCCCCTATCTATAGTTGTCAAAAACATTTTCTTCCTCAATCCTCTGATTTGTTCACAATATAAACTTTAAAATAAAGGTCATATATCCATTTAAAGCTTATTATGGTATATGGTGTGAATGTTTATCTAAATTTAATTTCTGCCAGAATGCTCTTTAGTTTTTTTCCAAGCAGTTTTTGTTGAATAGTGAGTCCTAACTCTAATAGCTGGAATCTCTAGGTTTATCCAGTGCCATGCATCTATGTTCACTTCTTTCTATATGTTTTATACTAATCTGTTTCATTGATGGACCGCTCCACTTTTTAACCAGTGCCAAATAGTTTTGATGATTACCATTTTGTAGTATAGTTTGAGATCTGAAATGGCTAGTTCCCCTTCCTTTCCTCTTTCTTTCTTCCATTATTTCCCTTGTGAATCATGAGCTTATATTTGTCCAGAGGAATTTTGTTATTCTTCTTTCTAACTCTCTAAAGTACTTCTTTGGAAGTCTGAGTGTTCTGGCAATGAATAATTAAAATCACTTAGGTAGTAATGACACTTTTATCAGATTGGCATAACTCAACTCTGAAGAAGTAATATTTTCTTTATTTTTGTAATGAGTGTTTTGCCGTTGCGTTCACAGTTTCCATGTGTTTACCTTGGTAGATGAACTCCTCAGTATTTATATATTCTCTAGTTATTTTGAGTGGGATTTCTCTTTATAACTCTTCCTGCTGGGATTTGTTGGTAATATACAGAAAAGTAAAAAATGTGTTTGGATCCCATATAATGTTAAAAGAAGTATGGTACTTCCTTCCCTCAACACTTTGGGTGTAGGATTGATGATAAGGCATGGGCAGAATTGCAAAAGACAGGAAGTCATGGATTGACTGTAATATACACCAATGCGAAGGCTACCCATAGCAATGAGACTTCTGATTCATTCAAGTATTCAATCTAGAAGCATTGGTAGAGCAAAAGATAGGAAACAAAAGATCATCAGCTTCTCTTTGGCACATGTGAAGACTAAGCAGAGAATTTAGAGCTGGAAGGGGCCTTGGAGTTCATCTCATGCCAAGGTTGTCAAATATTTTGGTACCAGGAACCCTTTATATAATTAAAAATTATGAAAAAAGTATGGAAAACCCCAAAGAGTTTTTGATTGAGGAGATTATAATTATTGATATTTACCATGTTTGACACTAAAATGGATAGATTTAAAAATATTTATTAATTCATTAAAAATAACAATAGTAAACCCATTACATGTTGACACAAACAACATATTTGTATAAAATGACAATTTTCCAAAACAAAAAAAAATAGTGAGAAAGGTTTCACATTTTCCCATTCTCTTTAATGTCTACCTTGATAGGACACATCTGGATTCTTATATCTGATTCTGCATTCAATCTATTGCACTATATTGTCTTGGTTAGAACAGATTAAGAAAACCTGAGGGGGCAGCTAGATGGTGCAGTGGATAAAGCACCAGCCCTGGATTCAGGAGGACCTGAGTTCAAATTCAGCCTCAGACACCTGACACTTACTAGCTGTGTGACCCTGGGCAAATCACTTAGCCCTCATTGCCCCACAAAAAACAAACAACTCCCCCCCACCACAACAACAAAGAAAAATCTAGCCACATATACATATGTAGTTGGAAAAAGGAGGAATATTGTAATATTCTTTTCTGATAATAGTGTCTTGATACTCCACCAAAACACAACAAGTTGTAGTTTCTTAAAGATTGGTAACCCTGTGGAAATCTGCAACCATCTCACCAAACGTTTCCTCCTTAGTTATGTTAAAATCTATTGGTTCATCTTGCACTTTCAATGAATCTCTTACCCATACATGGGAGTATAAGTGACCTGGTCACCATTGTGCAGGTAAAAAGTAGCAGGTTCAGGACTGGACTGTAGAATTTTTTGTCTCTAAATCTCACTTTTTCTGTGACACCAAATTGTTCCTATTCTGCCTCTATCTCCCTATTTTGTCCCCAAAGGCCTCTAGAGAGACTTGCTAGTTTGACTCTATTACTATCTGTGTGCATGTGTATACTCATATGTGTGCCTATGTATGCATAAATCACATCAGTGTTTTACATATGGTTTTACTCTCCCATAGGAAGGTAGAAAGTAGGTAGGCAGTACACTTATGGAGTAGGAAAGCTTTGTTGATATGTTTAATGTGATTGTACATATATAACCTATATCAGATTGCTAGCCATCTTGGGGAGGGGGAGGGAAGAGAGGATGGGAGAAAAATTTGGAACTCAAAATCTTATAAAAATGAATGTTGAAAACTATCTTTACATGTAGCTGGAAAAATAAAATTCTATTAAGATAAAAAATAAAATAGGTACACACACAAAAAAGAAAGTAGGTAGGGGGTATGATATATGAGACAGAAAATTATAAGAGATGGGAAATGGCTCTATTCATATCACATTCCTGCACACCCATTAAAACTCTGATGCCATCTTTTCCAAGAAGCCTTCTCTGATCCCCCTCCCCCCAACCTGGACTTTAGGTAACACATTGTTTTGTGACTCTATACCTCTCTACAATATGTTTCCTGTACATTTTGTTTTGTACTCATCTGTGTTTCTGTCGGCATCCTACTAAGTAGTAAGCTTCATGAAGACAGGCATTGTGCCTTACCTAATGTCTTAAACTAGTCAACTATATTTTGCATCTTTTCACCAGGAGCAAGCACAGGGTTCTGCACACAGTAGGTATTCCACCGAAGGTTACTGAATTGAATGGATGGTTTGTTCTGTGCATGGCTTGGTGAGGGCATTTCAACAGAACTATTCTGGCTGATTATATTTAATTAAATAGGCATTTAGTAAGAGCCTACTCTGTGTCAAGCATTATGGTAGGCATGGGAGGAACAAATACAAAAATAGTTCCTACCTTCAAGGAGTTATAAAAAGAGTTGTATCAGTTATATGAGGGAGGCAACATGTACACGTATACATGACAATAAATTACATACAAAACAAGACAAGGTAATAGGGGAGGGGCAGGCACTAACACCTAAGGGTGGAACTAAAAGACTTTCTCTGGGAGGCTACCTTTGAAAAATACTGGGGATCCTTGAAGGAAGAGATGGAGGGAGTGCATGCTGGATGAAGAGGGCAGCCTGTACAGAGAGGCCAAGTATAGAATTCCATATACAAGGAGCCAGTCATGGACCTGTTGGAGAGTCTGTGAAGTGGCGCAGCGTGGAATAGACTGGAAAGGTTGATGGAAGCCTGAATATGGGAAGTTTTAAAGGCCAGGCTGAGAATCCCGTGGTCTATTCTAGAGACAATCTGGAGCTGCTGAAGATTTTTGAGTAGGGGAGTGACCCAGTCAGATCTAGTTTTAGGAAATAGAGATGGAGATTGATCCCATGGCTTCTTCCACTAATGCAGGGCAGCACCTTCCCTGAAACTGATAGTTTTAGGGGTCTAGAGCACCAACAAGTTAAGTGACTTGTGTAGGGTCATCCAGCTACTCTGTATCAGAAGAGGCACTTGAACTCCAACTTTCCTGGTAAGAATGGATCGGGGAGATAAGCGATTGGAAGCAAGCTGACCAAGACAGTATTTGAGGTGATTGTGGACTGGACAGAGGTAGTGGTGAAGTGAAAAGAGTGGAGAGAAGGGGAAAGATATGAGATGTTACGAAGGCAGAATCTTTTGAAACCTGGTCTCTTGCTTATATATTGGCTTTCTAGCAAAAGCCTCCAGCTTCTTGGGGAACAACTGGTTTCATCTCTCCGTCTCCCTTCATTGAATCTCATCAGCTGGGACCACAGAAATGATGGTCTCAATGTCACGCTTCCTCTGTGAAGCCCAAAGGATGGAGAGCTGGGCAGGAAAACATGTGCAGCAGCGAGCCAGCCCTTCCTGAGGGAGGGAAGGGAGGGTCGGAGGGAGTATTCAGCAGGTTCTTGTTTTAATAGGATGGATGTCTTTTCAAGGATGAGGCCCCTTCTTCCAACATGCAATTTTGCTAACCGCGGTGTTTAGGAAGCTGGGCCCTGTCTTGTTTCCCAGCTGCTGCATCTTGGCCTGACGCACGAGGCCGGGGCTGTGCGGGTCATGCAGCCTTCGATTACTGGATCTCACGGGATAAGACAAGGCAGACACACCCCAGGGGTGACTCAACTGAGTGGGAAGTTTGAAAAGATGGTTTTCTTCAGCCGTCAATTTGCTAAACCACATTTTCCAGGAGAAAAACAGTGACTTAAAAATTTCTCTCCAAACAAGGCCAGCATCCCATGGTGCTTTGGGTCAGGCTTTTTGGTGAGGAGGAAAATCAAACTTTCACTTTAATTGTCCTTACTAATTAGCAAGTGAAATGACCACTGGAACTCAGTCTTTTTGCAGGAGGCTGTTTTCAATCAACAAGAATTTTAATATCTTGCTGGCCAGCGAGCAGGGCAGAAGCTGGCCACAGCTCTTTGGCTTATAAAGCAAGAGAGAGGTACAATATGGGCTTTGCCTCCCTCCTCCTTTCTCCAAGTCTATTTTCCTGGGATCATTTCACTTAGTTTTCTCCCATTCTGCTAATAACCTTGACCAAAGCAACCCCTCAGTTTCTTTATTCCACAAGTGTAAGCATGTAGGTCCTAACCCTGGTTCTGTCATTTACTCCCTTTGTGATCTTCAGTAAGTCATCACGCCACTCTGCTTCATTTTCTTCACCTGTAAAATTGAAGAGTTTAGACTATTTAATCTTTAAGATAGCCCTCATCTCTAAGGAGATGATTCCAATGGTTCACCAAGGCCAAGGCCTTCTCTGAGGATATTACTTTAGCCATGAAGCACCCTAGGGTTTAGAGCAGGAAGGGATCTTAGAGACTCCCCTAGTCCAACTCCCTCATTTTACAGAGAGGATGACTGAGGTACAGATAGGAATGGCCTGACTAAAGTCACAGGGAAGACATCTCCATGATCTTAATCTCTCACCCTGACTTCTTGTCAGGGTTTGAGACAGGCAGTTATAGTTACATACTGGGCATTGCCCACTAGACATCCTAGCACTCCCTCACACTCAGCAAATTTGCGAACCATTTTCATAGATCAGTTAGAAGATAATCCAAGCAAGGAAGACAATGATAGTACTCCCAGCTCTCTGTGAGTCTGAATCCATGTCCCAAAGTCATCAAAACCTAAGTGTTCTGACTCCAAACCTATTCATTTTCTGCTACCCAGGCTGCTTTCTGGAGCACCAGATTTCCTGGGGAGGGGTGACTCTCTGTGTTGTCCCCCACTTCCTCCCTCTCCCATCTGAGATTCAACTCAAACTGGACATTTTATAGCTTTACTGTTTTTGGACCAAGATGACTGGAAGACAATTCAGATGGCATGAGATACACATATTTTAGGCCCAGAAGTGGAAGTCGTGGTAATTCTTGATGGTGAAAACATTTTGTCAACCTTAAAACAGAATGTGAATGGTTGTTGCTGCTGCTGCAGTCTAACACCCATGGGTAAAGCCAAGGGACTTTTGGCTCCTCATGGTCAGCACAAGATTCCCAGGTACAGCTGGAAGGAGTCAAAGAAGTCACCTTGCTGACCAGTTCTCCCACATGGCAGCATATCAAGTCCCCCTGGGCTTCTTGGCAGGGAGGCCCAGAAGGCTTTTTGCATGGCCAGAATTCTATGTCCAAACTTGATGAAAGAGTCTACATTGCTGAGGGTTCAGTTCAGTCCACAAACACCCTTCCTGTGTTCAGGCCCACTGATGGTCAAGAACTCCATATTGATCCAAGGACAAAAGCAAAGCAAAGATTGTCAGGAGCTTACGATCTCCTAAAGGCTGTGTAATTATGAGGTAAGTGGGTGATGACTGAATCAGTGTCCTCATGTCCCATGCTCCTCAGTAAGACGATGCCATGGCCCTTCCTTTAGTCCATGTTCTAAGAACATCTAGGATCCTGACACATTTTAACCCTAATGCCTAAGGAAATTTAACCCTAATTAAATCTGGCCCTTATCTTCAGAAGCATGAACTTTGAAAAGTCCCAGGGGGAGTAAGGGGTGGTATGTGTTGAAAAGGTCTTAGAATCAGGAGATCCAGGTTCCTATGTCAGCTCTTAAAATGGCTCTGTCACCATGGGCAAAACATTTAACTTTCAGTTTCCCTGCCTATAAAATGGAGATGTTAGTTAATATTTGTTGTATCCACCTTGAAGACAAGGCAGTTGTAAGGAGAACTTTTTGTAAGGCTTTGATGCTACATTATCAGTCAACAAGCATTTGTTAAGGGCCTACTATATGCTGGGAGCTGTGCTAGATTCTGGGGACACAAAGATAAAAACAAAACAATCCCTGCCCACAAGGAGCTTGAGTTCTATTGGGGGTGGGGACAGAATGAGTCAATTTGGTCCAGGTTTGGGTGCAAAAGATAGAGCAGCCTAGGAAAGCCCATGGGGCACAATGCTTTTCCTTTATCCCCTCTTTGGCCTTGGCTTTTGGGCTAATTGGAACTTTATATAGATTATTATATAAATATATGTGACATATAACTTGTCATATATAAAATTATATATAATTATATAAGTACACATGTATACATTAATATATATATATATATATATATATGTATCTGTATTCTAGGGGATGAAGGTTCTAATCAAAATCTCTCTCTCTCTCTCTCTCTCTCTCTCTCTCTCTCTCTTCCACTCCCTCCCTATTTCTCCCTTTGTTTCTCCTTGCTTTGCCACCTTGGGGATACCAGCAGGTGGCATCTGCCTTGGGCCAGACCAACTGTAAAACTGCCTCTTCATTTTTCAGCTTGAGGTGCTGAATGAGTGTAGAACTTTTGATTTCAGTATTGTTGGCCAACTCTGCCTCCCCTTCTCTGTTATTCACAAATAACAATGCCATAAGGGTGCTAAGTTTTTCTTTTACCTAGTACTGGGCTATGCCACAGCAAAGGGGAATGGGCAATAATTACAGGGTTTGGGCAGGGGAAAACATGAAACCATTGTGGATGTACACTAACCAGGCTCATGTTTCCTGTGTTAATTCTTCACACTCACATGGAAGAAGGCAGAACCCTGAAGGAGGGGGGCAATGAGGGCCAGCTGCCTTCTTCCTGCCTCAGAGATCAGCAGGGGTCATCTCACTCAACCTGGATCTTTAGCATTGTCCCCCAGGGTGGATGCCCAGATTCCTTTAGAGTCTTTGAGGACAAGACTAGAGAAGCCCAACTGTTATGTTAATAATTGACTTTGCTAAGTCCACATGGCTTCAATGTGGAGATCAATCATTTGACCTTCCTCTTGGGCCATGGTCTCCTCCTCTCTCCCAGAGCCCTCCACAAACCCATCTTAGCCTCCTTCACACACAGCCTTCCTAGAGTCTCTGTCACCAAACACTCATTTCTGTGCCTCCCAGGGTTGCTGTGTCTCATAAAGCACACAAGTGACCATGCAGAAAGCACAGGATGCACTAAGTAATTCCAAGAGAGGAAGCATGCTAATAACTAGGGGGGGGGGTCAGGAAAGTCCTCATGTCAAAGGTGCCTCCTGAGCTGTTTTAGGGGGAATTGGAGATTCTGAGTGGTAGACGCGAGAAGGGAGTGTATTCCAGGAACAGAAGGAGTTGCTGATCTCTTTTGGTAGAGGGAGTTTTCTCACTGGGACTTCCATACATCAAAGAAATTCCCAATTTGGGCTGAAAAAAGGAATTTCAGGTACTGTGCTAGGCTCTGAGGAGCCAGAGACAGAAAAGGAAACAGCCCCTTCCCCCAGGGCCTTAATATTCTACTAGCTAACCATTCTCAGATTCTTCTAGGAACTGGTTTTTAGACACCTTACTTGGCTGGTTCACCCCCAGTTTGAACAGGATACCTTAGCCTGACTGGTATAGTCCTGAGTACCATACTTTAAACTGACTGTTGACCAAGTATTCGTGCCTTTGATTCCATTAATGCATACTTTAGCTGCAATGGCCTTTTGGTGACTTTGGGACATGGATTCAGACTCATGGGGAGCTGGTAGTACCATCATTGTCTTCTCTTGCTTGGATTATTTCCTAACTGATCTATGAAAATGGTTAGCATTATTCACAGAAATGATGAAGTTGAGAAAGAGGATGGGTTGGTTTGGCATGTGCTGAGTTTGAGGGGGTGCCAGGATGGCCAGTGGGCAATGCCCAGTGTGTAGCTAGAAATGCCGATCTCAAACCTGAAGAGAAGCCAGGGTGAGAGATTAAGATCATGGAGATGTCAGCTATGGTAGCAAATGAGCTTGTTTAGGAGAGAATACAGAGAGAATGAAGGGGAGATCAAGTCTTGGGGAACCCCTCGATTTATGGGTGACATACAAGCCATGTTTAGAGGTGGGAGGAAAATTCTGGAGGGCCATGTTCTAGAAATGAAAGGAAAACAGAATATTAAGAAAAGGGGCAAGGCCAACAGTGATGGCAGGAAGAACACTGGATTTGGAGTTAGGGGCCAAGGATTCAAGTCTTGCCTCCTGAACTTACTAACTTGGTGTGTATTGAAGAAGTCACGTAACTTCCTTCATTGGGATAATGAGGACAATGCAGAGCAATTCTGCAGAGAAATTGGTGATAAACACTGAATAAAAGTCATTGAATGTGGCCATCACCTTCATTGACCTTCAAGAGAAGTTTTTATCCTGGGAGAGAAACCAGACTGTCAGGAGCAAAATAATGAGTGGGTAGGAAGGAAATGAGGTTAAATTACTCTCTTGAAAAGAGGAGAAAATGGGAGGCTGGACAAGGGAAGTTTTTCCTTTCCCCATTGGGTGGTAGTGGAGACCCTGAACATGTTTGCAGCCAATGGAGGAGAGCCAGTGGAGAGGGAGAGAATGAAACTCTGATGAGCAGGTCAGCAGAAGGGGTCTCTTATCCATCTCAGAGGACAGACTCTGGGCCACTGGCTCCTAAGGAAACTCTAAACACATAAATTCCCAGCCCTACTTCTGCTTCATAACCTTAGCATTCTGAAAGCACAGCTTAGGTACTCATTCATCCAACGAGTAACTCTTATTCTATAAGATGCGAATGAGCTCTCTCCCTCTGAAATGACATGAGCATTTGAGGAGAAGATCAGAGACATGGAGGCCATCTGATCAAATCCCCTCCTTTTATAGGCAAGAAAATGGAGGCCAAGATGGATAAAGTGTCTTGGTTATGGCCCCAGAAACAGTAAATGGCAAATCAAGGCTTCAGGAAGTCAGTGAACTAACACTTATTTCTTAAGCACCTACTAGATGCCAGGAACTCTATTAAGCACAGGGGATACAAAGAAAGGCAAAAGATAGCCTTGTTCTCAAGTAATTCACAGACTATTGAGGAAAGACAACACACAAAGAGAAAATGGAAGGTGGGAGGGAACACTCAGGAGTGGGGACATAATGAAGTCCAGAAAAATCCAGCTGAGTGAGAAATGATAAGATGGCTGCCCTGGGTATCCCTTTAAAATGAAGAATCTGGGAGGAGCTCTCCAATACCCACCTTTGATTCTCCTCAATTGAAGGGAGGAAGAGGACCCATGGGCAGAGGGGACTAATGAGATGGAAGTTTCAGGGTTGATATGATCTTGCAGGGTGATGAGTTTTAGCCACCATGATGGAGTCCTGAGGTTTCAAAGCAAGGCAATAGAGCATGCTGGAAAAAAATCAATATGAAGTCAAAAGACCTGGTTTTGACTTTAAAATTGGGTTCTATTCAAGTTTGAATCAAGTTCCTTCTCTTTTCCAAGAATGCTCTCTAAAACTGGACATAGTGGTTCAGGGAAGCTCTTGTCTTGCTCTCCATACAGCACTGTACAGAGTTTCAGGGTTTTTGTTTTGTTTTGTTTGAGAGGTGGGATAAATCTGGAAAGAGTGTTTGACCTTCAACCACTGAATTCTACAACATGATGTGGTAGAGATAGATAATACTACATGGAGGAGGACATGTGGCTTAATGTAAAAAATGGATGTGGACTTTGATCTGAGGACCTGGACTCAAATCCTCACCCAATTACTTATGAGCTGTGTTACCTGGAGCAAGTCATTTCACCTTTATACAATGAGGGGGTTGGGTTGAACGAGATGACTTCTAATACACTTTCCAGCTCTGGTCCTATGTTCTACATAGTCCTTGTGATTTGGAATCAGGAAACCTGGGTTTGAGTTTTGGCTCTGCTATAGAGGACACTTAGGTAAGACATTTGGCCTTTGGGGGCCACAGTTTCCTAAGTTATTTGAGCTAAAAGGGACCATAAAGATTATCTTGTCCAGGTTATTTCCTTTTACAAACTTGGAATCTGGAAGAGACATCCAGGTCAGTTGGGATGTGACTTCTCTTATTTTTGCCCAGGAATGATTTAAATCTAAAAGCAGCTTCTAAGGGATCCCAGGGAATATCTATGCACAGAGAATTGAAGACTTTTGAGGGCAAGGATGCTTTCTTTTTTGGTTTTTTGCATTCCCAGTGTCTAGCATAGCACCTGGAAGAAAGGAGGAACTTTGTTGTTGTTGTTTGTCCTTCAGTTCTCAAAGAGGACCGTGACATTGGGAAGTGATGTCATGACTTGTAGTGAATTGGATTTAAGTGAGGGAGGATTTAATAAATACTCATTGAATTCATAAGAACATAAGTTCCTTGAAGGAAGGGACTTTCATCTATGTCTTTGTGTTCTCAATGTTTAGTACAATGGCACACAATAGATGTTTCATATTTGATGGATCGATTTCACCCTGATGGTTGGTAAAAGCCATCTTAAGCAATATTGTAAGAGTGTGGGCATATACACAATAGAATTCCTTTTAGAAGACAGAGGTCCTACATCTTTGAAGCATTTCCACTGTTCCCTTTTTGTTGCTATGTGAATCTACTGGCTAAGGAGGGATTTAATCCAACTAGTCCCCACTGGAGGACTTACCACAGCTCACTGGTTCCCCAATACCCATCCCCATGTGCTACAACATGCCTGTGAACATTACTTTCTAGACACAGGGGTGGGTGGGTGGTTGTAGCCCTGACATGAGTGTCTGACTCCCACCAGATTGGGAAACTGTCACCCCCACCTTGTGATTCTCAAAGGCTGAGGGTTAAATTTCCCACCCCAAGGTTTTCTTTCTGGAGAAAATGTTGCCCACAAATGGAGGTTGGAGAGGCTGGAGCCTGGGGGAATGAGAAGGTAGTGGAGGCAAGACATGCATGCTTTGTGCCAGTGTCTCACCCCAAGCCATCTGGTTCCAGATTCAGCTTTGGTAAAATGAGCCCTCATCTTGCTCATCAGCATGGTGGGCTTATTTAAAGCCTCAGCCCCTTTAGTCACTGAAACCAAAACTATGTAAACTTTCCAAAATAGACTAAATAACCTATAAATGGAGCAAAACAGCCTCAATACCAACAAAGTCACAATATAAATGTCTGACCTAAACCCACAGAATGAGAAAATGATGGCAAGGTCATTTATCAAGCTGGTTCTGAAATGACACTGACCATGACACGGTCTCTTTATTTAGCCAACTGAGGACATGTTGTGCTCCCATGGGATTTCAATTTGTCCCTTAAGTGATTGGACTGCATCTTCCTATTCCCCAACACTTTGTAGATTAATAATGCCATGATCTTACCCTGTATCTGTTGATATTTGGATGAAAACCACATTTACCTCTTAGTTTGTGATTTGGAATCTTGGGAGTTGGCAGAGATATGGAGACTCTTAACGAATATATCCTTTCACATTAGAGACCAGTTGACAGAGGCCTCCCTCCTAGCTTTGGCATCAACACATTAATTCAGAGAGAAATAAGTAATGGCAGGATGCTTAAGGACACTGCTAGGAACTTGAATGAGGGGATAGCCTTATTAAGAAATCTTGGAATTGCAGTGGGAAAACAACAAGATGGCAGACTGGTGAAGGAATCGGTACCTCAAACCAAGCAGTGAAGTGGTTATTAGTTATTGGTGTGGTGAATTGGTAAGCAGTGATTGTTTTTTGTTGATTTGGGTTTTTGATGGTGGTTGTTTCTGTTTACATGGTTATTGTCCTTGTGTTGTTTTCTTGGCTCAGTTGGATTCACTCTGCATCAATTTATGTAGGTCTTCCCACGCTTCTCTGTATTCATTATCTTCAATTACTGTTGTAAATTATAATTTTTGAAAATCTGACTATTTCCTTCATGTTTTCATCAAGCATACCTTTGGTATTATGTATCAGTCAATCTTACAAAGACTATAGAAACGAGGTTTCCACATGAGACAGCAGTGGTTTGATTCTTTTGTTTGAGTAATAACACTATTCATCCTCCTTCCCTTTGTTTATGAATCTTCTTCTGTTGAAGACATATTGACAAATATATACTGAATATCTTTAAAATTGTGTTGCCTCTAGCACAGATTTCTTCTTATGCACTTGATTGGATCCAGCTATTTTTTCTGACTTTATCTTCCAAAGTTCACTTTATTTTTTGGTGAGGCAATTGGGGTTAAGTGACTTGCCCAGGGTCACACAGCTAGTAAGCATTAAGTGTCTAAGGCTGGATTTGAACTCAGGTCCTCCTGAATCCAGGACCAGTGCTCTATCCACTGCAGCGCCACCTAGCTGCCCCCCAAAGTTCACTTTTTGGTGGAATTTCAATCTAGAGGTAGAAAGGACCTTGGAGACCATTTTGCCCAATACTCCCATTTTACAAATGAGGAAATAGGAGACCAAGGGAGAGAAATTACATTTCCAAGGTCATACATATAGTGAGTGGTAAAGGTGGAAATTCATTGTTTTCTTGGGGCAACTAGGTGGCACAATGGATAAATTTCCTGACCTAGAGTCAGGAAAACATGAGTTCAAATCCAGTCCCTGATACTTACTAGTTGTGTGACCCTGGACAACTCACTTAAGCCCTGGTTGCCTTAGTTTCCTCATATATAAAATGGGGATAACAGCACCTATCTCCCAGGGTTGTTGCAAGGAGAAAATGAGATAATAATTGTAAAGTACCTGGCCTACAGTAGGTAATAAATGTTAGTTAATAATAATAATAATTATTATTATTATTATTTCATTATACTTCAAAGCTCCCAAGGGAGCTTGTACTTTGCACTGTGTTGCCCCGGCTTTCAGGTCTCTCTACTTGGCAAGCTATCATGTTTGTAAAAATTGTCAGTTTGCCTTTATATTTCTTGAAACTATATCAAACCAGGTCAATGCCTACTACCAGTATGAGCTAATACAACTTACTTAAACATCGTATGTTTCAATTTTCCTGATAACAATAGCTAGCATTTATATCATGCTTTACAGGTTATAAAGCACTTACCAATATATTCTCATTTGATCCAAACAACAACCCTGTAAAGTAGGTGCTATTATTACCCCCAACTTATAGAAACAGAAACAGAGGCTGAGAGAGATTCAGTGACTTTCTCAGGGTCACTAGTTAGTAAATGTCTGAAAGAGGATTTGAACATGGGTCTTGCTAACTCCAAGTCTAGCACTCTATTTACTGCTTGGTTGACCTAGATGAATCTCTGATGTCCCTTTGAGTCCTAGATCTATGATCCCATATCATCATAGCAGAAAAGGTGGCCCAACTGTTTTCTGACTCTAGAAGAATCTTCTTTTGTTTGTCCCCCAACAGAAGCTTAATTATAGTGGTTTATTTACATGAATAAAGCTGAGAGATGAAGCAAAGAAGGACACAGATGCTTGGCAGAATTGCCCTGCTGAGAAATCTGAGTGTAAGGGGCATAGTTTCTGAGAAATCCTTTGAATGGGGTAAGAACCAAGAAGAAGAGGGAAGGGTGTCCTTTGGGAGAAAGAAGAGAGGTGTTGGTCAGTGATTGGAAATATTGCACTGTGGGGAAGTAGACCAAGAAATGCATCCTAAGCCATCTTTGGGAATGGGGGCAGGTGATAATGAATGGCGAGTGTTGGTAGAAAAGGGGGCCAATTAAGACCTCAAGTTCTGTTTTTTTCTCATTCCATCTCATTCTTATGTCAATATCTTTCTTTTTCTCTTATGAATGTTCATAGAACTCCAGTATTAAATGCAATTTTGGAAAAATCATACCAGCTTCCTTCTATATGATAGTTGCCTGTATGTATCCTTAAAAAAAATGAAAATCAGACATTTAATGATGGAGTTAACCATGTCTTTAAGACATCAATAGTTCCCATAACTTACATTTAGGACTAATTTCACTCCTCTAGCTTTAAAAAATGGAGGAGTCCTTCTAGGCTGGAAGTGCCTGGCACCCTCTAAAGACAGTTGACAAGGATATAGGAAGAATATTCTTATCATTGGTAAGGGATAGCCAATCAATTCTCATACATTAATTAATGCCATGTATGGTTCTAGGAACTGGTGGTACAAGGACAAAAATGAAGTAGTTCTCTGCCCTCAGGGAGCTTATATTCTATGATACATGCACATATGAAACGTTCTATGTGTAATAGAGAATGTATCATATGCATACATGCACACACATAGACTGTATCATGTGTATACACACACGTACATATATGTTTGTTTGTATATACACATATAAAACATTTAATATGTAATTTGTACACACCTATGTGTAAAATTTGATCCTCACAACAACGCTAAAAGTTAGATGCTATCATTACCCTCATTTTGCAGATAAGGAAACTCAAGAGGTTAGATGACTTGCCTTTACTTGCTAGTAAGTGTCTGAAGCAGGATTTGAACTTAAATATTCCTGACTACAAGTTCTGTGCTGTCTTCATTATACTACTTAGCTGCTCAAATACATACTCATATGTGTTTATATGTATGTACACATACCTACTTATATGTATATACACGTATATGCGTATGAATATATATGTATGTGTATATATACTATATATGTAAACATTCTTCACCCAGTCAACCACCTCTCCAAAAAAAAGAGGAAGGAGGTGCATATTTTCATCTCTTTTCTCAGACTCATCATTGGTCCCTCATAATTACTTAGGATTCAGTTTATTTTATTTTTCTTTCCATTTTCATTGTGTATCTTACTATTCTTGGTTCTACCTGCTTTACTCTGTGTGTTTTTATATCTCTTCCCGTTTCTCCAAATTCCTTATATTTATAGTACCTTACAATGCAACAAGATTTTATTACATTCACATACCAAAATTGCTTATCCATTCCCTAGACAATGGGCACCTTCTCCCCACTCCCACCCCTAGTTGTTTGTCCCTATAGAATGCGCTGTTTTGGAAAAATGTAGCATAATGGGACTTTTCTTTCTGCTTTTGACTTTCTTGGGCTATATGCCTAAGCAATGAGTTATGGGGGGGGGTTGGATAGATATGGAGATTTCAGCTACTTTAAAAAAACACAGTTCCAAATTATTTTCAGAATTATTGGACCAATTAATAGCACCACCACTAATGTATTAGTGTCTCTGTCTTCCTGTGGCTCTTCCAACATTCTTTTTTCATCTATTTTTGCCAGTTTGCTGAGTCTGAAGTCAAATTTTAAGAGTGTTATGAGTTGGGTTTCTTTTCTTATTAGTGATTGGGAGCAATCTTTCATTTCCCATTTTTTCCCCTTTTGATCTGGACTTGTGAGTTCCTTGGTATATGGAGTTCTCCCTTGAAGAAACTAACATTACAAAAGATTGTCATCCCTATCTTGGAAACTTAGAGGATTTGGGATTTTCTTATGTCTCTGAGAAGTTAAATGACTTTCTCAGGGTCAAACAACACATATGTTTCAGGGGGGTGGGACTTGAATCAAACTCTTTCTGACTTCTAGGACAACTCTTCATTACCCTACACTGCTTCTTCAATATGGTTGTCAATGTTTTTGTAATTCTTTTGATAATTGTTTGTTCATTTTCCTTGACTACTTATTATTAGAGTTGAATTAATTTTGATTGTGCAAAACCTTTTCAATTTCATATGGTCAAAATTGATGTTCATTTCTTGTTTGATTAAGAATTATCTCCTTTATTATAGTTTGGGAAAATGTGACCTTTTGCATTCAAGTCTGGTATTATCTGGTGTATTGTACAAGATGTTTTTCTAAACCTATTTTTGCCAAAATCCTTTCCAGTATTTCTTGAGGTTTTCATTCATGGATTTATTGAACATTGAGTTATTGAATTTGATTGTTTCTGATTCTTGCTTACATAGTCTATTCCATGGAACTAACTCTTCAATTTTTTAGCCAATATTGAATAGCTTGATAAATCATTAAACAGACGATTATTGCCTTTGTCGTTTAATTGTTTCAGCTACGTCTACTCGCTGAGATTATTTCCTTCTTACATTTTATATATTTATAAATATATAATTAACACATAATGAAATTAAAACATGTAATATAACACATGTAGGAAATATATATAGAGACACATACATGAACACAGATATACATATATACACACATACAAAGCACATATATATTGTATGTACAATTTTTTGTATGTCATGTCTGAAATTTGAATATGAGTTACTAAAGGGTAGAAACCATGTTTTTGTCATACTGTGTATCCCTAGTGCTTAGCACAGTACATGGTACATGG
This sequence comes from Dromiciops gliroides, assembly GCF_019393635.1. Taxonomy (NCBI): domain Eukaryota; kingdom Metazoa; phylum Chordata; class Mammalia; order Microbiotheria; family Microbiotheriidae; genus Dromiciops; species Dromiciops gliroides. The sequence continues at coordinate 754,072,242 of NC_057861.1, forward strand.
TGCTTAATAAGGGATTGTTGATCAACAGTCCCTGCCCTCAAGTAGCTCCCATTTTACCAGCAGCTATGAAATGTACACAAAGTATCTATAACAAAGACAGGAGAGTTGACACTGGCATTGGGTGAATGTAGTAGGGAGAGGTAGGAGGAATCCACTGAACTTTGACTTATCAAAGTGAGCATGTGGTTAGAAATTGTTCCTCCAACCTAAAAAAAGAGCACTTTCCCAAGTAAGTTGCATCATCTAAACTCTTTAGAAATGTATATGACATCTTGGTGGAAAGGGAAAACTCCTTTGGTTCATATGATGATCTTAGCCTTAGAAATCATATTTGTTTATAGCATCTTTACTGAAAGGCTTTAGAAATCCTGGGAAATAAACACAGGAATCAATTGGGGGGCTGCTGATTCCTGGCCTGGCATATCCTGGGCTTGCATTAGCCTGAAGATGGGGGTGTTTTGAAATTCATCTTCCCTTCATGCCTCCCTTTGGCATAGCACCATTTGGTTTGTGTATATCATGCTATTTAAAATTCAACCAAACAGAGCAAGGCTGTCCATGAAATTGCCACTACGCTTTGATGTCCTCACTGTGATGGTCCACATTTAGATAAAGACAAAAAAGGAAGAGAGCTTCACTGAGGGGCTCATCATGGAACTGAATATGTGTCCATATGGCTCTGTAGACACAGTGCTAGATATGGTCACAGAATCTGAGAAAGAAGAGACCTCAGGGCTATACCCCAAAAAGAATCCCTATCACAACTTACCCAACACGTGATCCTTCAGTCTTTTCTTTTTTTTGTTTTTGTTTTTGTTTTTTTGTTTTTTAGTGAGGCAATTGGGGTTAAGTGACTTGCCCAGGGTCACACAGCTAGTAAGTGTCAAGTGTCTGAGGCCGAATTTGAACTCAGGTACTCCTGACTCCAGGGCCGGTGCTCTATCCACTGCGACACCTAGCTGCCCCCAGTCTTTTCTTAAAGAGCTCCAAGAGGAGGCCCCATTTCCTTCAGAAGCAACCCATCCCATCTTAGGGAAATTCTCAAGGTCAGCAAGTTTTTCTTCATATCCTACCTGCCACCCTCTTTGCAACTTCTACCCATTGCCTTTAATTCTGTTGCTGGGAACCAAGAAGAATAAATCTTCCTCCTTTACATTCTAGTGCTCTAAATACTTGAAGACAGCTATTCTGTGCTTGCCATATTCTCTTCTCTAGACTAACCAGCTCTAATGCCTTATTTTTATTTGTATTTTTTTTGTTTCCAGGAACAAACATTTATTTTATTTTCCATTTACATGTAAGCATAGTTTTCAATATTCATTTTCATAAGATTTAGAGTTCCTAATTTTTCTCCCTCCCTCCCTCCCTTTCCTCCCCCCTCCACAGATCGCAATCAGGTTTATATATGTACAATCCACAAGTGTTCTTTTTATCAGTTCTTTCTATAGGGGTGCATAGTAAGCTTCCTCATTAGTTCCTTGGGATCGCCTTGGATCATTGCACTGCTGAGAGTAGCTAAGTCATTCACAATTGCTCATTGAACAATACCGCTGTGACTATGCACAATGTCCTCCCAGCTCTGCTCACTTCACTATACATTGATGTTCATTAGTCTTTCAAGGTTTTTCGGGGATCCTCCTGTTTGTCATTTCCTGTAGCACAAGACCATTCCACTACAATCATATAGCACAGCTTTTTCCATCATTCCTCAATTGATGGACATTCCTTTGATTCTCAATTCTTAGCCTCCCCCAAGAGTTGCTATAAATATTTTTGTACAATTTCCCCCCCACTTTTCTCTTTTTCATGATTACTATTATTAACTGTTTCCCTTCCATCCTATTCCCTTCCCCATGATATTTATTCTATTATCCATCTTCTTTCATCCTATCACTCTTCAAAAGGGATTTGCTTCTGTCTGTCCCCTCCCCAACTCTGCCCTTCCTTCTTTTGCCCCTGTCTCTTTATCCCCTTCCCCTCTTATTTTCCTGCAGGGTTAGGGAGATTACTCCACCCAATTGAGTGTGTACATTATTTCCTCCTTGAGCCAATTTTAATGAGAGCCAATTCTGATGAGTATTAGGCTCATTTACTGCCCATATTAAATAGATTACTCCATCCAGTTGGGTGTGTCTGTTAGTCCCTCCTTGAGGCAGCTCTGATGAGTTTAAGGTCTTTCAGCCTTTTCTGATGAGTATAAAATTAATTTACTGCCCTGCTCCTCCCCCCATCTCTTCCCCCACTCCATAAGCCTTTTCCTGTTTCTTTCATGTAGGATTTTGCCCCTGCCCTTCCCCCTCCCCCAGTGAATTCCCTTCACCCCTCAGTTTAACCCTAAAGATGTCATCACCTAGCTAAGTGACACAGTGGACAAAGCATCCACCCTGGACCCAGGGGAATCCCAGCCAAATCCTGGCCTCAGACACAAGACAGTCGCCCACTGTATGACTCCAGGTATGTCCCCCAGCTCCAATTTTTATGGTTCTCTAGGGTCTTGTATTTGAAAGTCAAATTTGCCATTCAGTTCAGGTCTTTTCATCACAAATATCTGAAAGTCTTCTTTTTCATTAAAGTCCTATTTTTCCTCTGAAAGATTATGATGAATTTTTCTGGGTAGGTGATTCTTGGTTGTAATCTCATTTCCTTTGCCCTTTGGAATATCATATTCCGTGCCCTACAGTCCTTTAATGTAGAAGCTGCTAGATCTTGTGCTATCTTGACTGGGGCTCCACAGTACTTGAATTCTTTCTTTTCGGCAGCTTGCAATATTTTCTCCTTGACCTGAGAGCTCTGGAATTTGGCTATAATATTCCTAGGAGTTTTCCTTTTGGGATCTCTTTCTGGAGGTGATCGGTGAATTCTTTCAATGTCTATTTTAGCTGCTTCTTCTAGAATTTCAGGGCAATTTTCCCTGAGAATATCTTGGAAGATGATGTCTAAGCTCTTTCCTTGATCATGGTTTTCAGGTAGACCAATAATTTTCAAATGATCTCTCCTGGACCTATTTTCCAGGTCACCAGTTTTTCCCAGAAGATATTTCACATTGCTCTCTATTTTTTTATCCATTTGGATTTGATTTATTGTGTCTTGGTTTCTCATAAAGTCACTGGCTTCCATTTGTTTCATCCTCATTCTTAGGCAATTATTTTCATCAGAGAGCTTTTGTACCTCCTTTTCCATTTGGCCAATTTGACTTTTCAAGCTGTTGACTTTTTTATCATGTCTTTCCTGCATTACCCTCATTTCTCTTTCCATTTTTTCCTCTACCTCTCTAACCTTATCTTCAAAGTCCCTTTTTGAGCACCTCTATGGCCTGAGACCAATTCATATTTTTCTTGGAACTTTAGATATAGGGGCCCTGATGTTGACATCTTTCTCTGAGGGTGCCCCTTGGTCTTCCCGAAGAAGCTTTCTATGGTCCTCACCTTTCTCTGTTTGCTCATCTTGCCTTTATTTTACTTGACTTTTAGCTACTTAAAGTGGGGCACTGTTTCCAGGCTGCAGTATCCAAGCTTATAAGTCCCAGGTGGTATGATTTAAGGAGAATCAGGTTCTTCCCTTGCCGGCCTGTTTCCTGGCCCTAGATGACCCCAGACCAACTTGCTAATCAACCAGCTTTGTGTGTTGTGGTTGTTAGCTCCAATGAGCCTGTACCCCTCCCCAACCTGGGCCACTGCTACTTGAGCCTACCTCCTGGTTCTCAGCAGAGGTGTAAAATCCAAGTTCTGCCTTAGCACCAGCATAGACCCCTCTAGTCTCCCCCTTGCCCAGGACTCAGCCCTCTCACCAGACTGTGAGCTTAGTTCTAGATGACACTGGCACTTCAGCTGACTCAGAGGCTGGGGCGGGGGGGGGGGGTCTCCTTCTCTAGTGAGGCCTTCCTGGGACTGGATTTGTGTCAGGGTGACTGTGGGGTTGGGCTCAACTCCTGTATCAGCACAGCAGCTCCCTCCTTCTGACTTTCCAAGCTGTTCTTGGTTAGAAGATGATTTCAGCACAATTCTTCTGTGAGTTTGCTGCTTCGGGCATTTTCCTATGGCACTTATTTGGATGTTTTTTGGAGGCGATCGTGTCATGAGTTCAGGAGCTCACTGCCTTTTCCTAATGCCTTATTTTTTAGTTAAAAATTTCCAAATTGATTGTCATACAGCATGAACCCCAAGCCATTTGCCATCCTACGTACCTTCCTCTGGACTGCCTTCACCTTATTGATGTCCTTTCTAAAATGTTTCCTGGGGGCGGCTAGGTGGTGCAGTGGATAAAGAACCGGCCTTGGATTCAGGAGTACCTGAGTTCCAAATCCGGCCTCAGACACTTGACTTACTAGCTGTGTGGACCCTGGGCAAGTCACTTAAACCCCCATTGCCCAGCAAAAATAAATAAAATAAATAAAATAAAATGTTCCCTGAAGGGACCATAATATGCCAAATGTTTTGTCTCTTTTTTAGTATGAGGGTTATTCTCCATGGCAGAGGGAAATAAACAAAATCCAAACTGAATAGGTCTGCCTTGTGTCGTCAGCTATCATCATCCTGTCTACTCCAAGCCACAGCCCTTTTCTCTCTTATTTTCTCTTTTTTCTCCAACAGAGTGGAAACATCTTCCATCCCTCTTTGTTGTTCTCAGCTTTCCTTCCAGCCTTAGCTCACTTTGAGCTTTGGTTCTTCTGACCCAATTGTTACAGATCCGAGCCATGTGTTTGGATCTATTCTCAGTTACCTACTCTTGTTTCCGTCTCCTGTGCATCTTTGCAGTCTGCTTGATGATCTGCATTTGTGCCATTTTCTCTCTCCATTCCTTTATTTAAGTTGATGCCTCATGCTTGGAATACCCTCCACTTCACCTTGGCTTCATAGAATCCTTAGCTTCCTTCAAAGCTTCGAAGCTCAACTCAGAGAGAAAGCCTGTCCTAATCTCGCCACCCCTGCTCTGATGCTAGTATCCCCCATCCTCCAAATTACCTTGTATATATTTGGGACAAACCTATTGTTCATGTGTTGTTTCCATTCAAGGAAGAAATGATCTTTTAGGGTAGGGACTGTCTTCTTTTTGTCATTCTATTTCCAGAGCCCACGATCTGGAATATTCTGTTGATTAATAAAAACTAATTTAAATGAATAGAATTCCATCACTGTTAGTTTTTCTTCAAGGACATATGGCCCTCGTACTTAATTCTCTAACAAATGGACAAGTGCCTACCTGAACAGGGGCAAGGCCTTGAGTCACTCTGGGGCCAACTAACCATTTGGGTGCTAGAGTTTCCAGTTCCCATTAAGCACCAGACTGTGGGATCTCTGTTGTTTATCTTGGAAGATGACCTCTTTCAATGGGCGTGGTCGTTGTTTTCTTGGCATAGTGCTCCATAGAGATTAAGCAAAACATTGGTAAACTCTGTTTAATTTAGCTGAATTTGATTCATTCTTGTTTGTTCAGTCATGTCCAACTCTTCATGACCTCATTTGGGGTCTAAGATACTGAAGTTGTTGGCCATTTCCTTCCTCTGATCATTTTACAGATGAGGAGATTGAAGCAAACAGGGTTAATGACTTGCCCAGGGTCACACAAATAATAAGTTGCTGAGAATGGATTTGAACTCAGAAAGATGTCTTTCTGACTCAGGTCCAGCATTCTATCCACTGTACCACTTAGCTGCTGATTCATTCTCAGTTCAGTGGTATTTCTGGTGTGCTTGATCATTGCCCTTTAATAACCTCAAGAAAGTCAAATTTAATAGTGTGCATTGTTTTCAGCAATTAAAGAAAGAATAGCCAGTAATTTCTTTGAGGCTTACAAAGCACTTTACATATATCATCTCTTTGATTTTTTAAAAAAGTCATGCCAGAAATAAGAACCCTTGTTTAGAGAAAGCAAATGTGATTATTGTTCGCACTATATTTCATAGTGGCCCAGATATACACCAGACCTACTTCCACTTACTCATGGGACTTTGGGAACAAGGGCTATTTGGGTTTTGGAGAAAGTATTGTGGGCTTTAAACCATTAGCTGTTAAGACTTCAGGTCACTTTATTTCCTCTTAACCAAGCTTGGAATCAATGCTTGCAGTGGAAAAGCATAATAGAAAATACCACTGCAAAGACAATGCAGTATTCTCCCCTTAAGTCTCAGTGGTTAAGGGAAAGTACATCCCCCACCCCCATCTCCAAGTAGATGTAAAACTCAGAAACACTACAGAATGAAGGATTCTTCCAATTTCTCTGGGGTGATGAGGGGCAGGGGAAGTTGGCCATACTGGGGAAAGTGGGAAAGGACGTGTAATGAGGCCTGGTGTGTGTGCTGCAGATGGTGGCTCTCCACATGGGGGATATAGGGGGAGCTGCTTCTGGGACACATGCGATAATGTGTAAGGGAAGTGCCTGGTAGAGACAGACTGTGGAGCACACATGAATATTTGGTAACTGCTTCTAGTCACCTGTAAACAGATGGGGAGGGAGAGGTTCTCTGATGGGCTTCAGAGTCATTCAGAAAGGTTGCTCAGCTTTGGCTATTTGGCCTCCTTGTTCCATTTACATCTGGGACAGTTTGGTGACTCTAACCCCCAAAGAGTCTGGTGAGAGGCTTTGTGGTAGAGGGGATGGCCTTGGGACATTTTCCCCTTTGGCCATTGGCTCCAGAGAAAACAGCTTCAGTTCTCAGACTTGTTGTGTGTTCTTGTTCTTGTTCTGTTCTAAGTGAAGAGAACAGAATCTTACAACTGAGTGAGTTCAAAAGTCATGATGAGGGAGCTTCAGACACTGGTATTCTAGAGCCTGCTTTCTAACATCAATGTCCCAAAGAAGCAAGTTGGGTCAGTCTTTTGGAGAGACTTTCCCCATGTCTATGAAAGCTGAAATAAGGACTCACTTAGAAGAAGTGCCACCTTTGGATGTGGCCTTGGAGGGGCCATCATGTATAGAACTGAGCTACATTTGAGCCTGCTTCCCCAGAGACTAAGATGGTCTAAGAGATAGTATGCTCAAGAGTAATGGTGGGTGTGTGTGGAAATGTTTGTACATTTTTTTGTTGTTATAGCTTTGAAATAAATATTTCTTTGTGGAAACTACCTGTTGTTAAATGAAACTGAGGTGCTAGTCACAGGCCCCCAGGGAGTGAAAGGGATGCAACTGGTGGGGGGCTTGAGTGGATGGTTATAGAAAAGAGAAGCATCCCAACCCCCTGAGGGTGCTTCTCTGGAACCCTAAAGAGTGATGTACCCTGCTTGTCTTAAGAAAGTGAGGCCAGATCAAACCACACTACAGGATGGTGAAAGGTCTTTAGAGGCCAGGATAAAAGAGAGAAATTGAGTCGACACTCATAGTGGAATGACATGGAAAATAGAATGTCCTTAAGCTGAAGCTGAAAAAGGAATTCTTTCTCTAGACTTCTCCATGCCTCAGCCCGGTATTACTCAGAGGGAGAATAGGTTTGCTGTTCACCCAAGGGAACTGGGGCCCAGGTTACCAAGGTATGGTAGAAGTTGTTTTTACTATGCCAACTCTTTCAAGTCACGTCTCTGCACACATTCTATACCCAAAGGGCCAGGCTGGCACCAAGCAACCTCTGTCTTGTGAGGACTCCACCTCACCCAAGTGTTGGAGTCTAACCCTGAAGGATTCATAGTGCAGCCTTGTATGGGGGATAGCTCCATATCAAAAGATAAGAGAGAATTTCTAGTTCTTTCCTCTGATGATGGTCACTGTGTGTGTGTGTGTGTGTGTGTGTGTGCGCGCGCGCGCACACGCTCATGCTGACACACACACAACCAAGTTGGTTCTATGAGAGAACCTATTCTTCCATAGGTTGTAGTGAGTACCCATTGCCACACATTGTTGGGGTAAAGAAGGTGAAAGAGGCCCAGACAATCGAGGCTGTGGGTGCTAGACTCATACTTCCTTTGGTTTAATTTATGTGCATCTGACAATAAGCAAGGCAATCTTTGGGGAGGCCAATCATAGTCAGTGCCTTCTTCTCTAGGAAGCCTTCTACTCTCCTCTCCTTTCCCGTAGTACTTCTTTCCTCCTCCCATGGCCTCCTAATTACACATCCAGGCACATGTGGAATGTATTCTCCTTGAAGGAAGAGGTTTTTTTATTATTAAGTTTTATATCCCCAGAATGTAGCACAGTATCTGGCCCACACTAGGTCCTTAATAAATACTTGTCAAATTTGTTAAATTGTAGGTGGTGAGCTAGACTCTGAGGAAGAAATGAGAAAATAAACATCTCTCTGTTCTTGACTACGGCTATATCACAAAACAATACAATGTCAGATTTGGCTGATGAACTTGGTCACTTTGGCTAACATGGTTCCTTTTCCCTCACTTCTTTTTAAATTCTTTATTATAAAGGATAATTCCCTGGGTGGGAGCAAGGGATATAAGAAATGACGGTGATGTAAAAACAAAGGTATAAGTAACAATTTAAAAATAGAATTTAAAAAAATGGACAAAGGTATTTGGCTCTGTTGAGAAGATCAAATAACTGGTTGACAAACATTCGTTCCATGCCTTGCCACTGTGCTGGGCTCTGGAGAGTCAAAGACCAAAGTGAAACAGTCCCTTCCCTTGAAGAGCTTAGAGTCAAGCCATGGGAGACAGACAGCCTGTACATATGGGGCATGTGCAAAACAGACAAAATATGATCTGGGGTCATAGTGCACACAGCTTGGGCATCAGTAAAGTCTTCTTGGAGAAGAAGGCACTGGAACTGAATGTGGAAGGAAGTTAGGCATTCTAATAAGGGAAGGTGGGGGAAGGAATGTATTCCAGGTACAGCAAAGGTAGAGGCATGTGAATGAGGAACATCAAGAACACTTCAGCTCCTGGAAAGATCTTTGATCCTCAGCCTTGGCACACCAGGGGCTGGCCTGCTCTCAATATGAGCATCTTCACTGGCTGCATTTCTGAAGGGGGAGGGTGCTGCTGTGTACTCTAAGCAATGGGGACACATGTGATGAGTCGGGAGCTTAATGTTTATAATCTATATAGACACTCCATGTGACTAAAACTCTGCTTTTTTGTAAATATTTTTATTATGGTGACCAGCTAGAAATTACAGACCTTAACTACCTTTTTTTTTTCCTTCTGGTGACCAAGGTTGGTTTCAGCTCATGCATAATCACTCTACCAGCTGTGTAACTGGACACTGCATCTGAAATGTGAGATTTGGTTCTGGTTTTCATCATGGGGAATAGCTGGCTTTCTCAGGGCGCATAAAGAGAGGGTGAAAGTTTACAAGGAGCTGGTGAATTTGATTTCATGGAAGTCTCAAGCACATGATTAACATACAAAACCCCCAAATCCACATTTATTATTACAATAATGACTGATAAGCCAAATGGCGACTTGACCACAAGCCCTCCCCCTGTTTCCATTTCTACTCTCTTTTCTAAACTTTATCCAATACAATCTTTGAGGGGAGGATGGTCTCATGGCTAAAGGACTATTTTGGAAACATTTCTTACCAACTAGCAGTTTTTGCTCAAAGATTGGGGTACCTACACATATATCCCTGGAAGATACCTCTCCAAAAGACTGCCCCTAGATCCGGTTTTTTTTCTTGTTAATGATGTAGCCAAAGAGCCCCAGTTGGGGCAGTTGGTGGGGGTCACTGAGTCCTGCCTCACTTCTTCAGGTTCACAGTTACTGGCTGTGATCTTAGGTAAGTCACTTAACCTCTATCTGTCTCAGTTTTCTCATCTGTAAAATAGGAATAATCATAATAGCATCAATCTCCCAGCGGTTTTGTGAGGATCAAATGAGATAATGTGTAAAGGGCTTTGTAAATTGTGCTACAATGGCTATTATGCCTCAGTTACCTCATTTGTAAGATGAGGAGCCTAGACTCAATGACTACTAAGAAACCTTCCAGTTTTAGATCTATGGTCCCATAATCTTTAAGGTACTTGGATCAGGCCATCCAGATAAGTAAGCAGAACACTGTAGGCGAGGTTGGGACTTGAGGGGTGGGTGCAGAAGGGGTACACGGTGTGAGTCAGTCCTATACAAATGAAGGCAGATCTTTTGAAATAATTAGGTTTCATCTCAGCCTGCTCTTTCATTCTGGAAAGGCTGGATTCAAATTCTACCTTGGACTCTTTCTACCTGTGTGACCCTCTCCCTGCAAGACAACCCATTCACTTATTTTTTTTTTTTTGCAGGGCAATGGGAGTTAAGTGACTTGCCCAGGGTCACACAGCTAGTATGTGTCAAGTGTCTGATGCTGGATTTGAACTCAGGTACTCCTGAATCCAGGGCCAGTGCTTTATCCACTGCACCACCTAGCTGTCCATTCACTTCTTTTTTTTTTTTTTTTGGTGAGGAAGATTGGGGGTTAAGTGACTTGTCCAGGGTCACACAGCTAGTAAGTGTCAAGTGTCTCAGGTCCTCCTGAATCCAGGGCCAGTGCTCTATCCATTGCACCACCTAGCTGCCCCTGCCCATTCACTTCTTCTTTTTTTTTTTTTTTTAGTGAGGCAATTGGGGTTAAGTGACTTGCCCAGGGTCACACAGCTAGTAAGTGTTAAGTGTCTGAGGCCGGATTTGAACTCAGGCACTCCTGACTCCAGGGCCGGTGCTCTATCTACTGCGCCATCTAGCTGCCCTGCCCATTCACTTCTAACAGTCCCAGTGGTTCAGAAGATTTTTCTTCCCTTGACCCTCAGTCTGCCCATCTGCAACAATTACCCTTCATTCTTCCATGTGCTAGCCAGCCATGATGCATCCCTGGAATCTCCTCTTCTCCAGTTCCAGTGTCCTTAAGCTGCTCCTCATTTGTCAGAAACCTGAGAACCTTCTCCATTCAGACTGCCTTCCTCAGCTGGGACACCAGAAATGAACTCCATCCTCTAGAGGGAGGCTGACCAGGCCAGAGTAATAATAAACATTGGCATGTGTAGGCTCCTTGGAAGGGTGGAAAGTACTTTACATTTTATCTTCATAAGAACCCTGTGATTTAGGTAATCTAATATTATTTTCATCTGAAACTCTACTGAGTTAGCTGATTTGCCCAAGGTCTCATATTTGATAAGTGCCAGAGGTAGGATTTGAACTCAGGTCTCCCTGACTTCAAACCCAGTGTTCTATCCATTGGGCCACCTAGTTACTCTTTATATAAATACTAGATGTTACTATAAGCATCATCCTTGTCTTCGTCGTCATCGTCATCATCATCATCCTCCTATCTATGATCTTTTACTGAGAAGTTTGATCCCAAGTCTGCTACTTATCTTTATCCCTATTAACTTAACTATTACGGCTTGAGATTTAACGTCTGAATTGTTAGCTCTTTCTGATTTTCATATCATCTAGAATTTTGATGAGTTTGCTATCTCTGCCTTCATCAAGATATCAATAAAAAATGACCATAGTAGAGCTAGAGACCTTCCAGGTTGATAATACTCACTGAACCATCCCTATTTGGGTTTTTAAGTGAGATCTTGGATGCGGCCCATAGAGAAGATATAAACACCCCATATCCAGGGGTGATTGGCTCTATTGCAGCTGTATTTTCCCCGGTAGAACCGTCAGTTTTATGTCATTGTCAGATTCTAATGGATGTTGAAAGCTAATCATCCCAGATCTCAGGAATATGAATCAAGGACTCGTGTTTTCTTACTTGGTGGACACAAACTTTTTTTCTGGGGGTGAGGCAATTGGGGGTTAAGTGACTTGCCCAGGGTCATATAGCTAGTAAGTGTCAAGTATCTGAGGCCAGATTTGAACTCAGGTCCTCCTGCCTTCAGGGCTGGTGCTCTATCCACTGCACCACCTAGCTGCCCCAGACACAAACTTTGACATCAAGAGGATAATTCTTTGTTTGTAATATGCTGCAGCTTATCTCTATTCATCGTCCAGTCATTTCTCCATTGTCATTTGGCTGATCTGTTGTACTTGACTCCTCAAAGATTGTGGTGTCCTATGATTCCAGATGCAGGTTGTCACAGGAAAATGGTGTTGAAAAGAGGTGGGGCTTTGTGTAAAAATAAAATATAACAATAAAATTTATTTTTAAAATAAAGTATATGCAAAGAAGAAAAAAATAGGCCCTTGTATCAGGGAGAATCTTGAGGTCCTGCAAAACACTACACAATTTGGTAAAGGGAAACCAGCCTGCTTTCCTTCTACTAAGGTTTGAACTTGGTTAGTTTTCTACATATAGTCTCTCTTTCTCTAAGATATGTATAACAGATATATATGCATCCCCCCAGGTTGTCCTTAAAATTGTCCATCATAATCTGGACAGTGGCCATTTTTCATCTACTTATAGTGAACATAGTGTTCCCTGACTTCAGAGTTAGGCCAAGTTCTCTTGAATAATGATGGATCTCATTTAGAAGGCTCTGCAATGTTCCAGGGATTCATCTACAAACAGGAACATCTGGAGGACCCCACAATTTCTGGGGAAACCCCTTTCCATTGAATGAAGGATAAAAGATAACATCAAGGCACTGTAAGAAAAAAGGCAAATCTAGACTTACAGAGAAACTCCCTAACAACTAGACAGATTCAAAGGTGGGGTGGGCTCCTAGGGGAGGTAGCAGGTTCCCCCTCATCAGAGTTCTTCTGTCAGACACTGGATGACCACATGGTGGGAACTCCCATTAAGATACAAGTTGCAGTGGACCAGAGGTTCTTAAGTATTTTTGTTTCATAGACCCCTTAGGCACTCTAGTGAAGACTGTGGACCTCTTCTTGGAATTACGCTTTTAAATGCATAAAATAAAACACATAGAATTACAAAGGAAACAGATTATAATGAAAAACAGTTATCGTATTTTTTTTTTTTAGTGAGGCAATTGGGGTTAAGTGACTTGCCCAGGGTCACACAGCTAGTAAGTGTTAAGTGTCTGAGGCTGGATTTGAACTCAGGTACTCCTGACTCCAGGGCAGGTGCTCTATTCACTGTGCCACCCAGCTGATCCTATTGTATTTTTTTAAAGTTCAAGGCCTCTAGGTTAAGAACCCTTGGATTAGATGGTCAGGAGAGTCAGAATCCTTGTGGGAAGGCCCAGGGCCTTGGAGACCATGCTTAACAAGGCCTTTCTGAACAATGAGAGAATTCTATAAGACCAAGGCACAAGTAGCAATGTTAGTTCCTTGAGAGGAAGAATTCAAAATAAATGGGTCAAAGTAGTCAGCCACCAAGCATTTCTTGGGCCCTTCCAATTTTTGTTATTTTCTTCCCTCCAGGGTTTAGCATGGAGCGATTTCCAGTATTTAGATTGGATGTTGTCAGAATAATTCAAGTCACCAGGTTTTTCTAGGAAAGCTAATGGCTATTTCTTATTCTGCATTTTCTCTTCCTATAGAGGTAAGGCATAAGGAAAAAAGCGCAAGGAAAAAAAGCGCTTAAAGCCATCCTATTGTGAGGGAAGGAGGGAAAAGAATTTTCTGCTCCTGTTTTGAACAAAGTCCAAACCAAAGGAACTCCTGCTCTGGGGTTAGAAGCAAAGTTCAGAAATAAGACAAGTTCCTTGCTGGCCAATAAACCACATTGTCTTGATTCCTATGACCTCAAGGCTTGACCAGAGAGGGCTCATCTGTTCCTTCCTGTTACCTTTTCATGTTGGCTGACCTTTATATAGCTAATGAGGCCCAGCTGTGTCAGTGCCTGGTGGTGTTAACCCTTGTGGGCCTCTTGTTTTGTCTCTGATGTTCCACCACATCCTTTAAGTGGCAGCTGGACATGGAGACGCCAGACACAAAACCCGAAGGCAAAAAAACCCCAGGTTTCAGATGGGTGAAGCCTTAATTTAGAAGAATGTGTCAAAGGTCCCCACCTGTGCTTCAAATGACAGAATGAGGCTCTTGGCTTCTGGGGTCCCAGTCTTGATGAAGCAGTCCATGGAGCTAGGAATCCTGAGGAAACAATGCTTTGAACTGAAACTCATCTGTGCCCAGTGGTATTTCCCAGTTGGATGATCTTAACAAAGGCTGGCTGATGGATCCTACTATAGAGCATTCTGTCTTCCAGGCAAAGTGCTCAGCTCTGAAGATAAGTTAGTTGTTGCCTATTACAATCAAGAAGAAGGAAAAGCAGGCCTTGGCCCTCAAGGAGCTCACATTCTACTGAGGGAGACTCAGCATGCATCTTCCTACCACTGGTCCAGATCTCAACCCACCTATGCCTTCTCACCTTGTTAAGCTCTTATGCTATCCCCTAACCATAGGGTTGTACTCCAGGATTCCGGATCATGGATCGAGGTGGAAAGGAGCTTCGAGCTCCTTTCGACCAACCCCCTCATTTTACGGATAAGGAATCTAAGACACATAGAGGTTAAGAGGCACAGAGCTGTCTGCGAATGAACAAACCTAAAATCCGCAAAAAAGAGGAGACATTAGAATTTAGAAGATATAAATCGGACATCATAAAACCACAGAAACAATAACTAAAACTAGAAGCTGGTCCTGTGAAAACACTATTAAATCAATACACCTTTTGCTACTCTGATTAGAAGACAGAAAATCAAATCAATAAAATGGTACATTTTATTGATTTACCAAACCAGTAAAACCCAGAATAATGAATAAATAGAATAGAAATAAAAAAGAATAATCAGAATATATTGTGCACATTTGTTGTTGTTTTGGAGTCATTTTTCAGTTATATTTGACTCCATGTTCCCATTGGGGTTTTCTTGGTAGAGCTATTGGAATGGCTTGCCATTTCCTTCTCCAGGTCATTTTACAAATGAGGAGACGGAGGCAAAGAGAATTAAGTGACCTTGTCAGGGTCACACAGCTAGTAAGTGTTTAAGGCCAAATTGAACTCAGGAAGATGAGTCTTCCTGTCTCCAGGCCTGGCACTCTATCCATTGCACCATCTAGCTGCCCTTATTATATACAGTTATATGTTAAGAAAACTGAGAACAGGAAAGAAAGAGAAAAATGTCTTCTGAAATATAAAAGACCCCAAATTACCAGAAAACTACATAGAGATCTTAAATAACCCAATCTCTCAGAAAATGAAACAGAATTGTCTGTTAAACAAAAAAATACCAAAGAAAAATTCTTGGTTCTGATAAATTCACAGGAAAATTCTATCAAACTTTGAAAGGACAACTAGTAATCCATACTTTACAACTTTTTCCTCAAAAATAGCACCCTACCAGAATCCTTTTTATGAGATAGCGTCCTTAATATCTAAGCCAGGAAAAGATAAGCCACAAAAAGAAAAACTATAGACCAAATAATTTATGAGTATTGATTCAAAAATTTGAAACACAAATTCTGTCAGACTACAGCAATTATATTCAATAAATATTTGATATGACCAAGTGACCATTTATACCAGAGATACAAGGATAATTCAAACATTAAGAAAATAAACAACATGTCATCATGTTAAAAAGCAAATAGTTCAAGCCACATTGATCATCTCAATAAGTGCAGAAAGAGCCTTTGACAAAGTACAACAATTATTTATGTTAAAAATGGGCAGCTAGGTATTGCAGTGGATAGAGCACTGGCCTGAAGTCAGAGAGGACGGAGTTCAAATTTGGCTTCAGACACAACATTTACTGGCTGTGTGCCCCTGGGCAAGTCACTTAACTCTAATTGCCTCAAATATACAAGGACATCTCTAGTCTTTCTTTCTTTCTTTTTAAAAATTTTTTTTTTCTGGTGAGGCAATTGGGGTTAAGTGACTTGCCCAGGGTCACACAGCTAGTAAGTGTTAAGTGTCTGAGGTCGGATTTGAACTCAGGTGCTCCTGAATCCAGGGCCTGTGCTCTATCCACTGTGCCACCTAGCTGCCCCTCTAGCTTTCTGATGTATGTCTTACCACTGGATCCAGATGGCTCTGGAGGAGAGAGTAAGGCTGGTGACTTTGCACAGCCCTCCCTCACTTGCTCATGGCTGGGCCATGCCAATGTAATTAAAATGACAGTATGACTAAAATTAATTTACATTTTCAGTGCCAAGAGGATACTTTACAGAACTTGATAAAATAATAACAAAATTCATTAAAACTCCCAGAAGATCCAGAATGCCAAGGAAAATGATAAAAAGAAATAGGGACAAAGTGGGAAACGGCACTTCCAGATTTCGAGCTAAATTATAAAACTGTTGTTCTTGTTATTCAATCACTTCAATCATGTCCAACTCTTCATGTTCCCCATTTGGGGTTTTCTTGGCAAAGATACTTACTAATTTTACAGATGAGGTAACTGAGGCAAACAGGCTTAAATGACTTGCCCAGGGTTACACATCTAGGAAGTGTTTGAAGCCAGATTTGAACTCAGGAAGATGAGTCTTCTTGGCTCCAGGCCTGGCACTCTATGCACTGTACCACTTAGCTGCCCATATTATAAAGCAGCAGTCATCAAAACTATCTAGTTCTGGTTTAAAAAAATAGAGAGATAGATCAACAGAACTGAATAGGCAGAGGAGAATAAGAAACCATGCAACAGTAATACAGTGTTTGATCAAGTGAAAAACAAATTAGCTAAGAAAAAAATCCTTATTTAATCAGAATCTTCTGGCAAAACTGGAAAGTAATCTGGCTGAAATTGGGTTTAGACTAACAGCTTATACCACACTCTACAATACATTCTAAATGGATGCAAGATCTTAATATTAAAGATCAGACTATAAAAAATTTAGAAGAGAAACATCATATATGTCTCACAAATATGGATAAGAGATGTATTCTTAAACAGAAAAGAAAGAGGCAATTACAAAAGATAAAATAAATAACTGATTACATGAAACTGAAAAGCTTTTGCACAGAAAAGATTAATGCACAATAGATAAAAAGGGAAGTGGTTGAATGGGGAAAAGGTCTTTGCATTTACTTTTCTGATAAGGGTTTGGTATTCAAGATTTATAAACAATTAACATTTATATATGTATATGTATATAGGTGTGCTTATATCCATACATATCTACATATATATATACATATATAGTCAATCTTCAATAGATAAGTGATAAAAGAACATGAACAGTTCTCAAAAGAAGAACTGCAAAGTATTCACAACCACAAGACACAATACTCCAAATCAGTAATAATAACAATAGCTATGAAAATCAAAACAACTGGGGGCAGCTAGGTGGCATAGTAGATAGAGCACCGGCCCTGGAGTCAGGAGTACCTGAGTTCAAATCCGGCCTCAGACACTTAACACTTACTAGCTGTGTGACCCTGGGCAAATCACTTAACCCCAATTGCCTCACTAAAAAAAAAAAAAAAAATCAAAACAACTCATAGGTTTCACCTCACAACCTGAAAATTGGCAAAGATTACAAAATATGGTAATAGTCGATGTTGGAAGGGTTGTGGGATCATAGGCACAGGAATACATTGGGCGTAGAGCTCTGGAATGGTACCACCATTTTTGGTAAACAGTTTGAAATGATGCAAAAAGGTGACTAAACTGTTCATACCTTATGAACCAGAGACTATTACAGGACTTATAACCAAGGAAGCCTTTGATAAGAAAGTCCCTATATACACCAAAATACTTAGGATTGTACTTTTTATGGTCGGAAGACTCAACCGCACATCAAAAAATCAAAAGTAAATTTAAAAATTGTAAACATCAAGGGCAGCTAGGTGGCACAGTAGATAAATTACCAGTCCTTGGATTCAGGAGGACCTGAGTTCAAATCCAGCCTCAAGCACTTACTAGTTGTGTGACCCTGGGCAAGTCACTTAACCCTCATTGCCCTGCAAAAAAAAAAAAAATTCTCAAGATCAAATAGGATTTGAATGAAGAGATATGAGAGAACAGCCCCAATCTACCCATTCATGGAGGTGAGATATCCACAGGTATTATACATTACACAGGTTTTAGGACTTTTTAATGTAATGATCAGTTGTGCTGATTTTTCTTCTTTTTTCAATCACCGTTTGTCATAGGGATGGCTCTCTGGAAGGGGGAAGTGGCAAGATGCTGGAGATAACCATGCTTTTGTATAAAAAAAAAAGCCCAGAAGATATCAATTAAAATTATTTTTTTTTGGTATTCTTTTTTTTTGTTTGTTTTCTTTTTGGGGCAATTGGGGTTAAGTGACTTGCCCAGGGTCACACAGCTAGTAAGTGTCAAGTGTCTGAGGTCAGATTTGAACTCAGGTCCTCCTGAATCCAGGGCCGGTGCTCTATCTACTGCGCCACCTAGCTGCCCCAATTATTATTATTTTTAAAAGTATAGATCTAGTAAGTGGCAGAGTCAAGATTTGAACTCTGATCTTGTGACTCCAAGTTCAGTTGTCTACCAGGTCATGTTGCCTCCAAAGAAGATCTCAACAATATTCTGCAGTCCTTGCTCTAGGTCTTTTTTAGATTTGGGGGGTATCAGTGCAACTCAGTGGCACTACAGTAGATAGGGCACAGGACCCAGAGTCAGGAAAGTCTGAGATCAGATCAGGACTCACACAGTCATTAGCTGTGTAATCCTGGACAGGTTACTTCACCTTTGCCTGCCTCAGTTTCCTTAACTGTAAAATGAAGATAACAGTGCCTACCTCCCAGGCTGGTTATGAGGGTCAAATGAGATAATATCTTTAGAGTGCCTGGCATATAGTAGGCACTTAATATATCCTCCTTCCCTCCCTCCTTTCCTCTCTTCTTCAAACATCTTTTCCTTCCTTCCTTCCTTCCTTCCTTCCTTTGCATTGAAGTCACAATATATCAATGTCTGTACTGACTTGGTCTGGAGTTTCCAAATCCATGTCTTCATAACTCCACACCTCCTCTTTTTTTTTTTTTTTTTTTTTTTTTTTAGGCGAGGGGGGTTAAGTGACTTGCCCACGGTCACGCAGCTAGTAAATGTCAAGTGTCTGAGGCCGGATTTGAACTCAGGTACTCCTGAGTCCAGGGCCGGTGCTTTAACCACTGCGCCATCTAGCTGCCCCCTTTCTTTCTTTATATTGAGCTGAAAAATGCCTTCCTGGACTTACTTCCTTTTTCCTCCATCTTGGAGCCTTGGAGGCCTCCTGGAAACAGGACTTCTAGAACAGCAAAATGTCTGGAAGACTGTGGTCCAAGGCCATTTTTGCTGGCTACAAGCAAGGCCTGCGAAACCAGAGGGAACATACAGCTCTTTTGAAAACTGAAGGAGTCTATGCTCGGGATGAAACCGAATTCTATTTGGGCAAGAGATGTGCTTATGTATACAAGGCAAAAAACAACACAGTGACTCCTGGTGAGAAACCCAACAGAACAAGAGTGATCTGGGGCAAAGTTACTCAGGCTCATGGTAAGAGTGGAATCGTTCAGGCCAAGTTCAGAAGCAATCTTCCTGCCAAGGCCATTGCACACAGGGTCTGAGTGATGCTGTATCCCTCAAGGATCTAGAATATGAAAACTGATTGAATAAAATTACACACTTTTTGCAAATGTAAAAAAATATGCCTTCCTGTAACTTATACTGATAGTTCTCAATCTGCTCTCAGCAGTTATAAGGAACAATCTACAAATGTCTTCCAGACGATAGCTGCCTTCAAATATTTGGAGGGCTTTCATTTCTTTCTAGTTATTTTTTACACATTTCTAAGCTAAACAGCCCTCGGTCCTATGATTTTTTTCTCCTATGGTGGTTTTGATTCCTATCCCAGTTACTCTTCTCTTCATGACTTCCCATTTATCAGTGCGCCTTCACTTTTTCTCTTTTGAAATTCTTTGTTGTAAAATATGGCTCTCTGGGAAGAGGAGAACAGAGGGATAAATTGTTAAAACAAAAGAGATTGTTACAGTTTTATTTGGAAAAATGTAGTCTCTAGAACAAAATGGCCCCCTCGGGCTGTATCTTGCTGGCACAGGATGCAGTGGGATGGTCCTCTCTCCTCCTCTTCCCTTCCTCACTCTGGGCACCCTGATTCTATTAATAAAGCCAAACATCAGATGACCTTTGTTTGTCAGCCACCTCAGGCTGAATCCTTTGGAATCTGGAGTCCAGTGAAGCCCCTGAATCTTTTCCACATGAAATTCCATTAAGCCAGGTCTTCCTTAGGCTGCCTTTGTGCACTTAAAATCTAACATAAAAGGAGTTGGTTTTTTTTAAAATCATGTTTCTGTAGATGTGTGATTTCCTCAGTATGGTCACTCTCTCTACTGATGCAAATCCCAGTCCCTTAGCCCCTGAATGGATGATTCCATGTGCTGCTGAAACGAAAATAATTCAATGCCTTTCCTGATCCCCACTCCCCCAGACCAGACACCAGTGTCTCTTCCTCAGTCACCTTGTCTTTATTTGGTGTCTGTCTTGCATATGTTTATATTGGCTGTGCTGTCCTGGGCAAGTCATTTAAACTCTCAGGGATCTGGGCAACTCTCCAACACTCTAAGTGGCAGAGAAGGTAATGACCTGTACTGGTGGAGGGAGTGTCTCTGTCTCTCTCTCTCTGTCTCTCTCTTTCTCTGTCTTTGTCTCTATATCTCTCTCTGTCTCTCTGTGTCTCTCTCTTTGTCTCTGTCTCCCTGTCTCTGTCTTTCTGTCTCTCTTTCTCTCTGTCTCTCTGTCTCTCTATCTCTCTCTGTTTCTCTGTCTTTCTCTCTGTCTCCCCCTGTCTCTCTGTCTCTATTTCTCTCTGTCTCTGACTCTCTCTCTGTCTCTGTCTGTCTCTGTTGCTGTCTCTGTCTCTGTATGTCTCTGTCTCTCTTTCTCTCTTCTCTGTCTCTTTCTGTCTCTCTCTGTCTCTCTCTTTGTCTCTTTCTCTGTCTCTGTCGCTGTCTCTCTCTGTCTCTTTGTCTCTGTTCTCTGTGTCTCTCTCTTTGTCTCTCTCTCCCATCTACTCTTCTCCCTCACACCCCCCTTTTCCTCCCTTCTTCCTTAAGATCCGGGTCTGTTATTTTTATAGCCTCTCTACCCAGCAGAGTACCTGGCACACGGCAGGTTCTTACAGAATCTTCAGTTAGTGGGTGGTCAGACTTCTAGGGCTGAGCCTCTGCCAGCTTGATTTAGGGGGCCGCAGGGGCAGACATGCAGCTTGTCCTTGAGGCATTTTCTATATGGTAGGAGGAGCACTCTGGGTTGGGCAGAGGAAGGTCAAGTTTAATTAGGATAATGTAGATTTGGCCTCATTGTAACGATTGGAATGACACCACCTGCTGGAGAGCTACTGTAGGAAAGCTCGGCCATGAGGAGAAGGCATCTGAGGGCAAGCCATGCCGTCAGGTCCTTGGCATCAGGAAGTGACGTTTGCTCATGGGTACTGTCTATCAAAACTACCGGCCAATCAGCTTGAGGAGCCTCCCATTTCTGGGAGGAGGACAGGAAGCAGGAAGCAGACGCCTTACCTCGCCATGGCAAGTCAGATGATGGGGTCTCTTAGAAATAGTTAGATTTTTACCTTCCTCTCTGATCTTAATGTTCTTTAATAAATACTTAAACATTTAAATACTCTTGCTAAAGCTTATAATTTATTGGTGACCACTCATTAGATCTTAGATAGTATAGCTAGAAATTTAGCCCCTTACATCATTGTTCTGGCATCTTCCCCCTCTGTATTCTGCAAACTCATGTGTGAAGTCTCTGTGCTTTGCTATCAACATCCTTAATATGTGGTTCTGCTCCTTTATGTGACAGGGACAGGGCTGGGGCCTGTATTCTACTGGCATAAGAAATCTTCTGGAGTGAGGAGACCCCCTCTGCCAGTGCAGCCTCTCAGCCTTCTGTAGTCTTAGAGAGTTGTGTAGAGAATGGAGAGACTGACTTGCCAGGATGTGTCTGAGGCAGGAGTTGAAGCCAGGACTTCCTGGCTTTGCATTCAGCGCTTTCTCTATTATGACACTCTTTGTATAAGTCACTAATAAAACTTTCCAACAGGGCAGGGTCCAGCAGAGACCTCCTTCTAACTGGATTGACACAAATGCTTATGTGATTGTATCTGACTTGGACAATTATCCTGCCTTCTCTCTGTCTTATTCTCAAAGAGCCAATAAATATTTATTAAGCACTTACCATGTACCACCTATGCTAGGTGTGAGGAATGCAAAGATGAAAATGAAATAGTCCCTGCTCACAAGAATCTTATATTTTGTCAGAGGAGTCATGTCCATATACATGCACATATGCATATGCCTATATGTATATATATATGTATACACACATGTATATGTGTATATGCACGCACACAACAAGCAGGGCACCGGTCACTAAGGGCCCAGTTTTTATGAGCACACACACGGTGCTTAGGCTGAAATGCTGAAACAATCCCTACATGAACTTGAACGTGCTTAGGTTTCTTTCTGGTCTGCTCATCTTTATTCTGTAAGAGGATTATGATTATTTTTACACACAAAGCATGAAGAAGAGGAGCTTTCCAGTTGGTTGCTGAACCAGAAATGAGACTGCATTCAAATGGCAATAACTGGCCAAAATATTTTCTTTCTTGCCTAGCTATGTGTGAGTGAGGAGTGACCTTCAGGTGGTGAGAGAAGCCACAGGCCTTTATCTCCCACCTGAGCCTCTGCCACAAAGCCCACGGGCTCGTGGTCCTTCTGTTGTCTTATGTCCTGTCGTGCCTCTCCTTTTCTGCTCTTTGGTGGAGTCTTCATTAGATTATGCTGTGACCTTGTGAGTTTCAAAAAGTCAGAAGAATGAGTCACCAAAAGTCTGGGAGCCAGAGTCCAGGCTACTTTTTAGTCCACCAGAATAACCCCAACGAGCTACTGGGATTCAGCCCAGGGGTGGATTGAACCCACAACTATGATGGCTGCTTCTATAAGAAGAAAGAACTTGTCTCTCAACTAGGCTATATTTGGAATGAACTTACTAGGTGGGGCAGATGCTTTGTAGAATCTACTCTAAGTTTGAGATGACTTTCACTAGGGACCCAAGTGGTACAGGGAAGGGTGTGGGATTCCTCAAAGGTTTTGGGAGGAAATGTTTGTCCTTCTGTTTTTGTTCTGTCTTCTCAGCAAATCTCATTTTGTAAAAGCTAATGGATTAATTAGTTAAAGGATACTGGGCCACTAATCACTGGTGCTTAACATTGGAGAGAACCTCTAGAATGGGGAATAGAGCTAAAAGCATTGGTGAAGAATACCCCCTAACCACATCAGGGGTCCCCTAGGTCCTTGAGGACATTTAACATACATTATGGGAATCTTATCCACTAGAACATCAGGCATGGTAATGAAAAGACATAGATATGGGAAGGAGGAGGCTAAAAAGGCTGCTCTGACTGGACCATGAAGAGTATGTAATAAAGTGATTTGTGGGAGACTTGGCCAAAAGGCTTGATGGCATCCAGATAATGACCACCTGCCAATTAGGGGAGTGATGAAGAGAAGACACCATCCAAACTTCAAGTCAAGTCCACCCCACAGATATTTCTGACGTGCCTCTGACATGTAAGACAAGTCAACACAGGACATTAGTCCTTAAGTTCTTTGGCAATCATTAGAAAGCTGATCTCCTCTACATCCAGAGAGGCAGCACAGAATGATTGTTCAGGTCAGCTCAATAAACTGAGCATTTATTCAATGCCCTCTGTGTGCCAGGTATTGTGCTAGAACCTTTACAGCACAAAGACAAAAATGGAAAGGAGTCACTGACCTCAGAGAGGTTACAGTCTATTCAGGTAATACATCAATCAAGATACACACATCAGGTATCTACTGCATGCCAAGCATAGGGCTAGCTTCGGGACAGAATGCTAACTACTGGGCATGCAAAGAAACAATGCTCTCAAGCAGCTCCCCTCATGGGAGAAAAGGAATTGAGGTTCATATGGTGTGACTTGTTCTTAGGCTCCAGATGGAATGACATAACCTAGGCCGTGCAGGCTGCCTTCAGATTTCATAGGACATTCCATAAGATGTAGCAATCTTCTTATTCAGGAAGTGCCTCTGATTCATTACCTGGATCCTAGCCACTGTGCAAGCAGAAAAGAGAAGGAAAAAAGTCTTTGAAACAAGATTAAACCCCCCTCCCCCAACAACAACAACTGGTCTTTGCTTTGTTTCTGTTCCTCTAGTCTATTGTATTTGGACAGGTGCCTTCCAAAGATAGCATCTAAGTTTACTCATTTCATTCATGACCCTCTCCAGGCCAAATGGTCAGCTCATCCATCTCAGAAGTGGGTACCACTTGGGTGGTCCAAGTTGCAGGGAGGTTTAGTAAAGGAGTACTTCCCACACTCTTTTCTGCAGAGGTCAATGGGATTAGTGACTTCAAAAGAGCAGGTGATGTTCTAAACTGCTCTTGCCTTTGCAATTGCCTTTGATAAATTTCTTCTTTTCTTCCTTCCCTTAAGTGTGCAATCAGGATAATATATTGTCTTGTATTTTATCCCACACATGGGTGAATTTATCTCATATATACATCAGTATATATATATATATATATATATTTGTGTGTGTATTATATATATATATGTATATATATATATATATATGTATGTATTTATATTTTCTCCCTCCTAGAACGTAAGCTCCTTGAGGGTGTGAACTTTTCTACTTTTGCATCTGTATTCCTAGAGCCTACAACAATGCCGGGCACACAGTAGGGACTTGATTTAATAAATGTTTGTTGGAATGAATTGAATGATAGTGCTGCCCTACTTCCCAGAATGTGTTGGGGATTATCTAAAGATTAATAAAGGGATAACAATTCATTTCCTTAATTCACTTGGCATGCTGTCATGGGAATTTCACAGGCCAGCTCATTCGGTCACCATAGAAGTCCACAAAAAAGATCCCCCCATAACTTTTGCAAGAGCCAGGCGAGACTAAGATGATAGAGCTGGCCAGTTACCCACCATAGCCAGGCTTCTACAGCAGTAGCCACACATCTCCCATCCCCCTGGACAGCTGGATGGTGTGTCATCTTTCCCAGAAATCTCACCTCAAGAAAGTTGGTTTCCTTCCTGGAATCCTCTTCAAACACTCACAAGCTGACTGGTGTCAAGGGGTGAGCCCTTGACAGGGAGCAAATGTATTTACGATTGGGACGATTGTGTATCTTGGATGTGATCTAGCTGTGGGCTCCCTGGTCATCAAAATGGGAAGCAAAGAAGGAGATGAGGGCGAGTATGTATCTTGGGATGTGAAGAGTGTTTCCTGAACAGGCTCATCCACAAGCTTTTCTCACATCCTCTTCCCCAGGGGAAAAGTAATTTCCTACCAACAACCTCTCACCCTTGGGTTCAATTCATCATTCATAAACCGTCCCCGATCAGCCAGCCTTTTTCTGGCTGTTTGGGTCATCTTGAAAAGCCAAGGACATCAGAAGGAAATATGGCTTTATAATAGTTTTTATTTTACATTTCAGGAGTATAAGATTACCGCGGTGTCTGGCAACACTGCTCTGGTTAGGGTTTCCGACACATAAACCCCTGAAGACTGGGGTTTAATGTTTTGCTGTTTTAATTCACAACAGGCTGAAACTTGGCCTGCAAACACTAAAGACATAGCTTGGAGTTGGTGATCAGCCTACAGGAAAGTGTTATTTTACTGGGGTGAACAGCAAACCCACCCTAGG
The DNA here is from genome assembly GCF_019393635.1 of Dromiciops gliroides. Lineage (NCBI taxonomy): Eukaryota > Metazoa > Chordata > Mammalia > Microbiotheria > Microbiotheriidae > Dromiciops > Dromiciops gliroides. Next base: position 754,097,668 of record NC_057861.1, read on the forward strand.
AAAGGAAAGAGGGCTTGAATTGGATGGGTCTGCAATGGGCTATCATGACAAATACTCAGATGCTGTTGACTCAGTTATATTACGATACTTCCACATTAAGGAAGTTTTAGATGGAAGGAAGATAAGGATAAAATGAAGGTTTATAGATGGGAGACTATAGAAGCAATATTTGAATTCCTTTTAAGAAACTCCCAGCTGTGTGACCAGAGTGAATTATTTAACCTCTCTGGACCTTAGTTTCCTTATCTGTAAAATGATAAAGTTGGAGTAGTTACCCTCAGGGGTCTCTTAAAACTCTAAATCTATGTTCATATGATTCTTTAAGTTCATCCAGTAGTGAGGGTTGCTGGCTATGGGAAGAAGGATATTGAAACCCAAGGACCTATGGAGGTAGGTGGGGATTTATATTTTTAAAGTTTTTTTCAATGAAAGAAAATAGAGAATTACTCCAATAATTGGTATGGTTGAGGGTAGGGATAACAGAAATGTTTCTTTTATGTAATTAAAAGCCTAGAAAATGAAAATGTTCTCTTAAGTCCATGTAGTCTAGTTTTACACCTATTCCTTAGTAAGAATCCTTGCCAAGGCCATCGAAAACTTTGTGGGTCGACAAATCAATAATCAATAAAAATTATTAAGCACCTACTATATGCCAGGTCCTTTGCCAAGTGTTGGGTATACAAAAAGCAGCAAAATGCAGTCCCTGCACTCAAGGAGCTCACAGTAAAATGGGAGATGCAACATGCAAACAAACAAATATATATAAAATAAACTATAGGAATTAATAGAGGGAAGGTACCAGAATTAAGAGCAGCTGAGGAAGGCTTCCAGTAAAAGATGGCATTTTAGTTGGGACTGAAAGGAAGCCAGGGAAGTCAATAGTAAGAGTGGAAGAGGGGGAGAATTTCAGGCATGGAAGACACCCAGAGAGAAGACAAGGAGCCAACAGGGAGAGGCTCTTGTTGGTGAAATAGCCAGGAGGTCGGTGTCGCCTGCTGGAAGAGTTCATGCTGGGGAGTAAGGTATAAGAAAACTGGAAAGGCGGGAGGGACGAGGTGACCGAGGGCTTTGAATGCCAGATCATTTTTTTTTTTTGAGATATTTTATTTTTTCCGTTACATGTAAAGATAGTTCTCAACTTTTGTTTATACAAGCTTTACAATTTCAGATTTTTCTCCCTCCCTCCCTCCCCTCCCTCCCCCCTCCCCTAGACAGCAGGTAATCTGATATAGGTTATATCTATATATATCTATACATATACATATAGATATATATATACACACACATATATATATACACATAATAACATTAATCCTATTTCTGCATTAATCCTGTTACAAGAGAAAGAATCAGAGCAGTGATGCAAAACCTCAAAATAGAAAAAAAAACAACAGCACCCAAAACAAAAGAAATAATATGGTTCAATCAGCATCTATACTCCACAGTTCTTTCTTTCTTTTTTTTTCTTGGATTTGGAGATCCTCTTCTATCATGAGTTCCCTGGAACTCTTCTGTACCATTGCATTGGTGAGAAGAATATAGTCCATCACAGTAGGTCAACACTCAATGTTGATGATACTGTGTACAATGTTCTTCTGGTTCTGCTCATCTCACTCATCATCAGCTCACGTAAGACCCTCCAGGTTTCTCTGAACTCTTCCTGCTCATCATTTCTTACAGCACAATAGTATTCCATTGTATTCATATACCACAACTTGTCCAGCCATTCCCCAATTGATGGGCACCCCCTCAACTTCCAATTCCTTGCTACCACGTAAAGAGCAGCTATAAATATTTTTGTACACGTGGGTCCCTTTCCCCCTTCCATGATTTCTTTGGGCAAAAGACCTAAAAGTGGGATTGCTGGGTCAAAGGGTATGCACAGCTTTATCGCCCTTTGGGCATAATTCCAAATTGCTCTCCAGAATGGTTGGATCAGCTCACAGCTCCACCAACAATGCATTAGTGTTCCAATTTTCCCACAGCCTCTCCAACATTTATTATCTTCCTTTTTTGTCATTTTAGCCAATCTGATAGGTGTCAGGTGGTACCTCAGAGTTGTTTTAATTTGCATCTCTCTTAATCATTAGAGATTTAGAGCATTTTTTCATATGGGAATAGATAGCTTTGGTTTCTTCATCAGAAAACTGCCTGTTCATATCCTTTGACCATTTCTCAATTGGGGAATGACTTGGATTCTTATAAATTTGATTTAATTCCCTATATATTTTAGAGATGAGGCCTTTATCAGAAGCACTGGCCTCAAAAATTGTTTCCCAGCTTTCTGCCTCCCTTCTAATTTTGGATGCATTGCTTCTGTTTGTACAAAAATTTTTTAATTTAATATAATCAAAATCATCCACTTTGCATTTTATAATATACTCTATCTCATGTTTGGTCAAAAACTGTTCTCCTTTCCAAAGATCTGATAGGTACACTATTCCTTTCTCTCCTAATTTACCTATGGTATCACCTCTTATGTCTAAATCATGTATCCATTTTGACCTTATTTTAGTATAAGGTGTAAGATGTTGGTCTAAGCCTAATTTCTGCCATACTATCTTCCAGTTTTCCCAGCAGTTTTTGTCAAATACTGAGTTCCTATCCCAGAAGCTGGAGTCTTTGGGTTTATCAAACACTACATTACTAGTGTCATTTACTACTGCATTTCCTGAGCCTAGCCTATTCCATTGATCTACCACTCTATTTTTTAGCCAGTACCAGATAGTTTTGATGACTGCCGCTTTATAGTAAAGCTCCAGGTTTGGTACCGCTAACCCACCTTCCTGTGAATTTTTTTTCATTATTTCCCTGGATATTCTTGATTTTTTGTTTTTCCAGATGAATTTTGTTATTATTTTTTCTAGCTGTATAAAATAATTTTTAGGTAGCCTGATTGGTATGGCACTGAATAAGTAAATTAATTTAGGCAATATTGTCATTTTTACTATATTAGCTCTGCCTATCCATGAGCAATTGATATCTTTCCAATTATTTAGATCTGATTTGATTTGTGTGAAGAGTGTTTGGTAGTTGTGTTCATAGAGTTCCTGGGTTTGTCTTGGCAAGTAGACTCCCAAGTATTTTATATTACCTACCGTTACTTTAAATGGAATTTCTCTTTCTATCTCTTGCTGCTGGACTTTGTTGGTCATGTATAGAAATGCTGATGATTTATGTGGATTTATTTTATATCCTGCTACTTTGCTAAAGTTGTTAATTGTTTCAAGTAATTTTTGACTTGATTCTCGAGGATTCCTTAAGTATACCATCATATCATCTGCAAAGAGTGATAGTTTTGTTTCCTCCTTGCCTATTCTAATTCCTTTAATTCCTTTCTCTTCTCTGATTGCTAAAGCTAACATTTCTAGGACAATATTAAATAATAGGGGTGATAATGGACATCCCTGTTTCACCCCTGATCTTATTGGGAAGGCCTCTAATTTATCTCCATTGCATATAATACTTGCTGATGGCTTTAGGTAGATACTGTTTATTATTCTAAGGAAAGCTCCCCCTATTCCTAAACTCTCTAGTGTTTTTATTAGGAATGGGTGCTGTACTTTGTCAAAAGCTTTCTCTGCATCTATTGAGATAATCATATGATTTTGGTTGGTTTTCTTATTGATGTGGTTGATTATGTTAATAGTTTTCCTAATGTTGAACCAGCCCTGCATTCCTGGTATAAATCCCACCTGGTCATAGTGTATTATCCTGATGATCACTTGCTGTAATCTCCTTGCTAATATCTTATTTAAGATTTTAGCATCAATATTCATTAGGGAGATTGGTCTATAATTTTCTTTCTCTGTTTTTGCTTTGCCTGGTTTTGGTATCACCACCATATTTGTGTCATAAAACGAATTTGGTAGAACTCCTTCTTCACCTATTTTTCCAAATAATTTGTATAATATTGGAATTAATTGTTCTTTAAATGTTTGGTAAAATTCACCCGTAAACCCATCTGGCCCTGGGGATTTTTTCTTAGGGAGTTCATTAATAGCTTGTTCAATTTCTTTTTCTAATATGGGTTTATTTAAGGATTTTATTTCCTCTTCAGTTAACCTGGGCAGTTTGTATTTTTGTAAATATTCATCCATTTCATTTAGATTGTCAAATTTATTGGCATACAGTTGGGCAAAATATTTCCTAATTATTGCTTTAATTTCCACTTCATTGGTGGTAACATCACCCTTTTCATTTTTGATACTGGTAATTTGGTTTTCTTCTTTCTTTTTTTTAATCAAATTAACCAGTATTTTATCTATTTTATTGGTTTTTTCATAAAACCAGCTCTTAGTTTTATTGATTAGTTCTATAGTTTTTTTGCTTTCAATCTTATTGATTTCTCCTTTAATTTTCAGGATCTCTAATTTAGTGTCTAATTGGGGATTTCTAATTTGTTCTTTTTCTAGCTTTTTAAGTTGCATGCCCAATTCATTAATCTCCTCTTTCTCTTTTTTATTCATGTAAGCATTTAGAGCTATAAATTTTCCCCTAAGCACTGCTTTGGCTGCATCCCATAGATTTTGGTATGTTGTCTCATTATTGTCATTCTCTTGGATAAAGTTATTGATTGTTTCTATGATTTCTTGTTTGGCCCATTCATTCTTTAGAATGAAATTATTTAGTTTCCAATTGATTTTCATTCTACTTTTCCCTGGCTCTTTCTTACATGTAATTTTTATTGCATCATGATCTGAGAAGGATGCATTTACTATTTCTGCCTTTCTACATTTGACTATGATGTTTTTGTGCCCTAATACATGGTCAATTTTTGAAAATGTGCCATGTACTGCTGAGAAAAAGGTATATTCCTTTCTATCCCCATTCAATTTTCTCCAGACATCTATCATGTCTAACTTTTCTAGTAATCTATTCACCTCTTTCACTTCTTTCTTATTTATTTTTTGGCTAGATTTATCTAATTCTGAGAGGGGGAGATTCAGATCCCCCACTAGTATAGTATTACTATCTAATTCCTCTTGTAACTCATTTAACTTCTCCTCTAAGAACTTGGATGCTATACCACTTGGCGCATACATATTCAATATTGATATTACTTCATTATCTATAGTACCTTTAAGTAAGATGTAATTTCCTTCCTTATCTCTTTTAATGAGATCTATTTTTGCCTGCACTTTGTCTGAGATAAGGATTGCTACCCCTGCCTTTTTTACTTTAGCTGAGGCATAATATATTCTGCTCCAGCCTTTTACCTTTACTCTGTGTGTATCTCTCTGCTTCAAATGTGTTTCTTGTAAACAGCATATTGTAGGGTTCTGGTTTTTAATCCACTCTGCAATTCGCTTCCGTTTTATAGCAGAGTTCATCCCATTCACATTCACAGTTATTATTACTGACTGTCTATTCCCCTCCATTCTATTTACCCCCTTTGTACTTTTCCCCCCTTCTTTCACCCTATTCCTCCTCACCGACGTTTTACTTCTTACCCCTGCCTCCCCCAATCTGCCCTCCCTTTTTATCACCCCCCTCTCTTTTCTTTACCCTTTTCTCCCTTGCTTTTGTCCTCCCTTCTCAGTCCTCCCCTTTCCCTTCCCCTTTTGTTTCCCTAAAGAGTGAGTTAAGTTTCTTTATCCCAATGAACGTATATGTTATTCCCTCTTTGAGTCAAATCTAATGAGAATAGGGTTGAAACCATGTTCCCCCCTCCTTTCTTTCCCTCTATTATAATAGGTTTTTTTCCACCTCTTCATATGATATAATTCATCCCATTCCACCTCCCCTTTCCTCTCCTCCCCATAGACTCCCTTTTTATCTCCTTAATTCTTTTGTATCATCACATCAAAGACAATTTATATTTATACCCTCTATATAAAGTCCTTCTCTCTGCCCAAATACATTTACAGTTCTTAAGAGTTATGAGTATTATCTTCCTGTGTAGGGATATAAACAGTTTAACCTAATAGGGTAACTTTTTTTTTCCCCCTCTGTTTACCTTTTTAAACTTCTCTTGAGTCTTGTATGTTGAGATCAAATTTTCTATTCAGTTCTGGTCTTTTCACCAGGAAAGATTGAAAGTCCCCAATGTCATTAAATGTCCATCTTTTCCCCTGAAAGAAAATGCACATTTTTGCTGGGTAATAGATTCTCGGCTGCAATCCAATCTCCTTTGCCTTCCGGAATATCATATTCCAAGCCTTGCGGTCCTTTAATGTTGAAGCTGCCAGGTCCTGAGCAATCCTGACTGTGGCTCCATGATATTTAAATTGCTTCTTTCTGGCTGCTTGGAGTATTTTCTCCTTCACCTGATAATTCTGGAATTTGGCTACAATATTCCTTGGAGTTTTCCTTTTGGGGTCTCTTTCAGGAGGTGATCGATGGATTCTTTCAATGATGATTTTATCCTCTGATTCTATGATATCAGGGCAGTTCTCCTTAATAATTTCCTGGAATATGGTATCTAGATTCTTTTTCTGGTCATGGCTTTCAGGCAGTCCAATGATTCTCAAATTGTCTCTCCTCGATCTGTTTTCCAGATCAGTTGTCTTTCCAATGAGGTATTTCACATTTTCTTCTATTTTTTCATTTTTTTTATTCTGCTTGACCGATTCTTGGTGTCTCATGGATTCCTTTTCTTCCAACTGTCCCACTTTAATTTTTAAGGCATTGTTTTCTTCAGTGAGATTATGCACCTTTTTTTCCATTTGGCTAAGTGAATTTTTTAAGGTATTGTTTTCTTCAGTGAGATTATGTACCTTTTTTTCCGTTTGGCTAAGTGAATTTTTTAAGGTATTGTTTTCTTCAGTGAGATTATGCAGCTTTTTTTCCATTTGGCCAAGTGAATTTTTTAAGGCTTTGTTTTCTTCAGCTTCCTTTTCTAAGCTGCTGATTCTTTTTTCATAGTTTTTTTGTGTTGCTTTCATTTCTCTCCCCATTTTTTCTTCTACCTCTTGCAATTGATTTTTAAAATCCTTTTTGAGCTCTTCCAGGAAGGCTTTTTGTTCTTGCGACCAATTCACCTTCCCTTGTGAGGCTTCAGATGTAGACAATTTGAGGTTATTGTCCTCATCTGAGTTTGTGTTGGCTTCTTCCCTATTGATACAGAAGCTCTCAATGGAGAGGGCTCTTTTTTGCTTCTTACTCATTATTGCAGCTTATTTATTTATTCTTTAAGTTGAGGTCTGCTCTGGGGGCACCAGGGTCCCTGTTTTGGGCTTCTTGTTCAGGTGTATAGGTGCTGTGTGACCGGGCTTTTACTCTGAGGCCTTTATGGTGTGTGGAGATCCCCTGTCCTGCACTTCCTGTCTGATTGTGCTCGGCCAGCCAGGCGCCAGACCCCGGCGTCTGATCCCGCCGTTCGTGGCCCTCTCGGCCGGTGCAGGTAAATTTTTCCACTGTCCTTCTTGGCCACCAGATTTTTGAACCAGGTTCCGGGAGCCTCAGTTGTTCGGCTGTGACCCGCAGCTCCTGCTGATTTGCCCCGACCCCCTCGGCGCTGGGTTGCTGCCCTGCGCTGGGCCTCCCTTTTGCCCGAGTCAGATCGACCTTTTCCTGAAGTCTTCTAAATTATCTCTGGTTGGAGGACTGTGTCTCTCTGTCTCTTTGCAGGTTCTGTAGTTTCAGAATCCGTCCAGAGGCTTGATTTAATGTTCGTTTTGAGGGAACAGAAGGAGAGCTCAGGCAGCTTGCTGCTTCCTCTCCGCCATCTTGGCTCCGCCCCCAGATCATTTTTGTATGTGATCTTGGAGTTTATCGAGTGGGGGTGGTGGCGACATGATTGCACTTTGGTGACTGACTTGAGAATGGATTGCAGTGGGAAGAAACCTGTGGCAAGCAGGCAACACCGCCCCTACCCCCACCTCCCAGCCCAGCCCAGTAGCTACTGCAATAGGCCAGGTGTGAGGGGTGTGGGGGGCAGTGTCAGAGAAGGGAAGGGGCACATTTGAGAGATGCTGCGAAGGTTTAATCGACAAGCCCTTGCCCTCAGCTTGCATTTTGGGGGAGTGAGGAGATAGTGAAGAGTCCAGGATGATTCCTAGGTTGTGAGCCTGAGGACTGGGAGGATGGGGTTGTCCTCAGTAACGGGAAGGTAAAGAGGTTAGTTAGGAGGGTTTAGGGGAAAATAATTTTTTGGACATATTGAGTTTAAGATGTCTACTGGATGTCTGAAAGGCAATTGGAGAGGTGAGATTGGGCGTCAGTAGTGAGTTTGGGGCAGGGTAGGTAGATGTGAGAATCATCAACATAGAGAGTGTAAACAAACCCATAGGAACTGATGTGCTCACCATATGAAGTAGTATAGAGAGAGAAGAGAAGAGATCCCAGAACCCTGCTAGATGCTGATGGTTTAGAGTAGGGTTTCTTAAACTTCTTCAACTCGTGACCCCTTTTTACCTTAGAAATTTCTATGTGACTCTGGGTATATAAAACAGGTATACGAATCAAACATTTATTGCCAAATTTTTTGTGACCCTCACATTCACCTATGTGACTCTATGTGGGGGTCACAACCTATGGTTTAGAAGCTTTGGTTTAGAGAATATTGTTCTATAAAAGGACCAGCAAAGGAGACAAAGATTGGTCAGAGAGGTAGGAGAATTAGGGAGGAGCCGTCCAAAACCTCAGAGAAAAGACAGTGTCAAGGAGAAGAGAGCCATCAACAGTGTCCAAGGCTGCAGAGAGTCTGGAGAATGAAGACTGGGAAAAGGCCATTGTATTGGGCACCTAAGAGATCCACTGGCAGCTGAGGATTCCGAGAGTGGTGTCAATGGAATGACAAGGTTGGAAGCCAGATTGCCAGTGGCTAAGAAGAGAGAAGGAAGGGGAATGGAGGCACCCAGTGTAGTGGCTCTTTGAGGTTTAGAAAAGGGCAGATCATGGGATAATAGATTGAGAGCTGCCAGGTAGCTTAGAGATGACCTGGGCACCTTGCTCCTTTGGCCCCACAATGATCTCCATCTTTGTTTTAAGGCAGAGGAAATAGGAGCAGAGATAATGACTTACCCAAGTTCAATCAGAGTTTAGAAGGGATGTCAGCATCCCTCAAGTCTTACCAGAACCTATATAGAAATTCTCTCTATGACATCCTGACAAGTGGTCATCTGGCCTTGAATATGTCTAGTGTTAGTCGGTCAGTCAGTAAACATTTGTCCATTGCCTGCCTACTACTGACACAGTGGCACTATGGCCCTGAAGCTGGGAGGACCTGAGTTCAAATATCACCTCACTTACTAGCTGTGTGAACCGGGCAAGTCACTTAACCCCAATTGCCTTAAAACATCCAGGGCTATCTCCAGTGATCCTGCTGTATACTTTGTCAATGGACCCAGATGCTTTGGATGAGCATGAGGCTGGTGACCTTGTACAGCCCTCCCTCACTTCTTCCAATTCACTGCAAGTCATTGACATCACTCTGATGTCATGGTCTTCTTTGAGGATGAAGGACAAACAACAACAAGAGCCCTACTATGTGCAAGCACTGTGCTAAGTGCTGGGATACAAGAAGAAGCCAAAGGCTGTCCCCTGCCCCTCCAGGCAGCTATTGGCAAGGTTTTCTTTCCATCAGGTCACAATCTCTTCTCTTCAACTTTGCTTATTGCTCTGACAAAAATTTTGCCCTGAGGGAGGAAGTCAAGTTTCTCCATAGAAGCCTTTCACCAACCTGGAGACGCCTCTCACCCTACCCTTTTTTGAGTCTAACCACCACCAGTTCTTTGATCTTCTCATGGCATGACCATTCCTCCTTACTCCATCCTGGTTGTGCTTCTCCAGACTTATCAGGCGAGCCCAGCCAGTAGTATGATGGAGTGAGTTCCAGGCCTGGAGTCAGGAAGACCTGAGTTCAACTCCCAACCTCAGGACTTGAACTATCTGTGGGATCTTGGGCAAAATCACTCATCCTTTTACCTCAGTTTCCTTACCTGTAAAATGGCAATAATGAAAACACGCTGCCTCACAAGGTCTTTTTTTTTTTTTAGTGAGGCAATAGGGTTAAGTGACTTGCCCAGGGTCACACAGCTAGTAAGTATTAAGTGTCTGAGGTCGGATTTGAACTCAGGTACTCCTGACTCCAGGGCCGGTGCTCTATCCACTGTGCCACCTAGCTGCCCCCAACATGGCTCTTTTTAAAAATCAATGGGATAACATTTGGAAGAAGCACTTGACAAAGTTACTATGTGATCTGCACATGGTAGATACTGTAGAAAGGCATACTTCCTTCCCTTATCAATGTCCTTCCTAAATCTTTTTAAAAAGCAGGTGGGGGGGGGGCAGCTAGGTAGTGCAGTGGATAGAGCACCGGCCCTGGAGTCAGGAGTACCTGGGTTCAAATCCAGCCTCAGACACATAACACTTACTAGCTGTGTGACCCCTGGGCAAGTCACTTAACCCAAACTGCCTCACTAAAAAAAAAAAAGCTGTGGGGCTGTTTGCTTATTTGATGGTATCCTTTGCTTTAATTTACATTCATTTTAACCATATCAATAATTAATTGATCAACAAGTATTGATTAAGCACATACTATGTGCCAGGTCCTGTGCTAAATGCAGGGGATTTAAAGAAAATCAAAAAAACATGGTTTCTGCCTCAAAGATCTTACATTCTAAGAGGAGAAAGAGCCATATGTGTGCCTGTCTGTATTCCCAGCAATGCCTGATGTCTCATAAGTACTTGATAAATGCTTATTGACTTGATTTGACCACCATTGCCTCTTCTCCTATGCCTTCCAGATGTCTGGCACTGCCAGCTATCCCACCTGACAACACACCTAAGAGACCCCTGGGCCTTGGCATCTGGACTGTAACTGGGACCTTTGGGCTGAATGGGCATGGGCATGTGCCCTGCAATTGAGCTCCTTCTATGTGTTTGTCTCCTCCCCTTAGAGTGTAAGCTTCTTGAGACAGGCTAGTCATTGTTTTATCTCTGGGTCCTTAGCACAGTGCATAGCTCATAATATATAGCTAATTAATTCACCCCTCATTCATTCATAGGCTCTCCACGAGAATTTGTTCAATATACTAGAGACTTTTCTAGGTCATTATGTATTTCACAAGTATCTTGGAAACATTAAGCCTGTTCACCTATTATCCCTTGCTTTCAGTACATTACCAATACATTTCCTTGTTGATGTACTTCGTGATGAAGGTCATCATTGGAAATATAGTACAGCCCATTTGCATCCACCATTTGTGACTTCCTTGCTTTCTGAATTATCTGATTTTTAATTCATTGGAGATTGTAGTGTTCCAAGAACTGTAGATACAAGGTATCCTTGGAGAATATTTGTATTAAAAAGATGGGATTTTTCTTGTTGTTGTATCAGAAACAACAGAATTGGAATTGAAAATGTTGAAAGCACCATGCCATTTCCCAAATGCTTATCCTCTAGTGAATTCTGGGGCCCAGTCCATTGGTCCATCTTTCAGTGCCTCCCTGGGCACTTTCCAGGCACATGTTCTGGTAGCCACTAGGTCAGTGGAATGGCTATTCAATCACAAAGGTTTTTTCATCCAATTTAATCTAGATTGTGAGGCTGATCTTTTATGTGGGCTCACAGATCTCCTTGAAAAAGCCTTGTAATTGTTCTCAGAATTGGTGCAATCAACACAATATAATCCTCAAACAAGAAGAATTCAGCCTGTATAAGGAAGTCCCTTTTCTTCTCCCCTTCTTTCTCCTTCCTTCCTTTCTTCCTTCCTTCCTTCCTTCCTTCCTTCTTTCTTTCTTTCTTTCTTTCTTCTTTCTTTCTTTCTTTCTTTCTTCTTTCTTCTCTTTCTTTTTCCTTTCTTTTCTTTTTCTTTTCTTTCTTTCTTTCTTTCTTCTTTCTTTTTGCCAGGCAATGGAGGTTAAGTGACTTGCCCAGGGGTCGCACAGCTAAATAAGTGTCAAGTGTCTGAGGTCAAGATTTGAACTCAGGCCCTCCTGAGTGCTTTATCTACTGTGCCACCTAGCTGCCCTCAAGGAAGTATCTTCTCATATGAACTTGGTGCAAGATATTTTCTATGACAGTAATAAACAACTTTAGTGAACTTATGCTTTGTGTATTTTGGCCAGGCAATGAGGGTCAAGTGACTTGCCCAGGGTCACACAGCTAATAAGTGTCAAGTGTCTGAGGACAGATTTGAACTCAGGTCCTCTGAATCCAGGGCCAGGGCTTTATCCACTGTGCCACCTAGCTGCCCCCCTTGCCACTGGATTGGTAGTTAGTGATATTGCTTAAATGCTGTTTTGGCTTTCATTTTGGCATTTGCTAATAATATTTCTATGCTTTTTTCTTCAGTTTTGGATATCTTCTCCCTTGATGAGATGTCTTTAAAAGAAATTCCTTGGTATTTTTTGGTATGAACAAAACCCAATTTATTCAGCATGTTCTGGTCTTGCCTACTGCTCTTCTTGATGCTTTCTTCTTACATGCCATTTTAACTTCTCTCATCTGACATATTAGGTATTAACCAGATGTTAATATACAAATGCTGATCATGAAAAAAACATTCATCATAGATGCACAGACAAATGTATTCCACTTTCTGCTAATTTTTTGTTTTCCTAATTTTTATCCGGAATGTGCTCAGGATGATTCAATTAAGTTGGTATCATGCCAAGAATTTTGCAGACTTGCTTTGTTTTCTTCTTTTTCCTTCTCTTCCACCTCCTCCTCTTCCTGTTCTTCTTCTTGCTATTTAAGACAACAATGTTTATAATACTGTGCCACCCTCCTTATGTACAATACTATACAAATGAATTTGTACTCTAAAACTATGTGGCCTTTGGTCATCATATCTTTTCTTCTTGGAAAGAGATCAAGTGTTTGTTGGCTAAGAGGATTTCTGGACTTATGTCTTCTTGATTGTGACAATTGCTTTTCATTAGTTATAATTTTTGCTAGAAATGATGACAATCAAGTTAAATATCTTTGCTTTCTTAATATTTGGCATCTAAATCTCATTTGAAGAGGTCAGGGTGAAGAGATTGGAATTGTCTCCCATTGTCTCCCTCACCTCTATCCTTTTGTTCTCATTTGAAGTTTATTTGACCCTTGTTTGAACCAGCTGATGGTTTGATTTGCACAGAAACAACGTTTTTCTGATATAGTTCTATACCCATCATTTTGGCTAAGACTTAGTCCATTTCACATTTTGTGGCTATTGTTCAGTGTTCACTAGATCCAGTACCTTCTGACTCTCTTCATGAAGAAAATATTTATTCTATGTAGGTGAGAGGCTCTTGAGTTGTCTACAGACATTTAATCTCTTATTTCTCAGCCTAAAGTCATATTTTTGAACATATTTTTTGAAGTGCCCCTGTATAAGACATGGTGACTAAGTGCACCATGAAAGGCCCTTTACCTTTGTGTATGCAATGAAAACCAGCTCTTCCAACCCTTTCTTCACTTCTCCAAGGAATGCATGAGCTAGCCTTCTATTTAGTTGAAACTTCTTTGTCTTTACTTTAAGTTATCATGGGATACAGTTGATGCAGCTCAGTTCTTCCAGTATATGACCAAATCACAGACTCTGCAAGTTGAAAGAGAACCCAGAAGTCACCTAGTCAAAGTTCTATTTCACTATAAATTGCCTTTAAGACATAATCTCTAAGACTTAATTTGAAAACTTCTAGTGAGGGGGCCTCCTATTACCTCTCAAGGAAGTCCATTCCATTTCTGAATAGTGCCGATTGCTAGACAGTCTTATCTTACATCAATTTGAAATCTGCCTTTCTGGGACTTCTGCCCAGTGTTTTGTATTTAGCCAAGAAGAAGTTGATTCTGATTTCCCCATGACAGCACTTCATATACTTAAGGACTAAATATCATGCCTGTTCAATTCAATGCAATAAAAATTTATCAAGCCCCCACAGTTTGATGGGTACTGGAGGTCCAAAGATACAAATGAAAAAAGTTAATCTACTACTCAAAGAAAGGAACACATAAACTGATATTTGCTATTAATGTTGTTGTTCAGTCATTTACTACTCTTCAAGACTCTATTTTGGGTTTTCTTGGAAAAGATAATGGAGTAATTTGCCATTTCCTTCTCCAGCTCATTTTACAGATGAGGAAACTGAGGCAAATAGGGTTAAGTGACTTGCCCAAGGTCATACAGCTAGTAAGTGGCTGAAGACATATTTTATTTTATTTATTTAAAATTAATTTTTTTTGGTGTGGCAATGAAGGTTAAGTGACTTGCCTAGGGTCACACAGCTAGTAAGTGTCAAGTGTATGAGGTCAGATTTGAACTCAGGTCCTCCTGAATCCAGGGCCGCTGCTTTATCCACTACACCACCTAGCTGTCCTGAAGACAGATTTTAACTCAGGCTTTCCTGACTCCAGACCCAGCAGTCTATTCACTACATTACCTAGCTGCCCCTATAAACTGACATATATACAATACAAAGTAATTTGGTGGAAGTTGGAGGAGAGAACTAACAACTGGGAGAACTGGGAAAGAACTCCTATAAAGTGACATAGGAACTAAATCTTGAAAGGAAGGTATGGAAATCCAAGATTTAGAAGTGAGAAGGGGAATATTACAAACATGGGAGGGGGGGCAGCTAGGTGGCGCAGTGGGTAGAGCACTGGCCCTGGATTCAGGAGGACCTGAGTTCAAATCCAGCCTCAGACACTTAACACTTACTAGCTGTGTGACTCTGGGCAAGTCACTAACCCCCAATTGCCTCACACACACACAAAAAAAAACCCCAAACACAACCAAACATGGGAGGGAATATATACTGGGAAAATGAAATATTATGTTCAGGGAAGAATAAGTAGACTGACTTGACTAAAGTGTGGAAGGAGTGATGGGGATTAATGTGTGATCAGCTTGAAAAGATAAGTTTGAGCCAGTCTGTGTAGGTGTATAAATGTTAAACAGAGAAGTTTTTATTTATCCTAAGTAAAATCAGGAGTCACTGAAGCTTCTTGAGCAGGTGCGTGACATGGTCAGACCTATAATTTAGGAAACCTATAAAGTTGTGGAAGATGAATTGGAGCAGGATGAGGCTGGATGAAAAGAGGCTTAGTGGAAGGCTATTCTGGCAGATTAGGTAAAAGGGGTTGAGGACCTGAAGTAGGGGTGTGGTATGATTGGAGAGGACAGGTAAGAGAGAAATGCTGTGATTGGAGAGGACAGGTAAGAGAGAGATGCTGTGGAGGTAGAATGAGCGAAACTTCAGAAATGCTTGAATATGATGGATGAGCAAGAGTAAAGAATTAAGAATGGATCCTAGAAATCACAATATGAATGCCGCTTTTTATTATTGCTAATAAAATACAAATTACTACCAATACTACTACTACTTCTACCACCACCACCACCAGCACCCACTGGAATATAGCCAAGGAATTAAAATAATTTGAACAGAGAATTGTAATCATTCAGTTCACTGTAATGGGATTTGATCTGTAGCATAAATGTAAAAATGGATACATTTATACTGTATGGGCCAAAGACTCCACAGCTTGCTTGGAAATGTTGTCAATGCATGTTTTTAATTGGAAGGATGTGGTTTGAGAATTCCCAGAAGACAAAATAAAGCATCCTTTACTAGCCACAACTTGTAGACATATCACTGCACACCACATCATCATGCTAGTTGAAGAGGGAGATTCTTTCTTAATTATCCTAAGAGCTATACTGTAAGAGAATATTCAATATACAAATTTTCACAATGGAACTGCATTAAGAGAAATAAAGAATGATGAATTTGGTTCTTGGACCTTTGAAAGTCTGTCTCAGTTGGGGAAAGCTATTGCCTCACTTACTTTAGAGATTTAAATTATACACATACATTAGTGAAAAGCCATAGAGGATGTTCCCCAGAGCCAAACATTTTGAGATAGTCCTCCTGGAGAAAATAGATTATATAACCTTTTGGGATATTGCAGAAGATAATTCAGGATGCTCCAAGGAAATTGCCTTCCTAGAAGAAGGTTTTAGAAATTACTTCTCCACAGGAAAACCACATTGTACAGAGGAGGCCATGAAGGTGACAGCTTTTAGAAGAACATCTGTCAGAATATCTGTAGAGACAAAGGATTATGGAACTATAAAAAACTTTAAGAATCTTTCCCATTAAAACACAGCCCATATTCTAATCAGAGAAGTAATAATGAAGAGAAACCTTATGTAGATAAGGAAAGTGAAATAGTCTTCAGACAGAGGGCAAATCTTTCTGTTCATCATAATAGCCACACTGGAAAGAAACTATAAATGCAATGTATAATGGAAAGGTCATTAGTCAAAAGAATATCTTTATTCTCTATAAAAATATTCATGTTAGAAAAATGCTCTATAAATAGAAATAATATGAATAACATTCAGTATAAAGGGGTTGGGGTATCTCATAAAACATCACCAAAACCCATTTTAGTCAGAAATCCTAAGTATACAGGAATGTGGTATAGCCTTCAGTTGGAGTTCTACCCTATTTTCCCCATCAGTAAACTCATCCTGGAAGTGATTCCTACAAATGTAAAAAATATGGGAGGAGTATATTTCCTCAGTCCAAATATAAGGAAATGTAAAGGATGTAGGAAGCCCAAATAAAATAAATGAACATTAAAAAGATGAAAAGAAAGAATCTTCTGAAAGTCTGAAGCAAAGAGTAATCTCTTTCACTGTAATCTAATAAAATGAAGATATAATATGGCAACAAAAAAAGAGAAAGCTTTTAAAAAGGGAATAAACTTTAAGAACAACAAGACACCAAGACAGCAATAAATGAAAAAACAGAACTACTGCAAGTACTCCCAGAATTGTTGAGAAGCTTCATAAAACAATGAAATCAAGATATAAAGTGGGAAATTGAAGTTCTGAAATTTGAAATGACAAGAGAATTGATAGTTTTCTAAGTCCCTGTTGTTTCAAAAGATGTTGTCAAAAAAGGAACACTCAAATGCTGAGTTCAACAGAAATATTAGGCCAAAGTTTAAAGGCAACAAAATTGGAAGAATGGTTGAGAGAAGTCCTTACAAAATAAGGCAACTGACCTTGGACATGGTGCTTAGTAAGACAATCCGAGAATCATTAGTATCCAAGAAAAAATGTGATGAAACAAAGAACCATAAATCAATATTTCAACCATGTTAGAAAATTTCCTGGAAGAAATGGAATCAGGAGACAAGTTGTACACATCCCTAGCATTTATTTCTCCAGTTAACTCCAACTTTAATCCAACCAGAAATGCAGTTAATTTCTAGATATTTGGAATCAAAGAGTCCTACAAGCTAGGAGGAAAAGGTATTTCACATCTTATGGAACACCAGTTTGAATTATACAAGACTACTCATCAATGATTAAAACTAAGAGAAAAGAGTGGAATGAGATAACAAAAAACAAAGGAAAACAGCTTGCTCCCAAATATAACATATTATAAAAAACTGAGTGTATTTTTTATGGAGCAAAGATGGATTGTAAGCAAAAATCACTGATTTCTAATTATTCCTCTTAAGAAAGTAAGAGGTGATCAAGATCTTTAAAATGCAAACAATAGACAAAAGAAACTAAAGTCCATACATTGTGAAAAGGATAGGTAATGACTCATTGTATATATGTCACACTGTATACAGTTTCTTAGATACCACACCTTGTCTAAGTGTCACTGAGAGAGCAAAAAGAGAGAATAATTATGTGCTAGTCCCATGAAGGGTGATCACGTATACCGGAAAAGGAAAGGATGATAAGTTGAATTAGTATTTCTTCAAAGCTTAGCAATTCAAATAATTTGGTTGGTTGCTGGTATGGAAAGAAAGGTAAAAAAACATACTTTTATTTGGGCAAAGGCAAGAAAATGTAAAATAATAGTAAAAGCAGAATCAAGGACTCTAGGCTGAGTATATGATGGAGTAAGATTAATCTTTGTACAAAGATGGAAAATCAGAGTGTTTCTAGCAAATCAAACTTTTTGTATCTAATGCTACTTTTAAAATGTAATTTGAAAGGATTTGATTGAGGAAAAAATCAAACAGTTATAATCTTAATATTCATGATTTTTAACATTGAAAATTAAAGATATTTGACAGAATTCTATACAGTAAAGAACCTTTCCTCAAAGAAAAACCCATAATCAAAATACATGAAAAAGAAATGCAAAATATAACCTGTCATATATAAATTCAAAATCACTAATAATCAGATAAATTTAAATTAAAACAGCCCTGAAATATCTTTTCAAACCTATCAAATTAGCAAAGATGAAAAATGTTTGTTTTTTCTTTGTTTCCTTGAGAAACATTTATTTACAAATTTGACCCACTTTTATATTGCAGAATGGCTTTTTCTATTTAGAATTTTATTTTTCCAAATTAAAATGTAAAAACAATTTTTTACACCAATTAAAAAAAAATCCTTGTGTTCCAAATTCTCTTCCTCCCTCCCTCCCCACCTGCCTTAAGAACTCAAGCAATTCAATATAGGTTATACATGTGTAGTCATGCAAAACATTTCCACATTAGCCAGGTTGTAAAAGAAAATGAACAAAAACAAAACTTTCAGATAAAGGAACAAACAAAAAAATTATGCTCCAATCTGTATTCAAATACCATTAATTCTTTCTCTGTAGATAGATGTTCCAACCAATAAATTCAATAACTATGGTGGAGAGTGGGTACAAACTTAAAGGAAGCTAACATGGAAACACATAAGGGAGGAAAACTCATGCTTGGGGTCACTCACAACTCAGGGCACCTCAAGCTTCACTATTATTGGTCTATTCAGGAACATCTGCACCAGGTGAAACTGCTTCTCTGCTCACTTCTTGACTCTTGATTCTCACTTCTCTTCAGCTGGGGAAATCCTCTTCTCAGACTGGACAATTATTCACTTCCTTGGATACTCCAATGTCCAATTAGAATAGAGTGTATAACCATATAATTCCTATTCACCAGGATACCAAAGCAGTTGTAAAGCTCATTTCGCTCTTCCTTTTCAAGCCAGAGGGGGCAGCAGAAAGCCATAAGTCCAGATGAAAAGTTTTCCATTTCTCCATCTTTAGGGGATGCTGAAGAGTAATAACTATCATTGGAGCTCTTGACCAATGAAGTTAGTTCTTCCTCCAGCCAATCAGGAATTACTCAGCTAAAATCACACCACCTTAACTGATTTTATCACACCTCTAATGAATAGCTTTCCAGCCTCCTTGCTATGTCCATAAGGTTCCTCTTCTTCAGTTTCTGCTTCCATTCATACTTTGAACGAAAGGTAAAAGTCACTAAATTTTTATTTAAAAGGCTCACAACATCCAAATTTCCACTATTAAATGGATAATCCTTTTAAAATCATTCTCAGTCTCCAAATGTTTATATGATTTCTCATTTCCTGAGTTTTACTCATATAAAATGTGTATATACAAACTAGCTAAAAGACCCATCATACTTTTTGGTTAAGAGTCTCTCAAAAGATCCTTCATCACTTTGGTGCCCTTGAAACAGTATTTTTTTACACTCCAATTTGTCTATATTTTAATAAATATCTCTCCCTGCTTCTTTATAATTGTTTTTGCTTCTTTATAATATTAAACTGTTACCATTTCATCGAGGTATCATTCCCCCTTATTGACAACAGTATCCAAAGCCTTAAATCTACACTACAAATAATTTTCTCTCCAAAACTGAACAAATCCTATCTGAAAACTGTATTTTTCATGTGAATATTTAGCAATATATTAAAAAGTTCTTTTCTACTTACATTTCAAAATATTCATCCATAACATTGGCAATATCTTACATCATTTGACAATCAACATAACTCTCTTCCTTTACACCAAATGCCTTTTATACCTTTTCCCTTACCAACTGCTTTAAAGAGAAAGTATATTTTTTATCGAAGAAATATAGCAAATACTTGAAGATTTTTGAATAGGGAGTGAGATGACCAAAACTGTTTTACAAATCTATTTAATGGCTCAGAGGGTAGTTGCAATCTGTGTTGTAAAAGGGAGTGATGGGGCAACTAGATGGCGCAGGGGCAGCTAGATGGCACAGTGGATAGAGCACCGGCCCTGGAGTCAGGAGTACCTGAGTTCAAATCCGGCCTCAGACACTTAACACTTACTAGCTGTGTGACCCTGGGCAAGTCACTTAACCCCAATTGCCTCACTAAAAAAACCCCAAAAAACCAAACAAACAAAAAAAAAGGGAATGACAACAGTGATGAAATCACAGATCACTGAGGTACTGAGGAACTAATTTAGCATTCCAGATGGGTAAAGTCCCAATTGAAGCAGGGCATAGAATGCCATCTTTATCATTCTGAAAGAATTAACTTGCCCTTCATATCTATTTAATGGGTTATGAATTCATTCAGCTTAAATAACAACATTGACTTTCATTTCCATGGATCTTTGTGTTTACTGTCTTGTCTTGCTTGAATATTTTTGTATATAAGGCACATCCTAGAATGGGATTCATATTGTCAGTTCAACTCAGTGTTGAAAGATTATTTCCCTTAAATCCCAAGGTTCTCTCTCTGAACAAAGATACAAACTGTTCCTGCTGAAGAGCCATTGAAAATAGTCTAAACCCACAAATTTGAGGTAATTTAGTAAGAAATCAGAGTGTACATGTGCATGCATGCATGCATGCATGTGTGTGTGTAAATATGAAGAGAAAAGTAATGATGATAGGATTAAGGGATCAAATATCTACGGCTACAAGCCTCCTTAGAACCCATTTAGTCAAATTTCCTCATTTTACAAAAAGGAACTGAAAGCCCTAGTGGTGAAGTGACATGTCTAATGTTATGATGGTAGCAAGAAAAATAGGATTTGAACCCAGGCCCTCTGACGCCAAATCCAGGACTCTTTCTACTGTACTGTTCATGATAAATGTATTGAATTTCCTTTCCCTCCTTCCTTCCCTCCTTAATCTAGAAGTATTTTTCCCAGTTCCTTCAAAGAAGGTGAGAGAGCTATGAACCTAGGTAGTCCTTCTCATTCAAAGCAAGATGGGGCAGCTTTTCTTTGACTGCTTAAAGAGGGTCTGCATTGTAATAACAGCCTCCACTCACATAAGATGGCTAGACATGGATAAATAGAGTGGGTTCATTCTGGTAGAATTTGTCCTTTTGGAAAATGAGCCATTCTGTGGAAACAAAATAGACTTTTGGCTTCATTTGTAATCCTACTAACTGTGGTAGCTATTATGACCTTATTTTATACCCTTCAGCTCAAGATTCCAGCTATTGGGAAAACCACTAAAGCTGCTCATTGGACAGCTCTGCCAGCCCAAAGGTCCATAAAACAATTGAACTTTCCCATCAGGAGCAGTGCATGAGCCTTCTGTTGGCTTTACAGATGGACTTTGTCATAGTGACAAGGTCTGTCATCCAAAAAAAGGTAGAAAGTCAAACCTTTGAAATCAAATCCACTCAGGATTATCTTGCTGGGAAAACCTGGAGTTCAAGTGTCAGCCAAAGTTGAGGATTCTTCTCTATTATCTGGTTTTGGCCTGATGGCTCATGAGGTTTATAAAGTACAACTATGGCCAGAATGCAATAATATTTTTAGGTTGTATTCATATTTATATTGCTAGGTGGTAAGCAACAGGTGCATCTTACAAATTCTGGTCACAAATATAGTTGAGATAGTATAAAAAATCTTGAACTTCAGGCAAGAAGGCCACAATTTGTTAAAGGACAGGCAATTCTCAGAAGCATGTAGTCTGTGGTGCCTTGGCGTAATAAGAGAACAATGAAGAGTCAAATGACTTGGCTAGGGATGGAGCACATCAATAAAAACTGATCAAAACATCTCCCTAGAGTCTTGGGAATCTGATTAAACATTTTCTTAGCCAGGTCACCACTTTCCAGATTTGCTTTTCCCTTCTGATTCCTTAACTTTCAATGGTTAGTTTTGTAAACACCATCTGTGCCTGGAAGATCTTCAGAAGTCTGAATGTGACTATAAGTGGAATAGGCTACTTTGTGAAGTAGTGGACTCTCATTGGATATTATCAAGCAGAAGGTGGAGGGTCCCCTTTGGGCTGGGATTGTTGGCTACTGAGATTCTATTTCTGAAATTCTGTTAAAGGGAGCTGAGCCACTGATGTAGAGAGAGCAGCAAATACAAAATGAAGAGCTCTTAAGATGCACTGGTACCCACACATTGTCAAGAGACTTAGAGGAAAGTCCCCAACATGTTAGACATGCTATAGATTTAGGAGTGGACATGGACAAGAATGACATAGAATGAGAAGGCATGGATGGGTCATAGAAATGCACGTTATTGAGATTGGAGATCCTGTGAAGTCAGCTAGAAGCTAATTTAGCTCAGCCTTAGTAGTGTAAGAGAACAATTACACTGCATTCATTACAAAAAAGAGTCTTGGACAGTCTAAAGAATTAGAAGCTTGGACAGTTTTACCTAAAGTAAAATACCGTTTATATATATAAAAAGTTTCAAACTGGCTTGTGTCACCTAAATTGAGGAATCCTACAGGATTGATTTACAAGTAACAATCTGTCACGTCCTTAGGAGAGATCCCCAAAAATAAAATGGTTGAAAAAAATCAGTATTCCTAGATCCATTTTGGGGGTCAAGCAGAAAAGCATAATCCTACATGTCAACCTGTCAGTCACTTTAAAATAGCTAGTGTTCCTCTACAAAGACTTCTCTTTTCTAGGCTATTTTCCCCCAGTTCCTTCAAGCAAATGCACATGAGGCATGCATTCTGGTTCTTTTCAATAATGATTGCCATCCTTAGGAACTTTCAGAAGATCAGTGTTCTGCCTATAATATGCATTTGTCTATATTGAACATAACCTCATCCCTGGTCCTAGGCACTCTGCCTCCTTTAATAAAGCCCAATACTACACTTAGCTTTCTTAGGTCCATATCATATTGCTTATCAACTCATTGAATTTACAACCCACCAAATTGCCCCAGATCATTGCAGAGAAACTCCTGTCCATTCCTCCTCCATCTCATACATGTGAAGTTGATTTTTGGAACCCAAGGATATGGTTTATTTGTTCCTTCGAGGACATGTGAACACAGTAACTCTGGAGTCAAAAGACCTGAGTTCAATTCCTCCTTCTGACATTTACTACTTGTGGGACCCTGGGCAAGTCAATGAACCTTCTTGGGTCTCTTTGTCTTCATCCACCAAATGAGGGTTTGTATTCATTTAATTATTTATTTTGTTCTTGGCCCAAGTTTAATAGAATTTCAAGAAAGTCAGATGGGTTTGAGGTCCAAGGTTCAAGCATTGTTAGTGCAGAACTTGGCTGTTAGGCACAAAGGTGCACACAGCACCTTTAACTCAGTCAATAGGCTTTTGCCTTGAAAAACAAATGATCAACTCCCTTATGAGGACAGTTGTCCCACTGTCATAGCTCAGTCTACTAAGGTCTTGGAATGTAGAGCATTGTGAAAGTATTGAGTATATGAAGATTGCCAACTAAGTCTGTAAACACAGGGAATTGAGCAAAGAGCAACTCCTTTCTACTAGGAGGAATATACCACAATCCTCTGAATGGCATGTTTGATGTTGCCCGTTGCAGGCTTCTAGTCATGTAGGCACACTCCATCATGTTTGTTTGTGAAATGGAAGGTCTGGACTAGCCACAGTATCCCATCCACAGAGTAGCCAACAGCAATCTTATTGACTTCGGTTCCTGAGAAAATTCTAGATGGATCTCTAAAGAAATGACCTGGAAAGGCCTGGCTTTGTCAATAACATATTATGATGGACTAACTCCCTTTCCTTTCGTTGACAGAATTATTAAATTAGTTTATGAGGGGAATGTTATGGGCAGCCTACACCTACATTTTAGTAAAGCTTTGAATAAAACATCTCGTATTATCCTTATGGGTGAAGATCTGACTCTCCCTCCCCTACTCAATGTGCTCCAGTAGCGCTCTATTACCTCCAGTATCAATTATAAAATCTCCTGCTTGGGCATTTAAAGGTCCTTTTAACTATACTCACTATCTTCTGGTCTTTTTATACTTTAATCCCCTCAGTGGACGGGATGATCCAACAATGTGACACAAGTGGAAGGAGCATCACAGCGAATGGGGGAAAATGCCTCATGTGGTAAGCAAGGCCACCTGAGGGAGACAGGAAATGGTTGTGCCAGGTGAATCAAACCACTGCCCCCCTCCCCTGAGACCTAAATGGGAAGAACCAGGACCATGAACCTGAGAGCCTTGGGAATATCAGCGTCTCCCAGGACACGTAGCCATCGTCTGGGGATGTAACTCTTGTGGAGAAGGGTCCAGAAATCACCACCAACTTTGATCAACTGTCATGATTAGTCAGGCAAGCCAACCTGGCAAAAGCAGCAAGTCACCATGAGGGTGACAGGAAGTGGCATGTAGCAGGCAATTCAGATCACCATTACCACCACATCTCTGACCTCTCTGAAGCACAGATGAAGATGGCTCAGTGTTTCAAGATCAAGAGCCTTAGGAATAGCATTTCTTTTTAGGACACTAGTCCTGTTTCCAGTCCAGTACCCACAGCCATTATTGAAAGGACAAATCATTGAGGAGAAGCCTTCCTCACCCTACCGATACCAACTACTGGCCAAGGGCAGCCAATTGACAGATAATCCCAAGAACCCTGAGATTGGTAGTACCCCCAGACTACAGGTCCTTTCCACCAAAGTCCTTGGTATTGTCAAATGGTTCAATATCAGAAATGGATATGATTTATTTGGTAGAAATGACATCAAAACAGAAGCATTACCATATGCTTTGTTGATACACCCTAAGGACCATGGTATCTTCTATCTAACTTGGAGTTCAAACCTTGCATGTGTTTTGTTTCTCCCATTAAAATGTGAGTTCACTGAAAGTAAGGATTGTTTTTTTCTATTTTTATCCTCAGTGCTCATCCTACATGCTTAATGAATGCTATTCATTCAAGTCCAGAGAAGCACCAATTATTTAACATTAAAGTTTCTTAAACATTTCAGCTTGATCCCTGAATGTAATAATCTCTGTGTACATTCAATAGTGAACCAAAGGGAGTGAGAAAGTACACAATGTAATTCTCCCTGTAATAAGAAAGGCAAACTTAGTCTTTGTGCCCATAAGTTATAGTAATCATAGCTTTGAAGTTTTCTGGGTATCCGATTTTGGCCCTTCCTGCAAACAAACTGCCTGCTACTCAAGTGGTATATACCTCAGTAGAGGTATGTAAGCAGCGACCAGACCACTTGCTGGGTTTGTTGAAAAGGGGATTTTCACTTGGGTGCCAGTTGTCCTTGATCACACCTGAGGTCCCTTCTGACTCAGAAATTCTTTGATTCCATATCATGTTATTCGACACTAGGTAAAACTGTTAACCTTTTACATATTTGGTTGATTTACTAAAATCACCTCCTTTGGAGATGTGATATTGTTTTGGTGAGATTTTTTTCCTAGAGGAAAAGGATAGAATATATGACCTTTCAAGGTCCTTTCTAAGTGATAATTAAGTGGTTCAATGTTGTATGAACAAGAGTAAGTTGATTTGGTTTGAAGGGTTAAGAGCTTCAGAGGACATGGTTGATCTGAGTAAAAAGCTTGTTGTTAACAGCCAGTCACATGGCCTCTGGCAGGCCTAGTGGTAACATTAGCTTCCAGGAGAAAGGATGTTTTGGAAAATGAGAATGTATGAGAATATCTGTTCCAGTCCACCCTGTGTTGGCAGAGCCTCCTATACTACTGTCTGGTTCCTTTTGGTTTGGTTTATCCTATTTTTCATCATTGTCAGTTTGAGTTCTTTCTTGGACTCTGGGAAGGCAAATTCATTCTAGGATCATGTGAGATTTTTATTACAAGATTGAAAACCATATTAAATATTATTGATTGATTGTTATGAAATGTGCCCACTTATTTTTAGCACAAAATAAAGCATGAAAATCAAATCAAAGAGTGAAGTTTCCTGAGAGTAGAGGTAGGAGAGTTTCCGTCCAAGAAAATGCCAAACCAAAAATATAGTCTTGAGAATGATGCTGCAGGTTCACTTCAAGACCAGAAGATGTTTCTGCAGATGAGGCATCTTCAGGGGAAAAAATCCTCACACAGTATTCTAGAGAACAAAATGTGGGATCTGTGGGCAAATGTGGTGATATTGATGATCGTGTTTATGACTGGACTTTCAAACTTACCCTTAGAGAGACAGGGTGGAGTTACAGAGCCATCATCATTTCCAGGAATGCATCCAAAGCTGTCTCTGAAAGGCATTCTCATCTCAGACTCAGCCCTTACTGGAATTCTTACCCCCTACAATGCAGGGGCAGGACCAGACAGACACCCACGAAAGGGCCACGTAGATGCATGCATTTTGCCCAGCTGCCTCTGCACAACTCAATCAAAAAAGGAAAAGACTTACATTAGGGTAATTTCCCACATATAAATTCAGAAAATGCAGAGATGCTTTTCTTAAACCCCAAGTCTACTGACTTCAGGTAAGCTTGGAGTATCCAGAATGCCAGAAGGGACAAAAGTGGACCAACCTAAGATCTACTCATCCAGCAATAGCCTTTTCTACTGTTCAAATGATTGTGATGATGTCCCTCCTGATCATCACTGAGCACATATAGCTTAGCTGTGGAGACTGGATCATTACCTATCTTAGTCAATAGTGAACCTCCCCACTGTTTTCAGATTTGCCACAATCACTGACCATGGTACTGAACTGAGGGCACTTTCCATCATACTTTTATGATGATAAAAACAAACAAATTATGAGAAAAAAACTTAGAGGAACATTTGTAAATAAGGTATATATCCAAATTATTCTATCAGTGGAATTGAATTGCCATTTCAGTCATTGTTGAAAGGGCCCAAAATGGTGTATGACAGGGAGTACATTCTGATAAACACTAGTGGGGTTTCATCCTGGCATACATTTTTTATTTTGGTGAGGCAATTGGGGTTAAATGACTTGCCCAGGGTCACACAGCTAGTAAGTATCAAGGGTCTGAGGCTGGATTTGAACTCAAGTACTCCTGAATCCAGGGCCGGTGCTCTGTCCACTGCACCACCTAGCTGTCCCCTGGCATACATTTTGAAGACATGTTGGTGCATTGTTCATCCTGGCATAGTACTTTTGTATACTATCTCATTTCCATTATCCTCCATTCTCACACATAGGAACAAATCCAGAGCTGGAAGCCACTTGAGAAGCCATCTAGTCCTGAACCCACATGTTATGGATGTGGGGGACTGATGTTTTTGGAGATTAAGTGAATTACCCAGTCACGTGGGTAATAAATAACAGAGTTGGGGTTTGAATCCAGTTCCTCTGGCTCTAGAGTCATTGTTTGGTTCACCGTACCAGGTCTAATGCCTTAGGTATCTTGGTGGTGTGGTGGATAGAACTATGAGCTTGGAGGTCAGGAGACTTGAGTTCAAATTATGATGCAGACACTAGTGATGTGACCCTGAACAAGTCATTAAACTCTCTCACTCTCAATTTTCTCAATAGGGATAATTATAGTGCCCACCACAAAGAATTGTTGTAAAAGGATCAAATGAGCTCAAGTATGTAAAGCCCTTTGCAAACTTTAAACAGTTAGGGTTTCCCACATGTCTTGGAGATGTTTTGGGTTAGTCTTTTATGGTAATAAACCTTGA
Source organism: Dromiciops gliroides (assembly GCF_019393635.1). Taxonomy (NCBI): domain Eukaryota; kingdom Metazoa; phylum Chordata; class Mammalia; order Microbiotheria; family Microbiotheriidae; genus Dromiciops; species Dromiciops gliroides. The sequence goes on from NC_057861.1 coordinate 754,125,196, forward strand.
AACTGCACTAAGACTTTTGGGACATGCTGCATACATGTGATTGTTTTATTGCTGAGGAAACAGGCTGAGGGAAATTTGCCTAAGGGCACACATAGCATGGGATGGGGAGAGGGATATGAACCCAAGTCTATTGACTTTACAGCTTCATTCACTTGTGCCATGCTGCCTCCTGTACCACTCTGCCTCCTCTCTTCAGTTTTACTTACCAACTAACTGGGTATTTCTACTTGAATGGCTTACCACCTCCTCAAGTTTAATGTATGTAAACCTCTGTCTCTCCTCCTTCTGAGTTTCCTACTTCATACAATTGCAGACTCTCTCCCTCTGCTAACACCCCACCTTGATGGCTTAGGATGATTTAGAGTTGACCATGATGGTTATATCAGTAGAAAGCAGGCTCTGACAGGTTTTGCTAAGATAGAAAGACTTTGAGTGTGGCCATAGGCATGCAGAGAGTTCTCTTGAGATTATCTATAGGCCTGTCACATAAAGATGAACATAGTTAAGTTTGGAGAGGCTCATCAGCAAAGGGTTTGTCTGGGGGTGATTAATTTGTTTGCCACAGCAACTCTTGATGATCATTTATCAAGACTTAGAAGGATTGTAACCCAGATTGGTGTAAACAGGACTCACCAATGAAATAAGGGATCCTTGAGTTATTTAAGCAAAGAATTCTAAAATTGAAGAAGACAATTGGAAGTGCCTTCTCCTTTTTTCTTTCTTTCTTTTATCCATAAAAGTATTTTGTTATTTTCCAGTTACATGTAGAGATAGTTTTCAACATTTGTTTTTATAAGATTTCTAGTTTCAAATTTTTCTCCCTTCCCCCCTTCCCCACCTTCCTAAGACAGCAAGTAATTGGATATAGGTTATATATTGTGATGTTCAAAATCTAAATGTGTGGTCACCTTAAATTAGAAACTTTAGCACCAGTCTTTGGGTATTAAGCATTTATTAAAGCATACTAGGTATTAGTAAAAAGGAAAACACATGGAGTTCAGAAAGTTAAGAAAAGGCCTATCTAGTCTCAAAGTCTGAGAACAACACCTCCTTAAGGGCTAGCCAGGTGTGATTACAATCTAGTTAACCTGAAGTAGGCTAATCAGAAGTCAATCACTCTCACTTAATTCAATCAGTTTAGATTAATCTCCAGGTGGACCTTCGAGTATCTGCTAAATCCCATTATTTTATCACAATATGTACAATCACATTAAACATATTTCAGCATTAGTCATGCTATGAAAGAAGAATCAGAGCAAAAAGGAAAAAACCTCGAAAAAGAAAAACAACAATAGAAATAGTATGGTTCAATCTGCATCTAGATTCCACAGTTCTTTTTTTTTCTGGATTTGGAGAGCATTTTCCATCATGAGTCCTTTGGAACTATCTTGGACCATTGTATTGCTGAGAAGAATCAAGTCTATCACAGTTGATCAACACCTAATGTTCTTGATACTGTGTACAGTGTTCTCCTGGTTCTGCTCATTTCACTCAGCATCAGTTCATGTAAGTCCTTCCAGGTTTTTCTGAAATTCCCCTGCACATAATTTCTTACAGCACAATAGTATTCCATTACATGCATATACTAAAACTTGTTGGGGCAACCCCCTCAATTTCCAATTCCTTGCCACCACAACAAGAGCAGCTATAAATATTTTTGTACTTGTGCTTCCTTTTCTCTTTTTTATGATCTCTTTGGGAAAAAGACCTAATAGTGGTATTGCTGAGAAAAAGGGTATGCATAGCATTATAGCCCTTTGGGCATAGTTCCAAATTGCTCTCCAGAATGGTTGGATCAGTTCACAGCTCCACCAACAATGCATTAGTATTCCAATTTTTCCACATCTTCTCCAACATTTATTATTTTCCTTTTTTTTTTTGGTCACATTAGCCAATCTGATATGTGTGCGGTGATACCTCAGAGTTGTTTTAATTTGCATTTATCTAATCAATAGTGATTTGGAGCATTTTTTTCATATGGCAATAGATAACTTTGATTTCTTCATCAGAAAACGGCCTGTTCATATTCTTTGACCATTTCTCAATTGGGGAATTACTCGGATTCTTATAAATTTGATTTACTCCCTGATATATTTTAGAAATGAGGCCTTTGTCAGAAATACTGGCTATAAAAATTGTTTCCCAGTTTTCTGTCTCCCTTCTAATTTTGAATGCGTTGCTTCTGTTTGCCCAAGACCTTTTTTATTTAATGTAATAAAAATAATCCATTTTGCATTTCATAATATTCTCTATCTCTTGTTTGGTCATAAACTTCTCTCCTTTCCAAAGATCTGAGAGGTAAACTATTCCTTCCTCTCCTAATTTACCTATGGTTATCACCTTTTATGTCAAAATCATGTACGCATTTTGACCTTATTTTAGTATAAGGTGTAAGATGTTGGTCTATGCCTAGTTTCTGCCATACTATCTTCCAGTTTTCCCAGAAGTTTTTGTCAAATAATGAATTCCTATCCCAGAAGCTGGAGTCTTTGGGTTTATCAAATGGTACATTTGTGAGATATTTTATTTTTTCCGTTACATGTAAAGATAGTTCTCAACTTTTGTTTATACATGCTTTACAATTTCAGATTTTTCTCCCCTCCCTCCCCTCCCTCCCCCCCCTCCCCTAGACAGCAGGTAATCTGATATAGGTTATATCTATATATCTCTATACATATATATATATACACACACACATATATATACACATAATAACATTAATCCTATTTCTGCATTAATCCTGTTACAAGAGAAAGAATCAGAGCAGTGATGCAAAACCTCAAAATAGAAAAAAAAAACAACAGCACCCAAAACAAAAGAAATAATATGGTTCAATCAGCATCTATACTCCACAGTTCTTTCTTTCTTTTTTTTTCTTGGATTTGGAGATCCTCTTCTATCATGAGTTCCCTGGAACTCTTCTGTACCATTGCATTGGTGAGAAGAATATAGTCCATCACAGTAGGTCAACACTCAATGTTGATGATACTGTGTACAATGTTCTTCTGGTTCTGCTCATCTCACTCATCATCAGCTCACGTAAGACCCTCCAGGTTTCTCTGAACTCCTCCTGCTCATCATTTCTTACAGCACAATAGTATTACATTGTATTCATATACCACAACTTGTCCAGCCATTCCCCAATTGATGGGCACCCCCTCAACTTCCAATTCCTTGCTACCACGTAAAGAGCAGCTATAAATATTTTTGTACATGTGGGCAAATGGTACATTTGTAAAGTCATTTGCTGTGTCTCCTGTGCCTAACCTATTCCATTGATCCTTCACTCTATTTCTTAGCCAGTACCAAATGAAGTGCCTTCTTGATGGCTCTACCATTTCCCCAGTCACCCAGGTTTGAAATTTCCTAGTTATCTTAGACTCTTCCATTTCTCTTGTGCTTCTTTCCTAATTGGTCATAAATTCTTCAGGATTCTTCTTTTGTACTGTGCCTCTCTTTTTTTCCTCCCATTGCCATCAAAGTCATTAGTTGCAATACCCTCCTCATTTGTCTCAGTTTTCAGTCTCTCCCTATTCTAATTGATCTTGCACAAAACTGAGAGATTGAACTCAGTTCAAGTGCCACCTACTATAGGAAGCCTGTCTTGATTCCACTTAGTTGCTCATGCGCTTCCCCACAAAATTGCTTTATATTTAATGTGTAAATACTTTGTGTTTACTTTTGTACATGTTGGCTCCCCTTCAATATACAACATTCTTGAGGGCAGAGATAGTTTTGTTTTTATCTTTTATCCCCAGTGCCTGGCACAGAATGTATGACACAGGAAGCTCTTAACAAAGGCTTATTGAATAAGCCTACCAAGAACACTATTTTAACCATGTCATTCCCTTGCTCAAAAACCTTCAAACTCCCTGCTACTCACAGGATAGCTTGGCAGTGAAGTTCTCTACAGTCTGGTCCCAACTCAGCTTTCTAACCTATCTTCTCCAAGTTCCCTATCAATCAACTAATCAATAAGTATTTATTAAGTGTTTACTATGTGCCAGGTACTAGGCTAAATGTTGGGGATAGGAAAAAAGATAGTCTCTACCTTCAAGAAGCTTATAATCTCATAAGGGAAGATAATATACAAAAAGAAGTTGAAGAAGGTGGGGGGAGATCAGGGTAGTAGCTGGAGCAGGGGCATGATGATGGTGGGAGAGTTGAAACCAAGTAAAGCATCTGGAGGCAAATGAAGATATGTCTGGCATTTTGAGCCCTTTATCAAGGGAGGATACAGGAGGAGATTTTTATTCTACCCTCTGACCCTCCAATCAGAAGGCAGAAGCAGCTGAGGTGTGAGTACTAGAACAGAAGCAGTCTCCATGATGGAGAGTTTCCTGGTGATGAGCATATCTTGGAGGCTGGGGGATGACAACGACGACGATGATGACGACAATGACAACAACAGTGATAGAAACCAGAAAAGACCTCCTGGAGGACATGGCTGAGTCTTTTTTTAAATGCACGGTTAGGCAAAACAAATTTTTACATTGGCCATAATTAAGAATGTTTCTCTTATTATGACTCTTGAATACTCAATTCTCTGTCAGGAGGTGGATGCATACTTTGTCCTCAATGGACAGAGCACCGGCCCTGGAGTCAGGAGGACCTGAGTTCAAATCTGGCCTCAGACACTTAACACTTACTAGCTGTGTGACCCTGGGCAAGTCACTTAACCCCAATTGCCTCACTAAAAAAAAAAAAAAAAAAAAGCAAATTTTGACATCAATTAAAAAAAAAAAACCTTTGCATTCCATTTCTCTTCCTCCCTCCCTTCCCATCCCCACCCCAAGAACTCAAGCAATTCAATATAAATTATACATGATTAGTCATGGAAAAAACATCTCTACATTAGCTAGGTTATGAGAGGAAATCGATAAAAACAAAACTTCAGATTAAGGAATTGCCAAAAAATGTGTTTCAGTCTCTTTTCAGATACCATCAGTTCTTTCTCTGTAGATGGATTGCAATTTTCACTTGTTCTTCAGAGTTATATTGGATCATTGCATGGATGAGTCTTAAAAGAAGCTAAGAAGTCTCAGAGTCAGAAGTTGGGGAACATCACATTTTAGGCATGGGAACAGTCATTGTAAAGAAGGTGAATTGTTTTCAAGGGATGGAAATTGGGCTAGTATGGCTGGATTATTGAGGTTGGGGGTGGGACGGGGAGAAAAATGTAAGATGACTGGAAAAGTAGGAAGGAACACTATGCTCCAATTTGGCCTGCCCTCTACTTCCAGACCCCACAGCATCTCAGTCCTGGAAGTGGCCTCAGAGGCAATCCAGTCCAGTCCATACCCAATAAGCAGCCATTTGGCTGTTGCTTAAATACCTGAAATCAAGGGAAGCCCACTCCCCCACAAGGCTGGTCAGTCTGCTTTGGGATTGCTCTAGGTGTTCCGAAATTCTTCCTGCCATTAAGCCTAAGTGTGATGAGTTCTGCTGCATGGTCGGCCTTCTGAAGCCAAGCAGAAAAGGATATTCCTTCTTCCACAGGGACAGGACAGCATGTATTGGAGATGGCTCTGGGCGTCCATTCCTTTCCCTCAATCTTCTCTTTTCTAGGAAAAATATCAATAATTCCTTCATATGGAATGGACTGGAGGTTTTTCACGAGCCTTATCACTCTGCTTTGGATGCTGCAGCTCAACAAAGTCCTTACTTAACTGAGTTAAGAGCTGATATATTAAGAGTTTATGATGTGGGGGAAGCTAGGTGGCGCAGTTGGATAAAGCACGGACCCTGGATTCAGGAGGACCTGAGTTCAAATCTGGCCTCAGACATTTGACACTTACTAGCTGTGTGACCCTGGGCAAGTCACTTAACCCCAATTGCCTCACCAAAAAAAAAAAAGAGTTTATGATAAGCACTGTGGTGAGTTCTGGATAGAGGGTACCACAGTGTCAACTCCCAAGGAGCTCACACTCCAATGAGGGAAAACAGCACATATAAAAGACTACAGCTGCAAGTCAGATGGAAAGATCCCATGGTACTTGGGAAAGAGAAGAAAAACAGATAGTCAGGAATCTGTTTAATGTCATTTTGACTGGTAATGTCATATCTATTTCTTTTTTTTTTTTTTTGTGGGGCAATGGGGGTTAAGTGACTTGCCCAGGGTCACACAGCTAGTAAGTGTCAAGTGTCTGAGACCGGATTTGAACTCAGCTACTCCTGAATCCAGGGCCGGTGCTTTATCCACTGCGCCACCTAGCCGCCCCCCATATCTATTTCTGATGTGGAATAATTGGACAGTGCCAAGGACTTTGAGATGGAAAACTTTCTTTTCTGGGTTACAGCTGCAACACCAGCCAAAGCAGTAACCAGGCTGCCTCTCTATGGGCATGGCTTCCTAGGATGATGGCTGTGGCATCTGGGCTAGAAGAGAGCTGGTGGTTTGGGAGGCATGAGAATTCACAGGACTCTGGGGCCTGTGTGGCAGTTGGTAGCAGTTGGTCAACAAATAATGGTGTTCAGGAAAATAGGTCTCTCTACAGTGATTTCTCCCCTCATTTATGACTGTGGGGCCCAGTTGGAAACAAGGCACGTGAAGTAGAGGGCAATACTATTCCCAAGGCACTTGTGTTCAGGGTCCTGGGTCTCCACCGGACACTAAGGAGAGATAGTGACAAAGGGGATAACGAGAGTTTTTACTTGCTTAGCACCTGCTGCCTTCTGTTTCTCCCTCAGGCAGCCTTATCTGGAGTTCCCTTTCCCCTTCTATCCACATCTCATCTGTTCTGCAAGGCCCAGGTCCTAGCCACTTTCATGAATTCTCTGTCACCTAAAATGGGAGCAATTTCTCTTCTAATTTTTTATGCGTCTTGTCTATACCACTCTTTACCCCCCCAGCTAGCTTAGAAACTAATTGGGGAGACCAGGATTATGCTCAGAAAATGAGAGCTGTGTCTGATATATCTCTCTACCCCACCTCCCACGAGAACCTAACTGAGGAATTTACACAGAAATTAGCAATCTACAACTATGCAATATCTGCCTGTACTTTTCAATAATCATCCTATATGTCTTCTTCTCCTGGTTCTTGGCTTTCCCCATGCTTCACCTTAACCAAGAAAATCCTCAAACTTCCCCAAATTGGGGGTGAGGAGGGGACTTAGCACTGCTGGGGCAGTAAGCAGGCCTGGGAGACATTCCAAACAGCAAGTGCAGGAATTCAGAATGAGGTCTAACACTAAAGAGAAGAATTCTGTGTCTGCTTGCTGAAATCGCTTGGTCAATCACCAATTTGAGGTGTGGTTCTGCTAAGCCACTTCTCCTACCTCTATTCTCATCCCAATGGACTTCAGAGGGGTTCTGTGGGCAGAAGAGAATGAGAGGATGAGTGTTTCTTTTCAAGATGTGCTAAGAATTTTTTTAATGGTCTTAAGCTAAATAGCATTGTATAGCATTTTACTATGCTTTTTACTTCTTTCAGATTGGCCATGCACACCAATCTAAGTTAGCAGACCAAAGAATTCTTATCTCAAACTTTTCTATGGATCCTCTGATTGGATGTTTTCCCTCTCTTTCCATTTTCCTTTGTTTTTCTGACACTGAAGTTGTAATTCTTTTATACACCAAGGATCTTTGAAATCTTCTCAACTCTAATAGCTTATAAGAATTCCAATGGGATTGTGTACAAATAGACTAGGGAGAAAAAGGACTTAAAAACCATGATTTTCAAAATCTCCCTGAGTTGGTTCCCTATTGACCTGCCCTATCTAGCATGTGTGATTTGCCAAAATGGCCACCATCCCACTTGGGGTTCAGAAAGAAAACGACAGAAATACATCAAAACACATTTGCTTGATTCCTGTGGTTTTGGGAAAAAAAAAAAGACCTAAACTCTACATGAACCTAATGGGTGTGAGAGGCTGCAGACACAGAGGAATGAAACCTTTGATCGGAACCACTGGGAGGCTAAAGTGTTGAAATATGAACATTTCTTCCTCTGCATTTAGGAAATTAAAAACAAAGGAATGGAAGGAATAACTGCATAACTCATTTTGGTTAATAGAGTCCTACATTTATGTCATCATAAATTCATGACTAATTAATTCCCTTCTTCCTTAATTTGTGTAAGGAGACCAGCATAATAGAAGGTTCCTTAGGCTAAGAGGTGGAGTTGTCAGATCATTTTAAAATTTCAATATGGCACATTTGAATTTTATCAAAATACTAGTATATTTCTACATATGTACAGCCTTCCAAAGAGGTAAAACCAGGCAGAAAAGGGGGGCATAAAACTATGGCAAATATGTCAGTATAATTGATCCTCTTCTTGTCTTGGGATGAGGAGAGATACACCCGTTCACTTTGGCTCAGCTCAGTCTTACAACTAGACACTCGGATAGCTGGAGACATAAACCTGCAGGACCAGTGAACTGGCAAATGGGCAAGTAAGCAATTCTTTTCTCTTCTACACCTGGCAGAGCTAATAGTTCTGTTATATGTGTTTGAACACTGGTTGGGCAAAGCTCATAGAAGGGAAGAATCAAAATTAGAAAATGTACTTTATGGCTCTAATCAGATTTCTATTTGTCAAGGATAATAGCTTTGTCTCCATCAAAACCACTACCCCATCAATAAATGAAAATATGTTTGAATTTCTATGAATTTGAATTTCAAAAAACTGAATTCGACAATAGGGACTGAGGCTCAGTCCGAGATGGTGAGGTGGCAAGTGAGTAAGAGTATAGAATTTGGACTCAGGAAGTTTGAATTCTGCCTCAGATATTTATTAGCTTTGTGACTCTGGATGAATCACTTTCAGCCTCGACTTCCTAATTTATAAAATGGAGACAATAATGCCACCTACTTCATAGGTCTTTGGGGAGGGTGGGGATCAAATGAGATAATACATGTAAAGTGGTTGGCAAACGTTAAAATAATTTGTGAATGTTTATTATTATTATTATTATTAACATGGGGGTTGGGGCTAGTAAAGTTTAAACTGGCCTACTAGCTAAAAGATGGACACACCTTGAGAAGTAAGAGAGATGAGTCCATTAGGTGTTACTGCTGCTTGATTGGTGCCAGGGGATAGTGATAGCTGCAGAAGTCAGGCCCACCACCTCACTCAAGCTTTCCCCACCCCCAAAGGGAACTTTCAATTGTCAGGTGGTGGTTACCCCATCTACGGTTTATGAAAGCTTTTGACTTTCTTCTGTTCAAGGAGAAATGTACCTCAGAGAATCATGTGATCTCTAAGCCATATTCTCCCCTTTGACTTCTCTCTTGGTCCCTTTTTCTAGCTCCTAAATAAGACTATTTTATTCTAATTGAATTGTGTGCAAGAGGGTGTAATTCTTTCTTTCTTTCTTTCTTTCTTTCTTTCTTTCTTTCTTTCTTTCTTTCTTTCTTTCTTTCTTTCTTTCTTTCTTTCTTTCTTTCTTTCTGCAGGACAATGAGGGTTAAGTGACTTGCCCAGGGTCACACAGCTAGTTAGTGTCAAGTGTCTGAGTCCGGATTTGAACTCAGGTCCTCCTGAATCCAGGGCCGATGCTTTATCCACTGCACCACCTAGCTGCCCCCAAGGGTCTAATTCTTTAAAGAGGAATACCAGGGGCACCCCCATGACAACTACTGCTACTACTGCTGCTGCTGCTACTACTACTACTACCACCACCATTACCACTATTAAACAATGTCTTAATCATACCAGTGGCTATTCAGTCCTAGAGAAATGTAAAGAGAAACCTTATTTGAGTAGTGACTGATTTTCCTTTGGGTAGCTAGGTGGCACAGTCGATATAATGCTGGGCCTGGAGTCAGAAAGATCTGAGTTCAAATGCTAGCCCTGGCCAGGCCATTTAACCCTGTTTGCCTCAGTTTCCTCAACTGTAAAATTACCTGGAGAAGGAAATAGCAAACCACTGCAGCATTTTTTCCAAGAAAACCACAAATGGATTAACAAACAACACTTAGAGGCTCTAACCAATGTTTTTCAGTGTTTAGTTATATCACAACCTTAATATATGGGGTTTTGTTTTGTTTTGTTTTTGCAGGGCAATGAGGGTTAAGCAACTTGTCCAGGGTCACACAGCTAGTAAGTGTCAAGTGTCTGAGGCCAAATTTTTTTTTTTGGCGGGGCAATGGGGCTTAAGTGACTTGCCCAGGGTCACACAGCTAGTAAGTGTCAAGTGTCTGAGGCCGGATTTGAACTCAGGTACTCCTGAATCCAGGGCCGCTGCTTTATCCACTGCGCCACCTAGCCACCCCGTTGTTGTTGTTGTTGTTTTTTTTTTTCCTGAGGCCAAATTTGAACTCAGGTCCTCCTGAATTCAGGGCTGGTGCTTTATCCACTGCACCACCTAGCTGCCCCCTTAATATGTGTTAGATAGCAACATAGATGCTCATCTGTCCCTTTTTCTGTTATGAAAGAACCCACAGGGATCTTAGATCATTAGCAAAATAGAACATGTGAACATCTGGTGGAAAAAGGATAAATCTTAGAAAGTCTGAAATCAGCATTTTATGGGCATTCTGGGAAGATCCAGGGGAGGTCAGAAATTTCCAAGCTCTTCAGATTTCCTCCACAGGCAGAAAATTGACACTTATTTAATGTAAAGCAGCAGAAATAAAGGGGTAAAGCAGTTGTCCTCCCAAAACAACTTGAGAGGAACTCAGAAAAGACTCTGTGGGTTGAGGGTTAGCCTGAGTGAAGTGTAGACACCTCCAGGCTGACTCCACTGAATCAACAAGCAGCAGGCCCTGGAGCAACTCTGTCAGGTAGCAGGCTTCAAGAAATTTCACCTCAACTTTCATATCTGTCCAGACAATTAGAAGGTTTCACTGTGTGGGTTTATATATTTGTCATAGCCCAGAAATAGAAACACATCTTTTGGAGAAAAGCCACCTTTGATGGGCTAATGCAGAAAAAAAGTGTTCAGGACTATTCACAATGGTAACACTGTGAAATTTAATGTTGTGACTTAAAAACAGCTGATATGTGATAGAAATGGGAAGTCACAGTAAGAGCCAATGTTTATATCGGACTGTTCAGTTTTCAAAGGGCTTTACCCATGTTATGTTATATTTTGCTCTGCTCTGCTATATTATAGTATGGTATGGTATGGTATAACATTGTGTCATATTGTAGCATGTCATTTTATATTGTAATGTATTATATTACATTATGTCATATCATGTCATGTCCTATTGCGTTATATTATATCTTATATCATAATGTTAGATTATATCACATATCATGTTGCATTACATTATGATATTCATCACATAAATTGATTATACTATCCTCACAACAACCTTATGAGCTTAGTACTGTGGTTATTATCTCCATTTTCCAGAGGCAGAAACTGAGGTTGTGACTTTGAGAGGCAGGATGGCATAACTGATCAACTGCTGGACCCAGAGTCCAGGACCCTGAGCTTCAAATCCTGCATCAGACAAGATGACTCTCTGTGTGACCCTGAGAAAATACATCATTTCTCTAGGCCTCAGTTTCCTTCTCTTTAAAACACTGGAGTTGGACTCAATGACTTCTAAAGTTTACTTCTTACTCTATTAGTCTCTGAGATCCTGTGACTTGCCCCTAGTCACATAACTAGTAAACATCAGGAGCATTATTCAAATCCAGGTTCCTTCTGACTCCAAGACCGTATTCTGTCCATTTCGTGATCACATTTGAGTTCCTAATATTTATGAAAGTTGTTATTTTTTTGATCATTGCTAACAACAATGGTGCTAGGATAGGCTATGTAAGCTTGGTAAACAGAGCAATGAATCCCCTGGAAAGGGTCCCAAGAGGGACTTTGTGTTTCCAAGCCATGAGAACAATATCACCTGATAGGAGCAGGTCCGAGCCTCTCCTGTCCCTTGGGAGCTCAGTGCTCTACACTCAGCATTAAGCTCTCTGTCATTTGAATGGAATGTTAGAGCTAGTCTCCCTCATGATTCTTTATAACTCTCAATGTTTCTCTTCACTCAGGTGGCCATTTGTATCCATTTGCAAAGAACTCATCCTTGGCTCATCATAGCAACATCATAGCTAAGAGAATGATTCTGGGAAGCCAGTCTGAGTCTGTCCTTCAGCGATCCCATAAGTCTGTCCAGCCAGTGATCTGCAAGTGTCCATGAGCATGTGGGTGTGAGGGGAAGTAATTTACTGGAAGGGAAAGGACATGCACGGAGTCAGTGGCTTTGATGTATAGCCTTACTCTAGAGACTCAACCCCTACAGCTTGGGTAGTGTTCTTTTTGAGTAAGGAGAACTCTTGCTAAGGGCCAGACTCTTAAGGGTCAAACTCATTAAGCCTCTTGGGTGAGTGACTGAATGATCCATTTATCCATTCATAATGACATTCAATTTCCCATAGCATAACCTAGCAAATCTGCCTCATGTCTTTATGGAAGTTGTAGTGGAGAATGGGAGTGAATTCAGTATTCACAAAGAAAGTGGTTCTGGGAGAGAACAACCAGACAAGTCACAGCCATTGGAGTCTCCCTATGCAGGGCTCACTTCAGACTAAGTTCCAGAACCTAAACAAATGTCCTGGTGAATCAATGAGAATCTCTCTTATTTTCACATTTCTGCAAACTCAGGTTGAGCTCCATCTGGTGGTCAGAGGGAAAAATGACCAACCATAAAATACTTGGTTTTTCTTCTTACCATTTCTCCCTTTACTCAAATCAATGTGTTTATTGGGTATTTGTGAGCGGGCACCTCTCGGGCTATAATACCAAATGCTAAAAAGAAGGAAAATGGATAAAGATCACAGTCTGGCATTATATTAGACTCCCCCCCTGGACAGCTGTTTCCAGTTTGCAAGCCTTAGACATTCACATTGAAAATCAGAGAGGTCACCTCAGGCCTTTTCCCCAGATTCCTACATTGGGATTAACCACTACTCACATCGAGATCACAGGGCCATTGGAGTACTAAAGGAGTCAGTGACTTGCTTGCCATAAAAGTCAGATATAATTGTGTCTATCTGGGGGTGGAATACATTTCAAAAATAGGTACTGATGGAAAAAGAGCCCATGTCATTGAGATGAAGAATCTCTCTCTCTCTCTCTCTCTCTCTCTCTCTCTCTCTCTCTCTCTCTCTCTCTCTCTCTCTCTCTCTCTCTGTAGCTCTTTCTTGCTCTCATTCTCAATCTCAATCTGTGTCGGGGTGGGGGGGAGGAGAGGGATACTTGGTGAGTCAGTCTCCTTTTGCTAAATGGGGATTACATCTTGCACATGAGGATTATGAACCTGGAGGAATTAGAATTATTGTCAATGTATTGTGTACTATGATCATTGGTTAGAGAGGCCACATGGCCTGGGTACAGAGTGCTAGGATCTGCAGTGAGGATGAGGTGGTTTTAGACTCTGCCTCTGACACTGCTTGGATGTGTGACCCTGGGAACACCCCTAAGGCCCTCAGAGACTCACTCACATTTTTTGCTGGAGCTATTTAGTAAGGGACACAGATCCCATTGTTCAAGAAGAACAATCACCCACTCTTGTCCATCATTTTACTTGCTATTGGACCAAGTTCTTACTAGGTAATTTCCTCCACTGAAAAGTGCTAGCTCTGGGATCAGAGGCCCTGAGGTCAAATCCCCAATTAGGAACTGTATACTGGCAAGTCACCTTACCCTGTCTCATGTTAGAGAGAGAAGAGGGATGTTCTAGGACCCAGAGAGCAGAACTAGGAGGAAGAGATGGAAGTTGCCAAGAATTTGACTGTTGGGAAAATCTCCCAATTAGAACAATCCCCAACTGGAATGGCGGACCTCCAGAGGGGAGGGCCCACCTCCCTGGAGGTCCTTAGATGACGCCTGCAGAATCACTGGTTAGCTGGGATGTGGTGGGGTTTCCTTTTTAGGTATGGGTTGGAATGGCTCCTTGCTGAGGGTCCTTCCAACTCCCTGGACTCTTGGGAATCCTCTCCCTTCTCATCTCTGCTCCCTGGGTTTTTTTTAGCTCCTTCTGTTATCAGCTAAAATCCCACCTTCTGCTAGGGGTCTTTCTGGATCCCCCTGGATGCTAGAGCCTTCCTTCTGTTGGCCGTCCCTGTCTCCACATAGTTTGGACAGAGCTGTTGCATGTTGTCTCCCCATTAGTCTCTGAGCTCCTTGAGGGCAGGGACACCCTTTTACTTCATTTCTGTCTCCAGCACTTAGCACAGCCTGGCCCATAGTAAGTAGCTACTTACTAAGTGTTTATAGACCGGCTGAGATGCCGTGGAGAAAAAGGAGGACTGACTGTGCAGGGGACTGAGGAGCTGGACATGTGAACAGCCTGCTTTATTCACTGGCATCCGCAAACTGTGAAAGGCTCCCGCTGTTGAGCTTCTGGAAGAAAACCGTGGACAAGAGTTGCAGGGCATGAGTAGTTAGCTTGCTTGCACATTGGCTAAGTGGGCCTGTAGCTAAGACATAGGCCCTGACCTCATTTTAACATGTTTTTTGGGGAAAAGAGCTTAGTGTTTGAGGTGCCCCTGAGACCCATGCTTCCCTCTGGCATGAATCCATCCCTCTTTAGAATATAAGAAAATAATGGGCTTCTGAGACGTTATGGAAGGGAAGGAGGGTCAGAGGAGGAGGGAGTAATCACACTCATTTCCTGAAAAATCAGGGTCATTTTAACCTGTGAGTACATTGAGTTTTCAAGCAAAAAAGGATGTCTCATGATACAATGGAAAGAGTCTTGGAGTTGGAAGCAGGGTTGGAACCTGAGGCAGTTGGCTGGAACAGAAGACAGACCTGGAAGCATCAGGGCCTGGATTTGAAGCTAGCCTCAGATACTTCCTAGCTGTGTGACCCTGTGCAAGTCACTTAACCTCTGTTTGGCTCAGTTTCCACATTTGGAAAATGAGGATAATAAGAGCACCTAACCCCCAAGGTTGTTTGAGGATTGAAGGAGAAAACATATAAAGTGCTTGCTTGCCTTAAAGAGTGATATAAATGTGAAGTATTATTATGCTAGGTTTGTCTCTTATTATGCATGTGACCTAGGTTTAGTGAGACCCTGCTCTTTTCTGGACATCAGTTTTCTTATGTGATAAAACTGAGGTGAGATTAGTTGGCCTCTTGGGTCTCTGTGGGCTTGAAATCTCTGATCTTGATCCCTTCATTTTGGAGATAAAGGACCATGGCTGAGACAGTATTGACTACCTGAGGGCAGCCAGTAACCTTCACACTCACAGGTCAGGTATGCTCCATAGCACCCCTGTCACAGATTAGGGAGCTGCACAGCTCCTCAGCAGCACATCTGGGGAAAGAGCTCCACTCTTCAGACTCTCTCTCTAAGGTTCTTGCTACCACAAGACAATGCCTCGTCCTATGAAAAAATCAGGTTAATCCATCCTTCACGGGCTCTCTAGGCCTGCTCTTCTCAAGATCCTGTTGTCCAAATGCACTCAGGGATCTAAGCTGTCTCAGCAGCCTCCCAGCTCAAGATGGAAGGCTGCTGCTGGCACGGCCACTAGCCCTTTGTGGCTTGTAGCCGAACCCAATGCTGGCTGTGTTTTGTTATATTTCAATTCTCGGAGGAAGTGATGGGATCCCATATTACGGTACGTTGGGAATAAAAATAGAGAAAGCTGCTTTTAGAGGCTTGGAGATGACATGGGGTTACACGCCCCTTCATCAGTTACTTGGGTCTCTCAACCAGAGAGTTTATTACAAAGTGCAGCAAAGTGGAACAAAACCACAGGAGAAACCTTAGATGTCTCCCAAACCCCGTGCCAAATGACTTGTGAATAGACGGAGTTTTCCTAGGATAGCATGTGCCTCAATGTTCCCTTATGGAAAATTCATTTAGTGACCCAGACTATTGGTCAGTCAGTTGTCCCCCAGCTGAGGCCCAATTAAGTGCTGGCAATGCATTTTCTAGGGCAGATAGGTAGCATAATGGATAGAGCACTGAGTCTGGAGTCAGGAAGACCTGAGTTCAAATCTGGCCTCAGACACTTACTAGCTTTTTGGCCCTGGGCAAGTTACTTAACCCTCCTTGCCTCAGTTTCCTCATCTGTAAAATGTGTTGGAGAAGGAATTGGCAAACCATTCCAGTATGTTTTCCAAGAAAAACCAAATGGGGTCAGAGTCGGACACAACTGGAAATGCTTCAACAACAATGTGTTTCCTAAAAGTATGTTTGTACCTTTCTTTACACCATGGTATGGAAACTTCCCTTTTCTTGGTAGATACAAAGCCCATTTTTTGAAGGCTAAGCTCTCATCAATGGAAAGGATCCAAGATAATTGGTGAAGGAGGAATTGATAGACTACCCCCTCTTCCTATCCCTCTCATATCCCCAGATGCCTCCCAACTTTGGGGCCTAGAAGGTGAGGAGAACAGTGGCAGCACTGATAGAAATGGGCAAGCTACAAAGGTTGTCAAGTTTGGGGAGAGGAAAGGTGATGAGATGAGTTATGGTCTTCTAGAGTTTGAGGTGATTGGTGGACATTTATTCACTTAGTCACTCACTCACTCACTTATTCATTTAATAAACCTTTATTAAGTTCTTGCTATGTGCCAAGCATTATACAAAGACAAAACAAAAACCATTTCCACCTCATATTTATATATTCCTGCATTATATTCAATATTCATTCGAGGAGCTTGTGTTCATTGGGAAAGAAGACCAAGTGGAGAAATTCTTCAAACTATTGGATATTAGGACTTAACTTGGGAGCAGATCCTAGGATCTCAGTGTTTAAGGAGCTCCAGAAACCTATTTCTCCCTTAGCCATTATTGGATTCCTTGTTTCCAACACAAGAAAATGCAGGGTAGTGTGATGGCATGAATACTGGCTTTGGAGTCTTCATGAGCATCATTGGCAATAGCCATTTAAGTGCCTATTATTTGTCAGACATTGTGCTCAGTGCTGAGGACACAAAGATAAAAGGAAAAGTGCTTGTCCTCAAGGTGCTTACATTCTATTCAGGGAAACAAGTTGCACAAAATAAATCTATACACCATAAAAACAAGATAACTTGGAGGGGGCATCAGGAAAGGCCTCCTGTAGGAGGTAGTGGTTGAGGTTCGCTATGAAAGAAGACTTATATTATTTTTATCTTAAAATTATTTTTTTCCAGTTAAATATAAAGATGGTTTTCAACATTTGTTTTTATAAGATTTTGAGTACCAAATTTTTCTCCCTCCCCAAGACAGAAAGCAATTTGATATAGGTTATATATGTACAGTCACATTAAACATATTTCTGCACTAGGCGTGTTGTGAAAGGAGAATCAGAACAAAAGGGAAAAACCTCAAAAAAGAAACCAAAAAAAGTAGAAACCGTATGGTTCAATTTGCATTCAGAATTCACCATTCTTTTTTCTGCATGTGAAGAGCATTTTCCATCATGAGTCCTTTGGAATTGGGAAGACATTCTAAGAGGTGGAGGTTAGGAGGGGATATGTTCTAGGTACAAGGGGACAGAGACCCTTGTTTGATGGCATGAAGCAGGTGATGGGATGTCATATGTGAGGAACAGCAGAAAGCCAGTTTAGGCCATAGAGCACATGAAGTGGAGTTGGAGGGTTTGAGTTGGAATCCCAGCTCTGGTGCCCCTGATCTGTCTGACCTTGGACAAATCATTTCATTTCTTTGGGCCTCAATTTCTTTAGCTGCAAAATGACAGGTGTGAGCTAGATGTCATCTAAGGTCCCTTATAGATCTAAGACTAGGATCTTATTAAGATATTCCATTTATGGGGGACAGCTAGGTGTCTCAGTGGATAAAGCACTGGCCCTGGATTCAGGAGGACCTGAGTTTGAATCTGACCTCAGACACTTTACATGTACTAGCTGTGTGACCCTGGGCAAGTCACTTAACCCTCATTGCCCTGCAAAAATACAAAAACAAAGATATTCCATTTATCTTGCGGGGGATTCATTGAGTAGTTTCATAGCTTTTTAGACTCCTTGTCTATGTGAGCTAAGAATCTGAATGCCTTCTCCATCACCCACCCCCCTCACTTCCCACTTACCTACCAGGCTATAGAGCATGCATCTAAAGATGGAGATAAAGTGCTGTCATTAGGTGGTGTGCACAATATTGGGATAGGTCTTTGGTCTCGAATTTGGCTGACTCAGCCTTCAGTTTGCCAGCCCCCCAAGCACCTCAAGGCAAGCCACACTCATGGGCTTCTTGGCATTATTAAACATTTACATTGGGTTGGTCAATCAAGCCTTGTTTTTTCCTGAATGTATACTTCCCTGATTGGTTCACATAGTTTTGTGCTTGAGGTTTCCAATAAATTACCAAGACCATTGGAAAGCTGATGAGTTGGGTGCCAAGCCAAGCCAATTTGCTGATTATCTAGACAACATAAGCATCAGTGCCGACCTCCTTGGTATCCTGAACACAGTTATTGCTGTGCTGGCTAATGCTCTCTGGGTTATTGCTTCAGAGTTTAGTCTAGCCATTACACAACACTGACTTATACTAAATTTTCCGTATGAATCAGCAAAAACTTACTGTATTTAAATAGAGAAGTTGTCCAAATTTCCACTTCTTCAAATCTGTAATATTACTTTGGAGCTAGATGGTAAGCCCCTGTGGGCAGGCACTATTTCCCCCAGTGACCCACCATGGTTTTCCTATGCTCAAGAATCTCCATTGGTTCCTTCTTGTCTTTAGTGTAAGATTTGACTGGCTATCTACACAGATAGCCTGTCCAACTGTGTGTCCATCCACCTTGTCTATCTGTCTTCCCATTCACTCATCCATCTGTCTGTCTGTCTGTCATGTAAAGCTCTTCACAATCTGACTTCAGGCTACATTTCTAGATTTATTGTGGATTACTCCCATGGTGCATTCTATATTTACATCAGACTGTCATCTTACCATTCCCTATATATAACATTTCATCTCTCATCTTGGGCCCTTTGCATTGGCTGTCTTCCATTCTAATCCCCCTCAGTTTGCCTTTTGGAATCCTTGACTCAATGCTTACCATGGAAAATGTATGTAATGACATAGGGCTGTTGGTCTGGTGGTTCTAGCCCAACTGTAGGAAAAGATAATATTTTGAGGGTCACTTCAAGTACTTCCTCCTACAGGGATGGCCTGGAGGGATCCTGCCAGTTGTTGGGAACTCACTCTCTCCCACCCCCAAATTCCTTTGCATTTATATGTTTTTGTATTTACTTATCTGTAGGCACCTTGTCCCCACTTTCACATCTTCCTCTGTAGCCTTGCAATGGAATTGTAGCATGGCTAGAATAGCCAGCACATGCATGTGGGCTAAGAGTAAAAGGTACTCCTTTGCCCTAAGTGTTCTTTACACATGTGACTCACTACCATTGTGCCCTAAGTTTGTACCCACTATCTCCCACTCCCCATAGATGCTTTGTGTTTTGGTATGAAGTATGGGGGAGATATTTTGTACCAACAAGTCTTTCTATACCTTCTTACCTTTTGTAAAGGCTAATTAAACTTAATCGGCTAATTGTCCATGGGAAGCACAATGATAGGGGCTCATGAGTGACAGAATTAGAAACCTAGCCCCTTAGGATTAATCCCTTGAACCTGAAGGCAGAAATAGTAGCAATTGCTCCTCTGAGAACTACTTCAAATGCATGTGCTCCAAAGGGAGGGATCCAAAGAGTGTAAGCTCCCTGAGAGTGGAGACTTCTGTTTTTTCTTTGTACACCTATCACCTGAGATTGTGCCTGGTATATAGTCATTTTGAAATAAACTCTTACTGAATTAAGTTGAGTTACCATCCTTGTTATTGCATTTCTTCAATCCAATTCTAGAGACTGTGGATGGAAGCAAAAATATGAAATTAAATGTCACTCGGAATGGCAGATTACATCATTATCTCATGTGGTGGGTTTATCTTCATCGTCTTTAAAGGTTAAACCACCAGATATATGAAAAGGCTTTGCAAAAACCAAATATTTATTCTGAATTTTACATGTGATTTCACTTTGTAGTTGATTCAGTCCTGTAACCTTATTCTATATTTCATATAAATCTCCAGCCTTTTCTTTATCCCTGAGTGAAGAAGCTCATGAGTTCAAAAGTTCAGTCTTCCTCTCTCATAGTTAGATGCCAACGTTTATTCTCTCTATAAAACCCTTTTAATTAAAAAAACCAACAACTCTGAGCTAAGTTTAGAGGTTCAATACTATAATAAAACATTTTAATTCTAATGGAATTGTTATCTAAGCACTTCCTGCAAATCACTTTGTGCCAAGGAAACATCATCCCTTATAATTTCATCTTCTGAAAAACTCCATGACATTTGTGTGTTATCCTTGAGAGCACACAAGCTGACCTGCTCCAATCTTTGCTTATCTTTGCCCAAATAAAGGTGGTCTTATTTTGTTCCTAGCACCAGTGAATCTACTGTCTTTGGTCCACTATCAATAGTCTTGGGATGCAGCTGGTTCTCACAAATCACTGAAGCATTCCTCTAAGGGATAGAGGGGTGGTCATGGTCCCATGTGTGTATATAGGCTTCCTTTCCTTAGTGTAACCAATCACAGTTCCTCACCCCCATGATGATCAACCCTATAGCCAATTGTATTATTTTTTTCACCTACCCTGTTCTGTTCTTTGTTCTGTCTTTAGAAAAAGGAGTTACATCTTCAATTCTTTGTCACTGGCTTTAAACCAAGGTGGCCACTGACCTGCTTTATTAATAGGTTCATGCCTTGTTAATGAAATATTATATAGTTCAGAGAAAATGTGCCTCAGTCTACCTTTGTTAAATTTCATTTGTAACAACTTGTTCCTGGGCTCTGAACAAAGAGAAAAATTGATATGATCTTGTCATCAGCTCAAAACTAGGGAAAACATCAGAATAAATTTTTGAAGTGGTTTTGATTCCCTTTTCCTAATCTCAGATTTATTTTTGGTGAAAACAAGTAATCTAGTGCAATTCGTCAAAATCCCAGAACTTCACACTTCAGATGGACTTCAGAGGCCATCTTGTCCAACACATACATGAAAACAAATTCCCTCTATGCATGCCCCAAAAGCAATAACCCAACTTTTATATGAAAACCCCTAGTGAGGGGGAGCCTATTACTTCCCAGGATGTGACCATTCCACTTGTGAATAATGTTTACATGTAGTATGGAATTCAAAGTGCTAATAACAAAAACCTAGATGAAATAGCCAGGTTTCAGGGGCAGCTAGGTGGCACAGTGGATAGAACCCTGGTCCTGGAGTCTAGAGCACCGGAGTTCAAATTTGGCCTCAGACGCTTAACACTTACTAGCTGTGTGATCCTAGCCAAGTCACTTAATCCCAATTGTCTCACCAAAAAAAAAAAGTAGCTAGGATTCAAAAATATCTTGACAAGTTAGACAAATTTGGTGAATGTTATAGCTATTGTTAATTGGCCCATTTAGGTAACATGAGGAGAGCATACTAGTCCTCTGTGCCAATGGCATTCAGGACCTTTAGAACAACAGGAATATTTTGGCTTGGGCAAAGAACATATTATATCATAGTCATAGGAAGGTGGGATAGGGACAGGGGTTGGGTTTGTTATTTAATTGATAAGGGGAACTTCTGGGTAAGTTAATTGCCTCTACCAGGAGAAATCAGCACCTTTTCTGGAAAAGATAGGTAAAGTATGGGATAACACAATAAGCATCTAAAAAATCCCAGTTGGCAGGGGCAATGTGTCAAATCTACCAGTAGTTATTTAATAGGGATAAATATAAAATCCTATATCCAGGTTTTTAAAAATCATGATGGAAGATAGATGATTAAGTATCAATGGCTATAAAAAAAACCTTAGGTTTTGAAGAACAAGATGAAGTATTTCCCTCTTCTTGGTAGGGAGGTAGAGTACTATGTATCCTATAATGCAGATTCCTTTTGTGTAGGTGCTGGACAATGTGGTGTCCCCCCTAACTCTAAAATTTTGTGATTCTGTGGCTGGCATGTGGAATATTGCATATGTTTTCAGGTATAACCCTTTTGACAAGAGA
The DNA here is from genome assembly GCF_019393635.1 of Dromiciops gliroides. NCBI lineage: Eukaryota > Metazoa > Chordata > Mammalia > Microbiotheria > Microbiotheriidae > Dromiciops > Dromiciops gliroides. The sequence continues at coordinate 754,147,110 of NC_057861.1, forward strand.
TTTCTCTTTCTTTCCTTCCTGTATTTTTTTGTTAAAAGGGAATAAATTAGGGGCAGCTAGGTGGCACAGTGGAAAAAGCACCGGCTTTGGATTCAAGAGTACCTGAGTTCAAATCTGGCCTCAGACACTTGACACTTACTAGCTGTGTGACCCTGAGCAAGTCACTTAACCCTAACTGCCCTGCAAAAACCAAAAAAAAAAGGGAATAAATTATGGGAGGTTACAGTTTATTGGCAAGTAACAGGATCAAAATGTAAAAATTAATAAAAATTGTAAAAAACAACTCAAGGCATTACAAAGTCAATAATGTGAACTAAAAAACAAACAAACTCAAATATGAATGAATTAATTAATAGAAGGACTCACAGTATCCCTTGATCCTAACTCAGACCAGTGGTTCTCTAGCTTTTTGGTCTCAGGATCCTTTTACAATATTAAAAACTATTGCCTTGGAGGTAGAGCCAAGATGGCAGAGAAAAGGCAGGAACTTGCATGAGCTTTCCCAAATTCCCTTTCAAACAACTTTAAATCATGCCTCAAAATGAATTCTGGAGCAGAAGAACCCAAAAAAGAATGGAGTAAAACAATCTTCCAGCCCAAGATAACTTAGAAAGACTTCAAGAAAAGTCTTTTTTACTCAGGTAAAAGGGGGAGTGCAGCCCAGCATAGGCAGTGTCCCAACAAGCCAGCAAGAGGCTCCTAGCCCCTGTGCAGATCAGAAACCCAGGCCCAGTGTCCTGTGCTCAGCAGGTGAGTGACACAACAAGCAACCTGTGTGACCTCCAACCTCCAGCACAGCAGGTGAGTGGCCAGGCCTGGTGGCCCAAAGCAGTGGGCAAGCCACCAGTCCCAGAAGCCCCAGCATGGCAGATGAGCATTCAGACAGAGATCTGGTACAGCAAGTAGGTCAGTGGAAAGGCCTATGGATCCCTGTGTAAGAAGCTTGACACAGTGCCCCTTTGCCCCAGGAGTAAAACTCAAATTTAGAAGTCATGAAATAGGTAGATAAATGAGCAAAAACAAAAACAAAACCCTCACCATAGAAAGCTACTATGTCAATAGGGAAAACCAAAACACAAACACAAAAGAGGACAATAATGTCAAAATATCTACATGTGAGCCTCAAAGAGAAATATAAATTGGGAGCAGCTAGGAGGCTCAGTGGATAAAGCACTGGCCCTGGATTCAGGAGGACCTGAGTTCAAATCCAGCCTCAGACAATTGACAGTTACTAGCTGTGTGACCCTGGACAAGTCATTTAACCCGCAAAAAAAAGAAAGAAAAAGAAATATAAATTGGTCTCAGGTGAAAAAAGAACTACTGGAAGAGCTCAAAAAGGATTTTAAAAATCAAATAAGAGAGTCAGAAGAAAATTGGGAAAAGAAATGAGAGTTATGCAAGAGATTCATGAAAAAAAAGATTCAACAACTTGGTTAAAAAAAAGCAGAACAAAGGGTGGGGGGGAGTACAAAAATTCACTGACGAAAACAACTCCTTAAAAAGTAGAATTGGCCAAATGGAAAAGGAGGAACAAAAGCTCAATGAAGAAAATAATTCCTTACAAATTAGAATTGGGCAAATGGAAGCTGACTCCTTGAGACATCAAGAATCGATCAAACAAAATCAAAAGAATGAAAAAATAGAAGAAAAAGTGAAATATCTATTTGGAAAAACAACTGACCTGGAAAATAGATTCAGAAGAGATAACTGAAGAATTATTGGACCATCTGAAAGCCATGATCAAAAAAAGAGGCTGGACAGCAACTTTCTTTTTCTTCTTATTTTTTTAAATAAAAAAAAATTTGGACAGCATCTTCCAAGAAATTATCAAATAAAACTGCCTTGATACCCTAGAACCAGAGGGTAAAATAGTAATAGAAAGAATCCACTAATCACCTCCTGAAAGAGATCCCAAAATGAAAACTTCCATGAATATTATAGCCAAATTCCAAAATTCTCAAGTCAAGGAGAAAATACTGCAAGCAGCCAGAAAGAAATCATTCAAATATCAAGGAGCCAAAGTCAAGATAACACAGGATTTTTAGTAGCTCCTACATTAAAGATCAGAAGATTTGGAATATGATATTCCAGAAGGCAAAGGAGTTCAGATTACAACCAAGAATTACCTATCCAGCAAGACTGAACATAATCCTTCAGAGAAATAATTGATATGCAATGAAATAGAGGATTTTCAAATATTCTTGATGAAAAAATGAGAGCTAAGAGCTAAGCAGAAAATTCAATTTTCAAATACAAGACTCAAGAGAAGTATAAAAGGGTAAACAGGAAAGAGAAAAAATAAGTTATTCAATTAGGTTAAACTGTTTATATCCCTACATGGGAAGATGATACTTGTAACTCTTAAGAACTTTATCACTTTTAGGGAAGTTAGAAGGTGTATACATAGAAGGACTTTGATGAGATGATATAAAAAAATAAGGGGTAACAAAGAGGACTGCAGTGGGAGAAGAGGGAAGGGAGAGGGAGAATGGGGTAAATAATTTCATATGAAGAAGTACTAAAGACTTATCAGAGTAGAGGGAAAGAAAGCAGGACAGTGAGCATTGCTTAAACCTTATTCCCATTGGATTTGGCTCAAAAAGGGAATGTTATGCACACTCTGATGTGTGTAGAAATCAATCTTATCCTATAGGGAAGTAGGGGTGGAGGGAGACAAGAAAAAAGGTGAGGTTCAGAGAAGAGTGATCGATTGAGGGAGGTGGTGGACAGAAGCAAAACTGTGGTGAGTTGGGACAGAGTAAAGGGGGTTGGAGACAGACAGACAGAGAGATGATGAGATGACAAAGCAGAGGCAGAGGCAGAGACAGAGATGCACACACACAGAGTATAAATGGGGAAAAACAGGATGAAGTGAAACACAGAGTAAGTAATCATAACTGTGAATGTGAATGGGATGAATTAATCCATAAAATGGAAGCAGATAGTATTAAAAATCAGAATCCTACAATATATTGTTTACAAGAAACACATTTAAAGCAGAAAGACACATACAGAATAAAGATAAGGGGCTGGAGCAGAATATATTATGCTTCAGCTGAAGTAAAAAAAGGCAAGGGTAACAATCATGATCTTAGACAAAGCAAAAGCAAACATAGATCTAATTAAATGAGATAACAAAGAAAACTATATCTTGCTAAAAGGTACCATAGACAATGAAGTAATATCAATACTAAATGTATATGCACCAAATGGTATAGAATCCAAATAGACCATAAAACTGTACTAGTGGTGGACCTCAGCTTTCCCCTTCTCAGAACTAGATAAATCTAAGAACAAAATAAACAACAAAGAGTTTAAGGAGGTGAATAGAATTTTAGAAAAGTTAAATATGATAGATCTCTGGAGAAATTTGAATGGGGATATGAAAGCATATACCTTTTTCTCATTGGTATATGGCACCTACACAAAAATGATCATTTATTAGGGCATAAAAACCTCACAAACACAGAAAGACAGATATAAAATCATCCTTTTCAGATTGTGATACTATAAAAATTATCTTTGGTAAGGGGATTTGGAAAGATATATCAAAATTAATTGAAAATGAAATAATCTAATCCCAAAGAATGAGTGTGTCAAAGAACAAATCATAGAAACAATCATTTCATTAAGGAGAATGACAACAACAAGACAACATACTAAAATTTATGTGATGCCACCAAAGCAGTACTTAGGGGGAAATTTCTATCTCTAAATTCTTACTATCGATAAAATAAAGAACACATCAATGAATTGGGCATGTAACTAAAAACTTAGTAAAAGAACAAATTAAAAATCCCGAATTAAACACCAAATTGAAAATCCTGAAAATCAACGGAGTGATTAATAAAACTGAAATTAAGAAAACCATGGAATTAATCAATAAAAGTAAGAGCTGCTTTTATGAAAAACACACACACACACACAAATAAATAAACCACTGGTTAATTTGATTTTTACAAAGAAAGAAGAAAACAAAATTACCAGTACAAAAATGAAAAGGCTGAATTCACCACCAAATGAAAAGGAAATTAAAGCAATAGTTAGAAACTATTTTGTCCAATTGTATGCCAATAAATCTGCCAACTAAGTGAAAAAGATGAATAAATAAAAATATAAATTACCCAGGTTAACAGATGAGGAAACAATATTTAAATAACCCCATCTTAGAAAAAGAAACTGAATAAGCTATCAATGAAATCCCTAAGAAAAAATCCCCAGGGCCAGATGGATTCATAAGTGAATTTAAAGAACAGGCACTTCTAAGACTATAGAAACTATTTGGGAAACTAGGAAATGAAGGAGTCCTACAAAATTCCTTTTGTGACACAAATATCTTGCCGATATCTAAACTGGGAAGAGCCAAAAGAGAGAAAGAGAACTAAAGACCAATTTTCTTAATGACTATTGATACAAAAATTTTAAATAAAAATACTAGCAAGGAGATTACAGCAATATATCACATGGATCATATACCATGAGTAGGTGCAGTTTATACCAGGAATGCAGGACTGGTTCATTATAGGAAAACAATCAACATAATTGACCATATCAATAACAAAACCAACAGAAATCATATGATTATCTCAATAGAAGTGGAAAAAACTTTTGACAAAATACAGCCCCCATTCCTATTAAAAACACTAGAGAGCACAGGAATAAATGGAGCTTTCCTGAAAATGTTAAGCATTTTCTAAAGCTATCAGCAAGCATTATCTGTAATGTGGATAAGCTAAAAAAACTTTCCCAATAAGATCAGGGGTGAAGCAAGGATACCCATTACCACCACTATTATTCAGTATTGTACTAGAATGGTTTTGTTCTGGGACACCGGTTATTATTCTCCATCAAGTTGAGTCACCATCTATTTTCCAGGATTCCCAGACTCAAGGCTATAACATCGCTTTTCAGAAGAGGGAGCTAGTTTTCTTCCACATCCAGCTATTTAGGAGAAAAACAGCCACTGCTATTTTGAACACTTCTCATTTGTATTGTCTGGGGCATGGAAAGAAATCAACCAATTTGTGCCTTTGGGAATGAGCAGTAGCAGCAGCAGCAGCAGCAGCAGCAATAACAATGGCTGATCACACTTTCACTGCCTCATAATACCTACGGAGAAGCAATGAGATATAATGAATAGAGAGAAAGACTCAGACTCAAGAAGACCCAAGTTCAAATCCTATTTCAACTCATACTGGCTGTGTGATCCTCATTCACTCACTAAACATTGATCAAATGGCAACTATGTGCCAGGGATACAAAAAGAGTCAAAAGACAGTCCCAGTCCTCACTGAGTTCACAATCTAATGGGGAAGACAACAAGCAAACAAATATGTATAAACGAAATACAACCAGGATAAACAGGAGATAATTAAAAGAGGGAAGTAACTAGAATTGGGAGGGATTAAGAAAGGCGACCTGTAGAAGAGAGATTTGAGTTGGGGCTTAAAGGGAGACAGAGAAACCTGGGTTTCCTAGTAGGCAAGGATGAAGAGGGAGAACATTCCAGGGATAATGGCTGGCACCAAGAGATGGAGAGTCTTGTTCACGGAGCAGTCAGGATGCCAGGGTCACTGGACTGAAGAGTACTTACTGGAGAGTAAAGTAGAAAAAGACTAGAAATGCATAGGAGGGGACCAGGTTGTGAAGGACTTTGAATGGTAATCAGAGCATTTTATATTTGATCTTGGAGTTGGTAGGGAGTCACTGAAGACTATTGAGTAGGCAGATAACATGGTTCAACCTGCATTTTAGGAAAATCATGTTGGTGGCTGAATGGAGTATGGATTGGAGTGGGGAGAGACTTGAAGCAGGCAGACCGACTAGCAGACTATTGCCATAATCCAGGCATAAGGTAAAAGGGCCTGCAGCAGGGTGGTGGCAGGGCTAGAGGAGAGAAGGGGGCATATTTGAGAGATGGTACAAGAGTGAAATTGATTGGCCTTGGCAGTGGATTGGAAATGGGGGTGTGTGATGTAGTGAGGAGTATAGGGTGACTCCTAGGTTGTGAGCTTGAGAGACTGGAGGGACAGTGTTGCTATCTATAGTAATAGGGAAGGTAGCAGGAGAGGATGCTTTGTGGGAAAGATGATGGGTTCACTTTTGGATAGGCTGAGTTTAGCATGTCCACTGGACCATCCAGTTCAAGATGTCTGAAAGACAGTTGGTGGGATTGGAGGCCAGCAGAATGGTTAGGGCAGTGATGAATAGACTTGAGATGGTAGTTAAACCCAGTGGAGCTGATGACGTCCCCAAGTGAAGTAGTATACAGGGAGAAGAGAAGAAATCCCAGGACAGAACTCTGTGGGACACCTAGAGTTAGAGGGTATGAGTTAGATGAGGATCCAGTGAAGAAGCAGTCAGAGAGGTAGGAGGAGCGCTGACCCCAAAACCTAAAGAAGGGAGTTTCAAGGTGAAGAGTGTGATTAACAGTGTTGAAGACTGTAGAGAAGTCTGAGAGAGAAAAAAACCAGAAAACTCCACTGGGTTTGGCAACTAAGAGACCATGGGTAAGAGATCATTTGGACAGAGAAGTTTCCGTGGGGTGATAAGGTCAGAAGTCAGATTGCCGGGATTAAGAAGAGAATGAGAGGAGAGAAAGTGGACACGTCTATTGCAGAGAGCCTTTTTGAAGCATCTAGCCACAAAGGACAGAAGAAATATACAATGATAGTTATAAGGGTTGGAAGGGTTAAGCAAAGGCTTTTTGAGAATGGTGGAGACAGAGTTATGTTTATAGGCAGTAAAGAAGGAGCCAGTGGATAGGGAGAGATTGAAAATAAGTGATTAATTAGGCACGGCAGAGGAAGCAATTTGTTAGAGGAAATGGGATGGAATGTGATCGCTTTTTTAGATAGAGGGGTTAGTCTTGGTAAGGAATATGGCCACCTCTTTATGTGAGACAGGGCAGAGGAGGAGAGAGTGTCAGAAGGCATGTGAGTAACATGAGATGAGAAAGAGGGGATAAGAGGGCGCTCATTGTAAGTGACCTCAATTTTTTCAGTAAAATATGAGGCAAAGTTCCTGACTTGGGGGGTTGGGGAACGAAAGCCATGGAAGGTTTGAGAAAGATGTTGTGGAAACTGGGTTAATGAGCCAATAAGGGAAGTAGAGTAGGATTGCCTCACAGTAGTGAGGGCCCAAGTAAGGTTGTATAACATCAATTTATAGTGGACCTAGTCAGAGTGATTACATGATTTTCTCCATCTATGTTTAGAAGCACATGTTTAGGACTGAAGGCAATGAATGGTGGAAGCAATCCAAGATGGAAGCTTGGTTGGGGGCAATTGGCAATGTGATAAGGGGATCAGAGACTCAACAGAAGTGGACAGGGTAGAGTTGAATTGGTTCACCAAGGGGAAAAGATAGAGAAAAGAGGAGAGAGTGCTAAGTGTGGTTCAATTCTGGACATGTTAAGTTTAAAATGTCCACTGGACATCCAGTTTGAAATATTGGAGTGACAATTGGAGACTTGAGATTTCAGGTCAGTAGATGGTGTTCGAGAGAACTGGCGGTGATGATATGGGATAAAGAATAGGGATTTGTTAGGAAAGGCAAAGGAAGAAGTGGAAAACTAATAGTTATGGGCAGATTGTTGCTTGTCCTTCATCTTTGAAGAAGACCATGGCATTGGGGTAATGTCATGACTTGCACGGAATTGGATTTAAGTGAGGGAGGGCTGTGAAAGCTCATCAGCCTCACTCTCTCCTTCAGAGTCACAAGATATACATAAGAACGACTGGAGATGGCCCCTGATCTTTAAGGCAAATGGGGGTTAAGTGACTTGCCCAGGATCACACACCTAGTAAGTGTCTGAGCTGAGATTTGAACCCAGGTGCTATTGATGCCAGGGCCAGTGTTCTATGCACTGTACCACCTAGCTGCCCCTACAGTTAGGTTAGGGGATTTGGAAATTCTTGAACAAGCAGGTACTGCATTTATGGGTGATGGTAAGATCGAGGGTATCTTTGTGTGTGGCTAAGGTAGGGTGGAGGAATAGCTTATGGGGAGTGAGTAGGTTGAGGAACTGAGTGATTAGGGTGTTTGAGGAAGAAATAAGATGTATTTTGAAATCCTTTATTGTGAAGGCAGGAGTTGGGGAGCAGAGAAAAATTGTGAACGATGTAAGAACTTGTTGAGGAAGGAAAGGGAGTGGCCTGGAGGTCTGTAGATAACAGATACCAGGGTTTTGATTGGGTAGTAGATATGAATTGCATAGACCTCAAAGCAGGAGAGATGAAAGTAGGAAGTAGGGGGAGAATGTGGAAGGGGAAATGGGGAGCAAGGAGGATTCTAACTCCCTCACCCATACCAGTGATCTAAAGGCATGACTGAAGTTGCAGCCAGAACTGAATAAAGTTCCTGGGGAGTGTGAGAATTAGAGCACTACCAACCTGTTGAGAAAAATCCTGCAGGGAAGCTCCACCATGAAAAGAACGCATGTGACTTAGCGCCCAGAAGTGATGTCTGCTGCCCGTGGGTCCTGTCAATCAGTGTTACCAGCCAATTAGTTTGGAGCTGTGTGTGTGTGTGTGTGTGTGTGTGTGTGTGTGTGTGGATGGCCCTGTTTCCTGTTTCACAGGAGGCTTCTGGGAGAAGCCGCAGAGGAGTGAGTCCTTTTGGTGTCCGGATGGTGGCTTGGAGGCACAGGCAGCAGGGAAAGGCAGAATAGGGAGAGTAGACAAATCTCATACTTTATCCATGTGTTTCTCTTTACTAACCCCTAATATACTTTAATAAATACTTAATGCCCAAAGATTGGTGCAATGCGTTTTCCAATTTAAGGTGACCACTCATTAGATTTTAGATAACACAACTAGAATTTTAGACCTTACAGGAGGCTGTGTCATCAGGGAGAAGCCAGGTTTCAGTAAGAGCTTGTACATAGGAGTGGAAGAAGAAAATATTTAGGACAGAGAAAGTTTGTTACTTATGCAACAGGCATTCCAGAAGGCACAGTCTACTGTGCAAGGGTGACATTTGGTTGGAACTTTGGGGTTAGAGGATCAAGAGGGATTGGAATGAGGTATTGGGTATGGGGAATGGATCACTGAGATGTGCAGGATAGGTATTCAAATGTTCATCTTTGAGTGGAAGGTGTAACTCTTCTTCCCAGAGGAAACAAGATATAGGGATAGATACAAGTGTCCCATGAGATGGAAGGCACACAGTCAAATGATCAAATGGGAAGCCTGGTTTCAGTACATCACAGTCTGTCAAGGATCAACGTGGAAGATAGTACAAGGGGCAATGGAGAGGTGTTTGGAGGCTGCCAGTATCTGCAACACATGACAAATGCAAACATGCCAGAGAAGTGGTGTGAAGGAAATCATGCATATCAGGACAAAAAGGAGGGCTGGCCAGGTGGCAAGGAGAAAGGATACCAGATGGACAGCCCAGTGCTGGCTTGGCATCCACATGATGTTCAGTGACTTCCACAGTGATTCCACAGTACTTTGGGTGCATCCGGCTTTGGTGAGTTTATGAGAGAGGATTCATGGGAGGCCAGCCACTGTGCTCTTCAGAATTAGAGAGGACTGGCATATGGTGCATATTTCTCAACCATGCTAACTCTCAAGGAATTTCTACTAAGGCATAGAGGCTCAATCTGTGTTAATGGAGGGGACAACCACAGTGCACGGTCTGAAGTAAATATAGAAAGAGTTGAATAAAAGTATTCCTGTTACACTGTCTAACTTCTATCTACATGTGATAGGGAACGAATCAATCAGTTAATCAATAAACATTTATAAAATACCTTCTATGTGCCAGGGCAGCTAGGTGGGGTAGTAGATAGAATGCCAAGCCTGAAGTCAGGAAGATTCATAATCATGAGTTTGAATCTGGCCTCAGACACTTACCAGCTATGTGACCCTGGACAAGTCACTTAATCCTATTTGCCTCAGTTTCCTCACCTGTAAAATGATCTGGAGAAGGAAATGGCAAATCACTCCAGTATCTTGGTGAAGAAATGGGGTCACAGAGAGTCAAACATAAGTGAAACGACCAAACAGTAATTATATGTCAGGCACTGTGCTAAGTGCTAGGGATACAAAGAAAGGTAAAATACAGCCCCTGCTTTCACATAGCTCACGGTCTAATGGGGGGAGGCAATAAAAACAATAAACCTCATGAGTCTTCTCTATTAAAACTTATTCTCCATGGATAACCTTTCTGTGGGCATCCCACTTTGGTGAAATCATAACATCCCATAACATTTAAGAGGTGCCACCAATGTTCCCTTATAAATACTCTGGCTGGAAAATGGTAAAAGCAAAGCCTTATCAGTAGTTCAGGAATTTTCACCTGGATGTGTCATAAAAGTTAGTTTAATTTTCATTTATTTCATGATTGATTTTCTTGAGTTCCCTTTATTGGGAAAACTGCAGACATCCAATAAATACCTGGTGTCACTCTTTTAAAGTGATTTAAAATGGTAGCATCTTGTCCCTTTATGTTCACACCCAGCCCCCAGGGGTCTTGGGGGAGGGGGAGAAGAGGCCTCTTGCCAACATAGGCAATATGTGCAGAGCTTTATAAACACAGCTGGGAAGAGTACACCAATGACCCCTGCATGGCTCCTAGGCAGCTTGGTACAAGACTGCGGCATAACACAAGGGATCTGTGGTTGGACTCAACATGGTTAATCTTGGCTCCACATTGAAGTCCAATACAATGGCTTGGTGGCCTGGGTCACCAGCTCAGTCTCATGTACAGTGAGTCACAATTGGAGAAAGATGATTCCTTACTGGTTGTCCTGACTCACTCACAGGGGCAGTGCCTGGGATCCTCAGTGGAGTTCTTGTCTTCCATTACATGGAAGACCGCAATGAGCTAAATAGCTTCCCCAAAGTGCAACTGAATATCCCATACTGGTAAGAACAGGATGGAGATGAACAACACAGTCACTTATGGTCTAGCTTGGCCTGGCCACATGAGTGGCTGTCCTGAACTCTGGGCTTTCGGTGACCCAAGGTACACTCTCCCCCCTCATCTCCTTCATGAACACCGGGGAATTCTGTGAGGTTTGAAGCAGAGGGCAGTGAACCAAAGACCTGGGCAACATTGGCCAAGTCACTTAATGTCTTAGCCACAATTTTCTTATCTTTAAAATGGGAGTAGCAAAGATGTCTTACCTGCCTTACTGAGTTACTTTGAGGAGGAAATGCAGAGATATATGAGATATTTGCTAGTCAGTCAACAAGCACTTATGTAGCATAAAATAGTACAGCTAGGTGGCACAGGGGATAGAGGGCTGGGCCTGCAGTCAGGAAGACATGAGTTCAAATCTAGCCTCAGACACTTAGTTGCTGTATGACCTGGGCAAATCACTTAATCCTATTTGCTAATTCCCTCATCTGTAAACTGAACTGGAGAAGGAAATGGCAAATCACGTTAGTACCTTTGGCGAGAAAACACCCAATGGGGTCATGGAGAGTTGGACATGACTGAAATGACTGAGTAACACTCATGTTTGCTGTACACAAAACATGAAATAGTACTAGGAGCTTTCAGATACTCTGTAAATGTCAGAAATGACTATTCTAAATATCATTATCTGTATTTTACATATAAACAAGCTGAGCCTTAGAGAGAGGAAGAGACTTGACTGTGATGGGGCATAGCAAGTGTCAGATGAGGGATTTCAGTCCAGGTTTCTCCTAGCTCCAAGCCCAGGGCTCTTTCTATTACATGCACACTGCCCCTCTGTGAGGGGTTCTGCCCTTGCTAGTTTATTAGTGTTGCTTTTGTTATCTCTGCATAACTTTCATTTCCCATCCAGGCTTCACAGGGCTCACCTGGGAGTGCTCCTAAACGTCCCTCCTTTAGGCTCATTTCAGAACCTGGGTATCCTTGAGGATTTGTGCACAAACATGCATGCTTTTCCCTGACCTCCATGGGCTCAGTGCTTTGTTTCATTTTAATTTACATTCAATAACCAGAATCACAAAACTTTAGCTAGCTTAGTTTACATAGACGATCCTCACTAATGCACATAGTAGGCTAGCTGTTCTGAGTCAATGCTGCGACCAAATTCTAGAAGGCCTAATGGTTAGGAGGGGTGGGACACAGGGGCGGGGGGGGGGGCGCGAGGGGGGGGGCTAGTGAAAGCTGTTAACAAGTACAGTTAGATCGGGAACAAAGGGAAAATGGAAGGATGTCGGAATCCAGCTGAACTGAATTCATTTGTGTGTCTCTTGGCTGTTCTGTCTGCATTTGATTTATTGCATGTGCATCTTTGTCCTGCACCTGAGTGAGAAGCTCTTTAAGGTCAAGGCACCTGTCCTTCATCCTGGAGAAGCTCTGTCTATATGTGGAAGGAGGCTGGGTTTGGGCTCAGGAGACCGTGGGACCATGGGCAAATCACTGAATCTCTCAGAGCCTCAGTATCCTCCTCTATAAAATGGGGTTCATAATACAGTATTTGCACTGGCTTCCAGGTTGGGGTGGAAACTGCTTTGGAAACCTTAGGGTGCAAAGGAAACATGTCATTCATCATTATGTTTGCAGCTTCCATCGGCACTTGGTTGGACTCATCTTATTCAATATATGCTTGCTTGACATCCCCAACTCTTGTTGTTCTTCATTTTCAAAGAGGATCCCTGACATCAGGGGGTACTGTCTTGACTTGTTCAGGGATCTAGTCTAAGTGAGGCAGAGCTGCACAAAGTTATCAGCTTCACTGTCTCTTCTAGAGTCATCAAAGTCCAGTGGCAGGACTAAAATAAGGACAACAGGCTGTGGTCTGGGATGCATCTAAATCATACTCCATAAATGCTTGCCTAGAATATTCTGAGCCTGGTAGAGAGGGCTTAGTTACCAGCCATTCCAAACGAATGGGAGCTCCTTAAAGCCCGGGACCGTTTTTTTTTTTTTCATTTTTGAAACCCTTGTGTTTACTTAGTATAGCATTTACAGGAAATTCTTAATCAATTACTTCAGAGTTACTTTGTATCTACCTTTTTATGTCATGTTGTATTCCCCAAAGAAGGTAACATTCCAGGGAAAGGCCATGTTTCATTTTCTCATGCTAGGCTCTGGGGTTACAGAGATAATTAGCTTTCATTATGAAGTACAGACCCTGGAAACATATCAGGACTCTGCTGGAAATAGAAAGACAAGTGTGAAATGGGCTTGGCCTCCAGGATCTTACTTTCTAAAGAGGAGACAACATGGACACTACTAAGCAGACATAGCACATGCACAGAAAACTAATATAATACGTATCTTAACTCATTTGATCCATATAACAGCTCTCTAAGGTAGATGCTATTATCATCCCCATTATTTTTATGTTATTCAGTAATTTTTCAGTTGTGTCTGACTCTTCATGACCCCATTTGGGATTTTCTTGGCAAAGATACTGGAGTGGTTTGCCTTTTCCTTCTTCAGCTCATTTTACAGGTGGAATCTAAGACAAACTGGGTCATATGACTTGCCCAAGGTCACAAAGCTTGTAAATGTCTGAGGTTGGATTTGAACTCAGGTCTTCCTGACTCTGGGACTGGCATTCTATGCATTGTGCTACCTACCTACACATATTTAGTACTTACTAAATGCATATTGGGCTTTATATAGGAATCTGTTTCCTATCTGTGTAGCCAGCATAAATAAAGCTGCTATAAGGTGCACAGCCAAATATTTGCAACACGGTGTTACTGTTTGCACTATTAGGCTCAAGCTAAGTGTCTGCCCAATAGACCTTCCTATGTCCCTCACCCAGCCACCCTGGGATACTCCAGAGGAGGTGCAGGAGTAGCTTCGAGTCAGTCTGGGACCAAATCCAGACTCAGGCCTAGATAAACAAGCTAGTCCTCGAAGAGCACTTGGAATGTTCCTCAGCCCTCACCTTACTTCAGATTCTCCCCTTACCTGCCCTAGGCAGTCTTTTCCTCTTTGAAGATCACTCAGCCAAAATTGTCCACCCAAGTGATTTATGAAGTCGTGGGGTACCAGCCCCCAGGGCATCTTCATCCTTTCTTAAGGAGTCCAGGATCTGGCTCTCTGCCTCATCTCTCTAACTCTTGTCTTTACATTGACAAAGATGCTTCCTCAAACTCCCAATTCCCAAACCTCCTTCACAATGCCTCAGTCACACACCGGATCTCACCACGACCCACAAAGCTGCCACCTGCCTCATTTTGCTATTTGACCACAACCTCCCTTCATGTCCCCTCTCCCTGTGCCCCACCCTTCCTAAGAACCTGTTATCATGGAGTCTCTAGCCTGTCCTCACTTTACTCTCAAGCCCACAGCAGCTTGTTTCAACTCTCCACTGTCTTCTACTCCGGAACCCCTTGACCCTTGTCTTAACTCGCTCACTCCTGCCAAATGTCATCACGGCTCATTCTCACCATGTGCCTCCAGTAGTTTCACAGCCTTGTCCCGTAGGTAAATGACAAAGCTGTTACCTAACTTTAACAGTCCTTTTCTTCCTCCCTAAATGATTCCCAATTCCTCCCTACACAAAGGCGATTCCAATCTGCTTCCCTCTGTGTGCCTCACACTACTCCCTCGATGCCTTGGCCTGGGGTTTCCCCGAGAACTTTGTTGAGAAAATTGAGTCAATCTTCCACCATTCCGTGCATCTCAGAACCCCTTGGTATCATCTCCCCGGCTACCTTCTCCTCGGCTCTAACTGATGAGGTTAAGAGCTGTGCAGGTGACTTGGCCACAGTCAGGACAGAATTTGAACTCCAGTCTTTCTGACTTCAGGCCCTGCACTTAATCTCCTGCACCATCTAACTGTCACTGCTACAAGGCAGTCTTGGCAGGGCTGGGACCAGAAGAGAAGATCCTGATGTGTGTTTGTTGATTGACTCTTGGTTATCCCAGCATGGATGGATCCGTTATTGGCTTATCTCTAGAAGGAGGAGCGCTGGTGCTGAAAGGCTATAAAGAAGGCATCTGGTCCCCGCTGCTCCCACTTTACAAATGGGGCCACTGAGGCTCAGCGGTCGAGCGACTTGCCCCATGATGTGCCTCGTGCGGTGCCAGGGACAATTCCAGGGGCTCAGAGGGCTTTCTCTCCATGCCTGCGCACCTGCCCAGCCAGCCCCGCACTGCCTCCTGTCGGCTCCCGGGTAGTTCGGGCAGCCCGGCTCATCCCGCCCACGCTACTCGTTCTCACTTCTCTCATTGGTCACATAGGCAGTCGCCGATTGATGAACCAGCCACTCGCTTGGCTGCGTTCCAGCTCCGCCCCGCCCCTCGGAGGAATTATCCCCTCCTTTCGCTTTTCCCCCTCCCCTCCTCCTCCTCCTTCTCCCCCTTCTCTCCCCGCCAAGCCCGGCGCCGGGCTGACGTCACCCCGGACGGGTGACGTCACGGCGCACTGACGTCGCCCGCGGCTCGCCGAGGAGCCGGGTCCGGGCGCTGCCGGACACCGAATTCGGGTCCAGGCTCCGCCTTCGCCGGAGGCAGAGGCCGCGTCCCGCCCGCCCGGCCCCGGCCCGAGAGTCCTCCGGCCCTCCGGGACACGGCCCGGCGCCGGTCCGATGAGGTAGGGCGGGGGGCGGGGGCGGGGCGGCGGCTCCGTGCCCATTGCGCAGACGGGCACACTGAGTCTGAGGGCGGGGTCCCCGGGGCCCGGCTCTGGCTGGAAGCACCCCTGCCTCAGTTTCCCCGCGTCTGGTTTCTGGGGCTTCGAGACTGCCCATTGCTTGGGGGTGGGGCCGTCTGATCCGCCGCCGGGCGTTTGCTTCTTACCGGCTCGACGCCCCTCCTGCCATCTCTGGCCACGGAGCCCACGACCCGCTTTCTGTGCTCGGGTGGGCGCGTCACCTCTCCCTGCCCCAGCCCCAGCGCGGGGGTCGCCTTAGCCTCTCCTGGTCCCGTGTGGTGGGTGGACAGGGCAGTGATCCCTCCCGGGGGGCTAACAGCCAGGGCTCGGCTGCCCCTCCGGGCCCCTCGGCTGCCCACCTGGCCCTGGCCGGTGGGGCCAGGGGGGGGGGCTGGGCGGGCCCGGATCCATAGGACTGGCCCAAGTGTGGCCGCTGACCCTGTGCCCTATCCACCGTAGGATCACATGTCTGTGTGGCCACGTCCACAGCCACTGCCAAGCGGGGTCTGGACTTTGGGAGACACTGGGCAGCCCCTCCTTGGGTCTAAACCTACACCTTCCCTTCCGTTCCTCAGGTGAATCTGATGAATTCTCCCAGAGAACCTTGGTCCAGTTTTCAGCAGATCCTTCTCCCTGGCTCTGGCTCTTTGTCTCTATCTCTCTGTCTTTCTCTATCTCTCAGTCTCTGTCTCTGTCTCTCTCTCTCTCTCACACACACACACACACACACACACACACACACACACACACACACAATCTCACACTCTCTCAAATGTGACCACTCAGGTGGTGAAAATTGTTCTTTGGATCTTTTGGTTCTTTATATATATGAGTGCTAGCAGGACAAGGCGTATCAATTGATGCAAATATATCAGAAATAAAAGGTTTTATCCTACTTTCATCCTTCTCTCAAATTCAGGTCCTTCTTGTTCTAAAATATCAGGACCCCCAGTGTCTGATTTACAATTGAAATCAGTAGTTCAGCCTTTTTCTAGCAAAGGTCTTTTTAAAGTGCCCATTCACATTTAAAATGGTCTTCTCCCCAAAATCTCAGATTCCTCCACCCTTGTTTCTTTGTGTCATGCTCTTGCCCTCTTCTCTCTCAGCCTTTGGACTCTCCTAACTGTCTGGTACTTAGCACAATGCCTGGCTCCTAGTAAATGCTTGATGACTTGGCTCCCCTCAGTATTTTCTCCTTCTGGATTTCCTTTGGCCATTCTGCACTTTGCTTGTAGTCCATCCTTCTCCCTCAGTCCAGCAGGTGCCATCGTTGGAGGCAGGAAGGTGAGGTAGAGCTGTGACCCTTGATCTCTGCATTTCATCTGAGCAATGAGCATCAGTCGCAGCTCTTCATTGCATCCCGAGCTTATCCTCCCATAAGTCTTCCGTGGGGTGTGTGCCCCAGTGTGTTGGGAAGCTGGCATCCTCAGGGGAGCCTGGGAGCCGCTTGTCTCTGGGGGAGGGGGGGCTTTCACTTCCCAGAGGTAGATGGGTCAAGACATGGCAGCCGCTTATGTCTCTGTGGGGAGGAAGAGTGCTGAGGTGAAGGGACTGCCACAGCGGTGCACCTGGGAGGCTCAGAAACGGTGGGGGCAGCTTTGGGGGTCAGGACGACAGGTTCCGGACTGGGAGGCTTTGAGAAGTCTTGTGAACCGTGCAGGTGGCCATTGGTGCCGTGAGGCTGGATTTGGTCTGTGCAGCCGCGGCAGGGACAGCCGACAAGAAAGGGGGGAGAAGGGACAGCATCATCTCTTCTTGGCCTCACCCCACTTTATTGCCCTCCCGGTGCCGTGCTTCTCTCCTTTGAACCTCCAGTCCTGGCTTCCTGTGCCTCTGAGTGCCCTTGGCCAGTTCTACCTTCTAAGAGATCCCTTCTTCTGTTTGCTTCCTTTATTGGACCCTTGAGGGAGGTGAGAGTGTCTCTGGCACAGCCTTCTGTCACGGCACAGCCTTTGCACTGGTTGTGGGAGCACACTCATCAGGATTCTTCCCAGGTGCTGACTCTGTCTCCTCCATGAATTTTTCAGCCTGTGTAAATCCTGTCCTTTAGGGAGGTTCACTTGGGTTCTGGGGCCTTCCCCAGTGGGCCTCAGAATCCCATTGTCTCAAGTCCCTCACCCTTGCCCACTGCCCCTCCTTCTTGCTGTTCTTTATTACACTTTTATAGCATGCCTCCTTGTTGGCAAGTGTCTCTTCCATTGCCTTGGAATGACCTTTGAGAGAACTTTGGTTTTTTGGAGAGCATAAGAGTTTATGACTCGCAGCCATATAGAAGACCTTGATATTGGAGAAGCGCTCCTGTTCTTTAATTCTGTTCTTTGCACATTTCTTCCAGTTTGTTAAATAAGTTCATTTCTTTGTCGTTAATCTGTGTTTATTCAATTTCCCATGTTCTGATACTGTGGTATTAAAGTACCCTATTATTTTATTTTTACCTATTACTTCTCATATGATTCTTATTATTTTATTAATTAATAATTACAATAATACATATAAATAAATATACATAATAAAGAAATGTTGTAATCATTAGTTTAATTGCTGAACTGTTTGGTGGAGATGGATTACAATTGTTAGATATTCATTTAATGTTTCTTTTAAGCATTATATAATTTCCTTGTTTCTTTTAATATGATATAATTGCTATACCACTTTAATTTGCATAGGATATTCTGAAACAACGTCTTAGTTTTTGATTTATGTCCAAACTTAGGCCATTTATGGGTAAGACAAGGGATTATGGGAAAGAGTGTTAATATGAAATATCTCTATGGGCTGTAGCAGGTAAAAATAGTGTGATTGGGTAACAAATCTGTTGTAGGAAGAAAAGGAAAAGGATAATGAATCGTCAGAAGTGATTTGTGCTGTCAGGCTAGTGGTACTGTAGACATAGAGTTGAGTCAGACAGGTCGTAGGGGATGGTGGCTTCTGGGCAGCACAGTGGGCAGTGGTGCACTCTGGAGTTAGAAAGACCGGAGCTGAATCCTGCTGTCAGACACTCAGCCTGGGCATGTCACCTGCCCACTGGCAGCCCCAATAGGGATGATGACACCTTCCTCCCAGGGTTGTGGTGAGGGGCAGATGAGATGACATGGCTGGTAACCCTGTGGCAGCTCCTATTGGTAGTTGGAGTCACAGCAAACTTTCAGTAGAGAACAGGAGAAATTCCTTTATGCTTGTCCTTAGAAAGCTGTTTGCCTTCGTAGCAGATTTATTCACTGGTTTAGCAGAAAACCTGACTGCAGTACCAGCCAACCGCAGCTGTAGTTTGTTGTGCACCTAGGTGATGGCTCACTTGCAGTGGTGAAGTACCTAGGGCTTGTTGACAGGAGGGCCCAGAGAATAAAATGTCAGATGGATTTCTGCAGAGTTAGTTACGGGGCACCTGGGTGGTATGGTGGAAAGAGTGCTGAGCCTAGCTAGAGTCAGGAAGACTCCTCTCCCTGAGTTCAAATCTGGCCTAAGGCATTGACTAGCTGTGTGACCCTGGGCAAGTCACTTAAACCTGTTTGCCTCAGTTGCCTCATCTGTAAAATGACCTGGAGAAGGAAAAGGCAAATTACTCCAGTACTGTTTCCAAGAAAACCCCAAATGGGGTCAGGAACAGTTGGATGCAACTGAAAACAACTGAACAACATCAGTGACAAAAGGGATCAGGTGGCAGGAGATGGAACAATCCCTGGTAAGACCGAAGCAGAAACTCGTCCAGTCAATAAGCTGGGGTAGTGCATGATTTGCATTGGGAGGCATTCCCTGAGGTGAGAGCATCGAATGTAGAACTGCTATTTCAAGGGAGTTCTTTTGACATCCTCAGCCCGAGTTTTGCTTCATCATGAAGTTCCTAGTTACTCCATTGATTGTTATCATTGGTGGTCAGGAGGCACAACCTTATTTAGTTAGGTGTAGGCCTTCGGTTTGTAGTACACACTCAAATGGCCGACACAGGCTCTCTCTGGGATAGTTGATCCCTATCTCCTTTTTTCCTCCCCAGTCTTCTATGGAAACATTCTTCTGCACTGACAGGTACATCACTTTATTTCCTCATCTTTAATCAGACAATCCATATGGAGAATGCTGGTGCTCACATTCCCCAAGGTACAGGTGAAGACTTGTCTTCTTGCTTTGGTTCTTGGAGCAGGCACCTGGTCTCCTTCAGTCTAAATGAGGCAACAGTTCATCTTCTTACAAGCTGACAAAGTAATCTTTTACAAACACAGGTCTGGAGGCTGAGCCAAGGTGGTGGAGGAAAGGCATTAAGTGCTCAGAGCTCCTGACACAATTACTCAAATGCTCCAAACACAGCCATAAGACAACCCCTGGAACAGAACCCACAAAAAGACGGGCTGAGATTATCTTCCAGCCAAAGACAGCTTAGAAATTCAGTGGGAGAGGGCAGCTAGGTGGGACAGTGGATAAAGCACTGGCCCTGGATTCAGGAGGACTTGAGTTCAAATCTGGCCTCAGAAACTTGACACTTACTAGCTGTGTGACCCTGGGCAAGTCCCTTAACATTCATTGCCCTGCAAAAAAGCTCCCCCAACCCCCCAAAAAAACAACCAAAAAAAAAAGAATTTCATCAGGAGGGGGCTGCTGTGCCAGGCTGGAAGTGGAGTCCAACTCCGTGATTGCACCAACACAGATCCAGCCCCAGGCAGGCTGCACCAGACAAACACAGGTCTGATCGTGCACTCCTCTGCTCAGGCAGCTTCAGTGGCTCCCTATTTCCTCAAGGGTAAATATATATCCTCTTTAACTTGCCATTTAAAGCCTTCACAGTAGTCCCCTTCACATTCTCTCTTGTGTTTCTTCTGTACCCTGTCCCTGCCACCCAGTATGCTCCTTCCTAATCTGTGCCTCTTAGAATTGTTGCTTCTTTTTTAAAAAAATTAACATTTTTATTTAAAGTTTTCAGTTTCAAATTCTAACCCTCCCTCCCTCTTTCCCCTCTCCCCTCCCTGAGGTAGTAAGCAACTAGATAGAGGTTATAAATATGTAATTATGTAAAACATTTCCATATTAGTCATTTTGTATGAGAAGATTCAAATAAAAGGAAAAAAATGAAAGAGTGAAAAATAGCATGCTGCAGCCTGTGTTCAATCAATGTCATTTCTTCCTTTGATGGCAAATAGTATGCTTCATCATTAGTCCTTTAGGATTATCTTGGAACATTGTATTGCTTGGAATAGATAAGTCATTCACAGTTCTTCATCGAACAATATTGCTATCACTGTGTGTGTACAATGTTCTCCTGGTTCTATTCACTTTACTATGCATTAGTTCACATAAGTCCAGATTTTTCTGAAATCATCCTGCTTGTTATTTCTTGTAGCACAATAATATTCCATTACAATAATATACCACAGCTTTCTAACCATTTCCTAATTGATGGTCATCCCTTAGACTTCCAATTCTTAGCCACCACAGAAAGAGCCGCTATAAATATTTTTGTACAAATAAGTCCTTTTCCTTTTTGTTTTTTTTTATCTCTTTTTTGATACTGAGCTAGTAGTGGTGTTGCTTGGTCAAAGAATATGCATGGTTTTATAGCCCTTTGGCCATAGTTTCAAATTGTTCTACAGAATGGTTGAATCAGTTTACAATTCCACCAAGAGTACATTAATGTCTCATTTTCCCCATATCCCCTAAAATATTTGTCATTTTCCTCTGCTGTCCTATTATTTAATCTAACAGGTATTAGGGAGTAACCCAGAATTGTTTCAACTTAGATCTTTCTAATCAATAGTGAGTTAGAGCATTTTTGGCTCATATGGCTATAGATAGCTTTGATTATTTCATCTGAAAACTGTTCATATCTTTGGATCATTTGTCAATTGGGGAATGGATGTTATTTTGATAAATTTGACTCAGCTCTCTCTATGTTTGAGAAATAAGGTCTTTATCAGTCAAATTTGCTTTAAAATTTTTTTTCACAGTTACCATTGTTAACTGTAGTTCCCTGCATCCTCTTCCCTTCCTATGCCATTTACTCTATTCTCTATCTCCTTTCACCCTGTCCCTCCTCAAAAGTGTTTTACTTCTGGCTGCTCTCATTTTTATCACCCTTCTTTATCCCCTTCCCCCCAACTTTCCTGCAGGGCAAGATAGATTTCTATACCCAATTGAATGTGTATGTTATTCCCTCTATGAGCCAATTCTCATGAGAGTAAGGTTTACTCACTCCCCTGGACCTCACCCATCTACCCCTCCACTGTATAAACTTCTTCTTTTTTCTATGTGAGACAATTTACCCCAATCCACTTCTCCCTTTTCCTTTCTCCCAGTGCATTCTTCTCTCACCCCTTAATTTTATTTTTGTTTTTGTTTTTGTTTTTTTGGTTTTTTTTGCAGGCAATGGGGGTTAAGTGACTTGCCCAGGGTCACACAGCTAGTAAGTGTCAAGTGTCTCAGCCAGGATTTGAACTCAGGTACTCCTGAATCCAGGGCCGGTGCTTTAACCACTGCGCCATCTAGCTGCCCCAATTTTATTTTTTACAATTTATCTTCCCTTAGTATTCAACTCACACCTGTGCCCTCTGTCTAAATATATTCCATCCAACTGCCCTAATAATGAGAAAGTTCTTATGAGTTATAAGTATAATCTTCCCATGTAGCAATATAAACAGTTTAACTTTTTATTATCCCTTGTGATTTCTTTTTCCTGTTTTACCTTTTTATGTTTGTCTTGAGTCTTGTATTTGAAAGTCGAAATTTCTATTCAGCTCAGGTCTTTTCATCAAGCATACCTGAAAGTCCTCTCTTTCATTGAATGCTCATTTTCCCCTTACGCCTTCCATATGTCTGTCCCGATATCTTGTTGGCCAATCTAAACTTTGATAGGCCCTTGATTCCTCAATATGTCTGTCCCGTTATCATCAATCATCTTTGGTGTTGCTTCCCACAGGAGAAAGTTCTGATTTTTCCTAAGCCCCGTGTCAGTGCCATCCCTACACACATTATAGATGAATGCAGTCACAGAATGGAATTAACTAACATTGAGCAGGCTTGATCACAAGAACTTGGTAACAACTTGCAATGATCAGACTGAATTGACTGAAATTTTAGGTGTAGAAAATGATAAGTTCCCAATAAGAGGAAAACCACGTTAGGTTGGTTTTTTTTAATTGAGGCCTTAGTTCTTTTAGTTTTTCGTTGTATTGAAACGGCATTTAGCAAAAGGAGGAGGCTTCTCCGAAGACAGCTGAGGAGACGAGCCATCCTGTGGCTGTAGCATCCTGCCCTAAGAAGACAGAGGAATCAAGTGGAAACAAGAGCTGATTCTGGTCCTCAAGGAGGGATGAAACCACAACAAGTCAGCGTGACACACATTACAGTGGTGGCTGTTTGGTAGAGCTCTGCACCTGAGGCCAGGGGAAGGTTGTGGCAGATCAGAGATCAGGGAGAACTTCATGGAAGAGGTGACTTTGATTGCAACAAGTCTTATAGAACAGCCAGGGATTCATTGGGGGAAGCAGCAGCAGGGGGAGCATCTGGGAGCAGAGAGTTCAGCGGCTGTGGTCAGGGAGGGGCCAGAGTGGGCCTGTTTGGCTGGAATAGGATGAATGAAGGGAGTGCCTGCAAAGTGAGGGGAAGGGTCTGGTGGCACCCGACTGTGGAAGACTGAGGTTTCAGCTTATCAACTGCACTAAAACCTCCTGAATTCAGAAGAATTGAAAGGAAGAATAGGCTGAGACTTACTTCAAGAAATAGCTTGTTATTACTTAAAGGTACATACATTAATTGGAACTCCTTTATCATTCACTGTATGCATGAAGTCTCTATTGACTGAATAGATGCAAAGGAGATTTGATCAGCAGAATCCAAAGCCCAGGTTCAGATTGTGGCTTCGGCACGACTTCTCTGACTGGGAATGTACCACTTTAGCGCAGTTTATTATAAAGTGGAGATAATAAGACTTGTGCTGCCCTCCTCCAGTGTGTGAGTGAGGGACAGCCTTGTACCCTTCAAGCACCAGACCTGTCTGTTTTGTTATGATTTATGGCGGAGCTGAGCTCTTTGGGATTCTTGGCCCACTGAGATGAATCGAGATGCTTCGGTGCTGTTTGCTTAGCCACAAACCCTTTTTTTGCTCCAAACCTGTGATTGAGATTCTGTCCAAAGTATATTCATACACTTCCCTGCCTTGGGATTATAGCTGACTGACTATAATCCAATTTTTGGTAGTTGGACATGTTGAAGGATTACTGGGACCTAATTATGTTCTTATGATTGCATATACAGTACCGTTGCTTGAGAGAGGAGGCTTGAGATCACTGAGATATATATGTCTGGGAAGGTGTGTGTGTATGCATGTGTGTGTGTGTGTGTGTGTGTGTGTGTGTGTGTGTGACAGCAGCTTGCTTCTAGTGCAAAAAACAGAATTCCAAATAAACTAAAAGTTCTTGTTTCTTGGGTTTCAGTTAATTAAGGTTTTATTTTAAATGAGCAAGGAACTTATTTGAAAATAGTTTGCCTTTAAACTGCTTAATGTCTCTTCACAGTCTTTTTTTGATTCACTATTAATTTGCTCAGCAAACCCTTTATTTGTCGGTAGGCCAAAGAGGCCCTTCAGCCTGGACCTTATTATCTAAGTTACTCTAAACTCCAAGCTGGTGGAACTTAAATAAAAGACCTGTGTGACAAAAGAAAAAAAGGGTTTAGAAGGTTCTAGGTTTCTAACTAAGGCAGTGGAACATGTTTGGTTGGGAAGCCCTCGTGTGCTGCTCTGATGATATTCATTATACAAGGGTGGTTGACATAGAACCATCTTGAAATGGGCATTTATGAGGTTTGGGGAAGCAGTGACCTCCCCCTTAATGAATTACCTAATCTCTGCGGGCTCTTTCACCATTGCCACCTGCTGCCATTTCTTCTTGACTTTTGGGGACTGGGTGGCTCCCTTGAAATCTTTAAATTAAAAATCAGAGGTGTTTGAAACACCTTCACACAAAGCACAAGGTGCACCCCAAGCATGTCAACAGTGTCTTCTTTGGGCCACACACTTTGTTAGAGGGGGGCCGAGGGACAAGAGAAATGTGGAACAGTCCTGGTCTCCAGGAGCATCCCCTCACACATGTAAGGGCAAGGAGGCCCCTACCTAGGCCTGGGGCGTTTGGAGGAGGCTTCAGGACAAGTCTGGGGTCCCTTTCTCACCGAAACAGCCCATGATCGTACGTGACTGCGGGAAGCCTGGGGCCTGTAAGGTGCATATTTCCATTATTTTTAACCTGCGTTTGGTTCCTGGGTGACAGGTTCTTTGATGCAGTTGTGGTCTGTGTGTCTTCATCATTCTCTAGGCTCTGCCTCCTTTGCTTGTTAAGCATTTTCCCACATTTCTTTGAATTCTTCCCATTCATTGTTCCCTAGGATATTTGTGATCTTAAAAGAACCCAGTTCTAGGTAGTATTTGTGGGAGGTGAATAAAAAGGGGCTCAGCCTGGGGTCTGCAAACTGTTTTCTTTTTGTTTGTTTTTGGTGAGGCAATTGGGGTTAAGTGACTTGCCCAGGGTCACACAGCTAGTAAGTGTTAAGTGTCTGAGGTCGGATTTGAACTCGGGTAGTCCTGAATCCAGGGTTGGTGCTCTATCCACTGTGCCACCTAGCTGCCCCTGTAAGCTGTTTTCTAAAAAAAATTTTGATGACTGTATTTTGCCATGATTGATTTCCTCATGGCTTCCTTGCTGTTTCCTGCACCAGATTCCCCCATTTCCCAATTCCAGGCATTTTCACTGGCTCTCCCTGATGTCTAGAACTCTCTCCTGCCTCGTCTCTGCCTTCTGGCTTCCTTGGCTTTCATCACTTCTTAATCCCATTCTCCCAGATGCCTTTCCTAGTAATCCTAGTGCTTTCTCTGTTGATTTTCTCCACTTTATCATGTATTTATCATGTTTGTCCATAGCTGTTTGCATGTGGTCTCCCTCCTGAGAACAGGGATGGCTGTTTGCTTTTCTTTGAATCCCTTCTGCTTAGCACAGTGCTTGTCACATAGCGGGCACTAGTTGACTTGACTTGTAACCCTGTGTGTTTTAGTTAAGTCAGCAGGCAATCATTGAGTGCTTCTGATGTGCCAGACACCATGCTAAGGGCTGGGAATACAGATACAAGCAGAAACAAAGCCAGTTCCTGCCCTCAAGTAGCTTACATTCTAATGGTGGGAGGTGGGGTAGGGGGGTGGCTAAAGAGGAAGCTACTGGGTCGGAGGGGAAGGCCAAGAGAGCACTGAGAGAGGAATGACCGCGTGGCCGGCCCAGGCTTCTGGGGTCCTCTGTAGGTTCTGGGAGCGGCCATGGGCGTGGCAGGGACCTCCTGGATGGAGTGAGCTTCTACAGGGAAGAGGTTTCTGGGCCACTGCAGAGAAGGCCCAGGGAGACCCCTCAGTGTGACCCTGGCTGAGAAGGGCCTTAGGATTCCCCCAAATGCCTGAGGGGTGCACAGCAACCTCAGAACCACAGGAATCACGCGAGAACCCCCCCAGAGGTTGGTCTCTCTTATTTTATGGTGACAGTGCTCAGGGCCTTGGAAAGGTCACTTTTTATAGAGGTTATTGTTGCACCCTGTTGAAAAGTTTGCTTTGATCTGTGAGAATGCAGTGTTACCGGCACAAACCTTTTAGGAGCCATGCTGCCGGGTGGGGGTGGTGAGTGTCATCAGGGTCCAGGGCCGTTGGCCATCTGGGTGATGGATGGCCAAGGGCCTGGAAGCTTGTGGGCCAGGGAGCTGTAGGAAAAGTTTCTTACTTCTGGTTACCTTTTTTTTTTCCTGGTTACCTTTTAAGATAGTCAATGTGCTGAGCCCCAGCTGAGAAAATCATGATCCAGGAGCTTTGAGAAGCTGATTTTGAAGTGTCTGCCACAGGCAAGGCTGTGGGCTGGGCCCTGGGCAGACAAAACCTTTGCTCCTGAGAGACCACGTGGCAGATAGGTCCATACAGAACGTGCAACATGAATTCAAGGTAATTTTAGAGGTAGGGGCTGGTGTTATGGGGAAAATTGGTGGGGGTTTGGGGTAGGGGTTCTTAGGAATTCCTCTTTAAAGAATTACACCCTCTTGCACACAAATCCAATTAGAGTTTATTTAAGTGAGAGGGAAAGGAAACCAAGAGCCCTTGGACTTCTCATGGGGAGAGGGCATGGCACAGAGGCGTGGTTCTCTGAGATATCTATCTCCCTGAGCAGGAGACAGGCAGATACTTCTATAGAGGACCAACGGTGGTCTTATGGGGGTGATCATCTGACTGGGGAAAGTTCCCTCATTGGGGAAGGACCATCCCCCACTGGTGGTGGCTGGGCACCCATCTCTCAAGCCATCTCTGTCCCCTTCATGCCACAAAGGCAGCAGCCACACCTAATCTTATCTCCCCAAGGGATGGGGCTCCTGGAGCTAGCTCAGTCCAGATCTGGTGCCGCTTGTCTCTTTAGGTGTATTTGTCCTTTGGTTTAGCTTCTCAAGGAGAAAGTTCCTTGATTTCCCCCAGAAAACTTCTGAGGGTCTCCAGGGCCATAACAGGTGCAAGTGAGTTGAGTTTTGAAGGAAGCTTGAAATTCTAAGCAGCAGAAATAGGGAAGGAGAAAGTCCTGGGCCCAGGGGTGGGCGGTGGGGGGTAATCTGCATAAAAGTGGGGAGGTGGGACGTGGAATGGTGTGTACAAGGCACACTGAGCAGGCACCTTTGGTTGGAAGGGGACAAATGTGTAATCATCCTGGAAATGTCCGCAGAACCAAGTTGTGGAGGCCTTGAAATGCCCCCCACCCCCACCCCAAGGTTCTGTTTTATCTTGGAGACAGAAGGGAGCCACTGTGACTTTCTGAGCAGGACCCATGACCCCTTGGTCAGTTTTGTGGGGAGGAGATTTCAAAGGGGAGACTCTTGGTGCAGGGGGTGGACTTAGGAAGGGGCTGCGCCAGTCCAGCCGAGGAGCGATGAGTACCCCGACCACAGTAGCGATTTGTGTCATTGGAGGTGAGGGGGGTTGAGAAGCATTGTGGTCAGGGCCTTGGCTGCTCATTGGACACAGGAGCTTACTCTCCCCATGACTCTGGGCTCATTTGGATGCGATTTGGCAGTGACTTCTATGGGCCCTGACACAAGACAGACCTTCTCTAATTTTTCTGTCTTTGTACCCCAGCACAGAGTAGGGATTTAATTAAGCTTGGGGAGCTACGTTGGAGTTTGTGTGCACCAGTATTCCCGTGAGCCCAGTATGTCCAGATGGGATTTTCCATAATAGGCTTTTTCCCAGAGACAGTGAGAATTTGGCTGAAGAAGAGCCTGTTGCTATGACTGTGATTTCAGCATAGGATGGAGAACAGAGCAGAGAGGACAGGGAATATTCTGCCGGGCTGTTGAAGACCTTTGGAGACCTCCTGACTCCCTGCATGTCATTGGCCAAAGAGGCAATGTGTCTTCCTCTGACTTGGAGGGTTACGTAACAGATGCGACAAGCTCATCCTTTGGATCCTTTTCATATGATTAAGTTTTTGACTGTAGAAATCTTTAACCTGAATTATATAAGGATGCCTCTTGGAATGATTAGCATGTACGGCGTGGGTGTCCATTGAAGCAAATGAGTGCACACTGAGAGCTTAGACGTGTCAGTTCATGGGAGAAATCTAGACGGAAACGTGTCTGTCTTCTCTCCCTTCTCTCCTGCCCTGTTTGTAAGGAGCAAACCATGTGGTTGTTGAGTTGATTTTCAGTCGTGTCCAGCTCTTCCTGACTCCATTTGGGATTTTCTTGGCAGAAATACTGGCGTGGTTTGCCATTTCCTTCTCCAGCTCATTTTACAGATGAGGACACTGAGGCAGGCAGGGTGAAGGGACTTATCCAGGGTCACAAAGTAAGTGTCTGAGGCCAGATTTGAACTCAGGTCTCCCTGACTCCAGGCCCAGTGCTCTATCTCCTGTGCTTCTCAGCGGCCCAACCAACCATTTTAGACACAAGGATAAGGGTTGGGATAGAGAGAAGGTAGCTCAGCTTTCTTCATAGCTTCCTGTGCCTTACTTTCCTTTATCTTTTCCCCTGATAATGCTGTTCGAGAGGATGTGCCTTTGTATCCCAAGAACCCCACCCGGACACCCTTTGAGAACTGTTTCCCTGGCTCTGGTTTACTCTCAGCTGAGAGGAAGGTCTGGCCACCAGGAAGAAGCTGGCCAATCCTTTCCAGCTGCCCCTTTGGTTTGCTGCACTTCATGGGAAGACCGCCTGCTTTGGGCCTTCCAGGAAAGAGCAGTTTGAGCTAGTGGCACAGTGTATGAGGTATACATATGGACATATACACATGTATACAGACACACACATTTATATATATACACATGTATACAGGCACACACACATATATACACATATACACAGACTCTTTGTGTGTGTGCACGGAGGGAGGGAGAGAGGGAGGGAGGGAGAGAGAGAGGGAGAGGGAGGGAGAGAGAGAGAGAGAGGGAGGGAGAGAGGGAAGGAGAGAGAGAGGGAGAGGGAGGGAGAGAGGGAGGGAGAGAGGGAGGGAGAGAGAGAGAGGGAGGGAGAGAGGGAGGGAGAGAGAGAGAGGGAGGGAGAGAGAGAGGGAGGGAGAGAGGGAAAAGAAAGCAAACAGAGAGAAACAGAGAGGAAGCTTATCAGAGTGGATCAGGCTCTGGCCTTGGAGTCAGGAAGACCCAGGTGACCCAGCTGACGACTGGCTACTGGACGGGGAGGAGCCTGGCACCCGTCACCAGGGCCCTGCCACTTTGTCTAGTCCTTGACTGTGAGGAAGCTTTTCCTGAACCAGCCTCTGTCTTTCCCTTGACAGCTTCTCCCCTCTGGACACCAGACGAGACAGCTACCCCTTCTTCCTTATGAGAGCCCTTCAGATACTTGGAGGCAAGGAAACAAGCATCGTGTAAAAAAAAAAAAAGGTGGGCAGGTGAGGTGGGAGGCACCCCCAGCTGCTGTGTTCTAGTCAGGAAGTCTGAAGCCTCGCCCTTGGTGGCTCCCTGTTGCCTCCAGGACCAAACCCTCTGTCAGATGCTCCGTGTGGCATTCGAAGCCCTCCATGACCTAGCCCCCTCCTCCTCTTTCAGTCTTCTTACACCTCCCTGCCACACCTACACTGGCCCCCTGGCTTTTCCATAGAGAAACAAGACTCTCCGTCTCTGGGCTCTGGGAGTTTTCTCAGGCTGTCCCCATGCCTGGAGTGGTCTTTCTCCTCTTTTCTGACCACTAACCTCCATCCCCCTTCTATAGGGAGTCTTTCCCAGCCCCTCTGAATTCCAGTGCCTTCCTTCTGTTCATTATTATCTCCTCTTTACCCTGTCTACAGCTTGCTTTGCACATATGTCTTTGCATGTTCTCTCTCCCATTAGATTGTAAGCTCCTTGAGAGCAGGGCCTGTCTTTTGCCTCTTTTTTGTATCCCCAGCACTTAGCATGATGCCTGGCACATAGTAGGTGCTTAATAAATGCCGATGGGTTGATCGACGGCCAGGAGGGGAAGGAAGGTTGACTGGCCTGGTCCTTTCCCTAGAGTGGGGGCCATGGGAGTGGGCCTGGCACAGCAGAGGGACATTGTGGTGTGAGAAAGCAGCAGGCCAGATGGGAGCCCCCCAAAGCAAGGAAGCCCCTGCTGCTGAGGGAGTCTCCTTTTCTTTCAGTTGCCCTGCACTCACACAGTGCCTGGTGCAGAGTGTTTCATAGATGCTTGGTGATTGGTTGCTGGGCATCTCCAGTTCCTTCATTCACCCTCGTGTGACGTCATTATTGGTCACCCCCCCTCCCCCCTCCCCCCCCCCCCACATATCATTCAGCTTATTCACATCCTTTCTAACTTATTGTTCCCAGAGCTGAGCACGGTGCTCCAGATGATTGTCACGTCCTTATTGACAGAGACTGTCATAGTCTCATTCCTAGAAGCTTTGCCTCTTACTGTAGCCCTGGGTCACAGTAGTTGTTTTGGTTGCTGCATCACACTGTCCGTTCATTGAGCTTGCAGTCCTCTATAACCCTGGGATTTTTTTTTCTTGGAGATTCCCCATCTTGTCCTTGGGAAGTAAATTGTTTTTAATGCAAGAATAAGACTCTACATTTACCCTTATTCAATTTCATCTGATGACATTCAGCCCAGTGCTGTGACCTGTGAAGAGATGGAAAAATGGAGGCCTGGAGAGGTGATGTGAATAACTAGTCAGTGGCAGAATAAGGAACCAAACTCAAGTTAAAATCTGTTTAATGAATGCAGCCTGGCATTAAGATCTAGAGACAGAACTCTTTCAACAAGAGAAGGTTAAGGAAAAGACCTAGCCTTGCCTCATCCCACCACTGCCACTGGCCGTCACCATCATTATCAACACCCAGTATGTTTGAGCACGGCTGTGAGTTTGACCCTCCTGATGAGCAGACAATGTGAGCAATTTTTTCCAATCTCTGCTCTGTTTTCAGATGACTAATGAAGCCAGTCTAAGACTGATATACAGTACTTTACCACAATTTAGATGGTGTTTCCACATGTAGGAATTGAGGTTTTCAGAGTTGTTTCTATATTATTTTCTTGCCCCCATGTGGGGTAA
The DNA here is from genome assembly GCF_019393635.1 of Dromiciops gliroides. Taxonomy (NCBI): domain Eukaryota; kingdom Metazoa; phylum Chordata; class Mammalia; order Microbiotheria; family Microbiotheriidae; genus Dromiciops; species Dromiciops gliroides. The sequence continues at coordinate 754,178,201 of NC_057861.1, forward strand.
TCCTGAGCCATCATTTTCAGTGATGCTATGTTATAATTTTTAAAAGTATTCTTGAAGTATTTCATATTCCTTAAGTGTATTCTTTTGTTTATTTGAAAAACTTATATTTGGGAGAGCCTGGTAGATGAGGCTTTGTAAATGATGTATAATCTAATAATAATAATTGCTGCCTCGATGTTAGACTTTGCTTGAGAGAGAACAGCAGCTTTTTAGTGCTTGGTTTTCTGCTTAATTGGAAGACTTTCCTAGTTAACACAAATTCCCCAGCAGTTGAATACTTCATATCAGCTCCATTAGGCAAGGTAGAAGTGGCAAATTCGACTTAATTTCAGGTCCTCTAGTGAAATTCCCCTCCCCAACTTTATTCTTTTTCCAAAACTATTTAACTTTTTTTCTTTTTAAAGGACCTATTATTCAACATGTTTCACTGAATGAACATCTCAGGTGCCTACCATGACACACAATGCCCTGTGGGACTTGGTAGGAAAGATTCCTGCACTCTGGGGAGAGGGAATGACATCAGCATAGTGGAAAGGCCTAGACCTGGGAGACAGTGGAGGAGTAGAGAGGAGGGCAGGGTGTGAGAGGAGGGGCCTGTGGTGGGCCTTGGGAAGCCCTGGCACAGTTTAGGGAAGAGGAATGATGCATCGAAAGCTGTTTTGCTCCCAGGGTTCCAGAGCTGGCACTGGAAGTGACTTCAGAGGCCCTCCCAGGCCAGGCCCCTGTAACTGAGAGGAGATACCTGCCCGAGGCCACACAGGCAAGAAAGGGAAAAATGCCAGGTGGCAGATTCCTGGGGTCTGGCCCCAGATAGGGCTCTTTGCCCTGCACCCTGCGGCTCCCTTCAGGGCCTTCTGGGTGGGAGATGAGAAGTTCAGGAATTGTGGGTTCTTCTATGGAAACCTGCAGATAGAGAGAAACGCAGGCTCCCTGGCATTTGGGAAGATCTGTCTCTGTCCTGTCCCACCCCTTCTCCACCTCCAAGGATTTAACTACCGTCTCTCTGTGTATTTCTCAAGATTCTCAAGTCTACCTTTCTTTCTTAAGTCTCCAGCTGCCTTTCCGACATCTTAAACCTGACAGGGCCCAGACTGAAGTCGCTTTCCCCCCAAACCCTCCTCCCTCCTAACTTCTCTATCACTGTGGAGGACAATGGCGTCTCCCAGGGTCTTCAGACTCCCAACCTAGGAGTTCTCCTGCACTTCTCACTTTCTCTCCCAGACCCCATCTAAGCTGTGGCACCTCTTGAATACACCCCCTTTTTTCCTCTGACATTGCCAACACCCAGGTACAAGCCCTCATCACCTCATACCCGCACTATTCAACAGCCGCTGGCAGGTCTGCCTGCTTCAGTGTCTCTCCCAACACCAGTCTGTCCTCCTTTCAGTGGTTAAAGTGATTTTCCTGGGGTGGATGGGGCATTCACTGGGGCTTTGCACCTCTGGCTTGAGGGCTTGCTGAGCCCTTGTGAGGACTGCTCATCTGTCTTTGGTTTTCACCCATCACCCAGCTCTTACCTGTGGCTCCAAGAAGCTGTACCGTACACAGCAGCCACACCCCAGTAAAACTGTCTCAACACACAGGCTACACCAAGCTGAGGGTAACCAACAGGCCTCCAACCGATAAGTGAGTCAGGGGGATGTCTACTCCAAGCATAAGAAGACTCCCCCATCGGAATGGGCAGTTGAGAACAAATTGTTCCAACAGCCATGAAGGCAGCTGAAGTGGGCACGGCGGAGCACTTAGAGCTTGGTCAGACATCAAAGAATGCCAGGCCATTGCCAGTTGTCTTGATTTCTGTCCTGCCACTGGAGGGGACAATGAGGCTGACACTTGGTGCAGCTCTTTCTCATTTAAATCCAATTCATGTTCAAGTCAAGACATCACTTTCATGATGTCATTGGTCTTTGAGAAGGACAAACAAGTTCAGAATAACAAAATTACAAAGTACAAAACGAAAAGATTTTAAGGTAAACTTCATGCTTGGTTCTTACTCTAAAGGCAATACGAATTTAGCATTAGGCAAGAAAAAGAAAAAGAAGGAAAACAATGGCACCACTGTGGAGGGAACATTACTCTATTAGTTTTGTTGGTATTAACTTTTCAATCCATTTCCCAATTTATAAATTGTGGAAAATGAGCATTTTATTTACTACTTAAAATGAGGCCCTTCCTTTGTTTTTGCAAAGAACAGATCTGTGGTTTTATTAGCATAGGCAACATCTGGTGTGTAAATTCCCTCCACCAGTTTGAATGAGTTGCTCATCTGTAATTTATAATATAAGACACTTTAAAATTATTTTAAAATATGTAAAGTTAAACTTGTGGACAAGAAGAATTCAACCAAAAGAAAATTAAAATAGAGTACCATCACACAGAGCTAAGCATGCGCTGGCTGCATCCATGCTACCAGACACTTCACCAATATCCTTGCAAAGTTTGGGGAAAGCTGGACTTTTTTGGTGACTGTTTCAAAGGTCACCAGTGATTATTGAGATGAATGGCTGCTGTGGAGAGGGAAGCAGGATGGAGCAATGTACCAGATTCTTGAACGCTGAGAAGCATCAACAATATGAAGTACTTCAGGAAGTTAAAGAAAGTCGAGATTGCCACATACCCTTATTTGACAAATGAATCCTGCTGTTTGCAAAGTTTAAGAAGTGTGAGTAACCCTAAATTCAGGTCATTTCCAGAAATCACGTGGCTGGATTTTCTTATGGCTGTGTCCCTTTAAAAAACAATACAACTCTAAGTATGGATAATGTAAAAACACAGAAATCTTCATTAGAGATAATTACTAAGTGAAATTACCAACCAGTTCAGGGTAATAACTAAATCGAATAATATATTCAAGAGCTCCTACCTAAAATCAACTGCCCAATTCTTTGCTATAAATTCAAATGGAAGGTGAACCAAATGTAAAACAGAAGATACTTTGAAAGGCTAAATGTCTGTGGTAGGACCGATGAAAAGCCTTGTAGGAGAAATGTCTGAAAACCCCACAGGGGCTGCCCACAGCCCTCTCTTATGTGCAGAATTCTGTCAATCTTTGGATAATCACCAAAATTTATTACCATCTAGCAAACCAATGGGCCTCATGTAGGATCAGAGATTCACTCAGTACAAAGCATCTTGTCCAAATGCCTCATTTTACTCGAGGGGTGTAGGATTTAGCCCATATCACACCTTAAAAAAGAGATTTAGACTCAGGTTCTCAGACTCCAAGGCTGCATGTTCTTCGGTACATCACATTCCCTCTCAAAGAGATGTCCATCCCATCAAGCTTGGGAGTCAGACTGGATGGCCATCTCTACACCCTTTCAGTATGCCTTCCCTCTGCAGGGCCTTAGACTTAGAGAAGAAATAAAGCCTTGCTAATAATCTGCGTAGCACCCTGGATTTTAGCTTCTTCTTTCCATAAGTGCTATCTCATTTTACCTTGACCACAGGTCTGTGAGGGAGGCACTGGAAACATTGTAATCCAGCTTTTACAGCTGACGAAGGTGAGGACCAGATCCTTTTTCAGGAAGGTCTTGCCCATTCCTCCATTAGAATCACTGACAACTCTTTGACAATTATGGCAATGTGAACAGCCTTGTTCAGTAGCCGTCTGGTGTGGCCTAAACAAGGCGATCGACGTGTGCTGGCCACAGTGATGGAGAAGAGCTGGCACAGAATCCAAGGCACGGTGGGATTCTGTGCGTGGGATAAGGTCCTCCCAGTCCTCCTTTTTGAGGATAATGTGCTGATTGATCCAAGCCCCCAGACATGGCAGAGTCTCCTGGAAGAGATCTGTGGCCTGGCCATCCGCACTATTAAGGCCAAATGGATGAAAATGTTTAGCGCTCACATTTTAACAGGCATTGGACGGCCCACTTATAGAACTTGTCTAATACTGTGTAAATCAGGCATAGAAGATGCAGGCAGACAATGTGGAACAAGAGGAGAGTGGCCTGGATTGCTTTGGGGAAATGACAGTCACAACTTTAGGTTCGTTAAAGGAGCTTTTCCGAGACCCACACACCAACCTTTGGCCATTACTGTTTTGTGGCAGTGAGATGCAGAAGACAGCAGTTGAAAATGAGTGTTCCAGAGAGGGCAGTGGAGAAGTCTGTGGTTAGACCTGGCTGGAGCTTCTTCCTAGAGTAGAAATGGTCCATGGTCATGGGATGGTCTTCCACTGATGCCTCGCAATGTCAGCAGAAAGGGAGGAAGGCCCTGAATGGGTGACCTTTGGGGAGGAATGGGGCAGGCGTGACTGGGGTTTCTTCTGCATTTTGGGAGACAACTTCTAGACTGAGGCAGTCACACTTCCGTGTGAATGTTTTAGAGCACCACCAACAGCCTCTCTGGTAATTCCCCTTCTCACTGTTTATAGCATGGATAGTGCCCATGCCTAGGGAAGTATGATGTGTTCTAGTCCCCAAGGTTCTCATCAGTTGGAGTAGCATTCGACCTAGAAAATCAGGGCCCTTGGCAGCAGATGGGGCAGCCCGATGGGCGGGGGCTGTTCGTGGCTCTGCGTGTTCTTCTAATACGGAATGACGCTTTTATATCAAAAATTTGTGTTCATGTTAGTTTAGTTCGGCAGGTCCATCCACGTGTCGTGGTGGAGCATGGATTACAAAATAAACATGTTTGTTCACAGCCAACATGTGCTTGGCACAGTGACTTTCTTTTATTGCCAGCTAAGTCTCTGAGCTGTGACGTCTCTTTATTGTCTTGTGTTTTCACTGATTGGGGGAAAGAGGCTTATCTGTGGAGGCAGCGAAGCTGGGTTCCAACCCTGCCTCTGCCACTGTTTCTTCATCTGTCAGTTCTTACCTAGAAGGCCTCTCAGGTCCCTTCTAGCTGTGACTCTCTGGCCACTTTTTCTACAGGAAGATGGGCTTAGACATGAGAGAAGCCATAGGCTAGGCAACTTTTCTCGAGGTTGTTGGCTCAGCTGGATGGCGGCAGGAGGTGGACACCTCCCAGCCCTGATGCTTTCTGCTTATGTGCTGGCCTTAATATCGGGCCACATGTTGGAGATATCTCACCGAGGCCAGAAGGAGTTGGGCTTTTTGTTTTAGCTCCAAATCTTGGGCAAAGAACTAAAGTCAGTTCCCTCATTGAGTTGTAGCTTTTGTGTTTTCTTCTGATTGCTCGTGTGCTTCAAAATGATACATTTAATTTGCTGAGACTGAGAATGAAAACTGGTGACCATCATTGCCGTCATTGTTTATTACTTGTCTGGCAAAAGAGGAAGGACAGGAGCGATGAATGGTGTTTGGAATCAGAGTCAGTGCTTTGCTCCTCTTGAAACTGGGGGAAATGGCAGGCTTAGCAGTCCTGGGGATATGCACGCACACACATACATTTATAAATACTTTATAAACATTTTTACGCCCAGAAGTGGACACAGATATGATCATGCACACCTGCAGTGAGCCCCTCCAGGCTAGCTGGGGTAGGACTGGGACTAAATTGTTGGGTCTACTTGAAATGATAACACCCTATTCTAGGAAATCATTCTTGGACACAGAGCAGAAAGGGATAGTGGGCGTCGCCTTATTCAGCCTCCTCCTATTGCCCATAAGCGACCAAGAGGTCCGGGGAGCTAAGATGATTTGCCTGAGGCCCCAGCCCCCCAAAAGTGTGTATGAAGAATCAAAGGGTGACCAAGTTTAGCCAGTCTCCACAGGTATTTTTGCTTCCTGCTCCCCAAACTCACCCACTGAAGCCCCATAGAATTTCCAAGCTGATAAGACATGTAGAGAGAGAACACGAATGGCAGTCATCCAAGGAAACTTTTGCAAAAACACTGTCCTAATGGCCCCAAACTAAGATTACTTTGTCTCAGCAAATGAAACAAAACTGCTTCCTCTTCAAAAAAACTTTCCCCTGGAAACAAGGTAGCAATTGTGTAATATTTTGGCTGGGAGATGCGATCTGTTGTCCAATTCTTAATTATTGATGAATACAGAAGGAAGTTTGAGTAGCAGAAATAAAGTAAAAGAGGATGGGGGGGCAGTGCTTCCATCCATCAGAGAAGTTTCTTGAGGGGCCAGTTCTAGCAAACATTTCACAGAACTGACCTGGAGCCCAGAGGCTGCCAAGGGACAAAAACATTGGAGGTAAATGAACTGTTAATCATGTGATTGTGGTTAAAAAGCTATCTTTTTCAATAGTGATTATTCATTTCAAGGTGCTTTCATTAACCACCTTTATTCATTTCCATTTGTGTAGCTTGGTGGCTCAGTGGGTAGAATGTGGGGCCTGGAGTCAGGAAGTTCAAATCCAGCTTTAGACCCTTGACCTTACTGTGTGTCCTTGGGCAAGTCACTTCACCTCCGTTTGCCTCAGTTTCCTCATCTGTAAAACAGAGAACGATAATAGTCCCTACCTTGCAGGATTGTTGTAAGGATCAGATGTGATAATAAATGTAAAGGGCTTGGCACAGAGCCAGGTAGAGAGTCCATGCCATATAAGCGTTAGCTCTTCTTATTATAGCTGTTGTGCTTCTTCAAGATAATTACATTAAAAGGAGAGTATTTGCAGGTATGGCATTCTTTTAGAATACAGACAAGACGTGAATCTTGGCCGTGACTCCTGGCGGTCAGAAATGCGCTTGCTTTTTCAGAGCAGGTATGAGAGGTTTCCCATGACCCACGTGCTCTGGGCCCAGATGCCTCCCATCTCATTCTTGCTGACTGTTTGGTGTAGTTCTCATAAGCCAAGGCAGGGCACCCTGAGCTCCACCCCTATTTGAATCCAGACTCTAAAGGAAGCTTCAGATGTATCCTACCTGGATAGGAGAAGTCAACCCCAGTCAGTCCTGCTGACCCCAGCAAGAAATCTTTTGCCATCGGAGAGTTAATGTAGGCAGTGTAAACCATTGTTGTAGGTGCCTACTTGATTACATCTCAAGCACACTTAGAACTAGGACGTGGGAGGAATGACGCACCTTGCAGGCTTCATTTCTGCTGTTTCCTTGTATGGTAGAAAACCCATGTTGATGCCGTAGACTGATAAGCTTAACCAATACGTCTTTTTCATTTTGAGTAAATGCCTTCCTCCAAATGATTACCTACCCACCCAGTGGCTTTCCTTTTTCTACATGGTGGAGCCCATCACTAAGCACAGGCATCTCACTGGTCTGACCAGAAATTCTGCCTAACTCTCTCTCGTGGGGCTTACTATCTGATCAGTGTGTACTTGTCTTTGCAAGGAGTTATCAGAGAGTTTGCTGAATGCTATGGTGTCCCTGGGGGCAAGTGTCCTTTCTGCTCCCAAGGATGGTCAGACTTTGATGATGCAGACATTTGTGGTTACCCAGACATAGGGGATCAGAGAAGGAGGGAGAAAACGTCAAGACGTGCTTGTAAATCAGAGCAAATCCTATTGGTTCTTTTTATGGGACGGTTCTGTCTGGGTAACCAGGCTTTTGTTGACTAAGAGAAAACACTGTTTTGCTGGGGGACTTCTGACTAGGAAGATGACACTGCCTCTAGCTTTTATGTATGTCAGAGGTTTCCACCTTTGGTTTTTATAGAACTTTAATTTCTCATTTCCACCCTGCAAAACCAGCCAACAACCAGCCTTAAAACAAAGAACAAAAAAGAAAGGGGGGAGGGGAAGTAATTCTGCAAAATCCAGGTATCATGACCAAGATTCTTGTATGTATTCTAGGAAGAATTCTAGAACTGGAAATACTCTAGTTTAAATTTAATGATCTCAAAGAAGCACAATAGCTATAATAATAAATCAACCATGTCTGATACCGTGTACTTCCAGTATTTCATGCTCATAATCCCTGCATCTCCATAAATAAGAGAAATACATTTCCTTAGGATGTCTTTGAGATCCAGTAACATTCAGTTTATTTTTCTTCTTTTAGTTTGCATTGTTATAAGGGTTTATTTTTTAGGGGGAAGGGGTTCTACTTTATTCTGCATCAGTTCGTATAAGTCTTCCTGGGTTCTCTGAATTCTTCCTATATGCCATTTCTTAGACTGCAGTAATAATCTATTCTATTCATTTACTACAATTTCTGCCCTAGTAAAGTAGTAATCTGCTTTATTTCCAGTTCTTTGTTGCCACAAAAAGTCAGCATTTTATCATGGCATTTAAGTTACAGAAAGTTACAAGTTCAGTACAGATGAGGTAACAGGCTCAGGGAGGTTGAAGGATTTGTTCAATAATCACCTACTGGAACCAGCTTTGGGGTGCTGCGTTGCACACTATGCTGGGCCTAGAGTCAGGAAGAACTGAGTTCAAATCCAGCCTCAGGCACTTACCATGTGACTTTGAGCAAATCTGCCTCAGTTTCTTCAACTGTAACAGGAATAATAACAGCACCTATTTCCCAGGGCTGTTAGGAGGATCGAATGAGATAATATTTGTAGGATGTCTGCCACAAAGCAAGTTCTTCCTTCTTTCCTTCTTTCTGGACTTTGCTCAGTGTTTCTTCTGCCACAGCACTGTGTCTTCCTGAGTCAGTGTGGTGAGGGCAGAAGAGTCCGGGGCTGTGTTTCTCTCTAGTCTAGGCCGAATGCTTCCAGTCTACCTTTTCCTAGGGCAGGGATTATGCTGGAGGAGCAACATATCATAATGATTCTTGAGTAAATAAGAAAAATAAAATCAGAAGTTCTTCCCCTTTCTGTTTCCCATTGTATCGAACCTTTGGCCTGGGCTTTAATTTCCAAGCGAGTCCTTTATGTGGTGTCTCGTTATCAGACCTCCTTCCCCCGGGTTTCCTGTCACCAGATTTCAGAAGCGGCTCTGCAAGGAAAGGCCAACTCACTTTGTATTTCCATTTCTTTTGCTCCAAAGATCGTTCCTGAATGCTAGTGATGGTGAAGCTGGGAAAAGGCTCCTGTAGACTAACACCACCAGGATGAACCATCTGCCGGATGACCTGGAAAATGCCCTCAGTGGGAGTCAGGGCTCGCATGCTTCTCTGCTCAATGTCCACTCCATCAACCCCAGCCAGCTGATGGCCAGGATCGAGTCCTACGAAGGGCGGGAGAAGAAAGGCATCTCTGACGTCAGAAGGACTTTCTGTTTGTTTGTCACCTTTGACCTCTTGTTTGTTACTCTGCTGTGGATCATAGAGTTAAATGTGAGTGTGACCTTGCCATTCACTTGAGCTTTTTCCATTCTGAAAATCAAAGTGGTTTCACATTTTCCTTAAGTACTCTGTTTTATTTAGCCCATGTAATTCTATTCAGATAAGTCTAAACACCCTGTCCCTGAGCTAAGGGGATACCCAGTGTCTTGAACTTTGCTGGTATTTTAAAATGTGAACTAATGCTGTTTCTCCTCTTATTTGTGTCCTAAGCCTTCTCTTCCTCAGTCTTATCATCCCTTGTTCTCTCATGATGGAGATCAGGCCTGCAATGAGGCACGAGGAACTTCAGATCTAGTCTGAAGCGAGCAGAGTAGAGCATGGTGGTGACCTCCCCTTTTCTGGACATCATGTCTCATTGCCAATTATGAGATTTCTATAAAAGTGCTTTAGAGTTATTATCTCTTCTAATCTTATGACTGCCCGGGGAGGGAGCTGCTATCATCTCCATTTTACAGACAAGGAAACTGAGGCTTGGACAGGTGAAGGGATTTGCCTAGAGTAACACAGCTTTTAGTGTCCGAGGCAGAGTTTGAACTCGATTCTTACGGGCTTCAGGCCTGGTGTTCTTTGCACTAGTCCGAGCTCCTTGCTGTCCAGGATCAAAGTAGGTTTTGGCCACCATGTCCCACCGATGAGTCAGATTGAATCAGAAGTCCACTAAATCTCCATTCCTTTTCCAGAGGTGTTGTTATGTGGCAGTGCCTCCTTCATCCTTGACTTTTGGAGTGGATTTTTGGAACCCAAGTGTGTAGCCATTCATTCGTCCCTTTTAAATAATAGATTCGATTTGGCTAGTTGGGATGGCACAGGGGCTCTTAACTGGGGGTCTGGGAACTCTTTAAAAAATATTTTGGTAAGTGCATTTGAATATGATCACTTTCCTTTGTAACCCCATCTCTTTCACTTCATGCATTTAAAAACATTCTGATTCTAAAGCAATCTGACTTCCAAACTGCCAAGACTGCCAAACTGGTCCATGACCCAAGAAATGTTCAGAGACCCTTATCCAGACTGTCCATCTTGTGGGATCTTAATTGATGTTCAGTGTGTGAACGAATCCTCCTAACCGTGTCAGTCTGCAAATTACACAAGCATCCTTACTGACCTAAGTTATTGTTAGAAATGTGAGATCAGCACAGAACCCGATGACAGAGTGCGGAGTCCCTCTCCTAATAGTCTAAAAATGGACATTAATCCATTAATGACTGCTCCGGGAGTCCAGCCATTAAGCGGGTTCCAAATCCAGTTGACTATCATCATTGATACCATTTCTGTCTGCCTTTTTGGAAAGGTAACGTGAATGCTATCCAATGTTTTCCTCAGATCTCTGTATCGGGCGTGGCCATAACAGGGTCAAAGGAGGAGATGAGGAGATGAGGCTAGGACTAAGTGTTAGGGTTTGAGGAGGCCACCCTGACTTGTGCTTCCTCCTTAATAATATGTTCGCCCGTTAATAGAAGTCAAGGTCACTGGACTGTAATAAAGAGACGCCTTTCAGGATTTCCCAGAGGTCAACAGGAGAGGGTTAGCAGGTCACAATTCGAGTAGGATTTGTTAGGACTTCCCTCCTGGCCAGGCACTGTGCTGGAATAGAAGAACAAAGAATGGGACCATCCCTGCTTCCCAGAAACCTTCATTCTAGTGGGGAAGATAAGAGGGACTCACAAGAAGATGTGCAGCATAAGCATCAGGTGAATACAAACAGGTGTGTGTGGCCTCTGGAGGATGTACCAAGATGGTGCCTGAGCTGCCATGTAAAGATGGTTTTCAACATTCATTTTTGTGAGATTCTGGGTTCCCCATTTGTCTCCCTCCCTTTCTCCCTTCCTTGCCCCTTCCTTAAGCCAGCAAGCAGTTTGATATAGGATACACATGTGTAATCATAGGAAGCACATTTCCATATTAGTCATGTTGTAAAAGAAGAATCAGAACAAAAGGGAAAAACCACAAGAAAGAAAGAACACCAGAACCAAAATCAAAGCCAAAAAAAAGTGACAATGGTCTGCTTTGATCTGCATTCTGGCTCCGTCACTCTTTTTTTGGAGGTGGAGAAGCATTTACCTTCATGCATTGTCTGGGATCATTGCACCTCTGAGAAGAGTTTAGTCAGTCACTGTTGCTCATCGCACAGTGTTTCTGTTTCTGTATATAATGTTCTCTTGGTTTTGCTCATTTCACTCACCATCCGTTCGTGTAAGTCTTTCCAGGTTTTTCTGAAATCTACCTGCTGAGCTGCATCTTTAAGGAAGCGAGGGACTCTGAGGAGAGATAAGGAGACACGAGAAGGAAAACGAGAACGGATGACCTTTGCTTTCTCCCTGTCACTGCACATGGGCAGCCTTCATCCGTCCCTTGCTCCTCACCTACCTGAAGAAAGCAGAGCACAAAAAGCCCTTTGATTGATTTCTGGCCTCAGTTCATTGCGAGCATTCCCAACATTGTTCTCCAGGACCATGGTACTCTTTTTTGCAACTCATCCTCAGTTCCCTGCCCTTTCTTCCACAGGATCTATTTTTTACAAATTTGCATTGCTCAGTGCCTTCCGTGTGCGATGCCGTGCCAGACTTTTGTCCCTCATTAAAGTCCTATCTGCTCATGCCTTCTCAATTTCATTCTTGAGAACGTTCCATCCTCCTTGGGCTGACTTTGTTTACATCATTTTATAGGCCATTGAATCCAACTTAGCCCTTGCCTGAACCTTTGGAAACCCCCCTCCCTGAAGAGAGCGGACTAGATATTTTCTCTGATCTCCTTGACCTTTCAGGCTTTTCTAAAACAGAAATTTTGCACCAAAGATAAGGCAGCTTCCCCATGGTCTAGAACACCCAGAATCCAAAACACGGTTTAAAAAACCCATGAGCCCTTGCTGAGTTCCTGGAGCACACTTCACCCTCCTCCCATGCTGCCAGCAAAAGGAAACACAAAGCAGTAACACCAGAAGAACTTCTGCCCAACCTCCAAGCAGGACCTGCCAGTCTCGAAGAGAAGATGCAGGCGGACGAGCTAAGGATCATGGGCCTCCCAGTGGAATATGACAACAGTACAAGAGAATGTGCAGAACTTCTGAACGCAGCAGTGAACCCACTGGGAAGAAGGAGCAGATCCCCTCCAGACGTCTGGCCTGCTCCCGGTGAGGATGCAGAGCAGATTCTCAGTTTCCCCTTTTCTATCAGAAACCCCGCACGGGCGTGGGGTCCTGCCCCCAAGTCATCTCTGATTCAGCAGGCAGCGCCAGCCTCTGTGTGGGTTGGAGTGAGGTCCCGATGCCCTTTGTTTCTTCCTTCACAAGTTTTGAAAGACAGTCATTGAGATGGGTCTAGAGGAAAAACTCCAGCAGACGCTCACTACAGCACAAAATCAGGCCGGTTTCCCTGGTTTGCTACCAGTACTTGAATCCCAACTCTGGACTGTTGCAGTAGCTGCTGGTGCTCCGCTGCCTCAAGTCTCTCCCCTGCAGTTCATCCTCTATTCAGCCACTGAAGTATTTTCCTAAAGGACAGGTCTGATTGTGTTACTCCCCTACTCAGTAAACTTCAGTGGCTCCCTATTGCCTCCAGGATCTGTTTGGCATTCAAAGCCCTTCAGAACCTTCCCCCTCCTGCCTTCCCAGGCTTCTTATACCTAACTGTGCTCTTTGACCTGGTGATTCTGCCCTTCTGGCTCTTTCACAAAGAAGACCCTCCTTTGCTGGGCTCTGGGCATTTTCTCTGGCTCTCTCCTCATCTCTGCCTCTTGGCTTCCCTGGCTACCTTCAAGTCCCGTCTAAAATCCCCCTTCCTACAGGAAGTCTTCCCAACCCTCATTAATTATTTCCTACTTACCCTGTATACAGTTTGTTTGTATATGTCTGTTTATTGTATTCCCCCATTAGATGGTAATCTCCTTGAGAGCAGGGACTGCCTTTTGCCTCTTTCTTGTGTTCCTGGTGCTTTGCACAGTGCCCAACACATAGTAGGTGCTTCATCAGTGTCTAGCTCTGCATTCACTCATTTATTCCTTATCTGTTTCATTCTTCACTGCAGGGAGCATATGCCAACGAGTGGAGACTCGAGTTCAGGTTATGAGTTTGACCAAATGGTTTCCTATTATAATTCTGCAACAACATCACTAGTTTCTCCCTCACCCAAATAATCTCTTCTATGTCCAACTCTGGTTTCTGTCTGTCTGTCTGTCTGTCTGTCTGTCTATCTACCTATCTGTCCATCTATCTTAAAATAATAAACATTTTTATTTATAGTTTTGAATTCCAAATTCTATCCTTCATTCCCTCCCTCCCCTCCCCTTTCCCTGAAGCAGTAAGCAATCAGATATAGGTTATATATATATATGCAGTTATGTAAAATGTGACCATATTGGTTGTCTTGTAGAAGAAAACTTGAATAAGAGAAAAAATGAAAGTGAAAAATAGCATACTTCAGTCTGTGTTCAATCACTTTTTAGTTCTTTCTTTGGAGGTGAATAGTATGCTTCACCATTAATCCTATGGGATTGTCTTGGATCATTGCATTTCTAGCAATAGTTATGTTCATTCACAATTCTTTATCGAACAATATTACCGTCACTGTGCACAGTGTTTTCTTGGTTCTGCTTTCTTCACTATATATCAGTTCATCTAAGTCTTTCCAGGCTTTTCTGAAATCATCCTGCTTGTCATTTCTTATAGCACAATAATATTCCATCACCATCATGTACCACAGCTTCTTTAGCCTTTCCCTAGTTGATGGACATTCCTTTGATTTCCAATTCTTAGCCACCCCAAAAAGAACTGCTAGAAATATTTTTGTACAAATTGTTTTTTTTTCCTCTTTTGGGGGATGTCTTTGGGATATAAACCTAGCACTGGTATTGTTGGATCAAAAGGTATATACAGTTCTATAGCCCTTTGGGCATAGTTCCAAATTGCTCTCCAGAATGGTTGGATCAGTTCACAACTCCACCAGTAGACATTGGTGGGACATTGGTGTCCCAGTTTTCCCACATCCCCTCCAACATCCAATCTTTTCCCTTTTTTGGTTATATTTGCCACTCTGATAGGTGTGAGGTGGTACCTCAGAGGTGTTTTAATTTGCATGATGAACAAATCTCTTAATTGATACTAATTACCATGAAACAACTAAAGGTGATGATCATTCTATAGTGCTTTAAGGTGTTTACATACATGATTTTATGCTTCTTTGTCTCCTCACTCCAGCTCTCTATTTCTTTTTCTAGTGCTTCCTCCCCCACCCTCACCTTTTTCTCTCACTGGCTCCATGCAGATCTGGCACAGAGGCCCCTGGGATTTGCTCAGGTCTATTGATTACTTGGACCTCTCTCTCATTTGGAGCATTAACTTCCTCCTGCCTTAGGAAGGATTTCTTCTTAGGCAAAGACTGGATTTCCTGTGATTAACGGTGGTGTGTTAATTTTCAGGAAACAGTTATTAGCAATGGGACAGACAGCATGCAGGAGCAGGGAGGTCAGCTTTCACTGAAACTAGTTCTGAGTTTGGTCTTTGAAGAACAAAGCTGAACCTACTAAAAGAACTGCTGGTCACAGCTTGAAATGCATTCCATCAATAACTCTGACCTTCGATGGTAGCTGGAGTTTTAATATGGTTCTCAGAAAGCCATTTCTTTCCAACCAGGACGTGTGCTAGTTTCATTTCCACTTCTTTAAAACCTCTCTCTTCATATCCCTGTCCCATCCCAATGTTGAGCATTGTCAAAAGAAGTTGGTTATTCACAGCACACAAGGTCATTTGGTGTAGGAATCTGCATTTTCAGTGCTGCTTTTTAGTGGTTAATAGTAATAATGCAGACTATCGCTCTTATCTCCTGATTGGAAGTTTTCTTCAGGTAGAGATGGCCTCTGATGGTCTTTCCAGCCACGCGTCTATGCTGCTATGGAACAGTTTTGATTCCTGCCTCAGTTTCTTTATTTGTAAAATTAGGGGTTTGGACTAAAAGGCCTTTTCAGATCCTTGGTCTATAAGCCTATAAAATTCAAGGCGATGTGTAACTAAATTGTGAGGAGTGGAAGGGAAGGAGAAGGCAACGAGCATTTATATGGTGTCTACTGTATGTCAGGTGCTGGACTGTCCACTTTTTACACATAGTATTTCATTTAATCCTCTCGACAAACCTTCAAGTTCGGTGCTGCTGTTATCTCCATTTTAAAATCAAGAAAACTGGGGCGGCTAGGTGGCGCAGTGGATAGAGCACCGGCCCTGGATTCAGGAGGACCTGAGTTCAAATCCAGCCTCAGACCCTTGACACTTACTAACTGTGTGACCCTGGGCAAGTCACTTAACCCCAATTGCCTCACCCCCCAAAAAAAATTTTAATCAAGAAAACTGAGGTAAACAGAGTGACTCGCCTAGGGTCACACAGTTAGTAAATGTCTGAGCTGGATTCCAACTCACCTTCCTAACTCCAGGCCCAGCTCTCTGTCCACCACTCCACCTGGTGGCCTCCATGGAGCGGAGACACTTGTTAAATATTTCCATCTGATTTGCAAGTCATAAAGTGAAGTGAATTTCCCTTTCTTCTTCACCCCACCCCCCACCCCGCAATAGTTGTTATGACCTAGCTTTGAGATTATAGGTCTAGACTAAAGCCAGCTTTGCCTCATTTCATTCCTTGTACCTGTCTAGAGGCTGGATGTGTTTGAAACCAGTCTGAAGACTGGGCTGTAATTCTGTCTTGGGCTCCTTGGGGCCCTGCCTTGAGTCAGTGTAGTTCTTCAAGCTGATCCCATCTCCTAGGGCCTCACACAGCTCCTCTCCTAGGTCCATTTCTCCTGGCTGATGTCAGGTGGTCTAGGCTTAGACTTGATGGAAGGTAGGTACGGTACCTCCTGCTCCTTTGACTCTCAGTTTTCTGTACCTAAAACCCAGTCTTCCTTCTCAGTGCCTGCTGTTCTTCATTAACCAGGGCCGTGGACAGTACCGCTGCTCAATAAATGTTTGAGCAACCGTGTTACTTACTTCTTAGCCAAAGACCCAGTAACCGCATGGTAGCATCTGAATCACTTAAGAAATATACAGGAAAGGGAAAACCGTGTATCCTGTCTTATCGTACATTTCTTAATTGTTGCCAGTTACGATGATGTGGGTTTGTTTTCAAAACAGCGTGCTTGATTTTTTGACGGTTACCTGTATTCTGTTGTCTCCTCAGAGCTCTGGCTGAATTTCCCTCTGATCCTTCAGCAGGATCTAGTGAGAATCCTGGCTTCTTCAAGTCCTTTGCCAGAGGGGTCTGAGGGCCCAGCTGCTTCTATCAGTAAGCTGGGAAGGCTTTGACCCGCTGTCCAACCCCTAACCCAGAGCCTGATGCATGGGTGGGTGGCTCTTAGTGCTTATTGTTAGCCCAGCGGAGCTCAGGCTCTTAGCCCCAGGCCGACTGCAGGCAGATGCCTCTTGTAGCCACCCCACCACTGAACAGTGTGGTCATTTCCTACTTCCAAACCAATTTCTACTTTGTATGAATTTGGAATTTGGATGGGTGCAGCCTTTATTTACTGGAGGTAAACCTTTTCATTGTCATCCTTTGTTGCTATGATTTGATGTTCATCCCACTGACACTCTATTAAAATTAAAATTTAACAGACTGGTGGGTATCCAGATTTGTACATTTGTACATTGACCATACATTGGTTTTATTTTGGCATCTGGAACATTTCAATTCAAGGATTCAGCTGAAAAAACAATGACTGCATTATGAGAGCAATGGCCTCTCCCGTGGGTGTTCCTCTCAGTAAATCAATAGCAGCTGATTCCCCATCAGATCACTGAAAACTCTGGTGAATGTCTTGCACTTGTCATGACATTACGAGGGTATGTCTAGGCTCCAGAAGCAGGATGAGAGAGTGGTCTGGTCTTCTCTGCAGACTGACAATACACCCAGAGCAATGGAATGTAGCACGCATGGCAGTAGAAGTTCCGAAAAAGGGGGCGACTGTTGGAAGAGTCGAAGGCAAGACTTCACAGGACGATGGGGGTGCTGAGCTGGGGCTGGAGGAGGAGTGGAGGCAGAAGAACATGTGGGAGGAAGGGAGGGCTCCCCCCAGAGTGGTCAGTGAGAGCAAAGCTACAAAGATCAGAAAGGATGGAGGAGGAAGGAAGGCAGAGGCAGCCCAGGCTGAGAGGACAGAGGCGTTTTATGTGTCATGAAGTCTGGGTTGGAAAAGTAGGGTGGGTCCCCCTTGTAGAACCGCTTGAATGGCAGGCCGAGTAGAATAGGGAGCTGATGGGTGCTTGAGGGCATCTCGGTGGCCCTCATCTTCCTGAGTTCAAATTGTCCTCAGACACTTCCTAGCTGTTTGACCCTGGGCAAGTCACCTATTCCTGTTTGCCTCCGTTTGCCTCCTCTATAAAATGAGCTGGGGAAGAAATGGCAAACCACTCCAGTATCTTTGCCTAGAAAACCCCCAATAGAGTCCTGGAGAGTCAGGCAGGACTGAAGCAACTGAGCCACAACGTAAGTACTTGAGCGGGGGATGCTGTTTTACAGAAGTTAGCCTGGTAGCTGGATGATTGAAATCAGAATCATGGACATTTGGAGCTGGGCCCAATTCATTTGACAGGAACCAGAGGCCCAGAGAGGTTCATTGCCTCACCTGAAGGCCACACAGCCAGTTTGTGGCAGAGCTGGTGCTCAGACGTGGGAGTCCTGAGACTGAAGTCACCATGAGCAAGGCCCCTCCCTAGAGAAACTCCCTAGGATGCTGTTCTAGCAGTCTGGCTGCCCCTGTGCTGGTGTGGGCTTGCACTAGGGTAGCAGCAGTGAGGATGGAGAGGAAAGAGCAGTGTTTCTGAGGAAGACCAGCCCAGGGAATGGATTGGACACAGATGATGTAGGAGAGGGAGGCACTAGAGGGGCCATTAAGGAAAAGGGGTGAAGGGTAGTCATTCAGACAAGAATGGGGTGATTTGGAATAAGATCTGGTAAGGGGAGAAACGTGATTTCAGTTTGTGTTTTGTCGCGGTGCCCATGGAAGGGACCTGTGTGGTCTGCATTGGGGTAGGGAGAGGTGCGGGGCTTGTGATTTCATCAATATAGGGAATTCCGATGTACATTGGCACATAGAGTGACTTGCCCAGGGTCACACAGCCATGGTGTGCCAGAGGCAGAGTTTGAACCTGAGTCTTCCTTGTGGCAAGTAAAACTCTTATGTGGTTGCCTTATTTCCATCCCAAGCTTGGGGAAAATTAGCTGGGGTTTCTGATATATTACTACTTATAAATTAGAAGCTTTAGCACCAGTTGGGGCATTAAGTATTTATTAAAGCATATTAGGTATTAGTAAAGATTGAGCACGTTGCCCTAAAAGTTAAGAAAGCCTCACTAGGCTCTAGGGAAGAAGAGAGAAAAAAAGGTGCCTTCACCTACGAGTCTTAGACCAAAAAAAAGTGACCCAAAGCTTCCTGCAGGTCCCAACGAGAGGCGGTCCTTCCACATTGCTTCAAACTAATTAGCCAGCATCACCCAAACCCATTGGTTCACTGGACTTGAGGGTGGTCCATGAACAGAACATGCCTGAGGTCAGAGTTCAGGCAACAGACCGCCCCCCAGGGCCAGGCTCTCAGATAGGTGTGGTTTCAATCAAGTCAACTTTAACCGAAACCCATTATTTTCTCATATCCTGATTTTGAAGCCAACTCTCTTCATTCTGCTCTTTAGACACATGGGAATGAACATAGGTCAAGGACTCGGAGCCCCTGCATACGATGGCGCCTACACACACCCCTTCAGTAGAGACAGACTGGAGGAGGAACTTTTTAGGCAGCCTTGTTCATTGTTCAGGATCCTGTACTAGATAAACACAGCCCACCAGAGCGGCCTGTCTCTGTCCTTGTGGGCTTCTCACAGGCTGAGCAGCCACTGTTGTGTTTTCCTTTCTCTTGATCAGTTTCTCTAAGTTGGTGAAGCATAAAGTGTGGAATCACAGAACATACTTGGTAGTCAGTGTTGGCTTGTATCGGTTGTTTGTGCTTCTTTCCCAACTCTCTGTGGCTTCTGGCCCCTTAAAGTAAATGAAAGCCTGGCCAAAGGCTATTATTCTCTGAGATCAATAGATGTATGAGCCAAGAGTCCTTCAGTTACTCATTTTTTCTTTGTCTAAACTTCAGGTTAGTACCTCAAGCCATCTTTCCCTTTACCCTGTACTTGTATAATTGGCTTCTTTAACATGGAATGTAAGAGTTGGAATTGACTGAGAACAAATGTAATGCCTATTGCTTCAGGCCATGATCCTTTCATCAGGAGACCTTCCTCCACCCTAATTCTGTCATTGAGGCTATTGGCTTCTTCTCTTGCTTTCACATCTGCACATTTGATAAACAAGCCATATGGGCCTTCATTCAAGTTATTAGGAAAAGCATTAAACAGAACAGGGTAGAGGATAAACTACCTCATGCCATTTCCCCCTGACATTTTCCTTCAGTTGGACAGGCTCCATTAACATTCTGTGGGGCTCGAGACTCAAATGATGAACATCCTAAGACATTCTGGAGTTTGGCACTAAATTGTTGGCAGGTGGTCTGAAAGGTTTGGAACTGGTATAAATGTTAAGTTAGAAGTTTAGGATCAAGGATCACTGGTGAAGCCTGCTTAGTATTTGACTGGGCTGTCATCTCTGCGCTGCAGGTTATTTACCTCTGCATAGGCCATTTTGATTTTTCTTTGTTCATATAAATTTTCTTTTCTTTTTAAAAAAATTTTATTTATTTATTTAGAATTTTCCCCAAGTTACATTAAAAAAAATGTTCACATTGATTTTTAAAAACTTTGTGTTCCAAATTTTCTTCTTCCCTCCCTCCTCAACCCTCTCTAAGAAATCAAGCAATTCAATATAAATCATACATGTGCAGTCATGCAAAACATCTTCACATTAGGTTGTAAAAAAATAGACAAAATAACTTTAGAAAGAGGAACTAACAAATAAAATTATACTTCAATCTGCGTTCAGATACCATCAGTTCTTTCTCTTTTGATGGTTTGTATTTTTATACGTCCTTCTGATAGCATCCTGCTATCATTTCTTTCACAGTTATTATTGCTAACTATATTATCCTCCGTCCTATTCCCTCCCCTTGATATTTACTCTATTTTCTATGTTCTTTCACCCTATCCCTCCTCGAAAGTGTTTTGCTTTTTACTGCCCCCTCCCCCAATTTGCCCGCCCTTCCTTTGCCTCTTCCCCTATTATCCCCTTTCTCTCCTACTTCCCCTCAGGGCAAAATACATTACTGTACCCACTTGAGTGTGTATGTTTTTCCCTCTTTGAGCCAATTCTGATGAGAGTAAGGCTCACTCATTCTCCTGCTCCTTCCCCATCTTCCCCTCCCCTCCATATGCTTTTTCTTGTTTCTTTTATGTGAGCTAGTTTATCACCTTCCACCTCTCCCTTTCCCTTTCTTCCAGTGAATTTTTCTTACCCCTTAACATTATTTTGAAGATGTCATCATGGGTCAGCTAAGTGACAGTGGACAAAGCACCAGTACTGGACCCAAGAGGCCAAGAGTCCAAATCTGGCCCCTAGCCCATAAGCCTCCCCACCCTGATTGCCCCCCCCCCAAAAAAAAGATGAACAAAAAATAAATGCTTTACAGATATCATCCCTTCATATTCAATTCACACCTGTGCCCTCTAAGTATACTCCTTTCAGCTGCCCTCTTCCTGAGAAAGTTCTTATGAGTTAAAAGTATCATCTTCCCATGTAGGAATATAAACAGTTTAACCTTTTAATATCCTTTATGATTTCTTTTTCCTGTTTACCTTTTTATGCTTCTCTCTCTAGGGTCTTGTATTTGAAAGTCAAATTTTCTATTCAGTTCAGGTCTTTTCATCACGAATGCCTGAAAGTCCTCTTTTTTTTATTGAAGTCCCACTTTTCCCCCTGCAAGATTATACTCAGTCTTGCTGGGTAGGTGATTCTTTGTTGTAATCCCAGTTCTTTTGCCCTCTAGCCCTCCGATCCTTTAATATAGAAGCTGCTAGATTTTGTGTTATCCTTACTGTAGCTCCACAATATTTGAATTCCTTTTTTTCTGGCTGTTTGCAATATTTTCTCCTTGATTTGGGATCTCTGGAATTTGGCTATAATATTCCTGGAAGTTTTCCTTTTGGGATCTCTTTCTGGAGGTGATCAGTAGATTCTTTCAATTTCTATTTTACCTTCTGTTTCTAGAATATCAGGACAATTTCCCTGACAATTTCTTGGAAGATGATGTCTAAGCTCTTATTTTGATCATGGTTTTCGGGTAGTCCAATAATTTTCAAATATCTCTCCTGGATCTATTTTCCAGGTCAGCTGTTTTTCCAAGGAGATATTTCATAATGCCCTCTTTTTTTTTATTCATTTGGATTTGCTTTATTGTGTCTTGATTTCTCATAAAGTCATTAGCTTCTATTTTCTCTATCCTAATTCTTAAGCAATGATTTTCTTCAGAGTTTATTTACCTCCTTTTCCATTTGGCCAATTTGGTTGTTGACTTTTTTTTCATGACCCTCCTGCATCACTTTCATTTCTCTTTCCATTTTTTCCTCTACCTCTCTAACTTTTCCCTCTACCACTCTTACTTTCTCTTCAGAGTCCTTTTTGAGCACTTCCATGGCCTGAGACCAGTTCATATCTTTTTGGAAACTTTGGATGTAGGAGATTTGACTTTGTTATTATCTTCTTCTGAGGGTGTATTTTGATTTACCTTGCCACCAAAGAAGCTTTCTGTGATCTGCTGCTTTCTCTGCTTGCTCATCTGGACCACCTATTTCTTGACTTTTAACTCCTTCTTAACATGTTGCACTGCTTTCAGGACACACTGACCCAAACTACAGGAGGTCCCAGCGGGTATGATTAGGCTTGTTCTTAGCCTGCCTGGCTTGTAAATAACCATGGTCTGCTTATTCTTTAACCTAGAAGCAGATGTCTGATTGAAATCTGATTCTCTATGGTCTGAAGCTTGGTGTGCCTCTGCCTCTTGAGTCTGCTTACCGGTTCAGAATATCGGTATTCCACCTTAGCTTCAGCAGAGACAGCAGCATTTTTCCCCCCAGCCAACCGCTGAACCCCCTCACAGGTCTGTGAAGATTTCGAGGCTCTGGAAGTCCAGCCTGCCTGGGGCTGGATCTGTGCCCTGTGTTGAGCTCCTCTTTCACCCCAAATGGCAGATGATCCCAGTCACCTAATTAAACCATCTTTGGCTGCATAATAGTCTCACTCTGTTCTTTTGTGGGTTGTGCTACTCCAGGAGTTGTCTTATGGCACTATTTTTGGAAGTATGTGGACGGATTTGTCAAGAGTGTGGGAGAGTCACAGCCTTTCCTCTGCCATCTTGGCTCTGCCCCCCAAACATCTTATACAATTTCATGGGAAAAATACAGACTCACAGAACTCTAGAGTTGAGAAGGACCACAGTGGTAATCTAGTCCAAGTTACCAAACTCCAGAAATCCCAGAAGACCAGTGATCTTCCAACCTGTTCTTGAAAAAGGCATCCAGGGGTAGCTGGCAAGAGGGAGAAGGCTGGACACCACCCACTTTGAGATAGGCCTAATGGTCAATAGCCTCCTTTGGCCACCGTGCTGCACGACTGTCATCCAGGACCTTTTCAGACTAGCTGCTGTCTCAACATGCTTCCTTGGCCTTCTGCTTTGGAAATCAGTTTCTTGAACCCTGTTGTTAAGCCCTAAGTGTCATCATTTTAGATTCAGCCTAACATTCTAATCTGTCAAGGTTTGAGGGAGGCCTGACTGTATCATCTAGTTTGTTTGTCTCTCCTAGCTTTAGATTATTATTGCCACCTTTGAGCCAGGTGCCCTCTGCATCATTATCTGAGTTAGGGAAAAGCCAAATGTGAAACAACATTGAGCCCAAGCACAGCTTCCTAGTGTGCTTCTCTGTGGATCTCCTTCCAAGTGGGGATGGAAACATCAACGGCTTGTGTTTGGCTCTGAATCCACTGATGTACATTGTCACTAATCTCACTTTCTTGTCCATAGGAATAGCATGAGGCATCAGATACTCTGCTCAATGTGGACAAACCCACGTATCTGTGGGATCCCCTGATCTCCCACACCACTTAAATAATCCCATCAAAAAGGATGCAGGGTTGGCCTGCTGGGACTGATTCTTGATGCAGCTTTATAGGCTCTTTGTGAGCATATCTTCCTTTTTTAGGCATGCACTTACCTTTACTTAAAAGTTTGTTCTAGAATGATTTCTGCAATCAACACACACCCTGTTCACTGTTGACCTGTATTCTTAGATTGTGTTGTCTTTCCTTCTTTAAAAACCAGTATATTGTCCTTTTGTTAGTCCTGAGGCTCTTCTCCCATTCGTTAGTCTTTCTAATCCTCCTGTCCGTGGCACATCAGTCATGCCCACCGGTTCTTTCAGTAGCTAAGGATATAGGTCACTTGAATTCATGAAGCGTAGCCAGTTCAGGCCTTTCTTACTTATCTTGGGCATCAATGCCCTGCTCTTTTATTTCCAGTGTGAAGGTCATTCGCTGTGACCTAAAAATAGAGACAGAAAATCTCTGCTTTCTCTTGGTAATGTCTATTACTGCCCCATCCGCCCTGAGCAACCAGCCTAGCCTTTCATGGGTTCTCTTCTTTTCCTCGCTGCAGCTGCTCTCTGCCTCTCCTCCCACTGTCCTTCACTTCCTTGCCACCTGTCGCTTGTTCCAGCACTCTTGCCGTCCTTTTCCTACAGGATCATCCTCCCTTGCCAGCCCTTGCTTCCATCTTCTGAGTGGATCTTTAAAGGACCACCTGACTGAGCTCTCTGTGCATCTCCATTGGGCCTTTCCTATAGTTCTCATTGGAATGGCATTCTTCAGGGCCCCACCCTGCTGGGCTCATTTCCTCTGCAGAATTTTAGCCCATGAGATGGGACTTATCTTTTCTCTGACCCCTTTGGAATTTCTTCTTCAAAGTCTAGGGAGATGTCATATGATTCTCAACCTTCTCCTCCTCCATCACAAATTCTGGGAGTGTTTATTTCCTTTCCTTCTCCGCTTCTCAGGGTTCCCATTAGTTTTCCCTAGTAAATCTCTCATTAAATGGGCACATCAACCAATGGGCTCTTTGCAGGAGACAGTTGATCAAGCCTTTAAAATAATAGCCACAAATAGATGTAAAATGAGCATTTTTATAGGTGAGATGCACAAAATGGTCACTAACATGTTGAAGAAAGGGAATCCCGATCTTTCTTGGGCATCACGTTTCTTCTCCTATTAATCAGTTTTCCTAGTTAAAGTAGAGAACTTCTTTTCTCAGACTGCTCTTTTCTTTCTCCTTCTGACTGCTCTTCTGTCCTTTAAGTGTGCAGTCTCTTTGATCCCAAGTGGGCATGGAATGTATAAACATTTTTGTGAGCGGTGATCTCAAGACCGAGAAATGCTTCGATGTCCATCCAACTTTGGGCAAGGGCTCCTTAACTCAAGCACAGGTTCCAGAAGCCCCTGGACAGTTGCACCATGTTTTTGGGAATGAAGATTTTGGAAATGGATTTTGTTCAGATGATCTGAAGACTAATTATTGTTTGTTATTCCTATGGCGAGAGTTAAAAAAAGCTCGAAGACAGTGGCCCACTTGCAAGGCCTGCTTGTTGAATTTTGGTGCTTTTTCTTCCATTTCTTTGCTTAAATAAAAGTGAAGACAGAGTTCTGGACTTGGAGTCAGGAAACCTTGGGTTCAGACCACGCCTTTCCGGGCCTCAGTTTCCCCTCCTTTAAAAAGTGAAGGGGCTGGCCCAGGGGCCTCCGAGATTCCTTACAGTGCCAGGGGTAGGGCGCAGTGAGGCCAAATCTCGAGGCACCTTTCAAATAGCAGCTCTGCCACTTTGTACCTCTGGGGTCTCAGGTGAGTTCTTTGACCTCTAGACCTCCGCCCGTCCGCCATCTCTGAAATGAAAGGGCTTCACCATATGCTTTCCAAGGGCCCTTCTAGGGCCAAATCCTACAACCCAGTGAGTTCTTCCAACTCCCTAATTGTGCTGTTCTCCACCCCAATCTCCGTGTTCTCCTCTTTTTCTTTTGATACTGGGTCTCCCTATCTTGAGCAGACAGGAAATGTGGGGGCCTCTCATGAGCCTATTCCACAAGGCACAGGAGCATTGACCAATGTTCTGGCCCAGGCTGGTTCACGCCTCCTTATGCAACCCCCTTACTCCCGAGGGTGCTCATAGCGAGGCTGAATTGAGTGCTAACATCCAATGGGCAGAACCCATTGCAGCCTCAGGCTCCTAAGATGAAGCGACGCTGCAGCCTGAGCCTCCTGGTAGCTATAGGGGCATGTGCCACCATGCTCAGCATGAACAGTGTGGCAAGAGACTTGATCGGATGCCTTGCTGAAATCCAGGCAGACCGCACCCACCACATTCCCCAGCTTGGCCGGGCTGTTGCCTTGCCTGCAGGGGAGCAGAGTGCAGTCTAGTGTGTCTTGGTAACCGGTGTTGGTGTTCGCTGTTTTGACAATATTCTCTCTTCTCGCCTGTTTGTGGAGGGCTAGGAGTGGGAGAGTTGCAGGCTGTAACCAGGGAGCAGGGGAGAAATCAATCTCTCCCAAGTCTGCAGCATAACGGAGCACATGAAAAGCCAGCTGGCACAGAGCCCGGTGGGGAAGGCAGCTTGGGCTGGAAGGACAACAGGGAGGCTGCTGTTTGTTCTGCGAGAGCATGGGGTCACCGTTCAGGCCTGTAACGGAAAGAGAATTCTATTTTGGCCCATTTTTAGATGATGTTTTTCTCCTCAGAGAGGAAAATACTTTGTAAATTGTAAAATTGTCCTCTCCTTGTGGGTTGTTCCTTGTCAGTGCAGCCTTCCTTCTTGCAGAAATGTGTGGCATAATGGCCCAGCCGTCAGCTCCGGGGGAGCAGAATCTCTCACTGCTCAGCTGGCCGTGTGAGCCTGGCACTTAGCACGATGTCTTCTTGCACAAGGGGGAAGGAGTCACATTTGACTCAGAGTGACCTTGGGGAAGTCGCAATGATACAAAGAGGTCGGACTGGACGGTTTTGCGGGCCTCTTCCAGCTCTTGGGCCCTCACATTCAATGAGTGAATTGATCGGATATTTAAACTAAGTTAAACACGACCATTCTCCATGTGTCACAGATTTAGAGGCAAAAGGGTCGAGCTTCTCTCATACAATGACTCCTCTCCCCTCCTCCTGCCCCATTCATTCCTGAGTAATCAAGGCCCATACAGAAGTGATTTCCTTGCAGGGGGTCCTGGAATCAAACGGAAAGGCTTTGCACATCGTCTGCAGAGGGTGGGCAGGTATGGGCCTTTGAAAGCATTTGTTGTGATTTGTCTCCATAACCCCAGCCCTTCTTTCTCCTGTAGGTGAACGGGGGCATCGAGACCACTTTGGAGAAGGAGGTGATGCAGTATGACTACTACTCTTCTTACTTCGACATCTTTGTGAGTATTTCCTACGTGTCCAGCCTGGTCTCATGTGGCTGGTGCGGTATCCTTGCCGTCCCACACTCCTGGGCCTGTTCATTCCTCTCTGCCCTTTGCCCATGGGGAGAGAGTTCTTCTTCTTGAAACACAAAGTCACCTTTGGGCCGCCCCCTGACACCTGTGCTTTGTCATCTTTGAATCAGTTGCCACTCTTCCCTCAAACCAGCTAGAAAGCCCATGGAGGGAATGGGGCACAAGAACATTTAGCCACAGGTCAGTCTAGCGGTGTCTTTCTAGGGAAATGATCTTTTATATGACGCTTGTTATTTACTGGGCACTGTGCAAATCTCATTTGAGCCTCACAACAACCCTTTGTGGTAGAGAAAGAGATTGAGGCAAACAGAAGTGAAGAGACTTGCCCAGGATCACACAGCTAGTTGGTATCCGAGGCTGGATTTGAATTGAGGTCTTCCTGACTCCAGGCCTGACATTCTATACACTGCAGTTGCCCAATATTAATATCTAGTATATAGTCATTAATTATCAGGCCCCTGGGTAGAGAGCCCTATAGGGTGAGGGCACACTGGTGGTTTGAAGGGTGGTCCAAGCTCTTATTTCTGTGCCCTCTGGGCACTTGGAGAGTGACCTTCTTCTCTATGTAGGTGGAAGCAGAGAAGGGGCTATTGGTGGGGAAAAGAATTTTGGAATTGGATTCTCGTAGAGCCGTCTGGAGGGAAAGGCGTATCTCTGGAATCTCTTGTGGATGCAGTTACGTGTCCGGGCTGGCGTGACCCCCTCCATACAGACAGATGCCTGGGGGTGTAGTGGTCGTACTGCTGTGGTGCATTGGGGCACTATTCTCACTGTTGCCACGTCCCACGTGAATGTCAGTTACCACTTTGGAGCCAGTGCCTCTCTGACCGGCCTTTATTGTTTGTGGCGCTGCCACGGGACTAGGGAGAGCATGGGTAACTAGAAATCCTGCCTCTCCCTCTCATTCAGTGTATTCCTTTTCCTTTGATTCAAACATTTGTCAGCACTACTGTGTGAGATTTAAAATTGGATATTAGATCATAAATCTCCCCTACTTAACCCTTCCCTTAATTTATCTCCCAGACTAGTAAATGGAAGAAGCTTCTGGTTTTCTAGATAGAGCCTTTATTGTATATAAGGTGTTGTTGATTAGAAGGATAGGAAAATAGAAATACAGTACAAATCGTCTTAAATCTAGGCTTAGTCTATATTCCTTATAAAAACTCACCAAACCGATTTAGGCCACCTTTGGAGTGAGTCAGACCGTCTGTGCCGCGCCGCCCGGAGTCCCGCCAAGCCGGCAAAAAAGGCTACTCCCCTTCTCTCCACCCCGGAAGTCAAAAAAAACCCGGCAGGCAGTCTGACATGCGCAGCAGGCGGACTGTACCCGGCAGGCAGTCTGACATGCGCAGCAGGCGGACTGTACCCGGCAGGCAGTCTGACATGCGCAGCAGGCGGACTGTACCCGGCAGGCAGTCTGACATGCGCAGCAGGCGGACTGTTCATCTCCTCCCCAAAAGGGTGGTCCTTGAAAAACTGGCGTCTTTCAGTTATCCTAGCCGACTGTTAAAAACTTTCATATTTTACCACAACTGTCATCTTCCACACTGCTCCCTTCAGGAAATGACCAGAATGACAGAAATGAGCAGAAGACAGAAAATCACAAGGAGAAACAACTTTAGTTCAACAACAAACAGGGAGTTAGGACACCTTGGTCTCTATACTGGATCTGCCCTGGTGCTGTGACCTTGGAAAGTCCCTTCCCTTCTCCATTTCTCCCTCTTCCAAATGAGGAAGTGGACGAGCTGAGCTTTGAGATTTCCCTACAGCTCTAAAGTCCTATGACTCTAAGGAACAAAACCCTCCGGATGACGGCCCGGCCAGGAGGGATGCTCTCTCACGGGCCATCCACAAACTACATGCCAGACTATGAGCTGGTCCTGGCCACGTAAAAGAGCCCGGGAGATGCTGGGTGCTCCTTGTGGAGGGCTGGAGATATAAGCCCAGAAAGGCAAAGAGAAGGGAAGTCTTACCTTCAGGGAGCCGGTATTCCAACAGGCTGAGACAGTGCATGAAAGGAAGCAGAAAGGGGTCAGGGAAGGGAGAGACGAAGGTTCCTGGTGCAGAGAGTCCAGCAGGGTCAGTTGTGCAGCCCGCAGAGGAATGCAGACACGGCTGGCCTGGGCTGCCGCTGTGAAGTGGAGGCTCTGGGGGTGCTAGCCAGTCTGAGGGAGCAGCTGCAGGATTCTGGGGTCATGCCAGAGGTGGTCTGAAATGGACAGGTGGCTGCAGAAGGCTGAGATTCAGATCCTGGAGAAGGAGGGAGTTGACAAGATGGCAGATTGTGGGCCCAAAGGTGCCGTAGCATTCTCTTGGCCAAGGCTCCATCTGACAAGAGGATGCAGAGGCTCCAAAAGGGCAGTGACTTGCCCAGGGTCACACATCTTACAGAGACTGGCCTTGAACCCCTGTCTTGTGGGTGCTCTTTGTACTCTACAATAAGATGCTTTCATCTTTCAGACACACTCACAGTTGTAGAATCAGCTCAACCCAGGAAACGCTGTTGATTCAGCACTCACTCTGCAGAGATGAGCAAGGATGTTCTGGCAAAGGGAAAGGAGAGACACTTCCCACAAGTGAAACATTTTGTAGAGGAATCGAGATACTCGGTGAAAGAGCCAGTGAGAACCGTGGCTGCCCCGGCTTCCTCTGGGGCCAGGGTGGCCCTGAGTGGGCACTCCCAGAGGCTGGCAGGGAGAGGCCAAACCTTGTCTTTGAGGAGGGGGATGGGGATGGTATAGCAACACCCATGCCTGTGGTGAGGCCCCTTCACCTGCTTTGACCCGCCACAGGCATTATTCAGATGGTGTTGGCTCAGCTTAAGTGGAGGTTTCAAGGGTGGGGGGCGGGGAGAAAAAGACGGATAGCAGGAAGCTCAAAGCAAACTGTAGCCGCTAAAACTTCACCTCCCAGTGACCAGAGACAAAAGAGAAAATGGCTTCACACCATGGAAAAAAAACCTTTTAAAAACTTCATTTGCTCAGTCTAACAAACGTTTCATGATAGGTTTTAATGATAAGAAGTCTCTAAACACAGGCTGTCTTCAAAGCAGAACCCGCCTTAGACTTCAGTGTGGCACCCGTGCCTGATGTGCACCACAGAAAACCAACCAAGTCCAACTAGCATAGGAGAGTGCACAGACAGCTGGAGGAAGCTCAATTCTTTAGCATCTCAGTGTCTAGTGTGTGAAACAGATTTCCAAAAAATAACTATCATGTGCGAACTTCAAAAATATTCACAGAAGAAATGGTCAAAGGATATGAACAGGCAGTTTTCAGAAGAAGAAATTGAAGCTATGTATTGCCATATGAAAAAATGCTCTAAATCACTGTTGATTAGAGAAATGCAAATTAAAACAACTCTGAGGTACCACCTCACACGTATCAGATTGGCTAATATGACAAAAAAGGAAAATAATAAATGTTGGAGAAGCTGTGGAAAAATTGAAACACTAATGCATTGTTGGTGGAGCTGTGAACTGATCCAACCATTCTGGAAAGCAATTTGGAACTATGCCCAAAGGGCTATAATGCTATGCATACCCTTTGACCCAGCAATACCACTATTAGACCTTTTTCCCAAAGAGATCATGTAAAAGGGAAAAGGACCCACATGTACAAAAATATTTATAGCTGCTCTTTTTGTGGTGGCAAGGAATTGGAAATTGAGGGGTTGCCCATCAATTGGGGAATGGCTGAACAAGTTGTGGTATATGAATGTAATGGAATACTATTGTGCTGTAAGAAACGATGAGCAGGTGGATTTCAGAGAAACCTGGAAGGACTTGCATGAACTGATGCTGAGTGAGATGAGCAGAACCAGGAGAACATTGTACACAGTGTCAGCAACATTGTGTGGTGATCAACTGTGATAGAATTAGCTCTTTTCATCAGTACAATGATCCAAGACAATTCCAAAGGACTCATGATGGAAAAGATTCTCCACATCCAAAAAAAAGAACTGTGGAATCTGAATGCAGATTGAACCATACTGTTTCTACTTTTGTTGTTTTTCTTTTTTCTTTTTTGAGGCTTTTCCCTTGTGTTCTGATTCTTCTTTCACAACATGACTAATGCAGAAATATTTTTAATGTGATTGTATGTGTATAACCTATATCAGGTTATTTTCTGTCTTGGGGAGGGGGGGAGGGAAGGGAAGGAGGGAGAAAAATTTGGAACTAAAAATCTTATGTAAATAAATGTTGAAAACTTTCTCTCTATGTCACTAGAAAATAATAAAATACTCTTATGATTAAAAAAAATACAGAAACTGCTTACAAAGTTAGGAAAAAATTAATCATTTACCTCTGTCTGCCTATAGAATGCAAGTGTATGCATATGTAAATTCAGTATTCATTGTCATTCATTCAGATTCATTCCAGATCTTCTCTGGGCCTCAGGTTTCTTATCTGTAAAATGAGGGAGGGGGAAGATGAGAAAGAGAGGGAGAGGGAGAGAGGAAGAGAGACAGAGACAGAGACAGAGACAGACAGGGCCTTGGCACTAAGGGCTTTTTCAACTGTTTCACGAGTCTGCAGAAAGAATCATTTGGAACCTTTTTTGATCTGTGCCCTGCAGTTTGAATCCCCATTTGAAGAAAGGTAGAGGCTATAGACCCATTTCTTCTCTTCATTGTGGAAAGCACATGTACTATCCATGGGCATTTCCATTAAGGTGAAGGGAGGAAAATATTTGTCGTTGTTCAGTTGTGTCCAGCTCTCCATGACCTCATTTGGGGTTTCCTTGGCAAAGATACTGGAGTGGTTTGCCATTTCCTTTTCCAGCTCCTTTTATTGATGAGAAACTAAGGCAAAGAAAGTTCATTGACTTACCCAGGGTCACACAGCTGGTGTCTCAGGTCAGATTTGTACTCAGGAAAATGAGTTTTCTTGACTTGAGGCCTGGCAGTCTATCCACTGCACCATCTAGCTGCCCCATAATCATCCATAAATATTGAATAAGACTAAAATCATTCCCAATCCAAACTGGACACACAAGTTCTGTGAAGAAGAAGAGGGGGAAGGGAGTGGAGAGTTGGCATTTATATGTCAAGTTCAGGGTATGATCACAGACCTCACTTGAAGGCACTTGATTCCCTGCCCCGGTACCTGAGGAGACTCAGCTTTGGGTGATCCATGAGCTGCTGGGCTGCCTACACATGAGCCAGGGGCCAGGAGATGCCTGGATTTCCTTGTTTAATATTATCCTGAGCAGTCCTTTCCCTCCTCCCAGTCCCATTCTCCCATTTTCTGGGAGAGGTGAGGATGTTGACCCCTGGCCTAACCCATTCCTGCCCCATCTGCATTCCAAAAGTTTGTGTTTGCACATGAAATGAGAAAGCGACATTCCAGAAGATGTTCTCCTAAGTCTCAGTCCTGTGTTCCTTGTAAGGCTGAGCAGGTCTGCAAGGGCCTTGGGAGCCCCGGGCGTTGGCTGTCTCCTGCATGGTGTCTCCTGCCTCCCCCACACCTGCACCTGTCCTCTCTCCCTCACTGCCTGGCTTCAGGCCCTTGTATAGGTCTGTCTTTGCTCCCTTTTGGCTCTGTCCTTGGCCTCCTCTGTCCTTTCCTACGTCAGGTATCGCTCAGCTCTGTGTGACAGGCCGGCCAGCCGAGGGCCGACCTGGGTGTCAGGAGGACCCGGCTTTCTGATCCCCCTCTGATGTTCCTTGTCACTGTGATCAGGGACAAGTGACATCACCCCTCACTGCCTCAGTTTCCTCATTACTAAAATGAAGGGATTGGACTGGATGGTCTACTCTCAAGTTAGGAGCCATTGGCCTGCTTATTGGCCTTTGGAAATAGGTCATAGGCACTTGCCATTAAAATGAGGAGATTCTTTCTCTTCTCTCTTTTGAAACAGCTCCTGGCCGTGTTTCGGTTCAAAGTGTTAATCCTCGCATATGCCGTGTGTAGGCTGCGCCACTGGTGGGCGGTAGCGGTGAGTACCCCCACCCCCCCTTCTGACAGTGACGCCCCGATTGAGCCTTGGTGGCCACTGAGACCCCTGGATCTTCTTCCTCAGGCCTTGGGGGCTGTTTTTATTTGAAGCTAGGCTTTTTGACAGCACACTGGCATTGATGCCACCCCCCCACCCTGTTTCCAAGCTCTCCTGCACATTGGGTTATTCCCCCCAAGGGGCTTTCTTCACCAGTGAATGAGAAAATAACAGGGGTTGTCCTATGGATTGCAAGTCCAAATATGTCACTTCAGGCAGCTGCTTAGAGCGAATGACCACCAAGGGGACACACCTTCCCCCAAGCCCCTTGAAGGGACCCAGGGCCATGAGACTGTTCTATTAGTGAAGGAACTGTGGTTAGAATTGCTTCTACGTCCAGCTAATAAGCCTAGATTTAGAGGGGGTGGAAGTGAGCAACCGTGAGAGGAGGCATTGAAGGTTCCCATGTGGATGCACCACCTCCTTGTGGGCTGATAGCTTCACATATCAAAAAGACAGTGAAGAAAAGGGGAATCTTGAACCTATGAACAGGAAAACAAATGGGCCCCAGTTTAAGCATCTATAAGTAAGAAGAGATGCCTGGCTCTTTTGTGAGCCTTCAGTGAGGTCCTATCTGTACAGCTGAGTGCCCGGCACGTGGTCAGTGCCACAGAAATGTCTGCTCTTCTCATCATTAGTGAGAGTCCATGATTCTGGGGAGACATTTTCCCAGAATTCTCTCATCTTCCAGTTATCCTCACTGACGTGTGCTGACTTAACTGGCACTGACTTTTGGGAGGCCCTTGCTTCTGGTCTTCTCTGCACGATTCTGCTGTCAGAGTCTAGTCACAGGTGGTATTCCTGAGGCTCTCCGAGCCCACGTTTATCCCACTGAGTGTCTCATGTGGGCCATAAACTGCGGCAGGCTCCGGGCATTTACTGCCCCTGTCCTGGTCGGGGATGTCATTGTCATTTCTGCTATCCCTGTTGGCCCAGCCAAGAGGCAGCATCGATGTCTGCAGCCAGGGATTTCCCTTGCTGTGAAGGGCAATGATGACGTCGCCTTCCTAGGAAACCCTGGGCCCCTGTGGTCCTGGCATCCCATGCAGTGCTGCGTCGGGGTGGGGGTGGGGTGGACTCCCTCTTCATCTCTCCCTCCTCATCTCTCCCCTCTCATCTCTCCCCGCTCATCTCTCCCCTCTCATCTCTCCCTCCTGCCTTCCCCGGCTTCCTTCAGATCCCAGCCAACATCCCACCTTCTGCAAGAAGTCTTCCTGGTCCCGCTCTAGCTGAGGGCCTTCCATCTGAGACTGTCCCTGGTTCATCCGGTCTGCCGCTTGCCTCATTCGCCTGTGAGCTCCTTGGGAGCAGAGGCTGTGTTTTACCTGTCGTCATATCTCCAGCACTTAGTGGGTGCCTAATGAACGCTTGTTATCCCTAGCAGACAGCATGTGATATCGGCTCAGGTGTGTGTAGGGTTGTAAGCCTTGAGACTTGCAAAGTGCTTCACAGATATTCTCTCCTTTGGGCCTAACCACAACCCTGTAAGGCTGTCAGGTACTTTTATCACCCCCATTTTCCAGATGACACAGTTGAGGCTTTTCCAGATGACACAGTTGAGGCTCAGAATCCTTCTTTGGACACTTTGTAGTTATAAGTCACATCATCTCTAACTCAGATTCCTGAGTCCAGGCCCAGATCTCTGGTATTCATTCAACAAACACTTACTCAGTGCCTGTTATAGGCAAGGGATCATGGACACAAAAATAGTTAAAGTCAAGGCCTTGCTCCCAGGGAGCTTTTCTCCTGTTCTGGGTATTTGAGGACAAGGGCACAAGTCAGGTGAGGGAAGGGGCCCAGGTAGATTGCTGTGGCAGGCGGGAGGAACCTGAGTTTGCCATTGGAGGTGACAGCCCCCTCGCCTCTGCAGGAAACCGAGATGGCTCCTGGAAGGGATCCTGATGCGGATCCAGCCTCTGGACCCAGTGAGGGCAGCACCCCAGCCAGCAGCTGAGCCATCACCTGTGCTTCCAGAGGCATTTACAAGTGTTCTCTCCTTTGACCCTCACAACCACCTTGGGAAGTGGGTGTCCTTACTGTCCCCACTTTACAGATGAGAGAACTGAGGCTTGGAGGGGCAAGTGGCTTGCTTGCCCACGGTCATATGGCTAGGCAGTATCTGAGGCAGGATTTGAACTTGAGTCTTCCAGAACCCAAGTTAGGCACTCGCTCCCCTTTGCCATCTGGCCAACCACCTAGGTGACTGCCAACCTCCTTTCCAGCTCTAGTCTAGGGTCCTCTGGTCCTGTCTGTGTGACCCTGGGTAAGTGACTCCCCTTCCTTGATCATCAGTTTCCCCATCTGTAAAACAAGAGGATGGGTTTAGAGAATCTCTATAATGTTATCCATCTGAATTCTTTGATTCTGTAGAGAAATAAAGTATTTATTAAGCTCTCACTCAATGCCAGGTGGTGAGCGTTCAAATACAAGAAAACTAGATGGTCCCTCTTCTCATTCTAATGAGGGGGCCGACCATGAAGAGGCTCAGGACAGGCCGAGGGGGTGGAGGAAAGGGTGGGCATGGGTCTGGGTCGGGGGCAACTGTCCAGGGAGGGGAGTGAGCTGGGCTAACAAATCTCTGTGGGCCAGCCATCGTCCTCATCGGCATGAGGGTTTTGGCCGACGTCCTGCTCCCTCACTCCTCAGGGTACCTGAGTCTAAGTTACATGAGTGAGGGACGCTTGGATGGTCCTTTGACCACCTTTGCCCATCTTCAAATATTAGACAGATAATAGCAGAGAGGATCTCCTCCACTGTGCCCTGCCCAGTGCTGGCCCCGCACCCTGCAGCCTGCTCTCCTCCCTCTCCACTCAGCAAGAGTTCTCTTGACTCTCTGGCTGGTGGAGTGTTGGGTTTTGTATCTGGGCATGTAGGTATCACCCACACAGACACAATCAAGGCAGCGCTTCCCAGCACACAGCTGGATACCTGCTAACCCATGGGAGCGGGCGGGCCAGAGTGCTCTGCCTGGCCTGGGGGCTGCCCGCAGGGCCCCTGTTTTCTCTGTTTCTGGGGTCAGGAGCCAGAGCCACGTCATAAGCATCTCACTTCTTACATAACTTGGGCTCACAACAAGATTGTTATCAATGATTCTTAGTTTCAAGCATCTGAATTGAACTCACTCCTTTGTCTTTCAGTTGACAACAGCTGTGACGAGTGCCTTTTTATTAGTAAAAGTCATCCTGTCCAAGGTAAGTGCGCCCCCTTCCTCCCCAGCGACGGCCTGGGAGGTGGCACAGAGGTTTACCTTACCCTCCCCTTCATTTTTCAGCTCTTCTCTCAGGGGGCTTTTGGATATGTGCTGCCCATCATTTCATTCATCCTCGCATGGATCGAAACCTGGTTCCTGGATTTCAAAGTATTGCCTCAGGAAGCCGAGGAAGACAACAGTAAGCTTCCCTTCCACAGTGATAGGGTTTGGCTTATTTGGGGGAGGGCCCCAAGGAGGTCCCTGGGAACTTCCTCAGGCAATCGGAGGCTGTTGGGGGGTGGGCCACATCTGCTTTGTGGAAACTGCAGCCAAAAAAATGCAGGCTCATGTTCATTCGTTCGTTCATTCGTTCATTCATTCATTCATTCAGTAAGTACCTTCAGTGTTCAGAGCCCTCTACAGGAGGTACAAAAATCAAGAAAATATAACCCCAGCTTTCTTATAGCTTCTCATGCAGTAGGAATGATAGGCCACTCATCCACATATATGATATAATAGACATTATAGTCATAAATTTATTACATCTATATTATGTTGTAGATAATTTATTAATAATTCAACAGACAATTTAATTGTCTGTTGAATGATATAAAATATATTAAATAGTAAATAAGAAATAATATAAGAAAATGAATTGTCATTTAAATTAATCATTTATAATAAAGTGATATTAATCTATAATATAATAAAACCTAGGATGGGGGGGGTCACTGTTCCTGATCACGGGTTCCATACACATGCACACACTGGAATGTGAGAACCGCGTCAGAGAGCTAGAGTGTGGGAGCCCGCTTCAGTTCACCAGTATCTGCCCTGTGCAAGGCTCATGTCCTGTGAAGGGCAGGGGCTGAACTGAACCATAGCAGGCCAACAGGGGGATGCCATATTGCCCTCCCTCCCTCCCACCCGATAAGTGAGACCCAGAGTGGGACGAGGGCAAAGCGGAGATCATTTTCTGCTGGGAGTGAGGAGATGGTGGATGGAGGAGGAGGCACCTAGGCAGTGCCCAATGAAAGAGAAGGCTTTCCTAGAGCTGATGGGTGTGCCCTGCATGGGGTGGATTGCATGTAAGGGGTTGGAATGGAGTGCTGGAGTCCAATTGAGTGACCTTGGGCAAGTCACTTTACCGCTTCCTGCCTCAGTTTCTTCATCTGTGAAATGGGCATAATATGAGCCCCTTCCTGTCAGGGCCACACTTTGGAGGATGAATGGGGAGTGAGAGCGCCTGGGGGTGGGGAGGGCATAGTCCCTCTTCTCCCACTTACTCCCTTAAGCATCAGCATCATATTTTCTTCCATTTGTGTCTGGGCTTGTTTATGTTTTTCTGAATCAGGATTTTTTTTTAATCTCTTGGTTCCTCCTCTCTAAAGACAGGACTTTATTTGTTCCCTCTGTTTCTTCCCACCAGCTCTTTAACCCTCCTTCCCAACCCCTGCCCCTCCCCCAGGGGTCCCCTTTCCCCCTAGTTCTGCTTGACTGGTTCATTTCCTATTTTTACTTTCCTTTTGTCCAACTCTCTACTTCTTCCCCTCTTTTTGCTCTCAGCTAAGTAGCCAATTTAGAGCCCCTTTCTTGTCACTCTTTGCTTCTCTCCTTTGTTGTTGTTTTTTAA
This sequence comes from Dromiciops gliroides, assembly GCF_019393635.1. Classification (NCBI taxonomy): domain Eukaryota; kingdom Metazoa; phylum Chordata; class Mammalia; order Microbiotheria; family Microbiotheriidae; genus Dromiciops; species Dromiciops gliroides. The sequence continues at coordinate 754,215,613 of NC_057861.1, forward strand.
AGTTCTCTGCTCCTTTTTCTAAAAAGGATTTCTTTTTCTTGTTCTCGGTTTTTTAGTGTTCTTTCTTTTCTATCCTAGACTTGATTTATGGCCCAAGCTTTATCCCTCCTCCAGTCTCTGTTCTGCCCAAGGAATTAAAGCTTCTGTGGTACCTAGTTAGAGTTCCCATCTCCAGTTTCTTTGTTCTTTCTTTGCAGATCTTGCCCCTTCTCCCCTTTTTTTCTGTCAGAGATATCAGTTCCTGGAGGAGATAAAGAGGACAGAGGGTTTTTCTGCCCTATGGTAGAACTTGTCATGGTTCCTCGATCACCCAGTTCATATCTATCACCTTCCCCCAATGGCCATTTTTTTCTCATTTGCTGTGAAATCTCCTCTCTGGGTCCATGCCCTCCCACCCTTCTGGGAGCTCTGCTGCCTCTTCTCCTAAGTCACTCACTGGTTCTCTCTTTGGTTTCTTTGGTAAAGTCCAGTTTTTCTACTCTGCTCTAGAGGCCATACATTCTGCTCCCCCGCCAAGTCTTATTTCTCTTAGACCATTTGCATTGTGGTGCTGTGGGAATCCACTGAGCCTCCTAATTTTTGAGGTGTTGGTTCATTTCCTTTTGTGTTACAATATTTATTTAGAAATGTTCGAACTCATTCAAATGACCTGGAGACCATATTCCCTTCTGTTATTACTATCTTCCCTTTTGGTTTATCTCCTTGTGTTCAAGGATTTTAAATTTTCTTTGTCCTGATCTTTGGTAATCTTAGGGCTTTCCCCCCATTTATCCCCTTATTACTTATGACTCCTTCCCCTTCGATGATTCCTTCTGAGTTCTGGAACCCAAATCTGCCTCAGCCTCTTCCCCACACCGAGGAAGTCCTTATTTCCTGGCCCACCTCGGCCCAAGTGACTTTGGTAGGACAGAAGTGGCCTCTGTTGCTGGTCTTCTTCCCTTTAGGTCTGGTGGAACTCTGTCCCCTCCCCCCACCCCATCATAGTGGCTCGACTTCCTTCACCTGTTCCCTCTGCCCCTCAGTTCTCTCCCCGAGGCCCCCGTGCGAGCCTGCACCCCCGGGGTGGGGTAGAAAGAACAGGGGAAGGTCACGTTCATCAGCTCTTACCTCGTTCAGGTTCTTTGCAGCTTAGACCCTGGAGACATCTATGGTTGCTTTATTTATTGTGGAGAGGTGTGAAAGGTGGTAGGGATTGCTTGCGTCAGATGCCTAGTCCTCCATCCTCTTGTTGGCATAAGCTGGACCTGGAAGACCCAGGTGAGACTGCCAAAGGAAAAAGCTGAGTTTGAAGAGAAAGGAGCCAGCAAAAGTGCTTCATGGGAGGACCTGGGAACAATAGAAGAAGAATATGTGGCAGAGATTGGTCAGGGAAGAGGAGGATAACAATACTAAAAGTAATAGTGGCTAGTATTTGTTTTGGAAAGGAGAGGGAATTTATTGGAATGACTGAGTTGGGTTCACTCTTGGGAAGAGAAGGTCACAAAGAGAGCGTGATGGGAAAGGCTGAGGAGAAGAGGGTGGTCAAGGGTACGGCAGACACAAAGATATGGAGAAAGGGCAGGCTTAGCCGGCTAGTGTGGACAGAAGCCTGAGTGCTGGGAGCTGCAAGTGAATCATAAGGAGGAGGGTGATGGGACAGCAGCCAGAGGAGGAGGTGAGCGTGCGCGCGCATGTGCGCGCGCACACACACACACACACACACACACACACACACGGCTTTTCAGCCAGGGGATACTGGGAGTGGGTGTAGGAGGACAGGAGGTCACAATTTGCTAGCCTCGGGCTGAAGTGAGCATAGGGCTGTTGGGGAGCGTCACAGATCCTGTCTGGATTGCAGTAGGGAAAGGCCAGAGGTCACGGAGGCACAAAGGGCCAGGGAGGCTTCTCTGACCCTGTCGTCAGCTGGGACCTGCTGGTCTGGGTCCCGCAGTGGGGGCTCAAGGTCGGGGTGTGTTTCTCCTCCTCTCTTTGGAGGGTTCTTGTGCCTTTGGAAGAGCCATAGAACAGGCCCAAGAGCCCAGAGTCAGGAAACCAGGCTTCCTTTGCAGAGTAAGACAGACTGTTAGTTGGCCAGGCCAGGATATCGGGTTTGGACATCTTTATTTTTCTATCTGAGGCCCTCTTGGAGGAGGGAGGGCCAAGCTGGTTAAAAAGAAGTCTGTTCTGTGTTTATCTACAAAGCTCTCACTTTGGGGAAGTTTTCTCTCTGTGACTGTTTGGCATCTAAAGCCCTTCACAGTCTGGCCTCAGCCCACCCTTCCAGCTTTGTCGCCCATTGTTTGTGTACTCAGGGCTTCTTCCTCATCCGTGAAGCTCCACCTCCCACCTCCACACCTTTGCCCAGGTCGCCCCCTCTTAAAATCCCTGTTTTCCTTTAGGCCTTCCCTCTGACCTTCTCCATCAAGACTCACTGGTCCTCCACCCCCCCCAGCTGCTAGAGCGCCCCCACAAAATTATCTTGTGTCTCTGCTGTATTTTCTCTCTACCTGCCCTGGTCTGTTCCTGCCCCCTATCCAGGGATGGCTCCTGGATGGCAGGGCCAGGTCACACTCCCCTTTGCCTTCCCAGCACCCAGCATGGTGACTGGCAGATTGGAGGGGCTTCATCAATGCCAGTAATAATAAATGAATCAGAAAATGAAGCGAAGTCTGGTTGGGGGTCAGATGCCAGAGCGGGAGCAGCTCTGCAGGAAAGGGAACGTTACAAGGCCCGTCTTCCTGTAGCCAGACACAGGCCGTGCCCCGGCATCAGCAGGCTGTTCCCACGGAGGACAATCTCTGACAGGTTTTAAGGCACACAAGTCACACTCACTCTAAGAGGACTTGGGCCAGCATTCCCACTCCCAGGAGCCTGTTGTGCTGTTGCCAGGGCTGTCGGGGCCTGGTGCCTTTGGAATGGCCTGCAGGTGGCACCCGGCTCCTTTTTGGTGTGACCTGGATCTCACTGGCCGTGTCCTGGGAGCGGAGTCTAGAGGAAGGGGTGGACCGAGTCCAGCTGATACGGGAAGGGGAACCAGCACCTCTCAGCACTTAGAGGAGAGTCACAGGATCATGAGATCCCTCGTGTCTGAGGCCTGGGCTGTTTTCTAGAGGCCCGGGTCACATCAAAGCCAGCCAGCATCCTTTGACTGACTGGCCCCAGGGCTGCCTTTGTGGGAAGCCCAAATGATTCTCGGAGCCAGAGGCCAGGTATCGGGCTTTTCTTTCTCATACCGCTCCTTCCTCGTCCAGTTCAGACACTTAGTCAAAAGCCAGCAGGTCCTGGGCAGTAGGAAGGCCCGCCACTTGTGCCTTTCACAGCTCAGCTCTTGTTAAGTGCTGAGGGAGTGCCCGGGACCTGCAGATCACGGTGCTGGCCCCTGGCACTTCTGGGATCTGCATGCTCTTTGATCCGGCTGAGCGCTGCTGACTGTAACACGCTAAGGAGTAACGTATTGGGGGGGGAGGGAGGGCAGTGCCCAGGTGTGGCCCCCTGCTGCTGCAGGTGTGGGCGCCTGCTGACCAGCGTTTTCTGCGTGCTGCGGCAGCAGGGTGACTGACGCCTGGGCTCTGGTGCCTTCTCTTCCAGGACTCCTGCTGGTTCAGGACGCTTCGGAGCGGGCAGCTCTCATACAGCCGCCCGGGGGCCTCTCTGATGGGCAGTTTTATTCTCCGCCTGAGTCGGAAGCAGGTAACGGTGGCCATTTGGCTCTTGCTTTGGCCCTCTCCAGGATTCTGGGGGGGGCAGGGGCTTGCTGCTTCTGCCTGGCCCCCCAAGGAGACGGGAGGAGGGGGTCTGGAGCTGCGCAAACTCTCCTGGTGGGGGTCCCGGGTGCTTCTGGCTGGGCTGAATCCCAGAGCTCCAGGGGACTTCCGAGGCCCCATGGTCCAGCCTGACCCCAGAAGGGAGAAGGGAAGGCTCCCACTCAGCCTTGGGGAGCCCCTGGGGCTGGCTTGGCTTTGCTTGTGCTGCCACCTGGTGGAGCTGGGGAGCATTTGTGGTCAGGCAGGCCCACGGGGCTGCCTAGAGGAGGAGGGAGGAGGAGTTAGGAGGAGGGAGCAGTAGGACAGCCAGGCCCGTTAATGCCTCAGGCCTCTGTCCTTGCCACCTCCTGAGTCCGTGGTCTAGGAAACACCGGAATGTAAAGGTTCCCTAGAACCCCCCCCCCCCCTTACGTCCCAGAAGGGGACCTTCTGCCCCAGGCTTGGGATGCGGCCCCTGGGCTGCAGAGGCTGTGTGGGCACAGCCTCGGGTGGGGCTTGGGAGCTCTGGGTTCTCTCTGGGGTTTGCTTTTTGGGGGGAGCCTGTGTAAACCTGAGGTGCCCTCCTCTGCCCCCCAAGGGACTGATTCGAGAGTCATGGTGAAGTGGAAGGGACCCAGGCCCCGGAGGGGACACTGTCAGAGACGGAGCTTTCGTTTTTACAAAAGTTGCAGGTGCCTTTTCTGATGCCTCCCTGTGATGTGGAGGGGCCCGGCAGGTTGTGCCTTTGGTGGGGGAGGAAACGTCCCCAGCTAACATGACCGCAGACCTTGAACGCTGAAGCGGAGGCTGAGCTTGGGGGGGCGGTGAAGAGGGGGAATGTGCCCCGGGCTACCCGGCTGGTGAGCCTCTGAGGCGGCATTGGAGCCCAGTCTTGTCGTTTATACGCCCGGCTCCCTCTTATCCACGGTGGCTCGCTGCCACGGTGTATCGTGTGTGTAGAAGTATGTGGTCATCTTCATTTGATATGTGACAGGGCTGTTCGGTGGGAGAGATGGACAGGCCCTTCGCCTCTGGGTTTCAGAAGCTGTGTGAAGGTTTCTCTCCTGAGAGACCCCCATGAACCCTCATGAGCTCCTGGCATCACTAGAGACTGCTTGAAGACCGAGCACAGTGAGGGGTAAAATGGGAAGCTGGTCTGAGAGCTCTGAGGCACCAGCCAACAGGACGTGCAGGCTTGGGGCCCTCCGTTTCCATGGTTACTCTTCCTCTACCATGGAAACCCTGAATTCCCTGTCTCCCTGTCGGCCTGTTTCCATGACGAGCCTTCCTGCACCCAGCCCGGCTGGTCCCGGGAAAGCAGAGTTTGGCACCAAAATCTTTGTCCCTCCTGGCGTAGACCCACCTGAGCCAGCTTGTGGGAGCATCATGTGGGAGCACCTTGTGGGAGCACCTTGTGGGAGCACCCTGTGGGAGCATCATGTGGGAGCACCCTGTGGGAGCATCATGTGGGAGCACCCTGTGGGAGTGTCGTGTGGCAGCCGTGAGGCCGGGCTGCAGAGGGAGAGGCCACCAGACACAGTGCAGGGGGTGCTGTGGTCCTTCAGCAGAACCCTGGTGCTGAACAATGCCCCCCCACCCCCACCCCAGAGGCCCGAGGGCAGCTTTGCTTAAGGACATTTGTCACAGGCCAGATGAGGTTATCAGTGCTGAAGGAGCTCATAGCTCGGCCTGAGGCACAGAGAAGAAAGCAGTTAAACCACACCAGAGGTTGCCCAATTTGTGATCCCAGCCGAGAAGCAAAGCTGCCCGCTCCGAGCATGCTGCATGTCACATCAAAGACACACGGTTCTGAGCTGAGGCACAAACCGTGGCCGTGTGAGCTGCGGGATGGACTCTGGCCCAGCTTTCCAGCCAGCCTTTCTCCTTCCTGGCCAAAGCCGCCTTAACCGGAAGCAGGCAGCAGAGAAGGCGGGGCAGCCGCTGGCTGGTGGGGTGTGCGGCCTAGTAGCCAGCACCTCCTAAGTGGCCTGCTGGAGACAAGCGGCCTTGTCAAGCTGGTCTGTGGAGCTAGTGGCAAGTCCGTGGTTAATAGAGGTGAATGTATACAGATATGCCTGTCTGTGTGTGTGTGTGTGTGTGTGTGTGTGTGTGTGTGTGTGTGACACAGAGACAGACAAGTGAGAATGAGAAAGGGGAGCCGGGAGAAATGGTCATTAATTCTTGGTCCATGCAGACCTTTCTGGTTTTCCCCAGTGTATCCCACTCTGTTATAAGACTGGGATTTCTATTTTTCCTTGAGTTTTCCATGATAATATTTTAATATATGTTTAGTTTTTATTGCCATCTTTGGTTGTTACTTCATCTATCGCTCCCCCTCCCTTGCCCCATGGGCCATCCCTTGTAAGAAAGTATAAAAAGAGAGGAAGAAGGAAGTTCATCAAAACTAGTCCATGGCCCGACTTGACGACATCGCCCAGCCCAGCTCCCTCCATCAGTTCCACAGGAGGAGGGGGTGACCTTCTGTTTCTGTGCATCACCTGGAGTACCTCAGGGAGGGTGTTTGTTGTGGTCCTGGCTTCTCCTTCCACTGGTTCCACTGTCAGTTCATCTCAGTCTCCCCAGGCTCCCCCAGTATCCTCTCATGTCCATGTGCAGTGGTTTGTATGTTTGCCCTTCTTGGGTTCTGTGCTTGGCAGTCAGAGGGATAAACACTGGAGTCACTGTTCAGGCTGAATTCCAGATTGTGTTGTGGTGATCACAGATTCACTCTGATATCACTCTAAGGCAACAGGCATGTGGATGAGATGGGTAGTTTAAAATTAGGCCACTGAGAGACATTGGTGAGGTCAAGTCCAACCCTGACATGCCCCAGCTCTCTGACCCTGGGCAGGTCACTTCACCTCTGTCTGCCTCAGTTTTCTCATTTGTGAAATGGGGATCATCATAAATGGTGCCCCCTTCCCAGGGCTGTGTGAGGATCGATATTTGTAAAGTATTTAGCCCAGTGTCTGCTACACAGAAAAAAACCAAAACCCATAAGGTGCGTAACTGATTGTCCCCTTCCATCCTCAAGCCCTGCCTGACACGTACTGACCGTGTGACCCTGGGTGAGTCACACCCTTTCAGTGCTGCAGGCATTGGTGGATAGAGTTTCTTCACCAGGAAGTCCTTACCCTGAGGAATGGTTCTAATTCAGAGGCAGTGCTGCCCAGTGGAAAGAGCCCTGGGCCTCAGAGTCAGAAGGCTGAGGTTTGATTCCCTGCTTGGACACTGAGTGTCTTGGCAAGTCTGGCTGCATCAGGGGGCCCATGGAGCTTTTTCTTGTGAATGGTGGATTGCTTGGTCATTGAGAAGAACTGAATTTCTCCTAAGAGGGTGTTGGTGGCAGTGTGGTGGAGTGGATGGAGCCCAGCCCTGCTGTCCCCTGCTTGTGGGCACAAATCCTTCCTCTGGCTCTTCCTCCTTGGTCTTCTCCTCAGGTCACCGAATCATGAACCCTGGACACTAGGGGGGCCTGGCCCAGGACGGGCAGCTCAGAGGAGAGAAGACTCATGGAATGATTCTGCAAAGCTGTCAAAGTTCCTAAACACAGAGAAGGAGCTGACCATGGTGTTTGGGGCTGGACTGTCCACTGATATAGCTGCTCTCCCTTTCAGCCTTGCTGTCTGTAAATTTTCTACACATGTACACCCTCGTTCATAAAGATGGTGACCAGCACAAGGCCAAACCAGACTCCCCCCTCCGCCTCCCAGCACGTCACTGAAGACTGGCTAAGTTAATGGTTGCTCTCTGGTTCCAACCATTCAGCACATTCCGAACGTATGGAAGCATATTATCATCTGGCCCCAGATTCCCCCCTTCCCCCATAACAGTATGAGCTGCTTTAGTGAAAGTTCTGCTGAAATCTAGTTAAACTGCATCTCTCACCTTCACTGGCTTCTCTACGTTCATAACCTTATCGAAAATGGAAAACAAGGCTGGTCTGGTGTAACTCTTGGGGAGGCCATGCAGTCGTAACCACCGCTTCCTTTGCTACTTACTTCGACTTCCTGAGCCTCAGTTTTTGCATCTGTAAAGTGGGGGTCATTTTAGCATCTACCTCACAGGGATGTTGTGAGGATCCATAGACATAATGGATGTAAAGTGCTTTGCAGACCTTAAAGCTCATTGTTCAGAGCGAGAGAAGTCACTTTCTAGCCCACACAGTAGGATAGAATTTTTTTTTTTGGTGAGGCAATTGGGGATAAGTGACTTGCCCAGGGTCACACAGCTAGTAAGTGTTAAGTGTCTGAGACCGGATTTGAACTCAGATCCTGCTGAATCCAGGGCTGGTGCTCTATCCACTGCACCACCTAATTGCCCCAGGATATCATTTTAAAGACACATGTGCATCAGGGACTGGTCCAGGACAACGTTCCTGCAATGCTATGAGATGACATTTGTAAAGTGTGTAGGACAGTGTCTGGCTCATAGTAGACACTTCATCAATGCTCGTTTCCTTCCCTTTCCTTTCTCCCACATAGGGTCTGATGAAGAATCTGAAGAAAAACAGGATAGTGAGAAGCCAATCCTGTAACTGTGGGAATTCTTTTGATGAAAGTAAGTGTTTGAGAGCAGCGGGAGAGAGCCCCAAAAGTGGCGAATCTTGGCCAAGATGCAGAATCTTGGCCCTCTGGGAGGGTTTTCACTGGATGGACAGCACTGGGATGACCGGCACAACCTTACCTAGATGTATCCGTTAGTCAGTCAGCAAGTCACCTCTCTGTGTAGGGAGTGAGCTCTCTTAATGTTTGTTTGTGCGTGTGCTGGGAGAGCCTCGTGGGTGGGAATGCACAGGAGCAAGTGAGCTGGATCTGCTAATGTCTCTCTCAGGTGTCCCAACACTGTGGCTGTGGCTATTATTCCCTGGAATAGGCAATCTCCTGTTGTTTGTTTGTTTTATGGGGCAGTGAGGGTTAAGTGACTTGCCCAGGGTCACACAGCTATTAAGTGTCTAGTGTCTGAGGCTGGATTTGAACTCAGGGCCTTCTGAATCCAGGGCCGGTGTTCTATCCACTGAGCCACCGAGCTGCCCCCGGCAATCTCCAGTTTTGCCTAGTCTGTTGGTGGCCAGGCAAGGGAGCACAGCAGGGAGGTGACCTGCGCTGGCTCAGAGTGCAGCCTGCCGAGCTCGGTGCCAGGCTTCCCTACCAGGCACGTGCCTCGGAGTGAATCACTTCCTTTTGCCTCCAGTTCTCCATTTCTAAAGTGGGCCTGGCCGTGTCTCACTGCCTCATAGACTTCCTAGCGCCATGATCACTGACCGTGTACCAGGGATTCAAAGCCCCAGCTCAGCTCTGGGTGTCCCTGACAGGCAGGCGAGGCCAGGCCCTTTGAGAGCCCTGCAGACACACACGCAGGGAGGAGGCAGAGCCGGTTTCACTGCCTGATCTTGTAACTCTGGAAGAAGCTGCTTTACAAGATCTAAATGGCCATGGGCTTGGGGTGTGAGGGTGGATAAAGTCTTCCTTCTTTTTTTTTTTTTTTTGGTGAGGGAATTGGGGTTAAGTGACTTGCCCAGGGTCACACAGCTAGTAAGTATTAAGCGTCTGAGGTCGGATATGAACTCAGGTCCTCCTGACTCCAGGGGCCGGTGCTCTATCCACTGCGCCACCTAGCTGCCCCCTAAAGTCTTCATTCTTAATTGGCCCCTCTGATGCCCTCCCCCCTCCCATGTTATTTTGTTAGATAAGTTTGGATGCCCAAATGTGGGGGATGATTGCCCATGTATAACCTCTGCCGGATGCTTACTGTCCCAGGGAGAGGGGAGTGGAGGAAGGGAGGGATAGAATTTGGAACCTAAACATTTAAAAAACAGTGTTAAAAATTGTTTTAACGTGGAACTGGGTGGGGGAATAAAATATTATTTTAAAAAGATAGGTACTTTTAAAAAGTATGGGAAACACTAGGAATGGCTAATGTTCTTCTCTGCTTCTTGTGACTGCCCTAGTCTCTCCACCTGTGAATCCTCTCTGTCCCTCTGCATTTGTGGTGTGAAGGCCCCAGTGTGGCCTGGCTCTTCAGGAGGACAAGTGGGGGCTCTCCCTGGGAAGCCGCGCCGATCTGCTAATCAAGGATTTATTTATTGTGATACCTCACAGAAGATTGTCCCCCACCCACACGTGTACATTCGCCGGCCTGGGGCTGACAGCTGGTGCTGTCCTCTGCTACTGAAAGTGATCTCCTAATGGGTAGGTAGTCCTGGGAAAGCCTCGTGCTGTATTCCTAGTCAATAGACGCCATGCTATATCGACCTAACACATCTTCTGTAGCGCGAAAGTACGTGGATTTGTTTCCTGACTCACAAAATGGGATTGTTTTATTTGTCTCATAGATTTATTTTCTATTTCTTTTTAAAAAATAACATGTCCTTGTGTGTTTTTTAATTCATGCCTATGAGCTCTTTGTACAATTTAAAAACATTAATAAAAGGCAACATACCAGCCTTTGGCTCTGACCTTTTACTTTGGTAGTCCCATGTGCCAAGCGCCCGGGCCATCTGTGTGTGTGTGTGTGTGTGTGTGTGTGTGTGTGTGTGTGTGTGTGTGTGTGTGAGAGAGAGAGAGAGAGAGAGAGAGAGAGGTAGAAGGGGAGAGACATGGCCCATGAACTGCTGCATTTTAGTCCAATTGGGAAGATGACGAACCCCTATGTCAAATGTGAACAGTGACACAGAGTAGTTGGTGGGGATAGAAATGGCCCTGGTGCTTGAGAGGAGGGAGAGGATACTGGGGAGCAGAGGGAGTGTGTGTCTGACGTGTGCTGGCCCCTGTGATGGGAGAGGCACCGGGCACTGGGCACCGGGCACCTCCCCTTACTAAGGAGTCGAAGATCCTCGATGGGTGAAGGCCAGACAGGCGGCCTGCTTCCCCTTCTGGCTTCCTCCTTCGTGCCTTTGCACATAGCCCCCCTTGCCTGAAGTGGGCTCCCTGCTCGCTTTTCCTCTCAGTCTTTCTCTTCCTCCAAGGACAAGCTCGGGGGGCCCCTCCTCGGGGGGGGGGGAGGCCCTTCCTTTGCTGCTTCTCTCCTTCAGTTACCTGGTGATGCCCGAGCTGGGCCCATGTTTTCTCCTCCCTGTAGAATGTGAGCTTCTTGGCCGGAGGAGTGGATCTTTGAGTCCTCCCCAGTACCCTAGGATGGCCTTGCCCATTCTGGGGGAGATCATACCAATGCAGGGGTGGGCAGAAGGGGCATTTTCAGGGAGGGTACCTCCGCCAACATCACCCAGCGCCTCTGTTGCCACTCATCATCTTGGAGGTGCTCAGGACACTTGAAGGGCAGAGTTTGGCTCAGTCACACAGCCTGTATGTATCAGAGGGAGCACTTGAACCCAGGCCTTTCTGACCAAGGCCACCCTCTTCCCTCTAGCCCAGTGCCAATAAAATGTGTTTAATGTTTGTTGAATTGAATGAAGGTAAACGTTTGCAGTAGGTGAAGAAAAGAGGAGCCTTGGAATCAGTATCCAAAAGAACCCACTGGGCTGATGCCCCAAAAGAGCTCAGACTGGAATGCCCAGTGAAAGCCAAAAGATTAGAAATTGTCTTGGGTTTAATATTCATTCAACAAACCCTGGGGACTTCCTCTGCTAGGAGGCCTCAGGAGGCACATGGAGACATGTGAGCTGTGTTATGTCATGGTGTTACATGGAAGGGATGGAAAGACTTCTTGGAGGGCATGTTGAGAATCTTCATCAGACTCTCTTGATTATATGTGCATTCCTATTCTTAGCACACATCGAAGCAAAATGGAGAGCTCATTGTGCACGGAACTGGGAGGCCAGCCGCAGCCCCCGTGCATGGCCCGCTAGGTACAAGCTGCTTTTTATCTGCCACTAGCTGTGGCCTTTGAAAAGGTGCAGGCTTAGCTGTGGTCTAACTGTCCCTATTTTGTCACATGATAAACACCCCAGCCCCTCCTCCATCACACGTCCCCAACTGGAAGGGGTTTGTTTAACTCGAGCATTTTCCACCAACCCACCGCATTGTGAAGACAAAGCCAAGCATGGGGAGCCCATGCTACACACATCCGCTGCTGCAGCCCCCACCCCTCCAGAAGCCCGAATCAAACGCCAATACGAGTTTGGGGCAGGAAGGGGTGTGGGAAAGGGGACTCAGTGGTTGACTCTCCTTTCCCCTCCCTCCCTCCAGCTTTTATAACCAACCACAAGAAAGCGATGTTAATTTGGGTGCTTAGCACAGTGCCTAATAACTATTGAAAATGTTCATCTCACTGTTCATTTACTGTCACACATGGACAGTTAATCAAAGGGGATATATCGCCAATAAGCAAATGAGAAATAGCGAAAAGATCTGGGCCCCCTCAGGAACATAAGCTGGCAGCTTTACAATCTGAAACAACATGATTTTCTACTCTCCTCGTCCTCCCCTGCATCTTTAAGAACAAATGGGAACTTTTGGAGGGTTTCCGTAGGAGGCTCTTCTTTTCCTCTGGAATGTTGATTCTGGTCTCCAAATGCTTTGGAATCCTTAGTGTCATCTGCTATGAAGTCTGCTTTCTTCTCATGCTTTCTTCTCCTTCGCTCTCATCCCGATAATGAATATGTAATGTATAGATTCTACATGATTCCTTGTGCATCTATTACCTACCCATGATGTTTGAGCTACTGTGTTCAGCACTGGTGGATACACCCTCGCAAACTTACAAATCTGGGGTCACGAATATTTGTTCCTAAAGGCTTGTTGGTGGCTAGGAGACCAGCAAAGAAGTTATTGTGCCAGCAGGTGAATTATGTGAGGGCAGGAATCTCACAATGGTTGACTATAGCTGAGAGACAGGGAAGGAGAATGTGAACACATCACACACACACACACACACACACACACACACACACTCATGAGCTTTAATCGATGGTGGGGATGAGGATTTTAACAAGTATTTTCTGAAGACATTGCAATTTGTCGCTGCTGGATGATCTTTGAACCCAGAGAGAGAATTAATAAGGAAGTGAGCCAGTAGCAGATGGAGGAATGTAGGCTTTCTCTTTTTCACCCAAGAGTACCTGAGAGGTATCATTCTCACTTTGCTTATACCCTAGATCCCAAGGTTTCTAAGGGAGGCACTTAATAAATTGATTTTATTTTATTTTTATTTTTTTGTGGGGCAATGGGGGTTAAGTGACTTGGCCAGGGTCACACAGCTAGTAAGTGTTAAGTGTCTGAGGCCAGATTTGAACTCAGGTCCTCCTGATTCCAGGGCCAGTGCTCTATCCACTGCGCCACCTAGCTGCCCCAGCCCCAATAAATGTTTAATGATTATATGACTCATCATTCACTATTGGATTTCTAGATGGTATCCTTCAGAAACTCATAGGGAAGGCTCCTCCTCCATTCCCCTGACAGTGCCCAGAAGAGCTGAAGTCACCAGACACCAAATGCCTAAGTACCCTGATTGATACAGATGAGCAAGAGGAAGAAACCACATCATGATGAGCCATTCTAGCCAATTGCCAGCTCCAATTTCATACAGAGCGTGGGACAGGAAAGGGGTAGACTAGGCAATAGGAAGACACAGGATCCAACTCTGCTGCCATCACTCACTAGCTGTGTGACTATGAGGGAGACAGTGATGTTCTGGGAGCCTCAGTTTCTTCATCTGTAAATTGGGGTGAGTTAGACCCGTAATGGCAGCCTTACTGGGCTGTGGTGAGACTCCAAGGCAATAATGTGTATCAAATGCTTTGCACCTCTGAAAGTGCTCCTGAGAGGTGAGCCACCATCATCCCATCACTGGGGAGATTAAAAGAGCTGACACGGAAATGAGGGAGCATTAGTGGTTTTTATTGGGGAGAGGTCTATCGGTAAGAAAGTGCATGGAGATTGGTAGCAAAGCGCCAAAGAGAACAGATTTCTGACAACCTAAAGTTTCCTGTTTATTCAACAGATTAAAAGAAACCAACTTGCATTTCCCAAGTTACAGCAAAGATGCGTTGCTAAGCAAAAGGGAAATAATAAGACCCAACAGCATGACCGCTGCTCTCCTCCTGCAGAAGACAAACTGGAACGTGCGGGCACAGCCTTCCCTCCCTGGTGGCTGAAGGGCATCTCCTGCCTACTTTGTCTCCTGGCTCCCCGACACTCTCTTTCGGTACAGGAAGAAGAGGATAATGGTGAAGTAGATGGTACTCTTCACAAGTAGGATGGTGTAGGTATAAAAGGCTGATGTGTTGGCAAAATGCACTCTCTGGAGCCCTAAAGTGAAAGAGTCTGGTTAGTACGGCAGGATGCTTCGAGAGATATAGAAGCAAAGGCCTTGAGAACAGAAGCCCAAGAATCTGGGCTCTGGCAGGAACAGCCTGCAGAGGAGTATGGAGAAAGCAGGACACTCTAGGCTGCCCGCACTCTTGTATGTTTCCTCGGAACATTTCTGTATAATACCATTTCCTGAACCCTCTTTTCCTCACTGGGTCTAATTTAGAAGCATTCAACAGCATAAAATAGTTAAAATAGAAAAAAAAAAAACCCTAGCATTTATATCATGTTTTGTGAACCTTAAAGTACTATATAAATGACAGTTATTTTGTTATTATTACTAATATTGTTAATAATACTGAATGGGGTCATCCTTCTCCCTGATCTCTTAGGGAATTCTAATATGTCAGAGATGGCAAGTAAGGCCAACCCTTACTTGAACAGAAATCCCCAAGATATTGGGGTTCTTAATCTAGAGCCCATGAACTTAGTTTTAAAAAAAATTGATAACTGCATTTCAATAAAATTGGTTTCCTTTGTAACCCAGCCTCATACACTTACTAGCTGTGTGAACCTGGGCAAGCCCCTTACCTCTGTCTGTCTCAGTTTCCTCATTTGTAAAATGGGGATAATCATGGGGTAAAAGTGGTCCCAGAGCAGGTGTGACGATTAAATGAGATAATCATTGTAAAATGCTTAGCACAATGCCTGGCACTGAGCTAGTTATTCTTATTAATTTTTCTTTTTTCTATTTTTTTTTGGTAGGGGCAATGAGGGTTAAGTGACTTGCCCAGGGTCACACAGCTAGTAAGTGTCAAGTGTCTGAGGCCAGATTTGAACTCAGGACCTCCTGAATCCAGGGCCAGTGCTTTATTCACTATGCCACCTAGCTGCCCCCTATTCTTATTACTTTTTAAGCAATTTATGCATGTTAAAACAGGCTTTACCAGGAGACCAGGAGACCAGGACACCAAAATAGTTAAGAACCTTGATCTACATCATTCCCACTGTTGGTAATCCAGTCTTGGCTCGAAGGCCCTGAGTGATGGTGAACCCACTGCTCTCGAGGCAATCTAAGTGTTCACCAATCAGAGCTGACAAGTAAGGAGCTGAGGCACAGACAAAGATCTAGGTTCTGGAGACCCCAGCCGGCAGCTTTGCACTTCTTACCCTTGTGACCCTGGTCAGCTTTAACTCTTCCAAACCTCACTTTCTGCATCTGTAAGATGGGGAAAATGATACCTTTGCTTCTCACCTCATTGGATCATTGCAAGGAAAGCACACTGTCTATCTATTGCAAAGCACATGGAAGTGAGAGTTATCTTCAGAGACACTCAGAAGTTGCGTGTGTCCACACGAGACAGATTTGGCCAGAGCTGGCACGGGGCTGTGTCATTCTGTGGGACTGCCCCTGAGATCCTGTGGAATTTCTTATAGCACGACTGCGTGCTATGGGAATTTTTTTTTTTTCTGAATGAAATACATAACGTTATGTCTAGGGTAGAGGGGTCAAACCTGTGACTGTAGCCCTCAACACTCCCCAGTGCCTCCTAAGCCAGGTCAGAATGTAATTAGGAAATATTTAACAAACTAAATAAACATTCAATAAAACATACATAATGTTACATTTTAAAAGCCAGTTAGTCTGTAGCTCACAGGGATCCTTAGGCATGGGTCAGTGGCCCATTTCTATTTGAGGTCTAGGAGAAAGAAAACAGCACTGCTAGTGAGAAGCTTTAGCTCCCAGTATTGGTCCTGCCAGGTTATTGGCTGGTGACCATCTGCAGCTGCTGGACCTGACAGGGCTTCAGCTAATTTCCTCCTCACCTATCATCTGCGGCTGTCTTGTCTCCCAGATGAGATTATTGTGAGCACTGATGGAGATTAAAGCTCAGAAAACCCACTGGAAAGTTAAAAAGACAATACAAATGGCTGGTGTTTTTATTCTTACTAACATTGTCAATATGACCTAATTGGAGACTTGAAGTATCTATGCCCCACCGAGAGCTAACTAAAGCCCCCACACTCCCAGAGACAGCTCTGTGCTGGCCAAAAGCTGTTGTGGAACCCAAGCCAGTTTCTGTGCAAACTTTCCTTCTGTGATATTGCTGCATGACTAAGTTGCTTCCTGTCTTTGGGTCTGTGTCTTCAGCCATAAAATGGTACTTGGATGACCTATAAATCCCTTCCAACTCTAATGGTCCACAATTCCTTGTGACTTGCCTTATGTGACAAAGTTGGCTAATGGCAAGGGAGTCAGACTTCTTCCACCACCACCCATGGATGAATTCTTTTTTTTTTGGTGAAGCAATTGGGGTTAAGTGACTTGCCCAGGGTCACACAGCTAGTAAGTGTCAAGTGTCTGAGGTCAGATTTGAACTCAGGTCCTCCTGAATCCAGGGCTGGTGCTCTATCCACTGCACCACCTAGCCGCCCCCATGGATGAATTCTTGAAGGTCAATAGAGCCTGATTTTTTCATTAGATTTAGATCCTGAAGAGATCTTGGATATCATTCAGTTCACCCTCTCCCCCATTTTACAGATGAGGAAACAAGCTGAAGTAAAGGAAGCAGCCTAACCGATGTCACACAGGCAGCAAGTATAAAATTATACATTTATAAAATGCTTTCCCAAAACCATCCTGTGAGAGCAGGATTGTACAGACAGGGAAACTGAAGCAACTTAAGAAGCATCAAGCGCTTAGTAAGTGTCCAGGCTACGAATGTACATATTCCTGACTACAAGCCCAATATTTTCTCCATGAAGAAGTTGAGAGTCAGAGCTTCAGTGACTCAGCCATATTCATGCCCCTCTAGGCAAGCACTGTGGCTGAGAAACGAGCTCATGAGTTCAGTCTCACTGCCTCTGGGGTTGACTAGAATGATTCTCAGGCTAAGTTCTGGGATGTTAACTTCCTGGTATGTAGCTATCCCAGGCTCCCAGCAGTCAAAAACCTCCAGGCTTTCTGGCCCCAGAAGCCCTTGGTCTCAGGACTTGGACAGTCAGACTATGACAAGGAGGATGTACCCTTCCGTAGACAAGCCAACCATCCTTGTTCTGCAACACTGGTCATCTTGTTCTGAGGCCCAGGAAGCCCCCATTCCTTCCCCAATCTCCAGGAGCAAAAAGTTGAGTTGATCACAAGTAAAAACTCCCCTTTGGCTAGAAAACAAGCTAATATAAAGCTTACCATTAGTCTTGGTGTCGGTTTCCTCACAGATTTCTGAACGGGGACCTGCGATAACTAGAAAAAAGGAAAAAACCAGAAAAATTTCCATTTAGTTAGATACACACACGTCCATTTATTCCAATAAAAAGCATCCAGTCAGAGAAAGCCACAGGATTCTAGCAAGATTCTTGAGTCAATAAATGCTTTTTTATTTTCATTCATTTGTTCATTCATTCGTTCATTTGTTCGTTCATTCATTTATTCATTCATTCACTGTGCTCGGTTCCATTGTTGGGTTTGGACACATAGAGGCATTACTGATGTGCCATCAGGAAACATTTTATCATCGGCAAATTGGCATCTCCTTAAAAGACCTTGTATTGTTAGCTACATTCATGGATGGTCTGACTGCTTGCACCAAAGAACATTCATTTATTCTGGGAATGGATAAACATTTATTAGGTGCCTCTTGCTCTGTGTGGAGTTGGAAGGGAGCTTGGAGATCATTGAATGCAGCCGGAACAACAGGGTGCTAGTCTCCTGAGCAAATGGTGGACACCATGCCTAGGTTCCTTCCTTCAAGGGCTTGACTCACCAATTAAGACAATGAATTTCTTGAGTGTAAAATCACTACCTTGGGTTCGGTTAGTGTGGACTCCATGGTACTGACACAATGAATCTTCTATTTGAAATGATTTTGCATATTTTTATGTCCCTTGCATTGACTTATCTGTGTACATTGCTCCAATGGAACATAATCTCCTTGAGGGCAGGGATTGTTCAGTCTTTGTGCCCACAATTCCTGATCAAATAACTCTTGGAAGTCTTTCAGTGAGTAAATCTATGGGTGCCCTCTCTCACTCTTACATGATCACTAAATAATTTTTTTTTCTCTCAGAAATTAACCTGCTAACCTAATTTAACAATTCAAATCATTGTATGGTTACATTGCCATTGGGTGCCTAGTGGTCAACTGAAGTTGACATTCATTGGGAAAATGCTGAAGAATACCTCCTTCACTGAATTGATCCTCCATTATTTGGCCAGTATACTCCACCAAATTGGGTGAGCCACTTGCAGTAAAGGGCTTTAGAGCTGGTAGGGAACTTAACATTCATCTAGAACAGGGGTCCCTGTTAAGGGAACTGTGAACTTGTTTTTTAAAATAAGTATATTTCAATATAGTCACTTTCCTCTGTAATCTTATGTGTACCGTTTTATACATTTAACAATATTATTTTGAGAAGGGGTCCATAGGCTTAACTGGGTTGCCAAACGAGTCCATGAATCAAAAACGAAATTAGAACTCCAACAACCCAACCCATTTATCTTAAAGTCAAAGAAACCAAGGCCCAGAAACTTATCCAAGGTTACCAATGACAGAGGCAGGATTTGAACCTGGATCCTCTGACTTCAAATCTAACATCCTTCCTATTGCACCTCTCTGTGTGCTGGGTGCTTACACTGGGGAAGTGA
Source organism: Dromiciops gliroides (assembly GCF_019393635.1). Taxonomy (NCBI): domain Eukaryota; kingdom Metazoa; phylum Chordata; class Mammalia; order Microbiotheria; family Microbiotheriidae; genus Dromiciops; species Dromiciops gliroides. The sequence continues at coordinate 754,234,188 of NC_057861.1, forward strand.
TGGACAGCAGAGTGACAAGTATAGAAGACAAGTGGCAAGCAGAAGAAATTGTCCTGGTACAAATTATATAAAAACAACCAAACCTGCGGCTGAAGTCATTTCTTTACCAAGAATGGCCTGGCAGAGCTGTTTCCCTTGACCAACCAGTGTCAAACAAAGACGATTTTCTCCTAAACTGCTCTGTTTATTAGGAAGTTTCTCATGACCTTTTTAGCAGCCAATTCATTGAAGTGACAAATGATATGCATTTTAAAACAATCTCTCTGGGGATTCTTATGAATGTTTTCAGTAAAAGCCGCTTCCTTTTATAAGGGGCACTAAGGGTTGGTTTCATTATTGGTTATGAAATTTACATCTAAGTAAAAAAACTTAGGAAAACCAAAGCAGGCAATCCCCTTAAAAGAATGAGTCACTGGAATGCACACAAAACTTCTGGGCCAGTGTTCATGGAAGTGGCCAGCATGGCCTCTCTCCTTTCCTCATCTCTACTGTAACTCCTCTGCCTCTGACCCTTCTCTGAGGCTCATGGGCTGTCTATACAAAAAAAGCCAGTGGATTCATTTTCTTGACTAAAAACAAAATTGCACTACCCAGTAATGCAGACATAGCCTAAAACTCGATTTAAACCTATAGAATGAAGAGCAAATATGAGAAAAGACTAAACTGAAAAAGATGGTTAAAAAAAAAACCTCAACCATCCCAGCCCAAGGTTGTAATCAATTGAGGTCAAAGGTCTTGAGCAGCTTGATTGATCCATGTGGGAGTAAACACCCAGATGTCCTCCCTTTACTGTTCATCTGTGCAAACATAGCATGAGAAGGTATCATGGGGAAAACAGATGAAATTCTTCTTTTTACAATGGGGTTTTGTATGTGGAACATATTTTTAGAACTAGGAGGCACCTCATACCCCCGTATTAGAGGTGAGAAAACTGAGGTCTGTAGATAAGAAGCTACTTGTATCAAGTAACCCAGGTAGTGACAGAGATAGGATTTAAGCTCAGATCCTCTGACCCCAGACCCAATGTACTTTCCACTACATTGTCTCTTCCCTTTCAAAGAATGCACAGACTTGGCAGACAGTTCCTAGTCCTCCTTCCCTTCCATACCTGCAAACATTTCCCCAAAGACGTTCACCCAAGTCTGACAAAAGCCAATGAGAGGGTCAAGAAAAGACTCCATCCATCTTTCATGATTAAGCTATTGTCACCTCTATTTTGAATGTATGAGCCACACTGCCACCAGTTCTTGGAGTTTGTTTGTGAGAATTATAGGGATTTTATGGCAGCAAGAGTACAAGGACCAGTATATTGGACCTGTGATATTATTGACTGAAAACTGCCCAGGCGAGGAAATTGCTTCTACCAAAGCAGGCTCTTCTCAAACTTAGTCTTAGAAAGTTCTTGGAGACCTTAGAAACTAAATGATTTGTCCAGAGTCACCCAGAAAATATAGGTCAGAGGCAAGACTGGAGCCCTAGTCTTCCTGGCTCCCAACACTGGGTTTCCCATGAAGCCATGATCTCTGAGTATACACACGATATATCTGATATAGATACTAAGATTTTTTTTTTTTTGGAGTGAAGGGAGATACCAAAAAATAACTTGGGTGAAATGTAGCAAAAAGTGAAACTCCCTTCTTATTGTTCCCTGAACTCACATTTCCATCTCTGTACCCATGCATTAGCTGCCCCTCGTGACTTAAAACTACTCCCACCTTACCCTTTGGACTTGTGGATTCCTCCAATGCCCAGCATAGGGACTACCTTCTTCACCAAAAAGCTTTCCCTGATCTCCCTACCTATTCAGGTTATCTTCCTCTTTGAATACTCAGGCCTATACTTATTGCCTGGCTTCCACAGAATGTAAGCCCCCTGAGGGCAGGGGCTGTTCTTCATTTTGTCTTTGTATCTCTAGTACTTTGCAAAGTGTCTGGAACATAGTAGGACCTCAACAGATTCACTTAGGTTTGAAGTGGACTGAATCTCTTCTGATAATTATGAGTCCAGGGTTCTGAGTAACAAACTACAAAGCAGCAGTGGGTGTTAGACATTCCACCTAATAAATTCTAATGGTAGAGTCCCTGTGGGTGGGAGTATGAGATCTGCCAAGACATGCATGTGATTCCATAGAGAAGATACAAATTTCTACTTTTTTTTCATTTTCTCTTTGGTTGTCCATGTAACTGTTGATTATAAGCAGAAAGTACCTTCAGAGATTGTCTTGTCTAGTGGGTCCCAGCCTATAGGCTCCAAACTCCTGAGCAGCCTTAGAGTTATTTTGAGTGGTCTGCAAACCCATATGCATACTAAATATACCTTCCGTAGACTAAATGAATAATTTGTCTCATAGTTAATAAATACAATTACATACAAATTTGCTTAAGTCTTACTGAATTCATAGCTTTTTGTCATCATATATTTTGCCTTTTATTGTATCTCCAGCTCTTAGAACAGTACCGGAAACATAAGTGCTTAATAAATGTTGATTGATTTTTTGTAACCGATGAATTGATATTAATAATAAAAAGACTCATGTGGGGGAACTGAAATGGTGGGCAAGATGATAGCGCATCACCCTACAGTTTGAAGATGAGGAAATGAAGGTCTGGATAGGAGCATACAATGAGTTAATGAGCCCAGTGCAGGCCCCTTGGTCTTTCTATGGAGCCATTTTGTGGAAGAAGCTCTTACCACCAACCCTATCTATGTACTCAGAGGACTTTGCCTTTGCTTCTCCCCCAGGATTTGCTGAGACCCGATGGGAGGGCAGAATCTTGGCCCCACTGGTTTGATGTGAGACTGTTTGATGTGAGATCTTTGTGTTGAGCTCACATACCACATGATAGGGTTTAATCTAACATTATGTGAACCTTAGATGTCTTTGCTTTCGTCTTAGTGGTTTGCTTGGATGGAAGATGAAGAGTAATGTTAAAAAGGAAAAAAAAAAACATTAGATATTTTCATGGACTAAAAGCAAGGAAGACTTATCCAAAGTCACTCTTTTTAAGAGAAACACAATAACTTACTTTGATATAGCACTCTATGGATCACCTATGTCTTTCCATGTATGTTACTGTCCCAATTCTATCTAGTCCATTCAATCTGATTACTGACCAGGCAATTTAGTCCTAACAATGAGGTAGATGGCTTATCTGTATTGTCTGTTTCTCTCTCGTTCCTATCTCTTTTCCTCTTCCCCTGTCTCTCAGTCTCTGTGTGTGCGTGTGTCTCTCTCTCTGCCTACTCTCCCTCATTAGAATATAAACTCTCTGAAGATGGAGGCTCTTTTTATTTTTCATTTGTATCTTCAGTGCTTAGCAGTGCTTGGCCTACTGTAAGTATTTAATACCTAATTGTTGATTGACTTTGGGAGGCTGGGCAGGACTTTTGCTGACCATGAAGTCAGTTCCTGATCCTGCTGATGGAAAGTCCTTGAAGAAAGAGAAGCCAATGTGGAGAAAGGTGGAGCTTTGTTTCATCCCTCAAGAGACCTGAAATCTGGGTACATACCTTTTCCAAATGGAGGAACAGGAACTGCCTTCGGTTCTATGCCCACATCCTCATGCTGGTAGAAGTAGGTGAAGTTTTTACCCAAGGCATCTTCTTCCACAGTCAACCAGCTGACCTGTGAATATGAATCTTGGGTCCCAGTGATAGGTCCAAACTGTGCATCCAGAGCTTGTGATTTGTCATTTTCTTTCCAATATGTTTTAACAACATTGGGGAAAAAATCCTCCAGCAGGCAAATATAAGTCCCAGATTTTTTTTGTTTCACCTCCTCTAAAGTAGGGAGAAAAAATATGGGCTTTGGTGGTTTTTTTTGGATGGGAGATTCTGCAAAGAAAACCAAAGAACACAAAGGTAACTACTGGAAAACCTGCAAGGCTAATATTGGTGCCATGCAGTGCAGGTCAAAGAAAGTCCTGAACCGCAGTACTATGGGGAGCAAGGAGAGATGTTCCTCGGGCCTCCTTGGGGCAGCATTTTTACACTCACCGAATTTCAAATTTGAAAAGGTATTTAGCAGTTTGATGATACAGCACATTGCATAGGGAATCTGGCCTTTGGTATGTTAGATGGTTTTAAGAAGGGCCATTCTTTTGAACTGGCTGGCTTGTAAATTACTTTTAGATATTAAACCAGGGCAGATGGGTGGCAAAGTGGATAAAGCACTGGCCTTGGATCCAGGAGGACCTGAGTTCAAATCCAGCTTGACACTTGACACTTAACTGCGAAACCCTGGGCAAGTCACTTAATCCTCATTGCCCTGAAAAAAAAAAAAGCTATTAAACCACATTTTTTCCCTAGGTAATGCTGAGGCACCAGTTTTCTCACTATACACCTGATCCTAATGCCACCTAATTTATTTGATTCTATACAACATCAAAATGGCCTTTGTCTTCTGAAGTTTTATTTGAGTTTTAAATATTGTTGAAGACTCCCACTGGAAGAATTCTATTTGATTTTTCATTTCCTTTTCCTAGGCTGAATTTACCTGTTAATTGGAAATTTTCTATGTATCTCAGCATCTTTTAAATATAGATACATTTAATCATTTAAGCCTCACCCCTACCCCCACTCCCATAGTTTTGTTTAGCCAGTTGGCAACAGGATTATTCCAGATCCCTTCTAATTATAACTTATATTGGAAATGATGAGGGTGAAAAGGCTAATAGATCTAATGCCCTGAGGACTCTTGTAAGAATGAACTATGTCATGGGGACAGAACATTGGCATCTTAATGGAGCTGCTTCCAGAGAGGTAGAAACAGCCAATACATTCACCACTGTTTTGTTAAATTCTTCCAGTGAGATCCAATGCTGATGCCTTATTGTGTCCTGAGAGGGGTCCGGCTTCTTCAAGTTTATGCCCATGGCTCACCAGCTCTGGTGTGTTCTTTCAAGATGGGCACCACACTGTGTGCCCATCCCCAAATCAGGCAAGCTATGTTTGGTGAACCTCCTCATAAGCGGATCATTTAGTGGTAGGGTGAGGGGGGTGGGGGGCTGGAAATACTCATGAAGACTATTTAGAAGCTGAAGAGGGAGTGTCCGAGGCCAGTGCATTCCAGTGAAATTAACAGAACCCAATGAAGTGCTGAAGAATAACTAAAGAGCAATAACTAAATCATAGTATCTGATTGAAAAGAGAAATAGTATTTATAGATGAAATGATCTGATAAATTATAAAAGAATGATCAACATCTTTGGAGAATTACTTAAAATTCTTTCCATTTGAACTCCAAATACATAAGAAGGCAGACATCCAGAGGTGTCAAACTCACTATTACAAAACTCCAGAGTGTGGACCAAACCAGATGAAAATGTAATTGGGAAATGTTTAACGATACAACATAGATAATGTTAATTTGTGGTTTTCTAAATCAATATGTGACCCTTCATAGATTCAGACTATTTGGCATTTTGTAAAAATGATCAGTGTTCATGACCAAAGGGGGATTTTTTTTTTATCAAATCAGCAGAGGAAGATAATTATTATTATCTTAGACCTTGCTAATTAGGATCTTAGATTTAGACTTCCCAGGGACGTTAGCCTAATCATTAACCTTAACCAATTTAGCTTAACCCTGTGATTTTATAGATAAGAAAATTGAGGTCTAATGAGGAGAAATTTGTTGCCCAAGGTCACATAGTAAGCGGCAGAAGCAGAATTCAAACTCAAGATCTTCTGACTCCAAATTAAACTTTAGTTTGAGATTTACACAAAAACATCAAAGCATTTACTGCTAATCCTGAATCTGACCCATTGAAGTTAATGTAATCCTGTCTTGAGCAGCCATCAGTCAAGCATGATAAATTTAGCTCCACTCAATGCTGTTTTTAATGCTCATGAAGTTTTAATTGATTTAATGTTACAACAACAGCAATGAAACCTACCCATTCCCCCAACCCTCCCCTAACATCATAGAGTCAGGTACACTGTAAAGCCCTACCAGAGTCAAAGGGACTGGAGGAATCAGTTAAGAAAATGTGAAGTTTGATTTTCACCTTAGTTTTTACCCAGAGGATTTCATCACTTCCAGTTGCCAATGTTCTAAAATAACGAAAAGATACAATCATGCAGTGCAGACTCCCTAGAGCTGAGGTCCTTTGCTGTGTACACCCATCTCCTCCAGGACAAAATGATTCCTCCATCCCCACCGATTTTAGCCATATCCTCCCAGCCATCCCCACTGGAAAATAACCCACTTAACTCATCAATAGTCAATGGCTGTGGTTTTTGGCTGTCCCCAAATGGACCAAACCTCACTTTATACCTGGGATGCCTAGAAAATGGTGCAAACATAATTGACACACTTACTTGTCACAATGAGCTTTGTCCCTTCACCAAAGACTTTAATCTGTCCCACTGTGGGGCAGTCAGATACAAAAACCATCTAAGGAGCTCATCCAGAGTCAGTGACAGAATTGAGGCACACCATGGGGCCACGGGCATTACTATCTCTTTGGTGTCTTTCTTGTCTGGCAATTCTCCACAAATTTACCAAGAGTTAGCCATGTTTTCAATGAACATTAGTTCGCCTACTTACAAATTAGGGTTGGTTCTCAGTAAATTTCTAAGTCTTTCCTTCTCTTGTTACCCTCATTCCATTACACCTCTCAGAATGTTCCTTTTGGTTTTATAACAGTTTTTCTAATTTATGTGATTAGTTAGAGAACATGCCCACTTTTGCAAAATTAAAAAGCCTCAGAAGGAAACCAAATGTTAGTCACAGTAAATGTTCTGAACTTTATTTCTTGGTGGTGAGAAAACACCAATAACACCCTGTATACTTAGAAAAATTCTTTAGACACATTCTCCTTCCAAGTGGTCGAATAATCTCTGGAGTGGCTGTGACCTGGGTGACCATCTATTTTTTTTTTCCATTTGAGACACTACTTCATTTGAAGTTAGTTTGTCCCTGAATCCTCTGGGGGAATTCCTCTGTAAACATGAATCAGTGTAGTAGAGACAGAAAAGAGTTTGGGACCTTAACTGGAGAGACTCAGGTTCAAATTCCGCCTTTGACACTAAGTGTGTGATTTGGGGCAAGTCACTTTATTCCTCTAAGCCTCAGTTTTCCCATCTGTGGAATAGAGATTGTAGTCACAGCCTTTCTACAATGATCAAATGAGATAACAAGTGTAAAGGCTTAATAAATAGAAGCTTTTACCTACATAAAAATCGTCTTTCTTGTAATAATCATATGGTTTAGACCTTTGGCAGGAGTTTAGTGAGGCTTATGGATCCCTCTTGGGATAACACTGTTAAATATATGAAATGCGCAGGAGTAAAAGCAAACCAAGTGCATTGAAATACAATGATCACTATACATGTATACATACATACATATGTATAGATATTTGCACATGTCCATATCCATTTGTGTATATATAATGTTCACAGTTGTCTAGAACTTCTGGCTCTAAAAGTCCTCCATTTTATAGATGAGCCAACAGATATACCAAGAAGTTGTGACCTATTCAAAATCACACAAGGAGGGAATTAAAAGCAGAATCATAATTTGAACTCAGGTCTCAGGAGCTTCCTGTTAATGGATCACACCTGATTGCCCAAGTATGAAGTTCACCTTTTACATTGAAGTCATTGTCACAGGGTCACAGATTCCTAGAATTTTCTAGTTTAACGGGTTCTTGCTGACTAGGGCTTCAGCTTGCCTCACCCACCTATTTTTGTGTGGTTTGTGAGTTAAAAATGGTTTTGATATTTATGCAAAATCTGAGCTGATCCAATGCCCCCTCCCAATTCCCATTAGAATAGAACTACCAAGATTTTCTTTGATGGGGTTTAGTAAAGGAGAGCTCACTACCACTTCTCAGAGGAAGTTCTTCCCAACCCCCAGACTGAGCTGGCCTCTTTGCAACTTCTCCCATAGCTTCCAATTTAGCCTCCTGGGGCCAAGCAGAGCGCATCTGATCCTTCTTGAATAGTCGTAGGTATTACAGAAAGTAGATTTATGGATATGGCATTTGGGGAATGATCTTTTAAATAAAAGAAAACCTCAAGTAATAAAAAAGGTCATGGGTAAAAATGTGATACATTTAATTCCATGCGGTCTTGCTTTTACTATTCATGAGATTTTAAGGGATGTTGAGAAAATGTCCCTAACCCTTCAAGACGATAGAATCTTATACAATCAACGGGAAGCCACAGTGAAGAAGTCAAAGGGACAGGAGGAATCCTAGGCACAAAAGTGAGAATGTTGATTTGCCCCTTAGACAGTTTTTAGCCAGAGAATTTTATCAGGCACATTTGCAAAAAATAAAATACAACAACGTCAATGGTGGCACAGAAAAAATCCTTTGAAGTGACCCAGCACCTCCCCTGAGCCTTGGTCCGTTGAACCCCTTCTCTCCAGAACAAAATGATCCCCCCACTGCCCCTAACCTCACTGGAGTGCCCACAGCTGCCCCACTAGAAAATAGCCCACTTAACTCACAGGCATTAAGTAACTGTGGTTTTTTTTGCCTCCCCAGATGGATAGAGCCTGACTTTTTACCTGGGATTACCGGCAACTAATGCAAACATAATTAAAACACTTACTTGTCACAATGAGCTTTGTCCCCTCACCGAAGACTTTAACAGGTCCCACTGTGGGGCAGCCAGCAACAAAAAGCACCTAAGGAGCTCACCCACAGCTAGAGACAGAATGAAAGCACACTGTGGGGATAAAGGCTTTTCTCTGTCTGTATATTCTCCATAAATTTACCAAACCTCAGCCATATTTTCAATGAACCTTAACTCTCCAACTTCAACATTTTCATTGAATCCTCATAAATTCTTCCCTCTTCTTTTTCATCTCCTTTCCCCCTTTATTCTTACTTTCCTCTTCTAAAATACTCATTTCATCTTCACAAACACTTTTCTAATTTATCTGATTATTTATTGAGCATAATTATAAATAAGGAAAACTGCCCACTTTTTTGAAGTCTGGAAAACCTTGGAAGGAAGCCGAATTTCAGTCATGTTAACTGTTTAAACCTTCATCTTTTTGCGGCAAGGATGCAGATGTTAGAGGACAAAAATCAAGCTGCATTGTCCTTCCAGCCATTCCCTGGGGTGTCAGGGGTCCTTTGGCCTTTGCTTAGCATTAGATTTTATGCATGTGACATGATTTTTCATTTGAGCATTTAGGGTGTCCCTGAACGTTCCAGAGAATTCCTGGAGTGTAAATATTAGCTTGTATCCAGGAGAGGGAGGGTGGTATCATTTAGGAAATGCCTTGGACTTGGAGACAGGAGAGAGTCAGATTCAAATCCTGTCTGCAAGATACACTTAACTGGGTGACTGTGGGAAAGCTACTCTACCCTTCCAAGCCTCAGTTTCCTCATCTGAACAATGGAGATTGTAGTAATGACTTCAGCATAGCCCCGAGCAAATGCAACATGGTATTTACAGTGTTTCACACAGCTCTTAAATGCTTTTCTACAACTACCAGTTATCATTTTCATAGAATTCAGACCTGGAAGGGATTATCTGGCCCAATTCCCTTTTTTATAGATGGGACAAGTGAGACACAGAGAGCAGTTAAGTAACTTGTCCCAAGTCACCCAAGGAGCCGTTGGCAGAGCTGGTATCGGACTACAGCTTCTCTGAACATCAACTCTTTTTATAAGATTGTGTTCCGAATCCCCACATTGGGCTCTATCCATCATTACACAAAGCACAGTGACCTGGCTGTCATGAAACATACCTGTCACGATGAGTTTTGTTCCGGAGCCAAAGACTTTGACATATAGGCACAATGTCTGAGCCCTTTACAAAATCTCCAAATCTAACGGCACTCTCAAGATACCCGAGTGCCGAACATTCCTTCCTCCCTATGCTGTGCCTTATTTGCTCCTTCTTGAAAAACTCTTCTTTCATTCATGTCTGCTCTACTATTTTTCATTGATCAATTGTCTAAATCAACTGTTCTAAAGTGGGTTCCAGGGATCCTTGGGGGCCCCCGAGACTCTTTCAGGAGGTCTATAAAGTCAAATCTATTTTTATAATAATACTAAGTTGTTTTCATTTCTAATAGGATAAATAATGACAGAAACCACACAAATATAAAAATATATTTGGAGGTGCGGGTCCTCAATAATTTTTAGGATTGTAATGGTTACATGGACCAAAAAGTTTGAGAAGCTCTGGCTTTATTTATTGACATATCCATTCATTCAGTCACCCACTTCAGGGACATTTTCCATCCCCATACAGCTGAGGTCTGTTCTCCCAAACAGAATGCTTCTTCGGTTGCTGCCTGACTCACCCTTTTTCTGGCTCATTGTTTCTAAGGAGCCAACCTCAACTTTCTCTGTGCCTTGCTACCTATAGATTCGAGGACAATTTCGGGTTCTGATGGGCCTGAGCAAACAGCTCAGAAGCTTCAGCGGCTTGCTTTTCTGATTATATTAAGGATCACATTATAGGTATGATTAGTAGCTTAGGTAGCAGAGAGATTAGGTGACTTAGTCAGGGTCACATAGCTATTTAGTGTCAGGTGGGATTCAGGTCTTCCTGACTCCAAGCCCAGTATTCTAGCTAGTTTACCTTTTCACAAGTATCTATTGACTGTCAGTCTTGAAGACCATATTTTTATGTGTCAGTTTAGGGCGTGTGAGATAATGAAGGGAGTTTACTCTGTATCCAGTTCTCTGGACAACAATTCTGACCCATGTCATTGCAGTGGCTAAGATCCTTCATGAAGAATGCATTTGCTAACTCTAAAATTCCACCTATCCTTGCATTCTGAAATCACCATTTTGCTTTCCTGGCCAGAGTGACAAGCCTCTACAGCTCAACAAGGAGTCTGGCTGGGCTTGGTCAGACCCCTCCTGCATGGTCCCCTCCTCCCTCCCAGCCCATGAGCTCTGTAGCGACCCTGGAAAGAGAATGGGGTCTAGCAGCCTACCCTCAGCTGCATCATTTCCCACAAATACAATGCTAAAGCAGCTAGGTGAGGGTGTGTGTGTGTGTGTGTGTGTGTGTGTGTGTGTGTGTGTGTGAGAGGCTCCCCTCACCCTTTAGTTCTTGATACAGTTTGTTTAATTAAGGCACATTGTCCACACTGAAGGATCCAGGAGGGGGTAAAATTAGTTCTGCTTGCTTGTCATTGTATAGATACAAACCAAGACAAGAAACAGAAGTCAGTGGCAGGTAATTTGGAATCACTGTCAAATAATGCAATGGGGATACAGTGGAAAGAGGGCTAGATTGGAGTCAAAGGGCCTGGGTTTGAATCCTACTCTGTCATTTGTCTATGTGATGGTGAGCCTCAGTTTCCTCATCTGTAAAATGAGGGAATTAGACTAAATGCACCGTTCCAGCCTGAAATCTCCAGTTCTAAGAACTCACTCACCAAAGATCAATTGAACAAAAGGGAGCGAGTAACCTGGTATTTGGTCCTTCCTTCATGCTATCATTTAGAGGCAGCATATATTCCCTTGAAGATGCAGATCAGTGTAGACAGAATCCTGGACCTTGGATAAGTCACTTTATCTCCTTGAACCTCAGTTCCTGCACCTGTAAAGTGGGGATAATGATACCTCTCTTACCTATTTCACAGTGGTAGACTGAAGCTCAAATAAGATAATGACCATAAAGCACTTTGTAAACATACAATGTTATTGTGATCATTGTCACTAAAGAAGCAACATAACATACTGAATAGAGAGGTGGCTTCAGAGACAGGAGGACGTGGGTTCAAGTCCCATCTCTGATACTGCTGGCTGTGTGACTCTGGACAAGTCATTGAACCTCCCAGTGCCCCAGACAACTGTCTAAGACTATTAATAGGTATAGACCTTAGGTGCCTCCAGTTCATGGATAAAGATGCCACTATATATCCATGGGCATGCATAGAGTGACATGCAGACTCTGTGAATGCCTAGGAACACAGGAGACAAAGCCAGGACTTGAATCTGGGCGCCAAGTCTCGAAATCCAGAGCTTTCCCATCATAGCACAGTGCCTTTCTCTTAGAGAGAGTAAGTGGAAGAATCATTATTTGAACCCAGGACTTCTGATCTCAAACTATTTTTTTAAAAACAAGGCACAATTTCATAACATGGAGTCACATCTTGCTCTCAAAATATTAAGTGCACACTACAGTTGTAAGTCATGGATAGAGAAGATTATCCTAGAAACATTGTGTTATGATGTCTAAGCTCCTTAGACAATCCCCTACCTTAGAATTCTAAAGATGCCTCAGTCATGTGTTAGGATGCAGAGCTGGATCTATTACCATTTTACTCCTCCTCTTCCTCCTCCTCCTCTTCCTCTTCCTTTGCATCAGTGGGATATGCTTTTTTTTTTTTTTCAGGGCAATGAGGGTTAAGTGACTTTCCCAGAGTCACACAGCTAGTATCAAGTGTCTGATTCTGGATTTGAACTCAGGTCCTCCTGAATCCAGAGCTGGTGCTTTATCCACTGTGCCACTTAGCTGCCCCTGGGATATGCTTTTTAATGAGTGAAATAGCCCTTCTTCACTATGATACATGGAGGTGATCCATCATGCCTCTGGACTGATGCTCATTTATCTCCCTTCTGGGCTCACTCTTCCAATCTCCCACTTGCATCAGCCAATTCCCCCAATATACCTACATTTGTGTATAGTGAGATCTTTCATTCCTAGAGCAATTAAAGGATTATCAAGGGCTTCCCTCACAGCAACTCTGGGAGTGCGGCAGTTGGATTAGATGGCCATTGATGTCCCAATTGACTGGAGACCTATGATCCTACATGGGACTTTGGGGGGTTTTTATGTGAATAATGTGGAAAGTGCATCAGCTTTAGGGTCAGAGGACTTGAAGGACCTGGACTCAGTTTACACCCATCAGTAGGTCACCCATCTGGAAGCCATTTATGTTTAAGTTCAGGCTGTAACAAAGGCATCCACTAGGATGGCCACCATGGACATGGAGAGGAATTTATGAATGGAAGACATGGTGAAAGGCTTTGGACCCACAATTCTTCTGGTTGTATTAAATGAATTAATGAGCCAAAAATCAGTTTGCAAAATATTTTCCCGGTGAAATTGAACTGGTTGTTAGATTGAATTCACCCATTTAAAAAATAGCTGGCTAGTCGAATCAAAGAGGCCAAGACAATTTTGATCATAGACTGAGGCTGGAAGTAACCTTAGTGGTCATGGAGCCCAACCCCCCTCATTATACAAAAGAGGAAACTGAGGCACAAAGATATAAAGTAATTTGCCTAGGGCCATATGACACAAAGCCTCATATACTCTCTTTCTGCATTATTCCCCACCTTATGACCCTCTAAACCCTGAAAAGCTTCTGTTTTCCTAAGAGCCCACCCAACTTTCCTGAGGGTCCCTTTTGCTGTCTACCTGCTCATAAGCTTAGACTTAGCAGCACTTACAGAGCTCATCTGCTCCCATCTTCCAAAGGGTGGATTAGAGAGGGTCCATCTATGTGGAAGTGTCATCATCAAAGACAGCGAAGCATTGCTTACTTTCCCTTGTATGGCCATCTTCATGAGCTTTGATGTCCAGCCCAAGGGAAAATTGGAGCTAGGATAGTCCTGCTGTCGTGCATGAGCATTCATCTGCACTTTCTGTTGGAACCCCATCCGTGTTTATGTAAATTCGACACTTTGATTGTCTGCCATGGATAAGGGGCACCTTGGGTGGTACAAATAGGACAGAAACAGCCTCAGCCCTGGCAAAGTTCACCCATCATCATCTATAGAAAAGTCCCTAAATCCAGAATGATTAGCTTAATGCCACTGGGAAATCATTCAATGTTATCATCATTAAAATGCTACCTTCTCCTCACCCCAAGGTGTATCTGCTTCACTCTAGTTTACATCTCATGTGAACATATTATTCAAAAACATTAATTCCCTCTGGGTTAATCCAGTCTCTTAGTCATGACCAGGATCCATGTTGGCACAGTGGAAAGAGTCCTGCTTTTGGAGTCAGAAGACCTGGGTTTGAGGGTTCATTTTTTAGCTACATGACTATGGGTAAAGTCTGTGAGCCTCAGTTTCCTCACTTGTCAAATTAAGGCATTAGACATCCTCCGGGTCCCTTTTTAGCTCTAAATTCTACGTGCTAATAATCTGGCAAATGAGGATGATCCCTGTGGAATCGTTGGCTTAGGTAGAGATGAGAGGAAGGCTTTGTCAGTCCCGAAGCCCAACAGAGAAGGGAGCTGACCCCGTTATTTCTGTGAGAAGTCTCTTAATCAGTTTACAAAGCAAACTATTACATATCCAGGGACCTTGTCTGCCCACACCAGACCCCCTAGGTCTTACGCTTTGTGGGATCTACGTTTGTAGATGGCAGTTGGGATTCCAAATTCATAGCCAAGAATCAGGGAGGTAGAGTGTGTGTGTGTGTGTGTGTGTGTTTAAATCAGTCTAGTTTATGTGGAGACCTTTCTTTTGAAAAGTTTAGAACTCACAGGGATCTCAGAAGTCACTTAAACCCACCCTCTTATTTTACATAGGAAGAAACTGAGGTGCAGAGAAGTCATCTGACTTATCCCAAATCCCCCAAATGGAAAATAGCAAAGCCAGAGTTCAAGCCCAGGCCCCAGAGCTTTCCCCACTGCACTGTTTTGTCCCCTCGAGTGGAAGCTCCTGGAGGACACAGACTGGCTGTCTTTTATCCCCAGCACTGGGCTCCATGTTGCCATGCAGTCGATACTTCATAGAGGTACATTGAATTGATTTGAATTCCCCCAGATGTGAATGAGAAAGAAGAACAGAGCACTCACCACTCCCACGGACTATGAGCTGAGTTCCTTCTCCAAAGTTTTTGATCCAGTCTGAGTTATCACAGTGCTCACCTGCTGAACAAAAATGTCGTGAGCACCACAAGGCTCATCCTGGGGCACGACCAAGGCAATGTCTCATCCAGGAACTAAAACAAAGAGAAGGGTGGGGCTCCCAAACGTCTTCACATCTAGAATGCGGCTGCTTGGTCATGGGGCAAGGGCAGAGATTGACCGACTCTGGGAGTCCATAAGATGGCAAGCAAGTCTTCATGAGAGGGACTGTATGCACCACACACTTCTCCATAAATGAGCAAGGTCACAGAGTCCTCATGTGGTCCATGGTAAGGACGTTGTTCACTTCATGGGGTCTGCAGGGATGGAAGAGATAGCAAAAGAAAGAATAAATTCTGAATAAAGTAGAAACTAAATAAAATGTGAAGATGAAATGGACAGCAGATCCTAGGATGTCTAAGAAAGGATCTTAATAAAGCATCTAGTTATCTTACAAGGAGAGAACTGAGGCCCAGAGGTAAGTGACTTGCCCAAAGTCAGAGCCAGGGGCAGGATATGAGCTCAATAAATGACCCTCAGTCATCCCCTTGGAAATATACCAGCAGACCCATTCATAAATTACACCAAGGGTGTGTGTGTGTGTGTGTGTGTGTGTGTGTGTGTGTGTGTAAGCTGGGGGGATGGAGGAGAGAGAGACAAACCACAAAGAACCTTAAAGAAAAGACAAGAAGACCACATCTGTTCTTAGCAACAGCCCATATGGGGGATGGGCATACAGAAAGCAGAAGGTACATGGTTATTGTTAACTGAAATATTGCTGTTCCTCTTCCCAGTGAAGGCCAAATGGGAAGATCTACCTGGATCCAAGTTTGAATTTTTGTTCTGTTTAGTAAACAGTTTAATAACAAGTCTACTGTTTGTTGCTCTCTGGGAGTGGACTGTTCACTATCTCTGCTCTCACATATGATCAGTTCCCAAGTTGGGCTGATTCCGGTTCCATGATTTCTCTTCTATCCATCAACCCCTTCCTCCTTATTGTCATCACCACAAGCCTAGTCTTGACCCTTGAGCATCCTCAATGGACAGTTACCTCATTACAGGTCTTCCCATCTTCATTCTTCCCAAAAGGACCTTCACATTTTGCACATATAAGTGACCCAATTGAGTGTGAAAGCAGACTCGCTAGGCTGACCAAAGTCCATTAAAGACCGAAAATTCACTTATCTTTAAGGGAGATCTTCTGATGAGAGATTTGAGACCTGGAATTTGTGCCTGTTCCAGATAAAGAAAAGAAAATGTTGGGGGCAGCTGGGGGGCACAGTGGATAAAGCACTAACCCTGGATTCAGGAGGACCTGAGTTCAAATGTGACATCAGATATTTGACACTTAGTAGCTGTGTGACCCTGGGCAAGTCACTTAACCCTCATTGCCCTGCAAAAAACTAAAACAAAAAAGAAAAGAAAATATTGCTTCATAGAAATTGATATTCTAACATAAAAGTAAAAAGTAATGCCGAAACTTCAGAATTCTGACCAATGTAGTTACCAATCATGATTTCAGAGGACTGATGGTTAAAACATGCCTCCTGCCTCTCATCTGAGAGGTGGTAGAATACTTGTGCAGAGTGAGGCATACATTGTCAAACTAATCCAGTTTTCCTTAATCATACCTTTTTTTTTGTTTTTGTTTTGTTTTTGTTTTTGTTTTTTTAAAGTGAGGCAATTGGGGTTAAGTGACTTGCCCAGGGTCACACAGCTAGTAAGTGTTAAGTGTCTGGGGCCGGATTTGAACTCAGATACTTCTGAATCCAGGGCCGGTGCTTTATCCACTGCGCCACCTAGCCGCCCTAACCATACCTTTTTTTTTTTTTTTTTTTTTTTTTTTTTAGGCAATGGGGGTTAAGTGACTTGCCCAGGGTCACACAGCTAGTAAGTGTCAAGTGTCCGAGGCCGGATCTGAACTCAGGCACTCCTGAATCCAGGGCCGGTGCTTTAACCACTGCGCCATCTAGCTGCCCCTAACCATACCTTTTTAAAGAGGAAAAGTCATTGGGAAATATCAGCAATGTCAAAAGTAGAGCATTAGGAAAACATTTTTTAATTAAAGAAGCAATAAGGACTCAACAAAATCACTATTGTAATCTATTCAGTCAACCAATCAATAAGCATTTATTAAGCACTTCCTGAGGTCCATGCACTGTGCTAACTGTTAAGAATATTAAAAAATCAATCTCCCAACCCTCGAGGAGCTCACATGATAATAGAAAGACAACCTTCACATAACTACATACACACAATATGCATATAGTGTAAATCGAAGGGTAGGTAACAGGGGAAGCATTTGCAGTGTGTGTTGGGGGAACCAGTCAGTCAGTGAGTCAAAGATTTATTAAGCATCTAGGGCAGTTAGCTGGCACCACAGTGCATAGAACACTGGGCCTGAAGTCAGGAAAACTCCTCTTCCTGACTTCAAATCTGGCTTCAGACACTTACTAGCTGTGGGACCCTGGACAAGTCACTTAACCCTCATTGTCCCCAGGACATGGAGAGGTTAAGAGACTGCATAGAAGAGACCCAATAAGTTCCTGTTGATAGTTGGAAACTGTGTAAATTTTTTATATCAGAGAAATACTTTTGAAAATAACACGATAACACATGATAAATTTTGGGGCCTCATTTCCTGCAGAGAATACTAGCAGAACATTTCCTTAAGAGAATTCCTTGATTCTTTATTGTTTCAATTGCAACTGTTGTACAAAAGGGGAAAATTTGTAGCCTTCTCATCCCTTTGTCTTTTTATCTCTGGCTCATGAAATCATTAATTTGGCTTGGATTTCCCTCTGTGAAGCACTCTCAGTGCCATACCCTTCCCCCCATGACCACAGATCTCCCTCCCTGCCCCCACTTCAGGCCTTGGTCATCTAGAGGCACACATTTTTCTCTCTCAGTGCTGGTTGTAGCATTTCCCCAAAGCTAATGACAGTTTCTTGAAGGGAACCATGGGTTGGACTCCTTTATCTTTCCCACAGTACTAGGCACACTCCATCTGAATCAATGCTTGTTGGCAGACAAAGATAATAAACCACCACCGTTGCCACCCTAAGCAACGCAGAGAAATAGCATCTCAGTGTTGGAAGACACTTCCCTGCCCACTCTGTCCAAATTCTACCCAAAAAGGCATTTGAGTTGGTTCAGAGACCTAAGGGATTAAGAGATGATATTCAAGTTTTTCTTCTTCCAATTTCTTTTATTTTCTCATGAGGAATTTTGGGTTCGATTGGTGACTTCAGTACATGAGCCATGGGCAGAAGACCAGACATGGATTCAAATTCTGCTTCACACACTTGCTATCAAGGTGATGCTGTGTAAGCCTTCTGTAATATTGGAATGGAACGTTGGTGGAGACTACAGAATATAATGTAAAGTTCTGTGCCAAAAAGCAGACTGACAGAATTTAAGACTCCGAAGAGACCTCAGAGGTTACATAGTCCAACTCATAAATTCAATGAAAATCTCAAAACCTTGTAGAGATGTGAGTGACTATGGTGGTCATGGAGGGAGTTTGGAACCTGTGTGAGTTGGAGCAGGAATATGGTATGGTAGAGACACAGGCCATGTGGTCTTGAGGAAGTGCTGCAGGCAGGCTGAGGAAGGGAGCCAGAAATGAGGAGGTGGCCCCCAGGGAAGAGGATGTGGGGAGGGCCCTGAGGAGGGCAGGATTCTGGTAGATGTTGTCACTGAGCACTGACTGCTGTGGTCTTTCTTCCCAGCCTGCACAGTAGTAGGTGGCTTCATCTTCATGTGTCATGGAGTTTATAGTTAGGGTGCAGGTTTTTCTGTCCTCATTCTTTAGCCCCACAAATTTGTTACTTGTATCACCTAAGGCTTTTTTCTTAGGGACGCCGATTGAAGAGACATAGAGCAGATGTTGCAAAGACTGGTTTGGCTTCTGTTGGTACCAGTGTATGGACCAAGTAGGGAAGTCTGTAATGCCAGACACCTGACAAGTGACCCGAGCTGTTGTGCTCACACCTCGGGTGACGGAGATTTGAGGCTGCTTCATTTCTATGCCTGCATGTCCAACTAGAAATAAAAGAAGAGAACATAGAGGCATGAGCATATCCTTTGGAGAATTTCTTCTGTTTCTCACCTGATCTGAAAAGACAGAGAAGCAAACTCACAGGCCCAGAGGGTGGCCACCACAAGTACTTGGCAGAGGCTCATTCTCTCTGTGCCAATTGTTAAACTGAGCAGAACCCAAGGAAGCCAGGAGACTGACAGATGGAGAGAACAAGTCAGTGGAAGGAGTGGCAGAGGAAGTTGTGTTGTCAGCAGAGGAAGTGAGTTTCTCAATCCTGGCCTAATATTCAGTGTGCATTTATTTGACCTTTTTAAGAGGTACAGACCAGGGCTCTCCCCATGGGCGGGTGGCCAGGCTTGGTGATGTCAGTGGGGATTGTCCTTGTTTCCTTTGCACAAAGATGAAGGTCCTGAGGTGTTGTCTTGCCCCCTTCTGCCCCTTCCCCACCCAGAAAACCCTGAGGCTATCTGCTGATGGCTCCCCAGATACCACTGAGTCCTCTAAATAAGAGTATCTTCTATTTATTGAAAACTTTATTGTCATTAAGATGTATCATGTAGAGTGCACGGTGAGGTTCTCTCAGAGTCAAGAAGACCTGCAATCAAGTCCTGGGGCTGTTTGATCCTGGGCAAGTCATTCCCTTGCAGTCCTCTTGACAACTCTGCAAGCCTGTAAGGAGAGAAGGAGCCAGCTTGCATGGGCAGAGTGAGACTCCTCACCTGTGAGTTCCATAAACTAACGAAACCACAGGGCTGGTCACCAGCACCTTCCCCCAAATAACCATGTGGGTCAGAAGTGGAAGGATTCTTTTCCACATTGCACAGCTGATGAAATTCAGGCTCAAGGAGAGGAAGTCCATGGAGGTCACACACTTAGCAAGTAGGGACAAGCAAGAAACATTCATCAGACACCTACTGTGTGCCAGACACTAGAAGCCCCAGAAATAGGGATTGGCTCAAGCCCAGGTCTCTCTGACTTCCACTCTAGTGCCCTCTCTCCTGGTTCCAGGCTATTCCCAAGAACAAGCAAGTCTCCCTGTGGTGACGGGGGTGGGGCTATCTTTCCTTTTCTTATCCTTCACTCAGACTGTATCTAGAGGACCCCCAAGCCTATCATTACCTTTGACAAAGAGACACAAATGAGCTCTGGCATTGACCTGCTGTCCTGATGTTCAAACCCCCAAAGCCCAATGGATCTTTGCAGATTTCATTTTCCAGTCCCCTAGGAAAGTCTCATCCAGATAGAGCCTGGGAGTACCTGGGAGTTCCTGCTGCAGCCTGAGTTTCCACATCTCTGTTGAGGGCCCCATTTCCTCAACTGTGAATCAGGAAATTGAACTAGCTGACCTCTGACACCTTTTCCAGCTCTAAATTGATTATGTTTACTTATCGGTATAATGGTAATAACTCTCCATAGACTGTAAACTCCTCAACGTCAGGGCAGCCTTAGGGTGAGGGTATTTCTTTGTACTACTCCTGTCTACCAGAAGTGCCTGGCTCCTTGTAGAGACTTAATAAATGCTTGTGAAATGGAGGAATGAATGATTGTATGAAGTGATTAAGATGGGCAGTCTCTGTCATGTATAATTTGGGAGAGGGCATGTGAAAATGACAAAACATCCCAGTCAAGGGGAAAATGCATGGCACTGGGCTGGGTGTTCTGGGGGTGCAAAAGGGTTGGCTCATGTGCCCAGATTTGTCTCCTTTGCAAGGTGTTACCAGGACCCACACTTTCATCATCTCCTTTGGGCTCAGGTAGGAACAATGTAGCCTAGAAAGGGAATGTCCTTCCTGGGCCTTTGATGGACTCTCAGCCTTGAAGCCATCACATCCCCCTAAGAGCCTACAGCTGTTCCTAGTTATAGAGAAACCCTGGGCCCTGAAAGATCTAAGAGGTATGTAGGGGCAGTCCTCCAGATAGCCACACAGTCTTATAGTGAACCAGATTCTCTTCAAGCAGGCCAGGCCCTCAGGAGTCATCTAGTCTATCCCATCAGGGAAGCTAGGTGGCACAATGGATAAAGCACTGGCCCTAGAGTCAGGAATACCTGAGTTCAAGTCTTACCTCAAACATCTACTAGCTGTGTGACCCTAGGCAAGTCACTTAACCCCAGTTGCCTTAAAATATCCAAGACCATCTCCAGTAGCCTTGATGTATATATTGCCACTGGACCCAGATGCTCTGGAGGAGAGAGTGAGGTTGGTGACTTTGCACAGCCCTCCCACACTTAAATCCAATTCATTGCAAGTCATGTCATCCCCCTAATGTAGTCGTCCTCTTTGAGATGAAGGACAAATAACAAAATGGCTGTCCCATCCAGGATTCCATAACCCCTCTCTGCCATGCTCTATGTGTGGTCAGCCAGCATTTTCTTGAAGACCTATACATCGTGGGAACCCCTCCCAACCCCTGAGGCTGCCCCTTCCCCTTTTGGAAGGCTCTGGTGATCCTGAAGCTTTGACACATCTAACTGCAATTTCCCACTTTGCAATTGAGTAATAGCGAATCAACAGCTTATTATATTCAAGCCTGGGGCAGCTAGGTGGCACAGTGGATAAAGCACTGGCCCTAGATTCAGGAGGACCTGAGTGCAAATATGGACTCAGATACTTGACACTTACTGGCTGTGTGACCCTGGGCAAGTTACTTAACCTTCATTGCCCTGCCCCCCCACCCAAATCAAGCCTAAGAAGGAGCCACATATTTTCAAATAAGAGGAGATGACAAGGATGCTATTTTTTCACAGGAATTCCTGCAGATAATAAAGCACTTAGAGAAAACCTCATTGGAGTTATCAACTACTTTAACTTTCTTCTTAGTGCTCTGAAGCAACCCACTGCCCCCAAGGTATTGTTTATTCTTTTCTCTTTCCTTTACATTTTGTAAATTTTTATCAAGAAAATGGGTCATTTGCTTTAAATCTTATTACTTCTGTCCACACTGATCTCAGCCTTCTCTGCCCACTTATATCTGTCATTATCTAATTTATCCTTGGATTATAGAACATCCTCTGCTTTTCTACAACAATTTCTTGTGTATCCAGCTTGGTTTCCTGACTAGACTAAGTGCCTGGAGGACAGACACACTTTCTCTCTCTCTCTCTCTCTCTCTCTCTCTCTCTCTCTCTCTCTCTCTCTCTCTCTCTGTTTTTTGTTCATCAAATTGTGTTTTTTTCCAAAACTCTTGTTGTCCTTCCATGATTCTTCCATTGGCATCATTGGGCTGGGTTATTTCTTTGGATCTTCTGAAAGGATGCCTCAATTAGGGACAATCTTACTTCCTAGGGAAGAATACAGGCATTGCTTTCCCACCTCATACTTAGGGGCAAGTTGGACTCAATTGTCTTATTATTAATATGAACCTAATAGGTGTGTGTGTGTGTGTGTGCATGTGCACTCGAATGTGTGACTGTGTGTGCATGTGTCAAACTGTTGAATGAATTTCTTTTCAAATGATATTAATCGCTATCACTTGGCTCTTCTCAGTAATGCAATGATCCAGGACGATTCCAAAGGACTCATGATGGAATACACTCTCCACATCCAAAAAAAGAAAAAACAAAGAAAGAAAGAAAGAAAGAAAGAAAGAAAGAAAGAAAGAAAGAAAGAAGAAAGAAAGAAAGAAAGAAAGAAAGAAAGAAAGAAAGAGAAAAAAAAGAAAAAGAAAAAAACAATTGTGGAATTTGAATGTAGATTGAACCCTACTCTTTCTATTTTTTCTTCTTTTTTAGGGTTTTCCCTTTTGTTCTGATTCTTCTTTCACAACATGACTAATGTGGAAATATTTTTTATGTGATTGTACTTATATTACCTGTATCATATTGCTTTCTGTCTTGGGGAAGGGAGGGAGGGAGAAAAATTTGGAACTAAAAATCTTATGGAAACAAATGTGGAAAACTATCTTTACATGTACCTGAAAAAATTAAATGCTATTAAGATTGGGGAAAAAAGACCCAAATCTGAAAAAGACATGAAAAAGACATACTAAGTATTTCAATGGTTGTGAAGTGGTTTATTTTGATGACCATACTGAATGTCACAATGACCCAGTTGGGGAAGTGTTATTATTCTTCATACTTTACAGTGAGAGAAATTAAGTCACTTGTCCAGGGTCACACAGCTGGTGAGTATCAGAACACCTGGATTTGCAGTTAGAAAGACCTAAGTTTTATTTGATTTCACACATTGAACACTGACCAGCTGCTGTGTGACCCTGGGCAAGTCTCTTAAAGTCTCAACCTCAGTTTCCTCATCTCAAAAATACAGTTAGTAATAGCACCTATGTCCCAGGGTTGTTGTGAGGTTCAAATGAGTTAACATGTGTAAATCCTCTTATAAACCTTAATGTGTTACATAAAGGTGAATTTATTATGATAGTTATAAATCAGTTTATAAACCTTAAAGTGATATATATGTCTATGTCTATATGTATGTGTATATACATACATACGTATATGTGTGTATATGTGTATACATACACATACACTTACACATATAAATACACATATCCATATATATGAATTCGAGTTGTTGATGGTGGTGGTGGTGGTGGTATAAACTCAACAATCTCAGGAGAAACAAGATGTCAGGAGATCCAAATGACCTTGGGGAGATGTCCAGTAGGCATAAATAATAATAACCCAACATTTAGGTATCAATCTAATGTTAGCCAAATCATTTCTTCGTGATTATCCTGAAAATGTGATTATTCCCATTTTTACAGATGAGGAAACAGAGAGAGGAAATGAGTCACCCTACCAGGCCTATCAGCTTCCAATCCAATTGATTCAGACTCATTCTCAAGGAAGAAAGCAAAAAGGTGATTAAAAGACATGCCCAAGAATATGGATGGCCAGAAAAGGAAGCAGGCTGATCATGAAGCAGGAGGGAAGAACTGTGGGTGGACAATCCAAGGGCTAGACTGGCAGCCACTGAATAGCCCATGACCCAGAAAAGGACTCTCCCACCTCTTGGCTGAATCCCCTAAGGAGGAGGCATGGAAGAGCACAGATGAGTGCTGTGTGTGCTGAGAAGGCAAGAAAGGGCCATGATCTGCATCAGACATTTGACGGGATAATGTATCCACTTGTGAAAATATCACAGAGTTCATGGAGGAAGCTTCAGGAGGCAAAAGGCTCAAAAGAGAGAACCCCCAAAATTATTTTGCTGAATTAGAAAAAAACAATAAGATTTATTTGAAAGAACGAAAAGTCAAGAACATAAAAGGAATTAAGAAAAATATAAAGGAAAAAGAGGTTTGGGGGTATCTTAATATCTCACCCTCTGTGAAATGGAAATAAAAGAAAACCTCTTCCACAGGTTGGTGGAGAGGATGAGATGACAAAATATAATGTAACGCTCTCTGCCAAAAAGCAGAATGACAGAATTTGAGACTCAGAAGAGAACTCAGAAGCTTTGTAGAACAACCCATACAATCAACGGAAATCTCAAAGCCTTATAGAGATGGGAATGATTATGATGGTGATGGAGGGAGTTTTGAACCTGTTTGAGTTGAAGGAGGAATGTGGTATAGTATTGATACATACCATGTGGCCTTTCAAAGAAATGCTGCAGACAGGCTGAGGATAGGAACCAGAAATGAGGAGGTAGCCCCCAGGGAAGAGGATGTGGGGAGGAATGTGAGGAGAGCAGGATTCTTGTAGGTGTTGTCATTGAGTGTTGACTGCTGTGATCTTCCCAGCATGCACAGTAGTAGGTGGCTTCATCTTCACGTTTTACATAGTGTATTGCTAAGATGGAGGTTCGTTCTTCTACATTCTTTTCTGCCACATATTTGTTCCTTATATCACCTAAGGGTTGTGTTGCGGGTAAGCTAGTTGAAGAGACATAGAGCAGATGTTGCAAAGGCTGATTTGGCTTGTGTTGGTACCAGTGTATGGGCCAAGAAGCAAAGTTTGTAATTCCAGACACCTGACAAGTGACCCGAGCTGTTGTGCTCACACCCCTAGTGATGGAGACTCGAGGCTGTTTCAGTTCTATGCCTGCATGTCCAACTAGAAATAAAAGAAGAGAATGCAGAGACATGAGAATTTTGAGAAATTCTTCTGTTTTTCACCTGATCTGAAAAGAAGAAGTAAACTCACAGGCCCAGAGGGTGGCCACAGCGAGCACTTGGCAGAGGCTCATTCTGTCTGTGCCAGTTGTCAGCCTGAGGAGAACCCAAGAAAGCCGGGAGACTGAAAGATGGAGAGAGCAGGTCAGTGGAAAGAGTGGCAGTGGGGGGGCCTGTTGTGGTGTCAGCAGAGGAAGTGAGTTTCTCAATTTTGGTCTCATGTTGTAAGAGACAGACCAGGGCTCTCCCCATGGGGTAGGGACCTGGCTTAGTGATGTCAATGAGGATGGGTCTTCCTGTTTCCTTTGCCCAAAGATGAAGGTACTGAATTCTTTTCACCCACTTCTGCCCTCTCCACCCTGAAACACTGAGGATGTCTTTTGATATCTCCTCAGACACCACTGAGTCCTCTAAATAAGATTATCTTATATTTATTTAAAGCCTTTCCTCTTTGAAAGGTGACGTGGAGAGTGCAAGAGAGCTACCTTCAGGGTCAAGGAGATTTACACTCAAGTCCTGTGGCTGTTTGATCCTATGGCAGTCATAACTTTGTATTCTTCTAGGCAGAGTTTCTCATCTAGGAGTTTCATAAACTGATGAAATCACAGGGTCAGTTGCCATCACCTTCTTCTCAATAACCATGTGGGTCAGCAGTGGAAGGATTCTATTCCACATTGCACAGCTGAGGAAACTCAGGCTCAGATACCTGAAGTCACTTGCCCAGGGTCCCACAGTTAGCAAAGAGAGTCAAACAAAAAATGCTTATTAGACAGCAACTATGTACCAGAAGCTCAAAGACATGGAAATAAGGCTTAATTTTCAGCCCAGGTCTCTCTGACTTCCAGTCCAGTGTTCTCTCCTCTGACTCCAGGCTACTCCTGAGTACAAGCCAATCTCCCTATGGTGAGAGGGTGGCACTGATCTTTCTTTTTGTTGTCCTTCACTCAGACTGTACCTATAGGATACCCAAACCTATCTTTACCTTTGGCAAAGATAAATAAATGATCTCTCCACTGATATGCTGTCCTGGTGTTCAACCCCACCCCGACCCCCCAAAAAAGCCTACTTGGTGTTTGTAGATTTAATTTTCCAGTCACTTAGGAAGGTCTCATCCAAACAGACCCTAGGAGAGACCAAAGCTCCTGCTGTGGTCTGAGTTCCCACTCCTTTGTTGTGGGTCCCAGTTCTTCAACTGTTAATTATTGAACTAGATTGGGGCTTCTTAACCTTTTTCTATTTGTGACCCCTTTTTGCCAAGAAATTTTACCCAAACTCAGGTATAAAGGGACATTATATAGATCTACTTTTACTGTTGGCAATTTTTTTTTACCACCCACCCTCACATTCAGTTACTTGACCCCACTTAGCAAGTAGAGTCAAAGAAGAAGCATTTATCAGACACCTACTGTGTGCCAGACACTAGAATCCCTAGAAATAGGACTTGGCTTACAGCCCAGGTCTCTTTGACTTCCAGTCCAGTGCCCTCTCTCCTGGCTCCAAGATATTCCAAAGTATCCCAAAGTCCCCAACAGGGTGGTGATGATCTTTCCTTTTGTTATCTTTTTGGGGGGTTAGGACCAGACCTTAGACCACATCATAAGGCAGAAGTTATTAAAACTATTTGCTACTGTCTAAGAAATTGCAAGGTAGATCAGTGGAAGAGAGTAGACATGCAATTTAAAGCAGGAAATAAATATAGTAACCTTGTATTTGATGAGTATAAAGACAAATTTTTATTTGGCTAAAAATTCATTATTTGGTAAAAAATATCGGGAAAGCTGGAAAGCAGTATTGGGCATAGACAAATACCTCACATCGTTTACAAAGATAAGGTAAAAAATGGTACATGACTGAGATATTAAGAGAGATATTACAAGAAACTTTTAAGAAAAAGGAACATATTACCTATCACACTCATGGACAGTCAAATAATTTATAAATACACAAGAGATTGAAAGCAGGGTGAGATATAAAATGGATAAAATAAATTACATTAAATTGATTTTTTGTACAGATAAATCAAATGTAGCCAAGATTAGAAGGAAAGCAGAAAATTGGGGAAAATTTACACTTTCTCATCTAGAGAAATATATAAAGATCTTGTGAAACCTATAAAAATATGAGTCATTCCTCAGTTGATAAATGTTGAAAGGATATGAAGAGGCAGTTCTCCAATGAAGAAATCAAAATAATTTATACTCATATGAAAAACTGCTCTACATAATTTTTTTTTTTAGTGAGGCAATTGGGGTTAAGTGACTTTCCCAAGGTCACACAGCTAGTAAGTGTCAAGTGTCTGAGGCCAGATTTGAACTCAGGTACTCCTGACTCCAGGGCCGGTGCTCTATCCACTGCGCCACCTAGCTGCCCCTCTATGTCATTGTTGATTAGGGAAATGCAAATTAAAGCAACCTTTAGATATCATTTTATACCTATCAAATTGGCTAAAAGGATTTAAGGGGAAAGGAACAAATGTTGGAGGGGATGTAGGAAAATTAGGACACTAAATCATTGTTGGTGGATTTGGGAACTGCTCCAACCATTTTGGAGAGCAATTTGGAAGTATGCCAAAGAGTTATTAAACTGACTATACTCTTTGAACCAGAAATACCATTACTAGTCTAGTTTCAGAGAGGATTAGGAAAAAGGAAAAGAATTACATATTAGAAAATGTTTATAGCAGCTCTCTTTATTATGGCAAGGAAATGGAAAATTTGGAGATGACCCTCAGCCGGGGAAAGACTGAACAAGTTGGGTTATATGATCATGATGTATACTACTGGCCTATAAGAAATAATGACCTTGATGATCTTTGAAAAACATGGAGAAACTTACACAAAAAATGAAGAGTGAGGTGAACAGAAGCAGGAGAATACTGGCTGCTGTAATAGCAATATTGTTTTCAGAACAACTTTGAATGACCAAGTCATTTTGACTATTATAAATACCCAAATTAGCTGCCAAGGATGTATGAACGAAGACACTATCTGCATTCAGAGGAAGAACTGGTAAATAGAAGTATGTATGGATTCATTTAGCAGATCCATATGTCTATCTATCTATATACATATGTACACACATTTGTGTCTAATGGTAGCCATCTCTAGGGCAGGGGGGAGGGAATAATAAAGGAAAAATAAAGAAATTTATATGATAACTTGATTACAAATTTAAAAGGAACAGCAAGTTGTAGACAGTAGATTAGCTATTTCATGTACTTTCCCCCTTTTTTCCTATTCTACTATGTTATGGGAATGCCCTTTTTACTTCTTAAGTTCAGAACAAAATAAGTAAAATTATTTTATTATTTTTTGGCGGGGTGAGGCAATTGGGGTTAAGTGACTTGCCCAGGGTCACACAGCTAATCAAGTGTCTGAGGCTGGATTTGAACTCGGGTCCTCCTGAATCCAGGGCTGGTGCTTTATCCACTGTGCCACCTAGCTGCCCCAGGAAAATTATTTTTAAAAAAGACAGAAGGTCTTTTGCCCAAAGAAATCATCGAAGGGGGAAAGGGACCCACATCTACAAAAATATTTATAGCTGCTCTTTACGTGGTAGCAAGGAATTGGAAGTTGAGGGGGTGCCCATCAATTGGGGAATGGCTGGACAAGTTGTGGTATATGAATACAATGGAATACTATTGTGCTGTAAGAAATGATGAGCAGGAAGAGTTCAGAGAAACCTGGAGGGTCTTATGTGAGCTGATGATGAGTGAGATGAGCAGAACCAGAAGAACATTGTACACAGTATCATCAACATTGAGTGTTGATCTACTGTGATGGACTATATTCTTCTCACCAATGCAATGGTACAGAAGAGTTCCAGGGAACTCATGATAGAAGAGGATCTCCAAATCCAAGAAAAAAAAAAAGAAAGAAAGAACTGTGGAGTATAGATGCTGATTGAACCATATTATTTCTTTTGTTTTGGGTGCTGTTGGTTTTTTTTTCTTTTCTTTCTATTTTGAGGTTTTGCATCACTGCTCTGATTCTTTCTCTTGTAACAGGATGAATGCAGAAATAGGATTAATGTTATTATGTGTATATATATGTGTGTGTGTGTATATATATATATCTATATGTATATGTATGGAGATATATAGATATAACCTATATCAGATTACCTGCTATCTAGGGGAGGGGGGAGGGAGGGATGGGAGGGAGAAAAATCTGAAATTGTAAAGCATGTATAAACAAAAGTTGAGAACTATCTTTACATGTAATGGAAAAAATAAAATACCTCATACATTAAAAAAAATTAAAAATAAAAAAGACAGAGGTGTCACAATCCAGGGACCCAATCCTTTCCACTTCCTATAGTTCTTAGACTAAAGTTGAGGAACAAAACTTAGAAAATATCTTTTCCTGTTATCATGGGAAAAGCCACTTAAGTAGTCTCTTAGCATCTCACCCTCTGTGAAATGGGAATGGAAAGAAAACCTATTTGACAGAATGGTGGAGAGGTGAGACTACAGAATATAATGTAAAGCTCTTTGCCAAAAAGCAGGTTCATAGAATTTAAGACTTGGAAGGAACCTCAGAAAGTATCTAGTCCAACCCAGAAAATCAGTGGAAATCTCAAAGCCCTGTAGAGATGTGAATGATTATGATGGTGATGGAGGGAGTTTGGAGCCTGTTTGAGTTGGAGCAGGAATGTTGAATGGTAGAGACACAGGCTATGTGTCCTTGAGAAGAAAGGCAGGGAGTGCTGCAGGCAGGCTAAGGATGGGAGCCAGAAATGAGGAGGTAGCCCCCAGGGAAGAGGATGTGGGGAGGGCCCTGGGGAAAGCAGGATTCTTGTAGGGGTTGGCACTGAGTGTTGACTGCTGTGATCTTCCCAGCCTGCACAGTAGTAGGTGGCCTCATCTTCAGGCTTTATGTAGTGTATTGCTAAGATGGAGGTTCTTTCTTTTTCATTCTTTTCCGCCACAAATTTGTTCTTTATGTCACCTAAGGGTTTTGTTGCGGGTAAGCTAGTTGAAGAGACATAGAGCAGATGTTGCAAAAGCTGGTTTGGCTTGTGTTGGTACCAGTATATTTTCTTAGAAGCAAAGTTTGTAATTCCAGAGACCTGACAAGTAACCCGAGCTGTTGTGCTCACACCTCTGGTGATGGAGACTTGAGGCTGCTTCAGTTCTATGCCTGCATGTCCAACTAGAAAAAAAAGAAGAGAACATAGAGGCATGAGCAGATCCTTTGGAGAATTTCTTCTGTTTTTCACCTGATCTGAAAAGACAGAGAAGCAAACTCACAGGCCCAGAGGGTGGCCAGAGTGAGCACTTGGCAGAGGCTCATTCTGTCTGTGCCAGTTGTCAGCCTGAGATGAACCCAAGAAAGCTAGGAGACTGAGAGATGGAGAGAGCAGGTCAGTGGAAGGAGTAGCAGGGGGTGGCTTATTGTGGTGTCAACAGAGAAAGAGAGTCTTTCTATCCTGGTCTAATGTTCAGTGTGCATTTGACCTTTGTAGGAGGTGCAGACCACAGCTCTCATCATGGTGGGGAGGTGGGAGGCTTGGTGATGTCAATGGAGATTGGCCTTCCTGTTTCCTTTGCCCAAATATGAAGGTACTGAAGTGTTGTCTTGACCCACTTCTGCCCCTCTCCACCCAGAAAACCCTGAGGATGTCTGCCAGTGGCTCCTCAGATACTACTGAGTCCTCTAAATAAGAGTATCTTATATTTATTTAAAACTTTATTCTCACTAATAGGTAACATGGAGAGTAGACAGAGAGCTAGTCTTAGCATCCAGAAGGCCCGGACTCAAGTCCTGGAGCTGTTTGACCCTAGGCAAGTCATACATTTTCCATTTTCTTCTTTTTTTCATTTTTAAGGATTTTTAAAATTATAATTTTGTTTTTATTCTGAATTAAAGAAGAATCAAAAAAGTAGAATAGAAAAATAGGATTGTACATGAACTTGCAAATCTATTACGTACAACTTACTTTTCCTTCTAAGTATATAATGAAGTTTTCCTGTAACTTTTGTTCCCCCATACACATACCCTAGGGATAACTACCAGTAGACAAAAATCTATGTGTATATAAATATACGTGTAAATCCAATCTATGCCTACTTCTACTTATCAGTTCTTTCTCTAGATGCAGATAGCATCTCCTTTCATATGTCATTTGTAGTTAATTTGGGTATTTGTAGTAGTCAAAATGACTTGGTTGTTGAAAGCTGTTCTTAAGACGATAACGCCATTATTGTATAGAAACTTTCTCTTGGATCTGCCCATCTTGCTGTTAATTATTTCATGCAAGTTTTTCCATGTTTCTCTAAGATAACTGAGCTCATTTCTTATAGGTCATTAGTATTCCATCATGGTCATATCCCAGAACTCATTTGTCTGTTCCCCTATGGCTGGGCATCCCCACAATTTCCAGTCCTTTGCCACCACAAAGAGATCTGCTATCAATGTTTTAGAACATAGAGGTCTCTTTAATTTTTTCCTGATCACCTTGGGAAACAGACTTGGTGGTAGTATTGCTAGGTCAAAGGGAATACTCAGGTTTTTTCCATATAAATATTTTATTATTTTCCAGTTATATTTAGAGATAGTTTTCAACATATGTTTTTTAAGATTTCTAGTTTCAAATTTTTCTCCCTCCCTCTCTTCCCTCCCCCCTCCCCAAGACAGCAAATAATGTGATATAGGTTATAAATGTACAATCACATTAAACATATTTCTGCATTAGTCATATTATGAGACAAAAATCATAGCAAAAAGGAAAAACCTCAAAAAAGAAAAACAACAATAGAAATAGTATGGTTCAATCTGCATCTAGATTCAACAGTTCTTTTTTTTCTGGATTTGGAGAACATTTTCCATCATGAGTCCTTTGGAACTATCTTGGACCATTGTATTGCTGAGAAGAATCAAGTCTATCACAGTTGATCAACACACAATGTTGTTGATCCAGTGTACAATGTTCTCCTGGTTCTGCTCATCTCACTCAGCATCAGTTCATGTCATTCCTTCAACGTTTCTCTGAACTTCTCCTGCTCATCGTTTCTTACATCACAATAGTATTCCACTACATTCATATACTACAACTTGTTCAGCCATTCCCCAATTGATGGGTAACCCCTCAATTTCCAATTCCTTGCCACCACAAAAAGAGCAGCTATAAATATTTTTGTACATGTGGGTCCTTTTCCCTTTTTTATGATCTCTTTGGGGAAAAGACCTAATAGTGGTATTCTTGGGTCAAAGGGTATGCGAAGCTTTATAGCCATTTGGGCATAGTTCCAAACTGCTCTCCACAACCATTGTGCATTAGTGTTCCAATTTTTCTACAGCTTCTCCAACATTTATTATTTTCCTTTTTTGCCATATTAGCCAATTTGATAGGTGTTAGGTGGTACCTCGGAGTTGTTTTAATTTGCATACCTCCAATCAATAGTGATTTAAAACATTTTTTCATATGGCAATAGATAGCTTCAATTTCTTCTTCTGAAAACTGCCTGTTCATATCCTTTGACCATTTCTCAATTGGGGAATGACTTGGATTCTTATAAATTTGATAAAATTCTCAATATATTTTAGAAATGAGGCCTTTATCAGAAATATTGTCTATAAAAATTGTTTTGGGGCAACTAGGTGGCACAGTGGATAGAGCAATGGCCCTGGAGTCAGGAGTACCTGGGTTCAAATCTGGCCTCATACACTTAACACTTACTAGCTGTGTGACCCTAGGCAAGTCACTTAACCCCAATTGCCTCACTAAAAAATGTTCCCCAGTTTTCTGTCTCCCTTCTAATTTTGGATGCATTGCTTCTATTTGTACAAAAACCTTTTAATTTAATGTAATCAAAATCCTCCATTTTGCATTTCATAATATTCTTTATCTCTTGTTTGGTCATAAACTGTTCTCCTTTCCAAAGATCTGAGAGGTAAACTATTCCATCCTCTCCTAATTTACCTGTTGTATAATTTTTTATGTTAAAATCATGTACCCATTTTGACCTTACTTTAGTATAAGGTGTAAGATGTTGGTCTATGCCTAGTTTCTGCCATACTCTCTTCCAGTTTTCCCAGCAGTTTTTGTCAAATACTGAGTTCCTATCCCAGAAGCTGGAGTCTTTGGCTTTATCAAACAGTATATTACTAAAGTCATTCACTACTGTGTGTTCTGTGCCTGACCTATTCCATTGATCCTCCACTCTATTTCTTAGCCAGTACCAGATAGTTTTGATGACTGCCGCTTTATAATAAAGCTTCAGATTTGGTAGAGGTAGCCCACCTTCCTGTGCATTTTTTCATTATTTCCCTTGATATTCTTGAACTTTTGTTTGTCCAGATGACTTTTTTTTTTAATGTATAAGGTATTTTATTTTTTCCGTTACATGTAAAGATAGTTCTCAACTTTTGTTTATACAAGCTTTACAATTTCAGATTTTTCTCCCTCCCTCCCCTCCCTCCCCCCTCCCCTAGACAGCAGGTAATCTGATATAGGTTATGTCCATATATCTCTATACATATAGATATAGATATATACACACACATATATATATATATACACATAATAACATTAATCCTATTTCTGCATTAATCCTGTTACAAGAGAAAAAATCAGAGCAGTGATGCAAAACCTCAAAATAGAAAAAAAAAACCAACAGCACCCAAAACAAAAGAAATAATATGGTTCAATCAGCATCTATACTCCACAGTTCTTTCTTTCTTTTTTTTTCTTGGATTTGGAGATCCTCTTCTATCATGAGTTCCCTGGAACTCTTCTGTACCATTGCATTGGTGAGAAGAATATAGTCCATCACAGTAGATCAACACTCAATGTTGATGATACTGTGTACAATGTTCTTCTGGTTCTGCTCATCTCACTCATCATCAGCTCACATAAGACCCTCCAGGTTTCTCTGAACTCTTCCTGCTCATCATTTCTTACAGCACAATAGTATTCCATTGTATTCATATACCACAACTTGTCCAGCCATTCCCCAATTGATGGGCACCCCCTCAACTTCCAATTCCTTGATACCACGTAAAGAGCAGCTATAAATATTTTTGTAGATGTGGGTCCCTTTCCCCCTTCCATGATTTCTTTGGGCAAAAGACCTAAAAGTGGAATTGCTGGGTCAAAGGGTATGCACAGCTTTATCGCCCTTTGGGCATAATTCCAAATTGCTCTCCAGAATGGTTGGATCAGCTCACAGCTCCACCAACAATGCATTAGTGTTCCAATTTTCCCACAGCCTCTCCAACATTTATTATCTTCCTTTTTTGTCATTTTAGCCAATCTGATAGGTGTCAGGTGGTACCTCAGAGTTGTTTTAATTTGCATCTCTCTAATCATTAGAGATTTAGAGCATTTTTTCATATGGGAATAGATAGCTTTGGTTTCTTCATCAGAAAACTGCCTGTTCATATCCTTTGACCATTTCTCAATTGGGGAATGACTTGGATTCTTATAAATTTGATTTAATTCCCTATATATTTTAGAGATGAGGCCTTTATCAGAAGCACTGGCCTCAAAAATTGTTTCCCAGTTTTCTGCCTCCCTTCCAATTTTGGATGCATTGCTTCTGTTTGTACAAAATTTTTTAAATTTAATATAATCAAAATCATCCATTTTGCATTTTATAATATACTCTATCTCTTGTTTGGTCAAAAACTGTTCTCCTTTCAAAAGATCTGATAGGTACACTATTCCTTTCTCTCCTAATTTACCTATGGTATCACCTCTTATGTCTAAATCGTGTATCCATTTTGACCTTATTTTAGTATAAGGTGTAAGATGTTGGTCTATGCCTAATTTCTGCCATACTATCTTCCAGTTTTCCCAGCAGTTTTTGTCAAATACTGAGTTCCTATCCCAGAAGCTGGAGTCTTTGGGTTTATCAAACACTACATTACTAGTGTCATTTACTACTGCATTTCCTGAGCCTAGCCTATTCCATTGATCTACCACTCTATTTTTTAGCCAGTACCAGATAGTTTTGATGACTGCCGCTTTATAGTAAAGCTCCAGGTTTGGTACCGCTAACCCACCTTCCTGTGAATTTTTTTTCATTATTTCCCTGGATATTCTTGATTTTTTGTTTTTCCAGATGAATTTTGTTATTATTTTTCTAGCTGTATAAAATAATTTTTAGGTAGTCTGATTGGTATGGCACTGAATAAGTAAATTAATTTAGGCAGTATTGTCATTTTTACTATATTAGCTCTGCCTATCCATGAGCAATTGATATCTTTCCAATTATTTAGATCTGATTTGATTTGTGTGAAGAGTGTTTGTTAGTTGTGTTCATAGAGTTCCTGGGTTTGTCTTGGCAAGTAGACTCCCAAGTATTTTATATTATCTACCATTACTTTAAATGGAATTTCTCTTTCTATCTCTTGCTGCTGGACTTTGTTGGTCATGTATAGAAATGCTGATGATTTATGTGGATTTATTTTATATCCTGCTACTTTGCTAAAGTTGTTAACTGTTTCAAGTAATTTTTGACTTGATTCTCGAGGATTCCTTAAGTATACCACCATATCATCTGCAAAGAGTGATAGTTTTGTTTCCTCCTTGCCTATTCTAATTCCTTTAATTCCTTTCTCTTCTCTGATTGCTAAAGCTAACATTTCTAGGACAATATTAAATAATAGGGGTGATAATGGACATCCCTGTTTCACCCCTGATCTTATTGGGAAGGCCTCTAATTTATCTCCATTGCATATAATACTTGCTGATGGCTTTAGGTAGATACTGTTTATTATTCTAAGGAAAGCTCCCCCTATTCCTAAACTCTCTAGTGTTTTTATTAGGAATGGGTGCTGTACTTTGTCAAAAGCTTTCTCTGCATCTATTGAGATAATCATATGATTTTGGTTGGTTTTCTTATTGATGTGGTTGATTATGTTAATAGTTTTCCTAATGTTGAACCAGCCCTGCATTCCTGGTATAAATCCCACCTGGTCATAGTGTATTATCCTGGTGATCACTTGCTGTAATCTCCTTGCTAATATCTTATTTAAGATTTTAGCATCAATATTCATTAGGGAAATTGGTCTATAATTTTCTTTCTCTGTTTTTGCTTTGCCTGGTTTTGGTATCACCACCATATTTGTGTCATAAAACGAATTTGGTAGAACTCCTTCTTCACCTATTTTTCCAAATAATTTGTATAATATTGGAATTAATTGTTCTTTGAATGTTTGGTAAAATTCACCCGTAAACCCATCTGGCCCTGGGGATTTTTTCTTAGGGAGTTCATTAATAGCTTGTTCAATTTCTTTTTCTAATATGGGTTTATTTAAGGATTTTATTTCCTCTTCAGTTAACCTGGGCAGTTTGTATTTTTGTAAATATTCATCCATTTCATTTAGATTGTCAAATTTATTGGCATACAGTTGGGCAAAATAATTCCTGATTATTGACTTAATTTCCACTTCATTGGTGGTAACATCACCCTTTTCATTTTTGATATTGGTAATTTGGTTTTCTTCTTTCTTTTTTTTAATCAAATTAACCAATATTTTATCTATTTTATTGGTTTTTTCATAAAACCAGCTCTTAGCTTTATTGATTAATTCTATAGTTTTTTTTGCTTTCAATCTTATTAATTTCTCCTTTAATTTTCAGGATCTCTAATTTAGTGTCTAATTGGGGATTTCTAATTTGTTCTTTTTCTAGCTTTTTAAGTTGCATGCCCAATTCATTAATCTCCTCTTTCTCTTTCTTATTCATGTAAGCATTTAGAGCTATAAATTTTCCCCTAAGCACTGCTTTGGCTGCATCCCATAGATTTTGGTATGTTGTCTCATGATTGTCATTCTCTTGGATAAAGTTATTGATTGTTTCTATGATTTCTTGTTTGGCCCATTCATTCTTTAGAATGAAATTATTTAGTTTCCAATTGATTTTCATTCTACTTTTCCCTGGCTCTTTCTTACATGTAATTTTTATTGCATCATGATCTGAGAAGGATGCATTGACTATTTCTGCCTTTCTACATTTGACTATGATGTTTTTGTGCCCTAATACATGGTCAATTTTTGAAAATGTGCCATGTACTGCTGAGAAAAAGGTATATTCCTTTCTATCCCCATTCAATTTTCTCCAGACATCTATCATGTCTAACTTTTCTAGTAATCTATTCACCTCTTTCACTTCTTTCTTATTTATTTTTTGGCTAGATTTATCTAATTCTGAGAGGGGGAGATTCAGATCCCCCACTAGTATAGTATTACTATCTAATTCCTCTTGTAACTCATTTAACTTCTCCTCTAAGAACTTGGATGCTATACCACTTGGCGCATACATATTTAATATTGATATTACTTCATTATCTATAGTACCTTTAAGTAAGATGTAATTTCCTTCCTTATCTCTTTTAATGAGATCTATTTTTGCCTGCACTTTGTCTGAGATAAGGATTGCTACCCCTGCCTTTTTTACTTTAGCTGAGGCATAATATATTCTGCTCCAGCCTTTTACCTTTAATCTGTGTGTATCTCTCTGCTTCAAATGTGTTTCTTGTAAACAGCATATTGTAGGGTTCTGGTTTTTAATCCACTCTGCAATTCGCTTCCGTTTTATAGCAGAGTTCATCCCATTCACATTCACAGTTATTATTACTGACTGTCTATTCCCCTCCATTATATTTACCCCCTTTGTACTTTTCCCCCCTTCTTTCACCCTATTCCTCCTCACCGACGTTTTACTTCTTACCCCTGCCTCCCCCGATCTGCCCTCCCTTTTTATCACCCCCCTCTCTTTTCTTTACCCTTTTCTCCCTTGCTTTTGTCCTCCCTTCTATCAGTCCCCCCCTTTCCCTTCCCCTTTTGTTTCCCTAAAGAATGAGTTAAGTTTCTTTATCCCAATGAACGTATATGTTATTCCCTCTTTGAGTCAAATCCAATGAGAATAGGGTTGAAACAATGTTCCCCCTCCTTTCTTTCCCTCTATTGTAATAGGTTTTTTTCTACCTCTTCATATGATATAATTCATCCCATTCCACCTCCCCTTTCCTCTCCTCCCCATAGACTCCCTTTTTAACCCCTTAATTCTTTTGTATCATCACATCAAAGACAATTTATATTTATACCCTCTATATAAAGTCCTTCTCTCTGCCCAAATACATTTACAGTTCTTAAGAGTTATGAGTATTATCTTCCTGTGTAGGGATATAAACAGTTTAACCTAATAGGGTAACTTTTTTTTTCCCCTCTGTTTACCTTTTTAAACTTCTCTTGAGTCTTGTATGTTGAGATCAAATTTTCTATTTAGTTCTGGTCTTTTCACCAGGAAAGATTGAAAGTCCCCAATGTCATTAAATGTCCATCTTTTCCCCTGAAAGAAAATGCACATTTTTTCTGGGTAATAGATTCTTGGCTGCAATCCAAGCTCCTTTGCCTTCCGGAATATCATATTCGAAGCCTTGCGGTCCTTTAATGTTGAAGCTGCCAGGTCCTAAGCAATCCTGATTGTGGCTCCATGATATTTAAATTGCTTCTTTCTGGCTGCTTGGAGTATTTTCTCCTTCACCTGATAATTCTGGAAT
The DNA here is from genome assembly GCF_019393635.1 of Dromiciops gliroides. NCBI lineage: Eukaryota > Metazoa > Chordata > Mammalia > Microbiotheria > Microbiotheriidae > Dromiciops > Dromiciops gliroides. The sequence goes on from NC_057861.1 coordinate 754,272,612, forward strand.
TTGGCTACGGTATCCCTTGGAGTTTTCCTTTTGGGGTCTCTTTCAGGAGGTGATCGGTGGATTCTTTCAATGATGATTTTATCCTCTGATTCTATGATATCAGGGCAGTTCTCCTTAATAATTTCCTGGAATATGGTGTCTAGATTCTTTTTCTGGTCATGGCTTTCAGGCAGTCCAATGATTCTCAAATTGTCTCTCCTCGATCTGTTTTCCAGATCAGTTGTCTTTCCAATGAGGTATTTCACATTTTCTTCTATTTTTTCATTTTTTTTATTCTGCTTGACTGATTCTTGGTGTCTCATGGATTCCTTATCTTCCAACTGTCCCACTTTAATTTTTAAGGCATTGTTTTCTTCAGTGAGATTATGCACCTTTTTTTCCATTTGGCTAAGTGAATTTTTTAAGGTATTGTTTTCTTCAGTGAGATTATGCAGGTTTTTTTCCATTTGGCCAAATGAATTTTTTAAGGCTTTGTTTTCTTTAGCTTCCTTTTCCAAGCTCCTGATTCTTTTTTCATAGTTTTCTTGTTTTGCTTTCATTTCTCTCCCCATTTTTTCTTCTACCTCTTGCAATTGATTTTTAAAATCCTTTTAGAGCTCTTCCAGGAAGGCTTTTTGTTCTTGCGACCATTTCACCTTCCCTTGTGAGGCTTCAGATGTAGACAATTTGATGCTATTGTCCTCATCTGAGTTTGTGTTGGCTTCTTCCCTATTGATACAGAAGCTCTCAATGGAGAGGGCTCTTTTTTGCTTCTTACTCATTATTGCAGCTTATTTATTTATTCTTTAAGTTGAGGTCTGCTCTGGGGGCACCAGGGTCCCTGTTTTGGGCTTCTTGTGCCGGGGTATAGGTGCTGTGTGGCCGGGCTTTTACTCTGAGGCCTTTATGGTGTGTGGAGATCCCCCGCCCATCACTTCCTGTCTGATTGCGCTCGGCTAGCCAGGCGCCAGACCCGGGCGTCTGATCCCGCCGTTCGTGGCCCTCTTGGCCGGTGCAGGTAGGTTTTTCCACTGTCCTTCTTGGCCACCAGATTTTTGAACCAGGTTCCGGGAGCCTCAGTTGTCCGGCTGTGGCCCACAGCTCCTGCTGACTTGCCCCGACCCCCTCGGCGCTGGGTTGCTGCCCTGCGCTGGGCCTCCCTTTTGCTCGAGTCAGACCGACCTTTTCCTGAAGTCTTCTAAATTATCTCTGGTTGGAGGACTGTGTCTCTCTGTCTCTTTGCAGGTTCTGTAGTTTCAGAATCTGTCCAGAGGCTTGATTTAATGTTCGTTTTGAGGGAACAGAAGGAGAGCTCAGGCAGCTTGCTGCTTCCTCTCCGCCATCTTGGCTCCACCCCCCAGATGACTTTTATTATTTTTTTCTAGCTGTATAAAATAATTTTTAGGTAGTCTGATTGGTATGGCACTGAATAAGTAAATTAATTTAGGCAGTATTGTCATTTTTACTATATTAGCTCTGCCTATCCATGAGCAATTGATATTTTTTCCAATTATTTAGATCTGATTTGATTTGTGTGAAAAGTGTTTTGTACTTGTGTTCATAGAGTTCCTGGGTTTGTCTTGGCAAGTAGACTCCCAAGTATTTTATATTTTCTACTATTACTTTAAATGGAATTTCTCTTTCCATCTCTTGCTGCTGGACTTTGTTGGTCATGTATAGAAATGCTGATGATTTATGTGGATTTATTTTATATCCTGCAATTTTGCTAAAGTTGTTAATTGTTTCAAGTAATTTTAAAATCAATTATCTAGGATACTCTAAGTATACCATCATATCATTTGAAAGAGTGATAGTTTTGTTTCTTCCTTGACTCTTCTAATTCCTTAATTTATCCCCATTATACATAATGTTTGCTGATGGTTTTAGGCAGATACTCCCTATTATTTTAAGGAAAATTTTACCTATTCCTATGTCCTCTAGGGTTTTTATTAGGAATGAGTGCTGTATTTTCTGTGCAATCCTGACTGTGGCTCCATGATATTTAAATTGTTTCTTTCTGGCTGCTTGCAGTATTTTCTCCTTCACCTGACAATTCTGGAATTTGGCTACAATATTCCTTGGAGTTTTCCTTTTGGGGTCTATTTCAAGAGGTGATGAGTGGATTCTTTCAATGACAATTTTATCCTCTGATTCTACAATATCAGGGCAGTTCTCCTTGATAATTTCCTGGAATATGTTGTATAGACTCTTTTTCTGATCATGGCTTTCAGGTAGTCCAATAATTCTCAAATTATCTCTCCTGGGTCTATTTTCCAACTCAGTTGTCTTTCCAATGAGGTATTTCACATTTTTTCCCTATTTTTCATTCTTTTGCTTGTTTGACTGATTCCTGGTGCCTCATGGACTCATTAGATTCCATCTGTCCAATTCAAATTTTTAAGGCATTGTTTTCTTCAATAAGCTTTTACACCTCTTTTTCCATTTGGCCAAATACATTTTTATGGAATTGTTTTCTTCAGTCAATCTTTGTGCTTCCTTTACCAATCTGTTGATTCTTGTTTTTATAGTTTTCTTGTGAAGGGGGCAGAGCCAAGATGGTGGAGGAGAGGCTGTGACTCCCACAAGTTCCAGATATACCTGTCTACCCACTCCCAAATGATGCCATAAAGAAAACGGAGAGCAGCCTAATGAACATAAGAACAAAGTGAGACTATTTTTCAGCAAAAGAAGGCAATTGCAATCACCTGCTGATAGGGCTGAACAGCTCAGCATGCAGTCAGGACTCAGCCAGGAACAGACAGTGCTTCCAGCATCCTCAGAGTCTTCAGCACCAGCGGCTTCTTCTGAGGCTCAGCTTGTGGAATGGTGAGGGGGTTCGGTGGTAGACTGGGGTGAAGTGGAGGCAATCTCTGCTGGAGTTGGGGCAAAGGGCCCTGGTTCTGAACCAGTGGGCTGAATTGAGTGGTGGTGGCCCAGTCAGGGAGGGGCACAGGCACTCCAAGCTTCAGAGTTCAATCAGACTTCTGTTTCCAGGTCAAAGAGAAAGCGGCCATGGTTACTCACAGACAAGGCAGGCTGAGAATAAGCCCAATCACATCCTGGGCCACACTGTAGCTCAGAACAGTGTGTCCTGGAAGCAGCAATACACTTTAAGAAGGACTTAAAAGCCAAGAAAAGGCAGCCAAGATGAGCAGGCAGAGAAAACAGCAGACCATCAAAAACTTCTTTGGGGGAAAGGTAGACCAGAATACACCCTCAGAAGAAGAAAATAACAAAGTCAAGGCTCCAACATCTAAAGCTCCCAAGAAAAATATGAATTGGTCTCACCCTCAAAAGGGACTTTGAAGAGAAAGTAGGAGAGATAGAAGGAAAATTTAGAGAGATGGAGGAAAGAATGGAAAGAGAAATGAAAGCAATGCAAGAAAGTCATGAGAAAAAAGTCAACAGTTTGAAAAGCCAAATGGGAAGGGAGTTAGAAAAGTTCTCTCAAGAAAATAATTGACTAAGAATCATGATTGAACAAATGGAAGCTAGTGATATGAAATATCTCCTTCGAAAAACAGCTGACCTGGAAAACAGATCCAGGAGAGATAATTTGAAAATCATTGGACTGCCTGAAAACCATGATCAAAATGAGAGCTTAGACATCATCTTCCAAGAGATTGTCAGAGAAAATTGTCCTGATATTCTAGAAGCAGAAGGTAAAATGGAAATTGAAAGAATCCACCAATCACCTCCTGAAAGAGATCCCAAAAGGAAAAACTCCAGGAATACTGTAACCAAATTCCAGGGTTCCCAGGTCAAGAAGAAAATATTGCAAGCAGCTAGAAAAAAGGAATTCAAATACTGTGGAACTACTGTAAGGATAAAACAAGATCTAGTAGCATCAACATTAAAGGACCAGAGGGCAAGGAATATGATATTCCAGAGGGCAAAGGAACTGGTACTACAGCCAAGAATCACATACCCAGCAAAACTGAATATAATCTTTCAGGGGAAAAATGGGACTTCAATGAAAAAAGGACTTTTAGGCATTTGTGATGAAAAGACCTGAACTGAATAGAAAATTTGACTTTCAAATACAAGACCCTAGAGAAGCATAAAAAGGTGAACAGGAAAAATAAATCATGAGGGATATCAAAATATTAAACTGTTTACATTCCTACATGGGAAGATAATACTCCTAACTCATAAGAGCTTTCTCTTTATTAGGGCAGCTGAAAGAATATACTTAGAGGACACAGGTGTGAATTAAATATTAAGGGATGATATTTGTAAAGCATTTTTTAATTTATCCTTGGTTTTTGTGGAGCAGGCAGTGTGGGGTGGCTTATGTCTGGGGATGGATGTGGGCTCAGGGCCTCCTGGGTCCAGGGCTGGTGCTTTGTCCACTGTGTCATCTAACTGACCCATGATCACATCTTTAAAATAAAGTTAAGGGATAAGAGGAATGCAGTGGAAGAAAGGGAAAGGGAGAAACGGATTGGAGAAAAGTAGTTCACATAAAAGACATAAGGAAAAGTTTATGGAGTAGAAGGGAAGATAGGAAAGGAACGGGGGGGGGGGGGGGGGGAGTGAATTAGCCTAATTATCATCAGAATTGACTCAATGAGGGAATAATTTACATACTCAAGAGAGGATAGTATTATGTCTTGCCCTGTGGGAAAGTGGGAAGGGAAGGGGATAAGTTGGGGGAGAGGCAATGGAAGGAAGAGCAGATTGGGGGAGGAGGCAGTAAGAAGCAATACACTTTCAAGGTGGGATAGGCTGAAGGAAGATAGCTAATAGAGTAAATATAAAGACAAGGGATTAAGGTGGAGGGTAATACAGTTAACAATAGTAACTGTGAAAGAAATGATGAGCAGGATGCTATCAGAAGGATGTATGAAAAATGCAAACCATCAACAGAGATAGAACTGATGGTATCTGAATACAGATTGAAGTATAATTTTATTTGTTAGCTCCTCTTTCTAAATGTATTTTGTCTATTTTTTCACAACTTGACTAATGAGAAGATGTTTTGCATAACTGTACATATATGACTTATGTTGAATTGCTTGATTTCTTAGGGATGGTTGAGGAGGGAGGGAAGAAGAAAATTTAGAACACAAAGTTTTAAAAAATCAATATGAAAAGTAATGATGAGCATGAAGAGTTTATAGAGACCTGGAAGGACTTACATGAAGTGATGCTGACTGAGAGGAGCAGAACTAGGAGAACATTGTGCACAGTAATAGCAGCATTGTGTGATGAACAATAGTGACGGACTTGGCTCTTTTTAGTAATGCAATGATCCAAAACAATTTCAAAGAACTTCATAATAGAAAATGTTCTCAACATCCAGAAAAAAGAACTGTGGTTTAGGAATGCAGATTGTACCATACTGTTTCTACCTTTGGGCTATTTTTTTAAAAATTCTTTTTTTGGGGTATTTCCCTTGTGCTCTGACTCTTCTGTCACAGTATGTCTAATGCAGAAATATGTTTAATGTGACTGCACATATATAACCTATATTAGATTGCTTTCTGTCCTGGGGAGGAGGGAGAGAAGGGAGGGTGGGAGAAAAATTTGGAACTGAAAATCCTATGAAAACAAATGTTCAAACTATCCTTATATGTAACTGGAAAATAATAAAATATTGAACAAAAAAGCATAATTTTCTTGTGTAGCTTTCATTTCTCTCCCCATTTTTCTTCTACCTCTCTCAATTGATTTTTAAAATCTTTTTTGAGCTCTTCCAAGAAGACTTTTTGGTCTTGAGATCAATTCATCTTTCTTCTTGAGGCTTCACATGTAGACAATTTGAGAGTATTGTCCTCATCTGAGTTTGTGTTTTGCTTTTCCCTGTTGACACAGAAGCTCTCAATGGTAAGGGCCCTCTTCTGTTTCTTACTTATATTGTGGCTTATTTTTTAAAATTTGAGGTCTGCTCCTGGGGCACCAGGGTCACTGTTTCAAGGTTCTTGTGCTGGGGGATAGGGGCTGTGTTACTGACTTTCTACTCTGAGGCCTCTGTGGCTTATAAATTCCTCACCACCCTGGGCTTAGTTCCCTGTGCTTGTTTCTGGAGCTGAGATGGCCTGGCCCAGTCACGCCTGTCCTGTGGAGAGCCCTTTAGCTGTCAGCCTTCCCTCTCCACCAGTGCTGGTGGATCTCACCACTGGACTGCTGTGCCACCAGCTTGCTGAGCCAGGATAAAGGGGCCTCAGTTGCTCAGCTGTGGCCAAGAGCCTCCTGCTGACTTGCCTAACCCCCCTTCACGCTGCGCTGTGCTGAGGTGCGCTGCACTCCCCTTTTGCCTGAGTGAGACCGAACTTTCCTGAAGTCTTTTAAATTATCTCAGGTTGGAAGATTGTCTCTCTTTGTGTTTTTGTAGGTTCTGTAGTTTCAGAATCCATTTAGAGGCTTGATTTAATGTTCTTTTTGAGGGAAATGCAAGAGAGCTCAATTTGCTGGTTTCTCTCTGCCACGTTGGCTCTGCCCCTACTTGTTCTTTAACCCAGAAACAAAATTACATTTCACTGTGGTTGCTAGCTCTGGCAAGCCTGTGCCCCTTCCCCACCTGTGCTGCAGCCACTCAAGACTGCTTTCTGGTTCCCAGCAAAGGTAAAACAACCAAATTCTGCCTCCATGACAGCAGGGACCCCTGTAATCTTCCCCCAGCCAAACGCTGAACCCTCTCACCTGACTGTGAGCTTAGTTCCTGAAGATACTGACATTGCAGCTGATTCAGAGGCTCCGGGGGTCTCTTTCTCTGGTGTGGCCAACCTGGGCCTGGATTTGCACACATGGCTGTGGGGCTGTACTTCGCTCTCACCCTGGTACAACAGCCTTTTCCTGCCTACCTTCTAAGCCATCTTTGGCTGGAAAATGATCTCACCCCATCCTTTTGTGATTTCTGTTGCTCCAGGAATTGTAGTATGATATTATTTTGAAAGTAGTGAATTTTACCCAAGGAATGGACTCCCAAAACTTATGGGACTCAACTGAAGCAGTTCTTATGGGAAATTGTATATCTCTAAATGCCTAGAGAGAGAAAGGAATGTGTGGCTAGTTCACTTGGTACCCCCCACTCAAGAGCAATATTGTTTTAAGAACGACTTAGAGTGACCAAATAACTTTTAGTATTATAAATACCTAAATTAACTACAAAGGATATATGAATAAAGATATTACCTGCATCCAGAAAAAAACTGGTAAATAGAAGTGTATATAGAATCTTTAGATATATACATACATAGACACATATGTATATATGTATGTATTTATATACACACATATTTGTGTCTAATGGTAGCCATCTCTAAGGCAGGGGAGGGGAGGGAAGAAAAAGGGAAAAGAAAGAAATTCATGTGATAACTTGATTATAAGTTTAAAAGGAACAGCAAGTTGTACACTGTACATTTGCAGTTACCTGTACTTTCCCCCTTTTTCCTATTCTACTATGTTATGGAAATGCCCTTTTTACTTCTTAAGTTCAGAACAAAATAAGTAGAATTATTTTTTAGAAAAAGAAAGATGTCACAATCCAGGAACCCCATCCTTCCCTCTTCCCACAGGTCTGAGACTAAAGTTAGGGAACAAAGCTTAGAAAATACTTTTTCCTGTTATCATGGGGAAATGATAGCACTGGATGACCTCAGAATTGAAAGGGATGCCAGAGATGGCTTGCTCCAACCTCCAATGCCACATACCCAAACCCTAATTTGAAATCGTCATGAATTGTGACTTGACAATTTAGCAGATTCTGGCTAGCCCTTGATCTTGCAAGGAGGAAAAATGCATGTCTGAGCAATAGTTCAAGTCTTGTCTCTGACACTTGCTACCTGTGTGACCTTGGTCGAGTCACTTTATCTCCATGGTAAAGTTTCCCCATCTGCAAAAAGAGGGGCTAGACTAGAATGCTTCTAAAGTCCCTTTCAGGTAAATCTGGGATCATAGGATCTTAACCTCTCTGGGTCTCTGTTTCCTCCTCTGTAAACTAAGGGCCTTAGAACAGACGTCCCCTGAGGTCCTTTCTAGCTCTAAGTTTATGATCGTATAAGTTTTAAAAGAGATGATATTCACTCATAAGACACCATCCAAGGCACTTTACGATTGGCTTTTAGTGGCACTTGGTTGAGTGACATGACCCTGTCATCCATTCACAGATACTTCCTCTCATTAATGAGCCTGAGCTGGAGAAGAGACTTGCCAAGAACCTGGGCATCTGTGGGAGAAGGGGAAGGGAACATCAAGAAAAGCATCCCGGTTGGGCTAAGAGACTCAGTCCAGTTCTGAGACTCCCCCTCCTAGCTTTGAGCAGAGCACACATACAGTAGCCAGACTTCCTGTGTTGACACCCACCAGCCACCACTTGTGGTATCTAGATGTGGGACCCAGCCAGACATTGAGGATTTCCCAGGTGTGTGAATGTGCCCAGTGAAGGAGTTTTTGCTCAGTGTCTCTGTGGTTTTGGCTCAGAGTGCCATCCCAGCAGGCACAATAGTACAGCCCCCCATCTGCCTCTGTGACTTGATGGATCCTGAGGCTGGCAGAGAAGTCACTGTCTCGTTTCTTGGCCTCATACCTCTCCTCACTGACCCCATCCTCATGGATGACGTTGTCATTGGAAGAAAGATAGAGAATCCGTTCCAGACGCCCACCAGGCTTCTGGTGGTACCAGTGGATGTAAGCATACCCAAAGGGTTTCACATTCAGTCGGCATTCAAGGAAGGCTGTGTTACCCCTTCTCTTAGTGTTGGATGGTATGAGTTGGGTCAACATGGGTTCCATGCTTTTACCTACAAGAGAAAAGAATCTATCCTGAATTGCAGGATACTCATGAGCTCTGGTGTCCAAAACAATCAAATTATGTAGCTGGTCAGACTAGGCTGGAGTTGGACTTTGAATAGGAGTTGGAGTTGGAGTTGGATAGGTGGATGGTCCATGTTTAGGTCATGAGACTAATTAATGAAAGGATGATTTAAAATAATCTTTTGATAAGCACTAAAAATCGCCATCCATTGAATGGTCCAAAATTTCTTTTAAACTAGTTATTAAGTACTGAAATCAACTGTGCAAATGATAACAAGGGTATTTCTTAGGGCTAAAGAAATTTTGTGTTTTTTAATTTAATTTCAGATATTTGGAATAAATCAAGCATTTACATAACACTGCTTGGTCATTGAATGATTGAAGGAATTTTCTTAGATTAGTTTGATTTCCAGCGTCTCTTTAGAAAATGAAACAAAGACACTGCACTTGACCTTTGAGCTAGGAGGGAGCTGAAAGGGCCATGGATATTTTTGTCTCTAAGTCTTTAGTGTAACTCAAACAAGGCAAACACATCTATTCAGATGGAGGCTTGGAAATGTCTTTTGGGGAGCCTTTAGTACAGCTAGTGCTGTCATGGGGAAGATGGCAACCTGGGCATTGCCTTTGCAGGGTCACTCAGGTGAGTTAGTAACTTCAGACAGGACTCCAGCCCAGGTACTCTGACCCCAAGGTCACCACATAGGACGTTGCTTTAAAAAGAAACTTGTTTCTTTGCCAATAGTTCACATTGGCTGTCCCTGGTAAGAAATGTCTGGGTTTTTGCCCTCACTAATTTCCTGACCCCTCCCTGAATGGATACCAAGTAAGTGACAAAAAGAAAGAACTCACAAGTCCCAAGAAAAGCCAGGATCAGAACTTGAATGAGGATCACTCTGGGGGTGCCCATAATGGATCGGGGAGGGCCAGAAGTCATGCCTCAGAAGGGAAGCAATGCTTGTGTTGGAGAGGAAGGAAGTGACTCTAAGCAGGCAGCAGCTAATCAGAGATAATCTCTTTTTGACCACAGATGCACAGTAACCCACAGGGGAAAGGGGGTTTGCTTTAATTCATTGATGATAGTCCACTGAATTTCATCCTTTGGCTGTTTACAAGCAGCATCCTTGTGCACAGGTCCCCTTCATTAAAAAAGGGGATCCTTATAAAGAAAGTAAGGTTCTTGTATTGGTCCCTCAGTTATTCATGGAAATTGTGAACATAGGTATAACATCTGCCTTATAATATAGTACATCTGGAACACAGCTCTAATGTATGTGGGCTGCTCATTTTCTTATGAGGCAAGTGCCCACATGCTTCCCCACCCTTTGCTGGGCCATCTTTCTTCCATGGTACCAATGATATCTCTACTGCAAAATCCAGTTTTTCTCAGTCTTCATCCCCATTGGCCTCTCTTCAAAATTTAACGTAGGTGGCCACCCTTTTCTTAGACATGGGTTTCAATAGAGAAAAGATAGCTGACAAAGGAGCATTAGACAAAAACTAAACCCTCAAGAGCCTAAAGATTTAATGTGAATTTAAATAGTGTGGAGAAAAGCAGTAGGAAGGACTGCCTTAACAATCAGTGAAATAAACTTCCTGACTCCATATTAGTGAGTTATTCTCTATTTTGTGGGTGAGAATAATCCTGTGGAAGATCACATGGATGAGGAAAAGGGAAAAGAGAGACAGGGAAGCAGCTAATGTGCCCCCACCAAGTCCATAGGTAAACACATAAGGGTTAGCCATTCTTTCAGGCTCTGAGCAAGAATGAAAGCAATGAGAGAATAGGCTAAAAATAGACGTGAAAGACTTGGCTGGCCCCTAGAGGTGGAGTTTTCCCCTAAGAAGTGACTCTTTGCTGGTCCCACTAAAGCACATTCCAAGGGGAAAAGAGGTGTATGTCTATGATAAGAGACAGCGACCTTCTAGTGGGTGTGTTTTTAAAATTAATTGTTGCTAAACTGTACTTTCTAAAATTATTACTACTTATAAATTAATGGCTATTGCACCTGTTTTGACAGTAAGCATTTATTAATTAATATCAAACATGCCAGTAAAGAATTGACTGAATGTCTCCATAACTTCCTCATAGTCTTAAGCCTTCAAGCCTACAGACCTAAATACCCCTTAGAGACAGCGTTTGGAGCCAAGGGAGTGGGTCCAGGAAGCCGAGAGAGAGACACAACAAAGGGCAAGAAGAGAGCAGAAAAGAGAGGCTGACCCTGTCAGGGGTTTTATTCTCCTTAGATAGAAGTGGGTCATTATACATTGATCTAAGCTAACTGGCTACAGCATCATTCAGTTCTTTTGATTGACATGACTTGAGGGTCAATACAAAAGGGTAAGGTGTATTTTTTCCCCTAGCTAAACAAAAGAATCATTCTGTATTTCCTTTGTTCCCCTGGGCTCATCCCAGACAGGAACTGAATATTCTGGGGTAAGGAGGAGAAAGCAACTTAACTGATCTCTGGGTTTCCCCTAGAAATCCATTATTAATAATTATTTTCTCATATGGGTGAGTTAGTTAGGTGGTACAGGGGAGATTCCATGGGGGACCTGGAGACAGGAAGATTTGAGTTTGTCAGGCCTCAGACTCTGACCTTGGGCAAGTCACTTAACCCCTGTTTGCCTCAGTTTCTTCAAATGTAACATGAGAATAGCACCCATGTCCACATTCTCCATTCAGGTCCTTTTCTGGTGCTTCACCATGGAGCAGACCCTGGGTTCTTGCAGGCTAGTGATATAGGCCATGACAGGTATCACCAGCTTCTGAGGCTTCAAGTCCAGGTTTGTTTGTTTTCTGAGGACCAATTTTTCCAAGATCAGAAGGCCTCTCTCCCCACAGGGGCTGTGAGGTATTGAGTTTTTCAAACACAGACACTCTCAGAGACTGTCTACTAAGTACAATAAAGCTTGCGATCTGCATCGACAGAGGGAGAACCCACACCAATGAAACCATAGTTTCTTAAAATGTTGAAGAAGAGGATTTACTTTATTTTGTAATTCCTAAAGGCTCCACAAAATCATGCACCAACTCAAGAAATACTATATGTTTTGTCAGAAAGCCTAGCCAGATCAGAAAGGCTCCTCTCCAAACTGGATGGTGAATCCATGAGCCATAGCAACTCTCTAAGATTTTCTACATAAGTTAGTCAGTCAACTAGCATTTATTAAGCCCCTACTATGTGACAGGTATGGAACTAGATGTTGTGTATACAACGAAATGCAAAAAAGCCAGTGTCTGCTCTCAGGGAACTCAGTCTAATGGGGGATACAACAAGCAAACAGCTATATAAAAACAAAATATATACAGGAGCTCATCAACTGAGGACAGATACTGAGGGTAAGGAGGGCTGGTGAAGGCCTCTTGTAAAAAATGGAACTTTACCTGTGACAGAAGGGAGCCAGGGAGGCCAGGAAGGATGTTGGGATGAGGGGGGAGATTGTTCCAGGTATAAGGGACTGCCTAATTTGGGACTAATCAGGAGATGGAGTCATAGAGCAGCTGTGATCCTTGATAGGGAAGGGAAAGTTCACTGATAATAGACTTTTCCTTCATGGATTGAGACAGAACTCAAACCTTTGTGCAATCACCCAGCTGCTGCTTGCGATCTTGGAAGAATATGCCACTGCGCTTGAAAAGAATTCTTGCAGCCAAAGGCTAGGGAATCCACCCAGTCCCCAACAGTCTTCTCTCAGAAGGCGCAGATCTGAGTGCCCAGTATTTCAGAATTGGGAGGGATCTGGGATGTCAGCTCATTAGAAGGAGAGCAACAATTTGGGGCTTCTCAAAAGAATGAGGACTTGGGTCGCTGGCTTCACCCAAATCCCCAGTCTTTCAAATGATGTGATTTTCATTTTGTATGGATGGTTTTGGTGCTCAGTGTGCATCTATCCATGAATCTATTCTTGCCTTCTTGTCTACCCAGTGAACCATCCCCTGTAAGAAACTTTAGAAAAGAAAGAGGAAAAAGCAGTTCATCACAACCAAACAAGACAAGACTGGTGTCTAACAGTATATGGAATACTCCATAGCCATAGCCCCACCTTCCATTTCTGCAAAATGAGGGAGACACACTTTCTTAAGTCTTCTCCAGAACCAGGCTTGGTAGCAATCTATAATCAATAAATATTTATTAAGTTCTTACTATGTATCAGACATTATGCTAAGTGCTGGGGTTACAAAAAGAGGCAAAAAATAATCTCTGCCCTCAAGGAACTTACAATCTATTGGGGGAGACATTCTGAATATGATGTTCAGTTTTGTTCTGTTGTTATTTTCATTTACATTGATGTAGACGCTGTACCCACTGTTTTCCTCGTTCTGCTTACATCAGTCATCATCAGTTCTTGTAAGTCTTCCTTTATGACCTCCTCATGTCTCTTTGTTCTCTTCTTTTATTTCTAGTTGGATGTGCAGTCTTAAAACTGAAACAGCCTCAACTCTCCATTACCAGAGGTGTGAGCACAACATCAAGTGTCTGGCATTACAGACTTTGCTGTTGAGCAAGTACACTGCTACCAACCAGTGACCCTAAGATAAAAACCTTAGGTGATATAAGCAAACAATTTGTGAGGGAAAAGAATGAAGAAGAACCTTTATCCTAGCAATAAACTACATAAAACCTGAAGATGAGGCCACCTACTACTGTGCAGGCTGGGAAGACTATAGCAGTCAACACTCAGTGACAACCCCTACAAGAATCCCGCCCTCCTCAGGGCCCTCCCCACATCCTCTTCCCTGGGGGCCACTTCCTCATTTCTGGCTCCCATCCTCAGCGTGCCTACAGCACTTCCTGCATTTCTTTTCAAGGCCACAAGGCCACAGGTTCCCAACTCTCTCCATCATCATCATAATCATTGGCATCTCTACAGGGCTTTGAGATTATGGGTTGGACTAGACAGTTTCTGAAGTCCCTTCCAAGTCTCAAATTCTGTCATTCTGCTTTGTGGCAGAGACCTTTACATTATATTCTGTTGTCTCATCCTATCCATCACCCTATGGAAGAGGTTCTCTTTCCATTCCCATTTTGCAGAGGGTGAGATGTTAAGAGATGACTTGAGTGGCTTACCCAGCATCACCTAGATAGAAAGTGTCTGAGGCAGACTTTGAACCCGTGTCTATCCCTCTGCCCTTGGCTCATGTTCTATGGGGGAAGCACCATGGACACATACTAAGAAAGTAAAAAATAAGTCCAGAACATAAGACAGGGAGTAGACCTGTGGTTCCCTAATTCTTTACTGTTTCTGTTGTAGCTATTGTATAAAAGGGGGAAATTTATAGGATTCTCGTTCCTTTATCTTTTTATCTGTGGCTCATGAAATCATTCATTTGGCTTGGCTTTCCCTCCATGAAGCACTCTCAGTGCTGCATCCCTCCCCCATGGCCACAGATCTCTCTCCCTGTCCCCACTTCAGGCCTTGGTCATTTGGAGACACACATTGTTCTCTCTCAGTACTGGTCATTGCATTTTCCCCACATTACTGGCAGTTTCTTGAAGAGAACCATGTCTTGGAATTCTTTCATCTTTACCACAGCCCGGGGCACACTCCAGCTGACTTAATACATGTTGACTGACAAAGATAATGAACCACCACCACCACTACCACCCCCCACACCACAATCACCACCATAAGTAATGCAGAGGGGCAGCTAGGTGGTGTAGTGGTTAGACTTCTGGCACTGAAGTTGGGAGTACCTGAGTTCAAATCTGACCTCAGACACTAGTTGTGTAACCCTGGGCAAGTTACTTAACCCCAATTGCCATAAATATCTGGGGCCATCTTTAGTCATTCTTATGTGTATTACACCATTGGACCCAGATGGCTCTGGAAGAGAGAGTGAGATTGGTGACCTTGCACAATCCTCCTACACTTAAATCCAATTCACTGCAAGTGATGACATGACCCTGATGTCATGGTCCTCTTCAAGAATGAAGGTCAAACAACTATGAGTAATAGAGAGAAGTAGGACCTCAGTCTTGGAAGTCCCTTTCCTGGCCACTTAGTCCAAATTTGCTACAAAAGGCTTTTCAATTGGTTCAGAGACCCAAGGAATTGAGATGATATTAATATCTTCCTGTTTCTCTTATTTTCTCATGAGGAATCTTGGATCCCATTACTGATATTGGTGTATGAGGCATGGATGGAAGGCCAGACATGGGGTGAGAAATATCTTGGTTCAAATTATGCTTCAGACATTTGTTACCTAGGTGATGCTGGGTAAGCCACTCAAGTCATCTCTTAACATCTCACCCTCTGTGAAATGGGAATGCAAAGAGAGCCTATTCCATAGATTGGTGGAGAGGATGACACTACAGAATATAATGTCCATATTTCTGCCACAGAGCAGAATGACAGAATTTGAGACTTGGAAGGGACCTCAGAAACTGTCTAGTTCCAACCATAAAACCAATGGAAACCCCAAAGAACTGTAGAGATGTGAATGATTATGATGGGGATGATGGAAGGAGTTTGGAAACTGTGAGTTGGATCAGGAATGTGGTATGGTAGACATAGGCCATGTGGCCTTGAGAAGAAATGCTGCAGGCAGACTGAGGATGGGAGCCAGAAATGAGGAGATGGTCCCCAGGGAAGAGGATGTGGGGAGGGCCCTGAAGAGGGCAGGATTCTTGTAGATGTTGTCACTGAGTGTTGACTGCTGTGGTTTTCCCAGCCTGCACAGTAGTAGGTGGCTTCATCTTCATGTGTTATGTAGTTTATTGCTAGGGTTGAGGTTCTTTCTTCTTCATTCTTTTCTGCCACAAATTTGTCCCTTATATCACCTAAGGGTTGTGATTTAGGGATGCTGGTTAAATAGACAAAGAGTAAATGTTGCAAAGGCTGGTTTGGCTTCTGCTGGTACCAGTGTATGGGCTTTTCAGCAAAGTTTGTAATGCCAGAAACTTTACAAGTGACCCGAGCTGTTGTGCTCACACCTCTGGTGATGGAGACTTGAGGCTGTTTCAGTTCTATGTCTGCATGTGCAACTAGAAATAAAAGAAGAGAAATTAGAGACATGAGGAGTTCCTTTTGAGAATTTCTTCCGTTTCTCACATGATCTGAAAACTGGGAAAAGTGAACTCACAGGCCCAGAGGGTGGCCACAGTGAGCACTTGGCAGAGGCTCATTCTGTCTGTGCCAGTTGTCAGCCTGAGGAGAGCCCAAGGAAGCCGGGAGACTGGCACATGGAGAAAGCAGGTCAGTGGAAGGAGTGGCTTGTTGTGGTGTCAGCAGAGGAAGTGAGTGGCACAATCCTAGTCTAATATTCAATGTGCATTTGATCTTTCTAAGAGGTGCAGACCACAGCTCTCCCCATGGGTGGGGCCATGCTTGGTGATGTCAATGGGGATTGGTCTTTCCATTTCCTCTGCCCAAAGATGAAGGTACTAAGGTGTTGTCTTAACCCACTTCTGCCTCTCTCTACCCAGAAACCCCTGAGGATGGCTACTGATGGCACCTCAGAGGGTACTGAGTCCTCTAAATACGAGTATCTTATATTTATTTAAAACCTTATTCTCATTAATAGGTAACACGGAGAGTGGACAGAGAGCCAGTCTCAGCATCCAGAAGGCCTGAACTCAAGTCCTGGAGCTTTTTGACCCTAGGCAAGTCATACATTTTCCATCTTCTTCTTTTTTTCATTTTTAAAGATTTTTTAGAAACAATTTTTTTTTTGTTTTTAATAAAAGAAAATTGAAAAAAAAGGATAGAAAAAAGGAGGATTGTAATGAAATTGCAAATCTATTATGTACAACTTACTTTTCCTTTTAAATGTATAATAAAATTATTTTGTAACTTTTGTTCCCCTACACGCCTACACCCTAAAGATGGCCACCATTAGACAAGAATATACATGTATATAAATATACATGTAAATCCAATCTATGCCTCCTTTTATTTATCAGTTCTTTCTCCCCATGGAGATAACATCTTCCTTCATATGTCCTTTGTAGTTAATTTGGGTATTTGTAATAGTCAAAATGATTTGGTTGTTAAAAGCTGTTCATAAGATGATAATGCCATTATTGTATAGAAACCTTCTCTTGGATCTGTAAGTCCATGTAAGACCATGAAAGTCTTCCATGTTTCTCTAAGACCACTGAGCTCATTTCTTATAGGCCATTACTATTCCATCATGGTCATATCCCAGAACTCATTTGTCTGTTCCCCTATGGATGGGCATCCCCACAATTTCCAGTCCTTTGCCACCACAAAGAGATCTGCTATCAATATTTTAGAACATAGAGGACTCTTTAATTTTTCCCTGATCACCTTGGGAAACAGACTTGGTGGTAGTGTTGCTGGGTCAAAGGGTACACTCAGTTTTATAACTCTTTGCACATAATTCCATATTGATCTCCACCCCTCTCAATCTTACTGACCACTCTCCAAGTCTGTGAGTTGTAGAGAAGGAGCCAACTTGCATCAGCAGAGTGAGAGTTCCTATCTGGGCTTTCCATGAACTAATGAAATCACAGGGCCAGTCACCATCACCTTCCTCCTGATATCCATGTGAGTCAGATGAGGGAATTGAGGCTGAGATCTGATGTCATGTGCCTAAAGTGTAAATTTAGCAAGTAGAGTCAAGCACAAAGAATTCATGAACTACATCATGTTTTGCAATGAAGATCAGAAGATTGAGGGTCTGAGTCATCCCATCTGGGTCGCCAAAACCGTGATGGGTAAAACTAAATGTGAGTGGTCACCTTACCTGTCCCCTGTGTTGGGAAAGCTAGCTAGGGTTTACTAATAAATTAGAAGCTTCAGCAACAGTTTAGGCATTAAGCACTTATTAAAATATATCAGAATTTAGCAAAGAGAGAACAAGGGTCTCTGAAAGAATAGGAAAACCTATCTACCCTAGAGGAGAGATCAGAGATCGACCTGCCCTGGTTCTTCTGCCACCACTACGAGGTTCCAACCAACTGACAAAACGAACTGTCTCACACACTGCTTCAAGCTGATTGGTTGAGAGTGGTCTCGTGCTCTCTCAGCAGGGGGCCCCTGGTAATAATATTCTCACAGAAGACAGTAAAAACCCTGGATATAGGGCTTGGCTTTCAGCCCAGGTTTCTCTCACTTCCAGTCCTGTGTCCTCTCTCCTTACTCCAGGATACTCCCAAGAACAAGAGAGTCTCCCTGTGGTGATGGGGGGGGGGGCGGTGCAGTGATCTCTCATTTTCTTGTCTGTCAGTCTGTTTCTGTAGGACCACCAAACCTATTTTATCTTTGGCAAAGCAAGATAAATGAGCTCTGACATTGATTTGCTGTCTTGTTGTCTAAACCCTCCAAGCAAAATGGGTGTTTGGAGATTTAATTTTTCAATGACTTAGAAAGGTCTCATCCAGACGGAGCCTTGGAGAATCAGAGATCTTATTACAGCTTGAGTTTCCACACCTTTCTTGAAAATACAGAGACAGACAGACACACACACACTCCTGTCTGACCTTGGGCCACTTCATTGGCCTCCATGAGTCCCAGGTCCTCAGTGGTAAATAAGACAGTTGAAACAGTTTACCTCTGACATCTTTTCCAGATCTAAATTGATTTTTCTCCTTTTCTGTGTAATGGCCATATCCCTCCATAGGATGCAAATTCCTCAAGCTCAGGGCTGCGTTGGGGTGAGGGTGTTTCCTCGTGCTTCTCATGTCTACCACAAGTACTTGGATCCTTGTAGAGCAGTCTTAATAAATGCTTGTGAAATGAATGAATGAAAGATTATATAAAGTGATTAAGATGGACAGTCACTGTCATGTTTAATTTGAAAGAGGGCATGTGAAAATGAACAGAGGTCCCTGCCATGGGCAGAATGCACTTCAGTGTGTTGGCTGTTTTGGGGGTGCAGAAGTGTTGGTTCACGTGCCCAGACTTGTCTCCTTTGCAGGATGTTACCAGGCCCTGCACTTTCATCCTTTCCTTTGGCCTCAGGTAGGAACAATGTAGCCTAGAAAGGGAATGTCCTCCCTGGGCCTTTGATGGATTCTCAGTCTTGGAGCCATCCCATCACCCTGAGAGAGGCTACAGCTATTCCTGGTTATAGAGAAGCCCTGAGCCCTGGAAGATCACTATTAAGGAGGATCAGGAAAGACTTCTGGTTGAAAAGGAGATTTTAGCTGAGACTTGAAGGAAGCCAGGGAAGTCAGAAGGCAGAGATGAGGAAGCTGAGAGTACTGGGCATGGGGCACAGCCAGTGAAAGTGCCTTGATAACTGTGTGTGTGTGTGTGTGTGTGTGTGTGTGTGTGTGTGTGTGTGAAGCAAAGAAGAAGGCAGAAGATGGCTTGTATGTTAGGAAGGGACCAGGTTATGAAGCACTTTTGACACCAAACAAAGGATTTTCTCTTTGATCTTGGAGTGGCCCACCATGACAGGACAACTACCCTCACCTCCTCTAGGATTTCCTAGCCTTCTTCAGAGATCCAGGCCAACTCTGTCATCCAACAGAGGGACTTTTCTGAATACCCTCCCACTCCCAGGGCCTCCCACATTCCCAAATTAGGTTGTCTTCTTCTTTGGGGGGGATGCAATGGGGGTTAAGTGACTTGCCCAGGGTCACACAGCTAGTAAGTGCCAAGTGTCTGAGGCTAGATTTGAACTCAGGTACTCCTGAATCCAGGGCCAGTGCTTTATCCACTCTGCCACCTAGCTGCCCCCCTTCCTTTTTTTATAATAACCATTTTTATTTATAATTTTGAGTTTGAAATTCTCTCCCACCTTCCCTCTCCCCTCTCTGAAGCAGTAAGCAATCAGATATAGATTATACATTTGCAAATATGTAAAACATTACCATACTAGTAATTTTGTACAAGAAAATTCAAACAAAAGAAATGAAATAAAATAAAAATAGCCTACTTCAGTCTGTGTTCCATCAATATTGGTGGATAGTAAGCTGCATCATTAGTCCTTTTTTTGGTATTGTCTTGGATCATTGCATTGCCAATACTAGTTGTCATCCACAGTTATTCATCAAACATTATTGCTGTTGCTGTGCACAACATTCTCTTGGTTCTGCTCACTTCACTATACATCAGTTCATTCAAGTCTGTCTAGGCCTTTCTGAAATCATCCTGCTTGTCATTTCTTATTGCACAATAATATTCCGTTATAATCATATATCACAGTTTGTTCACCCATTCCCCAGTTGATGGACATTCCTTTGATTTCCAGTTCTTAGCCACCACAAAAAAGACTGCTAAATTTTTTTTATGCAAATAGGTCTGTTTCTCTCTTTTTTTTGCAATGTCTTTGGGATATAAACCTAGCAGTGGTATTGTTGGATCAAAGGGCATGTACAGTTTTATAGTCCTTCGGACATAGTTCCATTTGCTCTCTAGAATGAGTGGATCTATTCACAACTCCACCAACTGTGGATTAGCATCCATTTTCCCACATCTCCTCTAACATCCAACATTTTCCATTGATAGGTGTGAGGTAGTACCTCAGAGGTTTTTATAATATTCATTTCTCTGATTAATAGTGATTTAGAACATTTTTTTTATATGACTACAGATAGTTTTAGTTTCTTTGTCTGAAAACTGCTTGTTCATATTCTTTGACCATTTGTCAATTGGGGAAATGACTTGGGTTATTTTTTGTTATTATTATTATTATTATTATTATTATTATTATTATTATTATTATTATTATTATTATTACTATTTTGCGGGGCAATGAGGGTTAAGTGACTTACCCAGGGTCACACAGCTAGTAAGTGTCAAGTGTCTGAGACCAGATTTGAACTCAGGTCCTCCTGAATTCAGGGTAGGTGCTTTATCCACTGCACCGCCTAGTTGCCCATCCATGCTCTCTTAATTTGCTTATGGTACAACCCTTTATGTATAAATCATGTACCCATTTTGACCTTATTTTAGTATACAGTATGAGATGTTGGTCTATACCTAGTTTCTGCCATACTGTTTTCTAGTAATCCTAGCAATGTTTGTTAAATAATGAGTTTTTGTTCTAAAAGCTTGCATCTTTGGGTTTATCATATACTAGATTACTGTAGTCATTTACTATAGTGTAAATCATACCTATTCTATTCCACTGATCCACCACTCTATTCCTCAGCCTGTACCAGATTGTTTTAATAATTAGTGCTTTGTAATACAGTTTGAAGTCTGGTACTGCTAGACCATCTTCTTTCACATTTCTTTTCCTTGACTTCTTTGATATCCTTGAGCTTTTGTTCTTCCAGATGAATTTTGTTATTATTTTTCTCACTCTATATACTATTTTTTTGATTAATTTAGGTAGTATTGTCCTTTATATTATATTTTCTCTTCCTACTAATGAACAATTAATATTTCCCCAATTGTTTAGATCTCGTTTTATTTGTGTGAAATGTGCTTTATAGTTGTGTTCATATAGTTCCTGCATTTGTCTTGGGAGGTAAACTCCCAAGTATTTTATATTGTCTACAGTTATTTTAAATGGAATGTCTCTTTCTATCTGTTGCTGCTGGACTTTGTTGGTAATATATAGAAATGCTGATGATTTGTGTGCGTTTATTTTGTATCCTGCAACTTTGCTAAATATGCTAATAGTTTCAAGTACTTTTTTCATTGATTCTCTAGGATTTTCTTTTTATTTTTCTTTATTTATTTTTCTGTTTGGAATTTTATTTTCCAAATTACATGTAAAAACAAATTTTGACATTCATTTTTTAAAACTTTGTGTTTCAACTTCTCTTCCTTCTTCCCTTCCCCCCCCAAACCCCCAAGAACTCAAGCAATTCAATATGTTATACATGAGTAATCATGGAAAACATATTCACATTAGCTAGGTTGTGAGGAAAAACAGACAAAAAGAAAACTTCAGATTAAGGAATTGTCAAAAAAAAAAGTGTTTCAGTGCATAGAGCATCAGCCCTGGATTCAGGAGGACCTGAGTTCAAATCTGATCTCAGACACTTAACACTTACTAGCTGTGTGACCCTGGGCAAGTCACTTAACCCCAATTGCCTCACCAAAATTAAAAAAATGTGTTTCAATGTGTTTTCAGATACCATCAGTTCTTTCTCTGTAGATGGATTCCAATGTTCATAAGTCCTTCAGAGTTATATTGGATCATTGCCTTGCTGAAAATAACCACATGCTTCCCAGCAGATCATCTTACACTATTGCTGTTATTTTGTATACAGTGCATTTCACTTTGCTTCAGTTCATGTAGGGTTTCCAGGGTTTTCTGATAGCATCCTGTTCATCATAACTTATATATAGCACCTTAAACTTGACAAAGAATTTTCTTCACAATAGCCCAGCAGACCATAGGTTTTGCCATTATAATCAATCATCATAACTATTTCCCTCCATCCTATTCCCTTCCCATATTTACTCTATTTCTATCTTCTTTTACTCTATTCCTCCTCAAAAGTGTTTTACTTCTGACTGCCCCTCCCCTGCTCTGCCCTCCCTTCTTTCACCCTTCCCTCCTTCCCCTCCTACTTTCCTGTAGAGTTAAATAGATTACTCCACCCAATTGTGTGTGTATGTTATTCACTCCTTAAGCCCACTCTGATGCAATTAAGGTCTTTGAGCTAATTCTGTGTTCTAAATTTTTCTTCCTCCCTCCCTCCTCAACCCTCTCTATAAAATCAAGTAATTCAATATGTCATACATGTGCAGTTATGCAGAACATCTTCACCTTCCTCAAAAGTGTTTTGCTTTTTACTGCTCCATCCCCCAATCTGCCCTTCTCTACTTCCCCTCTTTCCCCCCCCCACCTTATATCCTTTCTCTCCCACTTTCCCTCAGGGCAAAATATATTACTATACCTACTTGAGTATGTATTCCCTCTTTGAGCCAATTCTGCTGATAGTAAGGTTCATTCACTCCCTCACTCCTTCCCTCTCTTCCCCTACCCTCCATAAGCTTTTTTCTTGTTTCCTTCATGTGAGCTACTTCTCCCCAGTCCACCTCTCCCCTTCCCCTTCCCCCTCCCCCAGTGCATTCCTCCTACTCCTCAACTCTATTTTAAAGATGTCATCATGGGTTAGCTAGGTAGCACAGTGGACAAAGCACCAGCCCTGGACCCAGGAGGCCCTGAGCATAAATCTGGTCCCAGACATAAGACACCCCACCCTGTTTGCCCCACAAAGAACAAGGATAAACAAAAAATAAATGTTTCATAGATATCACCCCTTCATATTCAGTTCAGACCTGTGTCCTCTAAGTGTATTCCTTTCAGCTGCCCTAATACTGAGAAAGTTCTTATGAGTTATTAGAAGTGTTATCTTCCCATGTAGGAATGTAAAGAGATTAATCTTCATCTTTTTTGTCACTAAAGAAACTTTCTATAGTTCTTAACTTTCTTTGCTTGTTCATCTTGTCATCTTTTACTTGACTTTTAACTCCCTCTTACAGTGGGCCCCTACTTCCAAGCTACTAGACTATCTCAAGCTTCAGAGGGTCCCAGGTGTTTCTGTTTGAGGAAGGGAAGTTTTTCCTCTCACCTGGACTGTTCTCTGGTCCTAAGGTAACCTCAAGCAAACTTGCTAATTAACCAGCCAGTAAAATCTTGTGTGCTGTGGTTATTAGCTCTGAGCTAATATGAGCCTGTGTCCCTCCCTACCTGGGCCTCCCACTGTTCAAGATATCTTCTTGGTTCCCTGCTGGGGTGGGATAATGGAATTCCTCCTTAGGTCCCACAGACACCCCTGTATTTTCCACCCCCCACCCCCAGCCAGCTGTTCAGCCCTCTCACCTGACTATAAGCTTAGTTCCAGAAGACCCTGGCATTGCAGCTGATTCAGAGGCTTGAGGGTGCAGCATGCCTGCAGTCTGTGTCAGTGCAATTACAGCCTAGCACAACCCCCTTTAATCTGTCTTTGGCTAGAAAATAATCTCAGCCTATCTTTTTGTGGGTTTTGCTGCTCCAGGGGTTCTTTTATTGCTGTTTGCGTGGTAATTGTGTCAGGAGCTCTCTGTGTTTAATGTCTTTCCTCCACCATCTTGGCTCCACCCCACTATCTCTAGGATTTTCTAAGTATAAGATGATATCATCTGCAAAGAGTAATAGTTTTGTTTCCTAGTTACCTATTCTAATTCCTTTAATTTCTTTTTCTTCTCTTGCTACAGCTAACATTTCTAGTAAAATATTAAATAATAGATGTTATTATGGGCATCATTGCTTCACCCTGATTTTGTTGGGAAGGCTTCTAGCTCATCCCCATTACATATAATGTTCACTGATGGTTTTAGATAAATATTACTTATCATTTAAAGGCAAGCTTTTATTCCTATGCTCTCTAGTTTTTCTATTAGGAATGGATGCTATATTTTGCCAAAAGCATTTTCTGCATCTAGTAATATAATCATATAATTTCTGTTGGTTTTGTTATTGATATTGTCAATTGTATTTCCTTTTTATGAGAGGCTGAATGGAGTAAGGGGTAGAGAGCTGGAGCTGTCATCCAAATCAGGAGGGCCTGAGTTCCAGTTATGTTTCTGACCTATGTGACCCTGACAATCAATGGAAGCTCCCAGTAACTCAAAAATGTCTATAAGGCTCTGAGCTGAGAAAGTTCTGGTCACTAGGAGTTTCTGATAGGACTGAAACCACAGGTCCAGTAACTGTCCGATGTTTTAGACATGTTTTTGACTTTCTTAGTATTTGTCCATGGTGCTTCCCCAATGGAACATATAGTCTTTGAGGGGAGAGGAGCTTTCATTTTTGCTTCTGTGTTTCTGGGACCCACAAAAGGCCTGGTAGGCACATTTTTTTTTACTGGATCTGTGATTTCATTGTTGTAAGGAACTCCCAGTGAGGAATACCCTCAACCAATGTAGATGATAATATTCTGAAACTCATGATCTCAGAGAGTTACTCAGGACATGGAGAGGTTAAGAGACACATAGAAGAGTCCAAGTAAGTGCTTGTTGATAGATGGAAACTGCAAATTTTTGATATCAGAGAAATGCTTTTGAAAAGAACATGATAACACATGATAAATTTGGGGGTCTTATGTATTGCAGAGAATACCAGCAGAATATTTCCTCAAGAAACTTCCTTGATTCTTTATTGTTTCAATTGGAACTTTTCTATAAAAAAAGGGAGAATTTATTTCATTCTCATCGATTTATCTTTTTTTTTTTTTGCAGGGCAATGAGGGTTAAGTGACTTGCCCAAGGTCACACAGCTAGTAAGTGTCAAGTGTCTGAGGCCGGATTTGAACTCAGGTCCTCCTGAATCCAGGGCTGGTGCTTTATCCACTGCTCCACCTAGCTTCCCCTATTTATCTTTTAAACTTTGGCTCATGAAATAATTCATTTGGCTTGGATTTTCCTCCATGAAACACTCTCAATGCCATACCCCTACCCCATGACAACAGATCTCCCTCCCTGTTCCTACTTCAGGCCTTGGTCATCCAGAGGCACAATGTTGTTGTCTCTCAGTTGTGGTCATTGCATTTCCCAAAAGCTAATGGCAGTTTCTTGAAAGGGAACCATGTCTTACACTCTGGTCACACTCCACCTGAAACAATGGTTGTTTACTGACAAAGATAATGAACCACCTTCACCACCACCATGAGTAATGCAGAGAAATAGCATATGAGTGTGGAAAGGTACTTCTCTAGCCACTTAGTCAAAATTCTACCCAAAAAGCATTTGAGTTGGTTCAGAGACCTAAGGGATTAAGAGATAATATTTTTTCTGTTTCTCTTATTTTCTCATGAGGAATGTTGGATCCAGTTACCAACTTTGGTACATGAGCCATGGCCAGAAGGCCAGACATGGAGTGAGGAATATCTGGGTTCAAAGTCTGCCACAGACACTTTCTATATATGTAATGCTGGGTAAATCACTTAAGTCATCTCTTAGCATCTTGCCCTCTGTGAAATGGGAATGGAAAGAGAACCTGTTTCATAGGGTGGTGAAGATGATGAGACAATAAGAATATAATGTAGACCTATCTTTCAAAAAGCAGAATGACAGAGTTTGAGAACTGGAAGGCACCCCAGAAGCTGTCTAGTGCAACCCATAAGACCAATGGAAAACTCTAAGACCTGTAGAGATGCGAATGATTATTATATTGATGGAGGGAGTTTGGAACCTTTGTGAGTTGGAGCAGGGATGTGGTATGGTGTAAACACAGGCCATGTGGTCTTGAGAAGACATGCAGGAAGTTGCTGCAGGCCAGCTGAGGATGGGAGCCAAAGCTGAGGAGGTGGCCCCTGGGGGAGAGGGTGTGGGAAGGGATGTGAAGAAGGTAGGATTCTTGTATTGTGTTGTCACTGAGTGTTGACTTCTGTGGTCTTGACTACTGTGGTATTCCCAGCATGCACAGAAGTAGGTGGCTTCATCTACAGGTTTTATGAAGTTTATTGCTGGGATTGAGGTTCTTTTTTTCCTCATTTTTTTTTTGGCGGGGCAATAGGGGTTAAGTGACTTGCCCAGGGTCACACAGCTAGTAAGTGTCAAGTGTCTAAGGTCAGATTTGAACTCGGGTACTCCTGAATCCAGGGCCAGTGCTTTATCCATTGTGCCACCTAGCTGCCCCCTTTTCCTCATTTTTTTGCCCCACAAATTTGTTCTTTATACCCCCTGAGGATTGTGTTCTGTGGACTGTTGAATGGACAAAGAGCAGATATTTCAAAGGCTGGTTTGGCTTCTGTTGGTACCAGTATATGTACTAACTAGCAAAGTTCACACTGTCCGAGACTTCACAAGTCATCACCACCTCTGGTGATGGAGAGTCCAGGCTGCTTCAGTTCTAAAGCTGCAAATGCAACTAGAAATAAAAGAAGAGAACATATGGATATGAGGAGATCCTAAGGAGAATTCCTTATGTTTCTCACCTGATCTGAAAAGAGGGAGAAGCAAACTCACAGGCCCAGAGGGCAGCCAGAGTGAACACTTGGCAGAGGCTCATTCTGTCTGTGCCAGTTGTCAGTCTGAGGTGAACCCAAGGAAACCAGGAGACTGAGAGATGGAGAGAGCAGCTCAGTAGAAGGAGTGGCAGGACTGTTGTGGTGTCAGTAGAGGAAGGGAGTGGCTCAATCCTGGTCTAATGTTTAATGTGCATTTGACCTTTCTGAGAGGTACAGACCAGGGCTCTCCCCATAGGACAGGCATGCTTAATGATGTCAATAGGGATTGGTCTTTCTGTTTCCTTTGCCCAAAGATGAAGATATTGAGGTGTTGTCTTGAACCACTTCTGCCCCTCTACCCCCACTCCCTCCTGGGAAAAGCTGAGAATGTCTGTCGATAGCTCCTCAGACACCAATGAGTACTCTAAATAAGAGTATCTTATATTTAATTAAAGCCTTATTATCATTAAGAGTTAACATGGAGAGTGGAAAGAGAGCTACTACTGGCACTCAAGTCCCAGGGCATTTGATCCTGGGTAAGTCATAACCTTGCATTCTTCTTGACAATTCTCCAAGCCTTTAAGTAGAGAAGGAGCCAGCTTGCATTGCAGAGTGAGGGTCCCCATATGTGAATTCCATAAACTAATGAAACCACTGGACTGACTAGTCCCCATCACCATAGTACCAATGATATCTCTGCTGCAAAATCCAGGGTGTTTTTCTCAGTCCTCATCCATAAAGATGAGCATCTTCTTCAGGATTTAGTTCACTTGACTAGCATCTTCTTAGATATGGACTTCAATGGAGCAAAGATGGATCAATAAGGAGCATAAGACAAAAACAAAACCCTCAGGAACCCCAAATCTAATGGGAATATGAATAAAGTGGAGAACAGCATTAGGAAGAGATGCCATAACAATCAGTGTGAGTGAATTACTATGGGAAATCACATGGATGGGGAATGTGGAGAAAAGCTTCTGTTGGTACCAGTGTATGTACTTGCTAGCAAAGTTCACACTGCCAGAGAATTCACAAGTCATTCTTACTGCTGTGCTCACACCTCTGGTGATGGAGAGTCCAGACTGCTTCAGAGGGAAGCAACTGATGCTCCTCCATGAATTCCATGGGCAAACAGGGAAGGGTTAGCCATTCTTTCAGGCTCAGAAGAAAAATGGAAGCAATGGGAGAATAAGCTACAAAAAAAGAGGTGAGAGATTGGACAGGCACTTAGAGGTACAATTCTCCTCTAAGAAGTGTTTTTTTGCTAGTCCCACTAAATCACATTCCAAGGGGAGAAGAGTTGTATGTTTGTGATAAGAGACAGGGACCTTCTAGTGGGTAAGGAAGCTAATGGCACTGGGGAGATTCCAGGCTAGAACTGGAGTGAGGAAGATGTGTTTAAATTAGGCTTCACGCACTTATTAGACTGACATTGGGCAAGTCACTTAACCCCTGCTACCTTCAGCTTCTTGAACTATAAAATGAGGACAATAGTAACACTCATGTCCTATCATTATGAGAAACAAATAAGATCTCTGTAAAGTGTTTAGCTCTGTCTGGCACATAGTAGTGTGGTAAAAAAAAATGAAAGTCTTTTAACAGTTGGTTAGGATAACTGAACCACCCTTTCGGGGAAGAGACCAATGGCATGAGCTACAGCACACCAGTCCGCCTGCTGCACACGTCAGACTGCCTGCTACGCACTCGACTTCCGGGGTGCGAGCTTACTGCCCCTTCTCCCAATCTGCCCTCTCTTCCTTCAACTTTCCCACCTTTATCCCCTTCTGCTCCCACTTTCCCTCAGGGAAAAATATATTACTATACCCACTTGAGTGTTTATGTTATTCCCTCTTTGATCCAAATCTGATGAAATTAAGGCTCCCTCACTCCCCTGCTCCTTTCCCATCTTATCAGCTTTTTCTTGTTTCTTTTATGTGAGCTACTTTATCATTTTCTACCTCTCCCTTTCCCTTCCTTACAGTGTGTTCCTCTTACCCCTTAACTTTGTTTTAAAAATGTCATCAGTAAGGTGACACAGTGGATAAAGCATCAGTGCTGGACCCAGGAGACCCCAAGTCCAAATCTGGCCCCAAGCCCATAAGCCACCCCACCCTGATTGCCCCACAAAAAAGATAAACAAAAAATGCTTTACAGATATCCCTTCATATGCAATTTACACCTATGCCCTCTAAGTATATTCCTTATGAGTTAGAAGTATTATCTTTCCATGTAGGAATGTAAACAGTTTAACCTTTTAATATCCCCCATGATTTCTTTTTCCGTTTTCCTTCTTATGCTTCTCTAGGGTCTTGTATTTAAAAGTCAAATTTTCTCTTCGCTTTAGGTCTTTTCATCACAAATGTCTGAAAGTCCTCTTTTTTATTGAAGTCCCATTTTTTTTCTCCTGAAAGATTATAATCAGTTTTGCTGGGTAGGTTACTCTTGGTTGTAATTCCAGTTCCTTTGCCCTCCGGAATATCATATTCCATGCCTTCTGATCCTTTATTGTAGAAGCTGCTAGATATTGTGTTATTCTGACTGTAGCTCCACAGTATTTGAATTCCTTTTTTCTAGCTGCTTGAAATATTTTCTCCTTGATCTGGGGACCTCTGGAATTTGGCTATAATATTCCTAGAAATTTTCCTTTTGGGGCTTCTTTCTGGAGGTGATGGGTGGATTCTTTCAATTTCTATTTTACCTTCTGTTTCTAGAATATCAGAGCAATTTTCTCTGACAATTTCTTGGAAGATGATGTGTAAGCTCTTATTTTGATCATGGTTTTCAGGTAATCCAATAATTTTCAAATGATCTCTCCTGGATCTATCTTCCAGGTAAGCTGTTTTCCCATGGAGATATTTCATATTGCCCTCTATTTTTTCATTCATTTGGATTTGCTTTATTGTGTCTTGATTTCGCATAAAGTCATTAGCTTCTATTTGCTCTATCCTAATTGTTAAGCAATGATTTTCTTCAGAGAGTTTATGTACCTCCTTTTCCATTTGGTTAATTTTGCTTTTCAAGCTGTTGACCTTTTTTTTCATGACCATCCTTCATCACTCTCATTTCTCTTTCGATTTTTTTCTGCTACCTCCTTAACTTTTCCCTCTACCTCTCTTACTTTCTCTTCAAAGTCCTTTTTGAGTGTGTCCATGGCTTTAGACCAATTCATATTTTTCTTGGAAGCTTTGGATATAGGAGTTTTGACTTTGTTATTATCTTCTTCTGAGGGTGTATTTTGATCTTGCCACCAAAGAAGTTTTCGATGGTCTGATGCTTTCTTTGCCTGCTCATCTTGACCACATATTTATTGGCTTTTAACTCATTATTAATGTGTAATGCTGCTTCCAGGATGCACTTTCCCAAGCTACAGGGGGTCCCAGGTGGTGCTATTAGGCTTGTTCTCAGCCCTCCTGGCCTGTAAGTAACCGTGGTCCACTTTCTTTTTAACTTGGAAGCAGATGTCTGATTGAAATCTGATTCTCTATGGTTAGAAGCTTGGCATGCCTGTGCCCCTCCCCCACTGTGCCACTGCCTCTTGAGTCTGCTTACTGGTTCAGAATATGGGCCCTCTGCCTTAGCTGCAGCAGAGACCACAGCTATTTCCCCCTGGCCAACCTCTGGACCCCCTCACCCATTCGTGAGCCAAGTTTCAGAAGCATCCACTGTTGCTGAAGATTGTGAGGCTCTGGAGGCGTGGCCTTCCTGGGGATGGTTCTGCACTGCATGCTGAGCTCCTCTCTCACACCTTACAGCAGATGCTCGTAGCTGCCTATTTAAGCCATCTTTGGCTGGAAAATAGTCTCACTCTGTTCTTTTGTGGGTTGTGATGCTCTAGGAGTTGTGTTACGGCATTATTTTTGGAGGTATGTGGACAGATTTATTGGGAGTGCAGGGGGTGACAACTTTCCTCCACCATCTCTCTAGCCAGTTATATTTAGTCAGCACTGATATTTTTCATGGGGCATAGCAGAGACTAGGAGCGATGGGATAAGATCTACAAAATCAGTCCTGTAGAGATGGATGGAAAGAACTGAAATGTGATACTTCAGAAGCTTTCTTTTCTTTTCTTTTTTCTTTTTCTTTTTTTTTTCTGGTGAGGCAATTGGGGTTAAGTGACTTGCCCAGGGTCACACAGCTAGTAAGTGTTAAGTGTCTGAGGTCGGATTTGAACTCAGGTCCTCCTGAATCCAGGGCCGGTGCTCTATCCACTGCGCCCTCTAGCTGCCCAGAAGCTTTATTTTCACAAATAGGCCTAAGTGACTTGCCCAGCTAGTAAGTATCTGAAGTCAGATTTGTACCCAGGAAGATGAATCTTCCTGACAGCAGGCCTGACACTGTATCCACTGCACCAGCTTGCTTCCCCAAATATTTATTAAACAGCTACTATGTTTCAGGTATTCTGCGAAGTGCTGGGATACAAAGAAATGACCGCACTGCCACTCCCACCTCCCCTGAAAAAAAAGGAAAACAGTGCTTGCCCTCCAAGGGACTCACAATCTAAAGGGGGAGATGACAGGCAGACAATATACAAACGCTCTTTAGACAGGGTGAGTTGAAGAGAACTAATAGAGGAAAACTGTTTTCACTATTAAGGGGACTCAGGGAAGGTTTCTAGTTAAAAAGGAGATTTTAGCTGAGACTTGAAGGAAGCCGAGGAAACCAGAAGGCAGAGATGAGGAAGGGGAAAGTGCTGGGCAAGGGCCACAGCCAGTGAAAGTGCCTTGATCACTCTCTGTGTGTGTGAAGCACAGCAGAAGGTAGAGTATGGCTTATATGATAGGAAGGGGCCAGGTTCCGAAGGACTTTGATCACCAAACAGAGGATTATCTCTTTGATCTTGGATTTGTCTGCCATGACAGGACAACTCCCTCCCCACCCCCCAGGAATTCATAGCCTCTTCAGAGATAAAGGCCAACTCTATTGTCCAACAGAGGGGCTTTCCTGAATCCCCTCCCACTCCCAGGACCCCCGACACCCCTAAATTTGCTTGTCTTCCTTTTTATGAAAGGTCAAATGGAGTAAGAGCTGGAGCTGTACTCTAAATCAGGAGGGCCCAAGTTCAAGTCCTGTCTCTGACCTATGTGACCCTGGGAAATCTGTTGAAGCTCCCAGTAACCTAGAAAAGTGTCTAAGGCTCTAAGCTGAGAGAAGGCTCTGGTCTCAGGGAGTTCCTGATGAGACCAACCAAAACCACAGGTCTATTCCAAATCTCTCATGCCTTACACACACACACACACACACACACATATAAATATATATATATTTACTTTCTTAGGTACATGATCATGGTGCTTCCCCATTGAACATGTGGTCCTGGAGGGAAGAGGAGCTTTCATTTTGGCTTTTGTATGGCTGGGACTCACACAATAGCTGGAAGGCACTTTTTTTTTTAACTGGACCTGTGATTTTATTATTGTAGGGAGCTCCTAGTGAGGAAGACCCTCAGGCAATGTAGATGAACATATTCTGCACTTCATGATCTTAGAGAGTTCCCTGGGACAGGGAGAGGTTAAGAGACTGCATAGAAGTAGACCCATATGTGCTTGTTGATCGATGAAAGCTATGTAAATTTTAATATTAGAGAAATGCTTTTGAAAAGAATATGCAATAATTAGGTGTGGGTGTCATTTCCTGCAGAGAATATTAACAGAAAATTTTCTCAAGAAAGTTCCTTGATTCTTTATTGTTTTAGTTGCATCTGGGATAGAAAAAGAGGAGAATTTATAGCATTCTTATTGCTTTATCTTTTTATCTGTGACTCATGAAAATATTCATTTGACTTGGATTTCCCTTCATGAAGCACTCTCCGTGCTGCACCCCTACCCCCATGACCATACATCTCCCTCCCTGGCCCCACTTCAGGCCTTGGTCATCTAGAGACACAACATTGTTTTCTCTCCATGTTGGTCATAATATATCCCCAAAGCTAATGGCAGTTTCTTGAATAGAAGCATGTCTTAGACTTTACCACATCACTGGACACACTCCACCTCATTTAATATATGTTGACCAACAAAGATAATGAACCACCACCACCAAAATTACCAGTGATGCATAGAAGTAGCATCTCACTGTTTCAAAGGTACTTCTCTGGCCATTTAGTCCAAATTCTACTCTAAAAAGCCTATGAGTTGATTCAGAGACCTAAGGAATTAAGAGATGGTATTAATGTTTTCATCATTCCTGTTTCTCTTATTTTCTCATGAGGAATCTTGGATTCAGTTACCAACTTTGGTGCATGAGTCATGTACAGAGGTCCAGACATGGATTGAGGAATAACCGGGTTCAGATTCTGCCTCAAAAACTTGCTATCTAGATGATGCTTGGTAAACCACTTAAGTCATCTGAACATCCCAGCTTCTGTGAGATAGGAATACAAAAAGAACCTATTCCATAGGGTGGTGGAGAGGATGAGACAACAAAATATAATGTAAAGCTCTCTACCAAAAAGCAGATCGACCAAATTTAAAACTTGGAAGGGACCTCAGAAGATGTCTATTCCAATCCATAAAACCAATGGCAATCTCAAAGCCTCGTAAAGATGTTAATGATTCTGATGATGGTGGAGGGAGTTTAGAACCTGTGTGAGTTGGAGCAGGAATTTGGTATGGTAGATGCACAGGCAATGTGGCTCTGAGTTAGAAATATAGGAAATGTTGCAGGCAGGCTGAGAATGGGAGCCAGAAATGAGGAGGTGGCCCCCAGGGAAGAGGATGTGGGGAGTGATGTGAGGAGGGCAGGATTCTGATAGGTGTTGTTATTGAGTGTTGACTGCTGTGGTATTGACTGCTTTGGTACTCCCAGCATGCACAGAAATAGGTGGCCTCATCTTCAGGTTTTATGTAGTTTATTGTTAGGATCAAGGTTTTTCTCTCTTCATTCTTTTCTCCCACAAATTTGTTCTTTATATCACCTAAGGATTGTGCTTTGGGGATGCTGCTTGAAGAGACATAGAGCAGATGTTGCAAAGCCTGGTTTGGCTTCTGTTGGTACCAGTGCATGGTCCTTTTGGCAAAGTTTGTAATTCCAGACACTTGACAAGTGACCCGTGCTATTGTGCTCACACCCCTGGAGATGGAGACTTGAGGCTGCTTCAGTTCTATGCCTGCATATCCAACTAGAAGTAAAAAAAGAGAACATAGGGACATGAGGAAATCATTTTATGAATTTCTTCTCTCTTACCTTATCTGAAAAGTGGGAGAAGTGAACTCACAGGCCCAGAGGGTGGCTACAGTGAGCACTTGGCAGAGGCTCATTCTGTAAGTGCCAGTTGTCAGTCTGAGGAGGACCCAAGGAAGTCGGGAGACTGACAGAGAGAGCAGGTGAGTAGAAGGAGTGGCAGGAAGGGGTCTGTGGTGGTGTCAGCAGATGAAGTGAGTTGCACAATGCTGGTCTGATGTTCAGTGTTAATTTGGCCTTTCTCAGAGGTGCAGCCAAAGGCTCTCCTCAAGGGTAGGGGCCCGGCTTGGTGATGTCAGTGGGGATTGGCTTCCCTATTTCCTTGCCCAAAGATGAAGGTACTGAGGTGTTGTCTTTTCCCCCTTTCCTCCCTCCACCCCAAAACTCTAAGGATGACTGTGGATGGCTCCTCTGACAATATCAAGTCATCTAAATAAGAATATCTTACATTTATTTAAAGCTTTAGTCTCATTGAGACATAACATGAAGAGTGGACAGAGAGCTACTCTCCGGGTCAAGAAGATTGGCATTCAAATCCTAGGGCTGTTTGATCCTGAGCAAGTCATTACCTTTCAATCTTCTTTACACCTCTGCAAGCCTGTAAGGAGAGAAGGAGCCAGCTTGCATCGGCAAAGTGAGACTCTTCATCTGTGAGTTCCATAAACTAATGAAACCACAGGGCTGGTCACCATCGCCTTCCCTCCAATAACCATGTGGGTCAGCAATAGAAGGATTCTCTTGCACATTGCACAGGTGAGGAAACTCAGGCTCAGAGATCTGAAGTCCAGGGTCCCATACTTAGAAAGTAGAGACAAGCAAGAAACATTTATTAGACACCTACTGTGTGCCAAGCACTAGAAGCAAGCAGCTAGAAAAAAGGAATTCAAATGCTGTGGCACTACAAGTCCTGGAGATAGGGCTTGACTTTCCAGGTCTCTCTGACTTCCAGGACAGATCCCTTTCTCCTGGTTCCAGGCTATTCCCAAGAACAAGCAAGTCTCCCTGTGGTGACAGAGGGCCTTATCTTTCCTTTTGTTGTCCTTCACTCAGACTATATCTATGGGACCCCCAAATCTATCATTACCTTTGGCAAAGAGACACAGATGGGCTCTGGAATTGACCTGCTGTCCTGATGTTCAAACCCACAAAGCTCAGTGGGTATTTGCAGATTTCATTTTCCATTCCCTTAGGAAAGTCTCATCCAGATAGAACCTGGGAGGGTATCATAGTTCCTGCTGCAGCCTGAGTTTCCACATCTCTGTTGTGGGTCCCAGTCCTTCAATGGTAAATCAGTAAATTGAACTAGCTGACCTCTGACACCTTTTCCAGTTCTAAATTGATTATGTTTCTGTGTAATGGTAATAACCCTCCATAGGATGTAAATTCCACAAGGTCAGGACAGCCTTGGGGTGAGGGTATTTCTTTATGTTTCTCGTGTCTGTCAGAAGTGCCTGGCTCCTAAAGAAATGCTTTTGAAATGAAGGAATGAATGATCATATGAAGTGATTAAGATGGAACGTCACTGTCATGTATAATTTGGGAGAGGGCATGTGAAAATGACAAAAGATCAATCAAGGGAAAATGATTTGCACTGGGCTAGGTGTTCTGGGGGTGCAGGAGGGTTGGCTCATGTGCCCAAACTTGTCTCCTTTACAGGGTGTTACTAGGACCCACACTTTTATCCTCTCCTTTGGCCTCAGGTAGGAACAACGTAGCCTAGAAGGGGAATGTCTTTTCCTGGCCTTTGATGCACTCTCAGTCTTGGAGCCATCACATCCCCCTAAGAGAGGCTACAGCTGTTCCTGGTTATAGAGAAGCCCTGTGCCCTGAAAGATCTAAGAGGTGTTTTGGGGCAGTCCTCCAGATAGCCACATAGTCTTATAGTGAACCAGACACTCTCCAAGAAGGCCAGGCTGTCAGAAATCATCTAGTCTATCCCATCCCTGCTTACACATCCCCTCTGTGCCAATAATTTCATGTGTGTCACCCTGCCTCCAGGACTAGACCAAGCTCCTTGAGGCCAGAGACTGTCTCAAGGTTTTTTGTTGTTCAGTGAGTGATATTTATTCCAAAACTAATTGAGTTGATTCATTCATTGTCCTTTCTTGATTCTTCAATTGACCTATATTGGGCTGGAATACTTCTTTATATTTTCTAAAGCCCCCCCCCCCCCAATTAAGGACAATCTTCCCCTCTAGGGAAGAACACAGGCATTGCTCTCCCACCTGGCACTTAGCAGCAATTTGTACTATGAATTCTCATATTATTATCATTATTATTATTTTGGTGAGGCATTTGGGGTTAAGTGACTTGCCCAGGGTCACATAGCTAATAAGTGTCAAGTGTCTGAGGCCAGATTTGAACTCAGGTCCTCCTGAATCCAGGGCCAGTGCTCTAATCCACTGCGCCACTTAGCTGCCCCAATTCTCATATTATTAATGTGCATCTAGTACATTTCCTTCATGGATCCTTCTCATCCAAGTAGGTCTCTTTGCCTGGACCTGGCCTAAGCATCATCTCTGTATATTTTTTGGTGCCAAACTCTTCAACGAATTTCTTTTTAAGTGATAATAATATCTATCATTTACTAAATACTTCATTGCTCACAAAGTTGTTTATCTGGGTGTCCGTACTGGATCTCACCATGGCCCAGTTTAGTAGGTCTTTTTATTGTTTACACTTTACAGCAACTGAGAGAAATTAAGTGACTTGTCTAGGGTCACATAGCTAGTGAGTCTCAGAGCACCTGAACTTGGAGGGAGAAAGACTTTAGTTCTATTTGATTTTATACCCTGAACACTGACTAGCTGCTCTGTGATTCTGGGCAAGTTTCTTTCTTTCTTTCTTTCTTTCTTTCTTTCTTTCTTTCTTTCTTTCTTTCTTTCTTTCTTTCTTTCTTTCTTTCTTTCTTTCTTTCTTCCTTTCTTTCTTCCTTTCTTTCTTCCTTTCTTTCTTCCTTTCTTTCTTCCTTTCTTTCTTTCTTTCTTTCTTTCTTTCTTTCTTTCTTTCTTTCTTTCTTTCTTTCTTTCTTTCTTCCTTCCTTCCTTCCTTCCTTCCTTTCTTTCTTTCTTTCTTTCTTTCTTCCTTTCTTTCTTTCTTCCTTTCTTCCTTCCTTCCTTTCTTCCTTTCTTTCTTTCTTTCTTTCTTTCTTTCTTTCTTTCTTTCTTTCTTTCTTTCTTTCTTTCTTTCTTTCTTTCTTTCTTTCTTTCTTTCTGTGGAGTAATGAGGGTTAAGTGACTTGCCCAGGGTCACACAGCTAGTAAGTCTCGAGTGTCTGAGGCCGGATTTGAACTCAGGTCCTCCTGAATCCAGGGCCAGTGCTTTATCCACTGCACCACCTAGCTGCCTCCTCTGGGCAAGTTTCTTAAAGACTCAGCCATCGTTTCCTCATCTCTAAAATGGGGATAGTAATAGCACCTATCTCCCAGGGTTATTGGGAGGTTCAAATGAGTTAATGTGTAAATCCTTTTCCAAAACTAAAAGTGTTATATAGTGACTATTTCATGATGATCATTATAAAGCAGTTATATTTATATAAGTTTATATATATGTGTGTATGTATGTATATGTATGTGTATATGTGTGTATGTGCGTGTGTGTGATGGTAGTGGTGTTAACTCAACAATCTCAGGAAAAACAACATGTCAGGATGCCCAAAGGACCTTGGGGAGATGCCCAGTAGGCATAAATAATAATAACCCCACATTTATGTAGCATTCTAAAGTTAGACAAATACCTTCTTCATGACTATCCTGAAAATATTATTATTCACATTTTTACAGATGAGGAAACTGAGAAGGGAAATGAGTTGCCCAGGGATACCATCTTCCAATCCAATTGATCCAAATTCATTCCCAAGGAAGACATAGCAAGAAGGCACTTAAAACATATACTTAAACATATAGATGGCCAGAAAAGGAAGTAGGTTGATCATGAAGTAGGAAGGAAAGATGACAGATGGGCACATCAAGAGCTGGGATGAGAGCCATGTACTAACCCATGACCCGGAGAAAGGGTCTTCCATCTCTTGACTAAATCCCCTAAGGAATAGGTATGGAAGGACAGAGATAAGTTCTGTGTAAGTTAAGAAGGTAATAAGTGGCCATGATCCTCATCCGTGTAGTGACGGGATCACGTGCCCCTTTGTGAAAGTATCATAAAGCTCAGGGAGAAAGATATAGTACCCAAAGGGCTCAAAGGAAAAATCCCTTAAAATTATTTTACTGAATTAAAAAAAAACAAAATTTATTTGAAAGAACAGAAAGTCGAGGATATCAAAGTAACTAATAATAAAACATGTAAAGGAAGGAGGTTTATCAGTACCAGATCTCAAACCATATTATAAGGCAGTAGCTATGGAAACTATCTGGTACTGGCTAAGTAATAGAAATGTAGATCAGTGGAACAGAGTAGACATACAACTTACAGAAGGAAATAAATCGAGTAAGTTTGTATTCGATGAGTATAAAGACAAGCTTTTTGGCTAAAAATGCACTATTTGATAAAAATTACTGAGAAAACTAGAAAGCAGTTTAGGGCATGAGAGAAGTTAATGAGAGTATTTAAAATGATTTCATAGTAAGCAATCCAAAATCCCTGCTGATTAATGGTCCAAAAAGTCTTTGGAAGTCATTAAATGCTTTAATCAACTATACATAAAATAATCACTGGACTAATGACACCTATGTTCCTTGTTTATTAAATGGACCCCCTTGGCATTTTTACAAGTCTGAAAGAATAAAGGAATTGTGTTAGACTAGTTTGACTCCCGTGTCTACTTAGGGAATGAAACAAAGACACCAACTTTGAGCTAGGAGGGAGGTAAAAGGGCTATGAATGTTTCTGTCTCTGAATCTTTAGAGTAACTCAAACTAGGCTAACAAATGCATTTATCCATTCAGATGGAGGCTCGAAAATGCCTTTCTGGGAACCTTTTATTCAGCCAGTCTTCTCATGGGGTAGATGGCAGCCAGCAGTGTGTTTGCCAGGGTCACCCAGGTAAGTTAGTGAACTCAGACAGGACTCCAGCCCAGGTGATCTGACCCTAAGGTCCCCACACGACAATGCATCTTTCAGAGGCAGAGATAGGGCATAGTTTTGAGGTTTTTTTGCAAGGCAATGGGAGTTAAGTGACTTGCCCAGGGTCACACAGCTAGTAAGTGTCAAGTGTCCAAGGCCAGATTTGAACTCAGGTCCTCCTGAATCCAGGGTCAGTGCTTTATCCACTGCACCACCTAGCTGCCCTAGGGCATAGTTTTAAAAAAGAACCCCCAGAATCAATCTCTTTCACAACAGTTCAAGTTGGCTGTCTCTGGAAAGAAAACATCGGGGTTTTTGCCCTCACTCATTTCCTGGGCTCTCTCTGAATGAATACCAAGTAAGTGACACAAAGGAAGAACTCACGAGTCCCAAGAAAAACCAGATCAGAACTCAAACCAGGATTACTCTGGGGGTGCCCATAATGAATTGGGGAGGCCCAGAAGTCATGCCTCAGAAGGGAAGCAATGCCTGTGTTGGAGGGGAAGGAACTGACTCTAAGCAGGCAGCAGCTAATCAGAGATATACACTTTTTGACCACAAATGCACAGCAACCTACAGAGGAAAGGAGGTATGGGTTAATTTGTTGGTGATATTCCACTGAATTTAATTGTTTGGCCATTTACAAGCAGCATCCTTGTGTATAGGTCCACTTCATTAGAAAAGAGGATTCTTATGAGCTAAGTGAGGTTCTTGCATTGGTCCCTCAGTTTTCCCTGAAAATTGTGAAAATAGGTATAACATCTGACATGTAATATAGCACATGTGGAATACAGCTGTGATGCATGTGGATTACTGGTTTTCTCATGAGGCAAGTGCCCACATGCTCCCCTACTCCCAGTTGTGCACCCCTCCCACTTTACTGGAATATCTCTCTTCAATGGTACCATTGATAACCATTACCATTGTACCAATGATATATCTGCTGCAAATTCCAGGTTGGGTTTTTTGTTTGTATGTTTCTTTGTTTTGTTTTGTTTTGTTTGTTTGTTTTCGGGGCAATGGGGGTTAAGTGACTTGCCCAGGGTCACACAGCTAGTAAGTGTCAAGTATCTGAGGCCGGATTTGAACTCAGGTCCTCCTGAATCCAGGGCCAGTGCTTTATCCACTGCACCACCTAGCTGCCCCCTTCCAGGTTGTTTTTAATTAGTTCTCATCCTCATGGAATTCTCTTCACCATTTAGTCCAGTTGACCAGTCTCTTCTTAGACATGGAGTTTAATAGAGCAAAAATGGATCAACAAGGAGCAAAAGACAAAAACTAAAACCTCAAGAGCCCAAAGATTTAATGGGAGTTTAAATAGTGTGGAGAAAAGCAGTAGGAAGGACTGCCTTAAAAACAGTGAATAAATCTCCTGACTCCATATTAGTGAACTACTCTCTTTTTTATGGGTAAGCATAATAATGTGGGAGAATACATGGATGAGAAAGGGGAGAAGAGTGACAGAGGGAAGCAGCCATGTGCCCTCATCATGTCCATAGGTGAACACAGAAGGGTTAGCCATTCTTTCAGACTCAGAGTAAGAGTGAAAGCAATGGGAGAATAAGCTAAAAATAGAGGTGAGGGACTGGGCTGGCACCTAGAGGTGTTCTCCTCTAAGAAGTGGCTCTTTGCTGGTACTACTGAAACACATTCCAATGGGAGAAGAGGTTTGTGCATGGTAATTGACAAGGACCTTCCAGTAGGAGAGGAAGCTAATGGCACTGGGGAGATTCCAAGCTGGACCTGGAGTCAGGAAGACAGGACTCAGACACTTGCTTGAACAAGTTACTTAACGCCTGTTTGCCTCAGTATCTTCAATTTTAAACGAGGACAATAGTAGCACCCAGGTCCTGGCATTATTGTGCAGAACAAATAAGATCTCTATAGAGGGCTTAGTAAAATGCTTGGCACATAGCAGGTACTATATAAATCAAAGCTTTTTTTATTATTTCATTTTGGGGCTATTTGTACTTTAGGAGACCCTGAAAGGTTAGACCTTCCTGGACATCATCTGCTCCCAAATATGAACTGTAGGAGTCTCTAAAGGCAGCCAGCTCCCAGAATGCTCTGGGATAGGTGGAATCACCAAAAACAAGAGTGGCCAAGCCACTCTAAGCCACTGTACTTAAAAATAGTACAGCAAAGGTAAGGAGTGGGGACAGGATTATAGACTTCCAGCACAAGGAGAGGCCCATCACCCAGATCTGTTTCCACTGGGCACTGATCTTTTTCATGGAGCAAAACAGGGACTAGAGGATGGGGTAAGATCTACAAAATTAGTCCCATAGAAATGGATGGAAGGAACTGAAAACGTGATACTTCAGATGCTTTATCTTTTAGAGACACAAAGAAAGTAAAGGAAAAATTAAAGATTGTAAGTTAATAAATACTTACTATTCACTAATTTTTTTTAGTCATGTCTGAGACTTTGTGATCCCAGAGATGTGAATGATTGTGATGGTGATGGTGGGAGTTTTGAACCTACGTGAGTTAGTGGAAGAATGTAGCATGGCATAGTTATAGGCCATGTGGCCGTGAAAAGAAATGTAGGTTGTTGGTGGAGTTACAAAGTGATACAACCATTGTGAAGAGAAATTTCAAACTCTGCCCAAAAGGCTATAAAACTGTGTGTACACTTTACCCAGCAATAACACAATTAAGTCTATATCCCAAAGAGATAATTAAAAATGGGAAAGGACTCACATGTACAAAAATATTTATACATTTTTTTGAGGTGGCGAATAATTAGAAATTGAAGGGATGCCCATCAATTGGGGAATGCCTGAACAAATTGTGGTATATAAATGTAATGGAATACTATTGTGCTGTGAGAAATTGTGAGTGGGCATATTTCAGAAAAACCTGGAAAAACTTACAAGAACTGATGCTGAGTGAAATGAGCATTGCCAAGAGAACACTGTATACAGTAAGAGTGACATTGTGTGATGGTCAACTCTAATAGACTTAGCTCTTCTCAGCAGTACAATGTTTCAAAACAATTTCACAAGACTCACAATGGAAAATGCTCTCTGCATACAGAAAAAGAACTATGGAGTCTGAATGCAGATCAAACCATATTATTTTCACCTTTTTGTTTTTGTTTTGTTTCTTCTTTCTTGTGATTTTTCCTTTTTGTTCTGATTCTCTCATAACATGACTAATGTGGAAGTATGTTTAACATGATTGTAATGTATAACCTATATCAATTGCTTGCTGGCTTCAGGAGGGGACAGGGAAGGGAGGGAGAAAGGCAAATTTCAAGCTCAAAATCTTACAAAAATGAATTTTGAAAATCATCTTTTTCTTTGAAAAAGAAAATAAAATACTATTTCTTAAAAATAGAAGAAATGCAGAAAGTGCAAAAGGCAGGCTGAGGATGGGAGCCAGAAATAAGGAGGTGTCCCCCAGGGAAGAGGATGTGGGGAGGGATGTGAGGAGGGCAGGATTCTTGTAGGTGTTGTCATTGAGTGTTGACTGCTGTGGTATTCCCAGCAAGCACAGTAATAGATGGCTTCATCTTCATGGGTTATGTAGTTTATTGCTAGAAATGAAGTTCTTCTGTCTTCATTCTTTTCTGCCACAAATTTGTTCTTCATAATACCTAATGATTTTTTGTTAGGGACCAACATTGACTGTACAACGAGCAGATGTTGCAAAGGCTCGTTTGGCTTCTGTTGGTACCAGTGTATGTACTCCTTAGCGAAGTTCACACTGCCTGAGACTTCACAAGTCACCTCTGCTGTAGTGTGCACCTCTCTAATGATGGAGACTTGGGGCTGCTTAAGTTCTAAGGCTGCACGTCCAACTAAATGTAAAAGAAGAGAACATAGAGACGTAAGTAAGTCCTTTGGAGAATTTCTACTGTTTCTCACCTGATCTGAAAAGAGGGAGAAGCAAACTTACAGGCCCAGAGGGTGGCCAGAGTGAGCACTTGGCAGAGGCTCATTCTGTCTGTCCCAGTTGTCAGTCTGAGGAGAACCCAAGGAAACTAGGAGACTTACTGATGGAGAGAGCAGTTCAAAGGCGATAGTGTCAGGAGGTGACCTGTTGTGGTGTCAGCAAAAGAAGACAGTTGCTCAATCCTTGTCTAATGTTCATTGTGCATTTGACCTTTGTAGGAGGTGCAGACCACAGCTCTCCCCATTGGTGATGTCAATGGGGATTGGCCTTCCTGTTTCCTTTGCTTAAAGATGAAGGTACTGAGATGTTGTCTTGACCCACTTCTGCCCCTCTCCACCCAGAAAACTCTTAGCATGTTTGACAATGGCTTCTCAGACAGCACTCAGGCCTCTGAATAAGAGTATCTTATGTTTATTTAATGCTTTTTCTCATTGAGAAGTGACATAGAGAGTGGGCAGAGAGCTAATCTTAGGGTCAAGAAGGCCTGGACTCAAATCCTGGGGCTGTTTGATTCTAGGTCAGTCATAAAATTAAAAATGTGTTTTGTTTTTATTTTGAACTTAAGAAAAATAGAAAAAGTAAAATAGAAAAAAGGGGATTGTACATGAATTTCTATTATGTACAACTCACTTTTGCTTTTAAGTATATCACAAATGCTATAATAAGTGACAAGCAGGATGATTTCAGAGAGGCCTGGAAAGTCTTGTACGAACTGATATATAGTGAAGTGAGCAGAACCAAGAGAACACTGTGCACAGAGACAGCCATATTGTTTAAAGAGTAACTGTGAATGACAACTATTCTCAGCAATGCAATGATCCAAGACAATCCCAAAGGACTATTGATTAAACATGCCATCCACCTCGAAAGAAAGGACTGATATTGATTGAACACAGACTGAAGCATGCTATTTTCCACTTTCTTTCATTTTTTCTTGTATTTGAATTTTCTTGTACAAAATTACTAATGCGAAAATGTTTTACATAATTGAAATATATAACCCATATCTGATTACTTACCACCTTAGGAAGGGCAGAGGGGAGGGAGGGAAGGAGGGATAAAAATTGGAATTCAAAACTATAAATAAAAGTGTTTATTATTTTAAATATATTTCTATCTCTAATAAAGTTATCCTGTAACTTTCTTTTCTCCCTTGCCTAACCCTCCCACCTTAGAGATAGCTACATCAGACACAAAATAAATAAATATGTGTGTATGTATGTGTG
This sequence comes from Dromiciops gliroides, assembly GCF_019393635.1. Lineage (NCBI taxonomy): Eukaryota > Metazoa > Chordata > Mammalia > Microbiotheria > Microbiotheriidae > Dromiciops > Dromiciops gliroides. The sequence goes on from NC_057861.1 coordinate 754,316,479, forward strand.
TATATATATTTATGTACATATATGTAAATTCATTCTATGCCTACTTCTGTTTATCAGTTCTTTCTCTGGATGCAGATAACATCTCCCTTCATATGTCCTTTGTAGGAAGTGCCACAGGCAGGCTGAGGATGGGAGCCCAAAATAAGGAGGTATCCCCCAGGGAAGAGGATGTGGGGAGGGATGTGAGGAGGGCAGGATTTTTGTATTTATCGTAGTCAAAATGACTTGGTTGCTCAAAGCTGTTCTTAAACCAATATTGCCATTTTTGCATATAAACATTCTCTTGGATCTGCTCATTTTGTTCTTCATTATTTATGGCAAGTCTTTCCAGGTTTTTCTAAGATCATTAAGATTGTCATTTCTTTTTAGTATTGCATCATGGTCATATACTATAACTTGTTCTGCCATTCCCCAATTGGTTGGCATTTATTAAACATCTATTATGTGCCAGGCTTGGAGCACTGGAAATAGGGCTTGGCTTTCAATCCAGGTCTCTCTGACTTCTAGTCCAGTACTCTCTCACTTGATTCCAGGCTACTCCCAAATACAAGCCAGTCTCTCTGTTATGACAGGGTGGTGATAATCTCTCATTTTGTTGTCCTTCACTCAGTCTATTATAGGACCCCTCAAACATATCTTTGCCTTTGGCAAAGAGAAATAAATGAGCTCTGAAATTGACCGGCTGTCATGCTGTTCAACCCCTCAAGCACAATAGGTGTTTGGAGATTTCATTTTCCAATCACATAGGAAGGTGGCATCCAGATAGAGCCTGGGAGGGTCAGAGTTACGGCTGCAGCTTGGATTTCCAGTGACTACATTTCCAAACTCTCCTTTGGGCTCAGTTGGGAACAATGTAGCTATAAATGGAATCTGCTTCTTGTGCCTTTGATGGATTGTCAATCTAAAAAAAAATAATAAACATTTTTATTTAAAGTTTTAAGTTCCAAATTCTATCCCTTCCTGAGGTGGTAAGCAATTGGATATAGGCTATGCATGTGCAATTATGCAAACATTACCATATTAGTTATTTTGTATAAGAAAACTTGAAGAAAAGAAGAAAAGAAAGTGAAAAATAGCAGCTTCAGTCTGTGTTCAATAAATATCAGTTCTTTCTTTGGAGGTGGATAGTGTGCTTCATCATTAGTCCTTTGGGATTGTCTCGGATCATTGCATTACTAAGAATAATTAGGACTATCAATCTTGAAGCTATAGTATCCCCTTGAGAGAGGTTACATCTGTTGCTAATTATAGAGAAGCCCTGGGCCCTGAACTATCTAAGAGGTATGTGGGGGGCAGTCTTCCAAATAACCACACAGTCTAGTAGTGAACCAGAGACTCTCCAAGCAGACTAAGCCCTTAGGAGCCATCTAGTGTATCTTATCCCTAATTACAGATCTCCTTTGGACCATGCTCAGTGGGTAATTGGCCAGTATTTCCTTTTTTTTCCTTTTTCTTTGCGGGGCAATGGGGGTTAAGTGACCTGACCAGGGTCACACAGCTAGTAAGTGTCAAGTGTTTGAGGCTGGATTCGAACTCAGGTACTCCTGAATCCAAGGATGGTGCTTTATCCACTGTACCACCTAGCTGCCCCCCCCCCCGTATTTTCCTGAAGACCTCTACATCGTGGGTGCCCCGAGCCCCTGAGGCTGCCTCCTCCCCTCTTGGAATGCTCTGGTGATCCTGAAGCTTTGACAGACATCTAGCAGGAATTTTGCACTTTACAACTGAGTAGTGATGAACCACTGACTTTAAAAATATTCCAGATTAAGAAGGAGCCACATATTTTCAAATAAGAGGAGATGGCAAGGATGTTGTTTTTCAGGGGAATCTCTTCAGGTAATAAAGGAATTAGAGAAAACCTCAGTGAGGTCATCACCTACTTCTACTTTCTTCTTATTGCTTAGAACCAACTCTGCTACTGGGGGATTGATTTGTTCTTTCCTTCACATTTTGGACATTTTTATGAAGAAAATGGTCATTTGCCTTAAATCTTAATGCTTCAATCCACACTGATCTCAGCCTTCTTAACTCAATTATATTCAGCATTGTCTAATTTATCCATGGATTATAGAACACCTCTGCTTTTCTACAAAAATTTCACCTACTACTCTAAGCTCCTTGAGGGCAGAGACTGTCTCAAGATCCTTTCTTTTCATCAAATAGTGTTTATTCTAAAGCTCTAGTTGAGTTGATTCATCCATCAACCTTCCATGATTCTTCCATTGGCATTGTAAAAAATTGGGCTTTTTGACAACTCCCAAAAGCCCCAGATTGATTTGGACTCATTAGATTGACTTCACTGATTAACCCACTTAAAGTTAATTCAATTGAAGCCAACACCTGCCTGACTCTGAAGAAGGTATTGTTCTCAGCTCACCTCAATGCAGAATCACCCTCAAGTCCAATGAACCAATGGATTTGGGTGATGCTACCCAATTAGCTTGAAGCAGTGTTTAAGGACTGCCTCTTACATGGATGCAGGAAGGGGCTCGGACACAGACAGTTCAGGGCTCAAACCGGCTGTTGGTGGGTGAAGTTGAGGACACTAGATTAGATAGATCTTTTCCTGGCTTTCTGACCCAGGTGTTCTCTTTCTTATTAATAAATGCTTAATGCCAAAAACTTGGTGCTAAAGCTTCTAATTTATAAGTAAAGCCTAGCTACTTTTCTCTACACTTGGGACAGGAATAAGGTGATTACACATGTAGTTTTACTCGTTATAGCATCACTGGGCTGGGTTATTTCTTTGGGTACTCTGAAAGGACCCCCTCAGTTAAAGACAATATTTTTCCCTAGGGCAGAATTAAGGCATTGCTTTCACACCTCATACTTAGTGGCAAGTTGTATTCAATTCTTATATTATTAATGTGGAACTAGTAAGTTTCCTGCCTGGATCCATCTCAATCCAAGTATTTACTGACTCCTGCCTGGTCCTGGCCTAGGCAGCCTCAGTGTGTGTGTGTGTGTGTGCTCATGCACACATATGCTTGCCAAACTGTTCAATTAATTTTTTCAAATGATATCTATCATTTACTAAGGACTTCAGTGGTTACAAAGTAGTTTTTTCTAGATGACCTCATTGGATCTCAAAATGACCCAGTTGTGGAGGTGTTATTATTGCTCACACTTTACAGGAACTGAGAAAAATTAAGCAGCTTTTCCAGAGTCACACAGCAGATGAGTGTCAGAGCACCTGGGCTTGGATTCAGAAAGATGAAGGTTTTATTTGATTTCACACAATGATCTCTGATCAGCTGCTATGTGATTTTGGGCAAAGCACTTTAACTCTCAGATCAGTTTCTTCATCTCTAAAATGGGGATAGTAATAGCACCTACCTCTCAAGGTTGTTGTGATGTTCAAATGAGTGAACATGTGCAAATCCTCTTATAAAACTCTAAGTGTTACATAAAGACTATTTTATTATTACATTTGTAAAAGCAGTTTGTAAACCTTAAATTGATGTATCTGTATACATGTATGCATGTGTGCATGTATATATGTATGCATGTGTGCATGTATATATGTATGCATGTGTGCATGTATATATGTATGCATGTGTATGTGTGTATGTATGTATATGTGTATGTGTGTGTATACACCTAGCTATACATCTATCTATTTATCTACAAATTCTAGTTGTTGTTGATGGTGGTAGTATTGTTAACTCAACAATATCAGAAGAACAAAGATGTCAGGAGACCCAAAGGATTTTGGAACGATATCCATCAGGTGTATATAAAAATCAACCCACATTTAGGTAGTATTCTAAGGTTAGGCAAATACTTTCTTCATAATTATCCTGAAAATATTCACATTTTTACATTAAATATTACAATTTTACATTAAATATTATTATTTATATTTTTTACAGATGAAAAAACAGAGAGGGGAGATGAATTGCCCAGGGGTACCAGCTTCCAATCCAATTTCTCCAGATTCATTCCCAAGGACGACATAGCAAGAAGGCACTTAAAAGACATATTCCAGCATATGAATGATCAGAAAAGGAAATAGGTTCATCATGAAGGAATGGCCTACAGGTGGGCAGTCCAAGGACTGGGCTGGAAACCAAGCAAAAACCCATGAACCAGAGAAAGAGTCTCCCACCTCTTGGCTGAATCCCCTAAGGAGGAAGTATGGAAGAACATAGATAAGTTCTGTGTGAGCTAAGAAGGCACAAAGGGCCCATGATCTTCATCAGTGAAGTAACAGGATCGTTTCCACTTGTGAAAATATCACAGAGTCAGGGGCAGCCAGGTGGTGCAGTGGATAGAGCACCGGCCCTGGATTTAGGAGTACCTGAGTTCAAATCTGGCCTCAGACACTTAACACTTACTAGCTGTGTGACCCTGGGCAAGTCACTTAACCCCAATTGCCTTACTAAAAAAAAAAAAAGAAAGAAAGTATCACAGAGTTCACTAGGAAGCTGTAGGATGCAAAAGGGTCAAGAGAAATATCACCCAAAATTATCTTGCTGAATTAGAAAAAAGCAATCACAAGATTTATTGGAAAGAATAGAAAGTCAAGAATATCAACGAAACTAATAAAAATATAAAGGAAAGAGGTTTTAGTAGTACCAGACTTGAAACTATATTATAAGGTAGTAATTATCAAAACTATCCGTATATTCACTGGATATTCACTTCTAAGGTGCCATCCAAGGCACTTTACAAATCACTTCTGGTGGGACTTGATTGAGTGATGTGACCCTGTCATCCACTCACAGATGCTTCCTCTGGTTAATGAGTCTGCACTGAAGGAGACACTTGCCAAGAACTGGGCAGCTGTGGGAAAAGGGGAAGAGAATATCAAGAAAACCAACCCATTTGGGTCAAGAGACCCAAAGCAGTTCTGAGACTCCCCCTCCTAGCTTTGAGCAGAGCACACATACAGTAGCCAGACTTCCTGTGCTGACACCCACCAGTCACCACTTGTGGTTATCTAGATGTGGGACCCAGGCAGACATTGAGGATTTCCCAGGTGTGTGAATGTGCCCAGTGAAGGAGTTTTTGCTCAATGTCTCTGCGGTTTTGGCTCAGAGTGCCATCCCAGCAGGCACAGTAGTACAGCCCCCCATCTGCCTCTGTGACTTGGTGGATCCCGAGGCTGGCAGAGAAGTTACTCTGCTGTTTCTTGGCCTCAAACCTCTCCTCACTAACCCCATCCTCATGGATGAAGTTGCCATTGGAAGAAAGATAGAGAATCCATTCCAGACGGCCACCAGGCTTCTGGCGGTACCAGTGGATGTAAGCATACCCAAAAGGTTTCATGCTCACTTGGCATTCAAGGAAGGCAGTGTTACCCCTTCTCTTAGTGTTGGATGGTATGAGCTAGGTCAGCATGGGTTCCATGTTTGCACCTACAAGAGAAAGGAATCTATCCTGAATTGCAAGATACCCATGAGCTCTGGTGTCCAAAACGAATCATATAGCTGGTCAGACTGGGCTGGAGTTGGACTTTGGATAGGAGTTTGAGTTTGAGTTGGATAGGTGGATGGTTCATGTTTAGGGCAAGAGACAATTAATGAAAGGATGCTTTAAAATGATCTTATGATAAGCACTAAAATTGCCATCCATTGAATGGTCCAAAATTTCTTATAAACTAGTTATTAAGTACTTAAATCATCTGTGCAAATGATAACAATATTCCTTATTTATTAAATGGACCTTGACATTTTTTTAGGGTTAAATGAATTTTGTGGTTTTTTACTTAATTTAAAATATTTGGAATAAAACAATGACATTGTTTGGTCATTGTTTGGTTGAATAAAGGAATTTTCTTACATTAGTTTGACTTTCTGTGTCTCCCTAGAGAATGAAACAGACACTTCACCTGACCTTTGAGCTAGGAGGGAGCTGAAAAGGCCATGGATTATTCTGTCTCTAAGTCTTAGGGTAACTTAAACAAGGCAAACAAATGAATTTATCCATTCAGATGGAGCCTTGGAAATTTCTTTCTGGGAGCCTTTCATACAGCCAGTGCTCTCATGGGGTAGATGCCAGCCTGGGTAGTGCCTTTGCCAGCGTTGCCCAGGTGATTTAGTGACTTCAGACAGGACTCCAGCCCAGGTACTCTTGCCTCAAGGTTGCCACAGCCCAATGCGTCTCTCAGAGGCAGAGATAGGGTGTTGTTTTAAAAAGAAATTCCAGAGTCAGTCTCTTTCTTCACAGTTAATATTGACTGTCTTTGGGAACACAACATCAGGGATTTTGCCCTCATCCATTTCCTGGCCCCTCCCTGAATGGATACCAAGTGACAAAAAGAAAGACCTCATAAATCCCAAGAAAAGCCAGGATCAGAACTCAAATGAAGGTCACTCTGGGGAGTCAGTCCATAATGGATTGGAGAGGGCCAGAAGTCATGCCTTAAAAAAGAAGCAATGCCTGTGTTGGAGAGGAAGGAACTGACTCTAAGCAGGAAGCAGCTAATAAGAGATAAACTCTTTTTTAAAAATGTAATAAACATTTTTATTTACAGTTTTGGATTCCAATTTTTATCCCTCCTTCCCCCCCCCTCTCCTCTACCCTCCCTGAGGTGGCAAGCAATCAGATAGATGTGGGTTATACATGTGTGATTATGTAAAGCATTACCAGATTTGTCATTTTGTTCAAGAAAACTTGATTGAAAGAAAAAAAAATGAAAGAAAGTGAAAAACAGCAGTCTGTTCCATCAATATCAGTTCTTTCTTTGGAGGTGGATAGTAAGTTTCATCAATAGTCTTTTGGGAGGCAGCTAGGTGGCGCAATGGATAGAGAACCGGCCCTGGAGTCAGGAGTACCTGAGTTCAAATCTGACCTCAGACACTTAACACTTACTAGCTGTGTGACCTTGAGCACATCACTTAACCCCAATTGCCTCACCAACCCCCCCCCCCAAAACAAAAACAAAATAGTCTTTTGGGATTGTCTTGGATCTTTGTATTGCTGAGAATAGTCAAAGCATTCACAGTTCTTCATCAAACAATAATGCTGTCTCTGTGCACAATGCTCTCTTGATTCTGCTCACTTCACTCTACATCATTTCATTCATATCTTTCCAGACCTTTCTGAAGTCATCCTGCTCGTCATTTCTTATAGCACAATAATATTCCATCACCATCAGATACCATAGTTTGTTTAGCCATTCCACAATTGATGGACATTCCTTTGATAGCCAATTCTTGGACACTAGAAAAAGTGCTGTTATAAATATTTTTGTACAAATAGGTCTTTTTTCTCTTTTTGATCACAGATGCACAGCGATCTTGGCTATTTACAAGCAGCATCCTTGTGCACAGGTACCCTTCATTAGAAAATGGAGTATATTCCTTTGTTCTTTTTTCACTTAATAATATTTTATTTTCCCCATTTATATGTAAAGATAGTTTTCAACATTAATTTTTGTAAAATTTTGAGTTCCAAATTTTTCTCCCTCACTCCCTTGCATTCCCTAGCTACAAGATGGTAAGCAATCTAATATAGGTTATATAGTACAATCATGTTAAACATATTTCCACAAAAATATTGTGGAGAAAAATTAGAAACAAGGAGAAAACCACAAGAAAGAAAAAATAAAACAAAAACCAAAAAGTGACAATAGTATGCCTCATTCTTAATTCAAATTCCATAGTTATTTGGATGTAGATAGGGTTTTCCATCATGAGTCCTTTGGTCTTAAATCATTGTATGGCTAAGAAGAGCTAAGTCTATCACAGTTGATCATCACACAATGTTGCGGTTACTGTGTAAAATGTTTTCCTGGTTCTGCTCATTTCACTCAGCATCAATTCATGTAAGTCTTTCAAGGTTTTTCTGAAATCTGCCTGCTCCTCATTTCTTATAGCAATATAGTATTCCATTACATTTTTATACCAAAACTTGTTCAGATATTTTGCAATTCATGGGCATAGGGGGTATGTTTCTTATAAAGAAAGTGAGGTAATTGTATTGGTCCCTCAGTTTTCATGGGAAGTTGTGAACACAGGTATAATACGTGTCTTATAATATAGCACATCTGGAAGACAGCTCTGATGTTGGGCTGTTTGTTTTCTCACTGCATGTGGCAAGTGTCCACAAACTCCTCCATGCCCAATTGTGTACCCCAACCCCATTTCCTGGAACATCTCTTTTAAATGGTACCGATGTTATCACTACTACAAAATCCATGTTTTTTTCTCAATCCTCATCCTCATTGGTATCTCTTCAGAATTTCACCCACTTGACCACCCTCCTCTTAGATATAGGGTTCAATAGAGCAAAGATGGATCTACAGGGAGCATCAGATGAAAACTAAACATTCAAGAGCCTAAATATTTAATGGAGAATTTGAATAATATGGAGAAAAGCAGTGGCAAGAATGCCCTTAACAATCAGTGAATTAAACCTCCTGACTCTATATTAGTGAATTACTGTCTTTTGTAGGCAAGAAAGACATGGGAAATTACATGGATGGGGAAAGTGGAGAAGAGTGACAGAGGGAAGAAGCTGATGTTGCCCCACAAAGTCCATGGGTTAGTCATTCTTTCAGGCTCTAAAGAATAATGAAAGCAATGGGAGAAAAAGTGAAAAATAGAGACAGGGGACTGGACTGACACTTAGAGGTGGAATTCTCCCCTAACATGTGATTCTTTGCTATTACCAATAAAATACATTCCAGTGGGAGAAGAGTTTTATGTCTGTAATAAGAGATAGGGACCTTCTAGTATGTGAGAAAGCTAGGTGCCACAGGGGAAGTACAGGCTGGGCCAGGAAGATATGTTTCAATCAGGCTCTGACACTTACTAGCTATGTGATCATGGGTAATTCACTTAACTCCTGCTTGCTTCAGTCTCTTCAACTATAAAATGAGGGCAACAGTAGTACTTATGTACCATTATTGTGAGGAACAAATGAGATCTATGGAAAGTGCTTAAGACAGTGTAGGCACTATCTAAATATATGCTATTATTATAACTTGGGGCTATTTGTACTTCCACAGTTCTTTTTTTTCTGGAATTGGAGAGCATTTTCCATCATGCATCCTTTGGAATTGTTTTGGACCATTGAAGTCAAGTCCATTACAGTTGATCAACACACAATGTTGCTGTTACTGTGTACAATGTTCTCCTGGTTCTATTCATTTCACTCAGCATCAGTTCATGTAAGTCCTTCCAAGTTTCTCTGAAATCCTCCTGCTCATCATTTCTTATAGCACAATAGTATTCCATTACATTCATATACCACAACTTCTTCAGCCATTCCCCAATTGATGGGCATCCCCTCAATTTACAATTCTTTGCCACCACAAAAAGAACAGCTATAAACATTTTTGTACATGTGGGTCCTTTCCTCTTTTTATGACCTCTTTGGGAAAAAGACCTAATAGTGGTATTGCTCTGTCAAAAGGTATGCACAGTGTTATAGTCCTTTGGATAAAGTTCCAAATTGCTTTCCAGAATGGTTGCATCAGTTCACAGCTCCACCAACAATGCATTAGTGTTCCAATTTTTCCACAGCTTCTCCAACATTTATTATTTTCCTTTTTTGTCACATAGGTGGTACCTCAGAGTTGTTTTAATTAGCAGTTCTCTAATCAATAGTGATTTAGAGCATTTTTTCATATGGCAATACATAGCTTTGATTTCTTCATCAGAAAACTGCCTGTTCATATCCTTTGACTATTTCTCAATTGTGGAATGACTTGGATTCTTATAAATTTGATTTACTCCCCAATATATTTTAGAAATGAGGCCTTTGTCAGAAATACTGTGGAATCTAGATGAAGATTGAACCATGCTATTTATACTTTTTTGAGGTTTTTACCTTTTTGTTCTGACTCTTTTTTCACAGCATGACTAATGCAGAAATATGTTTAATGGGATTGTACATATATAACCTATATTAGATTGCTTATTGTTTTGGGGAGGGGGTGGGAAGGGAGGGAGGGAGAAAAATTTGGAACTACACATCTTATAAAAACAAATGTTGAAAACTATCTCTACATGTAACTAGAAAATTAAAAATGCTTTTGTGATTTAAAAATATATACAAACAAACTTTAGACAGGATAAGTTGGAGACAAGTGATAGAGGGAAAGTGTTCTCACTATTCAGGGAAATCAGAAAAGGCTAAATATCTAAATCCTTTTTCTATTGAAAATGAAATTTTAGCTGAGCCTTGAAGGAAGCCAGAGAAGCCATAAGGTAGAGATGAGGAAGGGAGCAGTCCTGGACATGGGGCACAGCCAATGAAAGTGCCTTGATTACTGTGTCTGTATTAGATCTTGTGTGTGTGTGTGTGTGTGTGTGTGTGTGTGTGTGTGTGCATGTGTGTGATGCACAGAAGGTAGAAGATGGCTGATACTGTAGGAAGGGGCCAGGTTATGAAGGACTTTGATCACCAAACAGGATTTTCTCTTTGATCTTGGATTTGTCAGCAGTGACAGGACAACTTCCCCCATCTCTAGGAATTCCTAGCCATTTTTAGAGATTCAGGTCAAGTCTATTGTCTGACAGAGGAACTTTCCTGAATCCCCTCCCGATACCAGGGCCTCCCATATACTTAAATTTTCTTGTCTTCCTTTTTATGAGTGGTCAAATGGAGCAAGGGATAGAGCTAGAGCTGACCTCCAAATTAGGAGGGTCTGAGTTCAAGTCCTGTCTCTTACCTATGTGACCCTGGGCTATCAGCTGAAGTTCCTAGTAATGCAGGAAAGCCTCCAAGACTCAAAGCTGAAGGAAGTCTTGGCCTCTGGGAGTTCCTGATGGGATTGAAATCCCAAGTCTATCCCTATCTCATGTTAGAAACATATTTTTCACTTTCTTGGGTATCTAACCATGCTGCTTCCCCCATTGAACATGTGGTCCTTGAGGAGAGAGGAGCTTTCGTTTGGGCTTTTTTATCTCTAAGACCTGTACAATGCCTGGAAGGCACATTTTTCCTGAACCTGTTATTGATTTCATTGTTATAGGAAACTCCCAATGAGGAAGACCCTCAACCAATGTAGATGAACATATACTGAAACACATGATCTTAGAGAGTTACCCAGGACATGGAGAGGTTAAAAGACTGCTTAGAAGAGTCCCAATAGGTTCTTTAATGTTAGAGAAATGCTTTTGAAAGAATAGATGATGATTTGGGGCAGCCTCATTTTCTACAGAGAATATCAACAAAACATTTTCTAAAGGAACTTCCTGTTGTTTCAATTGCATCTGGTTTAGAAAAAAAAGCAGAATTTATAGCATTATCATTCCTTTATCTTTAGCTCATGAAATCATTCATTTAATTTGGATTTCCCTGCATTGAAGCACTCTCAGTGCTCTGCCCCTAACCCCATGACCACAGATGTCTCTCCCTGCCCCCACTTCATGACTTGGTCATGTAGAGGCACACATGGTTCTCTCTCAATGCTTGCTGGCATAGCATTTCCCCAAAGATAATGGCAGTTTCTTGAAGGGAACCATGTTTGAACTCCTTTCCTCTTTCCCACAGCACTAGGCACACTCCATCTGAATCAATGCTTGCTGACTGACAAAGATAGTGAACCATCACCACCACCACCACCACCATGAGTAATGCAGAGATGTACTTTCCTGGCCACTTAGTCCAAATTCTATCCCCAAAAAGCATTTGAGTTGGTTCAGAGACCTAAGGAATTAACAGATGATATTACTGTCTTCCTTCTTCCCATTTTTCTTATTTTCTCATGAAGGATCTTGGGTCCAATTAGTGACTTCAGTACATGAGCCATGGACAGAGAGCCATACATGGGTTCAAATTCTGCCTCAGACACTTGCTCTCTAGGTGATTCTGGGTAAGCCACTTAAGTCATCTCTTAGTATCTCACCCTGTGTGAAATGGGAATGAAAAGAAACCTTTTCCATAGTGTGGTGGAGAGGATGAGATAACAAAATATAACATAATTCTCTCTTCCAAAAAGCAGAATGACAGAATTTGAGACTTGGAAGAGACCTCAGAAGCTTTGTAGTCCAATCCATAAAATCAATGGAAATTTCAAAGCCTCATAGAGATGGGAATGATTATGATGGTGATGGAGGGAGTTTGGAACTTGTTTGAGTTGAAGGAGTAATGTGCTATAGTATAGACATGTACCATGTGACCTTGAGAAGAAATGCAGGAAATGCTGCAGGTTGGCTGAGGATGGGAGACAGAAATGAGGAGGTGGCCCCCAGGGAAGAGGATGTGGGGAGGGATGTGAGGAGGGCAGGATTCTTGTAGGTGTTGTCACTGAGTGTTGACTGCTGTGGTCTTGACTGCTTCGGTACTCCCAGCATGCACAGTAGTAGGTGGCCTCATCTTCAGGTTTTATGTAGTTTATCGAGAGGATGGAGGTTCTTTCTCCTTCATTCTTTTCTGCCACAAATTTGTTCCTTATATCACCTGAGGGTTGTGTTCTGGGTGTGTTTGTTAATTGGACAAAGAGCAGATGTTGCAAAGCCTGGTTTGGCTTCTGTTGGTACCAGTGTATGTACTCACTAGCAAAGTTCACACTGCCAGAGACTTCACAAGTGACCCGAGCTGTTGTGCTCACACCTCTGGTGATGGAGACTTGAGGCTGCTTCAGTTCTAAGGCTGCATGTCCAACTAGAAATAAAAGAAGAGAACATAGAGACATGAGCAGATCCTTTGGAGAATTTCTTCTGTTTTTCACCTGACTTGAAAAGAAGAAGTAAACTCACAGGCACAGAGGGTGGCCAGAGTGAGCACTTGGCAGAGGCTCATTCTGTCTGTGCCAGTTGTTAAACTGAGGAGAACCCAAGGATGGCAGAAGACTGACAGATGGAAAGAGTACGTCAGTGAAAGGAGTGGCAGGAGGTGGCTTGTTGTGGTGTCAGCAGAGGGAGTGAGTTGCTCAATGCTGGTCTAATGTTCACTGTGCATTTGACCTTTCTAAGAGGTACAGACCAGGAATCTTCCCATGGGTATGGGCCGGGCTTAGTGATGTCAATGGGGATTGGACTTTCTGTTTCCTTTGCCCAAAGATGAAGGTACTTAGCAAACAGAGTCAAACGAGAAGCATTTATCAGACACCTACTGTGTTCCAGGCCTTAGAAGCCCTGGAAAAAGGGCTTGGCTTTCAACCCAAGTCTCTCTGACTTCCAGTCCAGCATCCTCTCTCCTGGCTCCAGGCCACTCTCAAGTATAAGCCCTGTGGTGACCAGGCAGTGATGATCTTTCCTTTGATTATCCTTCACTCAGGCTGTATCCACAGGACCCCCAAGCCTATCGTTACCTTTGGCAAGGAGACACCAATGAGCTCTGGCATTGACCTGCTGTCTTGCTGTTCAAACCCCGCAAAGCCCAGTGGGTTTTGGATGGTCTCATCCAGATAAAGCCTGGGAGGTTCCTGCTGTTCCCTGAGTTTCCACATCTCTGTTGTGGGTCCAAGTTCCTCAACTGTTAGTCAGGGAATTGAACTAGCTGACCTCTGTCACACCTTCCAGCTCTGAACCGATCATGTCTACTTATCTGCTTAATGGTAATATCCCTCCACAAGATGTAAACTCCTCAAAGTCAGGATTACCTTGGGGTGAGGTTATTTCTTTGTGTTTCTCCTGTCTACCAGAAGTGCCTGGCTCCTTGTAGAGGTTTAATAAATGCTTGTAAAATGAAGGAATGAAATGATTAAGATGGACAGTCACTGTCATGTATAATTTAGGAAAGGGAATGTGAAAATGACCAGCGGCCCCTGCCATGGGCAGAATGCATTGCAGTGGGCTGGCTGTTTGGGGGTGCAGAAGGGTTGCCTCACATGCCCAGACGTGTCTCCTTTACAGGGTGTTACCAGGTCCCACACTTTCATCCTCTCCTTTGGCCTCAGGTAGGAGCAATGTAGCCTAGAAAGGGAATGTCCTTCCTCGGCCTTTGATGGATTCTCAATTTTGATGCCATCGCATCCCCCTGAGAGAGGTTATAGTTGTTGCTAGTTATAGAGAAGTCCTGGGCCCTGAAAGATCTAAGACGTGTGTGGGGGCAGCCCTTCAGATAGCCACACAGTCTTATAGTGAACCAGAGGCTCTCCAAGCAGGCCTGGCCTCAGGAGGCATCTAGTCTATCCCATCCCTGGTTACAGATCCCCTCTGCACCTTGCTCAGCCGGTGATTATTCAGTCTTTTCTCGAAGATCTCTAAATTATGGGAGTTTCCAGCCCATGAGACTGCCTCTTCCCCTCTTGCACAGCTCTGGTGATCCTGAAACTTTGGCAAATATCAAGCTGGGATTTGCCTCTGTGCAACTGATGCCTGGGTCCTTTTCAATCCATGTAGTTACTGACTCCTGCCTGCTTCTGGCCTGGTCATCCTCTGTATTTTTTTTGCCAAACAATTCAATGATTTTCTTTTGAAATGATAATTATAGTTAACATTTATTGAGCACTACAGAACTTCAAATAGCTTTATCTAGATGACCTCACTGTAGGTTTTATTATTCTTTATACTTTAAAGCACCTGAGAGAAATTAAGTGACTTGTTTAGAGTCACATAGCTAGTGAGTGACAGAGCACCTTGACTTGGAGTCAGAAAGACTGAAGTTCAAATTCCACTTCACACATTGACTAGTTGCTATGTGACCCTCTGCAAACCACTTAAACTCTCTCAGCTTAGTTTCTTCATCTGCAAAATGGGAATTAGTGTTGTTCCAAGGGTCAGATGAGATGGGAAACTCTTTGAAAACCTGAAAATAATCTCAAAACATTGGCTGTGCTGTTGCTGTTACCTGAACCCAAGTCTTCATAGCTCCAAGTTTAATCTTCTATGAATAACATCACACAGGGTAGCTTGTCTACCTGAGACTGAAACAAACACAGACTCAAGTCCATTCAGCCCAATTATCTTGGGAAAAAATAAGTGACTTCAATATTTGGCCTCAAATGATTGGCTCAGCCACTATGGGGGTCACTCATTGTGGAAATATGCCTGCCTCTTAGATGCAAGGATCTGATTGGTATTTGGCAGAGAATATGGTGTTCTGGCAGAGTTTTCTTGTGTCCTTCCGGTTCAGAGTGAAGGCATTGAGGTCAAAAGAGATTAGGTGGGGGGGGGGGGAGAGAGAATTCCCATCTGGTAAGCTCTTTTCTGGCACTGCTGACCCTATCCTGCCCCCTTCAAGAGTCATCTTAGGGGTCTCACCTTCCACCAAGCCTTCCCTGAGTCCTCCAATGGATAGCACCTCTTCCTTCTACAACCTCCTACAACATCATGTTTCTGACTCTCCTATACTGTTTTGTGTAATAGTTGTCTCTGTGCCTTACCTCTTTGATTAAGCTGGACGGTAACTTTAGTAGTTTTACTTACCTGGTGATAGGGAGAGACCAGGTGTGATCTTGGTCTCAGTTCTACTGAAACTGGTCTGAAGAGGCAGCATGCTCTCTGTAGAACCATAACCGCTTGAAGGTAAGTGCCTTGACTTCAGACTTGATTATAGTGGACTTGTCCCAGCAGGAGGTGATAGTCAAGGTTTAGGGTCACTAGCTGGCCCTGGATTTGTAGATAGCATCTAAGTAGGTTACAACATGGTCCTTTCATATCCTACCCAGTTTGGGCTAATTAATGATAATGGTTTCAAAGCATAATTTGTACCAGCTGTCAGATCTTATTTAAGCCTTATTTGTACAGTATTTGTTTGTCTCATACTTTATTTGCATATGCAAATCACCTACACGTGAATTCATTTATATATAGTGAAGCACATATGCTTCTGACAAAGGTTGGAAGACATATTTTGTTCCCCTGACAGAGGCTTGCTAATCCAGGTATAGGCAAGGGTGTGAGCAAAGACATGGAGGCCTGAAAGACTAGGGCATGTTGGGAGGTAATGAACCTTCAGAGTGACTGGTGTTTGGGGCCCATGGAAGGGCATTAAGAGGAGATCAGCCTGAAGAGGCTGGGCAGATGCCAGATTATGAAGGAACTTGAATGCCAAGTTCAAGAGTCTGAATTTCAATTGAAAGTAGGGAGCCATTGCAGGATTATGAATAGAGGAGAAGCAGGAGCAAATCTGGAACTAAAGAAAACCTAGTGTGGGAGAGAAACTCTCATCTTCTCCTCCTCTACCCTGCTCCAACAAGTGAGCTTTGGCCTCTTCCCATGCTCTGCAGGGCCCCTATTTGGACCACGCTGCTCCCCTCTAACTCTTCCCTTCTGGGTTTCCTTTATATGGTCTTTTCCCACTAGAAAGCCAGCACCCAGAAGTTAAGGGATTTCTTGGTGCCTAGTAGGATTTGTATTTAAAGCAAACTGAGGGTCAGAGTGGTGAAGTGATTTGCTTAAGGTCACAGAAAAGAAAGAGCAGAGCTGCAGTTTGAATCCATTCCCAGGTAATGGAAAGAGCCATACCATCTTGTGTGTGTGTGTGTGTGTGTGTGTGTGTGTGTGTGTGTTTTCGGGGTGGGGAGTAAGGAATGCTTTGCCACCTGAAGATCCAAGAAACCTGAGAAAATGAGATGCTTAGGAGTGGATCTTGAGGTCAAACCCTTCTATTCCAAGAGCACCTGCTCAGCTTCCTGTTTCGATGGGAAAGGAGCAAAAGCACATCCTGTTCTGTTAGAGAGGATGTTGGTGGCTTGGTGGGGTGGGAGCAGGATGGAAGGACCCTGATAAAAATCTTATGCCTCAGCTTATCTTAACCATGTACTCTACTTCTGGGGGGCAGAGTTCCATTATTAATACTACGTCAAGGGCAGAGATGCCTGACAAAAATGCTAACTAACCACTGTTTATAACTCCCACCTCTCACCCTGAGAGAATCTGGTTGTTTTGCTCATCTTCCTTTCTTATCTGGGAAGGTGGGGCAGGATATCACTGGAGGCTAGACAGCCAGCTTGTCCAGGTTGCGCAGGCTAAGCTTAGAGACTCTGCCAATGGTCCACTCCCTGTTCTGTGGTTGGAAGTATAAAGGCCTCCCTGTGTCTTCAGCAGAGGTGCACAGGACAAGACAGATGTCAGGAGCAATTTGCAACTATGCTCAAAAGCCTATAGAACTGTGCATATCCTTTGATCCAGCAATACCAATACTAGATTTATATCCCAAAGATATGCCAAAAAAGAAAAAGACCTTTTTATACAACAATATTTATAGCAGCTCTTTTTTGCAGTGGCTAAGAACTGGTAATCAAAGGAATGCCCATTAATTGGGGAATGGCTAAACAAGCTGTGGTATATAATTGTAATGGAATATGATTGTGCTGTAAGAAATGACAAGCAGGACGATTTCAGAAAGGCTGGAAAAACTCATATGAACTGATGTATGGTGAAGTGAGCAGAACTGGGAGAATGTCATGCACAGTGACAGCAATATTGTTCCATGAAGAACTGTGAAGGACAACTATTCTCAGCCATACAATGATTCAAGACAATCCCAAAGGACCAATGATGAAGCAGACTATCCACCTCCAAAAAAAGCTGATATTTATTGAACATAGACTGAAGCACAATATTTTTCATTTTTTCTTTTATTCAGGTTTTCTTATACAAAATGACTAATATGGTCATGTTTTCCATAACTACACATGTATAGCCTATATTTGATTGCTTACTACCTCAGGAAGGGATAGAATTTGGAACTCAAAACTTGAAATAAAAATAAATGCTTGTACTATAAAAAATAAATGCAATAGATACTTACAATGTTTATACTGTGAAATGACAGAGAAATGATCTCCAAATCAGGAACACCTGGGTCCAAGTATCCTCTCTGGATACTCCCTCAGCATAATGGATGTGTGATCCTGGGCAAAATCATCTGACTTCTCAATGTAAATAGCAAAAGATTTTTAAAAATCTGAAAACTGGAGTCTTCCCTAAAAGACCAAGGAAACTTGTCCCACTCAGCCTCTGTGTTTGGCAGCTTTTCTCAATTAGATTAAACAGTTGTTTAATCTAAAGTCAGACCAATTACATACTAATGAAGTAAAAAAAAGGCTCTTCCTTCTTTTCCTCCAATCAAGGCACTTGGGGGTCAACTCTTGGCTAGCTGTAGAGGAGACACACAGGACACATTGAACACACAAGCAGTTGCCTGGCTTCCTGGAGACACCATTGCATGATAAAGTTATGGTGAAGGGAGAAGATAGATGGGACACAGAGTATCTGCTTGGTTTTCTGGGGGATATAGGTGAAAGAGTGCAGGCATAGGAGTAATATTGTTATGTTGGTCTTAATGATATTACTGCTTCTCTATCTGAAAAGGAAGGGAGAGAATCACAGAGAGTAGAGGTGGGAAAATTGGGGTGGGGTAGCTATTTTACAATTAGAGGAGAAAACAGAGCAAGTCCAAACTCAATCCATTCTTGGAGAAACACTCACAGGGATGCTGTTGTCGCTGATTTCATTAAGAAACAGAGGGATATGTCTAGAGCTAGGACAGGACCAAAGGTGGCATTATAGTATCCCAGCAAGGTTGGAGTAAGAGCCAGCCAATCAGAAGTATTATTATACCAGTAAGTGGTACAGCCATGAAAGATCCTAAATGTCTGATAAAAGGTAAATGTTATACACTGAAGAAGATTTGAGGATATATATATATATATATATATATATATATATATATATATATATATATATATATATAAACATATATATGTATGTACATATGTGTACACACACAAACATATATATATATATATATATATATATATATATATATATATATATATATATATATATATATATATATATATATATATATTCGGGGCAATGAGGGTTAAGTGACTTGCCCAGGGACACACAGCTATTAAGTGTCAAGTGTCTGAGGCCAGATTTAAATTCAGGTCTTGAATCCAGGGCTGGTGTTTTGTCCACTGTGCCACCTAGCTGCCCTTGGGCTCTTCTTAATGTCCTCAGCAGTAAAATGAGGGGGGTAAAGAAGATGACCTCCTAGTTCATTCTTCCATTTTAGTAACATCCGCATGTTGGGCAAAGCATGTAAGAGAGGTGTTGTTGTTTGTCATTCATTTCTTTTTCTTTTTTGCAGGGAAATGAGGGCTAAGTGACTTGCCCAGGGTCAAACAGCTAGTAAGTGTCAAGTGTCTGAGGCTGGATTTTGAACTCAGGTCCTCCTGAATCCAAGGAAGGTGCTTTATCCACTGTGCCACCTAGCTGCCCCTGCCCCCATCATTCATTTTCACATTGCCCTCTATTTTTTATTCATTTGGATTTGCTTTATTGTGTCTTGGTGTCTCATAAAGTCATTTGTTCAATCCTCATTCTTAGGCAATTATTTTCATCAGAGAGCTTTTGTACCTCCTTTTCCATTTGACTTTTCAAGCTGTTGACTTTTTTCTCATGTGTTTCCTGCATCACCCTCATTTCTCTTTCCATTTTTTCCTCTACCTCTCTAACTTTATCTTCAAAGTCCTTTTTGAGCACCTCTATGGCCTGAGACCAATTCGTATTTTTCTTGGAAGCTTTAGATATAGGGGCCCTGATGTTGACATCTTCCTCTGAGGGTGCCCCTTGGTCTTCCTTGTTACTGAAGAAACTTTCTATGGTCCTCACCTTTCTCTGTTGGCTCATCTTGCCTTTCTTTTACTATACTTTTAGCTCCCTAAAGTGGGGCACTGTTTCCAGGCTGCAGTATCCCAAGCTTAATAAGTCCGAGGTGGTATGATTTAAGGAGAATCAGGTTCTTCCCTCACCCAGCCTGTTTCCTGGTCCTAGATGAGCCCAGACTAACTTGCCAATCAACCAACTTTGTGTATTGTGGTTGTTAGCTCCGATGAACCTGTGTCTCTCCCCCACCTGGATCACTGCTACTCGAGCCTATCTCCTGGTTCTCAGCGAGGGTGTAAAATCCATGTTCTGCCTTAGCACCTGTATAGACCCCTGTATTCTGCCCCCTGCCCAGGGCTCAGCCCACTCACCAGACTGTGAGCTTAGTTCCAGACAACACTGGCGCTTCAGCTGATTCAGAGGCTCTGGGGGTCTGCTTCTCTGGTGAGGCCTTCCTGGGACTGGATCTGTGTCAGGGTGACTGTGGGGTTGAGCTCAACTCCTCTATCAGCAGAGCAGCTCCCTCCTTCTGACTTTCCAAGCCGTTCTTGATTAGAAGATGATTTCAGCACATTCTTCTGTGAGTTTTGCTGCTCCGGGCATTTTCCAATGGCGTTATTTGGATGTTTTTTGGAGTGATCATGTCATGAGTTCAGGAGCTCACTTGACAAGGCAGGTTTTATAGCAGAAATCCTTGTCATTCATTTTCAAAGAGGGCCATGACATGCTGAATTGGATGTAAGTGAGGGAGGGCTGTGCAAGGTAACCAACCTCATCCACTTTTCCACCAGTGCCATATGGGTACAGTGGCACAATATATATCAGGAAGACTGGACATGGCCCAAGATGTTTAAGGCAATTGGCATTAAGTGACTTTCCAAGGGTCACACAGCTAGTAAGTGTCTGAGGTGAGATTTGAACTCAGTTTCTCTTGACTCCAGGGACAGTGCTCTATCCACTGTGCCACCTTATTGAGTCACTTAGGTGAATGAGTGAGTGACTCTGTGTGTGTGTGTGTGTGTGTGTGTGTGTGTGTGTGAAGGGCTTGAGAGTTAAGAATCTTGCTGGATAATTCTTCACAGACCATATTGCTAAGGTCCATTACCTTACGAGCAGTTGCTACTTAGGAAAAGTCAAGGCTGGGAAATAAGAGGCAGCAGCAATTCCAGAACCTTGGAGAGCTCAGCAGTCCCCCCCACCCCTAAGCACTGTCATATTTTTTGGATAAGGTTCAAAGATCATAGGATCAGAGGCTATTTAGTCCAACCTTCTAATTTTACAGAGGAGGAAACTGAGGCCTAGGAAGGCGGAAGCTTGCCCAGGGTCATCCTGGTGAGGTCATCTGGTTAGCAGGTGGCAAAGGACAGTCAAGACGAAGATCACAATCTGATGATAACTGACCTTGTTCTAGGGCTTTCACATATATTTTATTTGGTCCTGAAGACATGCCTGTAATACAGTCTGGGAAGATATCCCCATTTCACAGATTAGCAAACTGAGCATTAGAGAGTTTTAGGGATTAGTTTAAGGCTTAGGGACTTGGCTAGTAAGCAACAAATTTAGGACTCGAATCCAAGTTGTCAGCCTCCCTGTTATGGTGTCATGAGCTTTAAGAAGGAAAAGAGAAAACCAAGGAACAACAATGCTCCCGGATGCCTTGGACCATGTGCTGTTGTGAGACTCGCCATCAACTGTAAGGGTCATGTAAGAGAATCCTAGAATATCATATATGGACGCAGAGACTCAGAAAAGAGCCTGCTCCATTGAGGCTTCCTGAATTTTTTTTTTCAAGAGAATATTCTCTGGGGCTCTTCTACTCTCCATCATCCTGCACTGTATTTATTTTTATACATGTCATATCTCCTCACCTCCAGGAGACTGTGAGCTCCTTTAGAACTGATCTATTTCATCTTCGTGTGGCCCATGCTGAGCATGAGGATTTGTACACAGTAGGTGCTTAATAAATACTTGTTGAATTGCTTAAAGTACCTATTTTAGAATGAGAGATTTAGAGCTAGAAGAGCCCTCAAAGGCCCAATAATTCAATCCCCTCGTGATATTTATACACACACACAGGGCGGGCCAACGTCTCGGAGGCTCTCATGTTTTAATCACTTTGGGAAAATTATTTTCGCCATTTCTGAGATTTTATTTTTTACTCAAAATGTAAATTCATTTCTTATATATTACTGTATATAATGCTATGGTATTTTAAATTATGGAACACTTCACAAATTTGCATGTCATCCTTGCACAGGGGCCACGCTAATCTTCTCTGTATCGTTCCAATTTTAGCATATGTGCTGCCTAAGCGAGCACAGTATTTTAAATTAAAAGTGCAAATAAAGAAGTTATTCAAACTCTTCTTGACTTCTGGCCCATCTAGTACATACACACACAAATACATATATAATCTAGATACACATATACACAAACATATATGATACGTAATATATACACATGAACACATAAATATATATTTCACATATATACACACATAATATATACATATGCACACACACATATATATGAAATGGAGGCTCAAACAAGTCAGTGCTCATGATACCTCTTTAGTAAATGGCAGCAATGGGATTTGAACTCGGGCCTTCTAACAGCACCTCTAGTAATATTCCCACTAGGCCACACTAGCCTTACTGCTCTGTAAGTTGTGTTTGGTGAGCTAAAGGTAAAAGATGCTGGTTTCTTGTTGTCCATCACAAACTTCTTCCAAATGGTACACAATTTTCAGCAATCCAGTCATGTTGTACTCTTGGGGAAGAACCCTTGACATCCTTTGGTCTGTTTTTCAGCATTTGTACCTGATGATGAGATTCAGCAGATATTTGTTAGACAATTATAACGTGCCTGGGGCAGCTAAATGACATAGTGGATAGAACACTGGCCTTGGAGTCAAGAAGACCTGAGTTCAAATCTCACTTCAGACACTTACTAGTTGTGTGACCCTGGGAAAGTCACTTAATCCAAATTGCCTTAAACATCTTGGAGCATCTACAGTCATCCTGACCCATACGGTACTGGAGGAGATGTTGGTGAGGTTGGTGACCTTGCACAGCCTTCCCTCATTTAAATGCAATTCAGTGTGAGTCATGACATCACCTCAGTGTCATGGTCCTCTTTGACAATGAAGGACAATCAACAACAGCAACATGCCTGGCATATGTACTCAGTCCTGGGGATATGAAGGTAAAAAGAGACAGTCCCTGCCTTGAGGGAGTTTACATTCTCCTAAGGAGGAAGCAACAAGTACACAGAGAACACAATTTGGGGAATTTAAGGAGTACGAGACCACTGATAATTGGGGGAGGGGATCAAGGAAAGGTTCTCTTCAGAGGTGGCACCTAAGCTAAGCTTGGGGGAAGAAAACAAGGTTACTAAGGCAGTCATGAGGAATGCATGACACGGATGGGGCATGGTTTGTACAAAGGCATGGAGATGGGAGAGGCAATGCTTTGTTTGGGGTACAGCAAGACGGCCATTTGGAACGAAACATGGGCTGAATAAAAGGGAGCAATATAAAATCTCTGGAAAAGGATCATGGAACCCCTCTGAGAAGGGCTTTAAATGCCAAGCTGAAGTGTTTGTATTTTATTCTACAGACAACACGAATCACTGGAACTTCCTGGACAGAGGGGGTGACATAGTCAGTCCCAGGCTTGAAGAAGATTGTTTTTATCTTTGTAGGGAAGATGGATTGAAAAGGGAAGGACCTGTGCATGAGCTGATGATGAGTGAGATGAGCAGAACCAGAACATTGTACACAGTATCATCAACATGATGTGCTGATCAACTGTGATACACTGGATTCTTCTCACCAATACAATGGTACAAGAAAGTTCTAGGGGACTCATGATGGAAAACGCTCTCCAAATCCAGAAAGAAAAAGAACTGTGGAATATGGGTGCTGATTAAACCATACTATTTCTTTTGGTTTTGGTGCTGTTGTTTTACTACTTTGAGGTTTTTCCTTATTGCTCTGATTCTTCTCTTATAGCATGACTGATGCAGAAATATGTTTAATGTTATTATGTATATTTATGTGTATATATATATGTGTGTGTATATATATATCCTATATCAGATTGCCTGCTGTCTAGGGGAGGTGGGAGGGGGGGAGGGAAGGAGAAAAATTTGAAATTGGAAATCTTATATAAACAAATGCTGAAAATTAAAAAACTAAATAAGTAACTAATTAATTAAATAAATAAATGCACAGACACATGAACACACACACACACACACACACACCTTTGAATTAAGTAAACAACCAGAATAAATTATTCATTTTCATTAAACTTTTGAAGGTCTGGTATAAAAAAAATTTTTTAAAGAAAAGAAAGAAAAGAAAAAAAAGAGAAAAGGGAAGGACTTGGAAACAGGGAGACCAATTGGGAGCATTGCAATAGTCCCGGTAAAAGGCAATGAGGTCGGGTGCCCTCTTGTGGTAGACTAAAGCACACCTCAACCTAGACTACAAGTTAACCCATTGGTGCCTGCTTGCCTGCTGCCTGCCTCTGTGTGTGTGTGTGTGTGTGTGTGTGTGTGTGTGTGTGTGTGTGTGTGTGTGTGTGTGTTGGGGGTGGGGAGTGGTTGAAGTTTCTTTAAACAGGCAATTCTTGCGTCACATAGATTGGTCAATTTATTTCAGCTCAAGAAAAAATATTGGTCTGAGTTGAACAACATGAAATTGGATGAGGATAAATGTGAAGACAGAATCACAGGATTTCCGAGCTGGAAGGGTCTGCAGCAGCGTCCGGTACAACCCACATGCACTTGAGGAATCCCCCCACCCTGAAGTATCCTTCAAGAAGTTGTGCAGGCTCTGCTAAAGACTCCAGGGTGGAGGAGCACTCCCTCCCCTCCAGGCGGCCCATCCCACACTGGGCTAGTGTTCATTGGCACGAAGCTTGTCCTCACATCTTCTCTTCACCGGGCTCTATTTCTGACTCTCCAGGCTTCTCCACTATGACATCACTTTTCATGATGCACCATCTCCCTCCCCCTCCTCCTTCACTCCAGGTTTAACTGTCCAGGTGACCCTGATTCTGGGATGAAATGGTGATAGACAAATACATACAGTCATCAGAGAAGCAAGGCTCAGATCCTGCTTCTGATACTCCTGAGCTGTGGGAATACAGGCTAGGCACTTTACATTTATGAGCCTCAGTTTCCTCCTCTGTAAAACCAAGGATACTGATAGCACCTGCCTAACCTGAGTCTTAGAGATCATCCATATAAAGGGTTTTGTAACCCTTAAAACACACAACACACATGCATATACATGTATGTACACATATACATACATATATGTATATATGTACATAAATATGTATATAGCATATGCTATGCTAGGCTATGCACTGGGACAGAGCAAAAGCATCTAAGGAGAAGGCACAGCCTCACTGACTGAAATCCTAAAATGAGAAAAAGTGAGGCCAGAAGAAAGCGCCAGAGGAGCCTGGAATCAGAGGTCCTGGGTCCAGAGCCTTGCTGTGCACTTGGCTGCCTATAGGAGCTTAGGCAAGTCACTCCCTGCTTGTGCTTTAGATTCCCAAGTCAGTATGGGCAGAAAAGCCAAAAGGGATCCTGATGATAAGGTCAGTGTCTAGCTTTAGAAACTGTGTAATCACTTCCAGGTCTCTTAGGAGTTTTATAACTGTTTTATATCAGGAGAGAAATTGTTAGGCATTTTTCCTCCACCTCTTCCTCCTCCTCCTCCTTTTCCTCCTCCTCCTCCTGCTACTGCTACTGTTACTGCTGCTGCTACTACTAGTAGTACTAGTAGTAGTAGTAGTAGTTCACTAGTTCAACTCTTCATGACCTTATTTGGGCAAAAGTCCTGGAATAGTTTACCTTTTCCTTCTCCAGCTCATTTTACAGATGAGGAAATGGAGGCAAACAGGGCTAAATGATTTGACGAGAGTTACATAGCTAGTAAGTGTCTGTGGTCAGATTTAAACTCAGGAAGACTCATCTTCCTGACTCCAGGCCCAGCACTGTATCCCCTAAGCCATCTAGCTTGCATTGCTGCTGCTGAATTTTCTAGCTGGCATTTATATAGCACATTAATGTTTGCAAAGCACTTAATAATTTTGTCTCCTTTTATCCTCACAACAAACCAGGAGGAAGGGGTAGGTGCTATTATTATGCCCATTTTACAGATGACAACACTGAAGCAAAGAGAAGCCAAGTGATTTGTCCAGGGTCACCCACCTATCTGCAATAGGTCTCTCCCTAGTCTAGTCCATTCTCCATTTAGAGGTTAAATTGATCTTCCTAAAGCACAAGTATGACCATGGGCAGGTATAGCAGTGGATGGAGCACTGGGCTTGGAGTCAAAAACACCTGAGTTCAAATCAAGCCTCAGATAACCTGAGCAAGTCACTTAACCTTTGACTCAATTTCCTCATCTATAAAATGGATATAATAATTGCACCTATACAGGCAGTTTTCAGATGAAGAGATCAAAGCTATCTCTTGCCATATGAAAAAGTGTTCTAAATCACTATTGCTTAGAGAAATTCAGATGAAAACAACCCTGAGGTATCACCTCACACCTAGCAGATTGGCTAATATGACAAAAAGGAAAATGATAAATGTTGGAGAAGCTGTGGAAAAATTGGAACACTAATGCATTGGTGGTGAAGTTGTGAACTGATCCAGCCATTCTGGAGAACAGTTTGGAGCTATGCCCAAAGGGCAATGGTGCTGTGCATACCCTTTGACCCAGTAGTACCATTAGATCTTTATCCCAAAGAGATCATAAAATGTACAAAAATATTTATAGCAGCTCTCTTTGTGGTGGCAAAGAATTGGAAATTGAGGGGATGCCGATCAATTGGGGAATGGCTGAACAAGTTGTAGTATATGAATGTAATGGAATACTATTGTTCCATAAAAAATGATGAGCAGGCATATTTCAGAAAAACCTGGAAAGACTTAAGTGGACTGATGCTGAGTGAGAGGAGCAGAACCAGGTACACAGAACATGGTACACAGTAACAGAAACATTGTGTGATGATCAGCTGTGATAGACTTTGCTTTACGAAGCTATACAACAATCCAAGACATTTCCAAAGGACCCATGATGGGAGACACTCTCCACATCCAGAAAAAAGAACTGTGGAATCTGAATGCAGATTGAACCAGACTATTTTTACTTTTACTTTTCTTTTTCTTTATTGAGGTTTTCCCCTTTTTCTGATTTTTTTTCACAACATGACTAATGTGGAAATATGTTTAATGTGATTGTACATATATAATCTATATCAGATTGATTACTGTCTTGGAGAGGAAAGGGAAGGAGGGAGAAAAAATTGGAACTCAAAATCTTATAAAATGAATGTTGAAAACTATCTTTACTTGTAACTGGAAGAACGAAAATACTATTTAGAAATAATTGCACTTGGGGCAGCTAGCTAGGTAGTGCAGTGGATAGAACACCAGCCCTGGAGTCAGGAGTACCTGAGTTTAGGTCTGGCCTCAGACACTTAACACTTACTAGCTGTGTTACCCTGGGCAAGTCACTTAGCCCCAATTGCCTCACTAAAATTAAAAAAAAATTTAATTTAAAAATATAATTGCACCTATCTCCCAGGGTTGTTGGGAGGTTCAAACGACATAACAATTGTAGAGTGCTTTGCAAACCTTAATATGCTATATGATGCTAGTTATTGTTGTGATCATTGTTCAATAATCTTCAATGGCCCCCAGTGCCTTCAGAATAAGAAGTGAGGAGGAGAAGGGAGGACATAGTGTATAACAAACCAAAAACACAAAGGTGGGACCTGTTAGGGGGATAGAAGGTAGTCCAGCATGTAAATGGAGAGGAGTAATGTAAAATAAGGCTTGGGAATGGTGTCACATTGTGGAGAGATTTGAATGCCAGATTTAAGAGTTTAAATGTTATTCCAAAGGTAATAGGGAGTCATTGAGGACTTAGGAGTTGAGGAAGAGCATGACTAGATCCATGAACCTGGAAAAGCGAGCTGACGGTGGAATGAAGGAAGTGTGGGTCAGAGGGAACAAAGAGTGGAGATAGGAGACCTGGAGTTGGCCATGAGGACCGGTCCTCTGGTGATGGTAGGGAGAATGGAGAGGAGAGAACAGATAAAAGAGAAATGTTCACCATAGCCAGGAAGTAGACATGCAAAAGAGCCAAGGGAAGAGCATATCAATGTTTTTGTATGCAAATTTGGTTCAGAACCTTAACGTTCCCTGGATAACCCACTAGCGAGAGGAACTCTGAGCTTGCTCCAAGGACTTTGCCTTCCTTGGGCAATCTTCTCATTACATTCTCATCTTTAAATTTCTCCTGGGGAGTTGTCCAAGTATAAAAATTGCGTGGTTATGACTTGTAACTCAGTTCACCCCAGGGAACTTCGAGATTCACTTATGTGTTTCAGCTAATTTGCTCAGCATTTGGGCTCCATGTTTAGCAAATGGCAAAGGAGGAGAGGTCTGGAGGAGATGCTTGCCTTGTCCATGGAGGGAAGATGAGCTGAGTTCCTGAACAGGTTGAGGGGGGCAGAGACAGGATAGGACTGAAGGAGTCGCTTGCCCTGCTGTGTCGAGTATCAGCTGCTCCAAGCTGCCAAAGACAGCAGGGCCTTTTGTGTGGGGAAGAGATGTAACTTGGGACACTGTGGTTGTCCCAGGAAGCACAGTAATACATTCCAGTGTCTCTCATATCCAGATTTTTTATTAGCAAGATGCTCTTCCCATTGTTATTCTCAACCTTACGGGCCTGAAATTTATTATCATCAAAGCCCTTTTCAAACTTGGTTGTACCTAAATTCAAGGAGAATTGGAGAAAGCGCTCTGGGGGCTTCCCTTCCTGGAGTCGGTACCAGTGTACCCAGGTGGGAAGGCTCTCAAAAACTTGACAGATGAAGATGGCAGAGCCTCCCCGAATGCCTATGACAGAGATGTCCTGCTCCAGGCGAACACTGAACAGATGAGCTAGAATGAAAATAATCAGAAATAAGAATAATCAAGAGAGAAGAGAATGAAGGAGACTTGGGTTGTTCCCCTCTCCCCCTCATACCAAGGATGCCATGACCACAGCAGACTCACCAGGAAACAGAGAAAGCAAAACCAAGAACAAGGTTCCCCCCATGCTCTTAGCTGCAAAGAGACCTTTCTCCTGGGCCACAGGTCTGGGGAGATTTGGATGAGATTTGGAAGCCTGAAGGTTGGGACCCAATAGCAGAAAGGCCACTCCCAACGCTGCCTTTCTAGAGGCACTTCCTTTTCAGCTGGGGTGGGGAGAGATGCAGGTGTTATGGTCCAGTAGCCCATACTGAACACAGGCCAAGTGCCAGCAGAAGACATAAAAGAGAGAGAAATCAAAGTGTAAACTTTGTTCCTGCAGGCTCAAGGGGGGAAGGATCAGACACCACTCTGCTATCCATTGAGGGAAAAAATCAAGGATTGGTTTTCCAAAGTGAGTCTAAAGAAAATGAACATCCATTGATTATCAAAGGAAATTGGCTTCCTTCTAACTGTGGTGCATATTCAACCTGAACTTTATCATTCTCAGGCCATCTCATTCACATTTTCTCCATCCATTCTCCCTAAACTCATTGCCCTTTTGTAAGCCCCCAACTACCAACCAGGCACTCTTATTTGTCCATTTAAATTTATCCACTCTTGGGCAGTACTGGGCTTGCTCATATTCTTCTGGAGGTATCTCAGGGTGCTAGAATTTTAGAGTTAGAAGGTATAGTAAGCATCATTGAATCCAACCTCTCACTTTACACACGCAGGAAATGAGACATAGACACAGACACAGGAAATGACACTACTGACCATTAAGTCCAATGCCCTTATACCCACACAAAGCCCCTCATGTGAATCTGCATGTACAACATCAAAACCCAAGAGTGCAAAATGACTCTCGTTTGAGGAATGCGGGGAGACTTTATCAATAGCCCAGAGGACCCTCTGAGTGTCCTCATCTGTGAAGTGGGGATAGTAATGTCAATAGTGCCTATTGCACAGGCCAATTCTGTAAGGGTCAGATTAGACAACGGCTGAAACACATTTAGCAAATATCTCTTCTATGTCTCCATATCCTAAGTGCTTAACTCAGTGCCTTACTCATAGTGAGTTCTTTATAAATGGTGGCATTTTATGTCATCGTTGCTTACTGTTATTGTTGCTAAAATGGTTTATGGGGTGGAAATAATAGCAAGTGATTACTGCATCTTATAGTTTGTGATAAAGAAAGAAAGGAAAGTTAAGCATAGTATGTTGTGTGCCCTAGATATTGGGAGAGAAGACTTCAAAGGCTAAAAACTACATAGAAAAGGTCCCAGAATTCTACTAGGATGGTCATTTAGGAGAAACAGGAAACTCTAAAATGGAGATGTGAAGACCCAAGGAGAAAAATTTCAGTGAGGTGGTAAAATGGTAGTTGTTGAAAGAGACCAATGTGAATACACAAGGAACTCACTAACCAATTTAGATTGTTATAAGACATGCACAGAAGGCAAAAGCAAGTAGACATAATGGAAAATGAATGCAAGAAATGTGTTATGATCTTCTATAAAAAGCTTTGAAGTGCTAAAGCTGAGAATGGGCTAAGGCTGTTGAGGAAAGAAAGCTAAGGATTACAAATTGGCTCTTAAATAAACTATACTGGGAAAAAGAGGAAAATCAAAGAATTACTAAGAACCCTTTTAGAGTGAATGGTATGACAGCAACTGATGAGATTGAAGGCAGAATTGTATAATTTTTATTTTCTGGATGTTTTTTTCTGCCAATGAGAATTATCTTTGAGCAGAAAAGGACAAAATACAAAGGGCTAATGGGGAGTTGCTTCCATAGAGAAGTAGGGAGATAATAACAGCATATCTAGCTATTCTTTTTTTTTTAAGTGAGGCAGTTGGAGTTAAGTGACTTGCCCAGGGTCACACAGCTAGTAAGTGTTAAGTGTCTGAGGCCGGATTTGAACTCAGGTACTCCTGACTCCAGGGCTGGTGCTCTATCCATTGCACCACCTAGCTGCCCCTTATCTAGCTGTTCTTGATGAATCTGTAACCTCTTCTGGAAAAGCTGTATCTCTGTATACTGAAAGCACTGTCAGATGTAATGGGGGAGTCACTGACAGTGATCTTTGAAAGATCTTGGAAAATGAGAGAAGTCCTATCAAAACAGAGAATGGCAAATGTGATGCCAATTTTACAAAAAATAGCACAGAATATAATCTATGAATTACATACAGGCCAGTGCTCTTTCCTTCAATTACTGATACAATTCTAGAATGGATCATTAAAGCTATGGCAAATGATCATGTAGGAAAGGAACTGATGGTTAAAGGAAGCCAGCCAGCTTTCAGAGATCACATTCTATATTATTCTAAGTTTGTCAAAGCACTCTACATGTTTTATCTCATCAGTTAATCACAATGATCCTGTGATGTAGGTGCCATTCTTACCCACATTGTCAGATGAGGAAACTGGGGCTGAAAGAAGTTAAAGTACTTTCCTAGGCTCATACAGCTAGTAAATTTCTAAGGTAAGATTCACACTCAGGTCATCTTGCTTGACTCCAAGCTCAGCACTCTATTGACTGGACCATTTAGATGCCTCATCAAGGACAGATCATGACAAACATTTTCTTCTTTCTGATTTTACTAAATGGCTGGATCAGGGCCATTCTGTACCTATAATTTTCCCAGATTTTCAGAAACTATTTGGTAAAAGATTTCATACTACTCTTGTGGGCAAGATGGGGAGCTGTGGGCTAGACTATTGCACATTCAGATTTACTATATACATAGATGGATTCAGCACTGGTTCATTTGTCAGGCACAAAGAGTAGCCTCTAACAATTAAAGGGTACCTTGGAATAAAGTCATCACTGGAGTTCCTCAGGGCTTTGTGTATGGTTCAATGCTGTATAACATTTTTTTTTGGCGGGGCCATGGGGGTTAAGTGACTTGCCCAGGGTCACACAGCTAGTAAATGTCAAGTGTCTGAGGCCAGATTTGAATTCAGGTCCTCCTGAATCCAGGGCCGGTGCTTTATCCACTGCACCACCTAACTGCCCCACTGTGTAACATTTTAATCAGTAACATATAAATGGCATGGTGATTAAGTTTGAAGATGATACAGAGTCTGAAGGAGAGCTAACATACTGGAAGACAGAATCAAGATTCAAAAAACTCTAGTGAGGCTAACACGTTGACCTGAATTGAATACAATGAAACTGAATGGAGAAAAACAAATTATTAAATTTGGGTAAAAACAATCAACTTTACAAGTATAAGAGGTATGGATTGTGGAAATTTATTTTGATTTGGGGACCCTACCTTTAGGCTGAGATTAGAAAGCCTTAGGCCCTCAGGGTCTCTCCCTCTCCTCCTCAGCTTCAGCTGAGCGAAAAAGCCCCGTGGGCTATACGAGATGCCAGGTCAGACAGCTGGGGGGAAAAAAGCCCTCAGCTCCCTCAGACCTGAGCAGAGCTATCTGAAAGATAGCCTGTGCTGAGGCACGTGAAGTGGGAGTGCACTCCCCCCAAACCAGCCGCAGCCCTGGCTGGCGGATTAGCTTGGTCTGTGGGGGCGAAGGAAGCCCCGAGATTTGAGTGGAGAGAAGAAAAGGTATATATAGACCTGGGAGTGAGACAGGATAAAAAAAGAAGACTCGAGGATGGACTAGATAGAGGGACCAGAGGGGTAGCTAGAGGGGAGCACGGACAAGGACAGAATAGAAGACAGACTGAGTGGAACGGAGAGCACAGAAGGGTCAGCACAGGGTACAGGCTGGAGAAAGTGAAGATTAAGAGGAGTTAGAAGAAAATAGCTGACCAGGGAAAGTGTATCATGCCCTGAGGCCCGAGGCAGCTAAGGCCCTTATTGTATTCAAGAAGTTCAAGCGGAGCAGGTGGGAAAGAGATGCAGTGGAAAGAGCCCACAGGAAAACAGTCAGGTTGTACTTTATTTCCCTGTATTCCTAATTTGAAATAGTATCTCATAAATAAACTCTGATTTGATTATTTGGTTAAGAGGCTTCTTAATCTTTAGTTTATCAGTTTGGGAGCAGTGTGGTGGAACTTCATCAACGGCCCACATTAAATTAAACGCAGTCAGATAGCCAAATAGTCACAAGTCCCCAGATTAGTCCTCTAGTCAGATTAGCCCCCCAAATTAGGCTAGTCACCAAAAATGTTTTTACAGGATAGATAGCAGTTTGTCTGGAAATGGCTTGTGACTTTTAGTGTACAAAGGTCCAGTGAAAATGAATTAATATGGGAGCCAAGAAAAGTAATTTGAACTTATGCAGCATTAAGGGAGAAATAGGATCCAAAAATAAAAAGGGATAGGCTCTGCCTACTTCTGCCTGTTCCAGCACTTAGCTCAATGGCCAAGACATTCTTTCTGTGTGTCTTTCTCTATGTCTTTGTGTGTCTATCTCCAGATCTCTGTGGACATCTTCATGACTTGCTGACACCCTGATTCCCCTTTCACACACTCACACATACGCATTTGCGTGCATACACATACACATACATGCACACTCCACTCATATCCTTTAGAATAGTAATAAAATCAACACTAACTTTCCTAGAAAGTTCATGCTGGTCAGTTGTCCCATGAACCCACTCACCATTTCCATGATCCCTAGTCAAAAATACTCCTCCCCGTCTACTGCTTCCTTATGTGTTGTCTTCTATAAAAATGTGAGCTCCAGGAGCTCAAGCTAAGGCACTGTGTTGATTTTTATATTTATATTTTTATATTTATTTCCCCAGTGCTTAGCACAGTGCCTGACACTTAGAAAACTCTTCATTCATAAGTTCATTCATTCATAGACCACTTTGGAGGTATTGCATTCAGTTTTGGATGTCACTTTTTAGAAGGACAAGTATAATGGTCCTCACCATACACTCACCTTGGTCTTTAACCTGCTTAATGAGGTGCCTGAAGTTTGAAGTGGGTCTGATTCACAGCAGTATGATTCAGAGGCTCTTCCTACAACTCAGAGGAGTCATGGCTGTCCTCTGATGTCTTCCTGATGACTCAGGACTTCATATTGTATGGTGATAAAAAGTATTTCTATTCGCTATTGTGAAAGAACTCTGTGTAGAAAAGGGGGATTCCTGCCTTTAAGGTCTGTTCTTTTTTTTTTCTTTTTAGGTCTTTATTGCATTTTATTTCCCCCCAATTACATGTAAAAACAATGGTCTGTTCTTGAAGGCCTTGAAGTACAAGGATGGCTCTCTGAACTCTCTGAAGGATCAGATGGGAGTGGGGTGTCATGGAAAGCTTCAATGATTTAAACTGAAAGGCACAGAAGAGTTAATGCTTCTTATGAGGAGGATGCAGCATGCTTCTATTAGAGACTACACATTGAGTGAAGTTGCATCTGGTAGAGACTATGGGTCAAGTAGAGATGAGCAGGAATCAAGCCCAGTGGGAGCCATGTGATGACATCACCAGAAGATATCAGTGACTTTGTAATATTGGAGGCATGACTATGCCATGGCTGTATGTATTGCCTATATGTATGGTCTTCCACATATTTTGTCTGGGTCACATATGTTCTCTATGTGTCTTCTGTCTTCCTACCCATTGCATATACATTTGTGGCATAGTATGGCCAAGAATTTCTTGGGGGAAATATTTTATTGAAATTTTGTTAGAATATTTCATTAAATGCCCTTTTCTTTGAATTCATTTTGTACCCTGGCTGACTAATAAAGGTAAACACATTGGTGGGGACTCAGGAGCCATGCTATTAAGTGAATTTGGACCCAAATAATGGGCGAATGATAGTACCCCATTCTGTGAGGTGTAGGTGTTGTCTCCAGGGACACATAAACATGATCTCCTAAACATAGATTACTATAACTTAACCCATTATATACCAAATGAATTTCAGAGGTGCAAAGCAATGTGCCATGTGAGGGTCAAAGGAAAGATCATTAACTATAGGGTTATTAGCTTCCTTCTGCCCAATTCTAAATGTTCAGGCATTATTTTATTCAGTAAGCTTTTGCATGTCCTTTTCCATTTGACCATTTTCCCCCAATTAGCCAATTTTATTTTTTAGGGAATTGTTTTCTTCAGTTAATTTTTGTGCTTCCTTCTCCAAGCTGTTGACTCTTTTTTCATAGTTTTCTTGCATAACTCTCATTTCTTTTCCCATTTTTCTTCTACCTCTCTCAATTGATTTTTAAAATCCTTTTTGAGCTCTTCCAAAAAAGACTTTTTGGTCTTGGGACCAATTCATCTTTCCCCTTGAGGCTTCACATGTAGGCATTTTGAGAGTACTGTCCTCATCTGAATTTGTGCTTTGGTTATCCCTGTCAACACAGAAGCTCCCAATGGTAAGGGCTCTTTTCTGTTTCTTACTCATGTTGTGGCTTATTATTATTTTTTTTACTTTTAAAGTTGAGGTCTTCTCCTGGAACACTAGGGTCATTGTTGCAAGGTTCTTGTGCTGGTGGATGGGGGCCTGGTCACTGACTTTCTGCTCTGAGGCCTCTGTGACTTTCAGATTCCTCAGCACCCTAGATCTGCTCCCTGTGCTGGGATGGCTTGGCCTAGTTGCACCTGTCCTGTGGGTGGTTTTCTATCTGGTTGTTTGCCCTCTCACCCGGGGCTGGCAGGTCTCACAACTAGCCTGCTGCACCACCATCCTACTGAGCCAGAACCAAGGGGCCTCAGTTTCTGGTCTTTGCTGTGTCCAAGAGCCTCCTGCTGACTTGCCCAGATCCCCTCCACACTGCACTGAGATGCACTGCACTCCCCTTTTGCCCAAGTGAGACTGACTTTTCCTGAAGTCTTTTAAATTATCTCAAGTTAGAAGATTGTGGAAAGATCATTAACTATAGAAGGGATCAGGAGGATTTAATGGAAAAGGTGGAAAATGGAAAATGAGTTGGGCTTCAAAAGACATCTAGGAATTCAGGAGATGAAAAAGGCAAGGGAGGACATAAGAAGCTATAGTATTTATTGGGGAAATGAGAGGAAAAGGACCTCTGCCAAAAAAGGACCTTTAAAGGGGATTTCCATCCCAAACTCCCAGTACCCATATAACATTCAAGAGAGTCAAGCGACCTCTCTTGCTGTAGGTGCTAAACAATTCACCTTTGAGCATTGGATCTAAGCAGGGAGGGACAACACAGAAAAAGACATGTCTAGAATAGTCACGGCTTGGCCTTATCTCTGGAGAAGCTCAAGATCCCAGAATCTGAGATTGAGAGGTGGAAGGTACCCCAGATGTCATCTGAGACAGCAAGACTTGAAGTCAGAAGGGGCTGAGTTCAAATCCTACCTCAGATACTTCCTAATTCTATAACCTTAGAAAACTGACTTAACTTATGTCTACCCCAGACAGAATGGGGATAATTGTAGCATGAATCTCTCAGGGATATTATGAGGAAGAAATAAGATAACATATTTAAAACATTATTTAAATGTTATATTTTTTTCTAGTCCACTCCCTCCCTTTATACACGAGGAAAATGGGTTCAAGGGAAGTTGAGTAACTTAGGCTTGTAAGATCTAGAGCTGCAGAAAACCTTAGAGGCCATCTAGTACAACTGCCCTATTTTATAGATGAGGAAACAGAGTTCCAAGGAGCTTAAGGGATGATTAATGATGGATATTTATGTAGTACCTACCATGTTCCAGGGCACTGTGCAATTATTATTTAATTCGATCCTCACAACAACCTTGGAGATATGTACTATTATTATCCTCATTTGGAGGGAAGTGAGGCAA
Source organism: Dromiciops gliroides (assembly GCF_019393635.1). Lineage (NCBI taxonomy): Eukaryota > Metazoa > Chordata > Mammalia > Microbiotheria > Microbiotheriidae > Dromiciops > Dromiciops gliroides. The sequence continues at coordinate 754,352,695 of NC_057861.1, forward strand.
ACACAGGTTAAATGACTTGCCTCCAATCAAACAGCTGGTAAGTGTCTGAGGTCAAATTTGAACTCAGGTCTTCCTGTCTGTCTCCAGATCCAGAGCTCTATCCACTGCACCATTTGTCTGCCCCCTTATACAGGTGGTAACTACTAGAGGCTAAATTTTGACCCAAGTGCTCTGAATTCAGAACCAGTCCTGTTTCTGTTCTAGGCCAGAGAAATGAATCGAGTTCTACAGACCTTTGAAAAATGTGCTCTCAAACATGTTGGCCAAAGTTTCTGCGCTTGGGGGTTGGGGTTGAGGACATTTCTGGGGCTTAGTGGTTCTCTTGGTAGGTGTCCAGACTAGACCGAAGTAGGGCTTGGTTTGCTGGGTAGAAACCTCAGGCACTGCAGGTGACACGTTTTGCTCAGGAGCTGAGGCGACCTGTGCCACTGTGGTCCGTCCCAGGTGGCACAGTGATACATTCCAGAATCGCTCACTTGTAGATCGCTCAGTATTAGTCTGCAGACGGTGTTCTTCCCCTTATAAGCTCTGACTTTGTCAGAGCTGAAGCCTGGATCCAGTACGGACTCAGACTTGTTCATGGAATAGCGGAGCAGGCGTTCTGGTGCCCTCCCTTCCTGGTAACGGTACCAGTGGATATTGTCGAAAATCGGACTGGAAATCTCACAGGTCAAGGAGGCCGACCCTCCTGTGTTTTTAACTATGGAGATAGCCTTCTGCTCCAGGAAAATGGTAGTCTGGCCAGCTGCAGGGAGGGGAGAAAGAAGTTGGTGACAAGCAAGAAGTCAGGGGCAGCTCTTCCCAAACTTCCCAGAGCACCAGAGCAGACGACTTACCAGGAACCAGGGCAGCAACTAAGAGGAGAGCGAGGTAACTGAACATCTCGGTCTGTCTCTTGAACCGTGACCTTAGGATGAGAAGGAAGGAGAGAGAAGCCCCTGAAGAAGCTGGGTGTAGAGCTGTAGTGGGTCAGGCACCTGCTCCGTTCTTGGAGTTCACTTTCTCTAAAGTGGGGTTGAGGGAGGTCCTTGCGTGTGATGATGGGGAATCTTCAGAGAGCCCACAGTGGAGGCTGGCTGCAGGTGCTGCCTCAGTGGAGAGGTGGCTGTCCCTCTGCTAGCCCAGCATCCCAGAGCCAAGGGCCACACTCCTTCTCATTAGGGAGGGACAAGACCAATGTGAGACCAGCCTTACTTTCTAGCAGCAGCCCCCTTTTGGGGGAGGGGACACAGATCAATCACCTGACAACTGTTTATTAGGTGCTTATTATGTGTGTATATATGTATATAATATTTAAATAATGTTTTAAATATATTATCTTATTTCATCCTCATAATATCTCTGGGAGGTTTATGCTACAATTATCCCCAGATAAAATGACATAGGCCCTGCCCTCAAAGAGTGTGTGTTCTAGTTGGGCCAGGGTGGGTTACCATACACGTCCAGATTAAGGGAAAATGGTTTTTATTATGTTCTGTTTTTCTGGACTGAATGCCCACTATACATGTTGTACTCTCTCAGAAAAATCTCAAGGTCATGGGTGCTTTCATTCTTGTCTTTGGATCTCTGGAGCCTAGCACAGTGCTGTAATTCAACAAGCATTTATTAAGCACATACTAGGTCCCAGTTATTTATTAAGCACCTTCTAGGTGCCATGGCTGGGGAAGAGGGCATGGGACCTGTAATTCCATTGTTGAGGGGAAGTCCCAGTAAAGAATTCCTTCTATAAATGTCTATCAGCTCCTGCCTTGCAGCTTAGAGCCTTAGTGGATGCCTGGGGCATTGAGGAGGTAAGTGACTTGTCCAGGGTCACCAAACAGTGTGTGGCAGAGATGGACCTTGACCTCAGGTCTTTCTCCCACTGACAGTCTGTCCACTAAACCATATGACCCATAGGCAGAGTAAACCCTGAGTTATCCCTACTAGCAGTAGCCAAGAGTATTCTTCCTCAGTGTCCCTTCCGGATGATGGGAAGAAAGGAGCACTGCTGTGTGTGTGTGTGTGTGTGTGCGTGCGCTCACACGTGCGCATGCACATGCCCACACACACATGAAGTGAGCAGTCTCCAGAGAAGCAAGGAGTCCTTGGCTTTCCCCTTGGAGATCATGTCCTCATTTACTCTTTATTTTTTAAAAATGTAATAAACATTTTTGTTTTGGGTTCCAATTTTTATCCCTCCTTCCTTCCCTCCCCTACTCCTCCCTGAGGCAGCAAGGAATCAGATATGGGTTATACCTCATTTACTTTAAAGGGCTAATGTTTTCAGGATTCTGCAGAAGGGGCCCCCATGGACCCATGGAGGGTCCAGCCACTGTGAATTTGATCCTTCAGCACTGACGTCTCCCTTTTAGCCACATCTAATAAAGCCCTTCTTCAGTGAAGCGTCACACACCAGGATGTCTCACAGATGAGCTGAGGTGACTGGATCCCCAGAGAGAGAGAGAGGTCGTGTGTGCTAATACAGAGATTTCAGTTCTCTTCCCTTCATCCACTTCCGCCCAATACCAAACTCTGTTTGGGACTGTTTTTCAACTGGCTCCCCACTTCTTGTCATGTTCCTTTAGTGATCTGAGAAGAAGTGACATTTCAACAGAAGGAAGGAAGGACAGGAAGCAGAATGAGAGACAGCGGCACAGACCTTTACTCTCTTTCAAGCAGAATCCTACAGATCAACTTCCCCCAGGATGAAGACATGGCCCCCCAACATGGTGACATCTGACCATGATGTTGGTGTGTCATTTATGGGTGACCATCAAACCAAATAACAACTGTTGGACACACTTGACCCTGAGGTTTTGATATTGGCTCATTGTTATTGGCATTTTACTTCTGAATGTCAAATTGGAAAAATAATTTGCAAGGTTTCACTATGTATATAATTGTAATGGTTCTCATTTTGAAGAATGGTGAAAACTGATAATTTCTCCTAAAAAGTATTCCCCACATTAAAGTTAGTGATAGTAGGAATAATAAAGCATTTTTAAATGTAAAGAGAAAAATTTCACAAAAGCACTTTTGTTACTACTTTATTACATTTAATATATTCATCCCATAAATATACATATGAATATATTTGTATATAAATATGAAAATTTTCTAGCATAATACTGTAAAATATATATATATACAGTATATATAAATAAATTTAGTTTTAATAGTTTAAAATTACCTTAGTTCTTTTGGGACATCTTGTGTTTGTATATGAATGTATACATACACACATATATGTGTATGAGTATGAAATATATACATACATATACTTCACTTATTCAAACATTTATTAAGCTCTTAATTTTATGTTAAGAACTCTGCTAAGTGTTAGGAATGCAAAGAAAGGCACAATCAAAGAGCTCATATCCTATTGAGAGTCAATTTGTAAATAAGTAGGCATAAAAAGATATAAGATGTAAGCAGAATAGATGGAAGGTCACCTTGAAGACTAAATAACAGAAATCCCTAGTTTCTCATACAGGCTACTTGTTTGTTTATCTTTTTTATATTAAAATGTTTATATTTGTAGATGATTATTAAGCTCATGATAAAACAAAACAAAGCAAACAAAAACCCCACAGGATGCAAACTTTTTGAGAGGGGAACTGTTTCTTTTTTCCCCCTTATATGTCCATCACTTTACCACAAGTGTTAATTAATAATGAGATGGGGGGGGGCAGCTAGGTGGCGAAGTGGATAGAGCGCCAGCCCTGGAGTCAGGAGTACCTTGGTTCAAATCTGGCCTCAGACACTTAACACTTACCAGCTGTGTGACCCTGGGCAAGTCACTTGGCCCCAATTGCCTCACTAATATACATATACATACATATATATATATATATATATATATATATAGAGAGAGAGAGAGAGAGAGAGAGAGAGAGAGAGAGAGAGAGAGAGAGAGTGAGTAGTCAATCAATCAATCAAAAACATTTATTAAGGTCATAACGGGGTGCCACAGTGGATAGAGCAAGCCTTCTGGGGTCCTGCCTCAGAACTCAGTCACATAACACTTTATACTTCATTGATGAGCTTGTATATTGTTTTGTAACATGCTTAGTTGTGTTCATATCCTGTCCCCCTCCAAGATTGCAAGGAAGGATGTGAATAACAAGATAGTGGATCATATATTTTCTCTGATTGACAGGAGCTCTCAAGCATTTCAAAAAAGGAAAATATACATGAAAGATAAAGTGACTTAAGTTCTCTTCACGGTCTAGGATATCCAGATGTAAAAGATGGTAACCTCCCCCACATACCAACCTATGAACCTTAAGCTGTCTTAACACCTCAAGCTGTCTTAGCGCCTCCCTCCTCCACCTCCCACGCTACTGACAGAATGGCTGCATTAGCAGGACACAACACAGGCTTTCAACAATATCTACCCACACACTCAGTTCCCTCCTCCCTCTTTCAGAGACCTGCCTTGCCTGCTGTGGACAGATAGATGACCACAGTTTTGCAGAAGCAAAACCAAGTCTGGGGCCACAGCCCTGTAACACCATCACTGCAAAGCTCTGAACTACTGGTGCCCTGAACAACAATCCCATAATACCTGCAGAGCAGGGCTGGGACAGACAACCCTGGAACAACAGAACTGGAAAGCTCTGAACTACCGGTTCTGGGTCAAAAAATTAATAAATAGAGGGAGAAGTATAGGATAGGGACAGTGGGTTTATTGGCAGGGGGAGGGTGTGCAGCACTCCTCCAAACCTGAGGAAAAGAACACAGCATCCATTGTGGGGCCAGTTCTGACCACCTAAGTCACTTGGAGCAGAAACATATCCTGATGAACTGTGAATTTCTGAGTGTGAAGGGAGGCTAAGACACTTTGAGATCTAGCCCTCAAAGAAACTACAATTAGAAGGGAGGGAGTCAAGAAGTAAGTGATAGTGAAAATTGTGGGAGAGGACTAAAATTACCAAAAATTCCAGGAAGAATAACACTCAAAGATTTTGATCATACACAGCTAAGTCAACAAGAAAAACAGTGATAGCTAAAGGAAATATGACCTCCAGATCTAGTGAATGAGTTCAAGCATCTATTAAAAAATGTTGTAAAATGAAGGGAAATTATCCAACACTTGATGAGACAGAAGGTGCTGTGGAATTTGAGGAGAACATGGAACCACAACTTGCTATTCCTCAGTCATTCAAAAGAGAAATGAGAATTATGAGAGCAGAATTTATGGCCTGCACAGCAAAAATAATGGACAGAATAGAAAAACTTGAATTTGTGAAAGAAAGTCTTATCAAAGAAACAAAAGAGAGATTGGACATGCAAATATGCAGAAATAAAGAGCAACCTAGAAGAAGAAAAGCAAAAAAAAAAAAACCACCCAAGAATATTAAAGGAAAATATGTTGACTATGTAAGCAAACCATACTGATCTTGAAGAAAGGGTGTTTAGAGATAATGTAAGGATCATCCATCTCCCAGAAGATCATAACAAGACAAAAACTTTAACACCTTAATGAAGGAAATCAGAAGAATTCAATTTGGAAACAATAAATTCTGCAGGTGATAAGGAGAAAGACTTTCAGATACAAAGGAAAGGGCATTTGAAAATTGCAAGACTATTCTGCACTCACTAGAAAAGGTAGGTGGCAATGGAATAATGTGTTCTGAAAAGTAATGGGTCTATGTATGCAACCCAGGGTGACCTCTCCTGAAAATATGAGCTTAACCATAAAGGAAAGAATATGGGTGTTCAATAATAACAAAGAAATTGAAACATTTTAGCAAGAAAAATAGAACTGAAGAGGTTATTTGCATTATAATACTCTGAGCAAAAGAAATGCAGTATTTGTAAATAAATTCAAGAGGCAAGGACAACAACATTAACAGGGTGAAAGCAGAGCCCAGTAAGAGACTGCTTTGTAAATGGACACATGGATACAGGTGAAACAGGATACAAAGGCTACAGGTGAATTCATGGCTTTTTTTTGGGGGGGAGATGTTATATTACAATATGGGGGGTACATGAAGCAGGAGAAGGGGGAGAGGAGTGTGTGATGTGCTGGGGTCAAATCAATGTCTGTTAATGAGAGGAAGGTGACCTCTGTAATCTCAGAAAGAAAAAAGATCTACAGGGGAGTGGATGAATAGGAAGGAGGAAGGATTAAAAGGGGGAGAGGGAAGGAAGGAGGTCTTACTTTTTTGGTAGTAGGAAGTTATTGATGAATGCTCCTACAGATAAAGAGAGATGGTCCATGTCAGGATTTGGGGACCTTACACTGTATGTGGCCTGGGGAATTTGATGCTTCTCTTATATTGGGATAGGACACTTAAAACTCCTTAAAACCCCAAGGGGCAACTGGCAACCATGGGAGTGGAAGAGTATGGACACAAGGAAGAGATTTTGAGACAAACATGGAAAAAAAGGTAACCAGGGAGAGGGGGTAGAGATCAATAGTGAGTTGTATAATTAGGGATATGAACAGGAAGGGGCTCTACCAACTTAAAAAATAGTTTAAAGTAACCAAAGGGTTATAATAGTGTTTACAACAAAAGAGGGACAAATCATAACTTAAAAAATTCTCAATATTAAGAAACAGGTGGAGGAAAATAACAAAACTAGCTCATAACTTTAGATGTGGATTAAATAATCCAATAAAACAAAAAAAGAATGACAGATTGGAAAATAAAATAAAACAAAGTCTTACAATCTGTTACTTAGAAGAAATACAATTTAAAAACAAAGACATAGAAAACAAAACTATGGGGATGGAGGGGAATTATTATATATCAAGAGAATTTTTAAAAGCAGGATTAGAAATCATGCTATCTGACAAAGCAAAAACAAACATTGAAAAAATAAAAAGGGACAAAAAAGGAAACTATATCATGCTGAAAGGAACTATAGACAACAAACCAGTATCAATAATAAACACAATCATTAAATGCCTTAGCATCCAAATTCACAAAAGAAACATTATCTGAGCTTCAAAAAGGGACAATAGCACAATAATGATGAGAAATTTCAATATCCCGCTCTCAGTTTTGGATAAATCTAACAGAAAGATAAACAAAAGAGAAAATAAGGAAGTGAACAAATTGCTGGCAAAACTACAGTGAAAAAATTACCATTCTTTCTAAATGGTACAGCAAAATAATATACATATATCTCAGTACTACATGGAAACAAGGGCACGGAGATATTGCAAATAAAAAAATGTAAAAAGGCAGAAATAGTTGACACTCCCTTTATAGACCAAAACACAATAAATAGAATTTTTTCAGGGACCACAAATAAAAGATACAGTTTCAAATGAAGACTTAACAATGAAATCCTAAATGATGAGGGCAACATATAACAAGTCATAGAAACAATGAATAACTATTTAAAAGAAAATGACAATTATGAAACAACATAGCAAAATTTCTGAGATGCAACAAAAACAGTGCTCTGGAGAAAAATCACATCCTCAAAAGTAAACATTACCAAAATAAAAATTACCAAAATGATAAGATGAACATGGATTTAAAAATTAGAAAACCAACAAATAAACAAGCCTAAAATAATCACAAAAGAAGAAAAAAGAAAAGTTGGGGAGAAAGAAGTAAATTGGATACAAACATGCCAAAGAAATGATAAATTAAACTAAAAGTTGTCTCCTTTGAAAAGATTAATAAAATTGATAAGCCCTTAACTAATCTGAATAAAAAGAAGAGAGCAGAAAATCAAATGAATAAAATAGTAAATGAGAAAGGTGAAATCACACAAAACCAGAAGAAACAGAAAGAATAAATGGAGCATGTTAGGCATAGTAATAAACTAAAAAACTGAGAGCACAAATAGATAGAGAAATACCCTAAAAAAATAGAAAACACCCAAACTATCAAAGGAGCAGATAGAGATCTTAAGTAACCCAGTCTCAGAAAGGGAAACAGATCTAGTTACACAGGAATTTCAAAGAAAAAAAATGAACCTCTTGATCGTGATGGTTTTACAGGAGATTTCTATCAAACTTTTAAATAAAAATTAATACTCATACTTCACAAATTAATTTTTAAAATTGAGAATGAAAGCAGCCTACCAGAATTCCTTATGAGACAATCATTGTCCTAATATAAAAATTAGAGAAAGATAAAACATGGGGAAAAAACCCAAAATGAAACAAAACTGTAGGCCATCATTAATGAATGTTGACTCAAAACAAAATCCCATAAAACAAACTAGAATAATTCATCCAAGAAATCATTCATTATTATCAAGTGGAATTTACACCAGAGATGTAAGATTGTGCAATATTAAGGAAACAATCAACATAATTAATCATACATAAAGCCAAAACATTGCAAACCACACAATCAGCTCAACATGTACAGGAAAAGCCTTTGATAAAGTATAACACTCTTTTAGGCTAAAACCTTACAGAGTATAGTCATAGTGTGACCTTTTAAAATATCATAAAAAGCATCTATTTAAAACAAAAATCAAGCATCATATGCAATGGGGATACTCAAGAAACTTTTCTAATAGATATGAGAATGAAGCAAAAATACCTACTCTCCCCAGTAGTTTTGAAAATGCAGTAAGATGAGAAAAAACTAAAAGAATAAAGATATGTAAAGAGATCTTTAAACTATACTATTTGTTGATAATATAATGGTTTACTTGGAAAACCTAAGGGATCAGTAAAATACAAATTGATGCATTGGCTTTGGCAAGGTTGCAGGCTACAAAATAAATCCTCAAAAACCAACAGAAATTCTATGTAATAATAACAAAAAACAAGAAGCATCAATAGAAAGGGAAATCCCATTCCAAATAAAAGTGCAGAAATATCTGGGGACTGACCTCGGACAGCACACAAAAGACTCATACAGATTCAATTAGAAAGTCTTTCTTAAAGAAATAGAGGACAAGTTAAAATGCTGGAGTGCTCATCAGCTGTGCCAGTGAAATAAAAATGATGATGCTGCCCAAATTAATTTTCACTCTTAATTCTATAACCACCAAATTAACAAAGGATACTTTACAGTAATTGATAAAATAATAAAATTCATTTGGAAAAACAAAAGATCTAGGATATCTAGGGAAATTATGAAAACAAATGGAAACAAAGGGAAATAGTACTTCCAGACCTCAAACTATATTATGAAACAGCAGTCCTCAAAACTATCTGGTCTTGATTAAAAAATAGAGAGGTAGATCAGTGGAACAGACTAGACAAGGAGGGAGCAGAAACAATGAAATTCAATAACCCAAGTGTTTGATAAAGTAGAAAACATGTTACCTAGGGGGAAACTCCCAATCTAATCAAAACTGCTGGGAAAACTGGAGAACAGTCCTATAGAAATTAGGCTTAGATGAAAACAACCCATTCCATGATACATTCTAAATGGAAATGTAAACTTAATATTAAAGATCATACTATTAAAAAAATAGAAAAGAAATGCATCAAATACCTCTCACAGCTATGGGTAAGAAATGTATACTTAACCAAACAATATAGAGGCAATTACAAGAAATAGAAGAGATAACTTTAATTATTTGAAACTGAAAGGCTTCTATGTAGATAATGATAATAGGTAACATTTATGTGGTGCTTACTATGTGCCAGGCATTGTACTAAGTTCAGATCCTCACAACAACCCTGGGAAGTAGGTGCTATTATTATCCCCACTTTACATATGAAGAAACTAAGACAAATACAGGTTAAATGACTTACCCCAGGGTCATGAAAGTAGTAGTGTCTGAGGTTGAGTTTGAACTCACATCATCCTGACTCCAAGACAGTGCTTTACCCCCTAACAATATTAATGCATCTAGAATAAGAAGGGAGGTAAGTGAATGGGAAAAAATATTTGTATCAAATTTCTCTCATAAGGGTTTGGTATTACAGATATATACAAAATTAATAATATATAGGACTGTCAGAATGTTGATCAATGCAATGACCAATCTTGATTTCAGAAGATTGATAGTGAAAACATCGACACTCCTCTTGTCAGAGTGGTGGTCAACTAAAGGCAATAAATGAGAAATGCATTGTCAAAACAATAATAAATAGGACTAATAGCCATCCCCCAATAGTTCAAAGGATATGGACAAAGAATTCTCGAAAGAACTGCAAAATATCCATAAACACATAGAAGAATCACTAATAATAAAAGAAATGCAAAGCAAAGCAAATCTGAAGTTTCACATCATACCCAGAAAATTGGCAAAATGACAAGATATGGAAATAATCAATGTTGAAGAGATCATGAAAAAATAGACATGATAATACATTATTGGTGGAACCATGAAATAGTTCAGCAACTATTTTGGAAAACAATTCAGAATTATACAAGTAAAGTAACTAACACATCCATACCCTTTAAACTAGAGACACTGGGCTTATATGCCAAGGAAGACATAAATAAGAAAAATCCTTATATACTCCAACATATTTATAGCAATATATATTTTTGGTGATAGCTAAGCATTCAGAACAAAGTGCATGTCCATAAATAAGGGAATACCTAAACAAATTGTGGTATATGAATGTAGCAGATTCGAATTTCTAATTGCATTAAAAATTGTGTATGTGATGAATACAGAAAAGCATGTAAAGATCTATATGAACTGGTACAAAATGAAGTAAAAATAACCACACATATATATGTGTACATATATATATATTCGCTACAAAAATATAAATGAAAAGGATAGCCATATACTAAAAAATCAGAACTAAATTTCACAAAATTATAAAGATCAAGGAAGACTTGGATGAAGAAAAATGAGATCCCCCCCAACCCATCCATCAGTGTAGGTGGGAGGTACACAGATGTTGCACATGGCATATGTTTTCAGACTTTTTAAATTATCAATCAGTTGTTCTGACTTTTATTTTTCCTCTATGACAAAAAAATGCTATCTGGCATATCAGATGGTTCTCAGAGAGGGATAAAGGGAGGGATACCTGGGATAACTATGATGATGTAAGAAACAGAAAATAATAATTTTTTTAAAACCTTAAAAATGATTTCAATTAAGGGACTGTATGAATGCATTGAACTAGAAATCAGGAAGAGCTGAGCTCAAATTCTTCTTCTTTTGTTGTTGTTGTTGTTGCAGGGCAATGAGGGTTGAGTGACTTGCCCTGGGTCACACAGCTAGTAAGTGTCAAGTGTCTGAGGCCAGATTTGAACTCAGGTCCTCCTGAATCCAGGGCTGGTGCTTTATCCACTGTGCCACCTTGCCACCCCTGAGTTCAAATTCTGCCATATACTGGCTATGTGACGCTAATCAAGTCACTCGATTTTCTCAGCCTTATTTTCCTTATCTGTAAAATGGAAATTATAATAGCACCTACCTCACAGGGTTGTTTTGAAGATCAAGCAAGATAATAAATGTAAAAGGTTTTCTTTCTTTCTTTTTTTTGTGGGGCAATGAAGGTTAAGTGACTTGCCCAGGGTCACATAGCTAGTAAGTGCCAAGTGTCTGAGGTCAGATTTGAACTCAGGTCCTCCTGAATCCAGGGCCAGTGCTTATCCACTGCACCACCTATCTGTCCTCTGTAAAAGGTTTTCTAAACCTTAAGGCACTATATAAATGTGAGCTACTACAACTATGACTACGGCTACAACTACCACTAATGACAGTAACAATAATAATTATGACAATGATGATGATGACGACAACAATAATAATAACCTGCTATGTGCCAGGCACTGTTAAGCACTGAAGACAGAAGATTAAAACCCAACAGTCCTTGCCCACGAGGAGCTTACATTGCAATGACTTGGGCACTGGACTTGGAGGAAGGACTTGGCTTCCAGACTTGGCTTGTAGAAGGCAAGCAAGCTGCCTTTCTTTTCTGGGTCCCCGCCTCCCCACTGGGCTGTGAAGCTCTTCCAAAGGGCCGCCATGAGGCTCAAAGGAGGGATGTGTGCGTGGTGTGTGGAAGCCTTCCTGTGCTGTAGAAATGTCAGCAAGGATTCCTGCCCCAGGGAAGCCATTAACATGGGCGCTTCCTGTTGGGGCTCACTGCCTTCTTTCAACTTTGCATATCCCAGCCTAGCATCACCCAACACTCCGACCTCCACGCCTCCTTCTGAACCTGGCCTGAGTCCCAGATCCATTGACTGACTCCTGGCTTTTCTCAGAGGCCCCCCCTGCGCTGGAGAGCCTTGTTGGGGGCTCTTAACTCTGCCTTCAGTGTGCTGCTGCCCTCTTTCCTTCCTCTGCTTAAATACATTTCTGCCTATCACAATTCTAGACATCCTTTAAGGCTCAGCTTCTGGAGGGAGTGGGGTGGCATGGTGAATATGGTGAATAGAGTGCTGTTCCTGGGGTTAGGGGGACCTGAGTTCATATGCTGCTTGAGATACTCCCTAGCTGTGTGATCCTAGGCAAAACACAACCTATCTACCTCAGTTTCCTCAACTATAAAATGAGGCTACCTACCTCAAAGGGTTTCTGTGAGGATGAAATGAAATGAGATAATCTTTGTCAAACACTTAGCATAGTGCCTAGTACACAGTGGGTGCTTAATACATGCTTGTTTCCTTCCCTCAGGGACAAGGACATTTCTTCCAAGAAGTGGAGAAAAGAGTGCCCATCCTCAGTGGTGCCTAGCATGCTGATGGTTCAGGCTCAGTTCTTGGCTCCTTTCCTCCTCTGAAGAGAGGGGGCCTCAGACCATATCTAAGCATGCCATCCACAAGCCATGTTTATAAATCTAGACCCCCGTGGGGACATACGTGTTTTATACTATAGTATATTGTTTTCCAAAACCCTGTAGAAACATTCTCTCATCTGAGCCTGACCACAGCCCTATGAGGCAGGTGCAAACTCAGAGTCACCCTTGGTTTGTCTGTAAACTTCAAGGACTGTCACTTACTAAACTGGCTGGCTGTATGCAGTGCCTACAGAGATGAGGGATGGATGGGAAAGAGGCACTTTATGAATGCTTGGTGATTGGTCAGACATTAGTGTATACTAGGTGCCAGGGAGAACTTTAAGCAGAAATTACCTGGTGGTCAGTGCCTCCCATAGGGATTGTGGTCCATTGTCTTCTCCTGCCACCCCAACCAAGATCCCATTGGTTTCAAGCCTTGGGAACGTGGTTGGGAGTTGAGAGGGAGCCTGCTGTGATCTGTTGAAGGTCTCAGGTGGTGTGTGACCAGTTCTGAGTGCCTTGTATTTGTCTATTAAATTCTTACCGTCTCAAACAAACACATCAGGTTTCCCACTGGCCTCTTCTTTTTCATAAACCCTCAGACGGCCTTGGGATTGTTCTGGGATTTCTGGAACCCATAAGAAGCAAACTCAGATGTGACGTACACAGCCCATCTTTGCTTTGCTTTCTTTCTACTGACTTAGGCTTCCAATCAGGGGGGTTGAGATGTGCTCAGTCAAAACAGGTTTAAGGAGGAAATCATGATAATGTGGCCACCCCAATTTTGGCCCCATTTGGACAGGTGGACTTCAGCCTGCCCTGTGTGATGAGTCGGCAAACGATGGCCTACATGACTGCCTGAGGACACTGAGTCACTACGCTCTGTGAGTAACTAAGTGTGTGATAATGAAACCTGTGGGTTGGGGGGCTGCTTCAGCAATCCTGTTCCTGCAGGACACTGAGCAGATCTCACTTCTATCTATGGGCCTCCGTTTTTTCCTTCTAAAATGAGAGAATGGACTTTAAGAACGCATCCAGGACTAAAATCTGTACGGTCCTTTGTTTAAAAGGAGTTGAGTTAGAGTTTAGGGCGAGAGAGGGCTGAGCAGAAGGAGAGGGGCTATAAAATGTCATGGGTTGTGGCAGAACCCTGGGGCATTTGTCTGAAGGCAGTGGGTCACTGGGTTTCTATGAGCTTCTTGAGAGTGGAGAGAGGGGGAGTCAGGCATCAGATGGAGTTTCTTATGGAACCGGTATTCCAAGGGAAAGAGGGTGGGTCATTTGTCAACATAGACCATGGGCAGTGGGGACACTGCTGGATCAGGATCCTGGAGCCTGTCCTTAGCTGTCACTAACAAAGGGCAGGAGGAAGAGATTGTTAGTAGTCTTTGTAGCCAAGGAGAGAGCAAAGAAAAGGAAGCTGGTCGTACTGACCTTGGGAAAACTCATTCAGGGTAGTCAGAAGGTGACCCCGTCCTGCCTTCCTGCTTGACTGCTCAGATACTCAACGGGAGCTATGATCCCCCTCATGTGGATGGGCCTCCCAGTGACGCAGATTGTGGCTCTTCCCTTTCTGCCCACCCTGGGCACCTCGGCTTTTAGTTTCACATAGATGCTCCCTGGGGTGGGAGGAGGAACCCAACCTGTGCAGGATCTTCCTCACTTTGCCTTGACCTTGGGAGAAACCTATTGGAGCATATGACCTGTCTTCCCTTCTGATCAAGTCACACAGTTCACTCAGTATAAATAAATATATACACAAACTTACTTGCATATACATTTGTTATTGTTGTTCAGTCATTTCAGGCATGTCTGACTCTTCTTGATTCCATTTTGGGTTTTCTTGACAAAGATGTTGGAGTCATTTGCCATTTCCTTTTCCAGCTCATTTTACAGATAAGTAAACTGAGGTAAAAAGTGACTTACCCAGGGTTAACACAGCTAGTAAGTGTCTGAAATAGGATTTGAACTCTGGGCTTCCTGACTCCAGACTGACTCCCATATCCACTGTGCCATCTAGCTGCCTCATATATCCATATTTATCTATCTATGAATATATATATATATATATATATATACATATTATATTCTCTGACCTCTTCATTTTAAATATAAGGAAACTGAGAGCCAGTTTATAGATATATCAACATATATATATATGCATATATACTTTTCAGTTTACATTTAGTTCTGCTATAATATTCATTTTGAAAATACAAGTTTGTTCCAACATAATAGATATGTTAGGGAAAAATTTGAGCATAATGAGAAATGCATTTGTTTATGTACAATTTCCTCCATAAAAAACATTCAGAAAGCAGAAAACTTTATTCCTTCACAATAACTCATAAGATGCAATGCTTCTGACACTGACTTCCATAGACAAACACCAGGTCTTTTTCAAGGTAAAGTACCATCTTTATTGGATATTATCTGGTGCAGTAGAAGCCTTGGGTATCTCCCTACTCCCATCTATCATGGCCACCCTGGGGTCCTTAGCTAATGACTTTGCCAGCCTGCGGGCCCCTGGAAAGCAAGGTCCAGGCAGAGAAGGAGCCAGAGACCAGAGATGCCACCACTATTCCACTATTTATCTTAATTTTTATGTATTTCTTAGCCATTTAACAGGTATAAAACCATTCTACCATTTTTATCAGATTCTTATCTTTTTTTGTATGTCACTGATAAAGGTTTTGAGTATTGTGCTCCCAATCCTGTTTTTATCACAAGCCCTGGAGTTTTTATTGCTATATTTTGCATATCTCAATGCTTTGTGAAAATGCATATGCAATGTTATACCACAACTGACAGTATATAAAAGTTTAATATATAGATTTATACCCTACTAATTCAGGGAAATGGATTCATTTTCTGACAGTATTCAACATCTAAATAGATGCTCCTTTATTTATTTGTTTGTTTTTTTGTGGGGCAATGAGGCTTAAGTGACTTGCCTAGAGTCACATGGCTAGTGTCAAGTATCTGAGGCCATATTTGAACTCAGCTCTTTCTGAATCCAGAGCCAGTGCTTTATCCACTGGGCCACCTAGCTGCCCTGATGTTCCTTTATTTTGAAAGTTCTCTTACCTTGTCAGCCATCAAGGAACACACATACATGCATGTATATACATATACATATATATACATATACATATATAATATTACTCCATAATTTCTAAAAAAACGAGACTGGAAATTCCTGAAATAGGATTAGAGCTTTTTTATCTATCTATACACACAAATGCATGTGCTTGTGTGTATTTATATTGATATGACAGCTGTTTTGTATTCTTCCACTAGAATATAAGCTTGTTGAAGGCAGGGACTGTCTCTCTGCTTATATTTATATTCCTCACTTTTAAAGCAATACTTCAAACATAGCACATGTTTAATAAATAATTGCCAACTTGATTTGATTTGATAAGGAACTAAGCCCAGTTAAACAATAAGAGAATGGGCTGTATTGTCTTTGGAAAACACAACCTACAAAACATATTTAATGACCCCAAACTTCTCCCTGAAGTCTATCTCTGTATGTCTCTGTGTCTGTCTCTCTCTGTCTCTCTGTCTCCCTGTCTGTCTCTCTCTCTCCCACTCCCCCACCCCCCAAATATCATTCTTGTATTGTGTGGCTGCGAGTCAGGAAACATTCTGGTGTTCAAAGAATTGGAAAGGAGTGTCAGCCATTGGGCAGTGGTAGGTATGAGATAACACCCACCTGGGCTGTAAACAGGTGATAGTAAGGAAAAGTGAAACAAAAAGGGGGTGTATTAGTAAGAAAGAAGATGGATTGGTCACATTGTGAGGAGTCCATGCATTCTCAATGTTAAGAGAAAGTAGGGAAGGCAACTAGCCCATTGGATGGATTCTCATTTTTTTTTTGGTGGGGCAATGAGGGTTAAGTGACTTGCCCAAGGTCACACAGCTAGTAAGTGTCAAGTGTCTGAGGCTGGATTTGAACTCAGGTCCTCCTGAATTCAGGCTGGTGCTTTATCCACTGCGCCACCTAGCTGGCCCTGATGGATTCTCTATGGTAAAATTATGGGAGATCACAGACTAGAGTCACAGTTGCAATTAGGAATTACTGAGTTGCATAAATAGAATTGAAAGGAATATCCATCTTGATGAGGACTGAGGTCTTTTTGGGCATTTGAGGACCCTCAAGACCCAGCACCGGGTCCTACACATATTAGGGTCTTGATATAGGCTTGTTGAATAGAATTCACACCATTCCTAATTCTGCCCAGCTGCCCCCAATGTAAAAATTGGATTGGAGGCAAAGAAGGATAGAATGGCTGAGACCTTTCCTTTTTGGAAAAAGCCTTTCAGTTTGTCCTCACCTTTCACTAGCACTTGTGATCATCACCTCCTGGACTCTAAAAGTGGTCAGCTGGCCCTTGGAACCTCCCTCCAGGGAGAGGGACTCCAAAGCCCTCCCTGACAACCTCTGGTAGTGTCACAGTAACATCACAGCTTCAGATGGCTTAGCTTTTCCCACCTCTGCTGAGGACCCTAGAAAAGCTTGGCTATCCCAGCTAATTTTTCAATGCTGGCTTTTAATACCCACAGTACATCACCAAAAAGCTGAGGAATGACTTTGGACCCTAAATCTTTCTTAATTCTATTTTATGCAGAAGAAACTATGCTGTTATATGTGGCATGTTATTATCCTTCTTCCTTCTTGCCACATGTGATGCTCTGGCTCTATCATAAATTAGTTCCAGGAAAAAAAATTGACCCTAATAATAGCTATTTCCTTGCGCCCCATAAAGTATTGGAGTCAGTAACTTTGCTCGGGGAGTTCTGACCATGAATCACCAGCGGATACAAAGCAAACATGTGGCAAATACAGAGCCTTGGTCGCCATATATCCTGGGGGGGAGTGCGCTGAGATGAACAGATACTCAATCATCAGAAAGTCCCTTTGCTTGGGTGAAGAATGGTCTTCCGCAGACAATGGACCCACTAACTGACTTTCCTGTTTCCCTTGATCTATTCATCTATAGACACAGTGACATAAAAATGCCAGGAAGAAATGTAGCCCTGAATGGGGCTGCAGTGAAAAGGAATTGCTGATTATGAAGGCAGTAAACCCGGATTTGCCAACGATATCCAGGCTTAGCCCTCAGGAGGGGAGCCTTAGAGACAGACCTTCCTCTGCGGCTGTCATCTCACTGCTGCTAACGGCTGTTACTCAGGAAGGAGAGCTTGGGCTTAGGTATCTATCAGCCAAAAACTGATCCAAGCTCTCATCTGTGTGGCTTGTGTCCTAGGAAGCTGAATTGAGAGCCCTCGGCTTCTGATGTTTGCCAGATCATAAGGCTATAGACTTAGAGCTAGAAGGGACCTCAGAGGCAATCTACCCCAAAGTCTTCATTTGACAGATGAGGAAACTGAGGCTCCAGGTCACACAAGAGGCAGAAGCAGCATATGAGCCAGGTCCTCTGACTGCAAATCCATTCCCCTTTCCTCTGTCCCACACTTCTGATAAGCCCATCCTGAAAAACAGGAGGCTGGAGTTCTGTCTGGTTCTGGCACTGTCACTGACTGAGCAGGTCATTTACCTTTTGGTCATGGAGTCAGGAAGGTCTGGGTCCAGATCTTGTTTCAGATACATATTAACCTGGGAAAGTCCCTTCACCTCTCTGAGTGCCAACATCTTAATCTGTAAAATGGACTTTTTCTCCTTCTCACATGTTCTGACTTCAGGACTGAACCAAATTTTCAGAAACACCACTCCGCAAGAGGAACTAAGCTCATGTGTGGAGGATCAAAGGTTTATTTGGAATGACACAACACTGAAAAACGGAATCGTTACAGATGACTTCTGGATACACGATACATCATTGATTTTTAAAAGGATCTGTGAAGGTGAGCTGCATAAATAGAAGGAGTGAAAGTAAATGGGAGATTTTTTCATGGAGGTGTGTTTGAGGATAGGTTCTCCCCCCCTAATCTTTCAGCCAATCTCATACAAAAGTATACTCTTTAATGTCACATTGGTAATGGGGAACATTTGGGTGCTTAACCAAGACTCACTCATGCTCAGCAACAGAAGTCACTGACATCAGATTCGTTTGCAGCTTTAAAATCACTGTTCATCATCTCACTGTGAAAAGTGCACATTACACACACACACACACACACACAGACACCGTCTAATGCTTTGGCAACGGGGCAGCTGGTTTTGCTCAGGAAACAAGACCACGTACTGTAATGCCAGACAGGGTAAGAGCAATATATGTCCCCATGAAACACCGAGGTAAAGAACCGAAGGGAGGCTGGGCAAAGGAGGCAGGGGGGCCTATGTGGCTAGATGTGTGCACAGAGGGCCGGGAATCTCAGGCTGCATTGGAGGGCTCAATATGTTTGTAGATATATGAGATATAGAGATATGGCAGAAAAGAACACTGAAAATGTTTGCAGCAGTTAAGGTTTAGACACAGAAAACCCAGAGAGAGAAAGAGACAGAGACAGAGACAGAGACAGAGACACAGAGACAGAGACACACAGAGAAAGACAGAAAGACAGAGACAGAGAGAGTGACAGAGACACAAAGAGACACAGAGACAGACAGAAAGACAGAGAGAAAGAAGCAGAAACAGAGAGACAGAGATAGTGACAGAGAGAGATGGAGAGACAGAGACAAAGAGAGAAAGCGAGACAGAGACAGAGAGACAGAAACAGAGAGGTGGAGAGGCACAGAAAAGGTGGGGAGAGGAGAGAGAAACAGAGGGATAGAAGAAGGGAGACAAAAAGAGGGACAGACAGAGAGGAGAGAGAGACACAGAGAGAGGGGAGCAGCAGAGATAGAAAAAGAGACAGAGGCAGAGGATGGGGAAAGAGGGAGAAGAGAATGGAGACAGATAAAGAGAAATAGAGAATGGGGGAGAGAGAAAGATAAAGGAGGAAGAAGGGGAGGGAAGGGGAAGGAGGAAGGGGAGGGAAGGAGGAGGACTATGTCCACCTCACTACAGGATTATTCATCGAACCCTCTGCAGCACAGCAGCTCAATACAATACACTTAGTGCAGAGAAATTAAGGTTCTGGTCTCGAGAAAGCTAATTTAGACTTTATGGGGGAGGGATCAAGTACAGGATTCACCATAGCTCAGAGAAAGCACAAACCTGTTGTCACAAACAGAAGGACAAAGGAGGACGCCCTCCTTTGCTGCTTGGAGGAGTTCACTTTACTTTATAAAATTTTACTTAATTTAACTTTTTTTTTTCAACACATGCTCCTTGAATATGTCTCCCCCGGCTTTGACGGACGCCAATCTGAAAAGCGATAGCAGTGTAGCTAGCCAAGCGGGCTCCTCATTTTCCCGTCGCTTTGGAAAGCCACTGACCAAGCTCTCCGTGGAGCAGCTTCACCTCGCCCCGTGGAGGGTGGGGGCAGAGGGTCACTAGTCCAGGCGGTGGGTGAAGTTCTCTGGGAAGAGGCCCTTGTAGGTGTCCAGGTCTCTGTACTGAAGCCAGTCTGACTCCTTCACGCCTATGAGCCAGCCTGCATCCTGCAAGGAAAAGGACAAGGCCCTCAGTGTCATTGTGCTGAACGCTGGAGGGGAGGAAGAGGAAAACATCCATCTAGACATGGGAGGGACCCCAGAAACCAGCTAGCCCACCCTTCACTTTATTCTAAAGTAACTAAGAGCTAGGGAGGTTGAGTAAGCATCAGAGGTAAGATTTGAACCCATGTCCTTTTTTTTTCTTCAAATTTTATTTATTAGTTAGTTAGGGAGGCAATTGGGGTTAAGTGACTTGCCCAGGGTCACACAGCCAGTAAGTGTTAAGTGTCTGAGGCTGGATTTGAACTCAGGTCCTCCCGACTCCAGGAGCGATGCTCTACCCACTGCACCACCCAGCTGCCCCAAACCCATGTCCTTTTAAGGGCTCTTTCCACTGCACATAGAGAAGGATAGTGATGATGATGACAGTGATGCTGATGATGAGAAGGAGGAGCAGGGGGAGGGGGAGGGGGAGGGGGAGGGGGAAGAGATGGAGGAGGAGTTGTTTCAGAAGATGTTAGACATCATCGAGCTTAACCTCCTCATTTTACAGAACAAACCCACAGATATAAAAAGACTTGCCCAAGGTCACAATTCAGGTATGTGGAGATCTGGGTTTTAAATTCAGGCGTTTTTGATGCCAAATCCTGAACTATTCCCATTAGAGCAAACATTGGAGGAGGAAAAGGAAGAGGAAGAGGAGGAGGAGGAGGAAGAGGAGGAAGAAGAAGATTGCTTAGCATGTATACAATTGTTTTATATTAACATATCCGTTCAACAGGCAAGCTCTGTTTATATGCTAAGCTCTGCACTAGGTTCTGGGGATACAAAGAGAGCAACAAGAGTCCCTGCTCCCATGGAACTTGTATTCTTCCAGGGGAAAACATTGCATGCATTTAAGTAAACTCGAGCTATGCCCAAAGTCAATTCTCATGGACTCCCAATAAGGTAGACAGTGTAATGTCGAACTTCACATAGTAGGTGACTAATAAATGCCTGATGACTTGACTCATTGTAAAGTGATATTTCACAAGCTGATTGGATCTGTCATAATACTGGGAGATCTATCCCCAAATAGATCATCTTTCTCTGAATCAGATAAAACTCTTCCAGTGTAATGACAAGATAACTGGCCTGGGAATCATGGGAACTGGGTCTTCATTCAGGTTTTGCCTGTGTGATCATGGGAAAGTCAGTTAACTTTACTGGGTCTCAGTTTCCTCAGTTGTAAAAAGAGCTGGTTGGGGGCAGCTAGTTGGCGCAGTGGATAGAGCACTGGCCCTGGACTCAGGAGGACCTGAGTTCAAATCCAGCCTCAGACACTTGATACTTACTAGCTGTGTGACCCTGAGCAAGTCACTTAACCCCAATTGCCTCACAAAAAAAGCAAACAAACAAACAAAAAAGAGCTGGTTGGATTTTATTAATTCTAAGATCCTTTGAAACTAGTTGTTTCCATATAGAAATAAATGACACCAGTAATCTAGTGTTTGAAAAAAACCCAAAGATTCAAGGTTTGGAGGCAAGAACTTACTATTCAACAAAAGCTGCTGGGAAAACTGGAAAGTGGTTTGGCATGAACGAGGCATAGATCTCACACTATATACCAAGGTAAGTTCAAATAGGTACACAGTTTAGACATAAAAGGTGATATGTTAAGCAAACTAGAGGAATGTAGAAAAAATGACCTGTCAGATCTATGGATAGGGTAAGAGTTCATGACCAAATAAGAAACAGAGAGGATTACAGGAGTTAAAATAGATAATTTTGATTATATTAAATTTAAATGTTTTTGTATAAATAAAGCCAATGTAGCCACAATTAGGATAAAAGCAAGGGAAATGGGGGAAAATTTTATAACACGTTTCTCCGATAAACTTTTCATTTCTCAGGTAGGGAACTGAGACAAATACAGGGAAATATCATTTCAAATAACTACAAAATGCATAGCATATCTACAGATCAACCTATCCAAGCACACAAGAGATTTGGATAGATTTAATTACTGAGTTCTTAATAAAGAAATAATGAATAAATTAAATAGCTGAAGAAATATCCAGTGTTCGTGGCTAGGCTGTACCAAGAAAATAAAGAAGACAATATTCCCAAAGTTAATTATTGCTTTTATGCTATATCACTCCCATTACTGAAGATACTTTCTAGAACTTGATAAAATAATAAAATTCTTTTGGAAAAGCAAAAGTTCTCAAATATCAAGGGAAATGATGAAAAGAGATAGTAGAGATGAAGGGAAATTGCACTTCCAGACCTCAAATTATATTATAAAGCAGCATTATCAAATATATATTATCAAAACCTTCTGGTCTTGGTTAAGAAATTGAGAGGTAGACCAATGGAATAGACTAGACAAGGGAGAATCCGAATGAAGGGGTTGGACAGATGACCTTAATGGTCCCTTCAGGTTCTAAACCCTATAGTGTAGTATGGCTTATTGGAAATACTCCTGCATATGGAGTCAAAGGACTCTGGGAGGCTGAGAATGATTTAGTCTGTGGAAGATGAAAGTGAACCTGTTAGAAGAGATTAATCTCCTAGGCAATGCTGACCCCCCATTAATCCTCAAAGGAAGACAATTCTGTTGGGCTAGTCAGGGAATAGATTTCATCTGAGCCTGTGCCCCAAACAGCCCAAGCACTTCAGAAGTGAGGGCACACAAAGCTTCACTCATTTGCATCCCTGGTGGAAGGGGAATATAAATAGATGCTGCCCAACAGACAAGAAATATAAGCCTTCAGACAGGCAAATTTTGAAGAAGAGAAAAAGGAAGCATGAAGATAAAAAGACTCAATAAAATAGCTGATAATATCCTAGTTGATGAGAAAAAGACCCTTCTGGAAATGATCGTGTTATCCATACAAAGGACAAATATGTGCTTCGAATAATGAATGCTAGGTCAATGTATTTTGACCACATCTCCCAAGCATACAATAGGGCCATTTTTCTCATCAGTGCCCATGTTTAATTCCACTAATGCTCATGGGATACATAAAAGGAATAACAAATGAAAGAATAACAAAGGAAAGAAGTCCTTGGCCAAGGACCCAAATGAGGAAAAGTCAGGTCTGGCATAAATATGTTTTCAATAGACCCCCACCAATAAATACTCCTGACCAGCTTATGCTAGGAAGATGTGAGAAGCATTAGCCAACATTGTTTACTTATCTGGGAAGGCCATGGGAACGTAAATTCACCCTGAGTAAAAAGGTGGCAAAGAAATTCCTGGGTCATTTAGTACAATTTGACATATCGCTTTACCTGTATTACCGTATGTGGGGATGGGGTTTATACAATTCAACAGTTTCTTTTAAAAGCAGCCAAAAAAAAACCATTTTGATAATGTTCTTCCCCTTGAATCATGCTCAAGATCTTTGAGAGCTGGGATACTTTTGTTCATTGTCTTTGAATCCTCAGTAACCAGACTGGGACCAGGGACATAGTTAAGTGCTTAATTAGTAATGGTTGATTGATCACTTCTCTTTGTATGTCTAGAATCTGGCACAGGGCCTAGCACACAGTAGTTGCTTGATTAGTGTTTACTGATTGGTTGAGTGATGAAAGGAAACTAGCAGTGGAGCTCTGAACCCCTAGAGAATATGACTTTTTAAACAAAGGAATTCTGGACTCATCCTGGAGCATCCTAGCAGGGTAAATAAGTAAAAAGCAGACTTTTCATTAAGAAGAATGGGGTGGGGCAGCTAGGTAGCACAGTGGATAGAGCATCGGCCCTGAATTCAGGAGTACCTGAGTTCAAATCCGGCCTCAGACACTTGACACTTGCTACTTGTGTGACCCTGGGCAAGTCACTTAACCCCAATTGCCTCACAAAAGAAGAAGAAGAAGAAGAAGAAGAAGAAGAAGAAGAAGAAGAAGAAGAAGAAGAAGAAGAAGAAGAAGAAGAAGAAGAAGAAGAATGGGGCTGGTTGCATGTGAGCTCCTTGAGTGCAGGGGCTGAGTTCTTTTTCAAAGGATCATACATAAATTTAAAGGTAGGAGGGACCTTCAAGCTCATCCGACCCTCTCACTGTAGAGATGAGGAAACTGAGGCCCAGAGAGAGAATCATTGATTTTCCCAAGATTCCCCTGCTAGCAAGTAGCAGAGCTGGGATCTCTGCACCCTAAGTGCCTAGCACAATGCCTTCCACCTATCCAATGCTTAATGCATGTGTTGTTGTCAGTGGTGTCGGACTCTTTGTGATCCCATGGCTCATAGCACACAGCAGGCCTTTCTATCCTCCACTATCTCCTGAAGGCTATCTAAACTGCTCATGTTCATTGCTTCCATGACACTAGCCATCCATTTCATCCTCTGCCATCCCCTTTTCCTTTTGCCTTCAATCTTTCCCAAGGGTCTTTTCCAATAAGTCCCATCTTCTCATTATGTGGCTAAAGTATCTCAGCTTCAGTATTTGACCTTCCAGTGAACAGCCTGAATTAATTCATTTAATTATTGGCTGATTTGATCTCCTTGCAGTCCAAGGGACTCTCAAAAGTCTTTGAAATCATTGATTCTGCGGCTCCTAGCTTTCCTTATGGTCCAGATCTTACAGGCATACATTACTATAGAAAAACCATAGCTTTGACTGTATGGACATTTGTCAGGAAGGTGATATCTCTGCTTTTTGGTCTTCTGTCCAGGTTTGCCAGAACTTTCCTCCTAAGGAGCTGGTGTCTTTTAATTTCATGAGTGCTGTCACCATCTGCAATGGTCTTTGAGCCCAAGAAAATAAAATCTGACACTGCTTCCATTTCTTCTCCCTCCATTTTCCAGGAAATGAAGAGACCAATGGCCATGATCTTAGTGTTTTTAATGTTAAGCTTCAAGACAGCCTTTACACTCTCCTCCTTTGTCCTCATCAAGAGTCTTCTTAATTCGTCTCCACTTTCTGCCATCGCAGTGGTATTATCTGTGTATCTGAGATTGTGGATATTTCCCCTGGAAAGCTATCTAATTTTAAAAAGTTGAGGTCTGTAATACATCAGAGACAGCTATAGGTTGGAGAACTGAGAAACCAGTTTAAAGAAAAAACAAAGGGGGGCTTCTGAAAAGAAGTGCAAATTCTAAAGACCAGTGGGAAGCAATGAAAGAAGCTGCATCTGGAGTCAGTATCTGGGCTCACATCATAGCTCCATTTGGCCAAATCCAAGCCATCACCTCATTTCTTGGTGTCTCAGATTCCTTAACTTTAATATGAGGGGACTGATCTTGAGCAGTTAGATGCTGAGTCTATGCGTTTAAGAACATCAGTGATCACTTAATGAAGTAAACACAAGCCAAAGCGGTGCCTTCGAGAATCCCTGAGCTAGAAGAGCTCTCCAAGCTCAGACAGTCTAGCCCACATCTGAACAGGCTCTTCTGCAATATCCCTGAAATATAGCTATCTAGTCTCCACCGGATGGCCTCCTGTGATGAGCCACTCACGACCTTCCGAGTCTGTTCTACTTCTGGGCAGTCTTCATGGGGAGGAAAGTTTTTCTTGTGTGGGGGAGATGGAGCCCGGCTTTCTGTCGCGTCTACCCACTGCTCTTATTTTCACCCTCTGAAGCCAAGCAAAAGGAATGTCTTCTTAGAACACAGCTGAAAGACCCTCTGAGGCCTCTCAATCAGTCCAGCCCACTGGACAGAGGAATGAACTCTCCAGGATAGGGAGACCTCTAGTTCCTGTATGAAATTATCCAGGGATGGAAAAGAGCCATAACCACAGACAGAAGGAAGATTGGAAATTGGAAAAAGCCACCAGTGTGCCCAGCCCCGGGCTTTACCTGCTCAGCCTCTGCTTCTGCTGGGATCACCAGGACCACGTCGCCCCGCTTCAGGTTAAGCTCATCAGAATTAGCTGCCTCGAAATCGTGAAGAGCTTCCACCTGAAGAGATGAGATGAAAACCAGTCAGACTTCCTCAGAAAAGAAAGACTGAAATGTAAAACCGAACCCTCCCATGTGCATTCTCTGTGTCTGGGAAATCCACAGCCAGTCTGATCCAGTGGATACAGTCAAGAAGCCTTGGGTTCCAATCCTGCCTCTGACACTTAGGAGCTGTGTGACCCTGGGCAAGTCACTGAGCCTCAGTCTCTTTATCTGTAAAGTGAACATAGTAATGCCCATAGTTCCTTCTTTACTGGGTCTCTGTGATCCATGTAGCCTTCAAAGTGCTATTCAAAGCAACAAACACAAGACTGAAGACCATCCCTCAGTCAAGGCCGACTCATAGAGTAGAGAGGCAACAAAACCCTGGCCCTCATTTGGGGCAGTTTGAATGATCTCTAAAGGCCACTTCAGCTCTATAGGCACCATGTGCTCCATTATTAGAGTCAAAATCCTGAAATTATAATTCAAGCCACTACTTTTGGTCACTGACTTACATTCTATAATCCATGTGCTAGATGATAAATTCCATGGGGGCAGGGACTGGGACTTGGCCACACGTTTTTCGACTTTAGTATACAATAAGTATTTGCAAAATAAGCATCAACTTAATTTTGAGTGTCAGAGACACCGCATTTGAACCCTCTGTGGTCTTGGGCAAGCCAATTCCCAGGCTGGACTCAGTTGTCTTATGTGTAAAATGAAAGGGTTCAACTACCTGGCTTAGGCAGCTAAGTGACATAGTGGAAAGGTCACTGGGCTTAGAGTCAAGAAGACATGAGTTCAAATCCTGCCTCCAGATACTAATTGGCTTTGTGACCCTGGGCAAGTTCCTTAACTGCTCTCAACCAAGTCTCCTCATCTGTAAAATGAGCGAGTTGGACTGTTGGACTCTGAGGGCCCTTCAAGCTATGCATCCTAAGATTCCCTCTGAATCAATCAATTAATTAATTAACTCATTCATTCATTTTTTCCTGCTAGGCACTGCAGATTCAGAAAGGCCCTGCCCTCAAGCTTAAGTTCTATTGGTAGAAATGACATATATAGAAAAAGTAGTAGGTATAAAATATATAGGAAGGGCATTTAAAATCATTTGGGGGCTAGAGCAGATAGATGTGACAAGTGCAGGAATCAGGACAAAGGGGACCCTTATAGGAGAGGGCAGCTTAGTTGAGCCCTGGAGGAAGTTAGGGATTTCAAGGAATAGAGGCATTAAGGTGTGTGTGTGGGGGGAAGGAACCATTCAAGTCACTTCTGAGCCTAGGTGGGTGGGAGCAGGTCCTGAGGGCCAGGGTGGTGCTCCTGGTGTCACCCTGGGCCTCCTGGATCCCACTCAGAATGGCTGGATGATGGGGAGGCGGACACCTCACCTTGTAGAGGAAGCCTGGAGGGAGTTGTGCAGCTTCACTGCCAGATGGGAGGGGCGTGGCCCCACCAGCAGCAGCAGGCTGAGCATCCTCTGTTGTCTTCTGGTCACTGGCCAGCACTGAGGTCTCACTGGAATCACCCTGGGCAGACACATCTTCTCTTGCCTCTTTGACCTCTACAGCCACACCGAGCTCAGGTTCCTGCTCATCTTCCCCTTCATGGTTGGACGCCGGCTCAATGACAACTGAAGGGATGACTTTCTCCTGAAGGAGAAAAATACTTAGAAAATTCCCAAACCTTCCATTTATCTAGAAAAACAATGCAGCGTCTATAGCAGAATCTCCAGGATTCAAGAACAAACCTCAGAGTCCACTGATTTGAACTTTACTTTGAACTAGTATTCCCTCTTCAGTATCTCCAAGGGAGGGTGAGCCACAATCTCCACTCAGGGAGAGCCATGTGCACTGGAATTGCTTTTCTCTTTGACTGAATTGAAATCAGCTTCTACAACTTCTTCTACTTCTGCCCTGGATAAGAAGGATGCGTCTAATCCCTTTTCCAAATAATAGACCTCAAATTGTTAAAGTCACTGTCAGACCCAATCTGAGTCTCCCCTTCACTTCTGAAGAAGAAAAATAATTGGTTTAGATCAAGGGTGAGTGAAGGTAGCAGCTCCTTTTCTTCCTTTTTTTTCTTTCCTCTTTTCCTCCCTCCCTCCCTCCTCTCTCTCTCTCTCTCTCTCCTTCCTCTCTCTCTCTCTCTCTCTCCTTCCTTCCTTCCTTCCTTCCTTCCTTCCTTCCTTCCTTCCTTCCTTCCTTCCTTCCTTCCTTCCTTCCTTCCTTCCTTCCTTCCTTTCTTTCTTTCTTTCTTTCTTTCTTTCTTTCTTTCTTTCTTTCTTTCTTTCTTTCTTTCTTCCCTCCTTTCTTCCTTCCTTCCCAGTGAATAAAGTGCTTCCTAGAGTTAGGAAGACCTGAGTTCAAATCCAGTCTCAGACACTTTCTAGCTCTGAGACTCTGGGCCAGTCACATGACCTGTTTGCTTCAGTCTCCTTATCCGTAAAATGGGGATAATAACGGAACCTACCTCCCAAGTTTGTTGTGAAGATAAAATGAGAATATATTTGTAAAATGGTTATCCCAATGCCTGGCATGTAGGCATAATAGAAATGTTAGATGGCGTTTTTACTCATTCCCTTAACCACCAAACACTTAGAACTACGTCCTATGTAGTACCAGAGAAAAGAAGGAATGTGATCTAGTGGAAAGAAAACTGGTTTCAGATACAGGAAAGCTTGGGTTTAAATTCGGTCTCTGATACATAATGTTTGAGTGATCCTGGGAAAGTCATCAGTCTCTTGGTACTCCCAGACAACCATGGAAGATCAGAAGTTGCAGAGAAGGTCCTTATCTACAGGGTTTCTTTCCAGTAACTCCCTAGACTCCTTTCAGGACAAGAAAAAATCAAACAAACAAACACCAACACGTTCCATACCTTCCAAGAGCTGACATTCTGCTGGGAGAATAGATCATGAAATAGAAACTGCCTGTGGAAGCACAGAACTAGGGTTGGCAGGCCCTCTGAGGCCCTGAGCCCCACTCACGCATGAAAGGAATCTCTATCCCAACACACCAGACATGGCTTCTAGAGCCGGGGGCTGCCCAGACACTTTAGACAGCTCTCCTGCTTGTCCTCTTTACACTTTTTACCCCATTTCTTCTCCTTCTGCCTTCAGGTCCTAGACAGAACACATCCCTCCTCCCCTGATAGCCTTTCAAATGCTCTGAACTCTATCATATCCTTCTTCTCCATGCTAAGAACGCTTGGTCCCTATGGGCTCCAGACCTTTCCCATACCTTGTAGTGCTCTTCTGAACACTCTGGCTTATCAATGTCCTTTAGTTACGGTACCCAGAACTGACTACTCATTCCTTCAGAAGAGGATGGACCTGGGAAGAGCACATTGGGAATCTCAGTGACTTATTCTTAGAAGCATTTATTCATCTAAAGGCAGTCTGAGATTGCATCAGGGTGGCTCCCACACCACACTACTGACTCATTGAATTAAAACCTCCAGATCTTTTTCTGAACGACTGTTGTATGTCACACTTTCCTCGTGTTATATTGGTGAAATTTATTTCTTTGTTTTCGTCTAAGTGCAAGACTTTACAATGATCTCTGTTGACTTTCAGCCCACTGCTTTCAGCAAAATACTGCCCATGGACCAAATCTAATCCACTGCCTTTTTTGGGTATAATTCTTGAGCTATGAATAGTTTTTAAATTTTAAAATACAATTATTAACAAAAACCAAAACAGGCTAATTTTTGACCCTTGTTCTATCCTGTTAAGATAATTTTGCATCCTGACTCTGTCACCTACTGTGTTAGTGATGCCTCCCAGCTTTGGGTCATCTGAAAATTTGATGAGCATTCCAACTCTGACTTCATCCAAGTTACTGATAGAATATTAAGTGGCATGGAGCCAAGCAAGGTCTTGGGGGAGACACCACCAGGCTGACATTGGATCATTAGCAGCCACCCTATGAGTCCAGCTCTCCAGGCAATAGATTCTGGAATGCAAACACACCAACTCAGCAGCTGTAGGGCTTCTCACCATTTTTCAACACACACCACTTTGTGTGACCTCATGGGGCCACCATTTTCCATGAGGGTCTTTACCTGGATCCCAGCTGCTTCCATTTCTTCTGTCCCAGTTCTATCACTCTCTATGGCCTCCCCGGTCTCTGTAACAGCTTGATCCTCAACAAGGTTTGCTCCTTCACCCAAGGGGACGCCTTCGCCTTCTGTGACAGCCTCTGGGACCCCCTCAGCAGCCACCTCTGGAGCCCCAGCAGCTGCAGGGACTGTGTCAGCCTCCTCTGCTGTCACCACCTACAAAGGAGAAAATGCCCAGAGAGATCAGACCTGGCCATTTGTGGGGGAGGGGTGCAAACTCAAGTGTGACTTGAGTTCTTTACTCTACTTCTTCAGAGACCTCTTAGGGGCACTGAAGCTCACTGGACCCCAGTGTCCAGCTGACTACCCAAGGGATCCACAGTAAACTAAGAAATAGGCAGAGCTAGCAATGTCTTTGAACTGGCTAAGTGGTACAGAGGACAGAGTGCAGACCTGGAGTTAGGAAGACCCATCTTCCTGGGTTCAAATATGGCCTCAGACACTTACTAGCTGAGTGACCCATAGTCACTTAACCCTGCTTGCCTCAGTTTCCTCATATGTAAAATGAGCTGGAGAAGGAAATGGCCAACCACTCTAGTATCTTTTCCAACAAAACCCTACATGGGGTCACGAAGAGTCAGACATGCCTGAAAATGATGAACAACAACAACAATTGGGGTGGGTTCCATGGGGTACAGGCACCCCCAGATACAATTTAGGCATTCTACATTTCTTAGCCAGATCTCTAGGTCAAGGCCACCACTGCTGGTGTGTTAGCCAGGGAAGTGGGGAAAGCTGCTTGTTTCTACTTAATTTATAGGCATAAGCAAAGGTCCAGAGGCCTTGTCCTTGTTTAAGCTTTGGAATTAGGTACTTCATGTACTCTTCAACCAACTCTTGAAACAATTTTGATGTTAAATTGTCTTCCTTGATTCTTAAAAATGTGGTGAGTATTCTATAAGGACTTTAATAAATGTTCGCTGAACGATTACATGAAGCGTTGAATAAAATAATACATTTACATAATTTATTTATTTATATGATACAGCTAACATGTTCCTTGCACTTTGCAAAACTTAGGGCCTACATAAATATTAGCTACCACCACCACCACCACCATGACCACTACCATCACCACCTTCATCCACATCATCTTTATCAATTTTCACTGCCACCACCACCACCATCATCATCTCTGGTGCTCCCAAGTGTTCAGTAGCACTCATTGCCAACAAATACTCAACTTCACGTTCTCTCAGATGCTTAAATGGAAGAACCTTTTTGGCTCCCAAGAGCTGCCCTCTATACAGTCAAAGTTTCAGCAGTGGAAAGATCCAATTAGAGTTACGGGTATTGGTCTCTCAATGAGAGCAAGAATAAGAAATAAAATAAAGAAGAGTCCTCTTTGGAGGAACAGGAGGAAAAACAGCAACTCATATTGTCAGTTAATGTTACAGTAAGATACAAACTATTCAGAGGAGCCCTTGGGAGAAGAGAAGTTTTGGAGAGGAAAGTTTTCTGAATAGCTGAGAGTTTATTCCTTTAAAATTTTTGGACAAATGATCTCTTTAAAATAACTCAGGTTTGTGCTGAAGAGGCTTTGGGGAGATAGGGAAACTAAGGTATATGTTGGTGGAGCTGTGAATTGCTCTTTTTATTCTGAGAGCAAAATTGAAATTATGTGGAAAAAGTCCCTAAACTGTGCATCCTCTCTGACTCAGGTGTCTCACTACTGAGCATATACCCTCAAAGAGGTTAAAGATAGAAAGACAAGCCCTGTAGATCCCAGAACATTCACAGACACTTTTTTTAAGACAGAAAAACTGGATAAAAAGGGGTCGGTCATTGACTGGGAACTGGTTGAACCAATTTTGTGATATGAGTGTAATGGAATACGACTAAATCACAGGAAATGACAAATCTAAGGAATTCAGAGAAGAAGCATGGGAAGACCTATATGAAATAATGCAGAGTGAAGAAAGAAGCAGGACAACAAAACACTCAACGACCACAATAATGTTAAGAAGTCCAACACTGGAAGGCAGCCACTCTCTGACAAAGTGTAACCACCACGTTGGCCAAAGAGAACATCATGGTAATGATGGAGCACACATTCCTTCTCTTGGGAGAAGTATGGGGAGGGATGCTTCCCCTGGGAGATGGGATCACCAGGATGCCGGTTTTGCTTAATTCTTTCTTTTCTTCTCTTTTCTTTTCTTTTCTTTTCTTTTCTTTTCTTTTCTTTTCTTTTCTTTTCTTTTCTTTTCTTTTCTTTTCTTTTCTTTTCTTTTCTTTTCTTTTCTTTTCTTTTCTGTTGCAAGGGATGATTCAATGGGGATATGGTAACACATATTGGGAAGGAGTTGTAATAGAGAAACAAAAGACATTGATACAACTTTAAAAAGTAAATTTGCTATCCTAACTTGAGAACCATATTATTAGATCCCTCCCTGCTTTTTGGTTGGTGCAGGGTTATTATCATGAACACCTTTAAACTTTTTCTGTTTCCCTCATGGTCCACTGGGGTGTGACCCCAAACTAACCACTGGACCCTGCACTGGACACCACCTGCGACTCACCTTACCTTGCCTTTTGTTGTTGTTGTTTTTTGAAAACTAGGTTTCCCCATCTTATCTAGGCTATAAGCACGAAGCTCCAAGGGAACTTTGATCTCTTTTCCAACCTTGATGAGTTCACCCCTCCTTATTAGGCCACTTGGTGAGCCATATTTCACCCCTCCACCCCTCAGAAACTCCCCTCCTCTCTTTAAATTGGCTGTTCCCAGTCTGCTGTAATTCAGGAAATCAGTTTTGTTAGCATTGTGTGTAAAGTAGGAGCCAATAGGCTCTGGTTGCTGAGGACCTTCTTGCCTTCTTATGAGTGAAGTGTATGAGCTCCTAGCTCTCAGATTAGTGTCTGTAGTGCAGTTTAACAGCTTGCAGGCCTTTTTTTTTTTTTACTGCCTGAATCTGGATAATGAATAGTAATATGTTTCATCAACAAATAATGAATATGTCATTAACATATCTAATATTAACTAATAATAAAGATGTTAATAACTAACAATATAATACTCTTTGCAAAGTGCTTTGCCTACACTGTCCCCTAGGAAGTAGGCACTATGAGTATTTTTATTCTCGTTTTATTCTCATTTTACAGATGAGGTTGACACAGAGAGCGAGTCCCAGAGGAAGGATTTGAACCCAAGTCTTCCTGACTGAATTCAGCCCTTTCCTATTGGTGACCAGTTCTCTTCTCAGTCTGGATGTACCAAGAATATTTGTTCTGGCGGGTGGGTTTTCCCAAATCCCTGGTCCTAAGAAACAGGGAACAGGGATAGACTGGCTGACCAGTGGTCCAGCTAAGTGGTCAGAGATGGAAGTCTAAGGAGGAGAAACCAAGGGTCTTGAGGTTCTTTACAGGTCCAACCACCCGAATCGTCGGTGTTCAACTCTTAATTGCTAAATTTTTTTTTTGAGAAATAGTGGTCAATGGACATTTGGATGGCTTACAGAACTCTTCATTTGTTAAGTATCAAGAAAAATTATCTTTTCAGGTAAGGAAACCTCTATATGTAGTTTGGCTTTTTTAAGATTGTGTGTGTGTGTGAGTGTGTGTGTTTTAAACCTGCATCTCCTGATCTCTTTCAGGTTGGAAGAGCAAGATCCAGGCTCAATCCCACTCTGATTGGCAGAAATGCTTTGACCTACTCCATTTCTGATCTAAGCCTTTGCCTCTCTTAGGCAGTCCACTGGCCCCCTCATCTTGGGGTCTCATCATTTCAGTCCTACGTTTAGTGTGGGCACCAGAGAGGCTTAGACCACTGCAACCAAGAACTGAGCACAGGAGATGTGCTGGCTCTGTCCTGTCCTGCAGCACATTACAGGCAGGTGGCACCATGTCCTGGGCTGCCCCTGTGATTTCAATGAAATAGGGAACTCCTGTTAAGAAAACTCCCTCTAAAACACAGATTGCCACCTACTCTGGATCTTATAGGCTGAGTGAGATCCACTTGGGATTTTGAGATGAAGTGGCCAGGGTGGGTCTTCCTGGGTCTGAAGCTGGGGTTCCCAAATCCCTAGATCTGAAACTTGGTACTTATCCCCAAATAAAGGGGGGGGGGTCTCATGGGAGAAGCCCCTGCCTTGGACGCTGCGGACCTGGCTTTGAATCCCCTCACCTCTTTGAGATGCCTCAGTTTCTATTCTGTAAGAGGAGGTCAGCTGGACAAGTGGACTTCCCAGGTTCCTCCTAGGCCCCATCACCCGCTCTGCACCCCTGCTCATGCACATCCAAACCCAGACTAGTTCGGAGATTGCTGTTATGCAGTCAGAAGGCCAGCAGGGGGAGTCCATGTCACAGGACTTTGGGTTCTTGGCTGGACCGGTCTGGAAGGCAGGACCCTCTAAGAGCTACAGCGATGGGGTGGCCCAAGAAATGGGATGGAGCAGCTAGAACAAGGCTGTAGGGGATGAGGGGCTCGAGGGGGCCAACGCCCATATTCTGGGCAAGGCAAACATGAAAGGCCGTTTTCATGCACTGACAGCCTGTCTTAAGTATCTTGTTCTGTTTGCCAGGAAGATGCTGCTCATCTGGGTTCTGACAGTGTCTTTGGGCCAGCTCCTCTATACGAGAGGAAGTTTGGCTCAAGGGTTAGAGACCTGAACTTGGGGTCAGGAAGACATGGACTTGAATCCTGCCACATGCTCTCTGGTGGTGTGGCTCTGTAGAAGTTGCTTAACCTCTCTGTGCTGAATCAGTTGCATGGTTTGTGTTTGGAAGCTTAGAAGGGGACTCATTTATTACAGCCCTAATTGATGTCAAAAGGACTGGGGAAATTTTTTAACAGCTTTTCCTAGACCACCCATAACCTGGGACCCAATGATGAGGATAACATCAGCTTACATTGATTTAATAGAGCTATGAATTTATACTCATAGTTAGAACAAATATGTATAAAGCAGTATACACACACACACACACACACACACACACCACAGACCTCCATATATATTTGTTGGGTTTAAAATCAGGAAGATCTGGGTTAAAATCCCTCCCCAGTCCTGACCATCTGTATAACCATCAGCAGGTCACTTGGTATCTGTGAGACTCAGTTTCCTTGGTTGTAAAATAAGAACAGTGCCAGCAGCACCCAGAACACGGGGCTGTTGTGAGGTTAAAACGACAAGCATCTGCCCATCAAGGGCCTCGAAAACTTTAAAGCCATGACACAAATGTAAGCATCATTACCTCAAAAGATGTAGACCTTGGAGTAATTTATCAAGTTGTTGGGAAAAAAGAAGATATTAGAGTATCACTAATGGCAGGAGTAGATATGTTTATGTCAGACTCACATCATTAGGATCCTAAGTCTAGAGCTGCTTTCTAATACCCACCTACCACAGGAGGTATTTGCTGTTACTAGGAATAATTCTAATAAAAGGTTGATAGTATTTATTTTAAAGAGCAAAGAAATGACTCAGCTGAACACACTTCGGCTTTTGGGAAGTCACATCACCTCATTGTATTTTTCTCTTTATGTTTAAGTCAATAGAAACACCGACCTGCCACTTCCTGCCTTTAATTGCTTTGTTCAGGGCTCTGAGAGATTTATGCTAGGTAGGCAGAATGGGAACTCCAGTATCAAGGAGATTCTAAAGTGGGCTCACACCTGATGCTGAGGGGGATCTCTGGGAGAGCCCCCAGGTGCTCAAGCGCCCTTAGTGGCTTACATGTTAATCCTATGGGAATTGCTGGGAGCAGCACCAGCACTCCCCTTCTTTTGAGGGGAACAACTGCAGTGCTTTCTATGCATCTGGCTGGAGGCATCTCCCTGCTCCCTCTCTAAATCCATGCAGCTTCCTTCCTCTCCCCAATAGCCTCCTTCATGGAAAGGAAATGTGACAATGGGGGCCTTAAAGCGCTGCAATAGTCATTAGCAAAAACTAAATGAAGGCAGGAGAAAAAAGAAGCCGCTCTGTTAGTAGGAAGGAAATCAGCTTTGCTCATAGGTTGTGTTGTAAAAGCACACTGGCAATGGCCAAGACCCCAGATTATGAGCACTGACAGGCTGCAGAGGCATTCCCATCTCAAGAATTCATTCTATCGCTGCTGTGTGCCGTTAACGGTGGCTCTCAACAATTGTGTGGGTGGCCTTTGGGAATTGGGCCATCTCAGATGGTTAGCAGAGCTGGGGTTCACTTGTCTCCCTCTCCTACCCATTCCACTTGAGTTGATTTTTTCTTTTCTTTTTTAAGTTTAAGATAATTTCCTGAAAATGCTACTGGGGCACATACTCCCAATGATAAACAAAGAAAATGAGAATGTCGCTGACTGGGATTCCAGCCAGAGGGTGGCATCCTGTTCTTAGCATGTTCTTCGTCCTCATAAGCTGCAGTGGCTTCCTGTAACCTCTAGAGTAAATGCACCAGCCGGCCCCAGCCTATCTTTCCGGTTTTCTTACACAGTGATCTCCTCCGTGCAGCCCATGGTCCAGCCAAACCAGCCTTTTCACTGCCTCTCACACACAAAACTCCACCTTTTCTGCCTTGGCACAGGCCGAACCCTGTGCCTAAAATGCGCTCCCCCCTCCTCTCTGCCCCTCAGAATCCATGGCTGATTCCCCTGCCATTTTCCAAGGAAGGCCAATCCCTGCAGATGCTACTTTCTAACTGCCCCCCCCCCACCATGATTTAGAATGTGTCTGGTACACAGTAAGCACTTACTAAATGCTCATTAATTGAATTGATGATAGTTTTCATATAAGGATCTGTGACCTCATCAAAGTGGGAGTGTCTTCCGAGACAGAGAGCAGCCCCTCTGATCATGGAGTACAGGAATGATTGTGGCTCAGAGCACCTCACTCTGTAGCCAGCCAGGCTGGGGAAGGGCTGTGAACTTGGCCAGGCAGTCTCTCACATCACAGCCAGCACAGCTGTCACCACACTTGCACCTCTGGGATGATAGAATGTGAGGGGACCTTATAGATCATTTAGCCAACTCCCTCACTTTGCAGATAGGGAAGTGGAGGTGGTAGTGGCAGGAATGCAGAGTGAAGAGCCCAGAGGCCTGAGTTCTAGTCCTGTCTGACACTTGGGAGCACAGCCTCCCTTCTCAGCGGGAGCTCAGGACATCACCTGTCGATGCTAAGAGGGGGCCTATTAATTAAAATGTTTATTCCTGTCTCAGGGAAGAAGAATTTTGACTCCTTTTCTTAATTCTGAATACTCTGGTGCCAAATAATATTGACTTGCCTACACTGAATAACAAAAATGTACTTTTATCATTAAACTTATTGAGCATATAGTATCTCTAAGAACCTTAGATATGTACATGTGTGGTCGATAGAAATGGAGTCAGGAAGGCTCTAGTTCAAATCCTGCCCCTGATACTTACCACAGAGGTGACCTTGGACAAGTCACTTCACCTGAGTCAGGTTCCTTATCTGTAAATTGAGGATAAGAGTAGGAACTATACCCACCTCACAGAGTTGTCCTGGAGATCAGAGGTTATGTATGCAAAGAGCTTTGTAAACTTTAAAGTGCTAGATCAATGACTATTGCTATTGATATTGTTTTATGTAACTATCCCAATAGCTCTACAAGGTAAATAGTATAAGTATTATTGAGAGATAGTCTCGCATTCTGGAAAACAAGACCTGAGTTCGAGTCCCACTTCTGTCACCATTACCCGTGTGGCCCTGAGCAAATCACATGCCCTCTCTCAGCCTCAGTTTCCCGATTTGCAAAATACGACTAATCATATCTACACTACTGACTTCAGAGAGTTTTTTTCAGGTATCGAATGAGATCCCAGATGTAATGCTGTGCCAACATCAATGCCCAGCTCTAATTTTTGGTGGAGTTGTGAACTGATCCAACCATTCTGGAGAGCAATTTGGAACTATGTCCAAAGGGCTATGGGACTGTGCATACCCTTTGACCCAGTAATACCAGTACTAGGTCTATATTCCAAAGAGATCATAACAAAGGGAAAAGGACATACGTACAAAATATTTATAGCAACTCTCTTTGTGGTGGCATAGAATTGGAAATCAAGGGAATGCCCATCAATTGAGGAATGGCTGAACAAGTATATGAATGTAATGGAATACTATTGTGCTGTAAGAAATGATGAGCAGATTTCAGAAAAACCTGGAAAGACTTAAGTGGACTGATCCTTAGTGAAGTGAGCAGAACCAGGAGAACATGGTACACAGAAACTGAAATTATGATAGACTTGGCTCTATGATCCAAGACAATTCCAAAAGACTCATGATGGAAAATGTTCTCCACATTCAGAAAAAAAGAATTGTAGATAGTGAATGCAGATGGAACCATACTATTTCTACTTTTTGGTTGTTGTTATTTTTTCTTTTTTGAGGTTTTCCCCTTGTGTTCTGATTCTTCTTTCACAATATGACTAATGCAGAAATATGTTTAATGGGATTGTACATATATAACTTATATCAGATTGCTTTCTGTCTTGGGGAGGGAAGAGAGGGAGGGAGAAAAATTTGGTACTAAAAATCTTATGAAAACAAAACAACACAAAAAAACCCAGCTCTAGCAGTTCCACAGTTCGTTAATTTATATGCAGAAACAGAGAATTTAGGTCTTTTGCTCAATATCCCAGAGCTGGCAGGTAGTAAGGTAGGGACTCATGCCTTGGCACCTTGCTTTCAAGCCCAGCATGTTTTTCCTATTATTAATCTAATCTGAGGTTACCTCTAGAGTTTGCCAGTGGGTCCAGGGTCAAAGCCACTTGAGCCCTGCAGATTGACCAGTCAATTGACAAGCATTTATTAATTGCCTTCTTTGTGCCATAGGAAAACAAGATTCAGGTCGGTATGGCCTGAAAGCCCAGGGAATAGCCAGGGGGACCCGATCATTTTTCAGGCCCTAAAAAGAAGAACCCAATAGGCCAACAACATATCGTGGTGGGGGAAGAGTGAGAAGATTAGCTGGTTCTTTCTTCATGTGGTCTGGACTTAAAACACCACAGGCCAGAACTCTCCTTCCAGGTAATTAATCAAGGCCAATTCCTCCCAAGATATTCTGCTCCTCAACCTGATGCATCTTTCCAAAGGTAGGGCATGCTGTTCTTTCCCAGTTCATTGAACCTTCCCTTCCCCCCACTCCCACTCCTGAAAGCATTTCTGAGCTTCTTTTCTAATAAAGGAATGCTGGGAATATTTGAGCTTCTCAGCCCATCCTCTCCCCATTTTAATCTTCTGGGCTTCCATCATAAACCCTGTGTCTGGCCAGGTGGAGGCACATCTCTATTGAGGTCAGCACTGTTACCATAGCAACCCCTAACAGCTCCATCCAGTGAAAATGATAGGCCTTTAGAATCACCTTTGTAGAAATGGATGGATTCTTCTGAGGATATGCCAAAGCACAGCATGCAGAAGACTATGCAGAGATAGACAGGGAGGGTCTGCTGAGGACATCAGAGAACAGAGCAGGCAAAGAGGAGCTCCCAAAGTTTCCTGGGGGTGGGAGGGGGAGAAGTTGCAGTAGAAGGTGTTTGGGACTCAATGCATCCAACATCTTATCCAAGAACATCTGCAGTCAAAAAGAAGCCTCCAGGGAGAGAGAAGGCTTGATTTCCTGCCTGCTCCCCCATCCTAAGTTGCTAATGTCATCCCCTCCTTGAGAAGAGCAACTTTCACTTTTGCTTACATATCCTCTGTGCCTAGGACAGTGCTTGACCCCCACGGTAATTGCTTAATAAATATTGTTAGATTTATTAGTTAATTGAGAATCACTGTATTTAGAAAATGTCTCCCTACTGTGTGGTGGGTTATAGGGAGTATAAAAGGAAGGTGAGATGTGGTGATGTGGTCATGCCCACCAGCAACTTGCACTCTGACTGACCAGTGCCATGGAAACCAATGGATTTTGTTCAGTGAAAGGAATCATCCCTTATGAAATTCTATCTCAGGAAGCCCAAGGAAAGCTCCATTTCCAATGCCCCAATTCAGCAAGCAAACTGATCTACGGATGACTAGGAGACACTTTGATTAAATGTTTGAAATGGAGAACTGAATGTAGGAGGGAGGGTTAACGTAGTGGATGAAAGAAGCAGGACCGACAAGTATCTCAGTGAGGCAGAATGTTGAGCTGAATCTAAGAAAACAAATTGATAGGAATAAACCTCCAGTGGTAAAGCTGGGCCCCAAATTCAGAGGCCTCAGCACAAAATGGGGGAAGGAGGGCTTGATTAAAAATGAAAACAAAACACCTGGGGTGTTGTTGGAATAACAAAGTCAGCATAGGTCCCCAGGGTGATCTGGGAGGCAAGAAAACCAAAGGGAACTTTGGCTTCGTTAATGGAAGCTCATGGCCAAGACAAGGTCCTCACGATGCTGCCTCTGTACTCTGGCCCAGGCAGACACCCCTGGGAAATTGTATTCAGGCCTGTGTGGCCCTTTGGGGAGAGCATTAGCCAGCTGCAGCTGCTTCAGAGGTGGTTAACCAGGATGCTTAGAGTGCTTGATAATCATGTTATAGAAGGTAGGTTGGAAGAATGGGTTGTTTCATTTGGCTGAACTCCACTGCCTGTCTTTTTACCAGAAGATAAAGAGTAGAAAAAATGCTACAGAAAAGCAGATGATGACTGACTAGAAAATGCTCAAATATTGTTTAAGCCTTGGATGTTTCAGGTAAAAACTAACTTACTAAAACACAATGGAACCCACATTATGGATGATCGATTCCTTTTTTGCAAAAGGTAATGTCCTTTAAAAATGAATGTGCATAAATTTCTTGTTCTAGTCTTCTATTCTTTATTAGGAATCTTTGGACTTTTCCACTGAAATAAATATTGGAACCATTTGCCCCCTTTAGAGAAGATTAGTTTCTCCTCCAGGGCCAGATTTTACCAGTGGATCTATACCATGCATTATTGAAACCCACATAGTTTGCTTTTCATTTCCCACAGGCTTTTCTCTTATGCAAATAAGTCAAGACAGCGTTCCTGGCTCAGGAAAGGAAATCAAATCAAAGGAGGCAAACTGAAAGCCTTCCTGGTCTTCACATCAGTCCCTCTTCACATGAGGGCTCTCTGTGGACTCCTGCCTGTGCGCCTCTCTCTCTCTCTCTCTCTCTCTCTCTCTCTCTCTCTCTCTCTCTCTCTCTCTCTCTCTCTCTCTCTCTCTCTCTCTCTCTCCCTCCCTCCCTCTCTCTCCTTCCTCCCTTTCTTTTTTTTCTGATTTCACAATTGCATTTGTCTGCCCTTTTCATAACAACATTCCATTTTCAGCTTCATTCTTTTGGAAGATAATCTAAAATAATTTTGCAGAGACACTCAGGTGCTAAGAATGATTTCTGGAAGAGGGCAGGTCAGCCCTGCAAGTGACTGATGACAGCTGTGGCAGTGGTTAATTAGTGTTTCAAAGACAAAAGGGATTTGTATATCTTCTCTCCTAAATAGCTCAACCTTGGGCTTAGGAATTGGCTTGTGAATTTATCTTTTGAGAAAAGAATTCCAAGGTGTTTTTTCTAAGATAGCTTGACCAGAAATGACAAGCAAATGCCATGACTATGTGGTGGAAAGGAAATATTCATTGTGTATTTTTTTTTCAGGAGCCTTGAGCATCACCTAGCACATTTTTTGGTTAGTCATTTCATTCATGTCTGACTCTTTGTGACTCCATTTGGGTTTTTGGGGGGCAAAAATACTGGAGTGGTTTGCCATTTCCTTCTCCACCTAATTTTACAGATGAGGAAACTGAGGCAAACAGGCTTAAGTGACTTGCCCAGGGTCACACAGTTAGTAAATGTCTGATGCCAAATTGGAATTCTGATCTTCTTGACTCCTGGCCCATCACTCTAGGCACATAATTGCTCCTTAATGCTGTCTTGTTGATTGACTGAATCACAGAAAATTGGATTTGATTCAGTTGACCTAGATTCAAATACTGAGTTTTCCACTGATTATTTATGTGACCTTGAATGTCACTTTTTGAGCCTCAGTTTCCTCATCTGTTAAATGAAAGAGTCAATTAGATAGTACCTTCAGCTCTATTCCGTGAGTCTATGGTCTTACGTATGCACAATGACAGAACTGGACAAGATGACCTTCCATTTTGTGCCAACATTATCCTAAGTGGTATTAGGGATCCTTAAGTGGAAAAACTATGCTGTCATAGAGGATAGGCTCAGGGAGATAACTGATTTGATGCCTGGTTGTCAACTCCAGCAAACTGGATGTTTGGCAAATAAAAAATGTGTGATGAGATTGAGCTTGGCATGATGACTGCATCTGCCTAATGTTCCAGCTGTTATTTATAGTCTATGTGAGAATGGAGAGAGAGCAAGAGGAAAAGCAGTTGAAATTCCACAAACTGCAAAACTAAGGGAAAACCTGAATATTTATTCTTGGCCAAGGCGCCATCAGTAGGTTATCATCTTTCATATATCTCAGGGGCTTATGTGTAAGGATAGCAAGGAGTGCTATGATTACAAGGCTCATGCCAATTGGCAGGAGTCCCAGTGTCTTTGGAACAGGGCATGGAAATAATATAAGCAGAGAGAACAACAACAAACAAAACTGAAAGCTTTATAATTCTGCAGACCAAGCAAGTCCCTAAACAAGCTATGAGAAGATATACTTCCCTCCCTTCTTTGCAGAGGTGGGGGGCTATAGAAAGGAAACATTGTCTATCCTGTCAGACTTGGTTGGTACAATGCTTTTTTGACTGAATTATTCCCTGCTCCCCCACTTTCCTTTGAAATTTCCTGTTACAAGGAAAGGCTGGTTGGGCTGGGGGAAGAGATATTCAGAAATGAAAATTATATATAATTAAGCTGTATCAATAAATACAATGTTGAAAAGAAACTAATATGTAATGGAGGCCATGGGAAAGTTGCCCCCACAATTAAGAGATGCTTCAGGGCTATGCTAGTTAGCCCACATGTCCTGCCATGAATGCCCCTCAGCAGAGATGGGTGGGCTCTGAGTCATGGATTGGTGATATAGTTTTGAGAAAAGTGAATGTAAGGGTCAAGACTGGAACTTGGGGGAGATGGCCAAGGAAGGAGGAGCACACGGACAAGGAGGCCAAATCTTGTCTCAGACCACCTCTGACTTCTGCTACTGTTAACAGGAGTTTTCAGGGTCATACAGGCATTTAATTAGGGGGACACTGATGTGGGGGTCTTTAGAAGACCTCAAGGCTTCACTCATTTCCATGAAGGATCCTGAGGTCAAACATCACAATTTCAACATTCATCCACCAAGTCTTCCCTCCCACTGTCTTTTCTCTTACTTGCCATTCAGAATAAAGGGGGGAATTGGGACGGCAAGAATCCATCACTCCCCTTACACACAAAAAGAGTGTTGGATCCATCCTTTGGATGATGATGGGAGGGTCTGTGGCATCATCATCATCATTAAAATTCCTTATTATTTAATGTACATTTTTGAAATCAATTACCTATTTTTTATTTTATTTTATTTATTTTTATTTTTTTATTTTTTAGTGAGGCAATTGGGGTCAAGTGACTTGCCCAGGGTCACACAGCTAGTGTCAAGTGTCTGAGGCTGGATTTGAACTCAGGTACTCCTGACTCCAGGGCCGGTGCTCTATCCACTGCGCCCCCCAATTACCTATTTTTACCATAGCTATGAAGTCATATAATTGATATGAACAGCTTGGTCTTTGAGGGGGGGGGAAGAAATTCAGGAAGATTGTAGACTTGTAAGTATTAATTTAAGTAAATTAAACCCCAACCATGCTTTAAACACTTGAAAGTAGGGGTGAGTGGGAGGTAGAAGGAGGCTCCGGATAGAAAGGGTTGTTTCTCTAAATGTCACACTGTAAGTCCCAGAAGAAACCAGGCCTTCAGGAGGCCTCTGCTTCCCACTGTGGCAGATAAAGTGCTGGTCTTGGAGTGAGGGTGTGTCAGATTCAAATCTTGCTTCAGATGCCACTTTAACTGTGTGGTCATGTAAAAGTCATGTGCCCTCTTGGAGCCTGAATTTGCTTGTCTCTAAAATGCAAGGTTGTGCTAGATGGTTGCTTTAAGCTTTCAATCTTTGATCCTCTGTATGACATTGGAGTTAATTATGGGCATGCAAAGCTGCTGGCCGCACTTGTTACATTATCTCTCTTAGCTGCAAAGCAAAGTATTCACTTAGATGTAGGGAGGGGGCTGACTGCTTGTTCCTTGAGTTTCTCTTCTTTCCTTGTATAACTTTGCTATCTCTTTGGGGGTAGGACCTATGTTTTACTGTGATCCAGGGGCCAGAACGCTAGCTGAGCCTTCATAAGAAATAGGTTTATATCCTGCCTTTGACATCTACTTTGATCTTGGTGAGTCACTTCACCCCCTGGGGCCTCAGTTTCCTCATGTGTAAAAAATGAGGGGGTTGGACTAGATAATGTCTGAGGTCCCTCATAGCTCTAAATTTAACATTCTTCCACAGAGTTCTCACATATGAGGCCATCGGTGCTAGCCTTTTTGATAAAGTCTGAGTTTATCCCTAAAAATCACAGAACAGCACGACCTTCCCTAAGTAAATGTTTTTCTGGCTTTGGGTCATTACCAAGGAGTTCTGATGAGACTCTACAAAGGTCCTGGAGATGCTGCTGAATATGGATTACTGAACGACTCACCTATAACTATGGCCATCCCTTCCATCCTCTCCTCTGTATCTTCAGGTCCCTCATGGTGCTCCTTTCTCTAGTCTACAAACATATATTAAGCACCCAATATATACAAGGTACTGCCTTAAGTATTGGGATAGAAAAAAAAACATTCTTTCCCTCAAGATGCTTGCATCCTAAGGCATGTGGAAAGGGCCAGTGGAAAGTGTGATGAATTTGGAGTATAGAACCTT
Organism: Dromiciops gliroides; assembly: GCF_019393635.1. NCBI lineage: Eukaryota > Metazoa > Chordata > Mammalia > Microbiotheria > Microbiotheriidae > Dromiciops > Dromiciops gliroides. Next base: position 754,397,580 of record NC_057861.1, read on the forward strand.
GGTCCAAATCTTGGTTCAAACCATTTACTACCATCATAACTGGGCAATGATAATAACTAACATTCATAGAGTGTTTGGCAACATCCCTGTGAGTCAAGGACTATGGGCATCCAGTAGAATGAAAGCTCCTTCTTCGGATGGGCTGCCTTTTGCCTTTCTTTGTAACTGCTCGGCTTAGAACTGTGACCTATCACAGCATTAATACGTTACTGATGATTGATTCATTGATTGTTATCTTCATTGGATGCACATGATCATTTTACATCTCACCATTATCTATTCACTTTGTCTCTGCCTGCAGAATGGAAGGACCTTTCTGGTTCGTGTCTTTGTATTTTCTAGCACCTAGCATGGCATGTAGTAGGAACACAATAAATGCTTGTTGGTTGACTGATTTTACAGATGAGGAACCTGAAACTGAGAGCAATCAAATGACTTTCCTAGGGTCATATGGATAGTCATTATTTGAGGAGAGATTTCCAAGTCTTCTTGACTGAGGTGAACTGATCTTTTAAGCTCTCTGGGCTTCATTTTCATCAGCAAAATCAGGAGGTCCTCTCAAAGACCCTTTCAATCTATAAAACTATTAGCATTAGGTGTAAGGTTGAAAAACTAGAGTTCTTTCCAATAATATCAAGGTAAAGTAAGGATGTATGATATCACCAATATTGTTTGATATAGTGCTAGAAATGCTAACTACAACAATAATGCAAGAAAAAGAAATTGAGGGAATAAAATTAGAAAAAGAAGAAACAAAAGAATAATTTTTTGCAGATTATATGATGGTCTACTTAGAGAACCCCATAGAATCAAATTAAAAATTCACTGAAACAATAACTTCAGCAAAGTACCAGGATATATATTTTGTTGGTGGTGATGATTAATTGTGTATGAGTCTTTGTGACTCCATTTGGGGTTATCTTGGTTAAGATGTTAGAATGGTTTGCCATTTCCTTCTCCAGCTCATTTTACAGATGAGGAAACCGAGGCAAACAGCGTTAAGTGACTTGCCCAGGGTCATGCAACTAGTATCTGAGGTAGGATTTGAACTCAGGTCCTCCTGACTCCAGGCCCAGTATATCTGCTGTGCCACTTAGCTTTCCCCAGGATATAAAATAATACCACATAAATCATCACTATTTATACTACCAGCTCAAAAACTATTGACCTTTTAAGTTGTCACAGCTAAATGGCTATCCCATCTTACTCTACTATTCTGGAGGTTTATCAATGACATCCTACTGGCCTCAACTGTGGCATTTCTGAAGATTTATCAGGCCCATGGAAAGGGGGAGGAACAAGGAGTTCCATGAACTGCAATCTTCACCGAATCCTACAGCCACACAATCTCAGAGCTGGAAGGGAATACTAAGCAATCTAACTTAGCTCATAACTGGATAAGAATATCTTTAATAGCATGCCTTCTCCCACCGTCACCATCACCACCTCAACCAACACCTTCCCTCAGAACCTAATGGAGACCCCTGAATCCAAGAGGCCTTGACATGGAAATGCTTCCTCCTCCCACTCCCAGACCATCAGCCCTGTTCCCTGCCTGGCTTTCACAATAAACCTTGAGGTTTACAATCCTGTGGAGAAGGGGCTTGCCTTCCTCACTATATCTAACACCAACCATTGACCAATCTATCACCAATGAACAGGTAAGCCTGAGAGTCCCAGGAGTTGAAGCGTTCCCTCCATTACACCCCCCTGCTCAAATCATTAGTACTGTTTCCAGAACACCATTATTCCAGCAAACAATTCTTGTAGAGATGTGACAGGGAGACTGCTTCGTATGGTGTCAAAACCCCTTCCTCCTCAACCAGAGTTACTGAAGACCTCCAAAAGAAAGTCCTCAACACCAGAATCCTTGGCATTGCCAAATGGCACAACACCAGAAACAGATATGATTTTATTAGTGGAAATGCCCTGAAAGAAGAGACCTGACCATCTGCTTTGCCTCTGCACCCATGGGCTTTTTCCATCTGACTTGCCATTAAAACCTCTTACATGTGAGCTTCTTGAGAGAAGAAATTGTCTCTGCCTTTCTATTTAAACCTAGTGTTTAAAGGCATAATACAATGCAAACACCTAATAAATGTTTTTTCATTCATTCATTCAAGGAATGGAAAAAAAGGAGACTCTGATGAAAATGAAGCCTTCTCTGCTGGCAAACATTAATAAAGCAGAGAGTAGAAGAAGACTACCAACACAGAAGCAGTTTTCTTCAAAACTTTATCACATTTGACATAGAAACAAAATCTTCACATACTACCCTCTTCTTTTTATAAGAAATGTCATGTTGAAAGCTATAATCAGTCACATTTCCTATTGTATCTTCCCTGTCTGTATTGAACTTGTAAAATGAACTTTGATTGACAAAGAAGTGTCCTGGTATCATGTAATCAAGCCTAACCCTCTATAAAAACACATAAAGCAGCTGTCTTCTGATAAGGCAATTAGAAAAGTATCCAATTAGAGGGTGTTGAGGCCTCTACATAAGATGGATGCAGGAGCTAGAGCGAGATGGATGGAGGAAGCTGTCAGAACCTTCTGGCATCCAAACCTCTCAGTGTTGAAAGGGAGCTAAGAGACAATCTAGTCCAACCCAAAGCTGAAGTCAAGAACTTGTGTTCAAATCCCAGCTCTCCTTCTCACCACCTGTATGACCTTGGGCAAGATACTTCACCCCTCTACGCCTTAGTTTCCTCATCCATCAAATGAAGAAGTTGGATTAGATGGTCTTTGGGTTAATCTAAGCTCCAAGTCTATGATCCTATAATGTTATGATCCCCATTAAGGGGTCATGCAACCTTTGCTTACAGACCTCCTCCAATGAGGGAGAACCTGCCATCTTGAAGGCAGCCCAATCAATTTGGGGATACCTTTTACTTAAACTTAAATTTGGCTCATTGTATCTTCCACTCAATGCTTACCCTTGGGATCAAGATGAACAAGGAAAAGGGCAACATTTTATGGAGAGCTTTTCAAACAGAATGTGTAGACTTTCTTATGATCCCAATCTTCCCAACTTCGAAAGGAAATGATCCAGACAAAAAGAGAACAGATCCACTCTGCTTTTCTCTATCCAGTCTTCCTACCATCACTTCATTATTTACATGGCTTTATTCTTCTAGTCTATTAATAAATGGCAGATTTGACAGATGGTCTACACACCTTATTGCAAAGATGACCTAAGGCAAGTACAGCATGAACTTTCAATTCTCTAGTTATCTAATCTCAAAAATGTCATTTTGGGTTACAAGGAGATTGTTTTTTCACTATTTTATGATTTCCTGTGGAAGCCTGTAGTAAATGGCACCCTGATTGAAATTCTTCAGAGACCTTTTGCTGTATTCCAGGAATAAACTGATCTTCCCTTTCTATTGTATCTTTAAGCCAATCTTCCTTGGTATCACTCCCTGAATTTCCTGTGTGTTGCACTGTCAAGTTCATATCTGTTCAGTTCTTCTACTCCCCACCATGGTTCACAGCTATATTTTACACCAGTTAATGTGGACAGATTATACTTGCATTGGGAGCAGGTAATGGCACAGACAGGAACCATAATTCACTATTTTAAATACTGATAGGACACTTGCCAGTTCAGGAAGTCAAAGTTACAACCCAGAACAGAGCATCCTTTCATTTGTATATTGCAGTTCTTTCCCCAATGAATTCAATCAAATTTTTTTATTAATACTTTGTATATTTGTGTCAACGATATTTCCCTACTCACCAAAGGTCATTCTTGACATGGACTTCTAGAAAACATTTGCTAGGAATGGGGATATAGTTTGGTTTAGATGTTACTGACGTTACTTAGTGTTACTGAATAGAGAGCAGTCATGGAGTCAAAAACACCTGTGTTCAAGTCATGCTTCTGACTTGAGGCAAATCACCCACCGTCTCAGTGCTTTGGGAAGCTCTCTAAGACTAGAAGTGGCAGAGAAGGTGCTGATCTGCATTGCCTTAGGAGATTTCCTCACCTTCTCTATCCCAATGAAATCACAGGTCTAATTTCTTTCCCAAGCAATCCTTATAGACTGGTCTATATATGGGAGTTCTTACCCTGGGATCTAGGAATTTAATTTTTTTCTTGATAACTGTATTTTAACATGATCGATTTCTTTTTTAATCCTATTCACTTTATTTTATATATTAAAACATGATTCTGAGAAACTTCATCATACTTCTGCCATACTTTCTCTCTCTCTCTCTCTCTCTCTCTCTCTCTCTCTCTCTCTCTCTCACACACACACACACACACACACACACACACACACACACACACACACACACACGGAGCTAAGAACCATTTGACCACAAGGCACATCTGGTGTGGCAAACTGTGTCAATGGCACAGTGTGCTTTATCTAAGAAGTCAGGTCTATAGCTTCTTGTACAGAAATTCTATCTTTTACCATTCTGAGCACCTTTACTTCAAAAGTAAGGAAAACAGTCAATGAAGGAATGAGAGACATGGAATGGAAGGGAGTTAAAAGGTCAAGGGAACAACAAAATCTATCTGAACTCTCTCAGATGTGCCAGGACCTGGGGTCTTACCATGAGGTCTCTGAATTTCTTCATTTTAAAAATATTTTAGTCACCGCATTTCTGTTTAAGTGGTTTCCTTTGCAATTCTATGCATTTTATGGACGAAAAACATCCGAGAATCCTATCTTGAACTCTCTTTCAGCTGGGATATTCATAGCGCAGGCTGGTGTCCCCAATGATGTATAAAGCAGGAGGATGGCATGGAAGATGAATGAATGAAGAGGTGACTGGTGGTGGAGAGATGAGGAGGGCATAGATGAGTGGGACTGGAAGCTGACACTCACCTCAGCCTCCTCTGCTGCCTCACTAGGCTGGATGTCTTGGCCCTCAGAAGGAGCTCCAACCAAGGGCTCCTCAGCTTTGGGTTCTGTGGGGGGCACTTCTTCCGACTCGGCCTTTGTTTTTATTTTAGGGGTAGGTTAGGAGAAAGAAAAAGATCAAAAGTGAACCCAAATTGCTAAGGAATATTGGCAGTCAAAGCTAATGGTGTCCTCCATCTGACAAGCTTTAGCGAATCTTCCAAACTTGACACTATTGGACTTTATTGCAGATCCCTCCTCAGTGGGCTCATGGCTTTCCTGCTGACACCAAGAGCTTTGGGTTCTTAATAAATCCTAATTTGGTGAACATTGTGCTAACCTGGGAACATGCTACAAAATAGGTCACATTTCTGTGATTTCCCTGAAGGTGAAAGGCATGTATTTCCAGGAGGGATCGATTTACAAGAAAAGTTGCATGTGGGAAACCTACTTTGAGATCTCACAGCTCTGAATGATCAGAATCAGAACTATGGGAAACAACTTTAGAAGTCCAACAGGAGATAACAAAATAAGTGAAGACGAGATGTCCTCATGGAAAACAGTATCTCCAAGTGAAAACAATGAGCATTATCTACACAGTGCTCCATATAAACTGGAAAGTGCATGTGGGACAGAAAAGATAATCAGATAGACTGCTAAATGGCCCCAGGGGGATGGGGAGCAGTGTAAAATGCTGAGTTTGGAGTCAGAAAGACCTGAGTTTTGGTCCAGTCTTCTACACAAAACTAGGTGCAGGTGCCCCTGGGCAAGTCACTTGGCCCCAGGAAAATGAGAGGTCTAGATTTGATGGCCTCCGGGGACTCTTAATTTATATCAATATAGAATTATACAGAAGAATGGTTTTAAGTGCACCAAATAGAATGCATTGGATTACCCAGGACACCAATTATAGTGAAGCAAAGATGGGCATTTTTTCCCATCCATGTTCACAGCCCCAGACTCGCAATCCCTGTCCTACGGGTAGCTGGGACCAAGCTGGGAATCAGAGAAACAACATTTCCCAGCTCTCCCACCCATTTGTGTAGAAGAGAGGTGCCTAAACACCCAATATTATGAGAGAGTGGGTTGTCAGCAGAAGCAGGGGAGAAAGAAAGTGCACGAGTTTCTCTTGTCTACAAACCAGAACTACTTACCACTGTATCCATCACAGTCTGACCGGCGGGCATGGTGAAGAGAGAAGTGTCCTGAGGCTGGGCATTGGGAAGAAAGGGGGCTCTTAAATCATCAGCATTTTGAAAAGTCCCCAAGACAGCATTTAAATAATGTCACCTTAATGGTCGTAATTAGAAATCTTCTCATTTGAAATGAAAAAGTCTAATTGAAAAAAGAAACAGACACCACAATCTTTTGTGTGTTTGCACTGAATATGCAAATAGGTTTGAAGAACCGACATCAGGAGAAGAAAAGAATTCCTAAAAATACCTTCCCTTCAGCGCCTGCCTGCTGCCAGTCTCATTCTGCAAACCTGCTGAGGCCTGGCTTGGTGCTTACCAGGTTCCAAAATGATGCATCTATTAGAAACTAGTGAGGTCCTAGAGCCTAGACTCTGATAGGCGCTAACCCATTGTGTCTCTGAAGGGGTCAATGAGATTGACAACCTACTTGCCTTGGAGACCAGGAAGGGCCAGGTTGGGCATTCCTTTTTCTTTTTCCTTTCCTCAGCCAAAGCCCAGAACCCCATCCCAGGACACTCTCTTCTTAGTAGCTGTCCTAATCATAAGAACTAGGTCCGAATCCCCAAACCAGGGTTACCCTGGTAAGTCAAAACCTGGACTATGTATTCAGTTAAAGGTACAATCTAAGAGGGAAATGTGTCACCTAGCAATGTTCCAAACAAGAGCCAAAAGATGGTGAAGGGTCTTGGGTCCATGTCATATAAGCATCCATTGAAGGAACCCAGGATGTTGGAGAAGACTCAGGGGGAACATGATGGCTATCTTCAGATATCTGAATGGCTGTCACCACAGAAGAAGGATTAAATTGTGTCCATCTTAGCCTCAGAAGATAGAACTAGCAACAAGGGATAGAAGTTGCAAAAGGTGCATATGTGATGTCAAAGAAAACTTCCTAACAGCTAACCACAAATAGAGTGGTTTACCTTGGGAGGTAGCAGGCCTCTAACCAGAGGTCTTCAGGAAGAAGATGGCAGACTATGATTTCAGTCTACTATAGAGGGATTAATTTGGGGTCTCAGTTGGGTTAGATTCTAAATCTGGAATATATGAACTTAGCTTTTAAGAAAAAATATTTAGGGGGCAGCTAGGTGGTGCAGTAGATAGAGCACCGGCCCTGGAGTCAGGAGGACCTGAGTTCAAATCCAACCTCAGACACTTAACACTTACTAACTGTGTGACCCTGGGCAAGTCACTTAACCCCAATTGCCTCACCAAAAAAAAAAAGAAAAAAGAAAAAAGAAAAAATTTAGATAATTGTATTTAAATATAGTTGCTCTTCTTTGTAATCTGATGTATTTTGTCTTATGCATTTAAAAACCTAACTCTGGGAAGGGTCTGTGGGCATTGCCAGAATGCCAGAGGAGTTCATGATAGAAAAGAGGTTAAGGGCTAGAGGCGCATCATGGTCTCTTCCCAATCTGGGATTCTAGGACTGCTGCCGTCATGCTTCCTATTACAACAGCTTTTCAAAAAATCCAGAGGCAAAGTCTCCAAATGGCTTATCTCCCTTAAAAGGACTGAAGGTGCTTGGGTACTTATGTGTTTTCAACTCTTTGCTGGTGACAGCTGTATCTGCATTTACTGTGGTTGGACCTCACCAATGAACACCATCCTGTCATCCTCTTCAGGTTGGGGTGGGGTCTGTACAATCCTGAGATTGTGGGATAGCTCTCATCCCCACACCAATGGAGCCAGACTAAGAAGCTGGTGGCAATGGAAGCTAACTGCTAGGGAGCAATTGTGGAGCCTCAGAATTAGTCCCACCCCTACATGACAAAGCATCCCCATCACAGCCCTGTCTGATAAATTGTCATCTGGCCACTGTTTACTGAGGCAGCCCCTTCCACTGTGGCTGGGGCACTTCCAATCATTTCTTTCCTGATATCATGCCTACATGTTCCATTTTGTGTCTTGTGCCCATGGTTTCTCATTCTGCCTCTAGGGCCAAGAAGCCCAAGGCTGAGCCCTCTTCCATGAGGCATCCAGACTAAATGGCTGAGGTGCCCTCCTGTTTCCCCCGAGTCCAGAACATTCCAGTCTAAATGACCACAGTTCCTTCATATTTATATGGCATGGAATTGAGGTCCTTCACTTCCCAGTTTCTCAGTGCCTACTAAAATACACAGTTCTTTACTCTGGTCTGAGCAGGGCAGAGAACAGTGGCACCATCACTTCATTATTATTTGTTTGTTTCTGTACTTCTGCACTGAGCTTCAGGGAGAAATTTCTTCAGAAACGTTGTACTTTCCTCAAAATCCCCCCTTTTGTTCCCATACCCCCAGACACTGAATAGCAGCCCCGCTTCCCTCTTGAGAGCAGAACCTGTTGAACCTTGAAGCTTAAAGGATCATTTCATGTACTTATTCCTCATATGACCTTAAGCAAGTCACAACCTTCCTGGGTCTCTGCTTTCTCACCTATAAAATGTCAGAGTTGGATTCTTTGGCCTCCAAGGACCCATCACATTTCAGATTTTATAAGTCCATCATTTATGATCTACATCTTGACTCGAAGAAGCATCTGATCTACTCACTTGGAGACCTATCTGTGCATAGGTGAGTCATTGCTAGCCCCAGAGTCACTCTCAAATTCATTCATTTCTTACCTGGGTGAATCCATTGAAGGTCCCACTGGATGCCTAAGTGGAAGTGGAGACCAGAATGTTACTTGTTATGTCTTCATAGCTCTTGTTAACATTCATGTATTTTTATGTGTGGACATGGAAAAGACTACACATCACCAATGAAACCAAAACAGAGAGAAAGGGGAGAGGCCATGAATGAGAGAGTACTAATGAGATGGAGAAGGCCACGAGGGATCACATCCAATAGGCTGCTGACAAAAAAAGGTCCAGTGCTCTTTCCAGTAATTTCTGGTGGCTCTTTAATCATTCTCAAAGACTCCTACCCTCAGCAATGGTGGGACAGCTCTAAGGGGTGAGCTCCCAAGGTGAGCCTTGGGGGGTCTCTCCACTGTCAGGCCATGGCCATCACTTTCCTAATCATCGTCAGAAGAGATTTCCATGGTTTTTCTAAACAGCAATGTTAGGATTTTACCAAGTGAGATTTTCCCAATTGTGTGTGTGTGTGTGTGTGTGTGTGCACGAATATAAGTTATTCATGTATTAATAAGCTGTAAGCACTTTGAGGGCACCAATAAGGTGCAGAGACAAAAGCAATGAGTGAAGAACCAGGATTGAATATCTGAGTTCAAACCCAAGCTCTGCCACTGGACCTGTGTGACCTTAGGCAAGTACTCATCCTCTCTGGCTTCCAGTTTCCTCCCTGTCAAAAGATCTTGGAGGAGAGGACAGCTATGGTCCTGTTCTGAATCTATGTCCCTCTGAATTGTGTCTGCTCTGTTCATGACATGGCAGCTTGAAAGGCAAACACTCAGTTATCTCCACACTTTGTACCGGGAATGGGGGCACAGACCGAGACTGTTTATAATGATCACCCTTTTTTTGGTCAACCTATTCGTATGGTTGGGCTGCACAGAATTCAGAGGATGTAGGGTAGTTTGTCAAGGAAGTCAGCAAGGGCTCACTCAGAGGATGGCACGGACCATGGATGTGTAGAAGACATAAGGTAACAGCCTAAGGGAATCTTGGGCTAGGCTAGGCTACACACCAGGGTAGGTACCTCTTCTTTCTCAGCCTCTACTTCTTGGTACAACACTCCATATCTCCGGTTAGCAATCTCATCTTCAGATAAGTCTGAGTTGTTGGTCTCACTGTCTTTAGGACTATTTGAGCTCTCGGTGCTAGCATTTGGGGAGCTGCCCACGTGGAACAGAACCATGGGTCTTGCTAAGTCCTGGCTTTGCTGATAGACACTCATGCTGGCCTGTTCCCCAGATAACCCTGCTTTCAAATGAGCCTCCAACGTCCTCTTGTTGGCATCTAGGCCTGTATCTTCCCAGCAACTACTGGAACCTCCCATGTCTTGGGTGGGCCACTGATTAACAAATTCAGGCCAATTATCCAAGCCATTCTTTGGGCCATCTGGTAGACCACTGAAGTCCCAGGAATCCTCATTATTCACGGTAGGGTCCCAGTTGGGCAGCCAAATCTGATTTGCATCTATCCCCCAAGGATCTGCCTCTGAGCCTCCTGGCTCACTAATACTATTTCCATTGTCTTGGGGGACTGCAGTGTCAGTCCCTTTTCCCAATGAATCTTCTGCTTGACCAGAACATGGGGCATTGCTCCATGTGGCCGCAGTGCTGCCAGAAGAGGCAGACTCAGCTCTGATGGGCAGAGCCATTTCATCCATGATGGGGATGAAGGCAACTTTAGGGTCATCAATGATGCCTGTATTTTGGAGTGTGCTGACACTACTGCCTTCAAGTGCATGAGCAGTCTCCTCTGTACTGCTCAGCCCAGCATCACAATGAATGTCTGCCAGTCCTAGAGGGTCTTGTCCTGACTCGTGTACCATCTCTAGGTCAGGATAACTGGCAGAAATGCCTGTTTCTTCCTCCATGGCTAAAGTCTGTCCTGCAGTGCTAATACCCTCGGTGTTTGCCATATGTTCTGTCTGGTGCTCTTGACCCCAGATATCTAAGGCATTCCTAAGTTCAATCTCAAGGCCCTTGACAATTTCACACTGATTTATTGGGAGTGGCACCTCCTCATCTAGCCCTGGGACCTTACTTCTAAATGGACCTGGAGGATGTACCCCTGCTGATTCTTGGGCTCTAAGTTCCCTTTCCTCAAAAGGACCTTCCCCTGAGGAGACCCCTGTGACACAAAGGATGTCCTCCTCTGTGATTCGGAATGTTTCCTGGGCTCCCTCTGCTCCTGTCTCAGGCTGCTGTGTGTCTCTGCTTCCTTGACTTTCCCAAGCTTCCTCTTCATACTCCTCTGCACCTTCTATCCCTTGGGTGCTAACATTGCTGGTGTCTACCTTTTCACATGTCTCCAAGCTTTCCCACATCGACTCTTCCATCTTTTCTTCCTCCTCCTTCGTCCTTTCCACACTTTGGTGGATTGCTTCTTGAAGGCCTCTAGTTTCCACAACTGGCATCTCAGAGTCTAGTGAAGATTCAGAAGGCTGTTCCATCTCTGGACTCAGACCCACGGCAAATCTAGCTTCTGACTCAGCCTCTGGGGAAATCAATGGATTTTCTTCTGTGCCAGCTGGCCCTGGCTGATGGTCACTCTCCATGACGTCAGGAGGCAAAGCTTCAGTGGGTAATGCCATGCTCTGCTCTGCCCCAGGCTCAGGTAGGGATTCCTCTCCAGAATCACCTTCTGTGACCTCCTGGCTGACACTGTCTGCGCTAACGTCTAGGCCCCAGATGAATGACCCTAGGTCACTTTGGGGCTCAGGAATGTCTTCGGCTGACCCGAGGTCTGGAGTTTCCTCCATGATCAGGTTACACAAGGAAAGGCTTTTGGAAGCATCAGGCTTTAGAGCAGGCAGAAGAGCAAAGGAGGAAAAAACAAAGTAAGATGAATTTGGTCATGGCAAGAGTGGGTGAGAAAACAGAGGTCAATGTCAGCACGGCCACATCAGCGAGAAGGAGAAGCTAGAGAGGGCCTTGGGTAAGGCGCCTCAGACTACAGGGGTGCCCGGCAAGGTCATGAGAAAAGCTGCTAATCTTTGGAAGGGACAAGAACACAAGCACTACACACTGATCACTACACCAAAGCAAACAATTTCAGAAAGGCAACCTACCGGCTGGACCAGTTCGCTGCTTGTCTGTGGGGAGGAAAATCAGACACATGAGGCAAGAGAAAGATATAGCAAAGACAAGAGCTGGACATGACAAATTCAAGGCAGAAAAGATTTATTAAAGGCCTACTGTATACCAGTCACCATGCTCAACTCTGGGGACACAAAGACAAGTGAAAATTCCTGCCTTCCAGGAGCTTACATTCTAGTGAAGGGAAATGACACATTCACAGGGAGGGCAAAAGAAAGGAAATAAAAATTGATTTTGAGAAGGAACGAGAGCTAACAAGGCTGATGATAGGGTAGAGCCATGGTCCAAAGGGGTCTCATGTAGGAGGTGGCACTATAGTCTTGTTCAGAAAGAATCTGGGGCTTGTATGCATAATGGGAGGGGTAGTTACCCACCCGGAACCAAGGTCCCTTTGGGTTTTGTTCCATCCCTTTGCCTGATGAAGAGGGATAGAGTTATAACTTTCGAAACCAGTCTTGGCTTCATGAGGGTGGCTTGTCAGTGTGTTCACAATCTGCTTTAAGAGGAGGAACAATAAATGGTATGGCTTCTTTGTGAAGGGGCATCTCCATTTCTAGAGTTACCAACCACTTATTTATCATCTGGCCCTGGAAAAAATGTTGTTCTCACTTTTGGATCTAACGGAGCGGGGTTGAGTGAGCTCAGCAGCAGATCTCACAGATAAAGAGTGTTTTCCTCACACTCTGTGAAGTGCCATCATTATTATGCCCACTTATGGGTAAGATTCAGAGACATTAAATGACCGTGGGGCTCAGGATAATAGAGCAAGTGAGAGGCAGACGTGGAGATTTGGACCTACATCTGATCTAAAGTCCAGGGAGATACTCTGCTTTGCTCCCCTTTCCTGGATTACCCTGCACAGGCCAGCAGGGAATGACCTTCACTATCAGCTATCTTGGTACATCTCCCTTAGAACAAGCTGGGAGGCATTAGCCTTGTAGATGACTGCAGGTTTTATTTATAATATCTCTCCTCCATTCCTAATGCCAAGCAGGAACACATACATATCCTATGGAGGAACATCAAGGTGTGCTCAGGACCTGGGGTCTTACCGTGAGGTCTCTGAATTTCTTTATTTTTAAAATATTTTAGTCACTGAATTTCTTTTTAAGTGGTTTCCTTTACAATTCTATGCATTTTATGGACTAAAAAACATTATCTAAGAAGGGCAGCCTCTAGCCTCACCGACTACTGCCAAAGGGAGCCAAGACACACAAAAGGATGAAGAACCCCTGATTCTAGGGGATCATTGGACATCTATCACTTCAGATGCAAAGTAACCTCCATTTTAAACATTTTTCATCCTCACACTGAAGCCACAGTTGAGCATTGAGCCTCTCATCTCTCCCCCATCCCCATGGGTGGCACTATGTCAACTCGAGTCATGGCAAGAGGCACAAAGACTTGAGTGTCCAGGCTCACATCCCTGAGTTCTAGACATCTCAACGGCATAGAGAAGAAACAGCTAGATTTGTATTCTACACAGTGCAAGTTTAAAAGCTGCCTGAGATGCATTTGAGCTGTGGGACCCCAGAAAAAGTCACAAACTGTCTGTCAGCCTGACTTTCCAATGTGTAAACTGGGAATGATAATGGCATCTACCCCACAGGGCTATTGTGATGGTCCAATGGGATAATATATGGAAAGTGCTTTATAAACCCAGAAGGGCCATATAAAAGGTGGTGGTGTTGGTAGTGGTGGTAGTAGTAGTAGTAGTAGTAGTAGTAGTAGTAGTAGTAGTAGTAGTAGTAGTAGTAGTAGTAGTAGTTGTTGTTGTTAGGGTTAACACTAACCCTATTATCATCATTATTATTTACTGTTGTTTCTATGCCTTGTGAAACCTGGGTTTTCGAGTCTTCTCATCTTCCTGCCCATCTATGAATCTTCTACCTCAAGACCATTTCCTGCAGGGCTAAGCTTAGACAACTTAAGGTGGAGAGTCAGGGTGGCAGAGCAGGCAGAGAGCTGGTCTTCAAGTCAGGAAATCTTGACTCTGACACACACCACAATATGACTTTCTGTGCCCTCGTCAGCTCCCAAAGGCTCTAAGCTGAGCTGAGCTGCTTGTATTTGTCAGAGGAGGCAGTTTCCTCATTTGGCAACCCCCCTCCCCACACAGGTGAAATCACAGATCCAGACCCCAAACAAGCAAACAAACTAACTTGAGGTGGCCAATGGTTTGAATGAATGGCAGACCTCCAGGAATACAGTGTACCTTCAGCAATCTGGCAAAGGTTCTAGGGAGATCAGATTGGCGATCTGTAATATAATTTTAGTTTTCCTTGTGCAAAAGTTTGGATGAAGAATTTCAAGCATTATAGATTTTCTGGGGACCCAGAGGTAACAGCATACACAAGCCTTAGTAAAAGCCTTACCGTCCACAAGTCCCAGGGCAATGTCTGAAAAGGAAAAAAAGAGATCATTGGTACACTTAAACCAGAGTCTCTGGGAATGGCTGGTCCACTGGGCTCCTGGTCAAGCAGCCAACTGACTTCTCCCAAGGGGTGGGAGATTACTTTACTCAATGCACCATATCCAACACTGGAAGTAAGAAAGGAGTATGCATAATGAAGTCTAACATATCTGCCCTGAGGAAGAGCAAATCTTATTCAATTCAATACAACAAACCTTCCTTCTTCTGCATTAGGTACTTGGGGTAAAAACTGAAATGGACACATTCTTGGAATTTGTAGTTTAGTAGGAGGGAGAGTGCATGTATGCAATCACTCAACCAATAAGCATTTATTAAGTGTTTATTATGTGGCAGCCTCTACGGTAGTGGCTGAGGATATGGAAGTAAACTTGTCCCTTCCCTCAGTGAGCTTTTGTAATCACACAAAAAGCTAAAACATAGGGTGGCATATCTTTGCATAGAGAAAGTCAAACAACCTGACACAGAGAGGCAGGGAGGGAGGAATCTCTAGCTGGAAGGGTCAGGGAAGGTTTCACAGAGGAGGTAATATCTGAGCTGAGCCTGAAGGAAGGAAGCAGTGCCCAGAGACAGAGACAGAAGGGCTCTGATCCTCAAAGTACAGGAGTTGGATATGGCAGGATGGGTCTGAGGAATGGTGGGTATTTCAGTTTGACTGGAGCCCCCAGTGTCATATAATAAGATTAAAAAAGTAGCTTGGAGTCAAATTGTGGGGGTCTTTGAGTGACAAGTTACAGTCTGGATTTTATTTGGTGGAAACTATTGGTGGAAGCCATGAAAGATTTTTGAGTGCAGAGACATTATGGGAGAAAACCTCTTAACAATGAGAATGAGAAGGAGCAGCTAGGTGGCGCAGTGGATAGAGCACCGGTCCTGGAGTCAGGAGTACCTGAGTTCAAATCCGGCCTCAGACACTTAACACTTACTAGCTGTGTGACCCTGGGCAAGTCACTTAACCCTAATTGCCTCACTAAAAAAAAAAAAAAAAAAAAAGAAAATGAGAGCAGGTGGAAATGGGCCACTTGGAAAAGCAGTAAGTCCCCCCCAGACACTGGTAGTCTTTGAGCAGGGTCTGGATGACCACTTACAACACTGGGGCAGAGGAAAGGATGGACAAGATGAACCTTGAGATCCCTTTCAACATTGTTTTCTATCCTATGCATTCGGAAGGTGACTCAGCAGAGGGTGAAAGAAGGGTTCAGGTTACTATAGGGCTGTCAGCATGAGTCACTCTCCTTTAGATAAAGCTCAGAGCACTGTTCTTTTTCCAACATTTCCAAAGAGATTGCATTTTCCAATTCTACCTTTTGGTTTAAAGCCTCAAGTGACGCTCAGCCCTATTAATTAACTGGTAATTTGTAAGATTTTCTCTATAAGACCTAGTTGTATATTATGTTAATTTACTGCTAAAACCTTAACCATAAAGTGTCAGTCCAGAATTTCAATTGTCACTTTTGGTGTAGAGCAGGATTGGGGAACAGTGGAAGGAGCGGGTCTTTTTATCCATCATGTGTCTGAGGCTTACCACCAAAGTCACCACTTCCCCATCTGGCCCTGTCTGTGGCAGTGGGACAGAGTCCTTGCATTCATAATAAAATGCTGAAGTCAAACAGCAGAGGAGAAAACTCAGAACTCAGCTTGGCCCTCCATTAGTTTAGTTCCATCATTTTCTTTTTCTTTTTTTTCTTTTTGTTTTTTGGGGGTAATAGGGGTTAAGTGACTTGCCCAGGGTCACACAGCTAGTAAGTGTCAAGTGTCTGAGGCCGGATTTGAACTCAGGTACTTCTGAATCCAGGGCCGGTGCTCTATCCATTGTACCACCTAGCTGCCCCCTAGTTCCATCATTTTCAAATGCCAAGATAAAAAAAATCATCTTGAAGAAACAATATGGCATAGTGGATAGAACACTGTACTTCGATTCAGCAAGACCTGGGTTTGAATCCCGCCTCAGACACTTACTAGCTCTGTGATTTAACTTCTCTGCGCCTCAGTTTCCTTATCTGTAAAATGAGGAATATGGACTCATTGGCCTCTGTGGTTCTTTCCAGCACTGGATCTATGATTCTGTGAGTCTAAGTGATGACTCCAGGGCTTGGGTTCTCTTCAGTCCCATCCCTCGATCCCATCACACTGGAGCTGGGTAGGATGGCTCAGTTTTAGTACATTCTCACACCCTGAAACCTCTGCTCTTTTCTAAAGACATCAGCATGGACTGAGGCTATTTCAAATTCCATTTCATTAAAAACAGCCATCTGGATGAGACTCCATCTACCAAACACAAGGACCATTTCCATTTCCCAGGACATGATGCCTTCATATTTCCATCGCTTCAGAGCTCATCCACTGACGAAGCTGGCAATACCCATCCACCATTTTCTCTAGAGAAAAGGGCCATTTGATATTATGTTTATCAGTCCTCAGGATCATTAAAAGTGGACTCACTTCTTGGGACATATGGCCAAGATCCCAAGAAGGGAAGCTCTGTTAAGGGATAGTGATCCCAAAGCCTGAGGGGAAGGGCTGGGGGTAGTCTCTTATGGATGGAAGCACAATGAAGAAAACAGGACAACAGAGCTTCACTCTTTCCTTAAAGTCAGAAAAGGTAGATACCTGCCCAGAGTCCAACCATTAAGATGGAAAAAGGGATTTGCATCCCAGGGTACAGGTACATTATCTGAAAGCATGGTGGAGATCCTTAAATCCAGGGTCTGGTGGGCAGGAGACAAGATGGCAAGATGAAGTCTGTGCTTACTCTGTCCTTCTCTCATTTCAGCATGGATCCTCTTTTATTGATTATTCAGACCAGTTGGGATGGGGGCAAGAGAATCAGCAGAGTCATACCCACTTATAGAAAAAAGTATTTATGAAGTCCAGGCTCTGTGAAAACCCTCGGTCTGTGACCTGTTACAACCAGGGTTTGAAAGGAAAAAGAGGTGACTCCCTTAGTCTAAGTGGTCAAACAAAAGTGCTATGAAAAATGGCCCATGTGGCATCTCAGCACTCACCTTGAAACCTTCTTGTGGTCCCTGGCTCAAAAGAGCTTCAGACAGGGGAAAATCCCAAGAAAGTGTTATACCCCCTGGAGACAATCTCAGCTAAAAAGTTTCATGAATAGGTAAGGCACGAGTGATACAACAAGTCAACTCCCAACTCTCTTTATCCTAACCGGTCTTGCTTTGCTAGATTACTTGCTCCATTGATGTCTTAGACTATCAATTCTTCCTTTACATTGAGCATGGAAACACTTGGAAGCCCCCATGGGATGTCTCTGTTTAGACCAATGCCACGAGAAGCATCTATGCCTGCAAGGAAAAGCCAAGAAGACTTCAAGGTGAGGGCATGAGATGCATAGCATCTCCTTAGTTGAGTTTGCCCAGGATGGCTCAATTCTTTGGTTTGAAATAAGTCCCTACAGATGGATCCACAATTGAATATGTCTCTTCAAATACAGCTTGAGGTCAAATACATTAAAATGTATTTTCCATTTTTGATGAACTGAAATTCCACATCTTTCTCTTCATTCTGATAGTAAGGAAGGGAAATCCTTGAGAGGGGAAGGGGGAATTTCCCTCACATCCCCTAGGTCACCATCATGAGGCAAGGATAAAAGCTGATCCTCTATGCTGGAGGGACCTATGAGAGCCTTAAAGGCAAACTTAATCCATTATGGTTAAATTAGAAAGGTGATTGGGGGGTGAAGAAAACAGTAAGAAAAGTAAGTGGGTCATGGCTCTCCTGTGGAAAACTGCCTTCTAGGTGGATAAAGGGGAAGACCATGGCTTGAGGGAAGGGGGAGTTAATTCTCAAACATGGCTCTGCCTCTGAACTGTGTCCTAGTTGGTTCACAATTATAATACCTGAGAAGCCAGGAAGAGGAGTGATTAGGTATAGGAACAGGGATAGGACTTGTCATTTTATTGGTTGAGAGAGTTTCCAGGAAAGGAAATTCTCTCTACCAATTCAGGTCCTCAACTTTTCAGCAACTTGTAGCCTTGGACAGTTGCTTAGTTCCCTGTGAGGTTAAGTTATTCACCCACAGACACACAGCCAGTATGTGTTAAAAGCATGACTTGAACCCAGGTCTTTCTGGCTTTTAAGCCAGCTTTCTATGCACTATACATTTCCAGTTCAAAGGAATGTTCATAGAATGAGAAAACTAACAGTATAGAAAGGGTTTGTAGAAGGCTTTGCTCACCTTAGAAAAAGAATCCACTGGATGGGTGGGGTGGAAGTGGCTGATGGGATTTGGAAAGGGCAGCCATGTTCCTTGTTAGTTAAGTAATGATAAATGGGTGTTTGAAACTGCCAACTCCCCAATTGTTTCCCCTCAAAAAAATTCCCTACCTGAGACATGGGTGAGGGGGCAATTCCTGCTGATCCCACTGGTGTAACATCCGGCTTGAAAGGATCAAAGTCCAGATCGAGCAAAGACTCTTCTTTCTTTGGCTCAGGAACTTCATTCTGTTAAGGAAAAGGTCAGTGATTTGAAATCGATATCAGAAATTGGCCTCTTCTAGGCTTCCCTGCTCACATGGTCATGCACTGGTTCCCAAGCCTAGAGCTAGAGCGAGGGATGGATACAAGACTTACAAGTGGCCTGAGGGCTCCTCCAGTATCTAAGCTGGAATAAAGGTTACAAGAATCAAGGTACACATTCTAGAGTGGGATGGGGGAGGGGAGGAAGGAAGGGAAGAAATAAAAGGGAGAAAGAAATTTACATGATAACTTCACTATGCATCTAAAATGAATAGCAAGCGCCACATAATACATCTACAGTTTCATATGTAACTATCTTTTTCAAAATTGTACTATGTTATGGAAATGCTTCTTTTATTCCATAAATTGAAAAGAAATATAAAACAAGAACCAGGGAGAGGGCTCTGGTGCATTGAGTCAGTACTCTATGGGGATTTTCAGAAAGCATTAAACAATAACCCCATAGCTTGAGAAGGCCTGGAGGGATTGCTACCTGCACTAGTAAAAGGACTGCCTGCACTTATGAGATCCAAGAGTCAATTCAATCCAGCTGAATGTCTTTATGAAGCACCTACCATTTGCCAGGCTTGGTCATGAGTGATGGGGATGCAAAGATCAAAATGCCCCTGTTCTCACAGCACTTACATTCTCCTCATCTGATACAAGATGCACACATACAACATAATCCAAAATACATACAAAATAATTTTGGGAGGTGGTGGGCCCACTAACAGTTGGAGGAGTGATCAGGAAAGATGTAGACTAGAGGAGGTGACACCTAAGTTGAGGCCAGAAAGACAAAAGGGATGCCAAGAGGTAGAAGTAAGAGGGAGATCCTTCTTGGTATGGGGGCAGATTGACTAAATGAGGAACATAAAGTAAACCATTTGGGCTGGATTGTAGAGTGGGGGGAGGGAGAAAGAGTAATATGTAATGAGCCTCCACAGACAGGTCGGAGCCAGATTTTTTTGCTGGAAACAATAGGGAGCCATGGAGGCTTCTGCAGTAGGGGACTGACATGATCAGTTCTATGCCTTTGGATCCATAAGATCCCAAAGCCAGTTTGCTCTTTGCTCACATCTAGCCTGTGGTTAAAGGCACAAAGGAAAGCTAAGCTGCTGACAACTATAGAACCTGCAGTTGGTCGGAAACAAAGCTGAGCAGGTCAACTATAGCCTGTGGACCTGGATTTCATCTGTCTTTCAGGATTTTCTCTTCGTTTCTGTTTATTCCTCAGGCCTTGAGAGTCAGTTATTTTTGTGTCAGCATCATACAAGTTACTAGTGTCTGGAAATGCCCCCAAATAGCAAAGAGGTGCCTTTTAGAAGGCCTGCAAGAGACAGGGGAGGTCTTATAATTCTCTCATTAAGAATCAAACCCCAAGGAGGGGCTAGAATTGGGGAATTATTTTTGTGAATATGTCAAGGGAAAAGAGTTGCTAATTTTGGCCCATTCCCCACACCCCCATGTCAGTTTTAATGGAAATGATGAAGCCTCCCCCCTCCCCCCTCCCCCCGCCCCATCCCCTATACTCAAAGGCTTTTCTTTGGCCCTGCTTTGAACACTTCTTTCCAATAGTTGATCTGGATGAAGTTGTCTGAACTGTAATTTGGCTCAAAGTGAAGGAAGCCTCCCAAAGATCAGAGATGTCTAAAAGTGCAATGTCATTAGTTCCCCACCATTAAAGTGTTTTGGGAAGAATCTCAGGGCTCATTGGTTGGGGATGTTTGAATAGTTTGCCCAGTCCCTGTTCTGATGTGTCCTTGTGGCATAAGGCTGATCCCCATCTCAAAGGCTTCTGGCAGGGACACACTCATCTCCCTTGGCATGGGAGACTGTTGGAAAAAGCCTAGCTCAGGGAGCCCCTCCCCCAGCAGGTCAGCCATAGTCTGATGTCCACTGGGGGCCACATTAATTCTCAAATAACATTTACTAATTCACAGAGGGGCTAAAATCTATGTCAGTGGAGGGAATAAATTTGCTAATTAAATTATGGCTCCTTAGAATTTCCAAGTAAGAAGGAAGCAGTTTGGTGAAGTGGAGAGTGTTTGACTTGGAATCAGAGGACCTGAGTTCAGACAACTCAGCCACTTACTAACTGGGTGATTCTGGGTAAGTCAGTTCCTCTCTGAGCCTGAGTGTTCTCTTCTGTAAAATAAGGGAGTCAGACCTGATTAGAGTGTCTTAGCCTTTTTTGTGGCATGGACCCCTTTGGCAGCAAGATGGTGAAGTCTATGTCCCCCATGCAGAATAACATCTTGAAATGTCTAAAAAATACAGCAGGATTATAAAGGAGACCAATTCTAATAAAATAGTTCTGAAAAAAAATTGTGAAGAACCCCTGGATTAGATGATCTTTAAGATTCTGCCTTGAAATCTAAGATCCTCAAAAGCATAGAGGGGATTCCTGTTTAGGTATGTATGGGACTAAATGTTATTCTCCAACTCTACATAGAGACAAGTGCAGAGACTGTAAGTCCAAATCCCTTACTTTTATTAATGAGGGCTCTTGGTGTCATACTGGAAAAACCTCTTCATAGGAAAATGCCAATTAGAATTATGGTCTATGTGATGATTTAAGGGCGGCAATTTCCTGCAACATTTAAGTTTTCTTATTAAAGCCCCAGATCTCACACAGACTAGGTGTGCAGTGTAAACTCATAACTCATGTCATTAGGCAAGAGCTAATGAGAAATTTGATTAAGGGAAGAGAAAGTTACCTTTAAATAAGTTTTGGGAAGGAATAGACTCTGCAATTTATTTCATTTAGTATGATAATCTGGACTCCTGACTGCAGTCTATTAGATTATCCAATAAATTGCTGCAGGAAAGAGAGATGAACACATGGGGTATATCATTCATGTCTCAAAGAAAGATTCCAAAGCTACCAACAACTGGTGTTTATAATATCTTCATGATTTGAGAAAATGTCAACATAAATTTTGTAGAATCACAGAATGTTTAAGTTTTGGGGTACCTTGATCTGATCCCATCATTATATAAGACCTATCTAATAATGAATGACTTGCTTAAGCTAGTGAGTGGTTGGAACAAGATTGGGCATGAATCTATGATTTTAAATTTTTTAGCAGAGAGGATAAATCTGGTTATTCTCAACCACATGAATTGTGGTCAGGAGTTGATGCATTGAATTGGAGACTCTAGCTTGTGATCGTGATAAAAAGCAAAGCCAAGTGCCCCATTACACAAATGTCATGAACAACAAGAAACAACAAGAGAGTTGTTTCAAAAGCACTGAAATGACTTTTCAGGCAAAGTGGCCGCCAAAATGTAATCATCAATTAAATTCCAAAAGGACTCAGATTACACTTATGCAAGTATGCCCTCCAATTAGGCACAGCCCATCCTATCCCTGCCTGCCCTTCCTAGGGGACACTCATCCATGTGCCCCCATGGTGGCTCTTTCTGGGGAGGGGTCTTCCTTGCTTTTCCTTGACATCATGAGGATGCCAATGGAACACCCCAACTGTCCACAGGTTATGATGTCCTGCTCTTGTTGCATTAAACTCTAAGGTGGTTTAGATGATCCTCTATGCATCCTGAGGTACCCAGGACAAGGTCACAGCAGCATCATCCTCTCAACATTTACTAAGTACACAGTATGTGGAATGCACTGTGAGACCACTAGATGGCGAAGTGGATAGAGCTGGACTTGCAGTCAGGATGCCCTCAGGATGAAGCCAATCTCAGACACTTTCTAGGTTTGTGACCCTGTGTAAGTCATTGAATGTCTCCAAGTCTCATCCTTAGCTGTCAAATGAGACAATGATTTCCTAGCTGGCATATAGGACTGTTGTAAGTAAAGCCCAGTCCTATTAAAACAGGACAGTTCCTGCCCTCAGTAGTTTCCAATCCAGTTTCCTAATAAAAAGGTGGGAGGGTCATTACATAAAAGGAAGCCTGGCTTAAGAGCCGCATTGTATCTTTGGAAGAGACAGATGAGAAACTGTACAAAAAACATATCATAACAGAATCCCACAGAAACGATGGCCCCACATTCCTCTCCATGTAGGCACATCTTGCTCCTCAGCATGGGGATGGTGTGGGGGTGGGGGATAGAGGCTCAGCCTCTTTTATCCTCCACTTTTAGACATTCTCTGTAGCCGACCTGTGTCCAGACTGAAGCAGAGAGCGAGATGCTGGTCCATTGTAGTGCTTTGGATGCTTGTTGGGCTCCACCTGACAAGCATTTTAGTCATTAGGGACTCATCCCCTAATCTTAGCATTGTTAGCAAATACTCTGGGCATAGAGCTTTCCCAGGGAAGCCAAGGAAGGTCAAGTATTCTGGAATCTTTCCATTTTTTTTTATTTTGTTTGCGATCATCATTTGGGCAAGAAGTGGATACTGGAGGAAAAACCCTGAAATTTTGAAGTGTATCAAAATTTTTTAAGCCTGGGCCCTAATATAAGGGATCCTTATCTGTCTCAAAGGTTGAGGAAAGGACACAGTGACAAAGTCTCTCAGGCTGTCCTTGTGGACAAGATGGGAGGACGGGGGTAGATGATAATCCAGGCTGGTGGAGTGAGAACTAGCTAAATTCCTGAAGCCAAACAGTCATCTACATTGAACAATGTCAACAGGAGGAACGTTGGCTGTCTAGACTATCTATGGGGGTGAAGACAGCCTGGGAGCTGTCTGTTAAACAGACAAGGGGTGGCTGTGAAAAGATTATATCTAAGAATTAGAAAAGGGGAAAGCAGCTAATTGACACCATTTACAGGCTAGGACCACTTAGGAGGACCACGTTGGAGATATGTTGGGGAAGGAATAAAAGTCAATGGATCAATTACTCATTAAGTATCCAATCTTCTTCCCCCGATCTTGCTATAAACAAAATAAAAGTGAAGGTCAGGCTTAGAATAGATGGGGCAGGGAGTTGAAGAGAGGATCATAGAACTGTAGATAAAGAGCTAGAAGTGACTTCAGAGGCAATCTAATCTAACCCCCTCATTGTACAGAGGGGAAACTGCAAACCAGAGGTTAAGGTCACAAAAGCAGTGTCAAAGGCAAGATTTGAACACAGGTCCTTTGACTCCAGAACCAGTACTCTTCCCATTCACTTTACAAAGGAATGAGATCCCTGCCCCTGGAAATGTTCCGAGAGACGCAAAACGGTGGAGATGGTGGGGGAGGTTCATCTTTTGGGTGAGGAATTGATCTATATAACTTTTAATGTCTCCTCCAACTTGAGCATTCTAGGAGAGTACCATTAGATCCAGGGGAGAAGGAGGCAAGATCGTTATCTGTCCTATTAATCTCTGCATTACTAATGCCTCATCGGTGAACCTTTGATTAGTAGTTTAGAAGTGCTGCAGACTTTTAGTTCCTTCTGGTTAAACATGCCACATTGACAGGTCCATTCCTGGTGCTTTTTTTAAAAGAACGATACCAGGAAAGAAAGCAAACGATGGTGTTTTCATTCTGGCTTATTGGAGAGCAGAGTAAAGGGAAAGAATGGCTCATCACTTTTCAGGTGTCGAAACAGAACAGCCAGACAGCAGGGAAACCAGATCTCTTTTTGTTCCAAGACCCTACCACCCACCCACAATGCCACCCTTCTGGACACTCAGGACCATAATTTCTTCAGCCTGGAATTGAACATCCTCTCTATTCTAGTTTTCACCTAGCTTCCCATACTGTTTCATTACCTCTCCTGACCTCAGTTTCCTGATTTGTAAAGTGTGGAGTTTGGACCTGATGACCTCTCTGATCTTTTCCAGAGTCAAATCAATGACTTTATTGCCATTCACAGACTCTGAATCCGTCCAATGGCTTTACTAGCTGTTCCCTGAACTCAACACCAACCCCAACCTCTGTGCCTCTTGTCCCTCACGGCTAGGCAGCATGCCTTTCTCACGTCTGTCTCCTAGAATCTCCAACCTCTTTTAAAATCTGGGTAGCATTATGCCCTGAAAAGAGGGATGAACCTGATGTAACAGAACCTTCTTGAAAAGATGAAGTATCTTTAACTTTATTCCAATTAGTCTAAAGCATGAGTTCAAATCTCAGCTGCCCTACTTCCTCCCTATGAGACTCAGGGCAATTCTGGTGTTCTATCCACTAGATGCCCTGGGAAGTCTTTTCTGATCCCAGGCCTTCTGCAAAACAATCCTGTCTTTTCTTTTCAAAGGAGAGGCCAATTAGGAGAGAAACCATTTAAAGAACTAAGAGAAACTTGATTTAAATAAGACACACTGTGTAAAGCATACATACAAACATTTTTCAGGGATGAAAGGCCCATTTAGATCCACGCCAATGCTCTAATTTCCAATATCCTGCTTCCCCACAGCTGCTCTCTCATCTTCCCTTTGTAATTCCGCTTATTCTCTCTTATCTATTCATCTGCGCTCTGCTAAAAATAAATAAGAGCTCTTCATGATGCCTCAATCTACTCATTCATCACATGTCATAGCTCTGCATGTAATTCTGCCAACTTCCCCAGGTCATGTTTAATAGGGTGCCTGTGAGTCCAGCAACTTCACTAGAGAATACCCAACTATACCAATTATAAAGGGAAGGGACCTGATTGTATGTCAATAAGATGTAGGTCATAGGACCATAGACATGGAGCCAAAAGGGACCTTGGAAATTGTCAAGGCCATGCTGGTGATCATAGAGATGATGAATAATGGTGCCTTTGGAAAAAAGATGGGTCCCCCACTGCTTGTGTACCCCCTCCCCACATGTGATCTCTCAGACCTCCAGATGGCCTTGTTAATGCTCCCATCCTTGTGAGAGCCAAGAGAAGTGACAGAACTCTCCAACACATCACGGGGTGTGATCTACCCTATGTCCATACGTTCAGATAGTTGGAGGGAGATGTGAGGAAATAACACTAATGACAACGGCAGAAACTGGCATTTCCATAGCAACTGGAAACTTGCACAGCACTTGATGGCCATGAGCAACAATGCCCCTAAGAGGGCTCCAGGTATTTTATCCCCATCTTACGGATGAGGAAGCTGAGGCTCTGAGAGGTGTCCATGTGGTAGGTTCTGAGGATCCTAGGCTTAAAAATGGAAGGCATTTAAAAGGTCATCTGGTCCAACGCTCACTTGGAAGATAATGGTTTTGGTGAAATGTGCAAGGAATCTCGCCTCCATTTGTATCTTTCCACCACTAGGCCCCCTGAGCCATTATTTTTTAAACCAAGGAACTTAACCTTCACATCCATCCATATCCTTATGGACCGCAAGAGGCATCTATAGCAGGATCAGAGACTTAAAAGTGGAAGAGATGTTCAGAGTCATGTATTCCAATCTCCGTAGAGGCCAGGAGGAGCAGAAGGTGCTCAAGGTCATATGAGTACTAAGCAATAAAGTTGTGATACAGACTTAGATCCTCTGACTTGAAAACCAAAGAACTTTCCATTTCACCAACAATACAAACAAAAACAATGTTTCTGGATATTTTAGATAAAAGTTATTTTTCTGGCCTGAGTTATCCAGTTGGGTTCCTATCTCAATCCTTCACTTTGTGTGTGATCAGAATATCAGATATAATTCATAGAAATGTTCCAAACCATGTGCTCTAATCCATCTGCTGCTAGATTTTACTAATTCTTAGATTAAGAAAAAACCAAAAATTCCAAATTGAGGAAAATATCAAAGAGGAAAGGAAACATGGCCAAAAGGCAACAGCAAATATATCGTTTAGAGCCACAAAATTACAGAGTTGGGAAGGGCCTCAGGGAACGTCTAGTCTAACCTGGATCTGAGCAAGAATTCTCTCAACAACTCACCCAAGTGGCTGCTGCTGTTGCTGCTACTACTGAAGTACCAACTTGTTTCCCTCTCCCACCATGATTGCTTTACTTCCTGGCCACATTCCTTCCTGGCTTCTGGAACCACAGACTGGAAAACTTAACTCTTTCAGCCCTGGCACTCCTTCACTGTCCTCATTGCTGAGCACTCCACATTACCTACTACATCTAAGAAGTCTCCAACCATGCCTCACTTTACTTTCTACTCATCTTCTTGAGAGCCCCCTTCTTGCTGCTCCATTGTCCCTCATCACTTTCTACTTCTGCATCAATCTACTACTCTATGATTCTATTTGGGGACACTAGGTGGCGCCATAGTGCACTGAGCACCCAGCCTGGAGTCAGGAAAACTCATCTTCCTGAGTTCAAATCTGACCTCAGACACTTTCTAGCTGTGTGACCCTGGGCAAGTCACTTCACCCTGTTTGTCTCAGTTTCTTCATCTGTGAAATGAGCTGGAGAAGGAAATGGCAAACCACTTTAGTCTTTCCGCCAAGAAAACTCCAAACAGGGACATGAAAAGTTGGACATGTCTGAAAACAACTAAACATCAAGAAATGGCCCTACTCACCATTCCTGTAATGTTCGAAACCAATATATCCCTACCTGGCCATCACTCCCTTTACAATAGAGGTTCCTTGAGGTGGCCTTCACTTTTACATCTGCATCTTCAATGCTTAACTATAGTGCTTGAAACATAGCAAGTACTTGATAAATGGTTTTTCACTCATCTATCCATCCATCCATCCATCCATCCATCCATCCATCCATCCATCCCTCTCTCTCTCCCTCCATCCATCCATCCATGTATTCATTCATTCATTCTTACTACAGTAGTGTTGCTGTTTTTGGCATGTTCCTAGTTGGCTTGGTGGCATGAGTAGCTGCTACAAATGACTATTGCAGAAGAGTGAGAGAGAGCTGTGGCCACTTGGGTTCTGAGGGGTATTTATGGGCCCTTCCCCCAGTCTCCAAGAGGATAAAGAGCAGAAACAACGTCAGAAGGATCCCAGACCATTAAATCCCATAGCCCATAGCTCGGTCTGGATGAATAGACACCCCTAATCCTGACACAGAATTTTTAGAGATGCTTTTGAGAGATGCCATGGCTGCCTCTAGACTGGTCAAAATCAGTGGCAGCCTCTGCACAAGCCACTCACTTTCCATTTTTCTTGAAATCCAAACCACCAGGATATAGCCAGATAGTGACCAGATGCTAAGCCCAAGCTGAAATAGGCAGTCACTCCAGCAGCTCCACCCCCATCCTTGCATCCTTTCCTTTGTACCTGGGCATGTGCAGTCATCCTGTCTGGGCTTGTGCTGTGAGTATATGTGTGGGCATGTACATGCACACATCTACATATCCACATCCACGCACTGTGGGCCCTGCCCCACCCGACCCTCACAGGCTATGTCACTGACCTGAGAAGGAGTTGTCACACTGATCTCTGGGACAAAGTTGTCCTCAAATAGGCTGATGATGTTCTCTTGTTGCAGTTCCCTTGTGGGTGTGACTTTGGGTAGAGGTGGGACAGGAGGCCCTTTCCGCAACTAGGAAAAAAAAGGAAGAAAAGGGTAAATTTGTGCAGCCAAGGCCTATGACTGACACATGCCTGAAGAAATGACCTCTTGGGTCTAAGTCTCCCTAGAGAGCACTGTGCCTTCTTACAGGGAGGCTGCCAAAGTTGTTCTTAGGGAGCCAGTGGAACAAGGACATGCTTATATCTAAATGTGTTTATTCAGGGGCGCCAGCCCATCATTTTATCATCATGTGCCACAGACAGCTGAATACTAAATAAATCTAAAACTACATTAAATATTAAATACATAGAAGCAGGAGAATGACTTGTCCCCGGACCATTTCTAGCTGAGCCACATCCAGAAAGATGAGAACAAAGAAATGATGATAACATGGCAAGAATTCCTGTTTGTAGAAGGCTTGATGCTGGCAGCAGCCCTGGGGTAAAGATGGTATGCATGTTATCTGGCCCCCTGAACCCTTTCTTGCTTTAAATAAATGATCCTAGAATCCATTTTACAGATAGAGAAACTGAGTCTTGGAGCATGAATTGACTAGCCCATAGGCACAGTCATTAAGCAGGTCTTTTGCTCCTTTTTCCCCATTTCTGGCCAAAAGTTGGGTGGGGTGTATTTGTCACAGATACAGAAGTTTCGTGACTCCCAGAATGAAGGAGAAACCTACTGAAAAAAATACTCTTTGCATCCCGAAAAGGTTGAATTAAATTATTTTAAATGTTCTCTGACCCCAGTTAAAGTGCCCTGTTTTAGGTTGGGAGGACTGATCAATCCATAATGGAAATGTTTGAGAAATAGAGCCCAGTACACATCAGAGGAAGGCAGGAGAGGCCTGGGAAAACATCTGCAGATTGGTCCAGACCCAGAAAGTCCCCAAGCCATGGGCTTTTTATGGTGTTGCCACCGTTGGCTTTTTTGGGGGAAGGTGGAAAGGTTAGGGCACACCCCAAGCCACCAGACCTGCAGAGTTGCCTGGATGCATTTCACAAACACAAGGAATGGAAAAAATAACCTCATTCCAATTAGTCTAAATGAAAAGATGATTTTCTTTTTAAAGTATGGATCTATGATTGCCTTGGGAACTCTCAAAGTAGAAAATCTCTCTACTTATATGCATTGCACCTAGTCTTTCGCTTGAAAATCAATTAAACAGTTGACAAACATTTATAAAATACCTCCTGTGGTAGCAAAAATAATAGAACCCCTGCCCTCAATGAGCTTTCATTCTACATTCTAAAGGCAAAGAATTCAAGACAGAGAATGAGATCAGCATTTTTAGATATGGACAAAATGGGAATTTGTTTTGTCAGACTATGCATATTTCTTAAAAGGGTTTTTTCCTTTCACATTGAAGAGGGTGGGAGGGAGAGAAAAGAAGTATTGGGGGTTTTTTGTTTGTTTTTTGTTTTTTAGTGAGGCAATTGGGGTTCAGTGACTTGCCCAGGGTCACACAGCTGGTAAGTGTTAAGTGTCTGAGGTCGGATTAAAACTCAGGTCCTCCTGACTCCAGGGCCGGTGCTCTATCCACTGAGCCACCTCAATGCCCCAAGAAGTATTTGTTAACTGAAAAATGAAAAAAAAAATATCTGGGACAATGAAATGTGAAATGCCCTGCCCAGGTTGACCTAGCTTGGGCATGTTAGTGGCACAATTTGGATGCAGGTCCTCCTGGCATCAAGGCTGAGATGCTCCCCACCCCCAGGACACTACAGAGCATCTCTCTTAAATAATCCTTTCAAATATCTCCATGCTGTAGACAGGAGGGAGGAAGCAACAAGGCACACTGGACCGGGAGTTAGAAAAAGTCAGGTTCAGATCCTGACTCAGAAAACTGAGATGCTGGGTGAATCTCCGAGCTCCAATTTTCTCATCTGACAGACTCAGTGGATTTGAAGGTCCCTTTTGGCTTTAAATCTATGCTTTTGCAACATCTCAGCTCTCAGTGAAATTCATTCATGTCTTGAGGATGCATAAGAATCAGCTTTCACTTCCTAAGGAGGTTTTTGGGTTCCCTTATCCCTACCTCTGGCTTGTAGTTCTTCAGAATTACTGGAGTGTGGAGAGCTGGGCTCAAAGCTAGGAAAACCTGAGTTCTAGGTATGTCTCTGACACATTTTGGATGGGTTTCCCTGGGTAGGTTCCTTAGCCTCTTAGATCTGGGCAAATCTCTAAGACAACAAAGTACAAATACCCCTCAGGACTGAATCAATGAAAGGAATTTCCACACTGAACATGTGTAATACTAGTGAAATCACAGGTCTGGATCAAAGCAAAGAAAAAGCAGTTGGAGAGAGCACTGGTAGTTGGTTCCCAACCCTAGCCCCAAACAGTGATTGCTTTTATCATGGACCTTTATCAGTGCAAAGGTCCTTGTTAGTTGCTACAGATGGTACAAGGTTGTCCAACAAGGTCAAAGGCATCTAGGGGGCGCCATAGTGCACAGAGCACCCAGCCTGGAGTCAAAAAGACTCATCTTCTTGAGTTTTAAAAATCTGTCCTCAAAAAGATACTAACTGTGTGACCCTGGGCAAGTCAATTAACCCTCTTTGGCTCCACTTCCTCATCTGTAAAACGAGCTGGAGAAGGAAATGGCAAAGCACTTCAGTATCTCTGCCAAGAAAACCCTAAATGGGGTCACAAAGAATCAGACACAATTGAAAATGACTGAACATCAGTGACCATCAAGATCATAGGGGAGGGAGCCAATTAGGGGAGATAAGCAATAGACGCTGAGAACTTAAATGCTAGACCCTATGGGTGATACACACCAAGCGTTTGGGAAGTTCAGAGGAGGTGATTTTTAAGCTGAGCCTTGAAGGATGGCTTGGGTTTTGTGAAGACAGAGATCAACAAGAAGGAATTTCCTGAGCAAGCTTGTAGAAGTGGAAGAGAGCAGGGCTGAGATGTGTGGGATAATTTGCCAATAGGATATTTTCATTTTTGTTAGCTTGTAGAGTCTCCTTAGGTGATTAGAGGGAGGTCAGGCTTTGTGGATGGGTCATTGTCTGAGGAATGATCTTCTGTCACGTTCTGTGGGATGTCCCCAGTCTTAAGGAACACCCATTGCCTATGACAGTGGCATCCAATGGGAAGCTTCTTTAGTCCTGCCACCTGCACAATCCTCCTGGCTCTCCCCTTGTCCCTCCTACCTGTGAAGGCGATTTTGGCCGGGCTGGTGCAGGAGAGGCAGGCGCCAGGGTGTGATTCGGACTAGCTACTGGGCTGGGCAGGGGGGAAGGCTCCTCTGGTGGTGATGGCGTCTTTGCGATGCGGAGAGGACCGGAATCACTAGGCAGAAACAGAGAAGTGAGCACGGCACAGCCTGAGCATGAGCTGGTTTTTTTCCCTCTTTTTAAGCAAATACCCCAAATCAACCTTCATCAACAATGGTGATATAACTTACTTTCTTGTTGCCCTTTTAAGTCATCCAAAGCACTTTCTTTCACAATAATCCTGGGAGGTTGGCAGTATAATCAGTATCCTCAGTTTATAGATGAGGAAACTGAGACTCTAGAGCTTATACAATTAGCACATATCATGGCTGAGACAAGATCTCCAGGTTCCAAGTCTGGTGATTATTCCAATAGAATCTAGTACTTCTTAACCAGGGTTCTGTGAATTTTTTTTTAAAAATATTTTGATAGCTATATTTCAAGGTAATTGGTTTCCTTTGTAATCCAATGTTTTATTTTATGCATTTACTTTTTTTTTGGTGGGGCAATGAGGGTTAAGTGACTTGCCCAGGGTCACACAGCTACTGTCAAGTGTCTGAATCTGGATTTGAACTCAGGTCCTCCTGAATGCAGGGCCAATGATACATCCACTGTGCCACCAAGATGCCCCCTATTTTATGCATTTAGAACATGAGTCTGAGAAGGAGTCCAGGGCTTCACTAGACTGTTGCCCAAGGAGTCCAGGACACAAAAAATATTGAGAAGTCCTGACCTAGAACATGTCACCATATTAACCCAGATGTTTTAAACCATATTAAATACAGTGATTCCTATAGCCTCATCTCTGAATTAACATAAACATAAAATAAAAATAAAAAACTGACATTTTACAGGGCTCTGAGGTTTGCAAAGGACTTTCCTATTATCCCAAGGAAATCTCACAAAGCTCTTGTGAGGGAAATCTATGTTTTCTTACTATTACCTATATATTATAAATGAAGAAATGGAGGCTTAGACAGGCAAAAATGATTTTCATGTAGTAACAGCAAGTAAATGTTTGTGATGGGATTTGAACTGAGGTCTTCCTGACTCCTGGTTCAGTTCTCCCCCCACCTCCTGCACTCACTTATTTCCTAAGTAGCACACATTACAAATTAGTAAAGATTCTACCTTCCCAGTGCTTGGTCAGCTGTTATTGGGTGAATGATGGAATGCCATAGTCAGAGGGGCCACAGAAGTGTTGGAGAGTGACCATCTTCCTTAATTGTTCCTG
Organism: Dromiciops gliroides; assembly: GCF_019393635.1. Classification (NCBI taxonomy): domain Eukaryota; kingdom Metazoa; phylum Chordata; class Mammalia; order Microbiotheria; family Microbiotheriidae; genus Dromiciops; species Dromiciops gliroides. The sequence goes on from NC_057861.1 coordinate 754,430,015, forward strand.
TCTACAGACCAGGGATTTGTGAAGTCCAAACCCAGTGATTTCAAGTGTTCAGACTTCAAGGACATCACCCAGTGACAAAGCTACTAAGAATGGTAGTCAGTCTATATCTGCTAATGGCTATTGCTAACAGGAATGCTAGGGGGTGCCCTCTACTTTCTAGGGGTGTCTACATAGTCTATATATTTCAGCTCTAGGACAAAGCCGGTTTTTTGACCTAAGACTAAAGCAATATGTGCAGTGCAGGTGTTGGTTCAGACTCAGTAGGCTAAGGAAATGTAGTCCTGGTAGTGTTTAGAGAAAGCAAGCAAATACTGCCCATGATTGGGGACACTAGCCGTCAACCATGGCTGCTACAAGCCAAGTCCAAATGGATGTTTGGAGAAGGGTTTCTCAGAGTGCACTCACCACCTCTCTCTGGGGAGACATTGGGAAAATGAAAGAAGCATATGTCATTAATGAGGTCTGACTACCCCCAAAATCATCTTTTATTTACTTTGCATATTTTTGTATTTATTTATCTCTATACTTGTTGTTTCTCCTCATAGAATATAAAGTCCTTGAGGGCAGGAACTATTTCGCTTTCGTTTTTGGAATCTCAGCACCCAGCCCAGTGTCTGGCACATAGCAAGCACTTAGTAAATACTTGCTTATGGATTTGTAGCCCTACTGCCAATAGAATATAAGCTCCTTGAGGGCAGGGACTGTTTCTGTTTTGTCTTTGTATTCCCAAGGACTAACATAGTCCTTGGCACATAGTAGGCATGTAAATTCTTGTTGACTGATTTAATCTCAGTCAGCACAGTACTTAAGAAATGCTAACTGAATGAATATATATATATATATATACATATACATATATATGCTCTTGGAGGGTAGAGATTGCTTTATTTTAGCTTTTGTATCCCTAGCACATAGTAAGTACTTAAATGTTTATTGTGATTTCATGTCATTTGATAATATTTAAGTTTAAAACCTGACAGGCATTTGACCTCTTTTATTTCTGATGGCTGTTGTTCATTTCCTCTGCTCATCACCAGATATAATCACAACTGATATTAATGCTGGAGGGATTGTGAGAAGATAGGTACATAAATTATTGTAGTAGCAAAGAACTGGAAATGGTAGCCTCCCCCAAATGATGAATGACTGAACAAACCACAGGGGATTGTTATGTGGTAAGAAACAATGAATAACGAATACAGAGAAGCATGGATTTACATGTACTGATGCAGAGTGAAGTCGGCAGAACCAAGGAAACAATATATACAGGGATGACAACAATGAACATAGAAAGACCCATCACACCCCAAAGCACAAAGTGAATGCTGCGAAATTACAAAGAGCAAACATATCTCCAAAGAAGAGGGAGATCCTCTACCTCTCCTCACTCCTTTGCAGAGATGAGGGGGCAAAGGTGAGAAAGACTGCACATGTTTCCAGGCTTTTTAGATGGATTGATTAGTTTTGCTGATTTTTTTTAAAAAAGAAGTATTCTTTTAAAAATATTCCTTTTTATATGGGATAGCTCTTTGAGGAAGGGGACATATTGTCCATCAATCGATTATTTCCAGTCTCTTTATATCTTATTTGTCCATGGTTGTCTGCATGTATTCTCAATTGAACTATGAGTTCCAGGAGAACAAAGACTGTGTTTTTGCCTTTCTTTGCATCCTTAGTGTTTAGCGCAGCGTCTGGCATATGACAAGTACTTAGTCAATGCTTGTTAACTAACTCAAGATTATATCTTGTGGATCATATATCACAGAAAAGACTAGGGAAACAATCTAGTCCAACACCCTTCTTGCCCAAAGAGGGCAAGTGACATGCTCAACATCATCCAGGTCATAATGTCTAAGGCAGGATTTTAATCCAGATCCTCTTAGCTCAGATTCAGTGTTCTTGTTTGTTTAAACCTGAACCCTGTGATGCAGGGAGGGACAGATGACATCTTTAGAAGATGAAGACATTCCAGATATAGGCAGATGCTGCCTGTGGCTGTGGGGGCAGAAAGCTCTCTTCAGAACTGTCCTTGGTGCTGGAAGAGCTAAGGCATCAGTGGGGGAAGGCACTGATGTTTCACAGGGGCATTGTGGATAGGGAAGGCTGCTGGTTCATAAGTGGGGAGAGGCAGATTGAGTACCATTTGTGCAGGAGCAGGTGCCACAGGAAACCCTTCTTTCAAATTTCTTGCCAATCCTCTTTTCCCCATTCCTGTCCTGCTTGCACACTGACTTCACATACCCACCCTGCCGAGGGAACCCAAAGACCCTACTTCATGATAGTGGTGGGCCAGATTTTCCTTGCTTCCCACTACTTGCTGAGTGGATGTGGCTGTTCACACCATTTGGGAATCATGAACTAACTAAGCAAGGCCTGACAGGACTTATACTGACACTGCATCCTTTCAACCCCCAGGCATTGTCATCTGACAATATACACTGAGCACCATTGGGACTTATCATCTGCCCTCCCACTGCAACTGTAAGATCACCAGCCCCTAGCTATCTTCCCTGACACTGGGCCCTTCCTCAATTAGAATGTGTGCTCCTTGAGAGGAGGGACTGTCTTGTTTTATTGTTACTCTCTCCAAGATGTAGCACAGTGCTAAAGATACCTAGTGAGCCTCAGGATATGCTTTCACTCACTCACTCACTCACTCACTCACTCACTCACTCACTCACTCACTCACTTAATCACTCACTCATTTACTCCTTCCTTCCTGTAATTTATGACACCTCTTCAGGATGTGACATGAGAAAGAGACTTTCCAAGTGAAGGCATGAGTGGTGTGAGCTCCATGAGCTCTTGCTGTGTGGGAGCTGTTGGTTTTGAATGAGGCCAACGACAACATCTATGCCTGTTACTGAACATTCACTTACCTGGGGGCTCCCTGGATGGTGAAGGCCTTGTCTGCATGCTGCTCCCCAAGCTTGGTCATCACCTCATAAAGCTTGTGGCAGAGCTGAGGAGAGAGAAGGCACTTGTCCATTGGATGCAAATTGTTCCACTCCTAGCTCAAGAATCCTCGTGTTTTCCTTGTGAAAGCTTGTGATTGAGGGACCCACGTGTGGAAAGAAAGGGCCTTTGAGGCCCAGGGCCAGGCAGGTGGAAATGGTTGCAAGATGAAGGCATTGGGGGAAATTTGGAGCTTGGGGGTGAGATGTGCCTGGCACAGAGTAGGCACTTAAAACATAATTTTAAAAATTGACTGATGGATGGATGTAGGCAGCTGAGCAATGGCAGCAGAGCGGGCTTCCTTGTGAAACTCATGTGCAGTGCTCTGAAGGCCTTTGAGGGCTACTGAGGCATGCAGAAGGGTGATGGTTGGAGCTTATGCCCAGCATTCTTAATGTATTTCCATATATATAAAATGAAGGGTTGGGAGAGGAGGCTCACTGAGATTCTCCAGCTCCAAACCTATGATTCCATAATCAGTGTAAAGCTTAGCCTCCAATAGATTTCTTAAGGAAATGGAAATTTTAAGAGGGGACCCAAAAACAGAAAAGGCTTCACTACAATAGGTACGTCCTCTAAGTCTTCCAGGCAGAGAGCACCAATTGAGATGCATGTTCCCATTGCAAACATGCTTCGTGTAGAACAAAGGTGAATTAAGCCCAGTTAACAGATGCTCAATCCCAGGCATGGGGGATCACACCCCTGCCTATCCCTCAGGACAGAAGATGCCTGTCCACAATTAACACACAAAAGGATAATGTCACTTACCAGAGCGATTTCCTTATGGAACTTGGCCTCAAGGCTGGACACATTCTTGAAGGTATTGACATAAAATCCCACCCTTCTATTGGGAGGAAGCAAAAAGAGAAGGTCATGGGGGCACGGAAAGGTTATAGAAACAGAAATGTTATAGAAATGTCTGCAAATCCTCCCAAAAGACATGGAAATCAATTAATTTCTTATCAATTGATCAAAATGAAAATATTAACTATTACATATCAAGCACTCTACTAGAACCCGGGGACACAAAGACAAAAGTCTCTGCTCTCTTGGCACTGACATCCTATCAGGGGAGACAACATGCAGGCAAATGGCTTTACCTAGACCACAATGAAGGAAGCTCTTCTTGTAAATCGATGTTGAACTCTTCAAATACTTTCTGGGCTTTTTGAAACTCTTCTTCTGCCTAGAAGGAACAAATGACTATTTATTTCCACTTATCTAAAAATGATGGATCCATGTTGATATAAAACAGCATTACTGGATAGGAGAGATCTAGGCTGTAGCTGTATGCCAGCCTGAAGGCTCTTGGGCAAAGAGGTGGGTTTGCTAGTTTGTCTGGTTCCTGAGATGCCAAAATTATTTTTACAAAACTCATCCTAAGTTAGGTCAGCTGGTGAGATGGGGGAGTCTTCTTTGCGGTCCTGGCTGTCCTACCTTCCAGGTGCTAGCTAGCCCATCAACCTGATCAAAAAGTAAATCTGACCAGAGGAGGCTTGAGGGGAAACTGAAAAGAGCATCAATAAATTAAATTCAGTAAGTGCTTAGAATTGGCCCTCATTGGACACATCCCAGCCCCAAACATGGTGTCCTCTCAATGTCAGATTTGTATGGCAGACATTTTTACAGCTGAGTAATATCCTTCAACCATAGATGGTTAACAGCTTAGCAATGGATACTCCAAATGTCTCAGGCTAAAATGTGCAGTAATATGAGGAACAGGCTCATTTCCCACCAATGTGTTTGTTAGAAATGAGGTAACAAGCAGTCACATAGCCCAGATTCTGTCCTGATTCTAAATGGATCTCTGTGGTTTTGTTCCCACCCACTAAGCCAGCCAGGTCCTAAGAAAAGGTCTGGGGAGTTGCCTGGGACTTTCTGGAACACCTTACCTTTGTAATGCGACTTTCATCTCGTCTTTTGGAACTCTGCAGAGCTTCGAGGTGGTGACGGGCACTGTCATAATCCACTAGCTTTCTGCTCCTCTTGGCAATGCGCATCTGCAAACAGAGAGAATCGTGGTCTTTACTAATGCTATCAAACCCCAATAAAATGGTGGACCTGGCCAGTTCCTCTCTCTGTACAATCCTTACTTGTAGAAGCTGATAAGCAAGCAGTAAGGAAGAGGCTGCACCAGGACCCCAAGATTTTTTTCAGACACCCTGTTGTCTATTCACATCTCCCACATATAATCCCTGTGAAGTTGGGGTTTTTGAACCCAAGTTCTCTTAAGTAGAATGACTTCAAGTGAGAGGAAATGACCCGATCTATGATCCCTATGAGACTAGAAATCATGATGACTCTGCACAGCAATCTTTGTTCAGTAGATGAAGCTATTTGAGGACAGCCCCCATAACCTCTTTCTTTCCAGATTCTCTGCCTTTTTTAATGTCATCCACAATGGCTTTGGCTGACTTGGCAGCCATGTCCTACTGCTGATTCACAATGAGCTTGTCATCAACTAGAACCTTCCAATTATTTTCAGAAATAAGGCCATCTATCCAGCCTCCTGTCTTATACTTGGGAAGTAGATTATTTTTAAATCAAATATAAGACATTTATCCCAATTCATTTCCACTTATTTGGATTTCTAAATTCTACTTCATTCATTCCTGAAATTAGTTTAATTGGCTCAACTTCCCATCTTGGATTCTAGGGCCTCTTCAAAACATCCACCATGTAGGGCAGTGGTCAGGCAATGTTATCTCACTTTTTACAAGATGCTCTCAGATTTCTCCTTCACTCAAGCTCAATTAAAATACTTTGGCATTTCCATCTGCTCAGCAGCCTTTTGCCACAAAGAACACAAAGGAGCCTGTTTAAAAGGAAACCACTAAAAAAACTACCCATTGGAAGAGTGGGTCTTGGCATACCCCCACCAAGACATCTTTTGTGGCTGGTGCCCAGGAGCTTAGACGGGATCACAATGACCTTTGCAAGAAGTGCTCCCATCTGGCCCTGGTTGTACCAGGCTGTTAATGAGTCTGTTCCATTTGAAAATATGGATGTGGTTGTCAGAGCCTTCTCCCACAAAGCCAAGGCTGGCTGCCTCACCCACCCCATCTGGCAAAGCAAGACAAAGTAGCAAGCCCCAAGGAGCCCTGAGTCACAGTCCTTACCGATGGGCTGGGATAAATATTGTGAAAGTTGCCTGAGGTTTCAGCAGCATGTTCCCTGTTGACCACAATGGGAACCATGGCATAAGGTTTTGAAAAATCCCTACTCAGGAGATTAAGTCATAATTGTTTGCCACACCTCCAGCCCCCTCATTCCCTCTGATCCAATTCAATCACTGTGGACTAAGTAAGACTGGAGCCTGGCATGCATAAGCATCGATAGGTATACTTACTGCATTATTTCAAACAATCTATCATTGAAACTACCTCTGCTGATCCAGATGGGGGCCCCTCCAAGATGTTAAATGGCCTCATGAGTGATTGAAGCTGACAAAAGCTATTGCTCGGCAGTTAAGGTCTGGATGGTAGACCTTTCCACACTTGGGTAGTTTGGCACAGCGGTTACACAGATTCAGGGCTGAAGTTAGAGAGATGTGGGAAGGCTCAGGGACGTGAGCATAGAACTCCTCCATAGCGTTTGCCATGGGCAGCTTTGTGCTAAGAATCTAGTGTTACAGAGACAGCTCAGCTTAGTGGCTAGGAACGGGAAGATCTGGGTTTGGGTCTTGCTTCTGACACCCTCATTTGGACAAATCACCCAGTGTCTCATGCTCCAGGCAATTGGAAGACTCTAAGTCAGAGATGAGCTTCCTTCCTAATCTACATCGGGAGGAGTTTTCCTACTGGGAAGTTCTCGTATTACTGAGATCAAATGGAAACTATTGTGGAAAGCAAAGCAAGGATGCAGGATGGGAGAAGGAGTGGAGGTTCTTGAGCAGTCACTCTCATGGCATGGAGGCAGTGTGGGCCAGTGGGGAGGACATTGGATTTGGACTCTGACGAATGCAATCCCAGCTGGGTTCCCTGCTGCCTGTGTGACCTGGGGCAGACCAGTCCCCTCACCTTTTGGCGTCAGGAGGGAATGAGAGGACTCGGCTACATGATCTCATTTGACTTTTTAAACTTGGGCCCTATGATCAGTGAGCTTGGCCAGAAGCCCCTAGGATGCCACCACAGGGGCAAATCGTCCATTGAGGAGCAGGTGAATGCAGAGACACCATCAAGGCAACCAGGGGACATACTGAGGCACTGTTCTGAAAGCACAGCAAGGTTGTTATGGAGACGACAGACTGTCTCCATCTCAGCTGCAGTAAATAACAACAGACTGATGTGTGCATGCCACTTGAAGAAAGGAAAGGAGATTAGATGTGAGGAGGAGGAAGGAACAGGAGGCTGGAATGAATAATGAATGAAAGTATAAAGTTTTGCTCAACTCCTCTATATGCCATTTGCTCTGTTAAGTTCCAGAAATACACAGAAAAATAAGATCACCCCTACCTTCAGGGAGCTTTTGTTCTAACAGGGAAAGAGCAGGATATGACATAGTAGATGTACAGTACTGTATCCACCAGGAAAGGCTATGTGCATAGGAAAGGTCAAACCCTAAGGCTTTGAGCAGGAGTTTCCCAGGCTGGTGTGAAGACAGCTAGGACAAGGGTTATATCTGAGGTCCTAGAAAACCCTCTTTCCCATGTGTTGTCTACATTTCCTGCCTTAGGCATATTTCTAACACAGACACTTAACCTACATAGCAATATGGACAGGGCTGGGTTTCACCTTCCTTGCCCCAGGACTCCCTCTGGTGGTGATGTTGATAAGCATCAAATGTCTAAGAAGCAGAAAAGAAGGTCACAGATTGAGAGCCAAGAAGAGCCTCAGTGGCCATTTAATGCAAGCTCCTCATACCCAATAAGGTTAAGTGAGCTGTCCAAGATCTCAGAGGTAGGAAGAAGCAGAGCCAGATTTTGAATACAGGGCTTCCAATACTAAGTCACCAGTGCTCTTTCAATGGAGAAGAATCAAGGAGAATGGTTCATTCCTTCTCAAGACCCTAGCTTCTTAAACTGTAGGTCACAACCTACATGTGGGGTCATGTAACTGAATGTGGGGATCACCCAAAACTGGCAACGGTAAAAGTTATGTATATCTATTCTATATACCTACATACCCAGGGTGGGGTAAAGATTTCTCAGGTGAAAAGGGGTCATAAATGGAAAAAGCTTAAGAAGCCCTGCTCTAGACAATTATCCTGCTGAATTATCAAGGCTTAGTGTTTAGCAAATTGTAGATGTTTGTATTAAACTTGTTGATTGATTTATTGATATCCCAGAAGTTGACTGCATTGATCCTTAAACCATCTATCCAGAACCAGGAATGAGCATGGAATTAAATGAATGGTGTAGGATGGGCAATCTTTTACTAAAGCCTTCCCCTGATGCCTCAACATGGAGTAGAAGTGACTCTGGATTCTCAAGAGTCATGCCAAGAAATTCAATATCTGGTGGGGTCTACCAGTTCAGAAAAGCTTTAAGAGTGGACTTATAGATGGCCTGACTGTCTGCTCTCACAGGATCATCCTAGCTAAGTTAGCATAAAGAGACGGTCAGGTGGCTCAATGGATAGAGCACTAGACCTGGAGCCAGGAAGACATGAGTTCAAATCTGGCTCAGACACTTACTCACTGTGTGACTCTGGGCAAGTCACTTAACCTCTGTTTGCCTTAATCCACCGTAAAAGGAAATGGCAAACCATTCTAGTACCTCTGACAAGAAAATCCCACAGGCAGTATGGTATACGGGATCATGAGGAGTGAGAGTGAGTATGACTGAAGCATAAGAACAATAAATTAGCAGAGGCTCATCACTGACCCACTGACACTAGCCTCTGGCCTATTCTATGAAAGAAGACCCTTTACCACTTGGCTCTAGACATTATCTGTGACAATCCCTCATGCCTAGAAAGTTCACTTTCCTCTGCTACAACCACTAATCTCACTGGCTTCTTGTAATTTCCAACTCAAATCCCACCTTCTACAGGAAGTCTCCAACTTCTAATACCTTCCTGCTGTTCATTAGTGTCCCTTTTATATGGCTTGCTTTGTATGTATTTGTTTCTATGTTGTCTCTCCTATTAGATTGTAAGCTCCCTGAAGCTAAGGATTGTCTTTTTCCTCTTTTTGTATTCCCAATGCTTAGCAAAGTGCCAAGCACACAGTAAGTGCTTAATAAATGTTTATTGATTGATTTGATCACTAGAGAATAAATTGTTGGGTTACAGCAACCAATGAAATTATCTACTAAGGAATGGTCGTGGTTGTAATATGGGTAGTGGAGACTATACTAAGATATGTTTCAGAGAAGGGAGTAGTTATACTGAGGAGACCCCAGCTCCTCGAAGTCTTGAAGTCTAATTCTTATTTTTTGTGATCTATCATGGTTTCCTTTTACGGTCTGTAAGGGCTGCATGGACCTGTGTTTGTCAATGGCACCCATCCAAGATGGCCGAATTCTTCAGGGGAGGGCCAGGGTCCATGTGGTTTCCTTTGAGTCACTCCCCAGCACTCACTGCATAACAAACAGATGAAGGCACCAAAGCAGAGGTGTCCAGTATCAATGCCTCAGCCCTGAAGACACTCAACTCCTTTGCCTTCTACTTCCAATTAATTTCAATCTACTTACCATTTTCATGTAGAGATTCTCAGGGTGAACAGAGCATTAACTCAATTAAGAAGATAATTATTGGGAGCTTATATTACAGATGCTATGATTGCCCTAATCACAGGCTCTTTTGTGGGGCAATGAGGGTTAAGTGACTTGCCCAGGGTCACACAACTAGTAAGTGTCAAATGTCTGAGGTCAGATTTGAACTCAGGTCCTCCTGAATCCCGGGCTGGTGCTTTATCCACTGCAGCGCCACCTAGCTGCCCCCCTCAGGCTCATTTCTAGTGCTTGAAAAGACCTCGGAGGCCATTTAGGCCAACACTCTTATTTTACAGAGAGGGAAGCTGAAGCTCAGCCCGAGGGGTGGGGTGTAAGATCAAACTGGCAGTAAGAGACAAATCCAGGATTTGAACCCATGCTCTCTGATTCTAAATTCAGCCTCACTTACATGGAAAAGAGGAGAAAAGGAACATAAATAATTCATTAAAAGGCAACAATCTTGCTGAATTATAGGCCCTTAATACTAAGGCAGTGTGGTATAATGGGTAAGGTGATGGCTCAGTTTATGACTTTCTGTTTCTGCATTCAAAAAGCCTCCTCTCAAGCAGTGGAAGCTCCAAGGGATGAACTGAAGGAGAAAATGAGATTTCCTGAGCCACAGTGCATCGTAAGCTGTCCCTAGGCAGGGGAGCCAGGCTGGAAGGCAATTCCTGCCTTTTTGGCTTTGCCTTGGAGGACATGGTCTATTTCCTTCCCCTCGGTCCCCTCCTCCTATCCCACCCCATCATGCTTCTTTCCCCTGGGATCAGTAGACATTTCACTCCTCCCCCCTTTAGGAAAACATGGTGCCATACTTTGATGTCCGGAAACTGGCCCAGGTATGTATCCAGGGTGAGCAATGACCCATCCACTAGTTTTTGATGGAAGTCTTCCCATAGCACATCACATTTCTGAAAGAGAGAAAAAGAAAGAGAGGTCACAGTGAGACTGTTCTACCTGGATTCCTCTCACGCCAATGAGAAGAAGGGAAACATATAGATGAGGACCTGGAAAATAGCATCCCCAGATGCTAGGAGGCTACACCTTAAAAAGCTGTGGATAATTTTTTTTCTGATAAAAGTATTTTATTATTTTCCAGGTACATGTAGAGATAGTTTTCAACATTTGTTTATATAAGATTTCCAATTTCAAAATTCCTCCCCCCCACCCTTCCCTCCCCTAGACAGCAGGTAATCTGATGTAGGTGATATAGATATAGATATTGTGGTAAAAAGTTTTAACAGTCGGTTAGATAATGGAGATAATATATATTGTGAGATAATAATCTCACAATATAGATATATACATATATATAAAATAACATCAAACATATTTCTGCATTAGTCATGCTGTAAGAGAAGAATCAGAGCAAAAAAGGGAAATCCTCAAAAAAAGAAAAACAACAGCACCAAAAACAAAAGAAATAATATGGTTCAATCAGCATCCATATTCCACATTTTTTTTTCCTGGATTTGGAGAGCCTTTTCCATCATGAGTCCTTTGGAACTTTCTTGTACCATTGTGTTGGTGAGAAGAATCTAATCTATCACAGTTGATAAACACATAATGTTAATGATACTGTGTATAATGTTCTTCTGTTTCTGCTCATCTCACTCATCATCAATTCATGCAAGTCCTTCCAGGTTTCTACTCATCGTTTCTTACAGCACAATAGAATTCCATTACATTCATATACCACAACTTATTCAGCCATTCTCTAATTGATGGGCAGCCCCTCAATTTGCAATTCCTTGCCACCAAGCTGTGGATAATTTAACAGGGCAATGAATTGTGAACACGTTTTGGCTACCAGTTCCCATGTGTAATTCAGTCCATCTAAGTTGTCAGATGGAAATTATAAACATTCTGAGTCCTAGAGAACTTGTCAGTTTATAAAGTAATTTCCTTGCTCTCTTCAAACTACTCTTGTCAGGCTGGTGGGGTACAATTATCATGCCCATTTTAGAGATGGAGAAGCTGAGATGTAGAGGGGTCAAGTGCCTTGTTCAAGGTGAGTGGCAGAGCCATTATTCAGACCTGGGTCTTCTGATTCCCTGGTGCCCCCGCCATGGCCCCACATTGCCCTTCTTTGTTTTCAAATTATATTTCCTTTGATGTTTCAGATACCAGAGGCCTCAGAAAGGGTCTGGATCATCTAACATGTCTTCTCTGGTAGGGAAGATAGCAAATGAAGCCGGTTCAGAAGTTCTCAAGGTGTTCTTGGGAGGGGGCAGCTAGGTGGCACAGTGGATAAAGCACTGGCCCTGGATTCAGGAGGACCTAAGTTCAAATCCAGCCTCAGACACTTGACACCTACTAGCTGTGTTACCCTGGGCAAATCACTTATCCCTCATTGCCCTGCAAAAAAACAAAAATTGTTCTTGGTAGTCAGTCACAGTCATCTCAATCAAGAGAGAGGCTTTTGCAGAGGATGCTGTTGGGTATCATAGTTAGAGCCAGAGGAGGTATATGTGTATGTGTAGGGGAATGTGGGGGGTAGGGGTTGCTCATTGAGTTGACCAGGATCTCTCATGGATGCCTTTTGAGAGATGAGTTTTGCAGGATGGTCCTCAGGTATACAGAGATTCCCACATCTCAACAACAGGACAGCTCCCTTTCATGTTCTATAACTGATTGGAAGCTCATACAGAGAAGAATGGATTGAGTGTTGGACTTGGAGCCAGAAAGACCTGAGTTCCAATCCAACCTCCAGATGCTAGCTGCATGACCTTGGACGAGTTACTTACATTAAGTGGGCCTCAGTTTCCTCATCTGTAAAATGGGGGGGGGGACTTGATGACTTTTAAGTTCCCTTTAAGTGCTAGAACATAGATTCTTAACCAGGAGTGAATACACTTTTTAAAAGATATATTTCAATAACTGTTTCAATACAATTGGTTTCCATTATATTTTTTTCATTGATAAATATTATTCTGAGAAGAGGTTCATGGGTATCATCACCTTGCCCAAGGGGTCCATGACATAATAATAATAATAATAATAATAATAATAATAATAATAATAGTAATAATAATAGTAATAATAGCAACATTTATGTGGTATTTTTTTGTGAAGCAATTGGGGTTAAGTGACTTGCCCAGGGTCACACAGCTAGTAAGTGTCAGGTGTCTGAGTCTGGATTTGAACTCAGGTTCTCATGAATCCAAGGCTAGTGCTTTATCCACTGCACCACCTAGCCGCCCCATTTATATGGTATTTTAAGATTTAGAAAGTGCTTTATAGATATTATCTCATTTGATCCTCCCAATAACCTTGTGAGGTAGATTCTGTTATTATCCTCATTTCATAAATTAAGAAACTGAAGTAGGCAGAGATTGAGTGACTTGCCCAAAGTCACACAGAAATTAAGTGTCTGAGGCCAGATTTGAACTTTCTCCCTGACTCTCATTCTGCTATGCCTCACAAGCAACTAACAGAAAAAAATGAAGACCCCCTGGTCTAGACCTATGAGTCTCTGAACTTCTACTCCCATCTCTGTGGCACAAGAAAGGATGCAGACCTGGACTAAATCCAGACCTTCTGGAGACAGTGACACATCTGTGGAGATATGAGGAGTACCTTCATCCCATCTGCTTTCACCATAGCTGATCTTCAGAGTTTTATGGACCCAAGGTCCACTATGGGCTCAGAGCTCATTTCAGGAGGTGTATCTTTGTCATGGAAATCCAGGAATACTTACTCAGTCAGGTCTAACATTATAGGATCCATAAGGACGAGAACTTGCTTCCATCCTTTCTTTAAAAAGAGCAAATCTCATTCTTGCTAATGATGCCTTGCCTTTATCACAGCCTCCCAAAGATGCTGCGGAGGCAGTGGGTTCTTAAACCTCCCACAGCAGCCAGGGAGCTTGGACAAGAACGGAAGGGATTTAACAACTGAATTTGCCAATGATGTGTGTCTGGAGGCCAGCTTTTGCCAAATTCCTACCCTGGAATTTTCCACAAACTGGAATAGAGCCTGAAAGCTTTTGCCACACTCATGAGTTTCTTGTTTCATTGCTTCTGTCAACCTTTCCTGAGGCTCAAGGTGTCATCTGCATGGCAGGGTTTCAAAGGAACCCAGACCATTGATTGTATCCTCCCCACAGCAAGATTTTCAGCCCTGTCTCTTACACTGCCCTCAGAGCTCTGGTTGGCATTAGAAAAATGCTCTAGGCTGGGCATTTCCCTTGGCATTCCACTTGAGGCAAAGAAGATGGCAGCTGTTAGAGGCCACCACAATGTCATTAGAACCCCAAATCTGACACATCCTTTTCACTTCCCTTTGACAAATGCTTCCTCCATACCTAGCAAGTGCAAGGTACTGGAAGAGTACCTTGGTACCGATGGTACAAAGAGAAAGGAGAGTTGATCGAGCCTTCGCTTACTATCTAGAAATAAAGGGTAAGGCATGAAGACACATGTCTGATAGCAGGGATTTGGAAGATACAAAGAAAGAGCAGAGGACAAAACATTTCCACCAGGAAGGGGTCAGGGAATCAAGGGATTGTGGAGGAGGGATCACTTGAACTAAACTTTGAGGGATCATAGGTCTCAAATCCGGACTGGACCTTGAAGGCCACGTCCACCACAGTTAAGTGAATTGCCCAGGATCACACAGAGAATGTCAAAGGTGAAATCTGAACCCAGGTCCTCTGGCTCCAGAACCAGGCCTTTAAAAAAACTGCAGAATGCTGTCTCCCTTATCCAGGAGATGATAAAGGTCTGAAATGGGTCTGGGACTAGACTAGACACTGGGACTAGAAGGAAGGAATAAGTGCAGTGTATCTCAGTGGCTGAACAGATAGGACTTTGTGACTTATCGAGTATAAGAAGCTTAAAGATGAAACAGAAGATGTCTTGATGTATCAAGGTTGAGTGACTGGGAGTATGGTGCTATCTTTATCCAACAAGGAAGAGGCTGGCTTCATGGAAGATGGTGAGAATTCTTTCTTAAATATTTTGATTTGGAGACACCAGGGGGGACATCAAGGTAGTGATGCTCAGCAGCTGCTTGGAAAGATGGGTCTGGAGCTTGGTGTTGATGTCAAGGTTGGAAATACAAAGTTCTGAGTCATCCACATCCAAGTTGGAACTGAAACCACGGAAGTGGCTGAGATGACCACAGAAGAGACACAGAGAGGGATGAGCTAAATGGCCAAGATGGAACCCGAGAGAATCCTTGCATTTAGTGGGGAGGACAAGGAGGAAAGTTAGCAAAGCAACTGAATCTTGTCGCTTTCTTTCTTGATGGCCTTCGGGCTAGGCCTGACTCACTAGGGGAAGAGACAGTTTGGGGATCCAGGAAATGACCAAACCAGCAAATAAACATATAGATCTTCAACTACAACTGATGTATGAAATTCCTCAAATACTGAGAAAATCTTTTATTTCATTAGGCACTGGGAGGGATGACATGGACTGAAATTCACAGCAGGCATAAATGCCTGGAATTAGATCCTTTCCCAAAGAAAACACATTTTGATGGGTGTACAGAGGGAGTCGACTAGGTTTGTGACGTCTAAGGATTGGAGAAGGAAATACAAATTGGGGAAAAGTCCAAAGGGAGATAAAACTAGAACAAGAGTGCAAGAGGAAATGGTTAAGATAAGAGACCTGGAGTCAAGGTGAGGTGGGTTTAAATCCTTCTTTTGACACTACCTATGTGCACTCTGAGCTCTTAGCCAGTTAATTGGCATTGATTAAGCACCTACTATGTGCCGCACACTTTGCTAAGCACTGAGGATATAAAGAAAGGTGAAAGACAGTCCCTGTTCTCAAGGAGCTCACAATCTATTGGGAGAGACAGCCTGAAAACAGCATGGTAGAAACAAGATATGTAACCAGGGGAATTGGAGATAATCTCAGAGGGAAGGCACTAAGATTAAGGGGGGTTGAGACAAATGAAACCAGTCCCTGACCTAAAGAAATGTATGTTTTACATAGGGAATATGACACACATACAGGTAAATAAAAAGCCCAGGCAGGGAATACAAAATCATTTCAGAGAGAGAGCATGAACGACTGGGAGAAATCCATCAAATCCCTGAGTACAGATAGGCATCTGAGCTGTGCTCTAAAGGGAGAGGATGATCATACACAGGAAGATGAGGAGGTATGAGGACATGGGCAACCACCTATGCAAAGGTACAGGGGTGGGTGGGAAATGCAATGTTGTGCATGAGGAACAGCCAGCAGCCGAGTTTGACTGGAACAGAGAATGCACAAAGGGAAGTAATGGGAACTAGGACTAGAAAAGTAGGTGGGAGACAGATTGTGGAAGGCTTTCAGTGCCAGGCTGAGGATCTTGTGTGTCACGCTGAAGCCAGTGGGGAGCCTGTACCCATTATTTTTTGCAGGGCAATGAGGGTTAAGTGACTTGTCCAGGGTCACACAGCTAGTAAGTGTCAAGTGTCTGAAGCTGTATTTGAACTCAGGTCCTCCTGAATTCAGGGCCAGTGCTCTATCCACTGCACCACCTAGCTGCTCCTCCTGTGCCCATTTTTGAGTAGGGAAGGGATGTGGTCAGACCTATAGATTAGGAATATGCATTGGGTGGCTATATGGAAGATGGATTGGGGTGAGGAGAGTTTGGGAGAAGGGAGACCAATTAAGAAGCTCTTGCAATAGTCCAAGCAAGAGGTGATGGGGTGGAGGTGGGGTAGGGAAGGGGAGAAACATTTCTATGGCACCCGCTGGGTTCTAGGCTCTGTGCTCAAAGTTTTACAAATATCGTTTCATTTGAATTTTGCAATAACCCTTCAAGGTTGCTGCTATTACTATCTCTATTTTACAGGTGAGGAAATGAAAGCATATAGAGATTAAGTTCACAGGATCACATAGCTAGTAAGTGTCTGAGGAAGATTTGAACTCAGATCTGGCCCAGCACTCCATAGAATGCACCACCTAACTGCCTGCTAATGAGGGCATGGAATAGGACAGTGGCTGTTTGAGCAGAGGGAAGGGGATGGATACTCGAGATATTGTGCAGGGAGAATTAACTTCACTTGACAATTGATTGGATATAAAAAATGGGGACAGGGCAGACCCAAGAATGGTTCTGAAGTTTAAAACTTGGAGATGTGGAATCTTGGAGGGAGGATGGAGAAGTTTTGTGGGAGGAGATATAACAAGCTCTCTTTGGGACTTGCTGAGTTTGAAATGTACCAAAATCTCCAATTGTGGCTTAAGGCAGAGAGAGGAATGCCTTTTGATTCTGAAGATGAAAAATGACGCTGAAGCTCCAGCTTCCCTCAAAAGCCATTTGAAAATCATCTTCAAGTCTCCCAGAAAGTTGGGAATGGTTCAAATAGAGGTCCCCTGCATTAATTTCTGGGTATATTGTTTCATGTCATTGTTAAAGTCCCGGGTTGGTCAGAGTAGGCTGGAGGGACTCATCCTCACTCCTAGCTGTATGGCCTATGTCTGGGGTGCTCCCCCCGGGTTCCCCTCTGGAGCCTGCTGCTTCCCTCTCACATTTCTCACCTCGCCCACCATCTTCACGTCCTCACGTCCATACCAGTCTGGCTCATAGACTTCGTGGAGGGACTCTGTCAGTTTCATCGAGGCCTCTTGCATGCCTATTCAGTGAAAAAAAAAGACAAATGTTTTCAAAGAAAGCCAAGTTTTATTCTTTCTCACCATGTCTGCCCAGCCTGAATTTTTGGAAATAAGATAAAAGTCCTGAGGCATTGCTGATTCCTTAAACAAGTATCATTCTGAAAGGACCCTGATACTACTCCAATGGGATGGGAGTGAGGTTAGGGTGCTGTACTTGAAGTCAGAATGTGGTAAAAAGTTTTAACAGTCGGTTAGATAATGGAGAAACACCAGTTTTTTTTAGGACCACCCTTTTGGGGAGGAGACCAACAGCATGATACGCACACCAGTCCACCTGCTGAGCACTTGACTTCCGGGGTGTGAGCTTAAAAGGCAAGGAGAGAACGGAAGTGGGAGCTCTTTCCTGCTCCGCTGGTCTCCTGGCTGCGCTGCACAGACAGACGCTGACTGGAGTTCGACTGGGCCCGGCTCGCGGTTAGCAGCAGCACGCGCTTGACTCTGTCTCTCTCTCTCTCCCCAAAGGTGGCCTTGGGTTTTGGTGAGTTTTATACGGAATATAGACTAAGCCTAGACTTAAGACGATTTGTAATGTATTTCTACTTTCCTATCCTTCTAATCAACATCACCTTGTGACTACCTTACAATAAAAGCTCTAACTAGAAAACCAGAAGCTTCTTCCATTTACTAGTCTGGGAGATAAATTAAGGGAAAGGTTAAGTAGGGGAGATTTATGATCTAATATTCAATTTTAAATCTCACAAGAAAGACCTGGATTCAAATCCTTCCTCAGACACCTCTCAGCTGTGTGACCTTGGGCACATCACTTAACTTATCTGAGACTCATTTTCCTTCTCTGTAAGATGGGGACAGTAATAAGGCCAACTTTTCATGGTCGCTGTGAGGATTGAATGATGCTATATATGTCACGTGCTCTACTGCGAACTTCAGAGATCTCTGTGCATCTCAATTTCTTTTTTTGGCATCTCAGAGGGGCTCCACGGGCTCATTTATATTCTTTTATACTACTCAGAGCTATGGCCTCCTTCAGAGGCAGAAATAATTAATTTATGCTCAATTTTCTATTGGCCAAGATCAGGGAATTCAGAGCTGGGAGAGGCCTCAGGGATCATCTGGCTCAGGCCCCTTGTTTTACAGAAGCAGCAGCTGAGGCAAGGAAGAGCAGAGGAAGTATTTGACCCCACGTTCTCTAACTCTCCTGTGCGACACTGTCTCTAGCCATCATCAGTGGCAAGGCTGGGGTCAGTTTTTCACCCCTACTCATCATCTTCACCTGGCTCAGAGGGTGCACTGATGTTGTCACAAAACTCTCAAAACAAAATTAATTGGGATTTGTTTTAATTATAACAATAAACCATGCATCTGCTTTAAGAAGAGGGGGAGTCAGTGGTGATGAAATCGGCCAAGGTTCCACTGAGCTGGGATGTTTGGGGCTAAAATAACCTAAGCAGAAGGAAAGGACAGGAAGGGGCATCGCTTCAGACCAGAGGGAACTTAGAGTCCATCTTGTCCAACTCCTTTCCTCTGCAGAGGAAGAATTGAAGCCCAGTCAGGGTGACTTGTCCAAGGTCACTCAGGCAGGGAGGAGTGCCAGAATTTGAACCCAGCCTCCAAATCTAGCCACTTTCCTAATTCACCCCGATGATTCAAGGTGCCCTTTCCTTTTCATTGAAATCAAAACCATGGGAACCTTATATCGATGTGTAGGGAGCCGGAACTGTCCAATCCCTTTGGAAGGCTGAGCACTTTGACTGAGTTCACTCCAAGCAGGGGCTGGATGGTCACTTTCCCAATGGGCTATAAAGGGGACTCTTTTTTTATCTCTCTTTGAAATTCTGTGGTTCTGTGAGTCAGCAAGCCTCCGACTCAGAACTTCCATTGGAAGGTGAATCTTCATATTCTCAACTGACTATTATTCAGAGAAATAGAGGGTGGGCCTGACCTCCAACCCAGACCTCTGGGTAGCCTGAGCGTCAGCCAGTGGCTGCCACCAAAGGACACAGTTCCAGGACCAACATTCTACATCCCAAATCTCACTGCCCCTTGAAGGTGAGGAGACATGGAGGTCAACGTTCAGCTCCCTAAATCCGCAAGATGAGCAATATGCTGAAAGAAGTCATGTATCTTTCCGAAAGACATAGGCAGTAAGAGACAAAGACAGTATTTGAACCCTACTCTTCAAAACTAAATAGCTAACGCTCTTTTTACTACCAGAACACGAGCATCTAGGTGGCTCCATAGTGCATAGAGGACAAGTCAAGAAGACTCCTCTACCTGAGTTCAAATCTGGCCTCAGACACTTACTAGCTGTGTGACCCTGGGCAAGTCATGTAACCCCTCTTGCTTCAGTTTCCTCATCTGTAAAATGAGCTTGAAAAGGAAATGATAAACCACCCCCAAAGAAAGCCCCCAGTAGGGTCACAAAGAGTTGGACATGACTGAAAAGACTAAACCACAAATGCAGAAGAAGGTGGCTGGAATTATGAGACTGGGAATACAAAGAAATGTAAACCACAGTCCCTGCCCTCGAGTAGCTCCCCACCTAATGAGGAGACAACATGCAACATACCAAGAACAAACAGGATAAATGAGGAAGGTGCTGGAATTAAGCAGGGTTGGGGAAGGCTTCCTGGAGGAGATGAGAAACAGACAAAGGAGTAGAAAAGGGACCTAACATTTTAGTGAGGGGGCACAGTTACTCATGAGGCTGTGCTTGAAAACAGCTTGACTGTGGGCTGCATATCTCAGCAGCAACTAAAGAATGTGAGAAAATCTTGGAAAACTGTCATCTGTCCTTGGGCTGAGCAAACATAACTGGAGTGTAGGTTTGAAGCGAGGAAAAAAATACACAATACATTATCTGTCTCCTGTCTGTCTGTCTCTATCTTTATATAGTTGTTGTTTAGTTGTTTTCAGTTGTGTCTGACTCTTTGTGACCCCATTTGGTGTTTGCTTGGCAAAGGTACTGGAGTGCTTTGCCATTTCCTTCTCCAACTCACTTTACAGATGAGGAAACTGAGGCAAACAGGGTGGAGTGATGTGCCCAGGGTCACACAACTAGTAAGTGTCTAAAAACATATTTGAATTCAAGTCATGGTGCTCTGACTCCAGGCATGGTTCCACCTAGCTGCCCCTCATTGGGTATATCAGGGTTAACTTTATTTGAGGAAAGTATTATATCTTTCAAGCTACAGAGATGGTGGGAAAATGCATGACTACACACATGAATTGGGAATTTATTTCTCCCCTGAGTTTGGTACTTTGGTGATTAGTTTAGGAAGGATAAAGTTTTTTCTGACTTTCTTTCTTATTCCTGGCCAGGGTGGGATGATCAGTTTCCACCCTACATTAACTGTGGTCACAGTTCAGTGGCTCAGTTCGAGCAGCAGATCTCAGTCTGTTTACATGAAAAATGTCTCTCCAGGTGGAGAACTAAGGGATTTTGGAACTGGAGGTTCAGATGGAAGGATGGCTCTCAAGAAGTCATCAACTTCCTAATATTTTGGGGTTTGGCTTTGATTATGTCAGTTGCCATTTTCTGTAGGCACAATTCTTTAATTTGGATTTAATCGATGGATCATAAGTAATATTGTTATGGAAACTGGGGTTTGATACTGTCCTAATTAGACCTATTTTATCATATGAGGACTTGATGACTTTTCAGAAACTATTAGATGGATGATCATTGACATAGAAAAGGAATTCTACCTGCATAGAGTCAGTACAGATTGAATTTAAGGCCACCAGTTGGCGCAGTGGACAGAGCACCAAGGTTGGATTCAGGAAGATCTGAGTTCAAAATGGAATCAGATACCAGTAGCTGCGAGACCCTGGGCAAGTCACTTAACCTCTTTTGACCTCAATTTCATCATTGGTAAAATGGGGATAAGAACAAAATCAACTCACAAACTTGTGAGGATTAAAAAAAATTGCTACCTATTATTACTATTCTGGCAGCTAGTTGACTCAGTAGAGGGAGAAAGGGACTGGGAGTCAGGATGACCTGAGTTCAAATATGACCTCAGACACTTACTGGGTGTGTGACCCTGATCAAGTCACTTAATCCTGTTTGCCTCATTTCTTCATTTGTAAAATGAGCTGAAGAAGGAAATGGTGAATCACTCTAGTATTTTGCTGAGAAAACCCCAAAAGAGGTCATGATGAATTGGACGTGACCAAAAGATGACAAAACAACAAATTATTACTATTAATAGTGTATCTCTGGATTCACTCACTATGGAATGTGATAGGCTCATAGATCTAGACCTCGAAAAGACCTCAGAGGTTCTCTAGTCAAACTTCCCCATTTTACAGATAAGGCAACTCAAGCCTAGACTGGTTAAAAGACTCACCTAAGGTCATGCACGTAGTAAAGGGCATATATGGGACTTGAAATAGGTTCCTCTGACTCCAGTGGTTTGCTTCACTAATACTATGCTATCAATAAATGAGTCAACCAATATTTCTTAAGCATCTACTACCTGCCAGGTGATGGGGCTACATGGACAAAGAATGAAATAATCTAGACTCACAGCTAGTTGGTGCAGTGGATAGAATTCTGGATTGGAGTCAGGAAGATGTGAGTTCAAATCCAACCTTAGACATTTATTAGCTGGGTGACCCTGAGCAAGTCATTTAACCACTGTCTACCTTAGTTTCCTGAACTATAAAATGCAGGTCATAATGGCATTGACCTCACAAGGTTATTTTGGGGAAGAACTGCAAAAAGACCTGTATAGTACTTAACATATTGCCTGGTAAATAGTAGATAATTAATAAATGCTCATTTTATCAACTTCATTGATGAAGAACTTATTTTCTAATTGGGGGGACAACAAATACCTTTAAAATATATAATATATAAAATAACAGCATGGTTATAAAGTTAGTAAATTGACCTGTATGTGTATTCTTGTTGTTCAGTTGTGTCTGACTTCATGACCTCTTGGACCATAGCATGTCATAGCATGTCAATGTTTTCTTGGCAGAGACCCTGACGTGGTTTGTCATTTACTTCTCTCATGGATTAAGGCAGAGGTTAATTTACTTGCTCAGGGTCACTTAGCTAGTGAGTGTATGAGGTCAGATTTGAACTCAGGTCTTCCTAACTCCAGGACCATCACTCTAGCATTGCACCACCTAACTGCCTCCATCTATATATACATAATTTCATTAAATACAAGTTAGTTTGGGAGGGGGCACTCGCCTTTGGGGGGGATCAAGAGAAGGTTCATGAAGATGTTGCTTCTGAGCAGCATCTTAGAGGAAGAGATGAACTCTAAGAGAATCTATGTTCCAGGGCGAGGGATATGGGCATGGAGTAGCTATTTTAGAGGGTGATCTGGACAATTGTATCCAGAATATAATGGAACTCAGGGTGGGAATGGATGAAGACAGAATCACAGAAGAGTTGGGAAGGACACCCAAATTCACCAGCCTCAACCTATACCTGAACAAGAATGCCCTATATAACCAAACCAAGCAGGAATCTCTTTGCTTGATGACATTTCTTGAAGAATGAAAACTCATAAATGGCTTCCCCTTCTCAAATGCTAGGATCCTTGTCTAGTCTTTAATGTGGATGTAGGGTCAATGATGACAGCCCCCTGTCCCCTTTGATTACTCTATTTTTTTCTAGAGTGTATACTTTTCTCTATCCTTCAGCAATAAGATAACAAACATTTAATACTCCCCAGAGTTGTGATTTCAGCATGGAGATCATTTTCCATCAGTGAAGATCACAACTTTTCCAAGCCTTCAGGCGATGGCTCTTTGTGAGCTGCTGTGGCCCAAATATCTCTCACCTGTACATTGCTTTTCTGAGCCTGAGTATGGCCACATGTCACTGGGCTGCTTGGAAGATAGGGCATTCCTGGGTCCCTACTAAAAGACTTACATACTTTGGTGGCACTTGGCAGGATGGCTTCCTAGGGTCTCTTCCATGTCACAATGAGTGGATCATATACTCAATTCAGATTACAGAATATGAACTGTCAGAAGAAGACATTTGACAGTAGTGGGAAGCACCCTGGATATAGGGTTAGAGGGACCATATTCAAATCCTGGTTCAGTCACTTGCCTGACTTTGGAAAATTGCTTCATCTCTTCTAGCTTGTTGCCTCCTCTAAATGAGGACATGAGAGTGGATGATTTCTAAGGTCTTTCCTGGCCCTGAGTTTTGATACTACTATTTCTGTAACTTCTCTAGGCCTCGGTTTCCCCATCTGTTAAATGTGACATACCAATCAGACTACCTAAAAATTATTTTATAGAGTTAGAAAAAATAATAACAAAATTCATCTGGAAAAATAAAAAGTCAAGAATATCAAGGGAACTAATGAAAAAATGCACAGGAAGGTGGGCTAGCCATACTAAATTTGGAGCTATACTATAAAGCAGCAGTCATCAAAACTATTTGGTACTGAGTAAGAAATAGAGTGGTGGGGGGGGCGGCTAGGTGGCGCAGTGGATAAAGCACTGGCCCTGGATTCAGGAGTACCTGAGTTCAAATCCAGCCTCAGACACTTGACACTTACTAGCTGTGTGACCCTGGGCAAGTCACTTAACCCCCATTGCCCTGCAAAAAACAAAAACAAACAAAAACAAACAAAAAAAAAGAAATAGAGTTGTGGATCTGTGATGTTTAAAATCTAATGTGTGTCCTTACCTGCCTCCTCCAGTTTGGGGAGGCAGGGAACTAGCTAAGATTTGCTGACAAATTCAGCAACAGTTTAGGCTTTTAAGTATTTATTAAAATGTATTAGAAGTTAGTGAAGAGAGAGAGTGAGCACAGGTCTCTAAAAGAATGGAAAAACCTAGCTCAGATCTACACGAGATAGATAGAAAACCTGCCTTTACCTAGCCTCTCACTTTTCCAAAAAGAGTGAGTCCCAGCCAGTTCCCATAGAAGTCCCCTGTGGAACCAGGGCAGTCCCCACCCACAGCTCCAAGCCAATTGGCTGGTCCATTGATTGACATGTTTTACAGGCGGTCTATGAATAGAGCTAACTTCCCTATGCCAGGCTGACCTTTAGAAAAGGGCATCTCACAATGTCTTTCTCAGCAGGGGGGTGGCACCCTGGTTCGCACAGATCAGTGGAATAGGTTAGGCACAGGAGACACATTAGTAAATGACTTTAGTAATCTACTGTTTGATAAACCCAAAGATTCCAGCTTATGGGATGGGAACTCAGTATTTGACAAAAACTGCTGGGAAAACTGGAAAGAGTATATCAGAAACCAGGCACAGACCAACATCTTACACCTTACACAAAAATAAGGTCTAAATGGGTTCAAGATTTAAACATAAAGGGTGATACCATAGATAAATTAGGAGAGGAAGGAATAGTTTACCTCTCAGATCTATGGAGAGGAAATCAATTTATGTTCAAACAAGAGATAGAGAATATTATGAAATGCAAGGTGGAAGACTTTGATTACATTAAATTAAAAAGGTTTTGTACAAACAGAAGCAATGCAGCCAAAATTAGAAGGGAGGCAGAAAACTGGGAAACAATTTTTACAGCCAGTGTTTCTGATAAAGGCCTCATTTCTAAAATATATAGGGAACTAAATTAAATTTCTAAGAACGTAAGTCATTCCCTAATTGAGAAATGGTCAAAGGATATGAACAGGCAGTTTTCTGATGAAGAAATCAAAGCTATCTATTGACATAAGAAAAATGCTTTAAATCACTATTGATGAGAGAAATGCAAATTAAAACAACTCTGAGGTATCACCTCACACCTATCAGATGGTCTAATATGACAAAAAAGGAAAATAATAAATGTTGGAGAAGCTGTGGAAAAATTGAAACACTAATCATTATTGTTGGAGCTGTGAACTGATCCAACCATTCTGGAAAGCAACTTGGAACTATGCTCAAAGGGCTATGGGACTATTCATACCATTTGATCCAGTGGTACCACTGCTAGGTCTGTATCCCAAAGAGACCATAGAAAAGGGAAAAGGACCCACATGTACAAAAATATTTATAGTAGCTCTCTTTATGGTGGCAAAGAATTGGAAATCGAGGGAATGCCCATCAATAGGGGAATGGCTAAACAAGTTGTGGTATATGAATGTAATGGAATACTATTGTGCTGTAAGAAACGATGAGCAGGATGAGTTCAGAGAAACCTGGAAGGACTTACATGAACTGATGCTGACTGAGAGGAGCAGAACAAGGAGAACATTGTACACAGTAACAGCAACATTGTGTGATGAACAATGGGGATAGACTTGGCTCTTCTCAGCAGTGCAACAATTCAAAACAGTTTCAAAAAACTCGTGATAGAAAATGTTCTCAACATCCAGAAAAAAGAACTGTGGATTATGAATGCAGACTGAACTATACTGTTTCTACTTTTATACTTTTTTTTCTTTATTTTTTGAGGTTTTCCCCTTGTGGCCTGATTATTCTTTCATAAAATGACTAATGTAGAAATATGTTTAATGTGATTGTACATATATAACCTATATCAGACTGCTTTCTGTGTTGGGGAGGAGGGAGGGAAGGGAGGGTTGGAGGAAAATTTGGAACTAAAAATCCTATGAAAACAAATGTTGAAAACTATCCTTATATATAACTGGAAAACAATAAAATACTTTAAAAATAAAAAAATAGGAGAGTTGTAAAGTTCCTTCCAGCTCTCAATCTATGGTCTTTTGAAGACAATAAATAATAGAAAAAAGCCCATTTTTTAATATTGGGGTGAATGTGGAGACTTATCTAAGGCATTTGGATTTTTACAGTGGCTGCTACCCATACTCCCAGCCTTCAATCATCAGGTCCAACCTACCTAAGGTCTGAAGCTATGGATTTTCATTTTTCTCCCTCATTCTTCTATACCCATGGACTTCTGAGAAAAAACAAATGGGGAGTGTCATGGTATATAAAAGGAGCTGGGATTAAGCAGTACATGGGGAAGCTGACTAGTCCAGAGGTCCTGAAAAGAGATCACCGCCCCCCCCCCAGCAGCATGAGATACCTGCAGGGAAGCAGAGCTGACCAGGGACTGATTGTGGGTCCAGTGACCCCAGTGTCTTCTACAAAATATCCAAAATGCTGTCATGTCCAGTTGAGAGGAAAAATTTCCCTTTCCACTCTCATAACTCAGAAAATGGTGCAAGACAGAGAATCTCACACTTGATCTTCTCTTGCTGAGTAGGTACGCCAGTTAACAGAAGGAAGGCATTAAGGGATGATCCCCAGAGGTGATGAGAGATTCTGAATAGACAGTCATTTAGATCAGCTTTGTAGAATCAGGGAAGGCCACATCAAGAAGCAATCTATATTCATTTTACGTGGGAGGAAACAGAGGCTACAACAGAAGCATGCTTAGAGGGTGTTGTGGGTGTGCCAGTACATGGGTGCCAGCTGATGCTACAGAGAAGTTGAATAGCTTCTGAAGGAGAGGACAAGCCTTTGAAAAATATATCAAAACCAGAAAATATTGGATGTTGGAGGGAATATGGGAAAACTGGAATGCTAATTCACTGTTGGTGGAATTGTGAAAAAATCCAACCAATCTGGAGAGCGATTTGGAACTATGCCCCATGGGCTATAAAACTGTTCATACTCTTTGATTCAGCAATACCACTGCTAGGTTTATATACCAAAGACATCCCCAAAAGAGAAAAAGACCTATTTGTACAAAAATATTTATAGCAGCTTTTTTGTGGTGGCTAATAATTGGAAATCAAAGGAATGCTCATCAATAGGAGAATGGCTAAACAAGCTGTGGTATAAGATGGTGATGGAATATTACCATGCTATAAGAAATGACAAACAAGATGATTTCAGAAAGACTTGGATGAACTGATGTATAGTGAAGTGAGCAGAACCAAGAGAGCATTGTGCACAGAGACAGCAATATAATTTGATGAAGAACTGAGAATGACTTAACTATTCTCAAAAATACCAAAGGACTACTGATGAAATACACTCTCTACCTCCAAAGAAAAAATTGATATTGAAGGAACACAGACTGAAGCATGCTATTTTTTGCTTTCTTTCATTTTTTCTTTTATTCAAGTTTTCTTGTACAAATATGCTAATATTTTACATAATCGAACACATATAAATCATATCTGATTGCTTGCTGCCTCAGGGAGGGAGAAGAGGAGGAAGGGAGGGAGGGATAGAGGGGTAAAAATTGGAACTCAAACTATAAATAAAAATGTTTATTACTTTAAAAAATAAAGTGCATCCTTTGGATTCATAGCAGCATAGGTCAGAGTGAGAAGGGTCCCTGGAGGTCAATTCCAACCCCTTCATTCTACATATGAAGTAACTGAGGCTGTGAGAGTCTACATGACTGGCCCAGATTCACACCCCTAGTGTAGGCAGAATTTGAATTTATGTTTCCTGATTCCAGATCCATCACTACCTGCCTCAAGTCCAGTCCAATCCAGTTGTCTCTCCACCGTAAATGAATAAACAATCATTAATGATTGCACTTACTATGAGCCAGGCACCATGTTAAAACAACACTCCCCAAATAAAACTCTGAATAAATAAAACAAAAGTGAATCCCTGCACCTGGCTATTTCCAGTGCACTGGGGATCAGTGACAATATTTGAGAGCTCTCCTCGTAACAACCCAGTAGCCCAGATATTAACAATATTATGGTCCTTAATTTGCATAAGAAGAAATTGAGGCTGGGGAGGGGAGGTATTTATGCTACACAGCTCAGAAGTAGGATTTGAACCCAGGTCCCCTGACTCCAGATCACTTCATACTATGCCATTAGAAGTCAATCACTTTTTTTCTTGGTCAAAAAAAAAAAAACAACAAACCAAACAATTTAGTATTTTGAAAAGAATATTGGATTCACTAGTCCTTTTCTTGATGAAAGAACACCATGGCCCATATATATCCTATCATGTCTTATTCTATCATCATATCATATCATAATATTGTTTTGAAAAAGGAATCCTAAGATGATCAGCATGGAGCTGGGAGGGACCTTAAAGGCCATTTGAAACAACCCCATCCTACAAATGAGGAAACTGAGGCATGGAAGAATCAAGTAATTTGTCCATCACACTGGAAGTGACTGAGGTGAGATGTGACCCTGGGTCCACTAATATAAAGTCACTGTATTAGTCTGCTTCTCTCATGGCCAGCTCCACCATATAAGTAAGCTCCCCTGAGTAAGTGATGCCATACTCCAATATTGCTGCATCAAGACTCCCTCTGACTACTCTGCCTGTGCTTCAAAAGCTGCCATTGTACCCCTGCCTATTACCACCATCCTGATTTCCAAAAGTGCAAATGAGCAAAAGCACATTTTAGCTACCACCGTCAGGGTGGTCATGTTAGGCTGGTGATTTGTTGGAGACAGGAAAGCTGCAGCTATCCCCCTAGCCCTGCAGACAGTGCTAGCATCTCTCACCCTAAGGCTGCCTCTAGGCAGTGTAGTAAAGGCAACGAGAGCCCTGGCCTCCTTAATGGACCTTTATATTGTAGATGTCCACTTGAGTGTTGGAAGGAGGGAGAACAAGAGAGTCAGGGGAAACCTCTTCAGGGCAAAGTTGGGCTTGCCCTGGTGCTTTTCACTGTGGATTTGTTTCCCTCTGGTTTTTGCTTCCTCAGTGCCCAGTACAGAGCATGGTTCATTAATAAATCTTCCTGGAAGAGGGGCTCATTGATATCATTTCCTGTATCCTTCACAACTTCCCTGGACATGCCAAAGTCACAGACCAAGGAACCTCACAATTCTTGAGGGAGAAAATGGAGGTCTCAGAAGTTTTATACCAAAGTTGAAAGGATTTTTACAAAATTAATGCTTGGCAGCTAATTTATGTTGAGTGAAAAGGAACTTGGAGGGAAAATTTCTAGACCCATTTCTAACCAATCCATGATTTCTTAAAAAAACCCCAAAGAAACAAATTTATTTGTTCTAGTGATACTCTTGCCAATACCCCAAAATTCCACATTTCCCCTGAATTTATTACCATAACTGTCTCCATCAAGCAGGTTGGAAAAATTGACCAGTCCACAGCTGGCTTACCATATCCATACTATATGGGCATGAGGGCTGACTGTCAAATATTCCAGAGATTTATTAACAAATGCAGCAGAAGCTGCTCATACTATTCCTTCTGCTGCCATCAGCTTTCTACCCTTCCTGCTGGTGGAAATCCTTCAAAAGTGCAAATGACAACTCCTGTGGGAAGCCCTCGGTGAGTGTTCTAATCAAAAGTGATCTTTCTCATTTGCGCATCATTTTTCTTGGGCATCACATCCATTTTACTTAGAAAATATTATCTTGTTGTTGAACATAAGCATGCACACTGCCCAAGAAGTGAAGCCTACCATTTGCCCTGGCAAGAGGTGTCCATATGACATTCATTATGTTTGGACTTTCATCAAAAAACCAAATATGACCTGAGGAGGAATGCATGTCTCAATAAGTTCACATATGTTTTCTCCTTCCTTTGACTCTTTATGAAAAGGCTCTCTTGTTCTCACTGCCCATGACTCACCAGGTCCTTTCATCAGTGAGCAGGTCCAAGGTTCAAGTTCAGTATGTTTGAAGAACAGTTGGGCTTCAAATTTTACTCAGCACAACACAACAAACCACTAACTTATTCAGCTTTTCCCCCTATCTCAAAGCGGCAGAAAACCATGGTGAGTAAGGCCGTGGTCTTGGGTTCAGAAGACCTGTTTGAGTCTCTTCTTTCCTGGCTCTGTGACCTTGGGCAAGGCATTTCTCTTTGAACCTCAATTCTTTATCTCTAAAATGGGGATAATAATAACTGTTACTACCTACCTCACAAGGCTGTAATTAGGACAATGCTTCAGAAATCTATTATCACCCTAGAAATTTGTTGTTGTTGATATTATTATTATCCTTATGTCCTTGAGGTCTTAATCTAATGTTGCATTGTGGTGTGTGGAGACAAGCCTGGGCTCTTAAAGGCTAAACTCATGAAGCACATCTTCTGGAGGTTTGACAAGTTGGAAAAGATGTCAAGGAGAGGCATGCCAGTGGTGTGTGTGTGTGTGTGTGTGTGTGTGTGTGTGTGTGTGTGTGTGTGTGTGATCTACAGGTGAGCCTAGCTAAGTTAAAAAAAGGTTTATCACCAGGAGGTTCGTCTCCAAGTAATGAATATTTTAGTCACAGTAACTTGCAGACTGTCTACTAAGGCAGGACAGGTCATGATCTCAGTCAATGAAGGAAGGGTTTCCAATGGTGAATCTACAGACCCACCAAGCATTGAAGTCAGCCTTGCTATTCTATTTGAGAATACCCCAGTAATGGTGTTTATTGTATTCCACAGCTGGTTGTATCTGAAAGGTCCAAGTGTATTCAGCCATCTTGCCCACACATCAGGCTCTTCTTTGGTGTGGGGCCTTTTGTGTAACTTCCTCCCTTCCCTCACCTATCCTCCCCCAGACCTTTGTGATATCCTTCTTCATTTCTTGCAGGATATTTTATGGTAAACATCTCAGAGACTATTACCTTTGATAGCAGCTAAGTATCCCCGGAGTTCTCTCTGAAGTCTCGTACCCTCTGCCTGAAAAATACAAAAATGAGATGTTATATACTCATAACTAGCACTGAAACACAGCACAGATCAGAGTCTGCCATTCCTTTCAAAGACCTGGCTTTTGGATCCAACTAATAGACACACTCTTTGCTCCCCTAGGCAACCCACTAAGATTATAAGTTACAGAGGAGATGCCCATAAGCATTGGCAGAGAGCATTTCCTCACCATCAGTTCCCTATGCCAAATGGGCACACTGCATCTAGGCACACTTACGTTGAGTTACTTGAGTTTTAAGAGCCATAAGTTTCAGCCCCAAATTAATTAAGCAAAGGGAGACGAAGTGTGATCAAAAAAGTGACCCACAACAGAGTCCATTCTTCTCTCCCCCAAATAGAATAGAAGCTCATAGAGGGTAGGAATGATTTCATTTTAGTTTTTTTTATACCTGGAGCCAAGTATGGTGCCTGGTACCAGTAAGAGTCTAATCACTGTTAGCTGAACTAAACCAAGGCTTATGTACACACCCATGCACACACACACACACACACACACACACACACACACACACCCCTAATGCCTGCATATGCCCTTCTTCAAGGTCTTACTGTTAGTAAAATCAGGACAATTTCAACATGAAAATGATTCCTATTACACACACATGGCTACTGCTCCACACATGCTGCAGCCAGCAGGATGGAGACCCATCTTTATAGAGTTTATCAGTTACCAGTTCTTGTTGCTTTTATCTGCCCAGTATCTCATGGGTTCGGCACCATTCTGTTCAATCCCATAGCCTTGACCCCAGCTCAGGCCCCAGGCATTTCTAGCTTGGACTACTGAAATCGCCTCCTGGTTAGTCCTTCTGGTCCCTAGCTCTTCCCTCTCCAGTCCATTCTCCACATAAGCTGCTAAAAAATCTTCCAAAATCACAGAGATGAGGAAGCTAAGTGGCACAGTTATAGGACAGAGTCCTGGACTTGGAGTTAGGATGACTTGAGTTAAAATAATTTCTCAGATATTTATTAGCTGTTCGACCTTAGGCAAGTCGCTTAACCCTTGTTTCCCTCAGTTTCCTCATCTGTGAAAAGAGAGTATTGGTCTAGGGCCCTGACAAGTCCACACATATGATCTATGATTCCATGATCCTTTGTCACTATATTGCTCCAAAACCTTCTGTTTTTGCTCCTCCTTCTAGAATCCTATCCCAATTCCCCAGTCTCATATTTAGAATCCTCCAGAGTTTGCCTCCTCCCTCCTTCTTCTATCACACCCTCCATTTTCTTTTAACTGGCCTGCTAGCCATTCCCAAGCAATTTACTCTTTTTAATTTTTTGGTGGGGCAATGAGGGTTAAGTGACTTGCCCAGGGTCACACAGCTAGTGAATTTCAAGTGTCTGAGGCCAGATTTGAACACAGGTCCTGAATCCAGGGCCAGTGCTTTATCCACTGTGCCACCTAGCTACCCCAAGCAATTTACTCTTACATGACATTCCTCTCCCCACTTTTTGCTTTCCTCCACCTCTAACACTTCCCCCTCCCTCCCCAAACTGAGCTGAAGTATCCAAGATCCAGTCACTTCTAAATTATTCTGCCTAGAAACACCAAGTCAAAGGCAGCTCTAAAAAAACATCTGTCTTCAGAGGACTATGAGACAACCACTGAGTGAGCAAAGATAAATTATTCATAGGCCAAGCAAAAAAAAATCAATAAAACTTGAATTGTTGACATTTTCTTAGTGGTAATGGGACTTCTCCTAGGCATCCCATAAATCCAAGGCCAAAAGAATGGCAAAATCAGAAGTCAAGTGTGCTCAGATGGGACTGAAAAAGAGCTCCCCAAGGAAGAGTGTTTTCTTGGCACTTCCATGTAGACCCGATTACAATTTGCTCATGATTATCATTATAAAAATTCACTTTGATTCAAACCACATTCATTAAGTGATAATTTGGGGTCAGCCAGTATGATGGGTGCTGGGGATAAAAAGGCAAAAATGAACAGCCCCTGCCCTCGAGGATCTTACAATATAAGAAAGGATCCAACATTACAAAGATATGTACATAGAAAATTAACAAAATAGGAAGTAAATCTTCAAATAAAGCTCCTCACTCAAATTCCATATTTTTTTAAATGGCATATATTTTAACAAAAAATAATTAGATTAAAAGGGGGGAGAGACAGGGGGAAGATAAAGGGAGAGACAGAAATAAATAGGAGGACAGAGAGACAGGATGGAAGGTGAATAGCTGGTGTTTGTCACCAACCATTCCTTGTGTGAGCAGTGGTATAGCGACTTCCTTGAGTAAATGGATTTTTCTACTTGTAGGTCATCTCCCCACCCCACTCCCCGCCACCTTTCTCAGGATATTAGATGCCAATTTAAGGCTGAGCTCAGGGAAAGAGTAAAAAGAGTGGATTAAAACAACAATAACTAGAAATTGAGTGGGTCAGGGTGAGTTTGAAGAGCCATAAACTCTCTGAGAATGTCTAGAAATGAAGGCAGGAAGAGGAAGAGCAAAATGTATTAAGTTCTGGAATCCCAGATGAAATCTACTGTCTGACCCAACAGTAAGCCTAGAATTCGAGCTAGTTAATCTCTTTAAGATAAGCTGAAATAGGTTGCAATAAATACAAGGATGACTTTCTACATAGATGGGCACAAAAGGATATTTTCAGAGTTATGAAGAAAAAAAAGGAAATGCATCCTTGGAGACTCATTGAACTTATCAGCCCTCAACAATTAATGGCTGTAGTTGTTGAGTGTAAAAAAATGGAGAGATTGTAAAAGTCATTATTAAAGTACCGAATAATATTCTCCAGCCTATCTTTATACACAGTAGATCCAAGGACATATTCCCATGAAATCAATCAACCAACCAATCAGTCACCAAGCATTTGTTAAGCACCTCAAATAAAATGATGTAATTTTTGTAAAGCATGTAGCACAGTGTCTGGCACATAGTAGGTTCTTAATAATCCTATCTAACAGATAATAATAATCCTATCCTACTATGTGCCAGTCACTCTGCTAAATGCTTTATAAATATTATATCATTTGACCAGCCTAAGAGGCAAGTGCTCTTATTATCCCCATTTTACAGATGAGAAAACTTAAAAAACAAAAAAACAGTGGTTAAGCATCTTACTCAGGGTCACACAGTAAGTACCTCAGGCCTGGTTAGAACCCAGGTCTTCCTAACTCGAATTCTAGCACGCTGTCCAAGGTGCTGCCTAGTATTTTCTAGGACTTTAGCTGAGAAATGGAACATAAGGACCATAATGTTATTCCAATCAATGTATACCTCTAATTAGAAAGTCTCTTTGGGGAGAAAGGACGGATATCACAATCCAGGTCTTGATTAATATTCTAAGAGAGATCAATACCTGAACTGATTTGGGACCAGAACTTTCAGCTCATTCTCATACATTGAGGGAGGATGGGCTCTGCATCGTCTGGTGGAGCTGAGTGCAGTGTTCAGTCCTCCTCTGACTAAATCTCCTTTAATTATCTTTTCTGAAGACCCAAGCCGTGCAGATTGGACTGGGATGGGAAATCTCACTGGGGCTGCTTCTCACAGCTTGAAAGTGGGCCACCAGCCCCATTCAATCCTGGCATATTTTCCATGGCATCTCAGAGTTGGAGAGGACCTCTGCAGCCCTTTAGTCCAACCTATATTGTTCCTTGTCCTTGGTTTCAAAGGGGAACAATGACATCAGAAGGTGATGTCTTGACTCCTGTGTGAATTGGATTTAAGGGAGGCAGAGTTGAGCAAAGTCATTAACCTCACTCTATCTTCCTGAGTCATCAAAGTCCAGGGACAAGACAAAAGTCAGGCAATTGGTGATAGCTCAGGATACAGTGAATTACTGTGGTGTCTCTGATGTCCAACCAAGCTCCAAGTGTTCCACAATGCCTGCTTTAGTCACCTTCATGCCTGTTAGAACAAATTGTTCTCAGCCACTCATTCTGATGGGCGAAGTCTCCACATGCTTGGGAGACGTTTTCAAACCCCATTTCACTGATGGGTTTGAAGCCTGTCCATTGGTTACCCACAACCTGGTTTGGCCTATCAGCTGAGATGGGTTTGTCAGGGTGTAGCCACTGCAATGTTATAGCTTCGTGGAGCCGCAGGTGAGAGTTGGGTGAAGGTGGATACCAAAGGTGGATGGGCAGCGCCCTGAAAAGGTCTCAGCAAGCCCTCCTACCAGAGGTGCTGGTCCTCTCCACAACATCCTATACACCCCTATAGACCTATACATGCTGTCTCCAGCCTATCCAGGCACTGAATAGCAGTGAAACAAGCCCTGGTCCACTCAGAGGCCAACTGAATACAACCTTTGAGTCTCACTTGGAACAAATGCAGTGTTGTTATCTGTATTGCTGGTTTGTTCATAATATTCTAATATTTCTCTTTGGTATAGAGTCAGAATTAGAATAAGTCACTAATTCATTATCTACCAAGGCCTCAGCAAGCTGGAGAACCCATGGGTGAAGATCAAAGAAAGAAAATCTTGGTGGAAGAGCCCTACAGACCACCCTGTTAGAAAGAAGCCCTGATGTGACAGATAAGATGGAGGTTTAAGGAGGAGGGACCCGACTAAAGACAGAGCAAGGGAAGTATCCTGAGCTTGACTCACCTCACTAACTATGCCATTCATCAAATGGCAAAGGAAGGGAACAAGCATTTATTAAGCTAAGCTCTTTCATAAGTAGTATCTCATTTGATCCTCACAACATTTTGGGAGGTAGACACTGTTTTTATTTCCATTTTACAGATGAGGAAACTGAGACAGGCAGAGGTTAAGGAACTTGCCCAGAGTCAAATAACTAGTGAGTATCTAAGGATAAATTTGAATTCAGGTCTTCCTGATTCCAGGTCAAATGTTCTATCCACTTCACCACCTAGCTACTGCTTCTGAAATAGACCCTTTTCAGTAAGAAGGGCCTGGCTATCAAATTACATAGGGTTTAGAGATGGAAGAGTCCTTACAGGTTATTGAGTCCGATTTCCTTATTTTACAAATGAGGCACAGAAAGGGCAAGGTCTTGACAAAGCCTTTCTGGAAGAAATGAAAGCATTGATTTGATAACTGTCTCTATAACAAGTGGTAGAAGGGCCAGAGGAGAGGGGACCCACAAGATGGTGCAAGGGGAGAAACATGGTTGAGGGTTTGTGAAAAGCTAGATATAGAGGGCTCTGGGCTGTCACCAATCAAGGCAGCGTGGCCCTAGGGTGAGCCTTCCAAAGCTTAGCTTTGTGGCTTAGTTCTCCCAGGACATACTCTTAAGAGTCCCGTTTGGAGGGTGTGGCCCTAGGAGTTCCATGTCTTCCTTCTCAAATAGGCACTCCTCTGATTTGGCAAATAGCCAGTGTTAGATTAGATACTGCAGAATGCCCTAGACCAATTCATGTTCAAAGGAGGGTTTCAGGACTGAATAAATGTATTAGGGATAAAATGCCACTTGTCCCTCTGATCCAGTAGGTACTGAAAAATAGAATTTATGAATCTTTGAAAAATTCTGGGTGAATTATTCAAGCTTAATGGCTTAATTCAGAATCCACACCATCCACATGAGGCCTTGAAGGCTGTTTTCTACTCCTCCTTTTTGCAGATCTGGGCTAGATGACCATTTTCACTGGTGGGGGTGGGGGGAAGTGTTGATGAATTGTACTGATATTCCCCAGGCAGCTGAACTAGAAGAGTGAATGACAAGGACGGGGCACCAGTTCCAGATGGTGGAGTTGGTCCCTATTTATAACAGAACACGACTACTCAGTTCTTTTCTCCATGAAAAATAGTAGTCAGCTTGTCTAGGAGAGGAAGACGGCAGAAGCCATCCTTTCCTTTCCAGGCAGACAACCCTGAGTGTGGCCAACGACTAGCTCAAGCCATCCAGAACTGTCTGCCTGACATGCTGCAAATCTCCCAAATGTATGGCCAAGGTCAGGGTAGCTTCTGTGACTTGGCCAGGCAAGACACAGCCCTCTATTCCTGGAATTGGAGAGGGTGCCAGGTTAGGGTCTGAGGGCAGCAAAAAATGGGAAAGAAAGTAGGGCTTCGGTGATAGCAGAACTGGATGGATCTACTGTCATAACTGAACTGTAATATTTTGCAGAAAAATTTGAGGCCATTTACCAAGAGCTCCTTCTTTTCTCCTCCACATTGTGGAAGTAGAATTACTTATATTTGAGACATGAGACAAGACTGTTGGATCTACATTTCCCCTATCCTGCAAATTAACACACACACACACACACACACACACACACACACACACACACTGCCAAGTCCCGTGGAGAAATAGCAGAAATCACAGAAAGATGGCGCTGAGGTGAATGTTAGAAATGATGGAATCTAACCCCCTCACTGTACAGATGAGAAAACTGAGTATCCAAGAGCCAATATAAATCCCCCCAGTTCACACAGATAGTTGTGACAGGCCTAGGACACTGCTCCAAGCCTTCAGTCTGTGAATCCAAGGTCACCACTCTGCTACTTTAACAGCAATGGACAGGGGGAGATGGAGAAACCACAGGGTGAAAGTGAGAGTGAATGACTAGAAGCCAACCTCAGATCTGAGCCACTCAAGAGAAAAGCAGGTCAAAGCCAGGTGTTCACTCCAGCAACGAATCCAGAGGAATGAGAAGAAAGTCCAAACTAAGAACTGGGTGAGGGTCTTCACAGAGTATCTATGCAGGGAGAACAGTATGGAGTGAGCACGGGGGTGGGGAACAACATGGTGTGAGCACAGAGAGGTGAGTATGGAGGAACCATAGAAAGGGCAGTATATGGCAACCACGGAGGGGGCCTCAGAACAATTCCCATTGTTAAGACACTGTTCCTTTTACATCAAACACACATTTAACACTGGACTTTCCACCCACTGCTCCATAAGCTGGTCAAGACCAAGGCTCAAGGTCAAAGTTCACTCAGGCATTCATGACCAGGGGCTAAATAGGAGCACAGCTTTAAGGTCAGTAGCTAGAACAAATTCTGGACTCTTTTCACCCCTCACCCCCATCTACCTCAAAGCCCAAACCTCTAAGAAATATAAGACTGATAGAAGAGCAGCTCCAACAGCCTAGGGATGTTGGTACAAGGGTTGAACCAATCCATAAATCTGAGGACAGCTGGCCTGCACTGCTCTCCCTGTACACCTTCTCCTCCTCTCTCAGGAGGAAGAGATGCCTGAGCCTTTGCCCTCTATCTGTTTCTTGCATCTGCGCCTAGTCTGCAAGCAGACTTCCATTTGCTTGGCAAACACAAGCTGATGGAGAAGTGGCATACCCAGGAGTTATGTACTTATTTTTGGTATTTGCAGAAATCTCTTCCTTTCCAAATACGTGCAGAAGGAGAATAGAGTTAGGAGCAAAATATCAAATGTCAAATTGGTTTAATTCCCAAGGGTTAAATTAAATTGGACTCAGGTTTAAGATCTGTGTTAACAAAATCTCTGGCAACGTTTGAAGTTTGGAAGGAAATAAATTATCAAAGAGATGGAGTTTAATGAGTGCATAATAGGGACCTCGCTAACTGATAACTAATACGGCTATAATTCTGCAATTGCTTAGGATCAAAGAACGCTTTAGCTGGCACATCTCTGGGCTCTGGAGAGGCAGGCAGTCCCCAGGGCTCTGGAGCAGGCCTCACAGTGTGACAAGTTAATAGATCACTGACAAGCTAGAGGACAACAGCCTGTCAAAGGAGAAGCCGGCAGGAGCTCGCTCATTTACAATTTCCCCAGCTTATAGTAAGCTTTGTGCAGCAAGGACAGAAGACCTATAGCAACATAGAGTGAAAGTGTTCAAAGAAACAGCATCATTTATCTTTTGTCCTAGTTTTAATGAAGGTACATAAGCAAGGAGGGAAAAGATGGAGGTGATGGGAGATGCCATTTCCTCTGGGAAGTAGGAAAAACTTATATGTATGAACCTGGACCCTTGGATGCTATGCCCATGGGTTATGGGCTCTGTGGTTTTCCAGTATGGGGTTGGAAACTAATACCACCACTTCCCTACAGATATTGCCTTTGCAATTAGAACATAAGCTCCTAGAGAGTAGGGCCCATTTGGCTTTTGTAAGTATATTTCTAGCACTTAGAACAGTGCTTTGCTTAATAGATGCTTTTTCATTATTCATATTCATGATATTCATCTCCCATCTCTCTGCCTTTGCCCAGGCTGTGCCCGTCTCCTGGAGTGTCCTCCCCTTTTCACCTCCATCTCTTGGAATTACTAGTTTCCTTCAAAGAAAAGCTCATGGTTCACCTCCCACACGAAGCCTTTCCTGATTCCCTCCCCTAGCCCTCTGCCCAATTCCTTTCTATATATTTTGCATTTATCTATTTGAACACACATTATATCAGTAGAATATAGGCTCCCTGGGGAGAGGGGTTGGTTTATTTGTGAGGTTTTTTGGTTTGCTTTTGTGTTTGTGTTCTTGGAACCCAGCCCAGTACCTGGTGAAAAATAGTGTCCTAATAAATTCTTGCTGAATGAATAAATGGGCAATTTGACCTCCCCTAAAGTGGAAGGATTTGTCCTAGGAGGTGACAGCTCTGAATTGAAGTCATTGGTTGGGTGTGGACCTGAAGAGTTTCTTGTTCAACTATACACCAAACTTGATGGCCTCTGGGATCCCTTGATGCTCTGCGATTCTGGGTGAGTCTGATCAATGGCCTTGTTGGATCCCCCAGAGGGATGGTGACTTTTCAGAGCCATACTAATCCATGCCATGATTGAGATATTCTAGCTCAATATTAAACATAGGACATTCAATTAGAGCTACCTGGGGAGAGCCAAGCAGAAATGGAATGGGATGGAATGGGATGGGATGGAAGTGGCAAAGTGATTACATCTGCTTACCTAGTAGGATCACAAATGAAACAGCTGTAGAATTATAAAGGCCACAAGGTTTGAGTGGAAGTAGGCCCATCAAGAGGTAAAATTGGAGCAGCTAGGTGGTACAGTGGATAGAGCACTGGCCCTGGATTCAGGAGGACCTGAGTTCAAATCTGACCTCAGACACTTGACACTTACTAGCTATGTGACTCTGGGCAAGTTACTTAACCCCAATTGCCTCACCAAAGAGGTAAAATCATTAGGTAGCAGGACAAGAGGACTAATAGTTCACATTTACATAAACACTTTAAGGTTTTAAAAGCACTTTGCAGGTATCAGTTCCTTACAACAACCCTGGGAGATAGGAGCTATTCTTTTCTCCGTTTTACAGAGAAACTCAGGTTCAGTGAGGTGAATTGATTTGCCCAGGGTCAGACAATTTAATGTTTGAGGCAGGATTTGAACTTGTGTCTTCCTGATTACCAAGTCTAGCCCTCTCTCCACTATGCCACCTATGACGATTTTAAGTAAGCCAAGAGAGGTCACACAGGCAGTAAGTGTACAAGGAAGGGCTGGTTCCTTGTTCCAGTATCCTCATGAGATCATCCTGTCTCATATTCTAAGCCCTCTCGCAAATGCTCATGCTACAAAGGGAGTGCTACAATGTAGACACCGGGCAACATTTTTCAAATAAGAATGGAAATGGGGGGGAGTTTTCCTGGTGGTCAAGGGACCTGGGTACAAGAATATTTGGCATTTTTTGTTGGGTTGAATAAATTCTGTCCCATAAATTAAAAAAAAATTGGGGTTAGGCAATTGTGGTTAAGTGACTTGCTCAGGGTCACACAGCTAGCAAGTTGTCAAGTGTCTGAGGCCAGATTTGAACTCACATCCTCCTGAATCCAGGGCCGGTGCTTTATCTACCGTGCCACCTAGCTGCCCCTTTGTCCTATAGATTTAGTGTCTGTTAGTTTGAATCCTTACACAGGTTCTGGGGCCCCTTTGGGGAGAGAAAAAATTTAGCCAGACATTCATGTCTGCCAGTATGGAAGACATCATTGGGTAAGGAAATAAACCAGAAGAATTGGGGAAGATATCTCATTCAAAAATTTTATCCCAATCCACGTAAAAGGCTACCACTCAAATGATATAAACGTTACACTGTGTTTTAGATACAAAGCCACTGAAGTAGTGGAGCTTTTAATCCTTCTGTTAACATAATTCAAAGATGCAAATATCTTTATTCTTTTTTTCGTGAGCTCTACTTCAAAAAAAATGCCCTTATCCCTCTACAGAGCGGTCCATTCCTCACCTGCCAGTCTCATAAAAATGTCACATAAATTTAAAGAAGAGTTAAACATAGAAGAAAGAAATAAAATATTCTATAATTAATAAACATTATTTCAATAAAATCTGACCACCCGGTACAGCAAGCTCAGCTCCAAACAAAGGAAATCCATTGAACGTTGGTCAATGTCTGTATTTGAGTTTGATTGATGAGGCACATTCTGGAGAAGATCGCTCTTGCCCAATAGCATGTAAGCTCAGAATATTTCCTCCACCAAAACAGATGGGCCAGGGCTCTGCAATTTGTTGAGGGTTGCCCGGGGGAACTGAAAGGTGAATCGATTTGTCCAAGGTCATACAGCCAATAGATGTAACAGAAAGGATCTGAGCCCAGATCTTCTTACTCTATAGTGACTTCTAGGAAGAACTAGGAATACTGGGTAGAAATTTCAAGGAACAAAATTTAAGATCAAAGTCAGGAAAAACTTCCTAAAAATCAGAGGTGTCCTAAAGTGGAATGGAGGTGCTGGAGAGAGTGAGAGAAAGAGGATTCCCCTTCCTTGAAAGTCTTCAGGCAGAGGTTGGGAGGCCACTTGTTGTACAAGATAGGCCAAGCATTCTTGTTTGAGAATGGGCTGGATTCAATGGCCGTCGAGATCCCATGGGATGCTCTTCTGTAGGATCCTAGGATCTGGTATCCTGTTTTCTCTAATTCTTTGACTCATGAACATAAATTACTTCCTGTCAGGATGACCTTTTCCCAGAAATTTTTTTAGTTTGATTCTGCATTTTCATTACAACGGTTTTGGTTTTTTCTTTTTTTGTTGTTGTTGTTTTGGGGGAAAGGTGGGAGAGAAGAGAAACATGTTAACTGAAAAAATACTTTAAAAATTCATATTTGGTTTGCTCTTGTTCTTTGTGCAGGCTGGTTAAGGGCAAATTCAGGCTTAGAACCAATGTGCTCCGTGGGGCTGAGCTTCCCCGGGTTTCTTCTTTCATGAACTGTATTATGCCTTCCCTCCGCAATACTGCCTCTCCTCCTTTCCCCACATACATCACAGATAGAACCACAGCCTCACACAAAAACTGGCCATCCTGAGACGGTGGCCAGGACTTCTTTGTATGGCCCTTGTAGGCGCCAAAGATGTATTCTCATGAATCACTGGCCTTCTGGCATTTTAAATGAGAGCACTGCATCCAGCCTCGGTCTCCCCTTTTTTGAGACAGCAGCAATGGAGCTATTTGTGCCCTTCCCTGGTGGTATTTTATAAGATTGTTTATTCACATAAGAACCTGAATTCATTTGCTTATTAAATCTCTACCCACCTCCTTCCTCCAAGGCCCACAGATCATAACAGAAGGAGTAACCAATGGGTTAGGGAAGGGAATATAAAATGGTGAGTTTTCTCATTAGAAATCCTGTATCTAACCATTTTTTCTTTGAGGGGCAGAAAACTTACTTATTCATGAGGTGCTAAGAAGCATGGTCCCATCTTTCTCTATAGGGTGAGTAGGCTGTAATCTATGTGGAGATGTAAGGCTTTCACATTTCCATGCATGGTTCATATTAAAATTGGGAGGCTAATCAATTCAGATTTATTTAACAGACATTTATTAATCTCATAATCAGGCACGGGGCAGATATTAGAGATAATTTTTAAAAAACCTAATCCAGAATCCATTCTCTTCCTGCTCTCGAGGGGCTTATACTCTGATGTGATGGAGATGGAAGCAAGAATGGAAAACAAATATGGACATAATTTTGATACAAAGAGCACACTGTTTCTGGAGCCAGAACAAGACTGCAGTCAAATGCCCCAGCCCACACTGAAGTAGATGCTAAAAGGATCAGGGTCTTGGAATCAGATCCAAACACATGCTTCCCATGTTAGATAATGGCCCATCCTTCTGTCAACATGCATTTATTAAGCACTTAATCTGGGTCAAGCACTGGGAAAATAAAGACAAAAATGAAACTATCCTTGCCCTCAAGGGACATTCATTCTACTATGGAGAAATGACATCTACATGTATAAGTACCTTCAAACTATACATATAATGAATAAAAGGTCATTTTTCAAGGAGAGGCTCTAGCAGCATGGAAAAGGGGAAGCCCTTAAGTGAAGGTGACATTTGATCTGAGTTCTGTCATTCCAAGAAGAGAAGGGATGTTGGAAAAGACAGATTCTAGGTATGGAGAACATTCAGTCCAAAGGAAAAGAGGTGTGAGGAAAAGCAAGAAGGACAATTTGGCTCAACTCTAGACAGTGTTTGAAAGGGAGGAATGCATATTAGGTTTGGAAAGGTAGAGGGGAACCATCATGATAAACTTTAAATGAAAAACAGAGGAGTTTGCATTTGATAATAGAGGCAGTAGGGAGACTTTGTGCAATGCAGATCCCCTGAAATCAATCTGTGGACCCCTGATAAAGACCATGTGCTCAATGGTTAGCAAGGATTTTTTAAAGTGTTAAGCCCAACAGCTTCTTCTCAGTTCTCATCTTCAAATTCTCTGAAGCCTTTGACACTACTGAGCACACTCTCTAGCCTGGGCATTCTCTTCTCCATTGGCTACTGTGACATGGCTCCCTCCCAGCTTTCATATGGAGTATTGGGATTAATTACTTCTAATCCAACTTTCACCCAGTCATTGACACAATCTTCCTCATGCACTGGTTGCTAATAACATGCTCCTTACTCATGAAGCTTTACTATGTCCTCCTTACTTCTAGGATCAGATACAATCCCCTCAGCCTGGTAATCAAAATGCTTCACAATCTTAGCCTATGATCTACCCCACCAACTTCACTTCATATCCCTACTGGACATTTCATTATTTCCCAAGCTTAACACTCTTATTTCTAGTCTCTTTCCTCTTGCATAAACTGTCTCTCATTCCTGGAATACCCTCCCTCTTCATCCCAACCACTCAGACACTGTGTGGTTCTGCAAGGCTCAGGTCTCCTCCTTTCTCCTCTGAGAAGCCATCTCTGATCTCCTCGGTTTTCAATTCTTTCTACTTCTTCAAATTTCCTTGTTATTTCCCTCACCTAAGTATGTGGCCAAAGTCTGTTGCTTTCACCTTTGCAGCATTTCTCAAATACCACCCCCTTCTGTCCTCTGACACTACCCCACCCTGGTGCAGACTCTCATCATCTCATACCTGGACCAGTGCAATAGCTGCTGGGGTGTCAGCCTGCCTCAAGTCTTCCCCCATGACACCCACTCCTCTCCTGAGCCAGC
This sequence comes from Dromiciops gliroides, assembly GCF_019393635.1. Classification (NCBI taxonomy): domain Eukaryota; kingdom Metazoa; phylum Chordata; class Mammalia; order Microbiotheria; family Microbiotheriidae; genus Dromiciops; species Dromiciops gliroides. The sequence continues at coordinate 754,474,074 of NC_057861.1, forward strand.
AGAGTTCTGCTCATGTCCCCCACCTACTCAATAAACTCCAGTAGTGCCCTATTGCCTCTAGGATCAATTAAAAAACCTTCTATTTGTCATTCAGCACCCTTCATAAACTGACTCTTTCCTACCTTTCTAGTGTCCTTACACCTTACTCCCGAATACAAATTCTTTGATCCAGTGACAATATCCTCCTGGCTGTTCTTCAAACAAGATCCTCTATCTCCAGAATCCAGGCTTTTCTCTGGTTTTCTCCCATGCCTGGAATTTTCTGCCTCCTCATTTCTGCTACCTGGTTTCCTTGGCTTCCTTCAAATTCCAGATAAAACCCCATTTTCTACAGGAAGCTTTCCCCAATCTGCCTTAATTCTAGTCTCTTCCTTCTGTTGATTTTATCCTCTTCATCCTGGATATCACTTCTCCCTCCATAATTGTTTGCATGTTATCTCCCCCATTAGATTGTGACCTCCTTGAGATTAAGGACTAGGCTTTTTTTGCCTTCCCTTTCATCTCCAGAGCTTGGAAGAGTGCATGGCATACAGCAGGCACTTAATATATGTATTGACTGATGGACTCTATCCTTCCCAAATTCTACACTTGACTTTTAAGGAATACGGTTGCTTGTTGAAATCCCCTCAGCTTTACAAACCTAGCTGTAATTTCTGGGAATGTGCTAATATCTCTCAGAAGGGGAGTTCAATTATTTCACTATAATATCAAAATATTTCCTGACCCAGAAAACTTAAAACTAAAATCCTACCATTACCACCACCACTGGGAACAAATATTTCTAAAAATTCTCTAGTTGGCCTTCCAAGCCCTTGATAACCTGCCCCCTCCTACATTTCCAATCTTCTTACACCTTACACCCTCCCCATGTACTCTTTCATCCAGTGACAATGGACTCATTGCTGTTTTTTCATTTTTGGGAGGTGGGACAATGAGGGTTAAGTGATTTACCCCAGGGTCACACAGCTAGTAAGTGCCAAGTGTCTGAGGCCAGATTTGAACTCAGGTCCTCCCGAATCCAGGAGCACCACCTAGCTGCCCCCCCCATTGCTGTTTTTCAAATGCAACATTCCACCTGTTCAGGACATTTTCTCTGGCTATTTCTCATGGCTGGAATTCTCTCCTCCCTCATCTCTATCCCTTGGATTCCCTGACTACCTGTATGTCCCAGCTAACATCCTATTTTCCACACAAAGCCTTTTTTGATCTCCTTTAATACTAGTGTCTTCCCTCTGTTGATTAGTTCTAATTTGTTCTGTACATAGCTCGTTTGTATGTAGTTCCTTTAGTGTCATCTGTCCATCAGATTGGGAGCATTGCTTCTTGGGAGCATGGATTATCTTTGTCTTAGCACAGTGACTGGTATATAATAGATGCTTAATCAATACTTAGTCATTGTTTTCATTCTCTATTGGCTAGAATAAATGCTGGAGAAGGATCACAAAAAGCTGTCCCCTTATGATTTTGGAAGTAGGAAAAGGTAACCTGACAGTTGCTGGCTTAACTGACTCCATGGTTGTCTTACTCCTCAGAGATAACACCAAGCCAAGCCTGCCCAGTCAACAAACCCAGTGAAAGGTCACCCTCTACACAAACCTGCCAAATGCTTCCTTCTCTTGGAAACAACCAACTCAGCCTGGTATATTCAAAGGCTGGGCTTTGGGATTGCTGGGATATTAAAATGTCATTAAGCAGCCATGTTTTATAACAGTAAAAATCCAAGGGAAAATAACTGGTTGCCTCTGAGGGATGCACCAACTCTCAGTGCACTTCCTGGAATATTTTTAAAGGGCATAGTGTGAATCCTCAAGCTGGGTAAGCTGTAACCAAGGGACACACTGCCCTTCCTCCATGCTCATAGTCTTCTTCCCATTCCCCCCCCATCCAGGATTGGCACAGAAAGGGAGGGAGATAAAGATAGTTGAATTTTAGACACCTGAGGGCTGCTCAGGACCTCTCTGTGAAAACCCCGCATTTTGCAGATAAGACATTGGGGTCAAGGGAGGAGAAATAATTTGTCCAAGGTCACAGTGACCAGACGTAGAACTAGAACCCAAGCATCCTGACTCCAAGTCCAATATTCTTTCCACCAAAACCTTGTTTGCTTTTTAGACAATCAGAGAGGCAGGTCAACTGAGCTGTGGGGGCAGGAAGGCAGCAGCCACTGCCGATAGCCCTAATGAGAGCCACAGACTCTCCCACTCTGAGACTGTCTGAACATAACACATGAAAGCCAGAGGGTCCAAGCCTCTGGGCTCATGTTCCCAAACTGAGCCTTATCCTTTGGTAGTAAACTGAATGTGTGAACAAGAGAAAAGGGGCCAGGGGAGACCTCTTTGGAAAGAGACATGTAGCTCTGCAGACGGTTCTATGGATGGCATTAACTTTTGTATCTATGTGTGTGTTCCCGGGGGGGGGGGGTGTCTCCCTAAGAAAGTCCAGTGCATCAGTCCTTAGGGCAAGCTGCCTGACGTCTTAAGCACAGAGGAGCCATGGAGTAGGCAAGGACAGTATTGAGTCACCAAGATCAGCAACAGCTGCATCCTTGATGCTGAGCTCAAGGAGTATTGATGATAATGATGCCACTGCTGCTGATAGCTGGCATTTATATGTTGTCTTAAGGCTTGCAAAGCACTTTATCAATATTATCTCTATCCCAGAATAGTCCTAAGAGGCAGTTGCTATTATTATTATTTCCATTTTATAAATGGGAGACTTGGGGCAGAAGTTAATTGACTTACCTAAGGTCATCCAACTAGTAAGTGTCTGGGACTGGATTTGTTCAGAGGGGAAGGCATATACTTTAATAATAACTGACGCTAATGTAGTGCTCTATGGTTTATAAAAGCTACATAGTACATGTATTACTTCTTTTGATCAGTTCGTCAGCTAACATTGAATAAGTACTTACTATGTACCAGGTTTTTTAGTTTGTGTTATGGATAACATGACAATGATACTTTACATTTATGTAGCATTTTAGGCTTTACAAAGCACCACATATGTTATTTCCTTTTATATAATGACCCTGTGAGATAGGTGCTACTCTTATCTTCATTTTGCAAATTAGGCAACTGAGGCTGATAGAGGTTAAGCGATTTATCCAGGATTAGAGAGCTAACAAGTGTCTGAGGCAACATTTGAACCCAGGTCTTCTTTACTCCAGGTCCAGTACTCAACTACTTTGCCACCTAGCTGCCTCTTAACAGCAATGAAGTAGTGAATCCCTGCCTTCAAGAAGCTTACATTCTATAGTGGAAATAACCATGACAAATATAACCAAATATCGAATATTTAAAAAGTAAATATAAAATGATTCAGTGTGCAGAAGTCACTAGCCACTATAAAGATGAGGGTGATTGTAAAAGACCTAATGATACTTGGGAAGAGCTTTGAAGGAAGCTATAGATTCTAAGCAGTTGAGTCAAAGAGGAAGAAAGCTGATATATAGTCACCATGACATGATATAGGACACTAGTGAGGAATGACAAGTAGGTGAACTTGGTTGGAAGGAAAATTAAGGGGATTAATGTGTAATAAGTATCGAAAGGTGAACCAAATCCAATTTGATCTCCATGTCAAAGAAAGGAGTTTGTACTTTATCCTAGAGTAGTATAGAATCAGGGGTGGGGGTGGGGGAAGGGGGGCAACATGGCCAAATCAGTACTTCAGCAATATCCTTTTGGCATCTGTTAAAAAAAAAAAACTGGAGTGTAGATGCAGTGACCGAAGGTAGAGAGACCAATTAAGTCCATTAGAGATCTTAAACTCAATATGTCCAAAACAGAACTCATTATCTTTCTCCATAACCCACACCCTGCCTCCTACCTTCCCTATAACTTTTTTTTATTTAGAATTTTATTTTCCCAAATTACATGTAAAATACAAATTTTGACATCAATTTTTTAAACTTTGCATTCCAAATCCTCTTCCTCCCTCCCTCCCTATCACACCCCCAAGAATTCAAGCGATTCAATATAAGCTATACTTGAGCAGTAATGCAAAACATTTCCACATTAGCCAGGTTGTGAAAGAAAACAGACAAAAACAAAACTTGAGATAAAGGAACTAACAAAAAATTATGCTTCAGTATTTATTCAGATACCATCATTTCTCTCTCTGTAGATGGACTGCATTTTTTCATAAGACCATCAGAGTTGTCTTGGGACACTGCATTGCTGAAAATAACCAAGTCATTCACAGCAGATCATCTCACAATATTGCTGTTATTTTGTATACAGTATATTTCATTTTGCATCAGCTCATGGAGGTTCTGATAGCTTCCTACTTATCATTTTTATAGTACTTTAAATTTATATTTATATAAATTATATATTATATTTATATAAATTTGCATATATTTATGTAGTACTTGAAAAAGAGATTTCCTTACAATAAACCCATGATGTTGATTATTGCAACAACAGTAATAGATAACATTTATATAGTACCTTATACCTGACAAAGAATTTTCTTTACAATAGCCGAGCAAAGTACCATAAGTTTTGTTGTCATCATCATCAATCAATCCAGCTTGCCTCATCATCAGTCCTCATCATCAATCAATCCTCACCTTCCTCCAGTCATCATCAATTGATCAATCATCACCATCAGAATCATCACCTCACATTACTCTTGCCTCTGCTTCAAAATTTTTTCGATTACTATTGTTAACTGTTTCCCTCCATCCTATTTGCTCCCCATGATATTTACCCTATTTTCTATCTTCTTTTATCCTAAACCTCCTCAAAAGTGTTTTGCTTCTGATTGACCCCTCCCCCACTCTGCCCTCTATTCTTTCACCCCTCCCTCCTTGGCCCCTTCCCCTCCTACTTTCCTGCAGGGTAAAATAGATTACTCTACCCAACTGAGTGTGTGTTATTCCCTCCTTGAGCCAACTCTAATGAGAGTAACGTCTTTGAGCCAATTCTGATGAGTGTAAGGCTCATTCACTGCCTCACTCCTCCCCCATTTGTCCCCCTACTCCATAAGCCCTTTCCTGCTTCTTTCATGTGAGATTTCACAGCATTCTACCTCTCCCCTTCCCCCTCCCCCAGTGCAATTCTCCCCCCCTCAATTATACCCTAAAGATGTCATAATGGGGCAGATAGGTGACACAGTGGACAAATCACCTGCCTTGGACCCAGCCTCAGACACAAGACACTCACCAACTCAGTGACCCCAGGCATTCCACCCAACACTAACTGTCCAACAAAAACCCCCGATAAAACAAAAAAATGCTTTATACATATCATCCCTTCATAATCAATTCCTACCTGTGCCCTCTGTCTAAATTTATTCATGTCATCTGCCCTAATACCGAGAAAGTTCTTATGAGTTAGATGTATGATCTTCCCATGTAGGAATGTAAACAGTTTAACCTTTTAACATCCCTCGTGGTTTCTTTTTTGCTATTTACTTTTTTTATGCTTCTCTAGGGTCTTGTATTTGAAAGTCAAATTTTCTATTCAGTTCAGGTCTTTTTATCACAAATGCCTGAAAATCCTCTTTTTCACTGAAGGCCCATTTTCCCCCTGAAAGATTACACACAGTTTTGCTGTGTAGATGATTTTTGGTTGCAATCCCAATTCCATTGCCCTCCAGAATATTATATTCCATGCCCTCTGATCCTTTAATGTAGAAACTGCTATATCTTGTGCTATCCTGACTGTGGCTCCACAGTACTTGCATTGTTTCTTTCTGACTGCTGGCAATATTTTCTCCTCGACTTGGGAACTCTGGAATTTGACTATAATATTCCTGGAAGTTTTCCTTTTTGGGATTTCTTTCAGGGGGTGATCAATGGATTCTTTCAATTTCTATTTTACCTTCTGTTTCTAGAATATCAAGACAATTTTCCCTGAGAATCTCTTGGAAGATGTCTAAGCTCTTTTTTTTTTTTAATCATGGTTTTCAGGTAGTCCAATAATTTTCCAATTATCTCTCCTGGATCTATTTTCCAGATCAGCTGTTTTTCCAAAAAGATAGTTCACATTGCCCTCTATTCATTTGGATTTGCTTTATTGTGTCTTGGTTTCTCTTAAAATCACTAGCTTCCATTTGTTCAATCCTAATTCTTAGGCAATTATTTTTTTCAGAGAACTTTTCCATTTGGCTTTTCAAGCTGTTGACTTTTTTTTCATGACTTTCCTGCATCACTCTCATTTTTTTCCTCCACCTCTCTTACTTTATCTTCAGAGTCCTCTTTGAACATTACTATGGCTTGAGACCAATTCATATTTTTCTTGGAAGTTTTAGATGTAGGAGCCTTGACATTGCTATCCTTTTCTGAGGGTGTACCTCAATCTTAATTGTCACAAAATAAATTTTCTGTGGTCCACTCCTTTTTCTGCTTGCTCATCTTGCCAGCCTATTTCTTGACTTTTGACTCCTTCTTAAAGTGGGGCAGTGTTTCCAGGCTGTACTGTCCCAAGCTTCAGGAGGTCCCAGGTGGTAAGATTTAAGGAGGGGCACATTCTCAGCTCACCTGGCCTGTGTTATGGTCTGTAAGTAACCACAGGCTGCCTGCTCTTTAACCTGGAAACAAATCTGGTTCACTTTGGTTGCAAGTGCAGGCATGCCTGCACCCCTCCCCAACCTGGGACTGCCACCCAAGACTGTGTCCTGTATACCAGCCTGGGCAAAATGTCAGAGTTGCACCTCAGTGCCAGAAGAGACCCTGTAATTTTCCCCCTATCACCAGACTGTGAGCTGAGTTAGTCGAAGCTGCATCCAATTTAGAGGCTCTGGAAATCTCTTTCTCTGTCACGGCCTGAGGCTGGATCTGTGTCAGTGCAGTTGAGGGGTTGTGGTCCATTCCCACCCTGGTCCAGTAGACCCCTCCTGCTGAACTTCTAAGTCGTCTTTGGCTGGAAATGGTCTCAGCCCGTCCTTTTGTGGGTTCTGCTGCTCCAGGAATTGTCTTATGGCATTATTTGGAGTTTTTAGAGTGATTGTGTCAGGAGCTCCGAGTGCTTACTGCGTTTCTTCTGGCATCTTGGCTCCTCTCTCTTGGGACTGGATTTGAATTCAGATCTTCCTGACTCCAGGTCCAGCACTTTATCCACTGCAGCACTGAACTACAGACTGAGTCTAAAGAATTTGGTAATCAGACTAGTAGAGAGAGAGAGGGCAGTTTCAGGGGAGCAATGGGAATAAAAGCTATATTCTCACCTCCTTCCTCTTCCCTTTAACATGTCTATGCCATTGTACCCTCAAAACTGGGTATTAAGAGGCCCTATATCTCCAATAATTCTACTCAAACATCTTGACTTAGAGATAGGCTGATCCACAGAGTTAAGTAGCATAAGTCAGACAAGCCCTTCCTATGGAAAGGGGACAGGAAGACTTCCTATAATCTAAGACAATTCACCTTGGTTCTCCAAGAGTAGGAAGTGATGGCATGGGCCACAAGTAAACTTCTCAGTTTGGCCACAGCCAAAAGACGTAATGAACACAATCTTTCTCAGGTGTTTTTCAAGTTCAAATGTTGTCATGGAGACCTTGAAGCCTGGGTTTTAAGTAGTTCTATTTTGCTCATTTTCCAGGTGCCCACAGTTCCTGAGCCTTTTGTGTACTTTGGATCAGACTACTATAACCAAGGGACCAACAAACCCAAGTCATGCACTGCCATACCATTTAAAACAGACTTAAAAGTTATATTAATGGGTCCCAGGTCCCATTCGTCCAATTCCCACTGCCCTTTATTAAAGTTTTATTAATTCATTTTCTCTTGAATAAGTCAGCTCTCAATGTGCTCATCCCCCAAATTTAGAGAGATTTCTCTTATAACACAAATTCTTTTTAAAAATTTAAGCAAAATCAACCACCATACTGACTCTAATCGATGATACATGCAATATTCCTCACCCATAGCAACCCACCTGTCTCCTATTTCCTCATCTTTTTTCTGCAAGTGGCCTTACCATCCTCACTGCTCTCTACCATCTTTAACCTAGCCATCATATTAAAATTGTGAATGGTCATTTAATTTCCCAACCAGTATACTTTGTTCTTCTTTTCAAACAAATATTTTCTTTCTCATTTTAAGATCCAGTAAATTGGCAGAATTGAGTTTCTGTTCATTTAATTTAGCCAGCACCTGACCCCATTGTGTAAAGCCAGGTAAGTCCCTGCCTTCTAGGAGATAACAGTTCAAAAATTTGATATTTAAAAACCTTCGTTATTTTCAAGAAATATTTTTGGGGAATGAGACGGGGATATGGGCTGTTGTCATATAGATGAGTTATATCTGCTACAGTAATAATACTGCATTGAGCATAGCCACTCCTGAAGGATTTTTACAAGAAGAGACACAAGCTGGGCAGAATTTTCTGTAATACTTCAGTGATGGCCATAGAGTATTAAAAAGACCTCTCATTAATTTTAGCCACATTGGTTATCATCTTTGCAAAAGTCCTGGAATAAATTCTTCCTAACTTAGGGGGCCTTTTCCTGTTCGATCATTTGGAATTGACCCCAGTTTCTATGAAACATTTGCAAAGGTCCTGCCCACTATTGCCATGGGTACTTGCCCATGAGAGCCTTGCTTGCCCCCTCTGATGAGTCTGCATCCGAATTACATGCAAAACACTATAGAACTTAGTAAAGCAGAGCAGATGCCATGGGGCTCACCTCTTGACGTTTGAAGTTCTGTACATACTCCTCAAACTGCTCATCTTTTGTCTCATCAGCTTTGCCGAGTTTCTGAAGGACCTGGTACACAAAGAAAACAAAACATCATTCTAATCATGTCCATTAGGAATACAAGTCTAATGCAGAAATAGGTTTAATGTGATTTCATATATATATATATATATATATATATATATATATATATAGACTATATCTGACTACTTTCTGTCTTGGAAGGGGGGAAGGGAAGAGAGGGAGGGAGAAAAATTGGAATTTGAAATCTTGTCAAATACACAGGTGGCATCCAAGTATCTAAGCATGATTTCTAGCCAGCCATATGAATGCTGCCTTCTTAATCAAGCTCCCCGGGTCTTAAAGGAACCTAAAGGTGCCAGGTAGGAAAAACTTTGTATTCCTCAGACTCAGCAGTATGGTGGAACCAATTGCCAATGGTTCCTCCCTAAATCCCATAAATGCACTATATTCTTGAAAACAAGAGTTACTTGTTAAAAGGAGGAGAAGAAGGGACTGGCTCAAGCTCAGGGAATTGCAAAGCTCTTCCACTGACCCCGAGCTTCCGCTGAAAGCAAAGGTCTATATTTTCAATACTAAAATGTTGGTGGTGTTGCTACATGGGAGTGAGACATCAGACAGCAATGCCTCCAAAGGACTCTTCAGGATGCACATTATGAATAGCCATGGTATGAGTAAGCAGGCTGCAACATGTCACCAAGGAGGAACTCCATAGACAAACAGGAATGTAGAGTTATTTTCATAAATTGTGTAACAGAAAGAGAAGATGGGATGGCCATGAGGTGAGAGCCAGGGGAAAGAGGTCTAGTTTTCTTCTGGTATTTTTGAAATGCCAGGAGACACATTGCATGTACCTCCTGTGATGAACTTTTGGGAAAACACGGACAGGATGGGCAGGCAGAGATGGGTTCAGGAATGTTTCACTGGAGGGAACTCCCAAATGAATGTAATTGCATATCCATTGGAGAGATAATAAGCCATGTTCTAATTTGAGCAATCAGCAATGTCTATGGAATAGGTAGCTAAGGATTGTAAACTTTCAGGAAGAGCCCAGTCCTTGGAATCCTTGGTTTCCTGATCATTTAAAAATGATCAGAGAAAGGGGCAGCGAGGTGGAGCAGTGGATAAAGCACTGCCCTTGGATTCAGAAGGACCTGAGTTCAAACCCGTCCTCACACATTTGACACTTACTAGCTACGTGACCCTGGGCAAGTCCCTTAACCCTCATTGCCCCACAAAAATGATCAGAGAAATGCAGAGATACTAGATAGAGAAGAAGATGTGTAATATTATTGTTGGTTCGTGAGCCATGATGCCCTCTTATACAACACACAGCCACATAGAATTACAGACCATAAGGCCACCTAGAATGTCCTCCCCAAGAAGTGATCATCCATCCAGCCTTTGCTTGAACATGTCCAGTGAGAGCCTCGAGCCCCCTGTGTCCTGGGGCAGCCTATCCCACTTTGAGGTATTTCCATCATCACAAGTATTCCATGCAAAGGAGTCCAAGTCAGTCTCTTACAACTTCTCCCCACTGATCCTGCTTCTGTCCCCTGGGGACAAGCAGAGCTAGATGGAGCCCTCTTCCACAGAATAGCCCTGCATGTTCATATCCTGATCAAGTGTTTCCTTCTCCCAACTAAGCACCCCCAGTTTCTTTGAATATTCATCACATGGCACAAACTCGAGACTCTTCCTCATCCTGCTTGTCTCTGTGACCTTAGTCACGTCACTTGACCTCTGTGGGCTTCAGTTTAGCCATCTGTAGAATGAGGGCTAGAACTAAAAAGTTTGTGGTCCCCTGAAGATGCAAAGCTGCAACCTCATGAGTTCCTTTCCTTCTATGCTCATGCCTGTCCCAACTCTTCTGGACTACTGATTCCTCTTTCTTCCCACAGATCACCATGGGTGCTCTTCCATTCTCCTAGTCTTTCTCTTGTCTCATAACCCTTGTCTTCCCTCTTCCTTCCCCCTTTCCCATCAAACAATCTATGTCCAGCTATGGGACTTGAAACTATGAGATCTCAAGACCTCTACAAATGGAAGCTGGGGGTCAGTTCAGAGGAGGTGGGAGAGGACTGAAGAATGGAAAGCAAGTTGAGCACCAGAGATATGGCCAAAGGAGGACCAGGTTCTATAGAATATGTCATCTGGGTTCAGATCTACATTAAAGGAATATGTAAAGAAAAGGGGAGGAGGAAGAAGAGGAAGAAAGAGAAGGAGGAGAAGGAAAAGAAGAAGAAGATGGTGGTGGTGATGATGATGATGAAAAAGATCCATGGTTTTGGTGACCCAATAGAATGTAAGCTCCTTGAGGGCATGGCCTATTTTTATTTGTATTTATAACAGTACAATGGCCGGCACACTGTAGGCCCTTCAAAATGTTTGATGATTGACTGACTGATGCTGATGTTGGTGAATAAACAAAATGAGAGCAGAACTACAGTGGGGCATTATCCAAGTCATGCTAATGACAGGCATCTTGTGTGCTTCTTTGCCTAATTAGAAAAAATCTCTTTCATCTTTTATATTCATGACTGGCTAAGGAGGGCCCTGCTCATAAGAAAATCTAAATATGGGTTTTTTTAATTGAATTCAAAACAAGATGTGTTGAATGCAATTCAAAGATGTGGAGCCTGGGGTTCAGTCCTGCCTGCCATACTTGAGAAAGAACATCCATAACTTGGAGGGTGTTTAGAGGAGACGTTACCAAGATGGAGAAGGTCTTGAATTCATGCCATACCATATATGATAACCTAAAGGGACTGGTGGTGTTTGGCCTGGGGAAGAGAAGGCTGAGGGCAAGGAATAGGGAATGGGAGCTGATTTCAAGAAGTGGAAAGGCTATCATATGAAAGAATCTGAGTTGTTCTGCTTGACCATGGAGGGCAGAGAAGGGAGCAATGGCAGCACTTGCAAAAGAACTCCATTTGGATTTCATGTCAGGAATGGCTTCCTACAATTAGTGTTCTCTCCAGTGTGGCCTGGGCTCCCTTCCTCAATATAGTTCTTGACTCCCCATTGGGCATTTGCTGAGAGGAACTTTGCCTGTGAATAGGCTGGACTAGGGACCATTGGGATGCCTTTCCAATTCCAGGTGTACCTTTGACCATTCTCCTGGCTTGGAGTCTGTCACTGGCATGGAGCTTGACAATCTCCTAAGCATATTCACACCTATGGCCTTGGTTGAATCTCATATAGTCACGGCGGTTATTACTCCCATTTACCAGATGGGGAAACCATAACTCAAAGGCTTATCCAAGGTCACAGGTTTCCTAAGTGTGCAGGAAGTAAAGAGAAGACAGAAGGTAGGTCTTTGGGCTTGGAGTTCACTGTTGTGCGCACTTTGCTACAATCAACCAAATATCATTTATCAATTACCTAAAAGATTAAAGACACTGTGCTAAGCAAATAATAATAGTCATCGTCGTCATCATCATCATTGCTCCCAAGGAACTCACAGTTTAACAGGGAAGATAAAACCTGAATAACTTTGTAGAAACCTAGTTGAAGAAACTAAGTGGCTCAGTGGATAAAGGGCCAGACTGGAGTCAGGAAGCCCTGAGTTCAAATGCAGTCTCAGACACTCACTAGCTGTATGACACTGGGCAAGTCATTTAACATCTGCTTGCCTCAGTGTCCTAATAATAGGACCTACCTCCCAAGGTTGTTGTGAGGATCAAATGAGATAATATTTGTAAAGCACTTAGCACAGTGCCTGGCACCCAGTGGCTGTAAATGCTTATTCCTTTCCCCCACTTCAATATCTATATACATAAATCCATGTGGATATATATATATACATATATATATATATACTGTATATAGGCATATATCTATATCTACCTATCTATCTAGATCTATCTAGATCTAGAAATTTTAATTTGGGGTTAGAACCCCTGATTATCACAGAAGTCCCAGTCAAGAGCCTCCCTCCAATAATGAAGTTCTTCAACTGATCTATAACTGATGGTCCCAGAGAGTCACCTGATATGTGAAGAGGTTAATGGCTTGATCAGGGTCACACAGCCAAGTATTAGTCAGAGTATGAAGTCATCTCCCTGAGTCAACAGAGATCAAGAAGAGTGGGATGAATGGCCTTTAGGAATCTGTGGAGATATATTAGTGACCCCAGCTTCTCCCTGAAACAAAGGCCCATCTTCTTAATGTCAACATTCTTTCACTGAGGCTCAGCAACTCGGAATCAAGAAGATCCCAGTATCTGAAGAATTAAAATTCTAGGTCACCCAATAGACAATGGACATGAGCATGGGAGGCACCAACAGGCTGCTTCATATTGTCAAAGAATAACTGTAGGAAAAATGGGGTGAAATGTATCATAAAAGAGATGACTGATCAAGAGACATAATGAGCAGTGGAATGAATGTTTGGGTTTGGAGTCAGGGGACCTGGGTTCGAATCCTAGTTCTTCTACTTAGTAATTGAATTCAACTTGCTGGGTCTTAGCTTCCTCCACTGTAAAATGAAGGCCTTGGACTAGATGTTCTCTGAGGTTCCTATTATTTCTGAGTCTATGATCCCAGGATCCCATGAATGGCCAGAGAAGATGGGCCCCCCCTGTAGGGAGAAAGAGGGATAAACAATGGACAGCCCTTCCAGTACCCACATAACATCAAGTGATCTAGCATTTGGGGAGTACTCCTGACAAGGATTTGTGGGAAGCAGTGGGCAAGAGCTGCATAAGATGGGCAGACATGGCTAGGTTATGACCAGCATGGTGCTTCTCTCCATTTACACAGATACTCCCTTAAGTCAGGTCCTCATCACCATAATTGCAGAGCCTCCTGCTTGGTCTCCCTGCCTCAAGTCTCTTCTCACTCCAGTCTATCCTATATATTGCTACCGAAGGGATTTTCCTTAACTACAGATATAATCATGTGACTCTCTTATTCAATAAACTATGGTGGCTTCCCTTTGCATATAGGATTAAATAAAGACTCCTCCATTTAGCTTTTAACAGTCTATACAACCTGGACCCAAACTATTTTTCCAGCCTCCTTAGACAAAGCTCCCTTGCTCCCACTCTCTGTTCCTCACAAATGATGTGCTATCTCTCCTCTATGTGCCTTTTCACTGGCTGTCCCAATACTGAGAAGGAAGACCTTCCTGACCTCTGTCTCACAGTGTCCCTCTCTCCCTTTAAGGAGAAGCATAGACATCTTCTACATAGAGCCTTTCCTGAGCCCCTCAACAGCTCGTGCCTTCCTTAACAAACCACTTTAGATTTAACTTCTGTGTATATGTTTTTACCTAATCATGTTATATTTGTGTTTTTGTCTATTTACAAATACTTGTCTTCCCCATTTGAGTGCATATTCATTGTGAATAGAGATTGTTGAGTTCTTTGAACTTGTATCCCTAGCACCTGGCATAGTGCCTGGCATGTAGCTGGTTCTTAATAAATACTGGTTGATGAATTGCTTGGAGGAAAGGCATTGATTAAGATCACAGCTCCATCCAAATTCCCAGACAGTAAATATGGGCTCATATGACTCTTCTTAAAGTCTCTTTTAATTAGGTTATGTCAGAATCAATTAAAAATTACATGCAATATTCACATAAACATTCCAAATCTTGTGTCATTTTCAACTCATAAAACCAGAATTTTTAAAAACCAGAAGAATTTTTAATGACAAATTCCAGTATTCAATATCACAGGAGGAGTTAGTGAAACAGTAAGGGTAAAAAGGATAAAACCCAAATTCCTAATCAGTAATCTCGAACCTTGTTCACAAAGAAAAAAAAACTTCTCTTTCCAAGAAGAAAAAAAATATCATTGACCTTTTCTGGAACTATGGGCTGATAGTTGCAGGAAGGGAGGGAAGGCATGCATGAAACATGAGACATATTAGAGGGGAAGAGGGGAAATGCGAAACAATTGGTAGCAGCAACAGCAGAATGACTAATGCGATGGTAATGAGGAACCTTAGAAGCACCTGGGAAGGATTAAACGAAGAGGACTGAGCAGGTATTGAAACCCAAGACAAGTGAAAACATGGTAAGATGGAAAGGCATTCTTCATGGTCCTGAGTGAGTTCAAGTCACCAGACCATGAAGAAAAAAATATATAAAATATATGCCAGAGTATTTAAAGAATCAGTGAATGTGAATTGTTGAAACATCATGGAAAATGGAACAGGTGTCAATTTGCAAACAAATAGAGAAACTTGAATTTATGACTATAGGTCAGGGAACTTGACTTTCATTACTGGCAAAATTCTAGAACATAATATTTCAAAGGATGGCTGGTGAATATTTTGAAAAGGAAGCAACGATCATCAAGAAGGCATTGTGCCAGGGGCAGCTAGGTGGCACAGTGGATAGAGCACCGGCCCTGGAGTCAGGAGTACCTGAGTTCAAATTCGGCCTCAGACACTTACTAGCTGTGTGACCCTGGGCAAGTCATATAACCACAATTGCCTCACTAAAAAAAAAAAAAAACAAAGAAAAAAAGAAAAAAAAACCAAGGCATTGTGCCAGACTAACCCTATTTCCTTTCTTTGACAGGGTAACTGGCTTCATACATCAAAGACATACTGTAAAACCAGTATACCTAGATTTCAACAAAATATTTGACAATTGTTCATGCTATTCATGTGGACAAGAGGAGAGATATGAGTTAGATGATAGTACAGTTTGGTGGATTCAAAATTGATTGTGGCATTAATGGGATAATGTCATCTTGAAAGACTTTCTGTTGAAGTGCCCCAGGAATTTAGTTCTATACTATTCAATATTCTTATCAAATTTTGAATCATTATATATATAAATATATATATGTGTGTGTGTGTGTGTGTGTGTGTATATATGTGTATGTGTGTGTGTATATATATATATGTATATATGTATATATGTATGTGTGTGTGTATATATATATATATATATATATATATATATATATCTATATATATAATCTACATGGCACAATGGATACAGCATTGGCCCTGGAGTTAGAAAGATGAGTTCAATCCCACTTCCAACAATTATTAGCTGTATGGCTCTAAACAAGTTATTTAACCTCTATTCACCTCAGTTTCTTCAACCATAAAATGACTGCAGAAATGGCACCTACCTTTCAGGGTTGTTGTATAAGGACCAAATGAGATAATATATGTAAAGTGCTTATCACAGTGTCTGGCACATAGTAGGCACTATGCAAATGCTAGGTAGTAGTCATGGTAGTTGTGGCATTATTCTTCTTAGGGTGGTGGTGGTGGTGGTAGTAGTAGTAGTAGTCATCATCATCACATTAGCAAAAGAGAAGATCTTTAGCTGAGAGAGTCTGGATCGAGATCTCTATAGTTTAAAAAAGCGAGTCAGATCTGATGATAAAATTTAATATCAATAAAAATAAATGCAATGCAAATGCAAACCTAGGTTTATAAAATCACTTCCAAGTGAAAGATTGGAAAGTCATAGGTAGACAGAAGGTCATGTAAAAGAGATCTGAGGGATTTATTGAATTGCAAACTCAAAATGAGTGACCAGTATCTTGTAGCAGCCAAAAAAGCTACCATTAGCATATGTTGTCTTAGGGGCAGGGCATGGTCTAGAAAGAGGGAGGTGATTGGCCCACCATTCTCTTTTGGAATATTGAGGTCCAGGTCATGATGCCATACTTTAGGAATGATACTAGCAAACTTTAGCTTATCCAGAAAAAGTTCATCATGATGACTGGAAATAATGAAATAGAATAATCACTAGAAAGAACAGGGGTTATTTAGCTCAGAGGAAAGAAGAGTCACAGTGAGACATGATGAGTCTATTCATGTATTTGGGAGGGCAGGTGGAAAGAATGATTAGACTTGTTCTATTTAGTCACAGATGGAAAAACCAGGAAAAATGAGGGGAAGGTCAGAGAGATTAAGATTTAATGTCAGGATAAACTTCCTAATGATGAGAGCAGATCAGAAGTGCAATGGGACACTTTGAGAAGTAGTGGGGACCCCCTACTTGGAGATCTTTAAGAGGAGGCTGGAGAACCACTCATCAGGGATCATATATGGAACAGGAAAACCTGTTCATATATGTTTAGCTATAACACATCAAGGTCTCTTCTACCTTCTGCCAATACGATTAAGAAAGGATTCTATTATGGGGAAAGTTTCTTACTGTGCCAAACTATAACAGAGTGAAGCAGGACCAAGAGCTGAAGTAGCTGAGGTTAGACGTTCTTGCTTTGGTATATTTCTCCTACTGCTCAAGAGGCTTTGTTTGTTTAACTTCTGATGGCTATTCATTTGATGAGGCAATAATTCACTGCCCAGGCCTGGAACAGCTCTGTTCATTTTTCTAATGTTCAAGGCTTGACAAAAGGTGGCCTGCCTCTTCTCCTAGAGGCACTTGGGAGATAGGAAGAAAGAGAATGAATGATCTGGGGGCTCTGACTTTGGTACATTGTGGGTTGGGGTCAAGTTCCTGGTATTTCAATTGTAGAACAAATAAATTGTTTTGACTACAAATAAAAGGGTGATTTAAATGAGTGAATCAAAGAATCTCAGAGTTGGAAGAGATCTCAAAAGTCTTGCTGTCCTATCTTTCCCTGACAAAGAATCCCCATTTTATAATTTCCTTAACAAATTGTCATCTAGTCTTTGTTTGAAGATTTTTGGTGAAATGGACCCTTGACACCTGAGCTTCCCAAGGCAGCCCATTTTACATTAGGGCAGTCCTCAGTGGGAGAATATTATTCCTGATATCTAGCTGAAATCAATTTCTCTACCTTCATCCAATTGCTCCTGGTTCTGTCCTCTGGGGCCAAGCAGAAAAAGACTAATCCCTCTTCTACCACATGGTTCTTCAAAAACAAACATCATGACCCACGTCCCCACTCCCCTACCCCCATCTTCTTTACTCCAGAGAACCATCTCCAGTTCCTTTCAACCAATCCCCATGTGTTATGACCTCAAGGCCCTTCACCAGCCTGATTTCCAACTCTGGACCCACCTCCAGTTTATTAATATACATCCTAAAATGTGGTGCTCCATCTGATCCACAAATTAATGAGCTGAGCAGAATATATTACCTCCCTGTTCCTTGATGTTGCGCCTCTCTTAATGCAGCCTGAGAGAATTCACTTTTCTTTGGCTGACACATCCTGCTGTTGGCTCAGGTTGATTCTGTGATCCATTTAAACCCTCAGATCTTTTATTTTTTCAGATGAACAGCTATCTGATCATTGTTCTACCTTCTATATTTGGGTGATTGATTTTTAACCTATGTGATTTTTACACTGACACCTAGTTATCTTGACCACTTTTAAATTCAGGCCATGTTTAGAATATTGACCACCAAGGGAAAGACAAGCAGAAAATGTAGGAATATTCATTATAAGAGAAATAGAAAGAGAGGCTGTAAGGAGAAAGAACATAAAAATGGAGATATTTCTAAATGAAAAGGAAAAATCTGGTCGTGGTTTTAAAACCAGACCCTTGACTTGAAAGATGGAAACTATTTTTCTCCCAGGGTTTTTTGCCAAAACCAGAGCAGTTAATAAATGCTTGTCTTGCTTTCATGATAATTTCATCCTTGAAAAGGTGGGGGCAACAACAAGGGGGCTGGAAATGAGGGAACTCTTCTAGAATGGATTCTGTGAAAGAAGAGGAACCTTCTTGGTAAAGGAGAAATAATGAGAACCTTGGGGACAATAATCACTCCATTTTAGATTGCGTGATAGAGGAAAAAAGCCAAGCTGAATTTCACAACCAACCTAGATCTAGAGAGAGCAGATTTTAAAGGGTTTAGTAAAAAAGATAGAATCCATGGGCTAAACATTATAAAGGGATGCTGACTGAATAGAAATGGAGAGTTTTCAAGAATACATATAGAGAAACAGTTCTGATGAAGAGGAGAAGGAAGAATGGTACAAAAGACCAATGGAGACACACAGGGAATTTAATGACCAGCTCAGATTCATTCATTCATTCATTTATTTGGGAAGGGGGTGAGACAATTGGGGTTAAGTGACTTGCCCAGGGTCACACAGCTAGTAAGTGTCAAGTGTCTGAGGCTGGATTTGAATTCAGGTCCTCCTGACTCTAGGGCCGGTGCTCTATCCACGGTGCCACCTAACTGTCCCCCCAGCTCAGAGTTTAAGAGGACAGAAGCAAAGACAGGTAACAACTGGAATATGAAATGGTGGCACGGTCTTTTAAGAGATGCAGAGAATGAGCTTAGACTTATGAGGAAGGGAAATGGAGAAAATAGAAGGATCTAAGAAGGGTATCATCATAGCTTGGTGGGGATGGGATGATCATAACAAGAAATTTAGAGAAAACAGAGTGAGAGGCAGCATGGAATTACAAATGGAGTGCTGGACTTGCTGTCAGGAAGGATTCCATTCACATTTCTCCTTGGCTACTACCCAGTTCTCTGCTCATGAGAAAGTTGCTGAGCCTTTGTTTACTTACTCATAAAATAGGTATGAAACCCATTGTCAGGAAGCTCAAAAGAGATCATGTTAACTTTACAAATGTTAAAACAGTGTACAAGTGATGTTGGTTGTTGTTATTTCTAAGCTCTTTTTTTTGCGGGGCAATGGGGGTTAAGTGACTTGCCCAGGGTCACACAACTAATAAGTGTCAAGTGTCTGAGGCCGGATTTGAACTCAGGTACTCCTGAATCCAGGGCCGGTGCTTTATCCACTGCACCACCACTTGCCCCTATTTCTAAACTCTTAATTTTGCTTCTGTTTACTCGCTCAAGGAGAATGAACTTTGGACTAGACAAAAATGGAAAAAATAGCTTATATAGAATTGAAATCAGAGACAGGGGAAAAGAGGACACCTAGATGCTCTTAATGATTTTGAATTGCCTGACCCAGACAAATCACATCCCAGGGCACATGAAGGAATTGGTCAGTGTCATTGCTAAGCAATTGCCAGTAACTTTTGAATGATTCAGAGAAATGATTGTGTTTTGAAAGACAAGAGCTATCAATAAAACATACAAAAAAAAAGAAAATGAATAAAAAAGGAAACAAAGGTCACAGTGAATGGCAGAGGTGCTGCCGGCCTGGAGAAGGGCAGATATGCTGTTTCAAAACAGGAAAGCTAGAGTACCATCTATAACCTGTAGGCCAGTGAGTTTAATTTTGTTACTGCCAAAAGTCAAGAAGATATTATTAGCTTTCACTATATTTTTAGATACAAACATCTAGAAAAGGAAGCAGTGATCACAAAAAGCCAGCATGGCTTCATCACATACAGGTTGGACCAGAATGACCTTATTTCCTCTCTCCCTGCATAACAAAACTGGTGGATCAGAGAAATGCCATGGCCATATTTATATTTTAACACAACATTTGACAGTCTCTCATATGACGCTTGTGAATTAGATGAAAAGATGTGAGCTCATCTATATTGCAGATAAGTTGATTTGAAATTGGCTGCATGAATGGATCCAAGTAGCTCAATGTCAATGAGGAGACAGTTCTCCACTGGAACACTCCAGAGGTCCATATGCTTTAACATTTTTATCAGTGAATTGGATGAGAACCCCCAAAATAGTTAGCACTTATACAGCACATTAAGGCTTTTAAAACACTTTACACACATTTTCTCACTTGATTCTCACAAGAACCCTGGTAGGGAGATGCTATTATTATTCCATTTTATAGATGAGGAAACTGAGGCTGAGATAGGTTAAGTGACTTGCTCAGGTTCATAATCTGGTAAATAGTTAAAGAAGGATTCAAATATAGGTCTTCCTGACTCCAAGTCCAGCACTCTATCCATTGCACCACTTAGCTGGCTAAGTGACAGACTCGGGCAATTTACAGATGACTTTAAACTGAAAGTCATAGCTATTGTGCTCAATAGCAGAGTTAAGATCCAATGAGATCTCAACAGACCAAATCTGATAAGATGAAATTCAGCAGTGAATAAGATAAAATCTAAAATTTAGGCTTTAAAAAATCAATTTGAAATGTGCAAGATGGGAGTTGGAGGGCAAGAGCACGATTATTATTCAAATAATCTGCAATCTCAGTGAGATTAAAATATGACATGGCAGTCAAAGAAGCTAATGAGATCTAAGGTCAGTCAGTCCACAAACACCTAGTAAGTGTTATCTATGTACCTGTTTTAAGCGGTAGAGATGTAAAAAAAGGCCAAAATATGATCCATGCTCTTAAGGATCTCAGTAGAATGGGGGAGACAGTATGCCAAATACTATGTCTATATCAAAGATATAGTGCTCATAGTGGGGAAACTAGAAGGAAGGCACTAGCTTGGGAGGTAGGGCAGAGAAGAACTGGAAAAGGCTTCCTGCATAATATAGAATTTGAGCAGAGTCTTGAAAGAATCCAGAAAAGCCAGGACATGGAGGTGGAGAGAGAGCATTTTGGTAATGGACACAGGAAGTACAAAGGCATTTGTGATGGGATAATGTTTGAGAAACAACCAGAAGGCCAGTGCTATGGATCATGTAATACATGGAGAGAAGGAAAGTATGAGAAGATTAGGAAGTACAAGGCACAGACTGCAAAGGTCTTTAAATGCTAAATAGACAATTTCCTTTTTTAATCCTGGAGATAAGCAGGAGTCAATGGTGTTTATTGAACAAAGTCCGACCTGCACTTTGGTAAAATCACTTTGGCAGCTGAGAAGATAGATTAGATTGGCTAGAGACAAGGTAGGAAGACAAATTAGTAGGCTGTTGCAATGGTCCAGGCATAAGGTAATGAGGGCATGAATTAGGGCAGCAGCTCTATGAGTGAAGGGACATATATGAGAGATATTGTGAAGGTAGAAACAAGTCGACAACAGAGAGAACATTTTAACTGAGTGTAAGTGAGTAGTTGACAATACTAAGGAGGTAAGCCTGGGTAATGGGGAGAATGGTGGTGACCTTGACAATTAATTTACAAGAGAGGGTTTTAGGGGGCAATTTGTGAGTTCTGTTTTGCACAATTCGAGTTAGAGATGCATATGGAAAATCCAGTTCAAGTTGCTAGCAAGACAGGAGTTCAGGAGAGCTGAGGGTTAGGGTTTGATATAAATATTTGGGAATCATCTTTACAAATGTGATAATTGAACTCAGAGGCTAGTAAGATCATTAAGTGATGTAGTCTCAGAGAAAAGAGGTCCTAAGACTTAGTATTGTGTTATACCCAAGTTAATGGGAGTAATATAGATGAAGACCCAACAAAGAAGACTGAGGAAAAAAGATCAAACAAATAGGAGAACTTTGTTGTTGTTCAGTCATGTCCAACTCTTTGTGACCCCATTTGGGATTTTCTTGGCAAATACCCTGGAGTAGTTTGCCATTTTCTACTCTTGTTTATTTTATAGATGAAGAACTGAGGCACACAGGGTTAAGTGAATTGCCCAGGGTCACACAGCGTGTCAGTATCTGAAGCTGGATTCGAACTCATGAAGATGAGTCTTCTTGATTCCTAGCCCAGTGCTCTATCCACTGTGCCACTCAGCCTCCCAAGGAGAACCTTAGGCTTTATTAAAAGAGGCACAGTGTCCCAGAATAAGGAATTGATAGACACATGGTAATTTTCCATGGCCAAAAGACCTTGAAAATACTGTGTCTAGTTCCAGGAGCATTCTAAGAATGACTGACAAGATAGAGAGAACCCAGGGGAAGTAGTATAGAATTATGGGCCCTTAATTCCATCTAGGGATGCTTTGCCTGTAGGGGAGAAGATGTAAGTGGGTAATATAAGAAGTCTCCAAATACTTAAAGGACTCGTATAAAAAGAAGAAAGATTAGATTTATTCTACTTGAGTTTGGAGGGCAGAACCAGAAGGACTGGCTAGAAGTTCCAAAGTGGCATCACTCACTCATCAGAGTTATTGCTAGCTTCACTTAAGTCTCTTAGATGTAATCCTTGGGATAAACCAAAGTTGGTCTCTCCATTTTCAGAGACCCCAAATGACCCCTGAAAGCTAGTACTCAAGAGATTTTTGCTTCTACCCTTTGCCGCTTTGCCAAAGGCCACATTTCTTCGGTGAAGAGACATGTAGGTCAGCAGGAGGGGCCATTGCAGCAGGAGAACCATCTCTCCAACCAGAAGGCCAAGCGCTGCTGCAGTCCACTGCCCAATGCAGCCCACAGAGTGCTCTGTGTGCATGGAGGTGAGTGAGTATGGCTCGGTTCGTGCCAAAGAAAATTTGGCTTCTCTTCAGTTCAGTCTCCCTGCGTGTGAATCTCAGGATCTTGGTGAGCACTAAGAGATTTTTCTCTCCTAAACTTTCTATCCCCATGATGGCTTAGGTCAGTGTTCCCTGCATAAATGAGCAAATAATAATGACAAGAAGTGCTATTTATGCACATATTCAAGGTGTGTAACATGCTTTACAGACAATCTCTCAACAGCCCTTCAAGATCAGGGCTGGAAGAATTTCTGTTTCCCTTTTATAAATGAAGAATTGAGTTTCAGAGAAAGGAAATTACTCTGAGGTAGATGGGGCATCAGAGATCCTTGAACCCAAACCCCTCATTTTAGCGGTGATAAAACTGAGATCCTGTGAGATCAAGAGACTCCCACATGCTAGGTCAAGCAGAAAGTGGCTGAACCATAATTAAAATGGAGGTGTGGGATCACAAGAGCATAAGCTCTCCCTAATCCACTGAAGTCAGTCTAGCCCCCAGATTGTACAGATGAAGAAGCTCACACCCCAAGATCTTTAATTGTTTGCCTAAGATCACACAAGGATTAAGTGGCTGAGCCAGGATTCGAACCCAGATCCTTTGACTCCAAGTCTAGGGCTTTTTCTTTATCACAGCTTCAGCTCTCCTAAATAGCATTTGAACACAAGTTTTCCTAACTGAGATTCTAGCAATCTGTTCTGTGAGAGGTAGCCCAGTACAGTGGAAAGCATGCTGAATTTGAAGACAAAGAATCTGAGTTCAAATCCTGGCTATGTAACTATAAGCAACTCACTGCCTCAATTTCCTCATTTGTAAAAGGAAGGTGTTTCATGAGATGCCTTGATGTTGCTTCCAATTCTTTTTTTTTGGTGTGGCAATGAGGGTTAAGTGACTTGCCCAGGGTCACACAGCTAGTGTCAAGTATCTGAGACAGGATTTGAACTGAGGTCCTCCTGAATCCAGGCCCGGTGCTTTATCCACTGCACCATCTAGCTGCCCCTGTTGCTTCCAATTCTTAACCTAGGAGTCTATGATCCCAATTCACTTAATAAATGCTTAAAGAATGGGACTAAAATGAATTGTAGCACAGCAACATCAAGAGGGAAGAGCTCAGACACCGGGCAGCATACAATTCTGAGGGTTCCTGTGGTCGGCGACCTTGGGTAGCTCACACTTTCTGCTTACCTCGCTCCCTTGGCAAAATGGTGACTAATAATATCTCCCGGAGACAACATAAGGAGTGGGAGGAGGGGAAGCACCTGCAAAGTACTTAGAGCACCTTTGAGGACAAAAAGGTCTTTCATATCCCATCGGGCATTGGCATCAAAAATAGAACACGCTCTTTAATTGGCCCCGAGTCCACCTTCAAGACAATTCAATCTGGCACTAACGTTAGGGTCTGCCAACAGCACAGGACTCAGGAGAGGCCAGCCACATCTAGAGCCAGCCATCTCATTGGGCAGTTCTATCTTTGAGGTTTATTGTTCCCAAATGAACCACACTGGGTAAAAATGAAGTTCACTAATAACATCTCTGTGGTACTCTGAGGTTTGTAAAACCCTTTACATATAACATAGCCTTTGATCCTCACAAGAAGCAGGTCAGCAAGTACTATAATTATCCCCATTTTAGGGGTAAGCAAACTGAGGCCCAGAGAGGTGAACCTTTACCCAGGTTAACATAGCCAGTAAGAATCAGAAGGGGGATTTGAACTCAGCTGAGATGTGGAGGGAAGGAGAAAGGAGAAGAGAAAAAGAAGAGGGGATTTCTTTTTGAAAAGGGGCATTTGTTAGGCATAGGATTTTAGGAAACATCTGTAGGAACTCTAACGAGTGATAGAAGGGTGGACAGAATCTATCTATTCCAATCCTTCATTTTACAGATGGGAAAACTGAGGCAAAGAAAGTTTAAGTTACTTTTCCAGGATCACACATAAGATCATAGATCTAGAACCAGAAAGGACATCATAAGTAATCCAGTCCAACTCACTCCTTTTTTTGCGGGGCAATGAGGGTTAAGTAAATTGCCCAAAGTCACAGAGATATTAAGTATCAAGAGTCCAAGGCTGGATTTGAACTCAGGTCCTCCTGATTCCAGGGCTGGTGCTTTATCCACTGAACCACCTAGCTGCCCCTCAACTCCCTCCTTTTACAAATGGGGAAACTGAGACCCTGCCCTGAGTCACACATAGGATCCTATATCTAGCGCTGGCAGGGACTTCAGAGGCCCCCTTCCAATGTCAGAGAGAGAGAGTAAGCAGTGGAGTAAGGGTCTGAGCCCAGATCCTCTGACTTCATAACCTTTTTCTATGGCACAGAACTTTAACAAGCTTCTCGTGACTGAAGAAGAGGCTATTACTTTCTGTCACTCAACTCCTAGGGTAACTCCTCATTTGCAAAAATTGGAAATCTTCCTAGTCCATCATAATCACCACCCCTGCCTCCTCTGCCCACCTCTTTTCCACTAAGAATGGGTTGAATGGATGGGCATCTCAAGTTTTCAAGCTAAGGCTGGATGAATGCTTGTTATATATGTGGTAAAAGGGACCAAGCTGTGTCTACAGCCCCTGGGGTCCCTTCTGATTTGGGGATTTCTTCTCAACTCCTTTGAGGCTGAGAGCATGAGCTTCTTGGGCCCCTCCATACAAAGTGGGGTATAGAACCCTATCCATGAGATAAACTCCCAAGGACTTGGGCAAGAGACATCCCTGCTATCTCCTATTATCACCTAGATGTCATCTCCAGGCTTAGGGACAGAAGAGGGAGGGAGGGAGCATTAAGAGTTTTGTAGTGATCTCCCAAGCTTTGGGGGACTCTAAGCAAGATCTTAAGACACTCCAGGGAGGGATGTGGAGCAAACATGGGAGGAGTCAGCCTGCCTCCCCCTGGCAACAAAGCCCCCAAGCACAGGTGGGTCCAGCACAGGCCAGGCTAGTAGGGAAGATGAAGCTATAGCCCCTGACACTTCAAGGCAGTTTTCCAGGGGGACTGCAAGAGGTGGAAAAAAGATGGGGAAGGTTACAGGGCTGGTAGCAAGAATCTGGTTGGGGAGAGAGGCGAATGGGAGGTTGTATGAGATGTTTAGTATGGCCTAGTCCAATCCACACCTGAATAAGAATCTTCTCCACAGGTTAACCATAGATTACATTTGTATAGCTCCGTATGGTTTGTACATTGCTTTATACGTGCTATTATATGATCCTCATAATAACCCTAAGAGATAGGTGCTATTTTTATCGTTATTTTACAGATGAGGAAACTGGAGCAAGCAGAGGTTCAGTGACTTGCCAAACATCACATAGTAAGACTGAGACAGGATTTGAACTCATGACTTCCTGATTCCAGGTCTAGTGCTCCACACACTGCACCTATACCTAACAAGTGCTTGTCTAGCTTTTAAAAAGTCATCCCTCCCTCTCTCCCAGTATTTAATGCAATATCACCATCATTCTTAGAAAGGGAATGTCAATTGATGGACTTATGGCTTTAAAGGGATCCAAATATTCCTTCTCTGGCTACTACTCCCTTATATTTATTTATTTATTTGTTTATTCGTTTGTTTATTTTACTCCCCTATAATTATAACCTCACTTTATTAAAATGTTAGCTTAAGGGAAGCATGGAAATATACACATATCTTCTATATACATATATGTGTATGTGCATGTGTGTCTGTATGTATATACACACATACATGTATACATATATAAACACAAGCCTACTTAGCACATAGTAAGTGTTTAATTAATACTTTTAATTCAGAAAATGGGTGATGAAGAGCCTTGCACACAGTGGGATCTCAGCAAATAGCAAGTGCTCCTTGGCTGGTTGTTAAGAGTGGGGAACATTTAAGGGAAATGCCCAGTCCAGTGTGTGTGTGTGTGTGTTCTGTGTTTATTGCTGATATCATATTCTCATTTCCAAAGTCTTCCATTAATAGCTTCTTCCATTAAAAAGAAATCATCATAGATCTGTTTATGGTGAAAACTTTAGTGAACCATCTGAAGTAGAAATCCATGGAAAGGAAACCTTGGTCTTACAATCTGAAACCAGGTCCAACTCATCTGACTTCAGATGTTGGTTCAGACTTAGAGACAAGGTTTATCCACTGGGGGTTCAGGCAAGCTGCTCCCTACTTATATTTCTGAAGAAATGCCAGGAAACACTGAGCCATCACAGCTGGGCTTTGCTATGTACCTTTTGTTATTATCTGACTGAAATTCAAGTAAAATTCCCATCCATGGAAGTTTGTCTTTCTGTATTCGGTGCTCTGTAAGGGGTATGCCACACACATGCCACGTAATATGAATTAACTGTGGAGCAAATATCCTAAGAGAGGAACCAAAACACTAGAAGCTGCAGTAGTGGAGATGCCAGGGAGGGGGCACCGTAGGTCTTTTGCTTTTCATATTCAGGGTTCCAGTCTGACTCGTCTGATTTCAAAATCATGATGTAGTGAACGAAGCAACATGCCAAGGAGGTCAAAGGTGCTTCCTTCCCTCTTCTTCCAAAACAAAAGGGATCATAGGACCATTAAGCTAATGCTGAAAAGGACCTCAAAAGTCAACTAGTCCCACCTCCTATTTTTTACAGATGGGGAGGTTTTACAGACAAGGAGGTTAAAGGAGTTTTCCATGATCGTGGAGCAACAGAACGAAGATTGAAATCCAGGTTCCCTAATTTCAGAGCCAGTGCTTTCTCCACTATACCAAGCTATCTCGAAAGCCAGAGAGTGAATCCCCAGAGGATGTTTCACTGCAGCTAGGGATGGGTCTCTCACCCCTAAATGGCCTTTTTATTTTCCCTTTTCAATAAAACTACTGAGCTTTTTTATAATGCTCGCCAGAAATGGTTCTATACAACCTGCTGGGCTCAGTAGAGCCCTAACACACTCTGTGTTCCACTGTATCCATCTGATGACTTCATGGGAATCCTCGCTGGAGACTTAAAATTAAAACCTCAGGCATCCACCAGGAAGATATGTACTATGAAGCCACAGCAGCTCTCCCCAAAATACTGGGGTGAATATTGATTAATACCACCCAGTGTGATCATGTGGGCTTCATGGCCACTTAGAAGAGCAGGGTTTGGGAGGGGCTACTTTTGCTCTATCCCCCAAGGATGCAATGCACAAATCTTCCTACCAGAGTTGTGTTTTCACTCAAGCTGTGTGTTGTGTTGGGAACACTCTCTTTCCCCTTTTCATCTGCTCAGTTCCAACTGCTTCACTCCTTCACAGGGACACTTCTTGCCTCCCCAGAGTGCTGTGAGGAAAATACTTTCTAATACTTACTTTGTGAATCACTCAAGGGTCTTGGATTTTGTCAGTGTGGCTACTTCAATCAATCAACAAGCACTCATTAAGCACCTACCATGTGCCAGACAGTGTGATAGACAGTGACAAAGACTGAATGAGACTTTTCCTATCCTTAAGGAACTTATATTTTATGTGAATTTTCCCTATCCTTCAAAGACCAAATCAAAGGCTACCTTTTCCATGGGGCTCTCTCTAATGATTCACACCAGGGAAGCCCCTAGCCTTGTTGAATCTCAGTCATGCCCAATGCTTTGCATCCTCATTTGGGGTCTTTTTGGCAAAGATATCAGAGTGCTTTGCCATTTCCTTCTCCAGCAACATAGAGTCTTAAAGAACTTCTTAGAACAGCAAGAGGTTTAGTGAATTCCCCAGGTTCAAAAAGCCATTAGGTTTCAGGAGGGGGACTAAAACTCAGTTCCCAATCTATGATGCCAAGATTCCTCTCTATCAAAAATGGATGATAATCCCACAGGAAGAGAAGCCACAGCTGGGTTGCAATCTGCACCAAGTACCAGGAAGTCTACATTAATGCAAACCACAGAGCTATCCAGTCAGTATTCAGGCCATTGTTATCTTGATGAGGACTCTGGAAACTTTGGGGCCTAGAACAATTTTCTTCAACAATCCACTCTTCTCACATTAAATATTTGAAAATCAAATTTTAAACAAAGCACATTTAAATATTTTTTTAAATCTATGGGGTGGCAAAAAAGGAAAGATGATGTGTAGGAGCAGGATATAGTTGAGGAATTGTCTGGCTGAAAGGGCCATGGGTTTAAAAGTGGGGTGTATGTGGAAGTTTTAGGAATAGAGGAGAAATAGAATGTTAGAGAATAATGCTAAAATATTAAAGGATGCTCCTTTAAAGTATGCTATTGGGTGTCTTTTTATCTGATGCAGTCTTCCTAGATAAAACTGTAGTTTGAGATAATGCTCCTTTTTATCCATTAGATCAATGAAAGAAAACAGGGCCATTTATGATTTCTAAGTGTTGGCAACATCAAAAAGAAGTTGTGCATTAAGGAGTTCATCTTCCACACTCCCTTGTTTGAAGCCAGAGAATTAAACAGGAACTACTCTTGCCAAATTAATCTCACTGTCTTCTGAGAGGTTTATTGCTCTAGTAGCTCTTAGCATGCTAACAAATGGTCAGCACCACGGACAGAGGCAGACACAATGTGATGAGGCCCAGTAATGGTTCCCAGTGTTCAAGAGGTCTGTATTGCTCTGTCATTGTAGCAGCCTGTGGAAGTGAGTGAGGCATTATCCTAGGGTATTTAAGGTGGGGAAAGGGTCATTATTAGTGTTGGTAGATTTAAGCATACTAAAGGACTTTGGTGTCTTTAGGCATTTTGGATTATGCATAAACTGAGAGCCAGGTAAATCTTTGGGACTAAGAAAAGACACTGCTGCATTATCTTAGCTTTGTGATAAAACTGTGTTCTTGTGTGTTGCTAGGTCTCTTCTCCAGGGTGCTAACTATCTAGGGGGCCACTTTGGGAGAGTAGTATGTATTTCTGGGTGTCCTTCCCATAGGAATCTGTTGTTCTCTAAAAACACATATTACTATCCCTAATGGCAAAGGGTTAGTGTTTGGAGGAGGGGCAAGTCTGTAGTGGAAAGGCTTATCAAAATGACGAAGAAGTCCATAACCCTTTATCCCAGAGATGTTCCTGTTGCCAGTAAGTTACAAGAAAAACAAAGAAAAGTTTCTCATACACCAAATAGTGCAGTGATAGCAAAGAATTGGAAAGAAAGTAGATTTCCAATATTTGAGAAATGGCTAGCCAAATTGTGGTACAGAGTGTAACAGAATTTTACTGAGTTCTAAAAAGGATAAATATGAAGAATATAGAGCAGCATGGGACCACAAATGAACTGGCTCAAAGGGAAATAAGTAGAACTATGCCCTAGCCTCACCCATCCCAAAGCCTCCCTCCAGCCCTGGAGGTCATACTTTGGAAGTATTGCCTGCCGCTACAGCCTTTCCATCTGACTTGATGGTTCCTCTCAGAATCTTCATTTAAGGAGTACACCCAAGAAAGCCATGTCTCATTTCTCTGCAGGCTATACTCAGGACTTCGTCTCCTATGCCCATAACTGGGTGCCTCTGTCTCCTCTCCCCATCCATTTTCATATTCCTTTTATGTCTTCCCCTACTACAATATATATTCCTCAAGGATAGATACTGTCTGTCTCTCTACTTGTATCTGTATTACTATTGGTTAACACAATGCTTGGCATATAGTCAGTACTTAGTAAATGCTAGTTGACTGATTAACCAGGAAAACAATATACAGAATGACTACAAAGATGTCAATGTAAGGAACAAAAAGAAAACACTAAAGGTTGTACATGCTATGGAATTACAATGATCAAGCCTGACCCTGAAAGACAGAGGAGGAAATGCACTGTCTTCTCTTCTTTTCAGAGGTGAGGGACTATGGATTCAGAATATTGCTTACACTGCCAAACGTAGTGGATGTGTCAGCTAGTTTTACAAAACCAATTTTCTTTCTCTTGTTCATTCTTTGTAATGGAGTGGATCTCTGAGTAAATAAGGGAGGAGGGAAATCTTTGTAAGATATTGGCAAGTTGGAGTGGTTTTAGACAATGATGGGAAATTTTTGGAGGTGACTCAAAACCATACCAACCTGACTTCCTTTAAGCCTCAATTCTAAAAGAGGGCTTTGTTATCTCTGCCACTACCCATAGCTGCTAGTGCCTTCCCCAGTAAACTACCTTGTATTCATTTTATACATTATGAATACACTTACATAAGTTCATTTTACCTCTTCTATTCAAATTAAGAACTTTCTCGAGGTCAGAGAATGTTTCCCTTTGGCTTTGTATGCTCAGGATTACCACAGTGAGGGGTACCTAGTGAAAACCTGATATATACTTGGTGCTGATTACTTTGATTGATTGGAAAAAGTTTTAGTAAGGACAGCATAACTCTCTAAGCCTATGAAGGTTTGTCACACAGAAAAGAGATTAGTCTTGGCCCTGGGTGGTAGAGTAGGACTAATAGAAAGAAGTTGCTGGGAAGCAAATTTCAGCTTAATATAAGGAAAATCACCCCAACAATTAGAACCACCCAAAAATGGAACAGCCTGCTTTGGGAGGCTGAGTCAGCTGTGTGACGTGGGAAGCAAAACAGCAAATGCAATCTTGGGCTGCACTAAGAAGTGCTTTCCAGGATCAGGGAGACCAGAGTCCTTCTGAAATCTGCCCTCATCAGGACTATTGCAGTTAGTTCTGGGTGCCACCGTTTGAAGACATTGATGACCCTAAGAATGTTCAGAGAAGGGCAGCAGAATGGTAGAGGCCCTTAACTCTTTGCTCTATCAGGATCCGTTGCAGGAGTTGCTCAGGCTTAGTTTGGAACAGAAAATATTTAGGGGGGAATGATAACCGTCTTCAAGTATTTGAAAGGCTGTTGTACAAAAGAAGGAAATTATTTGCTTTCCTTGACCCTAGCAAGCAGATCTGGGAGCAATGAGTGCAAGTTGGAAAGAGGCCACCTTAGGCTTAATGTCAGGAACCGCATTTTAACCATGAGAGTGGTTCCCAGCACAATGTGCTGCTTCTGGAGGTGATGGGTTAGCCCTCCTGGGAGGCAGAAGCAGAGAATGGAGGATTGCTTGCCAGGCATGTTGGTATGGGGATTCCTTCTGGGGATGAATTGAACTAGATGGCCGAGAAAGGCCCTTCCAATTCTCAAATTCTGTGTTCTTATGAATTCTGAATCACTGGAGGTCCTCAAGGAAAGGTGAGATGAGCACTTGTTGGGGATAGTCAGGTATATCTTGCCCCTCTAAGATTCTGTGCTTCTCTGTTACCAGCATACCGACACTGGAGCTGGCAAAGAAGGGAGAGAGAAGGATGTCTATAATAAAGGAAAACGCAGTTTGTTTAATGAAAAATGGAAAGTCACCGAGGGGATGCTCTTTCTGTGCTCATGTTGTCAGGCAGTGTCATTCATATGTTTTCCAAACTTCCCAGCTCCTGGGAGGTATTCAATATGCCACAAGCCAGCTGCCAGTGTTTTGTAATCTAGCACAAGGGCCAGCTAAAGTGCTGCAGAAATCAGGCTGCAGTGGCAACTTGTATTCCTTAAAGTCTCTCTAACCTCCTGATTATCATGATAGCAACTGAAAAAGCAACCGAAGACTTATGGGAGCCATTCATTGCTGCCACTACACCCAAGAAAAAAGCAGACTGAAGCCAGGTACAAAAGGTACTTCAAAGTAAATAGCAAAAGAGAGGGAATCCTGCCAACAACCCTCAGAGCTTGACAGAGGAGCACTGCCCAGGGTCCCATTTAACTCCTCATCTCACATCTCTAGAATGAGTTAGAGATTAAAAATTGCTTTTCTCATGACACTCCTGGTGAGCATTATTGTCCCATTTACAACGGAGAGAACTGGGACCCAAAAAGGTTAAGTGACTTGCCTGTGGTATCACAGATAATATATGTCTAAGCTAGATCCAACTGCACATCTCTAGACTCTGTGTGTCCTTTCAAAATAACATGCTGAGTCAGCCAGTGGAATTCTTATGCTCAGACATCTAGTTGGGTACCCACAGCAAAGCTCCCAAGATAACAAAGTCAAATTTATCTCATTTTCCTAGCATTTGGGACGAGCTTGAGCCAAGCACAGTTACATTGATGCTGGCATGCATGGAAGAAAGAGATGATATGTTCCCTATGGAGTTGATGTCCATGAACTTAATCAGGATTTTAGAGCAAGAAGTGACCTTGAAAATTATTTCTACACAAGCAACAAAACAGAGAGAGTGGCAATGTGGTCTAAACATGATGACCCTGAGGTCCAGAAACCTGTGCTCAAATCCTGGTTCCAACACCAATCATATGACTTTTCCAAAGTCAGTTAGCCTTTTTGAGTCTTAGTTTTCCCCTCTTTAAAATTGGGGGTTTATTTACCAAATTCAATATCATAGAGATATGGTGTAGAAAGAGAATAATACATGAGAAAAACAGAGCTCCACAGAAGAAAAATCCAAAAAAGGGGCCAGTAGTCAAAACCCATATCCCTAAATGTCTTTACACAGGTGCACAAATCATAAGCAGCAAGCAAGAAGAACAAAAGGCTCTAACACAAGGAGGCAAATGTGGCCTCACAGACATTGCTGAGATTTGGGGGAGGGATAAAAATGATGACTAGAATGTGCTTCTGGATGGGTAGACCTTATTCCAAAGAAACAAAAGATAAAAGGGGTGTTGTGTGGGGCTCATTTGAGGAAATTTGGGGACCAGAATGAGTGAGGTATAAATTAAAGCATTTGGGTGAAGGTTAATGAAGGAATTAAATGAATAATTTTTTTTCCATCAGAGCATAGTGTAGACTACCTATGAATAGAGGAAATAGATGAAGAATTTGGGAAGCATACCATATAAGCCTGGCACAGATGCCTGTTATAGCAATGATGGGAGACATTAGTTATCCAGACACCTGCTGTAGCTTGCTCTCTCCCAAAAGCAAAGCAGCTAATAACTTCCTGAATTACCATAATGATATTTTCATCCTTCTGACGTTGGAAGGATTAAGAAGGGGAAAATTATATTCTAGATCTGCTTTTCATCCAGAGCAAGAACTGGCTGCTGTGGTTGTCATGGGGGTGCGGGTCCCAGAAGAGGAATGGCTACACCTTTGTGGAGTATATTCAGAGAGAAGGAGAAAGAAGGCCTAGCATAGTCTTACATGCACCCTAGATTTTAGCAGCACACATTTCAAAGCATTAAAAGGAAGCATACATAGGCTTATGCGGACTAAAATTCTACTCAGGAAGCCAGATGAAAAGAGATGAAATCAGACAAGAATAAAATTCTCAAGACACAGAGGGAAGTAATTCTGATGAGGAAGGAAAATGAGCATTGTCAGAAGAAATTCAAGGGGACACATAAAGAATTCACCAAGCAAAATGGATTTTAAAAGGTTAAGTGCAGCAGGCAGAAGCAAGGGCAGGTAACAGAAAGTGAACACAACAAGCATGCCACAGTACTTATACTTATGACATGTCTGCTGAAGCTCAGCACATACTGAAGCTAGCAAGGAAAGCTCAGAACAACCAAAAGGGTATTTTCACCACATTGCTCTGAGTGCCCACCACCACCAAACTGTGAAGGAGAAAAACAGAGGTGCCTCAAAGGAGGGCTATGGCTACAGCTCTAGGCAGATGCAAAGGGGAAAACTGACAAGAGAGAAGGAAGAGTCACTTAAAGCTTATTTTGCTCCAGTGTTCCCTGCCCATAAATTGACAAGCATCTATTTAGCGCCTTCTCTGCGCCAGGTGCTAGAGCTACAATGACAGAACTAATTATGCCAAGAATAACCTCTTGGAGACCACGGCTAGTATGTATCAGATGTTGGACTTGAACCCAGATCTCTCTGACTCTCAGATTGGCCATGCTTTCCCTATCGAAATTGATACCCAATGTAAGAAGGGAGGCTTTAAGAGAGCACCTACCTGTCCTTCAAGAATTTAAGTTTCCTAAGCCAGATGAATTATTGTTGGATACTAGAAACAGTGGCAAATGTAATGCACTGACTATGACTGATTTGGTAAAACTATGGAAAATGAAGGATGTTTTATAAGGCTACAAAAAGGCAAATATAGATCTGATTTTCAAAAGATTAGTAGAACATGGTCTCAAATTCTAGGTGACTAAGCTACCTGTGATTTTTTGAATAATCTGATAGCATTATGAAATAGATTAAGAATATCTAGAAAAGGAAGCAATGAGAGAAGCCAACCAAGATGGTGGAGAAGGAGGAAGCCATATTCCCTTGACCATCTTCACTGTGACTCCGCCAAGACCTACAAAATGCAATGGACCAAGCCTTGATTAGAAAATCCAAGAAAAAAATCATAGAAAGTCATTTTCCAGCAGAGGTAAACATTGGGAAACAGACAGATGTATCTACAGATTCTAGGAATGAAAACTACATGGATATAACCTTCAAGAACAGGGACTGAACAAGAACCTTCAACTGGACACTAGGGCAAGAAGAGGTACCATATATAGTCCAGACAGGGCTTATCTTGCTCAAGGAATAGGAATACATGCTATCTGGCAGATCCATCACATATACCCCACACCTGCATCACTGATCCAGTGCAAGAAGGGACTTGTTCCTAGGGGTTAAAAACAAGGTCACTGAGGGATTGTGGGAACCTGAACCTAGGAATGTCAGTACAGGGCAAGGACTACTTTTAAGCCCAAAGTTCTGTACTTGTTAAACAGCAGAAGCAGAAATAAGCATCTGAAGTGAAGTGGAGATTCAAATCCACCCTGCAGTGCATTCTAAATCTGAGGAAGAACCTGAGCAGGTAGGTAAGATCAAAGGGAATCCTGTAATTCTATTTCCCTGAACTTTCATGACCATCCTAGCTAGGAAATGAGAGCAGCAGATGAAATAACTGGAAAAGAATAGTGAGTTATGGAGAAAAGAATTAGAAAGAGAATTAACAGCTTAGCATAAGTACTTAAACAACAAACTTCTGGAAAATTAGAATGGACCAAATAGAAGACAATGATTCTATGAGACAAAAAGAAATATTAAAGCAAAGTCAAAAAACAAAGAATAATAGAAAAAATGTTAGGTATCTCAGATAAAAATAACTAGAAATCTGACCTATAAAATATACCAAGGAAAGATAAGTTAAGAATTATTGGGACTACCTGAAATCAATAATCCCCAAATAATCTAGACATCATATTTCAAGAAATCATAAAATAAGTTTGTCCAGATTTCTTAGAACCAAATGGCAAAGTGAAAATAGAAAGAAAAATCACTAGCACGGGCCTGAAAGAACACCTAAATAAAAAAATCTCAGGAAGAGTATAGCTAAAAATCCAGAGCTTCCAGGTCAAAGAAAAATACTACAAGCAGAGAGAAAAGATTAGAGTACTAAGAAACCAAAATTAATATTACACAAGTTTTAGCAGCCACCACTAGAAGAGAGTTGAGAGTTGGAAATGATATTCCAAAAGTTAAAAGACATAGTTTTATATCCAAGAATATCTTTCCCAGAAAAACTGAATATAATCCTATATGGGGGCAGGATCAGGGGGAGCAGGGAGGAATGTACCTTAAATGAAATCAAAGGCTTTCTTAAAAAAAATAATAAACATTTTTATTTATAGTTTTGTTTTCCAAATGTTATCCCTCCTTCTCTTCCTACCCTTTCCTTTCCCTGAGGTGGTAAACTATCAGATATGGGTTATACATGTACAATTATGTAAAACATTACCATAGTAGTCATTTTGTATAAGAAAACTTGAATAAAAGAAAAAATATAATAAAGTGAAAAATATCATGCATCAGTTTGTGTTCAATCAATATCAATCCTTTCTTTAGAGGTGGATGGTATGCTTTATCATTAGTCCTTTGGGATTGTTTTGGATCATTTTATTGCTGAGAATAATTGTCATTCACAGTTCTTCATCAAACAATATTGCTGTCTCTGTGCACAATGTTCTCCTGGTTCTGCTCACTTCACTATACATCAGTTCATACAAGTCTTTCCAGGCCTTTATGGAAATAGAGGACTTTCAAGCATGCCATTATCATCATTGCTATTTTATATAGACCTTGAAATAGTAGCTATAGCAATAAGACAAGAGAAAGAAACTGAGAGAATAAGCATAGATTGGGAGAAAAAAGAAACGAAACTATCCCTTTTTGCAGATTACACGATGGCTTATTTGGAGAACCATAGTCAAATAAAAATTAAGTGAAACACTAACTTCAACAAAGATATAGGATAAAAATAAATCCACACAAATCACCACTATTTATGTGTATTACCAATAAAAACAAAGCAGTAATAAATAAATAAATAGGGATATTCTATTTATAACTATTGAATGTATTAGAATTTTGGAAAACTACCTGAAAAGATATACACAGAAAGTACATGAATATAACTACAAAACTTTCTTTGTACGAATAGAGACCAATCTAAACAACTGGAAATGTATCAACCACTCATGGATAAGCTGACTTAATATAACAAAGATGATAGTACTATGTAAATTAATTTATTCATTCAGCACCATGCCAATCAAACTACCAACATACTGCTTTATAGGCATAGAAAAATCATAACAAAATTCATATTGAGGAATAAAATATTAATAATCTCAAAGGAAATATTGAAAAATTAATGGGAAGGAATTACTATAGTAATATATGATGTGAAATATATAGTATAAATAAATTAAAATGATTTGGTAGTGGTTAAGAAATAGAGAGGTCAATCAGTGGAGTAGGTACATAATATATAGAACTAAAGAAGCATTAAAGAAGTTTCTTGTTTAATAAACCCAAAGATCCAAGATATTGGGGCAAGAACTCACTATTCAAGAAAATTTATTGCGAGAACTGCACAGCAGTCTAGCAGAAACTTGTTATAGGCTCATATCTCATTCTAAATGAGTACATGGAATACATAAATGGTGACATTATAAATGGAAAAAGATGCCTTTCAGATATATGGGTAGGGGAAGAATCCATGATCAAACTGAGGAAACAGAAGATCGCAGAAGAGCAAATGGACCATTTTGATTTTATACAAAAATTGAAAAGATTTTTCCTAAGCAAAACCAATCCATCTAAAGTTAAGCAAGAAACAGGTGTCTGGGAACAATATTTGCAGCAAATTTGTCTGGTAAATGTCTAGTTTCTGAAATATATAGAGAATCAATTCGAATTTACAAAAAATAGGAATCATTCCACAACTGTTAAATGGTCAAAAGACATGACCTAGCTGCCAGCTAGGGCATCTAAGTGGTGCAGTGGATACAGTAGAGCCTGGAGTCAGGAGGACCTGAGTTCAAATTTGGCCTCAGACACTTACTAGCAAGTCACTTAACCCAATTTTCCCCAGTTTCCTCACCTGTAAAATGAGCTAAAGAAGGAAATGGAAGACCACTTCAGCATCTTTGCCAAGAAAAACCCAAATGGTGTCATGAAGAATCAGAAATGACTGAAATTACTGAAACAATGACAATGACAACAGTAACAACAACAAAAGAAATGAACAGGCAGTTTTCAGAGGAAGAAATCCAAGATATCTATAGACATGTGAAAAATGATCAAAGTAATTAATACTTTAAATCATAAACTAAAGCAATTCTAAGGTTTTATTTCATACTCATCATGTTGATGTTTTTTTTAACTGGCAAAGCCCAGTAGGTGTGTGGGAAAATCAGTATAATAATACTCAGTTGGTGAAAGTAAATCCAACCATCCTAGGATGACATTTTAAAAGAATGCTGCATGAAAAACTGCATATTTTTTGATCCATCAATTCTGGTCTTAAGTGTATACCCCAAAGAGATGAAAAAAAAAGAGGAAAAGAACCCATATGTACAAAAACTTTTATAGCAGATCTTTATGTATTGACAAAGAACTGGAAACTATAGTGATGCCAATTCATTTGTGTATAGCTTAAGACAGTAACAAAATAATAATAACAACAACAATAACGATAAACTATTGATACGGTGCTTACTGTGTATATGAATGTAATAGAATACTATTATACTATACGAAATGAAGAAGCTGTTTTAGAGAAATCTTGGAAGACTGGCATGAAATTATGCAAATGAAGTGAGCAGAACCAAGAGAATAATTTCTATTTTAACAACAATATGGTACAGTCAGGCAGCTTTTAAAAGATTTAATTTACCAATGCAATGACCAAATATGGCTACAAAAGACTTGGGCTGAGATCTGCTCCCCACCTCCAGGAAGATCATGGACTCAGAGTGCAGAGTGAGACACCTATTTTTGGACATAGCCAATGTCATCATTTGTTTTGCTTGATTATTGGTATCTATTGCAAAGGTTTTGTTCTTTCTTTTGAGTGGAGTTGGAAGGAGAGAAAAGATTTTTGTTCACTGAAAAAAAAGTAATTTAATTTTAAAATGAAAATAAAAGAAAGCAGTGCCCAAGAAAGAGCTACCATGGCTTCTGCAAGAATATTTGTCAAGCCAGATTAACTTTATTTTCTTTTTTGGACAAGTTTTAGGTTTCCCAAACAGTTGCTAAGGGGAATGTTAAAATATATATATTTGCCTAAATTTAACATAGAAATGAGTATTTCATGCTACACTCTTGGTAAAGATGGAACTCATGGAATATAATCAGACAATAGCCAATTTCAGTTAGTTCAATGGCAACTAGAAAGGAAGTTTCCAATAAAATACACCAGGAACCTGTATTTGGCCTAGTGCTCTGCAGAGTTTATATTTGTGACTTTGATTAAGAAATAGATGATCAGTGGAAAGCATTAATAATACCAAAAACCAAAATGAAACGAAACAAACCCCTAGAATTTAAATAGCACTTTCAGGTTTGCCAAGCCCTTTGCATATGTTATCTCATTTTATTTTCAAAACAACTGGTATTATTAATAACACCAGGGTTCTGTCACTTGCCAGGGGCATACAGCTGATAACTGTCAGAAGGGGAATTTGAACACAGGTCTTCTTGAGTCTAAGCCTAGTGCTCTGCCCACTGTAAGACTTAGTTGCCAAACAACAACAACAACAGAACATCAATCAAGTGTATTTTTAAAAAATAAGATGAACCTGGAACATTTACTGACTGCATACGACACAAAACTGGGAAGCATAGCTAACACACTAGAAAACAAGATAATGAAAATAGCTGCATTTACATAATACTTGAAAGTTTGAAAAGCACTTTACATATAACAATTCATTTGACCCTCAGAACTCTGTGAGGTAGAAGTACTACTATTATTCCCATTTTACAGAAGAGTAAAATGAGCCTGGCAAAAGTTAATTGGCTTGCTAATAAGTGTCTGACATAGGAGTACAACTCATGGTTCAATTCTGGGAACTCCCATCTTAAGGTCTTTGATAAGCTAGAGATCAGTCATAGAATGGCAACAAAAAAGTGAATACTCTCAAGTCAATTCCATGTGAAGATTAATTAAAAGCAATGAGAATGTCTAACCTGGAGAATTCTCAAGGTAACAATAGAACAGCCACTATATGATTGTAGTGGAATGGTCTTGTGCTACAGGAAATGACAAACAGGATGATCCCTGAAAAACCTGGAAAGACTAATGAACATCAATATATAGTGAAGTGAGCAGAGCTGGGAGGACATTGTGCATAGTGACAGCAGGATTGTTCAATGAGCAATTGTGAATGACTTAACTACTCTCAGCAATACAATGATCCAAGACAATCCCAAGGAACTCAGGAGGAAGCTTACTATGCACCCCCATAGAAAGAACTGATAAAAAGAACACTTGTGGATTGTACATATATATCCTGGTTGCAATGTTGTGGAGGGGGGAGGAAAGGGAGGGAGAAAAAATTGGAACTCTAAATCTTATGAAAATAAATGTTGAAAACTACCCTTACATGTAACTGGAAAAAATAAAATAAATGTTTGTTGCTAAAAGAAAAATAGGACAGCCTTGAAATATCCAAAAAGCTGTCATATGGAGGGGTGGGAGATTATATTTGTTCTGTTTGGACTTAGAGATAAGAAGAGAAATCAGTGGAAATGGCGAGGAGGTCAATTTATCCAATTGACCAAAGAAGCCAATAGACTTGATGTGAGAAGACTTCCTAACAATGAGAGCCATCCCATGGTGGACTAGGTCACCTGGAAAAGTGCTAGGTTTATCTTTCTTGGAGATCTTTATATGAAAAGAGGCTTGATGACTACTTGTCAGGTATATTGTAGAAGAAATCCTTCTTTTGGGTGAGAGGTAAACTCAAAAGGCTCCCATATTCCTGTCAGCTCTGATGTCCTGGGCTTCTGTGCCCACAGTCTCTTCCCCCATTATTAAGGGATGGGAACTGAAGGCACAGCTGACATCCCTTCCCAGTCAGCACTTCTCAAGATCTCGTTAGCCAAGTAGATGATAGGATACTTGGCTGGCTGAAGTCAACTGAATAAATGGAAACAATTTTGTTGTCAACATCAGAATCAGAGAACTCATATCCAAGAGAGAATAATCATTTGTCTTTCAGGGAAAATGTTCAGTTTAACACACATGTGAATCTGTCAAAACTTACTTAAATTAATTGAGGATAACATTACTAACCATAACCCTAAGGCCAAAGATGCCTAAGCATTGCA
This sequence comes from Dromiciops gliroides, assembly GCF_019393635.1. NCBI lineage: Eukaryota > Metazoa > Chordata > Mammalia > Microbiotheria > Microbiotheriidae > Dromiciops > Dromiciops gliroides. The sequence continues at coordinate 754,515,344 of NC_057861.1, forward strand.
GCAAATATGACAATAATATAGTCAATCATCTGTCTTAGGTCAAGTTAGGCTTCTCACCTAGCTACCAGAGAAGAGGGAAAGCAAAAATGAAGGAAGAGTAGAAGAGAGCTAATGCTTCTGTCACTCCCCTCCCCATCAGAAAGAAGAGAAAGGAGAAAAGTGCCATGTATCCTTACATCTATCCATTACTTCCACTCCAACCAGTCACCTGAAAATTCCCTTTCTTCTCATTAGCAAAACCACATCAGCTTTCAAGCTCTGTGTCAATTCTGAGGGTCATTGAGAATATATAAATCCCCTTATAAAGGAAAGGTCAGTTTTTCATCAAGGAGGTCCAACCCTTTAACCAAAGAAAGATGCCTCCTGATTTCACGCATTTGACTCATTATTTTTTTTTCTGATTTTGGGGGGGGGGGTGGAGGGGTGGGGAAGGTAACATTACAAATAGCTAGACCCTAACAGGTTATCTATTGAAAATACAATCTTAAAAAAAAAAGAAAATACAATCTTGCCAAGAATACCTAAGCTGCCAGGTACTAGCCCATCTCCCTCCCTTCTCTAAAACCCTCCCATAATGTTGATTTGTACTCCTACAAATGCTCCCTCCTTATTACAAATGTGTGTGTGTATCTCTTTTACTAGATTACAAACTTCTCGAGAAAAAGCAAGTGCTTCTTATCTACTTTTCTACATGGGCTGAGGAGCAAGAATGGAGATCAAGAACTAAAAGGAACCTCAAAGACCACCTAACCCTAGCCCCTCCCCTTACAACTAAGGAAACAAGGGAGACTGAGTAGCTTTCCCAAAGCCTCCCAGGTAGTCAGTGTCAGAGGAAGGATACCTGCTCTGCAGGAACCACTAGTGGGACTCCTCTAAAACCTTACGCTTAGTAGATGTTCGATAGATGTTCATTCAACTAAACTTAATTCCCCCAAATACCATGAGGGCCATTTGCAAATACTGAAGCAGGAGAAGGCTCCAGTCTCCTCCTTTATATCCTCCATGAGTAGATAGAGCATTTTAAACATTGCAAAGCACTTTACATGGCATCTCATTCCTCAGATTCTCTTTACTCACCCCCTTTCAACCTTCCTATTTAGAAAATAATGTTTTTAATTCAATCATACTAAAGTATAAGCAACTTATAAGGCTCAATTCTTGAGGAATATTTTAATTTTAAAAGGATATAAAGGGGTAGTTAGGTGGAAGAGTGGATAAAGCACCAGCCCTGGATTCAGGAGGACCTGAGTTCAAATCCGGCCTCAGACACTTGACACTTACTAGCTGTGTGACCCTGGGCAAGTCATTTAACCCTCATTGCCCCCCTCCCCCACCAAAAAAAGATATAATGACACTCATTAGTGCCCTCTAGGGCTATGTCCTTCCTTCTCTATGATTGGAGAGGGTGGAGACTGGAAATTAGACAGTTCCTTCAAGATTTTCCATATAAGGAAGGCACCCAGGGCTGCCATCTCATCATTTTGCACCTGACTGCCCACCCCCTGCTGGGAATCCTCCCCCTTTACCTCTGACCCCTCTTCCCCTCTTTCAGCTTTTTTTTGGTATTGCCTTGCCCAATTAATATGTAAGCTCTTTGAGGGCAGGAGTTGTCTTTTGCTTTTGCCTGACACATGGTAGTTGTAAATATATAGTTATTAACTGATTGACTAATGGACCCATGGACAGACCAAAGAAATTAATCTCCAAATGTGAAACTTCACAAGCTGATGTGAGAAATCCTGAAGGTAGGCAGGAATGGAAACAAGAGACTTCATGGGGCTCCTGAGTCACATCAGGTAATCAGGTATCTCCTGTATGTATATGTTGGCTTTGCCCATTGACACTCAAGATCTAGGGAGAGAGACAATACAGGAGAAGCAATCAGCAAGAAAATTCACCTGTCAGCTTAAGTCAAGTTGTTGCTGGGATCACATGGGAACTCGGAGCTGCCTGAAGCTTTCTTTCATGTTAAAAGATGTCATTATATTATTACAGTTTGATAGAAAAATTGCCCTTGATTAATAAATATGCTAAGTATCACTATATGTGGCCCACAGAATTAACACAGCATTCAGTTATTTTTGCTACATTTTCTTTAATATTTTAAATCAGGGTATTTCTAAAGCCATAATTATTATAGAAAGTTACCTCTGCCAGTATATTGAACTCAGTTTTTGCCTTTCTCAGCTGATGTTCTCTTTCTGGAAAGTAAAAGTGGTTAGAACTTGTTGATAAATTGTGTAATTTACCACTTATATAGTTCAAAAGATAACACTATTTTAGTGCTGTAAGATTTATAATGTACTTTCCTTGCAGCAGCACCTTGAGGTAGATAGTATAGATATTTTTTTCAGGGCGATGAGGGTTAAGTGACTTGCCCAGGGTCACACAGCTAGTAAGTGTCAAGTGTCTGAGGTCAGATTTGAACTCAGGCCCTCCTGACTCTAGGGCCAGTGTTTTATCCACTGTGCCACCTAGCTGCCCCTGGTATAGATATTCTATCTTTATTTTATTGATGAGGAAATTGAAATTTAGGGAAGTTAAATGACTTGTCCAAGGTGACACAACTAGTAATTGCTAATGGTAGCTAGTTCTTCTGACTCCAGATTCAGTCTTCTTTCTACCACATGACACTGAAAAGGCCTGACATAACCGGAAACTATTTCTAGTTAGAACTAAAAACAATCCTCTAGGCTGACCTATCCAATACTTTTCATTTCCATTATGAGATTTTTCTTTAATTAAGCAGAAAAAGAATAGCTCACCAGGAGCATATTTCCTAATCTCTGGGGTCCAGGTTCCTCATCTGTGAAATACGGCAGTTAGGTTAGATGTCTCTAAGGTCCTTTCTGACTCTAAGGTTTTATGATTCTAGGAACTCCTCCAGGCTATAATTACAGAACTGAGTCATCTTCCTTTGACTTGTTCACATAACCTATTTCTGGGGCCCCTATTGAAACCAACCAGTTGGTTGGTGCCTGAGGAAAATTGCACAGCAGAACGAAGACCTGGGTCCTCACCAATGCACAGCAGCCCTTTTATTCTTCCTTAATCAACTCTCTATCCCCATTCTTACAGTGGCTATTTCAAATCTCTCTTCACCTCACTACCACTTCCCTACTTGTTGTCAGTAGAGCACCTTGTGCCCCACTTTTCTGAGAAAATAAAGGCTATCCATCCTTCGTGAGCTCCCTCTTCTTCACTACTACACACTACACACTAAATAGCATTCAGAGGCAGCTAAATGGCTCAGTAGATAGAGTGCTGAGCCTGGAGCCAGGAAGACCTGAATTCAAAACCAGCCTCAAATACTTACTAGCTTCATTGCCTTAGAAAAGCGGCAACCCTGGTTTGCCTTAATGCACAGGAGAAGCAAATAGCAAGCCATCCTGGTGTCTTTGCAAAGAAAACCCCTTAGACAATATCATCCATAGGGTCACAAAGAGTCAGAAATGATTGAACAATGACCAACCTCCCCCCCAACATTCACAATTGTCTTCTCCTTTCCTCCAGCCTTAGGGGGCTTCAAGCAACCCTTCTCTTTGCTAAAGTCAAACCCTGTGTTTGTGTCTTTGATCCCCTCTCCTTCCATCTCCTCTGTGAGTTTGCCTTTTTCATCATTCTTCTCATTCTCTTCCCTTACACCTCCTTAGCTCCCCTTTCCCCTGCCCTCATCCTCTACCTCTTCCTCCTCACCTTTTTCTCCCATACTTTTCTCACCTTTCTTGAGTTCTTTGCCATTTTACTGCTATTGAGTCCTCTCCTGTACCCCCACTCCTGGATATTCTCACCTCCCTTGGCTTCCAAGACATTGTCTTCCTGGTCTTTCTTCCATTGCCTGGCTGAATTGTTTTCCATTTCATTTGCTCAATCAATCATTTATTTCCTGACCTTACACTGAGGCTGTTTTCCAAGACTTTGTCCTGATCTCTTCTTTTCTCTCCCTCCAATCCCTGTAATTGATTTCATCAGCTTCCATGGATTCCATTTTGATCTCTAGGCAAATGATTTGATCAATATATCATGCTCTAGCTCCTCTATCTTGAGTGACAGGCCTACATCATCATGTTAAGGGCTAAAATTCTAGCAAGTCTGTCTAAAATATCTAATGAGTGGTCACCAATAAATTATAAGCTTTAGCAAGAGTTAGACTTTTAGGCACTTATTAAGGAGAATAAGAATTTGGTAAAGAGAGAGAGAAAGGCCTAGATTCCTATCTATTAAAGGGAGAGCACATTTCTAGCTCCGCTCTCCACCAGAGTCCAAAGGAAAGAGCGTGAGACCGAGCACCAGCCTCTTCCTTCTTCCTCCCACTAGCAAACGTCACTTCCTGACGCCAAAGAAAAGACTCCTGGTCTTGCCCTCAAAGACCTTCACTTCATGGGCAGAACTCTTCTACAGTAAGTCTCCAGCAGGTGGTGTCATTCCAATCATTACAACATTTACATTTTAAGTAGAAGGGGCTTGAGAACTCATCAAGTTGAACCCCCTCATCTTACAGATGGGAAAATTTAGGTCTAGAGAAGTTAGTGACTTGCCCAAGGTGACTGAGTTATTAAGTGTCTGAGATAGGATATTTTTTAGATAGGATTTTAATTTGACTCTTCCTGATTCCAAGCCCAGTTCTTTGTCCTCTGAGCTCAAGGTTACACAACTGGAAGTATAAGACTTATTCTGAATCCTGGACTCTTCCCATTATCCCACATTTTCTATCTGTATCTTCCCAGGAGGTCCTAAGATCCTTGAAGGCAGGAGCTGGATGTCATCATCTCTGGATGCCAGTCCCCAGCACAGTAGCAAGCCCCCATAGGTGTTCAGTAACCAGTTAGTCAATGATTATTAGCTGGATCAACAGATAGCTCACCCAAGTGGTCTGACCAAGTAAAGTGATGGTCATGTTTTGCCTGATGCTTTTCTAATTAGTGTATTTTTAGGCATTTGTGAAACTAGGATGATGCCACTTAGAAGAGAACACTGAGAGGACATCTCCACCTCATAAATATTCATTGTCCTTCACTTATTCAGCAACCAGGAAGGAGGAGAGGAAATGAAAGGAGGCTTGAAAGATCTTTCCCACCCTAGGGCTAAGTCCAAAGCACAAATCTGAGCTCTTCTCAGAAGGATGACTAAGTGTTCAGAATCACAGCCTAGGCTCCAGAGGCCAGATTTGGATTGGTGAGAAAATGTGTGAAGGCATCATGACTCAAGAGAAGAAAAAAATCTACCTGAAACACAATGAACACCAAAGTCCCTGCCTTGTGATTTTCAGGACATATAAACACTGCTTTTAAACAAGGAGGAGGATGAAATGCATACCAAGTATCAAAAGTACAAATCACCCAAAGGACAATGGAAAGTCACTTGGTTGGAGGTTGTGAGCTGCAAGATATCGTGCATAATGTGAATGTGACATGAGAGGGATGAGAATGTGATTTCAAGTTTGCTTATTCATGATTCCATCTGTGAGGAATATTTAGAATGCAGAAAACACTACTTCACATTAACCCACAAGCTATAACTCTTCCAGTGCTCACTTCCACAAACAAACTTTGGGTCTTTTTAAAAGGAAAGTGCCACATTGGTTGTATATCTTCTGGTGCAGAAGAAGCTGTGAGCAGAGGAGGGTTTGTGGCCTGCCAAGGCCACCTTCTGACCTGGTAACCCTCAACTTTTTGAGCCCAGCCCTGTGAGAATTCGGATGCAGGCTGAACAGCAGCCAAGGGACACTGCCATTATTGATTTTTGCATTATATATTTCTCAACTGGGCAGCTGGGTAGCACAGTGGATTGAGCACTGGGGAATCAGGAATACTTATCTTCCTGAGTTTAAATCCAGCCTCAGACACTTACTAGCTGTGTGACCCTGGGCAAGTCACTTAACCCTACTTGCCTCAGTTCCTCATCTGTAAAATGAGTTGGAGAAGGAAATGACAAACCACTCCAGTATCTTTTCTAATAAAACCCCAAATGGGATTGCGAAGAGTCAGACATGACTAAAAGAACTGAACAACAACAATAACAACAACAAATGTCTTATAACAAATTATTGGTTTAGCATGTTGTGTTACCTTTTTAATTAGGGTCCTAGTTTTTTCATGTGCCTCCCTCCTCAGGCATGACCAGGGATATAGAACAACCTTTCCCTTATTATATCCCAGTGATTGGATGTGACATACCCCATTCCATGCAACACACTACACCCTACCTACTAGAAAAGACCTAAAGAAATAAAAGACCCAGTTCCTGCTTTCAGGGAGCTACACTTTAGTTCATTTCAATGAGTTACTTTTGAATACTGAGTAGCCTTTTCTGTCTTTTCTATCCCCTGGTATGAGAAAGAAGTCCGGGGACCAAAAGGTGGGTGACCAGGACATGGATTACCCAGGATAACTGGATCATCTCCCCTTCTTCCCTCTGAGTAACTGGGGATCAATTTTGTTCCTAGTACTGACTTCACTAACTTTTTTCTTTTCTGTCATTTCAACAGAAGCTCATCCTACCTTCCTTTTGGAAAGATACCCTAGTTTGCCAAGCCCTTTCACGTAACTATCTCACGTGAATCTCACAACTAATTCTCTGTGGCAGTTGTTCTATTTTGCAGATGAGGAAACAGAAGCTCTGAAATGTTAAGTGACTCACCTAAGGTCGCACAATTGCTTGGTAATGGAGCTAGTTTTAAGAGCCAGGCATTCTCTTCCCTAGTGAAGCGACCTTTCCATTACACTAACACGCACTTACTTTTGTATTTGGGTCATTGTTCCTGAATCCTGAATAATTGAGTATCCACTGTGTCTTATAAAGATCACGCAAAATACAGGTCCTGACCAACTTTTTTTTTTTTTTTGCGGGGCAATGGGGGTTAAGTGACTTGCCCAGGGTCACACAGCTAGGAATTGTCAAGTGTCTGAGACTGGATTTGAACTCAAGTACTCCTGAATCCAGGGCCGGTGCTTTATCCACTGCGCCACCTAGCTTCCCCTCCTGACCAACTTTAAATGATGGGGTTTGACTCTAGGACCTCTCATGTACTTTCTAGACTTATATCTATGATACTATGATCATAAAACCACCAGGAAATGTCTCTTAGACAGATATTGCAAATGAGTAATGCAAGGGACCCATACCTGAACACAAGGAGAGTGGGTTGGATGGCCTTTGGGAAACGGCACAACTCTTTAAATCACCAAAAGCTTCTCCAGGAAACAAAGGCCCATCCTTTTAAATATCAGTATTCATCCCATGAGGCTGATGATTGAAGGTCATGAAATATTGTGACCTCCAAAGAAGTGAGGTTGACAATCACTCAAAGAGGTACACTGGAGAGCATACATGGAATGAATTATATCACAAGCCAGAAATTATAACAGCAGAGGTGACTATCATTCAAGAAATGTAAAGCCCCTAAAAAGAGCCCAGGTGGTCCATTGATCTCCACACAAGAGAATACAAGGAAGGCCTTCGGCATGTTGGGTGGATACCACCCCCACTATGATGGATTTATGGGAGGATCCACATGAGAGTTCTCCAGGATGAACTGGCAAAGATAGGTTGCAATCTGTATCAATGGAGGGAAAATGCAATTCCCAAATCCTTTACAATCCTGAATTTGTTGGATTTGAGGAAGGTGTGGTGTAAAGAAGGCAATTTGTGAGTAGAAGTCTCATCTGGACATACGAAATGACATACACAAAGGAAAATTTGACATAGAAGATGGATACCAAGAGAAGGGGTATATTGGATTTGTCAGTATCCAAGAAGGAGGAACAGGAATTTAAGAGGTGAAGGGACAAATTATGAAAGAATGTGGCAACAAACCCATGATGAACAGGTTGAATTTGATTTTGATTCTAAGAGCATCAGGAGACTTGTGTGTTTGTATGTGCATGTGTGTGCGTGTGTGTGAGTGAGTCATCACTGATCCATGCTTTTTATAGAAATGGAAGAATGGAAGCAATTTTCCACAAAATTGAAAAGCAGCCTGCTCCCATTTATCAGGGCACAGGTTTCCTGGAAATAAATCACTAAACAAATGTCTTGTATTTCTCATAAATGGTAATTCACCATGTCAAGAACAATTCTGGTTAACACAGCAGACACCAAGGACTAATATTCACAAGCCTTCCCAGGGATTCTGGGACTCAGAGAGCTGTAGCCAACCTCAAAATAATGCTAATGTTCTTCAGAATCAAGACCTAAGTCCACACCCATGTGTGGCCAGGAGACAAATGGGGCAAATTCACCCCAGCGAAAACATGCTCCTTCTGGAGTAATTCAAGTTCATCATTAAACAGACGCCTTCTAATACACAGACTCTCCAGTGGTCTGGTGAGAAATCTATATCTGGTTAACTAATATGTCATGGGGCTAAAGATCAAGAGACCCCAGACACGATCTAGTCCAATGACCTCATTTCACAGATGAGGGAACTGAAGAGATGGAGGTTAAGTAACGTGGATAAAGTCACACACATAGTCACTGTCAGAGGTAGGATTTTAACTCAAGCCTTCTGAATCCAGGGACAAGATTCTTTCCACTGTTCTACACTGCTAATAAAGTTGGAAAAACCTCACAGGTTTCCCCAGACCTACCACTCACGCTCTCACCCACTGAATTTCTGGGATGGCTGAGAAAGCATCCAAGATATTTAACTTCTTTATTTTTCTGCTTCACTCCTTCATTACACAGTGTTAACCGCTGAAGAGATTGTGTGTATATTTATTTATGTGTGTGTGTAGAGGGGAAGATGTATTCATGGGAACTTTCAAGTAGCCAAAGGTAAAACCTAATCTAGCACACCATATCTTAAGTGACTGGATTGTAAACTCCTTGAGATCAGCAACTTTTTCTAATCTTGTCTTGATCTTGATTAAATCTTAAAATGGATACAGTAACCAAAACATTTGCCTGCTATCTTCTTTTCCATCTGCCTAGACACATGGTAAATATATATATTTTCATGACTTGTTTAAAGGATAAGATATAGTAGAAAAGGTTAGATAGTACAGTGGATAGAGATTTGGGCTCAAGTCAGGAAGACAGTTTAAATATGGATTTAGAAACTAGCTGCATGACCCTGTTTACCTCAGTTTCTTCATCTGTAAAATGTGGATAATATTAGCACCTATCTCCCAGTGTATAGATTTTTGTGTAACATATAAAATTTTGACTGTATGCCAAAGAAAACTAGTGAATGAAGGCTTCAAGCTTGAACCTGAAAGTCACATTGAAGCATTAATGGGTGAAGACAATACCTACAAATAACCCAGTGTCCTACAGTAATAACACATTGAACATAAGACTATCAAGGAGAAATTTATGACTGAGTTTACAAAGAGACATGTTAGCATCCTGAAATCTAGATACAATAGAAAAAACAGGTTTGAATCAGGTTGCATCTCGGCAATACCATTTAATATATCCTTTCAGAAAATTTTAAATATGCACGTGTACTTTCTTTGGACCATAATATTGTACGTGTTTGCAGCAGGTCTGTGAAATAGACCACAACCAATTTGGAAAAATCCTACAAAACTTATACCAGATTAATGAAACATAGAGCAAATTAACCCTAGAAAGATCAATATTTTTCATCAAAAAGCAAAAAGACAGTCAACCATTTTCAGAACACATGATAAACAGGTCAATGGCTTTCAAAAACCCTTTTAGGCAAAGTAGACATCACTTCCCCCAAGCAATAGTAAAAGATAATAGCTGCATGTTGTTGGACTTGCCAACTGTAACTGAAAGTTTCTCTCCAAATAGAACCTATGCAATGGCTAAGACCTAAGGGATGAAATCAAAAGGCTACCACTGGTAACATTCCCTGTACACTCAGACAACAATATGTTCATTAAAAAAAGAGTAGAATAAATGGCTGTCACATAAATTTGATGGTGAAAACAGAGGGATGAACCATGAAAAAAAATCAAGACCAGGTCATTGTTACAAGATGCCATAGATGCATTCTTAAGGAACCCAGATTTAATGACCAGAGTAGATAATAAATACAAGGAAATGTCAGAAACTGTACAATCCATTGCCTGCTCAAAAAATTTAACATTTACTGAATACCTGATATGACATGAACTGATGGCTAGAATTTTATACATTATAAGCTCATTATCTTTGATTAAAATAAAACAAATTATCATTATCATTGATTAAAATAAAACAAATTCCCCCATGACAAATACAGACCTCAGTATATCCTGAACAACTCAGCCAATAAACTATTTTGAAATCAGAACACTATGATAGTCTGGAGCTCACCATCACCTGAATACAACATTTATTAATCCTTAAAAAGTTAAAAGTAGCAGTTTTAATGATGTCATCATACCAAACTTCCAAATAAATGAAGGAAAGAGTAAGTATTAATTAATACAACAGGTTAAGTGGAGTAGAAATTCATAGAAAATTCAGCTAGTCAATTCCAAAAATAGCAATGAATGAATAAACAAAGCATTTATTAATTGCTTACTATGTGTAAAACATATAGTAAATGAACAGAAAAATAAGTGAAATCTTGCTCTCAAAAAGCTCATATTCTAATGGAGGAGATAGATGATACATACAGAAGACTTCAGGGGCAGGTTAAGTGGAAAATTCTCATGATCCTTTGGGTGGAGCCAAAAAAGAGATGGTTAAGCCTCTTCTTCAATGTCATTTCCAATAATACAATCTTATCAGTTTCTGATGTAGTCATTTGACAGTTCCAAGTACTTTGGTGGCAGGAACTTTCTTTTCTGGGTCTTCAGTAGCTGTGGCTTCAGGAGCCCCTGAAATTGGAGTGGCAAGGCTGCATCTCCACAGGGAGATGGCTGAGGGCTGGAAAAATTGCTATTCCTTAGACTCTTGAGTTCAGGGTCCTAAGCTATCTCCACCAGGGTCTGTGGGGATATGGGTCATGGTCAAGGTGGTGGTGAAGGTTTGACTTCTTGGCACGTGCTACCTCCTGCCTTTCTCTCAGGATGCCTTGCTACTTCAGATAGGCTGGCATAACTGCTTTTCTGTGTGGAAGTTGACTGGCAGCTTGTGCAAATGGTTAGACCCTTCTTCACAGGACTTGCCCAAATGATAGCTGTGGGGGGAAATTTTCTCACCTAACCCTTAATTAGAGTGGCCCAAATATACAGTGTCCAATTTTCCTCTCTGGCCTGGTGCAATGGCTTCATGCCATTGTGCTACCCACCTTCTCTAAAACTTCATTATTGGGTACCCAAAGTCAGTCATGAACACAAGTTGCCCCGTGGGTGTGGCTTGATACAGCTATGTCATTGATGAGACAAAGGCTAATGATAATTACCACCTACATACTGGGGACATAGTCCCAGTTTTCTACAATTTCTACAATGGATCCCATAAGTGGAAATTGATCAATGGATCTCATTGGCCTGTTATCCAATTTCCAGAGCGTTCTGAACATACCAGGAAGCCTTGGAACTGAATGGTAAGTCTTTGGTGGGCCACCCATATTACCAGGCAAACACTCAACTTACTTAGTAATGGAAGAGGAAAGGAAAAGAATAATCACATGAAGTTTTTTTCCAATCATCTCAAAAATCAGACACACATGGATGACCACTAGATTCCCCAAGAGACAAGTCCTTTCCTTCTATCAAACCATCATAAAAAGGAACCCTTAATAAAAGATTTAAAGATGGAAGGGATCATAGAGGCCAGACCATGAAAACCCTTCACTTTAGAGAAGATGAAGTCCCCAAGAGGTTAATGGATTTGTCCAAAGTTACACAGGCAGGAAATATTAGAGGTCAGATTTGAATCCAAGTCCTCTGAATCAAGAACCTGTGGCCTTTTCACTAGACAATACTATCCTCCATTTTAACTAGAGGTTTACTCTTCAATCCCATTTCCCAAGGGCCAAAACAAGATACACCTCCATCAAAGGCCATTCCTGGAACCGGACTCCCCTCATCCCATCTCTTCTTTTATAAAAGTGGACTATATGACATCCAAAGTTAGTTATGTCTGCAGGGCTTCCTGTCTGTGTGACAAGATGTAATTATCTCATTGAGAGTAGCAAAGAATCAAGATGTCAGAGGAAAGGCAGTGAGCTCTCGAACTCACAACAGGATCGCTTCCAAAAACCTCCAAATAATGCCACACACAGTACAATTCCTGGAGCAGCAAAACCAACAGAAAAACGTGCTGAGATAATTTTCTAACCAAGGATGGTTTGGAAGGTCTGAAGGAGGGAGCTGCAGTGTCAATACAGGAGTGGAGCCCAACCCCCACAGTTGTGCTGACATAGATCCAGTCCCAGGAATAGACACCCAGAGCCTCTGGATCAGTGTCTGGTCAGAGGGCTGAGTCCTTGACAGGGGGGGAAATTACAGGGGTCTCTGCTGGTGCTGAGGCAGAACTTGGGTTTTTCACCCCTGTTTGGAACCAGGAGGTAGGCTTGAATAGCAGTGGCCCAGGTGGGGAAAGGGCACAGGCTCATTGGAGCTGACAACCACAGCACACAAAGATGGTTGATTAGCAAGTTGGCCTGAGATTATCTACAGACCAGGGAACAGGCTGGGTGAGTGAAAAACCTGCCCCTCCTTAAATCATACCACCTGGGACTTCTGAAGCTTGGAATACTGCAGCCTGGAAACAGTGCCCCACTTTAGGGAGCTAAAAGTCAAGTAAAAGAAAGGCAAGATGAGCAGACAGGTGAGGACCATAGAAAGTTTATTTAGTGACAAGGAAGATAAAGGTGCACCCTCAGAGGAGGATGGCAATGTCAGGGCCCCTATATGAAAGATTCCAAGAAAAATACCAATTGGTCTCAGGCCATAGAGGCACTCAAAAAGGACTTTGAAGATAAAGTTAGAGAGGTAGAGGAAAAAATGGAAAGAGAAATGAGAGTGATGCAGGAAAGACATGAGAAAAAAGTCAACAGCTTGAAAAACCAAATGGAAAAGGAGATACAAAAGCTCTCTGATGAAAACAATTGCCTAAGAATTAGTATTGAACAAATGGATGCTAGTGACTTTATGAGAAGTCAAGACACAATAAAACAAATCCAAATTAATAAAAAATAGAGGGCAATGTGAAATATCTTCTTGGGAAAACTGCAGACCTGGAAAACAGATTCAAGGAGAGATAATTTGAAAATTATTGGACTACCTGAAAACCATGATCAAGGAAAGAGCTTAGACATCATCTTCCAAGAAATTCTCAGGGAAAATTGCCCTGAAATTCTAGAAGAAGCTAAAATAGACATTGAAAGAATCCACAAATCACCTCCTGAAAGAGATCCCAAAAGGAAAACTCCCAGGAATATTATAGCCAAATTCCAGAGCTCCCAGGTCAAGAAGAAAATATTGCAAGCAGCCAAAAAGAGAGTAGCAAGGATCCTAATACCTGCCATTTCGAAAATACTTTAAAAATTATGAAATACATTAAATGCATGACCTCAATTGAGCCTCAAAATGACCCTGCGATATCAATATTTTTATCCTCATTTTACAGGGCAGCTAGGTGGCGCCATAGTGCATAGAGCACTGTATCTGGAGTCAGGAAGACTCATCTCCTTGAGTTCAAATTCAGCCTCAGACACTTACTAGCTGTGTGGTAAAAATTATTGGAGTTTAGCTGACTCATTTGGGAGGGGCCACACCTGGCCCACCGTGAAGTTACGTATGCTACTGAGGTCAGAAGGAGAAACCTCTCCATAGGCAGTTTTTGAAGGACCTCCCCTTTTGGGGGAAGAAGATTGAATGCTCACTGAGGGGAGGCTGAATCACTTCTGTAACGCTGGCTCTCTTCTCCTCTCCTCTGCCTTTCTGGGGGTGCAAGCAACTAGCAAACTTCCCAGGTGTGGTGAGTGAACACAATAGCCCTTCATTCCTTTGAATTAGCTCAATTGGAAACATCCTGAGGATTGTATAGACTTAGGTTAGAGCTAGGAGAACTTATCTGTATTTCTTTTTCCCTACTTCCTTATCTTTGATTTTTATTAATTTCACCTTTGTTGTTTAATTAATTACCAAGTAATAAAACCTGATCCTTTTGTGGAAAAGAAGCTGTAAGGTTCCTTTCTTATTGACCTGGGAGAAATATCTAAAAGGGCACTTCGGGGGGGAGGGAGCTTTGAACCTAAAGGTCCCTCATTATTTCTGGGACCCCAATATCTAGGCAAGTCACCTAATTAACTCTCCATATATTAAATTTGACCCCCACAGCTGTGTGACCCTGGACAAGTTACTTAATCCTGTATGCCTCAGTTTCCTCATCTATAAAATGAGCTGGAGAAGGACATGGCGAACCACTCCAGTATCTTTACCAAGAAAACCCCAAATTGCATCATGATGAGTCAAATATGTCTGAAAAACAACTGAACAACAAAAATCTCCATTTTGCAGGTGAGGAAACTGAGTCTCACAAGGGGGTTAAGGGATTTGCTTATGTTCACACAAAGGTCAGAGGTGGAATTTGAACTCATGCCCTCCTGACTTTGGGCCCAGCACTCTTATCAACAAAGCACTTTGTCTCCATGAAAGGATGAGCTGAAGCTTGAGCCTCTGGCTAACAGTGCAGTGCAGTTACCAGAAGGTACTGTACTAGCCCAAATGATGCCCTTCAAATGATACTCAAGGCCCAATTCTCTCCTGGAGGGATTTATTCTCATTGCAGAAAATTCACAGCAGTGAAAGAAAGCTACTTCCAGGCTTTCTTCCTCAGTTTATCTATTGAAATGACATATGAAGCAAGAATGGAAGGTGAATGCTCTTCTCACCCCTCACAGATGACTCAAGGGCAGTTATAAGGCAAGGGAGGTGGAGCGAAGCCCCCTGCTGGTCACTGGCTGTTCTGTGGCCAGGAAGAACCAGGCATTTGCTCCCAAAAGAACAAAAAGAGCAATGGGCCCCTACCCAGTCCTGATTTCTAAGGAGGAAGGACTGATACAAACTAGGAGGATCCAAAGTGTCTTTAGGGATTTGGATGGAAGCACCAGACCTTCTGGGGGAAATAGGACAACTCTATATTGCTTTGGACCTGGTGTTTACTTTTCTTTCTTTGGATGCCCAGAGGGAGGCTGGGGCAGAGAAGCCAGGGCTATAGGTCAAGGAGTCAGTCAGTCCTGGAGTTCAACATGCCCCACTCCATCATTTTAAGGACAAAGATACCAAGGCCACAGAGGTGAAATGACTGCCCAAGGGCCAAAGGGTAATAAAGGACAGCTCTATGGGGGACTTACTTCCCTTGAATCTAAATTCAGCCTGTTTTCCATCAATGAGCTAAAAGTTAGCATGGATATTTAAATGAACCAATGACTTCAACCCAAGGTCTGGAAGGAGGGTAGATGTAAACACCATTGTGGCAGGTCCTGAGGAAGGTGGAGGCCTGGGAAAAGGCTCTGGGCTTTGAAACAATATGGTGGAAAGCAGGACCAGTACCTGGCAAGGTTCCAAAACTAGACAGTCAGGCAAATTAATGCAATCTGGGATCCAGGAGCCACTTCTTCCTTATAAATAAACCCTAGAAATGTATATCAAGACCCAAGAACATCCCTGAGGAGAAAAGGAAGAGGAGGATCTGTAATGATCTCAAGAGGGCAGCAAATTGGGGTTCAGAGTATCATATCACAACCCCATTCTCCAGGAATAATAGAGGATAGAGGATTATGTCTAGTCACAGCAGACTGGGCCCATAATTCTCAACTGAATTTTCAAGTCAAGTCAAGTCAACAAGCATTTATTAAGTGTTTACTATGTGCTGGGCATTGTGCTAATTCTGGGAAGGAAGATCCAAGCAGAAAGAAAGATAGACCCTGCCCTCAAAGAGCTTATATTCTAGTGAAGGACAACATAAAAGAGACCTGAAATATGAGTGAGGGGAGGGGAGAGATGAAGACAGTCAGAGCAGGGAAGCTACAGAGGAAGTCCCAGAGTCAGGAGAGCAGCTGGAGAGGAATGAAGATACGGCAGGCCTGAGTATCCTCCAGATGGAGACTCTGGGAGGACCAAGGGAAGCTGTTGGGGCCTCTGCAGAACACGCCATCACTCCCACTTCATCTTCAATATACTCTTGGCTCTGTTTCCAGAGCAACACAGAGCTCCACTTCAGCCCCTCCAAGGAGTGTGCAGGGGCATACACACACACACACACACACACACACACACACACACACACACACACACACACACACACACACGCTCACCCGTCACATGGGGCCCTGACTGCTTCCCTCGGTGTTTCAGCCCCTACTGCCTCATAGAGCAAGCACTGAGGGATTATAGTTTCATGGATTTAGAGCTAAAGGGGACCTTAGAGATCTAGTCCAACCCCTTCATTTTAAAAATGAGGAAACTAAGGGCAAAGAGTAACTAACATGACTTGCTCAAGGCCACACAGCTAACATAAGTGACAGATCAAATCAAAAAAGGGCTTTAATGCAGGTGTCTGACCTGATGTCTCTCCCCCGTGCTGCCCACATTAGCTGCTGCTAATTCACTCTCACCCTCTCCCATACACTTCATGGGGAACCTCTCCCCCCAAAAATGGGTGCTCCCTGTAAGAAAGACCACACATCAATGACTTCTCTGGCCAGCAGAGCCCAGCTCCACCCTTACAGGAATCACTAACCCAGAGTTCCGGATCAATAATGTGGCAGAATACTGGTCTTCTGTCAGCCCAGAACTTTAAACCAAGGATTAAAATATTTAGAGATTTTAGAAAGGCAAAAACCAAGCTCCAAGACAGTTTCATTTCAGAGCTAATCCCCTATCTGGAGGCAAGGGTTTTAGGTAGGGGCCTACAGATTTTTTTTCCACACAACCCCATCCACCCTATCTTCTCTGTAATCTCAGCAAAGGCCAGCAGAATACAGTGTGTCCACCTTCTGAAGGCTCTGACTGAGAGCCAACAGCTGTCCTTTTCTTCCTTAGTCAGAGTTTTCTACAGGGTCTAGAAAGGAAACAGGGACATTGACCAAGGTTTCTGCCCTACAGCCCATCTGAACATTGGCCACGGATTTTATTTCACAAATGCCCTTGTATGCCCATATGGAAGCAAGTGAAAAAGGAGGAAGTCTGAGACAGGTAAGAGTAATCCCAATAAGGTGGCCTCAGTGTTCACAGGAGGCAGTGTGTCACAACAGATGTCCAATGTGTGGCCACTGCAACCTACACCTGCCTTTGACTGCCCTTGGATCACAGCTTAGCTGCCACCTCCCACCTGAGGCCTTTCCTGATGCTCCTGCCCTGAGCACCTTTGGCCTTGGGTTGTGACTTCACATATCTTCATACATCCTTTCTTCTCACTTCTTTATGTATAGCTTACACCTCTCCCATGTAGAACAGAAAGAAACTTTTTGAGGGCAAGAAGCATTGTTGTTTTATTGTATGCCCAGTGTCTTGCACACAGTATGTTCTTCATACATGTTTGTTGAATTGAACTGAAATAACAATGTGCTAGATGTCAGGAAACTAGGGATTCCCATGTGTTGTTCAGTCATTTTTCAGTCATATTTGACTCTTCATGGCCCCATTTGGGGTTTTCTTAGCAGAGATACTAGAGTACTTTGCCATTTCCTTATTTAGTTCATTTTACAGGTGAGAAAACTGAGGCAAACGACTTGTCCAGGATCACAGCTTTTCTGTGTTTGAGGCTGGATTTGAACAGAGGAAGATGAATGCTACCTAGCTACCCATTCCCATCCCTTCTGATAATTAGTTGGGTGACCTTGGAAGAGTCATTGAAACACTGTGGGCCTCAAAAATGGCTCAAAATGAGAGCCTTGGAACCAGTGATCTCAATCATCCTGCCTAGCTCTAAAATTCTATGATTCTTCATCCGTTCACATAAATTATCATCGTAAGAGCAAGACATTACTTTGGGAAATGAAGCTCGGACAAAATGGGCTTAAATGATTTCTCCTAACTTAAAACATCAGTGGTAAAGCCAGTGAATTTTGAACTCCCTCACTCACCAATCAGGACAACTCAGCCCCAGGCCAGAGTTATAAACCTGAGAAGATTAACTTACTTAGGAGAGGAAGCGCTTTTGAAAATTGGGTCTGGTGGTACCATTGAAGGCAAGGAGAATGGAAGACAGATGGCAAGAAACATGGGGTGGAGTTACTGTCCCTACATAAACTCTACTGTCAGGACTGAATTGAGGGGAAGTGGAGGAAATGCTGAGAACACATCCTGCTGCCATACAGAGGAGCCTAGCTTCCTGTCCTCCAACTTTCCGACCCAACATTCTAAGGGGATTTTAGCATCACCAACACTTGTTCTTTCCATGCTTATCTGAACACCAGTGATCACCAGCATGTCTGTCTTCTCCTAGATTGAAAGGAATCAGCAGGGAGCAATGTAATGAGTCTACTTTAGCATAAAACATAATGAAATAGATTGGTTCAGGTGCTGAGATGGTCACGAAAATGGCTTCACCATCCTAATTTGTTCTAATCGCCAACTAGGAAGCATCAGCTCATTTTCCCTCTCAAGCTGCCAACTTCTCAGTGGCTACCCCAGTGACCACTATTAGCAAGCATTGATGTAGTCAGTCCTGAGGGGTGACCAGAACCACCTCTGGTTGTTACAAACACTCCTGGCTATCTGGAGATGATGCTCTTTCTGATACCAACACTATTTCAAGACTGCAAACTGCTTATTCAAGGCAGTACCCAGAGAATAGCAAAAGATGGTCTTACTGTTTTTCCCCCTGGGTAATATTCTCCCTAAGGAAGGGAAAATGATTAAAAGAAATTGTGGCTTGGTAATTTTTCTCTATTTAAGCAAAAATCAAATCAAAATCATTGATAGATGATCCAAAAAACTGCACAGTGGCCCAAAGCTAAAAGGCATTGAGCAATAGAGTTTTCTTTGTCATAATGAAAAGCTTCTCCAATATTAATAGCTAAAATAACCATCTAACCCCACCACACACACACACACACACACACACACACACACACACACACAAGCAAGAATGGCTTGTTCCCATTTTATAGACTTTATTTTTAAAACTCATCTCTTCCCAGTATTTCTAGGTTTTGTTCAGGAATTAATTAAATTATTCCACCATCTGAATTTTTATTAATATTTTTAAAATAAATTGCAAATTAAAACAAAGATGAGGCATCACTTCACAGCTATCAGAGTGGCAAATACAACAAAACGGAAAATATTGGATATTGGAGGGGATGTAGGAAAGCTGGAATGCTAATCCACTGTCGGTGGAGTTGTGAAGATCCAACCATTCTGGAGAGCAATTTGGAACTATGCCCAAAGGACTATAGAAATGTACACCCTTTGATCCAGCAATACCTCTTCCAGGTTTATATCCCAAAGACATCCCCCCAAAAGAGAAAAATACCTATTTGTACAAAAATATTTAGAGCAGCTCTTTTTGTGGTGGCTAATAATTGGAAATCAAAGGAATGTCTATTAATTGGGGAAAAGCTAAACAAACTGTGGTATATTATGTTGATGAAATATTATTGTGGTATAAGAAATGACAAGCAGGATGACTTCAGAAAGGCCTGGAAAGATATGTATGAACTGATGGATAGTGAAGTGAGCAGAACCAAGAGAATATTTTGCACAGAGACAGCAATATTGTTTGATGAAGAACTGTGAATGACTTGACTATTCTCAACAATACAATGATCCAAGACAATCTCAAGGGACTATCAAAACATATTCTCTACCTCCAAAGAAAGAACTGGTATCGATGGAACAGACTGAAGCATGATATTTTTCATTTTCTTTCATTTTTTTCTTTTAATCAAGTTTTCTTGTACAAAATGACAAATATGGTAATGTTTTACATAATCATACATGTATAACCCATATTTGATTGCTTGCTGCCTCAGGGAGGGGTGAGGGGAGGAGGGAAGGAAGGATAAAAATTGGAACCCAAAACTTTAAATAAAAATATTTATTACATTAAAGACTGAAAAAACAAACCATACATTATAATGGAACCTCTTTATAAATAAAACCTAATTCATGAATATTCAAATAAATAAATGGAAAATCAAATGAATCAATGAATAAATAGATATATGATAGATAGATAGATAGATGGATGGATAGATAGATAGATAGATATCTAAACTCCATGCCAGTATAGTATAGAAAACCAACCAGTAGAGTTCACAGAATACAATTTGAAAGAAATTCACTGCCTTCCAGTGTGTGGGCAGATCTCCTAGGAAGAATTTCTGTAGAGACAGGGATAAGAATCACACAGGAGGATCAAATGAAGGAACTGGGAATTTGCAAGCTACAGAAGAGAAGACTGGAGGTGGGGGGAGAGCATGGCACCTGTGTCATGCATTGGAAGGACTAACAAATGGAAGAAGGATCACATGATTCTATTTGGCACCAGAGGGAGGAAGCAGGAGTGATGGAAGATGCAGGCAGTCACACATTATGGTTTGCAGTCAAGAATCCCTAAAGATGAGAGCCATCCAAAAGTGGATGCCATATCCAGAGGGCATGAGTCTCCCTCCTTGGAGACCATCAGGCAGATCATTGGTCAGGGGCTGACAGTGAGCATTCAATGTGAAGACTTAGTTTGGCCTGCATGGCCTCTGACTTCCCTTCCAAGTCCCCAATGAGTCTTCAATAGGAGAGGGGCGACGCAGATGAGTTAGGATCTGTGCCAGAAGGAGAAGTGCCTAACGCCAGCCCATTCACTCATTCCTTCCCTCAGGCAGTGGATTTAGTGCCTTTCTGAAGGACCGGCTGTGTGGCAGAGACCACAAAGCCCTTGAGAGTCAAAGGCAAATGTGAAGAAGAAAAAAACAGTATGATCCCTCAAGGTGCTTCCATTCTCTTAGAGGAAAGCATAAGTATTTGGGAAGAAGAGGCTAGAAACTGAGAGGATGAGACAGACGTTCCTCGAGAAGGTGACCTTCAAACCAACCCTTGAGAGAGGCAGAAGTGAGGAGGGAGGGCATACTAGGCAAGAGAGGGTGATCTGGGCCAAGCAAAGCACAGCAACGGGAGGTGGAATATCTGCAAGTACACTGAATCATGGAGATACCTAAGAGCGAGTACAAGCAGTGTCTGGCACTAAAAGTGGCTTGGTTCCCAGATGATGGCTCACGATTCCTGGTGACCTTCTCTTCACATCTGGATGCAGCATCACATTTATCAGTATTTATGACAGGGTCTGAACTTCTGGTGCCCAAGAGGCTAAATTCGATTCATGAATTCCAAGGTACATTTCTTGATAACTTCAGCACACACACTATGAGGGGGAAGTTTGACTCAAGGCAATTGTCCAAATCATAGCCAACAGTGTCTTGGAGCACTGGGAGTTTGCTACTGGTGAGGAGAGGTGTTTTCTTAGTAACAGGTTAAAGTGGAAAGAAAATAATTCATCTTCTTGAATCTCTCAAGAATTAAGTTGGCTGCACCCTTTATTCCCTATACTGAGCTGTGTCAAGGTCCCAAGCACAATAATAACACAGATAAAAATAAAGAGGCAGCCATGAGAATGGCAATCCTCTATATGAAGCTTGAAAGTTTTCATGGCACTTTATTTATATTATCTCATTTAATTATCACTGCAACCTAACAAGTCAAGAGTTGTTGTTGTTGTGATCTTTGTTGTCATTATTGTTGTTATGCCCTTTTTACAAATAAGGAAAGAGCGATTCTTGTAGGTAGTCAATATCTGAAGCAGAATTGAAACTCAGTTTTTCTGGATTCCAAATCCAAGTGCCCAATCGACCACACTATGCTGGCTCTCCAGCATGAGAAAGACAGTAGCTTGAAAGACCAAGAGTTCCAGGCACTCTCTCCAGCCTCCTACAACTTCATAAAAGGTACCTTGCTCCTGCATGGGCACTCCTCCTAATCTTCCCTTCTCAGAAGCGCACAACTGCCTGGTACCCTGGGGCAGGGCATTCCACTTTGCATCTGCTGCTCTTCCTGGCTTCAACTCCATGGAACAAGATGCCTTTGCACTGGATACCCATTGGTGCCTGCCACCACTTTCCTGCCTTCTTGTGTGTGTTGTCTCCTCCTTCAAAATGTAAGCTCCTTGAGGGAGGGACTGTCTTTTTATTAATTGTATCCCATGTACTTAGCACAGTGCCTGGCACATAGTAGGCACTTAGTCCATATCTATTAGACTGGACAGCCATAGGCCAAACCCACTGAATTCATTCCTCAATGATTGACATACTCCCACTCCCGCAATACTTCCCCTTTCCAGTAGTTCTGAATCCTCAGCTGTCATTGCCCACATCCTGTTCTCCCCTCCACTGCCCATTCTCCAGTTGCCATTTCCCTCAAGCCAATTCAAATCACCCACCCTTTCCACCTTCTCAAGGTGATTAATGATTTTGTTTTAAACAGTTTCCTTTCTTCCTCTTCCCATCTTCTTGCACTCTCTGAGTCCTAGTTGCTTCCTGATGACCCAGCCACTCTTTTAGGCACCAGCTGTACTTTCATTTATTACTTCTCTCTCTCCCTAATTCCCATGTCAAGTAGGGAAAGCTAGAATATTCCTTGCTCCCCACAGCCACTTCCAGGTTCTTCCTCTCCTTCCATCATTCAGTAACTTCTCTCTTTTCAAGTTCACTCAATCCTTATTTATCAGCCAATGAACATTTGATGGCTATGATCTACTGAACTCTAATACCTTTCCTTCCTTCTTCAAGTTCAGTGGCCTCTCCTCCCCAAACCCTGCCTTCACACTAGGGGATTTCAATACACATATTGACACTCTCTTAAACTCTTTCACCTCTCAGTGCCTCCACTTACTATATTTCTCATGACCTTCTCCTCCACCCCACCTCAGCTATGTCTAGGGGAAGTGTAGCATGGTGTCTGGAACACAGTAGGCACTTAATAAATGCTTGTTGACTTGACTTCCCTCTAGGCAGATGACTCCCAGATTTACATATCTAGCACCGGTCCTACATGACCAGTTGCCCACTTGACATTTCAAACTGAATGTTCCAGCATTATCTCAAACGCAAAATGTCTGGGACATAATCCATCATCATTTTCCCCACCCAAACTCCTCTACCAAATCACCTCTGTTTTGTCAAGAACAACACACTTCTTCCAGACTCCTAGGTCTGTGATCCTGTCACTATCCTTGACTCCTCATTCTTCTTCATCCCCCACATCCAGTCAGTCAATCAACAAATATTTGTTTACTGCCCTCTATCATTTGCCAAATATTGCCATTTCTACCCCTAGATCATCTCTCATCTCCAATTCCTTCTGTCCACCTACATCACAAATTGCTAAACTTTTATATTAGGAGAATGTTGTAGATATACTTTACCTAGATGAAAGGAAAGCATTGATAAAGTAGTTCTTGCGTTGCATGTTCTTATGGAAAAGATGGCAAGATGTGGGCTAGAAGATAGGACAATTACATGGATTTGGAATTGTTTGAATGGTCAGGCTCAAAGAGTAGCCATTACTGGTCCAATATCAGCTTGGAAGGGGGTCTCTGGTGGAGTGCTCCAGGGATTCAGGCTTGACCCCTGTGTTTTTAACCTTTTTATTAATAACTTAGATAAAGAACTCGATGGCAGACTGAACACATTTGCGGATGATATAAAGCTAGGAAAAAAAGATAGCTAGCATTCTAGATGATAGACTCAGTGTATATGGAATCATGCGGAACGAGGAGTCAAGGATTACAAGGTTACAGACCTAGGAGACTGGAAGAAGTGCGTTGTGTTGTAGAGGAAGCTTGCAAAGAGCTCTGGAATCTGGACTCTGAGTGTTAATCCTGGCTCCAATTCTTACCAACTGTGACCTGGAACAATTCACTTAACCTTTCTGAGGCTCAGTTTCCTCATTTGTAAAATGAGAATAACAATAGCACCTACCCCACTGGGTTGTTGTGAAAATCAAATTAAGTGACGTGTAAAGTGCTTTGCAAACTTCAAATTGCTCTATAAATGTGGCTGCTACTATCCTTATCGTTAAGAAATGAGCTGAGTCTAGCTTGCTTTATTCTTCTTTGTTTTGCATTTTTGTTTTGTTTTGTTTTTTGGTGAGGCAATTGAGGTTAAGTGACTTGCCCAGGGTCACACAACTAGTACATGTCAAGTGTCTAAGGTTGGATTTGAACTCATGTCCTCCTGACTCCAGGGACAGTACTCTATCCACTTAGCCACCTAGCTTCCCCTAACTTGCTTTATTCTTGATGAAGTCTTGCTGTCTCCTTGTGACCATTGCCCTTTTCTGGATGGTCACTAGCCATCGCTTAAAGAACTGTTCTATGACTTTGCCAGAAATTAAAGCTTAGCTCCCCAGATTGCAAACTCCATTCTCACCCTGCTTGTGACAATCATCTCCTGTCCTCTGGACCCTTCCTGTTGCCCATGATCTTTCACATGTCATTGACAGTGGCTTAGCCACCACATTCACCAAATCAATTGAATCTCTGAGTATGTAGCTTGTCTGGGCCAAGTAACTTGAATTCATTAAGGACAGCCAGGAACTCTCTTACAACTACTACTAATAATATTTATAACTAGCATTTTCATATTCTTTAAGATTTGTCAAGGGCAAAGGGTATTATTATTAATTATGTCCTCCTTGGCCCAGGGGATAGAACTAGGAGCAATCGGGAGAAAGTATAGCAAGACACATTTAGGATTGTGGTCAAGATGCATTTCTAAACCATTATATGTATCTCAAAGTGTAATAGGCTGCCTAAGGAGGCAGTGGGTCGCTTTTCAATAGCAGCTTTCAAGGAAAAGCTGGAAAGACACTTGTAGGACATGTTATAACTGGGGATGTTTACAGGAGCACAGGTAAAACTTCAGGACCATGGAGAGTTCCCATCCAGCTCTGTGATTCAGTGCTTCAAGAACAGAACAGTAGGTCAGGCCAAGCCCTTGACCATTGTTTCTTCAAGCAGTGTTGTCAAGCCCACATGATGGATCCCAGATTTGACATCCTTTAAACTTGATAATCAGTCACTGATAGCAAGCAGGACCTTTGTGCCAAGCCTCAAACAGTCACTTAGAACCCCAGAAACCACCAAGTTCTGCTTTGGGGGGCCTTAGGCGGAGGCCACCCTCACTTTTGGACTGCATCTCCAGAGGTTTTCCTAAACCTTTGGGATGCATGGTTATTCGTCCTTGGTTATTTTTCTTCTTTTACTAACAGTTTCTTTGGTAACACTGGGATGGGACAG
This sequence comes from Dromiciops gliroides, assembly GCF_019393635.1. Classification (NCBI taxonomy): domain Eukaryota; kingdom Metazoa; phylum Chordata; class Mammalia; order Microbiotheria; family Microbiotheriidae; genus Dromiciops; species Dromiciops gliroides. The sequence continues at coordinate 754,540,493 of NC_057861.1, forward strand.
AGATTTTCCTAGCTTTCCAGAAGCAGGAGCATCTGAGTCAATACAAGTCAGAGAATCACCCAGAGTCTGTCCAAGCATCTCTGACAAAGCTTCACAACAAGAAAAAAGTAATTTTAATGTAGCACAAAAGAAATACACCCCCAGAATGGCCAAATAAAGTGGGAGCTGTTGAAACGTTGGCTGCCCCAAATCCCACCACATAAGTGACTATCAGACACAGACTTGGAGAATAATGTTAACTGAAAAATAGTGGCAGCTAGCCCAGGATGATGTACAAAGTTGTGTCTCCTGGATATCTGGAGCTTTGAGAGGGGGGAAGAAGAGGAAGGGAAACTGTGGTATGCCAAGGCATCAAGGAGAAGCAAGGCCTTCCATGCCAGATGTTTTTGAGAAACAGCCTAGCAAAGTCACAGCTGAGTCCTTGTCTCTTTGTTTGCAGTAAACACACAGAGCCCCTTGGTGGAGGCTGCTGGGAGCTCAGTCACATAGGCATAATTGGCGCATGTGGATGAAAAGAGTGAGCTTTGGGTATATGTCCCTGACTGACTGTGGCAATGCCACAATCCCAGAAGGACAGAGCTCAAAGGGACCTCTGAGGCCAGCCCATCCAACATTTTCCTGAGCAGAAGTTCTGACTAGATCACATCTATCTTCTGTTTGAAAATCCCCAAGGCTGGGGCAGCTAAGTGGTACAGCGGATAAAGTAGAGGCCCTGGATTCAGGAGGACCTGAGTTCAAGTCCAGTCTCAGACACTTGACACTTACTAGCTGTGTGACTCTGGGCAAGTCACTTAACCCTCTTGTCCCACCAAAAAAGAAAGAACGAAAGAAAGAAAGAGGAAAAAAGAAAATCCCCAAGGCTGATGAAGTCACCCACCTGGACAGGCAGGCACCCACCTGGTCCCCTGGTGGGCGGCCCTCATTGCCAGGACACCCTCCTTGCCCCATAGCAGAAACCCAGCTCTCTTCAACAAATCGATTTTCTTTTACAAGTGACCACCTTTCAGATGAATATCTGAAAGGCAAAAATTATGTCCCTGCCTGAGGTTTCTCTTCTCCAGGAATAAAACAAACAAACCCAGAAAGTTAACACAACAGGGTAAACTCCCAAATCCTGAAATAACGTGGAGAGGAGTGTGGCTACTTCCCCACAGAGTCTACATGCTCCATGGATGTGTGGGTGTGTATGTACATGTATGTGTGTATAATTGGCTGGGTGTATTGTGATAAATGCTGGGGAACAAAAAAAAATCCAAAAGACAGGTCCTACTCTTAAGCAACTCACAATTGAATTGAGCAGATAATGACTATACACACAAAATACATAGAGGAGAAATTGGAGATGATCAGCAAACAGATAGCACCAGCATTAAGGGGGATTGGGAAACACTTATTCCAGAAAGGGGGACTTTATCCAAGGCATGAAGGAAACAGGAAGTCAGGAGGAAGAGTGGGGAGGTGGGGGGGGAGCATCCCAGGCATGAAGAATGGCCAGTACAAGTGTCTAGAGTTGGGTGATGGAGTGTCAAGTGTAGGGACCAGCACCATGGACCAGGAGGTCAGTGTCCCTAGATCACAGACAATGTGCAGGGGAGGGAGGTGTAAGAAGATTGTAAAGGTCAAATGGGCAATGCCATGATAGGTTTGCAAAGTCAAACAGAGGATCTGATATGTGAATCTATGTATGTGTGTGTGGTTGTGTTTATATGGATATGTGTGTGCATGTATGTGTCTGTGTGGATGTGTGTGTACATCATAGTGTAAGCCCATGAGTGTATGAATCTCTGTGTGCACATAACTATGTGCATACATGTATGCGTGTGTATCTATAGTACTGGGACAGCCAGGTGGTCTGAAATCAGGATGACCTGCATTCAAATCCAGCCTTGGACACTTACTAGCTGTGTGACCCTGGGCAAGTCGTTCAACCCTGTTTGCTTCCGTTTCCTCATCTATAAAATGGGGACAATAAAAGCACCTGCCTCTCGGGGTTGTTGTGAGGATCAAATGAGATAATATTTGTAAAGCTCTTTCTAAACCTTAAAGCACCAAATAAATGCTGTGCTTCAGAGGAGGCAAGCAGCTTGCCCTCGGTCACAGCACCAGGAAGTGGGGCGGGGTCAGAGAAAAGACCAGGATACAGGTCTTTCCTAATTCGAAGTTCAGCCATTTACTCATCACGCAACGCTGCTGCTCATTAACATTCTAAGCAGCCATTCTAATCAATGGGTACTTCCCATTTTCACAATCGCAGATTGAACAGCTATCAATGTTGAGGTCTTTTCTTCAATTTTAAGAACATCCTTAAGACACAGTCGTAACACCAGGATCAATGGGTCAAAGGCACTGCTCAGTTTCCTATGTTTGTATATCCTGTGGTACCAGAAAGACCATGCCAAATTAAAGCTCAGAGACTAATAACATGTGTGTCTGCTCCCCACAGTCCAGTCAAAATGGAATTTGATCATTTTAATCAGCATTTTCACATCTTAAATTACAAGAGGTTTTAATTTTCCCTTTTCAGATGACATGGGAGTTTGAACAGTTTTTAAGATGATTGACATTTATTTCCTTTCAAATATATATTATCCTTGTGTATTGTTATTATTAATCATAATTAATTATGATAATTAATAGCATTTACATAGTGAGGTTTGCAAAGCAGTTTACATGTGATTTCACCAACTGGTGGCACCTGTGATTGGTAATATGGAGGGACGAACCCTCCCCCTCAGCCATGACAACCCCTATCACTGCTACATTTGGGAGGGCAGCTAGGTGGTGCAGTGGATAAAGCACTGGGCCTGGATTCAGGAGGACCTGAGTTCAAATCTTACCTCAGATACTTGACACTTACTAGCTGTGTGACCCTGGGGAAGTCACTTAACCTTCATAGACCCGCAAAAAAAAAAAATGAAATAACTGCTAAATTTGGAACACTGAATCAATCCATTCAGACCCTGAATATCTGGTTTTTATTAGAAAAATATGTATCACAACATTTTCCCCACCTTTTCTTTAGGATAAATTGACTTTTGTTGTGCATTTTAAAAATTTTTACATAATCAAATCTACGCATTTCTCACTAGTAATATCTTCTATTTTCCAATATACTAAAAACATTTCCCCTTGCTACAACTAAGATAAATATATTATTCCTTCTCCTTTCCCTTTTTAAAAGTATTTTAAATATATACACATATATGCTGTTAATAATAATAATAAAGGTTAATCATTTCTATCTGTCAAAACTTTATCATTTCTATCTGTCAAAACAAAAAAAATTGTCTGTCAAAAAGATTTTAAAATTCCCTCCATATCAGTCTCTGATGTTTCTCAGGGTAATGTCATATACACACTCATGTGCACACACATATATGTATGCGTATACCCATATGTACACATACATGTAAACATATACAGATGCACACATATATACATATACAGACACATATATATGCCACCAAAACAATTAGAATTTATTGCCATATGTGATGTGGGGTGGGCATTTATGGAAGGTGAATCCAATGACTTTTTGTGCTATGAACATCCATCTTCTAAATACTTTTTGTATGGAATAATGGTTCCTTTCTTCAATGTTTTGTCATTTGGGTTCCTCAGGCATTGTTATTGCACTTGGCTTTGCTTGCCTCTCTAGATTGTCTCTTTCTTTCCATCGATCCATTTCTCCCCTATTTTTATCCAGGGTTAGTCATGATAATTGCTGCTTTAGAGGCTATTTTGAAACCTGGCAGAGCAAGTGCTCTTCCAAAAATTTCCCCCTATAATTCTCCCTGAAATTTTTGCTTGAAATTTGTTTTTTTTCTTTATATAGTTATAAATTCATTTGGGAAGTATTGGTATTTTTACTATTGTAGTTTGAACTAGCTATATGCAAAGACAGTGTGGTATAGTAGGGAGAGAGCTGGTCTCAAAAGAAGAAAGACCTGAGTTCAAATCCCACACTTGAAATAGACTGGCTATGTGACCCCAGGCCTCTAGGCAACCCTTAAAAACTCTAAGCAGAGAATGTGTTGACCTACATTGGAAGACAGAGTCCCTTACCTGGAAGTTCCTTATACCAATGAAATCCCAGTGACAGTCCTAATCCCTGGTGCAGGGGAGGTCCCTCCAACTGTTCCATTTTGAGATCACTACAACATAATTAGAAAACTGTTGGCCTTGGAGTTAGGAGCCAAGAGTTCAAATTCTCCAACTGGTACTAGAGGCATTGAACCATGGGCACCACTGAATCTCGTCCATCCTTAATTTCCCCATGTATACCTCAGAGGATCATTGCAATGAGAGGCCTGATCAGCCTCCAGCTGTTATACAAAGGGCAAGCATTTAAATCTGTCAAAAGTATTTTAAAATATCCTCCCTATCCATGTCTGGTGTTTCTCGGGGTAAGGCCAAAATCTTTCATAGACTGTGTATTTACTGCAAAAGATTACCATCTTTCTAACATTTTCTCTGATTTTTGTTAGTAATACAGACAATGGAGATGAGTGTGGGGGATTTCTCTTATACTATATCTGAGAATTAAGACTATCTTACATCCTACTAAGTCACTAAAATCAAGCCACCAATCAGCTACCTCCCAGAGGTTTGAGTATTTTCAAAACAGACAATCACGCTGTTTGCAACTTGAGATTTTTTTTTACCTCTTCACTACTGATTCATATGACCTTCATTTCTTTTTCATACTGAAAGGTGTGTGACTACAGTGAACAATCTTGTCTCTAAAATAGGTAAGAACCTGCACGTCCCTCCCTACTCTAGGACTTGGTCCAGCTGTGCCCCATTCCCAAAATGGTTCCCCTCCTGGCTTCCTTCTAGTCTCAGTTCAAATCTCACCTTCTACAAGAAGCTTTTCTGGATGTCCCTTAATGCCAATGCCTTTTCTGTTTGTATCTCGTTAGCAATAGCTGTTTGCGTGTTGTCTCCTTCATTAAACCACAAGGTCTTTGAGATCAGGGACTGTCGTTTGCCTTCCTTTGTATTCCCAGTGTTTAGCACAGTGGCTGGCACATAGTAGGTGTTTAATAAATTCTTGCTGTCTGACTGAACAAACATCTCACATACTCTAAGATAAGGCTGCTGTCTTGGTCAGTTTTGTTGTGTTGCTTTTTTTTCTCTGTTTTTTCTCATCATTACATTCTCATCATTACATCTCTACTCTCTGGGGAGGGAAGAAGAGCTAAGAGGCAGAGCAAATCAAATGATAATTGTATAAAGTACGTTGCACTGTGTCTGGCACATGGTAGGTAAAACGTGTTAGCTATTATGATTGTAACATATTTAGAAGTGAAGGTGAAGCAAAAACAGTTGTCTTAAGAGTCTGACATTGACATTTCTTCTATTAACTTTCACTAATCTAGTAGTTTCACTAACATATATAAAACTAGGTCAATTAGAAGAGGTGACAGTTCACCGACCAGCTTCACCCTGTCTCTGGTGGGAATAATACTGCTGTTTCTTCATCCTGCAGAAGGGTAGGTCCCAGTGGCTATTTGTCACCTGTCTTCCAAAGACTCATCATTCCATTAGTCAGGACACTCCTTACAATGACCCAGAGTTCAAATAACCCCAGCTCATAAAGACTTCCAAGAAAGGCTTTATTAGAGGACTTTTTAATCGCTTTATAAAGAAATCTCTCTTATCCTTTTTTTCTCTTCTTTCATTACTCTTCATTTTTACTTGTCTTGCATTGTCCTATATTTATCACAGTTTCTGTTGGAATAGGGTTTTTAAAGCATTGGGGGGATGTTTATCCTTTTTAAAAAGTATTTTAACATGAAATTTTAAAGACCAAATGATCTAGTGGATAGAGAGCTGACCTCAAAGCCAGGAAGACTTGGGTTCCACCCCTGCCTCTGACAAGTGGTGTCTGTGAGTCCAAGCAAATCATTGAAGCTCTCCAGGCTCTGGGCAAATATGGACCACTGAAAACTGCAGACAAGGTACTAACCTGCATTAGTGGAGGATGTTTCCCTGTCTGGAGCACCCTGCATCAGGGAAATCCCAGGTTCAGACCTTGTCCAGAACAGAAAGAAATGCCATGTTTCATCAAGTACTGCTTCTGCATTTATTGAGATAACTATATTATTTTATCATTTTTCCTACTTATAAGGTTTATTATGGAGTATTCCTAATATTAAATTATGTTTGTATTCTTAATATACATCCTAGTTGACCTTAAAAATGGTCGATATACTGCTCTATTCTAGTTGCCAACACAATTCTTAATATTTTTTCATCAATATGCCTTAATGATATTAACTGTAGTTGCTGTTTTTACCAGCCAAATATGACAGGTTTGGGGATCAAAAACATATTTCCTCCATTGAAATACTTAGGTAGCATGTTCTTTTTCTGGACATTCAGTCTATGTAAGGTATGATTACTTTGAAAGATTAGAAAATTTTGTTCCCATTCACCTCAGCCCTATCCCCTCAAATTCCTGAAATGCCCAACTCTGGACCTGTTTGCCCTAAGAAGATTCCTTTCATCTCACACTCCTTCTTCTCTTGGTCCTTCCATCTTCCAGCTCTCACTGAGAGCTGGCTCTCTCCTGATGACACTGCTTCCCTCACTATGCTTTCAAAGACTGGCTACAATTTTCCCCATATCCCCCCCCCCCCCCCGCCCAGTGGTTTGCTGGTAAACATTTAACTATTGGCTCTCTTTAAAGCCAGGGTGGGGGAAAGTATGCATATATGTGCATACATAAGTTTATTAAGATTTTTATTGAATTAAAGGATGTGCAACACACAATTTACAAATAATAATATAAGATGTAATACTATTTATTGTGAATCCCATGTAGCCAAGTAATTTGCACAGAATAATTTTATTGAGTTTTGCCAAATTCTTGGATCCATGGCCAATTTATGGTTGCAATTTGACCATGATTTCATCAATGGAGCATCATCCCAATACGCTAACTCTTTTGCCAATAAGTTATTGTCCTTAAACATGATACATGATCTACTGTTAAATTATTTCTTATACTGGCACAAATTGTTTTCATTAAATTGAAACCTCTTTCAGCTTCAGTTGTACGGACAACAGGAGCAAAACTACGTTTTTACTTTTTTTAACAGTTCCAGGGATTGTATGGCCTTCCTTAATAAAATAAAGACTTTATTATATATTCCCTATAAAGTCCTGAAGATCATTCAAATCAATTTCAGATTTTAAAATTTCACTTCAATGATATTTCTCTCAATAGTTATCTATGGTAAAGTTAGTTCTTTATAAGGCCAAATAAATGGTTTTAATGAATCAAAATAATTAAAATGATTTTGTAGCTGTTTCTGCACAACAAAAGACATAAATAACTACTGCTTTATTATATTTTCTAGTAACATTCCTAGAAATAATATTTAGATTAATTTTTTTAATTAAATGGAATTTCTTTGAGCTTATCTGACTTAAATCTTCACCATGATATTCATTTTTCCAATACCAAGCTTTAAATTTTTCAAAACTGTTATGGTGTGTTTGATTAATTTTTGCACTTTCTGAATGTTAATTCTTCTTGACTGCAATGCAGTTGAAAGTAATGAAAATTCTTCAAGAATGTCAATCATTAAAGAAAGATCTTGCAAGAGTTAAAGTTAAGTAATCTCTTCGCTAAACCCAAACTGGAGGAAGAATGAGATACATACATACATACAAATATATATGTGTGTACATATATACGTGTGTGTATGTGCTAACTCCATGCTGCCCATCACTTTCCCAGAACTCAATCAATATTAATTATTTCAATTTCAAGAGCTTTAGCTATTACTCCTAACTCAGTTTGATTTTTTTAGATTGAAGAGAAGTAGAATAATTTTATCCAGACATACTTTAAAATAATGAACTTATTTTATTTTAGATATTGAATCACCAAGTGATAACTGCAACTGATGATTTAAAGTGTCAAATGATATTTTAGGAAAATTTGCTAACAGCTTCATGTCTAGTGCAGACTTTCTTCCCAGCATTATATTAATACCATCAGAATAAAATGACTGAGTTTGCTTTCAAATATTCATTATTAAAGCCACAATTATTGAAAGTAGATTACCATATTGAAGATAAGCTCTTCTGTGTTTGATACCAATTATTTTAAAGCAGCAAATAACATTACTTGTGGAAAAGCTGACTAAACTGAGCACTATGTTTAACAACCAGCTCACCAAAAAAAAAAATCCTGAAAATTTAACAATCAGCTCTTGAAAACCAGGCCCAGCCTGCTCCAGCACACTATTCCTCCCCTCAACCCACACACTGATCGTGATGGGGAAGTAAAAATATTCTTTGTTCCTCACTGCCTCTTCCAACTTCCCTTCCACTGTCATCATACAGAAGCCTCTCTTCCTTTGAGATCTATGTCATCCAAATATATTGCACAAACCAAATTCTGTTAGCTGTTATTTATCAACCCCAGAGCACTCTCCCTCATTTCTCAATAACTTCAGTGTTGAGCTTACAGCCTTCCTGTCCACCCTAACTCACACTCTCTTTGGCAATCCTATTCCTTAGATAATTGTCTAGCTTATTCACCACAGTAGCTGGTCCAAACTTCTCTTCTCCTCAAGTCTCCCAGAACCCCCTCTTCCCCAACTTCTCAGCTGAGGACCTCACTCATACTTCACCAATAAAATTGAGGCCACCTCTTCAGATCCTTCTTTCCCCTTCATTCTTATTTCACACTCTTGTGCTATCACCCAACACACACACACACACACACACACACACACACACACACTTTCCTCTTTCACTCCCCTCTCTGATTATGAGGTTGCCCTTCTCTCTTTCTTTTTCTTTTTTTTTTTTGCAGGGCAATGAGGGTCAAGTGACTTGTCCAGGGTCACACAGCTAGTGTCAAGTATCTAAGGTCGGATTCGAACTCAGGTCCTTCTGAATCCAGGGCCGATGCTTTATCCACTGTGCCACCTAGCTACCCCCCCTTTTTTGCGTGCCCTTCTCTTTGCAAAGGCAAATGTCTCCAGATATTATTCTATTATCTCCCATAATCTCCAGCAGATTGCCACTACTATATTCCCACTCTCTCTTTAATCTTCCATCTCTTTATCTACTAACTCCTTCCCTTCCACCTACAAATACACTTAGGTGTCTCCCACCTTTAAAAAACTCATTTAATTTGACCATCTCCACTAACTATCTCAAAATGGATAAAGCACAGACTTGGGGTCAAGAAGACCAAAATTTAAATCCTGTCTCAGATATTTACTAGCTATTTGACCCTGGGCAAGTCGCTAAACCTGTCTGTCTCAGTTTCCTCATCTGTAAAAGGGAGATAATCATAACATTTACCTCCCAGGGCTACTGTGAGAATAAAATGGGACAATATTTGTAAAAAGTTCTGCAAACCTTAAATAACTACACATGATATTGTTGTTGTTGTTATCTTTGATCCTCTTCTACTTAGAAAAGTCATTGATATTTGGTGTCTCGGGGCAGCTAAGTGGTGCAGTGGATAAAGCACCACCCCTGGATTCAGGAGGACTTGAGTTCAAATATGGCATCAGACAATTGACACTTACTAGCTGTGTGACCTTGGGCAAGTCAATTAACCCTCATTGCCCCTCCAATATAAAAAAGAAAGAAAGAAATTTGGTGTCTCCACTTTCCTTTCTCTCCTTCTGCAATCCAGCTTCTAACTTCATCATTCAATTGAAATTGTTCTCCCCAGAATTAACAATGATCTCTTAATTACCAAATTTAGTGGCCTTTTCTCAATTTTCTTTCTTCTTGACCTTTCTGCAGCATTTGAAATGCTGACCACCTTCTCCTCTTAGATAATACTTGCTCCTCTCTAGTTTCCCTGACCCTTCTCTCTTCTCTTCTCCTTTGACCTGTCTGACTACTCCTTATCACTCTTCTTTATTAGATTTCCCCCCATGTCACATCCATTAACTGTGTGAGTACAAATTTTCTATCTTAGTTGCTCTTCTTTTTTCACTCTATGGTATCTCACTTGCTGATCTCATCAGTTTCAAGGGATCCGATAATCACCTCTAGGAAGATGATGCCCAGATTTCTATATCTAGCCATTGTGTTTCTGCTAATTACCTGCCTCTAGGGCATCTCACACTGGAAGTTCTTAGGAATCTCTATATGTCGAAAACAAACTGATCATCTTTCCCTGCAAACTCTCCTCTTTTCCAGACTACTCATTTCTATGGATGACACCACCATCTTCCCAGTCTCCCAAGTCCACAGCCTCTGTGTCACCTTTGACCCTTGGTCTTGCTCAGTGACATTTCCAATGGATTAACAAATATTGTATGCCCTTTCACTCTAACAGCTTCAATCCATATCCCCTTCTCTCAACTCACAGTCACCACTTTGATTCAAGTCCTCATTACCTCTCATCTCAAAAATTGTAAAATCCTTCTAATTGGAATCTCTGTCTGAAGTCTCTTCCCACTCCATCCATCCTCCAAACAGTTGGCAAAGTGATTTTCTTTAAGCATAGGCCATGTCTTCCTCAATAAATCCCAATGATTCCCTCTTGCCTTGTTTGGTATCTAAAGATTTTCACCATTTGGTCCCTTCCTATAAGTTCTTCCTTGCTATACATTATTCCCATCCATGCCCTGTTGCCCACATTACATCCCCTCTCTTTTCTCCTGGAGTTGGCAGTGGCTGTCCCCCATGCCTGGAATACTCTCCTCATATGCTGATGATACACTCAGTATGATATAGCAGCCAAAAGATCAAATAGGATCTTGAGCTGCACTGAGATATAGAGAGAACATCCAGGAATGAATAAATGGACATCCTCTGCCCCACACACTGCCCTGGCAGGAAAACAGCTGGAGGACAAGGCTCACTGCTGGGCGCTGAAGTCAAGGAAGAGGTGAGTAAGTAGGGGAGGGCTCAGAAGAGGGCAACTAAGATGGGATAGGTTCTTACATCCATGGTACATGAGCTAAAGGTGAAAAATCTGGGAAGATGTAACAGAGAAGAGATGACTCAGGAGGGACAGGAGGGCTATATTTTAGTATCAGAAGGGCCATCTCAAGGGAAATAAATTAGACTCACTGCTTGACCACTGAAGGGAAAACTAGCAACAACAAGTGAAAATTGCAAAGGAGCCAATTTAGATTTAATTGTCTAGGAGAACAACCCTGCCAACCCCTCTTCATAACCACTGGAGGCTCCTAAAAATGGCCTGGGTCACTTTGGGGGTTGGTGGCTTTCTCCTCATTGGAGGTGTTGAAACAGAGGTTGGACACCTATTTCTTGGATGTGGTTTCATGTGCATGGGGGGGGGTTTCAGTTATGTATTGGCTAAATCCCTATGTACTCTGAAATGCAATTTTTTGATTCTTGTTTCTTAGCTACACTTGCATTTCTTAGGAGTACTTCAAGACTCTACACAAAGCAGTAAAACAGGTGAATAGATGATTAAAAGATTAAGCGATCAAATAGCAAGCATTTATTAAGCACTTACTAAGTGCTAGATACTGTTCTAAGTGCTGGGCATCACAATGACAAAAGTGGCCTCTTGGTGAACACAAAACTGATAAATAAACTAAAAAACTAGAATCAACAGAAAGTAGGAAGAGCTAATGGGGGAAAAGAGACCAAATAATTACAAGAATTAAAATCAAGAATCAGGGTACAACCATGTTCCACTTCTACCATGCCCTAAAAATGCAAGGGTGAGGTTCCCACAAGAAACTTCGAGGAGAATTGGACAAGAGGAGACAGGTCAAGTGGAAATGGGATGGAAGGAGGAAAGGGATCCTTGGTTAGGGGAATTTCACCAACATGAGTACTAGTACTTTAACTATTTAATCAAAAACTATGTTTAGAATTACGATATTGAAGTTGAAGTGAGCCATTACCTTCCCCCATGTCCTTTTATTTAAAAATCAAAGAAGCAGCAATTTCCATAAAGTAAATATAGAAAAATGTTCCATATGCTGGTTATACCAGCCCTGGGATTAACTAGTGACCCAGAAAGAGCCTCCCATATTATAGGACGAACAAAAGGAAACATGAGCTGGGGCCAGGCTGGGATCCTGATGCTAACTGATATGTCCACTGTCAGCTGTTTTCTCCTAATGTTGAGCTTCCCAGAATGTTTGCCTCCCTTTTGCATTTCATCAGGAATGTGACTAGATGATTTGACCTAAAACAACACACAGTTCTATGCCCGTCCCTACTTCAATACTCCAATTGTCCAGAGACTTTCCCACTAACCCAGGGCTTGAAGAGAGCATGCACCATTCAATCTGACAGTTCACTTCAACTAGGATTTGTTCATTGTCCTGCCAAATGGAAGGACAGGGCTTGGCCCTTTAGTGGGCACATCAATCAATCAATTAATAAGCATTTATTAAGCACCCACCATATGTCAAGCACTTTGCTAAGTACTGGGAGTACAAAGACAAAAGCAAAAGCCATGCCTGCCCTCAAGAAGGTCATATTCTAAAGGGGGAGACAACACACAAAAATGCCACTGTGGGTATGAAAAATTCCTTCCTAAGATTTTAAAAAATTTAACACAGCAGGGACTGATACAGAATATAATACAACATTATACAGCAAATCAGTGCCTGCTTTTTTTTTTCCATTTGTCTCCAAAAGAAAAACCCATGACCTACTGTGCCCACTAATGTTTAGGATTTCCCTGAAATAAGGGAATGCTTCTCATTAGTCACCATTTTCTACTGTGTCAATAACATGATACAAGGATCCGCTTCAGGATTTTTAATTTGAATTCAAGGTAACCCAGAAGAAAGAAAGAGAATTGCCTCTCATTAACTCCCTAAAGGCAAGTGGGGTCAGAGCCTGGGTTGGCCACTACAAAAGGAACTTTGTATGACTTATTATTCAAAGGCTGAGTCAGTTATGAACCAGTGACTGAGCTAGGAGGAGTCAAAGGGCCCAGAAGGGCTGATCTTTGTATAAGACAAAGACAATCAAGGACCTCCTCCTCCACATGGGATCAGATAAAATCTAACTGGACCTCTTCCAAAAGGGGCTTCCCAAGACAGTTACCACATCCCAGGTGAAACATAGTTAAAGAGCAAAACTACAGGGGTGTGTGTTTATAAGTCAATTTGGCAAGAATGAAGGCTTCTGGGGCAGCTAGGTGGTGCAGTGGATAGAGCACAGGCCCTGGATTCAGGAGGACCTGAGTTCAAATCCGGCCTCAGACACTTAACACTTACTAGCTATGTGACCCTGGGCAAGTCACTTAACCCAAATTGCCTCACAAAAAAAAAAAAAAGAATGAAGACTTCTTTTTTTAGGAAAATGCTAATTTAAATCCAATCCAATAAGCATTTATTAAGTATTTACTTTGTGTCTGGCACTGTGTTAGGTACAAGAGATACAAAGGCAAAACCAAACCAAACTTGGCCCTGCCCTCAAAGAGCTTCCACTCTATGTGGGGGTCAGAAGAGGAAGGGAAGGACGGTAGGTAATATATGTACAAGTCAGGAAATCCAATGTATATGCAAAGTTGTTTCCAGAGAGAGAGAGTGTGTTAAAGCAGGGGTAGAGGGGAAGTGAGGAATTAGGAAAGGGCTTACTTAGGAGAAAGCACTTGCAGGCTCCCATGTACCTCTATCCCCCTTGTCCATCAACTTTCTATGTGTTTTCTTCCCCTATACCTTAGAATCTAAGCTCCTTGAGGGCAGAGACAGTCATGTTTGCTTGTATTTGTGTCTCTAGAACTTAGCACAGTGTTTGGCACTAAGTAGGTGCTTAATAAATGCTCTGGCTATCTATAAACCTAGAGATTCTACAAGGTGGAGATAATAAGGAACTACATGTCAGGCATGAGGAGTGGTAGAAGAAAAATGAGAAAAGAAATGATGCAAGAAAAATATGAAAAGAGAATTAACACCACCACCATGGAAACACTGAAAACTTACAGACTCCTAGAACTAGCTCTGAAAACACCATCATGAAAAAGTCAGAAGCTTAGGATAGTGCCTCACTTCTCCCAGGTGAGCAAAGCCCAACTTTAACATAAAGCTCAAAATCAAGAAAGAGGCTGGAAAAATGATCAAATTTCAACAAGAAAAAGAATTTGACCATAAAAAGCTATTGCAGTGACAGCGATAACCAAGATATAAACTCAGAAGAACATAACAATATGAAAACAGATACAAACAAAGCCTCAAAATACTATTTGGATCCAAACTCAACAAGGATTCCAGGAATAACTAAAGAAAGAGATGAGTGGTAGAGGATAAATAGGAAAAGAAATGAGACAGATACAAGAAAATTACAAAAAGAAAATTAACAGCTTTGGTGAAAGGGGCATGAAAAATACCAAAGAAAATTTCACCTTAGAAAACAGAATTGGTCTAATGGTTTAAAAAATGGCAAAAAATTCACTGAAGAAAATAATTCCTTAAAATTTGAAATGGGGCAAGTGGACCTAATGACTTCATGTGACTTAAGGAAACAATAAATAGAAGTCAAAAGAATAGGAAAAAAAGCAAAAGAAAATGTGAAATATCTCATTGGAAAAACAAATGACCTGGAAAAATAGATCATGGAGAGATAATTTAAGAGTTATTGTACTACCTGAAATCTATGATTAAAGAAAGAGCCTAGGGGCAACTAGATGGTGCAATGGATAAACTACCGGCCCTGGATTCAGGAGTACCTGAGTTCAAATCCGGCCTCAGACACCTGACACTTACTAGCTGTGTGACCCTGGGCAAGTCACTTAACCCTCACTGCCCCACTAAAAAAAAAGAGCCTAGGCATAATATTTAGAGAAATTATCAAGAAGGGGGGCAACTAGGTGGCACAGTGGATAAAGCACAGGCCCTGGGTTGAGGAGGACCCTAGTTCAAACCCAGCCTCAGACACTTGATACTTACTAGCTGTGTGACCCTGGACAAGTCACTTAACCCCCATTGCTTCACTAAAAAAAAAAAGAAAGAAAAGGAAGAAATTATCAAGAAGAACTGACCTGGTATCTTAGAAGGTAAAATCGAAATAGAAAGGTTCCATCAATGCCCTTCTGAAAAGATCCCAAAATGAAAATTCCCAGGAATATTATAGGTGATTCCAAAGCTCCCAGGTTGAGAAAATATTGCAAGGATCCAGAAAAAAAGAATGCAAATATCATGGAGCAATAGTCAGGATCACACATGATTTAGCAGCTTCTACATTAAAGAGTCAGAGGGCTTGGAATGTGATTTTTTTTAAACTTTTTTTTTTAACTTTTTTTTTTAGTGAGGCAATTGGGGTTAAGTGACTTGCCCAGGGTCACACAGCTAGTAAGTGTTAAGTGTCTGAGGCCGGATTTGAACTCAGGTACTCCTGAATCCAGGGCCGGTGCTCTATCCACTGTGCCACCTAGCTGCCCCAGAATGTGATATTTTGGAAGGCAAAGGATCTAGGATTACAACCACAAATCACCTATCCAGCAAAACTGAATATAATCCTTCAGGGAGAAAAATTGACATTAAATGAAATAAAGGAGGGGCAGCTAGGTGGCGCAGACACTTAAGAGCAGACACTTAACACTTACTAGCTGTGTGACCCTAGGCAAGTCACTTAACCCCAATTGTCTCACTTTTAAAAAAATAAAATAAAGGACTTTCAAGCATTCCTAATGAAAAACTCTGAGCTTTATAGAAAATCTGACATCAAAACATAAGGCTCAAGAGAAGCATTAAAAGGTAAATATAAAAAGCAATCATAATGATCTCAAAGTTAAACATTCCTGTATGGGAAGATGATACATGTAACTCTTAAGAATTTTATCATTATTGAGGCAGTTTAAAAGAGTTTGCATAGATAGAGAGAATGGATTTGAGTCAATTATGTTAGAATGATTTCCAAAAAATAATTACGGGGTGATAAAGAGGGATGCAATGGAAAAGGGGGAAAGAGACACAGAATGGGGAAATTTTTCTTACATGAAAGAGGCAAACTAATATAAAAGTAGAGGGGAAAGGGGAAGGAGATGGGCAGATGATGCTTGAACCTCAGTCTCATAAGAACTGGTTCAAAGAGGGAAGAGTATATACATATATACATATATGTGTGTGAACATACATATATATGTATATATATACATATGCATACAAAACTCACATACACACAGTTGTGTACAGAAATGTAACTTACCCAACAGGAAATCTGAAGGGAAGGGGATAAAAGAAAGGGGAGAGGATGATGAAGGAAGAACAGATTAAGGGAAAAAGTGGTTCGAAGAAAAATAGACTTTTGAGGAGAGACAAGTTAAAAAGAGAGTGAAAAAGAAAGAAGAAAATGAGGAGAGAAATATAGAGTTAATAATCATAACTGTGAATTTGATGAGTTCATTCATAAAACAAAAGCAGATAACAGAATGGATTAAAGACCAGAATCCAGTAATATGTTGTTTACAAGACATACACTTGAAACAGAAAGACACACACAGAGTTAAAATAAAGAACTGGAGCAGAATTTAATATGCTTCAACTGAACTAAAAAAAGTCAGGGGTAATAATCATCATCTCAAAGCAAAAGCAAAAAATAAAGGGATGATCAGGAAAATGAAATTTTGTTTAAAGATACCATGGGCAATGAAGTTATAGGAAATATTTTAACTTCAAATTTCTCTGATAAAGGCCTCATTTCTAAAATGTGGTGAGTATAGAACTGAGTCAAATTTATAGAAAAAATAAGAGCTATTCCTCAATTGATAAATAGTCAAAGGATATAAACAGGCAGGTTTCAGAGGAAAACAAAGCTATCTATAGTCATATGAAAAAATGCTCTAAATCACCATTGATTAGAGAAAGGCAAATTAAAACAACTGTGAAATACCACCTCACACCTATAAGAAATGACATATGGTGGAGGGGATAGGGAAAAATAGATACACTAAAGAAATGTTTGGTGAAGCTGTAAACTGGTCCAACCATTCAGGTGGACAATTTGGAACTATGCTCAAAGGGATATAAAACTGCAAACCCTTTGACACACTGATGCCACTACTATGTCTGTATCCCAAAGAGATCAAAGAAAAGGGAAAAGGACATACACACACACACACACACACACACACAAATATTTATAGTACTTCTTTTTGTGGTAGCAAAGAATTGGAAATTAAGGGGATGCTCATCAATTGGGGAATGGTTGAACAAGTTCTGTCATATAGTTGTGATGGAGTACTATTGTGCTATAAGAAATTATGATGGGAGTAGACTCAGAAAAAAACATGGCAAGACCTATCTGAACTGATGCAAAGCAATGTGGAAAGAACTGGGAGATCACTGTGCTCAGTAATAGCAATGTTGTAATGATGATCAACTGTGAAATATTTGACTACTTTGATAAATGCAATTATCCAAGACAATTCCAAAGGAATCATGATGAAAAAAAATTATATCTGCCTTTGGAGAGAGAACTGATGAACTCTGATTGTTTCTTGCTTTTTTTCACTTTTTTGACATGACTAATATGTAAATATGTTTTGCATGATTTCACATACTTAATTGACATCATATTACTTGTTTCAGAAATGGGTGGAGAGGGATGGGAGGGATGGAGAGACTTTGGAACTCAAAATTTAAAAAGAAAAAAATGCTAAATAAATATTTTTTTAAAAAGAAGCCACTGATTTCTAGGATAAAATGACTCTTCCTGTGGATGAAAACTATAAGCTGTTAATTTTGTTATATTTATAAACTATAAAAAGGACTTTGGAAGGAACTATTCATAGAGATACACCATAGTACAGTGAGAAGCACAATTTTATAATGGACAGAGAACTTTCTTGGCAATCAAGAAGACTCCTGTTCAAATCTTGCCTCTGACCCTTACCAGTAGGTGTCCCCAGGTAAGTTAACTTAGTCCTGCTGTGCCTCAATTGCTTTAGGTATAAAATAGGGGGACAGAACTCATGTTCTTTTTTGTTGGATTGTTTTTGTTGGGCAATGAGGGTTAAGTGACTTCATGCTCTTCAACATCCCTTCTAGCTCTATGTCCTATGATCCTTGGAAATAGGTGCCATAGAAACTTGTGAATGAGTATATAGGTAGAGCCAGCAGCTGGCTGAAATAAATGTGAGATGTTAATTAGACCCAGAAGATTCAGTCTTCTCAGTGCTTCAAAGTGTCTGACAGGACTTAAAGATAGCTGTTGCCATGGAGAATAAAGGTGGCAGCAGAAGAAACTCTTCAACTGAATATTAGGTCTGAGGCTCTTGATGCCCCAGGTGTGACCAAGGGTGATGGGGCAGAGAATCTATCAGAGGAGCATTCCCTTGTCAGAAATGTAGCCAAGGCTTTTTTGAGCATCTTCATCATCTCAGATTCACTTGTACCAAAGCACTGACTTCCAGTTGCCAAGAAGGATACCAACATATGTATTCATGGAATTGTTTGGGAGGATCCCATCAAGTTCTTTGCATAACTTCACTACCCCTCTTTTCACCCTCTAAAACAGATTTTATTGGGCAAGATGCAATTATTTTAAAGTAAAATTTTTATTTATAATCACTGAGAACAAAAGATGAGATGACCGACGATTCATGAAATGATATTCCTTGTTGCTTTTAGGCATATAATACCTGTATTTGCTGTTTTGTCAAGAAGATGGGAACAATCTCTTCATTCTGTTTTTGTTTTTTGTTTTTTAATTGAGGCAATTGGGGTTAAGTGACTTGCCCAGGGTCACACAGCTAGTAAGTGTTAAGTGTCTGAGGCTGGATTGGAACTCAGGTACTCCTGACTCCAGGGCCAGTGCTCTATCCACTGCGCCACCTAGCTGCCCCCTCTTCATTCTGTTTTAATGAACTTATGTCTTATTTTTCCATTTGTAACAAGAATATAAATATTGAAAGTGGTTTAGTTCCTCCAGTTGTATATCAACTAGTTAGTCATTGGACAAGGATCTCATATTGTGAGTACCAACTGTTATATGAATCATAATATCACAGGATCTCAGAGCTGATAGGTACTTGAAAGGCCACCTAGTTCTCCCCATACTTGAATAAGATTTCTCATTACAAAATACCCCAAACACCCAAGTCATCCTACCTCTTCTTGAAGACCTCCAAAGAAGAAAAGCCCACAGCCTCCCAAAAGAGTCATTCCAGTTTTAATTACTGGGAAGAATTTCCTTATGTCAAGCCTAAATCTTTCTCTGGGCAACTTCCTTTTGCTTCTAATTTCCCC
Organism: Dromiciops gliroides; assembly: GCF_019393635.1. NCBI lineage: Eukaryota > Metazoa > Chordata > Mammalia > Microbiotheria > Microbiotheriidae > Dromiciops > Dromiciops gliroides. The sequence goes on from NC_057861.1 coordinate 754,559,671, forward strand.
CTCTAAAACCATGCAAAATAGGCTGAATCCCTTTATCATAGGATGGTTCTTCAAATACTTGGAAACAGCTTTCATGCTCCTTTTGTCTTCCTTTCTTTGGGCTAACCCCCCGCCCCCAGTTCTTTTAATTAATCCTCTTAAGGAATGATCTTTGGTTCCTTCTCCCTCTTGATTCTCCTCTTTTGCACACATTCCATCTTGTTGATTTCCTTTCTAAAATGTGATGCCCAGAACTGAGAACAGAATTAATTACAATCCTGTGATTTGACCACAGAAAAATAAACCCTAACCTTGTTATAGACACTATGTCTTCCAATGCAATTTAAGATTGCATCAGCCCTTTGGGATGCCATGTCACACTATGGACTCCTACGGACAATAAAACAACACAATTAAGACCCTTAAGTCTTCTTCACATGAACTATTGTCTAGGCTGTACCTTGCTGATCTTGGGGTTTAGGAGTTATTTTTTTAAACACAAGTATATGACTTTAATATTACAGTAAGCCCCAATTCTAGTCCTGTGATATCTTATTAATCTTATTCCCCAACATTACTACCTCTCCCACTTTCATGTCATCTACAAATCTGAACAGAGTGTGGCTTCATAAAAACCAAGTCATTCATAAAAATATGAAACTACACAATTTCATGGACAGATCCCTGTAATGATTCACAGTTTATGTTCCTTTATTCCATTCCCTCCACACCATCTTGGCTCATTGGACCTCATATCTAACCCTTCAGGCTCCTAACCTAGGGTTTGGCACATAGTAGCCACTTAATAAATTTTTATTGACTATGAAAACCCTACCCATTCATCATCCAGCTCAAGTCACCTTCTTCATAAAGCCCTCTCAAATTCCCTGCAACCTATGTAATCTTTCCTTTCTCCAAGCCCCCTAACATTATGTTTTTACAACATGCCTGGCATTAATGAAAGCTTGCCTTGAGTGACAATTATCTGTGGATTTCTTTCATTTGCCAAGTTAAAGATAGAAATTTCATGAGGGCAAGGACTCTATATTAATGATGTTTGTATCCCCCAATGAGGCTAGGACAGTGCCTTGCACATAGTAGGCACTCAATGATATTTATTCAATTGAACAGAAATGGACTGAAGCTTTGGACTCTTCACAAGGAAAGGTTCATAATTTCAGTCACTGACAATGCATCATAACGGGGCATCTGGTGGCACAATGGATAGAGCACTAGCCCTGGAGTCAGGAGTAAAATGACATGAGTTCAAATCTGGGCTCAGACACTTGACACTTGACTTACTAGCTGTATGGCCCTGGGTAAATGACCTAATCCCAACTGCCTTAAACATCCAGATCCATCTCCAGTAATCCTGATGTATAGTTTGCCACTGGACCCAGATGGCTCTGCAGGAAAAAGTGAGACTGATGACTTTGCACAGCCCTCTTTCACAAATCCAATTCATTGCAAGTCATGACATTGCCTCCTGATGTCATGGTCCTCTTTAAGAACAAAGAGTGAAAAACAACAACTATTATAATAATAGTTTTAATACTTATGGTGTTTTAAGAATTATAAATCACTTTACATGCATTATTTCATTTGATCCTCATAATAAGCCTGTGAAGTCAGTGCTACTATTGACTTCATTTTAAATATGAGGAAACTGAGGCAGGAAGATGTGAAGGGATGTGACCAAGGTCACACAGTAACTATTTGAGGCAGGAATTGAATTCTTGTATTCCTGACTCCAAGTTCAGCACTCTAGCCCCTAGGCCACTTCTCCATCTCAACACAAGGGTTAGTGTTATTTCTTAGGCAGCTCTGCCTAAGGATTAAACAAGTTATTCAATGTCAAAACAAGTCACTTTGAAGCCATATAGATTAGAGACACACAAGGAAGCACCAATAAGGAAGCAGGACCAATGTACGAAAGATAATAGGGGAAGCACAACACCTACAGACTGGGAGAGCAGATGATGGCTCCCACACTAGAGCAACCCAGTGACCTCCCCCAAAATCCAATGGGCCTGGCACTAATGACTTCAAATGAGTGCAGTCCCACATGGTGACTAAGACTGGTACAACTAAACCAGAACTGGGAATAGCAAGACAAGGATCTGACCACAGCTGTCCAGGGAGCCTCAGGCACAATGGTCTTGAGGAGAGAGTCCAAGATGGTTCCAGTGAGAGGATGTTCTCATCACTTGGCCCGTCATTACACCAATCTCCTCCTGGGACCATCTACACTTTGTGCAGCAAGGCAGCTCCAGGATCAGGGCATCTCACAAGCTCTGCAGGGTGGGGAGAGTCAGCTCAAGTGGAACTGATTAGTTCCTCATCCTTGAGATCACAGACATGGAAACACCAATCAACTAAGAACCTGGAAGCTTCTTGCTTAGGAGACTCCAGGCATGAACAATTGAAGATCGGCAGGATTCCTAAAAAGAGGCTAGAGAGGAAGGAGGAATGACTTCTTGGCTGGAGGGATCATGGCTAGATGAGAGAGTGCTTTTGTATAGAGAAACACCAAGTTGGAAAAACTGACTTTTCCCAGATTATAACATGAAAAGTTAAGTTACAATATAAGATTTTTTAAATAGTCCAAGAGAAGTCTAAAAGAGATATAACACAGCAAAACAAAATTAATTGCTAAATGAGTTTGATAGTAATTATTATAGATGTTCAAAAGAAGCAAAAAAGAAATATTCGCATGGGCCAATAGTCAAAACCTTGAGAGTCCAGGCAAGAGGAAAGAGAGAGAAGTAGTTTGAGGACAGACTACTTTGGGAAATGCCAACATGGGAAGAGAGAAGAATGATAGGAAGAAGCCAGGACAGGACAAAGAAAACAAGAGGACAACTGCAACTTTTATGGAAGATATAGTAGTAGAATCAACAATATCAGATGCTGTGGAGATGCCAAAGACCATGAAGTCTAAGTACCATTGGATGTGACCACCAGAAGGTCACCAGTAGCCTTGAAGAGCATTGTGTCAGTGAAGTGGAGGGATGTGAGCCAGATAAAAGGTGTGAAGGGGACACAAAGTGGTAAGACCACCAACTGCAGGCCAACTGTAATGTTTGGCAGGCCGAAGGAGGGAAATAGGCAAGGTCACTGGAGGGACCAAGTAGGGGACAAGAAGAATTTGCTGTTGTTTTAAGATGGGAAGAACACTACCTTCTATAGACCCATAAAAAGGTTCCAATGGAATGGGAGAGACTGAAAATGCTAGAAAAGGAGGTAGAGGCTTACTGAAAGAACAAAATGAAAGAACACAAGGAAACCTTCAACGCTACCATTCTTTTCTTTATTCAGAGTTGACCACTCATCAGTCAACCAATCAACAAGCATATGATAAGCCTGTTCTCTGTGCTATGTACTAGGCACTAGGGATACCAAAAATGAACCAATCCTTCCACCACTGTTCATAACAACCCAACCACACTACTTTCAAGTGGCATGTAGGTATTGAGAGATGGTGAGGGAAAGATGTCTATTGCTATAGAACACATCCATGCTTACAGAAGAATGGAACCCCAGACCACATGAGCATACATCAGGCTACCTAGGTTTACAGAAAAGCAGTGTCATAAGGTGGCTCATGATGGATTCTTTGACCTCAGCAATTCATAAAGATTGTCACAAGGACACAGAGGAACTGAGATCAATACAGGAAGCAACAGCCACATACCAAACATTGTTGGAATTGGCTTTATCTGAAGATGGCCCAGTATCTCATTGCTTGGCATACAGTAAGTATTTAATAAGTGCCTCTTGACTGACTACTGCCAAATAGGGCCATACACCCAAAATGATATCTCTTTGAGGGAGAGAAGGGAATAAGCACTTATTAAGTGCCTACTAAGAGGCATGTACTGTGCTAAGTGCTTTCTAAATATTATGTCATTTGATCCTCACAACTCTGGGAGGTGGGTGATGAAATTATTCCCATTTTACATATAAAAAAAAATGGAGGCAGACAGCCTAAGAAGCTTTCTCAGAGGCACAAAGCTAGTAAGTATGTAAGGCCAGATTGGAACTCGGGTCTTCCTGAATCCAGGGACAGCACTCTATCCACTAAGCTACCCAGTTGCCTTTTTGAAAGGGGGTGAAAGGAAAGAAACAAATTGGTATGCAATAATATCACCCATATTTCTGTAACACTTTTAAGTTTGCAAAGTATTTTATGGACTTTATTCCATTTGGGTCTCACAACAAACAACCTTATGGATTAGATGTTTGTTTGTTTGTTTTAATAGATAAAGTTTGTTTGAGTCAGATTTTAAGTAACTTGCCCAGGGTCACTCAGCTAGTAAATGTATGAGGCTGGATTTGAACTAAAGTCCTTCCTGCCTCCAAGTTCAGCCCCACTACACCACACTGCTTTCCGTGAAAATCATCATTCATCAGAGAAAAAGGAAAGAGACTCACGTACAAAAATATTTATAGCAGCTCTTTTTGTGGTAGCAAAGAATTGGAATCTAAAGGGATGGCCATCAAAGGGGGGAATGACTGAACCAGTTATGAATAGAATGGAACACTATTGTGCTGTAAGAAATAATGAATGGGGGAGGGGAAGTTAGGTGGCACAGTGGATAAAGCACCAGCCCTGGATTCAGGAGGACCTGAGTTCCAATCTGGCCTCAGACAGTTGACACTAGCTGTGTGACCCTGGGCAAGTCACTTAACCCTCATTGCCCAGTAATAATAATGATGCTGCTGCTGCAGCTGATGACGACAACGATGATGGAAAAACCTGGGAAGACATATGAACTGATGCAAAGTGAACCAGGAGAACAAGCCACACAGCAACAGCGATATATTAAGGAAAATCAACTGTAAAAGACTTATTAACTCAGATCAATAAAAAAAGCTACCATAACTCCAAAGTACTCATGCTATAAAATGTTATCTATCTACTTAGAGACTGAGAACTCATGGACTCAGAGTGCAGGTTAAGACATATTTTTCATTTATTTCTTTTTGTTTTCTTTTCAGAATATGGCTAATATGCAAATACATTTTACATGAATGAATTTTTATAACAGGTATCATTTCTTGCCTTCTCAATGGGTGAGGGAGAGGGTGGAGGGAGGTAGAGAATGTGGAACTAAAAATAATATTTAAAAGAAAATGATTATCCAAACTTTTCTATTTAAAAATATATATTCATTTTATGCATGGCTGCACATGTATAACCTATATCAAATTGCTTGCGTTCTCAATGATGGTGAAGGGGAGAGAGAGAGAGATGGAGAAAATTTGTAACTCAAACATTTTTTTTAAAAAGTGTAAAATTTTTACATGTAATTGAAAAAATAAAAGATTTAAAGTGGAAAAAATAAAAACATGTTCACTTGACAAGTGTCTCATATTTTTCCAATTCTAGTAAAGATGTTTTCATTTACTCCTCACCACTCCCATCTTTTTCCTTGTCATTATTCTCTATTTTTTCACAGGGTACCATCATCATCATTACAATTATTAGCAGTATCAACAATAATAACTGGCAAGCCATGCTTTGTCTTTTATAAAGAACCCATTTTTTCACTGGGTCTTCAATGGGATTTGTTATCTTCCATTTTACAAGTGAGAAAAATGAGGCTTGGAAAATGAAATAATAAATAGACATTTTTGGAATTGACCTCAGGGCACCTTGTGTGCCTCAATTTTACTGATCAAGAAACTGAGTTACAGGGAAGTTGTAACATCCCCCCACATCACACAGGTAGTATCAGAGGCAGAATATAAACCCAGGTCCTCTGACTCCAAAGTCTGTGTTCTCCTCATTGTACCTCTATATCTCACCCAAGATTGCCCCAGAAAGCAGGATTCGAGTTTGGGTCTTCTTAGCACTAAATCCAGTATTGTCCAATATACCACTCTGCATTTCACCAGCTAGGACAGAGAGGGAGAAGGAGGAGAAACAGGAGGAGGAGGAAAAAGGAAGAAGAAGAAGAAGAAGAAGAAGAAGAAGAAGAAGAAGAAGAAGAAGAAGAAGAAGAAGAAGAAGAAGAAGAAGAAGAAGAAGAAGAAGAAGAAGAAGAAGAAGGTAAGAGACACACACAGAGAGGTATTTTTAGAGGTGGGGGTTGATCTACTGTAATGCTTCATCTAGACAATCGTGTTAATTCTAAAGGGGCGAGGAGACAAGAGTAAGTACAGATAGGAAAAATGGAGCATCTAAAAATGAAGAAAATAAGCCAGCACCAATTCCAGTTGTCCTAGTAATCTAGTTACTGAGGACCGGAAACCCTGCAGGAAGCACTTGGAACAGTGGGTCACTCAGCTGTTAGAGAACCCCAGGAGACGGGTCACAGGTGTTCAGGAAGGGCTTGGGTGGATATTAAAAGAATTACAATCCTCTTATCAGGCTGGCAGTGGGCATGTGCAGAGATGCAAAGCAGAGGCAGGGACTGGACGGATCACAGAGACAGATGCCCTCCTTCGGGAAAAGGGCCTTCTTCAGTTGTTCCCCCAGTCCCCAATTCTCCCAGGGTTATAAAGTTGGGGGTGGAGGCACAAGCCCAGAAGGTGAGAGTTAATTGCAATGGTGCAGCGAAAGCCTAGCCTGCCTTCCAGCTATAGAGGCACCGCTTCCGCACCTGGGGCCCTCCCCAGGGTGGAAAATATTGCCTCCGTGTGAATGCAACCCGGCGTCAGACACTCGCCATTGTGATTCCCCAGTAAGATTCCTTTTCTGGTCCACCGTTCAACAACAACGCAGGAGCCCGCCATCCCCGGCACAAATAAAAATGTTAGGCGATTCGGGGCCGCGGAAGTCAGGCAAGTTTGCTGTCTGTATTCATGCACAGAGGACATTCCTACAGATTCCAGATTGCCATTAAATTTAGACCTTCTAGACAGAAACACTCATCTGCTCCTTCCGCCCGCTGGCAGAAGACATTGCAGAACCCAGAGATGCTCTCTGCCCTTCTAGTGATGGTCAGTTTTGCTCTAACCCACCCACTTACCACCACCATCCTTTTGGGGTGGGGGGGAGCAATACAGGCCGGAGCCAGAGAGGCCTGAGTCCCTGTGCTCGGCACACAGTGCACCAACATGCCCCGGCCACACACAGACCAAAGATGTACCCCGGCACCCTGGCTCCTTGGCTCTCTCAGCTCCTAGCTCTAAGTTCCAGAATGTCTGGGATCTACTAACAAAGCTCTTTGCTTCTCTCTCCCTTGCAAGGGGAGAGATGAGCAGCATTTCCCCTGCATCTCCGTCCACTGCATCCAAGTGCAAGAGGATGCCCGAGCAGCTGAGAGCGGGCCGCTACCACCTCGTGGCTCCCTCTGCCCATCCAGTCCTCCTCTAGACCAGCCCCAGAGGGGCCTGCGCGCCTAGTCCCTCGGTTCAGCCCCTTGACCTCCATCCCCACCCCCTCAGGAAGGGAGGTCACCGGCGGCCGCTGCGGGGGAGGCACCCACCCGGGGCCTGGGTATGAGAGAGAGTGCGCGTGTGCAGCCGGAGCTTGTGCCCCGCCGACCTGGGGAAAGGATGCTTGCAAAGTCCTCCTCCACCCTGCATCCCCCTCTAACTTCCCTCCGGCAGCTCCTGCTGCTTCCTCCAGGCGCCCGTGCCCCTTTGCCCCCTTCCAGGGCAACTTCCTGCCCGCAACCCAGTCGTCCTCGGCCCCACTCCCCGGACACCCCTAATCTCGGGAGTCTCCTGAGAGTGGGGGAGGGGGTCTAAGGAAGGAGGGGAACAGAGCAGTGGGGGAGGGAAAGAAGAGGGAGGAGGGAGGACCTCCCAAGAAGCCCAGGCTGAGGATCCCGGAGTTCGGGCCATCAGTGTGAGTTGGTCTGTGCGGCTCTGCTGGGTGTTGTGTTTCTGGCTGCTGTCTCTCTGGCCGGTGTGTATGTGTGACTAAGTGTTGTGTTCGTGTTGTGCGTTTTTCGGTTCTGTCCTTGTGTGGTACCGAGTCGGTGGCTTGTGTGGTGATGTCTGTGTGTGATGTATTTGGTGTGTGTGTGTGTGTGTGTGTGTGTGTGTGTGTGTGTGTGTGTGTGTGCGTGCGTGTGTCTGCTGTACTGCAGCGTGGTGTGTGCCCCCGTGGGTGCTGTGGGCACGGGAGGAGGGATTCCCCAGCACGTTGGCCGGAGCCGCCCCCCTCCCTGGGCTTCCCTTCCCCCTCCCTCATCCTTTCCCCTTGGGTCCTGTACCCTAGTCCTTCCAACCCCCTCCCCCGAGCCCCCACCCGCCCCGTTCCCCTGAGCACCTTCTCCTGAGCCCGGTTGAGCCTTTTCTGCACGTTCTTGGCGAAGATGCCAGTCTTGATGTCGGCCATGGCTGGGGCTGCTGCTGCTGCTGCTCCAGGAGGCTGGGGCTGGAGGGAGCGGGAGGGAGACTCGGGCTGAGCCAGCGGTGGGCTGCGGGCGGCGGGCGGAGGGCGGCGGGCGGAGGGCGGCGGGCAGAGGCTAGAGCCGAGCCACCGACAGACCCAAGGACTACGGAGACAGCCGGGGAGCGAGCGAGCGAGAAGCAGGATGGAGACACCCAGGGATGCAGGAGGAGGGGGAGGGGGCACCGGCAGCGGGCGAGGGCGGGAGGGGCTACGGGGAGGAGGGGTGAACTTAAAGGCGCAGCAAGGCCGGGGGAGCCTGGCGCTGAACCCGGGGCTGGGGGCACAGGGCTGCCGAGGAGATGGGGGAGGGGGGAGAGCAGAGAGGCAGCGAGAAGCTGGAGCGGACCGAGAGGTATAGGAGAGAATGATGGAGAGCGAGGGAGATCTAGAGAAGGGAGAGGCACAGGAAGGGAGGGGGGGAGGAGAGAGAGAGGGAGAGAGAGGGAGAGAGAGAAACGGAGAGAGAGACAGAGAGAGAGACAGAGAGACAAAGAGAGAGACAGAGACAGACACACACAGAGATAGACACACAGAAACAGAGACACGGAGAGACACGGAGAGACAGAAACAGACAGAGACACAGAGAGAGAGAGAGAGAGAGACGGGAACGTGCGCGCGCGTTCAGGGAGCAGGGAGAGAAGGGTGAAAAGAGAAAGGAGAGAAGAGAGAGAAAGAGAAAGTCACAGACGGGAAAAAAAGCTCCTGCAGCGAGCGGGCCGGAGGGCTTCTGAACAGAAAGATACGGTGAGGGAGGGGCTGATTTAACCTGAAGTTTTCTTTGGGGAAAGGGGAAGAGGACCGGTCTCTGTCTAAGCAGGATGTGCTGAATAACAAAGGAAAAAAGATGGGTGCATTTTAAAAAATCAGACTATAAATATAGTCTCTGGGTCAAAGTCCTTAGGAGCTAACCTGAACAGCTCCTTGTGTGATCGAGGTCATCCTGGCCTCTGCACCTGGTCTCCAGCTCCCCCCATCAGATTCCCCAGGGCTCTGTCCAGCCACCTCCTTCTCACCACGTGTGGAGGGTGTGTTGGGGAGAGGGAGGGAGAGAGGGCTTTAGGGCCCAGTAACACAAAAGTGACATCCTCCATCCCCTCCCATCTACACCTGCCATTCAGCATTATGGAACTTTAGGTGGGCAGTTGGCGCAGCAGTCCATGCCAGCATCTCCCCCGTTCTTAGAACTAGCTAAGAATGAAGGAAGAACTTCTGTCTTAACCTAAGGGCCTTTTCTAAGTCTTTATTTTCCTGGAACTCTCCAATTCAATTCAATTCAATAAGCCTTTAAGTAACTACTAGTGACAATCCAGAGGCAATGTGCATTGGTGGACAGAGCCCACTGTATTGTCAAGAAGAGCCAGGTACAAATGCAAGTTGCATCCCTGACATCCTGTCTGTGAGCCATTCCCCAGCTAACTCTCTAAGACTCTCAACCACAGAGCAGTAACTGTTTCCATACTGACCAAGTCAGTACCAGGCACTGTGCTCAGTGCTAGGGATACCACGAAAAGCAAAAGATGCTCCCTATCCTCCAAGAGCTCTCCATTGAACGGAAGAAAACACATAGAAAGCTGAAAAGGGGGGCCCCAGAAAGAGTACCCAGCAAGGGAACATGTTGAAGTCCAAAGGAAGGCAGCCAGATGGAAATTAAGAGATGGCTGCCCTGGATGACCTCCTTCAGTGAAGAGGGTGGAGAGCAGAAGGTCCTCCCAGACCCTTCACAGCTAGCTGACAAGGAGTCCCCCCCCCCCCAACTTTTGCTTGAACAGCTCTTAGGAGAAAGAACCCATTAACCTTTTCAGGCAGACCTTTCTAATTTTTTTTGTGTGGGGAAATGGAGGTTAAGTGACTTGCCCAGGGTCACACAGCTAGTAAGTGTCAAGTGTCTGGGGCTGGATTTGAACTCAGGTCCTCCTGAATCCAGGGCCGGTGCTTTATCCACTGCACCACCTAGCTGCCCCCGACCTTTCTAATTTTGTTTTTTGTTTTTTGTTTTTTGTTTTTTTTTTAAATTTTTTTGAGAGTCAATGGAGGTTAAGTGACTTGCCCAGGGTCACACAGCTAGTAAGTGTTAAGTGTCTGAGGCTGGCTTTGAACTCGTGTCCTCCTGAATCCAGGGCTGGTGCTTTATCCACTGAACCACCTAGCTGCCCCTTTAATTTTTTTTTTTTTTAGTGAGGCAATTGGGGTTAAGTGACTTACCCAGGGTCACACAGCTAGTAAGTGTTAAGTGTCTGAGGCCGGATTTGAACTCAGGTACTCCTGACTCCAGGGCCGGTGCTCTATCCACTGCGCCACCTAGCTGCCCCTGCCCCTTTAATTTTGAATAGAAAGCCTTTTCAGATCAAGCTAAAAGTTGTTCTAAGTTCTTCCCTGAGAGCTCACACACTGAGGAAGGTCAGTCAGTCATGGGTCACTTATGGTGAAAACAGTCGTATCCAAAAAGGGGGACAGCTATCTCTAGAGCCAAACTACATGCCCAATGGGTGATGGAAACAATAAAAACCACATGTCAGTGGGTGATTCCAATAACTTTAAGTGAGCAATTACTTGAAGGTCATAGAACCTCTCTATGTTGAGTCCTAGAAATGCAAGAAATTATGGAAAATATCCCCCACATGTTGGAAGTTAATCAATCAGTCAACAAGCATTTATTAAGTAACCATTGGGTTTAACCCTGAAATGAAGGGATCTTTCTCTTTGGAGGCTACACAAATGAACAGAAAGAGCCATTGACCTTTGTTTAGGACCATTCTCAAAGATTTCATAAAACTGGCCTACAGTTAGTGAAGATCATGTCCTTCCCCTATTCCCACAACCCATTCAGAGTATATAAAGCCTATAAAAACAGTGGTCAGGAAACAAATCAGCATCAGAATTCCAGGCACACTGATGGTGCCACTCTGTTCTGATTTCTCAGAACTCTAGAGGGAAGAGTTCTAGAGAATGAGCTGTTAATGGGTTGATTTTCTTAACCTGCAGATGCCCAAATCTAGTCTTGTCAGAAGGGTGGGAATTTTCACTGCTCAATACAGATGCTGAATGACCTTTCAAGTGGGTGCCATATGAATATTAGGGGAAGACAACAGGGCTGTTTGTCCTAGAAAAGACACCTAGGAGGCCTGATGGTTATCCTCAGATTTCAAAGGTGAAATACATAGACCTCGGCAACAGATTGGGTATGGGGAGCCCAAAAAGCGGCAGAAGAAAAGTAATATGTATATATAGTGCCTATGACACTGTGCTAAGAGCTTACAAATATCTTATTTAAATCTCACAACAATCCTTCAAGGCAGATGCTGCTATTATTTATAGCTGAGAAAATTGAGACAGAGGTTATATTTGTCCAGTCACACTGCTAGGGAGCATCTGAGACCAAATTTGAACTCAGGTCTTCATGACTCTAGGTCCAGGGCTTTATGCACTATGACACCACCTAGTGGCATCTGGGCAACAGATTAGGGGAGAGAAAGGATATGAGGGTGGGTCGTCTAGGTTGTTAGCCCAGGGACAAGAGAGTGATGATGCCCTCCACAGTAATAGGAAAGTTGTGAGAAAGTCTTTACTAACTTCAAGCCTGAATCTGCCACTTTGTAACTTCTTCCCGTTGCTCCAAATTCTACTAGGAGCAAGGAGAGCAGGTCTCTTCAAGGTGACATCTCTTGCTTTCAAACATCATCCTTAGACTTGCTAGAAAACTAAGCGTGAACTCGTGGCGGGCATTTCCCCATTTTACATGTCCTAGTCAGCATTTCTGACATTCCTGGTTATAATAAAAATATCTGGTGAAAACTTAATAGTTGAATTTTAGTTTGTAACATCCATATCCAAAAGAGAAAGAACCCTGGGTTCAAACATCATTTCTGTGAGGATGGACACGACACTTAACCTCAATGGACCCAGGTATTTTATCTGCCAAGAGCATCGAACCACATGTCCTCTGATGTCCCTATCATCTCCAGAACTATGAACACCCCAGCTGTGTGGACCTTAGTTTACTCATCTATAAATCTTGTGAGCCATCTTGATGGCTTCTGAGATTCCTTCCATCTTGAACTCTCATCCTGTAAACTTAACCCACCCCTCTGGGCTTCCATTTCCTCATCTACAAAAATGAAGAGGTTCTACTAAATGATTTTTTCTAGTTCAAAACTTCTGTGATATCCTTCATTTACTCCACGACTCCATCCTGAGCTCCCTCCTCCCCAATCTGTTAGGTGCTACAACTCTTCCCAACCAGGGATCTGTTCATTAGGGATGCAGCAGGAAAAAAGGCTGCATTTGCAGTCCGTATTGTCCGTATCGTAACTCAACGACTGTGTGTCTCTGTCACCCTTGGGACCGTAGACAAGTCACTTTTCTCTTTAGTTTCCTTGTTTGCAAAATAAGGACATTTCTCTAGATGGTCTGTAACATTATCTCTATGATTCTCTGAACTCTGCTCTTCCCCAGCCAAAGCAAGGAAAAAGAAGGAGGGGAAAGGAGGAGAGGAGAACAAGAAGAACAAAAGTAAGTTGCCAGTATGCGCCAAACAGCTTTAAGCAAGAGAAGAGGCTGGAGATAACCTTCCTCACAAGTGCTGAGTTACATAAAACGATCAGAAAAGGAGCTGTCTGACACTATTTGATCCCTTTCTGCTCTTCTGTTCACTGGGTGCCCTTGTACTTTCGGCAATAACTAGTCTTTGATGTCATGCAATGTTTTTGAATCAGGTTTTCTCTACTGAATGCTCTTCTTTCCTCCAAATTCCTCAGCATAAGGTCTATTTGACCTTAGACTGGGAGCTGGAAGGACCTGAGTGGATTGTCTAGTCCAATCCTCTTTCTTCAGAGGAAGTAGCTGTGGCCTAGATAGTTAAAGTGACTTGCCCAGGGTCATGGATGCCTTAAGTAGCAGGGGTGGTATTTCAATGCCAGTCTTCCAGCTCCTAAGTCAGGGCCCTTTCTTTTGTGCCACACAACATCAATGAAGGCTGGAGACAGTTGTAACAGTATCCATAATGCCTTAGAACTCTATGGTACCATTATCTCAAGGCTCCAGGCCCAAGGAGTTAAACATCTTCTATGGACAAATCTATGTGATCATTAACAGTAATAATAACAGTTCACATTTATATTGCACATCTAAGTTTTCAAGGCACTTTACGTTCAAGCTCAACACCTCTATGAGGATAATGTGACTATTATGCCCATTTTTCAGAAAGGACACCAAGGCTTGAAATTGTGAATTGTCTAGGTTGCAAAGCTTATAAAGCAGGATTTGAACTTGGTATCTTGCTGACCCCAAGTCTAGTACTCTCTCTGCTGTACCCTGTTGCTTTTCTTCCCGGTCTCTCTCTTTTTTGGCAGGGCAATGAAGATTAAGTGACTTGCCCAGGGTCACACAGCTAGTAAGTGTCAAGTGTCTGAGGCCAGATTTGAACTCAGGTCCTCCTGAATCCAGGGCTGGTGCTTTGTCCACTGTGCCACCTGGCTGCCCCCTTCCTGGTCTCTCATGTCTAACTCATTCCTCACTTATAAACCTGTGGATCCCAAGGTCCCACATTCAGAGCTGAAAGAACCTCAGAGGTCATTAGTCAATGCCCTTAATTGTAGAGAGGAGGAAGAAGAGGGAAAAAAAAGTTGGGATGTTCCTGAGCTCTCACAGGTAATAAGGAGCAGAAGTGGATTAGCAGCCATCTCCTCTGAATAGCAATCTACCGCACTTTCCACAGAACCACACTGGTTTACTTTACGGTTGTCAAGTTTTATTTCTTTTTTCCCTCCAAACTTGATTTTTATGACCCTCTAAGATGTGGTTGAAGTCTTCAGTTCAATTGTACTACTGTTACCCTCATATTGACCTCTTAATTAGTGCAACCCCATCTAAGTAATCTTGGAACCTAGTAAGTTCCTGGGCCACCTCCCACTTCTCTACCTTCCTGATTTGGAAGAGTCTAAATGAAGATTTCCCCTTCACAAATGCCCTATGAGCTGCTGTAATAAAAGAGTGTGCTGGGTTTTTTAGAGTTGTAACTGCTATAAAAAAAAATTGGGGTTAAATATCAGTATTCTTTCCAAAAAAGCAGTGTTCTAATCCAGAAATCAAAAATGAAGTCATGTTTATCTTAGGGTCTCATCTTCTTTAGAGATCTGGACTCCCCTTAATGTGGGTATTCCTTCTCTGGGACATAATGACCACCATATTCTTTGCGCACAACCCGGATCTCAGAAATATAAGGTCCTGGGTCTTTGGGAGTACAAAGAAATGAGGCTGGACACCGGCTTCACATTCGGCCTTCACCAGCCACTAGATGATGAATACTCCACTGTGAACTTGTCATCCCTACCCTGTGATTGCTATCAAACTCCCGAAATCCATTTCTCCTCCAGTCTTCGACATTTATGTGGAGGCTGTTGTCATCTTCTCTATATCCCCGATCTGCAATTTTGGAGTCATCAGTCACTTGACAGGGCTTACCCATCCTACCTGTACAACCACTCTTGAAGCTGCCTCCCTTCTCTCCACTCATACAGTACCTTCAGGTGCTCATCACATCACCTCTTTCCTGGCGCAATTATAAAAGCCACATCATGAGCTTCCTTCTTTCCAAGCTCCCCTCTCCAAACTCTTTTGTGACCAGTTTGAGATTCCTAAAATAAAGATCTGACCAAGTCGAATCATGTCACAAACATCAAGGACATCCATTGTGCTCTATCCAGATACAGTCTTGAAGAACTTCAGGCAGGGGTGACCTTGCCATGTGATTGGCCCATCTTTGGTCTGTGGTTCTATGATTCTCTGATTACATCCTTGCTGCTGTTTCTCCTGGTTGTTCTTGGGTGGTCTCTGCAAGGCACACACACACACACCCCACATTGTTATCCATGGCATGGGCCATCCTCACCTTCAATTCTTTGGAGATGGTAGCCACGAAAGACTCACAACCAGTTCTTAGACCCACCACCACCAGCAGCAGCAAAATAATGTGAGTGTGGATTCAGAAATCTGGGGGTCATTAAAGAACCTTGCAATTTCCCAACTAGGCCTTTGATTTCCTACTGCAAACCACTTAGAGTGTCCATTTTTTGTACAGCTGCCAGAGCATCAGAAAGTTTAAGTGGCTTGCCTCTGGGCACACAGCTGATAATTATCATATTTAGGATTTGAATTCAGTTCTCCCTGACTTCACATTCTTGGTACTGGAGTCAGAGGACCTAGATTCAAATCCTTTTCCTCTGTCTGTGTGACCTTGGATCAGTGTTTTAGCCTCTGTAGGCTTCAGTTCTCACTTATGAAAAGGGGGTTGGACTGAATGATCTCTGAGGGTCCCTTTCCTTTCTAGATCTATGCTCTTTCAACTCTTAGCACTCATCCCTCCAGGCTACTTTTAGTTGGGATTATCCTTCTTGTAAACCACCCCTTTGTTCTTTCTATGCTCTTTTTTCCTAATTTTACCAGCCCCAAAATAACAATCTTCTACCTGCATTAATAATGTATCACTAATGTATCCAGAAAAGCAAAGCAGACACACAAAATTGTTTCACCCAGACGAAAGTATAATAACCATGCTAACCTCATAAGCAATGCATAACCCAGTCTGGTTGGGGACCTAAGAATTCTCTAAGGTTGCAAAACCATTACATTGAAATATAATGCAAAATATACAAAGAGATAACTGCTATTCTGAGAACAAATCGTTCATGTTGCATTCATAGCATACACATCACTTGAAAGGCTTATTAAAAAGTATTAATGAGCCACAACTCTTTTTTCTGACAAACTATATGACTTACCTAACCATGATTAGACCATAAAAATTCCATGTACACTGTTAGAAATCAGCACACCTGAATATAATGATGAGAGCAGTCCATGATAGCTAAAACAGACAGGCATCTGAAAACTTGGACAGGTTCCAATCAAGAAACACTCCTTCCCTCAAATTGCTTAGCCAATGCTTAATTTCATTACCATTTAAACATGAGTGAATTCATATACCGATAGGCCATCCAGGCATGGAAGTGAGTGTTGGTTCTATAAGGTGGTGAGAATGGGGCAGAAATTCTAGCAAGTTCGCTGAGTCAGGAAGGCTTGTTCCTGAATTCCTTTCGGCAAAATAAATGGGGTGGGTGCCATACCTCAAATTTAAGGTTACAAATCAGGTAGAAACTTAATCGAAATTATAGAGCATGGGAGGAAAAGACTGACTGACAGAAGAAAACTCCCATGGGACAAGTAGACACTGGCTACAAACAATTTCTGGCTAATATATATATATATATGTATATAATAGTTTATATATTATTATTTATGTATTATATATTACAATATATATTTAACATGTTACATTTATGTGTAAACATTATTCTGTATCACACACTGTTATCAAGTATGAGATTAGTCAGTCCACTAGCAACTTATTAAGCACCTACTATGTGTCAAGCACTATGGTAAAGGCTGGAAATACAAAGAAAGGCACAACATAAAACAAAAATAATATCCTCTCGAGGAATTCACAGCTAATGGGGGAAGATAATAACGCTTCATACAAAGAGAGTTAAAAAGAATGTGTCCACTTCTTGGATGTGGGTGACAGTCTAGTTCATCATCGTGAGAGAGATTCTTGTGATGAAATGAAGGTAGGTAAAGATGCAGCAAGACACAAATGATCAGTAAGGAATTCCTTATGAAGAGTAAAGGAAGGAAGAGTTTTGAGCCTACAGGACCAGAAGGATGGAGGTAATGGTTTCTGTTAGAGGAATCTGGAATAGGGTGTTTACATGCAAGAGGAAGATGAATTTAAATGAGTCAACTTCAATTGTGCAACTGTACTGTAGACAACGGCAGATAGAGACTGGAGATGGAGAATTTGGGCATTATATGCAGGCGAAAACCATGTGTGGTCAGGCATCCTGAAGGAATAAGCATAATACTTCAGGACTAAACATTGTACATTATTGCTGGGACCCATTGAAGGAAAATGAACAAGTGGTCTGAGAGATGAGGGGAATCCAAATTTTAGAATATCATAGAAACCTATGGCAGAAAGAATTTTGAGAACATTGAAGAGAGATGGATTTTAAGGATGATAATTATTTTTTCTGATAAAAGTATTTTATTTTTCCAGTTACATGTAAAGATAGTTCTCAACACTTGTTTATACAAGCTTTCCAATTTCAGATTTTTCTCCCTCCCTCCCCTCCCTCTCCCCTCCCCTAGACAGCAGGTAATCTGATATAGGTAATATAGCTGATATATGTGTGTGTGTATGTATATATATATATATATGTATATGTATATATAATATTAAACATATTTCTGTATTAGTCATGTTATAAGAGAAGAATCAGAGCAATGAGGAAAAACCTCAAAATAGAAAGAACAACAGCACCAAAAACAAAAGAAATAGTATGGTTCAATCAGCATCTATACGCCACAGTTCTTTTTTTTTTCTGGATTTGGAGATCCCCTTCCATCATGAGTTCCCTGGAACTCTCCTGTACCATTGCATTGGTGAGAAGAATCTAGTCCATCACAGTTGATCAACACACAGTGTTGATGATACTGCGTACAGTGTTCTTCTGGTTCTACTCATCTCACTCATAAGGATGATAATTATTAAGAGAGAATTTAATTTTGTCAAGAAAAGGTACTGTTGAATTTAGAAGCATTTCCCTGGAGTGGTAGAGAGAGAATGAAATGTAGTGGTGGGAGTGGGTTGGGTAACTGCAGGAATGCTAGCAAAAATATCACTGACTCTGCCATGTCCCTTTTTTCTTGCAAAGTGAAACTCTAGATTAATATGCATAAACCTTGTTCTAGCTCCTATAGAAATTTAGTCACCCTACCTGGTACATTCAGGAATTTCCAATGAGAGGAGAACATGAAAGTTCAAAAGACCATTTGAACTGGAGGATGAGAGCCATACAATCTGGTGAGGTTAGGGGTCTGACTCACAAAAGACCTAAAATTTCCCAAACACCCACAATTAGATGGAATTATGTGGATGATAAATCAACAAAGGAGACATATGGCATATAAGTCAATAGAAGTGAAAACCCAGAGAGAAGAGAATATTCAGGAGGAGAAGATCATCAAAGAGAAGTGTCAAATGCATCAGATAAATTGAGAAGCATTAGACAGAGAAAAGATGAGCAGCTTTGGCCATTAAAAGCTCACTTGGAGTACCTTAAGAAGTCATTTTGAGTTACTTAGAAGCAACTTTCATATAGTTGAAAATCAGATTGCAACAGTCTGAAGAGTAAGAGAAGAAATACAGACAAAAATTGGGCATAGGCCACTGTCTTCGGCCATTTACCAAGATAAAGTCAAAATGGATCCATGATCTAGATCGAAAGAGGCATATTACAAGAAAATCATAATATGGAACATATTACTTGTCAAACTTATGGACAGATGAAAAATTTATGGATAAACAAGAGATAGAGAGCAAAGTTAGGAATAAAATGGATAATTTTGATTACATTAAATTAAAAATATTCTGTACAGATAAAATAAATATAGCCAAAATTAGAAGCAAAGAAAAAAATTGGGGGTGGAGATTATAGACAGTTTCTCAGATAAAGGACTCATATTTAAAATATATAAAGAACTTTGTCAAATATATAAGAATATGAGTCATTCCCCAATTAACAAATGGTCAAAGGGTATGAACAGGGACTTTTCCAATAAAGAAATAAAAATAATTTATAATCACATAAAAATGCTTTAAATCATTATTGCTTAGAGAAATGAAAATTAAAACAAATTAAAACAAGAATCTCTCTTACACTGATGAACTAGATTGACAGATGCTACAAGATTGGCTAAAATGATTGAAGGAGAAAACAACAAATAAATGTTGGAGGGGATGTGGAAAAATTGGGACACTAATTCATTGTTAGTGGAATTGTGAACTGATCCAACCATTTTTAAAAAAACAATCTGGAATTATGTCCAAAGAGTGATTGAACTGTGTATACCCTTTGACCCAGAAATACCACTATTAGACCTATTTCCAAAGAGGATTAGGGAAAAAGGAAAAGAACCTATATGTTGTAAAATTTTTATAACATGTCTCTTTGTGGTAGCAAAGAACTGGAAATTGCAGGGATGCTCATCACTTGCAGAATGGCTGAATAAGTTGTGGTATATGATTGTGATGGAATACTAAGACTTGCACAAAATAATGAAGAGTGAAATTATCAGAACCAAGAGAACATCGTATATGGTAACAGCAATATTGTTTTAAGAATGACTTCAAGTGAATGTTATTTTGACTCTTATAAATACCCAAATTGACTACCAAGGACATATGAAGGAAGATGCTATCTGCATCCAGAGAAAGGACTGATAAATAGAAGTATGTATAAAATAATTTTACATATTTGTACCTATTTGCATATAATGGTTGCCATCGGGGGAGAGGGAAGAGAAAAAGAAATTTGCATGATAACTTTGTTGTATATTTAAAAGGAATAGCAAGGTGTAGATAGTAGATTTGCAGATTCATGTGCAATCATCTTGTTAAAATTATATTATGTTATGGAAATACTCGCTTTATTTGATAAATTTAAGATATTTTTTTACAAAAGAAAGACCAGCCAGCTTTTGTCATTGAGGTTGGCTTAATGGAAAGAGAGATACAGGATGATTGATTGGGAGGATGGTAGGGTGCAGTAAAGGTCTTTTTTTTAAATAAGGTGGATACTTGGAAATGTTTGACATCAGTAAGGAAAGAACCAATGAATAAGGAGAGATTAAAAATTTGAGAAGGGGAGTTGGTAATTGAGGATAAAATGTTCTGGAGAAGATGAGAGCGGATGGGATAAAATGCATGTGTAGAAGGCAAAAGGAAGGGCCACCTTTTTGTCAGAGACTGGAGAAAAAAAGGAGGAGATAGTAGGAGATGATGACAAGGGGTTTTGAGATTAAGAGAAGAAGAGAAGGAGCTTAAGTAATGAAGAAATGACAGCAGGAGTAGTCCACTCGTAGTGAGACTTAGTTTCCAAAGACTAAAGTTTGGATGGCGGTTACATGAGGAAACAGGATGGAGTTTTGTTTTTTTACAAAGTGATAATAAGACTATTTCAGGAACTTCCTCATCTACCAACACCACATCAATCTCATATATCAATTAACTCAATTTTCTCATCACTTGAACAATTCTGGGGGAGGGGGATATTTCATAGTAAATCACAATTAATTTCATAGATTTAGACATTTGTACACATCACATTTGAAAATGTTGTTTTCTGCACTTTTAAAAAATTTACTGGGGGGCAGCTAGGTGACACAGTGGATGGAGCACCAGCACTGGAGTCAGGAGTACCTGAGTTCATATCCAGCCTCAGACACTTAACACTTAACTAGCTGTGTAACCCTGGGCAAGTCACTTAACCCCAATTGCCTCCCTTAAAAAAAAATGACTACCATGTAGAATTGGGGGAGGGGTCTCTTTCAACCACTCTCAAAGACAAGGTAATCTGCAGCACAGATCAAGGACACTATATATCAGGTTTCAAAGAGATGGTCACTCATCTTCATAAGACTTTCAATGAAAATATGCTCAAAGCAGAAAAACATATTAAAAATGGCCTAGGAATATCAAATGAATTTTATGTAGTAACCTGCTGCATTCCTTGTACATTATAGTGAAGTTTGTCAAATTGTAGACTCTCCATCAAGTATAAAGAATTCAGATGAGCATCTTCTTAAATACCAGGGTCAATATAGTCAGCAGAAGCATAATATTCAAGGCTGAATGTGAATATATTTATAGTTTTTAAAAAAGATCAGTTGAAAATACTCATATTTTAAACCTTTAAGAACTCATTCTGTGACATTTAAGTTGACCTGAAGATTCAAATTTTTATTTTAATTAAAGGGCAATCTCAGTCAATTTTCTGTTTCCCATAGATAGGGCTTTTTTCTAGTTTAAATTTAATAGAAAATTTCCTCTGAGTTAAGGAACTTCTTCTCTGGCTAATGTGTGAATATCATATGAATATCATAGGGAAGGCAGATGTCTTCCTTTGGAAAGAGCACTGGACTTGGAGCCAGAAGACCTGGCTTTCAATTCCAGCTCTCCCACTTCCTAATTGTGTGACCTTTAGTAAATCATTTCATTTCCTCAAGCCTCAGTTTCCCGATTGATTGTAG
This sequence comes from Dromiciops gliroides, assembly GCF_019393635.1. NCBI lineage: Eukaryota > Metazoa > Chordata > Mammalia > Microbiotheria > Microbiotheriidae > Dromiciops > Dromiciops gliroides. The sequence continues at coordinate 754,581,146 of NC_057861.1, forward strand.
CATCCTCTCTGGACCATTTCCCTAACTTGCACTTGAGTTCTCAAAGAAGTTGATAATCTCTCTCTCTCTCTCTCTCTCTCTCTCTCTCTCTCTCTCTCTCTCTCTCTCTCTCTCTCTCTCTCTCAATCCATTACATCAAGTCAACAAGTATTTATTAACTACCTATTAAGTTCCATGTGTTGAGTTAAGATCTGGGGATAAAAAGGAAGGCAAAACAAAAACAAAAACCAGTCTCTGCTCGCAAGGACCTCACAATCTAATAGGAGAGACAACATCAAAACAATTGGTATAAATAAGATATAGATGAGGCAAATCAGCAGAGGGAAGGTATTACCTTGAAAGAGTATTGGTTGGTGGATAGAGCACTGGCCCTGGATTCAGGAGGACCTGAGTTCAAATCCTACCTCAGACACTTGACACTTACTAGCTGTGTGACCCTGGACAAGTCACTTAACCCTCATTGCCCTGCAAAAAAGAAAAAAAAGAAAGAGGATTGGTAAAGTCTTCTTGAAGAAGGTGGGGTTTTGCCTATGACTTAAAGGAAGTCAGGAAACAAAGATGGGACCTAAGGAAAGTTAGGAAGAAAGGAGGGCTTGGGGGTGGAGGGGGGAGATGAGTTCAGTTTCGAACATGTTGATTTTACAATGGCTATAGGATATGCAGTTCAATATATATAATGAAGAGTTGGAACTGTGAACCTGGAAGTTTGGAGAGCAATTAGGGCTGGATAAGTAGATATGAGAATCATCTGCATAAAAATAATAATTTAATCCTTGGGAGCTGATAAGATCACCAAGCAAAATAATATAGAAGACCCAGTACAGAGCCTTAGTGGAAACTCATGGTTAGTGGGCACATCTAGGATCATGAGACAGCAAAGGAGACTGAGGAGAGGTTAGACTGGGAGGAGGCATTAGGGGGAGGAGGAAGGAATTTTGCCTCTCATAGCAGTAGCCCTGGATGGCCATAGGCAGGAAGGAGAGAAGTGAAGCAGTATTGAAGGAGGTGATATACATGTTGGAGACTAATCCATGATTAGCTATGGAAGTGATAGAGAATGGGGAGGGGTGGATGAGACCCCAAATAATATTTTCCCATTGGTTAATCAAAAAGTACTTGTGAGTTACCACAGCCTCCCTGATATTAGTCCACAGCCCTCTGGAGATCGGAGTAGCCCACTTGTAGTGAGATGTAGTTTCCAAAGACTAAAGCTTAGATGGCAGTTACCTAGAGTGCCAAATGGTTAAATGAGTACTTCAGGGTCACAAAACCAGTGTAGGTCAGAGTTCAGACTTGAACTCAGGTCTTCCTGGCTCCGAGGTCAAATTTATCCATTATGCTGGGCTGCCTCTCTAACAGGAGATATTTGTTAAATGTCTATCTAGGAGAAACGGGCACATCAGACATGTCTTTCCCAAGGAATGCTGAGCACTGCACTCAGTCCTGAGACATGATTCCTGGAGAGTCAGCATCCAAGGTCCTGAAGGCCAGTTCTCTACCCATTACACTATACTATCTATCCACTCTTGGGGGTGGGATGGAGTATGAATCAAAGAGGATAGTAACAACTTTGGATGGAGATCAACGAAAGTTTCCTGCAGAAAGTGGCACCTGAGTTGAAACTTGAAGGCAACTAAGAATTGTCTGAAGTAGAGATAGAGAGGTGGCACATTCCAGACATATGGGACACCCTATGCATATGGGTTGGATATGGGAGGCTGGGTTTAGGCAACAACCAACAGGCCAGTTTGCCTGGAATGGGAAGTAAGAGGGAAGCATGTAAAATGATTCTGGGAAAGACGACCAAAGCCAGGCTGTACAGAGCTTTAAATGTCCACCTGAAAGTCAGGTAGAGAGTTTCTGTGTTTCTATCTGTTTATATGGTGAAGAGCCAAGAAAGCCATGTTCTGCTCGACCCAGACCAGCAGTGGATTGGCCCATTGTCTGAGACACTGTATCCTGCAAGGAACCATACTGACCTTGATGTGAACCTGGTAGGGACTCTGGGAAGGGGCCAGGAGTCAGGAGGTGTCCTGGGCTGCCTATGGTTCCTGCTTGTGTACGCCATTACTTTTGTGGTTTAAGTTGGTGCCCTCTCTTTCCTCCTCCCCAGGATTGTGTATGTGTGTGTGCACACTCATGTGCAAGGAGAGAATTGTCCTATCATTTGGGTAGGTGGTTTTGTAACTACTTCCTACAGCTTCACAGTGCAGTGGGGATGCTTCATCATCTGAAATGGCATTGCCCAGGTGGGAGGCACAAGTGACCTGTTTATGGGAAACTGGAGCATGCATAGACATTCTGCTTTGGCCTGCCACATAGGTATCTTTTTCTTGGCTATTTGGTCTTAACTGCCTTTAAACAGGGCCAGGCTGGCATCAATATGCTCGGGACTAAAGATCCTGGCCCCCAAACCAGCAGAAGTTGGCACCTCTGTTGGCTTTCGATATATACGTGGCTCTGTGAGATGAGGTGGAGCTGGCTCTAAGGGTTCCATCGGTCCCAAAGTGTTTGGATTGTGGATGTGGACTCTGAGAATGCCCAGGACCCCAGGGGGGATCACCTGGAGACTCTGGAGGAGTCGCCTGGAGAGGGGGTGGGGGAGGCTCACCGCAGGAGTTCATTATCACACAGATCCTATTTGCTCTAGCCCCAGGGGAATAGATCTGGGACCCCCAAGATTCACCCCCTCCATAGAGTATCCTCTGTGATGCCTATCTCTAATACATATAATTCAATGAGCCATCCCTAAAATGGACAGCCTTGTCTGTTGGTCTCAAACTTTCTCATCTCTGAGAAGATTGCAATCAGTCCAGCTTCTAGAAGCCACCTAGTCCGACTCATATTAGAATGGATGTTCAATATAAAATACTTGGTGAGTGATAACATCCAGTCTCTGATTGAAGTCCTTTAATGAGAGGGAAACCATCTCCTTGTGGGGCAACTTGTTCCATTTCTGGACACCTTTAATTGTTAGGAAGTTTCTTGTGACCCAAAGGATGCTGGGCATTCCAAACACTGGTTCATAAGGGTTACAAGAAGAAGAGAGGGATAGGGATTGGACCTGTAATCGAACTGCTACAAAGAATAAAGACACACCCACACTATACATACATGTATATATTTGTATGTATAAATACATGAAAATCTACATATATACACATCTAGACACTAGACACACAAAGATATCTAAGTACATGTGTGCATATATTTATAAACACATATGCACACAAATATGGCAGTAATATGATTGCAAACATAGAAGATCTCTAGAGGATGCAAGTAACCACCATTTTAATACTGTTTCTTGGTGAACCTGAATTCTGAATTTCAGTTGTTGACCCTGAGAATACCTCACCTCACACTAATGAACACTTTCAAGCTCCAAATGACCTCAGAGATCATCTAGCCCAATTTCATTTTCAGGTTAAAAAGTTGGTATTTTGTTACCACTTAATGAAAACCATCTTAATCCCAGCAAATTGAAAGAGTATTGTTTGATTCCTTTGTGCCCAAGAATGTTCTAGAATAACTTTGTAATTTTTAGGATAAACTTAACAATTCCAGTAAAATTAAAATAAGGAATAAAATCTTGCACAAATTTAAAAAAAGGACATGAACTTGGTGGGCCTGAGGCTATAGAGGAACCAAGCTAAGCTGTGAGCCAAGCCTCCCTCCCTCCCCAGAGACCCAGGCTGTCTTTTCCAAGGACTTCGAGAAAATAGCTGTATGTTTTTACTTTCTATGTCTTTGAAGTAACTGTTCCTTTGTAAAATCTAATCTTATATTAAGTCATTAAATGAAACTATGCTAGTCACAGCACCTCTAAAATGGGAAGGAACACAGTCTGTGGAAGATTAAGCTGATGGCTAAGAAGAGAAACTCCTCAACGTCCGCAGGGTCCCTGGGAACCGTGAGTGAGGTAAAATGTAGCAGGTCTAGCCTTAAGAGAGTGGGGCCAAAGCAACCACGCTACCTGAGTAAAGTCACTTTGGGAAAATCTAGTTGATATCAACTCATTCACTGGACTATAGAATGGAACACTGGATGGAAGTCAGTGAGTGGCAGTGCTTCAATGTTACCTGGTGATAGAACCTTGAGGGGAAAAGTAGTTAACTGCTTTCTGGGATGCCACCTGACCACCTGAGTGGGAATTGAGGAATTAGCCTGGAATGAGGCTAAGTGGTCTTTCTTATAAGAAAATGGTCTCTGGGACATAATAAGGAAGAGAAATAGAGTAGATGTAAAAACAAAAGATATTGATAAAACTATCTACTATTAAGAAAAGAAGAATTGAAGTGCTTAAGAAGGAAAAAAAGAAAGATTTGAGGAGGCTGTTGTAATGGAAAGGGTTGTAGAACATGGAAGGAGAGAATAAAGAGAAGAAGAAAGAGAAGAAACATTTGGACTGGTGAACATTGAACCTAAGTCATAGGTGTTCAGGGGAAAACTGGACCATCTCAGAAGGAAGCAGCATTTGGGGCTGAAAGGGCAGACAATGTGGTGACCTGTCAAGACAGCAGCGATCCAATCAAGTTCAGAGGAAGAAGATATGAGTAAATGTGATTGATGACATCCAATTGAGGACTGCCAAGGCAACGATTTGTCAACTTGATATGAAAAAATAGAGATGCTAGTTGTCTCTCTGACTTGAATGAAACTTGTCCCACCTGATAACCACTGTCCACTCAAGGTAATTTACATGGGGACAAATAACTTCATAAATTACCTAGATAAACAGGTGAAGCTGGGTAGTATGGAGAGTAGTACAGGTAGCAAAGGAAGAAAGGTAACAGAAAGGACAACCAAAAATACCAAAGAAGCAGCATCCAAGGGGAAAGACCACAGATGTCTATATTCCCATACACAGAAGACCGGTAATAAAGAGGGAGAGCTAGAGAACCAAAGGCAAAGAAGAAAATTTGGTATTCCTTGTTTCAAAGTTTGGTGTAGTGTTGCATGTACATTTAGATTTATTTATGTGCCCCATTTTTTAAACAAATCCTATCCTGTCTGTGTGACCCTAGGCAAATCACTTAACTTCTCAGTGTTTTAGGCAATTCTTTAAGGCTACAAATTGCAGAGATGATGTCCAAATATGCTGGTAGAAAAAGTTTACTTCCTGGGAGTTACCTAGTCTGATGCAATCACAGACCCCATTTCTATTCCCTTATCCCCTATTCACGTGATGAAACTAAGAACCCAAAGTGAGTGTGCAAGTATTTGAGTGAGGATCTGGATATGGGAAAAAAAGATCAATATTATCAAAGAGTATCCTACACACCACTTGGAAAGAAGGGGGAATTATATGAGGAATTGGGGAAACAGATTTTTAAAAATCTTACATGGAGCATGATATCATGATGGCGGGGGGAAGAGGACATTAAATTATTTCAACATCTGCTACAACTATACCTCTGTCAGCAGCAGAATCCTTAAGGATAATTCAATCTTTCTAAAGGATAAAAGGGTGGAGGATACCATGAGTGGAAATTCAATTCCAGACCTTATTCTTTTTTAAAAATAAAGTTATTAAAGTTCTCTTAAAAATTTTTAATAAACATTTTATTTAAAGTCTTCAGTTTCAAATTCTATCCCTCCCTCCCTTCCCCCTCTCTGAGGTAATTATGTAAAACATTACCATATTAGTCATTTTGTATAAGAAAACTTGAATAAAAGAAAAAAAACAAAAGTAAAAAAAATAGCATGCTTAAGTCTCTGTTCAATCAATATTAGTTCTTTCTCTGGAGGTGAAGAGTATGCTTCATCATTAGTCCTTTGGGATTTTCTTGGATCATTGTATTGTCGAGAATAGCTAAGTCATTCACAATTCTTCATTGAATAATATTGTTGCTACTGTGTAAAATGATCTCCTGGTTCTGTTCACTTCACCATACATCAATTCATATATTTCCACATTTTTTGAAATCATCCTGCTTGTCATTTCTTATAGCACAATAATATCCCATTATAATAATATAACCCAGACTGCTTAGACATTCCTCAATTGATGGGCATTTCTTTGATTTCTAATTCCAGACCTAATGCTAAGAGATAGGGGTTGGTTTCTGAATTACTAACAATGAGAACCTTGTGACACATGACCCTTCTATCATAAAATTCATACTGGAGAAGGAGAGTAAAACCAGGTGTAATTCAACATGCAACTTATATCTTTGAAGAATAGATTTCAAAGGGTACAGAAAAAGTACAGGTCAGAACCCATGCAGGAGAAGTTGGTCCAAGAAGAATGAAGAGTTCTGCTAAATTAAACAATAAAAAATAAAGAATTATTTAGATGAAAAGGAAAATGAACATTTGTTTAATGATATTGACGTGGCTACAGGGGGAACTCACTGGCCACATTAGATTTTTTTAAAAGACATTTGTAGAAATGAAAGCAAGAGCAGGTAATGTGAGGCCATGAAGAATAGTACAGGATTGTAATGATGGTGTCAGGAGTAAAAGGCCAGAATGATCTAAAGGTGACCACAAGTAAAGAACAACATAAAGATTTGTCTAAAGAAACAACACCACTGATTGGTATGGATGAATTTATGCTAACAGACAAAAGAAAAAAGAGATGAATTTTCATCTAATTTAGCTTCTGCTTTCTCTCCTAAGAACAATTATTGTTGCACTGGGAAACATAGAACAAAAAATACTATCAGAAATTTGAAACCTAAGGCAAATGAGAAGATTGAAAGAGAGTAAAATGCTGCTCTTGATGAGTTCAAATTATCAAACCTGAGAGAACTGCATGCCAAAAAACTGAGAGAACTCTAATATGTGATTACTGAACCACTGTCAATGGGCTGTCAAAAGCCATGGAAAATAAAAAATGGAGAAGGTACCAGAGGACCAGAGAAGGCTGGAATTTGTCCCTCCTTTTTTTTTGCAGAGCAATGATGGTTAATTGACTTACCCAGGGTCACACAGTTAGTAAGTGTCAAGTGTCCGAGGCTGGATTTGAACTCAGGTCCTCCTGAATGAAGGACTGGTACTTTATCCACTGCACCACCTAGTTGCCCCTTTCCCCTACTTTCAAAGGAAGATAGAGAAGGAATTTGAAATCTATTAACCAATGAGCTAGACTTTGAATCCTGGGGAAATTATTTAATTTATTACTAAAGTGATGGACTTTTAGCATCTAAAAAAGGAAGGCATTATCATTTAGAGGTAGCCTCATCAAACTATCACTTAAGTTTCATCAAGAATAACCCATACTGGGGGGCAGCTAGGTGGTGCAGTGGATAAAGCAACAGCCCTGGAGTCAGGAGAAACTTAGTTCAAATCCAGCCTCAGACACTTGACACTTACTAGCTGTGTGACTCTGGGCAAGCCACTTAACCCTCATTGCCCCAGAAAAAAGAAAGAAAGAGAGAGAGAGAGAGAGAGAGAGAGAGAGAGAGAGAGAGAGAGAGAAGAGAAGAGAAGAGAAGAGAAGAGAAGAGAAGAGAAGAGAAGAGAAGAGAAGAGAAGAGAAGAGAAGAGAAGAGAAGAGAAGAGAAGAGAAGAGAAGAGAAGAGAAGAGAAGAATAGGCCATACTATACTAATCTCCTTTCCTTTTGTTTCAGGATGATTAGACTGGTAGATGAAGAGAATACCATATAAATTATTTACCTAAACTTCAGCAAAGCAGTTGGAAAAGTCTCTCTCATGTTCTTCTGAAATAACATGAAAATAGAAAATGGAGGAATATGAAAAAGATGAGAATATAGTTAGGTAGATCCAAAACTAGTTGAATGAATTACCCCAAAGAGTAGGCATTGACAGGTCAATGTCGACTTGGAAGGAGATCTCTAGTAGAGTGCTCCAAGTATATCTTCTTGTACTGTTCTTCCTGTACTGCTTAATATTTTTAATCAATGATTTGTACAGAAGCATAGATGGCATGCCTGTCAATATTACAAGTGACCCGATGCAAGATGGATAGCTAACATGATAGATGAGAGAGCCATTGTAAAAGTTCTTAATAAGTTAGAGTGATGTACTGAATCTAATTGCATAAGGTTCAATGGAGATATATGTAAAATATTACACTTGACTTCAAAAACTATGTCTCACAAACACAATATTAGGGAGGGATAACTAGACAGCAGTCTGTGAGGAAAAAATCTTGTGGTTTAGTGGACAACAAACTCAATAGTTATCAACATTGTGATGTGGCAGCTGAAAAAAGTTTGTGTAATATTAGATTACATTAGTGGAAATATAATGTCCTTGGACAGGTCATTTAACCTCCCTGAGCCTCAGTTCTCTCATCTGTTAAATTAGGGGATTGGGATAATTGGCTATCAATGTCCATTCCAGCTACAGATTACTTGGGGGAGGGAGGTGGGTTGATGGTCATAATTAGACTATATGTAGAGTACTGCATTATGTTCTGGGCTTTAGGGAGGATGTTGATAAGTTATAGGGCATCTAGGGGAATATAACCAGGAAGGTGACTGACCTTAGAATGTTATATAAAGATCCATTAAAAACACTGGGAGTGTTTAATCTGGAGAAGAGAAGTATTGCGAGGGAAGGGATAGTGATAACTGATTGTTTAAAGAGCTATCATGCTAAAGAGGGATCAGCACTGTTCTCCTTGTCACCAGAAGGAATAATTCTGAGGAACTGCTGGAATAGTCCAAGAACCTGGTTTAAGTTTAATTACAGGGAAAACTGCTAAACATCAATACCTTCCTGCCAGAGAGGTAATGGACTCAAGATGCAGAATGAGATGTCTATTTTTGAACATGGTCCATGTTGGAATTTATTTTGCTGGATCATGCATAGTTGTTATGAAGGTTTTGTTTTTCTTATTTTTTGTTGTTTAATTGGGAGGAGAAGGGGAGGAGAGAAGGAAGGAAGGAAGGAAGGAAGGAAGGAAGGAAGGAAGGAAGGAAGGAAGGAAGGAAGGAAGGAAGGAAGGAAGGAAGGAAGGAAAGGAGGAAGGAAGGAAGGAAAGAAGGAAGGAAGGAGAGGAGGAAAGAAGGAAGGAAAGAAGGAAGGAAGGAAGGAGAGGAGGAAGAAAGGAAGGAAGGAAGGAGAGGAGGAAAAAAGGAAGAAAGGAAAGAAGGAAAGAGGAAGGCAGGAAAGAGAGAGGGAGGGAAGGGAAGAAAGAGGGAAGAGAAGAAAGAGGGAAGAAAGGAGGGAGGGAAGAAGGGAAGGAAGGAAAAGAAGGAAGGAGGAAAAGTAGGAAGAAGGGAAAGAAAGAAAGAAAAAAGGAATATAGGAAGAAGTGAAGGAATGAAAGGAAAGGAGGAAAAGGAGAAAGGAAGAGAAAGAAGGAAAGAGGGAAGGAAGGCAAAGTTATGAAGCACTATGTATCAGACTGTGTTAAGTATTACAAACATAAATGTAAAAAGCAAGCTAGTTTGGGCCCTGAGGGAGCTTACATCCCATCAGAAGACAATGCATATAGAGTAGTGGGGGCCATGAAGAGGTGCCTTTGTCAAGGAAGCCAAATTCATGGTGGATGGAGTCACTAAGTAACTGACTGACACATCTTTTCCAAGTATGGTGATATTGATTTGAGTTTCACAACAGGTGAAGGCTAGGAAGCAAGAGCATGGCATGAAGATGACCCGGGAATGAAGAACCTAGTTTTTCTTACAGTGAGTGTATAAGAAATCCATTTCTAATGGGAATTCTCACTAGTGTGAGGGGGAGGGGGACAACAGAGGGTAGAGAGAACAAGTCTGCTGCTAGTACCTTAGTCCCTGCACTGGGAAGTGGGTCAAGAACACAGCAGGCAGTAGTTTTTGCTACAGAAGGCATGCTCAGCTTTTCAGGGCCAGCTTCCTCCTCTCTGGGACTAGAAAGCTAGTCCCACTGCCAGAGAGTCCACGTGCAACTGCCCATATGCCCAGGGGGCATCTGGGAACCCTGCCAGCTCAGCAGTCTGTGGGCTGGGTGGAAGAGCTAGCATGGAGTGGATGAAGAAGCCAGCAGGAGAAAATAATGGGGCAATCTCTATGGCACCAACCTCCAAGAATTCTCAGCAGCTTTGCCAATGCCATGAGCTCTCTGGTAAAGAAAAATGATGATAAGATCCTGTTGTCTGATACACCCCCATCAATTAGCCCTCTTTTCTGAGTCCTGAATTTGCTGCTTTCCAAGGAAAAGGAAGGTTCTGAGCACAGAATTGCAGTAAACACTTGCAGTCATCAGAAGAAACCTTGAAAGGAGGAGGAAAGGGGGAAAAGAAGAGGAGTCGTGGAGAAGAAGCTTTTAGGTGAAATAAGGAAGACTGTGTTGGAGAACAGAAATTTTGGCAAGCCCTGGAGGGAAAGAATGTATATCCCAATCTGACTCTTCCCAGCCAGGAATTTACGTTCTCAACCAGGACTTGCTAGAGGCTCTCAGAGCTATAGCCTGTCTCTTTCACGACCCTGGATGGGAAGCCTAGAGAAAGCATTTGTTTGTGTTCTGTTCAGGGCTCATTTCACTCACTGCACACCCTCCACAGGCCCCAAGTTGACTCACTTTTCAAGAAAGAATCACATAGCTCAGTCTCACCTGCATAACAGCAAGACTTAGTGGGTAGAGTTGGATTTGAAGGCAAGATGACCTGGGGTGTAAACAAGCCATTATTAGCTGCGTTGCTCTGGGCAAGTTACTTTCTGAGTCATTTGATCATCTGCAAAATGATGGGGTTGGAGTACATGATCTCTAAATTCTCTTCTATCTCTGAACTACAATGCCTTCACTTCAAGAATTTGCTGTTGTTCAGTATTCTCCAACTCTTCATGACCCCGTTTGGGGGATACTGGGGTGGTTTGCCATTTCCTTCTCCAGATCATTTTACAGATGAAGAAACTGAGGCAAACAGGGTTAAGTGACTTGCCCAGGGTCACACAGCTAGTGAGTTTCTGAGGCCAGATTTGAACTCAGAAAGATGAGCCTTCCTGATTCCAAGTCCAGTGCTCTTTCCACTGTAGCACCTAGTTGCATCCAAGAATACAAACATTTATTTGATGGTTAAATAATCTTTACAACAATCCTGAGATAGAGGGGCTAATTATCATTCCCATGATGTAACTGAAACACAGAGGTTAAGTGCTATGCCCAGGGTCATCATGTGTGTAGTTATTAAGTGTCTGAAGCCAGATTTGAACTCAGATCTTTCTGACTACATGTCAAACACTTTATCCACTGAGTCACCCTGAGAGAGAGTATTAATTCAATAAGAACACAGTTTCGAAAAATAAACAGATTCCTTCAAAATATACCACACTAGAGCCAGCATATTGCAATGAAAAAGAATTTTATTTGGGGTCTAAAGACCTGGGTTCAAATCATAGTTCAAAGCTGCCACTTCTTATTGAGCAAGTCACTTTCTCTCTCTAGGCCTCAGTTTCCTCATTTGTATAATGAAGAGGTTGGACCAGATGACCCTTAGGGTGCCTTCCAGTTCTAGATCTAGGATCTTAAGTCTGAGCAATTTCCTAGTGAAAAGCTCAGGCTAGTGAGCCCTGTGTTCAATAGACAGGTCTCTAGGTGCACCTTTCGGTAGTGGGTGAGAGTAAAAGTAAGCCAAATCAGGGATCTCTTTAGGTAGCAGCTTGCTTTTCTAGGAGTCTAGTAGTTTGAGATACATGCTCTTCAATGGCCAAGACTACCAACTTCCCATACATACCCACATCCTTTTCTCTAAAGATATTAAGATTGCTCATTATTACTTTTTTTTTTTTTTGCAGGACAATGAGGGTTAAGTGACTTGCCCAGGGTCACACAGCTAGTTAAGTGTCAAGTGTCCGAGGCTGGATTTGAACTCAGGTTCTTCTGAATCCAAGGCCAGTGCTTTATCCACTGCGCCACCTAGCTGCCACCCATTATTACTTTTCAAGTCAATGTGAGGAACAATAAACAGGTAGGCTTTTCAATATCTGTATAATACCAGCTCTGACAATTGTTACAGAAAAGTGAGTTCTATCAAACATTACAGTAAATACAAACTTCAATATTTCTTTGCCCTGACCTCTCAGAACCAAGGAGGCAGGGACTTTGGGAGAAAGTTTACAGGCATGATCCAGTACCATGAAAGGTGCTTTGCACATTAGAAGGATAGAGCGACAACTATCTCCCTGCTTATCCTGGAAATGTCATAATTGACACCTGGCACCTTCTAGATATTTAAATGGGAGAGAGTACTGAGTGAGTGTGTGTATCACTAATTATGGAGATGGCTTTCTATCCCAAATAGGACAAGATCACCTTGTTTTTAAAGTGAGTCCTGTGAACCAGAATCTGGGCATTCATGTGGTCAGATCCAGCCCCTATCAGATTCCAAAATCATAATCGTAGGTGTCCTCTTGGAAGGGACCTTGCCTAGTCCCACTCCCTCACTCTCCAGTTGAGGAAACAGGCCCAGACGGGGAAGAATTTGCCCCCAGTTACCCAGGTGGAATGAATTAGAGGAAGGTTTGAAATCAGGTTCTCTGACACCAAGGCCAGGGCTGTTGCCACTGTTGCACAGTGACTCTTTCCTAGCAGAGCTTGGATCATAAATGTTGCCTCACCCAATTGGGTACAACATTGGGCCTAGAGTCAGGAAGATCTGACTTCACATTATGGTTCAGGCATTTTCTAGCTGGATGACCTCAGGCAAGTCACTTAGCCTCTGTCTGCTTCAGTTTCCTCAATTGACCTTTATCATTGTGTTGCATTTGCTTTGGATTTTTTGGAGTGTGGTTGTTCATTTACACAGTTGTAGATGTGTACGTTGTTCTCTTGATTCTCCATCAGTTCATGCAGACCTTTCCATGCTTCTCTTTGTCCATGACACACGTTTCTTATAGTACAGTATTATTCCGTTATGTCCACGTACTACACCTTGTTTAGCCGTTCCCCACTTGATGGTCGTCAACTTTGTTTCCTATTCTTAGCTACCTATAAATATTTGGGAGCATGTGGGGACTTTTTTCTTAACAATGGCTTTCTTGGAGGTATAAGTTCAGTAATGGAGTCTCTGGTTCAAAGAATTTGGACATTTTAGTCACTATTTGCACAATTTCAAATTTCTTTCTAAAATAGTTGTATCATTTCATGTCTCCACCAGCAGTCATCCCACAACTGCTCCAACATTGACTGTTGCCATTTTTAAAAAGTTGTCCAATTTGCAAGATAAGAGGTGAAACCTCAAGGTTTTTTTGATTTGCATTTTTCTTATTAGTAGTGATTCGGAGCACTCTTTCATGTGTTTATAAATACTTTCTTTTGGGAACTGTTCATATCCTTTAATCATTTATCTATTAGGGGATGGTAAATAGTCTTATATATTTATTCATCATTTACATATCTTGGAAGCCAAATCCATATCAGAGAATTTTGATACAGTTTTCTCTCATTTGACCACTTCCCTTCTTATCCTAGATGTATTAATGTTTTCTGTGTCTACAGAAAAATTTTCAGTTTCAAGTTCCTTCTTCTTCTGTAGACGTGGTTTTATGTTCCTTCAGTTACTTTATTTAAATCTTTTTTAAAGGTTGCCCTGTTCCCACTGACTCTCTTCCCTTCCCTCCTGATCCCCTCTTCTCATTTGATTTTCCCTCTTCCTTTTCTCCCTTTCAGTTAGTCTTGGCCATTAGTTTTAAATTTCATTTTTTGTGCCTCTTTGCCAAAAGGATTTTTCTCACTGTCATCATCACCCATCTTTTCTTCCTATTTACTCTAGACCCTCATTTTCTGACTCCTGACCCCCAGGATTATCTGGTCTCTTGTTTTTCTCTATAGTCTTCATGCAATCGAAGCTTCCAAAGTACCTCTACTAGGCTCTGTCCTCTGGGGGCTTCCTGCCACTGCCCTGTAGGGCTTGTCCCGTGGATTCTCCCTTTCCATTCCCTTTTCAATGATAGAACAAAGCCAGTTATTGCAGGTGTAAGACCAGAGTATGATCCCTCCCCTCATGTCCTTCATCACACAGCTCACCACTGACCTATGCCTTCTGTTGCTGACCTTTTCTCACCAGTTGCCTGGACATCTCTTCCTGAGTCCATGCTCTCACACTCCTCTAGGTGCCAGTTCCTTCCAGGGGTGCCATCTCTTCCCTCCCAGGAAAAACAGATTTTTCAAGCACCAAATTCGTTGTTCTCATTCAGTGTTAAGTCCCCATCTCCCTTCACCAACCATCTTTCTTCACCCATGGAAGCATTCATGAGTGGAATCCTTTCCACCTCCAAAGTAAGGCCTCCTTCTCCCTACCCCCCTTTTTAATCTTCCCTACTCCTCCTCACCCACTCCTCTGTGGTCTCGTCTCTTTCTGAGACCATAAAAGTCATTTTCCCCCCATTTCTAGCCCTTGTTTTGACCCTGGGCATCACTTGTTCCTTTCCATCTCCCTGTTTCCCTTCCCCTTTATGTGCCCTCCCATGTTGTAATGTAGTCCCACATCCCAACCCCCCCCCCCCAACATTGGTTCACCTGTATGCAGGTTGTTAGGTTATGTCAACAATGCCTTCTTGTCACAATGTCTTCTTCACTGTTACATCTAACAGATTTCTGCCTTCATCCCTGTCTCCTTATGTACTTTTAGAAAGAAGTTTCTTACTGATATTTCTGTTGTCACTCTGTTACTATTTATTCAGTCCTCTTGCAACTCTGTGGTGTTCAAGAAGCAAATAATCTCTTCAGTTGTGATTTTCTTTCTAAAAATGTTTTGAATTCTTATTTATTATTAAACATCTATCTTTTGTCCCATATGATTAAGCTAACATTTTCATGATAAGTCACCTGAGCTCCCTTGCTTTTCAAAACACATTATTCCATTCCTTCCTCCTTCTTCTAGTGGGCATAGAATACTTTTGCATTATTTCCATGCCCTTCCCTTTGTATTTTAAAACCTTCCTCCTAATGACTTGCAAACTTGTGGTTATTGAATTGTTAAACTTAACTATGCGTCTTGGAGTTTGCAGCCATGTTTGTATTTTTCTGGAAGTGATCTGTCAGTCCTTTCAACTGGAACTTAATTTTCTATTTTCAGAAGTTTTGGGCGGTTCTCTCCTGTTATTTCCTTCATTACGGTGTTAAAAACTTTTTGTCCTGTTTTGTCCTTTTGTGTTCTTCTGGCAAACCCATGATCCTTAGGTTGTCTCTGTGCATCCTGTTTTGTTTGCATAGTGAGCATTTTTTAAAATGTTATTGCTTTGCTTTTCTTCTAGGTTGTCCTTTACTTCTTTGTATTTTCATGCCCGATTTATTGTTCTTTCTTTTGTTTGTTTGATGGGACTTGCTATCACAAATTCAAATTTTCCTTTTCTGTTTGTTATTTTTTCAGTGTAGGACAAAAATTCTACTCTCATAATTATCATTTCTGTCTTAAACCACTCAGGAATATTGTGTTGCAGTTCCATGTGCCCCTCAAATTCCCCTGGATCTCATCAAGTGTTGGATAATTTTCCTTTATTTTGCAGTATTTATTCATAGATGCCTAAATTTGTTTACTGGATCTGAAGGCTACATTTCCTTCAGCTGGTTTTGTTGTTGTTGTTGTTGTTTGTTTTCCTCTTGATTTATCTGTTTATATTCAAAGTCTTTAAGTTTTCTTCTTCCTGAAATCTTTGGTTCTTTCAGGCTCTCCCACCCCCTATTTTCCTTGTTGCTCACTTTCTGACTCTCTCCCCTGTGGTTATGTTTTCAAAGCTGAGGCTGATCTCAAAATATCCTGGCCTCTGCCCACACTGAGCAATTCATGGTTCACTTGCCCCAAGGGACTTTTGGGTGGTCAGATCTGCTTCCAGCTGGGTGCTGTGCTCTTTTCTTCAGGTTTGGTAGAATGTTACACAGCTCTTCACATGCACAGTGTCCTGTCCTGGTAACCTGTCTCACTATCCCTGTTCCTTAGTTCTCTCATCCTGCACCAGCAAAGCCTGCTTTCTCTGGCACCAGCAGTTCAGAGCTTTACAGTGCTACTGCTACTGGGTTGCTACCCCCTCCCCCCTGGCAGGCTCTTACTCCTGAAGAGCTGTGGTCAAGTTGGCTAGCAAGGCCGTAATAAATTTTGGCACCTTGGAATGGTGCTGGAAAGAAGGAGGAGGGGCTATGGTGTAGAAGTGCCTTTTCATGTGTGCCTTTGTCATGTCCTGGGTCTGCTAGTACAACCTTACTGCCAGTAGCATGGGAAGTAGGGAAGGGATGTTGAGTGACTTCAGAGTCAGTGAGAATCAGGTCTGAGCTTTTATTTCTTTTTACCTTCTTTTGGATTCTGGGAGTTCTAGACACTGAAGACAGTGGACATTGTTTTAACTTTTGTATATAATTTCTGTTTTGGAGATGCTTGAGAGATCAAGGAGTTCAGAGAAAATGTCTAGTCTATCATCTTTTACATGCTATCTATCTATTATTATTATCATTATTGTTATTAGTAGTGGTGGTGGAGTAGTAGTAGTAGTATCATTTAACCACTAAATGAGCCAAAAGAAAGCACAATGGAAAGAATGGTGGTTCAAAACCTGTAAAATTGAATTAGGATAGATGCTAAGTCCTAGAATGAGGATTAAAAAAACAAACAAACAATTGCATTGAGTACAGGATATAGAGACTTGGTTTAATAGCAGTTTGTGTAAATAAGACTTGGATATTTTAGCTGATTATTCATTCAATAAAAATGGCTGAATGAAAAAAAACACTTAGTAAGTCCTTCTCTTTCCTTCTTTTCCCTTCCCTTCCTTCCTTTTCTTCTCCTTTCCTTCCCTTCTCTTCCCTCATGAAGCCTTTCTTAATCAACTAGTCCACACCCCTTCCCCATCCCAGTTCTTAGTGTTATATCTTTCCTAAAAAAAAAACCTTTATATCCACTTATCTTTATACATCTACATTATATCACTCAGTGGAATGTAAACTCCTTGGAGATAGGAGATGTATACTGTTGATATCTCCAGTGCCTATATACTTAATGAGTACACATTGAATTAAACAGTTCATGTATCATTAACCCATTTTGCAGATGAGGAAATTGAGACTCAGAAAGATTAAGGAATGTACTCACACAACTAATATGTGTCAGATTCAGAACTCAAACCCCAATTCATTAACTCCAAGTTCAGTGCTATTTCCACATTGCTGATCATATAATGGAAGAAGCTTTCTTTTACAACAGCTCTCTCAGTTGAGGAAATTGGTCTTACACTGTCTCTGACAGATGGTCATCTACACTTGGTTTCTATATCATTGCCTTATGAGAAAGCTCATTATCTTGATGGACAACTCTGATTGTTTAAAAAAAGACACATCTCTTCCTTAATTTGAGAGAAGCTGCCATGTTCTTCCCTCTGAAGCCACACACAATATTTATTCTCACTGTTCTCATGGAGAGAGAGACAGACAGAAGCAAGTGCCAATGTGCACAGGTAAAGGAGTTTTCTCCCTAGAACTTTCTACACTGATTAATCCTATGACTGGTTCCCTTCTCCCAAAAGTGTGATATTAGAAGATACACTGATCTCATGGCCAGATTGCTGGATTTAAGAGTCCAGAAGGCAGGACTCGAATTCCATCTCTTTTACCAACTATGAGATAATGGCAGGTCACAACCTCTCTGCACCTCAACTTTCTCATGAATAAGAAGTTAATTAATACCATTGGCACAATCCTGCATTGCTGCTAAGTAATTCAGTGCCCACAGGGCTGACCTTGGACTCAAGAAGATCTGAATTTGAATCCACCTTCAGGTACTTAACTGTGTGACTCTGGAAAAAAAATTACTTAAACCCTCTGAACCTCAGTTCACTCCTTTTTAAAACTGGGATCTTAATAACACATACCCCAAGGGGTTATGGGGACTCATTGAGATAACATGTAAAGTCCTTGCAGACCTCAAAGAACTACATAAGTGCTAGCCATTGTTATCATTCTTCATAGGGTTATTGTGAGGAAGGCACAATGCAAACCTTGAGGCTTTCTATAAACATGGAATATAATTATTATGCCTGTGAGATGTGAGGAGTAGGTTGTGTGTGTACACTGCATTTTATTCTTATGAGTTATAAGTGTCTACATGTGTGCATATGTGGCTCACAGGGAAGTAAGTTTAAATATAATTAGAGTCTCTTCCTCCCCCCCCCCCCAAAAAAAAAGAAACTGATTCCTATCAAGGGGGGAACCAAGAGGTTAGAGCCAGAGGTCATCCACTCTGCTCTCCTCATGGAGAGGTGATAGCAAGCTATTATATCTAACTTCTTCCTTAAATATTGTTAGTCTAGGGGAAATAATTTTAGTTAAACATTCCTGATCCCTATCCCTTTATGGAAAAGTATTGCCCCAAGCTATACATTCAAAGCTCAACTCCTTTCCTGACAGATTCCTGTTCTACAATGAACACACATATAAAATAGTTAATAGACCCATTTATCCAAGTCAATAGTAAAACAGAGATCAGAGAAAGTACACATGGGAGAATGCATATGAGACAATACACAGCATAAATAAACTCTTCCATTGGGAGTGAGATAACTCAACTCAACCAAGAGTGGGAGAATCTATGATATAGCCCTGGGGAAATTCCTCAGTGTCTCTGAGTTAGTAACTTGGAAATAGGGGCACTATCCATGTGCTGGGTTTTCTACATTAACCTGCTTTTCTGATTCTTTCTCTCCCCTAAGGGACTTGAAGAGAGTCTGAATGGGTATCTTCTCATTTAAAGTTGGAAGTCAGAAGACCAGGATTTCTCTTCTTCCAACCTCTCACCAATTCCACATCTTACACAGGTTGCAGAGTATTGAGTAATCCATCTCCACCAATGAGGAGAGCTTGCAAATGTGCTTTGGGTCACCCATCATATGTCAATATCTTTGTGAATTGATTTTTTCAACTTTAAAAATGGGGTAATATCTGGGGCAGTTAGGTGGCGCAGTGGATAAAGCACCGGCCCTGGATTCAGGAGGACCTGAGTTCAAATCCAGCCTCAGACACTTGACACTTACTAGCTGTGTGACCCTGGGCAAGTCACTTAATCCCCATTGCCCCGCAAAAAATTTAAAAAAATTAAATTAATTTTTTTAATGGAGTAATATCTTTAACCTTTCTCTACCTGGTTAGTGAGAAAATAAATTAGAAAGAAGACCTGAAATCATTGGGAACCATTTTAGCTAGTCATAAATTTGGAAGAACTTTAGAGATCAGCCTAACAAACTAATTTTGCTGATGAACAAAACAAGGCCCAGATATATGATATGATTTCCTTAAGGTAACATGGCTAATAATTATCAGAGTGAAAATGATTAAAGCTCTCTAATAATCAAAGAAATGCACTTAAAACAACTCATCCATCTCCTTATTAAAGTATTAGAAAATATAGTTTAAAACAATAAAATTCAGTGCTGACAGGAATGTAGGGCTATGAAATGGTGTCGTTTTAATGAAAAACAACATGGAAACATACTCTAAGATCTACAAAATTACTCACTCGTTGACATGATGAACTTACTACCAGAACCAGACCTGAAGGATTACTATTGACAGAAAGAAAGTTCTCCCTACAAAAAAAGCAATAGCATCATCATAGATCTCACACACACACACACACACACACACACACACACAAACTGCAAACAACCCATATGTCCATGATTGAGAAAAACAAAACAGATGTGGTATATGAATGCTATCAAAAACTATTTCATTAAATAAAAGATAAAAACAAAAAAAATACAAAGAAATTGAGGAAGACTAATAGAAAGTACCACTGAGTAAAAGAAGAACAGCCAAAGGGGTGATTCTTTAAGTAATTGAAACCATGAAATGATAAGAATAATCTTTGACATATTTAACAAAAGTCATTTGAGTTCACTGCTTTCTTTGAGTTATACATTTCCCTTTTGAGATAGGGAAGCTGTCACTACAGTTAGTTTTATGCATCCTTGTGCTGTTGTGCTGTTCAATGTTTCCCCATATCTGGGTCTAACACCCAGTCTTGGCAGCATAGAAAAGACTGACTTTCTTTTTTTGTTGTTGTTGTATTGTTTTGTTTTGTTTTGGTTGGGTTTTTTTGTGGGGCAATGGGGGTTAAGTGACTTGCCCAGGGTCACACAGCTAGTAAGTGTCAAGTGTCTGAAGCTGGATTTGAACTCAGGTCCTCCTGAATCGAGGACTGGTGTGTGTGTGTGTGTGTGTGTGTGTGTGTGTGTGTGTGTGTGTGTAATTCACTGAAATTGGTTCAAGCATTATTAAGAGCCTACTATGTTCGAGGCCATCATACTGATTATAATGATTAAAGGGGGCTTTCAAGCAGGAGACATGAGGCAGTCTGACAGAGGCAAATAAACAGAATATTAGAAATGAGAGGGGGCAGCTAGGTGGCGCAGTGGATAAAGCACTGGCCCTGGAGGACCTGAGTTCAAACCTGACCTCAGACACTTGACACTTACTAGCTGTGTGACCCTGGGCAAGTCACTTAACCCCAATTGCCTCGCCAAAAAGAAAAACAAAAACAAAAACAAAAAAACCCCAAACAAATGAACAAACAAAAAAAAAGAAATGAGAGGGCCTGGATTTGAATCTCAGCTTTCTTATCCTGGATTTTGTTTGTTTATACAGTTGTTTGTATGTTGGCTCCCCTGTTAGTGAGTTCATTGAGAGCAGCAACTGTCTTTTGTCTTTCTTTGTATCCCTACTGTTTAGCCCAATGCTAGCTTAGTAGGCACTTAATAAATGTTTATTGACTAAAAAACTGATGGACCAAGAAATCAGTCTTGACTCTCTGGGCTAGTTTTCCAATCAGGAAAATGAGGGAGTTGGCATTGATGATCTTATTATAATGTTCCTTTCAGCTCCCAATCCTCTACTCCAGACTGTAGACCAATGAGACTCAGCTGGTGTGGAAAAAGCTAATTGCTTTTGTGATGGAAAATTTCACTCATTATAAAGCATTGCATCAAGTCAGCTGCCATTTCTGTTTGGGGTGGGTTTCATAGGCGCCAACAGCAATGAAAAAGAAATTAATTGTGAAGGAAAAGGAGCCTGTGGATCCTCCCATCACAGTCCAGGATGCTTTCCAATCACCACTACTTCCTCCACTTCCCTCTTAGAGTTCATCACTCATGTTGCTCAAAGGACATATCAATTGCTTCAAGGACATCCCCAACAAGGTACCAAGTTCCAAAGTCAGAGTACCTGGGTTCAAATCCAACCTCCGGTGTTTACTGCCTGTGTGATCTTAAGCATATCACTTCATGTCTAGGACCTTATCTTCCTCATCTTTAAAATGAGGAGGTTGGTCTAAATGGAGTTTGAAGTCTCATAGTTCTGGATATATAAACTTGTAACTTAAATACTCTATCATCCACTATTTACATGAAAATTTCTTACCCTCTCTGAGCCTCAGTTTCCTTATGTGTAAAAGTGGCCTCTGAAACCCTTGCCAGCTTTAGACCTGGCATGCTCTCTTTAACATCCCTCATCAGAGTCCTCTAAGTTTCTTTCCTTCCCTGTTTCTTCTTCATAATAAAAATCCATCAGGGATGCCCTTGGTCAAAATGGTGAAGTAATGAAATTTGGTTTTGGAAACTCATTCCCAAGGCTCTTTTCATTACACTTTGCCATCCATTAAGGATTGAAAGATGGCTTCTAGGATCTATAAAACTTAGGAAAATATGATTTATAAATGATAGGAGGGAGCTGAGAGATGATTAGTTCAATATTCTCTGTCTTTAGCCTTCTTTGTACCATCTACCAACACACACAGATACTTAGTCCCATCCTTCTGCCCTCTGTTAGCTGAGGCCCTATCTGAGCCAGCCACTGCTAGCTGGCGACCCATTATGAGGCTCTTTCTTAACTTCTTCTTTTTCCTCAAAATGTATCTTTCCAATTTCTCTTTCTCCTTGGAGTCTGTTCTCTGCTCCCCCAATTAAGTAGTCTGTGGGCAACTGTGCCCATAGTGTTAATATCGAGGTATTTACATTTTAAGAGGTGAAGTGAGGGATTCTAAAGGCTTAGCCAGATGAAGGAAGACCCACCCCCATACACAGTTCCTGGGATATAAAGATTTAGAGCTTGATAGAATGTTAGCCATAATGGCTGACACACAGATGGGAGGACAACTATGTGGTGCAGTAGATAGAGCACTGGGCCTGGAATCAGGAAGACCTGAGTTCATATCTGGACTCAGACACTTACTACCTGTGTGACCCTGGCCAATCGCATTTGCTTCAGTTCCTCCTCTCTAAAATGAACTGGAGAAAAAATGGCAAACCACTTCATTTTTGCTGAGACATGACTGAAAAATGACTCAACAACAACACAGATGAGAAATGGAGTGCTTTGCATGAATAGTTGCGAGCAAGCCAGGTTGGCTGGACCCTGGAGGAGAGGGGAGCAATATGATAAAAGGATGGAATCTTAGAATCATAGATTTAGATACATAAGGGATCTTAGAAGTCATAGCATCCAACTACCTCCTTTCACAAATGAGGGAACAGAGGCCCAGGGTGGTTAAACATGCTCTAGGTCATGCATGTAGGATATGTCTGAGATAAAAGAATTCAATTCCAGGCCTTCCTGATCCTATGCATAGAGAACACATTGCTCTCTTCCCTCCCTTACCCTAAGCTCAAATTGTATGGAACTTGAATGTCAAGCCCAGTTTTATTTTAAGTATAGAAAACCATTAGATTTTCTTGAGCAGACATGACATGGACTCGTGTTTTAGAAAGATCTCTTTTAGGGCCATGTGGAGAATGGATTCAAGTGAGGAGAGGTTTGAGTGGATATGGTGTGTTATCCCTTATTTAAGGTCCTATCCTATCATGGCATGTCCTATATCATCCAATCCCATTCCATTGCATCCCTTGCTATCCTGTCCTGTCCTGTCCTGTCCTGTCCTGTCCTGTCCTATCCTGTCCTGTCCTGTCCTATCCTGTCCTGTCCTGTTCTATCCTGTCCTGTCCTATCCTGTCCTGTCCTGTCCTGTCCTGTCCTGTCCTGTCCTGTCCTGTCCTATCCTGTCCTGTCCTGTCCTGTCCTGTCCTGTCCTGTCCTATCCTGTCCTGTCCTGTCCTGTCCTGTCCTGTCCTGTCCTGTCCTGTCCTGTCCTGTCCTGTCCTATCCTGTCCTAGCCTATGTTGTCCCGCTCTGTCCTATCCTGTCCTATCTTATCATGTCTTGTTTTATCTTGTCCTGTCCTGTCCTACCTTGTCCTGTCTTGTTCTGTCCTTTCCTGCCCTATCTTGTCCTGTCCTGTCCTAACCTCTCCTAGTCTGTTCTAGCCTGTCCTGTCCTACACTAACCCTATCATCATAACACAAGAGGCAGCTGTAAGAAGGCAGGCAGGACACTGATCTTAGAATCAAAGACCTGAGCTCAAGGCCTGGACCTGAAATGGAACTAGCGATGTAAACCAGGTGAGTCACTTGACCTTTCTCAAGTTTGAAATTGTTTCCTGATATACATGGGGGATAATACCTGTTTTGTGCTGACAGAACTGTTGGGAGCAAGGCACCTCCAGTTGTAAATCTCAAAGGGCTACAGAGATAGGATTTGTTGGTATTTTGTGGAGGGAGGCCTCCTGCTGAGGCCCTACTGGGCAGCAGCAGTAAGAAGAGGCCAGTGGAGAGAGGCACTCAATAGCAAAGGGGTGGTGCTGGGAGCCACTAGGATGAGAAGCCAGAATGCCCAGCAGGGAGCAAGGCCAGTAAGAGTCAAGGACCTTCCTGGAAAAGCCTAGCAGCTCTACAGTGTCAGAGCCTTGATTGTACTTTCCACCCAGTGCCCTCACATTCATGCCCTTCCTCTCAGTGCAGTAGCAAGAGTCCTTCAGCTGGAATTGGGCAGATCGGGGCTCACATTTGTGGCCCTGGAAAAATCACTTGACCTTCTGGGGCTTCATTTTCCTCATCGGTAAAATGGGGCTAATATTCACTGCATTATCTACCTCATATGATCTGTAACCATATACATTGTTACAGTCTGAGGAATTATTTACCTTGTAAAATATATATCACATATGCCAGGAAAGACCTGGCACCAGGCAGAGTACACCTGAATGAGAGATGCTGCCAGCACATAAGAGGACCTGGGGAAGGAAAGGGAAGGAAAAGGGTAAAAAATGGCAACCAACTGAAAAGAGTCCCTTCATTCATCCCTCCCCCCTGCGGTAGCTTTTGAAGGGACTGGCAGCAGGCAAGAGTACTTTTTCCTTCGGTGAAACCCAAGTCTAAGGAGGCAGAGACATAAACAGAAGATTAATGCAAAACTAGGGAGCCAAGACCTCATGGCCAGCACCTGGTGCTGCCTTGCTTGCTTGAACCTCATTGCTCTCAGAAGATGCTCCCAAGGTATTCCAAATTTCCTGAATGCAATCCATGAGAAATATAGATGCTGGATACATGGACTTTGTGAGTGAAAAAGAAAAAAAAAACAATTACTAAACTCCTAAATGGGAGCTACAGAGAATAGAATTTCCAGGTTAGTTCTTCTCCCCAGGCTTGAAGGTAAAAGATAGATTTTAACCCCCAAAGGGTTTCTAACTTCAGGGGAGCCTGGGTCTAAAGACTGAATGGGGGGTGGCTAGGTGGCACAGTGGATAGAGCACCAGCCCTGGAGTCAGGAGTACCTGAGTTCAAATCCGGCCTCAGACACTTAACACTTACTAGCTGTGTGACCCTGGGCAAGTCACTTAACCCCAATTGCCTCACTAAAAAAAAAAAAAAAAAAAGACTGAATGGAATTTATTGTCATTGTTTAATGCAAGGAATACCTTGCCTTTTATTACCATTTATTTAATTTATTGATTAAATTAATTGACTAAATGCTTATTTATGAATGATCTGGAAGAAATGAATCAGTGAAGTCCTAAGATAAGGTAGGATGATAGTTTTCCTGATTTTGATGTCATGATCTGATTGGTGGAAATACCACACATACCCCTAGATATGTGTGACTATCTACTTACAAAGAGACAGAGCCAAGGACTTAGTGGAAGTTTATTGTTTTGAGACTAGCATGTAGGCTCCTTGAGGGAGCCTACAACAAGTACGGTGCCTGGCACATGGTAGTACTGAACCAATGCTTGTCAAATTAAATTGAAAGAACCATAGAGTTTGGTGCTTCTCCCAGAGTGCCCTCTGGTGTTGGGTAGTACACATAGCAGGTAGGGTTTAGTATTTTATACAACATGCCTCAGGACCTTGCTGAACAGGACTAAACACTGATCATAGACCTCTTTATGGCTCAAGTAGAAGAATGAAGCAGACATAATAAACATTTTCAAATATGTGAAGTGTAAAACAGTACATGAAAAAGTTAGTCCTAGATTACATCATTAATGTCTACTATGTGCAAGGTACTGGGCCACATCATGGGAATACAAAACAACAAACAAACAAAACAGGCAGTGCTTGCCCTCAAGGGGCATACACTCTAAGGACAGGACAAATAGTAGACATTCTAGGGAGACAAATTTGAGATCAATGTAAGCTCTCCAAAATTGAAATGGGTATCCTTCTGATAGAATGAGTTCTCCGACACCATAAAAGGCTACTTTTAGTTAAGGCAGATGGTGCTGGCTCAATGAAGACACAAATAACAAATAGTCTTCTATCAGTGGAGAGGAGAGGGAGAAGGAGTAAAGAGGAAAAGTGCATGAAATTGCTGAAAGTGTGGGGTTTTTCAGACCTTGAAGATAATTGCTATAACTACTGTATCAAGGCATTTCTGAGTTTGAGCTGTTTGTGTTTCTTCCAGAGTCAGCCAACAACTATGGACACACAAAATACAATTTTATCCCCCTAACTACAAGAGAAAGTGAAGAATTCCTTTCCATGCATATGCTTAGTAGTGAGTGCAAAGTGTTCCTTGAAGAAATAGAAGAAATGTTTTAAGTAGAAGGCAAAAAGAAAAAGACATCTAGGAATCAGAGAATCCATTGAAGAATTTTATAGTAGAAAGGGACTTCATAGATCAAACTTCACTTGAATGAAATCGCCTCTACTATGTACCTGACACGTGTTGGTATAGCCTTTTCCTAAAACTCTGAAATGAAGGAAGATACCTTCTCTGAAGGTCAACTGCCCATTCCACACTGGGACAGCTCTGATTGTCAAGAATGTCTTCCTAACGGTAAGCCCAGATGTGCCTCTTTGCAGCCAGCTCCTAGCCATTATTCCTTTTTCTGCTTTCTTGGGCCAATATTGAAGTCAGTTATTATGCTTGCTCTAACCACAACCCTGATTCTTCTCTTCTCCAGGCTAACCAGGTACAAGTCCTTCACATAATTCTCATACATTCTAATTTTGAGATCCTTCATCATCCTGGGTTTCCTTCTCTGAATGCTTTCCAACTCATCAATATATCCTTCCTAAAATGTGTCCTCGCAGAATAGAATACAATATTCCTCATATGGTCTGCCCAGAACACAGTACTATAGAGCTATCTCCTTTCTTCATCCTGGACATGATGCCTCTCTTAGTGAGGCCAACATTTTCATTTTCTTTCTTGACTGTCATTCCACACTGTGGTCTGATTAAGCTTCAAGTCCACTAAAACTCCTATATTTTTTCAGTCAAATTACTGCCTACTCACACCTTCCCATCTTATACTTGTAAATTGATTTTTTTAAATTATGTAAAAGACTTCACATTTATTTCTATTGAATTTCATATGCTTATGTTCAGCCCAATATCCTACCTTGTCAAGATCTTTTAACTTTTGAATCTGTTATCCAGGGTGTAGTTAGCCCAGCCAGGTTTGTGCCATCTGGGAATTTGATAACTATGCTACCTATGCCTTCTTCTAAGTCACTGGCAGATGTTAATGAACACAAAGGCCAAGCACTGAACTACCCTGAAGACTTTCTTCCATGTTGACATTAAATCATCAATGATTACTCTTTACAAATGAACATTCAACTTGTTTCAAAATCAGTAAATTTCCCTGTTATCTTCTCTCCATCTTTTCCATGGAACAACATGGAAAACTTTGTATAATGCTCTGCTGGAATATATCTAAATTATATCTATCTAGGGACTTAGGTGGCACGGTAGCTACAGTGCTGAACCCAGAAGCAGAAAAACTTGAGTTCAAATCCTGTCTCAGATACCCTCTAGATGCAAAGCCTTGGGCAAGTCACTTAACCTCTTTGTCCCTCAGTTTCCTCCTATGTAATTTGATGGTAATAAAAGTGCCTACTTCCCAGGGTTGCTATGAGACTCAAAAGAGATAGTGTATGCAATAAGCTTTCAAAACTTTATAAAGTGTTATTATTATTATTAGTAGTAGTTTTATGCTCCAAATCCATTAGCTTAATGTCCTTTGATATTGAATAAGATAATAAAACTAGCCTGACCTGTTCTTGATAAAACCATGTTGGGGGCAGCTAGGTGGCACAGTGGTTAGAGCACCAGCCCTGGAGTCAGGAGGACCTGAGTTCAAATCCGACCTCAGACACTTGACACTTACTAGCTGTGTGACCATGGACAAGTCACTTAACCCTCATTGCCCTGCCTCCCCCCCCCCCAAAGGAGATAAAAGCATGTTGCCTCCTCGGGACCATTGCTTCCTTTTATAGATGTTCATTAACCATCACCTTAATCATCTCATCTAAATATTTTCCAGGAATCGAATCTCACTGGTTTGTAGTCATCAGTCTCCACTCTCTTCCTTTTTTGGAAAGCTAGAACACTTGTCCTCCTCCAGTCCTCTAGTACCTTTTCTGCCATGTGTGCCCATTCACCAGTGTCCCTCTTCTGTTAGTACAAATGAGAAAAGGGTTCCTTTATCTTCCTCCACTCCTATTTTGCACTGAATACAATACCTTCATTGAGCGTGGATGATGTTTGGGAAATAGTCACCACAGAAACACAGTTCTGCCACCAGTTTTTGTTTTCATGGGAATTGCAATGATTGTCTTAGTTGCCAGGGGAAAAAATCTGTTAGTAGCTAAAACTGTCCCCCCTCCTCTAGCTAGCCAGTTTCAGAGCTTTTCCTCGACATATCTGGGCAGCGGCTGCAGCCTGGCCAAAAAGCTAGAGTCCCCAAACCTCAGAATCCAAGAGGGTCTAAAGGGACCTCAGATGTGCTCTAATGCTCCTTACAATGTCTCTGACAAGTGGCCTTCTAACCTGTGCGAGCAGGTGTCTAAATAAGGGGAGGCCACTGCTTCCCGAGATGGCTCATTCTACTTCTGAAAGCCTCTTACTAGGAATTGTGTTCCTTTATCAGGACTCAGGTTCTGTGACCCTGCCTTCCGCACCCTTTCCGTTAGAGGACGCCAATGTGTCTAGGTGCCTCGAGGCTCTTTAAGACTGGCTTCCAGACCTCTAGACCCAGGGGATAGATCCTGGCTCTCCCTTGGCTGCCCCTCCCTCCCCTTTGAGGACTGAATTGTTGGCTTGTGATGTGATGGGGTCAGAGATTCTGAATACCAAGCATGTCTTGCTCAACAACAGACTCCTCTGTTCTATCCAATACTCTGATTTTTTTTTAAATCTCAAGTTGGAAGGGCCCTTCCAGCTCATCTAGTCCAACCTTGTCATTTTATAGATGAGCATACCAGGGCCTAAAGAGAGGAAATGACTGGTTCAGAGAGAGTACTAGAGCCAAGGCAGCCTGATGTACTGGATTGGAGTGAGTCAGTCAACAAGCATTTATTAAGCACTAAGTTAAACACTGGAATGACAAATAAATGCAGAACTATCATTCTTGCCTTCCAGGAGCTTAATAGGGGAGACAATACCCAAGCAACTATGTCTCTATGAGATCCATAGAGTTAAAGGGAAGACAGTGTCAGAGCAAAGGCCCTGGCAGTGGAACAGGAGGGGTGTGCACCAGGAAAGGCCCCTGTAGAAAACAGGATTGGAGCAAAATCTTGAAGGAAAACAGGGAAGACATGAACCAGAGGTGAGAAAGGTGAGCATTCTAGGCCGGACAGACAGTCAGTGAAAGGGCATAGAGTTAGGACATAGAGCACCAACAAGAAGACCAGTCTAGCTGGATAATAGAGTATATGGAAGGGAGGAAAAAGGTAAGATGCCAGAAAGATAGGAAGGCACCAGGTTGTGAAGGGTTTTAAATGCCAAACAGAGAGCTTTCTATTTGATTCTAAAGGTAATAAGGAGCCACTGGAGTTTGCTGAGTAAGGAAGGGAGGATAGTGATATAGTCAGACTTGCATTGTAAGAAAAGTGATAGGTAGGGGCAGCTAGGTGGCGCAGTGGATAAAGCACCAGCCTTGGATTCAGAAGGACCAGAGTTCAAATTTAGCCTCAGAAACTTGACTCTTACTAGCTGTGTGACCTTGGGCAAGTCACTTAACTTTCATTTCCCCCCAAAAAAAACCAAACCAACAAACAAAAAAGTGGTTTGGCAGCTGAGTCGAGGATAAAATGGAGTGGGAAGAGCCTTTAGGCAAGGGCTACTGCCATAGTCCAGCCCTGAGCTAATGAGGCCACCACGGTGGCAGCAGTATGATTGGGGATAAGGTGACATATCTGAGAGTCTTGGCAACAGATTGGATATTTGGTATGCGCATCAGTAAGCAGTCACTGACATTCCATAACACTGATATTGCAAGCCTGGATAACAAAGTGGTGCCTTTGACAGTAATAGAAAATGTGGGGAGAGGAGAAGATTTGGGGAAAAGATGAATTTTCTTTTGGCCCCTTTGATTTCTATATCCTTCTGGAACACCCAGTTCAAGGAGGACAAAAGCAGTTGCTTGTGTAAAATTGGGGTTCAGGAGAGATTAGGGATGGATGTATATATAGCCCAGAGAATATTCTGCAAAAGAATGGAACCCATCAAAACTGATGAGATTACCAAGTGACATAGTATAGGGGGTGGAGAGAAGAGAGCCCAGAACAAAGTCCCGGAGGAAACCCATGGTTAATAAGCATGATCTGGAAAAAGAAACAGTCGGACAGGTTGGAGAAGAACCACCACAGAGCAATGTCATGACAATCTAGAGAAGATAGGGTGTTTAAGAGAAGAAAGCCATCAAAAATGTCCACAGCTATAGAGGGGTCAAGTAGGATGAAGCACATCTTTCAGAGTCAAGGAAACCTGGATTCTAGTCCTGCCTCTGACATTTACTAACATTATGACTTTAGGCAAGTCACCTAACCTCTTTGCACCTCAGTTGACTTATGCGTAAAATAAAGGTATTGAATTTTCTACCTTCCGGCCCCAAATCTGTGATTTCATAAATATGGGTCTCTTGACTCTCAGCCCAGTGCTATTTCTGCAGCTCCATGATGCCTCCCTCCTTTTGCTCTTAGTTTGACTTGGTGACAGTTTCATTTTTCAATGCACAACTGTTCATCAAACATATTACGTACTTCCAGTCCTGTGCTAAATGCCGCTTTGGGAGAGAGGGAATTAAAAAGAAATAGAAGGCACAGCCCTATTGACCTCAGAGAGCACTCTTTTTTGCGGGGCAATGAGGGTTAAGTGACTTGCCCAGGGTTACACAGCTAGTAAGTGTCAAGTGTCTGAGGCCGGATTTGAACTCAGGTCCTCTTGAATCCAAGGCCAGTGTTTTATCCACTGCACCACTTAGCTGCCCCCACCCTTGTTATAAACAAGAAATACACACTTCCAAGTGTCAGAGGACATATGATGGTCTTGGGTTTAGTGCAAAGCTGTGTAGTGAGGTAACTGCAGCAAGAGTTTGGAGAAAAGAGAGATGGGGGTGGGGCAGGACAGTCAGGTGTAACTGTAACTGAGCAGAGGATTGAAGGGAGAGCTGGGCAGACCTGAAGTCTGAAGACCAGGGAGCCAGTGAGCAATTGACTCTTTTTTGCTTTAAATGTATCCTGGGGAATTATTCCACCTTGCTACAGCATTACCCATCACCTTAGGGAAGCCAGATGGAGAAGAAAATAAGGCAACATCTAATGACATGATGAATGTAATTTGTCTAGCTAGATACTGGTCCAAGTGGTCTTTTTAAGCTGCAGACTGTTGTCTCCCATGGAGCTGTAACTAGCAATTTTTTTTTACATCTTAGTCTAGCCCAAAACATAGTTAAGGAGAGAAACATGAAAATATATCCTCAAATGTTGCTAGGGAACCTGCCATGAGTGGGCTAGGAAAGTGCTCATGTGATGTTGTCACCAAGGATGCCACTAGTAGCTTACTATTTTACTTATTTCAGGTGGCGAACTCGGGTTCTTACAAGTTCTGTAAGCCCCAGTTACCATGACCTAGTTATAGCTTTGGTCTCCAGGGAAGATTGTCCTCCTTCATGGACACAGCAAAGGGTTTTGAGCCAGCAAGTTCTCTAATTGAGTAGTGGTACAGCCTTAGGTAAGTCATAGAAGCTCTTGGACCCTTATGTTCCTCATCTGGGAAATGGGCTTATTTAACCTTCATCTGCCTCAGAGAGTCATATGAGGATGTAATGAAATAATGCATGTAGAAATGATTTGCAATGTGATTCTAAATTATGTTAATTCCATCCAAAAGTGAGAACTAGGACTATTGAATAGCAACAGAAAGAATGTCATAACCAACAGAAAGAGGCCAACATTTACTCGTGTTATTATAGAGGAAGAATGTTTCAATGTACTTTAATGTTTCTCAGAAACCAGCCATTGAGTTGGGGGGGGCGGGGAGAGTGGGAGATCCATAAGTAATTTATAATTCAGTTTTCAAAGAGTAGGAAGAGAATAGAAAAACGGGTGCTAGTGATTGAAAACCCCATCAGGGAGTTTGCAGATGGGGCTGCAAAGGGCAAGCCACCAATATATCAACTTTATCCAATATTTCCCAAACATATCAGATGCATCACGAATAAGGAGATTTGCATAAAAATGCACATGTCAGAGCTTGTGAGACACAAGGTAGTTGAACCCTCCCCTCTTTCAGTTTTGACATTACTCTTTCAGTTTTGACATTACTCTTTCAGTGAAATTCATTATACTGAAATTTTCTCCAAATGGGACCATGGGAATTATGTGGTAAGAATGGTCATTGTGTCAGCTATGGCTACAAGCCACAACACAAAAGGATTGTTTTTACTACCCCACCCAAACATAGAGGCTCTCACTTTTCCTGGTCACGATGGGGATTCTTTTGCCTCATGAGAGGATCTTATTTATTATAAATAGAGTCAGTTAAGGGAAGCTAGGTTAGTGCAGTGGATACAGTGCTGGGTCTGGAGACATGAGGACTCCTTTTCATGAGTTCAAATCTGGCCTCACACGCTCTCTGTGTGACTCCAATCAAGTCACTTAACCCGATTTTCCCTCAGTTTCCTCATCTGTAAAAATGAACTGGAGAAGGAAACTGCCAAACACTCCAGTATCTTTGCCAAGAAAATCCCAAATCAAGTCACAAAGTTGGACCACTGACTAAACAACAGAGTTAGCTAAGGTGAAGAGCTGTCCACTCCATAGTTACTGAAGGCTCATTTTCTGTTACTTTCAACCAACTACTGACCTCTTTTCTGGGAGCTATTCTACTGCATCAGAGGCAGAGAAAGACAGAGGCAGAGACAGACAGACAGACAGAGAAAGAGAGACAGAGACAGACAGACAGAAAGAAAGAAAGAGAGAGAGGGAGAGATTATATGCGTAACAACTACTCCATATAACTCACCGTAAGAGCAACACACATGTATGCCTAATCTATATAGCCTAAAATTTCATCTAAGTTGAGCCAGCTAGGTGGCACAGTGGATAAAGCACAGGCCTTGGATTCAGGAGGACCTGAGTTCAAATCCGGACTCAGACACTTGACACTTACTAGCTGTGTGACCCTGGGAAAGTCATTTAACCCTTATTGCCCCACAAAAACAAACAAACAAACAACAACAAAACTACAAATATCCATAGTCAAACAAAACAAGTTCCCAGATTGGCCATATTCAAAACCTATATATCTCATTCTGCATCACTTCTCCATCAAGATATGATTAATATATTTCATCATAAGGCTTCTGAAATTATGGTTGGTCATTGCTTCTGCCAGAGTTCTTTTTTTTTTTAATGTATGAGGTATTTTATTTTTTCCGTTACATGTAAAGATAGTTCTCAACTTTTGTTTATACAAGCTTTACAATTTCAGATTTTTCTCCCTCCCTCCCCTCCCTCCCCCCTCCCCAGACAGCAGGTAATCTGATATAGGTTATATCTATATATCTCTATACATATACATATAGATATAGATATACACACACACACATATATATACACATAATAACATTAATCCTATTTCTGCATTAATCCTGTTACAAGAGAAAAAATGAGAGCAGTGATGCAAAACCTCAAAATAGAAAAAAAAAAACAACAGCACCCAAAACAAAAGAAATAATATGGTTCAATCAGCATCTATACTCCACAGTTCTTTCTTTCTTTTTTTTTCTTGGATTTGGAGATCCTCTTCTATCATGAGTTCCCTGGAACTCTTCTGTACCATTGCATTGGTGAGAAGAATATAGTCCATCACAGTAGGTCAACACTCAATGTTGATGATACTGTGTAAAGTGTTCTTCTGGTTCTGCTCATCTCACTCATCATCAGCTCACGCAAGACCCTCCAGGTTTCTCTGAACTCTTCCTGCTCATCATTTCTTACAGCACAATAGTATTCCATTGTATTCATATACCACAACTTGTCCAGCCATTCCCCAATTGATGGGCACCCCCTCAACTTCCAATTCCTTGATACCACGTAAAGAGCAGCTATAAATATTTTTGTACATGTGGGTCCCTTTCCCCCTTCCATGATTTCTTTGGGCAAAAGACCTAAAAGTGGGATTGCTGGGTCAAAGGGTATGCACAGCTTTATCGCCCTTTGGGCATAATTCCAAATTGCTCTCCAGAATGGTTGGATCAGCTCACAGCTCCACCAACAATGCATTAGTGTTCCAATTTTCCCACAGCCTCTCCAACATTTATTGTCTTCCTTTTTTGTCATTTTAGCCAATCTGATAGGTGTCAGGTGGTACTTCAGAGTTGTTTTAATTTGCACCTCTCTAATCATTAGAGATTTAGAGCATTTTTTCATATGGGAATAGATAGCTTTGGTTTCTTCATCAGAAAACTGCCTGTTCATATCCTTTGACCATTTCTCAATTGGGGAATGACTTGGATTCTTATAAATTTGATTTAATTCCCTATATATTTTAGAGATGAGGCCTTTATCAGAAGCACTGGCCTCAAAAATTGTTTCCCAGTTTTCTGCCTCCCTTCCAATTTTGGATGCATTGCTTCTGTTTGTACAAAAATTTTTTAATTTAATATAATCAAAATCATCCATTTTGCATTTTATAATATACTCTATCTCTTGTTTGGTCAAAAACTGTTCTCCTTTCCAAAGATCTGATAGGTACACTATTCCTTTCTCTCCTAATTTACCTATGGTATCACCTCTTATGTCTAAATCATGTATCCATTTTGACCTTATTTTAGTATAAGGTGTAAGATGTTGGTCTATGCCTAATTTCTGCCATACTATCTTCCAGTTTTCCCAGCAGTTTTTGTCAAATACTGAGTTCCTATCCCAGAAGCTGGAGTCTTTGGGTTTATCAAACACTACATTACTAGTGTCATTTACTACTGCATTTCCTGAGCCTAGCCTATTCCATTGATCTACCACTCTATTTTTTAGCCAGTACCAGATAGTTTTGATGACTGCCGCTTTATAGTAAAGCTCCAGGTTTGGTACCGCTAACCCACCTTCCTGTGAATTTTTTTTCATTATTTCCCTGGATATTCTTGATTTTTTGTTTTTCCAGATGAATTTTGTTATTATTTTTTCTAGCTGTATAAAATAATTTTTAGGTAGTCTGATTGGTATGGCACTGAATAAGTAAATTAATTTAGGCAGTGTTGTCATTTTTACTATATTAGCTCTGCCTATCCATGAGCAATTGATATCTTTCCAATTATTTAGATCTGATTTGATTTGTGTGAAGAGTGTTTGTTAGTTGTGTTCAAAGAGTTCCTGGGTTTGTCTTGGCAAGTAGACTCCCAAGTATTTTATATTATCTACCGTTACTTTAAATGGAATTTCTCTTTCTATCTCTTGCTGCTGGACTTTGTTGGTCATGTATAGAAATGCTGATGATTTATGTGGATTTATTTTATATCCTGCTACTTTGCTAAAGTTGTTAATTGTTTCAAGTAATTTTTGACTTGATTCTCGAGGATTCCTTAAGTATTGCCAGAGTTCTTAAATATTTCAAAGTCATTTATCTTTATAATGCTGGTATTTTATTGCATAAATTATTCCGGTTCTGTTCTCACTCTACATCAGTTCACATGTCTTCCCAGTTGTGTCTGACACTATCCTCTTTATCTTTTAGGGCACAATAATATTCCATCACATTCATACACCCATAATTTATTCAGTCCCTCCCCAAATGATGACCATCCATTCTATACCTCAGTTTTCAATTCATTGCCACCACAAAAAGTTGCTGTAATATTTGTCTGTAGGTGTGAGTTTTTGTTGTTGTTCAGTCCTTTCAGTTGTGTCTGACTCTTCCTTTTTTGCAGGTAGATGGTGCAGTGGAGCACCAAGCCTGGAGTCAGGAAGACCTGAGTTCAAATCCAGCATCAGATACTTACTATCTTTGTGACCCTGGTCAAGTCACTTAACCCTCTTTGCCTCTGTTTCCTCAGCTGTAAAATAAACTAGAGAAAATAATGACAAACGACTCCAGTATCTTTGCCAAGAAAACCCCAAATGAGGTCACAAAAAATCAGACACAACTGAAATGATTAAACAACAGCAACAAATATGTCATTTCCCTCTTTGATCTCCTTGAAGTAAACAACTACTAATGGTATTACATGGTCAAAAACTTTGCAGAGTTCAGTAGGTTTTTGGACATAGTTCAAAACTGCTTTCTGAAATAACTAGTTCCATTTGTAGCTACTCTACCAATAGTGCATTAATGTGCCTGTATTCTTATGCCCCTCTCCAGACTGTCATTTGTCTTTTGGGATCAATTTTGACAATCTGATGAATATGAAGTGGGAACTTAGGGTTGTTTTAATTTGCATTTCCTTCTTTCTTTCTTTCTTTCTTTCTTTCTTTCTTTCTTTCTTTCTTTCTTTCTTTCTTTCTTTCTTTCTTTCTTTCTTTCTTTCTTTTTGCAGGGCAGTGAGGGTTAAGTGACTTGTCCAGGGTCACACAGCTAGTAAGTGTCAAGTGTCTGAGGACGAATTTGAACTCAGGTCCTCCTGAATCCAGGGCCGGTGCTTTATACACTGCACCACCTAGCTGCCCCTTAATTTGCATCTCTATAATAATTAGTGTTTTAGAACATTTTTCTTATGGCTATTGATAGTTTGGATTTCTTCCTCTTAAAACTGTCTATCATGTCCTTTAATCATTTACCAATTGGGGAATGGCTTTTATCCTTAGAAATTTTAATCAGTTCTCTATGTATCTTAGAAATGAAATTTTGTCCGAAAAACATATTGTACTTACCCATTTACCTATTTTTAAAAAATTTATCTTAATTAATCTTGTATGGGCAAAAACATATTAAAATTATATAATCAAAATCATTCATTTTACCTTCTGTGATCCTCTTCCATTGATGTAACAGGTAATTTATTCCTTGCTTCTCTAATTTATTTATGATCTCTTTTGTTCTCCTTTATGTCTAAGTCACATACCCATTCGGAGCATTCTTGTTAATCAGTGTGGGATGTTGACCTACATATAGCTTCTGCCCAACTGCCTTCTGATTTTTCCAGAAATTTTTGTCAAATAGTTGGGTTTTTGATCCCAATATCTGGGATCTTTGAGCTGATCAATCACTAAACTACTGTGCTCATTTACTCCTGCATATCACATACGTGCCCTTTTGTACTAATCTGTCTTTATGTGTCTTCGTTTGTTTCTTTGTATTTCTTACCTAGTCTGACTGTTTCGATGATCACTGCTTTTTGTACTATAGCTTGAAATCTGGTGCTACTAAGACCTCTTCCTTGCTGCTTTCTCATTTTCTCTCTTGAGATTTTGACATTTTGTTCCTCCCGATGAATTTTGCTATTTTTAGGAATAAAAAGTAAGCCTTTAGTTGTTTGAATAGTAAGGTACTGAATAAAGAAATCAATTTTCATAGCATCATTTTTATATTATTCAGCCTGCCCATGAGCAACCAATATTTCTCTAATTATTTTGATCTATCTTTATTTGTGTAAAGAGTGTTTTGTAATTGTATTCATATAGTTCCTGAATGTATCTTGCCAGGTAGATTCCCAAGTATTTTATATATCCTGCAGTTATTTTTAAATGGAATTTCTCTTTTGATTGCTTCCTTTGAGGGTTTTGTTAGTAATATACTGAAATACTGCTGTTTCATGTGGGTTTATTTTATATTCTGTAACTTTGCTAAAGTTTTTGTTTCAATCACCTTTTTTGGGGGGTGTTTCAATTACTTTTAGCTGACTCAAGTTAAGTAAGCAAACTATCACATATTCTGCAAAACATGATAATGTCATTTCCTTTTTTCTCCTTAATAAAAGGTAGCTAGGTGCTGCAGTGGATAGACTGCAAGGCCTGAACTCAGGAAGATGAGTTCAAATCCAACCTCAGACATATACGAGCTATATGACCCTGGGCAAGTCACTTAACTTGTTTCATTTTCCTCATCTACACTTGAAATGGGTATAATAACAACAGTGCCCACCTCCCAGGCTTGTTACAGGGCTCAAATTAGATAATATTTGTAAAATGCCTATGGCAGTGTCTGGAACATGCTTCTCTCCCTCCTTATATTTATTCCCTTTTTTTTTTCTTGTCTTATGGTATAGCTAGAATTTCTAGCACTATATCAAATAGTAAGGGTGACGATGGCATCATTGCTTAACCCCTGATCTAGTGGTTGAATTGGTGTAGGACTTTGGGGGGAATATGGAGGGTCTGGATCTGTGATGTTATCTCTATAGGAATTTCATGATGTGGAGACTCCAGCACTAATGCTGGTCAGTAATTCTTCTCTGACTTGATCTGTATTCCTGACTCCAGGGCTGAATCTCTATTCACTGTCTCTCAAAGGATTGTATAGGTGGAGAATTATAATGATAGCTGATAGTCATATAGCATTTTATGGTTTGCTAATAATACATTTTTAATACATGCATACCTACATACATACACATGGATTCCAAGCATAAAGAAAGATAGTTAATTCAATGATTATAAAGATGTTATTCAAAACAACACCGAAGGCAACAACAGAACTCTTGTCAATGCAGTGACCTGTGTTGCCTTCCAAGGACTGACAAAAAACACCTCTGTTTTCTGAGCAGAGAGGTGGCACGTGATATGTTTGAAATAAGTTACACATTCTCAGATGATCACTTGATTCTTAAACAACCCTGGGAGATCAGTGCTATTATTATCCCAGAATCTGAGAGGCAGAAGGGACCTAAGCCACCATCTAATCCAAGACGTATATCATAGGAATCTTCATTCCAAAATCCCACAAGTGGTTATCCAATATCCCCATAGAGGGGGACCCCACTGGCTCTCAGGGAAGTTCTAATTTTTAGGAAGCCTTTTCCTGATATTAGGCTTGGCTCTTTCCCTCCCCTGCTCCTGAGTCTGCCCTCTGGGGCCAAAGAGAGCAAATCTCGTCCCTGCTACACAATACAGCACTTCACTACTTGAAGACAATTATCAGGATTCCCTTTTTTCTCCAGTTTAAACAAGTTACTTAAACATATCCTTGTATTTCAGGTTCTCAAAGCCCTTTCCTGTCTGGTTTCCTTCCTCTGAATGTTCTGCAGTTATTCGATGTTTTTTAAGCCATAGTATCCAAAACTTAGGCCATTACTTCAGATGAGATCTGATGAAGACAGAACGCAATGAGACTATTACCTCCCCATCCTTGGAAGTTCTGTCTCTCTTAATCTACATTAAGATTACAATAATTAATAATAATAATTAAGATTACATCCAGGATTACAATAGCTTTTCCCCATCTCATCACACTGGTAACACCTATTGAGTTTGTTATCTGTTAAAACTGTCCAGAAATTTCTCACAACACCCACTATCTTTAACCATGCCTTCCCTACCTTATACTTTTGAAAGTCTTGTATTTACTCAAGTCCAAGGCTTCATTATTTTTCCTATTGAATTGCATCTTTTTTCCGAGAGTCAGTTGGGGTTAAGTGACTTGCCCAGGGTCACACAGCTAGTAAGTGTCAAGTGTCTGAGGCCGGATTTGAACTCAGGTCCTCCTGAATCCAGGGATGGTGCTCTATCCACTGCATCACTTCTCTGCCCCTTGAACTGCATCTTGTTAGTTTTGCCCCAATATTCTAGCCGGCCAAGATCCTTTTGGATTCTGTTTTTTTCATCCAATGTTTTAGCTCTCCTTGTAGTTCAGTATTATCAAAAAATTTGATGAGCATTACATCCATGCCTTTATCCAAGTCATTGTAAAAGTGCTAAACAACACATGATCAAATACAAATCCCCAGGATGACCCACCAGAAACCTTAATGTATAATCCACAACTATTCTCTGGGGCTGGACATCAGATCAGCTTGGAATCATTCTAATCATATTATTATAGAATTTGTATTTCCATCTTCTCCACAAAAATTGCATGTGATGTTTTATCAAAAACTTTGCCAAAGTTTGGGTAAAAAAATCTCTTACCATCTTAGGGAGAATACAGTGAGGGAGGGAGGGAGATAATTTGGAACTCAAGAAAATTTTTAAATGAATGTTAAAATTTTCTTTACATATAATTGGAAAAGATAAAATATTATTAAAAATGAAGTCTGGATAAACTATAGCCACAACATTTCTCTCATCTACTAGCTTAGTAATCCTGTTAAACAAACAAAACTAAACAAAATGAGGTGAGCCTGGCATGACCAGTTCTTGATAAGCCAAGCTGACTCTTTAGAATCACTGCTTCTTTTTCTAGATGTTTACCAACCACCTCTCTAATGATCTGTTCTAGAATGTTCCTAGGAATCAAAACCTAACTCACTGGGCCATGGTTGGCAGGCTCTTCCTATTTTGATAACAGGAGAATATTTTCCTCTTTTCAATCATGTGGACTCTTTCCCATTTCCCAGGACTTTTCAAATGTCATTGACAGAGGCTCCAGCACAGCCCTTCCCATCACCACCACCACCACCACCACCATCACCACCACCATCACCACCACCACCACCACCACCATCACCACCATCACCACCACCACCACCACCACCACCATCACCACCACCGCCATCTTTTTCTTCTTCATCATCACCATCATCACTAGCATTTATTAAACATTTTCATGTTTTCAAAATGCTTTACAAATATGATCTCATTTGATTCTCCCAATAACCCTGTGAAGTAGGTGCTATTATTATTCCCATTTTACAGATGGGGAAACAAATTGGGAGAGGCAGGCAGATATTACAGCAGATAGAGTGCTGGGCTTAGAGCCAGGAAGACCTGAATTCAAATCTGGCCTCTGTCACTTACATGTTTTGGGACACTGAGCCTGTCCCTTAAGCTCTCAAACTCTCAGTTTCCTCATCCATAGAATGAGAAGATTGGACTTGTTAGCCTTTAAGGCATCTTCCAGCTCTAAAACGATGATCCTGAGTGAGTTGCTCGGGTCACACAACTAATAAGTACCTGAGGTCACTTCTGAATTCAGCTTCTCCTGCTTTCAAGGCTAATGTTCTATCCATCTTACTGCCTGGATGACGGGTGAAGAAGATGTTACACATCCTCTCTGCATAGATGGGCTAAAGCATCATTTTTAGAATGACCATCCCCAAAATACAACATAAAATGTGACACAAAGCTGAGATGCTGACACACTCAGATTGTGTGGATCCAAAAGGGGTGGTGTGGAATAACCTATCATTTCTCCAGACCCAGAAACCCAGGTGCCATTGAGCTATTGGAAATAGTGACCTTCTTAATTCAATTGGTGACAACTGTAAGGAATAGTTTAGATCTTATCCAAGCACTTCAGCCAGTGATCTGCTTAG
Organism: Dromiciops gliroides; assembly: GCF_019393635.1. Classification (NCBI taxonomy): domain Eukaryota; kingdom Metazoa; phylum Chordata; class Mammalia; order Microbiotheria; family Microbiotheriidae; genus Dromiciops; species Dromiciops gliroides. The sequence continues at coordinate 754,622,043 of NC_057861.1, forward strand.
TGTGATGGGGAAATCATCACTCTGGTATATAGACACCAAGGTCAGGCTATGATCTAACAGTCAGATTAGAAACAGCTTGACAGTATTAAGACAGCTCAGTCTCCCTGGGGAGGGAGATAACAGCCTTTGTACATTAGCCCCAGGAGACCCTATTCATGTGGGAGGCCAAGATAATCCAGGTGAGGAGACAGACCACAGACCAGTCAATAAGATCAATGGCAAGCCTGGAGAAAAGCAGCAGCATATGTCCACAGGTTTATTTGGAAGCAAAAAAAATCTTAAAGAAAATCTTTGGAGGTATTTTTCTCTCTTTCCATGGACTCCAGCACATTTACTTTTAAGTTTCAGCTTTTGAAATCAAGTTACAGAATCACAGATTGGGAGTCTCAAGAGGGAAGGGAAAAGAGGGAAGGGAAGGTGCCTCAGAAGCCATCCAATCTAACTTGTACCTATGAATTTTGTCAATTTGCCTGACAAGAGGACACCCAAATCCTGCTTGAAGACTTCCAGAGAAAGGAAATCTACCACCTCTGGAGACTCCCAAATGATGGCAGACAGTTGGGATCATCAGTAAGTTTCTGCTAAATCTTCTCTTTGTAACTTCCACTCACAGTTCCTAGTTCTGCCCTCTGGGTATAAGCAAAATCAGTCTGAGCCCTCTTCCATGTGACAGCCCTTCCTATACCTCTAGCCAGTTCTCATGTGCTCTCAGAGCTTTTCTGGGGTTAAACCTCCCAATAAGTTACCCATTGAAATCAAGTTAGCCAGGTAAATATTGAGAAAGAAGACCAAAATAGGCAAACCAGTAGAGAAGTCCCTGGGACTATCCTATGATACTTTCTCAACAGGCTGAGTGAACAGAGGCATCAATGCCAACATTCCTCACATACAGTTTTTCTTGAAAGTCAGCCAGAAAGCTGAATAGAGTAGTCTTAGCATCACTTGGTTTCTTCACTGGATCCAACCTTATTTCTTAGGTGTCCTTTGCTGCACTTCAGAGCTGCTATCTTCTTTAACAGTGATGCAATGGGAGGGAGAAGAAGGAGGGAGGAAAAGACAGAGAGAAAAAGAGGGAGGGATGGAGAGAAGGGTGGAGAGAAAGACAGAGAGAGGGAGAGAGACGGGGGGGGGGGGAATTACAAAGTTATACTCATCCAGCGATGCAGTGATGTAACAGGGATAGGAGTCTATGTAAATTCAATGCTCTTCAACAAGCATTTATGAAGCTCCTACTACATATCAGCACTGTGGTGGGCACTGGGGATATGGCAGACATAAAAGGTTCCCTTCCCTCAAGGAGTTTGCCTTTTTATTCTTCTTCAATATTTCAATATCTGCGTTATCACATTCCTGTGGATTATCCTTTTACAGACCTAGGTAACCACCCCCACACATAGCTCAAGAAATAGTCTTCATAAACTGATGTGCTCAAAAGTATCTATCACCTCATGACCATATTCTTGGTGATCAGCCTCTCCAAATACTGCCAGAATGGTTCTCAAATGTTCTGGGTTGGACCTGCCAGGCCGTTTAAGTCCTAGTTCAAGACTTCATTGAGAGTTCTTGGTGAGAGAAATGTTTGGACAATGTTTATATAAGCTTACATAGATTATACCTCCAAGTTAGAATATTGTCATTGCTCCTCTGAGGAGTCCAGTCCTCACCTCCATTCTGCAGATGGAGAAATGAAGGAATAGATTTGTTTAGGATCACACAATTGAAGGCAGAATTTGGATCTAGGTCCTCCTGACTCCAAGATCAGTGGTATATTCACTGTGAAACAGTGTTTCTCAAAGAAGGCAGCTTGTACTTCTTCTTGGAGATGTGGTTTCCTCTTTGTTCATTCTTTTCCTCTTGTGACCACTGATGGGACAATGTGCACATTGCCCATAAAATAGTAGGCACTCAGTAATGCTTGTTGGCTAGTTAAGTGACTATTGTAAAAATGGTTGGGTCCAATGATACAACAATCGCTTAGAAATCCAGGTTAAATGACTACTTTTAATACTGAGATCAAATTAAAAGACATTACCATAGTCGGAGTAATTAGACTAGGGCCACCCATGAAATTCCATCTGCTAGAGAATACAAGATATAAATAGTAATCAGTTTCCATGGAAACTTGTTGAAAACTCCCTGAAACTGGTCAGAAACCATGGAGGGGGGAAGGGAAGGAAAGAATATTAGTTTTGAAATACTGCATATAAACATGGGAATTTCCACCAATGGAGTATTAGGTCAAGTCAATAAACATTTATTAAGTGCCTACTATGTGCCAAGACCTGTGATAAGCACTGGGCATACAAAGAAAGGTAAAAACAATCCCTGCTGTCAAGCTATTCACAGTCTGTTGGGGGACACATTACAACTAATGTCACATTGTCACAACTCCAATTCAAGAAACAGTGTTCAAGTTCTTAGTATATGCCAGACCTGCTGCTGGGTACTGGAATGCAGAGATAAGAGTTAAAAAGCCCTTATGCTAAAGGAATTTACATTCCACTGGGGCTGGGGTTACAGATCTTTTCATCAGAAAATGTTTATTGAGCTTCCACTATGTGCCAGGCACATTTCTAGGCACTGGAGATATGGAGACAAAACTGGAATCATTCTTGCCCTCATTAAGGATCCAGAATCTGCCCAGACAAGGAAACATGAAGCTTATATAAAATAATTTCAAGAGGGAATGAGCTCTATCTACTGAGAGAGATGAAGGATGTAGGAGGAAGTAAAAGAAAAGGATGTCATCAAAGAAATAAATGAGTGGGAAAAATATACCAGTGATAGGACAAGAACAAAGGATAACCACTAGACACTCCATATACTTCATTCTTAGCCTTATAATGCCAAGATAAAGTGAAGAATATTATTAGCATTTCTGCCTGACTTCCTGCCTGTCATGTCAAACTTAGGGGAAGATGTAGACAAGGGATAGATTGGGACCTTCTTCATTGGAGATCTGTAAAATCATAGAGCTATGTGAGTATTTGAGTCAAAATGGCGTCTAGCAACACCCAACTTGGAATTACTCAGTAGGAGTTATTTCTGGACCCAAGAAATTGGAATTGGAATTGAACTGTTGTCTGAAGAATAGGGGTGGGTGGGACCATCATTTCCTATTCCAGCAGAAATGTTGAGGGGTCTCACAACAAAAATATCACTTTATTCCAAGGGAGTAGACTTCCAAAGAAGAAAGTTGTCTCTTTTGGTACCATAGTTCTATGGATGGGCTTTATTAGTTCTCCCCTCTACACCCAGACACTTGATTAGACAAGGCTGAATAAACTTAATACATGTTTGTGGATTGAATATCTAAAGATTGGTTTGGGATTTTAAGTTGATGGTACCGTGGATAGAGTTCTGGGCCTAAGTAAGAGTTCAAATCCCACCTCAGACATTTGCTAGCTATGTGATCCTGGACAAGTCAATTGAATTAGACTCATGTCTTTGAAACCTTCTGTCCTAGAAAGGGGTACGGATGGCAGGGCAGCAGAGTATACTCCATAGCCATCAGCACAGAAGAAATGTAAGATGATACATTTATATTAGGAAACTGGAATACTCTAACAGGAGTTCAAACATGAGCCAATACCCCTTGCAAGAGTAAGGATTTTATTATAATAATGATCTGATAAATCAATTCAGGATCCAATTTTGAGGAGACAAATAGAGACTGAATGGATGGGATTTAGATGACTATAAAGAGTTTAAATCTTGGTCATCAAGACAACCAGGCTTTGATAACTTCATGTCAGTGGAACTCACCTAAAATTCTTCCCAGGAAAAAGTTTTCATGTGTTTCTAAAGGATCCTCTCCCAGAAAACAATTTGGAACCATGCCCAAAGGGCTATAAAAGTGTGTATCCCCTTTGACCCAGCAATACCACTACTAGGTCTGTATCCCAAAGAGATTTAAAAAAGAAAAGGAGATATATTTATGTATATATGTATGTGTGTGTGTGTATATATACACACATACATATATATATATACATACACACATATATACATATACATACATATATGTGTGTGTGTGTGTGTGTGTGTGTGTGTGTGTGTATATATATAAAAGCTCTTTGTGTGGTGGCAAAGAGTTGGAAATCAAGGGGATGCCCATCAATTAAATTAGAGAATGGCTGAACAAGTTGTGTTCTATATTTGTGACGGTATACTATTGTGCTATTATAAGAAATTATAAGCATGATGGTTTCAGAAAAAAACAAAAAACTTTGAAGGACTTACATGACCTGATGCAAAGTGAAGTGAGAAAAACTAGAAAAACATTGTACACATTGTGTGATGACCAACTATGAATGACCTAGCTATTCTCAGCAATGCAATGATCCAAAACAATTTCAAAGGAATCATGATGAAAAATGCTATCTACCTCCAGAGAAAGAACTGATGTAGTCTGAATACAGATTGAAGTAGACTTTTTAAAAACTTTATTTTTCTTGGGTTTTTGTTCTGTGGCTTTTTGGCTTTTTTTGCAACATAGCTAATATGGGATTATGTTTTACATGATTGCATATGCATAATCTATATGTAATTGCTTGCTGTCTCAGGGAAGGGGAAGGAGAGGAAAGGAGGGAAATAATTTGGAACTCAACATCTCAAAAAAGAATGTTAAAATTGTTTTTACATGTAATTGGATTATATAGAACTGTGTGTACTTAATCAAAACACTAAATATTCGAATTGGTACAAATTTCAGTAACTAGTGACAGGAATTATTTGGCATCCAAGGCTCCTCTCCAGTCTATCCCCAAGGCCACTACCAATCTATTATGATAGTCTATAATAGGATCCATCCAGAAGCCAGTTTTAGAGTCAGGAACACCTTATTAAAGTCTTGCCTCTAGAACATGTTGGCTTAGGGCTCTGGGTGACTCCATTAACTTCTTAGAATTCTAGGCAACACTATAGAACTCTACAGTGCAGAGAAGTTGTCTCTCATCTGGGCTTTCTCAACTGCCTCCTTAAGTGACCTCTATCTCTTAACTCTGTGCCTTCATAACTGACTGTCCCCCCCTACCTAGAATGCTTTCCTTTCTTACCTCCCCTCACTGGCACCCCTGGATTATTTCCAGACACAGCATAAGAGTTACTGTCCATACAAGCCATTTCCTAATCCCCACAGCTACTATCTTTGCTCACAAAAATTCTCTTTTATGTATTTTGTATCTATTTGATTTCAGCAAGGCTTCTGTCAAAATTCCTTTTCATGTTCTTTTGGACAAGCTAGAAAGACATCATCTTTGCCACAGTCAGGTGAATACAGACACAATGAATGATAATAGATTATTTTAGCCTGGAGCAGTCTTTAGTGGAAGACTGTAGGACATGTCCATGTTCCTGTTCTGGCTGCCATTTTTATAATGACTTGGGTAGACATACAGGCAGTGCGTCCAATCTGAAGATAGCATGGGGAACAGATAATGTATCATGTAGGAGAATCTACGTCCACAAAGACCATCACAATAGACTGGGGTGTAGGAAAAAACAAAGATGAACATTAATGGGGAAAAAAGTAAAATCCTGAACCTGGGTTCATGAAATCATGGCCAGAAAGTACTTCATGTGATGTAGACCTAGAGGCTTTAGTGTGCTGCTGGCTCAGAGTAGGCCAACCTACACTGGTTATTTTTGCTGGGTAACAGCAAAGGTGATATAATGGAAGGATAATGAGGCTGGGTTTTAGTCCCAGCTCTCATAGGTAACTATGTCTCTGGACCTCAGTTTCTTCACTTGCAAAGTGAAAGGATTGCACTAGTTGATCTTTGTGGTCCCTCTCAACATTAAAAGAATAATTTGTCATAACTTTCTATATAATAGAGGACTTCTGTCTTACTTGCCAATGATTCTGAGATCTCTCTGTGGGAAGTGCAGAAAGACACCTAATAACAAATATACCTGCCTCTATACTGACTGAACCACAGAATAATACCCACAAAATGCATTTCTGAGATAAACCTTGTCTCTGGTCTCCTGGAAATGCAGTTCCTACTTTCAGGAATAATGATGCTGCTTAAAAAAAAAAGGTTTGCATTATCACTGTGACCAAAAAGATAAATGATATTCATAAAAAATCTTTTCTGGCAATGTTTGCTGTAACCACAGAGCAGTGAATATTAAAGTTATTTTTTTCTGTATTAAATGAGAGGCATTTTGGGAAGGAAAAAAGCAAAATAAAACAAAACAAAACATAATCATAAAGAACTAAGCATTAATTCAGGGCTGGTCCTTGCATGTAGGTTGGGCTGTACAAATGAATATCCAGTTCCACCATTGAGATCCTGGAGGGCTAGAGTAGGGGGATAGGGGAAAGATGTAATTGCTAAATAATAAAAATCTATTCACTTGGTGTGATACAGTGGGAGGCATAACATTGGACCTCTGAAATTCTGTGGCTCTGGTTTCTTCCTCTGTAGAATTTTGGTCACAGTGATAATTGAGAGAGCTGGACTACAGGACTTTTAAGGTCCCTTCTAACTCTAAGTCTGTGATCCTCCTGTAATATTGGTGGGTGTGGGTATCATTATGAAGGATACAGTTGGATGGATGGCATTCAATCCTTTCTACTCCCTCTTTTTTTGGCTAGGGGGCACAACTGAATCTTTCCAAGATCTTATGAGTGGCAAGAGTGAAGGTGTGACCTTTACTTTCCCAACTCTCTTTTTTCTCTTTTAGCCCTTTCTTTTCTCTGGAGATTTAATAAACTAAAATCTACTATAACAACTGGCTTGCTGTTATAGCCTACAGACATTTAGTAGCCCTTTAGTTTCATGGGGTTCCCTTTGCTATTTTATGAGGTTTATATCAGATCAAAAGTTAATAGTAAAATCACAGTAGCTCAGAGCCCCCAGTTAGAAAAACCCTTAATATTCAGGCAGAGGTTTGACTGTCTGAACTAATTTAAGTTTATATGCCTCTCTGTTTAACCTCCATCCTATTTCTGTTCAAAAGGAAAATCAGTACACAGGAAATATTTAGACCAAAGTAGCCAGAAGAGTATATCATGGTATCTCTTACCTGACAGTCACAAGAAGGGAAAGTTGTGGAAAGAACAGAACTGGGGGATGGGAGGAGAGTGGAGCTTACCACAGTGCTTGAAGATTCGAGCACAACTGGCAGTTTCAGCTTGAATCTTTAGCTCTGAGATGTCTACAGGGAGTTGATGACCCAACTTGATTTCCTTTCTCTATTGCATTTGGTCTCCTTTCAGTCTCTCCATTCATTTCCTCCCTTCTCCTGTGTCATTAAATTCTTACTGGATCAACTCATTAATCCAGAGTGAGACAGAGAATGCTATCTTCTCACTGCAGTTGATGCTTAGACTTTGATGTCCCTATTCCTTTCTCAGTCTGTTTCTCACTGACTATGTGTGTCCTGAGTATAACTCATTTTCCTTCTAGCAAAGAACAGAATTGTTCCAAATTTGCACTGAACTACAAATCCCAGAATGCCAATCAGTTCTCAATCCCTTATTGTAGTATGATTTTTTTTCTAGGTGTATAATTTCTCTCATGTAATTATTTTAAATGTGTGTGTATGGAGAGTGGGAGTGGTGGTCCAGCCATGTGATTTTGTCAGTGTAGAAACTCCTACAAACCAGATCTCAACAACTCAGTAATGTGTAGACGTAGAAAATTGCTTCTGAGAGATAAAATTCCCATGTTCACATAGTTCCAGTGTCAAAGGCAGGATTTGATCTCAAGTCTTTCTGAGTCCAAGATGAGCCCTTCGTCCATTCTGCCTGCTTCTCTCATTGTGAGGAGTATCGAATAAGATCTCACCTCAAACTCACCGTGCCAAGAACAGAACTCCTCTTTTCTCCACCCCGAAACCTTCTCCTTACTCAAAAGCTTGGTCAACTTCTCAATCACCCAGGCTTCCAATTTCAATCTCATATTTATCTCATTCACTCTTACCTCACATGTCCAATCTGTTTCCAAGTCTTGCTGTTTCTACTTTCACCATATTTCTTGCATATACATCTATTCTCTACACTCATATAGGCACCTTTTGGGCACAGGTCTTTGTCACCTCTTACCTGGAGTCCAGATAAGTCCTGGCTTCGTTTTATCATGAGGAGAAAAATTAAAGCCATTTAAAGCTCTTCATCTCCTGACTCCCTCCTTCCTTACTAACATTTTAAAACAAAAAAGCAAGGTCTTGATATTGGTATGCTGATCTCCTCCCCAAGTCACCAGAACATGAGCATCTGGGTCTCAGTCTCAACCCGATTATTCTAATTTACAAGCAAACCAAATTTAAGGAGGTAAGATTGCTTTTAAAAGTTTGCCTGGCTAAAGACACTCATTCTCTAAAGACTATTCATGTCTCTAAATAAGGGAAATGACTTTTGGGGGAAAAGAACTGGGTTTTCAAAAAAGGATCGATCTACTTTCTTCAGCCATTGTTGTTTCTTATTACTAGCATCAAGGGTATAGATTAGAGATGCTACTTAACACCAGCCCCAGTTACTTCCTAAATTAAGGCACCAAATCCACCGTAGAAAGTTCTTCCAGCACTGGTATTAACCTGTGATAAACTTTGGATGCCCTAGGGATTCAACCTTGAAAAGCTGCCATCGCACCTGCCCTGGCTCACTCACCACCTCTACATTCATTGAAAACCTTTTCATCCTTTATTATATCCTGCTCCTCTCAACACAAGCTGCAGCCCAGCCATACTGACCTGTTTTCCTCACTCAAGAAATTCCATCTCTTGTCTCCATGCCTATGCAAAGGCTTTCTCCATGCCTACAATTTCTGCTCTCCTTGTCTCCTCCTCTTAGGACTCCAAGTTTTCTTCAGAACTTAGCTCCAGCACCATCTCCTCTATGAAGCCTTTCCTGATAACCCCTCACCCTCATGTGAATGCCTGCCCTTCAAAATTATTTTGTATCTGCTTTGTAAATAGTTATGTAATGGGGGGGGTCTGGTGGCATAATAACAATGACTAGAGTAAATGTGGACATTCTACATGGTTGGGAGGAGCCTTTTATGATAGGCTGTGTCATGGGAATTGTTGTGTCTTCAAAAGTGCCTGAGTTAGTTCCACTCATCTCTTTTCCCGGATTTGTGTCTGGGGGAACCAGGTGAGTCCTTCACTAACAGTATACAGTTAGAGGGCTACACTGCGATGGGAAGGACAGTGGGACCTTTTCCCCGGAGAAATGGGTCCTTTTCAGCCTTTTTGTTCACTCTTTTCTGTTTTAGGAGTAACGAGTGGATTTTCTGACAGTGGGAATTTCAAAGACTGGGAATCTAAGTCACAGGAATCCAGAATCCAGAGTCCAGATTGGGTTTTGTAGCCAATGGCATATCAATGCCCGGAATACATTTTGGGGTCCTCAGACCAGAATGCAGGAGGGTCCATGGGCAGGATGTTGCCTTTTGATGTGAACTTGATAGCACCAATATTATATAGGTGCCATCCAACTTTTGAGCCTGATCCCTACCATCTACCTTCCTCCCATACAGACTGAAGTGGTGTTGGGGTGGGTGGGTGAATGATGCCCTTAAGGTGTTGAGGGAAATTTAAGACCTATATTTTATATATTGGCACTATATTTTCCACTTTATTTGAAAATAAATATCTCTTTGTAAAAGCTACTCAATATTAAGTCATTATCTTAAACTGGGGTGCTGGTTACTGCCCTCCTAAAACAGAGGAAACAGCCAGTGGTGGCTTGAGGTGATGGTCGAGAAGAGAAGCTCCCCAACCCTTCAGAAGACCTGAGAATTTGAGGGGGAAAATATAATAGAATTGAACTTGAGTGGGATGAAAGCACATATTACTGTATATATGTGCACATACTCTCGCTCCCTTTTTCTGTCTCTCCCTCTTCTCTATCTCTGTCTCTCTTGTAAACTCCTTGAGAGCAGAGACTGTCCCATTTTTATCTTTCCCTTTCTTTTATAGTAACCATTTAGTAAATTCTTGTTGACTGGTTGATTGATAAAGTCCCATGAAGGTTAACAAAGAGGTTGGAGGTATGGAGGAGTAGGCTGTGGGGTAGGGAATAATATAGGGTTACTTGTAGTAAATATAAAATCTTGCATTGAATTAATGAAGACTGGAAGGAGAAAATAATGAGGTTACTTGGGATCCAAAAATGTTATTTAAATGATCTATCTGACTGGAATTGTCTAGTTTTGCTAGTTGTCAATCAATAGGCCACCTGGGAAATTAAGAAAAATCTTATCCACCTGAGTGACTCATCCCCAATTTAATTCACACAGCCTCAGGATAGATGAGTTTGAAGAGATCCTAGGGGCCGTCTGGTTCTGTTCTTTCTTACTGCTTCAGCAATGACAAGTCCTTTACACCTCAGTGCTCAGGAATACGTAAGTTCTGATCCAGCCACAGACATTTCTTATCGTTATGGCCCTGGTCAGTCAATTAATAACCTCTATCTGCCCCAGTTTCCTCATTTACAAAATGGGGGTAATAATAGTACCTATTCCCAGGGTTTTGTGAAAATAAAATGAGATATTTATAAACTACCTTGCAATCCTTAACTATAAAAATATTTGCCATTGTTATTAGTCCAACCTATGCCCGAACAAAAATTTTTCTCCAACATACCTGACAAGTGGTCATCTAGCCATTGCTCGAAGTCCCTCCTGAACCAAGATGTGGCAACCTTATTTTATTCAGCCAGATTTATCACTTGTTACACTCCTACTGTGTGAGCAAGGCATTGTAATCAATTGCTGGAAGTAGCCTTTGGACATCAGGGCCAAATAGGGCAATGATGGCTATCTTGAGGGATCAATGTTCTCTTCAATTTTTCTATTTTTGCTACTATATGGGTGCTTAATAAATGCTGATGGGGGGGCAGCTAGGTGGCACAGTGGATAAAGCACTGGCCCTGGATTCAGGAGGACCTGAGTTCAAATCCAGCCTCAGACACTTGATGCTTACTAGCTGTGTGACCCTGGGCAAGTCACTTAACCCTCATTGCCCCACAAAAAAAAAATAAATGCTGATGGATTAACTGAACTACAGAAATTGCAACCCATTCTCACCCCTTTATGGGTGATTTACTCACCTCAAATGTAGTCTTGGCGCCAGTGTCTCCTTTAGGGCTATCTTTGCTCAGGGAGGGCTAGTGAGAAGGAAGTTGGCCAGAGGTGGGGGCATCTCAGGTCTTTGTCTCCAACTACAAGTGCTGGGTGAAATTGATTTAGAACTGATGATACAGCGGCCAGCCCCACAGCTGCTGGTCTCCTGGTCCCTAATTGCCATCCTTTCTCACTTCACTGCTTTGCCAAGGAGAGGCCAGACTCTGCTTATCACAGGATGGCCCCAGGCCATGTTGGCCATTCAGTGACATAGCACTGAGAAGCAGTGGAGCATAATGGACAGAGAGCCAGCCAAGGGGTCAGGAAGACCTGGGATTGCAAGTCCTGCTTCTGATATCAACTGCCTATGAGACTCTAAAGAGAGTGCTCACCTTCTCAGTGCCCCAAGACAACTTCTCTGAGAAGATCAGTCATGCAGCAGGTGTTAGAAAGCAGTGGTGAATGGAGATCTTCACCAGAAGTAATGGAATCAAAGTAAAAAGCAAATGAATGAATAAGTAAACATGTGGAAGTAATGAACCAGGCATTTCCATGTGGTTCTACAATCGGCCCCAAAGGGTGAATCCTTGGAGTGGTACAGTCACTTGGAAGGAAATTTCCAAGTGAGTTCAGGTAGCATGAGTTAAGGCAGAAATTCTTTTCTTTTCTTTCTTTCTTTCTTTCCTTCCTTCCTTCTTTCTCTTTTTTCTTCCATTCCTTTCTTTCTTTGTTTCTTTCTTTCTCTATCTCATTCTTTCTCATTCCTTCCTTCTTCCCTTCCTTCCTCCCTCCCTTCTTTCCTTCCTTCCTTCCTTCCTTCCTTCCTTCCTTCCTTCCTTCCTTCCTTCCTTCCTTCCTTCCTTCCTTCCTTCCTTCCTTCCTTCCTTCCTTCCCTTCCTTCCTTTTTTTTTTTAACTTTTTTTTTTTTTTTGGTGAGGCAATTGGGGTTAAGTGACTTGCCCAGGGTCACAACAGCTAGTAAGTGTTAAGTGTCTGAGGCCGGATTTGAACTCAGGTACTCCTGACTCCAGGGCCGGTGCTCTATCCACTGCGCCACCTAGCTGCCCCCCTTCCTTCCTTTTTTATTTCTCTTTTATAATTCTTTTGGAAGTCTGACAACAGGGTCTAGACCTGTGATTTCATAATTGTGTGGGGAACCTCAAGTGTATAAACTACTTCTAACAATGTAGATCAACAACTATACTACTATATAAATGATGCCAATATTGATGATTATTAATAGCAGATAGTACTTTAAGGTTTGCACAACACTTTACATAAGCTCTCTTATTTGAGCCTCACAATAGCCTAAGGTCGGTCTTCTACCGTTGCCCGGGGCTCTAGAAATCAAGCAACTTGTCCAAAGTCAATGGCTAGTGGCCGAGGCAGTATTTGTTCTCAGGTCTTCCCAGCTCCAAGGCTACCCACACTCCATGCTGCTTCTCCCTTTGGTTCATTTGCCATCATGTTGGGAAAGCCACTTAAGTAATGGCTAAGAGACATGCACACAATCCTTTCCAAGAGGAAGCAGTCATTCATTCTATTCTGTCAATACAATAGGTCCACATGTCTTCTGCTACTTCATGAAATACCACCTCAATCAATCCATCACAAAGCACTGGTTAGGTGCCTGTTCTGCCAGGTGCTGTGCTAGGCATGAGGGCTCCAAAGCAAAAGGGATGTAGCCTTTGCCCTCAAGGAGCTTGTAGTCTATTGGGAAAGAGAACAGGTACAGATATAACTATGTTCAAAATGTGTACAAAATAAATGGAAAAAAAAGATAAAGGGGGGGTTAAGTGCCAAGTCTAATTCTGACTCTAACCCTAAGGAGATAATGCTTGCAAAGAAGTGCTGAGCACAGTGCCTAGCACATAGTAAGCACTATGTAAATGTAATTGTTATTGTTGTTATTATTATTGTGATCAATAAACATCCAAGGCAGGAAATAGCATTTACTCTGAGCACTGGAGGAAATGCAGCATTCTAATAGGCAGAGATAAGGAAGCCGGTGGTACCTATTCCAATAAGTAAAGGGGGAGATACCTGTGGGAGTCATCTTAGAAAAAGTACCATCAAAGGACCATCGGCTGTAGTTATTGAGGAAGGGGCTTGATTCTGGCAGAATTCAAAGAATATTTTTTAAAGCACTGTTGAAGATGACTAATATATCTCTGCTTGGATAGAAGCTTATGTTATGATAGATACTGCATTCCTAAACCCTTTGCAGGGCTAGGATATTCACACAATTAAAGAGATGTGGAACAGATGGGCACAGAATCTGCATATAAAAATAACAGAGTGGGAGCGTAAATGATTAAACATACTTAAATCCTTCTCAAATCATCAAATTTCAAGTTGGAGAGGGACCTCAGAGGCCAACTAATCCAACCTCCCATCAAGTCTGGTAATCCCCACATAACACAATAGACAGATGGTAACCCAGCCTCTGCTCAAAATTTTCTAGTGATGTGATCCATGTGATCCATGATCTAGTGATCCATGATCCACTCTATCTTTGGGGAAAGCTTTTATGACAATGTAGTTCGAGGCATTAATTAGGCACCTACAGTGTGCAGATGATATGCACCCCTGCCTTCAAGGGATTCATGCTGTAGTAGGGGGATTATATAGTTCCTACTGCATGCCAGGAACTTTACAAATGTTATCTCATCTAATCCTTCCAACAACTTTTTGAGATAGCTACTGTTATTATCTTCATTCTATAGTTGGAGAAACTGAGACAAACAGAGGTTAAATGATTTACCTAGGGTCCACACGTCCAGTAAGTATCTGAGTTCAGATTTGAACTCGGGTTCTTCCTTACTCCAGACAGATGGCCACAATTCACATTGTTGCTTCAGTGCCTTCATGAGCCACAAAAGGCCTCCATGAGTAATCAAAGCAAATAAACTATGCCATCTGAGAGAAAGGCCATTAACAATAGCCAATAGTCAATAAACACGTATTCAGCAGCAGTCTATGGCAGGAACAGTGCTAAGCACTGGGGATACAAATAAGAGAGCACCTGCCCTCAAGGAGATTACAATCAAGTGAGGAAAGACAATGCACAGAAGATGAAATGTGGAGGAAAGTGGAGGCACCATAGAGTATGGGGGCGGAGGAGAGATGATGCTTCCATGCCATCAAAATTCAGCTGAGCAACTGATAGGAAATTAAATTAGCTGGAATATACTGAGCCCTGCATAAAGAGAAGTTTGGGAAAGAGCTTATTGCTCCATCCTCCCATCATAGGGGAGAGGCAATGGAGGGTGCTGGGAAGGTAGTCAGTATCAAAGCTGAATCCATCCCCATAATGATGAGATTTCCGGTGATGAGCTGATCCTGGGGGAGGCATGATGCTCATGGAGCCCAAACCAAGCAGAAATGATAGAAAAATGGGTTGAATCAGACCAGGGCTCCTTGACAGAACTAGAATTTTGGGAAGTTCTTTATGTTGATTTGAAATCTCCATTTCTGTAATTTAACCCACTGGTTCCTTAGAAACAGTAGAGAGGATTCGTTCCACAACAGTGTTTCAAGTATTTTCCTTGTGTTTCTCCTTGGTCTTTTCTTTCCAAAGCCAAGCACATGGAATTCCTTTGGTTTGTTACTTGCATGACATGTTTCCCAGATGCCTCAGTTGCATAATCATCCTCCTCCCTAGAAACTCTTAATTTCTGTGTCCCTCTTAAAATGTAGCACTCTGAAGTGAAGGCAACACTCCAGATGGGGTCCAGCCAGTGCTGAGTACATGGAATTGTTTGTGACTGTTTGAGTCTGGCCACCACACTCAACCTAATACATCAGCTTTCCTTAGCAGCCACATCATAGGATTAGAGCGTATTAAACTTGTGGTCACTAAGAACCTCCAGGCCTTTTTACCCCTGAACAGCTGCCAAACTAGATCTCCCCTATCCTGCACTGGTCTAAGGGTGGGATCAAAAACACCCCACCATTTTTGTTTTGACACCAAGATCATAATCTCCATTAATCAAGTGCTTTAAAAAAGCCTTTAAACTTGAATCACACTTAGATAGCTCAAGGGAACTTGGGAACATTCTCAGGATCAGCTATAATTTATCATATAATCAATGAGAAGGGATTCATTCCAGAATTTGGAAAGACTATAGAGGTCTAGTCAAACCCTTTGGGGAATAATGAACTTGAGTAGAGGAAGAGTCCCGTTAGATCTCCTTCCATTCCACACACACACACCCTTTTACTGGAAGATGCCCTACTTGTGGAAGCATGTTGGGGTCTTAAATCCACCTCCAGATAGCAATATCTGCACCAGGAGCCAAGGCTAGATGGATATAGATTAACTATGCCTATGGGGAGCTTCTTAAGTACTGTAAGAATGGGAGAAAAGGATTTCCAGCAGCCAGGACCTTTGTCACATGATTCTTTAAACTTGTGCCCATTTCCCCAGAAATCTACATTTGTTGGTGTAAAAGTGTGTCACAGACTTGGCGGGGGGGCACTTTGTGCCAACAGTTCTTAAAATAACACTTTTTATGAAATGGTTCTTTCTAAAAATTGACGACACGATTCTCAACTGACAGTCTTGGAAGGAAGCTCACTGATGAAGCTTGAGCCAGTGTTCTTAGAGAATCACTTTTGGTTCTTCAGGGAGTACCTCCAGAATCCTGAGAGAAGAGAGGCGGTTGGCCAAATAGAGGCTCTGAGATTCATCAGTAAGAATGAGAGGTGAGAGAAGGATCCTCAGAGCTCAAAGGGACTCTGCCTGGGCCACAAATGCTGGACTTGGAATTTCTCTGTTAAGTTAAAGCTAATGTGGTACAATGGAGAGCAACGGGCTTCAGAGCTATGAAGACTTGGGTTCGAGTCCAGCTTCTCACCCAGATTTTTGTGTGATCTGGGGTAACTCACTTAACCTCTCAGGGCTCTGGATGGACTTGAGAGTAAAGAGGGCTGGGGCTCAAATGCCCTTTCAAACAACTCGCAACCTCTACATGCTTCAGTTTCTTCACCTCTGAAAGGAGGGTATGGGTAGATTGGAGGATTCCTTAGGTTGCGTCTGGTTCTCAATCCATTGTCCTGTGAATCTGCAAAAAGCTCAAATGATGTCAAGTAGTCACCATCACAAGGAGTCCAAAGGACCTAGAAGCAGTGTTTAGCCAGCAAACCTGAACTTCTGAACCATAGGAGCTAATAGGTCTCTAATATTTTAATGTTTCCAAAATCCTTTTGACATCACTTCCCTTGACTTTCACAACAACCCTCTAAGGCAAACATTATAGGGATTATTTTCCCTATCATATAGATGAGGAAGTAGAGCCATAGAGAGGTGAAGTGACTCCCTCAATGGTCACACAGCTAAGAAAATATCCAGCAAATCCAGGTCTTCCTAGCGCTACCCATTATGCCACACTGTATCTCCCTGCCAAATGGAGAGAGATGGGAGCCAAGAGCAGCAAATACTGCTTGACTATACAAACTCATTTGTAAGCCACCACAGAGGAAGGAGGCAGAAGATTACAAACAACGTTGTCTCATAAAAATAATGGAAAGTAGGAAACAAGTCTAGAAAAACACTTGGCATGAGACCCAACTTAGCCAGACCATCCCAAGAGCCCAGAGGAAATTGGCAAGAGGACCACAAATAGCTGGAAAATGGAGCACGTTTGTCAACGTTTCTGTAATGAACCATTTGCATCATCAGTGACAGAGGAGCCCCTAAATATGGACCCTGACAATTCATTTAGTTGGAACAGCTTTTACAGAAAATGCAGAGGAGTGTCTGGACTACATCAGTTACACAGCAAGGAAACCACACTGAAAGCATTTCATTAACCACCATTTTAATAATAGGAGAAGAGACCAGCCCCATCCATTCATCAGTGTAGAGTGCCCAGTGAGATACTTCTACCAATGTATGTTGGCATCTTCTCTGCAAATTTTATTCTGAGAGCTGGCTGGGATCCTGGGAGGACAATTGACTCACCCAGAGTCACACATCCAGTATATGTCAGAAGTAGGATATAAACATTTCTAGAATTTGGGTGGGAATCAAAGTTAACTGCACTGGCTTGTGGTTCTCAAACATCATTTGCATCCCTGTTAGGACACTGGCCCTTCTCAGATCTTTTGGCATCTCTCATTCTGCACACGCTTTGGGGAGTCAGAGATTGTCTCCGCAATCACATCTACCACTTTTCAGCCCTGAAGAAGCTGGTCCACCTTGGTCCATTGATTTGAAGGCATTTTCTTGCTCTGTCTCTCTTTATCTGGGGTTCCATGGCCCAAGTCACCATATTTGTCCTGTTCTCTCCAGGCATGTCACCTCTCAGTGATGGTCATTTGCAGAGAAGGTTCTGACCTGCATTGGTTCAGGAAATGACCTCACCAGGCAGTTGGCTGTGTCAATGAAGCTACTGGTTGAGTCCCTATTCCTAGCCCTTAACCAGAAAAAAAATCATCCTCCTTGGTAAATAAAATAGAACCCATGAGAGCTGAGCAGCTCTACCTTAACATCTCCTAACATGACTTGTGTCTTTTTCACAGGCTTATCCTGTTTGCTGAATGCCTCATCTATTGCCATTTCCTTCCCAGGTGCTTTGTAAACAGAATCCTTTCTTCACCCAATGTCCTCCAGATCAGAGCTACAGCTACGTGTGGGAAGCCTCAGGGATTGACTAGTGGAGCCATGGGGGACTTGACTGATGAACCCTTCTCAGTAGTCATGGCAACACTGACTTGATTAGGGCTCCAGATGGCTGAGACATAAAGTACAAGATGTATGGGCCCAGCCAGACATAAAAAAGACACAGAGGAAGGCCTTGAGAAGTTTGCATGAGTCCTAGGGAGCATTAATGGAAGGCATGGACAGGATGAGAGAGTACGGATTGGCTGAGATCTGTGCCAGCGGAAAGAACACACCCATGCATGAGATCAAGGATCCGCTGACGTACTTAGATGAATGCCAGGCACAGGGTGAACACCGAGGATCAACAAAATAGACTCCATCCCGAAGGAGCTTACAGTCTTTGGGAGCGAGATCACCTGGAATCTTGAGTTTGACGCCTCCAGCATATTAGCCTTGCTCCCCACTCTGATCATCTGCGCACTTGATCCCAGAGGCTTAATATGAGAAGCAAACAACATAATGGGCATGCCCATGCTACAGAAGCCCAGCGCCATATGGCTCCGAGTCTAGGGAATAGGGCTTGTATTGGCACCAGAATGGAAAAGCCTGACGTGTTCCAAAGACACTCAGAGATCAGCTATCGGTGGTAAATCCACCAAGCCTTCGTCAGCACCCCGTGAGTCTTAGAGGAACCCTGTGAGGGACAGTATGATTATCCCAGAACTTTGGAGCTCGAAGGGACCGACTAGTTCGACTCATCCTAGAACAAGGACTCCCTCTATGGGCATTTATGATTTTTTTACAATGTCTACAAACACATTTTCTTGGTTTTAATGATACCATCAGAACTCAAGCCTGGGCTCTCAGTATTTGCCTTTACAACATCCATGGAGGAAGAACATATTGCCTGCTAGCATTCTGCCACTACCCACAGCTGAGGCCATCGAATTCCCATGGTGATTTTCACGGGATCATAGATTTCAAGATGGAAAAGACCTCAGCATCCATCTAGATGGACTCCCCAACTTTAGAAGTGAGGAAACTGCAGTCCTGGGAAGGGATTTTCCCAAGATCACATGAGTGGTATGTAGCAGAGCCAGGATTTGAACTCAGGTTCTCAAGACACAAGATCTGTGGAATGACCTGTGCGGGCTTAGAGCTCCTCCCTAAGTTCTGGGGCCATTCAAAGAATTTCAAGATTTGAAAGGAGCCAAGGGTCCACTTAAATCTAATGTCGAACTGCCTGAGTTTCTTCTACAATCTACCTGGAAAGGGGCCACCCTCCCCACCATTGTGAAAAGACCCACTGCCTTCTGATGCAGCGATCCACTTTCGAATGGCATTGTTCAACATCCCCTCCCCCATCCCCTTGTGACAGGACTACACTGGCCTGAAGGAGTCACTGAGAGGAAACTATTAGCCAGAAGAGATGGTTTGAAGGAAGAACCAGTGGGAAGTGGGCACTGAACATGAACTAATGAACTGACTTTTGAACAGTTTTGTTTCAAGAGCTGATGGGGCTTTGAGACAGAAATGCCCACAGGGATGTGCAGTCAGTCCACACATGCCCACTTTATGCCAAGCACCAGGAATACAAAGAGCGAAGTTGTCCAAGCTCTCAAGGACCTTACATTCTCCCAGAGGAGACAGCAACGACTTCTCTATGGGTAGAGAATAAATACAAACAAATATGAGGTTGTCATGAGGAGGGATCAGGTAGCAGTGGGGAGGAAGAAAACTATTGTGGAAAAAAGGGTCTTTGGAAATGTATCTTGAAGGAAGAGGGAAAGCCCATGACACCAGTGTGAGGAAGGCATATATTCGTTATGGGCAGTGCTTGGTGAACGACACTGAGACAGCAGACATCAGGGTGTGTGGGGGGGACCAGAGAGAAAGCAAGTTTGGCTTGGACCGAGAAATGCCAGAGGGACAGCAATGTCTGATGAGGCTGCAAGGAAAGGTTGGGCCCAGGTTTTTTTGGGGGTTTTTTGGTGAGGCAATTGGGGTTAAGTGACTTGCCCAGGGTCACACAGCTCGTAAGTGTTAAGTGTCTGAGGCCGGATTTGAACTCAGGTACTCCTGAATCCAAGGCCAGTGCTTTATCCACTGTGCCATCTAGCTGCCCCCCCCCAGGTTTTAATCTAAACAGTTTATATTCAATATAAACATAGAAAATTAATATAAACTGAGTTTATATTCAGTAATATAGTACAAGATTAATGTAGACTGAGTTTATATTCTACACAAACATAATACAAAATGAATATACACTGATGAGCTTATATTCAATAGGAAGTCACTGGAGCTCACTGAGCAGGGAAGCAACAGGGTCTTCTCTGTACTTAAACCCATTCTGGGGCAGCTAGGTGGTGCAGTGGATAAAGCACTGGCCCTGGATTCAGGAGGACCTGAGTTCAAATCTGGCCTCAGGCACTTACTAGCTGTGTGACCCTGGACAAATCATTTAACCCCAGTTGCCTCCCCCCCCCCAATAAAAAAAAAAGAAACCCATTTTATCTGTGCATAAGGCAGGATAGTTGGTGTGGGGAAGAGACAAGTCAGGGAGACCAATGAGGAAGATGTCCCAGTAATGAAGGTAAACTGCTGGTGGCTGGGTGAGAAGGGGTGTGAGATGTGAAGGTTGTTGTTTGTCCTTCATTCTCAAAGAGAAATATGACATCCGGGTGATTTGCAATGAATTGGATTTAAGTGAGGGGGGGCTGTAGAAAGTCACTGACCTCACTCTGTCCTCCACTGGCATGATATATACAACAGGATGACTGGAGATGACCCTGGATGTTTGAGGCAATTGGGGTTGTGACTTGCCCAAGGTCACATAGCTAGTAAGTGTCTGAGGTGAGATTAGAACTCAGGTGCTCCCAACTTCAGGGCCCGTGCTCTGTCCACTGGACCACCTAGCTGCCCCTGTGAGGCATGACGGTAGAAATGGCAAGGTTGGCCCATGTGGGAATGGGCAGGGCTGGTGGTCAGGGAGAAAGGCCAGATGATCCTCCAGAAAAGGTCAAAGAGAAGAGAATGTCTTCCTGAGATTGGATCCAGAGACAAAACAGAGGCCTGAGTCTCATATGCCAAGTCTGCCTCCCAGCCATGGGAACTCCTGACGTTCCCCTCCCCTTTTTTAGGTGTGAAGTCAGAGTCAAAGATGGGGAATGTGAGAAGGGAGAGTTCTCTGAGTCCTGTGAGAACTGGTAATGACCTGTGAAATTTTAACACCGTAGAATGGGGATGCTCACTTGGGCCTGTTTCTAAACACAGAAGCTTTAATTAAAAGCAGATAACAAACACAGCCTTAAAGCCTCAGGGTGTGTTCCTGGTTTTATTTACCCATTGTCCATGCCCTAAAATAAGATGATTAAGTCCAAGGTCATTCAGCACTGACTGGGCAATTTTTTCTAAATCAGTGGTTCCCTGGGTCTTGTTAGTTGAAGGTTACCCCCTGCCTTCCTTGGTCATTTTTCCTGCCTTGAAAAGTACCTTTTGACATTTCTGCTGCACTGGCACACCCTGCCCGATTTACGTCACTGCTGCTCCAGAAGAGAAGGCAATGGGTGACAGGGGCATCGCTCACGGTGGTGCTCAGGAGGGGAGGGTTCCGAGCTCCCACAGAGGGAAGGCCGGCCAACAGCCCGGCTCCATCCAAGGCATCAGCTGCACGGGGGCAGGATTCAGGACCACAGCTCGCTGCTAAGTTTTAACCCCCTGGGCTTCAGTTCCTTCAACTCTAAAGGGAGAGAATGGAAGGAGCTCATCTCCAAAGCCCCGTCCAAGCTTGTGGCTCCAAGATTCTGAGTGTGCCCGCTCTGCTGGAGAACCCTCCTTCTGAATTATTCAGGGAACGGCTCGTTCCGAGGTTCATCACTGTGAGTCCTAACACCCAGAAGAGCAAAGAAACAGTGATCTGGAAGAGGGCCAGTGGAGGGGCTTTCCAGCTCGGATGAGATGCCAAAGTCGGATGATGTGTTCACAGTGCATGGCAAAGTAGTTTTGTTCCTCTTTTCTATAGGAAGGAAAGGAAACAAGCACCTACTGTGCGCCAGGTTGAAATGGCTAGAACACTGGGCCTGGAGGCAGGAAGAACCCACTCAGCCTCAGATGCTGACTAGCTGTGTGGCCCTGGGCTATGCACTTTGCTTCAGTTTCCTCAACTGAAAAAGGGCTATTAGTGCCTCACTCCCTGGGCTGTCTGAGGATCATGGGAAATGCTGATCAAGTGCACAGCACATAGTAGGCCCTAGATTTGTGCTTATTCCTTCCCCTGTAATTGTCTTTATTTTACAAATGAGGAGACTGAGGCAAACAAAGGTAAAACGACTTGTCCAGGGTCTCAGAGCTTGTACGCATCTGAGGCTACTAGAATTCAGGTCTTCCTGACCCCAGGCTCAGCGCTCTACCCACTGGGCCACCGGCTACCTGTGGCAAAGCATTCCAGAAGAGTCAAATGAACTCAGCCACGCCTGAGCGATGGCCTCCTGCAGCACAAGGAACATAAGCCACATTTGTAAAGAATTAATTGTTATTTGAAGTTTTTATGACCCCATCTTTTGGCTAGAATTTAAAAAAAACCTCAATGTGCACTGGCCTGGGGCTCTGGTTGTAGCCATTGCCATGGCGCTGGTACCTCACGTCATCACCACGCCTACATGGGCCTGGCAAAATTATAATGATTGGAAGCCTAGTGAGAGCAGTCCTGTGACTGTCAGAGCAGCCATCCCATCGGCTGGGGCTCTGTGGGGGTGCTGGGAAGAAGGGAGTTTTTTTCCAGCATTCTAGCTGGAAGCTGGAAGGCGCTGGAAGACGCTGCTGTGTGTTCTCATCTGATTCCTGGGTGGGGGTGTAATCCAGGTTGTATAATTTTCCTTTCCCCATTTTATTTCCTTTCCCTTGATCCTACTGATCCTGTTTGTGTTTAAGTTCGTTCTTGTTAAATAAATCCTGTTCTGTTTTGAGGGAGGCTGCCGGTCTCCTTCCTTGCCCCAATATTGCGGCGAGCCGTCTAGCTAACACTCCCCAATTAGAAATTGGTCCCCATACATTTCTGTGTGGGAGGAGTGACAAGGGAAAGCCAACGCTGCCAGGGCTTCCCACGGAGCTGCTCGGCTCAGCCCGTGGGCTTGGCCGGCACAGAGGGCAGAGCCTTTGGAAGGCCTCGGCACGAGATGGCAGGGAGCCCAAGGCTCTCACTGAGGTGCATTTGGAAACAAAGGAACAGACCAAAAAGCCAACAAGAACAAGGCAGAACAACAAGGCCTTGGGGTTCAGTAGCCTTGGCGGCCACCTCTGGCTAAGCCCAGGTCCCAGGGAGGTTCCCTGGGCATGCCGGGCTCAGGTCCTGCTCCACCACTTCCCATGTGGACGGTGCTACCACCTCAAAACCCTCACCAGTAAAATGGGATGAATTTACCCCCCACCCCCCATGGGACAACCCTGGCTCGAAATCAAGCAGTGAGACCTTCGCTTCTCTGGGGGAGGGGGACCTGCACAACCACCCTCCCTGGTGATTCTGGAGAGGACTTTGTACACCGTCAAGTGCTGGAGAAACGACACTGGGGCCGGGTCACACCCCGTGTTTCTGCACCAGGGTCTACTCTCGCCACACCTCTGAAGAACGGACAGCCAGGGGCGCTGGGCTGGAAAGGCCCCATCAATTCCAGAGCTGTGGCATTCACCAAGGAGCCCTACGTCCCCCCAAACCCTTCTCGGGCCTCACTGTGAGAAGCCCGGGGGCCCCTGAAGGCTTGGTTGGTGAAGCACAGGCTCTGTCAGGGCCTCCCGATGGGGAGAAGCTACGAGGATGGACTGATGCTGGCCTGTGTGGCTGTCCTTCAAGGCCTGGCCCAAGTCTGGGGGGGCTCAGCATCAGTCCGGCCCCAGCTACTCTTGAAAAGCCTCCCCTGGGACCCAGAGAGGCTTTGATTTAGCTTGGTGAGACAACAGCCTCAAGGGCATGCCTGCCCTCTGAAGTGTGGAGGGGGGGTGTATGTGCGTGTGTATGTGTGTGCACAAATGTGTACATGCATGTGTGTACAGGGCATGTATGCATGTGTGCACAAATGTGTACATACATGTGCGTGCACAGGCATGTATGTGTGTGCTGGGGGGAGGCAGACATACGAGCAGAAGTATTTGAGGCTTCCCACCTTTCAGGAAGACCACGGCAGAGCAAACACTAGCGTGGCCAGGCCTCGCCCTAGGCCTAGCTCTGTGTCTTTAGAAGTCTGGGAGTTCTCTCAAGGAGTCACTTACTGCTGGGGAGTCTTATTAGGCGCTTAAGAATTCAATTTCCCTCTTTGGCTTTTGTTTTCATTACTGAACAAAGGCCGCACCAAGGGCATCAGGGATGAGACGCATCCTGTGAAACCCGACGGAGGAGGAACAAACTGTCTTTTCTGAAGTAAAAAGAAAAAGCTTCAGCTCCAAAGTCAGAACCTGGAATCCTTTATGGTTTTTTTGGAGAGGGAGGGAGGGGAGGACAACATAAACATATATAAATCTCTCAACCAAATGCTTTTGTCGTACAACAAGGAGGCGACAGGGATGGGGATGACGAAGAGCTGGCTACTTTTTCATCTCCAAGATGGTGCTTCCTGGGCCCCGGTTCTTAGCGCTGCAGATGTTGCAGAACTGTCCAGTAGAATTCTGAAAACACAACGGGACAAAAGAGATCCATGTAACAACATGAGAACTCATTTATTCCCCCACCCATGGAGCATGGAATAATCTTTCCTGTGTTCTTGATTACAACTGCTCATCTTTGAGGCTGCTCTTGTCCCACCTGGCGTGTTCTGGATGAGCATTATGCCCAAGAGAAAAATGCATCACTCACAAGGCTGGAGCAATAGATATGCCTATGCACAGGCCAGTGAACACGGATGTGTATATGTACGTGTGACTGGTCTACACGGACATGACTTTAGTTAGGAGCAGCCTGTGATCCCGGGGCAGATCCTGGAGGTGGGGAGACCTGTGCCCACTTCCGATCTGTGAGACCTGCCGGCCACATGGTCTTGTCAGGACCCCGAGAAGTCTAAGGGTCTCAGGGCTACTGAACACCAGAGGGGAGAGCTGAATCTAGGCCTGCACCCCAGCAGCTGAGCCATGATGCCCTCTCTGCCCCCGCCCATCTCTCTTGCACATGTATATGAAAGACTCCTCGGTATGGAGAGGGGTCCATGCGAGGAAGAGCAGAGGAGGTGCCTGGAGCTGCTCGGCAGGGGCTACCTCCTGACCACCCCTCAAAGGCTTGGGGCAGTGCCCGGGATGACGTCCCTCCCCCCTCAGTGCCCAACGGCAGCTCACCATGCTGGGGACGGGCAGACACTCTTTGTGGAACATATGCCGACAGTGGAAGACGACCATGCTGAAGGGCTTCGCTGCGTCTGTTTGGGGGGAAAACCAAACTCAGTTTCCCCTTTGCTGTAGCTGGCGGTGACGTCCCCATCCTGCCTCCCACTACCAGGGGCCGAGTGGAGGTTCCCGCGGGATCGCGCCATCAGAGGAGGACAGAGCCTAAAGTAGGGCCGAGCCTGCCCCTGGAGGGGTCTTCTCTATGTCATATTGGACCTTCTCTCGGAAAAATAAATGTTTCTAAATGCACCAAATAAAGCCCACAAGATGACAAAGAAAACCCCAGCCAAGTTCACATGCCCCCTGCGATTGGCCCTCAGCCCCACCCCCAGCACTGGGGGCACCAGCCAACCTTGGGCCCTGTGGCTACAGCCCAGCCGGGCACGAGCCCCCTCTGGTCTGAAGCCCCACAGCCGCCTCCTCCTGCAGCTCATGGGGCACTGCCTGTGTCTCCTCTGCCTGTTCTAGATGCCGCCTGCCCGAGGCCCCCGCTTCCCTCTGCCCCACCTAGAGCACGCCTGGTACACGGGAGGCCGTTAATAAGGGCCTACAGAACTGCCCTGAATATGAGCCCTGGTTAGTTAAAGTCTACCCTGGCAGTAACCCCAGGATGCATTGCACTGCCCACGATTCGGCATCACTGGAGGAGAAGACAGCAGTGGAGCCAGATGGGGTCCTGCAGGGACAGTTAAATGGGAGAGCACAGACTGGGGCAGGGGGGACCCCAGGCAGGATGAATGGGAAGAGAGTGGCCCAGGAGACCAAGGCATCTGGACTTAGGGAACAGGGATCTGGGCAGACAGTGACCCAATGAGCACCCAGTGCTGCCCTTAGGTCTTCGGGGAGCCGTTACAGACATTGTCTCCATGGAGACTCACAAAAGCCCTGTGACGGAGGAACTAGAGGCCGGCTTAGCCTCACATCAGCATGTGACTTGCCCAGAGACACTCAGCCCGTGTTAGAGGCAGAATCTGCACCCCAGACTTCCTAACTCCATCCCTGGTACTCTCAGGATGCTGTGATGGCGAGGCGAAGTCGGAGGAAGGTGGGACCAGGGGCTGCACTTCGGCAGGTGAGGGGAGGTGAAGGCCGGAGGGGGAGGGGGAGGAAGGGACAGAAATGAGAGGTGTGGGAGTAGGGTCCCAGGACTTGGGGGCTGGGGGACGAAGAGAGCGGGGCCTCCCCAAAGCCAGAGAAGGGCCTCGGGGGCACAGGTTCAGAAGGAATTACTCCTTGGGGCCCAGGAGGCTTCTCCAGGCCCCGCACTGTCCCATTAATACCAAGCATCTGGACTGTGCTTTCAGGTCTGCCTGCCGCTGCTCATTTCATTCTCCCAACAACCTGGGAGTCGGGGCCTTTCCCGTTACGCCCGTTTTAGAGATGAAGAAGCTGAGGCCCCAGGAGTCCAAGCCTCTGAGGCAGATCTCCCGACTCCAGGCCTGGCCCTGTCCCCTGCCTCGCCTTGCTGCCTGTGGCCCGAGCTGGGAAGCCGCTCCCAGCTGAGTCTCTTCCCGAAGGACGCCCTCTTTCCTTCTCCTCAAGCATCTTACCTGAAGGGAGGATAGGGGAGAGACAGGACTCGCAGATGTTTTCTTCTGTAAGGAAACAGAGAGAGAGTCAGCATCCTTCCCCGCTGCCCGCCTGGAGCCGCGGCTCCTCTCCCAGGCCTTGGGCTCACCCACCATCGACGAGGACACCTTTCATCTGCGTGCGGTGCATCTTCTTCAGGAGGGACAGAGAGTCGGCCACCAGGATCTTCTTGCAGCCCTCGCGAAGAAGAATCTGGGGGCACAATGACCAACACGGATTGGTCAGAGACCCAAGTAGAAGAGGAGGACACAGAGGAAGCGGCTGTGCCCAGCCTGGTGCCCTCCTTGTCCTCCTCACGCTCTGCACACCAGGGGCACGGTGCCTCACTCCCTTAAACGCCACCTGGGGCTCCCTAGTACCCACCAGATGAAATCAATCTGTCTGGAGGGGGACTCTAGGAACGTGCGTACATGCTTGCTCCCCCCACCCCCCCAGTACTTATAGAAGGAGAATCCCATGGTTCCAACATACCTAGACTGCCTACCAAGTGCTGGCCCAAGGGCAAACACCCTGAAAGGGGAGGGGAGGCGCTGTGTACCCGGAGGGTCAAACCACTGCCCCCAGGAGAGCCAGCCCAGGACTGTGGCTGAGGCCCTGGGATGAGCTGTGCCTCCCGGACCCCTAGCCTTGTTTCCAGCCTAGCTACCCCCACTCCACTACAGGGACCTGACAACTCCCTCTCAACGTGCAACAGGCCCTGCCTCCTCCTCAGTGGCCGCAGCCGCTGAAACCGTAGGAAAGAAATCACTTAAACCAAAACCATCGGCACCAACGGAGGGCTCCGGGCTGGAAGTAGCACTGTCTTTATCAACAGAATAAAGAAGGATAATCGCTAACATTTATAAAGCACCTACTATGTACCGGGTACTGGGCTAAGAGCTTGACAACCATTCTCGCATCTGATCCTCCCAAGGCCCCTGAGAGGGAGGGCCTGTTATTATCCCCATTTTACGGCTGAGGATACCGAGGCAGACAGAGGTTGGGTGACTTATCCAGGGTCACCCAGCTAGGAAGTACTTCAGAGGCTGAATCTGAACTCAGGTCCTCCTGACTCTAGGCCCCAGAACTCTGTGCACTAATTGCAAAGAAGAGGCCCCACCACCTGCTGGTCACTGGGCCCTGAGGATCCCCGGGACTTTCCAGCGGGCTTCTGGCTCAGAGCTTGTGTGTGTGTGTTTCCCTGCTCGAGGGAGGGCCCACCTTGTTCTTCCTGCAGAATCCCCATTCCCTTGGAACACTTGGTCCCATGCTTTTTACACCAAGCTAGTATGTTCTGCTCCCTTCCCCCTTTGTTTTCTCTCTTTTCCTCCATGTTCCTTCTCTCCATAGCTGCAGTTGATACAGCGGTACCTAGTTCTAGTGCTATTGATCCACCTTGGCATCTGTTTGTAGCCAGGCAGCCACTAGGGGTGCCACAGGACACAGAGCTCGGGGCCTGGGGTCAGGGAGACCTGAGTTCAAGTCCAGCCTTAGAAATTTCTTAATTGTGTGTTCTGGGCAGTCACTTTGTCCACCTGCCTCAGTTTCCTCAAATATAAAATAGGGGTGATAACAGCATCTTCTTCCCAGGGTTGTGAGGATCAAATGGGATTAAATTTGGAAAGCACTTAGCACAGTGCCTAGTATGCAGTAGGGGCCACATAAATGCCAGCAGGTAGTAGTAGTAGTGTTTTACATAAGGATTCAGGCAAAGGGACCCTCAAGAGCATCGATTCTAACATCCACACTGGGCAGAAGAGGAAACGGAGGTGAGAGGAGCAGTAAGTAGTGGATGCCCAGCAGCCTTTGGTTTACGTCAGGTGCTCAGCCCCTGCACTCCAGCTGGACCAGACTCCCAGAGCCCCAGATTATTTCCATCTCACACCTTTCACTCCTGCTGCTGCCTGTTCTTTCTCTCCCTGGAATACTGCCTCCCTTCTACTCCATCACCTCAAACCATTCTCTGCAGGCCAGGCAGGAGCATCCTCTCTCTGATCAGCCTGTGAGTCCCTTCAGAGCAGGGACCTGTTCTTCCCTGCTTTCATTTTCTGCAGGGCACCAAGCACTCTGGGCAGTTTCCCTCAAAGTGGATGATAATGAGCCGAGTGAATCCAACCTCGGGGTGGAGGACCAAGAAAAGGGCCAGGAAGAACCAAACCATCCCCTCGGATGGTCCGGGGCTCTAGAAGGAAGCTGTAGCTTGGTCACTGTGCCCACAGCCTCCCCTTCTGCCTTCCCACAATGCCCAATAATGAAGAGAGACTCCTGTGAGGCATCACAACAGACCCAGTGTCCCATCCTCCTGAGAAGGATGATGGCCCTCACTACACTGGCCCATTCACTGCTTGCCTGATCGTCCCTTGTGCTGCAGGACAGATGTTTTTGGGATGGCTTCCCCAAGTCAGGGCTTGGGTCTCCGAAAGAGAGGCACTGAAGGATTTACATGGTTAACAGTGCTCCAACCAGGCAGTTCTAAAATCTCTCTAATTTTGGTGGGAAAGGAAAAAAAGACCCCGCTCTCTGAATCGTGTGGCTGTGACCCCCCTTTCTTGGCTGGGCCTCTAAAGTGAAGGCGCCTGCAGGATCAGTGGGAAGACGAATGACTGCAGACCTTTTGATGAATCCTGGCTTGAAAGGAGATCAGCTTAGCCTTCGCTTCAGGGTCTCGCGAAGTCACAAAAAGAGTCAGGTAAGAATATAAGAGAAATACTAATAAAATTAACTCCAGAGAAGTCTTTGAAAACTGATTTCAAGTGGGTTAGTGTGAGATGTGAACACACGGAAGTGAAAGAACTATGGATGTTTGGTTTGGATAGGAGGTGCATGACAGTTGTCTTAGTGCACTGTGTGGAAGTGGCACCAAATGTGCTCTGTCTGGCCCTAGAGGAAGACAGGAAGACTAGGGCTGCCCAGCTTGTCCCCGACTGGAGTGGCAGGACTTGGAAGGTAAGGCGTTCCCCATCATCGGAGGGCTCCAAGGGGAGGCTGGATTTCCTACGTCGGGGAAGTCAGGTACAGCTTGAACTAGATGATCTCCGAGGTTGTTTCAAAATCTGAAATCTGTGGTTCCCAACCCAAGAACACAACTGAGTCACGCTTCCTGGTAGAAACCTTCACAAAGGAGTGGGGCTCATCTTGAATGGGTGACAAGCCCCATTCCACTAACTATACAATAGTGAAGGTAAGAGGCTTCTGCAGAAGAGGGAGCTTGTAAGACTCAGCTCATTTGAGTGAGAGATGAATTAGATGAATTGATGATTGGTTCATAAGAAAAAAAGTGTCCAAGGGGGAAATGTTAATGGATCTAAAGGAAACAGGAGAAATCAGAATGAGCAGAGAGGTGAGCGCCAGTCAACAGATCTGCACGTCACCTGGGAGGCCAATGGCAAACCCAACCCAAAGTCTGACTTGTCTAGGGACTCTGATGCCAAGCCCAGGGCTCGTTCCTCTGGGCCAAAGGGGCCCTGACCTCTGTGCTCAGCCCAATGAATGTAACTACAACGGGCCGGCGGCGCTCACTGCCCTCTCCTCCACCCCTGCCAGTGGCCTCAGTCATTCTGGAACCATCCCTCCTCCATGCCGTCATTTCCAATCCACTGCCAAGACTGCTAATTCTCCCTCCACGACACCCCCTGGCCATGATTCGGGGGAGCTCAGGGCCTTCCAAACAGCCTCCTGACTGGTGTCCCCACTTCCGGTCTGCCCTCTAATCCACCCCCCACAGAACTGCCAAAAGTGTTCCTGAAGCACAGGCCTAACCGTGCCCGAAGCATCCCCACAACACGCTCAGGCCATGCTGAAAGTGGGCCTTAGGGAAGTGCGAGGGGTTTGGACCCCCATCTGTGCTCACAAGACGGTGCCCCCTCGGTGATTTCGGAGACATCTCCCTCCACACTTTCACACACAGATCGCTCCACGGTCCAGGAGGACAGTGCCCGCTTATCTCCTCCTCCCACAGTCCTTGTCTCTCTCTAGGGCACAACTCAGCAGGTACGCCCCTCCTTGTTTCATCCTTATCTGTGCCCATGTCCCCCAGAAGATAAGCCCCTCCTCCCCCAAGGGCAGGGGCTGCTCTGCTTCTTCTGTTTTGTCTTGTGACCAACACCTGGCCCCTACGAGCAAGTGCACCTTGAATGAAGCTGAGCCCAATGAGCGCTCTTCTTCATGACTGCTCTGGACTTCCCTTTCCCTCCTTCATGAAGTCAAGCAAAGGTGGACAATGAGGCATCTGATGACCACCAAGTGCCATCACGTCACCGCTATGGGGGTGGGTTTCTGGCCACACTACAGGGCCACTCTTCTCTCGGTGACATCCACAGCCAATTCCTATCACCTCAACCAGGGTAACTCTTGTCCCTCTTCTCCCAAAAATCTTCCAATGGGCAAGAGTCCTCCCTTCCTCCTGATCTCACACGTGGTGGGCACCAGTGAGTCTTCAAGCTGCCAGCCTTCTGTGCCTCCGTCTCCCAACATGACTCCCAACATGATCCTGTGTTTCTTGGGATAGATTCCTTCTGCTCTCCGCTGAGCACGATCGTCACTGGAACATCCTGGAGAAATCCCTGCCCCCCATTGCAGATCTCTCCAGGCCCTTTGGGCACCATCACAGGGATAACTGGCCAGCTGCATGATACTATGACTTCTGATAACCCCAGGCTTCACAAGGGGACTCGGGGTCAGGGGGCAGACTGGGCCCCCGGGTCTGTTCTCTTTCCACAAGTTAATTCTGGGGACACTAATTCGCGGCGTTACCCATCCTATCACATGCGCATGCTTGAACAATGGGCAGCTCACGTCCATGGCTTGTACTTTCTGACCTACTGGGCCAGTCTCACTAGAGGAGTCACCGATCACACAGAGGATGACCCCACGGTCACTGGCATGGGCCTGGCTATGAAAAGGACTGGGGAACATCCCTCCGTGTTGGACTCTGTGCCGGGCACCTTCCTGGCAGTGGTGAGCCCTTCCTGGGAACATACACCTCCTCTCTCCATGCTGGGAATCAGTGTCCCCACAGAGGGTGCTTCTGCGCTCGCATTTATCGAGGAATCGTTCTGGGAGGAGATGGCTTCACAGAGAATTAACTCCTATGGTCGATCACGAGGCTAAGAGGCCCAGGAGGAGGACAGGGCTTTGGGGGCCGGGCTCCCACTCCCAGCTCTTCCAGGACTCCATCACACTGCCTTTTGATCTATTTCCTTGACATTGTTCAGCCTGATAAGCTCACCGTGAAGCAGCCATAATGTCGTCTTTGTTACGGAATCACAGGATTTCTGGGTAAGTGGGCCCTGAGACGTCGACTCTTCTCATCCCCCGATTAACAGGAATGCTCACCACAACCCACCCCAGGGGTCACCCAGACTTGCCAAAGAGAAAGCTCTGTAGGGAGCTGCTTACTCTGCAGTCTGTGAAGGGACCTTCACACCAAGAGAAGCTGCTTCATGGAGACAATGCCCCGTCTTGGTTCTGCCGTGGAGGCTTTGCCCTGGAAGGGACGCCTGATTGTAAGGTGTCAGGAGTGCCCCAAGTCCTTCGGGGAGACCCGCAGTCTGTCCCGGAAGCAGCCGTCGGTGCCTCGGAGTGTCTGTGCCTTTGGCATCCCCTGAGCATCTCCCCTCCTTTGGAATAAGACTCACAAACACCACTGTCCCCCCAGGCCTCGGCCTGCGCTGGCCACAGGCACCTTTGCCTGCCCAGCATCGCCATGGTGCTGGGAGACTTCCAGGCGCTGACCCCTTCCTGCCTAGAGAACTTGGCTCTCTAGACGTGTGACTAAACTTCTGGGCTGTAAGAAGTGCCAAGGGGGATGGCTTCAGAAAAACCTGGGAAGACTTGTATGAACTGATGAGCCAGGAGAACATTGTATAAGACCTACCTTCTTAAACGATGGGGTCATGATCCCACTGTGGGGGTCACGAAAAACTGGCAACAGTAAAAGATTCTCTCTGCCTATTTTATACATCTATATACCCAGGTCGAGCAAAAATGTCTTAGGTGAAAGGGTCTCGAGTGGAAAAAGTTTTAAGAAGCCCTAAAATACGGTACCAGCAATAATGTCAAGGTGGTCAACTGTGAAAGACTTGGCTACTCTGATTATGACAACGATCTAAGACAGTGCCCAAGGACCCGTGATGGGAAAATGCTGTGCACCTGCAGAGCCCCCTGAAGCAGACCTTCTTACTTTCCTTTTTGCACGTGTGTGTGTATGTGTGTGTGTGTGTGTGTGTGTGTGTGTGTATGTGTGTGATTTTGCAATATGGCTAATGTGGAAATGCTTTGCTTGACTTTACATATATAGTCGATATCATATTGCTAGCTTTCTCAAGGAGTGGGAAGGTGGCAGGAGGGAGAGGGAGAATTTGGAGATCAAAATTTTTTTTAATGAATGTTAATTTTTTAACAAAAGTTATTGGGAGGGGCAACTAGGTGGCACAGTAGATAAAGCACCAGTCCTGGATTCAGGAGGAGCTGAGTTCAAATTCGGCCTCAGACACTTGACACTTACTAGCTGTGTGACCCCAGACAAGTCACTTAACCCTCATCGCCCCACCAAAAACAAACAAAAAGTTATTGGGAGGTAGTTAATGAAATAAAAGTATATTAAAAAATTAAAAACAGATCAGTAATTCAATTTCTTTTCTGAATTTCTTTCAACGGTGAGAGGGGGAAAGAGGTGAAGGGAACAAGCATTCACATATAGCACCTATGGGCCAGGCACTGTGCTAAGCCCTTTACAAATGCTATTTCACTCGATATTATTCCCATTATACCACTGAAGAAACTGAGGCAGGCCCAACACTCTGTGCACTGTGGCACCCCTAGTGGCCTCCAGCATCTGGGCTTCCCTTTTGACAGAGAATTTTTTTTTTAAATAATAAACATTTGGGTTCCAATTTTTATTCCTCTTTCCCTTCCTCCCCTCCCACCTCGGGTTGAGTATTTTAAAATAGTCACTGATCATTTGCTCTACAGGATTTTTCTTCCTTTCCCCCTCTGACATGACCATCAATCTATATTTGTTTTAATGCAGGAGTATTCCATAAAAAATTAATCCCAAACAATTTGCACACAACAGAGCTGGTGACTTTGGGCTTAGGAGATCTATTAATAAAGCCTGATTCTGGGCAGCCTAGTGGAGTCTTTCTCTCTTTCCCTCTTTCTTTCCCTCTTTCTTTCTTTCTTTCTTGCTGGCTTGCAATAAGGGTTAAGTGACTTGCCCAGGGTCACACTGCTAGTAAGTGTCAAGTGTCTGAGGCCGGATTTGAACTCAGGTCCTCCTGAATCCAGGGCCAGTGCTTTATCCACTGCACCACCTACCTGCTCCAATAACTGATAATTAGAAGGTTATAACCCAGTGAGGAGGGGGAATTATCACAAAATCAGAATTAATGGGGATGCTCTAAACTTGCTCCTGACATAGAGTCAAGATGAATGGAGGCGAATCATTAAAATGCTAGACGTTCTTCTCCAAAGGGGGAACACCGATGTTTTCCTTACCCTGGCATGGCCTGTACTTGGTTTAAAGGAAATAAACTTGAAATGAACTGACAGATTCAAGTCAGGCACAAACACCTCCCAGGAGCTGACAGAGCCACTGAATAGTCTATGTGGGGCAAATGAGGCAAAGGAGAGATGGCGCAGGTGCCATAAATATCACATCCGGGCATCCCCTGTGCTCCCCAGGTATCCTGGAGAAGGCCCCTGGCCAAGTGGGCAGATGCCTGATGGGAGTCATCCAGGAGGGGAGGGCCTGGAGGGGCTTCAGGGGTTCTGATGATGACGATGAGACCACAGAGTCCTTACACACTAAACTGATGACTTGTTAAGTCATAACTGAGCAGGGGAAGAGATCTGCCCTGAGGCCCAGAGAAGGGAATGACCTTCCCAAGGTCTTGCAGGTGGAATCAGGGCTAGGCCTCAAACCTTAATCCTCTAACGTGAATCCAGTTCGTCCCTAGGCCATCTAAGAGTTTCTGGAAGGTCATCGAGTGATCAAGCACTGAGGTCAACGACGCTGAGCCTCAGGCCACAGCTACAGACCGGAGGCTGGTGTCCAGGCCCCGCTCCCAGCCTTCACTAAAAGCCTGGCAGCAGCACTCATGGAAGGCCCAGAGTGCCCTCCACGCCACGGCAGGTCAGGACAGGCGCCTATGGACAGGAGAGCCTGATTCCCAAGGGGTGGGAAGTGTTACTGTCACTGAACCAGAGCTGGCACCTGGCAGAAGGTGAAGAGGACCGTGGCTCTGGTGCCAGTCCCTGGATGGGCACCATTCTTGTGGACCACAAGGGCATTTCTGCCAGGCATCGGGAGACGCACCCAAGGCCCCCTTCTGTTCTGGAAGGGGCCACTTACTTGAAGATTGTAGTCCTGCAGGATTTTCACCAGGGAGTCCCTCAAGTTGGGAATCTCCATTCCCTCCTTAATCCGGTGAATGAGGAGAATGGGGTCCACGTGGGTGCCGATGTTGTTTAACAAGCCGGTGATGAAAGCTGAAGGAAGACGCCATGAACACATTAATGTATGGTCACAACGTGCGTCCAACACAGCCTGCCCCCCCCCCAAGCCAGGAGCTTATGATTTGGGCTGGGGGAGTTAGGGGGAAATGGGGGGGGGCAGAGAATGAAACAGGGAGATTTGGAGGAGGAGCTACCAGGGAGGGGATCCTGGAGAAGGGGGATGGGGGGGCAGGGAGGAAGGTGCATGGGCACAGTACCTACTGTGTGCCTGGCATTGTGCTCGTGCCTCCAAACAGCATCTCACTGGATCCTTATAATGACCCTGAGAGGTAAGTGCTGAAGGAGGAGACGCAACAGGAGGAGCTCTGTAGGTGTATGAGTGTGAGTGTGAGTGCACTGTAGGAGTGTGTGTGTAAGAATGCATTGCAAATGTGAGTGTGCATGAGTGTGTGGGCATATATGTGAATATGCGTGTATGAGTGCAATGCCCATGTGAGTGTATATGAGCGTGCACATGTGTGTTAAGTGTGCATGCAGTTTGTGTAAGCATGTGTGTGCACATGTATATGCATGTGTGTATATGCCTTGAGTGCCTGCATGAGTGTAACTGTTCATGCAGCATGTTTGTGTGTGTGCATGTGTGAGTGCATGAGTGTGCATGAGTCCACATAGCATGTCTGTGTAAGTGTGCAGGCATGTGTAAATGTAAGTGTGCACACCTGAGTGTGTGTGCATGTGTGTATATGCCTTGAGTGCCTGCATGAGTGTAACTGTGCATGCAGCATGTTTGTGTGTGTGCATGAGTGTGCATGAGTCCACATAGCATGTCTGTGTAAGTGTGCAGGCATGTGTAAATGTAAGTGTGCATACCTGTGTGTGTGTGTATGCCTTGAGTGCCTGCATGAGTGTAACTGTGCATGCAGCATGTTTGTGTGTGTGCATGTGTGAGTGCATGAGTGTGCATGAGTCCACATAGCATGTCTGTGTAAGTGTGCAGGCATGTGTAAATGTAAGTGTGCAGGCATGTGTAAATGTAAGTGTGCACACCTGAGTGTGTGTGTGTGTATAGCTGGGGGTTCAGGAAGGAGGGTGACGAGTGTCAAGGAGCCAAGGACACGCAGAGGGAAGGATGGCGCTGGGAGAGTGGATTTGGTCCAGCCTGGCCCAAGTGCTGAGCCCACAAGCGGCAGCAGAGTGTACCCTGGCATCTGCAGAAGCTGCTGGGGGCCCTGAGGGGGACAGCAGGGGCACACGGGGAGGCTGCCAGTTACAAGGAAGCGTGGGGCTGGGTACCCAAGGAGAGGGGTGTGTGGAAGGGACTATCCTCTGATGGAAGAAGACTGGGCACAGTCCTGCCGACTTGGGGCAGAGCCGGCTCAGCAACAAGAGAAGGGCCACCCAGGTGAGTCTTTGGCATCCGGGCCCTGTGGGTGACCGGCCCCCGCTTCCGTCCTGTGATGCTGTATGTCCTCTGAGAGGCAGAGATGTGCCGGGGACAGGAGAGGAGCAGGAGGCACTGTGGCCTCTCCCTTGTTTCCCCAGCTCCTGCATCCATCGATGCAGCACAACTAGGCCTGGCCCAGGGAGGGCAGCTTTCCGCCCCCCAAGTGGGAGTCCCCCATGGCTCTCCTGCAGCCCCCTCCTCTTGCTCCATCACAAGGAACCAGCCAAGTCTCCATCTCTAGCTCTGCCTGTCGGTCACGCCCTGTCTCTCCAGCTCTGACCGCCAAGGGTGGGGTCCGGCTGTTTGTGAGCCACGTCCAGGTGAGGCGTCCTGGCAGCGGCTCTGAAACTGGACTCGTCTGTTTCCCTGACCATCTGATCCTTCCCTCACTTCCTGATTTACCTTGATGGTGCTGCCATTCTCAGACTCACTGAGACTTGAGCTAAATGCAAGGGGAAGAAATAGATGGAAACCAAGGAGCGTGACCAGAGGGGGAGGAGAACAGGACAACAGAAGCCCAGGAAGGGGAAGCCCCGAATGCCAGGACCAGAGGGGCCCCTGTTGGGAATCGGCCAGGCCACCTCTTGTCCGCATCCTGCTCCTTGTCGGCGACGTTTCTGGCCAGAACGAGCCCCTCCCTCCTCCCTTTCTGGGGCAGCTTCCTGGGTCTGCGGGGATGTCTCTGACGCTGACTCAGTTTCCCCCCCAATAATCCCCCTCAATGGCCCCAGTTCTGCCTCGTGGAGCCATGAAGAACACATCTAGTCCTTTTCCTCCGTGCCTGACCTTCAGTTCTCTGAAGGATGATAATGCAGACGCCCTGGCTCACTGTCCCAGTCTGTCCACAGCGCCACGAGAACGGCCCCCAGACCCAGAGCCGCCACAGCACACATGTCCTCGCCAGGATTAGGTCAGTAGGAGCAGGAGGGGCAAAGGCTTCAGACGCATCAAGGAAGGTGAGGCCTGAGAAGGGGTCGGGGGAATCCCGGTGACCTCGGACAGAGGGGTGTCGGGAGAATGGTGAGGATGAAAGCCGGGGAACAATGGGCCAAGCAACTGGAGGCCACAACAGGGGCTCGACTCCTCTTTCGAGACGTCTGTCCCTGAAGGAGGCCGAGGGGCTGGACGAGCACGGGGGAGGTTTTCTGGGGGATTCCGTGGCCCGGACATGAGGAGCGCAGAAGGGTGTGACGGCGGCATTCCCAGGGGCCGGTCTTCTCTCCCTCCTCCCTTGGGCTCGTGGTGCGGTGGGGGCAATGGGAAGGCGAGGAGCAGATGCCACCAGTGCCCGGCCTGTGGCAGATCCTTCGGGAATGCCGGGGAATTGCCCAATCAATACCTGTTAAGTCTGAGGGGAAATGGCCGAGCACAGGGTCAGGATTAAGGGTAGAGAAGAGGTCAGCCCGGGCTAAGAGGAGGGTGACCTGGAAGGAAGGAGGGGACAGGACACAGCTTGCAGAGAGGTGCAGGAGAGGAGGCCAAGGGAGTCTGAACTGGCTGCGTCTCCTCTTCCCAGGCCCATGCGAGTCAAGGCCGCCTCCTGAGAAGGAGAGAAGTCTGGAAACAACCGCGGGAGAGGCTGGGACTGAGGCGCTCACACCAGGAAGGCTCACGAGGCAGGCGTGAGGGCCCAGCTGACGCTGGACAGCGTGCGGGCTGACAGGACTCAGACAACACGGCCTCTTGGACTTCTTCCTGAGGCCTTCAGGAGGACTCTGACGTGGGCATGGGGAAGATGGACGGTGGGAGCTCATCCTGGGCTGGACATCAGCAGCAAAGGAAGAGGGGAGGCCAAAGAAAAAATGACTCAAGGGGAGAGGAAAGCGCACTGTTGACAAGGTGGCTCCCAGGGCCAAGGCTGTGACCAGGGCGGCCACGCTGGGAACAAGAAGGAGGAACCAGAGGCTTGGACGTTCCCACGAGGGCAGCGGGCAGTGTCGGGGGAGAGGGGGCAACAGGAGGAAGGAAGCCAGAAACTGTGGGCAGGGAGCGACTTTCAAGGCTGGAGGCCCTCCAGGTAAGGTGGGTAAGAGACAATGAAGGCTGAGGGCAGGAGCCCACCTGCGGTGGCTGGGATCATGTGAAGGCAATAGGGATCTTTATCAGGAACCCGAAACTATTCCTATGAGGTCAGCTCTGAAACCTCCCGGCTTCCCAAGAATGAATCTCCTCCAGGCCATGAGAGAGACCCCCAACCTGCCAGGAACCAGGGGTCTCCTGGCAGAGACCAACTTTGATCAGAGGCTGAAATTAAAAGACGTCAAAGATTTTTTCATTTGAAAAATAATTACTCCCATGAGGCATAGCCGGGCCATTCTGACGGGACTTTCCAGGGCATTCTAAAAGCAGCCAGGTGCGATTGAAACAAAAGCCCATCTGCTCTACTTCACCACAGCAGGTCTTAAATTAGGGGCTGGGGAGACAAGACTTAGGGAGAGCCTTCTATCCCAAATGGAAAAGGCAGAACCCAAAGTGGGTCATCAGACTTCAGGTCAGCAGAGCCAACGTGGTGCCAGGACATGTGGGCAGAAGCCAATCTCTCATTTCAGAACACCAGGAACTCCAGGTTCTAGGTATGGACCAGGTTGTGAAACAAAGATGTCTATGCATCAAAAGAGCCCCAGAGGCTTCTGGGGTCATACTCTCTCTCACATACCTACACCCTCCTATCCAACCCCCCCCCCCACACACACACGTGTAAGCGCCTGCACTCTCCACTTACGCGGCTTGTCAATGGAGTACAAGATCAGGTCCTCCCACAGCTCGGCGTCGTCGTGCTCCTTGGCAAAGTCGATGGCTTTGTCGACGTCATGCAGCTCCTCCATGATCATCTTCAGGGCACTTCGGCTGTTGCCCATTCTGCCTGGGGGGCAGGGAGGTGAGCAGGTGTCACCTTTACCTTACAGGATGTTTATCTCCTTCAGAAATTAGCTGAACAGCCCACGGACTTGCCCGCCAGCCCTGGCGTACTCTACTGGTACCAGGGCTCGACAGGACCCATCTCTTCCTCTTGGGTTTGTGCTGCGTCTACACTAGCACAATCAAAGAGACAACTCCCAAGACAAAGGGTGGCCCCTGTGCTTACTGAGAAAGAGAAGCCGATCCCAAGAGGAGAGGGGGCTTGGCTAGGGTTGCCGGGGAGGCCGTGACCCTGCAGCGAGGGCTCTCCTGCACCCAGGGGCCTCAGGCCCATTGGGTGCAGCCTCCTCAGTCTACAAACCAAGAACCTGCCAGGTACGCTTGGCCAAGGTTACAGAACCAGAACCAGAACCCGGGTCTGGAGGCTCTGAAGCCAGGCCTCCGTCTCATGCAGGAGCCATGTTTGCCCTTACAAGGGTCTCACTTTCTCTCCCCAGGTGTGGAGGGGCAGGAGGGAGTTCCCAAACAACAGATACTTTTATCTCTGGAAAAGTCTGGGTGCCTCCTGGGCCACCCACACAGCCCTTTAGTGAAACAAGCTCGCTAAGGACACTTGGAAAACCTTTTTTGGCTCACCAACTGAACGCTTTTATTGAACATGTTACCTGTGAAAAATGTTACTAAGGGCTACCAACAGATAATTTTTAGTTAATTTTAAAATGAAAATTAATGGGGGCAGGGGGAAGAAGCATAAAGCACACAAATATCAGAAGGTGTAATGAAGAAAGCCCTGGGTCTGCTGTCAGAGGTCCTGGATTCAAACCATGACCCTGCTGCTTACTATCTTTGTGACTCTGGACAAGTCTCTAACTTGTTTGGGAACTCAGTTTCCTCATCTGTCAAAACAATCTATAAGGTCCCTTCACACTCTGGACGCACGGTGTATGATGTGTGAGCATGGTTTTCTCTAGCCTGAGCTTCTCTATCTATAAAACGAGGAGATTGGACGAGATGGCTCTAAGAGCCCTTCTAGCTCTGAAGTTCTGTGATTATACAAAGTCCAGTTAAGAAGGTGCTTTAGCGGAAAACACATTTTAGAAACGTGCAGGTTCTGACGCACGATGGAGTCTGGGTGGGCTGTGCGCCAGAGCTTATCCCAAGGGAGGACGCTACTTACTCAGGAGATAGACGGTCTCTTCCACAAAGTTCCTCTGCTGGCAGATCTCAAGAGCCTGCATTAGAGCAGAAAACAAGAAGAGGTGACACCGGGTCCCCGAGTGGCAGCACCGAGGTCTAGCGATTCAGGCTTTTTAAGCCGAGGTCTTTTCCAGCAACAGCAACAGCTGAATGACGGCCATGTTGTAAGAAGGATAATCAGGCAAGGAACAGGCCAGTGGAAGATGGGGGGGTGGGTGATCAGTTGGGAAGCTGTAAAAACTTAGGTATTCCGTGATGAGGACGACCTGGCTGGTTAATAGTGGTACTGGAGAGAGAAAAGGGAAAACAATTAAGAGAAGAAGAGGCGGTAAAGGAGCCGGGGAAGGAAGGTCACAGGACAGACAGAAGGGACCTCAAAGGCTGGTTTGACCCTCTCCGATTTCAGATGAAGAAGAGCTCAGAGATGCTGACCAAGGATTCAAGGGAGGCTTCGAGCCAAGATCCCGGGCAGCCGGCTCTGCTCCACTCTAGAACACAAGGATGTTCGTGTGGTGGCATGATGCAGAGGCACCGGGACAGTGGCCCGAGTCTGGGCTCCCTTTTGTGGGCATCTGGTTCTCCTTCGGTCAAGGTTTGATTTTGTACCGTCTGAGACCTCAGTGGAGAAGGCGCTCCCCTTCTCTTCCACCATCCCTTATGGAGGGATGTCATTTCCGCAGCTAACAACGATTTAAAATCTGGGCTTGGAAGATTCTCAGAATTCTACCAGCTGGAAGAGGTCGCCGGAAGCCGGCCCCACAGGGCAGGACACGGCAGCGTGCTCAATGATTAAGGCTCCTCCTCTTCAGACATTAGGAACAGAGAAGCTGCTCTGGAGGGCTAATCACTGGGCTCAGGATTCAAACACCTTCCTCGGAGCCATTTCTATCCCCTTTCATTTGCATGTCTAAAATCCAAACCGGCTGAAATGTGTATATGTATGTGTATGGGTATGTGTAAATCCATGTATGTGTGAATGCATATGTGTGCGCATCTGTGTGGATTGCATACATATGTACATTTATGTGTGCAGCGTGCTGTCTATATGTGTACATGTCTATGAATGTACACATATCTAGTTTGTGGCCTGGCAGCATATTAGAGCTGTACACCACTTCTAACACACAGCCCAGACAAGAAGAATACTTTTAAAAGCATCAGCCATTTCCCAGACGTCCGTTCCCATCGGTCAGTCACTCCGCATTTATCCAGCACTTCCTGTGCCTGGGCCAGGCCCTGTGCTAGGAGCTGAGGAGACAAAAAGAGGCAGAAGACGGTCCCTGCCCTCAAGGAGTTCATGGTCCAATGGGGGAGACAACAGCAAACAGATGTGCACAAAGCAGCTTTGGACGGGATGAAAAGGCACTAACCCACAGAAGGAAGGCTGTGGCATGAAGGGGGGGACACACTTCCTGTAGAAGGAGGGACTTTGGTTGGGACTTGAAGGAAGCTGGGGAACCCAGAGGTGGCGATGAGGCGGTGATGAGGCATGAGGGAGAGCAGAGAAAACGCCTGGGGCGAGATGGGGGGTCTTGTTGGTGTCAGTGGCCTATGCGGACTACATGGTGGGGAGGAAGGGATAAGGCTGTCAAAAGAGCAGGGGGCTGGGCTACCGAGAGCTTGGAATGCCAGACAGGACACGCGGCAGCTGTCCTTGAGTTTACTGGGGGGTCAGACCTGGGCTTTAGGAAAAGCACTTCAGTAGCTGAATGGACGATGGCCAGGAATGGGGAGACTCCAGTCAGTCAGGCCCACCTGGGGCTGCGATAGTCCAGATAGGAGGTGATGAGGGTCTGCACCCGTGTGGGGCAGTGTCAGAGGAGAGAAGGGACCGTATTCGAGAGATGCTGCAAAGGGGAGATCGCCGGGCCTTGGCGACAGCTTGGATGTGGGGGCCAAGAGATAGTGAGGAATGCAGGATGACTCTGAGGTTTGGAGCCTGAGGGCCTGGGAGGATGGCGTGTCCTCCCAGTAACAGGGAAGGTAGGAAGGGGAGAGGACGTGGGGGAAAGGTCATAACTTCTCTCTCAGCCATGCCGACTTCATCTACTGGACAATCAGTCTGGGACAGCTGAGAGGCAGAGATGCAAGGATGGAGGTCAGCAGAGAAGCTGGGCAGGAAAGGTAGAGCTGAGAATCGTCAGTATAAAGATGGCAATGAAATCCACAGGACCAATAAGATCACCAGGCGAGGTTGTATGGAGGGAGCAGAGATGAGAGCCCAGGACAAAACCCCAAGGGACACCTGTGGTTGGAGGGCTTGTTCCGGGGGGGAGGGTGCCCAGCAAAGGAGCCCGAGAAGGACCAGTGAGAAAGGGAAGAGGAGAAAGAGGAGAGAGAGAAACCCCGGAGAGGAGCAGAGAGTGGGGAGCAGGGCCAAAGGCTGCTGAGGGGTCAAGGACAATGAGGGCTGGGGAAAGGCCTCTGGTCTTGGCAGCCAACAGACCCCTGGCACCTCTGGAGAGAGCGGAGTCGCTGGGAGGATGTCCCTCCTGAAATGGCTCTTCGTGGGTGGTGCAGTGCACGCCAATGGCCTCACCCTACAGTGCGGCTGGACAGCAAGGCCCACCGGGGACCCCAGGGGATGGAGGGAAGAGAGGAAGGGTCTGCAGCTGCCACTCCACGGGGGGCTGGGGCCCAGGCACACGCCCTGACCTTTGTGCTCCATCCTATCTGAGAATCCCCAGTGCTTTTACCCGAATAGTCCCATCTTTTCATTCTTATTCCCAGGCCAAAGAAAGGAAAGGCCCCCCGGGGACCGCCCAGAATGTGGAGGGAGAAAGCTGGTGGGGGGGGGGGGGCCTTCCAGGACGAGGATTTCCCAGAGCAGACAGACAGGACCAGACCCGGGAGCAAACACCATCCAACTGGATCCAGGCTCATTCCCGGGCCGACGTGCTCCCTCTAGAGGGAAGCTGAGGAAGTGACAGGAGCTCTCTCCTTTCCCAAGAGAGAGAGAAGTGAGCAGGGAGAGAAGGAAGGGAGTGGGACAGGACCCACAACTGACCACTCCCACCTCACAGACAGCAGCGGCTGCATCACGTGTCCAGCCATGCCTGGCCGGGCCTGACCATCTGGTCCTGTCCTTCTCTGGCTTCGGCCACTAGAATCCCACTGGGATGTCTTATGGGGCTGGGGGAGAGTCTGGGGCCTTGAAGGCTCTGCTCACAGTCTAGGCATGGGG
The DNA here is from genome assembly GCF_019393635.1 of Dromiciops gliroides. Taxonomy (NCBI): domain Eukaryota; kingdom Metazoa; phylum Chordata; class Mammalia; order Microbiotheria; family Microbiotheriidae; genus Dromiciops; species Dromiciops gliroides. The sequence continues at coordinate 754,665,800 of NC_057861.1, forward strand.
CCAGAGGTCACGTCTGCTGCTGAGGACCCGCCCGGCTAAGCTCAGGGAAGGCCCTCACCAGGCTGACCACTGGGAGATGACTTTTCAGCCAGAGCAGCTTTGGAGGACCGAGTGATGGAGGGAGCGTGGGCTACCCTGGTGGATGGGGAACACCCAAGGGTTAATCACCTCGCCCCAGAGACTACACTTTGCTCTTTCTTTTTGTGCTTAAGTTAGCGAGAAGCCCCAAGCTCCACAGAATCTCCCCTTCCCAATTCAGGCAGAGGTGGGCTCCTTGTGAATTCCGGTTTAGGGAGTACTGATTACTCAAGAGGCACACATTTAATGAAGCAGAAAAGTTTAAACGCCCGCTTTTAGCCCTGGGAGCTGAAGAAAGTCGGTTCTTAAGATTTCCAGCCTCTCTCACACCACCTGTATTCCTTAGAGCAAATGAAGGGAAGTGCTCAGGACACCTAAGGGACCATAAGCTGTTTCAAAATAATTAAACCCCTTTTGAAGCCGACACATTTGTCCCCCTCCTAACCCTACCCTTTTTGGGGGGTGGGAGACCATCTACTCGGCAAGTGCAGACACTATGATTTCCTTTAAATTTTAGACCTCCGTTCAAAAGGCAGTCGAAGGATTGAGCAATAGCGTAAGAGCTTTTCATGTTGGGATTTAAGGGGGCAATGATTTGTGACCTTAAGCTCCGGGCTCAAAGGTTTTCCAAGACGTCCTCACTCTAGAACAGAGCTTTACCACTAGAGGGGCAATTGACATCGGGGGACAGAAAGGGGCCCAGTACCAGGCTGGCAGGAATTGCTCAGCATCACATTCCAACCTTCTACTTCAGTTACCCTCCCCGCTGAGCCCTTGACCAGTACCGATCTGTGAGCAGCTCCCCAAAGACCAACATACCCCACACACTGAATTAAGAGGTGGCAACAGAATGTATGAAGTTGTGAAAGGCCAACTTTAAGCCCCCAGGTGCTGAAAGGGCTGATGAGGAAAGGCCATCACTAAAGTGCTCGAGCGGAGATGTGGGCATCTGAGGGTGCTCGTGGAGGTCCCGAGACCCTCCAGTTTTCTTCTTTCATTGACAACTTTCTAAAAATTAGAAGAGGTCTCTCCCTTCTCCCAATGCCGACGTGGTGTGACAATGGCTTGATTTCACGTGGGATTTTTGCTCTGTGTCAATGACTGGCCCTCGATTGCTTCCCTTCTATATGCTGAGGCACGTGCATCTCCTTAGCTTTTGGAAGGTGGTGGGTTAGAACCTGAGATTTCGCTTGAAGTCCTGGACTGACAAGCTGCTCATTCTATCCCGGGTGTCTAAGCTTTTTGGAAGCTATTTTCAGTGTGACAATGGGCAGGACTCAGCAGAAGCAAATCCATTATGGGCACAGGCTTGATCTGTGTTTGCTCAGCCTGGCGTCTAATGGCCTGAGCCGCATATTCTATTAGCTGGTTGAGATATAAAATGGATTTTTCACTTTCCAAATAAAAATGTTACCACTGCTGGCTTCAAAATATGGTAATGTGTGAATGGAACTTCTTTTTCTAAGAAGAAAAAAGACTGACAAATGGACTGTGAGCTAATAAGTCATTCCCATCTCCTTTAAAACCACAGCAGATGCTTAGGTAAGTGTAAATGTGCCTCACCCACAATGAGGACATCCATCTTTCAAGCAATGCTCTCCTTCCTCGGGAGACAACAGCAACTTATTCTAAGCAAGTCTCCACGAGTTACCAAGGCAAAAGTCCATTTCGGGAGCTGAGCAGCCTGACTCCATGTAACGACCCAGTCTCCTGACGTGTTCATGATGCCTCCAGGGATTGAGTCGCGTGAGGAGCCCGAGTCTGTTCTGACCTTTGCGGGGCACTGCCTCTCGCTTGCTGCCCCGTCTGGACATCGCAAAGCACAGCTGAATGTCAGTGCCTGGGGTTTCGCACATCTGAAGAAGCCGGGTTCTTCAGACTGAAGAAAATGGCCAACCACGTTCCCTGGGTTCTAAGATAGTGCTCACATCAAGGACGGGAAAGGCGGACTTTATGATAAGGGTGTTCTAGGCATCTCTGCTCTCTACCAAGGATGGGGACAAGAACCCCATGGGCTTGTTGGCTGAGGGGAGAGGCTCCAATCTGTGTTGGAAAAGGGGGGATCCACAACAAAACACTGTGGGCTTATGCAAGTCTGTGTGTCTTACACATCAGGAGTCGACTTACAAATGATACGGGGGGCTGGGAGCGCGCTGGAGCTACCTAGAGTAAGAGGCAAGGTAGGAAGAGGGGAGGGAGTGGGCGGAAAGAAAAGGAATGAAGCATAAAACTTGCTGAGTGTAAGACGTCTATGGGATATCCAGTCACAGTCGTCCAAGAGCAAGCTGCAGCCACGAGGCTGGAGATTAGGAGAGAGGTTAGGGCTTGATAAATCTGAGACTCGTTGACTTAGAGATGACCACTGAATCCATGGGGACTGATAAGGTTATGAAGCAAAACAGTCTAAAGGGAAGAGAAGAGGGCCCAAGAGAGGCCGTGAGTCACCACAGTTGGTGGGCAGGGCTCGGGTGAAGATCCAGAGAAGTATCAGTCAGCCCAGTAGGAAGAGAACCAGGAGAGAGAAATGGCATGAAGACCTAGGGAGAGGAGAGCGGGTGGGGACAGTGTCCAAGGCTGCTGAGAGGCCAAGAAGGATGAAGATTGAGAAAAAGCCTCTGGATCTGGACAACTAAGAGATCACTGGGGTCTGGAAAGGGTGGATGTGGTTTTCTTTGCTGTGGGAAGGAAGGAAGAGAGAGAGGGAGGGAAGAAGGAGGGAAGGAAAGAAAGAAGGGAAGAAGGAAGGGAGGGAGGAGGGAAAGGTGGAAGGAAGGAAATAAGGGAAGGAGGAGAGAAGGAAGGAAGGAAGGGAGGGAGGGCGGGAGGGCAGAGGGAAGGAAGGAGGACTTCCTGAATCCCTGACCTTGGCTGAGCAAGCCTGAGGCTCTATCCTGGCCACTGACTCGGGACCAGCCATCTGGCTCTGACTGCTTCCTAGTTACTAGGTCTGTTTCTCCCAGATCTTTGGCACAGAGTGGGTTTCCCAGCCCGGCCCGGCCCCCTGGATGCCAGGTGGTTCCCTTGGCTTGAAGCTCTGGAGCGTCTTTGTCCCCAAGACCTAAGTAAGCCCTCTCCCCACTTATGGGGGGGTGTTCAGTCATCAGGAAGGCCCAGAGCTGCTGCTGCTCCCCCAAAGAGAGGCTCCGGCATCAGGGGCAGCGGCCTCTCCGCCCTGGGCCGGGCAGGCAGGAAAGCTCAGAGGGAGAGGGGTGGCTTACCTTCTCCAGGGGACAGTGGGTGCTGTCTCGGAGAAAGGGGAGCAGGTTGGGGCGGTCGTACTCGGCATAAAGGCTGATCTGCTTCTCGTGGAAGCGCTGGCCCTTGTGATGGTCCCTTTTGAAAAGCTTGTGCAGATACTGAGAGGAAGGAGGACAGAGCAAACAGGATTAAAGTGGGGAGGGGGGACCCGGTCCGTGTCATGCTTTTCAGTTCTCTCAGAGCCCAAGGAGTTTCATTAGAAAGATGTGGATTGAGCCCCTTCCAACAAACTGGCCCTAACCCAAGTATCCTAAGGCCCCTTTCCAAGTGGGAAGCACACGGAGATGAGGGGAAGCATGAGGTCAGAAGGCCTAGGTTCTAATCCTGACCCTGGCTGAGTCTCAGTTCCCTCATCTGCAAGGTGTGGGGTTAGAGCAGATGGCCTCCGAAGGCCCTTCTCCCTCCTGAGCCACGTAACCCTCTGAAGAGAGCGGCCACGGCCTGGCCTGTGGCTGTTTTGGAACCGAGATGCTCACAGGTAATTAATTCCCCACGGCCCCCATTAAGGAGGCCCAAGAAGCCTTCGGTCAGTTACGGAGGCCTCGACAAGGTTGACGGCTGAGTTGCTGACTGGGGGCCGGGATTCCCACGGGCTGGCCACCCAAGGGCCAGCCCTGCCAGCAGGCACCAGCAGCGCTGGGTAAACACCAGGGAAGCCTGCCGTGTGTCCAGGCTGTGTTTGAGGCCTGGCACCCCTTTCACCTCTAACTGACACTTGCCCCCTACTCTCAGCAGTCAGATCTGACAGCACGTCACCCCGACATCTCCATAAGGCCCCACCATGTATTCATGTCCAAGGGGAGCCGTGCCCCAGGAGGCTCCATGGTCAGAGCCCTGGGGCACAGGAGAGCTGGTCAAGCGGCTCTGCGCCGTCTTATCAAAGGGCTGGATGGCCTGCGATGTCTCCTGCTTCGGGCCCTCACTGTCCAAAGGCCGAGCCTTGCTGGTGGCTCTGCAGATGGACAGGGCTCAGGACCAAGGACACCCACAGAGGCCTCACACCAGGGAAGGCCTCACACTCTCTAGGGTCAAAGGGCGCCCAGCGAGGGACAGCTGAACATGAGGGCAGGAGCAGCTCTGGCGAGGGGGCCGGAGGGCTGAGGGGGATCAGCTGGGCTTGGCTCAGCCAGCGTGGGAGACACGCGGCTCGCATGCAGAGAGAGAACAGCGGCTTGAGACCTGATGCGAACTGTGACTAAATGAGGGGAGGAGTCCCCAGAAGTGCTCTCTGTGGTAAAATATGAAAGTTTTTAACAGTCGGTTAGGATAACTGAAAGACGCCAGTTTTTCAAGGACCACCCTTTTGGGGAGGCGATTTTTATGCCTGCAATTGAAATACCTTTTAATACCACACCATGAGATATGGTATGATAACCTTTCCATAACATTTTCAGGTGTCATGAACACATACTAAATTTGACTTTGATCCAGACACATGGTGGTAAAAAGTGTTACTGATTGCAAAACTACCTCAACCCTCTATTGGAAGTCTAAGGATATAAAGAAGGGAATGTAATGGAATTTATTAATTTGATCATTGACAATGCTATGCTAAGGTTTAGTAAAAAAAATACAGCAATTCAAACAGTTAAAGAAGATAATCCAGCTTTCCAGACCAGAGTCCAGAGTCCAGAATCCAGACCAGAGTCCAGAATCCAGTTTTCCAGACCAGAATCCAGTTTCCTCCTGATGACATCTTACCACTTCAAGAAGACAAGAGAACTCAGAGACTTTATATGAACTGTTTTGCTTTATTAGCTTTTACTATCTCCTTTCTGTTATATACTATCTGTAACATGTACTCTCTGCAGAGGCTCTCCCTTTGCAAGACTAATGTCAAAGCATCGGTTCATGAGGAAAAAAAAAAAAAATCGCCCCTCTGGACAAAACTTTCCTCTCTTTCTTTTCTGTATTGTTGTTCGCATATTATTAGTCAGCAAAAGTTATTATGTTCTTTTTACTGTTCCATCAAGGAAACATTCCGTTTCTTGAGGAAGCAAAGGGGGGAAATGTGGTAAAATATGAAAGTTTTTAACAGTCGGTTAGGATAACTGAAAGACGCCAGTTTTTCAAGGACCACCCTTTTGGGGAGGAGATGAACAGTCCACCTGCTGCGCATGTCAGACTGCCTGCCGGGCTCTTGACTTCCGGGGTGGAGAGAACGGCAGTAGGCCTTTTTGCCTGCTTGGCGGGACTCCTGACGGCGCGGCACAGATGGTCTCTCTCTCTCCAAAGGTGGCCTTTTCGGTTTGGTGAGTTTTTATAAGGAATATAGACTAAGCCTAGATTTAAGACGATTTGTATTGTATTTCTATTTTCCTATCCTTCTAATCAACATCACCTTGTGACTATCATACAATAAAGGCTTTATCTAGAAAACCAGAAGCTTCTTCCATTTACTAGTCTGGGAGATAAATTAGGGAAAAGTTAAGTAGGGGAGATTTATGATCTAATATCCAATTTTAAATCTCACATCTCCCTGACGCATGTGAGAGATGACAAGACCAGGACCAAAAGCCGTCTCTTCCTCTGCGGAAATGCTGCCGTGGGTGAATGCCTGGGCGCATGCCCGCTCTCCCATGCACCAGGGCCCCCGGCCTGGCGAGCAGAGGCTGGTCTGTATCATCTACTCCTCAAAAAACAAATGCCGCCTAAGGGGGAGAGAGGAAGCGGCCGGACTCACCACATGCTGCAGCTCTGGTCTGTTTTCTAGTTCCTCCACGACTTTTTTTATCTGAAGAAAAATGACAATCACGACGTGTCAACAAGGATATATGATCCAACAGGCCTGCGTGAAGCGCTGGTGTAGCCGCAGGCTCAGCGTGCCTGTGCCCCACAGCTCTGGGCAGCCGGGCCGGAGCTGACGTGTGAAAAATTTAAAAAACACTCACGGAAATCTTGTCTTCGTTGTCCAGGAGCATGTCGACAGCTTTCTGAAACACAAAGAGACATGCTGCTAAGAGCGGGCACCTGCCGGCTCCAAGAGAAGCTCGATCTAGCGCGTGTCTGGCTGAGTGAACAGCAGAGGAAGGGTCTCCCACACTCCACAGGAGGCCGGCAGTCGAAAATGCCAGCGATGGACGGCGTGAAGAAAACGCGGCAACGTCTGCCCCAAAGTCCCGGCCACTCTGAGGTCCCGGGTCTGCCGCCAGCAGCCGCACAGAGCCTCGCTCTACGTCCACGCCCTGTCCGCCTCAGCATGTGCCTCTGGATACACCGGCGAGGTGTGGCCTCCTGCTGCTGCCCAAAGGAGGAGCCACCCTCCCCAACACCCGCTCTGTACAGCGCCCCTGACCTCCGGGGCATCTGGTCTAACGCTCTGCCTCTCAGAATGAAGGGGGGCAGTAGAGAAACGCAGGTTTGGGAGACGAAGGAGCTGGGTTCCAATCCCACTTCTGACTCCAACTGTATGAGCCTGAGCAAACCGCTTCCTCTTGCTGGCCTCAGTTTCCTCCCCTGTCGATGAGGTTGGCCTGGCTGACCTCTGAGGTCCTGTCCGCTCTAGAGCTGGGACCCTATGAGCCCTTGGACTGGGGTCTGAGGATCAGGGGCTGGGAAAGGCCTCTCCAGACCCACCCACGAGGACGGGTCCCACTTGGGCCCAGGTACCACTTCATGTTTAACAGCAAAGGGAACTCAGCGGGAGGCGAGGGATGGACACCCCAAGTGGGGAGAGGCTGGCAGCGGAAGTTCTCCCCTCAAGCCTATTGGGGGAGACCTGAGAGACCCCGATGGATCCAGAAGCCAGTCAGTCTCAGGTGTCTCAGTGTGATAATCACACCCACAATAAAAGTACTGCCAGTTAATCGCTCACTCACCTGACCACTAACGTGTCCCTGCTAATCCATCACCCGCCCTCACTCAGTGGCGCCCCTGGCGTGCCAGGCACTGGGCTGACAAGCCCTTTTCAACCACCAGCAAGCCTGGGAGGTCAGGGCTAGATCATCCCCGCTCTACGGATGAGGAAACTGAGGCTGACAGAGGTGAAATGACTTGCCCAGGGTCACGCAGTCAGAAGGCGGCTGGGGCAAGATTTCCACTCAGGTCCTGATTCCAGGCCTGGGGCTCTATGTGCTGCCCCACCTCCCCGGCCTCTAACAGGAGTGAGGCTTGGGAGGAAAGGTGACGTTCTCCCACAGCTCACTCTCTGTAAGGAGGCTGGAATTGCTCTTTCAGAAGAAAAGAAAAGTCCAAGGGTTTACAAAAGCTCCCCCAGGAGAAAAGGTTACTGGTCTGAGCTCATTGTGACAGCTGCTGCTTCGGAACGGGCCGCTATCAGCCTCGCGGGGCCTCTATCAGCGCCCCGCTCACTCAGGGTGCAGGCGTCCCCATGAGAGCTCACCTCCTAATTCCTGAAAGTGTGGGGCAAAGCCAGCGTGGGGCCTGGGGCATGACCATACATACCTCGGAGTCGAAGTCCATGAGCAGCACGATCTTATCTTGGATGGAGCTGAAGAGATTGTGCTTGTGGATCAGCTGGAAGACGTCTTTGTGCCGCAGCGTCAGGTAGATCTGCAGAGCTTGGCTGTAGCTTTTGTCGTAGGTGTACCTAAGGACACAAGGGAGGGCGGTGGTCAGTCCCCGAGGGCTTACTGAGCACCGGCTGCATGCCAGGCGCCGGGCAACACTCCATCTGGGGGACGACTGGCACAAAGGTCAGTAACTGGGGACACGCGGGACCCCGGGCCTGTTACAGCTGTGGGCTGGCAGAGCGTTCACACTACACTAAGACTTCTGGGACACCCGGTGTGTTGGGGGTGGTCGAGAAAGGAATCACGAAGAATCAGCACTGAGGAAAGAAGAGATCCTAAGAGGAAGGACAGACAGCATAGCAGGCAGGAGGGACGGCCAGGGCAAAGGCTCCGAGGCAATTAGGCCAGTCGAGGGCCGGAAGCTCCCGACGGCTGAGTAGGGGAGGGAGCGACCGATGTAGGGAGAGACCTGAGGCTGGGGGCTACTGGGCCAGACTTGGAAATGATGAGACGAGGGGGGGAGGGGGAGGAGGGGCAAGGAGCATGGTGAGGTTGTGGACGTAGGGCACTGGAAGCCTGGAGGTGCCTGGACAGAAGCCGGGGAGTCTGGGGGAGCGCTAATTAACAAGCGTGACTTTGGCCAAGTTGCATTAGAGAGGCCTACAGAACATCTACATTGGAAAGTCCAATGAGCAGCTGGTGCCAGGCCATGAGCCGGCAGCAGGAGCTGGGGGGTCTGGGCTCCTCTGCAAAGAGATAAAAATTAGACCCAGAAGTGGTGAGGTCGCCGGGGGGAGAGCGTAGAGGGAGAAGGGGCCCAGCACAGAGAGCATGACTAAGTTAAAGGCCACCCAGACTTCTAATTTCAAAGAGGAACGAGACAACGCAAAACTCCCCAGGGCCACGGCCTGGCACGAATGTGGACGTGAAACAGAGAATGAAGAGGGCGTGAGTCCAGCACTGACTGAGATCAGGTCTTAGCCAAACGACCTCGGAGGAGTCACTGGAGCCAACAGAGCCATGGTCTTTACTGGCAAAACAAGGGGTTGGCCAAAGTGATGCCCAATGCCCAGCCCAGCTCCAACACTGACCCGATGCATTTCTTCTTTCTGAACCTTTGCTGTCCTTCTACCACAAACAACAACAACAACAAAAGCAGCCTTCCTAATCCTTGTGCTGAATCTTTGTTCCATTGGGCTTCACCTAATTTCTGATGGGTCACGGGTCCACCTGCAGACCAGACTCCAAGACCCCCAGGATCAGAACACGCCACCTTCTCCTTTGGGCAGGAGGGGCCACTACTAGGGGAAGCATGACCGTGACCTCAGCCTGGTCTCCCCCCCACCCAGTGACTCCCTGGTGGCCCTGACCCCCTTCTTTCACCATGAATGAGAGATGCCATTTTAGGTCGGCACAACTGAGGCTAGTCTGCAGCTAATTAAAAATAGCTTCACTTCTCCAGGCAGGAAAACTGGAAACTCATTCCCAGCCTCCATTTCACACTTATCGTGCTGACGAAGTGCAAAAAGGGAAACGATCATGCCATTGTACATTTAAGTGGGTAGGTGTTCCAAATCGATACTTGTACATGGGAGATGGGAGAGAAAAAGATCCCTGCTAAATCACACCGGGGGGAAAGGGAGGCAAGGCCCGGTCAGGATGGAAGCATGCCCAAGGAGGCGCTCACAGCTCGGCCAGCGTCCGCAGCAAGGTCCTGTTCTGTGGGTCCTTCTTCAGGTGGTCCCGAACAGTCTGCACGATGACCGAGTTGTTGTAGAGGTCCCCGGGCCACTCTCGGATCAACGTTGCAAAGCCCTTTGGGAAAGCAGGAAGGGAAGTTCTGGAGTGGATCCTCACCCACAAGGGCCCCCCAGGCTCTGCTGGCAGGGTCTCCGTCTCCTGAGGCAGGCCGGAGGGCCCGGCAGCCAGACGACCAGGCCAGGTTGCTGGCAGGGGCTGAACACAGCAAGTGCTGAATATTGGTCTGTGGAGCCAAACTACCTGTCATCAAAGCTGCCGCTCGGCACCATCCCTGCCGCCTGTTGGGCCAGAGAGGGTCAGGAGGGATCCGCAAAGCCCACGGCCCAGAATCTGCAAGGACTCAGCCTGGATGAAAGGCTCAGTCTGCTGGGGGCAGGGTGGGCAGAGGAAAGCAGAGAATGGACTCCGGCAGCGGCTGGAGGCCCAGGCCTGATGCCTCACGGCCGGGCGGCTGGCCTGCACCCCGTGTGAGCTGATCTGTTACCCTGCATTCAGTAAACTCCGGTGGCTCCCATCTCCTCTGGGCTCAAACACAGAATCTTCCCCTTGGCATTGCAACCCTCCATCATCCACTCCCCTCCCCACACCCACAACCTCTCCGGTTGTCTTCACACCTCGGAGCTTCCCCTTGCCCTCCACTTCTGGCCCATTCTCTCCAGCGATCTGGAGCTGTACCTTGTAGCCCACAAAGCTGTTCTCTCCCCCTCACCCCAGGTTTATCAAAGTGGGAGCCAAGGGACAGGGTCCCCCAGGCTGACTGCTCTGTCCTACTGTTGGCCTTCACCTTGCACCAGGCAACCTTCAAGGGAAGGAAGTCCTTCGCACACATGAGGCAACGACCTTCCCAGAACATGACAGCTTACCTACCCTCACACTCAGCCCGTTTAAGAGAACCGCGGGGGCTCCAAAGCCAAAGATGGCGCAAAAAACAGACGAGGACTCGTGTGAGTCTTTAATTGGGAAGGTTTGCCTTTTTGAGAGGAAACAAAGGAATAGGTTGTGTCAAGATCTGATACCTCATAGTCACTCTCCAAAAACTCATGCAGGATCATTTCATAGATGAGAGGCTTCAGAACGGGATCCCCTCTCGGCAAATACGGACTAATGGCCTGGAGGACGGAAGGGAAAGAAAACAAGGGTCAAAACAAATAGGAGCAAATCTCAACCCTTCCCGGCATTCAGTAAAGGAAAAGCATGCATGGCTTTCCCTGGAGGTGTCAGGGAGGGCCATGGCTGGACCAGCTGCAGACGACGCTGCGCCAGGGCGTCACCTCCAGAAAGAGAACTGTGGCCGCTGCCAAGAGCCGGGCCTCATGTGGGTGATGACTGTCTCCTGTCATGATCGGGACACAGTCAGAGAAACTGCCTAGAGCAATCGGCCAGCACTACACTGGCTGGTGACGGGCACTGCAGATGGACAAGGTGCTGGGCCCAGACACTTCAGGCGGGACTGCCTTGGGGAAACTACTGAGGGTCTCAAGGGGCTTCTTGTCACAAGAGCCCTTCTTTTTGAGCCTGATGCTCTCCTTGTCAGGCGCGTGGTCGTGCAGCATGATGAACATGGTGTGAACAGCCCGAGTCACCAAGTATCCAAGTTACTGCTGACCCAAAGGGCCATGGAGAGACACACGGTGGATTCAGGGGAACTGATTCTGAATTCTTCTGTAGACACGTTATTAGCTGTCTAATCTCTTCATCTATAAAATGGGGACAGGGGCAGCTGAGCTTCCAACTTCACAGCCCTGTTGGGAGGAAAGGCGCTTGGTACACCTTGAGCAGCCATGGAAACGTGAGCTCTGGTGCTGGGCCCAGGTCACCCCAGCACATTTCTGAGGACAGATGAGCGTACAGCAGAGGCATGAGAGAGACTGTGCAAGAAACAACAGAGCAGGGTCAGTCTGTCACAGAGAGAAGGTGGACAGCCCAGGCACTGCCCTGGACCGCCCCAAAGGGAGAAACACCATCCTGTGGGCAGAGAAGGCTCCCTGTGTGCTGGATGGATGGCCAGTGGGTGGTTGCTCAGTGGATGGATGGTCGCTGGATGGAAGGTCACTAGAGGATCTCCAGGTGGACGAGACCAAGAATGGCTCAGGAAGGGTTGTGACTTAGGTCACTAGAGGGACCCCCTCCCCTTCATGCATGTGGTGCCCACTTCGCAGATATCTTGGTGTATGCTACAGAGTGCTGCTCTGCTGCTCACCTCATGGACCTTGGTGAGTGCAAACAGGTGAATCCTTTGGAGACCGACCTTGTGACAAGGAGAATCTGTGTGCTGGGTTAGGCTGGCCTTTGCCCAGCGGGCACACGTGGTACTGCCAGGCAGATGGGGGAAACATTTTCACCTTGGGAGAACCCACCAGACCTTGTGCTTGGTTGGGATGGTCAGTGAGAACAGGGTAATCCCACGTCACTACCCAATGCATGCCATCCTCTGGGCAAACTGCACTCTTGATCCTCTTTGTTCTGTGAGAATTCCTAGACTTTCAAAGGGTCAAAACTGCTGGGGACCCAAAGGGGAGGGGAGGGGAGTGTAAGTGACTGGCCACATATCACTCACTGAGACACGTGCACAAGGGCGTAAGAGAATCAGTAAGGACACCCGGGACAGGGCAATGGGACGGATGGATGGCACCGCCGTATAAGAGTCAGAGCAGGCCTGCAGTACAGAGGACTCGTGGAAGGACATGCGGAGCCCTCCACAGAAGGAGAAGGCCTCCTCCAGCAAAGAAGTGCTGGCATGGACAGGATCCCAGATCCAGCAGAGTAACGGGCAAAGATCCATGGGCACATGCGCGTGTTCCAGCAGCCGACAGAAGAAACCCAGAACACGAGGCAAAGCTCCCTCTGCAAACGTGGCCTCACTTTTTACTGAACTCTTACATCCTCCATCCTTCTGCTTAACGTGTCTAGCTGAGGATGGGGGACAAATCAGGCAGATGTCTAACCTGCAGGTTGGAACCAAATCATCACTTCTCTCCTTCTGTGGCCATCGACAAAGGGAGAAAGAGCCCGTGGAAAAGACAGAAATGGGAGCGAGACCTTCGGGAAAGCCAAAGATATTTTGTATTTTACAGTCTGCTGAACAGCACAGACCGAAATCAAAATAACAATCTTCTCTCTCGACTCTAATGTTGACTGGGAAATGCCTCTCCTCCATTAAAAAGCACTTCCAGACTTCATGGGCTCCTTACTGGGCAGAACTAACTGAAATGAGGTCTCATATACATGATGGCTCAAAGCCACCGACCTGGAAAAATCCTGACAAAAGACCACATCCTCCCCCCATAAGCGTGGCTCCAACGAAAGTCGTTCCTAAAACCCATTAGAATGAAAATACCTCCAACCCAGAGGAAAATCAAATGGCTCAAAATCAATGGTGCACCATATTCTAGAAAGATCCTCATACACCCATTTTGGATTATTGGCCTTAAATAGACAAAAAGCAACTTCTGAGTGTTGGGAGTGGGGAGGGAAGGAGGAAGAAGGGCAGAGGAAGAGGAAGAGATGGGGGGGGGAGGATGAGAGAAAGAAGGCAGGAGAAAGGGAGGGGACAAGGAAGAGGGATACTATGGAAGAGAAAAGGAGTACTCGTGGCTGGCAAGGACTTCCAGGCTGCCGGTGGTGATCCTGACATACCCACTGATGGAAAGAATCAATGTCGCTTCCCCAGTAACAGAACCTGACTCCTTCATTAATAATGACACTGCACAGGAGCAGTCGAGTTCTTCCCCTTCTTCCTTCCATATTCACAGAAGACGCCCTCCCAGGGAGTCATGAGCCCACTGGGGAGGGCACAGCTTCTACCAGCAGAGGTGCCATCCTTCCCCCCACATCCTGTGCACTTTTCACCCTCTTCTTCCCAAATGTTGTCCATCATGGATTCACCCCAAGACCCAGACAGCTTCCCTGGACCTCCAGCATTGTCCGGCCACCAGGGAAGCCCTCAGCTGCCTATCCGTCTTTCCTTTCCCTTCTTCTGAGGCATTTCCTTTTCCCCATAATCTCCCATATGCCTTTTTTTTTTTTTTTTGCACAAAAGCTTATCATTGGAAATAGAGAAAAAGAAGGAAGTTTGGAGGCGTGTGTGTGTTCCTCCTTACCTATATCCCACATCTGCACCTGAAGTCCCATTTCCTGCTCCCTGTTCTGCACTTATGGGACCCAACACAACCCATCCCTCTTCCATACAAGAGGACTTGGATACAGCCATCATTTCGTGTTCTGATCTGGATGAGAGTTTATGCGTCTGCTCTTCCAGGGTAACCAAACCTGATTCCTTCAGTGCATCTACAGATGGCCTGATTTCCACTCTTCATACACACTGGCTCCTTACGGTCCTTCCTAAAATGTGGTGCCTAATCAATCAACGAGCATGGATTAAGTGCCTATGTAGCGTGTGCCAGGCACTAAGGAGAGTACGGCAAAGAACTGAAGCCAATCACCCGGTGTGGCCTCCCCAGTCCTTGGTTCCAAAAGCATGCTGGGAACAGAAGTCAATCAGACTGTTCTATAGCCCATAGACTTAAATGCTCATCAGTACTTTGGAGCATAAGAACAGTCATGGAAACTTCCCTTCATGATCCTTCAATGAAAGGAGCCTTGCTAGAAGCTCAGTGGACACACCGGAATAGTCATTCAGGACCCAGGATGCAGTTGGGGAGGGCCTGGGGGCTTGACTCTCTTACCATTTCCCTTGGGAACCCACTGCCTCTTAGCTATGTCTCCTCTGTTCTTTTTCCTGCAATGATCCTTCTCTTAGGGGGAGAAGACAGAAGTGAAAGGTGAGTAGTCTGCCTTGTCTCCATCATTGCTTCTTTTTCCTTATCTCCTCCCAGATGACTTTTCCCAACATGGCTATGAAAGCTCTTTCTGTGTCCTCAGAAAGTGACCACAGCTCATTCACAACTTGATTGTCTCGGATACTCCTCAGGCAGAACAAGGCAGGGTTCTGATGCTCATCCCCTGTTGTGGGCCCTCACGTGGTCGATGAATTTCCGATGCATCCACACCGATTTCTTTGGAACTTTGCCCCTTTTCTGACAAATGGCAAAGCTGCTGTCTTCAGAATTCCATTCTTGAGACTTCTCTGTTGGGTTGGTTTTACTCCAACGGAGACCTTGGAACACCAGAAATCTGCCTTTCTGAACTGCAGGACATCTATCAGTCTGGGCCTGGCTTTCTTCTCCTCTACCATGAACCTGAAGACACAGTGAACACTTCCTGCCAAGGTGTTCTTTGTTTCTCAGCAATCGCCTTCTCATTGAGGTTGGAATCAAGTAGAGGGCATTTGTTTCTGTGGTCTCTTCCTCTAGCAAGGGAAGGAGAGACTCACAGCCTAGGAGGCTGAGGAGGGCTTTCACGGCTCCAGCATCCAGCTCAGCCTCTCCTTAATTCAGGAGCAGAGGAGGGCGGAGAACGCCCAAGCTCAGGCGTGAGATGCCCCCCACACCCACTGAGACACGTCATCGCGTGGCCACCAGCACAGAGCCCGGTAGATTCCGTCCTGTGACAGGCAGGCCATGGGCACAGAGGCCAGAGCCAGGCCTGGGAGGATGAGGCTCCAACATTGTCCCTCGGCAGAGCAAAGGGCAGAAGCCCGAGGAAGTCGTGTGGACAGTTAAGTGAGGTGACTGAGACATAGGCTCTCTTCCCCAGAACTGCCTGTATTAGAGTGCCGTGCCATGGGAAATCTACCCATGCTGAGGAGACTCCGGCAATGAATGCTGCCCTGGTCCAATGCAGAGAACAATATGGTGGAGCCCACGGAGAGAGCGGGCTCCAGGAAGCTGCTGACTCAGCCTCACTGACCTGTCTCTGCTGGGCCCCTCTGCCGTGCAGACCAGCACCGGCTCTGAAACCTCTGGTCCGAGAGATCTGCCGGGGCACCAGTGGGCGACTCCTCAGAGTCACGGTGCGAGCATCAGAAGCACAGTGGGCACAGAGGAGCGAGGCCGGCCTCAGGGCCAGGGTACCAAGGTGCAAGCTCTAGTCTCTCCTGGTCAGAGATGATGCTCTTTAAAACATCCAGTCCTACAGCAGGATGTGGCATACAGGGTAGACAGGCAGAAATTAGTTTGACATACCTTCAGCTGTCCGATTTCTTTAAATTTGTAAACTTCATATTCCCAGAGGGCTGCATTTTTTCCAAGAACTTTCTGACATTTGCTGAGAATGAAAACAGAGAAAAAAAAATGACTGAGTGAAAGAATATACACAGAATGTACAAAAGAGCATTTTCCCAATTTGAAAGTTATCAACACCTTATTTTTTTTTCTTTTTCTCTTTCTTTCTCTCTCTCTCTCTTTCTTTTGTAGGGTAATGAGGGTTAAGTGATTGGCCCAGGGTCACACAGCTATTAAGTGTCAAGTGTCTGAGGCCAAATTTTAACTCAGGTCCTCCTGACTCTAGGGCCAGTGCTTTTATCCACTGCACCACCTAGCTGCCTCCTCATTTACTTTTTTTTTTTTAAATGAGGCAATTGGGGTTAAGTGACTTGCCCAGGGTCACACAGCTAGTAAGTGTCAAGTGTCTGAGGCTGTATTTGAACTCAGGTAGTCCTGACTCCAGGGCCAGTGCTCTATCCACTGTGCCACCTAGCTGCCACCCCCCCCCCATTTACTTTTAATGTACTTTAGATGTGTGTGTGTGTGTGTGTGTGTGTATACACACACACAGAATCTTTATTACTCAAGTAGTTCTCTTTTCAATCTTTTGGAGCCACAAAGAGACACACAGATACATATATATGTATATATACACACATACATAGGCCCACATATCACTTTGTCAATGGCACCAGTGACTCAATTTTTCTCTGTTTGGGGGAAAATGCATGGTATGGTCCATTTATCTGGTCCACATGAAGAAATTCAATAAGTAATTCCTGAACCACAGTTATTTGCTGAAGACACGTCCTGACCCATGCTGGAAATTCTACCACTGAACTGGCCTGAGGAAATGAGAACCCTGTCAGCAGTGGTCTGTAGACTGGAGATCCTTAGAAACACTTATTTACTTCAAGTGACATCAGAGTTCCTAAAATAAAGTCTCAAGAGCAGAGCCTGGGCCCCCTGTTCCTCCAGTCTCCTCTGTGACCTCCCTATTATCACCTTAAGCCCAACAACCACTGACTGCAGCACCCAGGCTTCCCTGGGGCTTCTGCTGCCCATCCCTTCGGACTGATATCCTGTTTCACTAGATCTGAGGCAGCTTTTCCTCTCATCAGTGTAATTCTTTGGCAAAGATGATGTAGTCGGGGCTACATAACACATGCTGATCCCAAAACCTTCTTTTCCTGGTTGGAATCCTTATTCCCCGGGTAATGCCCCTTTCAAACATTTGGAGCCACAAAGAGATCCAGTTCAGATCCGAGAAGGCAAGAACCCGTCTCTGCTCTGTTCCCGTTCCTACACCAAGATGGCGGCTGCGCCCAGGAAGCTGGAATAGATAGCAGGAGCGTCCTTACCGGGCTGCCATGTCATACTCTCCTTTCTCCACCAGGTGACTTATATAGGCCAGGCCTATGTCCTGAGGAAGACAAACAGAGACATCCCATAAACCTGTGTCGTGATGTTCGACCAGACACGAGAAGAGGTTCTGGCTTCTCAGCTTTTCTGGCCTGGCTCCCAGGTTCATGGATCATAGATTCAGAGCTAGAAGGGCCCTGGGGCTCATCTAGTTCAACCTTCTCATGTGACGCATGACAAGACGGAGACCCAGAGAACTCTTTCAGTTTGGCCGGGTGGGATTTTGTAGGGGTGCTGCTCCCTGATCTGCAGGGATGAGCCATCAAAGAAAGGCTTCACCCCCTTTCTCTCTTAGAACAGGAGTCCCCTGACTCCTCCCCCAGTGTCTCCTCAATCATTTGGTGTCTCCTGTGCTGGGAAGATGGAAGGACAATCTCATAGCTGGTGTCTATGCTGAGCTGACCTTTGTCCTCAGTTTCCATCTCTGTCAATTCTGGGCCTGCAGGAGGTGGTCACCTCTTATGTGCCATTTAGCTTTCGAGCCAGTCCCACCTCCCTCGTCCTGCCCCAGCCCCGCTCCCTGCACTGTTCACCTTCCCAATGAATTTGGCAAAGGTAGCACACACTTCATGCTGTACTTTACTTCACAAATGAAAGGAATTCTAAAAAACCGAGGTGTGAGGAACATATAAACTGTAAGTAATTCAGCATCATCAGAGCAACACAGCTCTGCCGTGTACTCCAAGACAGAAACAGACCCCTTCTCCAAAGTGCTTCGTCTGTGTGATCTCGCTGGCATGGATTCTGCCCATCTTCCCTAGGCTTGTGGACCCAGAAAGCTCCGTACAGAATGAGCTCCTCACAATCACCGCTCACAAGAGAGCGCTCCCTGTTAGCTTCTTATCCTTCCTCGTTACCTCTGGCCATCAACGGTCAACAAACTTTTATTCGACCTTCCCAGGTGCCAGGCACAGAATTCTTTTAGCCCCACAGATGACTGAGACTAGCTGGGAGGCCCTCTGAGTCACCCCAGGGAGTGAATGCTAGGTTTGTACTCACCAGAATCTTGTGTCTTTTAATATTCCTTTGGCTAATTTCAGCAGCCATCAAAGCTTCCTATATGCACATGACCAGAGAGAAAGAAGAGAAGAAGAGGCCTAAGTGAAGCTCTCTTTGTAGGATATCTAAAGTTCTGAACCCCATAAAAAGGCATCTGCTTTTTGATGTTCATGGGCTCTGTCTGAAGACTTTGACTGTCATGGCTGAACAAACATCTCTGAAATTAAATTGTGAGACAAAAGCTCTCAACTAACAAGACGACTTCTGTTTTCATCAGGATCACTGCACTGGGCTCAAAATTCTGCTAATCTGACAAAATCTACCAGTTAATTTTCAAAAATCACTTGGTACCCCAAATCCCCCAAACAGGCCAGAAATGGCGCTTTGTGGTTTTCCCTCTCCCCTGTCCCACCCCTCACACCCTTTGTATTTGCATCTTCTATATCTAGAAGCAAATGACCAGATCCCAGCCAATTCCTGACATTTGGGAAGTTTTGCAATTCTACCTTTTGCCAAAGGGATGTCTGAAAAGAATTGTTGCTTGACAACCACGGAGGGAACCGGACAGTAAGACTGTTTACAGACTTTTGGACTGCCAGGTTTTTACTTTTCAGTGCAACCCCATGGGAATTGGTGAGGTTGTAAAGCAACAATTCCACACCTGGATGACTCAAACCAGTCTTTCTTTCTTTAAAAAACAAAACATTAAGTGAACTATTTCATAAAAGCCTTTGATTAATACCCAGGTAGATCACTTTAGGAGGCTAATGATATAAAGGCTGTTACATAGCAATTTAAGTGAAGAAATCAGTGAATTTCCTTTATTCTCCAATTCTTTAATTTTTCAACCTTTCCTCCAATCAATGTGAATCAAGCACATAGATTCCCCTTTAAATAAAGTGTTTCTATCACCTTTGTTGGTGGTAAAAGCTGAGAAAACCATCTTTACTTTAAAAGGAACAGCAGAACATCACCTTTTTAGCTTCATCTGAATCAAGCCTGCATGAAATGGTCAGATATTACTCTGCCATTGTGCTTTGAAATCTCAACTGAATTGGCATTTTGGGGATGTGGGTTTGTATATCAGATAAGAGCAGGAGTCATAATTTCACCAAGATTCTAAAACATTCATTCACTGCAGCGACACTGAATGAAGAGTTTGTTTTGTGGAGCTAAAAACCTGGCTTCTTTTTTCATGGTCTAAGAGCTTGCAATTCAAACAAAACACATTTTTTTAAAAGTAATATAAAATTTCCCAGAAATTACTTCATATTTTTTCTTTTCCAGGAGCCAGTCGATGTGATCATCTTGGTCCCGTTCCTTAGCCACAACAACATCTCTGGGACTGACGATATAAAAGAGCGATTCACCTTCAGAATACTCTACAGACAAGGAGAGGAAGAGAGGGCCATTAAAAAAAAAAAAAAAAAGGCTCTTTGTCAAAAAAACCAGTAAAGAAAAGAGGCAGGATCTCAGCCCTAAGTGCTTCCCATCCTAAGATGGCTTTTGACGCTCCGTGTCCCAATAAATTTAAATTCTGACTTCAATTGCAACACAGTATTCAAAATAGTGCGTTCCTTCCTGCGTGTTCTGATTCATCTACCGTGTATAAACTTTATTTATGGCCATTTATAACACTGTTCTACTTTCACAGGACAATTACACCACACAGCCAGCAATAAACGTCTCTTCACCACCAAGGTCAAGGCCATAGAAAGCATCAGTGATAGATGCCCCCCTCCCCCCTGGGGCACCATACATCACACAGGCTGGTATTTACAAGGTGGCCTGTTAGGGTTGCATGAGGAATTCAATTATCGAACCCCAATTCCGAAGGGTTTGTAAGTAGGTGGCAAAGTTGGCTTTGGGCAAAAACAGAAGGTGATGCCTCCTGGCTGAAGAGAGTATTCAGATTTTGACAAGGTGGGAAAATAACCTCACGTTTTCCCCTTGTTTGCGGCTCCCTGCAAAAAGAGGAGACAAGAAGGGTCCTGACCTTCACAGCCTACCATACGTCCCCCTCTGGATTGGCTGGGGTTTAAAGGTACCTGTTCACCAGAATTTGGCCTGGAAACACCCAACAGAGCAGCAGACACTGTTCAGAGGTTCAGTCACCCAACTGTGGGGGCTCTGACTCTGGTTTGTTTTTTCTCTGTGTCTGTTACTGGTCCCCATGACTTAGCAGGGTTTTCACCTACTTATTTTGGGGCTCCTTGATGATCCCCCCAACTCCCCCGGTTGCTATGATAGCAGCAATGCTCTGTTTGTTCCAACTGAGAAACCCACCTAAGTTGGACAATTCACCCCCCCCCCCCCCATTTATTAAGCACCTATTAGGCACCACTGTCTCAAAGCTAGAAAAGAGACTGCATGAGGCCACTTTATGGACAAATAGTAGCAGCAGCTAAACTGTGAAGCTCATTCATACTGGGGTAGGTAACTAAAGGCTTCTCATCCCATTTTATAGACAACAGAACCAAGGCTCAGCAGACGTAGCTCACACAGTCATAAGCTGCTAAGTGGACAGCACCACAACTTGAACCCAGATCTCTGGACTCCAACTGTAGAGATCTTTCTGCTATAATCTCCTACTGCTCTGAAAGCAAGGGCACAACATGGGCTGAAAGATCTGAGTGAATAAAAGTAAAATGAACTGTCAGATGTGTGTGTGTGTGTGTGTATGTGTGTGTGTGTGCATATATCTATGGATACAGATCTATATATGCATACATACATATAATATATCTAAACACACCCAGAGTCATATATGTAAACATATATAATAAATACATATACATAATTTATGGGTGAAGAGTAATTTTTACAAGAAGAAAACCCAAAGTTCTGGAAGCCTGAAGGCCAAGCAGGAGGGGAACCCCTCAGCTGGAGGAATGACAAAGCCCAGATCGGTCCCTTCTCACCCAGGTGGTAGTCTCTGCATTCATTCTCCTGAAAACCTCTCACTGTGAGGGCATCAGAAGAGATCTCTTCACAGGTCTCCGGGAGGGGCTGAATGATGTCTAGTCTTGGCCGGGCACAGTACTCCTTCTCCTGGGGGACAAGGAGAGAAAGGCTCCCTTGGTCACATGATCACAAATGACCTGAACTGCTTCTTCTGGACCCCCACTTCCCCTAGCATGGAGAGCCCTAGGCCACACCATAAGGGGGCTTTCTCATAACCCTGGCTTTTCCGCACTTTCTGGGTTCATTTTCAAATGAACACTTGAAGTTGTTAGAAGGAGAAAGAAGTCTGAATCTTAGTGACTGACTTCCCCCTGCCCAGGCTTGGGCTCACCCAGGGCACCACACTCTCATCAGTGTGGGAGAGGACCCAAGGCGGAGCACCCAGTGATGACACTCCTTTTGGGGGGGTACCTCTGCCTGAATTGGGGTGGGGTGGGGGTGCTGTGAGTGCTCTGTGAACTGCAAAGCTTTATACAAACACAAAAGAGTCTCACTAGCCAGATTAGCCCATGGGCTACTTTTGCATCTCCCATTGCTATGCCTTTGCCCTGGCGGTATCCACTGCCTGGAATGCTCCCCCTTCCCCTAGAATCTTTAGTTTCCTGCTGAGAAGGGCATTTCCTGGCCCTCCCAGCTGTGTGAGCCTTCCGCTCTAAGCTTTCCTTCCTTCTACTCTGAATGTCTCTTACACACACACACACACACACACACACACACACACACACACACACACGTCTCCCCATCAGAAGGTAAACCCCTTGAAGGCAGGAGCCATTTTTCTCTCCTCAGCACCTGGCACAAGGCCTAGAACACAGGGAGTGCTTAATGCTGTCTGACTAACTGATCTACCATCCAAAACTGTAAGGAAATGGTGAGTCAGTTCTTGTCATTTGAGCCAGCGCCACCACAGGAAGTGGATTTCTTGGCCACTTCTGTGAAGGAGAGGTTAGAACACAAAGCTGTGAGGCAATCGGCTAAAGACTCACGAGTGGACAATTCAGAGCAGCTCTGGACATATTCCTCAAGTCCTGTCCGGGCCCACTTGAGAAACTCAAGTTTCCTTTGGTGCTTAAGAGTGAACAAAACAATTCCACACACACACACACCCCAAGAGAAATGACAACAACAATGCCCCACCCTGGATCCAGTCCCCAGAAATGAGGCCTCTTGGCTAATATTAAAGATGACGCCCTGAGCCTTCTTCCCACTTGAAAGACTCTCCTCCCAGTGTGTCCCACAGGCTTGGCCTGGTGAGGTTGTGCCCCCCCCCCCCGCCCGCTTCTTCTTGCTCTTTTCTAAGTCCTTTCCAATAATGCTTTTCATTAACAAAGGCTTCTGCTGTCCTTGTCAATTATTTATTAAGTTTTTCCTCTTTTCATTTGACCTCTTCATTTCTTGCTTGCCTTTTATCGTCCTCTCCCCTCCACCCGCATCAAAACAGTCGTGTGTTAATTCCCCAGGGAGTCACTGCTATTTTTTCCCTAAAATAAAATAATAAACTGATGTCCTGCAATAGGGCTAGACACGAACTCTATCGATTTCTGTAGGTTGGAGTGCTCACTTAAGCCTACAGCATTTGGTCGCCTAGCAACATGGGCATCCAGAGCTTCAGGTTACCATAGCGATGACTTCCTAATGCAAGTGCGCTGTCAGAGAAACCTTCCTGAGCATTTCCCACTCTGAAAGTGAGGCTCCTAGGCTTTTCTATCCTCTTTTAGTCCTTGTATTCAGAAATAAGCAAGACACAGACAATGAGAATCTACTACTATGAACAGCTGCCCAATCAATTGTCCTCCCTTTTAAACACAGTTATTGAAATAAACTCTTTTCCAATCAATTCTCAGCTGTCTGGACTCATCCATACTTTCTGATTTTCCTTCCCAGTTGTGTGCCCAGCAACTAAGAGCAGGGCCAGGCTGGCAATGGGCCCGTAGCAGGTGGGGAAGATTACTTCTGATTAGACTCCCTTTCAAGCCCACAGCCAAGTGTAAAGATGTCCATGTCATGGGGCACACATGGCCCCAAAGAGCTATGAGAAGGTGCTTTGCTGCACTCCTCTGCAGAGGTCAGGGTCCATGAGTGTGGAATGATGCACACAACTTCAGATTTTTTCTCAGTTTCTTGATCTATTTTGCTTAATTTTCCCCATTTAAACTCTCTGTTGTGAGGGATGGGGCTGGGGAAATGGAGGAGGAAATCTAGGTGATATAAAAGCACAAAATCACAATCAAAATCTATTTTACAATGTTTTGTAAAGGCATGGACACCTGAGAGTAGACCACCTTTGATTTTAAAGTGGGAATATCCACTTAATCAGAACCCCTACACCACAGGGGGATAAGTGAGTGCATCTGTGGAGTAAGGAAACAGGAACTAACTGCCCTTTGGGTAACTCCCTGACCACCCTGACGCTGGAGCCAGTCACATTTGTGGTGATCACTTCTGCTAATGCACAATGTCAACTCAGTTTCTTCTGAGAGAGAGAGGAATTCTTCATCCCTTCTCTCACTGCAGGGGGGGGGGGGGGGAGCAGGAGGGAAAGGGGCCGTGGACGCGGGAGAGCAGAGCTTCTGAAAGGCAGAGAGGTTGGTCTTCTGCGTAATTGCAGCAGACTTCATTTTCTATACCTGGGAGTCTCACCAGGCCTCTTAATGCTCCACAGAATTTTGTGTCATGTTTAAAATAAACTCACAAGCGTCTTCGTATGGAAACGTGGAAATTGTTACCATTTTGTCTGAGGTCTCCTTGACGTACGAAAGCACCACAAGCTGGTCACAGAGAGGCGCGAGCCCGCTGATGTAGAATTCCATGTCAAACTGAGACACTGCAAAGAAAGGGGGGACACAGCTCTGTGAAGTGGAGGGGGACAAGGCAGTGTACGACCAGAAGAGGCGTCCACACACACCAGAGCCATCCCTTCCCCAGCCACAGCACGGGAACTGAGAAACCCCCACACCCTTCCCCAGGAACCTGACAGAAAAATGGAGAGAGGAAGATGCTGATATGCATTAGGGCTAACAGGCTTTTGACAGAGGTGTCCAAGAAGGCTGGATAAGAAGTAACCATCTAAAAATGAATCCATCCGAGTTAAAAAACAAAACACTTCTCAAAACATCCGAGGAAAAAAGACCAACAGGATGATCTTAAAGCCAGTTAGGAGTGAAAAAACATACAGAATCGTTCTAAAAACCAGCAAAAAGTCATGCAGATTTTTATCACATGTTGTTGGCTAGAAGAAGCTCCCGCAAGGGCAATGCCTGAAGCTGGCCAAGGTCAATGTTATTTTCTTGAGCAGAGCATCAGTCTAATCATGAAGGGAAAAGAAGTTTGTAGAATTCCCTTTTATTTGACCTGTGGCTGTTTTTTTCTATTTACATGATTGTAGTGACTGTGAACACTGTTTCCTTGGCTCTAACTTCCCTCTGCATCAGTTCATGTAGCTCTTTTTAGGCTTCTCCGTATTCGCCACATTCATCTTTTCTTACGGCACAGTGGCGTTCTATTGCATTGTTTTAGCCACTCCCCAATCACTGATTTCCACTGTATCTCCAATTCTTTGCTATCACAAAAAGTGCTGCTACAGATATTTTGATCTACGTGGGGACTTTTTCTTCCCCATGGACTCCTTGGGGTACCAGGCGAGTAGAGGAATTTCTGGGCCAAAAGAGCCAGATAGTTTAGTCACTTTATCTGCTTCACTCCAAATTACTTTCCAAAATGGTTGTAAGATCCACAGATCCCGCACGATGTGCCTCTCATCCCACAATTCCTCCAACATGGGGGCCATCTCCAGTCACACTGATGGCTCTGGAGGAGAGAGTGAGGTTGGTGACTCTGAACAGCCCTCCCTCACTTCAGTCACCGAAAGGTATGACATCGCCTGCCGATGTCATGGTCCCCTTTGAGAAGAAAGGACCAAGAACCGCCTCCAGCACCAACTCTTCCCATTTGTTGTTCTCTTTGCCCACTTGTCTCTTAGCATTAATGAGGTGGAGCATTTCCTTGGGGTTGTTAACAGTCTGTGATTCTTCTCTGAGAATGTTTGTTTCTATCCTCAGATCCCCTCTCCAACTCTGCAAACTATCCACGACCAGGCACCAGCCTGTGCTTCCCTCCATCCTTCCAGCAGCCCCTCTCTTGTACCAGAGTTCAAGCAGGCTGGGCTGCTCTCTGCTCCTCAGACGTGCTTCTCCATTTCCCACCTCCTCGCCTTTGCACAAGGGGCCCTCCCTGTTGGGAGTGTCCATCCTGCTCATCTCCACCTCAGAGACGCACCCTCTTCCCCCAAGTTTTGGCTCCACCAGACCCATGACATGACCCCTTTCCTGATCCCCCTCCAACCCCCAGTGGCCCATGCTCTCCCTCCCTAACTACCATGCCTTGTATTTATTCTATATATATATTTATGCATCTGTAACATCTATATGCTATATGCCATATATTGATAGACATCTTAAATATCAATGAAATGTAGTATGGCACAGGAGATCAAGACCTGGTCTTGGAGCCAGGAAGACCTGAATCCAAATCTGTGTGTCAGTCAGTCAATGAGCATTCATTAAGCACCTACTGTGTTCCAAACACTGTGCTAAGCCCTCCGAGTACAGAGAAAGGTAAATGAAAGTCCCTGTTCTGAAGGTGCTCATAGTCTCATGGGGGAGATAAGATGCAGATGACTCTGTACAAACAAGTTATAGATGGGATAAACTGGCGAAGCACCAAGGGGAATGAGGGAAGGCTTCTTATAGAAGGGGAGGTTTTATCTGAGACTTGAAGGAAGCTAAGAGGCAGGGTTGAGGAGAGAGTCCCAGGAATGGGGGACAGCAGGGAAGATGCCCATTCAGGAGAGGGAGGATACAGATTGGGGGTTAGTTAGTGTCTAGCTCAAGGAAGACAACATCACTGGCTAACAGAATATGTGGGAGTAGGAGGAGGAAGGGGGTATAAAGAGGAGCAAGATGGGGAAAGTACAAAAGGGCCGTGTTTTGGAGGGCTTTAAAAGTCAAACATTTGATCGTGGAGCCAACAGAGAGCCAAGGGAGTTGACTAAAAGTAGGGCGGGGAGGTAACGGTGGGGGGCATGTGTCAAAGCTGTATGGTCAAACCTGAGCTTGACAAACTTGACAAGTGACTGGCTATGGGAGGGATGACACCTACATTGTGAGCCAGAGTGATTTGGAGGATATAATAGAGAAGTTAAGAAGGGTAGAGAGTTTGGGGGGGAGAAAAACAATCACTAATGACAAAAGACTACCAGGAGAAGAACAAGCAAAGGGGCCTAAGCAGTGGTCTGAGAGGCTTGAGAAGTGAGCTAGATGAGGAGATACAGAGAATGGGGAAGACAGAAGGAGGCTGGTTAAAAACTGAGAGAAGGGGGCGGAGCCAAGATGGCAGAGAGGAAGCAGCAAGCTGCCTGAGCTCTCCTTCTGTTCCCTCAAAATGAACATTAAATCAAGCCTCTGGACAGATTCTGAAACTACAGAACCTGCAAAGAGACAGAGAGACACAATCCTCTGACCAGAGATAATTTAGAAGACTTCAGGAAAAGGTCGGTCTGACTCGGGCAAAAGGGAGGCCCAGCGCAGGGCAGCAACCCAGCGCCGAGGGGGTCAGGGCAAGTCAGCAGGAGCTGCGGGCCACAGCCGGACAACTGAGGCTCCCGGAACCTGGTTCAAAAATCTGGTGGCCAAGAAGGACAGTGGAAAAACCTACCTGCACTGGCCGGGAGGGAGACGAACAGGTCAGGCAGGATCAGACGCCAGGGTCTGGCACCTGGCTGGCCTAGCACAATCAGACAGGAAGTGGAGGGCAGGGGATCTCCACACACCATAAAGGCCTCAGAGTAAAAGCCCGGTCACACAGCACCTATACACCTGCACAAGAAGCCCAAAACAGGGACCCTGGTGCCCCCAGAGCAGACCTCAACTTAAAGAATAAATAAATAAGCTGCAATAATGAGTAAGAAGCAAAAAAGAGCCCTCTCCATTGAGAGCTTCTGTATCAATAGGGAAGAAGCCAACACAAACTCAGATGAGGACAATAGCCTCAAATTGCCTACATGTGAAGCCTCACAAGGGAAGGTGAATTGGTCGCAAGAACAAAAAGCCTTCCTGGAAGAGCTCAAAAAGGTAGAAGAAAAAATGGGGAGAGAAATGAAAGCAAAACAAGAAAACTATGAAAAAAGAATCAGCAGCTTGGAAAAGGAAGCTGAAGAAAACAATGCCTTAAAAAATTCACTTAGCCAAATGGAAAAAAAGGTGCATAATCTCACTGAAGAAAACAATGCCTTAAAAATTAAAGTGGGACAGTTGGAAGATAAGGAATCCATGAGACACCAGGAATCAGTCAAGCAGAATAAAAAAAAATGAAAAAATAGAAGAAAATGTGAAATACCTCATTGGAAAGACAACTGATCTGGAAAACAGATCGAGGAGAGACAATTTGAGAATCATTGGACTGCCTGAAAGCCATGACCAGAAAAAGAATCTAGACACCATATTCCAGGAAATTATTAAGGAGAACTGCCCTGATATCATAGAATCAGAGGATAAAATCATCATTGAAAGAATCCACCGATCACCTCCTGAAAGAGACCCCAAAAGGAAAACTCCAAGGGATACCGTAGCCAAATTCCAGAATTATCAGGTGAAGGAGAAAATACTCCAAGCAGCCAGAAAGAAGCAATTTAAATATCATGGAGCCACAGTCAGGATTGCTCAGGACCTGGCAGCTTCAACATTAAAGGACCGCAAGGCTTGGAATATGATATTCCGGAAGGCAAAGGAGCTTGGATTGCAGCCAAGAATCTATTACCCAGCAAAAATGTGCATTTTCTTTCAGGGGAAAAGATGGACATTTAATGACAATGGGGACTTTCAATCTTTCCTGGTGAAAAGACCAGAACTGAATAGAAAATTTGATCTCAACATACAAGACTCAAGAGAAGTTTAAAAAGGTAAACAGAGGGGAAAAAAAAAAGTTACCCTATTAGGTTAAACTGTTTATATCCCTACACAGGAAGATAATACTCATAACTCTTAAGAACTGTAAATATATTTGGGCAGAGAGAAGGACTTTATATAGAGGGTATAAATATAAATTGTCTTTGATGTGATAATACAAAAGATTTAAGGGGTTAAAAAGGGAGTCTATGGGGAGGAGAGGAAAGGGGAGGTGGAATGGGATGAATTATATCATATGAAGAGGTGGAAAAAAACCTATTACAATAGAGGGAAAGAAAGGAGGGGGGAACATTGTTTCAACCCTATTCTCATTAGATTTGACTCAAAGAGGGAATAACATATACGTTCATTGGGATAAAGAAACTTAACTCATTCTTTAGGAAAATAAAAGGGGAAGGGAAAGGGGAGGACTGATAGAAGGGAGGACAAAAGCAAGGGAGAAAAGGGTAAAGAAAAGAGAGGGGGGTGATAAAAAGGGAGAGCAGATCGGGGGAGGCAGGGGTAAGAAGTAAAACATCGGGGAGGAGGAATACGGTGAAAGAAGGGGGGAAAAGTACAAAGGGGGTAAATAGAATGGAGGGGAATAGACAGTCAGTAATAATAACTGTGAATGTGAATGGGATGAACTCTGCTATAAAACGGAAGCGAATTGCAGAGTGGATTAAAAACCAGAACCCTACAATATGCTGTTTACAAGAAACACATTTGAAGCAGAGAGATACACACAGAGTAAAGGTAAAAGGCTGGAGCAGAATATACTATGCCTCAGCTAAAGTAAAAAAGGCAGGGGTAGCAATCCTTATCTCAGACAAAGTGCAGGCAAAAATAGATCTCATTAAAAGAGATAAGGAAGGAAATTACATCTTACTTAAAGGTACTATAGATAATGAAGTAATATCAATATTAAATATGTATGCGCCAAGTGGTATAGCATCCAAGTTCTTAGAGGAGAAGTTAAATGAGTTACAAGAGGAATTAGACAGTAATACTATACTAATGGGGCATCTGAATCTCCCCCTCTCAGAATTAGATAAATCTAGCCAAAAAATAAATAAGAGAGAAGTGAAAGAGGTGAATAGATTACTAGAAAAGTTAGACATGATAGATGTCTGGAGAAAATTGAATGGGGATAGAAAGGAATATACCTTTTTCTTAGCAGTACATGGCACATTTTCAAAAATTGACCATGTATTAGGGCACAAAAACATCATAGTCAAATGTAGAAAGGCAGAAATAGTCAATGCATCCTTCTCAGATCATGATGCAATAAAAATTACATGTAAGAAAGAGCCAGGGAAAAGTAGAATGAAAATCAATTGGAAACTAAATAATTTCATTCTAAAGAATGAATGGGCCAAACAAGAAATCATAGAAACAATCAATAACTTTATCCAAGAGAATGACAATAATGAGACAACATACCAAAATCTATGGGATGCAGCCAAAGCAGTGCTTACGGGAAAATTTATAGCTCTAAATGCTTACATGAATAAGAAAGAGAAAGAGGAGATTAATGAATTGGGCATGCAACTTAAAAAGCTAGAAAAAGAACAAATTAGAAATCCCCAATTAGACACTAAATTAGAGATCCTGAAAATTAAAGGAGAAATTAATAAGATTGAAAGCAAAAAAACTATAGAATTAATCAATAAAACTAAGAGCTGGTTTTATGAAAAAACCAATAAAATAGATAAAATATTGGTTAATTTGATTAAAAAAAAGAAAGAAGAAAACCAAATTACCAGTATCAAAAATGAAAAGGGTGATGTTACCACCAATGAAGTGGAAATTAAAGCAATAATTAGGAAATATTTTGCCCAACTGTATGCCAATAAATTTGACAATCTAAATGAAATGGATGAATATTTACAAAAATACGAACTGCCCAGGTTAACTGAAGAGGAAATAAAATCCTTAAATAAACCCATATTAGAAAAAGAAATTGAACAAGCTATTAATGAACTCCCTAAGAAAAAATCCCCAGGGCCAGATGGGCTTACGGGTGAATTTTACCAAACATTTAAAGAACAATTAATTCCAATATTATACAAATTATATGGAAAAATAGGTGAAGAAGGAGTTCTACCAAATTCGTTTTATGACACAAATATGGCGGTGATACCAAAACCAGGCAAAGCAAAAACAGAGAAAGAAAATTATAGACCAATTTCCCTAATGAATATTGATGCTAAAATCTTAAATAAGATATTAGCAAGGAGATTACAGCACGTGATCACCAGGATAATACACTATGACCAGGTGGGATTTATACCAGGAATGCAGGGCTGGTTCAACATTAGGAAAACTATTAACATAATCAACCACATCAATAAGAAAACCAACCAAAATCATATGATTATCTCAATAGATGCAGAGAAAGCTTTTGACAAAGTACAGCACCCATTCCTAATAAAAACACTAGAGAGTTTAGGAATAGGGGGAGCTTTCCTTAGAATAATAAACAGTATCTACCTAAAGCCATCAGCAAGCATTATATGCAATGGAGATAAATTAGAGGCCTTCCCAATAAGATCAGGGGTGAAACAGGGATGTCCATTATCACCCCTATTATTTAATATTGTCCTAGAAATGTTAGCTTTAGCAATCAGAGAAGAGAAAGGAATTAAAGGAATTAGAATAGGCAAGGAGGAAACAAAACTATCACTCTCTGCAGATGATATGATGGTATACTTAAGGAATCCTCGAGAATCAAGTCAAAAATTACTTGAAACAATTAACAACTTTAGCAAAGTAGCAGGATATAAAATAAATCCACATAAATCATCAGCATTTCTATACATGACCAACAAAGTCCAGCAGCAAGAGATAGAAAGAGAAATTCCATTTAAAGTAACGGTAGATAATATAAAATACTTGGGAGTCTACTTGCCAAGACAAACCCAGGAACTCTATGAACACAACTACCAAACACTCTTCACACAAATCAAATCAGATCTAAATAATTGGAAAGATATCAATTGCTCATGGATAGGCAGAGCTAATATAGTAAAAATGACAACACTGCCTAAATTAATTTACTTATTCAGTGCCATACCAATCAGACTACCTAAAAATTTTATAGAGCTAGAAAAAATAATAACAAAATTCATCTGGAAAAACAAAACATCAAGAATATCCAGGGAAATCATGAAAAAAAAATTCACAGGAAGGTGGGTTAGCAGTACCAAACCTGGAGCTTTACTATAAAGCGGCAGTCATCAAAACTATCTGGTACTGGCTAAAAAATAGAGGGGTAGATCAATGGAATAGGCTAGGCACAGGAAATGCAGGAGTAAATGACACTAGTAATGTAGTGTTTGATAAACCCAAAGACTCCAGCTTCTGGGATAAGAACTCAGTATTTGACAAAAACTGCTGGGAAAACTGGAAGACAATATGGCAGAAATTAGGCATAGACCAACATCTTACACCTTATACTAAAATAAGGTCAAAATGGATACACGATTTAGACATAAGAGGTGATACCATAGGTAAATTAGGAAAGAAAGGAATAGTCTACCTATCAGATCTTTGGAAAGGAAAACGGTTTATGACCAAACAAGAGATAGAGTATATTATGAAATGCAAAATGGATGATTTTGATTACATTAAATTTAAAAATTTTTGCACAAACAGAAGCAATGCATCCAAAATTAGAAGGGAGGCAGAAAGCTGGGAAACAATTTTTATGGCCAGTACTTCTGATAAAGGCCTCATCTCTAAAATATATAGGGAACTAAATCAAATTTATAAGAATCCAAGTCATTCCCCAGTTGAGAAATGGTCAAAGGATATGAACAGGCAGTTTTCTGATGAAGAAACCAAAGCTATCTATTCCCATATGAAAAAATGCTCTAAATCTCTAATGATTAGAGAGGTGCAAATTAAAACAACTCTGAGGTACCACCTGACACCTATCACATTGGCTAAAATGACAAAAAAGGAAAATAATAAATGTTGGAGAAGCTGTGGGAAAACTGAAACACTAATGCATTGTTGGTGGAGCTGTGAACTGATCCAACCATTCTGGAGAGCAATTTGGAATTATGCCCAAAGGGCAATAAAGCTGTCCATACCCTTTGACCCAGCAATACCACTTCTGGGTCTTTTGCCCAAAGAAATCATGGATAGGGGAAAGGGACCCACATGTACAAAAATATTTATAGCTGCTCTTTTTGTGGTGGCAAGGAATTGGAAGTTGAGGGGGTGCCCATCAATTGGGGAATGGCTGGACAAGTTGTGGTATATGAATACAATGGAATACTATTGTGCTGTAAGAAATGATGAGCAGGAAGAGTTCAGAGAAACCTGGAGGGTCTTACGTGAGCTGATGATGAGTGAGATGAGCAGAACCAGAAGAACATTATACACAGTATCATCAACATTGAGTGTTGACCTACTGTGATGGACTATATTCTTCTCACCAGTGCAACGGTACAGAAGAGTTCCAGGGAACTCATGATAGAAGAGGATCTCCAAATCCAAGAAAAAAAAAGAAAGAAAGAACTGTGGAGTATAGATGCTGATTGAACCATATTATTTCTTTTGTTTTGGGTGCTGTTGGTTTTTTTTTCTATTTTGAGGTTTTGCATCACTGCTCTGATTCTTTCTCTTGTAACAGGATTAATGTTATTATGTGTATATATATGTGTGTGTGTGTGTGTGTGTATATATATATATATATAGAGAGAGAGAGAGAGAGATATGTATAGAGATATATAGATATAACCTATATCAGATTACCTGCTGTCTAGGGGAGGGGGGAGGGAGGGGAGGGAGGGAGAAAAATCTGAAATTGTAAAGCTTGTATAAACAAAAGTTGAGAACTATCTTTACATGTAACGGAAAAAATAAAATACCTTGTACATTAAAAAAAAAAAACTGAGAGAAGAGGAAGAAGTGAGAAATGAATGACTGGTGACTGCACTCAGTTAGAAAGGCCCTAGCAAACTTCTGATGGGCTCTGAGGGTGGTAACTGTCCAGTAAAGGCTGTTGAGCATGTGGGTCTCTGCTCCTAAGAAAAGTCAGGAAGACCAAGAAATCACCAGGCTTGGCCTGGGCGCCAGGCAGACTACCACGAGAGCCAGCCTCCAATGTTCCTGGCAAAAGTGACTGGAGATGAGGCTTGTGCCTGCAACAAGTGGAGCCTTTCCGTGACTTGTCAAGTGTCAGGAGCACTTGATCTTCTACAGAGTCTGAGAACTATGTATACAAAATAGGCCTGTGAATTGGTCCACTCCCTTTGTAAAGTAATTGGGAATTATACCAAATGAGAGAAATCATTATCAACAGATAATCACCAATATCAGGGCAAAAAGGGTTTTGTTTTGTTTTGGTTTTTTTCCCTTTCTATTTCTTCATTTAGTTACTAGGCTAAGGCAGCCTCTGAAGGAGAGGGCTAATGAGGAGACCGGCTTCAGTCTTGGGCAGGACCTCACCAAGCCAGGAAAGGTCAGTTCTGATTAAAGAGTAAAGACCCTCTTCTCTAGGTGGAATTCTTGCCCAAGCCACCAGGGTCCTACTCAGGAACACCAGGGAGAGGGGGTAGATCCTTTCATCTAGACTGCTGGAGGTGGGGGTGATCTGGTAGAGATGAGTCGCTTTGTCCAAGAATGACATAACCAGAGTCCTACCCAGCCTCTCATTAGAATATTCATTCTCTCATTAATTGTTAACCAATCAGAGTTGATTTTCCTGTCAGGAGCACCCACTCTTCCAAGGATATTTAAATGTCCAGCAGCCCTCAAGGTTCATCTTTGGTTTCTCAGAATGCCACTGATCTTATTTTATTAAGTGTTTGCTAGCCTTAATTAAGAAACTGGTTTTCTGGGGGCAGCTAGATGGTACAGTGGATAGAGCACCGGCCCTGGATTCTGGAGGACCTGAGTTCAAATCTGGCCTCAGACACTTGACACTTACCAGCTATGTGACCCTGGACAAGTCACTTAACCCCCATTGCCCTGAAAAGAAGAAAGAAAGAAAGAAAGAAAGAAAGAAAGAAAGAAAGAAAGAAAGAAAGAAAGAAAGAAAGAAAGAAAGAAAGAAAGAAAGAAAGAAAGAAAGGAAGGAAGGAAGGAAGAAAGGAAGAAAGAAAGAAAGAAAGGTTTTTTTTTTCTCTTTTTTTGTCCTTTCCTATGGAATGACTCTCTGGAAGGTAGAGGTAGAGGGTTAATGAGGGAAATAGAGGTGATATAAAAATACAAATGATATAGATACAAACTTTTGAAATACATTAATGGCTTTGGAAGAATTGGGTAAATCCTTACTCATGCCTCCCTTCGTGACTAATATATGAGATGACATTTATGAAATGTAACAATGTATCCCCTTCTAACTCTTGAAGCTCCTTACAATCACATGGCAACTAGAGCAAATGTGAAGCAAACAAATCTATTTCTCTGTGGGGTCAGCAAGAGATCTCACGTGTCCTCCTTAACTCTTCCAAGGCCTCCTGTGACCCAGGCACAGGGCAAAGTGGCTGTCTGAAATGAATGTGATGATCAAAGTGGGAGAGCTTATGCTTGGGATACAATGATGCCCATAAAGATAAGAATTTAACCTAGGAAGAGTGGGGGCCATGCCTCCTCTCAGAGTCTGGCATAACTATTTCCCAATAAAGGCTTTGCCTTCCACTGGGGTCCCCCATTCCTCACCCCAGCTTTGCTAAAAAGCTAAGAAGTCATATTCACAATTTATAAATCATTCCATTTACACTGCAGACCCGTAGAACCCCTTATTACTGCCCAATACCATTATGCCCTTGCTATCATGCTTCCCTGCCACCCAGCCTCCCTCTGTCCATTGTCAGTGGGTCACAGACAGGGTTCTCCCCCCAAAGTACCAGGTTGGCCTGCTATGGGGTTGAGAGATTCTTGTGTTGTTACAGCTGCTTTCAGTTTCATAAAAATCATGTTCCCTAATAATTACCAAACCATGACCATACTCCCTTAATTTTCATCCTTGGGAATATACAAAGTAAAAGTAACCCTCAAGGACATATCGTGTGTGTGTGTGTGTGTGTGTGTGTGTGTGTGTGTGTGTGTGTGTGTGTGTGTGTGTGTAGCGGGGAGGGGGGGGTTCTTTTTAAAAAATCCATATACTTCAACTTCACTAATTCCTTGCAGGTCACAGTCAATTACATAAAATTTCAAAGACTTTTAAATAAACGTTGACATTTCAATCAAACTGACCATTTGATCTATGAAAATCTAACTACAACTGTCAGCCGCAAAAAGAAGGAACCATAAACATTCTGTCATAGACCAAGGCTAAGATACTGGCCTCTGAGACAATGAATACCTCACTCACGCCAGCTGCCTGCTAGCCACCCAGGCCAACGGGAAAGGCTCCTCTGGGGGCAGATGTGAAGGATGACTCTTCTCACACCCACCTGAGGTGCTCCTTTTGCATCTACTCTATTAAGTCCATGGCTGTAACATTTCAAAACCAAATCTGGTGACTTTTCCTGAGGCTGATGAAATAACAGATTAGTCCCACAAGGGTTGATAAGATCCAGCTCAAGAGCGGTGGTTCTCAAGGTGTTGTCGGCTGAGCCCCAGGGTCCCTGTGACCCTTTCAGAGAATCTGAGAGGTCAAAAGGATTCCTATGATAATACTAAGACATCATGTGCCTGTTAAAACACCCCTCCTTCTCCCAACTACATATTGTGGGTGGGGCTGGATTTTCTTCATATGGTTCAACCAAAACAACTCATCACAACAGATTGAATGCAGAAGTAGACAGGAGCACCCAGCTGTTTTCTATCAAGCTAGACATTAAAGAGCTTCATAAATAAAACAATGCTACTCTCTCACTGGTTGTTCTTGGTTTGGCAAATATAGCTATTTTCCCTAAAAATATGTTATTTGTGTTACCGTGTAATGGGTTCATTATTGTGATTTTAAAAAAGAAATTTTTAAAAATCTCATCAGTTTTAAAGTCTAATACAGTAAATATCAACATATATGACCACATAAACAAAAGGTCTTTGAGGTGCTTGATCCTTTTTCAAAGTGAAAAAGGCCCTGAGACCAGGAAGTCTGAGAACAGCTGGTCTAGAGAAAAAGCCTCTTCTTTTCCATCTCAAGATATAAAGTGGGGAAGTTGGGAGCGTGAATGAGGTTTGTCTAAGGCTTTTCACAATTCTTACTCTCATTGTTTAAGGCAACATTGAAGTGACTGACCCAAACTGATCTGGCCCTTTCAAAGTGGCCAAGTGCCCGACATCCCTCGCCTCCCTGGGAGGCTGTGACCAGATGAGGACACAAGGCCCACGATCACACAGCTCCAAAGGGTCAGGGGGCTTCCCAACCCTGAGTCCAGCCCTCTCCACCCCATGCACACTGCCTCTCAAAGATATGGCACGAGCCTGTGGTAGAGGCAGTGATCTGGACTGCAGATGTCAGGCTGCATGTGCTGGGCACATGTAAGACCATCATCCTACTCAGCAATTGTATCAGGTGGGTGTTTTTCTATTCGAACAGAAAGCAGCGGGGGGGGGGGGGGGGAGGAGTGATAGAACACTGGACATAGTCAGGAAGACCCAAGTTCAAATCCTCCCTCAGATACTTATTGGCTGTATAGCCCTGGGCAAGTCATTAAACCCTCAACCTGTTTCCCTATCTGTAAAAGGGGGTCACACGGGCACCTATCTCACAGAGGTGTCATGAGCATCAAACAAGAATATGTGGAAAGCAAATCTTTAAGAACTACCTCAATGTGAGCTACAACTATGATCCCTACTCCTGATAAATGCTCCAGGCTGCCAGGTTATGCAGAAAAATGTCCGGGGTCTCTGGAGAGCAGAAAGTGAGCAGCAGGATGAGAGCAGGAGCAACCGGCTCATTTCTGTCTTTGAGCCCCAGGTCGACTACAATTCTTCCCACAGAGTGGATGCTGAATACTTATAAGTCACAATGAAGCCTTGTAGGTACAGGCAGAGCAGACCAGCCATACTCCAGAATCTGCATTTGTTGTTTATTTCCAAGTGTGAGTCAAGACCTGGGCTTCAACTTAGAAATCCTTTCATTATTCGTTTGACTCTCGGTTACTCTGGAGTCCCTAGAGTTATTTCAGGTGCTCCTCCCCAAAACAGCCCCAATCAAATCTGAGGAAAACAAGAAGTTTCCTTAAAAACCCAAACTCTCCTACTTGGGGGCATGGCGGGGCATGCCTGTAATCCTGCCCCGAGAAGTTGAGGTTGTTGGATCTCTGGTGTATAAAGGGCTAAGCTGGTATCACGTGTCCACAACAATCTGGCAGCAGGAAGTGCCCTCAAGGATGGTAAGGAGGGGACAACTAGTCTAGGTCCGAATTGGATCAGGTGAAACTCCCACACCAACCAGCAATGGGCCCATGAGTGTATGCCGAACCTCCAGCATGACAGATACAGAGAGACTCAGGGGGGAAAGAAAAAAAAAAAAAAGGCTTGTATCTCTTACATTTCATTCTTCCAGCGACCCCAGAAAGCTCAAAGCTATGACCTTGTTCTCTCAGGACTGGGACGTGCCTTCTGAGTGAAACTTATCATGAAGTAGGAATCAAGTCCTTTGTGGTGACTGAGGCTTTCCTAATTGTACATTTCAATGTGTCAATTATGTGTGCCTATCTGTTACACAATAGCTTACCACAGAGTTTGTGATATCCCCAAAACACCCAGGTGTAAGCCCAGAGAACATGGTTCTACATGGAGCTAAAGAAAAACAGCCAAGTCTAAGGGACGTCCGACAAGAAAACAAAGCACCACCTGATTGCTGATCACTTGGTGGGCCCTTAAGAGAAAATCTCTTCCGTAATATCATAAGCCCGCGCAGTCTTTACTGAGAATGTCAAACAAGGGAGACAACCCATGTTAAATCACACCTACCAGAGCGCCGGCAAACCCCAGAGTGAAGCCCAAGGTTACCAGGTAGGGAAACGGCAAATTTAGACTGGAACAAAAATCCAAGGTCACAAGAAGCCTGTTATCTTGCCACCGTGTGTTCCTCCCCCTGCAAAGCCACGGAACCCTTATTCAGCTGACCTTTCATGGAGTGACCTCTCTTTTAACCGGACAAGGCCGTCCCCTCTGGCTCTGCTGGGAGGACTCGTCGTAAAAGGAGGCCAGGTCCGTGTTCTCCAGGGTTCTTCCCGATGAGATCCAGAGGTGTCCTTGCAGACGGCAGCCCAGCCATGACCAGGTCACTAAGCCCTTGCTAACTGCATTCTCCAGTGCGCTGCTGAGGTAATCTTCTGAGGGTGTGGCTCCAACTTTGCTAGGATCTTGCTCAGACACCCTGAGCAGCTCCCCAGAGCTCACTTGGCACCTGAGGCCCACCCCAAGCCTACTCCAACCCACCCTTCTCGCCTTAACTTCCATTTCTTCCCATCACATAATCCTTCAGATAGGTGATGGATACACAGGACGACAGGGACGTGAGAAGGGATGGGCAAGGACCGGGATAATCCTGTGGGAGGAGGGTGAGGAAGCACTACAGAAATGCTGATGCTCTGGGTCCTCTGCGAAGGGCACCTGGGCTCAGACAGAGCTTGGATGCCCATTTCTCAGGCCGACTGTGGAGGGGATACCTGCACTGTGAAGGGCCCTCCTCACTAGGAGAGTCTCTAAGGCCTCCCTGTACTATTGCAGGGCACGAAGACTAACGTTTGAAAGGATGGAACTGTTCAGGAAGTTCTCCTCAGTCTTCTGGGATGCTCTGGTCACTAAGGCAGCCGGTTTGTCGCGTACTTTAGAAAGATTCCCATCAACCGCAGGAAAACTGACGAAAGCTTTGTGCTTGGAAGAGTTCGTTATGCCAGGTCTCCTGCCTCCAGGGAAGAGGAGAAAGGCTCTGACCTCGAGCCTTTGGGGTCAAAGCAGATCTTTGTAAAGCACTCAGCATGCGCCTGCACATAGCAGGTGCGTCACAAGTGCTTCTTGCTCTTTCTCTCTGGGGTGAGGACAGATGCCATCCAGTTGTGGTAGGTCTCCTGATGCCACCGCATCAATCCCGGGTCTCCTGTCTGGTCTCCTCCCTTCTGGCTTAAGGGAGGGACACTCCATATACCAGCAGCTCGCCCCCAGTCCTCCCCAATGAGCCACTTCACACTCCAAGACGACTCCACCCTTGATCTTGCCACTGCTCATATATGTTCAACTCTGTAATTCCTCATCACAACCGGCTGCCGCTCCACCTCTCCCTCCGCCCACACCTCCAAGCTCAGTGCTGGGCCCTCACCTCGACCTTCAACACCCCCCACCCCGCACCGGCTTCACTCTCTTCCCTCCCCAGCCTGACCCTGTGGTGAGCCAGTTCACGTCTACACTAGCCTCTCTCTCAAGCCCTCTGCTCCTTTGCCATATCAAAGACCGTGCCCTGCCACATGCCAGCCTTGGATGACTCTTGCCTTTCACTCCTCCTGATGCCCTGCTGGTTGATGCTGGAGAAAATCATGAAACCATGGACACCGAGCCCACTATGAGTTCAGGTCAGACATTCTGCACCGGGCCCTCACCACAGCGAGGCAATCCTTCCACGATGCCCTTACGTACGCCTGCTTTCCCAAACCTCTGCACCCCTCCTCAAATGCCCCACGGCCCCTCCTACGCTCACCCTCTCAGCTGAGAACCCGGCTTCATTCCACTGAAAAACTGAGCCCATTCACAGACAGCTCCCTCATCTCCTCTGGCCGCCATTTCCTGCCTCAGCTGTTTCACATGAGCTTCACTGGGCCCTTCTGGCCGAGGCAAACCCCTCTGCACGCACACGGGTTCCCCTTCCATCTCACCTCCTCCAGCGGGCTTCCCCTCTAGCATTCCCCTCCCCACCCCCACGGGCTGTTTCTCTCTCTCTCTCTCTCTCTCTCTCTGGCTGCTTCCTTTCAGCCACTAACCATGTCTGTGTCTCCCCATCTCAAAAGCCTCTCCCTTGATCCCTTGGTCCCTCGGTCCCTGCTGGCTACCATCCCACATCCCTCCTGCAGCTAACCTCCTTCAGAAGGCGGGCTAGACGACTGATGCCTATGCTCCCTTTCCTCTCACTCTTTTACCTCTCTACAGTTTGGCCTCCAACCTCATCATTCAACTGAAACGGCTCCACCCCAAGTTACGAGAGATCACTTCAGCTGCCAAATCTAATGGTCTTTTCTCAACCCTCTTCTCCGACCTCTCTGTAGCCCAGGGCACTTTTGGTGCCCACTTCTCCTTGATGCCCTCTTCTCTCTCCTGGTTATCCTCCTGTCTGCAGCCAAGGAGACTGAGAAGGACTGATCACCTTCATCCAGGGGATGCCCACCAACCGCAGAGATGCCCCAAGGCTATGTCAGGGGTCCTCACTTCTGCTCCCTCTATACTATCTGACACGCCA
Source organism: Dromiciops gliroides (assembly GCF_019393635.1). NCBI lineage: Eukaryota > Metazoa > Chordata > Mammalia > Microbiotheria > Microbiotheriidae > Dromiciops > Dromiciops gliroides. The sequence continues at coordinate 754,706,166 of NC_057861.1, forward strand.
GCTCCCATGGGTTCAATTATCATCTGTGTTGGTGGTTTTTAGATCTACTTATCCAGGCCTAACCATTCTCCCAACCTCAGATTGGCATCTCCAACTGCATCTTGAACATTGAGAACTGGATGTCATAGAGATATTTTTAATACAATTTTTTTTTTCAGATTCACATTTTCCTCCCACCTTCCCCTCCCACTGGGAAAGCGAGAAAAAGAAAATTCGTTACAAACATGTCAAGCAAAACAAATCACTGCACCGTCACATCCCCAAAGCCCCCCTGCACTTCAATCTGCACTCTGAGTTTATGACCTCCTTTTTGTAGGCCTTTCATCATGCGCTCTCAGGAATTGTGGCTAGCCACTGTCTCAGTCAGAGTTCCTAAGTCCATCAGAGTTGTCTGTCTTTACAATATCGCCATCTGTATTAAACTGTTCTCCTGCTTCTGCTCACTAACGTCTGCATCAGGTCAGGTAAGTCTTCCAGTGGTTCCTCTGAAACCATCCCCTTCAGCATTTGTTACAGTAAAATAGCATCCCGTCCAAAACTGAACTCAATATCTTCTCCCCAAACTCTTCCCTCTTCTTAACTTCCCTGTGACTGCTGAGGACATCAGCACCCTCCCAGTCACCCAGGCTAGGCAGCCAACATGGGAATGAAAACCGCGGTAAATCAAATTCATCATTCAGAGAAGGGCTAATACTGAATAAAAAATGGGAACTATATTCAGGAAAGTTTTGTAAACTTTAAGACAAAGAACACTTTCCCATTCTTGGACATCACACCCTGCTGTTAACAAGGCATTGAATGAAGGGAAGTGCAGAGCCACAAGGCCCCTGACAAAATGCCTAACGTTTCCCAGTGTTTCCCTTCCTCAGAGACAAGGGGCAGAATCATACCTATTTCAACGTAACGGTTTGGCAAGTCTCGTATTTCACTGGCGTGCCTCTCCTTCACCGAACAGATCTGGAAAAGAAACGTAGAGGCCACTGGAGTCATTACCATTTACTGGGAGATGTTCCTGACTGAGGGGTCCCCTCGGCCGAGGTCAGCTCAACATAACTCTGCAGCAATGGCAGCAGAGCCCAGACGACCTGACGCAAGAAGCAGCTTCAAAGAAAGCCAGAAGAGCAAGAAGAGCTGCTCTCACCAATGACAGGCCCAGAGGGCGGTCACAGAGAGAAGATGCCTTAGCCTATTATCTCGTTTGACTTCTCATGACCACAGGCCCTGGAATATGGACCCATTTCAGGGCCTCCTTCTGCAGTGGCCTGGTCCGGCCCAGCCAAGGCTCACGTGGGAAACCCCGGCTAGGTCACTCTGGTGACCAACATATCATCGACGCAATTGTTCTGCAAAACTGCATTAGCCAAGATGCAATGGCAGGCAGAGTTCCCTGGGAAAGAAAGTGCTGAGAGTTCCTCACTCTGTATCAGCTGTAAAAACTGAAACCGTTTTACTAGTGAGCGCCCCATTGGTGCGGATTAAAGGGAGTTCTGAGCTGTGCTCCCTCTCCCCTCCCACAAAGACCCTCCCGTGGGAAGGCCTTCAGGAACAAGGCTGAGGCTGCTCTCCACTGCATCCACCACACAGAGAGGCTTGTTTATCTTGGAGTGGTCATCGCTCTGTACGAATCTAGCCACACTCATGCCCAGACTGAGGAGTCATTGTGTGGTCAGAGTGCCCAGCTGGGGCCCGGGCCCATGCCTTCAGCCTTGCTGGTGTCAGGTTCTAACGAGATGGGCTAAGCAGGCCCGCGCAGGCCCGCGCCAGCCAGCCTCAAGCAGGAGGACAGATTCCCATCTCCTCCCAGTCTCTATCAAAGCCTTTCTCTCCCTGGCTGATCTGCCTGTGCGGACAGCTCTCTATCTAGGGCTCCTGCAAACCCAAGGGACAGAAGCTCCTGCAAACCCAAGGGACAGAACGCTTACTTAGCTCAATCATGATAATGACCAGGGGAAGAACAAGGCATGGAAGTGGGCTGAGAAGACAGCTGTGGAGGCTGACACCTGCGGGCAAGCAAAACAATCCTAAACACGGGAAGAATGACATGGAGAAGAAAGAAAAAGGGAGGGAGGGAGGGAGGGAAGGAGGGAGGGATGGAGAGAGGGAGGGAGGGAAGGAGGGAGGGAGGGAGGGAGGGAGAGAGGAAGGGAGGGAGGGAGGGAGGGAGGGAGGGAGAGAGGGAGGGAGGGAGGGAGAGAGGGAGGGAGGGAGGGAGGGAGGGAGGGAGGGAGGGAGGGAGAGAGGGAGGGATGGAGGGAGGGAGAGAGGGAGGGAGGGAGGGAGGGAGGGAGGGAGAGAGGAAGGGAGGGAAGGAGGGAGGGAGGGAGGGAGGGAGAGAGGAAGGGAGGGAGGGAGGGAGGGAGGGAGGGAGAGAGGGAGGGAGGGAGGGAGAGAGGGAGGGAGGGAGGGAGGGAGGGAAGGAAGGAGGGAGGGATGGAGAGAGGGAGAGGCTGCGTCCTCCCCTCCTCAGCCCAGCCCTTCTGGAGAGAGCAAGAAGAGCATGTGGCCTGTCCCCAAGGAGCACTGGCTAAGAGCCGCCAAGCCACGATCTCCACCGCCAACAAGTCCTCTGTGTCACCCGCTGGAGAGAAAGGCAAAAGCAGGCTCTTGGAAAACTGGAGCCCTTTACTGGAAAGCAGGATGTGTGTATGTGCATCATGTGCACACTTGTGTGTGTGTATGTGTGCGCCTCTGTACCGACTCACACACATACCACCCTCCTCGTCTTGGTTCATTAGCTTCATGCCTCCTTCCTTCATTAACACTTTCAAGTGACAGCCCCATGTCCCAACGATCAATAAACCAAATATGAGAATCGAATATAAACCCGAGTGCCCACGCCCCGCCCCATTCCCTCAGGACGGAGCTCATTCCTTTGGTGCCTTTTGGTAACTGTGCCCATTAGAATGGATCAGCATTAGTTTTCTTTTCCAAAGTAGATGAAACCACACAAGAAACATTAGATGTCTTGCTTTCTTGGTAACGAATGGTCTACATGTGGGGTATGTCCCTGGCGGAGGCACTTCACACTTTGTGGGTCCCACGGGACCCTGTAGCTCTAGACCTCAAGGGTTCTGCTGATCCCCAGATCTACTTCTTGCTGACTTTGTCTAAGGTGACTTCCAGGCAGGTCAGGAAGCTGACGGGGGCAATGTGGAGCTGACGGCCCTCTCAGCCTTGGTGACCCATGTGCAAACAAGAGCTGATCATTCAAAGGCACCAGCATTCTCAAACTTCATTTCCACCATTAGCTTCTGCCTTCTGTTTCCTCAAACTTTTATCAAAGCCACCAGTAACGAAACAAGCACGAAGGGGATTGATGGGACTGGCCTCACTCTTTCCTCTGATGAACCAAGAGAGAAAGGGAAGAGAGGCAGGAGAGAAGTGAGGAGGATTATGAAGCTGGGGACAGAGAGAGGAAAAGTAATATCCATCTGACATTTCAGAGAATCTCTTAGCACTCAGAGGTAAAGCAAACACATATGACCTGCACTGTCTTATATATGCGGAGCACTGAGCCCCAGCCAGACTTGTCACTGCCAAGGCCAGTCTACCACAGCCACAGGGCTGAAGCTGTTCTTTCAGAAGGAATGCCCCCTCTGGTTCCTTCAGGTCTATCTGCCTCCATGGGCCCTTTCCCAGAGGGTCTAAGGCCCAGGATAAAGGTGAGTCCCGTACCTTGACAGAGGAGCCCCAGCCAATGATGAGAGTGACATTATCCTTCCAGCAGAGGCTGCAAGGATACATATCGGGACGAAGACTGATGTCATCTCGGGGCACGTTGGTGATTCTCTGCTTTGATATGATGTCAAGGATCTTGACACCCTGGAAAACAAAAGGTCATTCAATGTTCTGGGCTGTGAAAGGGAAAGCACCACCCACCTGCCCGGGGCCCATGGCTATGCAGTCACCCCATTGAGAAAGGGGCACTGACTGGCCCTGGGACAGAACCTGCCAATCATAGCACCGGGGGAGCTCCAGATCGCTGGCTCACCATGTGCCCACCTCCCCAGGCTCCCACTGGTCCTGGCATCAGTGGCTCTGCCTCCGTGCCAGTCTACACCGGCAGATTCTCACCCTTCCCCACTAATAAGCACATGAATAAAAGAGGAGTATGGAGTCAGAGAGCTCCAATGCCCAGGAAGCCGTGGGAGGGAAGGCATGAGAAGCAGCGAGCACCTTCTTTGGAAACCACGACTTCTCAATCAACAACACCAGACAGCCCAGCTAGACCCAGGAGCCCCAGGAAGGTGTCTAAGCCCTGCAGGAAGCAGCAGAGTGAACCAGGAGAGGGAGGGTCTCACCCCTCAGGAAAAGGACACGCCATGAGGCGTGAATGCTCGGTGCTTTGTGCTCGGCCTGGATTCTGGTTTGCACCATCTACTCTCAAGCCTTTCTGGCCAGGCCTCGGGTCTCTACTGGATTCAGTGAACCAGCCTGACCTTTTGCTCATCCATGTTCCTGCTCATCCATTCCCGTTATGTGGACCTCACTCTTCTCAAACATGTGCACACACTCACGCACGCACACACACGTACACACATGTGCACACACATGCACACACGCACACCCCCCACTCCCCACTCCCCAATGAATGCTTTTGATTCCAAGACTATTAAGTGCCCTGAATCAGCATTTCCCCTTCCCTACTGCTAAAAGCCAGCTTGGGGATGCAAAGGGAAGATGATGCTTGTGGGTTTGGGCACATGGCTCACACAAGATTTTTTTCTTTCATCTGATCTTTCTCTTCCCAGAAAAGAAAATTCTGTCAGTGGGATGATCGAGATAAAACGATCCCTATTTAGTGGAGAAGAAGGACAGGGCAGGGGGAGGAGATATGTGCTTCTGTGCTTCTAAGATAAGAGGTGGCCAGATAATGCCCCAAATATAGTTTTCTCCCAGAAGAAGACAGTTTGCATTCTTAAAAGAAAACACAACGAATAAAAAGCCCTTCATCTTATAAATGGGGAACAAACAACCGCTATCCAAAGGGGGCAGCTGCAGAGAAGCAGCCAAGAAAAAGGCCTCTCACAGGTTAAAAAGATGCTTGTCTCCTCACATCAGGCCCAGGCCCAAGCCAAAGGGCACCCATAGCCTGGGCTGATGGCCCGTGCTGGTCAGTGCCACAGCAGAGCTGAAGGGTGTATCAAAGGCTAAATTGTGAAGGAAAACAGTATCACGGCAAACTACCCAAATCTGCCTTTGAGTACATTCCACATTAAGCAAAGGCAGAAACGCACAGACAAAATGACTGAGGGACTTTCCATCGCCCAACAAACCCCCAGCTGCCGTTCCACAGGAGCACAAGACCTTCCCCCAGTCCGGTTTCTGTGCTTCTGTGGTTGCCCACCTCAGGCTAGCGGACAAATGTTACTGCCCCGGCTCTCTGACAAATGCTCGTTTTAAGTTTATTCAGCCGGCCTTTCATTCTCTCGGCTCCTTTCTGAGCCTTGGATTCCTTGTCCTGAGATGGGTTAAGGAATGAGCTGGGGATGACATGCCATTTTTATGTCTGTTCCTATGCCTTTGGATGCCCAGACCCCCTTCTCTAGTCAATACAATAGGAACACGATGACCATTGTTCTTACAGTAGGCCCCGCATGATATTTACCATATTATTGGCCCAAGCGATTAGATTTCCCCTCCATTTCACGTTTCTGATGTTTCCTTCTCCTTCGTGCAAAACGGAAGACTTCCATCTGCTCATCCAAGATCGTTCAAACAACACCAACTGTGGAGAAATGTCACCAAAATGGAGAATGTGAGGCATGAAGGCACAGTCCAGTGTCAGACTGCTTGATTACTGGGCTGGCATACTTGTGGAGAAACAGCATGGTGAAGCAGAGTCGGGAAGACCTGGTTCAAGTGCTACTGACTGCACAAACATGGAAATGTCACAGCTTCTCAGGGACACCATTTTCTCTCTGTTAAGAACATGAAGGAACTCTAAGGTCCCTTTCAACATGAAATCTATGATCCTCCTCATCTTCTCAGGGAACTCAGACCAAGGCCACATGTGGGTTGCTATCAGCAGAACAGACTTTTTATGTTGGGAGTTGACTCCCTACAATGACAAAGTTACAGGTTTGGACCAAAAATACATTGTACAACTACAACAATGAAACAAAAATCCAGCTAACCAAACCGAGGAACTTTCTTCCGCACCCCTGACAAGTTTCATTTTATTAACACAGATTGTAGTTGGCACAGTGCATATGGAATCAGGAAGACCTGAGTTTGAATTTGGTCTCAGACTCTTATTAAGTGTATGGTGTGTGACCCTGGGCAAGTCATTCAACCTGTTTGCCTCAGTTTTCTCATCTGTAAACAGGGGTAAATAACAGCACCTGCCTCTGGGTGGTACTATGAAAATGAAATGTATAAAGCCTTTAGCAAACCTGGAAGTGACAGAGAAAAGCCATAACCCCCCACCCCCTCACCATCACCACCACCATTATCATCCTATTTTTATTCCCTGACTTTCATCTTTTTAAGGTTGGGACATTGGGGAGAGAATCAACACAAAAGACCAAGAATACACTAAGTGGAACCAGCACAAATCTTTCCCAGAGGGACTTGTGCGTCAGCACACCTCATTACGCCATTTGCAATAAAGGAAGAATCCCTGGGTAACAGCGGAACTGATGACCATCTTCAATTGCTTTGGAGGCACTGCCAAGTGAAGCCACAAGATGGCACCAAAACACAGAGATTCATTGAAAACATGTGGGCATCTGTGACTGCAGAAAGACTTTTCTTCACATCCCCTATGAAAATGCTACCCTTGCCCCAACTGCATGGAGGAAGAAAAGCCTGGCCCACTTTGTTTAGCAGATCAAAGGAGCTCCACACCGGCTCATTTAAAACAAAGCTCATTCTGTGCCTCTCTGGGAGCCGGCCAGGGCATCCTGAGAAAGCAGAGGGATGCAGCAGGCACGAGCCCGGCCAAGCCCCAGCCGCTCTGGACAAGTGTCCTCATGATGGCCCAACAGAGGAATAAGTGGGTGGTTCCTGGGGCCTCCTCCCGGGGCAGCAAAGACAGGAGAGCCCAGTGGAAAGCGTCTTCCCCTCCTCATGGCGTGTCCTACAAGAGAAGTTCATGGAGTAGGTGACCAGAGACTCCGTGGAAAAGCAAAGGTGGTGAGGCCTTTCAAAAGCTCCCGATCCCCACTGGGCAGCAGCCCCCATGGGCTGTGTAAGGAGACTCCAGGGGGGTCAGGAACCCCCCTCCCACTGCCACAGGGACCACCAGCACCAAGGGTAGGAAAGAACTTTCAGTTCAGGAGTGGCCGTGAGATCTGCCCCCAGATCATAAAACCACTGAGAACCCCTGAGTGTGTGGGAGAGGAGGGAGGAGAAGAGGTGGGAGGGAGGTGAGTTCAGGAGGAGGCAGGACTAGAGTCTTGATGGAAAGCAGGGGGTGGAGGGCGAGCGTCTTAGGCAGGGAGCTCAAAGACAGAGGAAGGAGAAGCTGGACCACTGAGGACGAGCCAGTGTAAGAGGCCTGGGAAGGAGGAAGGGGCCCATCGGGGACAGAGGGAGGTGGCAGGGAGCCGTGGGAGCTTCCTGAAGAGAGTCACAGCGGCAGCTGAGCTGGGGATGGATGGGAGACAGAGAGACCAGAAGTACGGAGACCGGCGGTCCAGAGGAGCAGCAATGGAGGCCTGTGCTGGGGTGGCCACGGAGCGAGGCAGCGCAAGGACCAAAATACCAGGATGTGATGACAGATGAGATGTGTGGGGTGCGCGAGGGGGCAGGCAGGGATAACCGAGGTCTGGCGGTCCTCTGGACACTGAGAGGAAGGCGGGAAGACAGGAGATCCAGTCAGAGCTATCCAAAGGTGAGCCAGGCCAAGAGCCCGGGAAAGAGCCGGGGCCAGGTCTGTCACCCTGGGAATGTTCTTCATGGAGTGGGCAATATCAGTGGGCCAGGAAGCAGAGGGGGAGAGAAGAGGCCCCCGCATGGAGCCCTGAACAACACTGAGGTGGGCGGGTCTGACTGGCACGTAAAGGCTAGCAAAGGCACCGGAGAAGGAGCAGTCGGACAGGGAGAGGAGAGGCAGGATGGAAGTTCGCGGTGAAAACCCAGAGAAGCAAGGCCATCCAGGGAGGAGGCTGAGTGACAGTATCAGAGGCTCAGAGGGTCAAGAGGATTAAGAAAAGGTCACTGGACTTGTCGATTCAGAGACCATTCCTAACAGGGACGATGAGATCAGAAGTCAGACTGTAGGGAGGTGAGAAGACAGGGAGAGGAGCGGATGGCTCTGACTGGGACGCCTTTCCCAGGGAAGACTCACTGGGCTGGCGTCCGGAGGTTTTACTGGTCACGGGCTTCCTGTGGCTGAGAAGGATGTCCTTATCCACCAGGTACTGTGCTGGGCACTGGGGACATGGGGACAACCCAAAGGCTTACCTTACAAAGGGGCTAGGGACACAACAAGCACAAACACACACACAGCACCAATAGAAATATACATACACAGATGCAGCCGACATCACTGCAAACAGCTTTCATCTGTCTCTATCTGCCGCAAACACGTGTTGACTGACTGCACGTGATGGGCCACTGGGGGGTTCAGGATGGGGGCGTCTGGGTGACTGGTGGATACAGCTGTGTCCTACAAACCCAACCACCCCTTTTTAAGTGTCCAAGGGAGCAGACTCTCCCCATGGTGACTGAGGACTTGACCGTTTCTCTTTCTTTCTTTCTCCTGCCTGCCACCTGGTGGCAATGCCAAACAGAAATGGGGTTCCTGAAGTCAGGCCTCAAATGAATGTATTGGACTAAAATACCAGAGGGGGAAAGGATGAAGTGAAAACACCAGGGACGTGGGGGCACATGTACGTACTCTTTGTCCTTAGGAAGTCCATAGGGGAGGGAGGCTGCTCCGGTTAAGCTCAAAGCTTCAGGGAGAATTAAGAAATACATGACCGCTCTGTGTTGGCAATAGGATCATTGATTCCAATGGAAATGATCACACCTGGGGAACAACAGCCTGAAACTGGAGTGGTCAGTGGCCTTAACAAAGCTGCCGAGAGGCAGATAACTGTGAACTGAGTGATTCCAGATATTCTCCTAACCTCTCAGCAGACCCAGGATGTAGCCCCTGGCCTGGGCTGGGGAAACAAAGAAGCCTTTTTCCCTTCACACACTCTGCTACTCACTGGGACTCACTTTATTCAGGAGGTTTGTACTTAAAAAGCTTCCTGTCGATCCATTTTGTAAACTGCAAAAATTTCCTGTGACAATTTCCAAGATGCTCCCATGTTCCGCTCCCTATCCCTCGGCAGGGCAGCCCCCACCCCCAGCAAGCAGCTAAGGGAATCCTATCGACCTCCGAGTTTCTTTGCTGGGCAGACTGGCACTTATGTCAGCCACGTCCAAACTGTATGGCAGAGTGCAAACGGAGGTAACAGAGAATACTGATTTCCACATGTCAAACCCGGGAGGGTTCCTGGGAGAAGAGAAAGAGCCCCAGCCTGGGGGCCAGGAGCCCCGAGCTTTGGGGCTGGGCTCAGGCACTAGTTAAGTGGGGCCATGGACAAGTCACTCAACTTTGGGGAGCCCCAGCTTTTTTCCTCCCTGGAAAAGGGGCTTTGGCTTTGCAGGGTCTTTTCCAGCTCACAAGCTGTTTCTTTTTTTTTTTTTTTTTGGTGAGGCAATTGGGGTTAAGTGACTTGCCTAGGGTCACACAGCTAGTAAGTGTTAAGTGTCTGAGGCTGGATTTGAACTTAGGTCCTCCTGAATCCAGGGCCAGTACTCTGTCCACTACGCCATCTAGCTGCCCCACAAGCTGTTTCTCTGTGGCCCACAAACTTGGCACTTTAATAAGAAACATTCCTAAACCAGTACCAGCATCCCGGGGAGTGGGGAGCATGCTGCCGGATGCAGGCAGAAACTCCCCGAGGGCACACGGACAGAGGCGCCAGCTGGCGAAAGAAGCAGCCATAGCTCGGCTGGAATGAGCCTCCATGGGTCAGTGCAGGGAGGCAGATGGGTGCTCGGGGGCCAGAGGGGTGGGCCGAGGCGCTCCTCACAGCTTGTCTGGGCCTTTCTCCCCATGTCTTGGCCACTGTGGTCTCAGGACTCCTGCACAGCTGGGGTTCCTGCTCATCCACAGCTCCGGGGTCTGCACCAGGGTGAGGTGCCCAATACGTACCATGCCAACCAAGCTAGTTCCCAACTCCCCACCCCAAAGAAACAGTGTCGCACCGGGCAGACCCGACACTAGTCCTAGGTTGTACAGTAAGCTCCCACTAGAAGCCGAACACACTATCAAACAATTTACAATGACAAATTTGTCTTTAATAACCTTGCAAAGTAGGTCAGCAATGGTTCAGCTGTTTCAGTTGTGTGACTCTTTGTGACCTCACTGGGGTTTTCTTGGCAGAGATTCTGGAGGGGTTTGCCATTTCCTTCTCCAGTTCATTTTACAGATGAGGAAGAAACTGAGGCAAAGAGAGTGAAGAGACTTGTCCAGGGTCACACAGCTGGTAAGTGTCTGAGGCCAGAGTTGAACTCAGGTCTTCCAGAGTCTGGGCCAGCACTCTGTCCACTGAATCACCCAGCTGTGTGCAGTTCAGCATTACTGTCCTCATCTGACAGAAGGGGAAACCCAGGCACAGAGAGATGAAGGAAACTTTTCAAGGGCATAGAGATGGAGGCCACAGTCCCAGTCAGCTCCCACTGGACCGCCGTCCAACTAACTCAAGCTTGCTTTCTTAAAAGAGTTTTAGAAATGAAAATGTGCCCATTACTCAGATGTCAGAGTTAAGGTACACTCCCACATTTGTACCTTCCCTAGGGGCACTCCTCTAGGATGACCGCTGGCTCCTACCCAACCTTCATGGCCTAGGTTAAGGCCCATCCCCATGGAGGCCCCCAGATGGCCTCTCTGGCCACCACGACCTCTCAGTGTTGAGATGCCTCTTACGTTGACTGCCTATGATGCAATAATGAGAAAGAGCCATCATTCTCTCTCCCCGTCTTACTTGCTTATACTTCTGTCAATGCCGCATCTCTCATCTAACACACGTCTATGCATGCACACACGTCCATGTCGCGCTCTCTCTCTCTCTCTCTCTTCTAGCACAGGGTCTAGGCACACAAATGCAATAAGAAACACAACAATATTTGCTGACCGACTCGCAAGGAGAAAACATTACATCTCAGGAGTCTCCCTTCCTCTCAAACAGATTTCAACAACAGTAACATTTTCCTCTCAGAGTGAAACTCCTAAAAGACGAGGTGACTGTACAAGAAAGCAGGCCAAGGGAAGGGTCTCTGGGACCTCCAACCACACCCTGTAGGAGATGCAGCATGGTAGAGTGGGAGAGAAAGCTGCTGCAGAGCCAGAGGCCCCTGGTCCACGTCGAGGGGAGAGATGACCTTCACCTGAACCTCAGTTTCCTCCTCTGTAAAATGAGGTGGTCAGACTCACTGACCCCAAAGCTCCTGGTCATGATCTCATTCCTGTCCACAGCTTCAATGGTCACCTTGCTGAAGACACTAACCTTATCTTCAGTCCCAAGCAGGTCCATGCCTCGTGTTTCCAGTGGCCTACTAGAAGTTCTCTCCATATAGAAGTCCTACCAGCCCCTCAAATTCGGGATGTAAAAAGCTAACCTCATTTCCCTCCTAAGCCAGCTCCTCATTCCAGTTTCCCTTTTTCTATTTAGACCACCATCTTCTCCGTCACACCAGCCCAAATTCTTCGTCATCTTTGGTGCTACCATCTCCCATGCCCCCTTACAACCAATTGATCAGTGAACAAAGCTTATGGCTGCCTCCTCCACCATCTCTCTCAGACTTATGCTCCTTCCTTTTCTCTACCATTGCAACCACCTGAGCTTGGGTCAGATCCTCAACTCTTACTGTAAAATGATTGAAAGAGTTTCTTAATTGATCTTCCCACCACAATGCACCTCCTCTCTGATTCACCGCTCAGACTGATGCCCAGTCATTTGCCAAACTAAACTAAACTTAAACTAAAACAAAACTAATAACCTCTCCAAGTAGGCCTACCATGGCCAAAGTCCTCTAGACCACACGCTGTGGTAGGTGGGAGCCTACATGGGCAGGAGAGTGACTGCAACCCTCTGTTAGCCTTTGCACTCCGATACCTGGGGATTTCCACTGGAACTGGCCTGAAAGGCAGAGGTGCCAAGAGAAACGCACGCACTTCAGCTGCTTCGCTTTAAAAAAGAATTACAGAGCGCCTGCCTCGCAAACACTCTCCTAATTTAATGGCAATGAAATGATATGCCTGGATTTCTAGTGATATTTAATAAAATCTATTTCTTTCTTCTTGCCAAAGAGCCTGTGAGAGCCCAACAGAGCAGGCCTGAATGCTCTACAAAGCATTTTCAAGGGGAAGCCATTGAGTGTTATTTCCTTAAAAGCAGCTGGTTAATTTATTTGGTTCATCTTCCCCATCTCTGTAATATTGAATTGCCATTATCACAATGCTGAGAGCAATTTAAGCTCAATGGGAGCTAAGTACAGAGAAAGGAAAAACAGCTTCCAAGAGGACACTTTGTGTTGCTGTTGCTGTTGCTGTTGCTGGGGAAAGTATTTTCGGGCTTTTTTTCCTGTAAATCCGCCGTCTGGCAGGCGGCATTCACAGGGCTTCCATTTCACCAGAAGCAGCCCAGTCACCCGCTCCTGCCTGCTCCTCCCCACCCTCCACAATATACTTTGGTCCTCCACGGGCAGTATGTGACGGTAAATTCATCTACACTTGGTCACAACGGGGCAGCGCTTAAGATGCACAACCCTGCAGCCCCTGTGCTCCTCACAGGGTTGGCAGTGGGCTGGAATAAAGTGGGGCAGTCCCCTCCGCACACTCCTGCACTCCCCCTAGACCCACACAGCCACACCTCTACTCCCCAGACACGTACCCGCAGCCCCTCTCCTCCTGAAGAGGGGAAAAGGAGGAGCATGTCTGGCTCCTCTTTGATCCGTAGGTACTTGGATATGGGGGCTTCCTAGAGGCCTCTGAGCTGCTACAAAGTGGTGAGAAGCAGGTAGCAGTGGGGGACACAGGAGGGAGCAGATGACTGGAAGAAAGGGGGGAAATAGGGGAAGAGGTTGAGAAACATGAGCAAATCCAGGCAGAAGAGAGATGAGTGATGGTGGGCAGCACTGGGAAGAATTGTGGGCTAAAGAAAGTAAATGAAAGAGAATGAAAACAAGCAGGAGAAACAACCAGGACCCAAAAGAAGGGATGCAATGAAGGTGAGGAAGAAAGACAAGAAAGGCTCGAGTCCAGAGGAGCTTGTAAACCCAAGAATGAAAAGAGAGGGTTCTCCTTGGAGAAGGGGAAGACAGACAGAAGCTCTTGGGGTGACTGGGCTCTACTGACGCTGCTGTAGGTGAGAGGCAGAAGAGGCTCAGTGCCGCTGTCTCGCTTCCTGCTTCGGCCTTGCTCCCGGGTCCAGGGGCCTGCCTCTCTAAGCAATATGAGCATGTTCCATTTTACTAATATGAATTCTTCCCAACCCTCCTCTCAATCCAGACTGCTCTTCCATCGAGGGTATTTACCCAGTTTCAGTCTTAAGTATAAGTCCAATACTTTATGGTGGTTATGTCAGTTAACTGCTACCAGGGCAAGCAGTGATGCTTTGTGGTGGGTACAAAGAGCACTGGGTATGGAGTATGAGGGCCTGGGTTCAGTTCTCACTTCTGCCACTTATGACCTATGGGATCTGGGACAAGTAACTTACTCTTCCTGTGCCTCAGTTTCCTCAACTGTAAAACGAAGGGGTTGGGTTAGAGGACCTCTGGAGTCCCTTCAGACTCTAGAACCGTGATCTTTCAAGATACCTGGATCCTCACGACATCTATCACCAAGACGACTGCAAGCTGTTCTCTGATCCTAGGCAAGTCACTTCACCCTGTTTGCCTCAGTTTCCTCATCTTTAAAATGAGCTGAAGAAGGAAACAACAAACCATTTCCGTATCTTTTCCAAGAAAACCCCAGAAGGAGTCATGAAGAGTTGGACATGACTGAAAAAGCAACTGAGCAAGAACACCACTATCCCCTTCACCCTGAGTGTCTGTGTATAAATATTCTGGATGTTCGAGGATATGGGTTTCACTACTGGCTTCTTTCTTGGGATCTGTCTTCTTTTGACCCCTGGGTGCCTCCTCTACTCTGCTGTCCGGCGTAGTGCAGGTAAAAAGGCCTTTTTCTCCTTCCCCTGCACTTCCCCTTCTTTCAGTGATAATGGGGAGTCCTTGAGCAGTGAGGAGAGATTCTCCAGACTTACTTTGTACCTTCATAGAACCCCCTACCCTTCACACTCATTTCTGCCTGAAATCTGTTACCTGCCTAAAAGGAACAAGTAAGCCACCTGAACTCCCAACCAGCAAAGAACTGTTGAGGCATTCCCCATTGATACATGTTTGGGTTGGCATTAAGCACCTCAGGTTTGGGCTATCACACACGTAATGCTCCTGCCCTACTTTTGTGCTATTGATGACAATTGCTGACATTTGTCCGGTGCTTACCCTTTGCAGAGTGTGTTACCTCCACTATTCTGGGTTATCCTTAGCACCTCCCTGCAAGGTTGGCGCATGTCCTTGTTGCATGGTGTCAGCAGGAGGACCTGGAAGCAGACCTCTCCCGGTCTCCTTGCCAGCAGTCTTCTGACAGCATACTGTTATTTCCTGCAATGTTTTCAGTGTTCTGAAGCACTGGATATTTTTGCTTCTTTTATTCTCACAGACATTGTAGGAGATAGATCTTGTTGTTGTTATTCATTCAGTCTGTCCTGTCTGACTCTTTATGACCCCATGGACCATGGCACACTAGTACTTTCCATGTGGTTTTCTTGGCAAAAATACTGGAAAGGTTTGCCATTTCCTTCTCCAGTGGATAAAGGCAAACAGGTAAAATGACTTACCCAGGGTCACACAGCTAGAGTCTGAGGCTGGATTTGAACTCATGTCTTCCTGACTCCAGGCCCAGCACTGTATTCACTAAGCCATCTAGCTGTATCAGGATATAGGTGGAAATTTTCATTTTTGATACTAGTAATTTGGTTTTCTTCTTTTCTTTATGAGAATGTCAAACTATTTATTTGCAAGGTAAACTCATAAGGAAATCCAGAGGTCAGTTCACCTCCTGCTAGAGAGGTGATCAACTTAAAATGCAGAATGAGGCACATTTTTGGACATGGCCAACATGGGAACGTGTTCTGCTGGACTATGCATCCTTGTTATGAGGACTTTCTTTCCTCTTGCTCAATTCAGGGTGAGGCAGTGGAAGGGAGAAATAAGAAATGATGGTAAAACAAGAGGGAGCACGGGAGGTCAATGGAGGCAGAAAACTAATCAGAGAGCTCATCCCAAACCCCCAGAGAAAGAAGGCAGAGGCAGGATGATGCCCCAGGGATGGGTGGGCTCCGATGACCAAGACACTAACCATCAGTAATTCTGGATTAAGAACCACATCATCCCTAATCAGAGTCAGGGTTGGGAACTGAGCTCCTTCTAAGCACATGGCTGGCCTGTGGCCGGGTGGGGGTCGGAGTGGTGCGCCTAGAGTCCACAATGGGCTTAGGATCCATCTTTTCTGTTTTCAATGAGTTTTACCCTGTTTGGATTCTTGGTGTCCTAGACCACCGAGACAGCTGAAAGTGCTTTAGCTCTTACAAAGAATCCCTGTTTTGGAGAGGCTGCAGAAGTTGTGAGGACCAGGGAAAACGTCTAGTCCTCTGTCTTGTTGCTCATGTGCCTCATAAGTCTGCTTTTTCTTCCAATATCCAACCTGGCCCTAGTTACCCCTTGCTTACAACGTGGGTTAGGAATGGATGATCTTGAAATGAGAGAGGGGATGGACCATGGAGAAGATGAGCCCGGTGGCCCTCAGACATCAGGTAATGAGGCTAGCAATGGAAGCTGCTCCCTAGAAAGAGTAAAGCTATGGCCCCAATCTTTGGCTGCGCAGAGGTCACCAATCCTTCTGCCCCTCAAGTCTCCCAGTCCAGCAGCCCTGCACTGCTACTCTTGCCTGTTCTCTGTCTTGATGCCTCAAGGGATCCCCTCCATTCTGCTCTGTCAGCTCTCCTGAACTGATCCCCATCCTATGACCCAGCATGCCCTGCTGAGCCTTTGACCAGTCCCCCTATCCATGGCCTTCGCTCCCACTTGCCGGCTGCCCAATGAAGCTGGAGAAGATCGTGGAGTTGTGCCAACGGAGTCCACGGTGTACGGCAATTCCATAATCTCAGCTGTCCCTCATGTTGCAAGGCGATCCTTTTGCATTTCCTCCATCTACTCCGTGTCTCACTCTCCACTGAAGCAGCAGGGAGGGTCCTCCTCAAATGTCCCCTGCCCCATCCCATCCTCATATTCTAGGGGAAGAATGAAGGCCACTTGCTCGTGCTCCCCTTTGCTCCCTCCTCCTCACGTGACACCTCTCAGGCGCCTTGGGCAACTCTCCTTCAGGCATTCTTCCCCTTGTAGGAAAAGGGGAGCCCTCGTCCTTGTGAAGACAAGAACCTGTCCATGCATAAGTGACCCTGTCACCTTCACTTCTCTAGCAGATCCCCCTCTGTTATCTACCCACTAATCTCTCATCCCTCATCTCCACTGCCTACAGACATCTCCCTGTGCTCCCATCCTCAAAGCCCCTCAACAGACCTGTCTGTGCCCACCAACTCTCCACTATCAATGCTGCCACTGTTTTTCCTCTCACTCTCTTATGAAGTCTCTAAAGTCTGGCTTCTGAGCTCATCGTTTCACCAAAACTCCTCTTGACAAAGTGAATGGCCTTTTCTCAATGTTCACCCATCTTGACCTCTCTGTAGCCCAAGGCACTAGGGTATTTTTTTTAGGTCATACATGTGCAATTATGAAAAACATGACCATATTAGTCATTTTGTACAAGAAAACCTGAATAAAGGGGAAAAAAATGAAAGAAAGAGAAAAATAGCCTGCTTCAGTTTGTGTTCAGCGAGTATCAGTTCTTTTCTTTGGAGGTGGATAGTCTGCTTCATCATTAGTCCTTTGGGACTGTCCTGGATCATTTAAGTCACTCACAGTTCTTCATCCAGCAGTACTGCTGTCTCTGTGCACCACGATCTCCTGGTTCTGCTCTCTTCACTACATGTCCGTTCATATCAGTCTTTCCAGGCCTTTCTGAAATCCTCCTGCTGGTCACTTCTTACCACACAACATCCCATCACCACCACATACCACGCCTTGTTTAGCCATTCCCCAATGGATGGGCCTTCCTTTGAGTTCCAATTCTTGGCCACCACAAAGAGCCGCTAGCACTATTGTTGTGCACATCTTTGGGGATGTCCAAGGCGCTGCTGACCAGCTTCTCCTCAATCTCCCTTCTCTCTAGGTTTGCATGACATGATTCTGTCCCGCTCCTCTTCCTGGCCGGCCCTTCCTCTTCAGCTTCCTTGGAAGGACCTTCATGCAGGTCACACCTGCTAATGGCAGGTGTTCCACAAAGCTCTCTCCTTCCTTCTCGTTCTCACTTCATGATCTCAGCAGCAGCCAGGGCTTCAGTTATCACCTCTAGTGTGTGCTGCCCTGGCCTAACCACTCTCTAGCCTCCAGACTGGCATCCTGACGACCATACAGCCCACATGTCTAAAACAGAACTCCTCTTTCCCACCAAATCTTCCCCTCTTCCTATATTCCCTGTAACCACAGAGAGCACCACCATCTTCCCAGTCACTCAAGTGTCAACTGATGGGCCATTTTCTACCCTCATAGCCAATAAGTTGTCACGTCCTCTCAACTCCTCGGAATGACATCTCAGAATCCACCCCCCTTGCCCTGACCTCGCAGTCACCGCAATCCCTCCGGGGGCCTGCCTGCCTCCAGGCTTTCCCCACTCCAATCCAGCCTCCATCCAGCTGCCAACGTGACCTTCTTAAAGCACAAATTTGACCATGTCACCCCATTCAAAAAACGCCAACAGTTCCCAGTCACCTCAAGACAGGCAAAACCTGTCTTGTATTCAGAGTCTGTCATAAGTTAGTCCTTTCCCAACTTTCCAGTGTCATTATGCCACATCCCGCCCTGCAGACCCTGAGATCCAGCGACCCCAGCACCCTCACTGTGCTAACAGAAGACGCCCCACCCCTTGATGGTGCACCCTCCCTCTGTTGATTCTGTCACATTTACCCTGTAAATAGCTTGCTGGTACATCATCGTCTGCATGTCATCTCCTCCATTAGCAACTCGAGAGCAGGCACCATGTTTGTGCCTTTCACTGTTATCTCTAGTCCCCAGAATGGTGCCTCATACATGGTAGGTGATTAATTAATGCGTACTTACTCAACCTGGCCATTCAGAAAATAGACACAAATGGGAATAAGCTCACTGTCTTTATGAACGATCCACTCTTCACATAAACATTGTGCACTATTTTTTGTTGTTATTAAAGTTGCATCATGTTTGTATTTGGTGGTGATGTATTGATTAGGTCCACCAAAAGGGAGACCTGCACCCCTTCATCTCTCTGCATTGTATTTTTGGCACAGTCTGATAAACTTTGCTGAAGGAAATCTGGAGGAATTTTTTTAGTTGGCATCGGGAGGCCCCTGCAAACTATGCCATGTGGATTCTCTTCTGATTATGTGGGATGGGGCAGTGATTGATCCTCCCCAGAAATCCCAAGACCTTTTCAGAACCAGGGATGTGGACAAATGCACCCTGTGCCAGGAGGGACTGTGTCAGTTAAAAAAAAGAAGTTAAAATACAGGCAGCTTCTCCCCTCGTTCTGGAGCTAAGGAATGCAACTGTCTCCCACAGATTCCAAGGAAGGATGAACAAGAGCTCTGTGGGGCTTGAAGACATGGCACCAGCCTGGCCCCTGAAGAGAGGGCGCACAGACCAGTGTGGACGAGGTCTCTATCTTTGAGGGGTTTCTGCATCACGTCTCTCCAAACACTGGCTAGTGATCTAAAGCTGGATATCCCTAGTCCTGGGAGCCGTCTTCTCAGTTCTAAGCATCCAGAGCTCGATTTCTCCAGTGGAGACTGCCAGACAACAGGAGAAATCTGCTGCATTGAAGAGGCGGCCACTCTGTGCGGCATGACCCCCCCCCCCCCCAGGAGCCTCTTCTCACCTCATCAATGGAGTGCATCAACCTAGGACACTGGCACTGTCAGTGGAGGCTTGGGAACTATGACAATGCAACAATCTATTTCTCTACAAGTCCTACCCACGCTCTAGCTCTTTCTTGCACGGCCAAAGAGAACAAATCAAGTCCCTTTCCCACAAAACAGCCCTCAAATACTTGACAACAGTCATTGTGTCTCCCAAGATGCCCCCGGTTTTTTTTTTGGTTTTTTTTTGCAGGGCAATGGGGGTTAAGTGACTTGCCCAGGGTCACACAGCTAGCCCCAGTTCTTTCTGGGTTCTCAATATGGAAGAATAAACCTCAACATCATAGTCATCCTCTGCAGGTTTCAACTGATGAAGACCCTCCCTCAAATGTGGCATCCACAAATAAACCAATACTCGGAACTTGGCCAGAGCACACACAAATGATCTTTTTCATGTTGGACGCCATGTGTCTGCTCATGAAACTGAAAACAATTCCATCTAGTGCTAGAAGGTAAGGTAGGAAGGAGTGGGTGCCACAATATAGAGCACTGGACAAGCCCTGAATTCAAATCCAGCCTCAGGCACTGACCCACTGTGTGACCCTGGGCAAGTCACTGACCTGACTGCCTCAGTTTCCTCATCTGTAAAATGGAGATAATAAACTCCCAGGGCGATGGTAAGGATCAAATCAGGTCACATTTGAAAAGTGCTTTGCGAACTTTAAATTGCTGTGTAAATGTGGGCAATCATTGCTACTGTCGTTATTATTACTAATTCAACAGGAGACCAAGGTGGCATCCCTCGCCACCACATCACAGTGCTGAGGGACACTGCTTTAAGTTCACAAATGTCCGTATCCTCCTTCCCCGGGTGTGGCCTCACTGTGCGTCCCCTACCTTCCACTCCTGATCTGGATATTTCCCATCTTTAGGCAGACATTTTCAGATGTGGTCCCACCTCCACTGGGGAGGAAAAACTCACTGTGTTCACGGGGTCCCCTTCCAGCTAAGCCAGCCTGCAAGACTCTCTCTACTAAGCCTGGCTTGGCACTCTAGAAATTTGACAGGCTGGTCTTGGCAGGAATTGAAAGAGATTATTGATGATATATAAATGTTACCTATTATTATTGTTACAATAATCAACCTCATGGGTTTATTGTAAGGAAATCTCTCTTTAAAGTACCACATAAACGTAGTTTACCATTAAAAAAAAAAAGATAAGCAGGATGCTATCAGAAAAACCCAGGAAGACCTACATGAGCTGAAGCAAAGTGAAATACAGTATACAAAATAACAGCAATATTGTGAGATGATCTGCTGTGAATGACTTGGTTATTTTCAGCAATACAATGATCCAAGACAACACTGAAGGACTTATGAAAAGTACAATCCATTTACAGAGAGAGAACTGATGGTGTCTGAATATAGATTGAAGCATAATTTTTTTGTTAGTTTCTTTTTCTAAAGTTGTGTGTGTGTGTGTGTGTGTGTGTGTTTTCTTTCACAACCTGACTAATGTGGAAATGTTTTGCATGACTTCACATGTAAAACTTATATTGAATTGCTTGAGTTCTTAACGGGGTGGGGAGGGAGGGAGGAAGAGAATTTGGAACACAAAGTTTTAAAAATCGATGTTAAAATTTGTTTTTACATGTAATTTGGGAAAAATAAAATTCTAAAGAAAAAAAGAAAAAAAAAAGAAAGATCCTTGACTTCTGAGGTCTCTAAGGTTGTACTTTGGGAATGACACATTGAAATGGAACTCAACTGGGTGCATTAGTAATGCACCCAGCACAGACAAAGGCTGGTGGCCAATAGCCCCCTCCAAGCACCCATGGGTCCTACCTGAAGAGTGCAAAGAACCGTGGGCATCCTCCCCACAGCCCAGCTCTCAACCAGGGCAGGCTGGTCTTTCTGAGTGTCTGTGCTGGGAAAATGTCAGGGCCTCATGGCCTGGTCACGGGCTGGTCCTCAGATGATTAAAAGACATGCCATCCATGGGAGGACTCATTCTCTTGTGCTTTTTCTGCTTTGACCATGTGGCCTGGTGGACAAAGGGCTGGACTGACATCAAAGCTTTGACCTTGACTAGATGAGTCAGACCTCTTGGAGCCTCAGTTTCTTCCTGGATAAAATGAGAACAATGCCCAGATATCTGTTTCAGAGCTGCTGGCACTCTCAATAATGTACAATAAGGCTTAAAAACTGAATCGATGCCAGGCATGTGCAGGTTCCTCTGCCGGGGCCTGTGTTCTCACTGGGACAGTCGGCATGAATCCAGACTCCCTGACACGCCAGCAGGGCCTGGAGCAAGACTTCAGTGCGGGAAGAAAAGAATCGTGGGGCTTGTTGTCGTGGTGACTGAGTCATTTCAGTCCTGTCCAACTCTCTGCGACCTCACCTGGGGTTTTCTTGGCAAAGCTTCTGGAGCGGTCGGCCATTTCCTTCTCCAGCTCATTTTACAGATAAGGGAACTGAGGCCAACAGGATGAAGTGACTTGCCCAGGGTCACACAGCTTGTAAGTGTTTGAGGGCAGATCTGAACTCGGGAAGAGGAGTCTTCCTGACTCCAGGCCCGATACTCTATTAACTGTGCCACACAGCTGCCCCTATACTGGAGCTATTAAAATACAACACATCTTGACACCACTACGATCTCTTTTTTAATGAACATCTTCCTTACCCAACTTAGAACGCCTACAGGTTCTGGTCCGAGATGAAGAGAGCGCGGGTCGATAGTAAAACCAGGAAGCTCAGCTCACGTTTGAGTCCAGCGCCACAACATGTGTGAGGCCGCACACGGCAGCCCCATGGCTCACTGTGCTCGGCCGGCCGGCACTTTACAGCTTACGAGGCAGTCTGTCCCTGTCGCCCAGCCACCACCACATCAAAGAGCTGACTCTCTGCTTTCTAAAAATGAACTCTGCCGCCAACAGCATCCTGACAATTTAATAATTTGTCAAAGTTGTCCGCCCCGCTATTATGAAGAGAGTTCAAAGGTAAAGGGCACCGAAAGCACGAGTGAATGTGCTGACTCTGAATGTCTGGCAAGTCACCAAAAAACACCGCGATCCTCGGTGGCGGCTCCTCCAAATAGGAGCCTGGCTGCCACCCCACAGCTGCCTGCAGAGGCCCCGAGCTCCGTCCCTTGGACCAGGACTGGGGAGCCCTTTCGGGGCTTTGGCTGTGCTGCTTTGATCAACTTGGAAACAAAACAGAATTCAGAATAAGCTCTTTATGCTCCCACTGATCCGGCCTTGGCACCCGAGTGCTAAGAAGCTCCCTTGAGAATCCCAAACAGAAGTCTCCGTCAGACGGGCACAAATTCCCCCTTCATCCCAGGTGAAGGCGGCTACAGCGCCAGCATCCTGGTAGCTCACTGTACGAAAGAGAGAAGATGCCCAGAGAGGAAGCGCAACAAGCAGTCAGGGCTCACGGCCTTCTCTCACCTCTGCCCCCACCTCGCAGTGCCATGGGAAGCCCATTACGTTGTCTTCCCATGGCTTAGAGAAGCCAATGATAAAAATCTCTCCAATTCCTTAGACAGTAACAGCCCGTGTGCCTCCCGTTCCAAAGAAGCATCCTGCCTGATCTGCCTCCTCACTTTAGACCAGTGTTTGTAGGGGGCATGCATACAACCCCACATGCTCCATCAGCTAGCTAGCTTCCAGATGATCCCTGCCCCCAGAGTGAAGGGCAGGTTCCCTTCAAAAGCCCTTGTGACCTTCTTTGGGTATCCTTGGGAAGCAGACCCCCCCCCCCCAGCCCCACCTCTTCAGAGTCCAGGGAGCTCACTGCTGTCTCTGCTGCTTCCCAGCGAGATGGATCTGAGCCACCTTCTCCCCCAAGTTCTGAGTGACCCTGGTCTGTGTGTTCTTGTGACAGGGACCCAGGGAGGCCGCCTCCTTAGGCAGAGCGGGCCTCTGCAGGACAGGTCTTCTCTGTGCTCCTACAGAAAGCTCTGCCCAGCCTGGCAGCCGGGCTTATACCCCATCGGCCAACTCCAAGGGCCCAAAGACAGGAGACCGGGCCTCGCACCCTTGGCCCCTCTGAGCTATGTGATTACAGCGAAGTAACAAAGAGCCTCAGTTTGCTCATCTAAAGATACCCAGAAACCTTGGAGCGCTCTGTGAATGTGACCTGTCAAACTTTCCATCATCGGAGGGCTGGCCTAGGGCTCAGGGCCCTCTGCTTAAATGCACAGCTGGGGATGAGGGCGTGAACACACACGTGACCACAGGACAACCCAGACTGCAGCTGAAACCCCATCTGACTGCGCTGAGGCACCCAGACCCTTCTCTCGGTGCCTCTGGGAAGTCCCAGCATTGGGATTTAAGCTATGACTAGAGTGTGAAGAACACTGGGCTCCGCCTAATCCTTGCCTGGAGGGGGGATGGTAACAGCTGTCTACCAGGTGTCCTCCACATGATGTCTGCTCATGTCGGCCTCGGATGCAGCCCAAAGGCCAGGCAGCCGAGGCTGGGCCCTTGGAGGCCCCCGGGGAGAAGGCCCCCTCCAGGCTGGGCACCCTTTGTGGGGCGGGGGGGGGGGGGGGGGGGGGGGGGGGGGAGATGGTCCGCCTGGGAGAGTCTGGAGAACTGGGTAACAAGAAGTACAATCACCTGCAGGATCACGCTCTAGCTGTGGGGGTGGGGAGGCATTCTGTGGTCCGGATGCCACGTTGCTTTGTGGTGGGCACATGCCGATGCCAGGCACGTCTGCTCTCTCCCCTCCTACTCTAAGCAAACACCACTGAAAAGCACTGAGACCGATCTGCCTTCCCCGGCCAAACGGGCATTTCCCTTCCCTTTATGATCACTTCTGAAATACAGTTTGTGGAATTACTTTAATAAATACTATTTTAAACTTTTCAGAATAAAAGAAGGGTTTGATAAACTTCATGACCAAATCATGAGAAAGCCCAAATCTGGCTTTTGAGGACAAAAAAGCATCACTTGCCACTTACCTTCTTTCCTCCAGTTACAAACTGCTTGCAATGGGACCTCAAAAACTGGGGGTGAACCGCAATGATCTGCAAAGGAAGCAGAGGAAACACATTTCTACTCATTAGCCTCCGTGGCTCCAACAAGGACCTGGATGCCTCCCTTGGCAGAAGAAAGGGTGCTTTCACTTAGGACCTTCCCAGGCCATGAGTGGCTCCTGCCCCGTCCCCAGGGAGTCCTCCGAGCCCCTGTGCAGCCCACAAAGCTTAGACGCTGCTCACCAGGAGCCTGTGCCACGGGAAACGCCTGCAGGACTGATGTGGGGTCTGCAGGGGCACAAAACTGTCCAAACCCAGTCAGGACGGAGGGCGCAATTCCTCCCTCAGAGTGAGGTGATAGCTGCCGAAAGAATCCAGGTCTCCCCTCCAGCTTCTAGCTTTCTGGCACACCTGCTGTGTTCTTACATCGGCCAACCCTGTGAAACAGGGGGCCCAGGACTGATTTAACAGCTGAGAAAACTGAGGCCCAAAGAGATGATTTTCAAACAGCCAGCGCATGTGGAGCCGGGGTCAAAGGCTGGACAAAGGCCGTGGCTTCGCAGTGTGACCATGTGCCTTCCTCGGGTTACTGAACACCCCCACAGGCCCAGCCCCAGCCTAGGGATGACACGGCAGGACACGGTCCCCAGGCTGTGGGCGCATGGAGCACCCTAAGAAGGGTTTCACTTGATACCTTCACTAACTTTCTGTCTGGCAGACTTTATGTCCGTCTTCCAGGGATCCTTCTCAGCCACCAGAACCCCTGCACATCCAGCTTGAGCCGGCTACGAGAGAATGGCCAAAGGGAGGCTGCCGGGTGAAAGGCAGCGGGGCGGGGGAGGGGGAGAAGCGGGCAGGATGCTGGCTCAGAGGTTCCCCTGGGGCTCGGTCCCCTCTCTACACCCGTGAGCCGCATGACCTCGGGCATATAGCCCCTTCACTGTCTGTGAGCCTCAGCTTCCTCACTGATCACACGGGGGTAACACCTAGATGACCCGCTTCACACCGTCTCTGTAAAGCACTCCACAAATGATCCTGATGCCCAGAACATCTTCAGAACTTCCTTATGTCCTCCCGAGCTTTTACAAATTCTCATAAAAATATCTTTAATGACGCAGTGGTCAATCTCAGTTTCTTCCCTCATAGCCCTGAATCCAACAAGCAGTCCCATTAAAGACCAGCCAGTAAGTGCCGGCTGCCCTTGAGTGAGTGCCGGCCCTCCCCGCGTGCCCACCGATCCTCCCTTTGCTCCTCTCCTCTCCCAGGTCTTCAGTCAGTTTCCTTTCCATTTGTCCTCATCCCCATAGGTCACCAGACTGCCCAATCTTTATCCAGGGTCCTTGGAAGAGGACCAGATCTCGGCATCAGGCCTGGTTTGATACCCAATTCCATCTCTGATGCCCTCTCGCTGTGCAACCTTCTTGGAATGAACCTCTGCTCCCTTATCTATAAAATGTGCACGGTGACGCCCATCCTGGGTTACCCACAGGGCCACGGCTGTTGTGAGAAAAGCTTTCTGTAAACCTTAAAGTGTTTGAGAAAGGTGAGTCTATCGCCTCCTCTTCCTTCTCAATGTCCCCTTCCTATTTGCACCCTCTGTCAATTTAGGCAAGGGCAGCTTGGTGACACCATGGTACAGAGATCGCCAGGCCTGGAGTCAGGAAGATGCCTTTCTTAAATTAAAATCTGACGTCAGGCACTTCCGAGCTGTGTGACTCTGGGCAAGTCACTTCACCCTGTTTGTCTCAGTTTACTCATCTATAAAATGAGTTGGAGAAAGAAATGGCAAACCACTCCAGGATCTCTGCCAAGAAAACCCCAAAGGGGGTCGTGAAGAGTCAGAAATGACTGAAACAAGTCAATAACAACCACCACCAATTTAGACTCTTATTACATCTCCCTTAGTCTGCTGTAATAGGCTCACAGGACCTGCTGAGCCAGGGACCTCAGAGCTATCACCTCCAACCACATCATTACACCACTTTACAGATAAGGAAACTGAGGCATAGGAGTAAAGTGACTTGTCCGAGGCCACATGGGTGGTGAATGGCAGAACCCAGAGATGAACCCAGGTTGGCTTCAAACCCAACATCCTCTGCCCTACACCTATTCCCTCTCAAAAAGCCAAGAGCCGCATGCCTGCTCTTACCCCACACAGTCTGTCCCTATCAATCATCCTCATAGGTCTTGGCACCAAGGAATCTTCATAAAACCTATGCCCAAGAACCTTGACTAGTTTTTTATTACCTTCCTCCCCTGGCATTCAAAGCCCTCGTTCTAATCTCCTTTTCATTCTTATACCCTATTATTTGTTCTGCATGCACCTTCTCCTTCGGTCCAAGGGGCCCATTCCCTGAACAAGCTCTGGTTTTTTCTTCTTCAAAATATTTGCTTTTCCTATCACCTCTGCTCAGAATGAATCCTGCCCTGCCTCCTACCTCCCACCCAAGCCAGCCCAAATCCTACCCCCTCACACGGAGGCAGAAGGAGCTTTGGAGCCACCTGGTCCAGATTCCCCATTGTCCGTGTGAGCAGCTGGATGACTTGTCCAATCTCACAGATAATCAGGGTCCGTATCTGAACCCTGACCTCATTCTCTCCATTCCCCAATCCCGGGGCTTCCCTGGGCAGGCCCCCACCACCTCACACCAAGATGAGCGCAGGGGCTGCTGAAGGGTCTCCCTGCCTCAGCTCTCTCTCCAGGCTAGTCCATCCTCCACTCAGCAGTCAGAGGGATTTCGGAGAGTACTAATCGGACCACATCACCGCCCACTCAATATTCTTTAGTGGCTCCCTGTCCCTCCAGGATCAAATAGCAATCAATAGCCCCTCCGTGTACTTGATGGCCAGCAGCCTTCGTCCTGGTCCTTGCAAAACAGTCTTCCGCCTCCCACCGCCATGTCTTAGCCCTGCCTGTGCTTGTCCCTGGCGTGTTGCCCCCCCCATTCTGCATCCCGGCTTCTCTGGTTTCCTGTAAGACTCCCCTCAACCCCATCTTCTGAAGGAGATCTCTGCCGGTGCTCCCATCTTCTCCTCTCCCAGGGCTAGTGCCTTCCCTGGAAGATAACCTGCCATTCAGGCTGCACCTATTTTTACAGGTTTCCTCCTCAAAGTGCAAGCTCCCAGAAGGCAGCACAGCATTTTCCCTTCCCTACCTCACCCAGGACTGCCTGCTATTGCTCAATAAACTGCTACTTCCAGGCAACTTCCAGGGAACCTTGTCCATGAAGCCTCCAGTCAGTCCAGTCAGAGTTCTTTCTTCCTCTGAACCCTCAGCACATTTTGTTTCTGTCCTCCATAGCATTTGGCATCAAATCTCTTTGCTACTTTGGTTTGTTGTTTGGCTTGTCTCTCCCCCATAAGACTAGGCCAGAATCTTGTTCAACTTTGTGTCTTTCATAGCTTTGAAATTACCAGGCACACAAAAGATTGAACAAAAGGATAGAGAGAAGGGAAAATTCTCCTCGTGCACCAGGGTGGGTCTCCTGTCTATGTAGGTAAGGACCCTTACAGGAGAAAGTGACCGCATACTTACTTTAATCGGACAGTCGAAAGTCTCATGAAATTCTTCCCCGGAATACAGTCCAAATACTTGCACCTAAAACATATAAACGGATCAAGTCAGCTCATCTTCCCTCCCACCAAAGATTGCTGAGTGGGGGACAATACATGCTTTCATTAAAATGTGTAGAACATTTAATAATTCCAAGGCCTTTGCAATTTCCATTAAATAGCTTATGAAAACAATTTCATCACGACTGAGCTTCTCCACTGTAATTAAGTTTTTACAAGCACCGCACAGACAAAGAGGTCCCTTTGCTCACCACAAATCTGTTCTATTGAATGGAAGAGACCCTTTCGAAATGAAACAGATATGAATAAGTTATTAATATTCTTTCACTGCTTCCACAGACTATTCCTAAAGGGGCCTGGGTTTGTGTGAGTCACACAGATCCTCATGCAGACCTGCCTTTGAGAGCACAGAAGAGAGAGCAAGGCTGACTTTTATCAGTTTACCCTGAAGATCGGGACATTCTATTTTATTCACCACCTGTCCCTTTTCTACAAGGTCTTCCAACAGCTTCAATTAATTTCTTGAATTCCCAAAAGGAAATGAAAATACACAAAAACATGTTATGTCTTAACCTTTGGGAGCCGGACCAATACAGGGAAATACTGAGCTTCAGGAATCTCAATGTAACCTTCTGTCTACTAGATTTTGGCCCTCACACCGTGGAGTGCAGGCACAGTGAATGGACCCCAAGGTAGTGAAGACGAGAAGCTTTTACTGAAGGATGACAGGGTGCCAGGCACTGTGCCGGCCAGTGGGAAGCTTCCAGGACATACCTCCCTCCTCAGCTCCTTCCACATCAGATTCCTGGCATCTCTCCGCCTCAGCCCTCATGACCTCATCCCATCAGGAGCTCCCAAAGACCACCCGCCTCCCTTGGCCAATGCTGCCCAGCAAGGGCTGGACAATGAGTCATCCAGAGACGCCCGGGTACTGAGACGTCAGGGAACTTGCTGAGCTCACCCCCAGAGCCATTCAGGGTCAGAGACAGAACTTGAACCCAGGTCTCCCCGGCTGCAAGACTGGCTCTCTCTGGTTCTCAGCTATGTCTTTTAACATTGGCTCTCTGAGGCCCTGGCATTGGCGGGGAGCTGTGGTCAGCTGCTTCACAACAACAGGGGAGGTGGTGGAGGGCACACACCTGTGCCCGACATTCAGATTCCAGAAGATTAAAATGCTTCCCGAGGATGAAGCCAGGTCTGAACCCTCCCTGCTCTTTTCTCCCCTGGAGCAGCAGTGACTCTAGCGCCCACCCTGAGAGCGGAGGCCTCATCAATGCTACCCAACAGCCCAGAAGCTCACGCCTGATACTCTCGCTGGGAGGGGCCCTGTGAGGGGGGAATGAGGGGAGAAGGACAAGGAGAAGTAACAGCCTTGGCAGTGCCTTGGAAGGTGGATGGGATCATTCCCCCCAAATCTCCCAACGGCGGGTTTAAGGTTTTGCCAAAGATGACAATGCTTAGATTCAGCTGAGCATTGTTTCTCAAAGGAAAATTGAAAAATCTACTGTCTACAACTGGAAAGAGTGCAATCCATCTCCCTAGAGGAAGAGGGCAATGGGAGAGTTCTGAGCGCTAATGCGAGGAAGGGGAGGAGGGTGATTGATTGGAGGCAGAAGCTGGGGTTCAAGAGCCAAATCCCCTGACCCCACGTCTCCGAGAACCTGAAGGAACAGGCAGGCAGTGGGAACTTGCCGGACCCGCCTCCAAGTTTAAAGAAACCTCACACTTTGTTTTTTTCTTCTCTCTCCTTTGGGCTCCAGAAGGGGTCAGCTAAAGCAATTATCTCCGTGCCTCTGTTTGTGAATTCGGCTGCTCCTGCTAAGAGTCTGGCTCTTTTAGTGAATGGTTTGCTATTTCTCTGGGTTATTTAATAAGCCAAGAGAAGAACAAAGATTCTGACTGAGCACGGGGGCTGGGTTGGACCGGGCTCCAGGGAAGGGCTGAAGGCAGTGACAGTGGGGAGTCGGGGTGGCACTAGGTGATCCCCTTACAGCCAGTATACCGCACAAAGCTTTGTGTTACAGTCCAGTCATGGGAGGGAATACTTGGGGAGTATGTGATCTCGTGTGTGTACGTCGTCTTCTTACACACATGCAGACGGCTATCTCCCTAAAATGTAGTAAATGGAGAATTACTGTGGCCAACAAAAACACAAAACGGCTCCCAGGTTTTGGGGAACTCCTTCTGTACCCCAGCGATAACAGTGAAGAGGCAGAAAAGCATGATGATGATAATCGCCCTTTTCATTTCAGCAGCCCTGGACAGCTCTAAGTCATGAAATAGCAGCCTCCAAAGAGCAAGGCAGAAGTGGTCGGGAGTCATGAGCTTCAGGAAGCACCCCTGGTGAAGAGCTGCTGAGGAGAAGCCCCGCAAGGGAAGCATCAGAGAAATGAAGGAAGGGACCAGAGGGAGACCAAGGGCAGACACAGCCAACAGCTGGCCCAACTCTACTGGGCCCCAAAAATGGGACGTGACCTAGTGGACGGTGCCGGGACACTGGGCTAACGGGGGGAGAGAAAAGAGAAGAAAGTGCAGCTGGGCAGCCATCGGCCCCTGAGAAGGCCAGTCCACAGACACAGAGCGAAGCTATGGAGCACACCTGGGCTTTCAGAGAGCCTTGGTCCAGACAAGTCGGGCAGGTGTTTACGGCGAGGATCATCACCTACATGTGTGAGGTGAGCAGGTGCAGAGAGATGAGGAGTCATTAGCAGGACAGCGAGTGACTTGCCAAGCCAAGATGACACGCCTAACCAAGGATGGAGAGTGGATCAGAACCAAGGCCTGGGACACCAAGATCGGCTCCTGGTGCTTCACCCTGAAGCTGCCAGGCATCACTGAGCTTGTGATCAGACCAGAGACACTCATCTAAATTTCTGATCATCTAAATTTGAGATTTCTATCCACAACTAAGGAAATTCTGCTGGATGAACTCCACCCCACACAAGGACGCTACAAATGATACTGGGAGGAACCATGCCCCTGCAGGGAATGGAGGGCGGCTCACAGACTCTGAGCGGCGAGCTGAAGGCAGCTTCATTACCCAGCAAAGAAGAGACAGGCTGCTTACTGAGACCCTGGTCATCTTGTGGTCCTAAGCATAGATTACAGAGGTTCCCAAGCACTTATCTGTTACAGAGGGCAAAGTCGTAGAGAAATGTTTTTGAAGAATTTCACATGAATCTTCAAGTCGACATCTACCTTGACATTCAATATCATGTCAATATGAAGGTGGGAAACAATGGAAAAATGGGGGAAATGGAAAAACAATGAAAAAAAAAAAGGTTGAAATTAAGAGGCAAGAAAGGCCAAAGGCTTGTGGACTAATCAGAAACTTGCAGAACATGGATACTTAACTCAAGGGGCATATTAAAAGGCTAGGGATGGGGCGGCTAGGTGGCGCAGTGGATAGAGCACCTTCCCTGGAGTCGGGAGTACCTGAGTTCAAATCCGGCCGCAGACATTTAACACTTACTAGCTGTGTGACCCTGGGCAAGTCACTTAACCCTAACTGCCTCACTTTAAAAAAAAAGGCTAGGGATGGGCAGCTAGGTGGCTCAGGGGATAGAGCACCGGCCCTGGATTCAGGAGGACCTGAATTCAAATCCAGCCTCAAACACTTAAAACTTACCAGCTGTGTGACCCTGGCAAGTCACTTAACCCCAATTGCCTCATCAAAGGAAAACAAAACAAAACAAAACAACAAAAAAACAAAACACAAAAGGTTAGGGATGGTAAACAAGCCCCCAACAGCATCACACACACACACATACAGCATCTCAGGACACACGATTATATGTTTAAAGCTGAGCACCCTTAGAGGCCACCAAGCCCAAACCTTTTGTTTTTTACAGATGAAGAAACTGAGGCCCACAGAGGGCAAGTGACCTGCCCAGGATCACCTGGCTAGGAAGTGTCTGGGGCAGGATTTGAAGCCAGCTCTGACACTGACTCTGGTATAGGAGGAAGAGGATGGGATTTGGAGTCTGGGACCTCAGTGACAATTCACACCCTGGAAACAAAAGAGGAACAGGATAGGCCTTTCAACAATCCCACGCTGCTTGCCACCAGGGAAGCCCATACCTCAATCGATGATCTGAATGGATAAAGACACATGTAGATATATATGTGTGTAACTACATGTAGACATACACATATGCATGTGCCTGGTGTACGTGCATACACATATGCAAATACCTGTGTATACATGTGTCTGCATGTACATGTGTGTGAGCACAAACATACATGTATATACATATTCTTATATAATATGTATATTTTCATCATTGTTGTTTGTTGGTTTGTTTGGCTATTTGGCTCAGAAGTGATTTTACTGATGTAGGGAACTACTTGTTCTGTAACTCCCAGGTTCAGAAAGTCGCCGCAGGCCCTGACGGGTTCCATTACCTGTCTAGGGTCACAAAGACCATC
Source organism: Dromiciops gliroides (assembly GCF_019393635.1). NCBI lineage: Eukaryota > Metazoa > Chordata > Mammalia > Microbiotheria > Microbiotheriidae > Dromiciops > Dromiciops gliroides. The sequence continues at coordinate 754,738,221 of NC_057861.1, forward strand.
TTTTTAATATCAGTGTTTTCCAGGCATTGCAGTGATTCGTGGTATCAAAATTACAAGCCAGATAAAAGGCTGTGAGAAGACAAATGGTCAGTATTAAGTAAAGCTGGTTGGTTATTGTCCTTCATTCTTGAAGGGGAGCAAAATGACATCACCGTTAGAATCAAGTGACAGTGGGTCCGACTGTGGCTGATCAGACCACTATGAGCTTGGAAGGCTCTAATACAGGTTGGGCACAAATAGGCCACGTGAACATTTGGGTTCGAGTCTCTAAATTTGCACATCTTGATTTCTTTTGAGCTACTTCAATTCTGCTTTTGCTCACAGAGCACAGCACCTTCTCTGATGTGGGCACACCATGCTGGGCAGTCCTGTGCCAGTGTCTTCCATACCATGCAATCAATTCCAGAGTTCTTAAAAGAGACCTTGAGAGTGTCCTTGTATCGCTTCTTCCAACCTCCGTGTGAATGCCTGCCCTGTGTGAGTTCTCCATAACATAGTCTTTTAGGGAAGCGCATTCGAACAGTGTGGCGCATCCATCAGAGCCAGGCTCTCTGCAGTACAGTTTGAATGCTTGACAGTTTAGCTTGAGAGAGGACCTCAGTGTCTGCTATCTTATTTTTCCAGGTGATCTTTAGAATCTTCCCAAGACAAGTGGAAGCAATTCTGTTTCCTGGCATGGCACCGAAATACTATCCAGGTTTCACAGGTATACAACAATGAGATCAGCACAACGGCTCTGTAGACTTTCGCTCTGGTAGTCAGTCTAATACCTCTTCTCTCCCACATTTTCCTTCAGAGCCTCCCCAATGCTGAGCTAGCTCTGGCAGTGCGTGTGCCAACCTCATTATCAATGTGTACATCCCTGGAAAGTAGACTGCCAAGGTAAGTGAACTTATCTGCAGTATTCAAAACTCCCTTTGCTGTAACTGATGGTTCTACATATGGATGCTGTGGTGCTGGCTGGTGGAGCACCTGCGTTTTCTTGGTATTCACTGTTAGGCCAAAATTAGCATAAGCAGCACTTTGTTGCATCTCAGCTGCAGAGGCTGCAATGAGTGCCCAATCATCTGCCAACAGACAATCATACACAAACACTCCCTCTTCTTTAGTCTTGGCTTGTAGCCTTTTCAAGTTGAAAAATTTACCATCCGTGGGGGAGCTGACCCGGCTGCTGTCTGTCCTCACTGAAGGCGTCTGACGACACATCCTGCTAAAAAGCAAAGCACGGGAACAAGCACGCGGCCTCGTTTCACCCCAGTGGTGACTGGGGAAGCACAAGAGCATCGTCCATCATCCAGAGCCCGGGCAAGCGCGCTGCTGTGAAAACGACAGGACTGATGAACTTCTCCAGGAAGCCAAGTTTTGTCATCAATGCCCTCATGACCGACAGTGTCAAAGGCCTTGGTCAGGCCAACAGACATCCCATGCAGACCTCTGCTCTGCTCCTGGCATTTCTCCTGGAGTTGTGAGGCAGCAAACGCCTCATAGGCCGGTCCTCAGCCCTTTCTGAAGCCACAATGGCTCTCCAGGAGATAATCATCTTCTAGGCGAAGGGTCAGCCTATCAAGGATGACTCTGGCAGGCATCTTGCCAGCAACGACTAAGAGAGAGACCCCACCCTGTGATTGTCACAGGACAATCATTTTCCTTTACCTTTATAGAGATGGACAATGGAGGCATCCTTGAATTCCTAAGGAATAACCTCCTCTTGCCATATAATCTGAAAGATTTTAGTCAGCTTTTGTATTAGCAATGAACTCCTGACTTTGTAAATCTCGACTGGAATAGAATCAGCACCAAGTCCTTTGTCACTGGAGAGGACCATAATGGCATTCAAAGCATCTTCTTCAGTTGGAAATTTGTCTAGAGAGGGATTGACTTCAACCTGAGGTAGAAGGTCAATGGCTTCAGCATTGATTGATGATGGTCTGTTGAGAACACTATGGAAATGTTTGGCTTATCTCTCCAGGATCATGTCCTTGTTACTAATCAATGTGGCTCCCTCAGCACCGAGTGGCTGAGAAGTACCATGGTTATTTGGCCCATAAACAGCCTTCAGGGCATCATAAAAAGTACTTTGGATTGTTACTAGCACCATAAAACTGAGTTTATTTATTCATTCATTCATTCATTTATGTTTTTATTTATTCACTTGTTTGTTTATTGATTAATTGATTGAGCAGGGCAATGAGGGTTAAGTGACTTGCCCAGTGTCACACAGCTAGTGTCAAGTGCCTGAGGCTGGATTTGAACTCAGGTCCTCCTAAATCCAGGGCCCATGCTTTATCCACTGCCCCCATAAAACTGAATTTCATCTACCTTCTTACTGAGTCAAGAATCCTGCATCTCTCTAAGCTTTACTTTACTTTTGATGGAGTTAAATGCTGCCTTCTTAGGGGTGGACAAACTGTCCTGCTGGTAAACCCTGAGGAATTCTTTTTCACCTAGCAGCATCTGACTTTCCCCATCATCTTCATCAAACCAATCTTGATGTTTGTGAGTGCTCTGGCCCACATGCAATGCTGTGCACCAGATCCCTGACAGCAGCCCACTCCTTGGCTGCTCCACTGCCACCATTTCTGTGTTGGCTCCGCTTTCCTCCAAGTTAGCAACAAACTGTTTCTGCTCCCAGAGGCGCTCCGATCTGCGGACATGGGCCGCCAAGCACTGTTGGTGAATGGGAATATTGAGCTTGGAGAGGATAAGTCTATGATCAGTCCAGCACGCTATGGCACGCAGTGCCTTTATCACTCTCACAACCTGTCCTTTGTTCTCCTTACAATCACACGGTATACGAAATGCCACAAAGTTTTATTTATTTAGGTAAATAGAAGACAGGGTTGGTGCTGAGAAGGTCGTGAGATGCCCAAGTCTTCAGCAGTAAAGGACTGCTGCTGTTGCTGTTTCCAAATCCGTTCCTCCCAAGGACTTCCTGCCATGTCTGGCAATCTGAGCCTCCTCTAGTGTTACAGTCACTCAGAACTAGAAGCTTGTCCTCTTTTGGCACATTGAGGATGAGGTCTCCAGGTTCATCACATTTTTCTTTGACCTCATCAGGGTTTGTCATGGGGGAAGCATGGGCACCAATGATGGTGGCTTGGTGCTTTACTGAAAGTGGCAATCACATTGTCATGAACCTGTCATTCACTCCTTTGGGGAGGCATACAAGTTTGTTGGCTATATTAGTTTTGAAAGCAAAACCTACAGCAGAGTCACAGCGCTCGCCTTCACTGCAACCACTCCAGAACAATGTATATCCAGCTTGGGCTTCAGTAAGCTGGCCTTCACTTGCCAGCCTTGTTTCACTCAGGGCTGCTCTTTGGATGCGATACCTGCTGAGTTCTCTCGGGCATGATGCCTGCTGAGTTCTCTCGGGCATGATACCTGCTGAGTTCTCTCGGGTACGATGCCTGCTGAGTTCTCTCGGGCACGATGCCTGCTGAGTTCTCTCGGGCATGATGCCTGCTGAGTTCTCTCAGGCATGATGCCTGCTGAGTTCTCTCACAACAAGGGCTCTACATCTTTCAGGCCTATTGGATTCTGTGTTGCCCATATAAGTGTGTGCACATTCCATGAACCGATGGTGAATGGAATCATCTTTGCAGAAGTCTTTGTACATTTTGTGTTCCGACCGCAGGGTGGGATCCCTGCCTGCAGTGGTAATCAGGCCAGGGATGGGTAAACAGACAATTTTGAGGGCACCTTTTCTAGTCCTGTCCTCACACTAGGAGATGAAAAGTGTGGTCCTGAAAAGGCTGCTCAGACCCCCAGGGGCTGCCAAATCCCACTGCTGCTACCAGTAAAAAGATAACCCCGTGGCCTGGGCTGTCTGTGTACAGGTTTATGACTACTGTTCCCAGCGTATCAGTACCTGCTGCTTCATCACTTGCCTGCCACCACAGGACCACGAGATAGGTAAAAATGGTAAAATGGTATGGGTGATGTCTTTTGACTCACGCATCAGTTGCATTTAAGAGATTGCATGAAGTTGTTGGCCTCACTCTCTCTTCCAGAGTCATCCCAGTCCAGTGGCAGGACAAAGTCAAGGTGACTGGTGATGGCTCAAGATGCAGTGATTGACCCTGGAATTTTCAGTGTCTAACCAAGGCTCCACAGAGTCGGCTTCAGCTGCCTTCGTGGCCATTGGAATCAATTGTTCTCAGCTGCCCATTCCACCAGGAGAAGTCTTCACATACTTGGGTGAGATACCCCCAACTCACCGACGGGACTGAGACCCCTCATTTACCCTCAACCTGGTTCAGCCTTCCTGCCTAAATGGTTTACCAGGATGTGGCTACTGAAGGTTCCACATCTTCTTGGAGCCAAGGTGAGAGTCAGGTGGCTCAGGTAGACACTAGAGGCAGAAAGCGGCCCTGCAAAGGGCTGGGCAGCCCTCACATCAGAGCTACTAGTCTTCTCTGTGTACGCCATACAGCCCACAAGTGAGGTACAAAACTCAGGGACAATCGACTATATCCTTCCGGGGAGGAGCTGAGTGAGAAGCAGGCAGGCTGGCCACGTAACAAGAGGGAGCACAGCTTGCTAGCTGAATCACCAAACAGACGTGGTGATCATTAAATATTAGAGAAGCCAAAGGAGGCCCCCAGGACATGGGACAAATCCTTTATGGCGATTTACAGAAAGAGACAGCCAGGAACTGCTGAGGATGAGAAGATGCAGATGGGCTGTAATGTGCATGAGTGGAGAAGGTGCCTCCACACCAGGAAGTCATGGTCCCAGTGAAGTACTGAATGATGGCCTGCTCTGAGCTCCTCTACTCCTCTGGATGCCTGTGCTTGCCTCGTTTTGTCTGTCCAAACTCATCCTTAGGAGCCAACAGTTTTATCATCAGTGGAGTGAAGCCACAGATGTTAAAGTGGTTATCTCACCTCAGTTCCTTCCATCAATCTGAATTCCTGGTGACCCAGGAAGAAGGCTTGATTCTTCTGAAATATACCCCTTTGTGTTATGCTCAAGAACACATTCACTGAATCTCCCCAGGATTGCACACAGAACATGCCTCTCTTATGTTAATCCCATACACAAGGTAGTCTGAAGTCCACATCTAAAAAACAAATGTGTGAGTAAACACTGCAAGCAAGACCTGAGCATGCAACGGGCAGTAACGAGAGCGCTTCAAGCTTCCAAAGCTGGGCACATTGGCCCTAAACTCAACCGACCTTTATTCCTTACGGTCAAAGCAGGAAAGTTGTGGGGACACAACTGATACTCAAGATGAGATATTTTTTAAAATAAAGGACACATTATTTTTACTCAGTTGAAGGGTATCTAGGGGTAAATAACTGGTGGTGTGCACCTGATGGAAAAGATTGATGTAACAGTAAATGAACAGGCAGATACTACCAGCTGAATAATGGTGTAAATGATCTTATAAATGCCAGGTGATGAATGTGCCTTGAAAATTGTGAATGCATAATGCAGAGGGGAGCACAACCCTCAGACGGAATGACTGGAAACAGCTGAACACATCATCAGAAGCTCCTAACAAATGGACCCGACGACCTCTTGTCCCTTTCTTGCAAATCACAAGAGCACCAGTAAGAGCGCTTAAGCTGTCAAAGGTCTAGCACCCACACATCATGAATATTAGTTGGATGGATGCATGAATAAATAAGACATTATTAGGAAATGAGCTAGAAAAATACACAGAACAATTCAGATCTGCACCTTTTCAATTCAATCTCCAGCAAGATGCTCACCTGCTTCTTACTACTAGCTTACGTTTACATAGTCCTACTATGTGCCAGGCACTGAGCTAAGCACTTTACAAATATTATCCCATTTGATCCTTACAACACCCCTGCATTATTATTATCATCTCCATTTTACAGTTAAGGAAATTGAGGCAAACAGAGGTTAAGTCATTTGTCCAAAGTCACATAGTAAATGTCCGAGTTCAGATTTAAACTCAGCTGTTCCTGCCTCCAGGCCCAGTGCTCTACCCACTAGGCTGCACAGCTACCTTAGTAGTCTGATATAGAGATAAGTCACTATGCCTTACTCAGAATTTAATAAAACCAGTATCGTAAATTATATATGGCTGGGTGCTCTGCAAATCTCTTCCCCTCCTATTATTTCCTATAACTATGTCCTGCTTACCCAGCAAGGATATGAAACAGCATTATACAAAGTAAGTTGATCTATATTTCAAACTAAAAGTCTTTTCTAGGTTTTGGTGGGCCACATTTCTGAAACTCACATTGCTATATGAAATAAACCCCCTAAAAGCTCTCTTGGAAGCTTGAAGGGCTTAGGAAGATCAGGTGTGACACCAGGTGTTCTCTAGGGAAGATGCAGAGGGAAGGAGTGGAGCTCCAAAACTCTGGGAGTCTCCGGCTGCAGGTACCAAGCAGAGCTTTGGAAGCAAGGCAAGGGTCACTCCTAACTGGCTTCTGCGCCGGTGCCCCCCTCTACAGGAGCTTTTCCTGGTGCCCTGCACTCTGGTGCTTCCCATCTCTCCTAGATACAGCTGCTTGCTTGTTGTCTCCCCCGTAGAACAGCAGCTCTGGGAGGGCAGGGATTGTCTATTCTCATTCTTTGCCTCCCTTGCCTGACACACACGTGGGGCTTCATAAAGGTTTACCAACTAGGATTCTTTCTGCACCTGATCTTAAAGCAGCAGAGAGAAGGAAGCAGTGAGATAAGCAAAGAGGAATGGCAGGAGGCCCAGGGACCAAAAGAGGAGCTGGGCCTTGATCAAGGGCCGGGCCTCCTTGAGGAGGGGGTGGGCCCTGCACGCACCAGGCCTCTTCCTCTCCATCCCTCCTTGGTCCTCACCCCAGGCTAGGGTGCATTACACTTTTCTACCACAGTCATAGCCCAGCTCTTGGCATGCAGGGGATGGCTAAAGACATGGCGGCCCACGTTGGAATGTTGTCAGTGCGCTGCTGTGAGGAGCTCAGAAAGACTTCTGGGAACGAATGCAAAGAAAAATCAGCAGAACTCACCCCACCGGACACAGAGCCCACAACAACGGCAACTGAAGAACAAAACCAACAAAACAATAGGAGCATGGCAGAACAATAAGGGCACACCAGGGCCCAGAGAAGAGACCTGAGAAGACCTCCCCCACTTCTCTGCAGAGGTGAGGGGCCTTGGGTGGGGAACACTACCTATGACATCAGGCTTCTAGCGATGGTGGCTTTGCTCTATTTAAACATCCTTACTGCTCAGGGATGGCTCTCTGACACTGGTAGGAGTGGGACACAGTGAAGGTATCAATAACCTTTTAGCTGACAGAGGTGGGCATCGGTCACTTTCGAACTCTGAAATCCTGTGGTCTTGCCAAGAGCATCTGTTTCAGCACACTGCAAAAAGCCCTCTCCTTGGAGAAAAAGGCAAATTGGCTTTTATTCCCCCCACAAAGAGATGAATGCAAGAAAGGCTTAAATTGTTTGGTTAATCCTCCTCAATTACTAGACACGCTGACTCCTTCCTCATCTTGCTTTGACATCTGTGTTCATGTTCAGGCTTCAAAAAGCACTGTGGAACCTGACAACACTTTGGGGAAGGCATGAGGTTTCCAATTATGGTTTCAAAAGCCTTTCTGAGAAATAAGAACAAATGGTATTGCCATCTAAAAGAAGAAAATCATTCTCTAATTGTGACAGAAGAAATGTCCTCTTATCTATGCATCAATAAGGCTGATGCTGTTTTTAATTTCCTCACTTTTAATGGGGACCCTGGATCATGATCACTTAAAAAACAGACAACAAATTAGTTAAGCCTGGCCTCTCCTTAGCAAACAACGTCACTGTGGTTCAGATGTGATTTTTAAAGCCCCATCTGCCTCCTCAGAATGTTACTTTAAACAAGGAGCTTAAATACATGGTACATTAGAATTTTATCATTGCAAACCCACACTGGAAAAGACTTCCATCGACTTAAAAACAAAAAAGACGTTCTTCTAAGTGGAAGAATCCATCACCTCCACCACTAACTGTCAGCCGCCCCACTACAGAGAGGCCCTGATAATTGTTAGTTACACCCGGCACCAGTGATCTATGTCCTCTGATGGCGAGGACGTCGCTGCCAGTTTTTTAGAAAACTGTACATACATTGATTTTACATTTATTTAATGTGGCCGTTGTAAGACACTTTATTCTTCTGATAAACTATGATTGCTTATCAAAAGATTCTATAATTCAAGAGAAACATTCATAACTTGTGGGTAAAAATGAAAACCACCAGCCCACAGAAATCATGCCACAAAATCCAATTTCGTGGATTTATGGTAGAAAGGCGTTGAACTACTACTGTCTTGCTGGAACAGCAGACTAGTCCTAGAAGTCTAACTGGCACAGAGGTAATGATTAAAGATGCCTGCCCCCCTGCCAGAGCTGTTCGGCAGCTGAATCTCAGTTACATTATTGACATCCATGTACTGTAATGACTTTTCCTAAGGCACATTTGTGCAAAATATATTTGGCTTTATTTATTATAGGAGGCAAGTCCAGTGCTCAAACACAGTCCAGTCCCACTCCATGCAGGTGTCCCCACCTCCCGGCTTTCCTGGTCACCTGGACTGCATTGACTGCTGGAGATAGTGAGACTCTTCAGTGGCCACTAGCACCCCCGTACCTTGCCATCCTCCGAGCACACACCCATGTGTTCTCCACTTTCATCCAGGCTAATCTGATTTATCTTCACGGGGCTCTAAAAAAACCCAAAAAACAAAAGAACATTAATTTTAGGAAAAGGTACGTCAGTGATCAATTACCCTTCTTCTTTGCAAGATTTAAGAAATAAAAAATGTGTAGAGGTTTGCCAGCACAAGTTCAGAAAATTAAAAAAAAAAAACAAGGTCTTTCTGCATCCAAAGTACAATACAGCTTTGTTAGCTAGCAAAGTCCAAACCCAGACTCTAGACATTTCCACTAGTTTTCTATTTTAAAAAGATAATCTGCATCGTTCCATTTTTGAAATTGACACCCCCCCAACACACACACACACACACACACACACACACACACACACACACACACACACACACAAAATGCTGCTCTCACAATCCAAAATCTTCATTTTTAAAGAATCTTATAAAAAAAAAAATAAGTGGAAAAGGCATGTGTTCCAGTTTGTTTCCTGATCATTCAAACAGCTTTTTTCTCTCAAGTCTTGATTCTAACTTTTTTATTTATAGCTTACATTAAGGCAGCCATCAAAAGCATTTAAAGTAGAAATAGGCTTCCTATCAATAACCCAATACTGTTTTTAGAAAGTACTTAAGTTTCAGGGTCTAGATGCTTTTACTACCTTTGTTTTCTCCCCCTTTAAAATACTCCTGAAAGTGTAAATCATTGAGGACATGAAGCATGTGGCTTCTTCTGACTGTCCTCCCCCCCAAAGCTGTGCACAAAGGGAAGTGAGAAGGCACTTAGAGAAGGCAATTCTGCTGCCTGCCAGCCCCTCGAGCCAGCAGCTGTTTACCAACCCATCCTGAAGTAGGCACACAAGTGGCTTCTCTCACAGAAAGGAAAATAATGGATGTGGATACCAATGAGACTTGCTACTGTTCTCCTTGCCCAGATAGACAACTGCAATTTTTCTTTTAAATTTCCTGAAGCGTTGGATGTATTCTGCTTTAAGAAAACATCTCAAAACAGGAAAATCTGAATGCATTCAATGCAATCTTTTTTTTTTGGACGTGGGGTGGGAGGGTGGAAAAGGACACTAGGATTTCCTTGGTGATGAGAAATTCTGGTGAAGAAACTTCCTCTTTAGAGTCTGAGAGGGATGTCCAGGGCAATGAAAGTGGAAGTGCCTTGGCCAGAAGTCACTCAGGCAGTCTGGGTCAGAAGGAACTTGGGCCCAGGGTCTCTCTGACTCCAGGGCAAGCTGTCTCTCAATTGACAGATTAGGAAATGATTTTTACACTCAGTCTTTTAGCTTTGGTTTGGTTGAGGTTTGTTGTTGTTACTGTTGTTGCTCTTGTTCTTGTTTTGGCTTTATCCAACAGCCAGATTTCTTGAAATGGCAAGTTCTAGCACATTCAACACATATCCCTGTTGATTCAAAGACAATCCCAGGGGGCAGCTAGGTGGCACAGTGGATGGGGCACCGGCCCTGGATTCAGGAGTACCTGAGTTCGGGTCCAGCCTCGGACACTTGACACTTACTGGCTGTGTGACCCTGGGCAAGTCACTTGGCCCCTATAGCCCCGCCAAAAAAACAAAAAAAAAACAAAGACAATCCCATTGGGTCCCAATTTTGCCACTGATGAGGAAGGATACCAACGAAAATACAACCTTGAAGATCAATTTTAAAAATATTCTGGCTAGAACTTGAGCCACAAACCTTAACTGGAATGAAAATCAAGCAAAGGAGGCAAAGGCCAGAAAAATAACCAATGTCCAACTCAGAAACTAACAAAAATCCAGATGTTATGGAAGAATATGGTTAACTACTACTAGAAGGCATCCCTAAGATATTTAATTGTCAAAAAAAAAATCAAAAAGACTTATATGATCCTCAAATGAACCATGCCACTCCAGAGAAAAATTTTTAAAAGACTCTAATTGAGATAATTTATCCTGCAGCAGTAAAGCAGCAGGATACAAAGTAAACCCACAAAATCACTAGCATTTCTACACAGAAATAACAAAATCCAGGAGGAAATAACAGAAAGAAAAGACCTAGTCAAATTACTACAAAATGCACAGTTTCAGAGAGTCAATCTACCAAGGTACTCTAAACATACAAATATAATTACTAAATACTTTGTTAGCAGAAATCAGGAATAGGCCAAAACTACCTATTCCTGAGAAAGACTGAAATAGGTACATGCCCTCAATGTAAAAGGTCATACAATTTAAAAAAAAAGAACAGAATATCTTTGATAATGAAGGCTGCAGGAGAAAATGAAACAAAGGATACAAGAATTCAAAAAATAAAATAGATATTTTCAATTACAGGAAGTTGAAAACTTTTTGAACTCACAAAATTAACGAAACTAGGTTAAGATTGAGAAAAAAATCTCTAACAAATATCTCTATACAAGTTTGATATTCAAGACATATTGGGAATTGTGAACTGGTCTAACCATCCTGGAGAACAATTTGAAACTATACCCAAAGGGCAATAAAATTGTGCATACCTTTTGATCCCATGATACCACTATAGGTCTGTATCCCAAAGAGATCAAAGAAAAGAGAAAAGGAGCTGTACCTATAAAATTATTTATAAGCAGCTTTTTTGTGGTGGCTAAAAATTGGAAACTGAGGAGATACCCATCAATCAGAGATTGGCTGAACAAGCTGTGGTATATGAGTGCAGTGGAATACAATTGTGCTAGAAGAAATGAGTAGGACAGTTTCAGAAAAACCCTGGGAGGACATGAATGAACTGATGCAAAGTGAAGTGAGCAGAACCAGAAGAACATTGTACACAGTAACAACAATACTGTAACAAGGATCAACCATGAAAAATTTAGCTACTCTGATCAAGACAAAGATACAAAATAATTCCAAAGGATCCCTGATGAAAAATGCTATCTCAATGTAGTCTTTTAGGTGGAAATGCAACAAAATATGGAGTCTCTGATGCTTGTACAAATTTTGGTCTAACAATTAACATCAAGGAAATAGAAGTTCTCCTTCAACCAGCACCATACTACCTATACATGGAACCAATGGTTACAGCAAATGGAGAAATTTTGAATGCTATGGATAAAAGTTCACTTACCTTAGCAGTATACTTTCCAGGAAAGTACACATATATGATGAAGTATTAGACCACACACCAAACCAAAGGTCTACAGAGCTGTTATGCTGACCTCATTGTTGTAAAACATGGGAAACCTGGACAGTCTACCAAGGCCATTCAAGGAAACTAAATTGCTTCCATTTGAATTGTCTTAGGAAGATTCTGAAGCTCATCTGGTAAACTGAGGTTCCTTCTTGAGCTAAACTGTCAAGCATTCAAACTCCACTGCAGAAAGACCAACTCCAACAGGCTGGCCCCGTGGTTCAAAAGCCAAAAGTACGTTTGCCTACAAGACTATTTTATGGAGAACTCACAGAAGGCAAGCGCTCACATGGACGTCAGAAGAAGCAATACAAGGACATTCTCGAGGTCTCTCTGAAGAACACTGGACTCAACTGTGAGAAATAGGGAGACACTGGCACAGGACCACTCAGCATGGTGTGCCCACATCAAAGAAGGCACTGTGCTCTATGAGCAAAGCAGAACTGTAGTAGCTCAAAAGAAAGGTAAGAAATGTGTAACGGTGTAAATTTAGAGATGCCTCCACGCCAAATGTTCATATAGACTCTTTGTATCCCCCCTGTGATAGAACCTTCCAGGCTCAGACTCGTCTGATCAGTCACAGGTGGACGCATTGTACCTAGATCCCAACACAGTGATGCTGTTTTGGTCCTCTTCAAGAATGAAGGATAACGAGAGAGAAGGGATGAATGCTGAGTAGAGACTGAAAATAGAACCTTTTTACTTTCTTTAGTTTTCTTGGTTTTGTTCAACATGACTGATATGGAAATGGGTTTTGCATGATTTCACATGTATAACTGCTATCATATTGCTTGCTTTCTCAATAGGCAGGGGAGAAAGGGAAGGGAGGGAGAGTATTTGGACCTCGATTTTTTAAAAAATGAATGTTAAAAATAAATAACATTTTTAAATAGAGACATCTAGGGAACAAACAAAAACATTCACTTCTCAGAGCCATTCGCCAATGGGTAAATGGCAAAAGGATATGAATAACTGGCTCTCAAAAGAAGAACAGAAACTCCCCAAAACTACATGAGTATTTTAAAACACTCATAAGAGGAATGCAAAGCAAAACAACTTTGAGGCTTCACATAATACCCAACAAACCAACAAGGATGACAAAAGATGAAAATAGTGAAGTGGTCACTGAATACAGATCCTAGCACACTAATAGGTGTACTAAATGAATGAATGAATGAACAAATATATTGTTGGTGGTATAGTGGTTATGGGGTTCTAAAAAAGTCAGGTGTGGCAGTCCACACCAGTAACACCTCATACTGGGGAGGCAGAGGCTGTCAGATCTCTGGGGCTTCAGAGTTCTGGGCTACAGGGGCTAAGTTAATCAGATGGATGCTCTAAGTCTGACCCCAACATAGTGAATGGACTTGCAGAAGACCAGAAGCTGCCAGATTGCTTAAGGAGGGTTAATGGTATGGGTTGGAAATGGAGCACGTCAAAGCTCCCATGTTGATCAATAGTAGGGTTGGGCCACGACAGGTCCCAGTACTTCCAGCCTAGGTGAAACAGGGAAACCCGGGTGGGGGTGGGGGGGCGGTGAGGGAGAGGAAGAAGGGAGGGAGGGAAGGAGGAAAGGGGGAGAAAGAGAGAAAGTCACTAAATTCTTGTTTAAAAAAATTCTGAATAACAATTTAGAATTATGCTAAGAAACTGTCTTTGCCAAAGAGTTTCATTACTAATGTAGTCCCTAATGAGGTCAACAAAAGAAAGAGTGGAGATAAGCATGTAGGACAATCAGTGAAAATGCATGGCATTGAGGCAGGCCCTAGATTCAGGAGAACCTGAGTTCAAATCTGACCTCAGATACCTGACACTTACTAGCTGTGTGACCCTGGGCAAGTCACTTAACCCTCATTGCCCCACAAAAAATAAATAAATAAATAGATAGATAGATAAATAAATAAATAAAAACATATACAATACCCTGCAAAAAAGAAAGAGAAAAAGAAAAGAAAATGCATGGAGTTGAGAAATGCAGCATTTTGTAAGAGGAACAGCAAGGAGGCCAGAGTCACTGGAACACAGATGACATGGGAAGGAGTAAGATTTAAGAAGTTTGGGAAAGTAGGAAGGCGCCAGGTCAGGCAGGGCCTTAAGAGACAAAGAGGAGGTAACACGGAGCTACTAGAGCTTAGTAAGTAGGGGAGTGACATAGTCAGCCCTTCACTTCAGGAAGAGCATGCACTGGGGAGGCAAGAGAGACTGGTACCCGGCCAAAAGTCACGATGTTTTAATGACTTTTTGAAATTTATTTTTTCTTCACTTTTTGCCATTTACCAGATTCAATTCCTCACATGTAATGTAAATTCATTTCCTATATATAACGTACATGCTGCTATGGTATTGTACATTAAAAACAAAAAATGAAGGAGTTATTAAATATGGAAACCCCTTTGTGACTTCTGGCCCTCCCTGTAGAGGGGAGAGCAACTGCTAGGCTACAGCAACAGTCCAGTTGTGAGGTGATGATATGAGAGAAGTCAGGAAGCTGGAATGAGCAGGACTTGACAAAAGATGGGAAATGGGGTGGGGTGGGGGTGAGGGCAAGAGTGAGACATCAAGGATGACATCTAAATTTCAAGCCTGGGTAACTGGGGGCATGGTGGTACCCTTGACTGCAATAGGAAAATTTTTAAAAAGGGGAGGTCTTGGGGGTGGAGGAGAGATAATGAATTCAGTTTGGGGCATGATGAATTTGAGAAGCCTATGAGACAAGCAATTTGAGATGTCCAACAGGCAGCTGGATAAGTCAATCTGAGAATTATCAGCAAAGAGATTATCACTGAATTCATGGGTCTTAATGAGATGGTGAAGCAAAATACAGTTAAAATAGCAGTCAGTTCTGCTAAAATATCTTTCAAAAATGTGAATTTATTGTAATGGGATCACTCTATTAAAGAGTTTGCTTCTGTGCAATCCTGGGAAACAATGAGAGAACCCAGAAAAGTGATGAGGTCACCAGGAGTGAAAGGCCCAGGACCAAGCTTCCAGGGCACACCCAGTGAGGACATGGACACAGATGCTAATCTGTCAGAGGAAGCTGAAAAAGAGTAGCCGGAAGGTAGGCAGAGAAATCGAGGCTGACTCCTGTGACAATCCAGAGAGGAAAGAATGGCCTGGAGGAGAAGATGGTCCCCGGTGTCTAGTGGGTGATCATTTTCATCAAAGCAAGGCAAACCACCCCAGAATCTCGCACGAGTGTTGTCTACAACTGCCCCAACAGGTGGCGATCCAGCCTTTCTCAGGAGACCCCCAAAGGGTCAGGCTGCTCACCACCTCCAGAAGCCTCTAACCACTGGAGAGTTCTTCCTCACAAGCAGTTAAAAGCCCGCCTACAGCTCTTCACTCGTACAGGATGGACTGCGGTTGGGATGGAGAGCAAAATGGGGCAGGGAGATCAATTATGTATGGGGTCATTGAGATCATCCAAGTGAGAGGAAAGATAGATTCACGCTAGCTTTGTGGCAATGGGAATGGAAAGAAGAGTGTGGATGGGGTCTCTTCACTGGGTTTGATATTGGGATCCATTCCCTGAAGAAAGGCTGGGCAACACATTTTTATGTGCAGTGCCTACCATGTTACCTTAAGTAACCACTCGGGTATCATGACAGCAAATCAAACCAGGGCCTGTATAACACTAAGAAATGCCAGAGGGCCATTTGCATTGTCTTTGTTCCTTCTTAATAGCACAGCCACGATAATGAGCTTAATATTTCTAAAGAGAAAAGTAGCCTTGCGGTACTATCACATTACAGGAGCACACATTTATCTCCTAGAGAGAAAAAAACATTGGGATAATATAATCTCTATAACGTAGCATTATTCAATTCATCGGTTTATTCTTTGTTGTGTTCTTTCTCGAATCAATGCGGGGAGGCCTACAGGAAACAGTGGATTTCTAAATTGGGTGGACAAGCTTTACAAAATTTCGAAGAATTAGGAAAATGTAAAGCATTTTATTTTCACCATTCCATCCTTCATGACACTGCCCAGTTAAGTCTCCCAAGCCATTCTTCCATTCCAAAACCTTCCGTGTCTCCCCTTTGCCTATGCAATACCCACAGACTACATCAACCAGCATTTAAGATTTACCACCATCTGAAGCCAACCCAGCTTTCCAGCCTCCCATTATATTACTCCCTTTCACATACCATCAATGCTAACCAACCTGGATTACTAGCAATCCCCCAAAATCAATCTGGGTGATATATAGGTGAGACATAGTGGAAAGGGTCCTGTCTGGTGTTTAAACATTTGATACTTCTAAAGGCTTTAGGGCCAATGCATCCAATCATAAGGCAGCTAGATGACACAGTGGATGGTTTTAGACTTGGAGTCAGAAAGACCCAAGTTCAAATCTGGCCTTGGACACTTACAGGCTGCGTGACCCTTGGCAAGTCACTTGACCTCTTAGCTTTTCAGCCTCAATAGCCTCACCAGTACAAACGAACAGGTTGGATGCCACGGCCTCACAATGGAGTGATCTGCTGCCTCCCCATGTGGACAGCGGCCATCTCCAGTATCTGGAATGAATCCCATTCCGACACTCGTTCCAGCACAGCTGAGATGTTGTCTCCAGATGAAAACGTTTTCCTGGATCTCCTTTGCTTTTATCACCCCAACTTTGCATTCTACTTAGGTGAAGAACATAAAGGCAGGGAGCAGGTCACTTTTTATGTGGGGATCACTACCCTGATGCCTTGCACATGGTGGTGACTCAATAAATGGATCAGCAGAGCAAGCCTGAACAGAGAAGACCTTGATCTCAATGAACTTCCATGCTTCGAGCACCTCTGATTGCAGAGTTCCAGGCACTTCCTTGACCATCACAAAGACCCTCTGGCAAGTCAGCATTGGATATGAAGAGAGCTTGAGTGCAGAAGCACCAGGTCCAGTGCCCACCTAGAACATCTCCATTTAAAAGGACCCCAAAAGGACAAAGACCACAAATACCCTTTCAATTGCACTTGCTAAAAGGAACCAAGAATAAGAGATGTATGGGATTCACCTTCCTTAGCCACCACATCCCGTATCAGATCTAGGAATAAGTAGCAAAATGGGGCCATTTTGAGTTTCTTCTCCTTTTACTTCCCAGGCTTACCTTTTGAAGAGTATTGTAGGCACATACAGGGAGTCAGAGGCACAGGGTCTATCTAATTCACAAATTGGATAAATAAAACTGCAAAGTAAATGTCGAGAGATTTGACATGAGCACAGGCTTCTACCATGTCATTTTGCAAACTCATTAAAGTTATCAGTCGACAAGCCATGGCCTTGCTGCCTGTTGACAGCATCGTCTTGGCTATTTTTGTGTAGAACTGGACAAATCAATATCCTAAAAACGTGTGCACATGCAAATGGGCACTACCATTATTTACTTATTTTGCTCTTGGTAGTTTCTCCATGAACTACTATGGAAGAGTAACAAACTCACTCATCTAAAAAACCTGAAGCTTTACAGCACAAGCCTTCCCTGAAGACCTATGGCTATTCTGATCCCCTCGGTCAATGCCACGTAAACCTGGCTGCCATCAATTCTTTGTAAAAAGAAAAAGTGAGCAAAGCCAGGATTTCAATATGACGACTCTTAGTGGTGCATGCTGCAGCTTCATCAGGCTGGCATACAGGAGAGGTTTTCAAAGTGAATGGATAACAAATGTCTCCCATCCGTCTGCCAGCTTTATTTCCTGTCCAGCAAAAGGAAGGGGCTGGATGTGAACAGACTTGGAGAAGACTCTCCCAGTGCACAATAAGAGTCTGTATGCCCTAAAGAACTCATTTTTCAAACATGCAGAGCCCCCGGGTCATCCTAAACTGCTCCACTGAGAAGTCTGAAGAAACTTCAAGTGAAATACATGCTTATGTCAACCTTCCTTTTGTAATCAGCCAACTAGGCCAAACGGGGCTACAGAAGAGCACACACACCCAACACAATCAGAATTTCAGAGAGGAAACAGCTGCAGAAGGCGGAGGGGGAGGCAGGGAAAGGGCGGCAGCCGCGGGAGCAGGGGGCAGAGAAAAACGGCCTCCGCTGAATTTCCCATTAGCTACAATCTTATTTCAGATGGAGACACGTTTGGAATTCTGGACAATATAAGTAAGTTTGACTGTTCAAAGATCAATAATGTCAAGCTGACACCACAGAACACACAAAAAACGTTCCTTTAATGGGGGGAAAAAGAATTTTAGAGGAAGGGAAAAGGCTCGTGTGCACCTTCTCCACGTAGGCCCACTCCAGGCTATTTCAAAATCTTCCACTGGAAAAAAAGGTAAAACTGCCAACAAACAAATACACCTCATGTGATAATCAATTAGCTAATGTGAAATGCCTGAAATAAACACACTTAGTATGGATTATGTCAGCTCTTCAATTAGGAATAAATTCACGGTCATTCAGAAAGCTGCTTTTAATTGTGTTCTTTGTGGCAAGCCCTTCTCCCCGGACACCACTCATCATCCCACCTTAGCCTATCAGGCCCCCAATGGTGAACCTCAGAAATCAATCTGCTAATGTATAATTTGTAAAGCTCCTCTGACTAACAAATGGATAATTGATTCTTTTACAAATGCTTTATCCCCATGGATATGTGGGGTAGAATGAATGAGAAACAGAAGACTGGATTTCACTTTCCTTCTCCCAGAGATCCAATATTTGAAAGCTGAAAATCCAAACATTCTAATAGCTGCCTTTGTGACTTCACGCCTATTAGTCACAGTTAGCGAACAAGCAACACTTACATTACAAGTGTGAGAATCGCGCTGCTGTTCTGTCCTACTTAGGGCAAGCTCACGCTACTTCAAGGGGCTCCCATTGAAAAAACCTATTCCAATGAGATAAAAGTGTCACCTCGCTTTTAGGAAAAGCTTTAAAAAGTGACTCAATATTAAAAGCAAAATCTGAGCTACTGAATTTTAAAACTTTACTGTGCATTATACTCCCCCCAAAAAAACAACCTTAAAATGGTTTATGCCAATGAACATTATGATCATTTCATGTTGAAAGTAGGATCTACATAGTCTATACAGTGGGATTTCTCCAAGTCTACAGTAGCATTCCCTGTATCGCCTGCCAAATATAAATTGAATCTTCATTATTTAGGAAATGGTTATTAGGCTGTCTTGATGTGGAATTAAGGATTAGAAAGCAGAGGCCAGAAGCGTAAGTCAATCTTTTAAGTAAGGAAAAGGAAAAGATGAACCATCCATCTTTTAAAATGTGAGCCGAAAAAAAAAAAAATAAAAAATTTAAAAATAAAAATAAAATAAAATGTGAGCTGTCTGAGAATAGGGTCTGTCTTTTATACATTCCAAAGACTTTTAGCAAATAACAATAACACAATACAAATAAAGGGTGATCCCTTTGCAAGAATGTCCCATAAAAATAAGAAGGATAAATATACATTGTGGTTGATTCCATCATAAGAAGTAGCTGAGGTTTGAAATCACCAGGTTAGCAACAGGTATGCAGTAAACATTAAGGGAGGAAATCTGTGAAATCCATGGGGAAAAGATAAAGATGGATGCTCTCAAAGCACAGAAGATAAGCCTCAGAGAAGAATGAAATCCTAAATTAAAAAAAAAAAAAGGTTAAAGAAAACATTTCAGAAGTTGAGGGTTCTAGGAAAAAAAATGTGTATGTAAGAATACACACACACACACACACACACATACACACAATCTCATGCCAGAAAAGAGAAATGATGCTTAAGCAACAAAGGCTAAAAACTGGTTTTTAATTTTTAGAAATAAAGTGTTTTTACACACCAAGATAGGCACTAATTATGAAATCACACACATCTATCCCCTCCAGACCAACAAAATAGGAAGCTGACAGTGTAGGGATCTCTCTAGAAAGATGATGGTGGTAATGAGCATTTCTGTAGTGCTTTAAGGTGTGTAATTAAATTTGCAGTCATTATCCCACTTTCTCCTCACTACTGTGGGAGGCAGGTTATTTCTATCTCCATTTTATAGTTGAAGGAACTGAGACTCAGAAGTTTCTTGCCCAGGGTCACACGGATAGTTAAGTGTCTGAGGGAGGACCTAAACTCAGGTCTGACTCCAGTCCCAATGCTCTGTGCACTGTGGGAGGGCCAGGAGATCAGCATAGAGGCCAGAACTCACTCCAAGCACCGCTACTGGGAATGAGAAGCTCGGCGGTCAGCAAGCCTTCTTGCAGGTTCTGGTGGGAGATGACAAGAGAGGAGACAAATGATTTCATCCAATGCCCCAAACAACAAGCTCCAGGATCTGGTCATCACACGTTACTGCCGTGCTACGTAGGACTGGCAAAAAGACCATGCAGAAGGTAACTGCAGCTTCAGCACCAAGAAACAGCAGCTGCTGAGGTCAAGGGGCAGAGAAATTCTAGGAAGAACCTGACAATAAGATCACGCAGAGACTGAACCATAATGTTTCTGCTTTTGTTTTTGTTTTTACTTTTTTGAGGTTTTTCCCTTTTGTTCTGATTCTTCTTTCACAACATGACTAATGCAGAAATGTGTTTAATGTGATTGTACATATATAACCTCTATCAGATGGCTTTCTGTCTTAGGGAAGGGGGAGGGAAGGGAGGGAGAAAAATTTGGAACTAAAAATCTTATGAAAACAAATGTGGAAAACTATCTTTACATGGAACTGGAAAGCAACAGAATACTTTTATGATTTAAAGAAAAGAAGATCATGCAGAGCACTGATGCTGGGTGACTCTGACGCCTCGGTAGAAAGAGGGAAGGACAAGGAAACACATGGGAAAGCACAGTTCAAAAAGAAGGAAGGATAGAATCCAAAGACTTGTGAGATCCAAAGAAGCTTCACAGCTTGAGATCAAAACCAGAAAGAAACAAGTGGCCGTGGGCACTGGGCACTAGGTGTGGCACACACCCAGAGGCACGACATAAAGAATGAAAGACCCACTATTAACCAGGGGAAGGAAATGATTCTTGAGGCAGCTGGGTGGGGCTTTCACCAGCTCTGAGCTATCTAAGCAAGTCAGACTTCTCACTTGTTAGAACTGAGATAAGAATTTGTAAAAAGAAAAGGAAGGAAGGAAGGATAGATGAAGGAAGTAAGTAAAGAAAACCAAGAAAAAAAAATCAATCCACATTTAATGAGCTCCTACTATGTGTCAGGTATTATCCTGGAAGCCAGAATACAAATACAAAGGAAATAATCGCTACTCACAAGAAGACACCAATTCACACAGGCATCCCCAAAGTCTTGGTGCAGTGTGAAGCTATCAAAATTTGACAGTATTTTATTTTTATATTTATTTAGACCATTATAGCTTGAATTTTAGCTATTAAACTATCCACACATATAATCATTGCACCAAAACTTTTGGGACAGCCCAGAGTGTGTGGAATGAATGAATACAAATATGCAATGATGCTAATTATAACGTAGTTCAGGATGGAGAATGGGAGAGGGGGGTGGAGTGGGCGGTATAGAAGGTGATGCCTGAAGGAAGACAGGGATTCTCAGAGGCACATGTGAGGCAGGTGCTGGCCAATGCAAAGCCATACAGATGTGAGAGGCCAGTTTGTCGGGATTGGGGAGTGCACAAAGTGTCCACCCCTGGAATTCTGACACCCGTAACAGACTGGAGAGATCCAAATTTGGACAGAAGGGGATCGCTCTCATGGGGAAGCTGGGTGGGGCTTTCACCAGCTCTGAGCTGCTCTGGCTGCCCAGTCTGGCCAGTCCCTTTGGAACCAATAGCCTCCTGGTGAGGCTCTCGGCCTGCACGTCTCAAGAGAACTGGAGCCAAGGCACACCACAATAAATGGAAAGATGAGGGAGTATCCAGGTGAGCTAAAGCAAGTCATCACAAACTATGAATGTGCAAGAAAGCAATCAGAGGTGTTGCTTGTGAAAGGCAAACAGAGGAGACGCTTTTCTTACCTGGATTCTTTTATAATGAAGTTCCTACTGTTTTAGGTGATGGTCATTATCCTAATATCAGGTAAGAAAATATTACCCTCTGCACAGCTGGTGCTGAAGTGGTATCTGTTGACTTGGATTGAATGGATGCACCTAAAGAATCGGCCCTGAGCCTTAGGTACCAACAGAAGGTACCTACAAACATTAGCTGCTGGCAGTTACGACGCCATCTTCGCCCCACACGCTGATCCATCACTAGTAGAAGTGACCTAGCAGCTGGCGGTGCCTCTCCCTAGGAATAAAACTAAACAACACACAGAGGCTGGTGCTCCATCCCAGGGTTTCACGAGCATTTAGTGTTCAAGGACAGTCTGTTGTGCACACTCCCAACTTACAGCATCACAGTCGCAAGGTAACACGTACTAACCAAACCTTCTACACGATGCTTTCTCATTTAACCACTGAAGTAAGGTACGGCATCCTTCTAGGCCAATCTTCTCCTTACCTGGCCTGTTGTTACATTTGTATGAATGCGTCCATAGGCCTCTTCCCTATAAACAAAGCAACATACAGGCTAATGGGGGGTGGGGGGAGTCGGAGGCAACTGGAAATCTGCTCTTGTGCCTCAGATCTGCCGCTTCCTTGCAGTAAGAGCTTGAGCAAACTATGGGATTCCCCTGTGTGGTTCTCAGTTCCCTCATCTGCAAAATGGGGGGCTTGGATTAGAAAATCTCTCAGGTCTCTCCTAGCCCTTCCAGGAGGTGGAGCCAAGATGGCAGGGAGAAGCCAACAAGTTGCCTGAGCTCTCCTTCGGTTCCCTCAAAAAGAACATTAAATCTATTAACCTTCCAAGCACAGAGCTGTCCACAAATGGACTGAGATGCCCAGGATGGAGGGAGTCTCTCCCTGAGAGAGTCATTAGTCAGATATACAGTGAATCAGAGGATTCACAAATAAGGCAGGGGGCTGGACTAAATGACCTCTTAAGTGTATGACTCACTTCAGCATCATCTCCTATCAGCAGAGTTACCAAGGCTGTTTTTTTCCCCTTTGTGTAATTTTCAACTCATTTGACACATTTCTTGTCACTCAGAAGCACTGAGCCCTAATGTGGAAAACTGATTCTGGCAGTGCACAAGATCCTTGGACACGTCAATCAATCTCGGGCAGGTATCACAGGCTCTCACACACAGAGCCGAGGAAATGGCGTGCCATTCTGACAATGTCAGAAGATACATGGCATGCTTCCCGCCTGATGATGATGTCAAGGCTCGAATGGCGCACTTAGAGCAATATTTGCTCCATGCTGATAAGAAAGTCACAATCGAGCATCATTGTGGAGCAAGACATCTTTGCTAGGAGACAGATTGCTTCCGTTTCCGATTCTCCACTCAGAGGGCTCTCTCGGTGAGTCATCCCAAACACCTGAACATTATCCCACTCCTGCTGGGAACAGGGCCCAGATTGTTGAGCTGCCTCCCAGAGGGACAGGGATCATGGAATATTCGGGCTGATCAAAAGAGGCAGAGAAGTCCTTGTGTATAAGATACTCTTCCTATAGGAGTGCCAGAATCACTGGAAAGGACAGAACCCTCCTCTAGGCACAATGACCTCTAACTGGCCTAAAATGATCCTTCTGCACTTACTTACTAGCTGTGCTTCCCTAAACAAATCACTTAACCCTCCTTGCCCAACTCTCCCAAAAAGAAAAGAAAAATAACAACAACAACAACATACAAAAAAAGATACTTCTGTTTGGGGGCAATATGGTATATTACTTAACAGCCTCTGGAGAAGTCAGTCTCACAATTCATTCCGCCATTTTCCTCTGATTGCCCAAAGTCCTTCCTTACACCTAAATCCAGCATCCATTACAAAATGATTGTGTCTGCAACCTTCCATTATCTCCTTAAGGGAGTTCAAAATGTTCAGATCTTGAAGAGCGCTGATGGAAACAGCAGCCTCATTCACACAAAGCTCTACGCTGGTTATATATGCAAACAACTATGGGCCTGTGGGCCACAGGCACAGGACGTAAGGGGCTCCAGATGTTTCTTAACGGTTTGAAAATTCAGGGCTCTCTCCTATGATGGCTACAGGGAAGAAGATCTCTAGGGCTGTACTCCTGATTCGAATATTCTACAATGACAATAACACAGACTCTGGCCCAACCGAGTGAGCCAGCCATCCAGCCATTCACCTCTCTGCTTGTGGTCTGCAGCACCGAGGCTGCTTCCTGGTGCTGAGCTGCTCTGCAGCCCTTTGCAGAGAGGCCCACGGGCTCTCCTAGCATTGCTGTACACCTTCTAGAGACACGGAAGACAATGGAGGCCAGGGCACACAAGACACAGCAACGAGAGGAAGCAGAAAGGCCACGGGACTCCCACAGACTCTAGCTCCTGTGAGTAATGAACTAGCTCAGAGAAAGGGGTCTTCTTGTTAAGCCAAGAAGAGTCTTGTGTACGTACCAGCAAATCGCAGTGCGTGAGAACAAACGGAATTTAAGCTTGGAGGACTGAGAAAGCACAGCAATAGACAGGTGGAAATTCTTCTTAGAAGACACTTTTAATTGGGAGAATGGCCAAATATTAGCTTGGGAAGAGAAAAGCACCACATCTGTACCACAGAGTCCAGTCGGCTCTTTCCCATACAACCATGCTATCATTTGTGGTTGGGTCTCCTTCCATGCCCTCAGCTAATGAACAGCTCACTCAATTATGCAGATGCTGCTGCAAAACAGCTGATTCGGTACTGCCCTGTGCCCCATATTCACAGCGTTTTCACTGGTCCTCAAACTAGAAATATAAAAAGCCAGACAGTCAGTGAAGCATGCATTGCGCACCTTTTCTATGCACTAAGGATAAAGGGATCATAGATTTACAGCGGGAAGGGACCATACAGAGGCAAACCTACCCTCAGGGACCTTATGTTCTATAGGGAGACAATACATGCTCATGAGAACACACAGAATACAGCCACATCCTAGCTGTGTGAAGCTGAACATGTCGCTTCCCATCAGCCTCAGTTTTCTGGCTTGTAAAATGGGGATAATAATAGAGCCTACCTCACAGGTTGTTGGGAGGTACAGATGAGAAAGCTATCAAGTGGTTAGCACAGTGCCTGGCTCACTGTCAGTGCTTAACAAATACCCCCTCCCTCCCATACACCAAGTAGTCTGGGGAGAGAGGGAAGGCCTGAGCAGGCGAGGATAGCAGGTTAAGGCAAGGGAGACATGCATCATGTGGTTAAGTCAAAATGTTGCTTTAGAATATCTGAGGAGAAGAAGAGCTTGGGTTCCTAGGTTTAGGAAGCAGAGTGGCCATGGGCTGGCAGGGCAACAACCTACACTGAGGGCCATTATGACCATAGTGTTGTTGCATGTACACTTAGAACATACTTGCACACTGGCTTCAGATGCAAACTAGCAAAACACCAATGTCAGCAAATGGGTTTTTCGTGCTTTGTCCTGCCCTAGGAGCAACTGGGCACAATGGGGAACACTGGGACCTCCACTGGATGAGGCACCTGCTAATTACTCCCTACGTGGCCTTGCGTCAGCCACTTAACCTTAAAGGGACGTGGCCTCTTTGTGTCAAAAATGAGGGCTGGATGCAGGTCTTAAAACTGTTACTGTGATCCCAGCACCTCACACGGAACCACTCTCTCCACAGTGGTTCTCCTTTCCTTCTCTTACTCATCCCTTAGCTTCTTAAACCATGGGCTACAGCCCCGAGTGGGGTCCCATAACTGAACTGGGGCAACATTCAAAGGTCGTGTCCACCTCTTTTATGCATCCATATACCCAGGGTCACTTAAAAACTTCTCAGGCACAAAGGGAGGAAAAGTCTAAGAAGTTTAAGAAGCTCTGCACAATCCCCAAGAAATAAACCAGATCTTTGATCATTTGCAAATGAAGGGTCAATAGCCCATAGCAAACTGCTTGCCATCTCAGGGGAGGGAATTTGGAATTCAAAATCTTTGCAAAATGAATGCTCAAAATTATTTTTACATGAAAAAAAATTTTAAAAAGGAACTATGTCCCTTTCCTGAATAGTCCCATAGAAAACTGAAACACTCATGTACCACTGGTGGAGCTGTGAACTGATCCAACCATCCTGGAGAGCAATTTGGAACCATGCCTAAAAGGCTATAAAACTGTGGATACCCTTTGACCCAGCAATACCACTACTGGGTCTCTATCCCAAAGAGATCATACAAAAGGAAAAAGGACCCACATGTACAAAAATATTTATAGCTGCTCTTTTGTGGTAGCAAAGAATTGGAAATTCAGGGGATATCCATCAAGTGGAGAATGGCTAAACAAGCTGTGGTACCTTATTATAATGGCATACCATTGTGCTGTAAGAAATAATAAGATGGATTTCGGAAAAACCTGGAAAGACTTAAATGATGCTGAGTGAAATGAGCAGAACCAAGAGAACACCGTACACAGTACCAACAACATTTTGTGATGACTGATTGTGGTAGATTTAACTCTTCTCAGCAACAAAATGATCTAAGACAAGGTCAAAAGACTCATGGGGGAAAATACTCTCCACATTCAGAAACAGAACTATGGAGTCAGAATGCAGACTGAAGCATACTATTTTTATTTTTGTTGTTGCTTTTTTGTTATTGTCCTGATTTATTCTTTCTTGCGCCCCCCCCTTGGCTCTGTTTAATGTGGAAATATGTTTAACATGATAGTAATGTATAACCTGTATCAAATTGCTTGCTGGTCTTGGTAGGGAGGAGGAAAGGGAGGGTGAAAGAAAAAATAGGAACTCAGAAATATCTTTACATGTAACAGAGAAAAAAATTAAAAATAAAGAAATAAATGGATAAATAAGTAAATGAATGAATAGATAAATAAATAGATAAATGGGTGAATAAATAAATGAGTAAATAAATAGATGGATGAATGAATAAATAAATGGATGGGACGGAATAGTCCCATAGAAGAATTGTAAATAATGAATTTTGGAAAGACTATTGACAGAATTGGACAAAACAACAACAATAAAGCAAATAATACAGCACTTTAAAGTGATTCAGACCAGGAAACTACAAGAAAAACATTTAAGAATCCCCGTGTGTGTATGTCTACCTAAACATCTAGAGAAAGCAAACCCCCAAACCAGAAAATATTAGAAAAATAAAAAAGAACAAAATCCTAAAAACAAAAAGGTCATAGTAGTGCCTTACTTACTTGAGGGATCATTTCTCTCAATCCTTTTCCTTGCCACCCCCCAAAAGCCACACACTAGAGCTCACACCTTCCCAAAGAACCCCAGAAGATGCTCACTCACAGCCTACTTGTTTAGACTTTAAATACCATCCTAAGAAGTCTAGTTTTCTCATTTCCCTCTTCTGAGTAGATTAGAAAAAAGAAGAGGAAGAAAGCACAAGGCAAATCGGACAGCAACAAGACCTAAACATGGACAGTCTCACAATTGGAAACAAACAGAAAAAGTTCAAAGGACAGAGGGAAACACTTCAGATGCATACAAACCTGGTGCTACCTGGAGCAGGGCTTCTTAAACTTTCTCGCTGACACGACCCCGTGTACATAGATATATTAAATACATATACAAATCAAACATTTACTGACAAATTTTTCACAACCCCACATTCAGTTCCACAACCCGTGTGGGGTCATGTAAGAAGCTGTGTCCTGGAGGAGGAATAAACAGATCTACTGTACTTGAAAACTCTTGGGGCTTTTGTTACATGGTAATGACTTCAATATAACAATGATGATGATGCTATTTGAGTTGCCACAAAAAAGACTAAATTATGTTCAGCATTTTATTTCTAAAAGTGGGAAATGGTTTAAATATATTTTAAAACTATTTCTACCAAAAACGTTTATTTTTGTCAACTGTGCTGGGAAAGGGTTGGCTTCATGAATCTGTAGGATTCACTCCCAAAGGGCCTGATGAATGAGGCCAGAATAGGGTTAACAGACAGACTCAAGGGACCAAAGTAAAACCATGGGAGGTGAGGAAGGAGCAAGGAGGCCACCAGAGGTAAGAGGGATCTGTTCAGCCTCAGATTTCTCCCAGCTCTTTGTCTGTATCTGGCCATAATGATTTTGCTCACTCCTAAATCATGGCGACATTTTGATATGCCTTCTATTCAGTAGACACATATTAAATGGTGACTGAATCCAACTGGTCAGCATTAGGGACCAAGGGAATCACTCCCCAGGGCTTGTTCTGCAAACAGTGGTCAGGCTCATCTGGCTTCCAGACAGAGCCGAGGAGCAAAAGAAACACCACGATGAGTAAAAGTCAGGTTGGTCTAACGTCCTCCTTGCCTTAGAAGCCTCGTCCTAGCCCGAGGGTGAACCTTGCGACCCAAAAGCCAGGCCAGCACCAGAGCAGGTTCCAGGTTCTAGCAGGCTGTGGGCCAAGCCGGAAGGAAGGCTGCAAGGAAGCCACTCAAGAAGGACCCTCGACTAAGAGAAGCTCTTCCGGAGAAGGTGAGGCACCAGGGAACTGGGGGTTTGTTTTCTTTTCAGTGTGGCCATAGGCAGCTGATCAAAGTCCAGTATGCCCAGCACACATCTGTGAGAGGAACATATGCAGTGGTGAAGTCACGGATCCTCTGAAGTAGAAAGGAAACGTCTGGATAAAATCTGTGATTGTTCACTTACCACCCACAATGCCTGTAGAAGGTGAGGTAATGATCCTATACCCCTGCTCTCAACAACCTCACGGCACAGGGTTAAGGGAAATGGTGGAATGTCATGACTGAGCGAATCAGGTAAGCTAGAATGTGACAGGCGCCAAACAAATGTTGAAGGCAGTGAGTGCCACAGACTGGAATGCAGAGAGATGGCCAATGAGTGGGCATCAGCGTGATCTGGGAAGGCTTCAGAAGACATGGGACATGGTCCAAGTGGACCTGAAAGGAGGGTTGGGGTCTGGTTGAGCAGAGACAAGGCATTCTGAGTGGGGAAAGCAAGGAAGTATGAAGCAACAAGGCAGGTCTGGGCACCGGTGGGAAGGGAGGCCTGGAGCGAGCTCCTGAAGCAAAGGAATGAAAGACAGGACCAGAAGAGGGATGGGAAGGGGGCCGATTGAGGGGAGCCCTGAAACCAGTGCTAAGGACTTTATACTTTCTTCTCCAGCGATGCGAAGTGATTTAACAGGGAAGGGGCATGAGGAAAGAGCTGTTCACAGAAAAAATAGTGTAGCAGCATTGTGTTGGACAGATGAAGGAGAAGGGGAGGGGGTGGTGTTGGGAACAGTATAGAGCAGGGAGAGCAAGCTGGGACACTACTGGAACCGTCGAGCCATGAATGGGATATGAAATCTGATAGAAATCTTAATTTTTCCATGAAAATGTAAGCATCATTACACAGTCTATTAATTCCATCTCTTCAAACCATATCAAACACAAAAGCGGGCATTCCTTTGTAATCTCCTATCTGGGAGAGAGAGAATCTTGGGACCGGGCCTACTCTGCCCTCCTGGGATATTACTTTCAATAGCTGTGTATTGATCTTAATAAAACTCCCCAAACACCCTTGGGGTTTTCTGTAATTCCTTTTCTTCTGCTGCTTCCTATTTCCTATGTATTTATTTACCTATTAGCCCCTATTCTGCCAGGCATAGTGCCCATGGGCTCCACCGTGAAGCTCTACCTGCAGAAAAACAGTGGGCAGTCAGAATTCCAATTCAAGAGGTTTCTTCTGCCCACCCTCGGCACTTAGGGGAGACCAACCTCAAGGCTGCTTCCCCACTCAGAATGCTTCAGCCAACTCTCCCAAAGGTGGACTTAATTTGAAAACTGGTCCAAGTGGGCTTTCAAGTGAAATTATTCTCGTTTACAAGTTCAAAGAGAAAGAAATAACTTATTAAATGCATTATCTTCTCAATTGAAAAGTCATGTTGGTGTTTTTTTTTCCAGGAATGTGAAACCATCTGAAAGTTATAATTAAGTATTTAGAAGAAAGCATTGGTTATTAAGGCAATGTAAATTATCTCTGGTTGATGAAGATAATTTTCTCAGCAACTTGGATAGTTTCATAATTGAAACTGAGCCTATTTTAACTTTTTCATTGGTTGAATTTGGGTCAACTAGTAATTATCTTTATAAAAGTTTCCTAAATTAAGTCTAAATTAAGTTAAAGTTATATTATAAAAGCATTTCCAACGGGGAATATCCAAACATATGTGGCTAGAGTATCTTAATTAACTTGTATATTTACTACCTATTCTCATAATTCTACTAAAATTAGGGCATTAAGGTTCAAAATCCTCCATCATATTCCAACTATTTGTATCTAGTTAACAGATCTGCCCTGATATTAAAACACCAGATGCCTCTATTGGCCCCTCCCCCCACCCTGCCCCCAGAGTTGGAGGGGCAACCTCAGTAGATCTAATCTCAGTGTTATCTTGTCATATGCTAGGAAGTCATTATCACACAGATGGATTTATAGTTAAGAAATCCAGTGGCATTTTAGATGCAGAAAGAAGGATTACTTCAAGGGAAAGACATGATTCTGCCACTTACCAAGCTATGTGGTACAGTAGATAGAGCATTGCACCTGAAAACAGAAAGACCTCAGAATGAGAGTTCAAATCCGGCCTCAGACACTTACCACCTGTGTGACTCGGGGCAACCCACTTAACCTCAATTTCCTCACCTGTAAATTGGGGATGATAACAGCACCTGCCTCCCAGAGTTGCTGTGAGAATCAAATGAGACATTTAGAAAGTGTTTAGTGTAGTACCTGGCACACATTGATCTGAGGGCAGACTTCACAACTATCACGTTTTCTACACTGTGATGGGACGAGGTCAGTTGATTCCCAAACCTCATCCTGTCGACTAGAAAAGCCACACTCAACAAGCAGCACACGGGCTTGACAGAAGGTCCAACACAGTGACATTGGGCACCTTCATGAAATCAGTGGCCTCCTTTGGCCTCAATTTCTTTCTGGCACCACCTGAAAACAAGGAAAAAAGCGATCCGCTACCAAGGAGCCGGGGCCTACCCAGGCATCTTTGCCATCTGCCCTGCTGCTTTCCACTCCCCACCACCCTCTCAGAACCAGTGCCCTCTGGACATCCAATAACGCATTTCTGCCAGTTAGATTTACAAATCTTTAATAAGGAAGCATTTAAGTATGAAAAACAAACAGGATTTGGGGGGTTGGGTTTTTTTTCAGCTATGATAATCATTAAAGTCAGGTACTGAGGCAAAAGATGGGAAGTCAATGATGAGAGTGATGAAAAGAGGGGCACATGCTTTTTTTTGGCGGGGCAATGGGGGTTAAGTGACTTGCCCAAGGTCACACAGCTAGTAAGAGTCAAGTGTCTGAGGCCGGATTTGAACTCTGGTCCTCCTGAATCCAGGGCCGGTGCTTTATCCATTGCGCCACCTAGCTGCCCCCATGGGCACATACGTCTAACACATGGTTGCTGGTGAGGCTATGAATTGGTACAATCATTCTGGAAAGCAATTTCGGATTAAAGAAAGTGTTCAAATGCCCATACTCTTTGGCCCAGGAAGATTCCACTGTTGGCCATACACTTAAAGGAGAGGTAGAGGAAGTCAGTGACAAAAAGTAAGGTTCTAGATACATAAAAATATGTCGAGTGGCACTTTTTATAGTGGCAAAGAAGGCACAACAAAGTGAATGCTCATCAATTAGGAAATAGCTCATCAAAGTAACAATAGAAAAAATATTATTATAACATAAACAACAATGAACAAGAAGAATATAGAGAAGCATTGGAAGCCTTATGCCCTGAGGCACACAGGTGCTAAGTGTCTGAGACCAGATTTGAACTGGCATTCTGAGGTCTTTCTGTCTTCAGGTCCAATGCTCTGTACCACATAGCTTGGTAAGTGGCAGAATCATGTCTTTCCCTCAATGCACAGAAAAGCAAGGAGAACCCAGCAAATAATAAAGACAATGACCCTAACACTATAAAAGGGAAAGAATAAAAACCACAGAAACCACACTTTAAGCTATTATGAACAAGCTTGAACCAAAGAAAAGAGGTAAAAAAGGACACCCTCCTGCTGCTTTTCAGTACTGCAGAGGGGGGCTACAGCTGGGGAACACTGCATATAATGTCAGACTTTTTCAGTGTGTTACTTAGGTTTTATTTTGAACTTTTTTTAAATTAAATTTAAGCCCCCTTCTTTCCCACTTTTCCCCATTAATTCCCTTGAGATACTTTTTTTCCATTAATTCACTTGAGATAATTGACCTTTTGCTCCTCCTGGCAATTTTGCTATTATTTCTTTTTGCTCTATAGAGTAATTCTTTGGTAGTTTGATTAGTATGGCACTGAATAAATCAATTTAAGAAGTACTTTTATTTTTCTATATTAGCTTGGCCTAACCATGAGCCATTAATATTTCTCCAATTATTTAGATCTATCTTTGTGTAAAGAGGGTTCTGTAGTTGTGTTCATAGTTCCAGTGAGTCTTTGCAGGTAGACTTCCAAGTATTTTATATTTTCTGTGAATTTTTCTTTCCATGTCTTCTTGCTGGATGGTGTTAGTAGTATACAGAAATGCTAATGATTTCTGTGCGTTTATTTTATATCCTGCAACTTTGCTGAAGTTAATTATTTCAATTAGTTTTTGTTTTGTTTTGTTCGTGGGGTAATGGGAGTTAAGTGACTTCCCCACTGTCACACAGCCAGTAAGTGTCAAGTGTCTGAGGCCGGATTTGAACTCAGGTACTCCTGATTCCAAGGCCAGTGCTTTATCCACTGCACCACCTAAATGCCCCTTCAATTAGTTTTTAAATTAACCTCTAGGTGTTGTTGGTTGTTTTTTTTTAAGTAAACCATCATGTCATCTGCAAAAAGTGATCATTTTATTTTCTTTTTGCCTAGGCTTATGCCCTCAATTTCTTTGTCCTGTCTTATTAATATAGATAGAAATTCTAGAAGCATATTAAATAGTGATGGTGACAATGGACGTCTGTGCTTTATCCTTGATTTTGGTAAGAACAACAACAAAGGGGCAGCTAGGTAGTACAGTGGATAAAGCACCGGCCCTGGATTCAGGAAGACCTGAGTTCAAATCCAGCCTCAGACACTTATGCTTACTAGCTGTGTGACCCTGGGCAAGTCACTTAACCCACACTGCCCCGCAAAAAAAAAAAAAAACAACAACAACAACAACAACAAAAACACCACCACCACCAACAACAAAAGCCTTTAGTTGATTGTCATTACCAATGATGCTGGCTCTTAGTCTGAGATACCACTTAGCACTGTATATTACAGGAATGGGTATTATAACTTGCCAAAAGCATTTTCTGCATCTACTGACATAATGATTCTTGTTCTTCGTATTAATATGATCAAGTATATCTGTAATGCTCCTAATGGTGAACCAGCTCTGTATTCTTTCTATAACCCTAACCTGACAACAGGGCACAGCCTCTGTGATACAACAATGGCTAGGCACTTTCCATGGATGATTTCTGTTGGTCCTCACTACAAGCCTGAGAGGTGAAGTGCTATGTTTATCCCCATTTTATAGCGGAGGAGACTAAGGCAGAAAGAGCTTATGTGACTTGCTCGGGGTCGCAGAGTCGGTAAGTGTCTTAAGGCTATATTTGAACTCAGGTCTTTCTGTGTCCAGGCCCAGGCTCTCTCTCCTCGGTGCCGCCAAGCTAGCTGCCTCTGTGATGTGTTGCTATAGACTCCTTGCTAACATTTTTAAATTTTGATTCAATATTCACTGGGCATATTGGTCTATGGTTTCTTTCCTTTGTTTTGACTCTTGCTGCTCTAGGTGTCAAGAACATATCTGTAAACTTAGTATGATTTGGGATTTTTAAAAAAAAACATGTTAGCTAAGAGATTATTTAATTATATTTTTAAAGCTAGTTTTTATTTTTATTTCTTTTGCTTTCAATTTTAAGTTTTAATTTTCTGGATTTTTGTTTTAGTATTTAATTGGGGACTTTGTTGATTTTATACATTTTTTTAAATGTTCATGCCCAATTCATTAATTTGCTCTCTCTTTTATTGATAAAAGGATCTAGAGATATAAATTTTCCCTTAACGGTTGTTTTGGCTGAATCCAAAATTTTCTGGCATATTGTCATATTGTTGTCATTATCTTTAATGAAATTATTGATATTTCTATAATTTGTTCTTAGATCCCTGTTTATGGCATTAAGTTATTTAATCTCTTCATCATTTCTTTGACATCTCTTTATTGAATATAACTTTACTGCCATAAACATTTCTGCTTTTCTGCATTCATTTGTGAGAATACTTGGTCTATTTTTGTGAAGGTATCATCAAGAGTCAAGATATAGATATTCTCATTTCCATTCATTAATCTCCAGAGATCTAACATATCTAGATTCTACTCAGGTTTTACACATTTTTTATTTTTTGGTTAAATTTCTCTAGTTCTAAGAAGGGTAAATTGAGGCCTCTCATTATTACAATTTTACAATCTATTTCTGTAACTCATTTAATTTTCCTCTAAGTATTCAGACGCAATGCCATTGTGTGTACATATAGTTTATTATCAATATTTATTCACTATCTGTAGCAGCTTTCAGCAAAACGTACTTTCTTTACCTTGTTGTTGTTGTTGTTGAGTCACGCCTGACTCTTCAAGACCCCATTTGGGGTTTTCTTGGCAAAGATAATGGTTTGCCATTTTCTTTTCCAATTGATTGGACAGATGACAAAACTGAAGCAAACAGGATTAGATGATTTGCCTCCAGAAGACAGCTAGTGTCCGAGGCCAGATTTGAACTCACAAAGATGAGGTGTCCTATGGTTTGACATTCCAGCCACGGTGCTACCTAGCTGCATCATTTCCTTACTTACCTCTTAATTAAGTTTAATTTTGCTGTTGCTTTGTCTGAAATTGTGATTGCTACTCCTGCCTTTTTAAATTCAGGTGAAACATGATATATTTTGTTCTAGCCACTTATTTGAGCTCTGTGCATCCTTCTGTTTCACATATATTTCTTGTAAACAACATTGTTAGATGTTGCCTTCTCATCCAATCTGCTACTCTCTTCTACTTTATGGGTAAGTTCATCCCCTTCCTATATGCAGTTAGGATAGTTAATGGTGTTTTTCCTCTAATCTATTCTCTTATAACTTCCCTCTCAGCTCCAGGTTTGGTGTAAGCTGCTGCTTCTGTCCTCTTTCCCAAACCCAGAGCCCAATAACAGATTCTTATCTTTTTTTTTTTCTCTTCTTTTAAGCCCTTCTTTGAAATAGCTCTTCCTCAGAGTTTGTTTTACTTAAGATAAGTCTCCCCTCCCCCTCAAGATAAATGGCTGTTTTTATCGCCCCCATCCCACAAGTCTTCTCCTATTTCCTTCTTCCTTTCCCTCCAGATGTGAAATGTATTTCTGTACCCAATTGTGTGTGCATTTGCATTCTTCCTCTTTCAGATGAGAGTAAGGCCCAAATGTCACTCACTTCTCCCCCACCTCTTTCTCCTTGCATACCTCAATTATAGGAGATAATGTTCCCCATTCTTCCTCTCCCTTCTCCCACCCTCCTGCCTCTTCCCTTCGATTCTTCTTTTAAGATCACCAAAATAAAACAGAAGCGCTGCCACGCCTCCTCCTTCTGAGGGGACCTAGATTACCCCTTTGAAGGTAAATAGTTTCTCTGTTCCTCATGCTTATTTGTCTCTGTTTTTCTTGACTCCTGAGTTTATACTTCAAAGTTTACACTTGGAATTCTTGGAAGTCCTCTATTTCATTAAAAACCCATTTTTTCCCCTTTGAGGATTATTTTCAAGCTTTTCTGGTATGTCATCCTTGATTCTAAGACTGCCTTCCGGAACATCCTAAGCCAAGCTCTCTGCCCATTTATACTGGAAGCTGCTCCATCACATGTGAGGCTGACTATAGCTTTTCAGAATTTGAAGTCTTTCTTCTGTCTGCTTGCAGTATTTTCTTCAGCCTGGAAACTCTGGACTTGGGCTATAAACATCGTTGGGAATTTCTTTCAGGAGGTGATCAGTGGGTGCTTTCTATTTCCATTCTGCCTTCTGGTACTAGAAGATCTGGGCAGTTTCCTTTTCCAATCTGTTGAAATCTAATGTCTAAGCATTCTTTCTCTCTGTTCCTGTATCTCACACAAGATTGGACCCCAACAGTCTAGATCTGGAACTACTTCTTGCCCTCAGTCCTCTTTTAGTTCCAGTGCACCCCCCACATGCCACATCCCTGGCCAGACCCTAACCCAGGTGTCCACAGACCTCTCTGTCTGTCTTCTTATGCTGACCTGAGCTGGAACTCTGACTCACTGTGATGTTTTCTTAGATGGCCCAAAGAGGACTTGGTCTGGATCTTTGTGGAATAGCTGTGTTGGAGGTCCCAGACTGACCTTCCCTCTGCGACTCCGCCATCTTGCTTCTCCCTCCCCCACGCCACTGGCTAGTTTTGTTCAACTTTTTAGTTCCTCTTTTTTTGTGTCTGATATGGGGGATGGTGTACTGAGAGAGAGAGGAGGATGGCTGGGATATAGAATTGATATAAAAACAAAAGAAAATTTTGTTGGTAAAAAAATCAAAATAACGTGAACTTACAGACAGACCTTCAAATTGCTTTATCATGTTGTTAAAGCAAGATTCTCAAAAATGAAGGATATTGGGGCAGCTAGGTGGTGCAGTGGATAGAGCACTGGCCCTGGATTCAGGAGGACCTGAGTTCAAATCCGGCCTCAGACCCTTGACACTTACTAGCTGTATGGCCCCGGGCAAGTCACTTAACACCAATTGCCTCACCAAAAAAAAAAAAAAAGAAGAAGGATATTATATGCTAAAACTCTCTCAGTAAACATCATTATGTTATGTCATTAATAAAATTTTAAAAATTATTTTAAAATAATATTCATTTCATTGTTATCTCATCCTTTTAAATTTCTATTTGGGGTTATTAGTTATATTGTGTGTAGGATAGGTGGACTTGAGTCAGTTCAGATTCTGAGGATGGAGTCTGGAAAGTACCCAGCCCCCAGTCCCTGTTACTGTTAGATTATTCTGTTCATGTTTTATTTCACTGTTAAAAACAGAACTTGATGCACCCTGGTATCATCCCTCTCTGCCAACATTCCTAAGCCCCCAGTTCTTGCTATGGTTAGCCATGCCGTTGCTACAACATATGTCTTACTCCCCCCTTGTTCTATGACCAGGCAAGAAAGACATCTCCTGCTAAAGCAGACCCCACCCTGATACTACCTTGCCCTTGGTGCATTCCTAAGCCATAGCTCCTGGTACCATTGCTCCCTTCTTCCCCCCTGCCCCTCCTTACATGGGTGGGGTGGTTTCACCCTTTTCCCCTTTTCCTTTCCCCTCACTTTTGGAATATGCATCCATACAATGATCACGAGGTAAGCACGTATACTGGGTGAGACAGGATTGGATGTTAGATTGTGAGCTCACCCTATGCACGAGGGGACTGCCCCCCGCCCCCGCGCCCCCCGCGCCCCGCAAAACTTCCATAAAAACCCAACTCATGAGCTCATTAGTGCGCTCCTCATCCTTTGCATGGGGTCACCCATTCTCATGAAAATGTAATAAATCTGCCTCTGCTTGACTTGACGGTCTCCTCGAGTTACTTGGGTACCCTGAGGCAATCCGTCCCAAACATATTGTCTATAACATATTTACAAAAGAGTACACATGATTTACAAATGTTAACTATACACATATTGGAATGTTTGCTCAAAACGTTTCCCTGATCAAAAGGTTTGGGACTGGAATCCCACGCACTCCTGCTTCCTGATAATTGGGATTCTGCGTGTCCTGACCCTCCACACGACTAAATCAGCTCAAGATTCCTACGGCTTCTCGGTATCTTCACCTCTTCCTCCAAACTCCCAAGCTCTTACGGGCTGATCTCTGACTCCCAATTATGATTGAGAGCTGGCCAACCCTGGCACTGACTCCTTTCCCAAGACGCTGTCCTGCTTTCCTA
Source organism: Dromiciops gliroides (assembly GCF_019393635.1). Classification (NCBI taxonomy): domain Eukaryota; kingdom Metazoa; phylum Chordata; class Mammalia; order Microbiotheria; family Microbiotheriidae; genus Dromiciops; species Dromiciops gliroides. Next base: position 754,775,824 of record NC_057861.1, read on the forward strand.
GACCGATTCCTGGCCAAGTCTAGGTCCTGGGATTTGACTCTGCTGCTGTACAGCCCGCACTCTCTGGACCGCCTTGAAGAAAAAAGCAGAAACAGCAGAAAACCGCAGGGTGCTCAGGCTCCCAGTCCTCCACCATTTCCACTGCCCCCCGTAATAACCAGTGAACAACCGCGTCTCCCCCTTAAGAACAAGGTCCCTGAGGCAGGAACCACGATGCTCTTCTTTGGTTAGACAGTGCTTGGCACAGCAGGCAGTCGGCCGAGAACAGAAAGAACGCTGGATCCGGAGCCTCAGCGCCTGGCTTCGGATTCCTCCTCTGCTCCCCACTCCCCGTGGGACTTTGGGCAAGTTAATGCACCTCTCTGTTCCTCAGCTTCCTTATCCATAAAATCAAAGAGACTGGACTTGATGCCCCCCCCCGCCCCCCAGGCCCTTCTGACTCTAAATCCACGATCCTGTAGGTCTTGTGTGCATGTTAATAAAATGTACCACAAAGAATTTCACCTCTTTAGTTACTTCTACCCAGCATCACCCACACCCCAAACCACCAGAGGGAGAACCTATGCTTCGAGGCAACCCAGGCTTCCTCCAGAGCTTTCTCCTAAGGAATCCAAACCGATCAATGAAGGAATTAGATGAAGTGATCCAAGAAACAAGGTGAATGAAAGCATCTCCGAGTATAACGAGCATCTTCCACATCCAACAACACTGCCCTCATTTCATTTGCCTTTTCTCTTTATAATTTCTTCTGAACAAGTTTATCAAACATTCAGAAAGCTCCCTCTCTGTGACCTGGCACAGTCCTGGGCAGAGACAGGATGAGGCCTCTTCCCAAAATAAGCCCCGAAAAGAGCAGCAGGCGTGAGCTCTTGGAGCCCTTCTATGATGCTCTGTTTCTCACCATCATCTTAGACTGTTCAATGACACGGCCCTAGCCTGAGTGTCCCCCGTCGGCCTCACTGAGGACACACAGCTTCGGGGACTGGCCTGACCACCAGAACTCTCTGCAAAGTTGGAAAAAAGGAGCAGTATTCAACGTCAGACAGCTGATAACCTCAAGAGATGGCAGGGCCAGTCAACACAGAAAGAGGCCAAAGGGCTTTAGACAAACTTTCGAGTGACACAGGAGCCACAAAAACACCTCAAAGAGGCTCGGGCGGACTTAACTTTGGAGGCTGATGTCCAGCAGAAAGAAGCGTCCACCCCTCCAAGCACACGGTGACTCACACAGAGTAGGGGCCCAAGGCATCTGCTGAGTGAATGAATGAATGGCACTGCCCCTGTCCTGAGGTCTCACTGGGATGAATGAAGTAAGGGCTTACTCAGTAACAGCAATTCAACTAGAAACTGTGACAATGCAAAGCGGCCTTCACAGAGACAAGCTGGTCCCAGAGAGGAGCACCTTCCTCATGAGCTTGGACACTTGGGAAGAATAAGAGAAGGTCAATGACTCAGGGAAACAAGACATCCAGGTCCCAGAACGGACCTGAGGAAAGACAGGCCGCCCCACATGGACCAAGACAGGAAGGCTTCTGACTGGCTTGTCATGAACTGGGTCGACATCACTCCAGCCAAAGCACCACCCAAACTCCCATCCTGGGCTCTCCTTCCCTCAATTCCACAATCTGATTTTTCAAAACCAAAAGGAGACGACTCCCCCAGCGTCAGCTTTAGAACACACAGCCCAACTGACAAGCTGCGCCATTATCTCCGCCATGTCCTCTGGCAAGGGCTGAAACGCTCTGAACAGGAATGCCGGCCCGTAAATACTTACTTCACCAGCCAATATTCTCAAAATACATCCCCACACACACGTATACGTGTAAGTTTTTCATACTGTCAAGGTCCATCTTAAGATAGCAGAATACAGCTCTGAGTTCAGCATTTCATTCATCCTAAATGATTCCAAGAACCACAATATAATACAAGCCTGGCTCTTCTCCTTCAATCAATACAATCCCCTAAGAGTCCAAGCTTCCAAACATTCACATAAAATATTAGCTTTATATATTTGGAGTAGATAAACTGAACTAGCAAGGTAATCAATCAATTTTCAATTACATTTGGCATCTCGATAAGACGATAGGGCATGGCACTAACAATCGACAATAGTCAGCTAATGAGTGAGCTCATTCCTTTAGGATCTTACAAATCCCTTGAAATATGTAAATCAGGAGTGTTATTTGCTAGCAGAAATGCAAGATGTTTCCTCTTTTAATAATTTATCCAGACAATATGTGCTTGTATATTAACAGGGACACAGACACATGAGACAACTGAAAGCAAACTCTAAAGCCAAATACCATTGCATTAAGGTATTTAAATAGGATTCGATGTAACTAGCCCCTGTTTGTATGTAACTACTGAAAAGTTATTTAAGCTGAGAGGGAGAAAATTTCCTCTTCCCTTAACTCCATATAAATAAGACTTCAGCAGCTCCCATGAAAAAGGAGGATATGTACTCATGCCACACAGAAATTGTTGCTCAAATCTATTTCCTTAAATGATCCAGACTGAAGTTCAAAATACATTTGTAAAATATTGACATTTTAAGGCTTTACTATGATTTGATTTATAATATCAAGTTTAGCCTGTGAATGGCTATCCATAGTGTATACTTACAATGTCGAACTTTTGAGTGATATTTCCTTGGACATCAAGCAAATAAACCTTGCCATAATGCGTGCCCAGTGCCAAAAACTGTAAGAAGAAGAGAAAGGTCAATTAATCAACATGGGATTAGCACACATTAAATAAACCAGTTTTGAAAGTCAAGATGCTTAATGGGTGAATGATTAGCAATGTGTCAAACAAATACATGCTTTGGACAAGGGTTGTTTTAGCTTCCTGAAATGACAGAACGGAGCCAGCAGCTCCTATTATTGGGATAGTGCAAGCTGACTGTCAGAATGAGTCACGAGGACCCTCATCTACTGACACCTAATGGGATGTTTGCCGTCTGCACCCAATGCTTGATGGTCTGTGGCAGCAAATTAAAAATGCAGTGTGAAAGAAGACATGGAGCCCAACACAAAAACAATCACATCCAAGGCTAATCACCAAGACTGTTACGAAACATTTACTTAAGAGGCATATGTACAAGGTCTTAGCAGCCACGTAAGAAAAAGCTGGGAAAAAAAACAAAGCTTTCCTTGGACCATTTTTCTACAGGGCACCCCCCACCCCCACCCCGCAGGGAAATTGAAGAGGAAGAGACTCGTATACATAGATTTGTAGAGTCAGATGTCATTAGAGTACAGTTCAGAAAGTCAGTCTTGAATGCTCTGGGTAAATCTCCATTTTCTACTTACAAAGCAAGGTCTTTGTGCATCACAAAATTACTGGAGAAGAGCACATGCATTCGGCATAGATGTGGAAGGCAATAAGAGGCAAGCATGCCTTGGGGACTTGACCTCCTGAACTAACCCTAAGTCAACCAGAAGCAACTTCAGGACTGCTTGGAATACACCAGAGAACTCAATGCCTTTTATTTTTCTCAGCATTCTTCCAATGGTCTCAGCCCCTAAATTCTTAGTATTTCGCTGCATGTAAGCATGCTTCATTGCAACCTATAATGAAATGCTCAAATTTACAGGCACTGCTAAGCGTGTCAGTCAAGCAGCACAATCTTTAAAAAATAACCTTACAGAAAGTCAAGGTTTAAAAGGATTTATCAAAATGGAATTGCTTAAAATGAAATTTCAGCCTGGGCACTTAAAATATGAAGCTCCACTAAAGAGGAGTCAAAAAAAAAAAAAAAAAAGGAAAAGAAGGGCTTCATTAGAAATTCATCCCCTGCAATGCCTTTCACTCCTGCAAGGTTGCCTTTTTTCAGGAAGAAAAAAGTCCCCCGGGTACAAAAATCAATACTGGTTAATAAAACATCAGGTGTGCAGACATAACTAGGGATGACTATTCCAGTGCACAAGGCCTGCCTGAATGCACCAGGTGCCATGATGATTAGTTGTCCAGTGCAGACAGCAAGCCTGGTGAAAATAGGATGCCTTAGCACTTGGGGGCCCAAGGGGGAGAGCATTCTGGGGGCCAGGAGTCTGAAGACTGAAACCAGACCCATGTGGTCACTATGAAGCCCAATTATCCTCATCAGAATACACCTTAAAAGTCTGAAAGATTTTGCAGTGCTACTTTGGCAGTGTCTACAAAGGCAAAGAGCGGTCTGTCCTAACAGCCCAAAGTAAACCCCACCTTTGTTTGGAGGCCCCATGGGGAAAAAGCCTGATTTTCCAAACACCACTGTACTCCAAGCATAGAACACTACCGATTCTCCTGACAAACAATTCTTGTTTTTGTTTCTGATTTTTTTGTTGTTGTTTTTTGGGTTGTTTTTTTTTTTTTATTTAAAAAGAAAAAAAAAACCATCTTGGGTACATAAACAGCTTTCCCTACATCACTCTCCCACACCTCAGCTAATATGATTTTTGCATGCTCCTACTATTTGGTGGGCCTCCTAAAAACTAAAAATTTAAGTTATTTTCCACAAAAAAAGTTCTTCCTTAATTTCCATAATAATGTTTGTTTAAATTTGGACATTGAGCATTCAATTTTAATTCATTTAAATTTTGAGCTGTCAATAATAAAATAAAAACTACTTAAACCCACTGTGATTCCAAAGGACTACAATTGGAAACACTGTATCATGCATTTAAAGGACAAGTTAACAAGAAAACCTTTTGGAAACATATAGAAAACATCCCAAACTGAGTCCTGATCAGGAAAATCACAGTGAATCTTTTTTCTAGGGCAGGTTGATATAGGTAGACAGATAGGTGTACAGCCAAAAAAGGTCAGGTGGAGCATTCCAGAGCACAAAAAAAGCTGGGATCCACGGCAAGAAGAGGTTCCCGATCGAACAGAGAGGAGTACAGGAACAGCTGCCAACTGACAGGTCATCCCCCCCAGTTCTAGGTCACAGATCCAGGGCTGACTGAGGAACGGACCTGAGTTGACCCAGAGCTGACCTGTACCTAGAACATGAGACACAGTCAGGAACTCTATGCTGGGTACCAAGAAAGGAGTAAGTTCAGACAAAAGTAGCATTTCTCTGGCTCAGAACCCAGGGAGAGGGACCAGCTCTCAGTTCCACGCCGGGAAGAATTCCAGACCAAAGAAGAACCTGCACATCTATCTTTCGGAACCAGCAGAGCTTTCTACCTGCTTGATAGCTGTTGAGTCCACCCACAGTCCACTGATACTTCAACTAGAGCAAACCCACAGGCACATGGCTTAGACCCAAACTCAAGCCAGGACCTGGAAAAGCTCAGACACAAAGGGCAGAAATCAGGCTTTGCCCTCAATCAGACCACTGTAGGAATGTTGAGAGCTTGCAGGTTCCCAGCCTGACTTGTTCCCTGAGATCCTGGAATAACATAACACTGTAAGCAGCAGCAGCAGCATCTATCCCACCCCAAAAGCATGCAGAGCCAGGCTATAACATAAAGTCTGAAGTCAGAAGTAGGCTAGAAGAGTAAAAAAACAAGCAGACAACAAAGAACCCCACCGAAAAGCTATGCTGACAGAAAGACGCAAGACCAACTCAAAAAAAGAACAATTCCAAACATCCACAAAGCCTCAAAGAAAAACACAGAGCTAGGGCACAAGTTCAAATAGATCTCCCGGAAGAGATGAAGCAAAAGTCTGGGTTATTTTAAAGAGTTAAAAAACATTTCTATAAATGAAATGATGGTGATAGAGGAAGAAATTGGGGAAGACGGGGAATGAAAACTACTGAGGGAAAAAGCTAGAAAGGGAACTAACAGCTTGGAACAAGAAGTACAAAACCGTACTCAAGGAAAAAAAAAAAACACCCTGAAAATTATAATACCCCAAACAGAAGATAATGACTCTGTTAGACAACAGGAATTATTAAAACAAAGTAAAAAAAAAAAGTCTAAACAAATAGAAGATGTAAGGTATCTAACTGCAAAAACAACTGCTAGAGAAAATACATCTAGTAGAGGCAATTTAATAATCATTAGACTACATAAAATTCATGATGAAATAAAGAGCCTAGATGATACAGTTCAAGAAATCATCACTAAAACAACTACCAGGACAGCTTAAAGTTAGAGAGCAAAGGTGAAATTAGAAAGAAAGCTCAAAATACAAACTTCTAGAACATTATAGACAAAATCCAGAGCTTCCATGACAAAACTAAACTAAACTACAAATCCACGCAACCAGAAAGAAAATTCAAGTACCAAAGATTCACAGTCAGGATCACAAATAATTTGAAGCCAACACGATAAAGAACTGGAGAACTGGGAATATGCTATTGCACAAGGCAAAGGACATAAGCTCAGAACCAAGAATAACTTACCAGAAAAACTGAGTATAATCCTAAATGGGGAAAACTGAATCTTAAGTATAATAAAAGACTTCCAGGAATTTCTGATGAAAAGACCAGAGCTGAGTATAAGCTTTGAAGTGCAAACATAAGAGTCAAGAGAAATATTAAAAAGTAAATACGGGTGAACAATCAGAAAGGACTCGACAAAGATGAATTGTTTACATTCCAATATGGGAAGATGATACATGTGTCTCTTATGATCATCATCAGGAAGCACAAAGGTTAATTAGACATAGGGCCTGGGAATTTTCTATTATGTTCTGATGATCTTAAAAAGGAAGGTAGCAAAAATGCCTTGGGGCACAGGGTGGGGGGGGGGGTGGAGAAAAGGAAGGATGGAAAAAATTTTCTCCCATAATTGGGATACACAAGTAAAAGTCTATAAAATCAGGGAAAAGGGGTGGGGGGAACAGGTGACACGAACTTCATTCTCATCTGAACTGGTCAAAGGAGGAGAAAATAACACACATACAAGGCTGGCTAAAGAATGCCATTTCACTCAAAAGGGAAACTTGGGAATGAGAAAAGGGAGGGAAGGAATAAGAGAGAGGGTCCGTTAAGCAAAACCAACTTAACTAAGGGCACACATACATATAGAGTTATAGGAGCTCTTTTTGCGTGATAGAGAGCTGGAAGCTGAGGGAGCAGCCAGCCACCAGTGGGGACTGGCGGAACAAGTTATGGCCTATGAGATAGTGGAATACTATTGTGTGGTAAGAAATGACAAAGGGCATCGTTTGAGAACCATCCAGGAAGACTCATATGAACCGAGCAAGATGAACAGAACCAGAAGAGTCTATTTAGTGACAAATAATTGGGAAAGGTTTGGAAACTCTGACCAACACAATAACCAGCTGATATTCCAGTTGAAACATGCTATGTCCTGATAGGGAGGGGATATGACTCAGATATAGAAGGAGACATATTTTCTTAAGACAAAGCCAATGTGGGAATTTGTTTTGTGTGATCCTGTTTTTATTGATTTATTTCTGTGGAAACTGAGAGAAAGAAAGAAAGAAAGGGGGTTCATTGAGGCACTTTTTGTTGTTTTTTGTTTTTTTGCGGGGCAATGAGGGTTAAGTGATTTGCCCAGCATCACATAGCTAGTAAATGTCAAGTGTCTGAGGCTGGATTTGAACTCAGGTCCTCCTGAATCCAGGGCCAGTGCTTTATCCACTGTGTCACCTAGCAGCCCCCAACCCTATATGTTTTTAATGGGGCATTTAACTTTCTTTTAAAATGAGTTTTCTCCACTACATTGGTAGGAAGAGGTGAGAGGTAAAGATGGACTGTCATTGATTGATTGAAAATAAAACGGAATTTTATTTTAAAAGTATATATCAAATTCAACAAGAAAATAAGCAGGGATGGGGGAGTGGGGGGTTATAAAGGAAGATAAAACTGAAGAGGGAATACCTACATCCAAAACAAACTTCTTGATCCTGCAGAAGGATTAAAAGGAAAAACAGAAAAGCAAGGACTAGAATCTAAGAGTGTCCATCACCTGGGGAATGGCTGAACAGATTGTGGTGTACAAATGTAATAGAATGCTACTGCACTGTCAGGAATGATGAAGGAGATGATCTCGGAGGATCCTGAAGACACATACTCCTGTGATATGGACAGAAATTAAGTCAGCAGATGGACAATTTATACAAGGACAATATTGTGAATAAAAGCAACTTTGAAAGACCCAGGAATTTTGATCAAAGCAATGGCCAACCATGTCTCCTATGGACATATAAACAAGCATGTTACCCACCTCCTAGAAGCCAGGTGATGGACTTAAAGAGGAGAAAGAGAGAGACATTTCTGGACATGGCTGGGATATGGAGGAATTTTGCCTTACTATGCTTGTTTGAGATGAGGCTGTTGCTGCTCCTGTTTTTCTTTCTCTCCATTTTTCATGGAAGACAGGAAGGTTGGGAGAAAGAGGTTTTGAATTAGTGATGTCACCCTGCCCCTTCACCTCCAAAAAGGGTATTTTTAAAATACAAAAAAAAGAAAGAGAAGGAAGAACAGATAAGCAGAATAGTTTTGAAAGTAATGTGGGTTGGGGTAGCTAGGTGGTATAGTATATAAAGCACTGGCCCTGGATTCAGGAGGACCTGAGTTCAAGTCTGGCCTCAGATACCTGATACTTACTAGCTGTGTGACCCTGGGCAAGTCACTTAACCCCCACTGCCCCTCGAGCAAAAACAAAAAAAAGAAAGAAAGAAAGTAATGTGGAATTATATGCTGGGGGGAGGGGGGGAGAAAGTGGTATGTGACACAGAGATTTAGTATTCTATACAATCCTCTTTTTTGTGTGTTTTTTTTCTGTATATATGGAAATGCTCTTTCTTTTTGGAATTAGAGTTCAAAAGGGAAAAAATGAAAATGTAAAAACTTTGGATAAGACATCTCTTTTGTCTGAGAATTATCTATTTACATCTGGATTGAGATAAATCATTGCCCTAACTTGGAGATGAATAACACTCAAAGCCCTTCAATCACTGTAACTTTACAAAAGTGAATAATGGCACCTGTGGAAACACCTAACTAAAAATTATTGATGAATGTCATTCTCTTTCATCTCCTGATATTTTCATTTCAATGTTTTTTCTTCTCAATAACAAATAACAAAGACGGGCATTTCCATACAAAGTAGAACAGTGAGCACTGCACATGACATCGTAAATCTGCCTCCCTCCAAGCATACACATGCAAACTGTTATTTTCAAAATTGAATGCATCCCTTGAGGTTTTGCAGTTGCTTAAAATGTAAAACTTATAATGAAATCATGAAAATGACCAACACATGAAGGAGTTTGCAACATTCAACTTGGAGCAAAACTCAAAATCTCACTTCCTTCACTTCTAGTCCCCTCTCTCTTCTTAAATCAATGTAGGCTTTCGCGACCATGACTTCTATCTTTGCTTCCTCTTGTGGTAAAAATTATTTGGGATAAAATTATTATTGCAGTTTTTAGCTGACTCATTTGGGAGGGGCCACACCTGGCCCACCCTGAGGTTACATATGCTACTGAGGTCAGGAGAACTCTCCATAGGCAGTTTTTGAAGGACCTCCCCTTTTGGGGGAGGAAAGACTGAATGGTCCCTGAAGGGAAGAGGAGGCTCTTCCAGAATTCTAGGTGTCTTCTGGAATGTTCTTTCTCTCTGGCAGCTGCTCTTTCTCAGACTGCTCCCCTTCCGGTGGTGGCACGAGTTCTCTCACTCTGGAGCGGCTGCTTTTCCCCGTGGTGCGAGCAACTTTAGAGGATCCAAATGTTAGTGAATTAATTATGGAAAACCCTAAATTCCTTTGAACTAGCTTAATTGGAAACAGTCTGGAGATTGAAGAGGTTAAGTTTAGAGTTAAGAGTATTTATCTGTATTTCTATATTCCTATTTCCTTATCTTTGATTTTTATTAGTTTTACCTTTGTTGTTTAATTAATTCCCAAGTAACAAAATCTGATCCTTGTGTGAATTAAAGCTGTAAGGCTCCTTTCTTATTGGCCTGGGAGAAATATCTAAAAAGGGCAGTTCAGAGGGGCGGGTGAACCTAAAAGGTCCCTCATTATTTCCGGAACCCCAATATTAAAGCGAGTCACCCAAATAACACTCTGTATATCAAATTTTGGCCCTCAGCCTCTTCAGGGGCCTTCAAACACTTAACAGAAAGGGAGCAGGGGCAGGTGGCCAAGATCACAGCATCATACATCAGAGAAGCTAAGTCTGGATCTCTGGAGTCCCACCGCTGAGCCCATCTTCCCTACTTTACAAACGAAAGGTGGAGTGACTTGTCCAAGGTCCCATGGGTAAACATAGCAGCAGGAGCTATAGCATGGTCCTCTGAGTCTGCAGCCAGCCAGGCCTAGCCACTGCCCCATCCTGCCACACAGGAAACTCATTTGGGGAAACGCCAGCACACTGTCCAGAGATGAAAATGTCCAGGGCTCAGGTGAAGGGAGAGGCTTAGAGGTCAATGGAACAATGGGGCTGGAGATCTAGAACAGAGAGCCAGCTGCGCAGTGCCTGGTACCTGGCTGACCCTTAATAAAGGCGTGTTGGTAAATGGACTGATCTCCACACAAGTGGTGGCTGAACCCATGGAAACAAATGAGACTATCAAGGGCAAGAGAACAAAGGTCAAGGTCAGAGCCTTGGAGGACCCGACAGAGTGGAGAGGCTAGGAAGAAAGGGAGCCTTGGAGGGAGACCCAGAAAGAACAGTCTGACACATAGGAAGGGAACCAGGAGAGAGCTACTAACTAGTTCCTCTCGGACCTCACTAGAAAAGCCTTAGTTATTTGGCAATATAGAGAGGCAGCCAAATGGCATAGGCTATAGGGAGCTGGACCAAGAATCAGGAAGACCTGAGTTCAAATCCATCCTCAGACACTTATTAGCTGTGAGACCCTGGCCAAGTCTCCATCAGCTTCAAGATAATAAAAGCACATGAAGAAAAAATATTTGTAAAGGACTTAGGATAGTGCCTGGCACATAGTAGGTGTTTTAATAAATGTTTGGGGCTTTGTTTTTATATAAGACGTGAATATCTCTAATCCTTCTAAATCAGGAGTCAGCAAATTATGGCTTGAAGACCAAAGCCAGCCCAGAGCCTCTTTTCTTACTGCCTGTGAGCTAAGAATGGTTTTTATATTTTTAAATAAAGTGTTACTGTATTTTTTAAAATTCTAAGAACCCTTCTTAGTGCAGCAATACAAGATCTGGTGGTGGGCTGATTTGGCTTTTAGGACCACAGGTTTGCTGACCTCCTGCTCTAAACTACTCTTTGATATAACTAAGTTTATTCTGAGTGACTCTGACATAGACAAGAAAATAAGAACTGTGAATAATACCTAGTCCACGAACCACATTTTTTTTTAAAAAAGAAGAGATCCAAACTGAGCCAGCCCCTTGGTTTATCATTCTTAATAATGAGATATATCAGACACTGTCGAAGATTTCCAATTTCATTACTGTGGGGACACTTATCATGGAGGCATAGAACCAACTTGGCTCCCATACTGATGAAACTGGAGATCTGACAATGTTGGCCATACAAGTGTAATTAAGCTGACAGAGGGTACAGACGGGAAGTGCTTTGTCATCCTTCCCAAACCCATAATCTGGCCTCTTTAACCAGACTACAGAGGCCTGTTTACCAGTGCTCTGTCCCAGCTAAACATCCAGCAGCAGTTATTTTCCAACCCTTCCTTAGGTTAATAACTGTATTCTCATCCTCCCTCCCTCCCTCCATCTCTCTCTCTCTCTCTCTCTCCCCCTCCCTCCCTCCCTCCTGTCTGTCTCTATGTCTCTGTCTCTCTGTAACTCTCCCACCTTCTCTCTGTCTCTGTCTCTCCCCTCCCTCCCTCTCTCTCTCTCTCTCCCTCCCTCCTGTCTGTCTCTATGTCTCTGTCTCTCTGTAACTCTCCCACCTTCTCTCTGTCTCTGTCTCTCCCCTCCCTCCATCTCTCTCTCTCTCTCTCTCTCTCTCTCTCTCTCTCTCTCTCTCTCTCTCTCTCCCTCCCTCCCTCCCTCCCTCCTTCTGTCTGTCTCTATGTCTCTCTCTCTCTCTCTCTCTCTCTCCCCCTCCCTCCCTCCCTCCTGTCTGTCTCTATGTCTCTGTCTCTCTGTAACTCTCCCACCTTCTCTCTGTCTCTGTCTCTCCCCTCCCTCCATCTCTCTCTCTCTCTCTCTCCCTCCCTCCCTCCCTCCTGTCTGTCTCTATGTCTCTGTCTCTCTGTAACTCTCCCACCTTCTCTCTGTCTCTGTCTCTCCCCTCCCTCCATCTCCATCTCTCCATCTCTCTCTCTCTCTCTCTCTCTCTCTCTCTCTCTCTCTCTCTCTCTCTCTCTCTCCCTCCCTCCCTCCCTCCCTCCCTCCCTCTCTCCCTCCTGTCTCTCTGTAACTCTCCCACCTTCTCTCTGTCTCTGTCTCTCCCCTCCCTCCATCTCCATCTCTCTCTCTCTCCCTCCCTCCCTCCCTCCTGTCTGTCTCTATGTCTCTGTCTCTCTGTAACTCTCCCACCTTCTCTCTGTTTCTCCCCTCCCTCCATCTCCATCTCTCTCTGTCTCTGTTTCTGTCTGGATCTGAATGCCCCATAGGGTCCCTTCCTTCACCAGCGCAGATCTCCCACTTAGGGTCCCAGAGGGACACCTGGCCAGAGAGTCTCAAATGACTTTCTCACAGTCAGGGTGCGCCAAAGGCAGAGCCGCCTAGGTCCTCCTCACCCCCTCCTCTACTTGGGGCTCCTCCCTTCCCTCTGGGGTCACCGAGAGCACCTGCCACCTCTCTGCGGGGATTGTGAGAGCCCATGGGGTGGGGGGTGCCCAGGGCATGGCCCGATACCTTCTCGTGCACCGTCATACAGCTGGCGGCGTCTTTCTGTAGGATGTCCGTCACCCCATTGGAAAGCCGCTCATATCTCAGCTTGGGCTCCTCTTCACTTTCTTCTTCCTGCCAGAGAAAGGGACAAAACAAGGTCGGTCAGCACCCAGGAGGGTGGGCGGAAAGGACACCCTCTCCGGGGGTCCTGCCCACGGACGCGGCATCCGCCCTGTCAGGCCGCTCTCCTTCCCACCGGAACACGGTCACGCGGGAGGGCACTGGCCCCAAGGTACAGAGTGGACCTGGACAGTCAACCCTCAGCCCCTCGGGCCGCCTCTCACACCCTCCCCCCCACCCCCCAAGCTCCTTCCTGTTCTCTCCTCCTTCTGAATGAACAGACGCTCCCTGAGCACAGGGACTGTTTGGTCTGGGGGTCCACACCCGAGCCCCGCGGCAGCACTTCAGGAAAGCTTCCTGAATGAAGCCGAACCTGCAGCTCCCAGCCCGGATCTCGGCCCGGATCTCAGCCCGGATCTCGGCCTAGATCTCGGCCCGGATCTCAGCCCAGATCTCAGCCCAGATCTCAGCCCGGATCTCGGCCCGGATCTCGGCCCGGATCTCGGCCCAGATCTCAGCCCGGATCTCGGCCCGGATCTCGGCCTGGATCTTGGCCTAGATCTCAGCCCGGATCTCAGTCCGGATCTCGGCCCGGATCTCGGCCCGGATCTCAGCCCGGATCTCAGCCTAGATCTCAGCCCAGATCTCAGTCCGGATCTCAGTCCGGATCTCAGATCTCGACCCAGATCTCGGCCCAGATCTCAGCCTGGATCTCAGATCTCGACCGGGATCTCGGCCCAGATCTCAGCCCAGATCTCAGCCTAGATCTCGGATCTCGGCCCAGATCTCGGCCTGGATCCCGGATCTCGGCCTGGATCTCGGCCTAGATCTCAGCCCGGATCTCAGTCCGGATCTCGGCCCGGATCTCGGCCCGGATCTCAGCCCGGATCTCAGCCCAGATCTCAGCCCAGATCTCAGCCCAGATCTCAGCCCAGATCTCAGCCCAGATCTCAGCCCGGATCTCGGCCCGGATCTCGGCCCGGATCTCGGCCCGGATCTCGGCCCGGATCTCGGCCCAGATCTCAGCCCGGATCTCGGCCTGGATCTTGGCCTAGATCTCAGCCCGGATCTCAGTCCGGATCTCGGCCCGGATCTCGGCCCGGATCTCAGCCCGGATCTCGGCCTAGATCTCAGCCCAGATCTCAGCCCAGATCTCAGCCCGGATCTCGGCCCGGATCTCGGCCCGGATCTCGGCCCGGATCTCAGCCCGGATCTCGGCCCGGATCTCGGCCCGGATCTCGGCCTAGATCTCAGCCCGGATCTCAGTCCGGATCTCGGCCCGGATCTCGGCCCGGATCTCAGCCCGGATCTCGGCCTAGATCTCAGCCCAGATCTCAGTCCGGATCTCAGATCTCGACCCAGATCTCGGCCCAGATCTCAGCCTGGATCTCAGATCTCGACCGGGATCTCGGCCCAGATCTCAGCCCAGATCTCAGCCTAGATCTCGGATCTCGGCCTGGATCTCGGCCTAGATCTAAGCCCAGATCTCGGCCCGGATCTCGGATCTCAGCCTAGATCTAAGCCCAAATCTCAGCCTGGATCCCGGATCTCGGCCCGGCCGCCACAGAAGCCCTCTCTCCCAGCCACCTGCACACACGTGCTCACTTGCCAAGCCGGCAGCAGCTCTCTAGACCCATTTTACAAGTGAGGAAAGGCAAAGGTCTGAAAAAGGAGGAGCTCCTCTCCTGGGGAGTCACTACCAGATGCCCCTTTAGCTGGGGAGGACCAGAGGTGGAAGGAGCACAAACCTAGTCCAAGGTTCACTTCTTAATTTATTGTATTTTTAATTTATGGAAAAAACAAACATTTCCATGACCCTGGATAATGAAGAAGGCGATTGCACAAGAACCTGCGACTCCATTGTGTACAACTTGCTATTCCTTTTAAGTAAGTATCTAATAAAGATAAAAGCGTCTAACAGAAATAGACTAAATAAATGCTTATTGACTGAATGACCAGACACCAGAGGATTTGAAAACACAGGAGAAATCAAAGCCACCCAAACCACAGAAATAAGAGCAGGGAGAGCAAGAGCGTCACGGAAGGTCACCAGCCTTGGGGAAGCAAAATATGCAGGTGTGTGTGGGTAGGTATGCACACACATACACAGAAACACACATTTATAATGAGTGTTGTGACAGGAGCAGTTTCTCTTGATCAAACCTGAACTAACAAGGTGAATACTACTTAGGCAATCAGAAAACATTAAACACCTACTAGATGCCAAGCACTGGACTAGGCCCTGATAAGAATAAAACCACGCTGCCCTCAGGGGGCTTACAGTCTGCTGTAAATGCAGACTGTCTCCAAAGTAGACACAAGGTCACTTGGGGGAAGGCAGAGCCCCTGGCAGCAGGGGTCAGGAAAGGAGGCCCAGAGCCTGCAGCTCTTGAGCCAAGCTTGGGGGAGGGGAAAAGGCTACCAAATGGAAGAGGTCTGTTCCCGGCATCTTTAATTGTAGGGACAAAGGATGCTGTGCCAGCACAGCGACAGAAGATGCTCCGTGATGATGGATGTGCCATGGGTCCCGGGTTGGGTCTGCTGAGTTTTCATGATCAGCGGTATTCAAGGGGCAGCCAGTGAACTGGATGGAGACCAAGCCTCCCAGTCACAAGTCTCTGACCCACCGAGGCTGAGTGACCTCTGAGTGCCCCGTTCACTGTAGAAGATGCCCTGCTAGAGTCAGCTTCCTCTTCAGGGCGCCACCTCATCACTGAAATCACAGCCTAGGACAAAGAGATGCTACTTGGCGTGCCCCATCCACGGCTCCAGCCACAACAGATCTGAATGGCTTCTGTCAGGCTTCTCCAGGGGACTAACAGCCAACCAATGTGCTGAGAAGATGGGTGGCTGACAAGGCCTGAAGAAAAGGGAATCCTATCACTGGAGAATTTGGATAGCAGAAGCCAGCAAGTGGGGTGGGGATTGGAAAAACAGCACTTGCACTGAACTGGATTTCAGTGAAGGAGGGCTTTGCAAAATCACCAACCTCTCTCACTCCAGAGCCTTCTGGGTCCAGTAGCAATATATGAGGATGACTGGAGATGGCCCCAGATGTTTAAGACAATCGGGGTTAAGTAACTCACCCAGGGTCACACAGCTGGCAAGCGTCAAGTGTCTGAGGCCAGATTTGAACTCAGGTCCTCCTGACTCCAGGGTCCGTGCTCTGTGCTGTCACCTAGCTGTTCATAGCAGATGCTTCATAAATGTTTAACAACTGACAGAAACAAGAATAACAACAATAATGGCTTCCATACAAGCACTGGACTTAGAACCAGGAAAAATCGGGTTTGAGTCCCAACCCCAGTGATACGAGCCTGGGCAGACTACAGAAGCCAAATCTCAGTTTCCTCATCTGTATAAAACATAATTGCGTCGCAGTCTCTCGGTCCCCAAACGTGCACCTGTTCCCAAGAGTACCCCCCTCTAAGAGGCCCAGAAGTGATTTCCTAAGAATGATAAAAACAACAACTCAGCTGTCAACAGTCTGGGACACAATTATCTTCCATATCAAAGAAAGGCGTCTTATTAAAAAGCAAGCCTCTAGCAAATCCTTGGCACAAGCCAAAAGGTGACACTGTCAATTTTTACATTAATCAGCTAATGAATGGAATTCCCTTTTTCAAAACAACAGAACTAACAACTTCTGTTTGTCTTTTGTAGGTAATGACTAGAGCATCATTACAGAACTTCCATTTAATGCTGCCTGGATGGCCTGTGCATTCTGAAATGTGTTAAATAAAAATTGAATTCCTGGCACCTCGTTTAGATAATAAAATGCCACATGTTGCTGAAGCCTGGACATCCAATGTGCAGCCAATGTGAAGAGTTAATTCAAGTCTCTTGCCTATTTTGCATAAAAGCCCTCATCCACGGCCCATTAGATAAAGTTACTGTAAATAAGTTTAGCCTGTCTTATTCATGAGTTAAAAAGGAAGTCATTTCTCCCACATACATATACGAAAACATATACTTTCCAAACTCAGTGCACTGAAGCATTCTTGCCAGGCTTCAGAAAACAGAAATAAAATGAAAACTTGAAGATTAGGCACCTGATGCAGCATTTCATGTTTTCCTGACAGGTATCTTTTATGTTAAGTTAAAGGTGATTTTTATTTTTTTTTCCTTCCTATAAACAAAGAAAAAGGAAAATGATTTATAAAAATCCATTTCACTGAGCTTCTAATGCTGCAGAGTCTAGATAACATTGTAAGAAAAAATAGCAAAACACCAAGGGGATTTAATCTACCTGAATTTCACTTTAATTTAAAAAAAAAAAAAACAGAAAAAAGCTTTCATGCAGTTTGAACTATGGTAAACACAAGCCGGTGTTAATAAAAAGTAAATCAATAATTTTTGTTAAATTTTAATAATCTCGCAAACCTACAAATAAAACCATCAGTAGCTTGAGTTGAAATGACAGTTAGCTGCGTTTCTATGACAACCTGGTAGAATAGTACAAGTCCTGACTTGCAGCCAAGCTAAGATATGAACAGAGTGACATTTACCCCATACAAGGAAACTCACAGCTTTCCTTTAACCAAGGGGAAAAAAAAAAAAAAAAAAGAAAAAAAAGAAAAAAAAAGAAAAGAAAAAGAAAGAAAAAAAGAAAGAAATCAATTTCTCAACGACTGGATTTTTACTAAGTGTTTAGATAGCACTTTTAATTAAAGGGAGGCTCTTCAAACTCCCCCGTAGAACCCTGGAAGACCAGTTTAAAATAAATTGTGTATTATTTGTACTAAAGATGCTGAGTTTTCACATTTAAAAGAAAAGTCACTTTTGGGGGGATGACGGATAAAGTACTTCCTTTCAGAGGTTATCAAATTTCTGCCAGAAATGCCAATAAGTACTTTGTAACCTCATATCATGTGGGAGATTTTCATGAGAGAAATCAGGCTACACCATCTTGATTTGAATGCAGCCAAAATGGTATATAGGTTTCCACTTTCCAGGTTACACAAATCATTTATTTAAAATCCATCTGAACCACTTGCTTCTCTGGAGGATGTAACAACAATGTCATAAATAGGCTTCTATAATACAGTTTTACAATGGCCTCCGAATTTTCTCAACATCCTTCATAAAGTGATATATACGGCATGTAATGCCACTGAACTTGCTATAATTCAAAGGGAGAATTAGAATGTCTTTCATTTGAATTCTGGAAGTCAAAGGGAAAGAGCCTTCCTTCTCCATTCCTTACTTATGAAGGACTAGAGTCCCCTGCGGGTCATTATTCTTTACCAAAGTCTGAGCTTATTATCAAAATAAAAAGACCAGGATGCTTTGGGGGTAAAAATGGTGACAGACAAGCTTGACCAATAGAATGCCCAAGCCAAGATCATCCAGAGCTCACCACCCTTCTCCTGAGATGCTCTTAATCATGACCCTACCATGCACCCTAACTGACTTCAGTACTTCAAGAATCAGAGATGTCCTTGGGGTGCACCTGCCTTCTCTGAACTCCACGGGCACAACGCACAGGAAGCTGGGGTCTCAGCCACATGAAGCAGTCGGGGGCCCATTCACGCCTTCTCGTCTGCACGACCCTTGGCCGTGTGCTCCCAGCTATCAAGGCCAAAAACTTCCCAATCACCCAATGTGAATGCGCTGTTGGCCCCCTGACTCCAGCCCGTGTTGCCTCTCTCACATGCCCCCAAAACATGGGGCCTTCTCCCCAAGTACTTTTCTCAAAGGTTCGCTCTGGCCGGTCATTGTTTTTGCCCCTTTATTTCAGGAAATCAAATGCACAAATAATAAAGGAGCACCCTCTTTCACCACCTTTGTTGAATTCAGCTTTACCTACTCCACAAATGCCAGTGGCTTCCTATTGCCCCCAGAATCCAAAGTAAAGGACTGTCTGTCATTTAGAACCAGAGGACGATAGATTTAGCGGTAGAGGGGCCCTTAGAGACCAAGGCCAAACCCTTAGTCTGCAGGTGAGGAGCCTGCCACCAGGAGAGGTTCTGTGACTTGTCCAAGGTCACACAGCTCATAAGAGGCTGAGGCAAAACCTGAACTGATTCCAAGCCCAGTGCTCTACCCACTGCACCACCCAAATGGCTCTCATTTAAACCTCTTCAAACCTCGTCCCCCCCACACACACTTCTACCTTTTCTGGGCTTCTTAGTACCTTCTAGCAAGTAAAGTGCTAGAACTTTGAGGCACCCCCCAAAATGGGTGAACATTCACTGGCACTGGAACCTGTCCATCAACTCAGCTCTACAAATGAACAACAAATGAACATCAAAAGTTTCCTCAGTTATCTTTTTTTATAACATGACTAATGTGGAAATATGTTTAATATGAGTGTAATGCATAACCTATATCAAATTGCTTGCTGGCTTTGGGAGGGGGGAGGGGAGAGAGGGGGAGAAGAAAATTTAGAACTCAAAAATATCTTTACGTGAAATTAATAAGTTTTTTAAATAAAATCAAATTAATTTTACAAAAATAGATGAAAAAAAGTCTCCTCAGTCAGTGGGAAGTCCAAAAGGGAGAGAGGAAGAGGGAGTCCAAGGGGCCAACTGCTGGAGACCCTTGTAAGAGAAGACAGGTGCAGAAGAAAGAGACTGGAGCTTCTGGGCATATAAAGCTCAGATGCACATTTAGGGCTAAATCCCCCTAAAAGGGCAGAGCCAGTTCAAGAATTTGCTTCAGGAAAACCACCCAGAAAGCAAGAAGGTGGTGGCAAATCAGCTGAGATTTGTAGGAGCCAGCCCCACCACAGTTGAGCAGAACTGTGAACCCTGAGGCTGTCATGTCTTGTCCCGATCAGGGGAGCAGCACATGTCCCCTCTGGACCAGCTTCTCAAGTATTTCAGTTGTTTTTCTTTAAAATATTGGGGTTCTACAAACTCTTCTCAGGGCTTTGCTCCATTTACTCAGCATCTGCTCTTATGGGACCTCCCCGTTTTCTCTGAAACTGTCCAGTCCTTTTCCTCTCTCTTCAATCTCTTTGGGAGAAAGGCCTCATAGCAAAGAACATGTGCACAGTTCAATATGACCTTCCCAGAAGAGTGGGACTAAGGCCCCACCAGCAATGCGTTATTGGGCCCGTTTTCCCAAAGCCCCTCCCTCACTTGTTATTTTCTTTGTCTGTCACCATTGCCAATCGGACGTGAGATGAAAACCTCCGAGTTGCTTTAACTTGCATTTCTCTAGTTATTGATGATCTAGAGCATTGTTTTCATAAGTTTAACAGCTTCTTACTTTTAAAACTGTTTACAGCATGGGGGCAGCTAGATGGTGCAGTGGAGAGAGCACCGGCCCTGGAGTCAGGAGTACCTGAGTTCAAATCCGGCCTCAGACACTTAACACTTACTGGCTGTGTGACCCTGGGCAAGTCACTTGACCCCAATTGCCCCGCCAAAAAAAAACAAACTGTTTACAGGTGATTTGGGTCATTTATCAGTGGGGGGCTGGTTTTCTTTCTTATAAATTTGAATCAGTTCTTTATACAGAGTGTTCCAAAGTCTTAGCGCAATCTTAAGCAAGCAAAGTTTAAAACTTTGCTAAGACTCTGGGATGCCCCATATATCTTGGATGAGGCCTCTTCTAGAAAAACTGGAGGCAAAGATTTGATTTCCCTAGTTACCTTTTTCCCTTCCAATTTTAACTGCAGTGGTTTTGTTTGTGCAAAAAAAAAAAAATTTAATTATACGATCAAAATTATCTATCTTCTGTGATCTTCTCTATGCTCTGTTTGATCATAAATTTTCCCTCTCTTCATAGATCCAAAGGGCAATGTCTTCCTTACTTTTCTGATTTGAAAACTAGCAGTCTTGCCAAACTGAGCACAATTCCTGGCTCAAGCCCTGGAAGAAAGGGTTGAGTAAAGGGAACAAAATAGTGGAGGCCTAACCTTCAATCACATGGAAGGAGCTGTTAGCCTTCCAGAGCAGGACTATCGGGACTTTTGTTTTCTTTTATCTTAAGTCCTTGTATACTTTCCAATAATAAGAAATCTTTTTCTTTCTTTCTTTTTTTTTTTTTAAAGAAAGGACGGAGGGGCAGCTAGGTGGTGCAGTGAATAGAGCAACGGCCCTGGAGTCAGGAGGACCTGAGTTCAAATCCGGCCTCAGACACTTAACACTTACTAGCTGTGTGACCCTGGGCAAGTCACTTAATCCCAATTGCCTCACTAGAAAGAAAAGAAAAGAAAAGAAAAGAAAAGAAAAGAAAAGAAAAGAAAAGAAAAGAAAAGAAAAGAAAAGAAAAGAAAAGAAAAGAAAAGAAAAGAAAAGAAAAGAAAAGAAAAGAAAAGAAAAGAAAAGAAAAGAAAAGAAAAGAAAAGAAAAGAAAAGAAAAGAAAAGAAAAGAAAAGAAAAGAAAAGAAAAGAAAGGACGGGGCAGCTAGGTGGTACAGTGGATAAAGCACCAGCCCTGAATTCAGGAGGACCTGAGTTCAAATCCAGAAGAAAGAGAGAAAAGTCTTAAAAAAAAAAACAAACTAAAAACTAAAAGAATAGCAGAAGGAAAATAGACAAGGAACATGGTCCCACCAGCACCTCAGGAAATTTTCATGCAGGCAGAATACTAGAGAGGGGAGTGTACTTTTAAAAACTAATGTTCAAGGGTTTAAAGCTCTATGGAATCATTTTGTTTGCCTCCTTGGTGGGGAGGGAGAAAATTGGCAACTCAACTTAAAAAGAAAAGGCATTGCTAAATAAAAAGGATTTTTTTTAAAGCTCTATCTACTGGGAATATACAATTTCACACTGAATCTCTTGAAGAGTTCTTCATTGTGTGTGTGCACACGTGTGTGTATGCACCTATGTGCATGTGTCTGCATGTGCATGCGTGTACATGTGTGTGTAAAAGTGTTTATGCATGTGCAAGTATATGTGTGCACGTGAGTGTGTAGGAAGGCAGGGGGAGAGCAGGAAAGAACTCTCGCCTGCAGAAGGTATATTGGAGTTGAACCTTTGAGAAGCCAGGGATGATGGGAGTCGGATGGGAGGAGGGTAAGCCTTGAATGCCAAGGAGAAGGTTTTACATTTGGTCCTAAAGGTAGCAAGAAGCCACTGGAGGCTACTGAATGTGGATGGGGGCTTGTGTAACATGGTCAGACCTCAGCTTTGGAGAGACCACACAAGATGGATTAAGGAGGAGAGACTTAGACAAGGCACAAAATTAGGCCAGAATGCTCACTCTATAATTCCAGGTACCTGGAAAGAGAATTCAAATTTTCAAAATATGACGCAGTTCGTGTAATTTCCTAATTTGACACTTTAATATCAAAAATTAAAATGCACCCTGCCTGTTTTGTTCCTTGGATCTTGTGACCTTTGCTACAGCAAGGAGGCTGAGGTGTCCCCACTGGGATGAGTCCCCAGCGAGCCTGCCCAGGTGAGGAGATGCAGCTGATCAGAGCTCCAGGCTGATCCAGTGGGATCAGGCCAAGAATGATCTGGGTACTGCTGGCCTGGCCCCGATGGGGAAAGCAAGTCAGCCCCCCAGCCTGAAAGGGGCTCTTTCTTTTCACCAAAAGACTTGTTTGAGTGCGTTTTCACTACATGTCGAGGGCCTGGATAAGAGGAAAGACTGTAACGGCATCACCTGAGAACGCGCACGGGAAAGGATTTCTGATTTCTGACGGTCCGACGTGGCACAGCCCTGCAGGACCCACGCGCCACCTCCAACAAGCTCCTCCTTCCTGTCCCTGGACCAGGAGAAGGCCCAGCAGAGTCACAGAAGCAGAGAAGGGGGCGACCTCAGTGGCCGGCTGGTGCAGCCCGTCCATGTCCATGATCACCAGCCAGGGAAGCCACTGTCCCAGCCCTGGCGGGTGCCCTCCACAGAAAAGGAAACCCCGAGCCTGGTCCAGAAAGAGCCAATTCCACCCCTGCAATCACTAACTGTGAAGATCAGCTCTACGTGTGCGACGTGAACATTGTAAAACCGACACAGAACAAGATGCTACAAACGTCTTTTAAGTAACAATAGACCTGACAAAAAATACTGTTTGCAATTGTTTTATAGCACCCAGCTTCTGATGCCTGACATAATGACTGGGGAAAGCAAGGCTGGGGTGCGGGACAGGGGAGGGGATAGGAAAGGGAGAAAGGGAAGGAGAGAGACAAATAGAAAAACAGACAGGCAGGTAGAAGACAGATCAACAGATAGATGAGCACTTTGTAAAAATGGAAGCACATTAATAGATTAGAGAAAAAAGAAAAAAAAAATAAGATATTTAAACACCTAAAAGAAACTGATACAAGGCAAGTGGCCCAAATTCAACAAAAGGGGAGAGATTCTCCTACATAGATGTAATGGTTAAGATTCCATTTGAGGGGCAGCTAGGTGGTGCAGTGAATAGAGCAACGGCCCTGGAGTCAGGAGGACCTGAGTTCAAATCCGGCCTCAGACACTTAACACTTACTAGCTGTGTGACCCTGGGCAAGTCACTTAACCCTCATTGCCTTGGGGGGAAAAAAAGATTCCATTTGAGCAAAGAACTGGAAATATAGGAGATAACCCTCGATTGGGAAATGACTAAACAAACAGTGGTATGTGAATGCCCAGAACCAGGAGAACAATCTTACACCAGGCTCCAAGGGGCAAGCGGCCTGTCTGAATTCCCATGGACTGATGGGAAAACAAGCCTCCTACCTCTGGGCCAATTAGGGGGCAGTGATACACCACCCCCTCCAAAAAGAAAAGCAAAGAAAAAGTATCAGTGAAACGGTTTTCTAAACCGCACAGAAAGGGGTACAACCAGAATGACGGGTGTGTCAAATTTAAGGTACTTCATTAAAACTTGTGTCACAGTCCATGGTTTCATACACATTTTTTTCTTTCTACATTGAAACATTCAAGTTTGATGATTGTGACATTCATAATAAACATTTTAATAACTGAAACAAGGACCTGCTGAGAACAAATCAGCAGCAGTCCCTTTGTTGTCCGATACCCTAAAGCCACAGCAGTGAGAGAGCAGAGGAAGAAGGACGGGCTATCTTCTGGGTCTGGTTCTCTGGCCAGGATCCTTTCCCTGATCCCCGCCCTATCCTGTGGCCCTTGGCAGCAGCCGGCATCCCTGGCAGCCACCACTTAGTGCTCCCGGGCAAAAGAAACCAAAGCTCCTCTCTTTTTGCCTCCTGTGACCTCCTCCTCATGTTCTACCACATGCGAACATAATAAATGTCTCTGCAAACTTTCTCATTCAGCCAACTAGCATTCATTGCTTCCTGTACAGGCTGGTGGCAGACGCAGTGTAACCGAGTCTATAGTCAGGCAGTAACTCATTTCCAGGTCCTGGAAGTCACTTTCTAGGCCCCTTGGATATTAACCAAAGTACTGTCTGCCACCAGCACAGGTGTGACAGTGCCTACTACAAATATCTGAATGCACTGTGGAATGGGGCCAGAAAGGTTTGCTCTCACTCTGAAAGCAATATTTAATTGGATCCACGTGGGCCCCACCTCCCTGAGCTGAGATCAATCCTATACCATACTGGGTGATTTCCTGAGTTTGGCCCCAAAACACGCAGCCCTAGCACTCCAATCCAAACCTAGTGGAGTTAACCCTCTGTCAATGTAAATAATAATAAATCCAGCCTCAGGCTGTACTCAAAGTCTTTACCTCTCAATAGACCTGCCAGACTACAGGACTGTCATCCCAAGGTTGCCTCTAGACCAATACATTTTCTTTTTAAAATATTTTTTTTTAAATCCATACACCAGAAAGTGAAAGTGTCCAATAATGCATTAGTTGGACAAAAGTCAAGCAACATGTTATCACAATACAGACTTCCCTAGACTAAAATAAATCCAAGGAGTTAACAATAATTTTAAAAAGAAAACTGTATGGTAGCTAGTTCATCAATAAGAGAGAAAATTGGGCAAGAGAAAGGAATATGAATTTATTACACTGGAAGACTTGGAGTAGAGGAGGCAGAAGGGAGCCAAGTGTAACCAGGACCCTCTCTGGCGTGGGGCTAAGAAATGCTAAGAAAGCTAGCCTGGTCCACAACCCAATCCACTGACTGAAGAGAAAAGCCCGGGGGCCATATCTCAAAAGAACAATGTCAGCTTTCTCCCCACCCTGGAAAAGACAGGGGCAGACAGAGCATGCCCAGGACTGGGGTGGGAGGGAAATGCTGGCAGGGACCTTGCAGGAGAGATACTGGGGTGGTGCTCCTGGGAGGAAGATGACGGCAATGGGTTCCCCCTCCCCCTACTGATCCCTACCCAAGAAGAGGCATTTCTCTCTCACTCCAAAGCTGACCTCTACTGCTAAAGTTACCTCTATGATTTCTGCTCAATCCATTTGAATGCCACACTTAACAATAGTGGGGTGGTCATCAGGTGGACGGGCCTCCTCCAGCCAGAGTAAGAGAAGCCCTTAGGATTCCACCTGGGTATCTGAGGACCAAGTTCCGTCTCCTGCCTACTGTGAGCCCAGATACTGCCACACCACACTGTGACAATAAAAATCTGAGACACAGTTTCTGCGTAATGAAATCACATTACTAATAAACAATCACGGTGGCCGGGCTAACAGCTTATATACCCTTGAAACAACAGGTGCTTCATCAAACAGCAATCAAATCTAATTGGTTAAACGTGATTGGAGGTAGGCTATATTAAAATGACCGCCCCCAGCCTTGGGCTATCAACTAGAAGAATATACACCCTTTTCAATGGGTGGGCTAAGGGACCCCTTCCAGAGTGGCCTTCCTGGAGGAGACAAGACGATCAGTCTCCACTCAAGGCTGAGCAGAACACAATGAGCTCGATTAAATTCCTTGCATGCTTGGGTAGGGTCTGGCCTAGATGAAGAGAGTTAATGCAATCTTTTTTATTATAAAAGAGAAACTGTACCTGGAAAAACCAGAACTTTGGAAGGAGGGAAGCTCTACATGTCCCCAAGATTCAGTTCTTAATAATCCCTTCTCCCTCTGCCCCCAGGGAGATACTATCAGTCTGATAAACATCATTGCTCTTGTCTCTGTCCTTCCTCACCTCACATCTCACCTGGCCTAGCCTAAGAGCCTTCTGATTGGTCATCAAGCTTTCCAAGCCTTCCTTCTCACAAGAGCACAGTAATCTTCCTAAAGCATATGTCTACCCACATCACTTTCCTACTCAACACCCTTTAGTGGGTAGGTACCCTACTATCTCCTGGATTAAATATAAATTCCCTACTTTGGCATTCAAGGCCCTCCACCATCCATTTGTACCTGACATTTCCAGCCTTATTTCACATTATTTCTCTCTACTCTCTACTTGAGTCAAACAGCCTACTAGATGTTCCAAAATGTCAACAGGCCATCTTCCATTTCTCTGCATTTCATCCAGGCTGCCCTATTTACTCCCTCACCTTGTCCCATGTACTTCCTCCTTATCCAAGCCTTTCTAAAACCTTATCTTCCTTTGAGGCAGGGACTATCCTTTCTTTGTTATGGGCCTAGGGCACCCCAGAAGTTCTCTGGGGGTAAATCAAAGAACCTTCTCCTTGAGAAACTAAACCAAAGGACAGACACACCTAAAGAGATAAGCAGCACCCAACTGGAACTGAGTGAGCTCCAGGACCACCACCCTTCTTTCCAGTCTCCCCCATGCCTTTGTGGCATGAGGACAGAGATGGCTTAAGAGATCCTGAGCCCTCCCCCCCCACTAGTCGGGGATGGTCCTACCGCAATAAGGGAACTTTCCACGGTCAGATGATCTCCCCCATCAGTCTATCTGCCTGTCTCCTATTCAAGGAGATAGGTATCTCAGAGCCACACCTCCGTGCTATGCCTTCTCCCCATGAGAAGTCGTCCAAGGATTTCTCTCTTGGTTTCCTTTCCCTAGCCCCTAAATAAACTATTATTTTATTCTAATTGGATTTGTGTGCAAGAGGGTGTAATTCTTTAAAGAGGAATTCCTAAGAACCCCTATCCCAAACCCCCACCTATTTCCCCATAACACTTTCTCTATCCTATCACTTGGAATACTGTCTATACCTTTCAGTAAATTATGATATTCAAGATGTGGTCTGGTATAAAAAAAACTTCCAAAAACCTCTCTGTTCCCTTCCCATATTTTTGTTAAGGATATTCATATGAATGTATGCTCAGAGTTTTTGGAGCTGAAAAAGTAAGCTGGGATCAAAATTAATACTAGGTTAGAATTTTAAAAAGAGAATATATGAAATTCAAATAAGGCAACTCTAACCTGACCTATTTAAATGAGCTGTTAATACTGAAAAACGAGAAATAGATAAAGGAACTGATACCAACAGTCTACCACCACTTTTAAGGAAAGTTTAATTTCTATAAATCAAGCAACATAAGACCAAGAACCGAGACAATGTCTTAGCTAGCAATTATATGATCTTCCTGCCAAGTCAAGTCATATAGCAACCACAGACAATATCAACTTATAGTAAAAATTCACTTGTGAAATCTAACAAAGGTGGATGGTAGAGAATTATAAGAAGCATCACCTCGTATAACTGTAAGCACTGTTAAAAAGAAAAAAGTTAAAAGCAAGCTTGACAAAAAAAGCCAAATTAGGCAAAATCATTCCAAGAGTGCTTAAAGATGAAATTGGAAGTAGAATGTCAAACAAGCCAAAAATGGAAACTATCTGTCAAGATTTCCAGTGACAAAAGATCCTCTCCATCAAGAGCAGCATCGGAGTCTCAGATGTGCTGCATGAGAAAACAGGCTATGGCACTAAAGAAAAAAAGGATGGAAAGAGCAGCTGAATGAGACAGAGGATGCCCACTCTGGAAGTGGCATCATTTTGAATGCCCTGAGAGAACAATTCTCAAGAATAACAAAAGGAGAGGACACCAAATACTTGGGGGCTGGAAACCAGACCTTATGATTACCAGAAAAAGACAAAAGAAAAACATGTCAATAAGTAATGGCCCATGTGCCTGTTTTCCCATCCTCCTGCATTCTTTATGAAAATAACCAATGTTCAACCCCAAAGTGTCTTTGATGAAGGCCAGAGAAGAGAACAAGATACCTCTGCAAACAAGTTCTCGAGCAGATGACGTCTTTCATCACGGAAGTGACTGCAATGGCCGAATCTAGTGCCCTGTCTTATCTAAGCTCATCCTTGATGTGCTTGCTGGGCTGGACTGTGCCTCGGTGAGGGCCATATATCTCCTGTTTTGTCCTCCTCCAAGCAGAAGAACCCAAAGTTCCAGAGTGAAATGTACCACCGAGTAGTCACTGCCTAAGATGACTCTGGCTACCTACGCAGGCTTCCTGGAGCTGCCTCCAAAGCCCCAAGTAGGGAGCACAGGATGCTCTGAGGGGAAGAGTACAAGAACCAGCTTGGCAAGAAGGGGTGGGAGAAGTGTGGTGAACAGGAGCTAAGTTAACATTTATAATGGGGTGGCTTTAGTGGAAAGTGGAAAATTCTCAAGCAAGAACCACAAGACTGAGGCCAGGAGTTCATCTGCCCCAACTTTCTCACTGAGAAAGTGATAAGTGATGCAAATAACATTTATGTACAAAGACATTTGGATGAGGTATCTTCTGTGATGAAAACACTATCAACAATATTATGGCATTAAAAATCTGATAGGATGATTTTTTAAAATGTCTTCTCTTTGAAAATAAGTACACTCTAAGTCTGCCCAGTGGAGCATGGTGGTTGTGAGTTCCCTGAAGCAGGAAGTCTTCAACAGAAGGATCAATGACCCCTTGCCAGGCTCCTGCTTTAGGCTGGAGTCAGACAAGATGACTTCAAAAGTCTCCAGCTTCAATCCTCAGCTCCTCATGATGACCCCACAGGGCAAGCAAGCTCTCCACAGAATTAGGGACAGAGACAGGCCCAATGGCTTCAATGGTGTAGGGAGACCCTTCTATCAATGCAAGTCATCACCTATCTCTTCTGCAAATGAGCACCAAGAGACAGAGGCCCAAGAGTTCATGGTCAGAATGAATCCAAGGGGCTTGAATTCAGGTCTCCCTAACTGAAGCCATGCCTTTATTCACTGTACCAAACCGCTTCTCTGTCATATGTAAATATAGTGCATCACACAGTTAAGGCTTCCTGAAGGACACTGACTTGCGAGGTGACCCCGTCATCTCTCTGAATCTCAGCTTCCTCACTGAAAACACTGGAGCTACTAAACTATAGGGAAATTGTCAGGGAAGCGTTCTGCAAACCTCCGAGGCTCATATCAACCCGAATTCTATTTCCTAGTATAATACAGCATCTGCCCCGGGTATTGTTTTTGCACACCAACAAGGGTATGTGCACCATTTCTGGCAATTATGATGATATCTGAACATAAATTTTAGATTCTTAATCATTGAAGGATCTTTCTACTCAGAGACAAACATAACTAATGACCTCAGTCCCTAGAGTATCGACAACAAGTGTTTGCATTAGCTTCTTATTCCGACTGTTTACAAAATTTTTTAAAGTCCTTGTCTGTAGATGATATCAACGCCACCAATAACATCAATGGGAACCATAAGCTTCTCCTAGAGGCTCAGTAATAACCAAGGACTAAGAAGCTGTTCATTTTATTTTTCCCATTAACATTTTCTCTCACAGTAACTAACAAAATTCTTCTGGGTTAAATTTCCTTCTGAATAAGGCAACTGTTCTATTCAGAAGAATCAGTGGATGTAAATGGAAAGACCAATGCCTCCATCTGCTGGGAACGTTTTCTCAGCTCCATTCCTGTGAGCTGGCCAAATGCATGGCAGGGAATGAGGAAATGGCAAGGGTGGGCTGGGTGAATAATCTCCAATTTCCATCAGCAACAGAAGCTATTAGAGCTGCCTCAGCAACCAAAGTTTTTAGGTGAGTGACAGGTAGGATGCACGCACAGCAGAGTATGCGAGTCCCAGCCCAAAGCAGGGCTCTTCAGGAGACAAGTGGCGAGTAAGCTATTACATCCTTGTGTGATCGGGATTTTTCTACAAATACTTTTGTTCAATTTTCATGTTTCAAGGGGAAATGCTAAGTGAAGAAAACATGAATAAACAATGACCTGAGCAAGAACATAACCCCAGTGTTTTGGTCTCCCTTTCACCAACAGAGTCACAACAACATTATTTGTCTTCACCTTTATTTCTAATGATGTTACAGACATCCCGAACACCCCCGGATCCTCTGAGAGACAGTGGAATGTCAGCTTCTCTGAGTAAGTCCACAAGCCTTTATTTAGTGCCTACCATGTGCTAGGCATCGTGCCAAGCGCTAGGAAAGCACCCGGGGGTTTTAGGATGACCTCATGGTTTTCCTATGGTGTGGCTTTAGCACCAAAAAGTCCCTTCTCAACACCCTGTTGAATACCACACGTCGGGGGCCCAGGTTCTGGGCCCCAGAGTGTCTGTCCTCATGACAGTGAATCCAGCCAGAAAAGTAGGGAGGACCCGAGCCTCTCATAGCAGGGCTCGCCTCAAGATTCACAAGACATGCTGGCTTCATAAACCCTGGTCTCTCCTTTGCCCTGCAGTAGCAAAAGAAAGAAAGTTGAAGGTCCCACCTCTGGGTCCCACACGGCAAACAGGAGCAGCTTCCATCATTTCTTGTAGATGGGGAAGGAGGTAAGAATATCCACAGGAGAAGGAGAAAACCCTTCCAGGAAAGCAAACATGCTTCTCCCTTCCAGCAGTACAGAGGAATCCCGGCAAAGCATGCCTTGCAGGGGCAATCTTCTCCCTTAACTCTAAGACAAGCGCAGGGCCCTCCCTCCCTTCCTATGTGCTCCTTCCAGTTCTCAGAAAAGCTACTGGAGATGTGGGGGTTTCTAATGCCAATAAAAAGAGAAACCAATTAAAGCCGACCTACCTAACTGGGAGAAGCAGGCTTTCCCCACCAGCCAGGCCATTCTGCAGATGAGAAAACTGAGGTTTGGGAAAGCTCCTGCCCCATGGGGTACGGTGTTCTCTCCCCAGTGCAATGACTTACCATACATAATGATTACTACTCCTACTATGCCATTCATATAGTGCTTGACAAGCATTTTCCCATTTGATCCTCATGACAATCCTGGGGCATAGTTGTTATTATCCCCATTTTACAAACGAGGAAAACCAAGTCAGAAGGAAGTGAACTGACTTGCCCACCATCACACAGCTAGTTAGTTATTTACAGCAGTATGTGAACTCAGGTCTTCTTTGCGCTAGCTCCTTCACTTCTATCTCAATACAATCAAAGCTAGATCCTAAACTCAAGTAGAGGAAAAGCCCCACAAACCTTCTAATCTAAGCTCCTCATTTAGAATATGGGGAAAAGAGAGTGTGAATGAGGGGCAAGTGCTCATCAGAGATTTCCTTTGCAAAGCATCTTCATTAGATGCAGGCACATCCAGGAAGGCTTAGCCCTGAGAGTTCCTGGCAGTTCTCCCCTAATGAAGGAGCGAGCCACGCCTATAATCAGCCCATCAGCTCCTACGATCAAAATGGATGCTTCTATGCTAGAGTTTGTGGGTGGCTTTAAAGCTTCACTCCCCCCTTGTGCTTTTTAAATTATTGTGCTAGACTGGGTTTTTAAAATTATTGCTACTTATATACTGATGGCTATTGCACCCATTTTGGCAGTGTTTGTTATTAATTAATATCACATATACCAGTAAAGAAATGACTGTGTGGCAGTTAGCACAAGCAGGAGAAAAGCCCTCTCAGAGCGACACCACATGGTCTCAAAGCCTCCATCCCCACATACCCCTAAGCAGTGGAGCTGGCAGAGAGGGCAAGAGACCAAAAGAGAGGCTGACCCTGGTGTGGCCAGACAGGGGAGGGTCACCGGACATTGATTACCGTGACCAGAGGGCCATCTGAAGAGTATACCAAAAGGGTGAATTCCCAGGTCTAGGGGCTCTTCCCCGGCTAAACAAAAGAATCCATCTGCTTTCCTTTTGTTCACCTGGGCTCATCCCAGGTAGGAACTGCCCTTTCTGGGGTGAGGGGGAGAGGGCAACCAAACTAAATTGGATATGCCCTAGAATCCATTATGAATAATGATTTTCTCACATCCTCTGAAGGCAGGCCGGCAGGGCTTGGTTTCTCCTCCCTGAGAGCTTTCAAGGGATCTGTGAGCTTGATTTAAATACGCAATGTCCTTGTTCTTCTTTGGTAATCCTGTGCATTGAAAAGTCTGGTGGGTTTTTTGTTTGTTTCTTCTTTCTTGTGGTTTTTTTCCCCTTTTGTTCTGATTCTTCCTCACAACATGACCAATGTGGAAATATGTTTAGCATGACTGTACTGTAAAGCCTATATCATATTGCTTGCGGGCTTGGGGAGGAGGAAGCGAAGGGCGGGAAGGAAAACAATTTGGAACTCAAACGCTTACAAGGATGAATGTTGAAAACCATCTTTGCACATAATTGGAAAAAAATAAAGTAAAATACTATTTTTTTTAAAAAAGAACAAAAAACATGGTTCTGAGGAGCCTGTCATTTCAGCCAATGCCAAAGTGGGCCTGGAAGCTTCTCCTATGTCTCCTACACTTCCAATCTGTTAAGAGCTTCTTACAAATGCCCTTATTTATGGCCAGTGGGCTCTGAATAAAAGTTTGAGTGTCAAAGAAAAAACGTTAGTACTAATAATGTACTTTGCAATTCAGGCTCATCTGCCAGGAACAATTTTATCCCATTTAACATTAATCTATAGCCAAACTGGCCTGGTTAGTCCCCCATGCCTTTTGCCAGGGCTCTCCCTGCCCCGAGGCAATCTGAGGTGACGTTCCTAGGAATCCTGAACAAGGATATCTGGAAGAGTCACTGACTCGGTTCTTTCTGGACCACTTCCCCGGAAGAGCTTCTTTCTGTTGTCATCCTTACTTTTCTAAGAGGACCAATGGCAGCATGAGGGTGATGGCAGACTTTCACATGAGCTGGATGTAAGTGAGGGGGAGTTGCACAGAGTCCTCAGCCAGTCGTCCGAGTCCATTGGCAGGACAAAAGTCGGGATGATCGGCAATGGCCCAGGATGCAGTGGATAACCTGAGCATCTTCATGTCGGACCGAGCTCTGAGCACTCTGCGCTGCCCCCTTGGCCGACTTTGTGACCTTTAGATCGGAATGCTCTCATCTGCCCATGCCTCGGCGGGGTGGGGAAGACTGCATGTGTTTGGGACAGATACCCCCTTACTTCACCCACAAGCTACGGTGATCAGTTATCTTAACCCTGACTTACAAAAGAGAAGACTGTTCTCAGGTCTGCAAGTGGGGGCAAAGGCCACCATCCCACCTGTCTGGTAACCAGTCTTACCCCCTTTCAAAGGAAGGCCTAAAGTTTTGTTCTTCCCACCTTCCTAAAGGAAAAGTCTGATTTTATGCTGGAGAAAAAGTATTTCTTAATATTCCCAGAGAAACTGAAAAGGAGAATTGTTTTTGTTTTTCAATATGCTTCCACAATGGTGTCTCCTGGAGGCAAAGTAAATTAATTTTAACCCCTAAGTTGTGTGGCATCTATAGTGGCTGCTAAAAGGTGGATCCCTTTACTTAAGTTCTAGGTTTGGGCTATTTCCAATAGTAAGGGGTGGGATAAGGGACCCTGGGTTAGTGAGCTGCTACCGTCATTTGGAATGAAACCTCTCTTGGACAGTCCACAAAGACTCCATTTTATTCATTTACTGGCTTCCCTCCCAAACTATCTTCTGTTTCACCACTCTGCATCTATTTGTATTTATTCTCTTCTTCTTGTGAATATTTTTAGGTGGGCTTGTGATCTCTCCCATTAAAACGAGAGCTGCCTGGGAGTCAGGATTGGTTCTTTGTTTGTATTTTCATCTCCAGCACAAAGAACAACGTATGGGGCTTAGTAACTGAATAAGAAACAGCTAAGGAGCAGGGAAGTGCCCAGTCTGCGGAGAGGCAGGACCTTCAAAAATATCCTCTACCCCAATACTTCCACTGTTCCATACAGAATTCGCTCCAATGACAAAGAGCTAGGTGGGTATGATAAGACAGAGCCCCTGCCCACAGAGGAGGCTCACAGGATCAAGACTCTTCATAGCAAAGAGGAAGAGAGACCACATGATGTAGGGCAAGGAGAGGATGAAAATGGAAAGTTAAAGAGAAGATCCAAAGGTCAAGACAGAAGGGATGAGAAAGCAAGGAGAGCAGAGAGGATGCAGGGAGCAGGTTGGAATGGGGCCAGGCTGTTCCAGACTGTCACAAATTCTGGCTTTTCCACCCAAATCAACAGAAGATTCAGTTTACTGAAATTCTAAGCAGAAATTCACCCATCTGAGGAGAAGAAAAATGGCAGTGCCCAGAACAACACCAGGCCTGTGGTCCAACCCCCTCGCCGTCCTGCTGAATTCATCTAATTAATCACTCACTCACACAAGAGGAAAGCATGATCAAAGATTTTTAAAAGTGATAACTGACTCTCTTAAGCACTCTTTGCTCAGGTGGGAAAGAAAGCTGCAGAGGCCAGGTCCAAAGCTTCCAGCTTTCAATTACGGGCCTCGCACCATCCTCCTTACCTCCTTTCCCCCTGCATGTTACTTCTAAGTTAAATTTAAAAGCCATTCACTTGCTAATCTGCGTTAAAATCATCCCTGAGGTGCACAGGAGCCCCCCAAAATAAAAACAGAGACACAGCTTCAATTCATCAGATCATAAAGACATTTCCCCCCCCACCCCAAATGCAAATTTTCCAACAGGAAAGGAAAAAGGCATGGCTACTGCTTGCTGTAACCCTGAAGACATAGGGGACAATCTAGTATTTGTAACAAATATAAGGTTCATAAACAAAATGTGTCACCAACCACAGGAAGTATGATTCTCCATAAGCCAAGTCTGTCTAAACTACCCAATCACTGGTGGAGGAAATGTCAACGATAGATTAAAATCCTAAGATAGCTCAAAGGTTTTTTTTTTCTTCCCCTTCTGATGCCATTCTGGAGGGATTTACTTAATCCACTGGGCTTTTGGAAAAAACTCCGGCATATTCTAAAGCACAGAATTATGATGACATGGGTGCCTGTGAATATCTATATTAAAGACCACGGCTCTGAAAGCTATGAGAGCCGACAAGAGGAAATCGAAGCAGCATTTCCAGGGAATGCCCGTCCCTTCTAGTCGGTCAGAAGCCAATCGAGCCCGAGCCGTCAGGCAGATTTAACGACGAGCAGACACACTGTACATAAGCAGTCATCATAAATGACACTTTTTTAAAATCCAGTGTACATCAGCCACGCTAGATCTGTTCTCCCCCAATCACATGTGCTCCCAGAAGCTACATGGGAGAGAACGTTCCAGGAACCAGGATCAATCTAGACTGTTAGGTAATAATGCACTGGGAGTGACACGAGATGGCAGGGACAGCAGGTATGGACCTGGATAGGCCAGGTCAAATCCAGGGCTGTGAGAGACAGATCGAATCGATTCCCTCCTACTTTATTTAGTCACAGGCTTCCACTGGCAATCCCTGCTGCCTGGACAGGTCAGTAGAACAGAGGAGCCTGTGCCCAAGACTGGCGGGTACTTGTTGTTGTTTGTCCTTCATTCTGGAAGAGGACCATGACATCAGGTGATGTCATGATTTGCACTGAACTGGATTTCAGTGAGGGAGGACTGTAAGGTCACCAGCCTCATTCTCTCCTCTAGAGCCATCTGGGTCCAGTGGCAAGACAGACATCAGGACAACTAGAGATAGCTCCAGATGTTTATGGCGATTGGGGTTAAGTGACTTGCCCAAGGTCATACAACTAATATGTGTCTGAGGTGAGATTTGAACTCAGGTCCTCCCAACTTCAGGGCCAGTGCTCAATCCACTGTACCACCTAGCCGCTGTGGGGTATTTCTAAACAAGAGAGAATAGCATTTGGTTACCTACTACTTGGTTTTCTTGGTGGCTCACTTGCATATCCTTCTGGATCCTCCAACAGGGCACCAAAGGAACTCACCCACTCCCCTTCCAATCTGTCCCTCTTCTAAGATCTCCCACAGAGTACCACCATGCTCCTGGGCCTCTCTGCTTGAAACCTGAAAATCAGTTGTAGAAGGCCCCTCCCGTACTCTTCACCAAGGCCCAGTGAGCTGCCAAGCTCATACATATCCCATCAGTCGTGTAAGAAGCATTTTATTAAGCACCTACTCTGAGGGTCATTGTGATCTAATGGCAATAGGGCCTACCTTGGAGCAAGGCAGAACGCAGTGCAAAACTAACAAGATCACCACTATCATGTTGGGGTGAATATGTACTTTTCATAAAACACAAAATGGCAAAAGTCTGTGATAATCTTTTTCCTTGTTTCAGTTTCTGAATGGGAGAATACATGTTTACTACATTTATAGTAAATATTTTTTTCAAAAGAAAACACCTAAGTATACTCCTGGGGGTTTCCCATGGTATATTAATAAATGTGTGTACTATAGGCTGAAAAAATAATTTGTCTGACACCCACCAACCCAGACACACTAATCAGGACAACTTGTTAATATTAATGATTCATTAAATGAAAGAAGCAGCTTTTTAATCCAAAGCCTGTTGTGCTCTGAGGAAGAGAAGAGGGGGATAAGCCCACACTCCATTTTTCTGGACAGTTGATCTCTTATGAGCTCCTCATCACTGCAAATTTGTTTTTTAAAATTAGTGCATGTAAAGAATCCATTTGAGCTTCAGTCAGTGATTCACAATACTCTGCACAGGAGAGGCTCAGACTGAAAAATGATTCTGCAGGATAGTTTCTGGATGACCGGATCTGGGGTTTTGTTTTTAGCACCCTTCTCACCCTTTCATGGGAAGCTAACCACGGAGCTAGTCGGCTGCCGGCTAAT
The DNA here is from genome assembly GCF_019393635.1 of Dromiciops gliroides. NCBI lineage: Eukaryota > Metazoa > Chordata > Mammalia > Microbiotheria > Microbiotheriidae > Dromiciops > Dromiciops gliroides. The sequence continues at coordinate 754,812,330 of NC_057861.1, forward strand.
GTATTCGGAAGTAACTGTGTACTCCAAAATAAATTTAAAATTCAACACAAACAGCATCTAACTTGATTGTAAATGGGTTCAGGTAGTTTTTCAGTCCACTTGGATTTAATAGAACCTGTCCATCCACCGCACCCAAAGACAATGGACTGTACTTGCTCGCCAATGTATGGGATTTGTTTTGGAGACCTATCCAGATGAGCAGCCAGTGAGTAGAGAAATCCTGAATGGTGAAATTCATCAACAAACCAAACAAGCTGTACTTTCCAAAATCAGATTATCTACCAGGGGTCAGAGCAGAGAGAAGTTCTGATTGCCAACCTCCATGTACTCTGTTTAAATGGCTTCTAATCTATGCATGAGTGGTTCTGTTTGTAGTTCACAATGAACTGAGAAATCCTTTACAAGAACTACAAACATGCAACGGAGGGATTTTACTTTTTCAAGAAAAATAAGTAAAATGCACAGAAACAATACAGAGATGTGTACCTTTGTTGCCTGGCTCTACGGTATTGGAAACACTAAGCAGAGTTTGTATATAATTATGTCATGTCAAATTTTTGGAAAAGTGAGATTTTCAAAGGAGATAATTTAGGATTTATCTAAGAACACAAACTTGTTCTGTTTGAAGTATCACTTGGCTGTTGATACTTCAAACAGCCAATGACCAGAGAGCAGAGAAGCTACCACAGGGAATGAATAATCTCCCTCTTTCCATTCTCCCTCTCAACAAAACAAAGGCTGAAGGAAGCGAGAGGCTCAGCAGCCAGACAGCTCCCCCTTGCCCTCAGAGAGGCAAACTCAGGTGTCAGGAGGCTTGATTTTATCACATATCCAAAGGTCCCCAAAACAGCATTTCATGAGAGATCTGGTCACCTCCCATTACGGGGCTTGTGAGGATCTACAGAACCATCACCATGGGAGAAGGTGCAGCTTATGCAGCAACATGCATTGCAGAGGCTGATGAACTAGAGAAGTCAACGCAATCCCCCAAGCTAAATCCACATGTATTTTAATGCCCACTGACTTCCAAGCAAAGGTGTGGACAGGGAAGGCCAATGGACAATTACCATGGAAAACATGGATGGGGAATGAGGAATGGGAAAGGGCCAAGACTTGTCAACTAGAGAGAAGCTTCATACCTACAGAGCATGAGTGCTGTCTTTGAAAAAAGAATGGGAATGTGCCGGACAGAGTGAAATGGAAAAGGGAAGGGAACAAGCATTTACTGAGCACCTACTACATACCAGGCACTGTGCTGAGTACTTTACAAATGCGATCTCACCTGACCCTCTGTGAGGCATGTGCTATTATTACCCTCATTCTACAGGCGGGGAAACGAGGCAGAGAGGTAAGAACCAAACATCATAACAGAAAATAATTCGTAACTGAAGTGGGGACATTACTGAGTTAGCTATCAATGTATGCAGATGCAGCAGCAAAGATTAAAAACTCGTATTAAAGGGTGACAGATTAAGAGGTGGAAGGTTCCTTAGAGACCACCTTGTACAACTTCCTCATTTTACAGAAGAACCTGAGGCTCAGAGATGTGAGAAGACATGACCAGGGACACACAGCTATTGAGTGTCAGAGTCAGGATTTGAACCTGGGTCTTCTGCACCCCAAGGCCAATTCTCACTCTATCTCTGGCACCAAGCTATCTCTAGAACAATGCTAGAAGAATAAAAATGAGGAAAAAAGATGGCCTCTTTCTAAAAAGTTATTGAAAACGGGATATGGAAGGAAGGACAGGCACAATGATTAATACAATGTCATAAAAAACTTAACTGACATAAAAGAGCTGCCATCTTGATGGGAGCAAAGGAGCCTGACAAGTACCTTGGTCAGGAAACATGACCTATTTACCGAGCGGAGATGGAGGCCAGGAACAACACCCGTCACTGACTCACTTGTACCATCTCATGGGAAAGGATGATGAAAGGCGATGAGCGGCATCACCTCCCAGAACAGAGAGAGAAACACTGGAAGGAACCCAAATCAAGTCTGGCAAGAGATCGGACTCAGCAAAACCCCAGGGTATCTAAGGATGACAACTGTATGATAGGAAACAGATGAAAGGTAGAAAAGATCTGCAAAGATTCAGAGAACACACTTATTTTTTAAAATCATTTAAGGTCATAATGTTAACCCATCCGCAAAGGAAAAATCAAATAGATTTTTTAAAAAGTCCAGCATCTACACTATGACACAGGATTAAGACAATTTATAAACTCATTTGAATGAGTGTGTGTGTGTGTGTGTGTGTGTGTGTGTGTGTGTGTGTGTGTTTATCTTGGTTGTATAGAAACGGAAAAGAAACTGGGTACAGAATAAAACTGGATGGAGGAGAGCATGATAGATTTCAACTGTCTAAACTCAGTTATTTTGGTGACCCCAGACTTGCTTTTTAATACAAATATTCTCCCAGGATTCTTCTGTGGCTGTGAGTCCCTAAACACCACAGTCTCTGGGAATAAGCGAGGTAAGCAGGAACACATGGAACATGGAACTGTGACAGAGACCAGAGTTGAGGATGTCAGTGGAGAAGGTGGTCCTAGGACAGTGAGCAATGAGGGTTGGCCCACGTACTGATGCATCTGGTCAATGCGCTCAGTCAACATCCTCACAACATCAAAAGAAGAGGAGGAAGGTCTCTGGCCTGCTGGCGATGAGCTCCTCACAGTGGGCAAAGACAGGCAGGGACAGGCTGAAACCGAACCACAGAAAGGAGCATTGGCTCAATGAAAGATCCCTCTGGACACTGGGCTCTTGCAAGGTGGTTCCCCATCACTGCTGGGCTTCGAGCCAAGGCTGGATGACCAAGTGCCCAGGGTGCTATCATATGGATTCTTTTCTGAACATAGACTGGGAACCCTAGATGACCACCACGGTCTTCGAACTCTGAAATCCTGGGACTCTGGATGGAGAGGAGTACAAAACCAGACAGCCAGGAGCCATCACCCAGTCAAACGCACCCTGACTGTGGTGGAGGAAAAGGAGGAAGGTCATTAGAATAGACCAAGAGGCCTCCAATAAAGAGGGGAAGGAGTGAGGGCAAGGGCAAACCAGGGCCGCAGAATCCATTTCCACCACACTTCCCATTACAGTAACACAATAAACTTGGGGTTTTTTTTTGGGGGGGGGGGGCGGGGCGGGGAGGCATTTGGGGTTAAGTAACTTGCCCAGGGTCACACAAGCTAGTAAGTGTCTGAGGCCAGATTTGAATTCAGGTCCTCTGGGGCCTGTGCTCTAGCCACTGCGCCACCTCGCTGCCCCAACCCTATAAACTTCTAATGATGTAAGACAGAATGAGAGAGAAACAAACACCAGAGAGCTAGAAATCAAGGGAGATGCTGCAGGATCCCCTAACAGATACCTGCACCTTCCAGGACACTTCACCTGAAACAATGAGGGAGCAGCAAAATTAAATGCTCAATGGGGGCAGCTAGATGGTGCAGTGGATAAAGCACCGGCCCTGGATTCAGGAGGACCTGAGTTCAAATCTGACCTCAGACACTTGACACTTACTAGCTGTGTGACCCTGGGCAAGTCACTTAACCCTCATTGCCCTGCCAAAACAATTAAATTAAATTAAATTAAATGCTCAAGGTTTCGACCCTTTCCCCCATCACCTTCTGGGAAGGGCTAAGTACAGCATTCTCTAGGCCAAACCCTTTATAAAGGAGTGGCACATAATGCGTAATGATTAACCTTGGGAACTCCATAATTTCCATTATAGCACAAGATGAAAAAAAGAGGGCTCCAAACCTCCCGAGCGGCCTGCTCCTCATGGTGACCTGTGTACTCTTGGTGCAGGCGATGGGAAGGGCCAGAGCCCCAAGTCTGTCCTGGCAAAGAGCTGCTGCGCCACGCACCTGTCCTCTCTGGCGAAGGCAAAGCTGATTTACAGCTTGTTTGTACTAATAAAATATTACACCATTGACTCAGTAATAAAGGGAGATGAGAAAGTTCAAGGAGAAATGGTTTAACAACAGCACCAACAAAAGAATGTATCTTTCTGAACTTCTTAAAATTGTGAAACCATAATAAACTTTGTGGATGCAGGGCCGTGGACCAAAATGACTGATCTTACTGCTCGGTTTTTTACGGTTGGGCTTGAGAAATTTATTTGTTTCCATTCCCAGGCTCAGCCCTGAAAGTGCGTTGGACATAAAGACAGGAAAGACTGGCTTCCCTGCCTTTCTACGTCGTTTAAGATGAGAACGGCACGTGGGCCCAAGTGCCCGGACACCACAAGAATGCCGCACGAGTTGGAGACTGTAAAAATACACACCAAGAATTACAGCAGGCACCACGAGGAAGAGGGAAAATATTCACGGAAAAGCTAAGGGGCAAAGTAAAATAGAAGCAATGAATGCAAGTGAAGTCAGAAGAACCAGGGTTGAATTGAGGCTCCATGACCTATGAGACAGCTGTGAGACGTGGGGCAAGTCGTGTAACTTCCAAGCCTATTCTATCATCCACCTTAAACTTCATAGAGCGTCTGGGGGCTATCACATGAAATGCAGCATCTCCACGGTTTGTTTACCTCTACTTGACAGCACTGACAAGCCGAGAGTCTCACTCCTGGGCACTGAGTCACCCGTCAGTTATTCGTACATCTATAAAACTGAGAGGCCAATTAATGGGCGCCCAACTCAGACTTGGGCATAATCTCCAAAGATCTGTGACTTCTTCAGTGTGGGGTCAGTAGGGACAGTTCAGTACGGGGTTTGGGGTTTTTTTAAGAGTTCCTGTGTCCAGAAACATCAATCACCCTGCTGCTAATTTGATGAGGAGGCTATATGCATTGTCAGACAGCACACACAGTCTGTCACCAGGTCTTTATTTGAAGTCAGGACCTGCCATTGGTACAGACTTCTGGAACTCAGGATCCTCACCACGTCATGATAAGCTATCAGAGGTCTTTAATAGAACTCATAAATAATGGGTGAGGCAATGGATAGAGCACTGGGCCTGGAGTGAGGACGACCTGAGTTCAAATCCAATCTAAGACACTAGCTGTGTGACCCTTGGCAAGTCACTTAACTCTGATTGCCTCTGGAGCCCCCCCTCCAGTCATCCTCATGTATATAGGGCAGCTAGGTGACACAATGGATAGAGCACTGGCCCTGAAGCTGGGAGGAGCTGAGTTCAAATCTAATCTCAGACACTTACTAGCTGTGTGACCCTGGGCAATTCACTTAACCCTGATTGCTTCTGGAACCCTCTCCAGTCATCCTCATGTACATGGGGTAGCTAGGGAGTGTAGTGGATAGAGCACTGGCTCTGAAGCTGGGAGGAGCTGAGTTCAAATCCAATCTCAGACACTTACTAGCTGTGTGACCCTGGCCAAGTCATTTAACCCCAAGTGCCTTAAATATCCGGGGCCATCTCCAGTCATCCTGCTATATATCTTGCCACTGGACCCAGATGGCTCCGAAGGAGAGTGAGGTGAACCATAAAAAGTTACTATGGCAACAGGGAAGCTCAAGGCATAAACTCAGAAGAATACGACAACTTGAAAACGGCTACAAACCCAGCCTCACAGATCCAGCTGAAGACTTGAACTAAGGCAGAGCCAATCAAGACAGCAGAAAACATTCCCTCTGTGCTGGACGCCTGAGTGCAGAGAAAGGGCAGACGGAGCCTGAAGCCAGAACACAGCGTTTCTTGCCCCAGACTTACCTCAGACTCATCTGTAGATTCTTCAACAGATATTTCCTGGGGGGAAAAAAAAAATCACAAGAAAAAAAAAAAGGTTAGTCAGTAACCTGGCCCAAGAGTTAAGGAAATGTACCTGCAGAGGTGGGGGGCTATGGGTCTGGAATGTTGCATATGCTGTCAGAATAAGGTAATATGTTAGATGGTTTTGTTCAACTGCTTTTTTTTCCCTTTGTTACACAGGATAGCTTGCCAGGGCAGTGGCAGGGCGGGGGGGGGGGGGGGGGGGGAGGAATACTTCAGAAATAATGTAAATAAAAATATAACAGTAAAAATTAATATCTGTACAGTCAGAAGATATATGTATGTATGTATGCATATAGACATATACATACACATATGTATACATACTTGAAAACTGGAAAACTGAAGAATGTTTTTCTTTTCCCACATCCTGCTTGCTTCTTATTCTATTTTATCTGAAAACCACTAGGTCCCCACTGGTGAGATGCTAAGAAGACTTATCCAATAAAGTGGCTAAGTAGTATGTCACCCCCACCTTGTCCAGTCCCTTTAATGTATCCAGGCCCTGTGTCAGGTAGGCCTCAACTCCCAAAGCTGCCAACACTATCTACCATAGTCAACAACCAATACCACGACATTCCCCCTGAAGCCCACCATACAGGCAGGATTGGGAATCTTCTCTCCCCAACCATGGGCCAATCTCCCCAAGTCACCTCAACCCCAGCTTCAGCCAAGAAAATTGTAGCCTCGAGCCTCTTATAAGAAGGCACCGCAATGCCATTAGCATAGATGGGACAAGAAAGGCCTCTCTGGCTGACCCAATTTTCAGAACAATCCCCTGTCCATTGGTTACCTCTTAAATACTTCACCAACCAGTCATTTGATCTCCATCTATTTTTCTAACTCTCAAACTTTACACAAACTCTTCCTTTAAGCACACTTTTTTCTCCCATTGGACAATGAATCTTGCTGTCCCAGAGGAAAAAAAGAAAAAAAGGGAAAAAATTGACTTTACTCCTGTCTGCTAATCTCTCACCTGTCCACTGAAAGGGAGAATCTGCTGATGCCGGGCGTCCTCCAAGAGGTCAGCAAAATGAAGATTTACTTAATGTACTTATAGTTATCAATAGCAATAAAAGGTCCCCACTAATATGCTGACGGTGAAAGTAAGCATTTTACAAGGCCCTCGGATAGAAACCCCAAGGGAACAAAAGAGCCAGAAGCATCCCTCCAGTGCAGCACTTTGACAATACACAAAGATGCCCATCTTAGCAGTAAAGACACATTCATTAGCTATAGAATGAGGGGAAGGAAAACAGCAAGCGGGCAGGAAGGCCACGTCATTTACATTAATGAATGTTGGGGGACAGGAGGATGGGCAGGGGATAAAGCGACAGAGGAGGCATTGTCATCAGGCTGGCAATGCCAGAGGGATGGCCAGCGATCCAGCCAAGAACCAGCTCGACACAGTCGGTGCTGCCGTGGATGAGGTGCCACACGGGTATCAGGAACGCCAAGTCCGAATCCAGTCTCAGAGCATGTGACTAGCAAGTCACGTGACTGACCCATCTGCCTCAGTTTGCTCATCTGCACAGCAGGAGTAAGAAGAGCCCCTACCTCCCAGGGTAGTTTAGAGGGAAAAATGCGGATTTATAAAGTGTTTCGCAAATATTACACTATAAAAATGCTCATCATTACCATCATGTGACTACTGCCGCCACCATCAAGGCTGAGCTTCCTAAAGTTCCCAAGCAGAACGCAGCGGCAAGTCTTCCAGTGTTTTATCCTTTCATTGAGAAAATTCATTGTTCTTTTGGGGCGGATCTTAACGAAAGGCCAGCAGGGCTCATCAATAAAGATGCACCGCTTGGGGCTTCACAAGTAGGTTTAAACTTCTCAAGATCTGCATTTCTCACAAAAAGCTGAGCAGAGCCGAAGAGGAGAGTCAGGACTTCAAGAATGAATTTTCTCATACTGGCTCATCAAAGCATAGCTCCTTCCCTCAGATTTGCCTTCTCTTCGTTTCACTATTTCCTCTAACTACAAAGATCACAGCTCCTCCATACCCACCCACCCCAGTTCCCATCCATGTGCTTCTCTCAGCTTCCCAATGTGGGTGTGTGGGTGTTGGCCAGGCAGGGGGGTCCACGACTTTCCCAGAGTCCTTCTGCAGGATCTTCACATGGCCCGAGAGCAATGGAGGAGGGAGGTGGGGGGCTGTCCACTCCCTCACTCGCATGTGACTGGCCTTTTGTTTTAAGTCATGTATTTCTGTGACAACATCCTAATTTCTATTGCTTCACTTGCACGGTTTATCATTTGCAGTGTACCCTTACACCTACCAGGGGCCTCTCCACTGCCCAGTGGGAGTGCTCAAAGTCTGCGCTTGCAAGAAAGCACTACCTGACTCAAAGACCTGGTGTTAAAAAGACAGATCTTTGTGCGGGGCAAACCTTAGGAACTTTGCAATTTCCTAAAAACACCAAGACAGCCCTTGTCCTCCTCCTCTTCCTGTTCCAACTCTGAGCCCAGATTTTTGTCCACATGCAGGGTTTGGCCAGGAGATATACATGGATGCAACCAAATTTTTGGCAAAGCATTTGACAAGGTTCTCACATGATTCTTGTTCACCACACGGAGAGATCTGGGATCGACAGAGGCGTGGTCAGTCCAGTGCTTTCAGAAATGGTTTAGCATTTAAGGTAGGGGGTTCAGAACAGCCCCAAGAGACCTTGATTTACCGGCATCAGCTTGGAATGAGATCACTCCCAGATGCTTCCTCGGGGATCGGGGCTGTGCTGCTATCAATGACAGACAAAGGCTTGGGCAGCACACTTATTATATGTGCAGATGACTCAAAGTGAGGAAGGACAGCTCAGAGGCTGGATGATTAATGAGCAGAAAAGAGCTGAACAGACTAATGTGATAAAATATAAGAAAGAAATGTCCAGTCTAACATCTTGGTTCAAAAGTTCAACTTCAAAAGTACAAGACAGAGGAAACAGAACTGGAAAAGAGTTTGTCTGAAGAGGATCTAAAATTCCCAGTGGACCACAAGCTCAAGGAGTCAAGGAAGTAACACGGCGGCCACAAGAGGGCTTCATCACTGTGCCCGGCTGCTTTCTCACCCTGGGGCTTTGCCTCAGTTCTTGGGGCCTCCTCACCCTGGTACATCTCCCCCTTCCCTCCCCCAGGCCAGGCCCTGTACCTCAGGGGCTTTCCTTCTTAGAGGACCAGGTCAGCCATACTCCTTCCTTTCCTGGCTATGCCGCTGACTCTCTAGACTGCGCAGCTTTACCCTCTACATGGGTCCCTTCTTTCCCCCACCAGCTTTTTGCTTTTCAGTTCCCCTCTTGGAATGGAAGCACCCTTAGGACAGGGGACAGCTTTCCTTTTGCTTGTGTCTGCACCCCCAGCATGTAGCCAGTGCTTCATCAATGCTTGCTCTGCCGGGCCCGCGGCAGGACAATCCCACAGCACTCTGCCTTGGTCAGATCGCGCCACCTTGGACTTCCTCTTCACTGTGGTGCTGCCATATCCCAGTAACCGCATGGCCGTAACTCCACAGGAGAAGAGTCGACCGCCTTCCTTTGCACCTGTTTCTAATGGGAATCTCTTCCCATTGGACATGATGCTGGAGGCTGGTTCAAATAGAGTCTTCTTATTTCTGATGCTTCCTCCTTCTGTTCACTGGAGGGATCCTGGTGTACATTGAGTACAGGCAGAGGCTCGATGTGTCAGCCTACAGGACTGAGGATAACAGTGCACGATGCTGTAGCAGCATCAAGAAATCTTCAAAGAGACCTTTGCAGCCTGGTATGGCAATGAAAAAGGTTCAAGAGACACAGTCTCTGGGCAATTGAACCCTTCTGTTAATGAAGCCAGTCAAGCATCCCATAAGCAATTTTTCAAAATGTCACAGAAGAGACCCAAGCTAAAGAAAGATCTGTTTAGATATTCAGCCTTAGCATAATAGTTCTAACATGTTGGCAGGCAGTCAAGATGCCAACAGTCTGCCACTGCACAAACCCTCCAAGAGGCAGGCCAAGCTTGTGGTGCGACACCACTCAACATCAAAGCCAAAGCTAAGGAGCTCAATGGCCAGCACTCTGTGGCGCTGCTAAGACTAGTCTTGTTACAGCTCAAACCAGAAGTCTAGCTCAGAATGAGCTCCCCAATCTCTGCTCTTCCCCTGGCACCTTGGGCCTAGGAGCCATCCTCCCTACTCTCTCCCACCCTTGTCTCCATCCATCAGGAGAAGGCCAGCCTTTCTTGCACACAGTGGCTGGTTAACATCAGTTCAATTAAATTGACCTACATCATATAAATCAGGAAAAATAAGGCATAAAGGAAGAGAAGGTAGTTCCTGTAAGTTTGAGACTCAAGGGTGTTACTCTGAATGAAAGGCAGGTGTAGTGACTCTTACAGCTGTTGCCAGATGCTCCAGTGATTTTTGCTTTAAAATTCCCACTTGGGGCAGCTAGGTGGCACATTGGATAAAGCATCGGCCCTGGATTCAGGAGGATGGACCTGAGTTCAAATTTGACCTCATACACCTGACATTTACTAGCTGTATGACCCTGGGCAAGTCACTTAACCCTCCTTGCGAAGAAGGAGGCAAGTCATTTCACTCTATTTGCTTCAGTTTCTTCATCTGTAAAATGAGCTGGAGAAGGAAATGGCAAACTACCCCAGTATCTGAGCCAAGAAAAACCCAGATGGGGTCACAGAGTCAGACAGGACTGAACAACAAAACTGTTCCTGTTGCTGTTCTAGATTCTGCAGAAATCTTCTCACACTAACCTAGTACATTTAGAGTTCTTCCACGATTGCAGTTTATTAAAATTCTATTAAGTTCAACAGCTTCTACCATGAACAAGAAACTGTTAGCCTCGGAAGGATAAACGGAAAAATTAATTCTTAGCTCAAGGAATTTACATTCGATGGGGCTACGACCTTTAAACAAATAAATAATCAAGATAATTTGGGGGAGAAGAGCGTACTATCTAGCGCGGAATCCGGAGAGACTTGTGCAGAAGGCAGCACAAGAGATGAGCCTGAAAGGAAGCCAGAGGCGGCAACAAGAGGGATACCGGGTGTATTAGGAGAGACTGAGGCACAAGGACCTGAGGGGGGAGAAACACGGAGCAAAACATTAGACAGTAAAAACCACAGTCAAGGAGAAGCAGAGAAGGGGGAGAGGAACAGCATAGGGCTGGAAAAGATGGGAAGTAACGAATGGAAGCCTTCCCTCACCCTTCCCTACTGAAGTCCGTCCAGCTCCATCTTCCACCAACCTTCCTCTGCCTCCAAACTATTTGGGGGGATCCAGAAACAGCAGGACAGTCTCTGCCCTCGGGGTGCTCACACTCCGTGGGGGAGGGGAGGAGAGCCACAGCACATGGGGGGGAAGTCAATACAAGAATACAAAGTATCTTCAGGGAGGGAAGCTCTAGGCTGCTCAGCTCAGCACATCGGGTCAGGGGGGGCTTCCCGTAGAAGGGGGCCCGGGGCTGAGCACCCTCACAGGAGTCTAGATTTCGAGGACACCGGATCCAAACTGCTCGTTTTACAGATGAAGAAACTGAGGCTCCAAGTGCCTTGAGAGAGGCCAGCCGGGTAATGAGGCCAGAGGCTCGGAGTCCGGGGCTCTGCCCACTGTGCCATGCTGCCTCTAACCCTGCCGCGGAGATGCCGAGCCCAGCCCCCTCCTCACACCCAGCTGCCGAAGCACCCCTGCCCCCAGGCTGGACAATGAGATTGCTCCCCGCTTTCCCCTCCCCATTACGGCCCTCCGGCAAAGCCCCTCGCCCAGCCCCGGCACCACACCCCATCCCTGGCCTCGGCGCCTTTGCACTGGCCATGCCCCACGCCTGGCGCGCCCCTGCTCTCCTCCCCCCGGCTTGCTCCGGTCCTCGAGATGACTTTATAATGAGTCTGGGGGCGGCGTCAGGCAGACAATTGGGAGCTTCCCACCCGCCTCCGTGTCCCCGCCGCGCTCCACCTGATGCTGACCCTCGAACGAGGCCCCCGCCACCCCCCACCCCCCACTCGCTTCTGGAATATCCCACCTTTTCCTCAGCTTCCGCCATGGTGCTGCCGGCAATATCATGTGACCGCCCCGAGAAGTGACATACCGGATGTTACAAAGCTGCGGCCCCGGTGCCTCCTGGGAAATGTAGTTCAGCTTGAATCCGCCAGCTCGGGGAGCTGTCCAGCTTCTAATGGAGCTACCAGTGGTGGACGCTCTCTGGTCCCCGGCTCTGGGTTCTGGGCTCCCAAGAGCCAGGAGGAAAGTGGGTGCCTTCCCACTGCTTGACGAGGGAAGAAAAAAATTTTAATAGGAACAAACCCACCTTCTGTATGAAATCTTTTTGATCTCCCACAGTTGCTTGTGTCATCCCCACAAAATTACATTTTATTTATTTTGTGTCTCAGTTATTTATTTGTGACTCCCCACTCAAATGTGAGGTCCTTAAAGACAAGGATGATTTTCTTTTTATTTCTATATTCTCAGTACCTAGAAAACCATCTCACATATTACTTCTTAATTGATTGGTTAATTTATTTTTTAAAAAATGTGTACTTTCTAAAAATGGATTGAGCTGAAGAGATAGTGAGAAATCTATCAATAAGGGTCTCTAAGCAAGAACTGGATGACCACTTGTCAGAGATGTTTTACATGAGAATTCAGCTCAGGTATGAACTGAACTACATGACCTGACAGAATCATAGACTTTCAAAAACTGGTGTCCTCAAAGGACATTGCTGATAACAACAATTTTTACAGTATCCATCAAAATGTTTATCCGGCCTATACTTTCTAGTAGGGAGTGGGGTGAAGGGGAGGAAGGTTGGCTATCTCCCATACTAGTACAGTGGATAAATTGCTAGAACTTAAGGCAGAAAGACTCATCTTCATGAATTTAAATCTGGCTTCAGACACTTATTAGCTGTGTGACCCTGGGAAAGTCATTTCATCTTGTTGGCCTTATTTTTCTCTTCTGTAAAATGAGCTAGAGAAGGAAGTGACAAACCACTCCAATGTCTTTGCCAAAAAACAAAAAAATAAAATTCCAAATGGGGTCATTAAGAGTTAGACAGGACTGAAAAATGACTGAAAAACAAACAATACTTAGTTTCCTTCAAAGACTTAAGTCAACAGGCCCAAACAAACCACATCCAGGATACTGAAGAAAGCCTGATAGATAATCATTGTTGAACTGTAAATGATCTTTGAATGGTTTTAGAGGATGAGATGAGTGCTACAAGATTAGAGTTGCTTTGGGGACACCTAGGTGGTGCACTGGTCCTAGAATCAGGAGGACCTAAGTTCATATCTCACCTCAGACACTTACTAGCTGTATGATCCTGGGCAAGTCACTTAACCCTTAAATATTCAGGGTTAGTTCCATTTGTCCTGATGTATATCTTGCCACTGAACCCAGATAACTCTGGAGGAGAGAGTGAGGTTAGTGACCTTGCACAGCCTTCTCTCACTTAACTCCATTTCAGAGCAAGTCACAACATCATCCTTATGCCATGGTCCTCTTTGAAAATGAAGGACAAACAACAACACCACCACAAGACTAGGGAAGAGGAAATACTGTCTTGACTTCCAAAAAGAGAAAGCAGTACATACTGTAAGGCTCAGTATGAGATCAACATCTAGAAAAACTCTTGAATGTTTTATTGAGGGAATGTTTGGTCAACATTTTAAAAGATAAAAAACACAATCATTAAAACTGAGAAAAATGGGGGTAGCTAGGTGGCGCAGTGGATAAAGCACTGGCCCTGGATTCAGGAGGACCTGAGTTCAGATCCAGCCTCAGACACTTGACACTAGCTGTGTGACCCTGGGCAAGTCACTTAACCCCTGTGGCCCCACAAAAACAAACAAAAAAAAAAACCTGAGTAAAACCAACATTACTACTCTTACTTCTTTAGTCACTTCTGGATTGAAGCTTTCACTGAAGACACAACGATGCCCCTGAGACCCTTGGACTTTACCCATAAGACCTTTTGCTCCCTCTCTCCTTAATCCATAGGGACACCTCTACGCCCCATTGTTCAACCTTGAAGAAGCTAAAGAAGATGGACCTTCACTCCTTTCTCCCCAGAAATAAGAGAGGGGGGAAGTTGTGGGATGAGGGACCCATCATTAATATGTGAAGGTCCCTGGTAGAGTGACCCATGGATTTCTCCTTTTTGTGCTGTTCACCATTTTTACTAATGATTTGGATGAAGGCAATGGAAGATATTCTTAACAAATTCATAAATTGCACAAAACTGGGAAGTTTGGGTGACAGCATAAATTCCAGATTTAAAAAAAAAAAAGCTCTCTCAATGACTAGAATGAGTTGAAATTTAATAGATATAAACTAAAATTTCTACAGTAGAACTCAAAAAACTGCAATAGTAACAGCAATAGATTACATTAATATAACACTTTAAGGAGTGAAAATCACTTTAAATATATTATCTCATTTGATCTTCTCAACAACTCTGTAAGGTAGCTATTATTGTTATTCTTACTTTACACATGGGGAAACTGAGTTTGAGAGAAATTAATTGACTTGCCCAGGGTCACACAACTAGTAAGTGTGAGTCAGAACTTAAAATCATGTTTTTCTGAGTCCGGCCTCTAATCACTATGCCATCTATTAGAGATTTGAGGAGGTGTGGCTAGATAACTGTTAGTGTTAAAAGATCTGAATAAAAATAGTATGATATAGGGTGGTTCTTGTTGCCACTGTTGTTTATCGTTCCTTCTAGAAGAGGACCATGACATTGGAAAGTGAGGTGATGTCATGACTTGAAATGAATTGGATTCAAGTGAGGCAGCTGAGGAGGGTCACCAACTTCACACTCTCCTCCAGAGCCATATGGGTCCAGTGGCAAGATAGACATCAGGACGACTGGAGATGGCCCTGATTATAGTGGGATACCTTGTCCTTTTAAGCTAAGGCTTTTCACAGGTCTCAGTTTTCCAGAGGCAATACCCATTCAGTGATTAAGGCTAGGCATTGTTGTTGTTGCTACTGCTGTTTTTGTTATTGTTGTTGTTTTTTTTTCCTTTGTTCTCCTAGAGGACCATGACATCAGGGTGATGTCATGACTTGCAGTGGATTTAGATTTAAGTGAGGGAGGGCTGTGCAAGGTCACCACTCCCTCCTCCAGAACTATCCGGGTCCTGTGGCAAGATAGATATCAGGACAACTTAATGGCCCCGGATTTTTTTGGGGGGGGGGGCAGTGAAGTGACTTGTCCAGGGTCACACAGTAAGTGTCTGAGGTAAGATTTGAACTCAGGTCCTCCTGACTTCAGGGCCAGTGCACCACCAACATGGTAAGGAGACAAAGAAAGGCCTCTTTTACCTAGTCAAAAAGAAAATAAATAAATAGATAAGGGGAGACCTTCAGGGTTTCTGGCCAAAAGAGAAAAAGTTGCTATTTATGCCCACTCTGTGCCATCAAGAGGCCAAACAATGGCAAAATGAGGCCTGGACTGGGCCCAATTGTTGACCACTATAGGGAAAGAATACTTGTTTGAAGCCAAGAGAAAGCTAGGGCTAGTCCTCAGAGTGAACCACTTGGCACAAAGTCCCTCTGAGATTCTGTGCTCTATGGATCTAAGAATCTCTCTTGCTATTACTCTACAAAATGCTCAGTTTTAGAGTCAGTGGTCATCATCTGTTGTGCAGAAGCTTTCCCTCTCACCTGCCAGCTCCAAACTAATGGAAGCTCAGGCTTGTAAATATCTCAAACTCACAAGCTGCCTTCAAATGTACATATACCCATTCAGAGGTTGATGTTCATTCCATCATCTACTCAGAAAAGGACTCCTGAAGCAGAAAAGCTGGTAAGGAGGGGCCAGGAACAAGTGCTCCTACTTGAGTTCATGTTCTACATGAGGGTAGTACAGAGCACCTCCAAACTCCCAATCATGACCTGTACATGAAAGTCACATCCAGGAAAGCTCTCTTAACTAATGTAATACCCCACTGACACTGCCTTGGAAGTGGAGGAAAACCAAGAGACCACCAAGGGTTTATAGTGCCATACTAAAATGACACGTGTATTTTATGCCCAAAAGACTGAATTGATAAATCACCATAGTAGGAATTAGCACACTCACCAAGATCCCACATTCTTACTGGGAATTAGGAATGGTGACTCTGAGCATGCTCCAGACAGGAAGAGGGGAGGGAAGTCTACACCTCTGTAAGTAAGACATAAAATATTAGTATTAGTTCAATGAGAGTTAGAAAGTGGTCGTTGTTCAATTATTTTTCAGTCTTGTCAATTTCTCTATGACCCCATTTTGAGGTTTTCTTGTCAGAGATACCGAAGTGCTTTGCCATTTCCTTCTCCAGCTCATTTTACAGATAAGGAAGTGAGGTAAATCTCATTTCTAGGTGGTGCAGTGGATAGAGTGCTAGGCCTGGAGTCAGGAAGACTCATCTTTTTTATTCAAATCCAGCCTCAGACACTTAGTAGGCATGACCCTGGACAAGTCACTTATCTCTATTTGCTTTGATTTCTTCATCTATAAAATTAGCTGGAGAAGGAAATGGCAAACGACTCCAGAATCTCTGCCAAGAAAACGGCAAACAGGGTCATGAAAAGTTGGATATGACTAAAATAACAGTAAAGGTTGCAGGAAGGAGAGAATCTTAAAACAACAGTTCTCCTTCCTGGCCCTCTTCATTCATAAAGAACTATGTTATAAAAGCTCTTAGCACCCCCCTGTGTCCCTTTATTTGGATGCCACACTCCAAACTGAATAAAGAAAATCTGAGTCCGAAAACCACTCCAGACACTTACTAGATGTATGACTCTGGACAAGTCATTTCTCTTCTCTAAGAGTGAGTTTCCTTACCTGTAAAATGTGAAGAATATTATGTGCATCAACTTCAAAAGTTGTTTTGAGGATCTTAGGATCAGATATTTAAAATGGGGATCTTATTGGTCTGATACAATCTTCTCCTATTGCATAGAGGCAAATTGAGGCCAAGGGATGCTGAAAAACTTAGATAGATAGAAAGAGGCAGAACCTGAGTTCAAATCCAGTCCTTTGACTCCAAGTCCAGATCTCTTCCCACTTTACTAGGTTGCCTAGTAAATGAGATCATAACTATGAAACCTTAAGCAGAATGAGTTATTAAGGTGGCTATTATTTTGATTAACAAATTACTAATATTTTGGAATTTTTAGCATAAATATATGCCATATGGCATGTTTTGAGCTTACTACCCAAATGTGTATAAATCAATTCCATAATTGATTTTATTTTTAAAATATGAACTACAAGCTCATATGAAGGCAGGGTTATACCTACACTTTGAATCTGCTTCAGGAACCAGCATAGTGCTTTGTACCCAGTGGGTACCTGACATATGTTCAATTAATGGTGAAATAGGATAGCTATGTTGTACAATGGACAATGTCTGGGCCTGGAATTAGGGAGATTCATCTTCCTGAGTTCAAATCTGGCCTCAGACATTTACTAGCTGTGGGACCCTGGGCAAGTCACTTAACCCTGTTTACCTTGGTTTCCTCATCTGTCAAATGAGCTGGAGAAGGAAATGGCCAAACCTCTCCAGTATCTCTGCCAAGAAAACCCCAAATAGTGTCAGGAAGAGTCAGACGTGACTGAACAACAACTGAACGACAGCAAAAAACGGTGAAGTGAATGAGCAGTAGTTTTCCCCCATCTTTGCCTTCGGTATTTTCACTAAAGAATAATGAAATGATGATAACGGTAGTAATCGCTGACATTTATAGAAATCTTTAAAATTTGAAAAGTACTTTACAAATAACATATTCTTTAATTCACACAACCATCTTGTGAGGCAGGTGCTTTCATAATCTCACATTTTACAGATGAGAAAACTGAAGTTGAAAGAAATTAGGTGACTTGTCCAGAGTTAAATAACTAAGGAGTATCTGTCAGGATTCCAACCCAGGTCTTTCTGACTCCAAGTATAGCACTCTAACTGCCACAGTGCATAAAGCACTGACCCTGGAGTCAGGAAGACCTGAGTTCAAATCTCACCTCAGACACTTACTAGCTGTGGGACCCTGGGCAAGTCACTTAACACCAATTGCCTCAGACATCCAAGGCCATTTCAGTCATCCTGCTGTATATCTTGCCATTGTACCCAGATAGCACTGGTGGAAATAGTAAGGTTGATGACCTTTCATGGCCTTCCCTCACTTATATCCAATTCAGTGCAAGTCTTGACATCACCTCCTGATGTCATGATCCTTTTCAAGAATGAAGGAGAAAGAATAGCACTCGACTATACACATTTTCTCCCACTCAAAGCATTTAGGATTTTAAGAAGTGGCCCGTGAATCCCTGGTTTCATTTGCCAACCAGCCCCTTCCTCCTCACAGGGCAACAAACACTTTTGTTTGGAAGTGCCTACCTCAAACATGAGCTGTATTCCAAAGGTTCTTTGGGTGATAGAATTGAGCAATTCCAGAGCTTTTTTTATTCAGACTGTGTCTCACTAACAAAGAGCTCAAAGAACATCTGTTCTCAGTCTCTCCTGACATAGACTAAACAGCTTTTAAAAGTACATTTCATTTACAGAACTTCTCGTATCTTTCACCAGAAAAGCACAAAACTAATTTTTCCTATTTTAAACTTGGGCCATGAATTCAATTGACTCTGAATGCAGGTGTTTAGCTCTTCCAGGTAAACTTGTTATTTTATTGAGAAGCTTTCATTTCCAATCAGAATTTGGAAACAAAATACTTCATCTCACCCTGCCATTGGGTCTGCACATCATCAGGGCACTAGAGGCTCTTCTCTGCAGCAAGAGTACAGTCCCCAAAGATGTTTATGGTCCCAGAGGCTGATCTCTTCCTGTGTCCCTGTTCTGTTCAAATGCAAAAGTTTTATCATTTAAAAAGAGGGACTTGATTCTTGAGTTTCATCTGCAGAAAATCCTCTTGGGAAAGGACAATGGCATTGGAGTGGGGGGAGTAGGGGAAGTGGGGGAAGTGGGGGGAATGGGAGGGGGGTGTTAAATACTGGTTTCTACTTCTTATGGCCTTGGACAAGTCATGTTTCCACTCTAGGCTCTAGTTTTCTCATCTGAAAATATAATAGGGAATTGGACAAGATGAAGAAGTTTCATTCTACATTTAGGATCTAGATTAAAGATAGGATACTCTGATTTTATGATCCTATTCACTTGGCACCTGTTTTCATTCTGTGTGTATCTCTGAATTTCTGTGTCTCTCTCTCACACACACACACAGCAATAAATACTTAAATCATACCTATGTTCCAAAAGTTGGTCATTTGGAATTTAGAATGCATTTTCTTATAGAACCAATGTTCAAAACCAGGAAAGCAACATGTTGCCCCCCAAAGTGTATCAAACCTGCAGTGAAAAGCTCTTCATACTAAGCCCTGCTATATCTATAGGGCCATGTGCTAATAATCACCCTAACTTCTTTGAGCTTTGTCATTTACCCTCTATCAAGTGGGAATCTTGATACTTGCCCTGCTTGCCTCCCAAGAGTTCAGAGAGGAAAGCATTTAGAAAAATTTACAAAGTAATGCTTGGTTGTGATCTCCCATTATAAATGTTGCTGTTCGCTCTGAATCTAGCAAAAGTCCATCCGAGGGGAAGCAGAGCCAAAAAAGCATTTATATAGTGCCCACCATGTACCGAGCACTATGTTAATGCCTTTTACTAATCTGATCTTATTTGATCTTCACTTCGAGATAGATGCTATTATTATCCCTATTTTACCATTGAGGAAACTGTGGTAGACATAGCTTAAGTGACTTTCCCAGAATCACACAACTAGTGACTGTCTGAGACAGGATTTGAACTTGGGTCTTCCTGACTCTAGACCCAGCACTCTATCCACAGCACCACCAGCTGCAATCTCATATATTGGAACTATGTGCAGTAAAAAATAGTAGGGAACAACAGCTATTACAAGGATACTAATTAAACAAAAGAGAAAGACAGATACTTAAGAGAATTGTTTCTTTTGAATGCTGGTACTTAAGCAGAAACATCTTTCATTAGGGGAGAATGTGCTGATAATCTGCAAATTGTGCAGATTCTGATGAAGAAAAATTCATCTCTGGGAGCATTCAAGGAATTTGAGAGTTGATCAATCAGTGTGGCAAGCCCTATGATAGGGACTGGGGATATAAAGATCAATGAAATAGTCCCTCTCCCCTTTACCTCAAAAAAAAAAAAAAAGCTAGCTTTCTATCAGAAACAAATATGTACACACGTGCATTTATACAAAGTACCTGGACTCTAATTTAGAGAGAGCCAGAAGCAACTGGGAAATCAGTAAAAGTTTAAGGTAGAAGAAGGAAGCTTGAGCTTTGAAGGAAATGAGGGTGAGAGTGAGGAGAGAACACATTACAGACATGGGGGGCAGGATAAATTCTTCAAAATCTGTATCTTTTTAAAACTTTAAATTTATTGGCACATTTTGTTTTGATACAATGATACTTTCTAATTATAACCAAACCACCCCCTCCTTTAAAAAACACATCCCCCCCCAAAAGATTTTGAACTATTAAAAGAATATTGGTGGTTTATTTTAACTTTAACAATCTGTTAGCAAAATTGACCATTGTAATTAACCAGAGTTTTGTCCCTTCTCCCTCACTCAATTTATCTACACTGCTATAGACATTGCTCACATTATTCTTCTGGATCTGCTTTCTTTGTTCTGCATCAGTTTATACAAATCTTCCTATGGTTCTCAGAATTATCCTTAAATGTCCTTTCTTATCATGTAATAGTATCATGTTTATACACTGTCATTTGTTCAACCATTGCCCAATCATTGGGAACACATTTTGTTGGCAATTTTTTATTTATCGTGTACAATTTGACTTCAGATTTTATGGCTCTCCTTTTCCTTGGTATAGTCATGCATGGATTTATTGTTTATCTCACAAAGAGAAAAAGGACATGGAGAAAAATGAAGGAAAAGAGAAAGGGGAAACAGAAGAAAGGAAAGAAGTTTTCCTAAGAAAACTGGAAAAGATTTGGAAAATAGAGGAAGCAAAAAGGTGGTGGTAGATGGGATGGGATAAATAGAATGTGTGGGAATACCTAAAAAATGCTTGAACTAGAATTTACTGAGATGCCATAGGGCAAACCAAGGAGCCATGGCTGGAAATTTTATAAACGTAAAGATTTCGGCATCAAGTAAGGGGGTGTGAGTTACTAACCATTAATAACTAAGACAAAGTAGAATGGATTGCCTTAGGAAAGTAGTCTCATTGGAGGTCTTTAAGCAAAAGCTGGATACTGATTATGTGTATTGCAAAAGGGATGCTTTTTTTCAGATAACAGTTGGATTGGATGAGTACTAAAGTCACTTCCAACTTTGAATTTATGTGATGCTCTGAGTGATGGAAGACAGAAAAAAGTGGTTTCAAAGTACACACACACATACATACAAACACACACACACACACACACACACACACACACACATATATATATATATATATATGAAATGTGTATATACTTTTATATAGTAGATATGCACACTGAAATGCATATGGATCTCATTGATTCCTTCTGGCAATGCAAATTACAACCCATTGAAGCCTAACCTATGTCACTTTTGTCCATGTGCTACCACAAGTTTTCCACAAGGGGTCTACCCAACATGACAGAAGCCTTCCTTGATTTCTCCCCACATTACAAGGGCATCAGTGATTCAGTTTAGCTATGTGTCAGTCATCCCTCACTCTCTCTACAGGACCAAGCCCCATCTCCTTTTTCTGTCAGTCAATTCTTTTATGACATCCCTAGGCTCCTGTTTTATTTTGTGGTTCCTTATTATGTTTCAGCTTGTTCCTATCCTCATAGAGTAGGTTTTTGTGTGAATATGTGTAGATGTGTGGATACATACATATACATGTGTAATATGTATATAGTTTAAATATTATATAAAGTACCTAAATATAATGAGCAAGCATTTATGATACACATATACAGTAAATAAGGATGTGCACCTAGATGATGTGATGGTTAGAGCAATGGATTTGCAGGAAAAAAAAGGACTGTGTTTGAGTTTTGCCTCAGAAATATACTGTGACTTTTGACAAGTCATTTAACCACTATCAGCCTCAATTTCTTTATCTGTAAAGTGGGGATAGTAATAGCACCTACCTTAAAAGGTTGTTATGAGGACCAAATGAGATCATATATATGAAGTACTTTGCATTAAGAGAAGCAATCTCATTTTATCCACAGGGAACTATTACCTTCAAGGTGCTTCATGGAAACTGTCCATGGCTAGGTGACTTCTCTTTCTGCCTAGAAGACCACCATTTTTATAACTCTTGTTAACCTAAGAAATCATTTGTTTCCATTACAACAGTACTTCTATGACTGTCTATGCTTGGCCTTCTCTATTTCCTGTTAGCCAAGTTGAGACTCCCAGAGATTGTAACAGAATTACACCCTGACATGCTACAGGTGGTGAGATGGTGGTGCCTCATGGAGAGCCACAGGTTTTGATCAATGGTTCTCAGTCATCTTCAACTCTGATGCCAAGAAAGCAAAGCCCTGCTGGGTTGTCGCTGGTCCATCTTGACATTCACTTGAGCTGGGAAGGCACTGTCACTCTGCCCCCGAGTTACTGTAGTTTACAAATACTAAAGCTGATCAAATATAGTGAAAATTGTCAGAGAAACCTGAGTTCAAAGAGTTTTCTATCTTTGGTGGTTTTAGAGAAACTTCTGCAAAGAATTCCCTTTATCATAGACTGTCAAAGAGTTATTTGGGGAGAGCATGTTTTCCATTGGTGTCAAAGCCTCTGTGAAGTTTAACCTTGAAGCAGCCTCTCCTTTCTGACATACTTCTATAGGTATGCTATCAGAAATGCACACTTCAAAATATTAATAGTGTATTATTCTTTGCACATTGCTTTTGGAAGCCATTGGAAAGGGGACAGAGAGGAAGTCTGGTGTCATGAATAAAGTGATGAACCTGGAGGCAGGAAAACCTTCGTACAAATACACATCCCAATGTTTACTAGCTTTGTGACCATGGGCAAATCATATCATCTCCCTAGGTCTTCTAGTATTAGATCAGGAGTCAGAAAGACCTGGGTTCAAATCCTGATGCTTCTACTTCTTGTCTCTTTGAATGTGACTAAATCGCTTAACTCATCAGAACCTCCAGTAACTCACTGAGAGACTTTGCTCCATCATTCACTGGAAGGTTGGGAGCACAGGACAATAGACTTAGAACTGGACAGGACTCAGAGATCAAGCCCATGCTTTTATTTTACAGATAAGGAACCTGAATCTCAGAGAAGAAAAATAACTCGATTGGGATTACCTCGATAGCAAAATTGATGGCAGAACTGAGAACTGAACCTAGGGCCATTGATTCAAAGACAATGGTGTTATTTCCACAGTGCTATAGAAATGTACAAAATGAATCAAACAGCGGGCATTTATTAAGCAACCACTATGGGCTAAGCATCATGCTAAGTGCTGGGGCCAAAGATGTAAAGGCAAAAATATCCTTTGTACTTAAAACACTTACAATCTGGTATATTGGGACAAGGTAGGGGAGGCAATATGTCCAATCCAAAAAAATAGATACAGGGTGGGAAAGGGAAGGTCCAAATGGCTGGGGGCATAAGGTAAGGAATCATGTAGGGAGGCAGCTAGGTGGCACAGTGGATAAAGCACTGGCCCTTGATGCAGGAGGACCTGCATTCAAATCCAGCCTCAAACACTTGACACTTACTAGCTGTGTGACCCTGGGCAAGTCACTTAACCCTCATTGCCCCACCAAAACAAACAAAAAAAGGAATCATGTAGCATTAAAGGAAGTAAACCATTCTGAGAGATAGAGATCTCTGACAAGGGAGTTTATTCCAGCTATGGTGAATAGCTAGTGCAAATGTCTAGAGGAGGGAGACAGGGTCCTGGGTGAGGAACAGAAAGAAGACCTGTTTTATAGGACCACAGAGTGCATAGATTAGAGATTTGGATGGATTGGACTGGATGACCTCTTTGGTCTTCTCTGATTCTGAGATTCTGGGGCTCTATTGTGATTATATGATTATAGAAGAGGAGGAGGAGAAAGGAAGAAGAAAGAAGAAAGGAGGAAAGGAGGAGGAGGAGGAGAACAAGAAGAATGAGAACAAGAAGAAGAAGAAGAGAAGCTATTCATTTCATTTTAGGTCACTTCTCCAGGTATTCATTAAGAAAAGCTCCAGCTTATTTTTTTTATAATGAATATTATTATTCGTTGCTAAGTTCCAGGACTATCCTGCGTGCTGGGGATACAAAGATAAAAATATCCTTGTCCTTCACAGACTTGCCTTCTTTGGGGTGGGGATGGGGGAACACAAAATATAAATAAATGTAAATTTATACAGAGTAATTTAGGGCATGTGACAGAGAGGACACTAACAGCTTGGGAAATCATGAATCTTCTCATGTAGGAAGTGTCTTTCCTTTCAACCTTGAAAGCAGCTGGGGAACTTAGAAGGCAGAGGTGAGGAGGAGGAGGAGGAGGTGTATTCCAGGCAGGGTGAAAGCACCAAGGCTGGAGATAGAATGTAATGAACAAGGGGCATCAAGGAGGCAAGTTTGTCTAGAATGTATGAAGAACTATAACATGTTGGCTGCTTGGCAAGATAGGCTGGGATTAGCCTGTGAAGACCTTTAAATGCCAAGTAGAATTTGTATTTTGCTGCTTGGCAAGATAGGCTGGGATTAGCCTGTGAAGACCTTTAAATGCCAAGCAGAATTTGTATTTTGTCTTAGGAAGGATGGTTAGGTACTTCTTGAGTTCCTTGGGAAGGGGGCAAGTTATATGGTCAGACCTAAGCTTCAAGGATCTCATTTTGGATTAGTTTGGACAATGGAATGCGGAGACTCTAATCTGTGGCTTTAGGGAGCCTTATCCATTACTATTCCCTTACTACTATTACCTATCACTACTGCTGCTGCTACTACTACTACCACCAACAACCACAATATTATCTCTTTCTGTCCTTTGCCTTGTACTTCACTTTTCCCCCAGTGCATCTACTCATGGCTAATGGTTAATAAATTTAAAAGAGCTGTCTACTCAAGGTGAGGTGGTGACTTATCTACACATGAGCATCATGAAGAATTTTTATATCTGCTCCTTGTCTGTAAAATGATAATAAGCATCCACATATTAGATACTTTCCAGAGATGTTGTGAGATTCAAGTGAGCAGGGAAAGCATTTTGAAATCTTTAAAGTACTAGATATATGTAGTTGTAACTGTTGTGGCTTTGTTACTGTGGACAAGCTCACAGTGGTGTGAGCAAACTGCCACACATTACAGACAAGGAATTAGGAAGGACAAGTACAAGATGCCATCATAAATATACTACTACCACTACTACTACCAACACCACTTAGACCACCATTGTTACTGCTGCTACTCCTTTGGGAAAATAAGATAGATTCTTTCTAGTCATAAGATCATAACTTTGGACCTGGAAAGGATTTTAGAGTTCATGTAGAGCAACTGTCTCATTTAACAGAAGAATATACTGAGACCCAGATAGCTGAGTAGTTCATAGCCTTAGAGAGCTGCCTGGGGTACAATGAGGTTGAGTGACTTGCCTGGGCTATTTACTTGTGAATTAAAGTGGTAACTATTTCAACATTATGTTCCTCAAGGCTCTCTCTGAGTCTTATTTCTACCTGTTAGCTTTTAGGAGGATCAGGGAAGGTGAATAGTAGGTTCTTCTGTGAATTGATAAAACGGAATAACTTCTTTGTGATTTCCCAAGATGTCTGAATTGTAGACCAAAAGCAGCTTCTGGCAAACAAAGTCCTGAATCACAGCAGCATGGCTGGCCAGCTCTATGAAAGTCATGGAGCTCAGAGCAGCAAAGGTTCATGTCCACCTTGCCTCTGGTTTAGAGGACCACAGCATTCACTATTTTAAAGCTGTGCCAGGTAGTTTATCCTACCATCACCCCACTCCTACCTGGTTTAGGGACTGACTCTGAATTTCCACTTCCTGAATTGTCTTTCCAACTCCAAATACAGAACACTCAGACTATAGTAACTGTAAGAATTCTTTTCCCCCTGTTCTTTTTGCCTGGGTACAAAACATTATATCTAGAGTTTACTTTTTTTTTTTTGTCCAGACCTAAAATGTCACTAGTGTGCTGGGGAAACTCCTTCCAACGATGCAGAGCAGCAACACATCTGTAGCTTATAGTCTTAGTAGTCTGCCTGGCACCCAGAGAGGTTAAATGGCTTGTCTAGGACCATACAGTCAGAAAGTATCAGAAGAAGGACTTAAACCCAGTTCTTTCTTTCCCCAGGGCAAACCCCTCAGTCACTGTGTTCTGTTGTTTTTTTTCTGGAGTCTGTTCCTGGGGGAAATAACTGGAGGACTGACTACTGACTTCTCTTTGTTTTCTGGGAAAATGTATTTCCCTCCTCAAGGGCTGCTGTGTTATTGGCATGGCATTCCCCTCAGCAGTGAAGGCCTCAGTCTCTACTAGATTCCAGAGATGCCACTAGCAATCTTGGTACCTGGGGTCAGGAGTTCAAGTCTTTCCTTCTGATCTACTGTTATAAACAAATTCGACCAAAACTTTAAATAAAAATGTTTATTTTTAAAAAATAAAGTAGAGGATGACTTGACACTTTGATAAAAGACAAATTCTGTTGGTTTGTGGCCATGAGATAGCAAGAGATATTGGCCAAGAGACACAATTGGAGAGAACTTGGGGCACAGCCCAAGTGGGAAGAAATCAAGATTTCTAGGGCTTCCCAGCTCCACTGAACAGAGACCACAACTCCAAGAGGCTGCTGCTGGGGAAGCTGCCACCAGAGAAGGGAAAAAGGCAGGGTCAGGCTGGGCCACGGAGGAGCTTAGCAGCTCAATGTCCAGAAGAAAAAAAACATATGAGTGTTAAAATCATCACATTCAGAAGGAAATTAAAGGGAGAATGAAATAAAAAAGAGAGAAGGGGAAAGAAGGAAAGAGAGGAGGGAGTATGGGAGCAGCAGAAGGTGAAAAGGAAGATAGGGGAGAGAGAGAATGTGTGTGTATTTGGGAATCATCTCTTTGTGCTTGAAAACCCAGTAGATTCTTATCTATTTGGGATGGTACCGATTCCAGACAATAAAAAATAGGCTGGCACCATCCCTCAAGTCCCCTCCCAGCATTATGATTCCATGCTACTATGTTAATCATTTCTCGGTGGTAAATTGGATTTAGCGCCCCAATTCTCAAGTACTACAATTCAGTGGAAGGCCTTGGTCAGAAGGTTGCCTGGATTGTGAAATCTGGCTCTAATTGCTGTTGGAAAAACTAGGGTAAACAACCCATATCAGAGCATTGAGAGAACTGATTTTTTTCATCCTGACTGATAAATTCTCAACCCCCTACATGACCCCAGGTTCCATCTGCCCAAAGTGCTCTCCTTGGGGAGCTGAGTGCTTCTTGAACTCTCTCTAATCATAGCCTCACCTCCCAGAGGGGCTGCCTCCTGCATTACACTTTCCACTGTATGGAAGGTAT
Organism: Dromiciops gliroides; assembly: GCF_019393635.1. Taxonomy (NCBI): domain Eukaryota; kingdom Metazoa; phylum Chordata; class Mammalia; order Microbiotheria; family Microbiotheriidae; genus Dromiciops; species Dromiciops gliroides. The sequence continues at coordinate 754,839,576 of NC_057861.1, forward strand.
CAAGCCCTTCCTCCTGCCTTTTGTCTTCCCAAAGTCCCTCAGGAAATGGTCCTTCCCCCACAACATGGAAGCATGACTGTTCACCCTGGGGCAGCTCCTGATTATAGGGGAACAGAATGGCTGAGCAGACCTCAAGACCCTGATAGCCTTGGTCTAGGAAGGTTGAACCACTAAGTGCTGCCTAAGTGCCTCCCTTCTTGCCTTCTCAGGGAGCTGCCATCCTGAAAGAAAAAGCCATTGTGAAATGGGAGCCCCATCCTGTGCTGATAAGAAAATGGTGGTTTTAAGGAAGTTACAATGCAGTCCAAGGACCTGGCAGGGAGCAGTTATCAAGCCAAGGGCCTCACTGGAAAGGAGAACAGTCTTTATTAAGAAAGTGAATCTTCTACCCAATCCAGAGGGAATTTTAGATCTTTTACAGCTGAAAACCAATGACATTTCCAAAAGATTGTACCTCATTCAATGGCATGGAGCGCCATCTTCTACCAGAAGCTTTTCCTGACTACCCCCCACCCCCAGCTGCTGGTGTCTGCCACTCCCAAATAAAATATTCAAATAGAATTGGGACAGGATCAGTTTGGGAACTTGCTCCAATGATACAGAGAACAATCCACCCACCCTTATCCATCTACTTCCATCTCTTTCATCTGCTCCTATGCATTCTCTTCTCTCTCACATTTCTTGTATGTACTTTGTATTTTTTAAATGGATAATTGTTGTCATCTCTTATTGACTGGAAGCTGTAGGGCCTTTTTTCACTTTTTGTATGTGCATTCCTATCAACAACTGAATATTTATTAAGTGCCTACCATGTGACAGACACTGTTCTAAGTGCTGGAGATGCAAAAAAAAAAAAAAAAAAAGGCAAAAGATATTACAGCCATGGAGGAGTTCACAGTCTAATGAGGGAGGAAACATGTGAACAAATATGTACAATCAAGCTATTTATGATAAATAGGAAATGATGAACAGAGGGAAAGTATTAGAATTAGAAGGATCGGGAAAGACTTCTTGTAAAAGGTGAAATTTTAGTTAAGACTTGAAGGAAGCTAAGTAGGCTAAGAGGCAGGAGTGAAGAGGGAAAGTATTACAGGCATGAGAGACAGCCAAGGAAAATGCCCAGAGCTGAGAGATGGAGGTTCTGGGTGGATGTACTGTCTTATAGATGGAATATCCCTAGCACCTAACACAGCAACTGAAATATAGTAGGTGTTGAGTAAAACTTGATTGATTGAGGAGAAAAATTCCAATTCAATGGTTCTATCACATAATCCAAGAGTCAATGAAATGGCTACATATGCATAACAAAGCAAAACTGTCCCCCTCTCTTCCAATCAAGTGGTCTTGTCACCATTCTCATTTTGTTCAGACTCAGAAGAAATTTAGGAAGTCATGACCAGGTGGCATCTCTATGTGCCTGCACTTCATAATGAGAGCCAGTAGTCATGATGTACCCCTTATCCTCTACTGACTCCAAAGGACTCCTAGACCTTGGTATTGGCATCTCAGAGAATGCTTATCTTGTGGGTTATTACCTAATGTCTGGTATGATGCCCTCACATCTGGATGAGTAGGTGATTTGGTATTTCAGAAAACATACTGCACGTGATTTATTTAAATGAGGTAATTTATTTAAAGAACTTTGCAAATCTTAAGGCTCTATGTAATTTTTTTTGCTCTTTTTAATAAGTAAGGCAGATAAAGGTTAAATGATTTCTCAGTTAATAAGGGTCTGAGGCTGTATTTGAACTCAGGTCTTCCTGACTCCAGGGCCAACACTCTATCTGCTGCACCACCTAAAAAAAAATTAAAATAGTAAGACTTTTCATCTAATTTTAAGGGTGGAGTTGACTGAGCAAATCAGTCAAGTCACCCCATCCAACTCTAAATGCTAAGGTTCCCCAATACCTTCATGAGGGAGAATGTTTTAATCAACCAATTAGTCAAAGATTTTAGATTAAATATGAAAAGTTCTTGGAAGAACTAGATTGTCTTGACAGGAATCATGTTTAGACTAGCCAGAGAAACTTCGTCTCTCCCTGTGGGTAGTCTATACAATAGAAGACCAGTTTAGAACCCAAGTTATTTGAGCATCCAGTGGAAGAGTGATTGCAGCAAACAATGAAAAAGGAGCAATCTGGCCAACTGCACTTAGGAAGGAGATGGTTGGGAGTGGGGGAGAGAAGAGAACTTCCGCTTTGGCCTTAGTCTCCAGTGTCACCACAATAGCCCCTGCCTCAATATTTACTAGAAAAGTATATTTACAAGGTATTGCACATTTCACAAATGTGTAGCTTTGTGATCTTTCACCTTCCTACTGATGTATGAGCATTGCCACCTGGGACTGCAGAGGCAGGTAGTGGTGTCCACATTGGGAGCCAAGGACAAGTTCTATAAAGAGCCTAAAAAAGAAGCTCGACCAAGTCCAAGAGGAACTCCTTGAGTATCCACTAAGGAGTGAAGAACTTCCACCAGCCAGAATTTGTGAGTTGTCCCTCCTTCGTGTGCTTGATAAACTTGACTCCACTTTCCTTAGGACTATGTATATACTTATAGGAGGGTGTGTCACAGACTCTGATTGGGGGGCAGGTGAATGTTCTTACCAACTGTTCTTTCTCTATTGCCTTAGAAAATACCCCATTGCTAAAAGCTACTTAAAGTCTGTCCCTTTTTTTGATTTGTAATAAACATTTATTTTATTTTTCCAGTTACATGTGAAGGTAGTTTTCAACATTCATTTTCATAATATTTAGAGTTCCAAATTTTTCTCCCTCCCTCTCTATCCTTCCTGCTCCACAAGACAGCAACCAATCTGATATATATATATATATACACATATATATATATATATATATGCACACATATATATATACACACACACACATATATATATACACATATATATACATATATACACACACACACACACATATATATATATACACACATACACACACACAAGTGCTCTTTTTTTTAGTCTGTGTTCAATCAATATCAGTTCTTTCTCTGGGAGTGGATAGTATGCTTCATCATTAGTCCCTTGGGATTGTCTTGGATCATTGTGTTGCTGAGAGTAGTTAAGTCATTCACAATTTCTCATAGAACAATACTGTTGTCACTGTGCACAACGTCCTCCAAGTTCTACTCACTTCATTATACTTCAGTTCATATGAGTCTTTCCAGGTTTTTCTGAAATCATCCTGCTTGTCACTTCTTATAGCACAATAATATTCCATTACAATCATATACCACAGCTTCTTCAGTCATTCCCCAATTGATGGACATTCCCTTGATTTCAAATTCTTAGCCACCACAAAGGGTTGTTATAAATATTTTTTGTACAATTTCCCCCCTTTTCTCTTTTTCACGCTTACTATTGTTAACTGTTTCCCTCCCCCAAGATATTTACTTCATTATCTATCTTCTTTCACCCTATCCCTCCTCAAAGGGGATTTGCTTCTGACTGTCCCCTCCCCCAATCTGCCCTCCCTTCTTTTGCTCCTCCCTCTTTATCCCCTTCCCCTCCTATTATCCTGCAGGGTTATATAGATTACTCCACCCAATTGGGTGTGTGTGTTAATCCCTCCTTGAGCCAAATCTGATGACATTAAGGTCTTTGAGCCCATTCTGATGAGTGTAAAGTTCATTTACGGTCCTGCTCCTCCTCCATCTCCTCCCCCACTCCATAAGCCCCTTCCTGTTTCTTTCATATGGGATTTCACCCCATGCTACTTCTCCCCTTCACCTTCCCCCAGTTCATTCCTTTCACCCCTCAGTTTTACCCTAAAGATGTCATCATGGGGCAGCTAGGTGACACTGGGAACAAAGCATCCACCCTGGACCTAGGAGGACCCCAGACCCAATCCAGCCTCAGACACAAGACACTCAACAACTGCATAACCCCAGGCATGTCACCCAACTCCAACTTTTTAGGGTTCTCTAGAGTATTGAATTTGAAAGTCAAATTTTCCATTCAGTTCAGGTCTTTTCATCATGAATGCCTTCTTTTTTATTGAAGTCCCACTTTTTCCTCTGAAAAATCATACTCAGTTTTGCTGGACAGGTGATTCTTGGTTGTAATCCCAATTCCTTTGCCCTCTGGAATATAATATCCCATGCCTTCCAATCCTTTAATGTAGAAGTTGCTAGATCTTGTGCCACCCTCACTGGAGCTCCGCAATACTTGAATTCTTTCTGTTTGGCAGCTTGCAATATTTTCTCCTTGACCTGGGAGCTCTGGAATTTGGCTATAATATTCCTGGGAGTTTTCATTTGGGGATCTCTTTCAGGAGGTGATAGGTGGATTCTTTCAATTTCTATTTTACCTTCTGCTTCTGAAATATCAGGGCAATTTTCCCTGATAATTTCTTGGAAGATGATGTCTAAGCTCTTTCCTTGATCATGGTTTTCAGGTAGACCAATAATTTTCAAATTATCTCTCCTGGATATATTTTCCAGGTCAGCAGTTTTTCCAAGAAGATATTTCACATTGTCCTCTATATTTTTATTCATTTGGATTTGCTTTATTGTGTCTTGGTTTTTCAGTAAGTCACTAGCTTCCATATGTTCAATCCTAATTCTTAGGCAAATATTTTCATCAGAGAGCTTTTGTATCTCCTTTTCCATTTGGCTTTTCAAGTTGTTGACTTTTTTCTCATGTCTTTTCTGCATCACCATCATTTCTCTTTCCATTTTTTCCTCTACCTCTCTAACTTTATCTTCAAAGTCCTTTGTGAGAGCCTCTATGGCCTGAGACCAATTGGTATTTTCCTTGGAATCTTTAGATATAGGGGCTCTGACATTGCTATCCTCTTCTGAGGGTGCACCTCTATCATCCTTGTCACTAAAGAAATTTTCTATGATCCTCACCTTTGTCTGTTTGCTCATCTTGTTTTTCTTTTACTTGACTTTTAGCTCCTTCAAGTGGGGCACTGTTTCCAGGATGCACTGTCCCAAGCTTCAGGGGATCCCAGGTCGTATGATTTAAGGAGGGGCAGGTTCTTCACTCACCTGGCCTGTTCCCTGGTCCGTAGATAACCCCAGGCCACTAATCAACCAGAAAGCAAAACTTTGTGTGCTGTGGTTGTCAGCTCCAATTAACCTGTCCCCTTCCCCCACCTGGGTCACTGCTACTCAAGCCTACCTACTGGTTCCCAGCAATGGTGAAAAACCCAAGTTCTTCCTCAGCCCCAGCAGGGACCCTTGTAATCTTCCCCCTACCAAGGACTCAGCCCTCTCATCAGACTGTGAGCTTAGTTCTAGACAACACTGACGCTGCAGCTGATTTAGAGGTTCTGGGGGTCTCTTTCTCTTGCGAGGCCTTCCTGAGATGAATCTGTGTCAGTGTGATTGTGGGGTTGGGCTCCACTCCTGTCTCGGCATAGCAGCTCCCTCTTTCCAATCTTCTAAGCTGCCTTTGGTTGGAAAATGACCTCAGCACATTCTGTGGATTTTGCTGCTCTAGGAATTGTCCTTTCAACTATCTGGAGGCCTGGGATAAGTGCGCTGAATTTAACTGGTCTCTGCCAAGCTTTGCCCAATGAGTCTCTGAAGTCAGCTCCACTTCTGCCTGCTAATTAGCCTGTGAGTTCCTTCAAGTTTGACGGTCTTAATGACTTTCACTTGATAATCATTGTGGGAAACACCTATAGGGCCTCAAGATATATAGCTTTAAAAAAAAGACATTACCAAGCCCCCAGGGATACCCCCTAGAATGCTGAGGGGATGCAGTAGCAATGTTCTTGGGACCCAACTTATCAAAACATAATTACAAAGAGCAATCGTTTTGTCCAACTACCCAATATTCTGCCAAATATTAAACATGAAAGAACTAAAATAGAATAGTGATTTGTTTGGGGATGATTTCTCTAATAGTCTGAACTTCATCAAATGTAAGATGAAAAAAATGAGAAAAATAATAAAAGTAATTTTAAAATTAAAATGAGAAAAACAATTAAAATAATAAGGAGAAAATAATAAAAATAAAACAATAATTTAAAAGTGTGCATAACCAACCCTGGAAGAGAGGAATTCTGTGTATAATTACTATCATTTTATAGATGAAGAAACTGAGTCACAGAGAGGTTAGATGCCAGAGCCACACTGAGAGTAAGCATCAGAGACAGTATTTGAACATGAGTCTATTTGTCTCCAGGTCTTCCATTCTAAGATGAGATAATGTACTACGTATCACACAATGCATCACAATTACCCAAGTACACAATAAAGCACATTTCAGTTCAGTTCAATTAAATGAACATTTATTAAGTGCCTCCTGTGTGTACTAGGTGAGGCAGTGTGGCATAAAGAGCATAGATAAGAGAGATATCTTCAGTGCTGGAAAATCTGGGTTCTCAAATCCTGCCTCTGACCCATCTTGAGTGACTTACCCTAGGGAAATCACTTAACCACTTAGTGCCCTAGGAAAACTTCCAGAGATGATCAATCGCTGATCTTTACTGGTAAGTTCCTCACTCAGCATTCCCTCTATCAGTAAAATCACAATAAAATCAATAAAATTGTGTGCTGAGCCAGGCACTTGCATTTGACTCTCCCCTACATTCTCTCACTGGATCATTCCAACAACTCTGTGAGATGGGTAGTAGACTGATGCTCACAAAGGTTAAGTGAATGGTCCATTGTCCCATGCACAGTAAATGACCAGAATACACATTTCTCAAGAGTTTTTAAGTACACAAAGTACTTTCTTCATAACCACCCTACAACGTAGGAAGCCCAAGTCAGGGAACCCAGGGCTTACAGATGAGGAAATGGAAACTCCTCAGAGAATTCAAGAGACTGATTTATGTGGTCACAAAGTAAGTTTTAGAGATGGAACTTGAACTCGGGCCTTCTGACTCCACACCTAGCTCTGCTACTACATCCTGCTGTCACTCCAAAGCTTCCTGAGCCTCAGTCCTGACCTTTGCATTTCGCTGATCCTGAATGAGCAGACTGATCTGCTAGGGTTCAACACGATTGAAAATAAAAGTGGGAATGCTAAAGCAGACTCTTCTCAGACAGCAAATTCTTTGGAACATTTGAAGGGGAAAAATCATCCCATTGCTCCATCTGTCAAGATTGACATAAAAGTGATTATTTGGGAGGAAGTGTGGGGATGGCCCTGCTTTGTCCCTAGAGATTTTAATTTCATCTGTAGAAGAAAGAACATATCTGAGAACCTGAGGCCTTAAGATTTCTTAAGCATCAAGTCTCTCTCTCTCTCTCTCTCTCTCTCTCTCTCTCTCTCTCTCTCTCTCTCTCTCTCTTCTTTTGTGTCTGTCTCTCTTTTTGTGTCTTTCTCTCTCTCTGTCTGCCTACTTTCTACTGCTCCCCCTTTCTTCCCAATTTGGATGTTTTTTGTACAATCTCTGGGTAGTTTTACTTTGGGCACGAGAGAGAGAGAGAGAGAGAGAGAGAGAGAGAGAGAGAGAGAGAGAGAGAGAGAGAGAGAGAACACATTTTAAAACACAATTAGAGATTTATCCAATAAATGCAGAACTAGATTTTAATCACAGCAGTAATCCAGACAGGTCATAGCAAGTGGTCAGCAAAAATGCCAAAGATACATTAGAGAAATTGACATTCCTTGCGGCCATCTTCAACAATTCTGATTTTGTTTATGAGTTAGCTGGTCTCCTCACCATTCTGTCTTTCTTCCTTGACTCACCTCTTCCCAATCTTAAAATGGGGGTGGGGAGACAGGAGAGGGTTAGTGGTTAATCTCAGATCTGAAATGCACTGCTTAGCTGCTCATGCAGAAAGGAGAGAACTGGAGAAACAGGTGTGAGAGATGGAGCAATTTCAGAAATTTAGAGCCGATTGTTCAGCTTGGGGGAAAAAATAGGGGACAGAAACAAACCAACTAAAAGTTTGACTGAAGCAGGATGAGATTCAGAGGCAGTATATTTTTTAATCCAGGTTTTCTTTGCAATGTTCTTTCCAGGTGGTTAAGTTTTTAATATTTGCCTAATGTTAGAAAGGAATACAGCTGCAAGCTTTAAAGTGGGGGGGGGGTGCAGTGGGGGGGTTCTCCCATAACCATGGAAAGTCTGAGAGCAAAATTTCCTTTCCTACAGACATCACCCTTATCACTGAGCAGATATGGATTTCCATATCTCTCACTAACCCCATCCTCTTCTTCAAAAAAATAAAACCCCCAAACCTTCAAACTCAAAGGATTCCTTTGGGTTCCTTTCTTCAGTGGGCATCCAGCTCATCAGTTACCAACTATTAGTCAACCAATAGGGGGTGCTCACTACACATTTTGATGTGGGGGAAAAACCCCTCATTCAAAAGCTTCTCCGGTGTTATCCTTTCTTTAGCTTTTTAACTAAAAATTAAGGAGACCTTTTTTCCCTTTAATACATTGTCGTTTTTTGTCTTTTGTTTTTGAAGAGGACCCAAGGACATGACAGGTGATATCTTGACTCATGCATGAATTGGATTTAAGTGAGGCAGAGCTATATGAAATCGCCAGGCTCAGTCTCTCTGCCAGAGTCATTGAACTCTTGTGGCAAGATAAAAGTCAAGATGTCTGGCAATGGCCCTGGATGCCGTGGATGATCTAGGTGTCTTCTCTGTCTGACCACGCTCTAAGCTCTCCACAGCTCCTGCTTCAGCTATCTTTATGGCCAATGGAAGAAATTGTTCTCACCCCCCCTCCCCATTCCACTGGGTGAAGTCTTCACTTGCTTGGGGTAGATGTTTCCCTGACTCATCATTGTGTTTGAGGCCTGTTGGCTACCCTCAGCCTAGTTTAGCCATCTGCCAAGATGGTTGACCAGGGTTTGACTGTTGTGCTACAGCTATAGCCTCTTAGAGCCATGAGTGAGAATCGGGCGAAAGGCAGACCCTGAAGGTGGATGAGCAGCTCCCCACACCAGAGGCACCAGTCCTCTGCAAACACTCCATAAACCTCTCTGAGACATTCGTATGAGTTCTGAAAGCCAACATAGAGATATGAGGATGAATGACTCAATGAATTAGGCCTTAGAGGGGATATTTAATTTAATTCAATTCATTGAACTCTTATTAAATGCCTTCTACATATCAAGCTAGGAGAGATGGATACAAAGACAAAATAATGAAACAATTCCTGCACTCAAGGAGTTTACATTTTACTTCAGGGGAAAACAATATCTACACCGTTAAGTAAATGTAATATTCGAGAAGTGAGAACAATAGCAATTTGGTGAGAAGGTAACTCCTGGGATTTTGAGGCAGAGTACTTGGGTGTGGCTCCTGGATTGGACAGGCAGGTATTCACTTAACCCCTCTGCACCTCAGTTCCCTCATCTGTAAAATGAGGTATTGGACTAGATCAGGGCTTCTTAAACTGTTTCCACTCGTGACCCCTTTTGGCCTGAAAATTTTTTATACAACCCCAGGTATTTAGGTATATAAAATAGGTCTACATAACTTTTTACAATTGCCGAATTTTTCGCAACCCCCACATTCATCTCCACAACCCCATATTGGGTCTTGATGCCCAGTTTAAGAAGCTTTGGATTAGATGACTTCCCTTCTAGTTCTAATTTAATAATCCTAAGGCCTAGGTCTATACCATTAAATCAGAAATTGAGCTCAAGGGGCCTGGAGTCTTGTCTGCCTTAAAAGTTTGTTTATGAATTTTACTTGAATTATCTAGTTTAGGGTGATTCAATTTATGAGATAATTTACTAGCTCCAAAGCACATGTGTGGTTGTATACAAGTGTCTTTGCATGCTTATTCCTTCATTTAATAATCAATCAATAAACATTTATTAAGCATCTACAGTGCTAAGGAAATGGAAGAATTTATTAAGTGCCTATTAAGTGCCAGCATTTTACTAAGTGCCAGGATGTCAGGACAAAAATTTAACAACTCCTGCCCTCAGGGGACTTATTGGTCCCTGTACACAGATGAGTATATGCATGTAGCAGGGGGGCTGCACATGCTCAAACAACACCAGCTTGTTCTCAGCTGATTCAATGCCTCTATGTAGACCAGTTGAAAAGTCTGTTTCCTAGAGACTCATTATGGCTTGAAAGGGAAATGAGTTGGAGAGACTGTGGAGTATGTCTTGGCCTCTGAGTTTGTTTATTTCCATTCTAGGTGAAGAAAATAGTGTTGGAAGAAGGTGTTATAAGAGTCCAGGAGTCGCTCCAGACTCAATTTTGCTGCCAGCTGAGTATAGATGCCCCAAGGAACAAGCAGTAGCCTTTGGAAGTGACCTTCTGGACCCCAAACAGAGGAAGCTGAGACAGGGACTCATCTGGGAGCAAGAAGCAGCTGGACTTGAACTTGGCGGAGTAAATGCTATGTAGGAACTGAAATTAGTTATGAGCCTCTTCCCAATAGACACCAAAGTGGACTAGGGGAGAATATGCCCATAGGTGTTGGGGAAAATATTTGTTCCTATGTTCTTGACATACTTTTGAAGTAAATTTCCCCTTTCTAAAAGCTTCTTGATATTAAATAGTTAAATGGGACTAGTCATTGCTCCCTAACAATGGCATGGGACACAGATACTGGGGGCTCGAGCCAGTAGCAACAATAGAGATACCTCAATGCTTTGGAGTACCCTGGAGGGGTGATGTAGTTGGCCTGGGTCTGGGAGAGGTAGCCAGAGCATCCTTGCTACATACAACGGCATTACGGGTATATCGGGAAGGGCAGTCACTGAGGAAGTCCTTGTGCATGAAATAGCATAGTAAGCTTTGTAGAAAGCCAGGGATCCTAAGGGGTGGAAGTGAGGACTGTGCACATGCCAAGAAGGAAGAGAGAGTTTGCACCAGGCCTGATGGATTTTAGTGGAAAGGGGCATCCCATGTGTGCCATTTTGGCTACAGCATAGAGTGCATGAATGGAAGTTATGTATAAAAACCTGGAGAGGTACTGGTGTTTCTTGATCAGGGGAGTGACATGGTGACTGAACCCCTAGCATGGGATCTTGCATCCACCAGGAACTTAATATATACCTGTTGATTTTGGTAGATGACATATAGATGTGTTGGCATAGACATAGACCTAGGACACATCAGGAAGCATCTTGGCACCAGAATCTCCCCTTGTCACATGTGGGAGACAACTAGGTGGTTCTGCCTCAGACTGAATAGGGGAATGTTGTATCCCCCTGTTAAGAACCAGGACTCCACACCACTTCCCAGACATCTCACCATCTGCACCTCTACTAACCCCAATTTACATGGTGGGCTTCCTATTAGAATGCAAGCTCCTTGAGAGAAGGGGTTGTCTTATTGGCTTATTTTTATATCCAACACTTAGCATAATGCCTGACACATCGTAAATGCAGAATCAATATTCTATCTCTCTATCATCTCTCTCTCCATCCATCCATCCAGACAGCTAGCTAGCTATTCATCAACCATCCTTCTATTGATCTCTATTTGGGACAAGGGGAGTTTGTTCTCCCTCTCTCTCAGAGGGTATCTCTAGCTCATCTTCTGAGTGATTGTACCCAAGAGGTGATTAGCAGAAAAGACATTGGCTGAAGGGATAAAGAAAGAGAGTAGGGCTAGTGGTAACTTTCTGATGGAAGAAAGATTGGTGAATTCTTTGGATTCAGAGTGGTATATTCATTTTAAAAGAGCCACGAATCCTACCTAAATTTAGAAAACACATGAAGCATATTCTGATTTTGTCTGATTAGTTGTAATGTTTAAAAGATCAAGGCAAAATCTCAGAGAAGGAGCCTATTTTTTTGTTGAAAGTTGCTTAAATACCAATGACAGATTCTGACAGAAACAAGCTATTTGTATCTCTCGCCTCAGAAGACAGATGAAAAAGATTGGGGGGAAAACTTGGCCTCATTAGAAGAAAATGTACTGTGTGGCAATCCCTATCAGATTGATCAGGATGGAGTATGAAGAAACATAAGGAGGCAAAGGTATGTAGCAAGAAATGAGGAAAAAATCGCTAATCCAACTTCCTTCTTTCAGCCTAATAAATAAAGGGGCAGAGTTTCGAAGAGCCTTCAAAATGCTTTCATTTGGATTTACGTAACCAACACAGACTGGGGGAAGAAGGATGAATAGCTCATTATTCAACAAAAATCAGAAGAAAAAAAAAAAAGCAAAGCTTGTCTTAGAGACACATTTTGTTTTCTCTTTCTGAAGCCCAAACAACTTCTAGCTAAAAGACATATTTTGATTAAGATAATATTTTTCCCTAATCAATATTTTTTACCTCTGGGTTATTGCTTCCTTGCAGACTGCTCTTCTCACACACACACCCCCCTTTCCTTTTTCTAAATTGGTCTGTGTAGTTTATGAGAAACCTGCAGCAGGGCCTGCCATAGGCTGCTGTTTACATTAAATCTCTCACGCGTTATTTACTGCCCACCACGGCAGTGCTTGTCTCCAGCAGACTTTATGGCTTGGCATCAAGCTCTTGAAATGTGTATTTTATACATAATTGGGGTGGGGGCAGTGGAGTAGAATTAGTCAGGGACAAAATCCGCCATTTCACTGTTACTACTCAAAGCACACTATCCATTCCAAGCAATTAAGAGGTGATTGGTAAGCACCTACTATGTGTTGGGCACTGTGTCTTGAAGGAGGCTACATGAATCCTTTGAAGAGCACCAGGAAGGTGCTTTCCTATCCAGATGATAAGGCATCTGAAATTCCAGTCAGACATTCTTTACTTTGATGGCCTCTTTTTTTAAAGGGCAAATGCTCCTATGAAGAATATTAGGCATAAAGAGATTGTCCCACCTGGGCAGAGGCTCCTTCCTCAAAAGCTCTGATCTGTGCTCCCTAAAATCAGCCCTCCATGACATCTGAGTTCCATGAGAGGCACCAGAGTGCAGCAAAGAGCACTGCACTTGGAGTCAGGGAGGACTTGGTTCAAAGTCCTGTCTTAGTTCCTAGTTGCACGACCCTGGGCAAGTCTCTTCTTCTCTCTGGACCCCAGTTTCCTCATCTGTGGATAGACTCCAATGTCCTTTCTAGCCTTAAACCTGTGATCCTGGAATCACAACAGATATGAGCTTTCACCACAATTTCCACTGGAATGAAAAAAATAAGGATACCCACCCTACAGACAGGAATGGGGACAGCCCTAAATGAGACTGGGAGGGTAAAGGGGAACTCTGTGGGCAGATTCCTCACCTCATTGAAAACTGTAACTAGGGACAGATAACAGGAGCTATTTCTCAGTGGCCCCAAACTGAGAGGGTTCTGCTAGCACTGGCAGCCCTTCTGCAAAGTGGATACAACCGAGTTTATCACTTACTTAGTGAGAATATTCAGATCCACTGGAAAGCTCTTATTTTCTCCTTATTGGCCATGTCCCAGCTGAGGTCCTCCCTGGCCTGGCCTGATTTCCAGCAAATTCCCCTGAGCATCCTCTCTAGTATCAGGTCCTTGAGGCACATTTCCTTCCCCCAAAGTGAGATCCTTCACTCCAAGTGAGATCCTTCCTGACTGGCCCACTTCCCCTCCATCTTTTCTGCTGCCTCAACCAAGCACCAAATTGCTAGTGATAGCTCTGTTTCTCATGTCATAAAAGCTTCTGTTTCTAGGAACTTCTTCCCCTGGCACTTTGTCCCCTCATGCTATCCTCTGGATACCAGAATACGAGATGTATCATTCCACCAAGGCTCGCCTTTCCTAGGATACTGGCCCAAGTTTTAGGTCTACCTTCCCTCTCCTGTCTGGGTCATACAAACTCTGGTTAAGTGTCCTGCAGCCAACAGTATGCTCAAGAGAATAGGATTATAGATTGAGAAATGGGGGAGGCTCTAAGAGTCATCTGGTCTAACTTTCTCATTTTACATATGAGGAGACCAAGACTCTGAAAGCTTAAGAGATTTCCCCAAGGTCACAGAGCTCAGATTTGAGCCCAGGATCTCATGGAATCTGAGGGTTGGAAGATGCCTCAGTGGCCATCCAGCCAAACCCTTACTTGAAAATGAATCCTCTCTATAACCCACCTCCTTTGTTTGAAGTCTATAAAGGAAGTGAACATCACCACCTCCTGAGGCAGTCCAATCCACCTGTGGAAAATTCTATTTGTTAGGATATTTTCCCTTAAGCCCAGCCCAAACCTGTCTTTCCTCAAATTCCATTCATTATTCCAGGCTCTGGCCACTGGTTCCAAGCAAAAATGTCCCCCTATCTAGAGCCCTTACCTAGATACTCTCTGACTTACCAATGCTGAAGGAAAGGGCTTGGTGGGTGTTGTCAAGATCATAGTTACTTCTGACCTCACAAGAGTCATGACTGCCCATACTTTCAGTGTTTTCTATTCACAGAGAAGACCCAAAGGTTTTAGATAGTTTACAGCACAGCTTGTTACATGAGACTTCCCCAGGCATCTAGTCATCAAAAGCCACTTAAGGACACAGGACTGCCAGCATCACATTGCTTTCTCATATAAAGATATCCCTTATCTGTCCACTTTTCTTCCTCTCCTTCCACCACATACCATTCTATTACTCGAGTATAATGGGCTAGCCTAGAAATTCTGCCTTTCTATAATTTTATAGGATAACTATAGGTAGCCTTTCTCACAAGTCCTCTTCTGATCATTTCTCTTGGAGGTGACCCTGGCTGGGTTCTTGAAGGCTGGGCCAGTGGAGTGCAATATCTATTGAGATGAAATGAATTGGCAGGAATTACCAAGTAGAGAATTCATTCATTATGGACCCAGTGATGCATGGGATGTTTCTTGTCTGAGGATAAGCATGGATTAGGTCTAAGAGGCTCATCGCCAGGTTGTGGGTGCATGAATATGTTGGCTACAATTTTTGAAGATCTTGTACAAAAAGAAAAAAGTTTCAGCCTTTATTGGTGAAAAGAATAACCATACCAAAAAAAGTCCCAGGTCCTTAAGGTATGGAGGCATTTATAGGCCACATCAGTGGGTGAATGACTAGTTCCCTTTTGGTTCTATTCACAGCACCTCCTGCCTTCCTACTACATGGCTCAGTTGCTTTGTCCCTCTCCTTCTAATAATGTCTGCCCCCTCAGGGTTTAACTTTGAACCAGCTACCAATCCAAAAGAATTCATATGTGTTTGACCCTAATACAGGGCTTCTTAAAGTGAAGTCCATAGATAGATTCAGAGGGTCAGCGAACTTGGATGGGGAAAATCTCATGTTTAATTTCACTAATCACTAACCAAAATGGAGCATTTCCTTTATTTAAGAGCATAGGCCATAACTATTCTGAGAAGGCATCCATAGGTTTCACAGACTGTCAAGAGGTCCATGATTTAAAAAAAAAAAAAAAGGTAAGAACCGCACCCTCCAAGTGTGAATGAATGACAAGAATTTAATGTGTTAGTCATAGAGTTTGAGCTGGAAGGGATTTTATAGGTCATCAAGTCAAACTCCTCCATTTTACAGAGGCTCAGAAAGGAGAAGAGACTTGCCTGGTATAAGTAGTTGAGCTGGAATTCTAATTCAGGTCTGATGAGTCCTAGATCATCATTATTTTACTGCCTCAAAGCATTTGCATTTTATTAGAGGACTTTTGACAAGCCAAAGGAGGTAGAGTTGAATTTCTCCACTCTCCTAGCACCCCTTTCTGATCACAGCTCTCATCCCCATTCTCCCCAAATCATTACAACTGCCATCAAGATTCATTTGACCTGCATAAGTGATTTCAGTCTCTGGCTCCCTCCCTCTTTCTTTTGACTCTGAACCTTCCCTTTAGTCCTAACTACTTTATAACATCCTGGATACCTCCTCATCAGATCCTTTGACCTCACCTGGCACATAGTAAGCAATTAATAAATGGTTGTTGATTTAAATACATAGACAGAAGTCTTCTTTGCACATGAGCCACAAAGCTGCAAAGACTCTCCATGCCTGAATAACCCTCTCTTTTCTTGCCCCTACATCACAGACTCTCTAACTTCCTTCTAAGCACATCTAGGTGTTACCTCCTATAGGATGCCTTTCCTAAACAATTCTCTTCTCCATTCCCCTGCCCCAATAACTTTTAATTTACTCTGCATTCATTTTACATATTTCATGTGTACATATTGTTTCCCCCAGTAGAGCATTAACTCCTTGAGGGCAGGGACTGTTTCATTTCTGTCTCTTGTCCCCAGTGCCTAGAAGAGTCACTACCACATAGGAGGCACTTAATGTTGTCTTGTTCGCAGATTTTCCTTCACTTGAGAATCCATATAGTCCTATTCTGGAACTGCTCAGCATGATGAGAAAAACAGATTTTTGGAAACGAACAGCTACGGAATAAGATGGTGTCTGAAAATGGAAATTATCTTTATGGATCACAACTTGAAATATAGGAATATCAGGTCTTTTCTTAATCTGATTCTGGCCACAGAGTTGGTTGCTGGTATAAGAAATGATTGGAAACTGGTAGGAAAGTAACAACTCTAAGAATCTGTGGTCATGAAGATGGAGAGGAAAGGCAGAAATAAGCTTTCATGCACCCTAGATTTTTCTGGGTAGTGCATTTTAAAGGGCACAGAGAAGGAACTGCTAATATCCTATGGACAAATGTTATATAGCAGATGTCACACCAAGAACCACAGGAATCTCAGGAAGCTCTCAGTAATGAAATCTTGAAGACATGAAGAGAAATCACTCCAATAAAGAGGAAGAATGGGAACTTTACAAAGAAACTGAGGCAGATGCCAAGAAACTCACCACCCAATTTTGATTTTTTAAATACAAGAGCAGAAAATAGAGGCAAAGGCAGGTAACGTAGAGGTGATGGAGAGAGCACTGGATTTGGAATCAGAGAACTCAGGTTTGAATTCTGGCTCTTTGACCCTCTGTGCCTCAGTTTCCCTAAATAACAAATGAAGTGTTTGCCCATGATGGCTTTGAAGGGCCATTCTAGCTCTAAACATATTATTTGTGGAAGGTAAAGGAGAGCACAAACCCACAAAAATGAATCAGGAAGCCTAAAGCCCAGAATGACCTAAGGTTGTTGAGGAAAGGTAAGGACAACAAAAAGGGTTTTGTTTGCTTTAGCCATTTAATTGTTCCTAGATTCAAGAGGCATCTACATGGCACAGTGACTAGAGAACAGGACTTGGCATCAGGAAGATCTCTGACCTCAGACACTTACTTGCTCTCTGACCCTGGGCAAGTCATTGCCTTCTCTCAGCCTTAGTTTGCTCATCTGTAAAATGAGTGTAATAACATCTGAAAAGGTTTTCTAAATATTGGTTATTATGATGAAGTGAGGGCTGGGACTTAAATGGCCCCTCTGGTCCTTTCAGCATGAAATCTGGGATCCTCTGGGTCTCTTTGAAAGGGCTCCATGTGCCTCTTCCTTGTGGTAAATCTATCCCCTAGGGAAATCTTACATTTTGGGCTATGCCATGTAACTCCTTGAGAACTTCAAGTAGGAATGTCAACTCAACTCAGAAATCATTTATTAGGCATCTGTGATGTGCCAGGCACTGTTCTGAGTCTTGGATGAGGAACCTGTCACCAAATCAATGAAGAGAATACCTCCTTGAACATTCCTTCTCTCGGATCATGTTGGAATCAGTTCAAGGGCTCTACCAGTGAGAAGCCAGAGGACCCTTGCAGAGGATCCATCAAATTACAGTGACACATATAGAAAAGAGAAGACATTTGGGAATCTAGGATCACCATCCATACTTGGATACTGTAGGTCTTTATGTTAGCAAAATTGTAAATAGTATCCCATACATCTGCAGAAGAGATGTCACCATTTCCACAAACATTTTCTGACTTCTCTGCTGTGAGTGCACTCTCCTGAGTCCTTGCTGAGCATAGATGGCTGCACTTGCTCCCTCCCTACCTTCATAAATTGATTGTATCTCTTCATCTGTACTAACACTGGCATTATTTGTCAAATTTACCAATTTCCAGCTCCTCTACACCCATCTACACTTCACCTCCTAGTCACTCAGCCTTGCTATTTCAATTAGCCCATTAGGGTCAACTTCCTGGATACCCTAAACTGGCCTAGAAATTCATGGTTAGTCACTTTGGATCTGGGCTTATCATCATCCCATCCTTCTAAACTCCCTTGACCTTCTGATGTGAATACCTAGCTATTAATTTTGGATGATGGTAACGACTAACCTAATGTGTGAAAAGACCTTAATCATTCCTGCCATTTGCTAACTTCAGTATAGCAGCTGGGAAGTAATGCCCTTTTCCTCAAGAACCTGGTACTCTTTACGCTCTGCCTTCATTCTCCATAGATAACCTTAAATTTCTTAGTCATAGAGAGGATGGAGGTCACTCTTATTATCATTTATCATATTAGCTCTCTTCTCTATCTGATCACATTTGTTTCTAGACCTAACCTCTTGCCATTCAGTATCAGAGAAAGATTTCCATCTTTTAAAAGCAAACCCCTCCAGCTATGCCTTTGATACCATTCCTTGCTGACTCCTGAGGAATCTAGCTTCCCTACCTATTCTCACCCATTCTAATATCTTCACCCTCTCTCCCATAACAGGCTCCTTGCCTTCTATCTACAAACATGTATTGGCCTCACTTTTTCAGAAAAAATTCTTTGTTTTATCCTGTTGCCCTTCCCAATTGCCTTACCATTAATCTTTATCCATTATCAAGTTTACTGAAGGCTAGATCAGTCAACTTTTTGTCATCACCCCTTCACCTTTTAACTCTTTGAACTCTAGCTTTTTGTTCACTGTTTTCCTGAAACTAATTGCCTGAAGATCCCCAATGATCTCCTTGTTACCAAAACCAATCACCTTTTTCCCAGTCCTAAATTGCCTTAACCTTTCTTCCATATTTGACACCACTGGCCACTCCCACTCTCTTTGCTTTCAAGATTCCCTACTGTTCTGATTCTCCCCATTTCCCAACATTTTGTTGTTGTTGTTGCAATCACTGGTTCTTCTTTCTACTTCCATCCCATGACTCAGGACCATCCCTAATACTTTTCAGGTGCTCTACTCTTCTCTTTTCCACTCCTCCTTAAAAGAGTTCAATCATTGGTACAGCTTAAACTATCACCTTTATGTGGAAAACTCTCACCACTATATCTCCAGGCCAGTCCTCTCATCCATGTTCCACTCTACCATCATCAATGGCATGTTGAATATTTAAGCATCCTACAGCAGATAACATGGGGTGGCAGTATGAGGTAGTGGAAAGACCACTAGGGTTTGGAGTCAAAGGACAAGACTTTCTGGGTTCTTGACGTCAAGTAATTATGTGGCCTTATGCAAATTACTTAGCCTCAGTTTCCATTTTTGTAAAATTAAAGGGGTTAGATTACAAAATCTCTAAGGTGGTGCCACATTTTCCCAAATGCCCTTATTTGAATCCTTATATTCATCTTTCTCTCAAATGTCTTCATTTCTTATGTCCATTAGCTAAGCAAATTTTAGCATTTTCCCTTTCCTCAAAATGTCATTATATCCCTTCTAGTTCCCCACCACCACCTCACTGCCAACACCCTCATCTAGTTCCTGAATCTTTACAAGGCCTGGCCTCTTTAGCTATAGATTCTCCACCTCTCCCTCCACACCATTTTTAGATCGACCCTTTATAAGCATCATCTTTATCATGCCATATACCTCTCCAAAGCTTTCAGTTGCCACCTATTTCTACTACATTCTCTAAACCCTTCTGTCTGATTCTAAAAGCCCATCCAACCTTATTTTCTTCAGCTCTAGCCTTGCTAGTTCCTCACTGGCCTTTGAATGTGCCATGCATACTCTTTGTTTTCTAAGAGATGGTCTTTTGGAATTTTTTAAAAATAGATTTTTGCAACTCCCAGCTCTTTTAGAAAGTAGATTATATCAGAGGGCAGGCAATAAAGGTGATGGTTGCTCTGGGAATGATCAAACATACAGTTCACCCTAAGCCAAGCTAAGCTATGGAACAGAAGGGAGGGGAGAGGTTCAGCCCAAAATGGAAAACTGAGGTAAAGATGTCAAGGTGGAGAGGAAGTTGCACATGAATGGAAAAGCTAGTCAGAGAGAGAATCAGATGACACATGAGATGACTATAATCACTCCCTTTTAGTCTTTTGCCATGGAGAGATGACAGCTGAGAGTCAAACAGAATGTAATTCCTTTATAGCTCAAAGACCAAACCAGGATATCCCTTTATGTAAATGTAGCATCCTACTAGCCTGTTGGTGGCCAACTGAGAAGAAAAGCTCTGAACACTTTGAGAATTAAACACAAGCTATTTTTGACATGCATCAGATTTAGAAAGCTAGATTAAGGAATCCATTGTCATGGCCAAGTGTAAAACTATTTCTAAATAAATAATATCTGAGAACAGTTGAGAGTTAGCAAGGAAGGTACCAAAACACATAACTAGAATTTTCCTCTAAAGCTTCACTCTTCAAAACTCTGTTTAGTTCTTTAAAAAACAACAGAGTTCTACTTTTCTTTTTAAAAATGAATGATTGAGTGAAAAGACATGTTAAGCTCCCTTCCAGTTATTCTTGTTTACCTGTTCAGTTCACGAGAGCACAAACCAAATTGTCATCATAATTGTCATTATGGTTGTATGAGTGAGAATGAGTGATTGGGGAGAAAATATCCAGGTGTGTGTCTGAAGCCAATTTGAGGTCATATTGGGAGACTCCAAGTGCAGACCCCTGCACCAAATTTTATGTTGAGAATGAGTCTTGAGTTTCAGATGCATATGGTAAAAGTAGATTCTAGGGTGAGTCAGAGGCAGGCTTCCTGTAACTTAGAAAAACCTTGGGTCTTAGTCTTGATTCCCATGCACTCAAAGTCAGCAAGTGGGGAATTCTGAAGACAAGGTCCTGCAAGCTATTAGTTATGTGACCTATGTTATCTGAGTCCTCCGTTGTATCTGCCCAAGAAAAGAGAGCACCTCCAAGGTATGCTTCTGAGCCATAGGGAGAGTTTAAGTGAGTTTGTGTTACTGTGTAATGTTTTGCCTCGTTCCTTTTGTTTTGTGGATATGAGTTGTGGCTCCCAAATAGTCTGCAGGCTCATTGAGGACAGGGGCCATGCCTTGCATCCTCATATTCTCCAGAGTAACTATTAGAACACTGGACATAGAGTACTTGTTCAGTAAATATTGCTTGATTGATTAAACCAATTCAAGAAAGCTGGCTGTGCTAGGTTTTCCATGAGCTATGTCTGCTGCCACTTAGGAAGGAGAGTAGAAGCAGCCAGGAGCTGTCCAGCTATAACTCATATCGGAGAAAATAGGTGCCACTGGCTTCATGAGTCCAAGCATAAAAAACATGCGCATGCCCACCAGAAGCTGAGTGCTACAAAGGGTTAGATTTGGGGGCTCAGCCACTCTCCTCTTTGGGTATTGAATATCTCTGGTTTGCTTTGGGAGGTCATGGTTTGTCCCCACCTGGAGGTCTTCAAGTGAAAGGTAGGATGACCATTGGATAGACATCTGGTGCAGGTGATTCACATTTGCCTATGGATTAGACTGGATGACCACTGAGATTCTTCCCAATGTTGGAATTATGTGATTCTGACGCCTCTCCCCAAGATAATGCCATTTCATTTCTTCAAACTTTGAGCCTGGGAATTATCCATGTTTCTGGCTTAGACCCCAGCATCTGACTCTGGCCCCTCAATTGATCTCTGGCTCTGCTGGACCAACCTGGCACTTCTCTATGTGCTTCCCCATCCTCTCTCCATTCATGAGAACCTTTCAGTCCTGGAATCCAAAACTAGGCTTGTGCATTTAAACATATAAGTGGAGCTCATAAAAAGTGCCCTAGTTTAAGCATTATGTGTGTCTCCAGTAATACCCTTTGGCCTAGCCTAATGCTTCTATCTCCTCCCTGAGCCAGAAGTGCCTGGCTTCATCTTTTCCCAGCTCTATGGCTTGGTAAACTTCTGTTTATGTCCTGGAAGTCCAGAGGAGAAAGACATGGCCGATCCTGTCCATTACACTGCCTTGGGGTGGGTCGGGGAAGAAGATTATAGTAGGGAACAAGCACCAAGGATAATGGTTGCTTCTACTTCCTGAATTTTCTACTATCTTTTCTCTTTTTTGTTTCTTCAATCTGTTACCCTGTAGATTTCAGCACTGGTCACTGCTTACTTTCATTAATCCTTGTCTTGGGGGCGTTACCCACCCCCTAGATTATACCCACCTCAGTTCCCTCCTGTCTGGTTGACCTTTTCTAACCCCTGTCTAAATACGAGGGTGGATTGTAGGGGACTCAGGGGAAGTGGCAGCTTTGCCACTTCTCCACAGTTTGGCATGCTCACGCCCTGAATCCTTAATGCCTACAGCTTGCCCTGTGACTAACCAGAGACCGTATATCAAAATAAAGCCTTTGATATTTTGTTATTTCTTGTGTTCTCGTTGCCCAGAATGATTAACATCGCTTTTGAAATTGCTGATGCTATTGGAAAAGCTGTAGCCAGGAATACCTCTCACTATCTATTTTACACGATTACTGAGATAAAAGGAACACTTCATCATAAATGGCAACCCATTACTATGTCCTTTAGCAAGAGTCACCCAACTTGCTAAGGAAGCCTGGGACAACTTCTGCCCAGCTGCCCAGATTTTCAAGTTGAAGAATGTCATTCCATTCAACTTGAGAAACCCTCTTATCAGGGTTTGCCACACAGCTTTCTCTGTGTCTTTTGCTGAAGATGAGGTTTAATAGCCATGAAAGGAGCAGATCATAATGCTTTAGTAAAGTGAACTTCAAGAGAACTCATTTCTTTGTAGCTTCAGTGGGGAGATTTGCCTCCTACTTCATGGCTTTGTGAAAGCTAATGTGTGAGTGTCTCTAATAATTCTAACTACTATTTAGATTTAAGCTTTGAGGTTTAAGTACTTTACACATGGGATCTCATTTGATCTCCATAACAAACCTGGGAATAAGTGCTATGGTCATTATTATCCCCATTTTTACAGACGAGGAAACTGAGGCTAAAAAGATTAAGTGCCTTGTCCAGGATTACATAACTGGTAGCATTTGAACTCATGCTTTTCTGACCCCATGTCAAGCACTTAATCCATTCCATTACTTCATTTCCCCACTGGAATATAAACTCCCTGAGGTCAAGGGCCAGCTGTTATTTATCTTTGTGACCATAGTGTCTTGTGAATTTCTCAAAAAATGTGTATTTATGATTTCATCAGTACTGCGGAAGCCTCCATTAGAGAGTATGGATACAGAATGACACCTGCATTTGCTCTTAAAGTCTTAGAGAGTTCCCTGGGGCCTTGAGAAGTGACTTGCCTAAGGTCACACAGCCAGATGTCAGAAGTAGATCTGTACTGTCCCATTAGGCCACGCTGCTTCTCTATATTCTTTTTTTTAATCTTAAAAGCATTTTATTATTTTCCAGTTACATGTAAAGAGTTTTCAACATTTGTTTTCATAAGATTTTTAGTTCCACATTTTTTTCTCCCTCCCTCCCTTCGCTCCTCCCTCCCCAAGACAAAAAGCAATCTGATATAGGCTATATATGTACAATCACATTAAACACATTTCTGCATTAGTCATGTTGTGAAAGAAGAATCAGAACAAGAGGGAAGACCCTCAAAAAAGAAAAATAAAACAAAAAAAAAAGTAGAAACAATATGGTTGAATCTGCATTCAGATTCCACAGTTCTTTTTTCTGGATATGGAGAGCATTTTCTATCATGTGCTTCTCTATTCTTTACAAACAGTAGATACTTTATAAATGTTTGGATAGCTCCATTCCCTAGATCCTCCACCAAAGTCCAAGGTGGATGTGTCAATATGAGGAGGTCTGCAGTTCAAGCTTGATCAGGTCCTACCAAGCTAGAAAGCCTCACCATTCATGTCATGTTCTTTATCTGAAGGCCTGCCTAACTACGTTTATCTCTAGAGGGCTGGACAATAAGTAATGAATATCTTTTGTGTACAGTATGAAACAATTTCCTAAGACCTGGAAGAACTTTGTGGTCTGCCTTGGCTGAAGGGGTACCCACAATGAAAAAAATTAAAGACCGCAGAGCTAGGAGGGACAGAGAGGTCATCTAGTTCATTAGTCTCATTGCACAGAAGAGGACACTGGGACCAGGAGAGATGTAGTTACTTTCCCAGTGCCACACAAGTAGTAAGGGACAAAACTGGGATTGGAGCTTAGTCTTCTGATTCCCAAACAAACATTCTCTGCCTGGTACCATTTTGGAAAGTTCCTGAGGTAAGAAGTGTGATGTTTTCCATAGTTCAGTGGAAAGAACGTTGGATTTGGGATCAAAACACCTGTATTTATGCTCCAGCTCCAGTGTTTATACTTCAGGTGGCTTTGGTCAAACACCTAGCTTCCCATGGACCTGCAGTCTCCATATCTGTAAAATGTGATTCGTGATAGTTGATGACAGTGACTACAGCCATCTCCTGGCACTGTTGTGAACCTCTGGGGGATGATATCCATTGAAACATTTGATATGAATTTAATTGAACAAGCCTTAATTAAGTGCCTGCTGTATGCTAGGTTCTGGGGATATAAAGACAAAAACTAACGCTGTCCTTGCCCTCAGTGTGCTTACATTCTACTGGGGGAACCACGTAAATAGAGGCGAAAATATAAAGGTGTCTTGGTCTGGTTTTTGGAGGACCAGGAGAAGCCTCGTGCAGGAGGTGACACCAGAGCTCGGCCAAAGTGTCCTCTAAATGTCCATTTCCATCATCACTGTGAATTACAAACAGGTAAAGGCATTTTCTTTTTGTCCATTTGTAAATTGTGTATCTGAACCCATTAAGCAGTTCAGATAAGTGGATAGAGTCTTGGACCTGCAGTCAGGAAGACCTGAATTCAAATACAGACTTGATACTTGATAGTGATGTGACTCTGGATAAGTCATTTAACCACTTTCTGCCTCAGTTTCCTCAACTGAAAAATGGATATAATAATAGCACTTACCTCACAGAGTTGTTGTGAAGATAAAATGAGATATCATTTGTAAAACACTTAGCACATTGCCAGGTTCCGAATAAGTACTCAATAAATGTTTCTTCCCTTTTCCCACTGAGTAGATTAGCATGTGTGGTCACAGAATCATGAAATGTCAGTGTCAGAAGGGATCTTAAAGATACTTAGTCCAGTCTATCAACCCCAACACCTGGAGTCCGTAAACTTTAAAAAGAAATATCCTTGATACTGTATTTCACTGTACATTTTTTCTTCATAATCCTGCATATTTTATTTTATACACTTAAAAACCTCATTCTGAGAAGGAATCTCTAGGCTTCAAGAGACTTCCTAAAGAATCCATGACACAAGAACAGGTGAAAGAACTCCTGTCTTTTAGGCTAGAGAGATTTCACAGATGGCTCTTCTGATAAGAACACAGCCTGTGTTCCAAGCACAGAATTGCCTGCAGATGTTAACCCGCCTTCTTTGTCACCCTTCCCTTATTCAGTGCTTTCTTCACGAAATAGTGTAAAAAGCTAGCCTCTGTCATCTCGCGGCATGCTACATAACACAAAGAGCATGTTTTCCCTGCTAATTCTCATGATTTAAGAGCAGATATTGTACGTCCCTAACTTGGCCTTTTGTGTATGCTTGTGGATTAGGATGTCAACGGTCACTTATCTGCCATGGTGTTATCTGTATTCTAGCGCCTCTAAATGTTTTCCTTGACAATTCTGGTGTATTGACAAGGAATGCCCCAGGCGAGTCCATGACATATGGCTTGGCTTTTGGCTTTTGGCTTGGTTGGTATGTCATCTGCTTTCTCATATCCTAGAATCTCAGAGTTGACAGCGAGCTTAGAACATCATTTGTCCAACCTCCCAGGGCATGAGGGCATCTCTGGCCAGTGGTCACCTAGACTGTGCTCAGACACCTTCAGTGACAAGTTTACACATGTAAATATGTTTGATCTCTCTTCTAGAATATAAGCACCTGGAGAGCAGGGCTGTCTTACTCATCTTTGTATTCCCAGTGCTCTGGATATAGTAGATGCTTAATGAGTGTCTGATTACATAGCCCCCTCTATTTGTAGGAAGCTGTAATGTAATAAGCTCTTTTTAATCCTGAAATCTGACTTCCTATACCTTTCATCCCTTTTTGAGAATTGTGCCTTTCAGAGGGACACAGACTAAGTCCAGTTTTTCCCTTGTGTAAGATCCTCTTACAATAATTAGTCCATTTTAAACCTAGGAGCAATGTATGTCCCCACATATCCTCTGCTGCTTTATGATTTTTGTTGTTGTTTGTCCTTCCTTCTCAAAGAGGACCATGACATCAGGGTGATGTCATGACTTGCACGGAATTGGATTTAAGTGAGGGAGGGCTGTGGAAGGTCACTAACCTCACTCTCTCTTCCAGAGCCATCTGGGTCCAGTAGCAAGATATACATCAGGATGACTGGAGATGGCCCTGGGTGTTTAAGGCAATTGGCAATTGGCAAAATGACTTGCCCAGGGTCACACAGCTAGTAAGTGTCCGAGGTAAGATTTGAACTCAGGTCCTTCCAACTTCAAGGCCAGTGCTTTATACATTGCACCACCTAGCTGCCCCTTTATGACATTTCTATTAGATACAAAGTTAGGAGTAGTTACAACTACTCTAAAGCCCCAGTTAAGAAAATTCCTATAGTTTAGGCAAAAGCTTGACTCTCTAATTTACATTTATATCTATCTCTAGTTAACACCTAGCCTCTTCGTGGTTGAAGCAGTTTAGAATATTATCATGTCTATTGATAGACAGATCCAAAAGGGGAAATTGGACAAAGAGCTGACATTTTCTTGGAACTTAATCCTTAAGGAAGTGAGTAGGAATGGTGGCATAAATTTGAATGTTCTGCTCTCAGGTGTAAAGAAGAAAAAAGAGAGAGAAAGAAAGGAGGGGGGAATCAGAAAAAAACAACAACTAATAAACATATCCAAAAAAGCTGACATCACATGCAATGTTCTCTGCTCATGGACCCCCACAGCAAAGAGTGGGGTGGGGATATTTCCTCACATATCTTCTTTAGAGCCACACTTGTCCTTTGTCCTTTTGCATCATTCATTTTTTATCATTTTGGGAGGGTTCATTCCATTTACATTGTTATAATTTTTGTGTCTACTGTTTTCTTGGCTCTGTTACTAATAATACTAATAATAGCATTTCCATAGTGCTTCAATGTTTGCAAAGTGTTTTACAAATATCACATTTTCTTACTTATAATATCTATTATCTATGCGATATGAATTCATATCTTCCCTATCTATCAATTCATGTCATCTCAGCCTTCTCTGTAGTCATCATATTCATTACTATTCAGTTGCATCCATGTGCCACTTTCTCTGACTGAGAGCCATCAACTTTATTTCCAGTTCTTTGCTACCAAAAAAAGTGCTGCTATAAATATTTTGGCATCTATAGAGCCTTTCTTTTCATCAGGAACTGTTGCCCCACAAGTTTTTAATTCTCTCTCCCTCCTCAAATTGCCATATATTTACTTTTTAAAAATAGCTAGCATTTACATAGTATTTTAAGGTTTGCAAAATGCTTTGCATTTTAAAATTTTCATTTGATCCTTATGACCACCCTTGGAGGTAGGTGCTCTTATTATCCCCATTTTATAGATATTAAAACTCAGGCTGATGAAGGTATTCTATTTTTCCTAAAGTCACATAACTAGGGCTTATCTAAGGCAGGATTTGAACTCTGGTCTTCTTAAATCCAAATGCAGCTCACTGCCTATTCTACTGCCTAGCTGTATCCATTTCTTTATGTATGTGGGGAATCTCCCAATATGTCCCAAGGATATAAGTTCCTTGAAGGTGAGAGCTGTTTTGTTTTTGGCTTTGAATCCCCAGCAACCAGCAAAGGGCTTCTTTCCATGTGGTAGTCTTGTCATGAGTTTTTGTTGAAATGAACACTTGAGAGAGTTGGCTGTCTCTAAATGCTCAGTCATTTTAACGTGTATTTCTCTCTTCAGCAGGCATGGCCTCTTAAGTGATGAGTTCCTGAAGTTTTCCCACTATGTGGAGGGAGCACTACCTCTATTCATTTGCCCTAAATGTACCTCGTTCAAACTGTAAGGAGTGAGTGGGCATGAGGTGGGGAGGGAGAGATTAGATTGAGGGGAAAAATTCAGAAGGATATATTGGTAACCAAAACAAGCTACCTAATGCCTTAATTCAACAACTTCCCCCGTCCCCTCACTCTAAGGATTTCCTGAATCTTTCCCTTTTGCTATTTCTTTCTCCCTCCTCTCTGTTCTTGCAGCTACTCTGCCAA
This sequence comes from Dromiciops gliroides, assembly GCF_019393635.1. NCBI lineage: Eukaryota > Metazoa > Chordata > Mammalia > Microbiotheria > Microbiotheriidae > Dromiciops > Dromiciops gliroides. The sequence goes on from NC_057861.1 coordinate 754,867,708, forward strand.
TTACATTGGAATTCACAAGCAGTCTTTCCCTCCTTGAGCCTACGTCATTGCAGAGCAAATGTCTCCTGACTCTTTGGCTTATGTATTCCCCTCTCAATAGCCCACAGTGACTGTCCACTGCCTCTCCATCAATGTTGACTGAGTGCTGAACTGGAATAAACCAACTTGGTTTAAAAGATAAAAGACACTGGATCAGAGGAAAAAAACACAAGCAGGTTTGTTTCTTCCCGCAGATTGACAACCCAGTGGAATCAGCAGCATGGCCAAAAGGATTCAACGTATACGACATGGTCCCTGAGACTCTCAAGGGGAGGAAGGAGCCTTTGGCCCAAAGCTGGCTGATTCAGTGACAGTTTGTAGATGGGACTTTAGTCTCAAAACACACAAGACCAAGGGCATCCTCAGCAGTGACAGGTGCCGGGCTCCCATGAACACAGTGAAGGCTGTTCATGGATATGTGGGCAGTAATGCAGCATCACAGATAGAGGGCAGTCTTTGGATAAAGTCAGACTTGGGTTCGAGTTCTACCTTTGACATATACAAGTTATATGAGCCGGAACAAATCCCTTGACCTCTCAGAGACGCGGGCCTTATAACAGGAAGTTAGATGCAAGCAGTCAATCTGCCTTGGTGGAAGGAGTCTCCAAAGGGGAGTTTTCTATTCTCCCCCACCCACCCCCTCACCCACACTATGAATATCGATATCTCTATGTGTTGGAGAGAGTGAACCAGGTTAGTACCTAGTGAGCCTCAAAAGGCTGGGAAAGGCATGAAAAGTCCCCCTTTGGGAACTGGAGCCAATACCTGTCACAGCTGGTGATGAGCTGGCCTTGAACGCTTACTTGCCTGAGCCAGTCCAGGAGTGGACTGTCCCCTTAGTAAAGTCACTCTGTCCTGCAAACAAGGTTGTGCCTTGTCCACTGGCCATGCATTGGCCAGAAGTGAACTTGGGGTACGGGCAAAAGAGGAGGAAAGAGGATGCTTTAAGCTTGAGCTTGTTCCATTTTCTGTGATCTTCTATCTCTTCATTGTTTGCTTTGTCTCAAGTGAGGGCTCAGCCTGTATGAGGAGGAGGATTAAAATGATTGTGATATAAAGACAAAAATAATTCAATAGAAAGTATTTTTGCAGGGGGCAGCTAGGTGGCACAGTGGATAAAGCCCTGGCCCTGGATTCAGGAGGACCTGAGTTCAAATCTGGCCTCAGACATTTGACACTCACTAGCTGTGTCACCTTGGGCAAGTCCCTTAACCCTCATTGCCTTGAAAAAAAAAAGTGTGTTTGTAAAAAGAAAAAGAATGTAAGCCTACTCTCTCCAGGGACCAAGGAGGTGGAGGAGAATAAGTTCTCTGTTTGGGAAGTTGTATTTCAGTCCTTGCTATATCTTCTCAGTAAATATCCCTTTGAAAGTACTAACCGATTTTAACTGGTTAACTGATATTGGGGAAATTAACAGGTGATTGAAATTGGAGGGAGGTCTACCAAATGGGGGCAAGTAAGCAAGATCCTTGAACCACACCAGCCATTCAGGCTAACTCCCAGAACCCTGAGGGGAACAATCTTGTTACTCTGGGGTCCTGACCTGCTAATCCAGATGTGGGTTGAGAGACTGAGTTCAAGGCTTCACTCAATTCTAGCCCAGTCCCCTTATTACATATAATAAGCTTCAAAAGTCTTATCAGAGGGGCAGCTAGGTGGAGCAGTGGATAGAGCACCAGCCCTGGAGTCAGGAGCACTTGAGTTCAAATCTGGCCTCAGACACTAAACACTTACTAGCTGTGTGACCCTGGACAAGTCACTTAACCCCAATTACCTCACAAAAAATAAAAATAAAAAAATAAAAAGTCTCATCAGGCCTGGTGTCTCTTACATATATGATAAAATCAGAAGTCTCCTGGGATGACTCTATTCATGATTTGCTGAGTGGAGACATCAGGTAAAGTGCTGAGTATTGGAAGATGTCCAAACTAAAGAAGGATTTTCTAGTAATGATGGACATCTCTATGTGTAAAGTGCCACATACCAAGGGAAAGTTCTGCCATGCTATAAAGCTTCCATAGAGAATTCACAAGAACTCAACCTAAGCATCAACACGGAGAAAACAAAGAGGATGAAATACTATGTACATAACACCCAGATTGTACATGATTGAAATTTGATGGGGAGTCTGGGGGTTAGGTAACCCCTCTATGCCTACTCCCCATGATAGCCACACTGGTAAACCTGCTCTTCTCCAGATGGGCATGCACAATCATAATAAAAAGGCCAAAATTTTAGGAAAGATGAATGGTCAGCAACCTGGGTCACCCTGAGTTAGCTTCCCAATTGGTCAACGACTCTCCTATCCCTCAAACCTTAGACCTGCAACCTGTCTTCTTGTTTACCTCATTCCTTTAGATCTTGGCATTTCTCAAACAACTTGGGCCCAACCTGGCCTAGCTTTTGTGCTTAGACTTACTCCATTCCTTCCTTTTATGACCCCAAATAAGGCTTACATCCTTCTTCTCCACATATCATATGGGTCTAAGGACCATAAGGGTCATTGGAGTCAGGGTACAAGAAACACATCCAGAAATTAAAGGTTTTCCTCCTGTAGTATTCCATCAAATTGCAACTTCAGTTTTCCCATGGCATTTGGAGTGGGGCAGGGGCTGTTCTTATTTGTACACATGTCCAGAGCCCAACTAGATGATCTCTGACTGCCCTTCTAATGGAAATTCTGTGATTCTGTGACCCAGGCATATCATCACATCAAGGTGGGGCATTAGAATAGAAAAGTTGCTCGTTCACAAAAACATTGGCAGTCTGAGTACGATGGGCGGAGGGTCTTCAGGAATTGAGTAGGGTCTGCACCTTTCCCTCCTCGTTCAGAATGGGGCCTATCAAACCAATGGTTCCCTGGGTCAATCTGGCCCTGAAACTGAGAAGAGTCAGTTACAATAAAATTTCACTTTTTTGGGGGGGGGGTAATGAGGGTTAAGTGACTTGCCCAGGGTCACACAGCTAGTAACTGTCAAGTGTCTGAGGCTGGATTTGAACTCAGGTCCTCCTGAATCCAGGGCCAGTGCTTTATCCACTGCGCCACCTAGCTGTCCCCTAAATTTTTTAATTTAAAAAAGTATTTTCCCATTTCTAGGATATATTAGATTTTCTTTCTCTTTTGGGGAGTGGGGGTGAGAGGGAGGGAAAATGTGTTCATTGGAAAACAACATTTAATTGAAAAAACAAAATTAAATAATATTGATTATTTTGGTTTTGATATTGCCTTCATTTCTGAATGCATCCTTTTCCTTTCCCCAACTCAGATAGTCATTACCTACAGTAAAGAAGGAAAAAGGTAGTTCAGCAAAGGTATAAACCAAGCAAATCTAGCAGCATCTGCTTATTATACAACCACACTCCCCCAAAGAAGGGAGGAAAGTGTCTTCTATCTCTTCTTCAAGGCCAAACATGGTCATTATAACTAGAGAACACTCAGCTTGGTGTTTTACTCCATTTTCATTTTTGTGCTTGTGTATTCTGCTCTGCTGGGTTTATTCATTTGCCTTTGTATAAGTTCGTGTCTCCTTCCCATGGTTTTGTGCATTCTTCACATCCCTTTTCTCGTATGGTACACAGTAATATTCCACTACATGTACCACACCCTTGTACCCATTTCCCAACTGATGGGCACCTACTCTGTTTGCAAATTGTTGCTACCACAGAAATACCACTTTAAATATTTGGGTGTCTATGGGCCCTTTGTGGATCATAATTTTACATTTATTAATATTGTTTGAACTCAGCTATGTGCTTAGAAACCTAGGCACTATGTGTACCCAGAATGCCATCCTGACCCCAGTGACTCTCTAGTAATGCTAGAAATGGCTACAAGGTATTTCAGGTTCCCCCAGGACCTGGATTCACCAAAAGCATTCTTGTATTGGGTCTCCATAACCAGCACTTGTGTAAGGGTTACCCAAGCTTCCTCCATGTGATTTGTGTTTGTGTGTCATGTATAATAGATACCTTGTCGGATGATTCGTGTGTGGAAAACTTTATCAAAATTCTACATAATGTAAATCCTCCAGAACCTAGGGTAGGGAGCCACCCCTTCTTTCCAGCTTTCTCCTCTACCAAACGAACTAATAAATTTCTTTCTAAAACTATTGTAGACTTTGCATAATCATACATGTATAACCCATATCTGTTTGCTTACCATCTCAGGGAGGAGGGAGGGAAGGAAGCATAAAAATTGGAACTCAAAACTATAAATAAAAATGTTTATTACATTAAAAAATAAAAATTAAAAGTAAAACTATTGCAGATTCTGCGGTTTGTCCTTGTGAACCCAATCTTTCTATTATTAACCTCCATGGAGTGTACATTTAGCAGTGGAATTTCTGGGTCAAAAAGTCACTTTTTTGCATCATTCCAAATTGTTTTCTAGTGTCATTGGGCCCATTCACAGTTCTGTCAACAGTCTATTGGTATTTCCATCTTTCTGTACCTCATCCATCATTGCCGAGGCCAATCTTCTGACTTTCATCATCTTCGCCAATTTTCTGAGTATGAGATAAAAGCTCCGAGTTGTTTTGCTTTTTCTTATTGGTGATATGGAATAAACTTTCATACACTTGTTAATCATTTGCAGTTCTTTTCAGAGCTTGTTTGATATACTTCTACAAATGCACTGGAAATGGACAGTTACATTCTTCATGAGCACATACAAAATGCAGTTACTTGGATATTAAATATGTCATGTTAGGTACCAGTACGCACATGAACCTCCATAGAGAAGGTCTACCTCCAGCCTGGAGGGAGAAGAGTCAAAACCAGAGTTACAGAAAGGTGACAAAAGCAGCCAATTCTGCAGCTGGCAATTTTGTGTCTCCAAAGCATCATAAAAATTGTGAATATATATCTGTGTATGTATATATAGCATACACACACATACATATATATATAACTTTAAGATTTGCAAAGTACTTCACACATTTTCTCATTTGATCCTCACAGTAGCCCTATAATTTACATAATATTATAATCCTCATGCTACAGATGTGGAAAAAATATTAAAGGGGTTTAAATGATTTACCCAAGGTCATACAACCACTGTGTGTGAGACAGTTTTTGATGCTAGATCTCCCTGACTTCAAGACTAGCACTCTATGCCCTGTACCACCTAGCTGTCTCCATCTTGAATGCCTTTCTTGTCTTTCCCCCTGGAAGGTATGTAATTATTTCCCCTTTGAAGCAGAAGTACAACAGTTCAAAGGAGCCTTAGTGTTTAAAACTGGCTTGAGACAGCCCCAGGAATGCTTCTTTTCTCCTGAAGTTCTTGGCAGCAATGCCTTACATGGGGGAACAAGGCATTTGTGCTGTTTTTAAAACAGATGATGGAGGGAGCGAGTCACAGTATTGCATAAATAGACCAGAAACAGGCTAAATTTAAATTAAAAATTCATTTAAATCTTTGCATGGATTCCTTAAAAAGATTTGTTTCATCATCATGGTGTAATTAGAAGATGGCTACATTTGGAACCAGGGGATCTGGGTTCTATTCCTGGTTCTGTCTATTACTACTTCTGTAACTTTGAGTAAGTCATCTAATTTCTTTGTGTCTCATTTTTCCTATGTGTCAAATGAAGAGGTGAGATTATATGACCTTTAAAGTCCTTCCCAGTCCTAAATTATGATCCTATATTAAGAGTTGGTAGCCTCTGCAGCTGCAGTAATTCTAATCTTTCCATTGTTTTGACAAACGTGGTCTTTGTGAGAGCCTTGTTCAGAGACAAGGATCACTGCAATTGGTTAGGCTGGTCCTCAAGCAACAGTCCGACAATCCATCACTGGTCCCATCCTTAAAGTCTTCCCAGCTCAGTGGCGCCTTTCAGTTTGTGTTCTGTTGGCATAGCTGGCAACACCCCATTTCTATATATACTTTGGAGGCAATGGGAAGGTTGGGATGGAGAAACTAGAGAGAGGGAGATCCATCAGCAAGCTATTACCATTGTCTAAGAGGTAAAAAATGAAAGCCTGGATTGTGGTAGTGGTAGTGAGAGTAGAAAGAGGTAAATGTGAGAGAGACTAGTGGAGTCAATTCACCCAGTCACAGGTAGGAAACGAGAAAATGGAAAGTCAAAGATGGTGCTAAGGCTACTGTGCTGGGAGAATAGTGGGACAACCAACAAAAAATGTGGGACGGATTTGGGAGGGCAAAATGGTGAGTACAAGATGAGACATAGTTGAAGTATCATTAAGTCATCCATATGTTGATGTTGAGTAAACAAATGGTAATTTAAGACTGCAGTATAGAAAGACCAGAGCTGGAGGAACACATGGAGTAGTCATCTATGTAGTGAGGCCATGGGAATGGAGGAAATCACCAAGAGTTAGGATGTAGAAGGAAGGGAGCCAAGGATAAATCTTTGGGGGCATGCTCATACTTAGTGGGGGAGAGGACACAGGGGGAATAATGAAGCATAATGAGGAGGATCAGTAGGAAGCAGAAGTGCTAAGAAAAGAAGCATGGAATCCAGGGAAAGAGAGAGGAAAAGCATTTTCTATCAATCAGCTCTATCCAAGAGTGGACTGGACCCTGTAAGAGGTGCTGGGTTCCCCATTCCTGGAAGTCTGCAGGCAGAGTCCAGATGACCCCTGGGAGAATATGTGGTAGAGGGCATTTGTGTTCAGAATCATGTTGGACTAGATGGCTTCCGAAGTCCTCCAAGCCTAAGGTTCCATGAATGGTATCAGCTGATATCAAGAATGAAACCCAAGAAAGGGGCTTTGGATTTGACAGCTGGAGAAAGCAGTGTCAACAGTGACAGGTCAGAACTGAACTTTCAACAGGTTCCTTATATAACTGGCCATACACTAGACGAATGGTAGGGAGACTAACTATAATCCACTCTTTGCAGAAGTTTAGAATCAATCGGTCAGTTAGCAAGCACTTAATAAGCATTTACTCTGCTAAGTGCTGGGGATACAGTGAAAGGCAGAAATACAAAAGAGGAGGAGAAAATCTGTGCAACAGCTTGAGGAGCCAATAGGATTCAGAGAAGATCTTTATAGGAAAGAAGTGAGCAAAGCATGCTTGTAGGCAGAGAGAAAGGAGCCAGCAGAGAGGACCAAAATGGACATGGAAAGACTAATAGGGAGACATGTTAGAGCAAGTGCTCAAAGGAGATGAGAGCAAATCCAGGAGATGGTGGAAGGCTTTGTCCTCACACAGAGCAGAACCACTTCATTCTCTGAGACTGGAGGGAAGGGGGAAGGAAGCTGAAGACACAGGGTTTCTTTTTCTTTTCTTTTTCAAAGCAGCCCGTGAAATATTCCAGCAACATGCGCTGTCATTCTGTTGCTGAGTCTTTGCCAGATGGAAAACGGGACCATTTTCAGGCAGTGTCAACATTTGCAAGCATGGTGCTGCTGCCTTAATGAAAAAGCAGCACACCCCATCACAAAGTTCCTGACCCCTAGCCAGGCATACTTCATCTCCAGGAGAATTTCTAGCCTGTCGTTTTGGAAAGCCAATCATTTGCTGCCCATCATTCAGCTGACTGGTAGCAACAGTGATGTCAACCTCCATTACGATTGGGCAGCAGGAGTGACAAACCCACCAAGCCATTCCTGTTGTTGAGGGCCGCCGATCCTCCTTCCTCTGTGAAACCTAAACACAGTCTGGAGCCAGGCTGGAAAGATGAGGCACATTTCAGAGTTCATTCTATCCTGGGATCGTTAAAACAATCAGTGCCAACCGGCATGGGCCCACCTGAGAGAGCCCAGTTGGCTGACTTCAGCTGTATCTCCAGTGTGCACTTCCGAAGGTATAAACTGCAAGGTCTCGGCTCTTTACCATCTGAGGGAAACATGTGGCAAATTTATTTGGAACTCGGGATAATGGAATAATAAAACTGAGATCTTTTACCTCTGGCTATTGCTTTGTGCTAAAATAAGAGCGATTGATAACTATGCTACATGGAATCCAATGGGGGGGGGTGTTTTGTTTTGTTTTCTGCTACAAAACCCTTCCCAGATTCTGCAACTCAATTAAATGGCCTGTGGTTGAAGCTTTTTTCCCCTGTCAATCTCTCTCCCTCTTCCAGGGAGTTAAATGTTGTTTACAGATAATGCAGAAGAAGGTTATGATGTTGTTCTCGTACAAATATCTGTCAGTGTTGCTGCTTCGAAAGCCTCTAGTCAAGATAAAGCATGACTCCATAAAGACTGGAGAATTTGCTGAGAAGGGACAAATTATTCACCTCTCAAGAGGCGGCTTCATATTATGGGTCACATGCTGGATCTGGAGTCAAAAAGACCCAGGTTCAAATCCTACCTCAGACATTTCCTATCTGTGTGACCCCCCCCCAAAAAAAAAAACAACACAAGTTTCCCTAAGCCTCAGATTCCTCTTCTGTAAAAGGAGACTAATAGACCTTCTGTCACAAGGTTGTTGTGAGGATGAAGTGTGATGATGTATGTAAAGCACTTTGAAAATCTTAAATTTTATAATTATAAATTGTACAATCATCAGTTATTATCCACAACAAAGTGATGAAGCTTGTCCTGAATTATTCCTGGTGTTCTTAATTGTGAAGCTGTCTCAGCCTCCCAATAAAGAAGGTACCACCAGGCCTATTTTTCAGAATTTTGATTTGTGTTTATTGTTGATCAAATCAATGTTTTTAGAGAACAGGGATTGTCTTCATACCTTCACAAATGGAGCTATTATATGCCTGGGCCCAAGAGCTTTCACATGGGGCTATGTCAGGAAGCACATATCATGTTCATGCTGGGACCACACCAGCCCATCAGTGCAGGGTAGGGGTAGAAAGTGCAAGCAGTCACCATGAAAGAATGAAACTTTGGAGAGAGACTGAACCACAAGTAAACTCTCCCCACATCCCTCTGTATTTTGCCTCTTGTTCCAATATTAATTCTTACTCTCCCTTTCTGAGCCAGCTCTAGGGCCTGTTCTAGCTTAAGGCTTGAATAATAATAGCCCACAAGCCCATCTATGGAGCACCAAGCCAAAGGCCTGCAGTGAAGGTAAGTCGGCTTACTTCTCTCCTTACATATTTTGGAGACTAGAGGCTGGCATAAGAGAACTGAATTCAATTGGACGTTTGGGCTCATTTGGGCCCCTTTGTTCTCATATGAGCTGGTGACCACCTGTGAAGGGAAGAAGGTTGTCTACAGCTCAAACAAGGCCAAAGCCACCCATGATTCAGATGTTCTCATGACTTCCCTTTGCTCCTTCAACCAAATACAACGTTCGACAGTCCCAAAGTACATATCTAAAAGCCAAGGTAACATAGCACCTTGTTTTCTATGAATAACTTCCTGGGAGTCTTTGAAAAGCAGAGGTCTGACCTTAACATGTGCTAGAGATGGAATTTTTCCTCTATGTATGGGGGAAATTGAGTGATCATTTGGAACTTCTATATCAGTGTCCCAATATCCGTGTACATGGGAGCACCACCCCATCCCTATGTCTCCAGCCTATCTGAGGCCTTCTAGTGCACAGGATATCAAGTGAGGATGATGAGTTGCCACATTTGGAGAGGCCTTTGACAACAAATATAGGAAGTGAAATGGCTGGGAGGCTCATGAAGATACTGATGAATCTTTCCTTTAAAACTCCTAGAATTCACACCAAGAGCCCGTCGGTTTAATTCAGCTGTTAATATTCTTTGGGTCTGTGAAGCCCACATTTATTCCCCAGTCAATGATTTCTCAGCTTGAGCTTCTTACCACTGGAACACTGAGCCTGAACCAATGGGTAAATTGTTGGGGACCATCCTACATCATCGCACTAGCCTAAAATTGTTCTTAGTGTCACTGTGTTATTTCCTTTCTAGGTTAACCTCCAATGGCTTTCTATTACTGGTAGGATCAAATGCAAATTTCTATTTCATTAAACCTTCCACAACTTGGCTCCAGTCAGGCAATCAACCTTTATTAAGTACCTACTATGTGCCAAACACTGTGCTAAGCACTGGGGATACCAAAAAAGGCAAAAGAAAGTCCCTGCTTTTAAGGGTCTCACAGTCTAATGGGGAGACAATGTGCAAACAGCTGTGTACAAACAAGCTATTGACAGGATGCATTGGAGATCATCTCCAAGAGAAGGTACTAGTTAAGAGGGATTAAGTAATTGCTTAATAAATGACTGATTGGATGTCATTCCTTTTTGCAGCCCTATAGGCAAAGCCTTAGAGGCTTCAGTTTTCCTCTCTCCCTTCCCACTCCACCCAGTGGAGGGTTTCTGGTTCTGGAGTCTGCCTTCATCGAGTAATTGTTACACTTTCTGGCCACATTTCTGGCCATCAGTAAAGCAGCTTCTAGGGATGCAGGGGGAAAGTCCCTTCTTTGTGGAGCACCTGTGCATTGGAAATATTCAGTTACATTTTTGTTTGAAAGTAAATGTGATTTGACAGCATAATAAACTGTCATGGAAGCCAAGAGTCTGAAGGAGTTGGAGAGCTACCTACTCAAATGAATGATTATAATGAAATATTTATTTTAGACTTCTAACAATTTAGTTGCTTGTGATAACAGGCCAGTACAAGGATATGGATTTTCATTTATTTTGTGGTGTGTGTATATATATATATATATATATATATATGTATATATTTAAACATATATATATTGTAATGGAATGTATTAAATTTGATCAGTGACAATGCTATGCTAAGGTTTAGTAAAAAAATCCAACAATTCAAACAGTTAAAGAAGAAGAATCCAGCTTTCCAGACCAGAATCCAGCTTCCTCCTGATGACATCTTACCATTCCAAGAAGACAAGATAACTGAGAAAAGACTTCCAAAGACTTAATTATTTTTTACTGTTTCATCAAGGAACACCTGTTCCTAGAAGAAACAAAGGGGGGAATGTGATGAAATAATGGGATTTAGCAGATACTCAAAGACCCACCTGGAGATTAATCAAGACTGATTGAATCAAGTGAGAGTAATTGACTTCTGATTAAGCCTACTTCAAGTTAATTGGATTTGGATGATGCCAACCAATCACCTTGAAGCAGTGTGTAAAGACCGCCTCTGTTCCAGATCTATAAAAAAAGCTTCCACAAACAGCTTGCGGAGGAGTTCCTGATTAAGACAGGCTCATTGAGGAGTTCCTGATTAAAGCAGGCTTGTGGAGGAGGACTTCAGGAAGAACCCAACCAAGCTGGAACTCTAGGCTAGGTAGGACTTCTTTTTCATAACCTTCTGAACTCTTTGTAAATATCTGTATGTTCTAATAAATGTTTAATGCCCAAAGACTGGTACTGAAGCCTTTTAATTTTTGGCGACCACAATTAAGATTTTAAACATCACAATTTATATATATTATACAGTCTGATGGGGAAAATATTGTGGGCTGGTCATTTTTTATTCATTGGCAACACTGAATTATTTACCAAACACTTAATATCCAAACCCCTTTTAAGTGGACAAAAGAGTGAAAAGTGCAGGAAAAAAAACTTGTCTTTCCCAGAACACGACAATGTTTACAAAGTTAATAGAGAGCTGATCTTTGAAGCAAGAAAACCTGAGTTCAAGTTCAGTCCCTGATATATACTTCCCATGTGACCCTGGGAAATTCACTTAAACTTTCAGCACTCTGGGCAACTTGTGTTAGGAGACAATCAGTTATACAGAAGGTGTTGAGCTGCAGTGCTAGAGGACTTTCTTCATCAGAGATTTCCCTAACCTTATAATAACAGTGATCAATATTGTTGTTATTAAAATATATGTCCAGAGCCTTAGATATGAGTATCAATTACCAACCTGAAAGAAGGAAGTTCATGTGATCTCAGGCTACATTAAGAGAGCCATCAATTCCAGACATAAAGAGATAATGAGCATCCTTCTGTCCTCTGCCCTGCCCAGAGCACATCTAGAAGGGACCTGGGGTACATTCATTTCTGTTATTGTGTTCATTTCTAGGCAGCCCAGTCAAAGAAGGACATCGATAAGTAGGATTGCCCAGAAGAGGTTACCAGAATGGTGAAGGGCCTTGCATCCATGTCCGGTGGGAATCCTCTGAAAGAGCCGTGGGCATTTAACCTGATAGAAGAGAATGGGAGGGGACATCAGAGCTGTTCTGGAGTATTTGAAGGGCTGTCAGGCGGAAGAGAGACTAGTTCTGTTTGGCCCCAAGGAAAGAACCAACAGTCACGGCTGGTAGAAGTTGCCAAGAGGAAAATTTAGTCTTGCCCTCTTTTAAAACTTCCTAACAACAAGAGAAAGGGAACCAGCTACTTAGAGAAGTGTGATTGCCCCTTTCCTTGGGGGTCTTCAGGCTAAGGCTGGATAAGCCCTTCTCAGGTATCTTACAGTGGGGATTCCTCTTGAGTAGGGATTGGGCTACAGAGCTCAGGACAGAGCTTCTGACACTTAAATAACTTGATTCTATGATCAACACTTCTTCTTTGTTGTAATTTGCAAGTAGGAAGTATTTCACCTAGTAGTAGAGTTTAGAAGATTGCTTTGTTTTCCAGATCATGAATACTTTCCAAACACAGGGATACATTTTGGGAGGGGGTGTGATTCCCATGCTATTGATGCACTCAGAGGACTTAGATTTCAAAGATCAGGAGGAAACTTCTCACTGCCATTTAGAGCAGGACTTGAGTGAGGTTGATTGTGATGTTCTGCAGAAGCCAACAATACCTTCCAATTAATTTTCATTCATTTCAACAGCTGGAAAGAACAGAAGGCTAGGACCAGTTCCTAAAACGAGCATATTTGCTCGTATCAAGAACTCAGAAGGAGGGTGAAAATGTAAGTTCCTTCATTTTGAAAACAATCATAGCTGGCAGAAATCCTTTCCCAAGTTAATAAAAATCATGTAACTATTGAGGAAGAGAAAATTTTAAGAAACTTAATTTACTTTTACTTTCGGCATTTTTATTTAATTCAGTAACAGTTCTATTTTATTAGTGTATTTGTGGAGGTCTCAGCTGAGACCAAGATAGAAGTAGCCAGTTTCTTTTTGTTCCTATTTAGTATCACTGTTTCTTTCCATGAATGGCATTTGTGAATGTCTCAGATCTCCAATGCCAGCTAGTGAAAGGATAACAGAAATCTACAAAATACTGCAGATACCAATTTCTAAAAAGCACAAATGGCAATAACTTTTTTCTTGAGCAAGAAAGGTTTATTAAGTACCAACACTTCTAGGCAACTTGAAAAGTCCGTACTTACATTGGAGTTGGGGTGGGAGAATACATGTTCATAAACAAATATTAATGAGAAATATACAAAAATACTCAGTAGATATGGGGTGGTGGTAAGGACTGAAAGGATCAACAAAGGAGTCTCGAAGAAGATGAGATTTGAGCTGGCTTGAAAAAAGGTATGGGTTCTAAGAGGAATGTGTGAGGAGAGAGGATTGGCATTTCAGGGGTCAGGGACAGCTTTTGTAAAAGCATGAAGGTAGGAAACAGAATGTCATGTATGAGGAACATCAAATAAGCTGTTCTCTCCAAGAAGCGTTTCAGTGGGCACTGGACAAAGCAAGAATCAAAACATCTGGGCTTTGTTTAAAGACCTCCAGTGATGGGGAAACTCACTACCTCTTAACACAGCTCCTTCCACTTATTTTTTTTTTAATTTTTTTAGTGAGGTAATTGGGGTTAAGTGACTTGTGCAGGGTCACACAGCTAGTAAGTGTTAAGTGTCTGAGGCCGGATTTGAACTCAGGTACTCCTGATTCCAGGGCCGGTGCTCTATCCACTGTGCCATCTAGCTGCCCTACCCTTCCACTTATGAGAGCTCTTCTTGTCAGGAAGGCATCCCCTTCACCCCACTTCAAGCCTAAATCTGTTTCTTTTCTCATAAAGTGAGTGGTGTGAACTGAGGCTCTCAGAGCCCAAGCTACTTGTCCATGATCAGCCAAATAGGGAGTTAAACCCAAGTCTCTTGACTTGTTCAAGTTCAGGATTCTATCCATCACACCATACTGGCTTCCTTGTCAAATAGTTATCTGGATAAGGAACTAGTACAATGAGGTGTGGTAGCCCATTCCAATTTTGAATAGTTTTAAATGCTTTTCTCTGTTTGTACACCTACCTATTACATCCCATATACGTATATTATTACTGTACACCTATTGCATCCCATATGTGTGTTATATATTATTATTGTACACCTATTACATCATAAATGTATGTTATATGTGTATGCACATGCATACACATGCATTTTCATGTTGAACCAAATCTTTATCTCTGTGATATCTCATTGCTCCAATTGCTCCTACTTCTGCCCTCCGAGGCCAACCAGAACAAATCTAATTAGAGTTAAGACATCTCAGTTTTCTCCTTTCCAGGTTAGTGTATTTACAATAAACATGTTGCTTTTTCAATATTTCAGTGGGCCCAAGATCTCATAAATGGAGGTGTAGCTACGTCATGTAAACCACAATTGTTCCCCACCTTCCCATCCTGTGGGTCTCTTGGACATTTAGAGTATCCATTGTGTGGCGTACCCACTACCTGAGCCATAGCAGTCTATGATCCTTTTTCTACTGCTTCCCTTCCATCACTGAGAGCCAGCTTCAATTTTTCTTTGTTTTCTGGATCATCTTCGACAAAGAAGTCATCACAAGCAGCCAGCCCAGTAAGGATGCTTCTGTATGCTCACCCTTGGACAGCAGATGACCTGTGACTGGGACCATGCTGGAACCTCCCCAGCCTAAGAGATTGTCCTCTGCCCTCCTGGTACGAATTTGTGAGGTTTCAGGCTTCTCTTTACCAGGTGGCCAACTTAGGACTCTGATTTGATTTTGTGCTTCTTCCTAGTGACTGTTGTTCTCTTGGATATTTTCCTTTCTCTGTTGGACTTCTTCCTTTCTAACTTCTTCTAGTACACCTTCTCAGGGGCTTCAGTTTTGAGGCTGCTATAGAGGAGATGGAAAAAATAGAAGTCCCTGTTTTCAAGGAAATTATAGTTCAGTTGTGTGGGCTATACCTAATGAAAGAGTTCTTAAAGATCACCAGGACCATTTCAGAGTGAGAAAAATGAGACCCAGAGAGATAAAGTGGCTTTTTCCAGGCCCCACACTTAGATGTATGAATTAATTCAAGAATAATCCAAGATGGCACCATCTGCTTCACATCTCATCAGCTAGCAACTAACTACATGCTAATGCATGCAGTAAAGAATCTAAATGCCATTGAAAGCCACAGAGAAAGTGCATGTGGAGGTGGAAGGAGTCAGGATGGAAATACAACTTACCTTATGAGACACAAAATGCACTTCAGAAATAAACTGAGCCTTAAACTGTCTCTCATGAAGCAAACCATTCCAGGTTAAATGGTCCTCTAGCAAAATTCAGATCACTTTCTGGGGTTTTCCAGCTTCAATACCTTGCTGAGGTCGCCTCTGCCACCACATAAATCCACCAAACACCGGACAGGTGTCTATGCAGAAGCAGGGCAATTTGTTGCAAGGATATTGTTCTAAAATGTCCAGTTTATGTCTCAAGACCATCACATTTGTTTTCTCCTTTTTTTCTTATCTTGTTTGTGCTTTGGGATCTTTCACACACATCATAAGCTCCTGGTTTGCCCATAAAATGAAGGTCTATTTTCCTCCAAGAGTATCTGGAGCATCTCTCAAGTCTTAATGCAATATTATCATTGATTCAGAAAGCATTCCCTCCTTGGAGGATATCACATTTAGGACACTTATCTACAGATACTTGAGTGTAGATCTAAGAAATTTCAGAAATGAACAAGGAGGTTTTCAACTTGCCCAATAACCAACCATTAAGATGATGAATCGTGTACAAACCAACATCCACAAGAGTCCTACTCTGATGCCTAATTATGACTTCAAGGGGCTCTTGAGTTTTCAAAAGGTGTGTTAGGAGGAGGGAATCAATCAATGAGTCACCAGTTATTTCCTAAGTGCCTCCTCTGTGCAGACACTAGGTTAGGCATTGGGGGTCCAAGATCAGTGTGAGACAGCGCCTTCCTTCAAGAAGCTTCTGGGTTACAAAGACATTACAACATCATCACAGAGAAGTAAATTTAGGATTAATGCCAAACAAATGGACGGTGAGCTCAGGATATTTCTAACAACTGGAGGTTAGTGCCATCTCCTCGCTGGTCCTCATAGAAGACACTCCTCTGTCTACCCGCCATGCCTGTGTGGTTCTCCCTTCTCTCGGTAGTTCTGAATGCTTGTTTTCCTTCAAGACTCAGTGCAAACTCTCCTTTCCATGGGACCCCTTCATTGTTCTCCCCCAAGCACTAAAGCCTTTCCTTCTGAGGTGATCTCCCATATATTTGATGTGTATATACATGTATGTATAGACACATATACATGTATATATGTATACACACATAGATGTTTGATCCTTGAGAGCAAGGTGGTTTTTCTTGTTTTCCCCTTTGTGTCCCCAGTATTTAGCACTGTGCTTGGCACTCAATAAGAGCTTAACTGCTGTCATTGTTCAGCCTTCATTTTCGAAGAGGACCAGTGTCTTCATTGGGTGATGTCTTGACTCTTGCATGAATTAGATTTCCCAGAGTCATCCAAGTCCAGTGGCAGGACAAAAGTCAGGATGATTGGAAATGGCCTGGGATGCAATGGATGACCTTGACTTCTTCATACCTGACTAAGCTCTTAGCATTCCACAGTGCCTGCTTCAGTTGCCTTCATGACTGTTGGAACAAATTGCTCTCATCTACCTATTCTGCCAGAGGATATCTTCACATGCTTGGGGAAGACACTCTTCTAACTCACTCACACATTTGAGGTCTATTGGTTACCCTCAAGCTGGTTTAGCCCATCTGACAAAACGATTTGCCAAGTGTGGCCACTGCAAGTACTACAGCTTCTTGGAGTAATAGGTGAGAGTTGTGTGACAGATGGACAAATCCCAACTCTGACACTTCCCTATATGGCCTCAAACATGTCACTGAATTCTTCTGGGCCTCAGTTTCCTCTTCAGTAAGATGACCGGGTTGATGAGAGGATCTCTAAGGTCCCCTCCTTCAAGCTCCCCTAGTGAAGTGTTAAAGAAAAACCTATTTAAAATGTTAGCTTTTGTTGGCAGCTAGCATAACTTAGAGCAGTAGATATATAGAACCCTGAACCTGAAAGATCTGAGTTCAAATCCAGTCTCAGATACTTAAAAGGTGTATGACTCTGGACACCCCTGTCTGCCTCAGTTTCCTTCTCTGTAAAATAGGGATAATAAAGACAACTACCTTCCAAGGTTGTTGTAAGGATCAAATTATATTACTTTGTAAACCTTAAAGCTATTGTCATTTGTTAGTATTGTTGTTGTTCTATTTGTCCCAAGAGGACAGAAGTAACACCAATGAGGCACAATTTGAGGGAGGCCAATTTAGGAGGAAAAAAACCAAACAAACTACTTAACCATTAAAGTTCTCCTAAAATGAGTAGAACCTCTTCTGGATGTAGTATGTTGCTCATAATAATAATAATACTTGCATAGAACTTTAAGGTTTTATATGCATCATCTGAGTTGATCCTGACCACAACTTTGTAAGGTAGGTACTAGATATGTCGTTTCCCTTTTTTCTAACAAAAGGGGAAACTTAGGCTCAGAGAGTTTGGGACTTGGCCAAATTCACACAGTGGATTTCAGAGGCATGCATGGCAACAAGGTCTTCCCTGATTCCAAATCAAAGTTCTCAAGAGAACATTTCTTGAGTATTTTATCAATGATGAATATTTTATCTCCTCTGAGACTAATGATGGATTTTGAACTAGATGAAGACGTTTAGAAATTAATTGAGTCTGTTGGGTTTAAATCTAGACTTCATTTATCAGAGCCATGTCTAACAATTTTGACACCCTGGGCAAACAGCACACAAGGCGACCTAACACTAATCTTTTAAAGACAAATTCAGTTGAAGATGAAGGAGAGATATCAGACTTTGGCAGACAAATCACAGTGTGGAGAAAGGCTCTGGGATACTAGTTGCTCATCAGGACCCTGCAATAAGGTGAGGGAATAAGAAGAGACTGGGCCCAGGGAGGAGCTCACTTGCACTGCTCAGTTCTTTTTATTTGCAGAAAGAATACAAACACTGTTTATGTCTGAATTTTAGTCCCCGTTGCCCTGCCCTAGTTGTGGATCTGCTATTTAAGGGCAGGGTAGACTAGAAGATCTTTGAAATACCTCTGAACTAAGAGAATCTGAAAGAGACATTGAGAGCCAACTTTAACCCCAAATACTTCATTGAATTTCTCTTATGTTATTTGTGTTTGAGTGATGGAATTTGGTCTACCACCCTGTATAGTGAAAGTGGCATACAGGTGGATTTTCTTCTTCTGTTATATTAGTGCAAATAGAATCATCTGTAATAATAGAGGAGTCATACTCAAAGTGGCTGCCAAAGAGAGCAATGAGATTGGAAAGTTCCTATTGTCATATTGATATTCATACTTTCACATCAATCGATTTTATATATGTGTATGTATACACACATGGATATCTCTGTGTGCATGCATGTGTGCATAGGTAGAGCCCCCTCTACATTACCTCCACACTCACACACATTGATTGGGTTTCTCGAGAGATCAATTGTTCCTAGTTTCCAATACTCTATGGGTCTATAATCCTCAAGCTACCACTTGCAAGTCTCCACTGATGTACAGGCAAGTACAAAGCCAAGACATTGGCTAAAATGGCAAAGTGAGAAAAGTAGCCAATAAAGACCAGAGTAAAATCTTCTGCAAGTACAATCTGCTCGGGAAAAGCGGACACCCATAGAGGTCACATGCAGATAGGCTCACAGGTAGGGAATCGATGTTTCCAGGACATTAGGGAAAAACAGGTGTCCTGGGCAGGTATGAGAAGCCATTCCCATCTCTCCATGCTGCAGGACCAGACACATTCATGCTGCTCCTGCTGCCCTAGTTCTCATCCTCAGCAGATTGCTGCTCTACTGGACCTTGTTCTGCCATAGTCTCCCTGAGCTATAGCTTTTTGCTCAGGTGAAACCTCAGCTAAGATACTGTTACACTTTTCAGAATGACAAGGAGAGAGTAGAAACTCTTACCTAGAACCAGTAGAAGCCTCCCCAGTTGTAGTCCCTTAATTTCAACTCATGTCAACTCTTTTCCAGGCAGGAGCTAGAAGAGCAGGGTCAGCCCAGCATGCCAATATCCACAGGCTTAGCCTTTTCTTATGGTTCAACACTTTGGGTGCAGGCCTGGGGCCATTCAGAGACCTCACCTTAACTTATGCTGACTGTTCAAAATACTTTCTATAGTTCATCTTAGAAGGCTGAAACATCAACTGGACTTTGATGCTGTTGTTGTTTGGTCATTTCAGTCGTGTCCAACTCTTTGTCTCCTTTTGGGGGGTTTTCTTCACAGAAAACCAAGGGCTTTGTCATTTCCTTCTCCAGCTCTTTTAACAGATGGAAACTGAAGCAAGCAGGTTAAGTGACTTGCCCAGGGTCACACAACTAATAAGAGTCTGAAGTCAAATTTGAACTCAGATCTTCCTGACTCTAGGGCCAGGGCTCTATCCACTGCCCACCTAACTGTGCATAAAGAGTAGCCACCAAAACACTTTGGGGTTAGAGTTCCTCAATTTTGAAATTCTAAGAATCTCTAGTTTGCCCAAGAAAAAAGAGTGAATGAAGGAATTTGTATCCAAGACAATAGGATCTTTGTCTCTGCATTCCTAAGATTTCACATGCGAAAGTGATCACTCATTATCTCAAAGGACACATCTCATTTTCTTTGTTACTTGCCTCTTTCATGCTATGAATGAAGTCACTCAAAGACTGAGAGGACCAACCTTTACATAGATACATGAAAATATTCCCAATGTCCTGATTTGTCAAGGACTGCCGGAAAACATTCAGCCCACCAATTGTTTGTGTCTTAATTAGTAGCTATGAGCCAGTATGACCAAATACTTGATCATGTGATTCAACTGAAGTTCAACGTGGGAGTTCAACTCCCAGTGTTTTAGGCAAATTACTAAGTACTTAACTACTAAGTCAGAGAAAAGTGGCAATATGTATTTGGTAGATGTAATTCCCATACCAGGAGTTTCCTATATTGATAAAAATTAACAGATCATTTAAATATTACAGTTTGATTCTGCTGAATATACATAAATGACCCAGTACCAATTGGCTCAAAGATTTACAAATAGATGCTTTGAGATACAACTCCCTATTTTTAGAGATAAGCAAACTGTAGTGCAGAGAGACTTGATCACTATTAACCCAGCTAGAGGCAGAACTTGTTTTGAACACATACTCTAATTCTAAAGGCAACAAATACTCATCCCACTCTACTGTGATGCTTTCTCCATATGCTTTTCTCTTCCTTTCAGAACAGCTGATGGGATGCATAAAGTCGCTCATTCTTTCTCATCTTAGGACCAGTGTAATATTTTTCCCAACTGAATGAGCAGGGTTAGAAATAGCATGAAAATATGTGATCTCCTAACTGTAAATCCTGTTATTTCTCATGATCGCCTATTATCTTGTTCACAGGAAGGCAGTGTGATTACAATGGAAAGAATATGATATTTAGAGTCAGAGGGCCCAGTGTTAAAATCATAGATTTGCCACTTGCTAGAGGTATGACCACAGCTAGGTGAATTGTCTTCTTTGAGCCTTACATTCCTTCTCTGTAAAATAAGACTGTTTGGCTACTTGACCTCTTAGGTCCCTTCCAAATCTCAATGACTGTTGGTAATCCCATGCTCTGGTCTAAAGAGTCAGGCCAACTGGCCCTGACCCAGGTAATGTCTCTTAGAGTTGATCAGGCAAATGTGCCAGCTATGAGGAGTTCATCAGAGCAGGATCGAGATGTGGCCAGTGGCTGCTGTTTGTGGGATGTTACCCATTGCATGGGACAATTTCCTCAGTTTACCTAAATAATTCAAGAAAACCACAAAGTCAAGCAGAGAATGGGAGACCCTATGCAAGGAATGAGGAGCATGCCTATGAGCTCAGGAGTTGGGTTTTTAAAGAAGTTTGAGGGGGCAGTCCCCTCATGCACTAAGTGGGCTCACAATTTAACATCCAATCCCGTTCCAACCTGGTGCTCATGTTGAGCTTGTGATGAGGGTACAGAAGCATGCTCAGCTAGATCTGGGAGCTGGGGAAAGGAGACAGAAGAGGGTGTAGGTGGTTATGAAACCACTCCACTCCTGTAAGGAGGGAAAAGGGGGAAGGAGGGAGGGGTGGCATCAGGAGCCAAAGGGGCTTTGGAATGCTAGAAAGGAGGGGTGGTACCAGTGTGGGGTTGCACTAACAGGAGACAGCAAAGAGGAGGGGGTTGGGGTACACCATGTTCAGGAAGGCAAAATTCACGTCTCTCGGGGAGATTGCTACAACACCCTGTTTGGCCAAAGAACAGGGGTGGGGGGAAGTGTGTTTTAGTACCGGGATGGAATATGGACAGAATGGTCAAGCAATAACAGGGACTGGGAGCTGGGTACTTTCCAGACTTCACCCTCAAAGTCTGAACTGACTCAAGTCCACTATATCCCACTCACTCATCAAATGTGGAAGTGCCATTCATATGGAGCCTGCTCTTATCAGGTCTTAGGGAATGACTAAACTTCCTGTGTGTGGGCAAAGGCTGAAGGAAGGAACTAGAGTAGCGGGGAGATCATTTTGAGAAATGTTCAAGTTGCATAGACACATTGCTCCAAAATGACAGGGCCTGGTGATCTCTTTCCTTATTGAAATAGGAAGAGAGAGTATGCTGGAGTGAGTTAGTGGTAGAGAGCCTCAGAGTCAAGAAAAACTGGGTTCAAATCCTGTCTCTAATTTTCCGGTTGTGTGACCCTAGGCAAATCATGTAACCTCTCAGTGTTACCAGACAATTCTAAATGACTATAAATTAATTACAGGTCTCTATAAAGAGTGTCAACTTTCTATACTGGTGAAATAACAGGTCTGTTTCTCCTCTCAAAAAAAAAATGTAGACATGCCTTGTGGAAGAGCCAATACTATGGAATGTGTGTAATTGGGAAATATCAGAAAGCTTGCTCTGTTTTTTGAAGTCCTGCCTGGCGCTATAGGGAACCTTCAATATAGTGTGTTTTAGGGAAGCCAAAAATGCCTCCTTCCCCAGATACCTCAAGCTTTGGAATCTGGAAATCCACCATTCATTCCTCTGAATTAAGACTTTGCCACTTTCAATACTCTCTTCAAATGCAAACATCCCAGGAGTGTGAGACCTTATCAGCTATTAACACCTTGATAAGATTAGTTTTTCTGTTGCTGACTAAGAAGAGTGCTCTGTGGGCTTGATAGCTGGGAGAGACTAAGTTTGTTAAGCTTTCCCCATTGAAGTTCAGGTAGACTACTGGGCCACTTGGAAAGATCTGTAGGCTGAGTGACAGAACTTTAGTCTCCTCTTGGCCCAGAATTCCTGCCCTGGGTATTTCTCTGAAGGCTGGCTCTGAGGACCAGCTCTACTCTTGCTCTATTCTTGCTGCTTATTCAGCATACTGGATCTCCACCCCTATGTGTGGGTTCTGTTTTGAATCCATTCTGGTCTGTGACCAGCCCTGAATAGTCAGTGATAGTGCTTCCAGTTACCATCCATTCCTGCTCCATATACAAGGTCTGGGACCCCTCCCTGATGTCCTGCTGAGAACAGCCCTTCATTCAATGTCTTCCCATCACTAAAATACTCTGTGGGATACACCCTTAGCCAGACCCCATGCCTAGTGTCCAGAGACCTCTCTGTCTCCATTTGCTAACCTAGGCTGCAAAAAAATGATTCATGTTGTTTTTTATGATTATTTCTTACATTTCCTCACTGGGACTCAGGCTGATGTATTTTCCAGATCTTTGTGGGGGTAAACATGAGGGAGATGTTGGCTATGCTCCTCCTTCTTTGCCATCTTGGCTGGTCTCCAAACATTATTTTTAAGAAAGTTCTCCACACCACCACCCCTTGCTGTCTTTCATGTTTTCCTCCCTTTCCCTATTTCCCAAACCGTAAGCACTGGACTATTTTTGAGAAGACTCACAAAAGAAATGTTTTCAGGAGAGACTGGAAGAAATCCTAGCAACATGATTGAGTTGGATGTCACATGGAAGAAGAGCAAAGCTTGATATGAGTAAACAATGAGACATGTCAATCAAGGAAACGACTTTCTTCTTGGGCTGTACTAAGGAGCCAGAGCATCTGGGACCAGGGAGACAAGAAGCCCCCTGCAAGCTGGCCAGGCTAGATGGTTATCAGAGTACATGCTACTCCAATTCTAGGTGCTGTATATGAGGGATGGCAAGGGAAGGGAAGGCAAGGCAAGGCAAGGCAAGGGAAGGGAAGGCAAGGCAAGGCAAGGCAACAGCAGGGAAGGCAAGGCAAGGGAAGGCAAGGCAAGGGAAGGCAAGGCAAGGGAAGGGAAGGAAAGGCAAGGGAAGGCAAGGCAAGGCAAGGCAAGGGAAGGCAAGGCAAGGGAAGGGAAGGAAAGGCAAGGGAAGGGAAGGGAAGGGAAGGGAAGGGAAGGGAAGGGAAGGGAAGGGAAGGGAAGGGAAGGGAAGGGAAGGGAAGGGAAGGGAAGGGAAGGGAAGGGAAGGGAAGGGAAGGCAAGGCAAGGCAAGGCAAGGGAAGGGAAGGCAAGGCAAGGCAAGGCAAGGGAAGGGAAGAAAAGGCAAAGGAAGGCAAGGCAAGGCAAGGGAAGGAAAGGCAAGGGAAGGGAAGGAAAGGCTTAAAAACAGAGAACCTGGTGGGGATGTGATAACAATCCCCCAAAATTTAAAGAGCTCTTAAGATGAAAAGGGATTCGAGGCATTTCCCTTGGCCCTGGAAGACAAAACCAGCAGCAATAGGGGGAAGTGGCAAAGTTAAAGACCAGTTTAGGCTTTGCATCAGGAAACATCGCTGGGCTGTCCAAAAGTAGAATGAGCTGACATTGGAGGCAGAATTCCCCCTTCTCCCCCATCACCAGGGTTTTCAAGAAGAGGCTGGGTGAGCATTCGTCAGGTATGTTGTGTGGGATTCTGTTCGGGTACGTGCATGGGATTATGAATCATGGGACTATGGATTTAAGAGACGCTAGAGGCCATCGAATCCAAGCCCCTCATTTTACAGATGAAGAAACTGAGGCCTGGAGAGGTAACGTCACTTGTCCAAGGTCACACAAGTGGTGAGTGTCTGAAGCAGGATTCGGCCTCTGGTCTTCCAGGCCCCTTTGCAGCTTTCCATGCACCAGGTGCCCTCCATGCCCAATCGTTGTCAATCACAGCATCCTGAATCTGTGGAGCTGGGAGGGAAATGAGAGTCCACCTAATTCAGGCCCCAGGACCTAAGAGGACTTGCCCAAGGTACAAGGCAGAGATGGCACTTCAGCCCGGGTCCTTTGACTCCACTTGAGGCGATTTCTTGCTGCCCTTGTTCTTCCTCCTGTACCCCAGGGTGATAATCACTAAGGTCCCTTCCAGCTGCGATCTTGTGAGTCTGTGACTCAGAGCGGTACATTGGGGGGCTCCTATGAAGGAACTGAACTTTGAAAAGGAAGGGCAGCATCACAGCAGTTGGGTCCGAATGACTCCTGGCGTCTCTGGAAGCCTTCTTGCTCCTGTGTCAAGTTCGGCTTGATTCTCGGCTTGACTACCATCAGTGTCCTCTGCTAAAAAAAGAAGAAAGCCCTGATGATGTAACAACCTACATGACCCCTGGAAATGGGCCTAAAGGATGTGAAATAGCATGAATACTCAGGACACCAATGTGAATTCAGAAAAGTGAAAATCTAGGAGTAGACTCTGTTGCCATTTCTAATGCCTGCGCCTTCCACCTCTGGTCTGGTCCTTCTTCCCAACTTGGCTGGCATCATTTCCTCCACATGGATGCCCAGGAAGGCCTTCCTTCCTTGGTGCTGGGTGTTGCAGATCTGATTCTTCCCCATCAGGTGCCGTTATGTCACTGCTCAGGGTGGCTCCCTCTCTGCTGCCAGCACCTCATAATCTGAGGAATGGCTCAATGTAAGCTCGTTAGCATCCATGTCAACATAACCTGTCATCTTCTGCATGCCTGAAAGTTGGATGTAAATAAATGGAAACTGTTGCTTGTATTTTGCAACCACCTCTTTCATGTCTAATTGTAATTGACAGAGCAATTAGGGTCCCCAAATTTCCCTACACTGCTCTGAAAACAAACCTGATTATCTCATTACTGTACTGATCATCTCTTTATTACAGTAAAATCTTGGGTTTCTCCAAGGACAATCAGTGGCTGTCCTTGTTTCTATCTTTTTATAGATATCCATTTGCCTTCAGAATGTCCAATACTAAGTAGCCAATATCAACCCTTCTAGCTATAACATTATCCTGAAAACTCAAGTTCTGTTGTGCTAGGGAGATTACTGTTAGTAATTACTGTCACTCTGATTAGCATGGCGAGATAATGATTTGTTTCAAGCCTTTTCATCCATTTGTTAGCCACAATAGTTAGAGTCAATGAATGTTTGAGTGATAATGGTTTTTATTTTATGTTTGGTCCATAGACAAAGTCACAGACTCAGATTAAGGCATGACAAATAGTTTACAGCTGGCTTTTGATTGTAAAATGAGGGGGCTGGACTGAGACATGGGATACTGGAGACAGCAGGGGACTTAAAGGTCATATGATCTAACCCTCCCATTTTACAGATGAGGAAACTGACACCCAGAGAGGTGAAGCACTTTCCCAAGGTTTCACAGCTAATAAGTGGCAAAGCCACATCCCAGCTCAGGTCTTCTGACTTCAACTAACTCACCAAACAGGGAGATACTTCTCACTCAAAGAAAACAGCTGTTCCCAGTCCAGACAGGCAGGACAAGGCACTGAATTTCCAGTTTTTGCCTTGCCTGCCACTGAGGAAATTGACACGGGGACCTCCTGAAATGCACGTATTGGGTGTATCGATCTTAAGATGTTTTGATTTAATCCCCCATCCTGATTCAGGTCTTGAAATGGTTTGTAAGAGATCATAGAACTAGAGGTGGAAGGCACCTTAAGGGGCATCTAATGCAACCTTTTCATTTTGTAAATGAGGGGACTGAGGCTTAGGGAGAGGAAATGACTTGTCCTAGATCACGCATCCTCAGAAACGACTTTAAAAGCAAAGGTCACAAGTTAAGAAGCAGCTGGCAGGGCCCCTGATTTCTGAGTCTGGATTGGATAATATAGATTTAACCCCTAAACTGATGTGAGATCATTTGTACCATACAAAAAGAGTGGCAGCTAGCTGCTCCAGGTCTCTCTGTGGGTTTGTTCCAATTCATTCCGCTTCTGTCTTGCTTGCACATCATTGTTTATGTGTTGGCTCTTCCAGACTAAGCTTTTTAAGAGCTGGGGTTGTCTTTGGCCTTTCTTTGTACCCCTGGTGCTTAGGTCAGTGGCTGGTAGGTACACAGCAGGCACCTCATAAATGCTGGTTGACTAATATCTGATAGAAAAAACACAGGGAGTTGGGGGGAGTCTCCCCAAGTATCCCCTAGGTGGTGTACATCACACGTGCTAAACATTTACCACTAATGAACAGTAATTAAATAAAAGAACTTTTCAAATGTTAATTGTGTCCTCTTTGATATGCCCTTCCACAAGTAGTTTATTCCTTGTTTGAGGGTCCTCTTCTGTGAAATGAGACCCCTTTCAAGTCTCAGACATTATTAAATATGTCAGCCCCTTCCCTAGAAGGAGAAGGGGTAGAAGAAATCACCCCCCACCCCCGCCACACACACACACACACACACACACACACACACACACGCACATGCGCACACACATGCTTCATGTGTGATCAGTGAGCCCTGCAGAAGCTCCCAGTTCCTATATGGATCCTGTTAATTGCCCCAAACCTCTACAGTGAACCAAGCTCTTTGATCTACCAAACCACAGACCATGTTCTGGGCCTATTGATACCACAGCATAAAGGCACAATGGTAGCTTGGCTTCTGCTGACAGTGTGGCCCTCCCATCAGAGGACAGAAGAAAAGCCCCTCAGTGAACAGTTGCCGGGAGAATAAGGGATGCGTGTTTCTATTCACCAAGGAAGATTTCTGTGAGGAGTTACAAGTTAGCATCTCGGCTGAGGCAACAGAAGGTAATTACAGAAGCTACTGGGAAACCAAACAGCTTTTCAGTGCAGTTTTCAAAGGGCACCCAGTCGACCATCCAACTCTGAGATTCTCGAGCCTGTGATATTGTCTGAGGCAAGAGCTGGAGCAAATTCTGGGTGTGAAAAATGCTGATTACCAACCACAGTTCTTTAGGAAATGGTTAAAAAAGGGGGGGAGGGGGCAACAGCTGCCTCCCTCTGGTTGGCCTTTGTTTTGTTTTTGTTTGTTTGGTCCCCTGAACAAGGGATGACAGTGGGGGCTGCCACTCTCTCGATGGATTCTCAGGCAGCTCTCACCTCAAGTGAGCCGGCTCTGGAGCAGCGGCCCAGCTCTTTGCTTTGAAGACAACGGCATCTCTCCCGCTCTTCCCCCCCAGAACAGGGGAAAAAAGCCTTCCACAAAGAAGGAGGAAGAAATAAGTTGAAATCAAAGGATGCTGTACTGTGTTCAACAGTGCCAATCCCACTGCCAAGGCCTCACTTCCTGGGCTTAGTCGGGCAACTGGATTTCTTCATTTTCTTAGTCTGCCTCTGGCTCGATTTAACATCCTGGTCTTCTTCCGAAAACAAAACAGAAACAAACAAGCAGAGATCCAGGATAGGTATCATATTTACTATTTCATAGCAAAAGAAACCAGGCTCCCCAAGTAAGTGAATACTGAGCAAATGTTTTTCTCCAAACACAAATGGATGCTTGGCCCATTTGGAGATGTCACAAAACTGTCGGAAGAGTTAACACACTGTAGGACAGAGTCAATATCCAAAAGAGACAGCATTAGGATAAAACATTTAGCCCAGTCCAAAAGGGCACGACTGAATTAAGGATGAATTTCAAGTCTTACATCTGGGTTCAAAAACATCAGCTTCACAGGTACAGGATGTGGGAGGACAGGCTAGAGAGCAGTTTGTATGAAAGAGATCTGGGGCTTTTAATGGGCTGCCAACTCAATATGTGTCAATAGTGCAAAAAAGTTCATTGATTAGGCCCTCATTAGGCTATGCTTAAAGATGAATGCCTTTCCCCTAAAGGTCATCCCTTAAAGTATATAGGTGATCATCCCTATTTTCTTTACCCCAAGGAATTCTCCCATTAATGCAAGTCCTAGAAGAAGGAAAGTTAAGGGGATGCTGATATGCAAATTTTATAAATTATTTAAGAAATACAATTAGGTACAGATAGATAGCCAACACAACCCCACACCGCCTGGGATCTAGTTTCCCATCCTGTTTCATACAAACCTTTGAGGACTGAGGATTATAAAATCTGGGTTGAAGATACCCAACCCTAAATATATGGAAATTCACAACACAAGAAGAATGCCAAGGGTCAGGTCTCCGAAATATCAAAGGGCCCCTCCAGCCCAGCTTTTAGCAAGAAAACACAGAAAAGTAAAGCAAGCAGAGGGAAAGATTTTGACAATAGAAATGCTGGACTTCAGAATCGAGAAAGAACAAGACCAAGGATATTACAGAGTGAAGGATACTGAAGAATACTGGAGAAATGAAAATGTAAACAGATGAGAGGGGTGGATTTTTAATTTTTTTTTTTTTGCAGGGCAATGAGGGTTAAGTGACTAGCCCAGGGTCACACGGGATTTGAACTCAGGTCCTCCTGAATCCAGGGCCGGTGTTTTATCCACTGCACCACCTAACTGCTCCCCAGCTTTTTTTTTTTTTTGATGGGGCTATGGGGGTTGTGACTTGCCCAGGGTCACACAGCTAGTAAGTGTCAAGTGTCTGAGGCCAGATTTGAACTCAGGTCCTCCTGAATCCAGGGCCAGTGCTTTATCCACTGTGCCACCTAGCCGCCCCTCCCCTCCCCCTTTTTGAGACTAGGTCTCCCTATCTCTCAGGCTAGATTGACAGTGGCCTCTCCTAGGCCTAATCCCTCTGGTGATGGGCGCAGGAGCTTTGACATGCTGATAGTTTGCTTCCTTCTTAGCAGTCTGATACCCCCCATTTAGGATACCTGATTGGCTCAGCCCGCTGTACCCCCAAACTTCTGAGCTCAGGAGGTCTCCCAGTCTCCCAGTAGCAGGGATGATAAGAACTCACTGAGAATGGTTCACTTCTGTCATCATCACTGGTGATCTTATGTCTCTATTCAGCACAATCAGAAAGATTTCTGGTCACGAGAATTGACATCTCCTTGAGTTTTTCTCAGTTGTGATGACTTTTGTTGAACCACCTGCATTTTCCTACAGAGTCTAATAGTTGGAATGCCCCTCCAGAGCTAATGAGTCCATCTGCATCCATACGAGAATCCTCACCGGCTTCAAAGACGATCTCTGCCTTCATGGAAGGCTTGCTAAAACTGTCCAGCAACACTGGGTCAAGGACAGATGCCTGGGCACTTCCCTTGACTGGAGCAGAGCCAGGTCCAGGCCTGCTACCAGTTCCAAATTCACCTAACTCCATGATGGCCCAGCTCCCATCTCTACACATTGTGTCCACAGGCTCAGCAACAGAAGTTCTTTCAAATGCTTTGCTGGAATCTAAGTATATACTATGTTTATAGCAGTTACTTCTTTGGCCAGGCTAGTTACCCTATCTCCAAAAAGAAAAAGAAAAAAAAAACAAGGCTATGCTGTTAATTTCTCAATGAGCCCTTGCTGGCTTCTAGTGGTCACGAGAAATCACCCCTCGTTGTGATACAATATTATCTCCCTTGTATCTATACTATACTTTAACTTCTGCCCATGCCATGCCTTCTTACCTAGCTGACTTATTTTCCCCCTGGATCCGGGGAAATGATTAAACAATTCAAAGGCAGTGAGTTGTAAGATAGTTTCTTACAAGCCCCAATTTCCTTCCTCTGGGAGTCTGGGAGAACACATGTTCTTGAGGGCAAGAAGCTACAAGAGAGGTCTGGGAAGTTAAGAGAGCCTTTGAGAGAGAATTCCTATCTTGCCACATAGGACATAAGGAACAAAGAGCTGCAGTGATCAGTTCAACCTCGGACTTTCAAGACTTCCATCTTGTTAGCGAACAGAAAGCCTCTGTGAGGACTGACGCTTTGGGCTCAGGGTCAGGGGTGGGCATCAGCTTCCTTAGAAACTGGGAACTGCTGCGTGAAGTGGCTTCAGGTCTCTATAGCTCGAGGCTCCATCTGCTTTGACCAGGAGTGGAGGGAGAGCTGAGGTCAGGAGGGACCAGAGTTGGAAAGGTCTTGAGAACCTGAGAATACATGTTATCTGGGATCCTGCTGGGGAGGGAGCCAAGAGCAAGAAGTTTTCTCTCCTCCCCATGTTTCCACTGCCTGATCTTGTGTGGGTGAGTGTACCTGAAGAATTGAGAGCACAACTGAGAGGCATTTGCAAAGATAGTTGCATGAAGGAACACAATATTTTCTCTAATAATCTTTGCTGAACTTGCTGAACTATATGGCCACATTATGTTGAATGTCTGTCTTCTGAGAATGTGGGGGTTACTAATTGAGAGAGAAAGTTCCAGATAAAGGTGAGGTTGATAGCCATAGGTTTTCTGTTTTGTTATATACTGAGAAATATTTCTATTATTTGGTTTGGGAATGGACTTGGGATTTCATTTCTGTAGGAAACTCCCATTTTTCTACCAGTGCAGACCAGCATCTGCTTACAATTTATCATCTAGCAGAGTTCCCTGAGAACCTGAGAAATTTGGTGACTAGACCAGGGTCACCCAGCCAGAAGTGAGACCTGAAACCAAGACGTTCTTCCTTGGACCAGCTCCCTAACCACTACTCCACACTTGTTTTCTGCTCTCTATCAGCATCTAGCTAAATCTACATCTGGCCATCATTGAGTTAACCAGCCCAGTGTTCGCACTTGCAGCCCCCTGCTGCTGTGTTTGGAAAACTGCCCTCTAGTGGCCAGAGGGGACACTAAACCACCCTGGGAGGCTTTCCTTCTCATGCCTCAGAGACCACACCCTAATGTTGTAACCTGGGGTCTATGAATTTCTGTCTAAAAACATTTTGACAATTGTATTTCAATATAATTGGTTTCCTTTGTAATCCTCTGCATGTTGTTTTGTGCATTTAAAAAGATTTTTTTGAGAAGGGTTCCAAAGATTTCACTTGTCAAAGGGGAACATGATAGGAAAAAAATAAAGTGAAGAATCCCTGCAAATGAAGACCATGTTCTTGATGCTCAAATGAAGTGCCCTCTTTGGGGACAATCAGACATTTGGCTCCTTCACTTGAAACAGGCTTCAGAAATGGGATGTGGGCTGCTGGTCCAAAAGTCATCTGGTGGGCATAAAAGTGGGGCCCACAGGTATTACAGATGTGCTAGGATTTTGCTAGAAACTGAAGTTAAGCTCACAGGTCTATAGTTTATAGATGCATCTCCCTCCTGGTTTTTGCGAGTGAACCCCTTATGTTCTTCTCTAGTAGTACAATGCCCTTCCTGTTCTCCATGATGGGTATTTTTTTCAATATTACTTTTTATTTTATTTTTAAATGTTTCATTGTTAATTCTATGAACTTGACAAACATCGGCAAACATTCCATATACACAGGCAGAAAAATAGAATTGTACACGAGGCCACAAATGTTTATTATATGCTTCTTACATTTAAAAAAAATAATATGGGCAGCTAGGTGGCGCAGTGGATAAAGCACTGGCCCTGGATTCAGGAGTTCCTGAGTTCAAATCCGGCCTCAGACACTTGACACTTACTGGCTGTGTGACCCTGGGCAAGTCACTTAACCCCTATTGCCCTGCAAAAAATAAAAAAATAATAAAAAAATAATAATATAATAAATTCAACTTGTTATTTTCAAAGCCATCCTAACTTTCTGTGTTTCCCGAACCTCCTTCTGTTCTCATCTGCAGATTTTAGAAACATCACAATGATTCTTTTTTCCTTCTCTTTTGGGGAGCATCATTATTTCTAGTTCTCCCCTCCCTCCTCTTCAAAAAGTTATTATTTTTTTAAGATCATGAAGATTTTTTAATTGGGGCTAAATCTACATGATCTTCAAAAGATTAACAACTCCCTCAGTGTTCTTTCGGTATCCTGAGATGTAGTATTTCTGAGCCTAAGATAACCTCATTAAAGGCAGTCAAATGCTTTCTTACTCTTATATTGGGTTTCCAATCCCTACTATAATTTTTTGTTTTATCCTTTCTAGTCCAGAGGTCATTTTCCCTGGAAGATTTTTTTTAAAAAGAATCAAAATAAGGCTTGAGTAGTTTAGCTTTCTCAGTATAGTCATCTGTTATCATCATTCCCTCCACCTTGGGCTGCAGCTCAGAAAAATTTGGTCTGACTTTTCCCTAAGATGGCTAAAAAGCCCCTTTTGTTTCCCTTTTCTTAAGGATTCTTAAGACATAATAAAAATTAATAGTAATTCATAGTTAAAGCAATGTGATGGAGCTGACAGCATAGTGTCTGGAATAAGCCAAGATCTGGATTGATTTGGAATAGTCAGGTTGCATCACTATTTTGAGTTTATTGGTCATCTGGTATA
Source organism: Dromiciops gliroides (assembly GCF_019393635.1). Lineage (NCBI taxonomy): Eukaryota > Metazoa > Chordata > Mammalia > Microbiotheria > Microbiotheriidae > Dromiciops > Dromiciops gliroides. Next base: position 754,900,235 of record NC_057861.1, read on the forward strand.
ATATGTTGGTCTAATCCTAATTTCTGCCAAACTGCTTTCTAGCTTTCTCTTTTTTCTTTTTCTTTTTGGTGAGGCAATTGGGGTTAAGTGAATTGCCCAAGGTCACACAGCTAGTACATGTCAAGTGTCTGAGGCCGGATTTGAACTCAGGTCCTCCTGAATCCAGGGCCGGTGCTTTATCCACTGTGCCACCTAGCTGCCCCTTCTAGCTTTCTCAACAGTTCTTGTTGACCAGGGAATTCTTCTTCAACTATGGTCTTAAATTTATCAGACACTGAATTATTGAGTTCAATTGTGACTGATTTCTCCTTATCTAATCTGTTCAAGTGTTCTAGTTTTCTATTAGTACTAAATTATTTAGATGTTTGCTACTTACTACTAATTTATTTAATACATTTTTTCATGATTTCCCCTGAGATTCTAGACCTTTTCTTTCTCCAAGTGAATTTTATTATTTTTGTCTATTTTGATAAAGCATCTACCTGGTAATTTGTTAGCATACTAAATTTGCGTATTAATTTAAGTGATATAAGTTTTATAATATTGTTGCAGCCCAGTCGTGATCATTAAACATTCCTACAGTTATTTAAGCTAGTCTTTATTTCTCTAATAATAATAATAATAATAATAAAGATGATTTTTATCTATATAAATTTCAAGTATATCATGGTCAACTTAATCCCAAATATTTTGTGCATTTTATAGATATTTTAAATAAGTCTTTCCTTTCAAAAAATTTTTCTTAGATTTTGTTATTCCTGTATAGAACACTGTTGACGTATGTGAATTTACTTAGTATCCTGCTGCTTTTCTTTTGGACTGAACCTCTGCTTTCCCGGATATGGAACCTCCCAATAAGGCCAAATAAAATGGGGAGTAATGCCTGCTCTGCAACTGAGTCTTTAGGGAGTTAGCTTCCACTTTACTGAAGCTATTGTCTCAATTGGTTTCTTTACTGATTTTGGAGGATTTTCTAAGCCCAACATATTATTATCAGCAAATAGGGATGGTCTTGTCTCCTCTTTGCCTGGGTCTATGATTTGATTTCGTTTGCTTTTCTTATTGCTATTGTTAGGATTTCTAGAACTATGTAAAGTGAGAGAGGAGAAACAAGGAACCTTGACTTTATTTTTGTACTTCTTGGGGAAGCTTCTCATGTTTTCCCATTGCAAGTAGAGTCACCTTTTAATTTTAGATAGTTTTAAAATTGTATTAGTCAATCAAAATGTTTACCATTTAAAAGTGATGTACTTTACCAAAAGCTTTTTCTGTGTCTATGGCTATAATTATATGGTTTTGGATGCCGTTCTTTCCAATATGATTAATGATAATAATTATTTTCCTAATATTGAACCATACCTAGTCTGATTCCTACTTGAAATTAATGAATATATATTTGGATCTTTTTGTATGTTCAGTTTGCCAGGATTTTGTTTAAAATGTTTGTAATCAATATTCTTTCCTGGGACTGTGTGTTTCTCAATTCTCTTTAGTGCTTTTATCTTTCTGCCCATTCCCATCTTTGCCTTTGAGTTCAAATGCTCCCTTTTGTTTTGGTTGTTTGGGTTCATACAACAGGAGTCTAGATTTCTGATAATCTATAATGTAGATGCTGTTACCACATTGTCAGTTCAATTTATTAAGTATTTACTAGGTACCAAGCATTGTGGAATCCAATATGTCCTTACAACAAGCCTGTCAGGCACATATTTCAAGTATTATTTGCCTTGCTTCACAGGTGAAGAAGATGTGGCTCAGAGGATGAGTGATTTACCCAAAGTTACACAATGGGCAAGTTTGAGAAGCAAGCCATGAACCCAGGTCTTCCTGATTTCAAGTCCATTGCTCTTCCCACCATGTTATCCCAGTTTCTCAAGAGCACCTATGGCCTTAAGAACAGTGCTAGACTTGAGGGAGCATCATGGAGAAAGAAGTTCCCAACAAGTCAAATTCCCAAAAGCACATGGATTCTGATCAGACCTATTGGGCTTCCAGAGCACACCAGGACTGGAAATAGCTCCAGTTATACCAAGCACCTCACCAACTTCCCCACACTGCCCCTCGGAATGCTGGAAGTTGTCCCTCCCCAGTACCACAACCTTCCAATTCTCATGGCAACAGTATATCTGCAGGTAGTAGTCCAGCAGAAGGTGGCTTGTAGGGAACGGGGTGGGGGTGGGGTGAAAAAAAACTCCAGGCTCTCCTAAGACTTTGGTAAAAAAAAAAATGAAAGGGGGGGAGCCTGAGGCACTGACCAGGAACAAAGGGGAGGGAGTCAAACTATGATAACTCATGCTTGCATAGCTCTTTAAGAGGTACTAATATTATCCCCATCTTATTGATGAGACCAGTGAGGTTCAGGAAAAGTCAGCCTTTTCCCTAGGGTAGCACAGTAGGTCTTCCTGATTCCAGGCCCAGGGCTCCATCAAAGCATCTGCCAGGTGCAAAGCAATTGCTGGGATGCTAGAGATGCCAAAACAAAACAAAACAAAACAGTCCTTGCATTGAAGGAGCTTACATTATCCTAGGTACCCTAAATACGAGACCAGAAAGAGCACCTGATTTGGAGTCAGCCTAGATTTCAATGAGAGCCCTGAGATATCGTGCCATCATCATTTGTCATAAGGCAGGTCATCCACCTCTCTTTGCCTGAGTTTCCTCAGCAGTTAAATGAGGAATGAGATCCAGTGCTGCTTTGGCTACTTGTGAGTTTTTGTCTTCTCCCGGGACCTGTTTCCTTATCTGTAAAGAGGAAGAGTTTAGATTTGATGATCCCTGAAGTCCCTTCCAGCTCTGGATGGAAGATACTGGGATCCTATGGGACCTCTGAGGTCCTTCCTAGCTCTAAATCCTCATTCTTATGTAGTTAAATAAATGCAAGGGAATTTTAGCAGGTGAGAGCATGGCCAACCAAGAAAGGTTGAACAGCTTCCTCTAGGACCTGAACCTTAAAGGAAGTTAAGGATTCTGAGAGTCAGAGGTGAGGAGAGAGGGCATTCCAGGCATGGGGGATACCTATGTAGAGCCAAGGAGACAGGAGAAGAATAGGAAGGAGCCAGATTGTGCTAGGTCTGAAGAGCCAAATGCATCTCCAGGCAGGAGGGCTGGCTGCTAAGGATATAAGAGGTGTGGACATACCTAAGCCAGGTCTGGAACAGGAGTAGTGATCCTGAGAGGCACCCCCTTTCCCTCTCCCCATTGAAAAAATGTCCACACTAAGACTTGTGGATATCATTTATTGGTTTGGACAGGACACGATTATATATGAAAATGAACAGTGGCAAGGCACACAGACTGTCCAGCTGTTTCTCAGAGCCAGGTGTCTGCCATCATTGTGAAAGGGTTATTAACAAGGTCCTGGGATAGTAACCCATCAGGTGTCTCAGTTTTTTTGAGACAAGGGAAGGATGCTCTTGGACAGAAAGAAATGAATAAACAATCTTGAAAAATCTTGCAAACAGCTTAGCTGAGAGACAAAAAATAGGTATCACTTTGCTATCACTTTGTATGAGTTTGGAAGGATAGTGAACAAACCAACTCAGCCTTTAGAAAGTCACAAATGCACTTTAAAAAATGCTAGTGAAATCTGAATGCTTTCTGTTTTGAGTGGTCATCACAGTTCACTCGAATGGTTGAGTTTTATAAATATCTCTAGTCAACAAATATCACAGGACATGGGTGAGTTCTTAGGCTGTCAAGCTTGCAATTAAAAGAAAATAATTCTGTAACAGTTCTTTCACATAGTCTAAAAGTAATTTAAAGAATTTGTGAATAAAATCATTGGGTAGTCAGAGAAGTAGCACAATGAATTTCAAAGGAAAAAAGAGAAAGAGGGAAAGAAAAAAGATGAAGGAAAGGAGGAATGAAAGGGAGAAAGAAAAAGTAAGAAAAGGAAAAGAAGACTAACAAGGCAAAAGAAAGGAATAGGAGAAAGAAGACAAGGAAAGAAAAAAGGAGAGAAAACAAAGAAGTAAAAAGAAAGAAGAAATGGGAATAAAGAGAAAAAAGGCGGAGAAGAAAGATCAAGAAAGGAAGAAGAGGGAGTAGGCAAGAAAGCAAAGGGTTAAAGTTTCAATAACTGTGCTTAAAAATAACACCTTAACAAGAAAGTTCAGGGTTTTAAAAAAAGCTTCTAAATTTGTTAAATCTTTAGCTGAAGATTACAGCAAATGTTTTGTCTTTGGTGGCTAGCTGTTTGTCCCACTTTATTTACTTGATATTGGATATTTGTCAATGTCATTTCATATCTAGAGAAAATTCCTCCATTCCTTGGAAGTGCCTCTGTGTGTGTGTGTGTGTGTGTGTGTGTGTGTGTGTGTGTGTGTGTGCTGGAGGTCACATGACTGTTTCATCCTATTTGGTGGAGCCGCTGGACTTTTTTTCCCTTGCTTTTGGTGATGGTTGGGAGTGCAGAAGTTGATTGACAGATGCATGCCAGAAAGCTCCATTCTTCTTTTCAAAGACAACGTATGATGGATTGCGATCTCTCAGCTCAGCAGGACACATGGACCATGCAAGCTGTAATTGGTCAGGTATGGAGTCAGCCATCTCTCAACTCCCCTTTGATTTTTTTTTCCACAAGGGTCTCCCCATATGATTCACATAATTCATATTTACAGTACCATCTTTCTATCTGTATTTCTGCTGCCTTCCAGCGTAGTCCTGAGAGTAAGACAGCCACAAGACCACATTAAACCTGGCCGGGGTAGCAGTGGTTAAAAGTCATATCGAATAAATGCTTTTAAAAATATCCCACCTTAAAATGTTGTCTGAGTTTTGCAAAAACTGGTTTTTAGATCTTGCTTTAGACTTTGCTACTGTGATTTGAGAGAAAGACGAAGTGAACGAAGTAGAGAAGAAAGTGATGCATTTACTGGGTACTTATGGGTTTTATTTTAAAATTTCTGATGTTGTTCAATTTTAAAAATATTGACTGTAATTCTTATAGTCCTGTCTACAGATTTTTCCTTTTATTTATTTTTTCTTCTTTTTCCTTCTTTATCTTTTTTTTTAAACTTTTACTCCTAAAGCTGATAATGTGTGCTTGGTAAATGGGGGAGTCTTGTCTGCTGACGAGGGGGCCAGCTGCCAATGGAGCCCGACCACAATCTGGAAGGGCCAGGTGGCCGGCTCTAATGCAATCCCGGACAACAGCTCTCATAAACAGCTCTATTTTGTTCCTGGACTCAGGGAGGTGAGCTGGGCTGGGGCTGCTGTGATGAAATGTCAGAAGAATCCCTCGCAGAGGCCTCCCCAGCTGATTTTGCTTAGAGCTTGGCTGTTTGGGCGTCTTTGTCTGCCAAATGGGTCAGTGTGAGTCCCGCTTCTCTCTGTTTTTGTGATTGCTGTTAAATCTGTAGTTTCTGTCCATGGTGAAATGTTGGTGTGGAGAGCAGAGAGAGGAGGCATAGGCATTGTCTTTGAATTTGCCTTCCAATAACCTGAGGGGGGAAGAAATAAGAGGGTCCTCTTGTAGAGGGAGGTTTATTTGTCTGTGAGTATGATGGGGGTGGGAGGTGGAGAAGGGGGTGGGGAGGGATGCCTGGGATTCCTGGGCTTTAAAAATCCTCGTGTATCTCTTTTTTTTAGTAAGAATTTTCTAAGTACTCTCAGTTTATTCATTGACCATTGAGTCAGAAATTCTGAATACAGTAAAAAGATATTTTAAAACTCTCAAAAGTTTCTTATTTTTTTATTTTTGCATGTGTTAGGTTCTTTTTCTTTTCTTTTCTTTCCCTTTCTTTTTCTTTCTTTCTTTCTTTTTTTTTTTGTACACACAGTGTCTAATTAAGACAAGCGAGGGACGTGGAATTTGTCCCCTGTATTTTTAATACAGTCATAGAAAACCCACCGTCCTACGCGGTTTTCAACTAAATTACAGCCCAACATTTACGGCTCGGAAAGCACATGGTTTATTAATACCAGCGTGCCTTGTAATGTATTTTTAGATGGAGAATGTGAGATAGAGAATGCCTTGTTTACCAGTGAGTTGCACTTATTTCAACGCAAGAAATAGGGCTAGTGGTTGTTTTTCTTTATCAAGGAAATGTTTTTTTTTTTTAACTTTAAAGCTTTGTTCTCCCATGCAGTCTTTCAAGTAATGAAGTGTGGGCAGTTATTTGTCAGGGAAAAATACATATATAGACCCTGTTGTAAAGTGCTCATTTCCTTCTGAGACACGTGTGCCTTGCTCGATGAGTCCAGGAAACGTTCCTGAAACAATCGTGGCAGTGAGGAATCATATAGGTACCACCACTTAAAAACAAATACCACAATGAAACTTGAGTTCCTGAGAGCTTTCCTGTCCTGTTTCATCAACCCATTCCTCTCCTGTTCGTAAGCAAGGCGCTTGTTTAAATACATGGCAGTGAATAAATACTGGGTGACATGATTTTGCCCTGCTCTCCAACGAGAAATACGATTTCCTTTCGTGTTGCTTATTACATGGGTGTCCCCCTCAGCTGAGGAAAGGTGGCTCAGGCAAGAATCAGGTGCGATCTTTCTATTTTGTTATTTTCAATGTTCTTCGAAAATCAATAATAGCGGGGTGGGCCCCAGAAGGAAACAGGTTTTATATAGACAAGACATAGAGGATTTTTTCCTTTTAGGGTTAGGATAGAAAGCTGGGGTAGCATCATTGTCATCATCGTCATCATATGATTCTGAGTTTTTAATGCACTCCAAATATCGTTTCCAGGAACAGTATGCATGAGTTCCATATACATCAACAACTTGCTGTGCATTCTGACATTAGAATAAATACTTAATAAGTCATTATATTGAAGGACTTAGTTTGGAAAACAAGTCTATCTCTCATCACTTATTTGGTTAAAACAACAACTCAGGAATGTGTTTTCTGGCTGGTTAAAATGAGGCAAGTTACTAGTTTGCAAATTGCAATTGAAATAGACTTCATGTACTTATTTGGTTAAGGGGAAAAGGGACCTTTTTTATTTGAACCTGAAATACTATACTGCATTTGAAGGAAGGAGAAAAATGGCTAAAGATCATCCTCTCCCTGAAAATCAGAAAGCCAAAATGAGGTAGATGCATTGCGGCTGATGTAGGATGAAGTAGGGCATGTTCGTATTGGAAAATGAGTATAGTTTCCTACTATGGAAAGACAGAAGAAACAAGTGATAGCAAATGACTACCTAACTTCTAACATTGTAAAGATGCAAAACTTTAACACAATTCTGTAGCTTTCCATGTCAAGATTCCAGTAGCTCTCAATTTAAATACCATTTTCAGAGGTCCATCAGAGTTGTGGACCTGCCCATTTGTCAGAATTTAGTGTGCATCCCTTTACATGTATATTTTAGAACTCCAATGTCAATCTCAATCTCTCTGTCTCTCTCTGTCTGTCTGTCTCTCTCTGTCTCTGTCACTCTCTCTGTCTGTCTCTCCCTCTGTCTTAGTGTCTTTCTATATGTCTGTCTGTCCATTTCTCCTCCCTCCCTCCCCATTCCACAATTGCCAGCTTAGTTGCTAAATGACCAGGGTTACAGGAGTCAATTATCTGCTTTTCAGACACATTCTTCCTCCAGACTGCTTAAAGCTTCTTGTGGGAGGGCAGCTCCAGATTTTCCTTTATCTCAATTTCTTGCACCTCCAGGAGCCGGTGTCCACAGTGGCTTCCCTTGGAGATGACAATGGGTAGACAGAGGCTGGTACTGCTGCCCATTATCTAGCAGCTGGGAATGTGGGCTCCAAGGTACATTGCTACTCCTCTACCTTTCCCCCTGGATTTTCCCTCCCCCAAGCAAGCAATTAAGCAGCCCAGCATTCTGCAGGCCGGTCTCCTTGCCTGGCATGTCAAGATCTAGAAACTCATTGCTCATAGTGAATTTGATTCATAACTGCACTGTTTGGAATCCAACCCTGATTCCAGGGAGCAAGAAGCTGTGTCAGGCTTCTGTATGCCCTGAATTTCAGGATGAGTTTTTACAGCATTCCATTTTTATTTTCCAACTCTTTAAAAATGGAACCACGAACTTCTGGACCTCCTTCATCTTTCTCCAGTAAATCTGAATAAATTAAACTAATGTGCGTCTCTAATGGGGTCTGCCCATTTTCAAATAAATGAGTGTTTGCATTTCCACCTCGTGTGGTCACTAAATATTGACTGCATCTTCTCTTTTTTGCAGACCTGAGCTTGTGAGTGACAGGTTAGTTCATCAGCATTACAGACCTCCTGTTTTTGTCTCATCTCATGCAGACAGGTCACTGTGTCCAATCACCCTTCTGGCACTACTATCCCCAAGGGAGTTCAGGCCAGCCTGCCATCTTGATCCACAGGCCTGAGGGTCTAGGCTGGCTGCACATTTCTGCATTCACTGGCTTTTACAAATATAAAAGAAGAGAGGATATTGAATTAGCTGGTAATAAAAACAACAGATGAAGCAAATTAGATAAAAATATTCACATTGCTCGTGAGGATATTAGGATGTGGGAGAAACATGGCAGATAGATGGTTTCTGGGGAGGTCCCCATTGATAGGTTTTGTAAAAAAAAAAAAAGACTTGTCAAACAGGGAAGCAAGAATATTAACTATGCTAAGAAGAACCATGAAAAGCCCAAGCCCATTTTTCCATTTTTTACCCCCATTGGTAAAACAGGCACCCTTCCCAGGATGGATTTAAGTATTTAAAAAGTTTTCCATTTATAAATTAAGTACTAGGGTGTACTAATTGAGGGGAGCAGTGGTGAGACCAATCAGAATCAACAGAGAATCTGAAGGCTTTTACTTGACCATTTTTAAAGCCTTTGTAATATATCTGGGATTCTAATTTTATTTGCTCAGTCTAGCCAGTTTGTAAACAAGGATACATGAAGACCCTTCCCCACCCCATGTGCTGGGTACTGTGCTAGGCAATACAAAGACCTCAAATATCTTAAAGTTTTAAAAAATTCCTTCAAAATCCAGCAACTAATGAAAAGAGGAGTCAGCTTTGCTGTGGTGGTGGTGGTGAAGTCATTTGTAGTCAGGTCTGACTCTTCATGACTCCTGTGGGGTTTTCTTGGCGTAGATACTGAAGTGGTTAGCCATTGCCTTCTCCAGTGTCCCTACTTTACAGTAATAAGGGAAAGGGAAGAAAGTCTGGTACTAAGAATTTTGTTTTGCTTTTTAAAAGAGAGGGAAAGCTGCAGATTATCCATATTCAGATGTCAAGTGTTGACTACGTGGACATACAAGGAAATTGCCTTTTTGCAGATAAACTTTTATGGTCAATGTAACTATGTGTGTGTGTGTATATCTATGTGTATGTATGTAGAATATATACTATATAATACAGTATATATGTATGTAAGTCAAGAGGTAAGGCAATGGTCTACAGCAGAAAGAGCATTGACTATGAGGTCAAAGGATCCTGCTCCAAGCCTGTTTCTCATGCTTACTATGTGTGTGATCTTGATCAAGTCAATTCCTCTTTATGGGCTTCACTTTCTGCACCTGTAGAATGAGGGGGTAGGATAAGATTGTCTCTATGATCTTAGTAGAATGTAGACCATTTTTCCCTCAATATAAATCCCTGCTTCTCTTTCAGAGGGACCTGGTTTCTCCACCTCCACCCCCTCACTTCCTAGGCTGGTAGTTTGCTTGACCAAGACTGGGGAAAGAGTGCTTCCTATCCCTAACGGAAATTAGGGTTTGTTAACGGATGTGATTTAGCAGAATGGAGAGCAAGCTGACCTTGATGACCAGAGACTTGAGTTCAAGCCCTGGTGATTCACATTTTAGGCAGACTGAACATAAGCAAACTGTTGGGTTTCTCTGAGTCTCAGTTTCCTTCTCCAACAAAATGATAATAATACTTGTACACCTCCTCCTTCACCATCCCCCCCCACACACACACACCCTGGGATACACTGAGGGAAAGATTTCATAAACTCTAAGCTAAGTTTATGCCAGAGAAATGGATGCCATTATTTCCCTAGGTCTGAAGGTTTGATTTGAATTTGAACATTTGCTATTCTCCATTTTTCACTGGTGAATGCTTTAAGAAGAGAATTCAAACCAGTCTTTGGGTAGTTCTTTCTAGATGCAAAATAGTATTTAGACAATTTTATAGGCTTCTGAGTCATTAAAATTGAAATGTATCTATTCAGAGTTCTTGAGGATGCTAAACCTCCATGGGTGCCAGGAGAAGAATCCTATATTAGTGGTGGGATTTTTTTTAACTGGAATGTATCTATGACAATTTGACAATTCATACTTATTACCATAAAACTACTTTGAACTTGAATTTCAGAAACATTTCTAGTCTATGATACCTGAGCTATCTAGGAGAAGTCAATATTAATAGAGAAACCAGGTGAAATGGTTGGTTTTAGTAACATTAAACATTAAGAAGATACTTCTATGTTAGAAAATAACTCCATAATTCAAATAATGAAGCATTGAATAGGATTTGAGCCTACTGTGTCATGACACCTCATATAAAATAATGGAACCTTAAGAATGAGTGTTGTGGGGACAGCTAGGTGGCGCAGTGGATAAAGCACCGGCCCTGGGTTCAGGAGTACCTGAGTTCAAATCCGGCCTCAGACACTTGACATTTACTAGCTGTGTGACCCTGGGCAAGTCCCTTAACCCCCATTGCCCCCCAAAAAAAAAAAAAAAAAAAAAAAAAAAAAAGGAATGACTGTTGCTAGAATAGGGACAGATAAGGCCACAATATTTTACATAAAACATATGGAAAGGAAGTTTCCATGTCATTTTCACATATGTTTAATTTCAGGTTGTTGCTCCAGAGTACAATGGCAGCACACGTTTCTCAGTTGACTTTTTCTTTGCCATATGAATTATGGGCTATTACTAATTTTCTTGTATATCTTAAAACATGTTGTTATGTCCTCTTGCTTTTTGAAACAATATTAGATTTTAATTGGTCTACTTCAGGTACTATTCAAAGGAACCTCTGTGTATATGTGTTTGTTTGTGTGTGTGTATGTGCTCATGCCTACACATGTATGTATAAAGGAGAAAGATATGGGGGGAACAGACAGGGGAAAAGGGAGGGAGAGAGAGATTCTTCAAGCAGCTCTCCTTTTACTACCAAATATCTGGAGAATATGCAGTAGAATGTTTAAAACAAACAAACCAGTGTGTGAAAAGGACAACATTCCATCCTCATTTGAGCACACATACAAATCTACCCAATGTGACCTTTATATTGATGGGCATTTTCCAAATGTCCCTGGGAGAGAATAGTCAGGATAAGGATAACCTCATAGATGTTCATTTAAATTTGGGGGTATTTTTTGAGATCTGAGCTGATAAACTTAATTGAAGTAGTAAAGGCCATATTCTAGTGCTCAATGTATACATAAAGCACTCCCAACTCCTAGACTGGAAGTCTTTGGGGGCAGAGATAGCTTTGTGCTAAGTGCTTTTCTATCAGAGCAATTTAGTATAGTGTCTGGCACATTAATAGGAACCTAATAAATGCTTTCTGAGAAACTCTCTCTCTTATGCTGCTCTGGAATAAGCCCTTGATTGCCCCATATGATGGTGATGGTGATGTAGTGGTGTTTTTATAGTGCTTGAAGTTTTGCAAATCCCTTTATAAAATGATCTCATTTTATTATTACAAAAAATCCTGGGAGGAAGGTACTATTACTCCCATTTCACAGATGATGAAACTGAGGCAAAAACCATTCCATCGCGTCAGAGGCCAAATTTGAACTCGGGTCTTTCTGATGGCAGGTCCAACACTCTGCCTCTACCAAAGTGACCTACATCTCAAATTGGCAATGGGACCATAGTGTAGGCAAAGGAAAGAAGCCCCGGAACTCCATGTGTGGAAATACTTCTTAGTAGGTAGGTTTCATTTCTGCTTCTTCATGCTTACAAAGTGTGTGGCAGTGGGCAGATCAGTCCCCCTTATCAGCCTAAGTGTTTTCACCTGTAAAACGGAAATGTGACTGCCTGTAGTAGCTCCTTTACAGTCTTGTCGTGAGGCTTCAAAGTGACCATGGCTGGCTTTTCAAGGACTGTAGACTTGTCACTGATGATGCTCCTATGGGGTGATCTTTGTTTCTGTTTTCCTCATTTCAACCATGAGAACCAGCCATGATAATTTCTGTTCCAGACAATGCCCTTGGAACCCAGTTTAGCCTCCGAGGTAACCTGGCTCCCTTAGGAGCCACCATTCCTATGAATGACTGTCACCCCCGGGAAAGGCAAAGTGGTTTCCTTTAACTAGCAAGGCAAGAATTGGAATACAAACTCTTTAAAGATCCAGTCTGACACCAGGCATTAAAAGTGGCCATCTCTAATTCTTCCCCATTTGCCAAGGGAGCCTTGGCTTCAGGTAAAGGAACTGACCCCACTTAACAGGTTTCTGTTTTATCCCAGACTTTGAAATCTCAGTGATTCTGAGGCCTGCTTCTTCTGTGGCCTGGAATTGGCCATTGCTACTGGCCACAGCTTCTTTCCTGACAAGTGGAGTTGTTCTGTAGGGGAGAGTTTTCTCTAACCGTTAAATCAAAAGGGAATCTCGAAGATCAAGGGACTCTTCTAGAGTTCCTCTCTATTTTAAAGGTGACTATGGGGGGACATTTCCCAGCCTGGAGACTTTTTTCTCCTCCCCAGCCGTCCTCCATCATCTTCCACTACAGGTGTGGATGAAATTGTGTCCACGTCTATAGTACAGTTTCCTAAACAACAAAACCCTTTTGGGGAGGGTTCCTCCCCTCCTCATTCTCTTCCTGTGTGGTCTCTCTCACATGATAACCCCAGAGTCAGTGTGATAAGTGATAGATGGAGTGTAGATGCTCATAACTCTCCCAAGCAGGAAAAGACTTCAAGGAGAAACTCCTAAGGCCCAGAGAAGATCAAAACTAAACCCCTGAAGGTGGGAGGTGGAGGGAAAACACACACACACACACACACACATGCCTGCTCTCTCTCCTTCCCTGAGTCTCTTTCTCTCACTTTCACATACAAATGGACACGTAGGAACACACAAGAAGAAGCCCTTGTGACTTGAGTCTGTGCTTATTGTTATTTTCAGTGGTGCTTATTACAAGGCAGGAAATGTGTTAGTGATGGGAGGTGGAAAGAGAGCTAGCCAGCCTTTGATGCAGAAGAGCTGTGTTCAAGTCATACCCATGATGTCACATCCTGGCTGTGTGACCTTTAGCAAATTATGTAACCCCTGAGTGCCCCAGGCAACTCACCAAGTGTTACCCTCTGCATTGGCAAAGGGAATTTCCTCATCAGTTATTCCTGACATCAGTGAGAATGACAGATGGACAAGGGATAGGGAGAGGGGATAATTCAACCATCCTATACAACTTTAAAGAAAAAACTTTTTTGGTTTGAAGGAACTCCAAGTCGAGAAACTCCCTTCTCCAATGGGGTTCAATTCTTTCCAGTCCTATCTGACTCTTTCTGACTCCATTTGGGGTTTTCTTGGCAAAGATATTGGAGTGGTTTGCCATTTCTTTCTCCAGCTCATTTTACAGATGAGGAAACTAAGGCAAGCAAGTTTTAGTGAATTGCCCAGGGTCACAAAACTGGTAAGTGTCTGAGGGTGAATTTGAACTCTGGTCCTCCAGACTCCATGCCTGGTGCTTTATCCAGTGATGCCTAGCTGCACCCCACCACTACAACCACAACCCACCTCCAATGCATGTCAGCAATTCATTTGTAATTCATAACCTTTGAGATGGTCAGGGCACTGTGGGGTTCAATGACCTACCCAGGCTACCGAGACAGTACATATCAGACATGGGACTTGAGCCAAGATCTTCTTACCTCCAAGGAGAGCCCCTTATCCACTAGATCAGTGTCTCATAGAATGAGAAATTTACATTTGTATAAGAAGCCATACCACCAAAGGATAGAAATTTTAAACAAATGTTTGGTTTTTGTTTTGTTTTGTTTTTTTTTTTTAAAAAAGCTTTCAAGATTCTTCTGCAATAGAAACAAGAATTTCAAGACTAAGAGAGATTTAGATGTTACTTGTAAAGTTCTTGGAAGGGGGGCAGCAACTGGACCTCTGATTTCATTGGTCCTAGGAATTCTGTGCAGAAACTCCCTCCACTAATGTAGATCTGCACCTTCTCTGAAACTTGGAGTCTTAGAGTTGCCTGCAGCACTCTGAGATTTAGAGACTTGGCCAGGGATACATGGCCACTGTGTGGCAGACACAGTACTGACCTGCTACACCATAAATATACTCACAGCTTTGTGAATGCCTTGGAATAATATTAACATGAAAAGTTGCACTTAGTGGATGCAGTAAAGTTTACAAAGCGTTTTATAGACAAACCCTATTATAGGGGATCCTCTTCAATGCAACTAGTGAATGTCACCAACTCCAATCAATGTTGGTACCCAATATTACTTATTTCATGAGTGAATTCCTTATCAATATTTAGAAATATTTCTATTTTAAAATTCCCTATCCCTACTGACCAAGAATCTTATTGGTAATATGATATGATGGACGCAGGAAGACCTATGCTCAAATTCTACCTCACAATGGCAAGTCGTTTAATGCTTGCTAGTCTCAGTTTCCTCATCTGTAAAACAAGAGAATTGGTATCAATGACTTCTAGGGTTTTTATGTGTCTAAATCTATCCATGCCTTAAGAAATGCAAGTCACTTTTTAATTTTTTTAAGTTTTAAAATTTAGTATTTTATTTTTGCCCAATTACATGTAAAAACAAATTTTAACACTCATTTAAAAATTTTTTGAGTTCCAAATTATTTCCCTTCCTTCCCCCTCTCCCCTCCCCATATTGAGAAGGCAAGCAATTCAATATAGGCTATACAAGTGTAATCATGCAAAACATTTCCATATTAGTCATGTTGTAAAAGGAAACAAAGGCCAAAAAAAACTCAAGAAAATAAAGTTTAAAAAATTATGCATAAAATCTGTATTCAGACACCATCAGTTCTTCCTCTAGGTCTGGATCACACTTTTCATCATTAAGTCCTTCAAAATTCTCTTGGATCATTGTATTGCTGAGAACAGCTAAGTCATTCATAGCTTACAATATTGCTGTTACTTTGTACAGAGTACATTTCACTTTACATCAGCTCATGTAATTCTTTCTCAGTTTTTCTGAGAGCATCCTGCTCATCATTTCTTATAGCACAATAGTACTTGATTATAATCACATACTACAATTTGTTCAGCCACTCCCCAATTGATAGGCACCCCCTCAATTTCTAATTCTTTGTCACCAGAAAAAAGCTGCCATTAATATTTTTGTAACTATAGGTCCTTTTCCTTTTTTTTCTTATCTCTTTTTGGATACAGTCCTAGTAGTGGTATTGCTATGTCAAAGAGCGGGCATGGTTTAAAGCCCTATGGGAATAGTTCCAAATTATTCTACAGAATGGTTGAATCAGTTTATAACTCCACCAACAGTGCATGAATTTCTCATTTTCCCCTTTCACATCCTTTGCAATATTTGTCATTTTCCTCTTCTGTTGTATGGACAATCTAATAGGTATGTTTTAATTTGCATCTCTCCAATCAATAGTGAATAAGAGCATTTTTCCATATGGCTGTAGGTAACTTTGATTATTTCATCTGAAAAATGTTCATATCTTTTGTTCATTTATATATGTATGTATGTATCATGAATACATGATACATATTCAGAGAAACTTGCTCCAGTCTTTTTTCAGTTACTGTTGCTAACTGTATTTCTCTTCATACTTTCTCTTCCACCCCCATTTATTCTCTTATTTTTCTCTTTTCACCCTCTCCCTCCTCTAAAGTGTTTTGCTTCTGACTACCCCCTCCTTCTTTCCATCAATGCCCCCCTTTTCTTATCACCTTCCCCTTCTACTTTCCTATAGGGTAAGAAAGATTTCTATACTCAACTGGGTGTGTTATTCCCACTGAGCCAGTTATGATGAGAGTAAGGTTCACTCTCTCCTCCTCACCTCTCCCATCTTCTCCTCCATTTTAAAAGCTTTTCCTTGCTTCTTTTATGTGAGATAATTTACTACATTCTACTTCTCCCTTTCCCTTTCTCCTAGTGCATTCCTTTCTTGCCCCTTATTTTTATTTTTTTATATGATCCCACATTCAACTATCACCTGTGTGCTCTCTCTCCATATATATTATAAGGGGCTAAAATTCTAGCTATACAGTCTAAAATATCTAATGAGTGGTCACCAATAAATTATAAGCTTTAGCAAGAGTTAGACTTTTAAGCATTTATTAAGGAGAATAAAAATTTGGTAAAGAGAGAGAGAAAGGCCTAGATTAATCTATCTATTAAAGGGAGAGCGTATTTCTAGCTTCCTTCTCTACCCGAGTCCTGAGGAAAGAGAGCAAGAGTGCCCACCTCACCCCCTCTTCCTCCCACAAGCAAACGTCACTTCCTGACGCCAAAGAGCTGGATGTCTTGCCCTCAGATGCCTTCTCCTCATGGCAGAGCTTTGCTACAGTAAGTCTCCAGCAGGTGGCATCATTCTAATTGTTACAGTATATATATGCACACACACATATGTATGTATGTATGTATGTATGTATATACATATATATTCCTTCCAACTGTCTTAATAATGAGAAATTTCTTATGAGTTATAAGCATCATCTTCCCATGTAGGAGTAAAAGTAGTTTAAACTTATCAAGTCCCTTATTATTTCCCTTTCCTGTTTACCTTTTTATGCTTCTCTTGAGTCTTGTATTGGAACATCAAATTTTCTATTCAGTGTTGGTCTTTTCATGAATACATGAAAGTCCTCTCTTTCATTGAATGCCCATTTTTCCTCCTGAAGGATTATAATCAGTTTTGCTGGATAGGTGTTTCTTGGTTGTAATCCCAGTTTCTTTGCCCTCCAAAATATCATATTCCAAGCCCTCTGATCCTTTAATGTAGAAGCTGCTAAATTTTGTGTTATTCTGACCATAGCTCCACAATACTTTCTTTCTGAATGCTTGCAATATTTTCTCCTTAATCTGGGAGTTCTGGAATTTGCCTCCAATATTCCTGGGAGTTTTCATTTCAGGATTTCTTTCAGGAGGTGATTGGTGGATTCTTTCAATTTCGATTTTACCTTCTGGTTCTAGAATATCAGGGAAGTTTGCCTTGATAATTTCTTGAAAGATGATATTTAAGCTCTTTTTTGTTCATGGCTTTCATGTAAACAAATCTTTTAAAAATTATCTTTCATGGATCTATTTTCCAGGTCAGTTGTTTTTCCAATGAGATATTTCACATTGTCTTCTATTTTTTCATTTTTTTGGTTTTGTTAAATTGTTTCCTGATTTCTCATAAAATGATTAGTTTCCATTTGCTCAATACTAACTTTTAAGGAATCATTTTCTTCAGTGAGCTTTTGTGCTCCCTTTTCCCTTTGGCCAATTCTACTTTTTAAGGTGTCTTTTCTTCACTGAATTTTTGCATCTTCTTTACCAAGATCTTGACTACTTTTTTCATGATTTTCTTACCTCACTCTCACTTCTCTTCCCAATTCTTCCTTTACCTCTCTTACTTGATTTTCAAAATATTTTTGTGCTCTTCCATGGCCTGAGACCAATTCATATTTTACTTGGAGACTTTGGATGTAGGAGCTTTGACTTTTTAATCATCTTTTGAGGGTGTGTTTTGATCTTTCTTGTCACCATAGCTACTTTCTATGGTCAGAATTTTTCCTATTATTTGTTCATTTTTCCCAGTCTGTTTCTTGACTTTTAATTCTTTGTTAAAGTAGGGCTCTGGTACACTGTCCCAAGATTTAGGGGGTTTGTGTAGCTGTTTTTAGAAATACTTCTAGGAACCTGCAAGTTTTCAGTTCTTCCAAGGTGGTATGATCTAAGGAGAGGTGCATTTACCCTTCTCTTGGTCTGTGAGAAGCCACAAACAAGTTTCTTTGCCCTGGAACTGTGAGGAGGGTCCCTGTTCCACTGTAGCCAAAAGCTCTGGCATGCTAACACTCCTCCCCACCCTGAGACTTCCCCACCCTCTAAAACTGCAACTTGGAACTGAGTATGGGAAATGCAACAGAGTTCTGCCTCACTGCTAACAAAGAGACTCACGTAATCTCTTTTTGACTAGTTGTTTAACCCCCTTACCGTCTGTGGTGTGAGACCTCTGGAAGCAGCAACTGCTGCTGCTGATTCAGTGGCTCTCAATGCGTAACCCTGGTTTGCCAGGGGCCAGGTGTGTACTGGAGGTGGACTGTGCTCCAGTCTCACCCTGGTGTTACAGACCTTTCCTGCCAACCTTCTAAGTTAATTTTTGGTGGGAAAATTATTTCACAATATTCTTTTGTCAGTTCAAGAATTGCTTTACCAGATTATTTAAAGGTATTTGGAGGGGTTGTAGGGAGTGCTCAGGTGAGTGCCTTTCCTTTACCATCTTGGCTCCACCCCCTGAATTCTAGTCACTTTTTAAAAAGAATAAATCATTCCCCAATGTTTGACCTATAATAGTTCTCCAAAGGATGTCAATTAAACTGCTCTTCTTTTTGAGAGTTATGTTCTCAGGGTGACATTTAACCAGATTTTTAAAGCCCCAGAAATTTTATTTGGGAGAGTGAGAAGAAAGCATGAAAATAAAAATATCAATAACAACTACTATTAAATTAGCAATATTAAATGTATTGAACTAAAATTAAATATTAGAGTATTTTAAAGTGTACAAAACACTTCCTAGGTTATATATATATATGTATATATATATATATATATATATATATATATATATATATATATATATATATATATATATATATATATATGTAATTTTTTTTTTTGGTGAGGCAATTAGGGTTAAGTGGCTTGCCCAGAGTCACACAGCTAGTAAGTGTCAAGTGTCTGAGGCCAGATTTGAATTCAGGTCCTCCTGAATCCAGGGCTCTGGATTCAGTACTCTATCCACTGTGCCACCTAACTGCCCCTTATATGTCTTTAAAAGCTCAAAACTACCCTATGGTAGTATGGAAATAATTATCTCCATTTTTCACATGAGAGACTAGTGACTTTGATCCCAGGTATGCCTGACTTCAGCCTGAGCACTCTAGCTGCACAGAGACTGCCACTTTGGGGTCCATAAGCACCCCATTAATAAAAGAACCCCAATATTTTGTGTAAGCATATTCATGTCTAGTGCACAAAAGCCATTCCTACTGTATGATGTGAGTCATCCATAAATCCATGATATAACCACATCCCAACCACTTGCCCCAAGAGAACCCTAGATGGGTGCCACTCTCTACAGAATGAGCATCCACCAGAGCCCTGAATGGGACCAGCCAATGATACTCCAACAGCCTTTCGGAGGGAAGGTTGAAAGCTGTGGCACATGTAAAGGGCCTCCTAATGGGCTTGAATAAAGCAGAGAACATCCAACTCATTTCACTTAGTGTCACTCATGATGATTTATCATTCGAGTCAGGGCAAACTGTGGTCTCAGAGCTGAAACAATTTTATCCATTTTTTTAAACAGAATGTTCCAGCTTGGTTCTTATATCCTTAGGGTTGCAATATTGAATTCAGAATCAGGAAACTTAATCTTGCAGGCCAGGTTGACAAGATGTTGGCTGAATGGTAGACAGAAGTGATGCTTTGTGGGGTACAAAGCCCAAGGTCAAAGATTGGGTGAAAAAGGGAAAGGGAGATGCTTGGGGGAATTTGGCTCAAATATTGAACCCCTGAAGTGGAGATTTCCTCTCCAAGAGAAAGCATTCAGGCATTCATGGGTCTGGAAACTAGACCCGAGTTGGATTTGGTCTCTGCCAAAAACATCTTGCACTAGCCACAGAAAAAATAAAATATAATAATCATATTTCAAAGTTCTTAGAGGTTTCAAGGTGATTACCAAAGGTCAGCCCTGTGATATAGGTAGGGCAAGTATCATTATCCTCATGTTACAGATGGAGAAACTGAGGCACAAAGACATTAGGTGACTTGCCCATGCTCACACAATTAGTAAGGGTTAGGCATAGAATTTGAGCCAAGGTCTCCAGATGTGGTGTCCTTGACTAGAGTCAGTGCAACCAGCGTGGGGCACCAGACAGGGTTCTAGGTTTGTAGTCAGAGGACCTGAGCTTGAATCTTGGCTCTAATGCTTATGTGCCCTTGGACACATCCCCTTAGCTCAGTGGGCTCCGGTTTTTCATCTGTTAAATGAAGAGATGAGACTAGACATCTCGTAAAGTCACCTTCAGCTTTAAATCTATGATGTTATGAATGTTTACCTGTCCCAAATCAGGCTGGCTGGGACCAAGATTGTAGGACTTAGCCCATGTAGATCTTGTCTCTTGACTAGAAAGATGGAAAGAGAATGCTGTGGTTAGAGCATTGGGTCTGGATTCAGGAACATCTGAGTTCAAATCTGGTCTCACTTAGTAGCTATATATAACTTAACCTTTTCCCTTAACCTCTGTCTGCCTCAGTTTCTTCAACAGTAAAATGAGGATAATAATAGCACCTATCTTTCAGGGTTAGGGATTATACACAATCATATTTGCAAAGCCCTTAGCACAGAGCCTCATGCACAGCAGGCATTTAATAAATGCACGTTCCTTTCCTGTAATACCTGTTCAGGTTCTTTAGTGAGCCTTCACACATGCTTCACTCTACTGCTTATTTTGCTGACTTAGTAAGTATCTATGGTAAATAAATATTTCATGACTCATGTATTCACGTGACTTCAAATCTAAGACCATCACATTTGATGTCAAAAATATAAAACCAGAACCTAGGGGGATGTTCTTAGGATCATAAATAAAGAACTGGAAAGGACCTTAACAGCCCCTGTCTAGTCCAACTCTCTCATTTTAGAGACAAGGAAGTAAAAGCCCAGAGATGTTGTGACCTGCCCAAGGTCACTCAGCTCATAAGTAATAGAGTTGGGAATCCAACAGGGCCCATAACCCCAAGGTAAGCACTCATTACACTGACCCATGCTGCTTTCCTTTGTTATTCTTGTCTTGATACCTTTTCTCTTCCATTTGGTTCTTAAAGAAACATAGTTAGAGTCTCCAGGACACGGGAGACTGAAAACAGACAATGAAATGGGGATTTCCTGTGATTTGCCAAGAAACCTGAAAGATGCTTTTGAACTCTTTTTTTGATCCAGTCCTGAAAGTTCATTGGTTATAGGCAGTGCCTATGAAGGAACTTTTTCTACTAAAGCATATCGGTAACTGTACTGCGACTTAGCAGTGTACGGCATTGTCCAGGGTCCTGACAGATCAAGTGACTTTCCCATGTCATAGTCAGTATGTTTGTGTCTGTGTTTTTTGTGGAGAGGAATGAGGGCTTAGACCTAGGTATTCCTGACATCAAGGCTTTCTCTCTATCCACCACTAGGCTGCCTAGTTTATTAATCTTAACTATACCTAAAAGACAAAAAAACAAACAAAAAAACCACTTTTCTAAAATCTTAGATTTTTTAAAAAATTAAATTTAATTAAGATTTTTCAAATAGGAATTGAGTATAAGACTGACATTTTAAATAATCAAACTATAATGGCCCTTATGTTTTCAAAGCATTAGGTCAACAATTGCAAATTAACATTTTCAGAGAAGTTGTTTAGCTATAAGTAAGAATAGAACAGAAGGAAGGCCAGACGGAAGCAAAAACAAGCTGGGCAGCTTTGAAAGTTCCCTGTGGAATTTCTTATACCCTTAAAAATAAAAAGAAGCCAAGCATAGGAAGAGACTTGTAGTTTCCTGCATAATCTCTTTCTGTTCTACTTTGTATATGGAAATGCTCCTTGTGTGTAAGTTCAGAATTAAAATAAAATTATAGTTTGTGGTCCAATTTGGTTTCTTTGAGCATGGTAGAATAAGTCTCTGTTATCAAAAGTCTTCTGAAGCTGAAGGAGTTTGCAAGATAGTTGAGAGGTACTCTGAAAAGAGAATCTATGGGTATGGTAGACTGGGGGAGGATTTACTTCCAAAATAAAGGGGTTATTTGACTGCAGATGCTCTTGGAGAATTAAAAGACATTGCCTCTTGTTGGTTAGATGTTGACAGAACCCAACGGAATCATGCATGGGTCAATAAGTGACATTTGAGGATTCTGCAAGGAGATCTACAAGGAAAATCTTTTAATGTAAATGTAACCAGGGATTTTTTTTCATGAGTGAAAGCACCACAAACTGCTCCCTGGTCACATGGTGCGAAGAGCCCCTTAGCTGAACAGGGGATGATGTACAGAGATGCTGCTTTGGAGACTGAGGCAGGGGAAGGTGGAAGGAGAAGGGGGAGATTAAGGCAAGTGAGGAGAGAAATTTGCTTTAGAGTCCTGAATAACTAACTGTAAGTGCTATCAGCATCCTTTCAAAACAGCACCCTGGAACAAAGCCCAAGTCGTCCGGTCCTAGTTATGACTCCATATTTCATCCCCTCTGTCTTTTAATACAAACTTTAAAAAATACATAAATCTACTAATGGAATCTGCTTTTAATTGTCTCCTTTGTGAAGAGCAAGTCAGTGGGTAAGAAACTGGATTGATGGTTAAGATGTTTCAGAGGAAAAGACCTTTACTATTCTTGTATTGAATACTCAACCCAATTAAAATAGCCGCAAAGGAAGCATTACTTTATTCAGTAACAAATAAGTAAGAATAATAGTGAAAGAAAGAACAGATTTTTAATCAATCAAGTGCATTATGGTTTTAAAACTTCCATGTTCCAAACCATCGACTAAGCTGAACAAAATACCCAACTTCTTTCTCATGGATCTCAATGTTATTTATAAAACCAATTGACAAAGATATATGTTTCCAGTGCTTGATTCAGTTAGTACACATAGATTAGTGAAAAAGAGACCAGATGAAATTCATGGTAATTAATGTCAGCTAAATTCCTGGTTTCTATATTTCATATTGTCAGACTAATCCTTCAACTCTGATTCATAGGTTAAATAATGCAGCTATGGGAAGGAGGGTTGAATCCAAACTTATTGGTCTACTGTTAATAATTTAGAGAAACTGGCCAAAGAGCTAAGACGTCTACCATTCTCCTAGTTGCAAGAAAGGAAAAGAGCATTATGAGGATTTTTGAAGGCTACCATCTCTGCTCATGCCCTAACCATATTATCTCAATAATTCTCATGAAATTGTGGTGAAATATTGGAACATTGTTATCCTACTAAATGTAACTTATCCAATGGGGAGAGTCCCATTTTACATATTTAATAACAAACAACAAAAACAACTAAGGCACTGAAGGGGAAGCTATATATACAAAGTTTCCAGATACAGTGGAAAACAGCACATGCTTGTTGTTAAAGGACCAAAGTCAAACCCAGCTCAGCTACTTACTACCTGTGTGACTTTTGGCAAGGTGCTTTACCACTCTGGGTTCTATTGCTCATTTGTAAAATGAGGGGATTTGATGAAGTTATCTCTGAGGTCCCATACAGGTCTAAATCCATAAAACTAAGTGAACCCAGTCCTTTCCTGTGTTTTTGCAAAGAAGCAACTCAAGTATCCTGCTGAATATTTGAGAATCCTTAGATTTCTGGTCTACAATGAAGTCTGTGTAAGGGTGGGGATTAGGGGTTTCTACTCCCCGCCCCTAATTAATGCAATCATAGCAGCTCAAGACAAGTTTAATTGAATCATTGAACCAAAAATATAAACTAGGTGTCAATTAGTACTCTTTTGGGGGGGCTTAAGTGACTTGTCCAAGGTCACACAGCTAGTAAATGTCAAATGTCTGAGGCCGGATTTGAACTCAGGTACTCCTGAATCCAGGGCCGGTGCTTTATCCACTGCGCCACCTAGCTGCCCCAAACTAGTACTCTTATAATTGGATAAATGTGTGATCCTGTCTGATGCCCCAGAGGAAACTTTTTTTTGGTTTGGTTAAAAGAATCAGACACATTTCTGGGCCTATTTCAAAAATAGCAAGCCCATTTTAAAATAGGACTATGAAGCAACCAGTGAGTCTAATGGTGGAAGACCATAAACCATGTTCCTCAGTAAATTTTTGGAGGAAGGACAGGGTTTCTTATTGTCTCCTCCTCCCTCACCCTTGATGACTGTGTGAGTTCCAGGGGATCCAGAAGTCCCTCAGAGGTCCCACTGATAACCAGTCATGGTAGCTATGACTGACAAAGGAGGTATCTACATCATATGGGAAGACACTAAAATGGGAGCAGCTGCAAGGATTGTGATACCAAATGGCAGAGAGAAATGTTGGTTATGGACACAATAGATACACCCAAGCCTGGAACCCATTAGACAGCTATACATAAGAAGAATACATTGTTCTCTGAGACTCTATAAAGGAAGAAAAATATTTCCAGTGAGCAGGTTCTGTGAGTAAAAGTGCTCCAGCCCCTCAATGTTATCCTTAGAATCCTGGGAGGAATAATCACTAACCAAGATTTTGGGGGCCCTAACCTCCCAGTGCAAGTTGGGGGAAGTGGCCCAGAAGGAATGTTGCATTTGTTCATTTCCCTTCCCAATGACAGAGAACTAGTCATCAGGCAATCTCTTTGGCTCCTTGAATCAGGCACAAAAATGGCTATAAATTGTGACCAAGGGCTCTGTCTAGTATAGGGGTAGTCTTTATTTCACTGGATGGCCCAGATGGGCAATTAATGTCTTGGCCCAAATGACCATTGCTTGTCAATACCTCATACCCAACATTTTCTTCTTGACACCAGTGAACACTAGGTATATTTAAGACCTCCCCCCACCCCAGTGAGATGTAGGAAAGCCATCTCATACAGGACAGAAAAACAATGGAGAAGGACTTTACTACCTAAGCCCTTGCTTATCACTTGGTTCAAGAATTTCACCTCTTAGGATTTTGACAAACAAATCCAGATTCACAGCCAGCAATGATTCAGCTAGCATCACATTCATTGTGAAAAACCAAATTTCCAATTGGAATTTCTGTGAAGGCATTGTGCTTGACACCTGATTGATGCAAATTTGAGGATAGCTGTCTGGGACTGCTTTCTGACACTGTCTCCTTGCAGTGTGGAGTAATATCCTGGGAAAGACATTTCTCTCTCTTCTCATTCATTTCACATTTTTGCCCATGATTGAAACTGTTCTGCTAATATGAAAAGGGGGTCTTACTTTATAAAATTCCTTGGTTGTATAAAGTCTGTCAGCTGACAGGACAATCTTCCTAAGGCACAGGTTTGGCCATACCACTCCTCTGCTCAAAAAACATTTACTCCCCTTGCCCTTTAGATAAAATAGAACACCCCACTTTGACATTTAAAGCCCTTTATAATCTCTCAAAGGCCTTTCCAAACTTACAAGAGATTTCTCCCCTTCACACGCTCTATTTTCCATTCAAGCTGGCCTAGAATCTATTCCCTGAGATTAGCATTCCATTTTCTACTCTGTGCCTTTGCCGTGGCTGGTCCACATACCTGACATGACTCCTTTAGAGTTCAGAGATTACTTCCTTCAGGAAGTCTTTCTCCTTCTAAGGCTCTTTCCCACCTCGAATTATCTTGTATTGTTGATATGTTTACATGCTTTATACCACAGCAGAATCTGGCAACAGGCACTGTTTTTTCCTCCCTTTTTTCAAGTTACCCATAGACAGAAGAAATTACAAATCTAGACCAAAATAAGACAAAACTTCCCATTGCCTTATAGTGCCTGGGAAGTGTTTAATAGATGTTTGTTGAATGACATTTGAGGTTGATGAAGAGGGTGAGTAAAACATTGGATTTGAGGTCAGAAACTTCCAGATCGTTATGTGACTTGGAGCTAGTCAATGTTCTTTGCTAGTCTTCAGTCTCCTTATCTCTAAATGAGTGGCTTGGAGTCAGGAATCCTTAACCTTTATTTTGGGGGCGGGGCATGGGTTCATGTACCCCTTGAACAGCAGTCTCTCAAAGCCTAGGGACCCTTTCTAAAATTGTATTTGTAAGCACATAAATAAAATTTCAAATATACAAGATCAGAAACTGACCCAATATGATATGTAATGTGATATCATATGATTTGCTCTCCTGTATGTCTCTCCCCATCTTGCTTCAAACTTCAGCTCAAGTGTTGCCTCCTCCAGGAAGCCCTTCATGATCTTACCAGTGCTCAGCATCCTCAATCTCCTCCCTCCTCTGAAATTACTTTGCATTCACTGTGTGTTTATTTCATATTTACTTTCCTGTTTACCCACTGTTTTTCCAGGGTGGTCTATCAGTTCCTCCAGGGCCAAGAGGATTCATTTTCTTCTTTGTAACTCTTGTACTCCCACTAAGAAAGGGAGCAAGACATAATAGAGAGTCAGGGAATCAGGGAGATCTGGGTTCAGTTCCTGCTTATGGCACAGCCTGGTTGTGTGACCCTGGGCAAATCACTTAATTCCTCAGTGCCCCCAGGCAAATTTTGAAGACTATAAATTGCAAAGGTTCATTCATTGGTGGAAGGAGTTTTCTCACCTAAAGTTCTCAACCCTGATGAAATCAGAGGTCCAGCATAAAAAGAATTCCACTCCCTGCAAAAAACAAAACAAAACAAAACAAAAAAACAGTGCACAGTATAGTGTATGGCATCTAATAGGTGCTTAATAAAATCTTATTGAATTTTGTAGAGAAACTCTCTTCACTAGAAGTTCTGTCCACCAATGAAATTACAGGTACAATACAAAATAATAGAACAAGAGATTCTGAAGTAAAATTCTTCTTTGTGGACAGCATCAGAAAGAGCACCAGACTTGGCCAAACCAAATTCATTGGCACTTACTGTCTTCTCCTGTCCCCTCCAAACACCCCCCCTGACTCCAGGACAACCATCATCTCGTATACTTTACTTCCCCTCCCAATGGTCTGGGCTGGATTAAGAACTTGTTCCTTTCTATTCTTAGATTTGGCTGGGACAGCCTTCCACAGAATTTCTTTCTTTTGTTCTTCTCTGCTCCCATATCATGTCCCTGACAACAAAAATTTCCAAAAGATCTTTCTTGACTTTTTTTTTGTTTTGTGGTTTCCTTTCTTGATGACAACAAGGAGAGGAAATAATGTATCCTAAGGAGATGAGCATTTTTTCTTTAGAATAAACCAGAAAAAAAACTAATTTAAGAAAATAAAAAACAGAAGGATTTTACACCAGACTACTGACCTCAAGTGTTCATTGTTTGACTCTGTTTATATAAGTAGCGTCCATGTAGAACAGCTTCTGGATTTGAAGATCAAATTCTATAATAATCTAGTTGTGGAAAATGAAGAAATGTATATGGGAGATCAGAAAACTACATCATGTCAACAGAAGTATGTTTATTCACAACTTTAAAGGGCAGATGTTTCCCAAGATAAGTGTTCACACTGGCCACCAAAGCTTCCCTTCCAATGGAAGTCTTACAGAGCTGTATGCCTGAGTTTAGGGTATAGCCATCAATAAATCAATCAACCAATCAATAAGTAATTATTAACCATCTAGAATTTATCAGGTGCTGTTCTTGGGATACAAAGGCATAAATGAGACATTTCCTGCCCTCAAGGAACTTATATTCTATTGTAGGGGGAGATATGCATACATATGAATATATACAAACCATGTTCAAAAAAGACAAGGTACTTTGGGGGTAGATACTAGTAGCAAGGGCATGAGAATCAGGTAGCTGAAGCTGAGTGATACTGATCTTCATATCTTCAGGACTTCTATATAGAATGAAAAGTAGCAATATCCACACCTGGGGCAACCATTGCCCATTGCAAGCAATATTAGTTGGAGAAAATGCAAAAAAAGTACCCTCATATCAACTTCATTTTTTTCTCAGGTACCCAGATGGATCTTTGATTGCTTGATGAGTACCTTCTATCAATTCAAATCACAAACCCATCCATGCCTGCCTACTCTATGACTTGTATCCATCTCTGTTGCCATAAGTTCACCATGGGGGAGGAGGGTTTCCAATGAACTGGAGACCTTTCTCACTTCCTCCTCCCAGTGTAAGGGTACTTATGGAGCACTCTCACTTCAGACCTGTCATCCTTTGCCCTTGTCACATGACCAGCCTATCATACATGACATCTCTTCAAAGTTAATCATTAGTTATATGTAGAAGCTTGCTCAATTCACCATTTTTCTTTCCATTGCTTGCTGTGGAGTAATCATTTTTAATTTTTCAGACTGTTGTGTTACATACCTCACTGCCATATAGCTACACTGGCCAACTGTTGATAGGAAAACTGATGGGACTTTGTGTCTATGGGAAACTTGAGTGTTTTTTTCAGAGAATTTTGCAATTTTGAAGGCAATCTAGCTTCTTTTCCTCTTCTAGAACTTTGTGCTCAACTTATTCCTCTGAACTGACAGAGGAACACACACACACAGGCTTTCTCTATAGATGTTCCATCCAAATATATGCTGAAATGTGGGCAATATGTATTCTTCAGCCACGTGGTCTCGTCTGTAGAGATAGTCACATCAAACTCATCTAGGTTGTTGCAATCTCTTTCAGAGGACTCTATAAATGTTCCAGGATTTGATGCAACTATGATTCAATGTCATCCACCAATAGGACCATTGGAAAGACCTCACAATCCAGAGAAACAATCCCTCTTCAACTTGGACTTTGTATTAGATGTCCTCCATTCCAGCGGCAAATACCTTTGTCAAGCATGTATCTCTCAGTTCTAAAACAGGGAGATAACAGAAGCATAAGCTCAGTCTGATATTTATGATCCAATAGTCACTGGATACACTTCTGTTGTTAGGTCTTCCAAGAAATCTTGAACGATTTTGATGTATAAATGGGTGACACCCTAATGGGGAAAAAACTTTAAGGTGATACTTTGAGCTATCAAATCACATTTTTTTATCAACAGACATTAAGTATGATGGCATCTCCTATTCTTGACATCTTTGGGTCAGTTTGTAAATTGCTCAAGATATAGTACACTGTTAAATATAACTTGTGAAAGCCTACTTGTTCCCTACTAATTCTTCTGTTGATGATGCTGTTGATTTAGGTAGAGATGACTTGCATAACATTTTGTATAGGCAGGGGGAGTAGGCCACTAGGTACACATCTTGATATTTTCTCAGTTTACTTTTTTTGTTGTTTTTATAATGTCCAAGAATTTTTTCAATCCTTTGACATCTGACCTTCCTTCAAGTACCTTGCATTTCCATCTCTCACAATTGTTTCTCTTCCTGTACAAATATCCTTGATATACACTTGGTCTAATTTCAATACTTTCTATATCTTTGTTCTCATTAGTGCCATTGTATTTCACTCCTGAGCACACCCAGGACCAGAATGCGTGAGTCAGGGTTGTGATTCTATTGTCCTTGATGGTGAAAACAGTTTGTTATAGTAATAATTACAGATATTTTCCATTTTCTTCAGTGTGTTGTCCTGCTTATATATTTGAATGTTTTGGGGGTGACTTTGCTTAGTTAAGTTTTCTTTAAATTATTTTTACCACCTCACTGCTTTATGAAATGATACTACTCATTATCATTCACCATGTTTCTTCATCAAACTTTCCAAATGAGTTTGTATTCTATACAAGCAATGCCTCTGTCCACTACTTGGCAAGTAAATGAAGTGTTTGTTGATTAAGATGTTTCCTGGGCTCTTTTAATATGTTGTGGCAATAACTTTACAGATGTAAAGCTTCTGTATAAAATCTTTGTAATTGGGGTGATACTATTTCTGATGTCCATCTTCCATGTCTATTTTGTAATTATTTCTTTAAATATTTTAGGGTAACATTGTTCCAATTATGCCAAATGGATTTCTCATGATTGTTCTTCTTGTTTTTGCTAATCCTGATCTTTGCCTTGACAAGTCAGCAGCCAGATTACTCACAGAGAGCCATCTTAGAAGAGCCTGCCATAACAATAATGAGTCTTCTACTATTTGTTAAAATATCATGTACTTCATTTTGTGATGTCTTTTGAGGTTTGCTATGTCCAGCATCTGCAATTATTTTCTCAAACAAAAAGAGATTATGATATAAAAGTAAGGGGCTGGGGGCAGCTAGGTGACACAGTGGATAGAGCACCGGCCCTGGAGTCAGGAGTACCTGAGTTCAAATGCGGCCTCAGACACTTAACACTTACTAGCTGTGTGACCTTGGGCAAGTCACTTAACCCAATTGCCTCACCAAAAAAAAAAAAAGTAAGGGGCTTCAGTACAGTTTATATTGTCTTATAGTGTTTTGTCTCATTCATTTTTCCTGAATCATGATTTCCCATGTTTCTCACTATCCTCACCTTTCCCCACTTTTGCATGGAGGCGACTGAGTATCAATGAGTATGTTGATTTAATTATGAGTCAAATCAAGTTATTAATAGACTTTCCCCATCTCATCTTCCTCATAAACTAATGTTCTCCATAAGCTGTGATCATTTCCACAGTGGTCTTTTTGCAAATACTTATCAGTAGCACAATATGAGATTTAATTTCATGAAAGGCTTTTTCTTTATGCCTTTGAAGATACTATAAAACCAAATGTGTTAGTTCCATTCTTTGCCTCTCCAATGGGTACTATTGACTCATCCCTCCATTTTAATGACATTTCCTTCTTCTGATTTTGTTTATGTCAAGAATGGCAAGATTGAAACAAAAGAATGAGATCGAGACAGTTAAGTTCCTCCAGTACTCTGTCCTTTCTTGGTCATTGGACAAGTATCTCTTATTTAGAGTACCAAGAATCAAATGGAACTTTATAGACAGCTAGAAACAATGTGATTCTTAGCAGCCTTTGCCCTGTTCCTTTTCCATGACATCATCATTATTAATAGCAGAAGTAGAAGGGGATTGAAGAACATTTGGTATTTTTCTTTGCTTCATGGGTTTCCACAATTAAAGCATCCATCGTCAAGGGACCAGCATACTGATGATGGGCCTCTCCATCCATAGCTGTCTTGATGGACATCATGTAGACTGTCTCCTACTGGGTAGTCTTCTAGATCCACCTATAGAATTGAATGTCCCAGGTTTCCCCTACGCTATAGTCAACTAGTGTACAGTAGATAGAATGGTAAGCCTGGAGTGATGAAAACCTGTGTTCAAATCTGTGTGACCCTGGGCAAATCACTTTGCCTTTGTTTATCACTTAATTTCTATTTGCTCAGTTTTCTCAACTGTAAAATGAGGATAATAATATCACCTACTGGCTGGGGTTGTCTCGAGGCTCAAATGAGGTGATGTTTGTAAATAAGCACTTAGCACAATGCCTAACATGTGGTAGGTACTATATAGATGCTCATTCCCTTCCATCCTCCCCATCCCACCCTCTTCCCTATATTAACAAACACCTCAATTAGATTCCTTCCCAGAAAGCACAGGGGAGGAAAGATAGCCCCAGGACTACTTGGCCTTAGTGGGGTGAAGGTCACGGCTTGCAAAAAGGATGGATAGGCTTAGACATCAGAAAAGGATGGGAGGAAAGGAAAGTTCTGGGTGGGGGGAAAAGATGCAGAGGAGGGATTTCTTTATGGGACTCATTGAGAGCTGCAGCTGTAGTCAATCTCCCCACAGAGACCAGAAATTCAACTTCTGCTTCTTGCCCACTCCTTGTCCAGTTAGTGAGCTCACACATACTTCACATTCTGCACCATAGGAGGAGCACAGGTGTGACATTTTTGCACACTCTAAATCTTTTTCTTCCCTTGGGTAAAATCCTTCAGCCCCACCTTAGTTGTGGCTCTAGTCTATCACTTGGAAGAAGAGCCAGGCCTGTGCATTTCACTATTGCAATCTTTTCATTTTTCCTCATAAGAAGGAAAAGTTCAGGAAATCTTGGTGGAACTGAGAAAGTGCTTCAACTTTGATACAAAAACTCTTAAGTAAGAGAAATACCAGATGTGTATGCTTAAGGATGCTGAGAGTCTGATCCTGCAGCAACACTAAGAGAATAAGCTCTTTGGTGAGAGACTGAAGCATTTCTGCTAGAGGGGTCATTTCACTCTTGGAGGACATTGGAACAGTCTTTAATGTCTGGGAAGAGGTTATTTACTTCCAAGTCCTTCAAACTGCTATGAAGGTACCTCTGGGAGCACTTTACTTTCCAAGAACTCCAGCCATTTGAAGTTCCTTGAGATGATAGTAACAACTTATGTTTCTCAAGTGCCTTAAGGTTTACAAAGTGTTTTCTTCATAATACCTTATGAGGTAGGGAGTGAAAGAATTATGATCTCATTTTACAGATGAGAAACTGAGGCCCAGAGAGGCTAAGTGACTTGTCATGATCATGGAGCAACTATCAGAGACTGAATTTGAACTCAAGGCTTCTAACTCCATGACTGGCTTGCTTTCCACTATATCATCCTGCCTCTCAGAGAGAGGTGGAGATAGTTATTCTTTATAAAATCAGCTCCTGATTATTCCCCAGATATCATGTTATTCTTTGTCTGTTTGGTGAATAATTCTTTCTCTAGATTTGTTCCAATCATCTCTTTAATCATCTATTCTAGTATGTTCTTGGGAATCTAAGTTAAGGTCACTAGCTAATAGCGTGCAGATTATTATCTTCCATAATTGGAAAATAATCAAGATATTTACACTTCTATAGGATTGTGATGGTCATTTTTCATGATCTTTCAAGTATCACTGACAATGGCTCAATAATCACATTCACAAAATCTTTTAGTACCAATGTATGCAGTTTATTAAGACCATGTGACTTGAATCCATTAAGGGCAACTGGGGGCTTTTTTTACTATTTCCTTATCTTGGATATTACCTCCCTTGAAGCCCTTCTTGTCTTGTCATTTCCAGGACAATGGTCATTCTTCTGGGCAGAAAAAACAGAGGCAGAAACCAAAAACGAATGAGCAGCTCTGCCTTCTCCTTGTTGTCAGCTACAATTGTTTGATACCTTCCAAGCAGCGATCCTGTACTTTTTTTTCTTCCTCCTCTTTCCCACAATGAAGGTTTTAAAAATAATGACACAAACCCTTTTAATTTTCTTAGATTACATCTATCTCAATGCATTCTGAATTTGAACATTCTCAACATCATTTTATAGGACTGTGCTATACTCACACTCCAACTCTATTACCTCCCCTTGCTTCCATTTTTTTTACCCTTATCTTTAAAAAGTCTAATTTGGAAAGTGAGTTTCCTATGCAGCCATATCAATTTATTTAGACCATTCCCTGCATTTTTTATTTCATCATAATTGTTTTTCTTCATTTCTTCAAAATTTCTTTATTGAGAGTTTCCCATCTAACCTGGGTTCACTATCTCTCTAGAATTTTAGTCCATGGGATCTTGAGTATCTTTCCTTTGAACCCTTTGAAATCTGCTTTCCCCAAATCAAGGGGGCATATTTGACTCTGCTCAGTTTTTTTCTATCACAAATTTTCAAAGGGAATGTTTACTTCCTCTGAAGGTTCCCATAAGCCCCAGCCCCAGCAGCCAGTTCTTCACAATTAGTGAGAATCAGAATAGAATTTCCCCTTGATGGGAACCTTCTCTTCTTCTGTATTCCATGTGTTTGTTTACAGCTTGTGAACTGTTTCCCAGATTAATTTACTTTCTCTTCCTATTAAGCAGTCTATAGAATCCTACAATGACAAAAATTACTTCTTTAAAAAAAGAATTTATGGAACAAAATTGCACTTTATACATGTAAATGTTGCTTATTAACCTTATTATCCTAGAGACTTAGGGGCCTAAAGGAAATGTGACTGGTTCTTAAGATATCTGAGAATTTCTTTTTTTCCTTTTTTTCGTGAGGCAATTGGGGTTAAATGACTTGCCTAGAGTCACACAGCTAGCAAGTGTCAAGTGTCTGAGGCCGGATTTGAACTAAGGTCCTCCTGAATCCAGGGCTGGTGCTTTATCTACTGTGCCACCTAGCTGCCCCTATATCTGAGAATTTCAAGTTAAATAAAAACTATACCCTGCAATGCTGAAGCAATAAATATTATACATATAAATTCTATTTTAAAAATCACTTCTTTTCCTCCTTCCATTAGTCTTTACCCACACACTCTCTATCATGCTTCCCCATTCTAGTTCTCAGATTTTCTACTATGACTATACTTTTTTAATGTCTAATGCTAACATACTGTTAAATAGCCTTATTTCTTTTGAGTCAGGTGTGTCCATTAAGATTGACATTCCAGTCAGGCCTTCATCTGCCAAGTCTCTGTCATGCTTATGAAGTGATTCTTGCCTCCTTTCATTAGGATCTCTAGTTGGAAAATTGGAATATAACCATGATTCGTTCCCATGTGAATCAGCAGAAGTGGGTAGCTAATATCTATTTTTATTAGTCTTAGGAAGGTCTCTGCTGTGTCTTGGATACATGCCCTGGGAAGACACCAGATTTTCCTATTGCTGTTACCAAGGCTGACAGAGAGCTGCCTCTACTCCTGAGCAAGGAATTACCAAGTGTCACTACCCTTCCCTTCTTCCTCTGAGCCTCATTGAATAATCTCTGTTCCGGGGCTACCTGTAGCTCTACTGTCTTACTTCCTATCAATGTTGCTGCTTCCTTCTCTGAGTGTTCAGCACCCGCTTTTCCAATAAGAGCCTCAAATGTGGTTTTCAGTACCCACTTGTCTCTTCCCTCCCCTTCTTCCTCAATGGGATGTCTGTTGCCTCTCCAGCCTCCTGACAAGAGTCCAGTTTACAATTTCCCACTTTGGATCCTTTTCTTCGCTTTGAAGCCCCGATTCTGTTTTTTTAAAGGCATTCTGCATTGTCCTTGATAGCTAGCATGTGGACAGGAGTTTGATGAGCCCCTTCATCTTGTTTTCTGAAAGGAAGACCAACCTATATTTGGACTGTAGAGATCAGTTCCTTAGTAGTTATAAAAATGACATCACTCATTCCGCTCAAGCTACTGCAGAATTCACCCCTTTCTCTAATGAAAATTACTTTCAAAACTCCCAGTGGGACCTAGGCTCTGCCTTGGACATAGTTAGCACTCAATACATATTTGTTGGATAGTCATTTGGAACCAAGGAAATCTGCCATTTTCTCAAATGTGTACATCTGACCGCTTGACCGGGTATTACTTTTTTTTTTGTACAATCCATGAATAAGCATTTATCAAGCATCTATCTGGATAAATGGGGTAATAGCACCTACTTCCCAAGGTTGCTGTGAAGATCAAATGAGATGAGAATCGTAAAGTGCTTAGCAAAGTGCCTGGCACATAGTAAATTCTATATAAATATCATTATTATGGAAAGGAAGGGGAAAAGGTATTTATTAAGCAAGTACTATGCACCAGACATTGTGCTAATTACTTTGCAAATATAATCTCATTTCATCTGCACAACAACCCTGGGAGGTAAGTGCTATTATTCTCTCTAAAAAGATGGGATTTTGCATTATGAAGCAGACTGAGATCATTTGAAAGTCCTACAGTTTGCCAAATGCAATCCAGCCTACTTGTACTCTCATATAGTTCTGGGCCCAACTGAGGACATGTCTTCCACATGGTGAAATAAAAGTATGACATGGTAGAAAGAGTAATAGATTGGAGTCAGGAAGACCTAAGTTGGAATTTGGCCACAGGCATTCTTTAGGAGAGTGATCCTAGGTAGGACAGTAGATAGAACGTAGGGCCTGAAGTCTGAAAGATCTGAGGGAATACAAGGCAACTTCTAACCCTGTATGTAAAGAGGTGTGCAAATCCTAAAGCACTAGCTACATTTTATTACTATTATTGTTAATATTGATAGTTATTAATATTGATTGTTGTGGGCAATTAAGAAATATTTGCAGATGAGGATAACTTGAGTCATCAATGAATCAATAAACCAACCAGCATTTATTAAGTGCTTACTCTGGGCCAGACACTTTACTAGGCCCTGGGGATACAAAGATAAAATTATACAGTCCCTGAGCTCAAGGAGCTCACATTCTCTCAGGGAAGACAACAGACATACAATAAGATGTTCATATTACATATAAAATGAGTACAAGGCAAATTCGAGGTCTAGAGATAACTCAGTAAAAACACCGATCTGCTTTCTCTAATTTCCATTCCTATTTACTTCATGGTGCCTATAGGATCCTTCTAACCATTGGTTGGTAGGTGGCATAACAGATAGAGTCTGGGGCCTGGAGTTGGGAAGACCTGTATTCAAATTTCACCCCAGAAACTTACTAGCCATGTGACTATAGGCAAATCACTTAACCTCACCTTGCCTCAGTTTCCTCAACTATAAAATGAAGATAGCACTTAACACCTTGCCTGGCACATAGTTGGGGCAATATAAATGTAGTGGTGGTGATGATGATGATTATGGCAGGAGACTTTGATTTTAGAGATTGAATCTTCTTATGTGGATCCATCATCTCAGGAACAAGGTCAGTTTTTCATCTGGTTCTCTGAGGCCTTTTGGCTCCTACAGTACAGGTTGGGGTCTATTCATTTCATGGGGAAACTAGGACCTAAAGGGGCCTCATTCCATTTCTCATAAAATTGGTGGGGGGTGAAGAATATACTAGTAACCAATTATGATCCCCCCCACCAAACTATACACACACACACACACACACACACACACACACACACACATATATATATATATATATATATATATACATATACATACACATACCCAGGGTATCTAGCAATTTACCTGGTACCTAAAACACACATCTATGATTTAACACATATAACTTATATAGGAATGGATGGACAAATACATGAGCAATGTCTAAGTATTGCACTTGGAAGAGGGAATCTGTGGGGACAGGGCAGATAACAATTATCATTGGTAGCATTTATATGGTCCTTCCAATGTGTAGGCACTGTGCTAAGTGCTTAAGATAATTATTTTTCTTGATCTTCACATCAACCTTAAGAGGTACATGCTATTATTCTCTTCAGTTTAGAGATGAGAAAACTGAGGCCAATGAAAGTTCAGTAACTTGCATCTGAGGCTGTATTTGAACTCAGGTCTCCCTGACTACAGGCTCAGCACTCTATTCACTGAGCCACTAGCTGCCCTATCCTGACAGAATAATGTGGATGGGATAGTGGATGAGTCAAGCTGATTGATCAATCTTTTTTTTAAATGGGGCAATGAGGGGTAAGTGACTTGCCCAGGGTCACACAGCTAGTTAAGTTTCAAGTGTCTGAGGCTGGATTTGAACTCAGATCCTCCTGAATCCAGGGCCAGTGCTTTATCCACTGTGCCACCTAGCTGCCCCATGGACAAATCTTTTAATCAATAAGTATTTATTAAATTCCTATTATATGCCAGGCAGTGCTGAGACATCAGGGATACAAAGACAAGATAAAGGTCAGTCCCTGCCTTCAGGGAACTTACGTTCCATCATGGGAGTTCACATGCACACAAGTACATACAAAATGTTCACAATGGAAATTCAAGCTAATACCTTGGGTGTGAGGCACTAGCGAGTGGGAAGATCTGGGAAGGCCTTCTGTAGGACTTGGCACTTGAAATGAATCTCAAAGGATCCAAAAGATAGAGTAGGCTTGATGGGGGATAGCCTGTGATTATAGTAAATAGTAAGATCCTTGAGGGCAGGGACTATTTCACTTTTCCCTTTGACTCCCCAGTGCCTGGCACATAGTGGTGACTAATAAATTACAGAATCTCAGACCAGACAGAGAGCTGAGAAGCTAATGAGCCCAACCACTAAGTCACAGTCTCATCAAATGTGAGCACTGGGAGGTACCTGAGAGATGACCTAATTTGTTCCACTCCCCACAGGACTCCCCAGTACAACATTCCCACAGAACTTTCATCTGTTTTCTTGCAGACCTACTGTAAAGGGAAGCTTGTCAGCCTCCCAAGGGATGCTGCCTCACTTCACCCTATGCTCTCCCCCAAATTTCTAGTTATAGCTCTGATCTTGGTGACTGATGTTTCTCCCTATGTGAATTTTTTTTCATTTCTGGTAGAAGTGTCTATGGTCTGGGTCTGGTAGGAGGCAAGTTCCACAGTCTATACCACACTTTCATATGTCAGTGGGGCATTCCTTGGGACCTGGTATTAGTGGTGTTGGTGAATGGCACTGGGGAGGGAAAACATCTGTAAAACCATCATGCCAACTTTATCTCCATCTTCAGTTCCTAGTGCACAGAGTGCCAAGTCCAACCTTCTCATTTTACATGCAAGGGAACAGACCCCCAAAAGTCCAGTGTCAGACTGAGGTCAAACTGCTTTTATGACCCTGTGCAAGTCATTTGACCCCAGTTAGCCTCAGTTGGACTAGATGGATTCTAATATTCTTTTCAACTCTAAGTCTTTGAGCCTAAGTGTCCCCTGAGTGGATGAAGGATTTTTATACTGACTGTGCATGGTGAAGACTTCACATAAGTATGTATATGTGTGTAAGTGTATTATATGGTACATGTCTATGTATATGTAATAAAATGGGGCTCAATTACAGTTGTGGAAGTGATAGGCTTTCTCCGTCTGGCCAGACTCTGACTACCTAGGACCTGGGCTAATGAATGCAGAGGCATCTTTGGCCAGCTATGCTCAGTCCTACAATTCCACTGGCTAAAATGTTTTCTTCTTGATTTCTGAATAAAGCCTAAATTCCTCATCCCTTGACACTGAACTTAAGCCAGCTGGAAAGTATGACATGAGTTAGAGTTTTATATGATCAAAGAAACTTGTCTCATCCATGCGATGGGGTGGAAAGGATGCTGGACTCTGAGCCAGGAACATTTGGCTTTAAATCCCTCCCCCCCCCCCGCCCTGATAACTGCAAGCTTCCTGAGGACAGGCATATTGCTTGACCACTATTAGTCTCAGTTTTCCTTGCTGTGAAATGGGGACAATATATCTACAATATTCACCTTACAGGGTTATTAGGAATATTAATTTAGGTAAAGGATGCATGTATGTCAGTTAACAATAACAGTTAGCATTTATATACCACTGTGAGACTTGCAAAGTTATTTACAAATGTTTTCTCTTTTGATTCTCACAATAGCCCTGGAAGAAAGGTGCTACTATTAGCCTCATTTTACAATGAGGAAACTAAGGCTGAAAAAGCTTAAGTGACTTGCTCAAGGTCACCAGTTAGGAAGTGTCTGAATCACGAATCAAACTCAGATCTTTCTGACCTTATTCTATGTACTATGTTGCTTAGCTGCACCTAGTATTACAAACAAGGAAGCAGATGGGGTGATTTAATGTAGAGATCCATATAATGGCCAAAGAGGGACACCAAACAAATACATATAAAGGAACAGATTCCTCACAGGTGCAGGAATGAACCATCCCCTGCCACTGCCTTGAGTATCTCAACCAGAAGTCTCCTAATAGTGTGTAAGAGAAGGGTCCCATACCACCCAGTACCAATTACTACCATTTATGGGGTACTCTAGGCTTGGTGTTCATATCCAGTGAGAACACAGAATTAAGCATTCAGTTAAAGGTATAAATCAGCCATGAATAAGTCCTTAGTTAGAAGGAGTTAAGTCCTTTGACCTTTTGTATGAAATCACATGGTGCTACACAGGTAACATATGAGGGCTAGTTGAAAGAACCAGATACCCCTTTGAAGTCTGAGAAGGGGTCTTACCAGTGAAAGAGTAAGGCTTTAGTCATTCTTTGAGGATCAAGACCCTGGTGCCTATACCAGGGGACAGTAATGGGGAGAGAGCAGGTGAATCCAGAGGAAGTTACACCCATCCCCATCACTGAGCCTGCCACCAGAGAGACAAGATCCATCACAAACAATGCATCTAGCTGAGAGCTGAAAGAAGACAGACTAGATGCATTAAGGACAGGCTGTCTTAGGGTTCTACAAAAGCCACAAGGTCAGCAGATAGCTTCACTTGAGAAAAATTAATGAGGAATCCATGAAGGGAGAAAAGTACTTGCAAAATTCAGGAAATGTAAGTTACCTTTTGGCTACATGTGCTCTCTAAGCTAGGACCCATTTTCTCCAGAAATCTTGAGTGTAAAGGGTAAGACTTGGAAAGGCATGGGGGGTAGATATTTCCATAACAATGATTTTTACTATACTATATTAGTAAATTTCATTGTCGTTGTTCAGGCATTTCAGTTGTGTCCATCTCTTCCTGACCCCATTTGGGGTTTTCTTAGCAAAGATACTGGAGTAGTCTGCCATTTCCTTTTCCACCTCATTGTTCATAGAAGAGGAATTAAGGCAAACAGGGTTAAATAACTTGCCCAGGATCACACAGCTAGCAGGTGTCTGAAGCCAGATTTGAACTCAGGAAGATGGGTTTTTGTGACTTTAGGCCGAGCACTCTATCCATGGTGCCACCTAGCTGCTCTTAGTAACTACCTTTTTTTTTCCTAAAAGAAAATGAAGTCTAACTGACTGTTAATCAATGAGGAACACACCAGATTGGGGCTCATGATCAATCATACTAGAAAATCCTTAACCTCTTAGAGTTACTCATAGAATTTTCAGAAGAGTGGTCAGCTACCCTGTTAGATTCATGACCACTAATGTCAGTGGAAATTGGGAAGAAATGCTTACAGGGTTGTTGTGAGGATCCAATGAATTCCCAACATTTGTAAAATGCTTTGCAAACCTTAAGTCACCATATGAATTCTAGCTATAAGTTAGGTGGAGTAGCTTGCTCTACATCACAGAGCTTGAAGGTATCCTAGGTGAAATTTAGACTAAGATTGCTGTGACACGAAAGCCCAGGACTCTATCCCTGATGCCAAATTTCACCTCAGCTCAAGATCTGGATTCAAGTCAGAATTTCTGACATGCACCAGCTATGTGACCCTGGGAAAATCATTTCCCTTCTCAGTGTCCCAGGGAACTGAGACAATTAGCTCTGGAGAAATGGCACACCTGAATTGGCATGAGAGGTTTCTTTACAGGGAACTCCTGTAGGGATTAAGTAAAACAAACAAAAAATCTGTGAAGCATTTCATGAAGTCTTTTGTGTTCTCTTTATGGACAAGATGGAGAGATGTGGGAGTAAATTATATTAGAGCTAGGTGGAGGGGAGACTAGTTAATTGTCTGTAATCAGACAATGACTGTTCATTGATTCTGGGCAACTTGGAGCAATCTCCCCAGTGAAGAGCCCGAGGAGTTGTCCTTGGTCCTGGGCCATTTAGCTCTTTTTTTCAATGATTTGGATGAAGGCATACACATTATGCGTGTCAGATTTTAAGATGACACCAAATTGGACGATTCAGTATTTTAAAAGAGCTGGACAGGCCACAGTGACAGACTGAATCTAATAAAACCAGTTGAAAGGTCTGGGAATGTTAGCCTGGAGGAGACCGAGAGAGTGGAGGGTATGATATATCTCTTCAAGTATTTGAAGAGGAGGTATGACTCCTCTTGCTTGGCCACATAGAGCAAAATAAGGAGTTGAATTGGGTGGTAGATTGCAAATTTAGCCTCAATTTCAGGAAAACTTTTTTCCTTACAGTGAGAGCTCTCTAAAAGTAAAACGAGCTCCCTCCCGAGGTGGCAAGTTCCCTCTCATTCAAACAGAGGTTCAGTGGTTACCTTTAAGTTATATTGCAATGAGTTGTACTGCATGACTACTTAGGTACCTTTCATCCCTCAAATTCTCTGATTCTATAATAAGATGAAATCGAATAGACATCACTGTAAATAAAGCTTACAATTGGGGTCAAAAAATAAATCAACTTCAAAACCCAGGATGGGGGAATGATGACTACATCACCAACTATTCCTGTGAAATATCTGGAGGTTCCAGGAGACCATTGGCTCAAGATAAGTCAACTATGTGTTGTAACAGCGCTACACCTGGAAACTATTAGAACTATTATTAGAACTTCCTGACTATTAGATGTGGGGCAAGCTGCCTCAGGATGGAGCTGGTCTCCCTTCAGTTTATAAGGAGATTGAAATCAAATAGAGGTGCTTGACCATGTGAGGATGTGGTGGAGGAATTCTTGCATTGATACATATTGGTAACCTAGGAGGTGCCATTTCTGTGCTAATTTTGTGATGAGCACACATATATTAGCATACACAAGAAACTCCTTTTACATCAAATGAACAGAGGTGGAGTTTTGTCTACTGTGTATCCAGGAAGGGGCCTGTAAGGGACACTTCAATCCCTTCTCTTTTGGTGCCCTTTTTTTCTGAGGCCCATAGAAACCCCTTGATCATCTACAGCTGATCAGACTCACACTGAGGTACAAGCCATGGCCTGTCTCTCCATCAGCACTGAGGATCCACCTGCACCAATCCTTCTTCCAAATCCAAATGTGCCTGTTTTGTTTCTTATTGCCAACCAATCTAATAAGGCGATTCACGACTAAACATTATTGTGTCTCGTTGCAGTAACCCATTCATGTTTCAAAAGAAGTTTTAAGGAAATAGATACCTTTACGCAAAGAAGTAGGTGTTTCCAGGCAGGCAGGTGTATGTCATGTTTTTAGAAGGTTGGATTTTCTTAATCACACTTAGCCAAAGGCATCTCCTCTGCTATATGGAAGGCTGTTTCTGGATATAATCTTTAGTATACGGACACTTTAAAAATGACTTCTTCTGGGGGTAGCAGCAATAAACTCACTTTTGAAGAACAATATCTAGGATATCAGAATAGAGACCCTTGAGATATCCATCTTCTTCAATATCACAGGGGACAGAAACCTCTCTTTTCTCTCTGCATCAGACAACCCAGCATAGTGCCTAGAACAATTGAGAAGGGGAGGGACGCTGGAAATCATCTCTTGGGAAATGGCTAGATGAAAAAAAAAATGATGGTGGCAGGAGAGGATGAACTTAAGAACTGATTCTGTGATGGAAATAACAGACTAAAGTGAAATGTTTGGCTTCAAAGTCCCCCTACCCCAAATGCCTAGAAGTACCAAAGAAGTAGGAAAATGTGTAATTCTCTGTGTTTCTCTTGGATGCATTTTGTGTATACTTATATGCCTACAGGTTATTTGTCTTTATAAAAAGTAAGCTCCTTGAGGGTAGGGCCTCTCTTTCGGTTTTGTATCCCCGATGCTTGTGATAGTGCTGGCACATAGAGCTCAGCAAGTATTTCTGAAGCACCAACTAATAATGATAAGGAATAATAACCACTGATGGTATCAGATTAGAAGGCTCGGTCCCACCTCCCTTCTCAAGGCAAATTTACAGCCAAAGCTTGTAAATGAGGGAGAAGCAAACAATTCCAGAAGCTCCCCTCTTCTCCGTGGGGGTGGTAGACGGGGATGATCACTCAGAGTACATTTCAATCAGGGTTTAAGGCTGAGGGGAGGTGACAACAATTCAAATGGAAGATCTGCAGGCTCCCAAGGCACCTATGATCCCTGCCAGTCAAAAGTGGGTTATGGCAGCCATTGAGAAAGGCCATGGGAGTCCGATGCCCTGGTGAGACCACATCTAGAGTCACATGTACAGTTTGAGTGCCACAGTTTAGAAAGGCATAGACAAGCTCCAAGCGAGGCAGTGTGGTGTAGTGGAGAGAGTGGATGTGCACAGGCCAGGTATATTGCTTGTGAATGTTTCTTGTGAAGACCAGTAAGAAGGCTGGCTGGAAGGGGGAAAATGAATATTCTGCCTGGAAGCATGGGTTGGAACCAAATTGTGAAGAGGTTGAAATGCCAAACAGATGAGTTTGATTCTCAGCCTCACAGCAACCTTGAGATGTGATTATTGTGGGAAACACTACCTGCATTTTACAGAGACAGATACTATGCCTAAAAGAGGACAAAGGGGTGGCTCAGTGTCACATAGATGCTAGTAGCAAAGGCAGGATTTGAACCCCAGTCTTCCTGGCCTGATGTTTAGCTACCATGTTAACTTTTGTAAAGCACTTCACAAATACTATCTCCCCCCGCCCCAGGGGCAATGAGGGTTAAGTGACTTGTCCAGGGTCACACAGCTAGTAAGTATCAAGTGTCTGAGGCTGAATTTGAACTCAGGTACTCCTGACTCCAGGGCCGGTGCTTCATCTACTGCGTCACCTAGCTGCCCCCAATACTATCTCATTTAAACTTCACAGAAATGCTGTGAGCTGGTATCATTTATTATTATTATTATTATTATTATTATTATTATTATTATTATTATTATTATTATAGCCATGTATACTAATGATATTCCATCTCATTCATAAGCTGTGCAGGGCTGCTTA
The DNA here is from genome assembly GCF_019393635.1 of Dromiciops gliroides. Lineage (NCBI taxonomy): Eukaryota > Metazoa > Chordata > Mammalia > Microbiotheria > Microbiotheriidae > Dromiciops > Dromiciops gliroides. Next base: position 754,944,182 of record NC_057861.1, read on the forward strand.
TAGAGGAAGAGAGACAGGTCCTTAATCTTAAAAGACAAAGCTGTGAGGTGGCAGGATTCCTGGACTTGAATAAATACCTCCTTGACCACTTCCTACCTTTGGGACCTAATAAGCTTTGTGACTTCCTAGCAAGTGAACCTTAGTTTCCCCATCTGTAAAATGTGACTATTGCTAATGGTACCTATCTCCCTCTGGGAGGCTCAGACAGAACATCTGCATGTGTTTTTGTACATATTAGCTGTGATTCATGTGTTTTAACCCTTTGCGCATGATGCTGTGGCAGCTAGTCAGACCCTGCAGGCAATGGCTCTGATTTCATTAGGGTATCTTGGTTTTCACTTCAATTATTATTGTTTTTCAAATGCATGTCTAGGCCTCATTTTAGAAAATTTAATTAAGCATGATCTCTTTGAAAGTGAAGGGCCCAGAGACTTCCCAGAGGTTAATCCTCTCTTTGCCATTATGACAGTTAATAAATGAAAGTGGGTTCCTTACCTCTCTGCTGGACAGCCCCTTGAAAGCGCTTCTCAGGAGAAGCCATTAAGCCAGATTTTTGCCATCTTGGGAGAATCATTCCCAGGAGCTTGAGGAACGCCATAAAGTGGATGGGGCAATGGTTTGCTCAGACAGGAAAAGGTACAAAGCCAGCACACCCATTTACCTTTGTTTTTCTAATATTGGTGGGCAGGCAAAAGGAATGTTCCAATATATTTCTCTTCTACTTTTTTCTATTAAGTAAAGATTCTTTGGGGGAAATAATCCCCATCTACTTAAAAAAGATTTGGTCTCCCTATCTTGTTTAGGATGGAAGTGAAGGGGCTATTCACAGGTCAGATCTCATGGGAGTTTTAGTCTGGTCCACTTCTGACCTTGGGTGGTTCACCCCTCCTTTGGCTGACGTGTGGCTCTGCTCCCTGGGACTCAATATATACCAATACAAAACTTAGTGTGGACAACCAATCAGCATAGCCCACTGCAGCTCACAGAACTCTAGGGCTCAAGAGAGGGGCCAGCCTCAGTTTCCCCAGCAGGTGAGATTACAGGCATATGCAAGATGAGGTCAGCCCACTTTTGAAATGTAAACTAGCAAATAAACAGCAAGGTTCATCGAGTCTCTAAAGTTACAGAATCTCAAAGCTGTATGGAACCTTAGAGATAATCAAGTCCACCCTATACTTGAATACAAATCCCCTCCACAACATATCAAACCAAGACATCATTCAGCTTTTGCTCAAAGACCTCTGGAATTGGGAACTCCCTCCCTCTGAAGGCAGCCCATGCCATTTTTACACAGCTCTAATTGTAAGGAAGGCAACTAGGTGGTCCAACGGATAGAGGGCTGGCCCTTGAATATGGAGGAACTGAGTTAAAATCCAGCCTCAGGTACTTACTAGCTGTGTGACCCTAGACAAGTTGCTTAACCCTGTTTACCTCAGTTTCCTCATCTATAAAATGAGCAGGAGAATGAAATGGCAAACCACTCCAGTATCTTTGCCAAGAAAACCCCAAATGGGGTCCCAAAGAATTGGACATGACTGAAATGAATAATCAACACCAACAAATTCCTAGGAAGATGAGATAGCTAGTTGGTACAGTGGGTAGAGCATTTGACCTGGAATCCAGATGGCCTGACTCAAATCCCACCTCAGACATTTAGCAGTTGTGGGACTGTGGGTAAGTCACTTACATTCTGCCTCAGCTTCCCCATCTGCAAAGTGACAGTACCTCTCTCACAAGGTTGTTGTGAGGTAAAGTGAGATAATGTAAAGTATTCTGAAAACCTTAACAGGCTACATGGATGCTAGTTATCACTGTTATTTAATACTATTATCATACTGAGCATAAACATGTGTGGTTACAACTTTCCTTCCTTGTTCCTTTGTTCTGGCGTCTGGAGCCAGGCAGAACAAGTGTCATCCCTCTTCTAGGTGACAGTGCTTCAGATACTTGAAGAGAGCCATCTTGTCTCCCCTGAGTCTCCTCTTCTTCAGGTAAGATGTCTTCAGTTCCCTCCATGGACCCCAACAAAGCATGATCTTGGGGCCCTTCACCATCCTGGATTCCTAGCCTCTGGATTTTTTCCAGCTAAACCAAGGATTCCTGAGCTGAACCCAATCATCAGATGAGGCCTGACCAAGGCAGAAGATAGACTCTTCCCTTTTCATTCTGGGCCCCTCAGCTTGTGTTCCTTCAGCCTGATCCAGTGCTAGCTTGTCCACATGGAATAGAGCTAGCCTTACTGAAGTGGGGCTGAACTGAGGACAGGGAGCAAGGAAGGGAACATGGGAAAGAACTCAGAGCACTTGAGGATGGGCAGAGCTGCTCCAATGGCTTACCATGATTGCAGCTATATTGTTAGAGCTGAAATTTACCTTCAAGATCATCTAGTCAAATAATCGCATTTGATTTTTTCCATTTTAATAGTATTTGATTTTATCTAATTACATGTAAATGTAGTTTTCAACATTTATGTAAGATTGTGAGTTCCAATGTTTTCCTCCCTCCCTCCCTCCCTCCCTCTCTCCCCCATCCCTCAGAGAGCAAGCAATCTGATATAGGTTCTAGAGTACAATCACGTTAAACATATGTCCACATTAGTCAGGTTGTGAAAGAAGAATCAGAAAAAAGCTAAAAATTCCAAGAAACAAAAAAAAAACAACCAAACAACAACAAAAGTAAAAATAGTATGCTTCATTCTACATTCAGACTCCATGGTTCTTTCCCTGGATGTAGAGAACATTTTCCATCATGAGTCTTGGAATTGTCTTGGATCATTGCATTGCTGAGAAGAGCTAAGTCTATCACAGTTGATCATCCCACGGTGTTGCTATTACTGTATATAATGTTCTAGTTCTGCTCACTTCATTCAGCATTGGTTCATGTAAGTCTTTCCAGATTTTCCTGAAATCTGCCTGCTCATCATTTCTTACAGGACAATAGAATATGAATTACATTCATATACCACAACTTGTTCAGTCATTCCCCAATTGATGGGCATCCCCTCAGTTTCTAATTCTTTTCCAGCACAAAAAGAGCTGCTATAAATATTTTCGTACATGTGGGCCCTTTTCCCCTTTTTATTATTTCTTCAGGATACAGACCTAGTAGTGGTATTGCTGGATCAAGAGGTATGCATAGTTTTATAGTCCTTTGGACATAGTTTCAAATTGCTCTCAAGAATGGTTGCATGGGTTCACAGCTCCACCAACAATACATTAATGTTCCAATTTTCCCCCATCTTCTCCAACATTTATCATGTTCCTTTTCTGTCACATTAGCCAATCTGATAAATAATCTCATTTTAAAGATGTGATGAGTGAGTCCTAGAGAGGCAGTGATCATCCCAAGTCCTGCAACCCATTAGCAGACAGCAGAGCACATAAAAAGTGGCTTCTGGACCCAGGGTGAGCAGCAGGAAATGTGAACCTCAGTATTTGGGGGACATAGAAGATTATTTCTCTATTGGGTAGGACGCAATGGATACAGAACTTGAGGCCCCTGCTGGGAATTTGAGAAGGAATAAGATGGCTGGGCATAGAGCTCGACAATTGGTGGCTCCCTGTTTCATCTCTATTTACAATGACTAGGTGTTAAGCTCTCTTGTGTCTGTCTTGCTAAATGATTACAAGTGTGGTTGTCACCCCCTAAATTCAACACCCTGGAACAAAGCCCCTTTTGCTCTACCTTTGTTAGATCTTGAATGAACAAGCCTGATATCATTATTCAGAGCTCAGTCCCCTACACTAAGATCTATCAGTGAGAGCTCTGGACTGCCTGCCTGTATGAAGTTGTTTTGGTTTGTTGTTTTTTCAGGGCAATGAGAGATAAGTGACTTGCCCAGAGTCACACAGCTAGTAAGTGTCAAGTGCCTGAGGCTGGATTTGAACTCAGGTCCTCCTGAATCCAGGGCCAGTGCTTTATTCACCATGATACCTAGCTGTCCCCTGTATGAGGTTATAAAGCAATTGGGGAACAAAAGAGGAAGCCCCTGGGTAGAGAAGATGCACAAGGGCAGAGGGGAGATGGTGTTAAAGATAGTTTTCCTTCCTGAATGTATGGCCCCAGGGGCATGACTGCAAAAACTCACAGATGGGCAGCCCTGGTGCCCCTGACAATCAGCTCTCAGCCAGCAGAGATGTCTCCTCTGCCCCCCTCCCTGGCCAGCTCAAATGGGGGCTTCCCTAGAGGCCACTTAGAGATTCTGTATTCCTAGAGTTAGAGATATTTTAGGCAACTTTATTAATAAAGATAATGCAGTTAATTTAGTTGGCTTCCTCAGAGGAATACATTGCTGCCAGAAGGGGTTGTGGTTAATTGAGCAGATGTTGCTATTCACTTGGAATTAATATTGACCCCAGTGGCCTGGTGTGTGTGTGTCTGCGAGTGTGTGTGTGTTTGTGTGTGTCTGTGAGTGTGTGTGCATGTGTGTGTGCATGTGTGGGGGCAGCCAAAGCGTTTCTATCTTGAAGAGACCTTACAAATCTCACCCACCTTCCTCACTTTTCAGATGACCAAACTCAGCCCCAGGGGGGTTAATTAGTGACTTGTCTAAGTTCACTTGGCTGGCCTTTCTGGATCCCTCCAACTTCTAGAGCCTTCTTCCCCACAGTTACCATTTAATGGTTATGAATGTCTTTTTTCATGTACTTATACATGGACACGTTATCTCCCCCTATAGAGTGTAAGCCTCTTGAGGGCAGGGAGGCAGCACGGGGCAGTGGACTTGAAGGAAGGAAAGGAAGGGAATAAGCATTTATTAAGCACCTGATGTATGTCATTCCTGTTATATTTCTTTTGTTAAGTCATTTTCAGTTGTGTCTGAGTCTTTGTGACCCCATCTGGGGTTTTCTCAGCAAAGGCAGTGGAGTGGTTTGCCATTTTCTTTCCACCTCATTTTGTGGGTGATGAAAATGAGGCAAACAGGGTTGCTGAGGGTTACACAGCTAATAAGTGTCTGAGGCCAGATTTAAACTCATGAAGATGAGTTTTCCTGGCTCCAAGCCTGCACTCTATCCACTGTATCACCTAGCTGCCCCATCAGCAAGTATGGGCTGAGTTAATATTGGTCAAGAAGTAAAAGGGCTCAGGCAGATGAACAGCCAACAGTGGCATCTTCACTTTGGTATTTTGTAGCTAGGTTTCCCTGCCCAACAGAACCCCTGTTTAGTTTCAGGGCAAAGCATCATCTGAAGCAATGGTCTCTTACTCTCTCAACAGGAAGCTGGAGTATGAATAGAAAGGAGTCTAAAGCTGATTTTGCCCTGACCATGTGTCAGGCACACAGTATTAACTAGAATAATCCCTGTTATTCTAGTGGCTGTTTGGGTAAAGATAAGGTGACAGAAAAGAGAGCTATTGGGAAGGTAGACATATCCAGACTTGGCAACAGATTGAATACGTGTGGGTGAAGAGTCAAGAATGATACCTACAGTTCAGACCTGGGTTACTGGGAGCATGGTGTAGCAAGTTGGGAAGAAGGGAGGGTTTGAGAGAGAAAGATAATGAATCTGTTCTGGACCTGTGAAGTTCAAGATGTTCATTGGCAGTTGGTGATGTGAGACTGGAGGTTGAGAGGGAAGGTCTAAAGAATTAGATCTCAGAATCATCTAAACAGAGATGATAACTGAACCCATGGGAGCTGATGAGATTGCCAAGTGAGGCATTGTTGAAGAAGAAGAGAAAAGGGCTCAAGACAGAGCTCTGAGGGATACCTGTGGGTAGTGGGTAGGACCTGGAGGAAGATCCAACAAAGGAAACAGAGAAGGAGAGGTCAGAAAATAGGAGATCCAGGAGGCAGGTGTCATAAAAACATAGAGCAGAGTTTCCAAAGGAGGAGAGTGAACAACAATATCAAAGGCTGCAGAAAGGTTCAGAAGGACGATGATTCAGAGGAGGCCATTAGATGGAGCAATTAAGAAATCCTCAGTCACTTTTGGAGACAGAAGTTGTGGTTAAATTGGCATATCCTGGGAATGCCACATAATAGCCATGTGACAAATCTTTGGCAAGTCTCTGAACCTCTGTGGACTTCAGTTTCCTAATGTTTAAAATGCAGGAGCTGGATTAGATCAGAGCCATCAAACAGAAGGCCCTCAGCACAAGCTTGCCTGGAACCAAATTAAAATGTAATTGCGAGGGGGCAGCTAGGTGGCACAGTGGATAGAGCACTGGCCCTGGAGTCAGGAGGACCTGAGTTCAAATTCGGCCTCAGACACTTAACACTTACTAGCTTTGTGACCCTGGGCAAGTCACTTAACCCCAACTGCCTCACCAAAAAAAAATGTAATTGAGAAATAGTTACCAAAATGAATAAAAATACCATGAGACAGATAACATTGCATTTGAACATTAAGTTCATACAGGGCCCATAAGGATCCTTACGTGCAGGTGAGTGGCCCCACTTCTGATGGGGCTTGGTGCCCCTGGGTTAGGTGACCTCAAAAGAGCCTTCCAGTTCTCCTTTAATCCTGAATCCTGAGGAACCTGCTCTCCATCGGTGATGCTGGACAGAAGTAAATGAATCCAAAATAGGAACAAAATCACACAAAAGGATTTCAAAAGAAAGCAAGTGCTCAGTCTTGGGGAGGGGGCATCAGGAGGGTCCCCAGTAGGAGGAGGCATGGGAATTGCTCGTTGTCGTCATGTTATAGCCATGGCGAGCAGTTCCCAACTGACCCTGCACAGAACACCTGGAAGCATCTGCCTGCCCAATAAAGCATCTTAGTGGGGCTCCGCCTGAGCTCTCAGCTCATACCTTCTGCCACCTGTGGGGCTGGATCTGAGGCTGGGACTGGAAGGTTTCCTGCTTTTGTGTGAGGCAGGGAGAGTCAAGGTGAGTGAAGGAGCACTTCCCGCCAGGTTCTTGGGCCCCTCACCTCATCTCCCTAATCCCTCCCGACTTCCTTCGGGTATTGATCGCCTGTGTCACAGGCCCTGGCAGACCAAGGCAGGGGGCTGAAAACCTTTCCAAGCAGCTGTGGCTGATGCGCCTGCTCCGAGCGCCAAGAAGAAAAGCCTGCTGTGAAAACAATCAGTGCATTTGCTTTAGATCTAAGTGATTTCAACTAGGTCGATGCTTCATGCTGATGTGTTGAAAACATTTAAAAAATTTCTCCGAGTTGGGTTTCGACTGAAACATTGTGGCATGGGTCCTCTAAGCTACCCGTGCCATTTCTCCCTAATGTAGCTGACCCTTGTTTCCTGACACCACACACAAAAGCAGGAGGAAACTGGGCCTTTTGTCTGGATGGGTCACGTCGTTAATGTGGGGAGGGGAGCAGAGAGAGATGTGTGTGCAGGCTTGGCTGCAGAGCTGCCCGGCAGATTGACCTGCTGGGGACTCCCCCCTCCCATCTTCTGAGGCAGAGGAAAAGGAGGAAATGGCAGGCAGGTGGCTGGGGGTAAGGAAAGACTGGTGCACTCTCTCCTTGCTTTCGAGGGACGCTCCCAAGGCCGATTTGGATCTTTAGAACCAAGGCAGGAGGGCTGCATTTTCTGAAGGACCAATCCCATCTCTGCAGAAACTTGTTTACACTCTGAAGTAATCAGTCCAGCTCGCCGCTGGACTCAAGAGGCAAATGAAGCATTGAGGGGGAAAATAGCTATTCTTCACCCAAATTAATATTTACTCAGACTCTGGCAGGGACCCAAGCCTTCATTTAATTACAGGAGGCTGGATGACAATCAATTTCCAAACTGGAAGGTAAGTTCCTGTTGTAATTAAATGAACATCTAATTGGAGTTTGACAGTTGGACAGGGAGGGGGGCTGTCAGGAGGTCACTGAGGTTCTGACTTTCATGAACACACCCCAAGATCATAGACTGAGAGCTGAAAGGGACCACAGAGCTCATCTATTCCAACACCTCCCCCTTTCTTTTAACAGATGAGGAAACTGAGACCCATAGAGCTGAAACAACCTTCTTAGGGTCCCACAGCTAGCAAGGATCAAAGCTGCTCTGGCACAAGAGTCTATACCACAATGAATTCAATTCATCCACATCTCAGTACACAGTTCTATCAAAGTAGCAGATTTCTTCTCTCTGAGATGCTGCCATTTAAATACAGTGTTGAAGCTTCCTGCTAGGAATGAACAAACTCTCTTGGGAAGTGTTTCCCTTTTTGCTTCCTACCGTCATAATGAATGGTTCAGGAGCAAAGGGCAAAATATGGATCTCCTCTGGTCTGTTTGTTAATTTTTGATTCTTGTTTTAGGATGTCTACTGATAGGAAATCTGAAAAACACCCTTGTTCCTGGTGAGAATGGAAGGGGGTGGGAATTGTTTTAATATCCACAGTGGGAAGAGAGGGATTTCCCTCTGCCCAGAACTGCTGCTCCCCTAAATGTCAGGCAGCAGCCTGCCTCCATCTCGGGTGCACTTTGCCTCCACAGGTGATATTTTTGTGCTTTTCCTCTTCCTGAGCATAGATGGACAGTGAGACAGTTGTGTCATGGCCAAGAATATGCATATGTCTGCTAGCAGTACACAAGCTAGACTAGTAGATGCTATTCTAAACAAGTAAACTGCACCTGTACCAGTGCCAAGTTTAGGGTATGCATGTGTACTATATATATGTGTGTGTGTGTGTGTGTGTGTGTATGTATATATATACACACACCTACCTATGTATATACATATGTACCCAGGTAAATATATATGTACACACATAACATGCATGTATACAGACATGTATATACACATATACTCTATATATGCATATAGAGACTATTAATTACCTTCTCTGGATTTTTAAACAGTTGATCTTCCCTTATTTTGATCATTTCATATTTTTCATTAGAAGTCTTGTCCATGGTCATCTTAAGAGATAGTGCTGTATTTGGTGGGAGTTTTTTATTATTAAATTTGTTCTTGAGAAAGGAATTAAACACTCTCACTTGTTTTCACATAGAACTTTATATGTGCTCAATAATTATCAGTGTCTGTGTGGAAAGGCAGTGTAGTTTTCTGGATAGAGAGAGTTGGGCTTTGAGTTAAGAATTCCTGGGTTTGAGTCCCACATCTGACAATGACTGACTGTACGACCCTGGGTGAGTCGTTTAATCTCTCAGTGCTCTGACCAACTGTCTTAAGACCAGGTAATTACCCATGGATATCAGGGGTTTTGAAGTAGAGAGCTCCTTACCCTGATAAAATCATGTTTTCTAGCCATATAACACCCACAGGAAGCATATAGGTGTGGTCTCTTGCTTTAATATCCCATTTTGAGAGTACTGGGGCTCATGTGCCATTCTACTCCAGATGATCACAAGGACTATTGGATTCAATGTGTAGGATGACAAGTGGACTTCATCTGGCTTAGGCCCCTGGCCGAGCTCATCATAATCTAAACTCAGTTTGGACTGGGCTAGCAGCCCAGATGAGGAATATGCCTTTTGGCATATCATTTAATCAGAGCTAAAACAACAAAGGAATGGGGGAATCCCCTATGCACTGGCACCCTTGCTCACTATTGAGTGAATAAATAGTGTGGCAGACCATCTCTGGGAGGCTCTTACTCTGGTGGGGAAGGGCAGGGCAAATGGTGAGGGTGTGACCCAATCAATGAAAGGGGCCGGGCAAGATTCATGCAAGCTTTGCCTAAATCTCTCCACTTTAGCAGGCGTGCCCCTTCCTGAACCAGACACCACCATGACAATCTTGTCCCCATGCAGCTTCTCCCCCTTCATCCTCTCAGAAGTCTCTCTGCCCCAAATAGAGTGTGTACTTGGTGACATTATTGTCCTGGGCTTTGAGTTTCCTTCTCTTAAGGAAATGGAATCCTGAGAACTTGTATTAGTCACTTAAAACCTGGGTGACCTTGGATAAGTTGTTCCCCTCGCCCCCCTCCCCAGGCTCTTGATTTCCTCATCTATCAATTAAGGAGGTTGGACTAGATGACCCTGGGGGTCCCTGCCAGCTCTAAATATGAGTTCCTATGACAACTTCTTAAGGACTAAAGCCCCATGGGAAATGAGACCCCCATTGCTTGGTGTTGCAGAAGGGCTAGCTGGTGGGTGTGAGAATCAAGTTTGTCATCTGATTTCTATTCCAGTTTGCCATCCTTTGAACAGTAGATGTGATTAGAGTGTCAAGGTCCAATTTGACTTTTTTTTACAGTACTAATCTCATGGGGCTAATGGTCCCTGTGTTGTTCATGTTGCTGTTGGGCATTCTGTAGTTTAAAACAGTAGACATTTCAGCAAGATCCCACCACCTCCTCACTCCCCACAACAGTGTTCATCTAAAAGCATTCAAAGAGCAGAGTAGCTGTGAGTCAACAAATAGGGAAAAATAATTCTCAAATGTCATCTTTCTAGAATCATTTCATTCGTTTTAAAAATGAACTCCTAGGGTATGCTGGAGAAGTGCTATCCAGACTTTAAATGTGCTACCAAGAGCCCCATTTGTAAGGGATTTACGTACTTCATTTATGTCCTGGGGTTGTCAAGTTACTGATTTTCTGGGGTCCCCACCACCACCACCACCCAGAGCAAGCGGCAAAGCTTGTATGAGCACACAAGGAAGAATGATAGGCTTATAATAAGCTTATTCTGGCTCCCACTATTCTATAGCTTTTCCAGAAAATCAAATATGGATACGGCCGAAATCTCCTTTCTAGTCAAAAGAAAACACTCATTACTGGATCATCAACTGTGTCTCTGGGAAAGCTCTTTAAGCAGAGACATCAAAGCCCATGTTTAGCAATAGAATTTCCAAAAAAGCACAGTCCAATGATGGCAGATGTCTAAATCTTTTTTTTTTTTTTTTTTGGTGAGGCAATTGGCGTTAAGTGACTTGCCCAGGGTCACACAGCTAGTACGTATTAAGTGTCTGAGACTGAATTTGAACTCAGGTCCTCCTGACTCCAGGAGGCGACCTAGCTGCCCCTGAATCTTTTCTTTTAAATGAATGTGAAGTCAGGTGAGATGATGGAAGTACCAGATTATCAGAGTTCCTTAGCAAGTGTGAAATTGAGTAGTCCAGAAGAAAAACAACACAAAATTGATGGTAGTGGGTGAGGATGGTTAGGGTCCATGATGAGATTGAAAGGGGGATATGTAGCTGAATGAAATTTTTTTGGGGGGGGAGTGAGGCAATTGGGGTTAAGTGACTTGCCCAGGGTCACACAGCTAGTAAGTGTCAAGTGTCTGAGGCTGGATTTGAACTCAGGTCCTCCTGACTCCAGGGCTGGTGCTCTATCCACTGCCCCACCTAGCTGCTCTTGGATGAACTTTTAAACAAATCTTGTTTAATAAGGCAATGCCCCAATTCAATTCCATGTACGTAGGATCACCCACCACATACAAAGCTTTATCATGAGAACTGAAATTCCAAGGATAAAAATGGATGGTCCCTGACTTCAGGGAGCTTATGCTCTATCGGGGGGAGATACCATGAATATGGAAAAGTATGGAAATAATAAGGGTGAGAGATAGAGAACTGCACTTGTAAACTTCTTGGCACAGGCAGCTTCCAGAGGAAGAAACTCCGTCCACTAATTCAGGTCAGCATTTTCTCTGCCACTTTTAGACTTAGAGAATTGCTCAGAGCCACATGGCCAACGACAAGACTTGGACCCAGATCTTCCTGGATCATTATCCACTGTTATATTGTTCTTCATACAGAATAATTACAAAATAAATAAATACAAAGAAGTTTAAAGAGGGAAGACACTAGCAGGTGGAAAAATCAGAAAAAGATTGAGCTGAATCTTGAAATAAGTAAGGGGTTCAACAGGGAAGGGGTATGGTTATTGCAAAAGATAGAGACATCTGATAACTAACATTTGTATGATATTTGGATAATTCAAAGATCTGTAATTTTGTGGGTGTGTATGTTCCCACTACTTGCACAGACAGCAAGGTTCAATAACTGAGGTCTTTAGGGGTTATTGTGGCTGAAGCATTCATCATCCTTCAACCAACCTGGTACAGATCCTCTTTGAACTCAGCTAGGCTAGACCTTGGAAAGCAGACAAACAAAATATTGCTGAGCCCATAGTCAAATAAAGCCTGTCCAATGTGAGAAGTAGGACCTGACACATTGTATGCTCTACAAAGAGTGGCCTTCAAATAGCAGGGTCATCTCCATACCATGAAGAAGTATTTGGAAAAGGAGAATATTGGGGTTTTTATTTTTTAAAAATGTTTTATTGATGCCATTGATTTTTAGAAATTGTTTGGGGAGCAGTTAGATGGCACAGTGAATAAAGCACCGGCCCTGGATTCAGGAGGACCTGAGTTCAAATCTGGCCTCAGACGCTTGACACTTACTAGCTGTGTGACCCTGGGCAAGTCACTTACTCCTCATTGCCTTGCAAAAACAAGAAACAAAAACCAAAAACAAACAAAAAAGAAATTGTTTCATGTTATCTTTTGATTTTATATCATCTTAATCTCTCAGTATATTCCTCCTCCCTCTCACAATCAGATAGAAATCTCTTATACAAAATAATTTCCAAAACAAAGAGAAATGACCAATAGATCTCTCAAATCTGACAGTTAAAGGATATGAACAACTTACTGACTCTTTTTCTTATAATTCCAAATAGTTTTAGAAGATTGTTGAACAAAATCACAGTTCCACCAACATTGCATTAATGTACCTTCCTCCCCACCTTTCTTTCTTTCAGTCTTTTGTAATCTTTGATCCTTGGTGGAGGGGAAGGTGGAGTTTCGAAGTGAATTAATTATTCTTTCATCCCCTCCCTTTATGGTATGGGAGATAAAATGGGTCACTGCTTAAAGGATGAGGGATAGAAGTGACCAGTCAAAGTTTGAAATGGAAGCCTATATAATTGCCTGGGGAAGTGTGTGCTGGATTTTAAGGAGGTATTTCAGAAGACTTTATATTTGGTAAAGATATTCCCCATATTTTCCTTTTCTTGATGCAATGTTTCTAATTGAACTAGACTCGTCCTTGCCACAAATCCAATAAATATTCAACAAGCCTTTGCTTGAAGATGCCCAGTGAGTGAGAACCCATTATTTCTTGAAGGAAACCATTCAAGTCTTGAACAACTCCAGTTGTTGATATGATTCTTTTGACAATCTTCCAGAAATGCTCTCTACCCTTTGCAACAAAATGTGCATGGGGGCAGCTAGGTGGCGCAGTGGATAAAGCACCAGCCCTTCAGTCAGAAGGACCTGAGTTCAAATCTGGCCTCAGACACTTGACACTTACTAGCTGTGTGACCCTGGGCAAGTCACTTAACCCTCATTGCCCCAAAAAAAACCAACCAAACAAAATTTGCATGCATGTGTGTGTATTTGTATGTGAGTGTATATGTGTGTATGTGTAGAAACAACAACCATGTTTTTCCCAGTCAACTCAGGTAACAGTGGAATTAGAATAATATAACTGATGAATTTTAGAGATGGGAAAGGGGGGACTGAAGTCCTTTCTAATCCAACCACTCATTATACAGGGGATGTAAACTAGGTCCAATGAAGTGAAGGGACTTACTCAAGGACACACAGGTAGTAAGTGACAAATTCAGGGCCTCAAACCTACCAGATTTCCTTCCTCTAGTTGCTCACTTCTTTTGATGCCATGCTTTAAAATGGGCAGACCACTCTGGAGACACTTTGCTTGTTATGAACTCTTATCCTCACCCCCAGATGATGCCCCAAAGACAACTGAATCTACAGCCCTTTACTGGCCCTCCTCTGACCAACTTTCACGGCCTTTTAGACACATAAACAACCCGGGACCTCTTGCTTATCTCTCTTTGCTCTACCTCCCTCAGAGGAAGGCAAAATGGGAGGCCACTGGGAGAGAGAAACTGGAGAGACTAGGGACATGGTACAGAGAGCTGAATGTCACGGTGAGACTATGCAGACCAGCAGCAACCTCTCCTAGCTTCTCCACACCTAGAAGGAAGTCATAATGGATCTTGGATTGGAGAAAGAATGAAGGTCTAAGTCTGACGGGTGCTCTGTTATCCATAATCTAAAGGATTTTTAAGAAGCCCAGGAGACCCTGAAAGGAACAATCTGGGTATATAGGACAATTCTATGTAGAGAAAGAAATCGCAAATTCCCAGTTTCACTCTTCTGGTAGTAGAATACTATAATTTATTTTTTTCATGATCATGAATTCCAATCTAATTCAAATTCTGCTTTAAAAATCCAGCACTTGTTGGGAAGTATTTGCCAGCAGAAAGATCAGCCATATATCACTCCCATGTCCATTGTTGAATCTGTGCTAGGTTCTAAATGCCATTGCATCGAGCACCTGGAAAGCCCTCTCTTCTACCCTGGCCATGCAAATCCTATTCATCCTTCAAGATTCATTTTGGGTCCCACTTTGTCTTTTGGTTTTTGTTGAGATAAAATGATGTAGTTCAAAGACCTTGGTTCAAGGTGTGTCTGTTTCTGCCTAATTGTGTGGTCTTGAGTAAGTAACTTGGACTTCTTTAGATCTCAGTTTCTTCATCTGTAAAACTGGGAGCTTGGGCCAAATGATCTATAAGGTCCTTTCCATACCCCTCTCCTGGTAGTATCTCTTTCTTCAAGGGTTGTATCAATACTGAGCAAACACCCATTTGCTAATGCTTACACCTCAGCGAGATGTCTGTTGCTCCTTGCTAGTTACTTGCATTTTTATCACTGATATAATGGCGTTTGCTCTCATGCTAGTTGGAAACTCTACTATGGGGCCCTTCTCTCCTCAGATCTTCCAGCAATTAACTAGAGAAATGAACATTTAATTATGTTGTCTTTTATAGTTTTCTATTTTCTTATGTGTCCCATTCCTTTCCTCGATCACTAAAATATGTTTCTGAGTAGCAAGTTACTACATTTTTGGAGTCAGGAAAGTCCAGGGTTCAAATCATGCCTCTACTACTTAATGCTAAGTCACATGACAAATTAACTTCTGTAAGCCTCAGTTTTCTTAACTGTAAAATGGAGATGATGGTACCTGAACCAATAGTACCTATCTATTGGGGTTATTCTAAGGGTAAAATGAGAAAATAATAGCTAACATTTCTATTGTACATTTTGGGGAGCAATGAGGGTTAAGTGACTTGATTTCTATTGTACTTTAAGGCTTACAAGCTACTTCACTTATATTGCCTCATTTGATCATGATAATCCTGTGAAACAGGTGCTACTATTATCCTCCTTACACAGATGAGGAAACTGAGGCTGAGTGACTTGCTTAAAGTCACACAGGTGATAAGTGCCTGAGGTAGGATTTGAGCTCAGATATTCCCAACTTCAAGCATGATGCTTTACCCAGTATCTACTGCACCACATAGCTGCCTTTACAAAAGCACATTACAACCCTTAACATACCACATAAATGTCAGTTGTTATGTTAGGTATCTGTATTTCCCACACAGTAAGCAGCTAATTGTTCGGTTGGGTTTAGGACTCTTGTGACTCAATGTCATAGCAGTTCAGCAAGTGTTAGGCTGTCACCAGATGGTTCTTGGAAGTTCAACCAGGACCCTCAGTAATGAGACTTGGACTCTAACAAAGCTCTCTATCTCCAGGGTGAAACCCTTTGGTTTCAAAGACTGTCATCATTTCCAAGGGAGCAAATTCTTTTTTTGTTGTTGTTTTTTTGGTTTTTGCAGGCAATGGAGGTTAAGTGACTTGCCCAGGGTCACACAGCTAGTAAGTGTCAAGTGGCTGAGGTCGGATTTGAACTCAGGTCCTCCTGAATCCAGGGCTGGTGCTTTATCCACTGCGCCACCTAGCTGCCCCCAAGGGAGCAAATTCTAAGTCTGTTCCAGTGAACTTATAGCAAATCCTCCTTTTGTTGGCAAGGGTTAAGAAAGTGATTGCAGCAAGAGAGATAATAATGGGAGGGAAAGAAGATGGATTAAAGGGAAAACTTTCTCTACGGTTTTAGCTTTTCAAGGCTTCAAGACACTCACATGTGTCTAATACTTTTATTCTCTTTTTTAAATAGCTAGATGTAGAGATGCTGAAACATGATACAAATATCACATTTTTTATTCAGTTCTCCATTGTGGTAACTTGCTGATGATTTTGTATTGCAACTTTCAGGCACCTCTGTCCAGATATTTTGAATTGCCTTGAAGATATTTGTTATAGTGTTCTCCTCTTGAGAATGATGTTGTATTGAGGCAATACTTATCCTAGGCGTACTCATTCTGGTGTGTTCTCTCCAATATCAATAACCAGTGATTAGTGCCCAACCCCATTAAGTAATTAGCATCAGTTGGTTTTCATAAAAAAGGAAGTTTACTGAGAAGATTATAGCAAGAACAGAAGCACAAACATTCCCCCTCCATAACTGGGGTTGCTCCCTCTGTACCACCTTTGGCCCTTGGGAGAGTGGGCTCAGGCTTAAAGCAGTTGCTATCAAGCAGCTGATGTGAGCAGTACCACCAGGTTCACCTCTTAATGTGCCAAAGACAACACATGAATTTCTCCTTCTTGGCTGCTGGATCAAATGGGGACTCAGAGCCCCGCACTTCACCAGGTTTGGCTTCCCATAAACTGTTGTTGCATGCAGACCAGTCACTAGACATCTAGTAGCTTATTCTTTTGAACTTTTGGAGTTCATAGGATCACTGCTCAGTCAATTTCACCTCTAATGCTCTCTCATCTGAAGATAAAAGGATAGGTACTATTGGGACAGAAATAAAAGCAGGGCTTCAGGCTCAAGGTTTCACAACAACCTGTGCTGGAGAGAGTAGGACACTGGTGCTCCCTCTACCCAGGAGCAAAGAGGGCAAAAGAACAAGGCCAAGTGTTTGGGAACTTTGCTACACATTCTCTGTTCTGGCTCCCACTATTCTATAGTCCCTCCATTCCAGGTTGTCCAGCATATCCAGAAGCATCCTTACCAAATGTGCACGTTCCCAGGACTGAGCCCTCATTGGTCAGTTCCCCAAGTACTTATACTCTATTGCTAATAGGTAAAGAACTCAGGAGACCAAACAAGAAGAAAAGTTATTCTATGTAAGAAAGGTAGACAGAAGAGAGATGAACCAGAGTTAATCCGTGTACACTTAGTAAACAAAAAGATTTGGCATCTACCAACTGGGTAATGAGAATGAGCAAGCAATGATAAAGAGGACAGAGGTAAGAGGGTTTTCTCTGTCACCATCAACAGGTCTGTCTCTGTGTTCCTAAAGGTTAGCAAGTGGCCATTGTAGTCTCTGGGTTTGCCTAGTGATAGCTTAGATAGGCTGAACCCTTGAAGAGTTGAGTCTAAAAAAATTGTAAAAATTGAAAAAAAGAGTTGAGTCTAAAGATTTCCAACCCATACAGGTTAAACCTCTCCACTGATGACCTCCTCTAGGTGTTAGATAGAGTGCTGGACTTGGAGTCAGAAACATGTGAGTTAAAGATCCTTGCTCAGAAAGTTTGTGACCCCAAACAAATCATTTGATCTCTCTGTGACTGAGTTTCCTCATTTGGAAAATAAAGGGATTGAACTTAATGTCCTCCAAGACTCTTCCACAACTAAATCTTTGTTCTTGCAATCCAATGACCTCTTTATGGCATGGAGATTAATATGGCCTCCCAAAGGTTAGGCCAATGGGAAAGAAGCTTTATCAGGCCCTATCAACCTCACAATGTTGGAATCTAGTCCCAGTCATAGACCTGGCATTGAAAGCCCTCCAAATCAGTTTTCTACCTACCTTTCTAGTCTTATTTCCTATCTCTCTTCTTCATGTACTCTCCCTTCTGATCAGTCCTGCCTGCTGGCTCTTTATCATGTATCATTTCATCTCTTGTCCCCATGCACTCTCTCTTCTCCTTATTTCAGCCCTTATTTCCTTCAAAGAAAAGTTCAGGTGCCACCATCTATTTAGGAAATTTTGTGGTCCCCTTCAAGTTAACACTCCTTCCTCTTGGATTACTTTGTATTACTTTGTACATTGTATTTAATGACTTGTGTGCATGTTCCATACCTTGAATAGAATATAATTTATGCTCATTGAAGGCAAGGACTGTTTTGTTTTGATTTTTATCTCTAGCACCCAGCATAGTTTCTGGAATATAGGTCTTCACTAAATCTTTGTCACTGAACCGAATTTTTGTCCAAAAGACGAGCCTAGCTAAGTACTAAGTGCACTAGGTTGGTGAAAAGATAAAGACTCTTTCAGCCATAGCCATTCTTGAAGGCCACTCCCCCAGGCATAGAGGTTTCATAGGCTGTATTGAGGTAAGTAAGGCCTATACTGGCAAAATGACAGATTCTTGGCATATTGAAATACTGAAATATTAAAGTCCAGGCCAACCTGAATAATGTCAAATCAGAATTTTAAAAATAATAAATAATCTAAACCTGTTTACCCTTCAACAAATTCCCCTTGAGATTTATCTGAAATTAGTCTTTGAAAATGTGGTGTCAGACCATCTGATGTGCCACAGGTGGACCCCAAATCTTACCAGTATTTGAGTGCCAGCCAGCATTGCATTAGTACAGGATTTTGCCCAAAGATTATGCCATTAGCCAAAGTCTAAACATTTGATTCAAAGAGTCATTCTATTAAAGGTATGACAAAGGGCAAGGGTGAAGGTCAGAAAAATTTGTGGCTACTCATGGGACATTTGAGATGGCACAATGCAAATATAATGTGATCCAAATGTCTTTTTTAGATAAGAACACCTCACAATATATAAGCTCATAAGAGAGACGTTTGCCTGGAAAAGAAAATGGGCCGGCTATGTAATGAGAGTGAGAGAAAATCAAAGACCCTAAGCTCCACTGGTATCCTCATGATGTCAGGAATTCTAGAGAAAGGCTTCTAACACATTGGACAGCCCCTCCTGGGAGTGTGAGGAAGACTATGATAAGAGCTGCCCAGAGGGATAAGAGGGAGCAGGGATGGTTAGTGATCCATCCATGGAAGCAATAGTGGTGATTGCAGTGGTGGTTGCCATGGTGATCATGGTGGTAGTGATGGTGGCAGTACTAACAATGGACTTTCATAAAGCACTTCATGACTTATGAAGCATTCTATTCTACACGTTATATCACTGGAGCCTCCCAACAATCTAGTAAGATAGCTGTTATGAATGTTGCTACCCCCATTTTATACATGAAGAAACTAAAGCCCAAAGAAATGAAATTATTTGCCTGGGGCCACACAGCTAATGATTGCAGGAGCCAGGATTCCAGCCTAAGTCTTCCTACTCCATGTTAAAAGCTTCTCCCATTATGCCTTATCTCAAATGAGGTAATGCACAATGTTTCATCAAGTACTACAAAAATGCCAGCTATTGTCCTTATTATTCTCCCCACAGTATGCCTGAGTTAAACAGTGGTTAATTGACTAGAACAAGGTCATACAATGTAACTGTGTGAGCTAGGACCTGAACTCAGGTATTTTTGTCTCCAGATCCAGAAAGTGAAAGTGCTTACTTTACTGGATCCATAATTTCCAACACAGACCAGCATCCAAGCATGCCATCCCATTGGAACAATCTGATAGAATCTGTGTCTTTTAATTGATCCTATTTATAGTTAATTGATTTTGTCCTGTGACTGCCTAAGTCATGATTCTTTGTCTCTCAACTTAGTTCAGAAATTCAGCTGTCCTATAATGAGTTTAATTTAGAAACCCAGTTCTCCTTTTAATTGCTGTTCTATTCTTGTGTCAAGGAAATCTGTTACCCTTGAAGGATGCCAGTGGACACTAGAGAGTCTAGTATAGTATCTTTACACCACCAAGCTATCCTCAAGGATGCCTGGCTTGACAATGAACAAACATTCTTTAGTCACAGGAGGTAAGGAGGGGGTTATTGCTAGCCCTTATTCCCAATCTTTTTCTAATCCTATTCTCTTTATCTTTAATGCTAGTCTTCCTGTTTTCCATACTCCCCCAAACTACAAAATGTTGTGTTAACCCCATAACTGGATCTTGGCTTTGCTATGGAAGCTGAGATCCTATTTATTTGGTAAATTCTTGCTTTACCAATAAATTTATCATGCTTGGAATTTTGTGCCTCAGTCTACCTTAATTTTTTTTAACTGTTGCACCATCCTGAGCAACTCTTGGTTTCAGTCTTGCACCCTCTCAGGAGGAGCTGTCCAATGTGTTGGAACCCTTCCTCTAGAATACCTGACATCAGCAGGATACCAGTGGAGCAGGAAGTTTTACCGTTGATTCTCTCTCACTCATAACATAGCTTGACCATTTCCTTTTCTAGTCAAAAATCTCCCTGATTATCTTACAGAAATGTGAATTATTCTTATTTAAAAAGACATCTGAATCCCACTGGATTTCCATTCTGCAGCCTGAAATCACTACCCATACCACTGCCACCATCAGCAAACCCACTTAGACTATCATCATATGATTTCCTCTGCCAATGCTTCTACTAACCAACACCACTATTACTTCTGTTACTTTCACTATTAGTATAATCTCATCATCAGATTATTGTGAGCTAAACTTTCAAATGCTCCTGAAACAGGAATGATTGTTATTTTCCTGGGGGGGGGGGGGGCTATCTTTCCTTATCACCTGACTATCTTCAGTTTGATGGACTTTGGGGCCCTAACTTAGAGACCATGTCCTAGGTTATTGAGGAATTCTGTTCTGCATCAGTCCAGGGAGTATCTACACATAGAAAATCACCCATCCTTCAGGTGTTGACCTAGTCCTTCACTAGAATGGATAAAACTTTCTCCAGACCAAAGGAAAATCTAAGTAGGGATTTAACTAGAAAAGGTGTTTCTTTACATGTATATGCCATTGCATCTATTTTCAAATTAAAAGTAACAAATATGCAAGTAACAAACTCTCTGGGATGAAGGGGAAAGTAGGAATCTATGAAAATTATGCACAGAGTAGCATTTACTTCAGCTCACATCAATGGCAGCTACTGAATGCATGCCCAAGGTTTAGTACAGTCCCTGGCACATGTTTTGTTTAGTCATTTTCTTTTCTTTTCTTTTCTTTTTTGGTTGGGCAATGAGGGTTAAGTGACTTATCCAAGGTCACACAGCTATTAAGTGTCAAGTGTCTGAGGCTGGATTTGAACTCAGGTACTCCTGAATCCAGGGCCAGTACTTTGTCCACTGCACCACCTACTGCCCCCTAGTCATTTTCAGTTGTGTCCAATTCTTTGTGACCCCATTTGGGGTTTTCTTGGCAAAGACACTGGAGTGGTTTGCCATTTACTTCACCAGCTCACTTTACAGATGAAGAAACTGAGTGAAACTGGGTTAAGTGACTTGTCCAGGATCACACAGTTAGTAAATATCTGAGACTGAATTTGCACTCGTCTTTCTGACTCCAGGCACTATGTTGCCACCTACTTGCCCTCAGATACTTAGTAGGCACTTAATAAATGTTAGTTGAATGACTGTGCGAATAGCTTATTCTGGAATTATTCTATGTAGTGCCAGGCCCATCACATTATAATGTGACCCATATTATTTGTACACTCCTCTTTCTGGAGAAACTAAATTTTATAGATGTTAACTTCCAACAAAAGGGTCGCTTCCCCATCCTATATCAAATCCCTACTTTTTGTTTCCTTAAAGGTTCAGTTCAAGTATCACCTCCTCTAGGAAGCCTTTCTGGATCTCCTTGAAGCTGCTGGGGGCCTTCCTCCCACAAATTAGTACATTCGTTTTGCATCTGTCTTGAATATGCCTACAGATATACATGTTGTCTCCCCTTATAAAATATAAGCTCTTTGAGGTCAGGAACTGTTTTGTATTTTTCTTGTCATCCTCAGCACCTAGCACAGAACTTGACACGTAGTAGGTGCTTAACAAATGCCTTTTGTCTGATCAATTGATCCTTTGTTGGATCTTCATCCATATGGCAAGCCCACCAAGCATAGGAGTCCCTCCAGATTCTGTTCTGGGTCACCTTTTTCTTTTCTCTCCATAGACTCTCTCATTCATGGATCTCCTCAGCTCTCCTAGGATCAGTTGTCATCTCCAGAGTGGTGATTCTTAGATCTATATATTTCAATCTGGATGTCATGAGACATCTCAAATTCAACATGTCCAAAACTGAATCCATTATCTTTTCCCCAGAACCTTACATTCTTCCAAGCTCCCCATGACTACTGAGGTCACCACCATCTCTCCAGTCACTTAGTCTTAAAACCTAGGTGTCCCCCTTAATTCCTCCCTCTTCCTCAGCCCACTTCTCCAATTAGTTGCTGTATTCTCTCATTTATTTCTCTGCAATATCTGTCACATATTTCCTGCTCTCCACTCCCATTGCCATCACCTTGCCTAGGCCCTCATCCTCTCTTGCTCGGTCCATTCCAATAGATTTCTAATTGTTTTGCCTGCCTCAAATCTCTCCCCACTCCAATAAATCCTGGCTTAGCTGCCAGCTTCAGATTTCATTCAAGGTTGCCTTTTTCAGTAAGTCCTTCCTACTCTTCCCAGCTGCCCCTGCCTTCTCCCACTAATGTGGGGACTCTACATTGGCAGCTAGGTGGTGCCAGAGTACATAGAGTGCTAAGCCTAGAATCAGGAAGACCTGAGTTCAAATCTAGACTCAGTTTCTCATATCCAGCTACTTACTGTGTGATCCTGGGCAAGTCACTTCACTTTAGTCTCCTTCCATTTCCTTAGCTATAAAGTGATAGAATAATAGCAGGTACCTCCCAGGGTTTTTTGAGGATAAAGTGATACAATATTTGTCAAGTGTCCAGCACATGAGAGGTGTCTAATAGATGCTTCCTTCTGTGTGTGTTTTGGATGTGTCCCTTTAGGGCTAGAGTATCTTCTTCATTAGAACATGTCAGGACTCTTTTTATTTCTTCTTTGGATCTCTAGCACTTTGTGCAGGGCCCGGCACATAGTAGGTGTTTAATAAATGCTTATTGATTCATTCATTCATTGACTGAAATACAAAGACATTTTCATGAGCAGCTGCCCTTCTCAGACTCAACTTTTTTTTGTCCAGATAATAGTGGACTCATGATAGAAATCATTTTCCTGGACACCTGCTAGGTTATCCACATTGGCAAGTCATGGTGGTGGTGATGATTATACTGAATATTTTTATATCAATTTAAGGTTTGCAAAGTGCTTTACATATGTTACCTCATTTGATCCTCACAACAACCTTGTGTAATAGATACTATTAATATTTATCTCCATTTTACAGATGAGGAAATTAAGGCTGATCCAATTTAATTGACTGGCTCAGGGTCACACAGCTGATAAACATCTGAGGCTAGATTTGAACTTGGGTCTTCCTGATTCCACATCCTGCATCCTAGCCACCTCATCTATATAAAATAACTTCTTTAACACCATATGAGGGAATGCTACATGCTTCTTGGAAGGCTATGATGGAAAGCTGTTCTCTGGGGCATTTTCCCATCCCTAGACTTGTCATGATACACAGTTCATGCCTACTTCCTATAGCATATTACTTAAGATTTCAAGTTGTACTAAAAGAATTTTGGAGCAAGGACTCCCAGACAACAGAATGGTCAAGAGCCATAGCTTTCTAGCTGTGTGGAAAAGGGACAATTTGCTAGTGGAATATGGCTGGGGGTCATAAAACTCCCATGCTTGGGAGAGAAGGTTCTGAGCTGCTTTGGTTTTTTGCAAGAGGGGAGAAAGGAGACTGTGGCCAGAAAGGACCATACAAATGTTGTGACTCGGGAATGTGTCCTTCCCTTCTCCCACCTCCTCCCAAGGAATAGTGATGCATGTAGATGGGAGGCATACAGGGTCATAATCGCCTCTGTAAACCAGGCCACTGTGTGTACTTGGTTGGTGCCTGCAGAAGGCATATCATATGGGCACACACAGGGAGTGATATAGTAAGCGGCGAATATGTGTTTGCGGGGTAATGACATTTCCTTGTATCACATCTATCAGGTTACAAACAGCTAATAATTTTCTTTTTCTAGTCACTGCCAAGCCTCATAATGGCATCTCCCCATAAATCACCATCAACATGGAGCCTTGCTTAGCAAATATAAATGTATGTGCATTGCAGAATGATTCCAGATTACAAAAATATATCAGAAGTCCAAAGAAGCGGGTGGAGACGCGCTATGATGCCTTTAGCTTATTGAGATTGTTTGGAGGGTCCTAATGCACTGTCACTGAAAGAATAATTTTTTCCTTTACAATCTACTTAGCAAAGATTTATCGATCCTTTCCCCCTTCATAGAGAATTACTGATCCATTTTAGAAAATCAGATTTTCACACCTTTCAGGAGAATGTGCCCGGCACGGTTCCCTGGGGGACTGCTGGGGAAGCTGACTTTGACACGCAGTCCCTGGAAAGCTGCGCACAAGATGGTCTCATCCCTGATTTGTGGCATGGGGTGGTAAAATACTTTTACACATTTATGGAGGAAGGATTGCCCTGCAAGGACTGATTTTTCCATGCTAGTGGATGTATTCAGGGGCCTGTTATTTGTGTAAACAGCATTTTTCAGGTGCTGTTCACTCTTACCCCTCCTTGCCTAGAATGCTCTTAGCTATAAGGTAAGATAAAAGTTGCTGGAATTTGTGTTGCTAAGATTGGGTGGGAGGAGGAGATACTGTTGAATTTTCCCAGCATTGCATGTAAATAACTTTCTGGGAGGGATGTGTTAGCTCTGTCCTCATTATGAAAGTATCCCAGGTAGCACGAGGCCTGCTCTACCTCAGCATGCATACATCATAACAAAGGTGATTTATTATAATTAAAATGGCGTGGGGAGCAGCTTTTTATCAGACATACTGTTGCACAGGAGAGCTTAATAAAGAGCATTATTATTAGTTATGGATCGAGGTGACGGATGTTGTTTACTGAGAGTTATAGGGGTATTAGTCAAAATGTGAAGTTACTCATTGGAGCTGTCCTCTACTTGGGGAGAAAGGCATCAGCCAAGAGAAGGATTCTCAGATTGGTGAGAAGAGGTCAGGGTGTGTGTGTGTGTGTGTGTGTGTGTGTGTGTGTGTGTGTGTGTGTGTGTGTGTGTGTGCTGGGGAGCGAGGAGGGAGGGAGAATAAGAAGATACCAACTGCATCTTGTAAGAAGCAATCTTGGAATACTTGATTACACAGAGGTAGAGACACTGGTTTGGACTGTAAGTAGCTCTTGCTTGTCCATATAATAATGCCCATAAAGTGGGGGTCAGGCCAGGGGCACCCGGGGCTTTGATGATGTGGAAGGTTGCTGAGGGATCGATGGGCTACAAAGAAACCTGAACTTCAGGCCATCAGGGAGATTTTTCTACTTAAAGAAGACTCTGCTGGGTGTGAGGCTCGGGCTGGGCTCAGCTGGACCAGGTAGGATGAAGGATGTGATGGAAATGAGTTGCTTTTTTTCCTTAATGACCCAGTGACAAGAGAGGTACCAGACAGAGCAGGTTAGATTTTTGCAAGTCTTCCACTAAATGCTGCCCAGTGGGCAGATGGGCAAATTCAGCCCCTTCTTGTGTCTCTGCTAGCTGGACAGGGTTCCTAAATCAAGGAAAAGGAGATAGGTTAATTGTGAAGATGTGACTCTTCTTAGAGTGGTGACAATGATTACAAAAAGGGAAGAAAAATACAACAATCATCACAGCAAAGAGGCAGTTTGACCTTCGAGTTGGAAAGACCTGAGTTCCAGTCTTTCCTCTGATTCATAATACTGTGTGATTCTTTTCCTGTGTAGGTTGGAATAGATGGCCTTTGAGGTCCCTCCCAGCTCCCCAGTGCTGTGATTCTTTGATTCTGGCAGCATGCCAAGTCCCCTAACCTTTTAGCACTCCCCCTCCCTGCCCCACACTTCCCTAAGCTTACAGGATTTGGAACAGGCACCAGTATTCAGTGGTAGAAGGAATTTCCTCATTGGAAGTTTCCTATATGGATGAAATAACAAAGCTGGCAAAGTAAATGGAAGAACAGATGAGAACAGAAGAGTACATTGGGCATTGTTTCTGACTAAACAGTTGAAAAAGATGAAAATGCTACGATGATGTAACTGATGTGTATGACTCTAAG
Source organism: Dromiciops gliroides (assembly GCF_019393635.1). NCBI lineage: Eukaryota > Metazoa > Chordata > Mammalia > Microbiotheria > Microbiotheriidae > Dromiciops > Dromiciops gliroides. The sequence continues at coordinate 754,970,090 of NC_057861.1, forward strand.
GTTTGCAAAATTGGTCCCTCTTCTTCTTCCTGCCCCTCCCACTTTGCCCCACTTCCCTTTCTCATTGGTTGGTCCAGAAATGAAATCTTTGAAATTCACGGCCAGATATCTAAGTTAGATTCTCCACTGTAATTTCCTATGTCATACCTAACACAAGACTTTGAAAATAAGAGGAGAAAAAAGTTTTGACACCATGGGTGAAGCTGAGAGATGCTGGGCTCTGGGCTGTTGTGAGCAGCTCCCTGCTTGTTTTCAGGGACAGACCATAGAAATGGAACCAACCCTAGAAGACAGTCTTTTGGGCTTCTGGGAGAGGTTATCCCTTTGTAGGGCCACTCTTGCTACTGGCAAGCACAGGTTGTCATTTGGAGGCAGAGCTCTGAGCAGGATTGGTGGAGGAGAAGGGTCCTTCCTTCCCAGGTGACCTGGGGGTAGTAGTGGTCTGCTCTGTTATGGTAACCCCATGAAGGGTTCTTCTGACCGTAGGATGGAATGGGAGGAGCATAGACCAGATGCTGCATTTCACCCTCCCGGAGAAAGGTTCTGGGTAGACACATGAAAGAAAGAATTTGAAAGTTTCACTTACTGATACCTACTACTACTACTACTACTACTACTACTAATAATAATAATAATAATAATAATGATGATGATGATGATCAGCATTGATAGAACACTTGAAGGTTTGCAAAGTATTTGCTGAACATTTTCACATTTGATCTTCAGAACAACCCTAGGAGGTACATACTATTATAATCCCCCTTTGATGAGGAAACTGAGGTAAACAGTGGTTAAGCAACATACCCAAGATCACAGAGTTAGTAAATGTCAGAGGCTAGTTTTGAACTCATCCTCCTGACTCCACGGCTAGTGCTCTAGGCATTCTACCCCATAACTGCCCTGATGATTATTATAATACTATGCCATTGCGGACAGAGAGGTAGCCTTGGGGTTAAGATGCCCTGGGTTCAAATGCTGCCTCTGAAATTCACTGACTGTGTGGCCCTGGGCACAATATGTGATATCTCAGTGACTGCAGCCAACTCCCCATCGCTATAAGTTCCAGCTGACTGCAGAGAGTTTCACACTGAAGAGACACAGGTCGGGATTATTTTTGTGGTTGTTTCTGAGATGGCATAGTGGATAAAGAACTGGATCAGAGTCAGGAAGACCTGGGTTCAGGTCTTTAATATATATTGGCTATGTGACCCTAAGACCTTAATGAATATTTATTCATTACAGTAATGATCTGAAGCTAGTATCACTTGTATTGTTATGAACTCTCTCTTACAGATAAAGAAACTGAGACTCAGAGAGGTTAAGAAAATTGCCTGTAGTTACAGTCAGTGCCCTACTGGTGAAAAAAGAGTTGAAGGAGGTATATTACCATTCCCACATCCCTGTCACTATTCAGCACCTTCTCCCTCCCTTTCTGTGAACGAGCCCGCTAATGTCCAGTGGCATCTAATTTAAATTTAAGTCTATCCAGCCACGATGTTAACTTAGTAAAAGACTGAGAAAAAGGAGAGTATAAGCACTGTAGGTAGATCCATGGGAGAGCACTAAGCACACATAGAACCAGAACTGTGCCTTTGACCCTTTTTCATGTAAATTCAAATGTTATAAAGGAATGGCAATGTGAGGAATTCCCAGTTCATTTACTGCTGCTAGAAACATGCCCCTAGGAAGAAGTAGACACATTGGAATAGTGGAAAGAGTAATATCTTTGAAGTCTGAGAACCTGGATTCAAATTGTGGCTCTGGTTCAGGCTTGCTGTGTGTGAACTCAGGCAAGTCCCCTCCTCTCTCTGGGTCTCAGCTTTGAAGTTTGTCAAATGAAGAATTTTGACTAGATCATCTTTAAGGTCCCTGCCCGCTCTAATTGGATGAGCCTTGTACCATAGAGCAGCCTGGAATAGTCCAGGACCCTTTGCTTCTGACTGCTTCTAGATAGGTAGGCCATCGCCAGTTGGAACAGAAAGCTTCTTCAACTGAATTAATTCAGATGGATGCAATGACTGTATTAAACACTCTGACCAGGCTAATGCTGTCAGATGGGTTTGGGGTGATTACCATGAATTACCAATCTCAACAGCACCTGAAACCATCCAGAGAAACAGCCTTGGATCTAATAAAAAATTTAAATCTCACATTTGTTTTATCACTAGTTCTTGTCTTCTGTTTTCTTCCTTTCTTTTCTTTTTTAAATTCTTATTTTCACTTCCAAACACTCCCTCTCCCATCCATTGAAAAGGTAAGAAATGTGATACCCATTATATATATATATACATATATATATATATACATATATATATGTATATATATATATATATATATATAGTTCATGCAAAATATATTTCCACATTAGCCATATTGCCATATTGCAGGCAGTGGGGGTTGGGAAGAGAGGCAGGAAGCAGGGAAAATAAAGAAAAAATGTGCTTCAAATGACATTCAGAGTACATAAGTTCTCTGGAGGCGGATAGCATTTTTGAGCTTGAGTCCTTTGGAATTGTCAGGGATCATTGTATTGATGAGAGTAACTAAGTCTTTCACAATTGATCATCTTTACAGTATTGCTGTTATTGTACCCAATATTCTCCTGGTTATGCTCTCTTCAGTTTGTATGAGTTCATGTAAGTCTTCTCAGGTTTTTCTGAAAACATTTTGTTCATTATTTCTTATAGCACAGTGGTACTCAGCCATTCCCCAGTTGATGGGCATCTCCTCAATTTCCAATTCTTTGCCACCACAAAAAGAGCTGCTATAAATATTTTTGTACATATTGGTACTTTTCCTTTCTTTTTCATCTCTTTGGGTTGCAGACCCAGTAGTGATATTGCTAGGTCAAAAGGGTAGACACAATTTTATAGTCATTTGTGCATAGTTCCAAATTATTTCCCAGAATAATTAGACTAGTTCACAGTTCCATCAACAATGCATTAATGTACCTATTTTCCCACAACCCATCCAACATTTGTTGTTTTTCCTTTTCTGACATCTTTGCCAATCTGATGGATATGAGGTAGTATCGCAGAATTGTTTTAATTTGCATTTTTCTAATTATTAGTGAGAGTATTTTTTCTTCTGAAAACTGCCTGTTTATATCCTTTGACTATTCATAAGTTAGGGAATGGCTCTTATTTTATAAATTTTCTCAGTTCCCTGTATATTTGAGAAATGAGAACTTTATCAGAGAAACTTGCTGTAAAATTTTCCCCCTGCTTCCCTGCTTTTCTTTTAATTTTGGCTCCTTTGATTTTTATCTTTTAATTGAATGTAATCAAAATGATCCATTTTACCTCCTGTGAACCTCTCTGTCTCTTGTTTGGTCACCATCTCTTCCCCTATCCATAATTGGACAGGTGATTTTTCCATGCTACTCTAATTTGCTTATGATATGTCTAAATCATGTACCCATTTTGAGCTTATCTTGTATGTCAGGTGAGATGTTGGTTTATGCCTAGTTCTGATATACCACTTTCCAGTTTTCCTATCAGTTTTTGTTCATTTGGTGCTCTTGTCCCAGTAGTTTAGATCTTTGGGATTACCAAACGCTAGGTTACTGTGCTCATTTCTTTCTGTATGTTGTGATCTGTGATCAACCACTTTATTTCTTATTTAGTACCATATTGTTTAGATGTTTACCACTTTGTAGTATAGTTGATATCTCATACTGATAGACCCCTTACCTTCACATTTTTCATTGATTCCCTTGATATTCTTGAACTATTGTTCTTCCAAATGAATTTTGTTATTATTTTTTCTAACACTATAAGATGATTTGGGGGTAGTTTGACTGCTATGGCACTAAATGAGCAAATTAATTTAGGTATTATCATCATTTTTATATTGGCTCACTCTACCCATGAACAATTAGTATTTCTCCAATTATTTATTATTTGTAATTGTGTTCATATATTTCTTGTGTATGTCTTGGCAGGTAGACTCTCTATTGTTTTATATTGTCTTCAGTTATTTTAAGTGGCATTTCTCTATTTTTTTCCTGCTGGGTTTTGTTGGAAATATATAGAAATGCTTATGATTTAGGTAGGTTTCTTTTATGTCCTGCAATTTTGCTAAAATAGCTAATTGTGTTGACTAGTGTTTTTTTTAATTTGATTCTCTAAGGTTTTCTATCATCTGCAAAAGTGATAGTTTTTTTCTTCATTGTCTCTATTTATTACTTCAATTTCTTTTTCTTGTCATTGCTATAGCTAGCATTTCCAGTATAATATCAAATAATAATGACAGTCTAATCAATCTTAAACAAGCATTTCTACCTACTATGTGCCAGGCACTGTGCTTACTTATCATGCAGGTATTGGGGGAAAGCATATTTTTTAATCTTACACATGTCAGGGATGTGAAGGATATACAACTTCCAAAGTTTTAAGTGTAGTGGGGACAGGAAAAAAGGACTGGATTGTAGTTATCCCACACATTATGTATGTCGCTGAGCAGAACTTCTTTCCCTGGACACTTCTGCTGATGCAGGTAGTGCTGCACTGAAGAACCTATACTTTGGGATGACAAAACCATACCTTTACTGGTTCCTTGGACTACATATGCCTCCACTACCATATGGCAAAATGCTATGTTGAAGTGGATTGGCCCCTGATTCAGGAAAAATGGTCCACTCAGTCAACTCTTGTGAAAGAGGGAACTTTTATTCACTAAAACATTAGTAGAAATAAAAAGTTGACTGGAAATTTTCCATATTGACCTAATGGTTTCTCAAAGGGAGGGAGGAAAGGAGGGAGGGATAGGAAGGGAGAGAGAGAGAAAGAGAGAGAGGAGGAAGGGGGAGGGGATAGGAGAGAAAGGAGGGAGGGAGACAGAGAGAGACAGAGGGGGAGGGGGAGGGGAGAAGAGAGAGAAGGAAGGGAGAGAGAGGGCAAGAAAGAGAGAGAGGGGAGAGAGAAAAAGAGAGAGAGAGAGAGAGAGAGAGAGAGAGAGAGAGAGAGAGAGAGAGGAAGAAGAAGAAGAAGAAGAAGAAGAAGAAATATTCCTTGAACGAATGAACTGGATTGTGTTGTTTAAAGCTTTTCAATGTACTGTACAAGGATTCCAAACAATTAGACATGTGTGTCATTTAATTTTGAAAATCCCCTAGTCCTTGAGCCCTGAGGGTCTATGGCAAAAGGTCATAAAGACTCAGAATCATTGAGATTTCAAAATCATCACTATTTTAATGTGAACTCTCAGAGAGCCAGCTGTTGTTTTAGAGAGTGTAGGGAATTTTATTTTATTTTTGTTGGCTAATGAGAAGAAATAGAATGGAGAATTATGGTAAAGGTTTGAAGGCTTTCCTAGGGTGAAGTGGAGAGGAAGGTTTCTATGCATTGAACAGTATGCCATGCTGAAAATTAATCTGATTCTTTTTGGAGATCTGGGGAAAATTGGTCCAATAAATTAAAGCTTCCCCCCAGGCAGCCTTAGCTTGGGAGACCAACACTTACTCAAAGGATCACCCCAGGTCTTACCGACCTTGGCAATGTTAGAGGGGTCATATTTTTACCCAGATGAACTGCTCGTGACCAGTTTTCCCAGCGCGTTCTCCCCAAACAGGCTTTTCTTTGATTTCAGAGATGAAGGTGGCCTTCTCTTTTGTCTTAATTTTTTTCAGAGAGACATATTTATAATGGCCATTTCAGGGAAAATCCTCCTTTGCGCTAATGCCTGCTTTCACCGGTGTGAGTCTTGCTATATATCAGCCTAATAAAGAGGCTTGGGATCACATGTGGTGCTATATGTTTTTATTTTGGTTTGGAAAAGGCCCTGCCATGATACCACAAACACACAACAAGTGGTACTTACTATTGATTCTTTCCAAGAACCTCCATAGTTTTGAGAAAGAAGTCCTGGGGCGGAGGAGGGGTACATTGTGATTGATGGGCTTTCCAGAGTCAGCTTTTTTCCCCATATTCTGTAAGTGTTCAGTGGCACAATCCAAAGTGAGGAAGGTAAAAATAAAAACAAAAGAATTCTTTAGGGTCTTCTGAAGGAGGGGGTTAGGTCTCTTTCAGCTCTAGACCTAAGATCCTATAAGGCCAATAATAAATGCCGAACAAAAACATGATCCCTGGTTACTAGGAGGTGGGGGAGATGAGAATGAGCAGAGAACACATCTTGTTTCTAAATCATCCTCAGCAGATCACAGCAGCACCCAAGGGTGCTGTCCTTGAGGGGCCCTTCGCTCCAGTGCTTAGCACAACACCTGGCACAGAATGGAAGTTTAATAAAAGCTTGTTTCCTGACTGCTTTTTGTGAACTTCATGGTCTCTGGGATAACCTAGTGGAACAAACAGCTGTGCTCTCTTCCAGACTCCTGATAAGAGGGATGGGAAAGATGACCTTTTTCTTTACCTTATCATATCCTCTCATTAGGAGGCAGTGCCTTGCAATGGAAAAGGTGTCAGATTTGGAGTCAGAACCAAGCTTCCACATATGAACTGATTGACCTAGAACAAGTCCTTTCACCACTTCCCGATCTATAAAATGAAGAGGGTGGACTACATTCCTGTAAAAGTCCCCCCTAGCTTGAAATCTGTGATCCTCTTATCTAATTTCCGATTTCTGAATCCAGTTTCTTTGAGGAATCCATGGAGTGACTTTTCTCTTGCACCATGCTCCAGGATGGTGTAGGATGGCCCAATGAATGGCGTCACCACCCAAAAGTAGCATACCATTGTGGCCAGAGAGCTAGACCCATAGTCCAGAAGACAGTGTCCCATGTCCTTTCTCTGATATACGCTGCAAGACTTTGAGAAATTTACTTAATTTCTCTGAGCCTCAATTGATTTTTCTGTAAAATGGTAATAACATATAAAATCCAAAACTCACTAGGCTGTTGTGAGACTCAGACGCAATCATGTCTACAAAGCCCTTGACAAATGAGAAAAAAACATAGAAAGGTCAGTGATTCCTTTCTCATGGGATTGACATGAGGAAGTACTTTCCAAACCCTAAGGCATCATAGAAATGGAAGCTATCATTATTACACCAATCAGAAATGGTTCCCTGCACTCAGGCATCACTTTTCTCTAGCTTTTTTTCCTTATGGACCATAAGCAGTTACCCATCCTTCCTCTTGGAAGCTGGCCCCTGGAACTTGGAAGTTGAATATGTTCAACCTGAGGGGGCTCAAGTGAAGGTAAAAGAAATAAGTTCAGCAACAACAGTCTCTCCAAAAAAACAAGCTGGCAAACACTTATGGGATCCACAACCAGCAGGCAACTAGAAACTTGGCAAAAATTTCCTCCTAACTTGCAATGCTACTTCAATTTCCTGTCTCTTTCAAAGATAATATTTATTTTTCTTCTAGAGATGAAAGTAAATACTTTACATATACCTTAGGAGACATGGTGTACCCTTGACACTGTTGACTGTTTGCTTTGGCCTGGAACAATGTCAGAGAAGGACTCTTGGCCTGAGGGACTCGATCTTAATTTTGTGATAAGCATGTATATTCCAAGTACATAAGTATGTCAATAGAAGGTTTGTGTAGGTTGCATTAACCAGATACTAGTTATGAGAATGCTTGGTTGCCTTGACCAATAATTGGACTATCCAAGATCTATTTATCATAAGCTATTTACTAAACATATAATAATTCCCTTGAAGTGTTATATCAATGTGTACTCTAATAATAGCATAAACAACCTTGGCCATGATTTATAGGTGCTAAAAGCTGATTGGCTAAGTTCCCCTTAACACAGGACTAAACTCCAGGTTATAGACATCTACCTTGACAGCAAGGTTACTTTGAGTGCAAGTTGCTACTCCTGATTAGGGAAGAATGGCCTGGTGCTGCAGTGGAGATCAAGTTTATCATTAAACAAAGTGGAACCAAGAAAGCCCATTTGGGTAATGACCTGGCACCTGAAACTTTGAAAGTCTGATTTCCTGGAACCAGAAGGAACCTCCTAAATTCTCACCAGAGGTTAGATGAGGCAGTATCCAGCCCCCAGCCATCACTGCTCAGAGCTGCATGGCCTATCTGCCCAGATTTACCTTCCCATGTCCTTTACCCTTAGAATTCCTTTCCACCATTGTTTTTCCACTGTCCTGAAAGTGGTAAGATTACTGGGGTTAGTATGAATGAGATGATGGCCTGGTTATTGTCTAGGATCTATCTCAGGGAACATAGGTGATTTCCATTGTGTGGTGTGGGAATTAGAGTAGGGGCTTTCCCCCTCTCTCTTAAGTAAATTGAGTAAAGTAACTGAGTGCATATATCGATCGGAGTAAATAAAAGCAATTTGATTGACCAAATCATTGAGTGCCTTGTCTTTCCTTGGAGGATATGTGTTCAGTTTGGGCCGCTCTTTTTCACTTAATGCCTTGGGTACTTGTACTCAAGAAGTCAATAAAAAAATTCCTACATAATCTCAACGGCAAAAGACAAGAATGTTGATCAGTGATGGTCATAATTGTGATCTGGAGACATGCAATGTGCAGAGTGCCTCTTGAATCACCAAAGGCAGACTGAGTTATGGTCAGCAGAGTTTTGCTGAATGAGAACTGCTTGGGAGTGATAATCCTTGCAATATTTAGCAAATTTACTCAGAAATAAGGGAAGCATGCTATTTATAAGAAGTAAACAGTTCTGGGTGGGTGGCTGGCTGTTAAACCTGGAATTGACACATGAGAGTATATTTTATTTCATGACTTCATCAATATCAGTGCATCTCTCCTACCCAAAGTGGACTGCAACTCCATCATGCACTTATTTTGCATGGACTTAGATGTGTTAATGTATAGATACGTACATTTATTTCGCATGGACTTAGATGTGTAAATGTATAGATATGTACATTTATTTTGTATGGACTTAGATGTCTAAATGTGGTCTGCTCCAATAGAATGTAAGTTCTTTGACAGCTTGGAATGTTTCACTTTTGTCATTGTATCCCTGGCACAGTCCCTGGCACATAGTAGGTGTTTAATAAATGCTTATTGATTTTTTGACTGATTAACCCCCGCTTGCCAAAAACCATCAAAGAATCACAGAACTTCAAAGCTGAAAAAGAATTTTAATGGACTTCCAGTCTGTCGTTACCCTAGAAAAAGGCTCCCCCATCAACCCCACACCACTCAATGCACCCAATAAGGAGTAATACCCTTTTACAATAAAAACCTCGTTTTAACCCTAGCATCAATATGATAAACTCAATGACTTGCTCCCGTGTAGCAAAATCCCTAATATATAGACAGAAATTTGCTATTTGTCTTAGTTTACATTGATATTTGCCAGTTTCTAAATCCTGGGCTCTTTGTGGCTGATGCAGAATTGGGGTTTCCAGAAAAGTTTGGGTAAAGAAACAGCAGAGTATAGGGTAGTATATATGAATAGGTGGCTACTTAGAGGGAAAGTTGGGGGGAAAGCTGACCTTTTCTTGGAACTTCCCTCAGTCTTTGAGTAGATGGGTTGAAATAATAGTGTTTTCTTGAGTCTTCCTGTCTGAATGAGAATAAGTTGGTTGCTCTGATCAATTTCTTTCTCCTGCGAGCCACAGTTTAGTCTACTTTCTCCTTTTCCTTTCTCCAGTTGGTCCTATACTGCCAATTCTTTCCAAATGAGCTCTTAATATCCCCCTTCCTTCCTCTCCATTCTCAAACCCTTGAAATCTCCTTGCTTTTATGCCAGCCCTACAGGGCATTACCAAGTTTGTCACCCAATCAGCACATTGACTTTCCACCATCAATATCACTACAATTTATCCCATGACTGTCAATGGGTTTTTTTTTTGTTGTTCTTGTGATCCTTAGTACAAAATAATGGTTATTAAACTTTTTGTGTCATAGATCTCTTGTAAAGTCTATGGGACCTCTTCTCAGAAAAAGGTTTCTAAATGTATAAAAATAAAATGCATAGGATTAAAAAGGAAATTAATTCTATTGAAATATAGTTATCAAAATAGTTTTTAAAAATAGTTTACAGAGCCAGGACATTATCTCAGCTAACAAATGTATCAGGGCTATGTTGAGATATATTCTCACCTGACAAACATTCCAGGGCTAAATGGGTATGGGGTAGCTAGTATCCAACCCTCAAACTCTGCCACTAGTTTTAATATTTGCTGTCTTCAGCAAACCTACTGGTGTATGTTTGGCAAATTCCATAGTCGCAAATCTGAAAAGCCCTTTGATGACCTGTGCTGGTTTTGCATTTCCTTTTGGAAAGTTTTACTTTGTACATTGCACTAAAGAGCCTTGGGGAAAGTCTATGTGGCCATTTTTAATCAAATATAGTAATTAAAACTCTTCCAAATACATGGTGATTCTATTTAACAAAGAAATGACATTTTACAGAATTCGAATAGATTGCTTGCCTCTCAGTGGTTGTAAAAGCCTTCCCCTATCCCCCCAAAATAAAGAAAAGGAATATTAAGTCTTGCTTCTTGGAGGAAATACCCTAGTTCCTTAGCATGTGCATGAGCATGTGCAGTTCTTCCCACAGTAATCTGGGACCTGGGATTGATTGGAAGTCATCTCCCCTCACTCTTCAGAATGTGACTAGAATAGGGCTGAGGAATGAACATTAGCAGAGCTTTTAAATAGCTCATGCAAATCTCACACTGTTTTCTGCCTCAGTTTCTCAGTCTGTTAGAATTGTTCTGCCCCCTTGGAAAAGGCAATAGAAAGAATTGTGGATGATTCAGAAGTATCAACAACAAAAGTAACTATAAACAACTTGGAGCTCTTTGGACAAAAATGATACACAAATACAAAGGAATTTTATCCTGTGGATTTAAGCCAGTTGGAATTCACCTAAGATTTGTTGAACAATCGTATCAGAATATTGACTCGAGTCCAGATATATCGGTCTTGGTGCATTCTCTTCTTTACTGGTTTGCAGTTTATTGTTTCTACAACCCCATTATTCTCTATCTGATTTCCTCAATATTTTCTCACTATTTTACTGTGGTCAAATGTTCTCTTTAGCCACAGTAAACACGGAGGGGTATTCTTTCACTAAAACTAGGACCACATCTGCTCTCCCTAGTTTAAGGACGACCAGTTGGATCTCCATGATTTAAAATATGGACTGTAGCATCAGAAATTTGGAGCTCAAAGGGACTTCAGAAGTTGTAGCTCTTAGGATCATATTCATAGATTTCTCAAAGGAAGCTCTGAGATCATCTAGTCCAAATCCCCCATTTTACATTTGAGTAAACTGAGGCCCAGAGAGGTTAGGTGACTCACCCAATTCTTTTACCACAAAACTCTCCTTTTATAAAAAAAGAAACTAAGTCCTAGGGAAGTCCAGTGACTTCTTTGGGTTCACAAAGGTAATAAGCAGCAGAGAATGGATTCAGTTCTTAATCATCTATAGTTCTAAATCAAGGGCATTTTTTTCAATTTTGCCATGCTGACTCTGGTGGAGAGCTCGTTGCCATTTTTAGTTAATTTCTTTAAAATATGCCATTCCTTTTCATCTGTCCATTGGTATTTATGGATCAAATTTTTTGAAGTGCAGCAGACATATTTCATTCCTTCCCCATTAGAATGAAAGTTCCTTGAAAGCAGAAACCATTTCATAGCTGTCTTTTTATCCACAATACTGAGCATAGTGATGTGCTCAGTGATGCAAATGGAACGTAGTAAGTGCTTAATAAACGTCTATTGAATAAATCCATATGTACACATACTTATTTTGATCATTTCACACTTTGACAAATATGTACAACAAAAACTACATTCAATTATGTGGATGAATATATGAAGTATCATCTTTGTGCTCTGGAGAATCAACTGGTGAGGAAGGTGGCTAATAATGAACATTTATGGTGAAAGAGCACAGGACTGGAGGAGGGGTTGGATGGGGGAGGAGGTGGTCATCTGGAAATTCAAAGTGTTAAGGCCGGAAGCTGGGCTGGGCTTAACTCTGTGAGATGTCAGCTTCAAACTCAAGCCTGATTAAATGGCTTTAAATCCCCACACAAGCAGGTCATGGGAATCCTGGTCCCTAAGTATTCCTTCCCCTCCTTTTTATCAAATGTCTGTGTTGACAAGCTTCTCGTTATTTCCTTGATTCTGGTGCTGGCTCTTTCTTCATTTTTCTGGTTAAAGAACAGTGGACAGTTCTCTATCGTAGGCTGACCTGTGGTTCCATTCTTCTTCCTTCCCATTTGTTAATTGGTCCTTTCTCTCTGAGCCCACTCAGTCCAGCTTTAGTTGGGAAAAAACCTTCTTATTTCTTCTAGTCTCTTTTCGTTAGTATTGACTCATTCCATTTCCTTTTACCTTTCTCTCATGTTTGTTCCTTGATAAGCTATCAGGCCAGCTTTTCAAAATTAAAACTTTTTTACTGATAGGTTTTCTTTTTATATTATCTTCATATCTACATATGTCCTCCTCATTTTCCCTAACCAGTGAGTTACTCCTTGTAACAAAAAAGAGAGAGAGGAAATTATAGCAATAGCTAACAATTCTATACTACTTTGAGGTCCACATGTGTTATTTCATTTGATCCTCATAACAACCCTGAGAAGGAGTTACTATCATTATCTTTGTTTATAGATTAGGAAATTGAAGCTGAGAAAAGGCAAGGCATTTGTCTAGAGTCACACAGCTAGTATCTAAAGTGGGATTTGAACTCGAGCTCTATCCTGACTCTGAATGAAGTACTTTATCCTCTCTAGGAAGCTGTCTCTCAAATACATATGCATATAAATGTACACTTACATATATGCATATGTGTGTGTCTGTGTGTAGCATTTCAGCAAAACTAACTAACCGAAGAGCCAGAGTTAATATATGCATGCAATGTATCATACCCATGGTTCTCCACCTCTGTAAAGACAGGAAGGAGGGGTGTTTTCTTATCTCTTCTTCAGGCACAAGCTTGGTAGTTATAAGTACACAGTGTTCAGTTTCTAGCAAATCAAACTTCTGTCAATTCTACTGCCTGTAAGATATACACACACACTATGAGTATCTTCTATCAATAAATATGTCCTAGATACATGAGAAAGGGAGGAAGGGGGAGGGGAAGGGACAGAGCAAACAAGGGAGGGAGAGATGGAGAGAGATGGGGGAGAGAGAGAGAGAGAGAGAGAGAGAGAGAGAGAGAGAGAGAGAGAGAGAGAGAGAGAGAGAGAGAGCCGAACTATTCACTTAGGCAAAGAGTAAGGTTGCTATTCTCTCTAGTGCTGGCATATTGCAATAATAGGGCATCAAACAGGTAAAATTGCATGTGTTGTCAATAGCCATAAATATAATTTTATTGATTTGCAAAGTTTAAAGTGAAAATATGATTTCAGGCTTATATAAGGTGTCACATTGGAGTAATTGCACACCAACTTGATTCTATGGCCAGAAAAGCATGCAGTAATGCCCGTACAGATTCCTCAGGCTACCCCACATACATTTCTATTCTGGGATGAGTGTGGGGTGTAGGTCTGATGAGCAGCTTCACAGCTTGAGTAGGTGGGCACACAGAGTTGAGAGAGAGAGGATCTGAGATCAAGTAGTGTTAATTTATCCACCTAAATCATTGGAAGAAAGGTTTTCAGCTTGCTTGCTTGGGTTGCTCCAGCCCAGCCCCATATTCTGTTAAACATCGGCTCTTCTTTGTTACTTTCTCTTCTCTGGGTTTCTGTGACACGGATATCTCATTGTTTTCCTCCTATTTATGTGACTGCTCCTTCTCAGTCTCTTGTTGCATTTTCATCTGTGTCATAGATACTAACTATGGGTATCCTCCCATAGTTATGGCTCTGTCTTGGGCTCTATGCTCTTTCCTTCTACATACTCTCAATGATACCATCAGCTTCTCTGGATTGAATCATCATCTCTTTGCAGATGCCTCCCAGATCTGTATATTCAGCCCCAGTCTCTCTCCTGAGCTCTGGCCCTGCATTATTTTCCAGTCTCCAAGCTCTGGCTGGTCTACACAATGGGACCCACAGGCATATAGCCTGGTACCCACTCAGTATTCTCTTCCTTCTGCTGTGGTCTCTTCCAGACACTCCCTGCCCCCCACACTCCACCATTCTATGGCAACAATCCACAAACCTCCATTCTGCACACATACTTTTTTGTACAGAAGATGGAAAAGAAGCAAATCAAAAACCTGTACTGCCTGAGGAGGCAGCATATTCTGCTGTAGCAGAGATCCGACAGATACCTGAGGAATAGAGAAAACTGGGAAAGGACACTAGGTTTGAAGGAGAGGGAAATGACATCCAACTAGACCAATTAAATCCCCCTAGAAGTCACGTGGGGTAGAGACTGAAGCCAGCAAAAAGTAAATTGTCGGGGCAGCTAGATGGCGCAGTGGTTAAAGCACCGGCCCTGGATTCAGGAGGACCTGAGTTCAAATCCGACCTCAGACACTTGACACTTACTAACTGTGTGACCCTGGGCAAATCACTTAACCCCCATTGCCTGCAAAACAAACAAAAACAAAAAAAAGTAAATTGTCCACTGTGGGTGGAAGCTGAGAAAGCCTTGCAGTCTAGCCATGAAGGGATTCTGCTGTTAAAGGGGATGGAGACAGAAAGTGAGTGATACTGTAACAGAGGAGGGGAAAAGACTAAAATGACCAAAGATCTCAGGAGGAAGAAGATTTAGTTATGAACTCTGAGCACAAGCAGTTAAACCAGCGGAGAAGATATTCATCACAGAAAGAAATATGAACTCCAGCATATCTGAATAAATCCAAATGCCTCAAAATAAAAATTACAAGACAAAGGAAAATGAATCAACACCCAATGAGGCAGAGGGTACTGTGGATTCCCAATGGAGAAGGGAGCCACAACAGGCTCAAGAGAGAAATAAAAATTATGAAAGCAAAATTTATATCTTGTATGGAGAAAATAATTGAAAGGAAAAAATTTAAATGTAGCAAAAGAGGCCTATCAAAGAATTGAAAGAAAGAACAATTATTTGGGAATGCCAATACATGGAAAAGTGATATCAAGGTCTTGAAAAGAAGCAAAAGTAATAATGTTACAGGAAAATATGTTCTCTATGCAAGCAAAAAAACTAATCTCAAAGACAGGATGTGTAAAACTTAAGGATTATATCCCAGAAGAATACAACAAAAAAGTAAGTACTATAATGTAGTGGTTCTCAAACTTTTTGGTCTCAGATCCCCCTTACACTTAAAAAATTATTGAGGAACCCTTGAAAGGGTCTTGGGGACCCCAAAGGCACTAAAGACCACACTTGGAGAACTGATGCAGTAATGAAAGAAAAAATAAAGAAAACATTCAGATCTTCTGAACACAGAAAATAAAGTGCCAGGTGAAAATCCATAGATTACCTCCAGAAAAAAAAGTATTCTAAGCTGCAAACTCCAGGACAGGTTAATAGTGGTTAAATATAACTGTTCCCATGACAAACAATAAATTCTGCAAGTAACCAGGAGAAGGTCCTTCAAAAGGAAAGGAAAGGAAATTTGAATAACACAAGACAATTCTGTACCCACCAAAAGTCAGAGGAGGAAATGCAATAATGTGTTCCAAAGAGCAAAGGAGTTCAAGATGCAATCTAATTTAATGTATCCTGCAAACCTGAGTATAATCATCAATGAAAAAAGATAGATATTCAATATAAGGGAGGCATTTGAAGTTTCCCACAAGAAAAGAGACTCACTATTCCCGTGAGATGGATAAGTTTGAGGCTTTTCCTCTCTATAAAGGGTTGTAGTCAGCTCAGATGATCCTTGAAATGAATGGAAAGTGATGAATTTACTCTGATTCTATTCCTCTTTCTTTCACCTTTTCATTGCTGTTGTTTAGCCAATTGGTCCTGTTCAACTCTTCGTCACCCCATTTAGGGCTTTCTTGGAAAAGATACTGGAGTGGATTGTCATTTCCTTCCCCAGATCATCTTACATATGAGGAAACTGAGGAAAACAGGGTTAAGTGACTTTCCCAGGGTCACACAGCTAGTAAGTGTCTGAGGCTAGATTTGAACTCAGGTCCTCCTCATTCCAGAGCTGGCCCTCTCACCATTGTGCCACCTAGGTGCCCCCCTTCATCTTAATCATTTGTACATTATAAAGAAATAAGAGAAACAAGGATGAAAGTACTAACAGTGACTCAAGGCAATGCCAATTTTGTCCTGGAAGGAAATTTTCAATGGAAGCCCACAGTACTTTTGAATCTACATACAGTGCTTAGTCATATGCCGCTCTTTCGCTTCTCCCTTTTCAGGGTTGGAGGTGATGTGACAGCAGCCTGGCTTCTGACATGGCAGGAGCTATCTCATTATGTTTAGTCTGTGAATCCACTAATCTCACAACCACGTCGTCGGCAACCTTGTCTCATGTCTGACAGCCAAACCTGCTGTTGTGACTACTAACCACATTTAATCCTCCAGCAAATCATATAGACCAATTGTGTACTTATCTTTTTATTTTCCAATTCCTTCCCTTTTATGGATGAGTGATTTTTTTTTCAAGAAAGTGGGTCATAGAAGTTACTTCGTCTGTAGGAAGTACTCTGAATCTTTTCAGTGATATCTTGAGATGGGCCGGGGAATGGTAGAGGGATCAGAGATTTTGAGCCAGAATGTACCTTAGAAGGAACCTAGTTTAACTACCTCATTTTACAGATGGGGAAACTGAGGACCAAAAAAGTGAAATGACTTGACACAGGTAACATGAATGGTAGAATTTGAACCCAGTTTCTCTTCCTCCAAGAAAAAGGATTTTTCTTTTCATTATGCCAAGCTTTTCCTGTTTCTTTATCTTATAACTTTTAAAAATTCATCTTTTGGCCTATTCTTCCCTATCCCACTTCATCTCTTTTCTGGACAGCTCCTAACTCACACCAAGAAGATACAGTGTGAAATGAAGCAGGTTTTCCAGAAAAGTTGGAAGATAGTCAGCTACTCAAGAGGAGGAGGCTGCTAAAATATTTCTCTGTGCATCTCCCCTCCTGCTTAGCATAGTGGCTTATATGTAAGGTACTTGAGAAATTTTTGTTGAGTGAATGAATGGATAAATAGCAGAACTGAATTCCTCATCTGAAGGAGAGATATGCAGTAGAATGTCATCTTGAGGACAAAACCAACTTAACTTGTTTTCCTCCTCTAGCCTGTAGGAGGTACTTAGTAAGTATTTTCACAGTATCTTTCTATGCCCCCTAAACTTTTTTTCTTTTGAGCTTCCTTATTTTTAGGAGGATCCCACCCTCCAAAGTACCTGGATTCCCAAACTTGGTTTATCCTTCACTCCTCATGCTTACTCACCTCCTATATTCAACAAGCTGTAGAAACTTAGAATTTTTTTCTCCACATCATCTTTTGTATAACTTCTCTCCTCTCCACTTACATAGGCACCATGTTAGCTCAGGCCCTCATCACCTCTCATTTGGAATTTTCCAGTCACCTTCTAACTGGTTTCCCTTTATTCTCTCATTATTCCAAGCCAATCCTTTTCACAGCTGCAAGCTGATTAATATAAAGGGTAAGAATGACTAGTCACCCTCCTACTCAGTACAATCCAGTGGCTCCCTATTACCTCCAGGATAAAACTCCTAAGTCCTTTGCTTAGCATTTAAAGCTCTTCAGAAACTGGTCTCTTCCTACTTCCCCAGTCTTCCCATACTTTAGTACCCTCTACTCACTCCAGAATTGGGTGATACTTGTGTCCTTGTTGTTTCCAGCCCCTGACTCTGTGACTTTAAGATGGCTGTCCTCCATGACTGGAATGCTTCCCTTCAGACTCAGCTTTGATCCCATCCTCTGGAGAAGACCTTTCCAGATATGCAGGCTTCTCGAGTGTGAGCTTAGCTTCCTTCAGCTCACTCTGCAGATGAGCAGAACCTACTTATTTCCATGTTGTTTACCTCATTCAAATTTGGGCTTCCTGAGGTTAGAAATTGTTTTTATCTTTTTTTATACCACCAATACCTAGTACAGTGTCTGACAAGCAATAAGTACTTCATAAATATTGATCAATTGATTGAATGGCTGATTTGGATTGCATTGAAAATCATTTCTCCTACTTTCAACACACCTCGGATCCAGTTAGAAATGAAGCTTGAACAAAGACACATACATAAAGACACATATAAACTCCTGGCTTCCCTGGTACTCTCTCCACTCCTCATTCTCTCTGTCTCTGTCGATGTTTGCCTCTCTGTATCATGTCAAAGACACATTGATAATTAAAGTTAAATCATAAATCATTGAAATAGAGTTGAAAGGGATCTTAGAGGTCATCAAGTCCATTCTTGTTGAGCAAGTTATAAGAGGAGATTCTTGCTTCAGACTGGGTTTAGAGATTATATGACTTCTTTTGGGCGGGGTTGTGGGGCAATGAGGGTTAAGTAACTTGCCCAGGGTCACACAGCTAGTAAGGGTCAAGTGTCTGAGGTCAGATTTGAACTCAGGTCCTCCTGAATCCAGGGCCCGTGTTTTATCCACTGCACCACCTAGCTGCACCGCCCCCCCCCATTCTTATTATTTTACAGATTAAGAAACTGTTTTTGTTTTTTAGTGAGGCAATTGGGGTTAAGTGACTTGCCCAAGGTCACACAGCTAGTTAGTGTCTGAGGATAGATTTGAACTCAGAAAGATGAGTCTTCCTGACTCCAGGCCTGGCACTCTATGCACTATGGTGCCACCTACCTGCCCCAATAAACTCTAGTGGCTCCCTATTATTCCCAAGATCAAATGTAAAATCTTCTGACATTTAAAGTCCTTCATATCCTGGTCCCTTCCTACCTTTCTAGTCTTTTCACTCAGCTCCCCACCACAAACTCTATCATCCGGTGATGGAGGCTTACTTGATAATCATCAGGACAGTCTCTCTCAACTCGGAGCCAATTCCCTGGCTGTTCCCCTTTCCTCGAATGCTCTCCCTGCTCCATCGACTTCCTGGTTTCATGAGCTTCCTTCCAGGCTCAGCCCAAATCCCACTTTCTGAACCACACTCCTTTCTGCTAGCATTTTCCCTCTGAGCAAACCTTCCACTTACACTGTATATACCATGCATGTCTCCTTTTGTACATGCTGTCTCCTTCATACAGTGTGAGCTTCTTGAGGGCAGGGATAGAATTTTCACCTCTCTTTGTGTCCTCAGTGCTTAGTGTAAAGCCTGGCACTTGTGAAGCCTTAGTAAATGCTTGTTGACTGGCTGACTGCTGGGGAGTTCTCTTTCATTTTCTTAAAATCATACTGGAATATAAATGAAAATCTACACTTTAAATAACTTTAATTTAGGCCAAGATTGTTACTTAGCAGAACCGTCACAAGTGTTTAGCTTTTATTCAGGGAAAACTCAAACAGAAACAAATACCTGGATTGATTTTTTTAGTGAGGCAATTGGGGTTAAGTGACTAAGTGACTTGCCCAGGGTCACATAGCTAGTAAGTGTTAAGTGTCTGAGGCCGGATTTGAATGGATTGATTTTTAACATTTACTTTAATGAAAGTGAATTCATGCTCATAAGAGTGAACCAAAGGCTTCACTTTCTGACATGGTAGTCATGCTTCCTGAAACCCAAGACAATGAAAAGGAATCTTTCAGAAAGACTTTGCAAGGAAATAAAGGTTTGACAGAAGACATTTGGATGGTACCATTTTGATAAGATGACAAGATAGCATATCAATACAGATCATCCTCATTTATTGTATGGCATATCACCTTGGGTCACATTTCAGAAAGATTTGATCATCAGCTTTTGAGATCTTGAAAAGATGAGGCATTTGAAAATTAAGGGAAGAAGCCATCAGTCCCATCCCAATTGGATTTTTGTGTTAATGTTTAATCACAGATTCCCTAGGACACTCTGGATCCTTCCTTACAGATTTCCTGATCTGTTTTAGTCTTCTTTCATAACTTGTATCCAGTCCTCATTCTTGGTGACCTTACTATCTGAGTTCACAATCTTTACATCCTAACCTCCAGGGTTTTGCTGGACCTTCTCAACTCCAGTGACCTCCTGTGCCACTGATCTTCTGATAGTCTAGTCACATCCACGGCCACATGGGAGCACAGGATCACTTATTTAGAGCTGGAAAGGGTTTTCAGAGATCATTTAGTCCTATCTCCTCATCTTACAGTTGAGGACACTAAGGCTCTTCCAGATTTTTATATGAAGTATTTATGTTAATAAAAATCTTTAAACACTCTTCAAAGACACAAGAATTTAGAGATATTTCCACCATCCTTCCTCCCAAGATGCATATGAAAATTCAACACAACACAAAACAGGAGAAATTGAGCAAATTCCATATATGGGCTTATCGTACTCAGTCTACTTCAGGACTCTCTGGTTCTTGAACGAGTCTGAGATCCTTCTAATATATTTTGATGTGAAATTTCCATATCTTCAGCACCTGATTCTGTGTTTTCTTCTACCTCTTTCTTTTGCTTCTTTCATCCTGTTTTTGTTAGCAAATCTCCATTTTCCAAGATACACAAATCCTCAGACTCTAACTCTCATACCCTATACAATCCTTATCATGTCAGGTTTTGTTCTGTTGGAAAGGGTTCAGACTTTACCCTAACACTCTAGCCCTTGCCATCCCTCTATGTGTTCACATTACAAAGACATGAACCACACCACCTGCCTTCCCTTGACTCTAACTCCCCTTACACCTGTTCTTCGTCTTCACTTTAACGGCCATTCCTTCAACCTCACCCTCATTCTCCAAGCCCATTCATTGACCCTTCTCTGGCTTCTCCTCCCTCCCTGCCTGCCTGATTGTGCCTACTCCCTGCCCTCAGCAAGGATGGCTATCTCAGCATTATCCTCATCATCATGCCAAAGTCCTTTAGCTGCCCACCCCAAGTTGTCATCATTTTTCATTCTTCTAATTTCCAACCCGGAGTAAATCTCAACATCTCATTTTCCCTCTCCTGCCCTGAAGCTGCCAAATACTCCTGAAGAAAGCAACAAATTCTATTCATTAGAGATTCTTGCCACACAATCTTAGCTAGACCCACATTACCATTTGTCAGAACATTACTTTATCACTTACTAACTTCCTTTTGCAATCCACATAGCACTTACTGCAAATCTCCTTTCAATTTAAGTTGATTCAACAAGCATTTGTTAATCATGTTCTCTGTGTAGGGGAATGTCTAAACAATGTGGGGTGGAGGTGGGGAGAGATACAAAGACAAATTCAAAGCATTCCCTGTCCTCTTTGAGCTTCCATTTTACTGGGAGGTGGTCACAACATGTACACCGATAAGTAAATACAAGTAATTTAATTTAACAAAGAGAGAGCAGTGACAACAAGGAGGTCAGGGAAGCCTTCAGGAAGAGTGTCACCTGAGCTGAACTGTCAAAGAAGATAAGACAGAAATGAGAAGGGAACACATTTCTGACATAGTGATGATTTATGTGGATGTGCAGAGGCTTGGGATAGGAAGTAAAGTTCAAGAAACATGTATCAGCCACTTTGATTGAATGTGAAAGAAATAAGGTCAGAACGGCAAATGGGAACCCAATTAGAAAGTCTAAAATGGGAGGCTGAGAAGTTTGCCTTTTTTTTTCTTAGAGAGAATAGAAAGTTACTGAAACTCTTAAGGCACAGCGGGTATAGGATCCCAAATTTGCTTTCAGAAGTTTACTGTGGGGGCTAAGTGTAAAGGATGGATTGGAAAACATTGAACAGACTGGCAGGGGTGATTGATTATTGAATGATCACCACTAGCCTCTGAAAGACTGTGGAGAAGCCCCAGGACAGTGCAAGGGCAAATGCTTGGCCAGTTTTCAAACAATGGGATGGTTAGTGAACATTCAGAAAAGGAAGCAATGATCCCAAAGAATCAGCCAGCCCAGCTTCTCCCAGAACAAGTCAGGCCAAAATGACTCCATTTACATTTTAAACAAGCTTGCTAAATTGGTACATCAAAGGAACTCTGTAGGTATAGTTGACCTAGATCTCATCGAAGTCTTTACTAAAGTGCTTTGTGCTATTCTTTGAGGACAAGAAAGAGAAACATGAACTACATAATAGTATAGTTAACCACCTAACTATATAGCCACCTAAGAATCTCTGACTGATTATGTAATTGAATCCAAAGAGTACTTTTTAAACAAACCAAAAAAATGTGGACTATTCCAAACATCTGTGTTTGGCCCGGATCTGCTTAATATTTTCTTTTAGTGATAAATTTCATAAAAACATAAAAGGTATATGTATGAAAATTTCAGTTGACCCAAAACTTGGAAGAACATCAAATATGCTATATGACAAAATAAGGACCCCAAAAGATTTCAACAATCTTAAATGCTAAGTTAAATTAAGTAAGAATAAATTCACTACGAATAAAAATAAAGTATTATACTTGGGTCCAAAAAACCAATTCACAAGCATGGTATGAAGAGGTATGGCCAGAGTGCAACTTGTCTGAAAAAACCCTAATGATTTCAGTGTAAGCTCAGTAAGAGTCACCGAGGTGATGAGGTCACCAAAATAGCTAATGATATATACTCCATCCAGTACATCCAGAGAGGAACACTGTCCCAAACAACTGACCTTGAGAGTCACACTGTCCTCTGCTTTTGTCAGATCAAAGCTAGAATATTATTGTCAGGGTAGGGCAGCACAGGTTATGAAAGAAATCAAGAAGTTGGAGAGTATATGGATGAGGGTGGCCAAGATGGTGAAAAGTCCCCAAATCAAGCCACTTGATGACCCATTGAAGCAATCAACTCTCAAGAGCTGGTATGAACTGACTTGAGGATCACCTTGAATGTGGGAGACCAAGGGAATAAAGAGTTAAGAATGATTCTGAATTTACAATCCTGGGTGTCCCGGAGAATGGTGATGCCTTCAACAGGAATAGGAAAGTGCAGAGGAGACACAGGTTTGGGGAAGGAGACTATGATGAGTTCTCTTGGGGCATGATGAGTGTGAAGTGCTGATGAGACATCCCCTGTGGAGATGTTGGTAGACATATGTGAGTGGAGTTGGGAGGGGGAGATGATTATTTTCTAATAAAAAGATAGTGGTCAGAAATTTTCATCCTACAATTTAGTATCCACTTATATGTTAGGAATCTCCAAAAAGAAAAAGAACAGCATTGGATGGAAAATACATCATTTCAAAGTGAACCTGTCTGTGACTCAGTTTTTATTCAATAGAAACAAATTCTAGGGCAAAAGTCATGGATGGAAAAAATAAGGATAAAATGAATGGTGATCAACACGTTTCATAGCAGCCATGAGTGGAAAATTGAAGCCTGAATCATTACGAATTTCAGTGAATTAAAAGGGAGGGGAGTAAGTCCAATAAAAACATCTTATTAAAAAGGAAAGTGATGTATTCAGTTGTGATAATGGTATCTTGGGGTGGTGAAGCTTGTTGGCTCTATGTCCAAATGTCTCCCATTATCTGTTTCTTTCCACTGGCTCCATTACATGTCCTTTGCTCCACAATCCCCAAATTCCTACCCTATTCTCTTCTCCCCCTTCTAACTGTTTTCCTGGCTCAAGTGTCTCACCTTTTTAATTCATTCTTTAAAATGTTGTCTGTGTTATCTTCATTACATGTGACTCTAATCACTTAACTCCTTTGCTCAAAACCTTCCCTTTACCTACAGAGGCAAGGATAAGTTTCTTATCCCCATGAGGATTTGCAAAGGTTTGGCATACAGCTTGTTCTCCAAATGTTTATTCAATTGAAGTGAAAAAAATTAAATAGAATAGAGACCCTGCCATAGGAATACATGAGGAGAAATGATTCAGTGCATTTTACTCAACAAACTTTTGTAGAGCACTTCTGGTGTGCCTGATGCCATGTTCAATGTTGAAGATATAAAGTTACAAATGCACCAAGTCTTGTGCTCAAGGCACTTTCTTAAGCTAATTAGACCTTTTATATTATCACTTAAACCCCAAGGAATCAGATCATATATTTAGTGGGCAAAATCTGTAGAAAACTCTCAATGCAACATGTGCAAAATGAGACATGCTTGTGCAGGATGGGTTAACACTCTAAATAAGAACCTTTTATAACAAGAAAAAAAAGAAAGAAAGAACCTTTTAGTAGGAGAACATTGCATGAAGGTGTGATCCAATGATTGATTTGTGAGAATTTATGGACCATGTTTAAATGACCTTCACACTGTCTACAAAGAAATGGCCAACCAGATCATGATGGCAATTTCAGGGGTTTGTTTGTTTTGTTTGAACCAAATCTTGTTGGTTCTATTTTCACACCATCTTTCAAGTTAGTCCCTTCTGTTTCCAGCCTTAATTGAGGCCCCCTTTCACCTGAGCTATTCTGATAGCTTCCTCATTAGTCTCCTTGCCTCTTGTCTGCTCCCTTTCCCATCCATGTGCCCAATGTGGAGATTCCTAAGGCATGGGTCTGGCCTCCTCACTCCTCTGTGTAAGGAGGCCCACTGATGCCCCAGTGCAAGTCCTGGATTTCAGCCTTTCATGCTCATCACAATCTGGCTATAATATTTCTTCCCAGGCTCCTTTCCTGTTATTACCCTTCACTTACCACTGCCAAAGTAGCCTCCTTGCTGCTCCACCTTCCTCTCTGTGGCTTTGCACAGACTGTCTTTGATGTCTGGGATGCTCTCTGTCCTCACCTCTGGCTCTTTAGATCCCTCCCTCCTTTCAAAGGTCAGATCCTGAGCTCCTCCCCACATGGAGCTTCCTTAATTGCCTTTTGGTTAATGTTGCTTCTCCCCCAGTTGGCCTTTCTGTTGACTTTTCCTCCATTTTGTCCTTCCTGACCTGGGTCTCTTTGGTTGTTTCCTACCCTTCTCCCCCCCCAAGGGCACCCAAGGGAAGCTCTTTGATTGAGGGGTCTACTTTGTCTTTGTCTTTGTATCCTTAGATTCTGCATGCCTACTTCAGTGCCTTGAACATAGCAGGTGCTTAGGAGATACTTGTTGAGCTGACTTTTTTACTAAACTTTTAAAACTTACTTTTTGGGGACAGCTAGGTGGCGGCCCTGGAGTCACGAGGACCTGGGTTCAAATTCGGCCTCAAACACTTGACACTTACTAGCTATGTGACCCTGGGCAAGTCACTTAACCCTCATTGCCCTGCAAAGAAGAAAGAAAGAAAGAAAGAAAGAAAGAAAGAAAGAAAGAAAGAAAGAAAGAAAGAAAGAAAGAAAGAAAGAAAGAAAGAAAGAAAGAAAGAAAGAAAGAAAGAAAGAAAGAAAGAAAGAAAGAAAGAAAGAAAGGAAGAAGAAAGGAAGAAAGAAAGAAAGAAAGAAAGAAAGAAAGAAAGAAAGAAAGAAAGAAAGAAAGAAAGAAAGAAAGGAAGAAAGGAAGAAAGGAAGAAAGAAAGAAAGAGAAAGAAACCATTTTTAAAGTCACTTCGATATCTCCTGTGATTCCCTTGGTATAGGGAGCTTCCAGTAAAGGGACTCCCTTTATCAATATAAGTCAACAAACCATCTGTAATGAATAGCTTTAGAAAATACAGAGGGGAAAGCAGAGCCAAGATGGCAGAGGAAAGGAAGGGACTTGTCTAGGCTCTCTCCCAATCTCCTCCAAATACCTTTAAATAATCCCATAAGATTATTCCTGGAGCAGCGGAACCCACAAAAGGACAGAGTGAAATAATTTTCCAAGCTAAGACAACTTGGAAGGTTGGCAGGAAAACAACTGGTCAGAATGAGATTACAGGGGTCTCTTTGCTACAACTGAGGCAGGACTTTGTTTCTTTTCCCATACTCAGATCCAGGTGGCAGTCCTGGGTGGCAGTCCCAGGCTGAGGAGGAGTACTAACACACTAGAGCAGGGACCCTCATCACAGTTCCAGGGCAGAAAAAGAGTGCTTCTGGTCACTCACAGACCAGAGCACTGGCCAGGAGAATAAGAAACACACCTCTCCATAGATCATACCGCCTTGGAACAACTGAAAACTTACAGGTGCCTAGAAGTATCCCTTAAAACAGCTACACAAAACCCCTGAAGCTTGGGACAGTGCACCCTCCACCCTGGAAGCAGAGTCCTACTTTAACAAAGAGTTGGGTCAAGGAATAGGCTGGGGAAATGAGGAAACAAAAGAAAAAATTCTGACCTTACATAGTTACTATGGTGATAAGGAAGATCAAAATATAGCCTCAAAAGAAGATAACAAAGTCAAAGCTCCTACATCCAAGGCCTCCAATAAAAATATAAATTGGTTTCAGGCCATGGAAGGGGTCAAAAAGGTCTTCAAAAATAAAGTAAGAGAGGTAGAGGAAAAATTGGGAAGGAAAATGAGAGTGGTGCAAGAAAATCATGAAAAAAGTGTAAAAATCTTGGTAAAGGAGACAAAAAATACAGAAGAAAATAACATTGGAAAACAGATTAGGCCAAATGATAGAAGAAGTACAAAAAGCCAATGAGAAGAATGCCTTGAAAAGCACAACTGGCCAAATAGAAAAAGAGCCACAAAAATTCACTGAAGAAAAAACTTTAAAAGTAGAATTCGCCAAATGGAAAAAGAGGTACAAAAGTTCACTGAAGAAAGTAATTAATTAAAAATAGAATTGAGCAAATGGAATCTGACTTTATGAAAAATCAGGAAACAATAAAATAAAACCAAAAGAATGAAAAAATATTAAACAATGTGAAATATCTCATTGGAAAAATAACTGACCTAAAGAGATAATTTTTAAAGTATTGGACTACCTGGAAGCCATGATCAAAAAAGATGCTAGACACCATCTGCCAAGAAAATACCAAGGAAAACTGCTGATATTCTAGAACCATAGGCTTAAATAGAAATTGAAAGAATCCACCAGTCACCTCCTAAAAGATATCCCCAAATGAAAACTCCCATGAGCATTATAGCCAAATTCCAGAGTTCCCAGGTCAAGGAGAAAAACTTGCAAGCAGCCAAAAAGAAACAATGCAAATATTGTGGAGCAACACTCAGGATATTACAAGATTTAGCAGCTTCTAAATTAAAGGATGAGAGGGCTTAGAATATGATATTCTGGAGGGCAAAGAAACTGGGATTACAAACAATAATCATCTACAAAGAAAAACTGGCTATAATCCTTCGGGGGGAAAATGGGCATTCAATGAAAGAGAGAACTTTCGGTTATTCTTCATGAAAATACCAGAGCTGAACAGAAAATTCTATATTCAAATATAAGACTCAAGAGAAGCATAAAAAGGTAAACAGGAAAAGGAAGTCACAGGGGATTTAATAAGGTTAAACTATTTACATTCCTACATGGGAAAATGATACTTGTAACCCAAGAACTTTCTCATTGTTAGGGTAGCTGGAAGGAGTATATATAGACAGAGGACACAGGTTTGAGTTGAATATAAAGGGATGATATTTTAAAAATAAAATTAAGGGATGCGAGAGATGTACTGGGAGAAAGAGAAATGTATATATGGAATGAGGAAAATTACCTCATATAAAAGTGGCAAGGAAAAGCTTTTAAAATGGAGAGGAAGATGGGAGAGGTGACAAAAGTGAGTGAACTTTAATCTCATCAGAATTGGCTTAAAGAAGGAAATAACATACACATTCACTTGGGCATAGAAATCTATCTTACCCTGCAGGAAAGTAGGAGGGGAAGTGGATAAGAAAAAGGGGGACTGATAGAAGGGAGTGTAGATTCGGAGAGGGGGCAATCAGAAGCAAAACACTTTTGAAGAGGGACAGGGTAAAAGGAGAGGGAGAATAGAATAAATGGGGGATAGGATAGAGGGAAATAGCAATAATAACTGAAAAAAATTTGAAGCAAGTTTCTCTGATAAAGGCCTCATTTTTAAACACAGAGAGAGCTGAGTCAAATTTGTGAAAAACCAGAGCTGTTCCCCAATTGATAAATGATCAAAAGATACAAAGTTTTCAGATGAAGCAAAGTTATTTATAATCATATGAAAAAAATGTTCTAACTCACTCAATTGGAGATGTAAATTGAAACAATTCTGGGATGCTACCTATTAGATTGGCTAATAGGACAGAAGAGGAAAATGACAAATATTAGAGGGAATGTGGGGGAAATGAGGCATTAATACAATGTTGTTGGAGTTGTGAACTGATTCAATCATTCTGTACAACAATTTGGAATAGGCCCAAAGGGCTATAAAACCATACATGCTTTTTTACCTAGCAATACTACTACTAGGTCTGTAATCAAAAAGAGATTTTTAAAAAAGGGATAGGACTTATATGTAGAAAAAAATTAAATTTATAGCAGCTTTTTTCTGATGACAAAAAACTGGAAATTGAGGGGACACCCATCAGTTAGAGAATGACTAAAAAATTGGGGAATGTAATTTTTATAGAATACTATTGACCTATAAGAAATGATGAGCAGGATGTTCTCAGAAAAAAACATGGAAAGCCTTACACGAGCTGATGCAAAGTGAAATGTACTGTGTACAAAATAATAGCACTATTGTAAGCAGTGAATGACTTAGCTATTCTCAGCAACACAATGATCCAAGAAAACTCTTAAGGACTTATGAATAAAAATGCTGTTCCTCCTCAGAGAAAGAACTGATGGTGTCTAAATACAGACTGAAGGAGTTTTTTGCTTTATTTTTCTTGAGGTTTCTTTTGTCTGTCTTCTTTCACAACATGACTAATATAGAAATGCTTTGCATGACTACACATGTATAAACTATACCAAATTGCTTGCCTTCTCAATGAAGGGGAAGGGAGAGAATTTGGAACTAAAAGTTTTAAAAACGAATGTTAAAATTGATTTACATGTAAATCATGTTGGAGAAAATAAAATACTAAATAAATGCAAAAAGAAAAAGAAAAGAAAAGACTGAGGGCTCTGAGAATTCAAGTGACTTCCCCAGGGTCACAAAGCCAATGTATGTCAGAAGCAGAACCTGAACCCAGGTCTTCTTGTCTCTTGGGTTTCTATCCAGTGTGCCATGTTGCCTCGTTTGTTATCAGGGTTTTACTAGATGCTGCTGCTACTTTCAAGCTCTCCTAGAAATTTATCAAAGCCCAGAGAGACTTCTAGATAACACATAGTCAGATAGAACAAAAGGCTACATGGGACTATCGTTTCCTTCATTTGGAACATTCTACCCCTTCCATGGCTGGCTCATATTACCTTAGAATTGAGTTGGCCCTTATATACAGAGCTTACCATCAACACTATGCTATTGCTTCTAGGATTGTGGATTATTACTGGAGAAGCCCTAAAGAGCCATCAAGTCCAACTTTTTTATTTTATAAATGAGAAAACCAAGAGGCAGGAAGCCTAAGCACCCTGCCCAAAGTGGTCAGTAGCAAAGCTGGAATTCGAACTCAGGTCCTCTGTCTGGAAAAACCACGTCACTAAGCCATTTCCTTTTTTCTGCATGAAAATTGACATGTCAAATCTCTTTCATGTGGATGTGTGCCGTTAATGTTTTGAAGCTAAGTGCAGCACTTTATATTTACTTTATTAAGTCTCATCTTGCTGGCCAATCATTCAAACCTGTCAAGATCCTGTTATAGCCTAATTATGTCATCTAATGTAATACTTTTCCCTCTTAGCTTTGTGCCATCTTCATCTATGTATTCATGGGGGACAATTTCAAAGAGTCAGAGTCAATAAACCACTTAGTACCTGCTATGTGCCAGGCACTGTGCTAAATGCCTGGGGTACAAAGAAAGGCATGACAGTCCCTGCCCCCAGAGAGATCACTATCTAATGGGGAAAGACAACACACAAAGAGAAACTGAAACTCTGGGGAGTAGAGAGAAGAGAGAGATTACCTGGAGTATAGGGGCATAAAGAAGCCCTCCGGCAGGGGAGAAAAATTATCAGAGGAGGTGAAATTATATGAAGTGATTTCACCTTGAACAATGATGAGTTTCTAGAGTTCGAAAGTCCAGGGAATTAGCCAGGGAGCAAATGATAAGGTGAATTCCCCAAGAGCCTTCTTAAGTGGTGGAAGATCAGGGAGGAACTCTCCAATGGCCACCCTCCCACTTCTCCAGGGACCTGACTCTGGTTGAGTCAGACCAGAGACGGGGGCACCCTATTCCCCAAACAATTTCATCCTTGTTCACCATGGGTTTGGACTCCAACAGAAAGCTTCCTACACAATGATGGACCCGAGTGTGGGAGGCTCAGAGACTATTGCCTCAGCCCCAAATTGATGATGAAGAGAATGAGCAAGACTCACTAGGGTGAGATGAAATCCATTGCTCTTGTCCCTGAGCATCAGGAAGCTTAGTGTCAGGCAGAGAACTGGACATGGAGTTGGGCATCCTGGGTTTGAATTCAGGCTTTGATAATTACTATCTTGTGAAGTCAGGATGATCCCTTTCCTTTCCTGAATGAAGAGGATGAATCACATGATCTGTAGAATCCCTTCTAGCTAGAAATCCAATGATATCTACTCCCAGGAGGTCTTTGGGAAAAGGCTGAATGACCACTTGTGACTTATGTCGTACTGTGGATTCTTTTCTTTTGTTTTTGATTTTGCTTTTTCAATATTGCTTGAATCAGATGGCCACCGAGGTCCCCTCCCAACTTTGAAACTTGGTGATACTTTGGTAAAGGACTACCTAAAGACAAATGTTTTCATTGTTGCAGCTGAGTCATTTTCAGCTGTGTCTGACTCTTCATGATCTCATTTGGGGTTTTACTGGCAACAATGCTAGAGTGGTTTGCCACGTCCTCCTCCAGCTCATTTTTCATATGAGGAAATCGAGGCAAACAGGGTTAAGGAACTTGCTTAGGGTCACAGCTAGTAAGGGTCTGAGGCCATGTTTGAACTCAGGGAAATGCATCTTCCTGACTCTATAGCCAGCATTCCAACCACTGTAGCACCATCTAGCTGCCCTTAGAGAAGATGCGTGATTGTCCAAAGACTGACTAAGCAAACTCCATTTCTGAACCATAAGCAAGGTGTGTTCCCTGGAGCAGAAGAAAATTAATATAGAGTAATAGATGTTGCCCTTCTTTAGAAATGATGCCACATAGTGGAAAATATGCTAATGCAAAGTCATGGCAGCTGAGTTTAAATACCACCTCTGATATTTGCCTCCTGTGTGATGCTGGATAAGTCACTTCACATTCCCAGTTGGACTGGATGACTTTTAATGTCCTCTCTATCTCTATCTATAATACTATGATCCCTTGCTATCATATCATGGGAGATGGTGGGGGAAAGGAATTCTGCTATAGCCTAGAAATACTTGTTTTTCTGGGAGGAAGATGTCTCTCCTCTAAAGACACCCCACCTTTCCTTGTTTCACCTCTTTCTTGCCCTTCCCCCTTCCCGGAATATATCCATGGTTGGAATATTCTATGTTTGGAAAATTCCAGGCCAGAAATGTCCAAGTTCTTGGATAATCAGTACCCTTCCTTTGTGTAAATTTAGGGGGCAGTAGATCCATGCCCCTTCCAATCAAGCACCCGGCCCTTCTTCCATGAGCCTGTAGGAATGCCTGACCCAGGAGTCCAAGCCACTGAACTGGCTGAAAGCTTGATATAACAGGACACCAGCTCCTAGAGAAAGCCTCTGTCCAGACCATCCACTGTGGACACCTTCCACTTCCTTTGGCTCAAAGAACATAGTTCCTACAGGTGTCTGGGCATATCCCAGGTTGTATCCCTTGAGAAGCAAACATGGTATTATGAAGAGAATGCAGCACTTGGAGTCAGGAAAATCTGGGATTAAACCCTATCTCAAATATTTACTAACCATATGATGTTGACTAAGTTTCTTCATCTGTCTGTGCCTCAGTTTCCTCATCTATAAAATGAAGGTGTTGGACTTGGTGACCCCTAAGCTCACTTCTAGCTCTAAATCTATGGTCTATAGTTTGCCTTCCTCTCCCTTTAGTCAGTCTTAACCTAGTGTGGGGATTTGGAAAGCTTTCTGAGGTTTGGCAGCCTCATATCTTGCTAACTCATTTTGGTACTAACTCATTTGAGTGGCTACTGCCCTAATATCCTGGTCTTGTTATTCTTGCCTCTGATTCTATGGTCCCACTTAAGCTATGTGGTCTTGCCTTAAACACACCAAACAAAAAGGTCTATCCTTTTCTTCATTAATGGGCTGGTCACAGTCTATGGTGAAGTCCCTTTAAGTCCCAACAACAGACCCTGATGAAAATTTCATAGAAGCTTTACATAAATATTGGATCAGACCTTATCTTACATTTTGCTATAGGAAAACCCATAGAATATCTTCATTAGTGGCTAAAGAAGTTAGCAAATAAATGAAATAACAAAAATACTACTTTGGGAATAATGAAAACATGAGATCTCAGATCCCCAAGAATAATAAGATTTAGTTCATCTTTCTACCCCATCTCCCATCCCATTCCCCCATCCCATCCCCACTTTGGAACTGTTATCACTGTTCCTTTTTAAAAGCTCAGAGGACTTTTGAATTGGAGTGGCATTTGAAGGGTTACCCTTGGGATATTAAGGAGAGTAGATTATAGATGATAAAGTGAGAGAGCAGTGGGGTGTTAGAGGAATGGGAATACCAGGTTTAGCTAGGATTCAGATGAGAGAAATCTGATGGAGCAGCAATTAGGTAGGGAAAAGCCGATCAGGAAGCTGGTGAAGACAAGGCAAGAATGACAGAATATTATGAGATTTAGAGATCATCTGACCCAATTCTCTTATTTTACAGATGTGGAAACTGAGGCCCAATCAGATTAGAGAGTTGTAGAGGGAGTTCTTTAGTGTATGGATTGGCCTATGTAGCTGCTGAAGGGCCTTTCAACTCTCAGTGAGATTCTGTGACCTGTCCACAGTTCAATAGTTGAGATCCTGATTACAAATACAGATCTCTATCCAAGGCCCTCATATTCCCAAGACCTGGAACAATGGGACACAGCAGATTCTTAATAAAGACATTATTTGACCAAGGTACATATTTGCAGGTTAGAGTCTCTCCACCCCGCCCCCACCACATCTCTCAATTTCTCTCTATCTCTCTCAATCTCTGTCTCTATCTCTCTCTGTCTGTCTCTTTATCTGTCTCTCTCTCTTTCCTCTTTGCCCCCCTCCTCTCCTCTTTCTCTCTCTTTCTCCATATCTGTTTCTCTCTATCTCTCCCCCCCACCACTGTCTTTGTGTCTGTGTCTGTATTTGTCTTTAGCTTGGTCTCTTTCTGTTTCTATCACTCTGTGTCTTTGCCTCCTTCCTTTCTTTCTCAAATGTATCAAAAAAAACCCAACATTCTAATTTGAGTTTTAGTTTGGGTTTCCCACATAGAATGTTGTGTGCTTATTTTAGGTCCTATCAGATTATAAGAAGGCAGGGACCAGTAAAGGTGTGATATCTCTAATATGGGGCCCAACGACTCTCTCTGGTCTGTGTTCCTATTGATGTATTTTCACTGAGGAAGCAGAAATGAAATTGATGAGACAATTAGAATGTCAATAGCTGTCCCTAACCATCCTCGAAGGTGTGCCCACTATTGAGCAGAGAAGAGGCTATGTCTATGCAGTACCTCTCCCTTCTCTGAGGCCACAATTATTGAGAAATATAAGTCACAGGTCTTTTGAGGAGAGATGGTGGATAGGAATGGCCTGAGTGGTTTGCCTGAGGAAATGTGGGGATCTAGAGTTGAGAGGTGGGGTTTCCGTTCTCTGGATTTAATTTATTTCCTAAAAGTTTGCCTTCATGGAACAATTTGAAAAACTATGAAACAAAATAAAATGTTTTCTGTTCCCTTGTGAGCAGAATTCTTTCCAGGTCATCTCAAATAGAATTGGACCCCTGTGAGCGGGGACTCAAGTGGGCATGGGCAGCATCATATTGGCACCATCAAAAGAAAAGATTTAGGCTCTTTCCTTAAGGAAAAATGAATGGCATTGCCCTCATCCCAAAATACAAACACACACAAATGTACATGCTCACACACACACACACACACACACACACACACACTGGCAGCACAGACCCTGTTCTTTTCTTCTTCCAGGTTCCTTTGGATCCTAGTTTAAATCATATTTCACCTATGGGCAAGGGGAAGGAGTAAAGCAACATCTCATCCCATTATGATTTGCTCGCTTCCATGAATCACCATAAGATATTGCTATCTTCAGTTAAGACCTTATAAAACTAGAATTTTTTGAGCAGGATGAAGAGTGCATGAGGAGACTCATCTAGCATGCAACTACCTGTAGTATGAAAGTCCTAGAATTTTCTACTTTTACTAAATCTTCTCACTAACTAGGTGCTGATTGCAATTCATTATTATGTTGCTTAAGGACTGGAAGTACTATCACCCTCTCTAAATTTCAGAACTCTGGAATAAAACCCTAGTTGTCCCTCCCTGGTTTTGGCTCTGTCTTAAAGTCTTCAAAGAACAAAAGGAAGGACTTCAAGGATCCTACCCTCAGGACGGTCCTTCACAGAGGATTTGTGGGAAAATCTGAACAAGATTTGCATAGGAAAGGATGGGAAAGGAATTGGTGGAGGAAATATTTAACACTTTGCCACAGATCTTTGGAAAGAGCAGAGTATGATAGAAGGCATTCAGAGGAGAGCAGTTAGGTTGGTGAAAGCTCTCAAGGCCTTGCCATGTGAAAATTTGTTGAAGAACTAGCAATGTTTAGCCTGGAGACTTTGGGGAAACATGCTCACTGTTTTTAGATATTTGAGGGGCTGTTACATGGAAGAGCGAGGATTAGCCTTGTTCTTTTCAGTCCTGGAGAGAATTAGGAGCCACAGAGAGGAGAGCATTGCAAACAAGCAAATGTCAGCCCGACAGAAAAGCTTCCTAGAAATGAGAGTTTTCCTAGAGTGGAGAGGGCTGTCCTGGGCAGTACTGGGGTCCTCCAAATAGAGTTCTCCAGCCAAAGTCTGGAAGACCACAGGTTAGGTATATTCAGGTATGGGTTATACTAGATGGCTAGCAAAGACCCTTCCAACTTTGAAAATGTGATTTTAAGGCACTTGCTGCAAACTTGGGTAGAAAATAATGTCTTCAGTCTGGTGGGAAGAGGGAAGATCTTTTGCACCCTTGAAACGGCAGAATATTTTGAATTTAGAGAATTGTGGTGGATTGTAAGCTCAACATGATTCTGCAGTGTGATATAATAGCAACCTTCACCCCGCCCCACCTGTGGGCTGCATCAGGAGATGTAGAGCTTCCAAGGATCAGGTGCTGATTTGTCCCACTGTGCTCTGCTCTCACCAGAATACCTGGAATACTGTATTCCATTCTGAGCACTGTGTTTGAAGAAGGACATTAGTAATCTAGTTGTGATCTGCATTGGGGGAAGAAATACACACAACAGTGAAATAATAGTCCATCCAAAAGATCAAAGCAAGCTAGAAACAATGAGAGAAGAGTAAGCAGAATGGTGAGGAGTCTTGAGCCTATGCCCTATGAGAATCAGTTGAAGTAAGTGGGAATGTTTAGCTTAGAGAAGCTTAGACTCAGGGGTGACATGATAGCTGTCTTCTAGTATATGGAGGGTTGTCATTAAAAGGAGGGGATCATTTTGTCCTTTTTGGGACCAGGGAACAACAGTGGTAATTGGTAATAGGAACAAAGAGGAGATTTGGGCTTTATGTCAGGGGAAAACATTTTGGGCTGTCCATCCCACAAAGGAAGGGACTGCCTGGAGAGCACTGGTGGGTTCTCCCTCCTTAGAGAGCCCAATGACCACTTGGTGAGTATGTGACAGCGAGGATTCCTTTCACTGGGCTAGGTAACCACTGAAGCCCCTTCCAATTAAAATTCTGTGATTTTGTGGCTTAATTTGGGTCTTAACCAGGTGATCTGGAGTTCCATGCTGAGTTATAATTGGATGCTTTTATCCTAAGCAACCTGCTTTGAGGAAAGTGAGGTCAAGGAACTGACTTACCTAAGGTCATGCAAGTGGTAAGCATCAGTGATAGGATCTGAACCCAGGTCCTCTGATTCCAGAGACAATATTCCTTCCATGGCATCATACTGGCACTTACCACATAGATCATTGTGGGGCTGAAATAAGGAATAAAGAGCTTTTTAAACCATAAATTGCAGTGATGATAATGGTGATGGTGGTTGCAGCTTGGAGGCTGGTAGCCATGGTGGTGGTCATGGTAGTAGCAACAGTGTAGGAAGGGTGACCGTTGCTGCTATTTCCCTTCTGTTCTGTAATCATTTTGTAAAGAGTTGGGGGCAAAGAATGGGAGAGATTAGGCACAATGAGTAATAGCTGGCTTTATTAGCCAGAGGATGGATATTAACCTGGAATGAAGATTTTGCTTTCAACAGTCTGCATGGAGATAATCAAAAGTTGATTTTTTAAAAAAATGTCTGTAATTTGAGCTCATTTTAATGTAATTTGGGGGTTTGCTGAAAACACAGAAGCTTCTTCCCTTCTCAGGTGGCTGTCATTTTTCTGATAAGAAATGATACTCAGAGTGAAGTCTGGTTTCATTTCCACAGGTCAAATGGAATGGCTTTTTTTTTTCAGAATTATTAGTGGAAGAACAGAAGGAGATAATCAGAGAATCATAGCATTTTAGTTATTAACTCACCCCTAACAGAGATATTAGGATTTAGAACTGGAAATAACCTTAAAGATCAACTATTCCACACCCTCACTTTACAGGTAGAGAAACTGGCATCCAAGGAGTTTGAGGCATGCCCAAAGCTACATAGGTAGTAAGTAGCAGAGATGGTACGTGAATCCATATCCCTTGATTCACATTTTATAGTATGGAAATAACTTATTCTAAACCCCTTCATTTTCTAAAGATAATTTTTAATTTTTACAATAATAATACTATTTTACAGTGATTTGATGTAAATTTTTTTTAATCATGGGATGAGCTTTACATATGTGTTAACTAACTTGAGTCCACATTTGATTCTAACACTGTAAAGTAGATTCTATTATTATCCTTACTTTACAGATGAGGAAATTAAAGCACACAGAAGTTAAGTGACTTGCCCAGAGTCACACAGCTAGTCAGTACCTAAGGCCAGATCTGAACTTAGGTCTTCTGACTCCAGGTCCAGTGCTCTACCTCCTACCTACCTTGCTGCCTCCAATTCAATTTCATATTGTTAAAAAAAAAAGACATTACAAAACTTCTTCCAGCTATATTTCATCTTATTTATTAAGCAGTAATGAAATATGAATAGCACCTATGGCTTGTGCCCTTGTCCATTTTCCACAATTGAGATGACCTTTTATTCTCACTCAACAAACTTCCCTTCCTTTCCATTTTGGATTTGGGTGCTACTGGCTACATTTTCTTGGAGCAAGCATATGAGATAAGTGAAATGATAAAATTCAGTGTAATGCCTTCAATAGTTCTACAGATCAACATAGGTGATGTTTGTTTAAAGATTCAAGTTTTGCAGACCATAGGCAGGAAATCCCCCTGAAATCTCTCTGATTCTAATGGCTGCCATTTGGCTATTGGGTGACTAGGCAGAGATAAACAATGGCTGTGACTACGCTGGTTACCCACTGGATAGATTTACCTTCTTGGACTCTGAACACCTACTTCTCTTAGTCCACAGTTTTCTTAGGGTTCTATCACTTTTCATTTGCATATTTGAAAGCTGGCCTCTAGGCACAGAAAGCAAAGCAAAGCAAAGCAGAAAATGCCATTGTGCAATGAGGATCTAAAACTAAGGTGCCTAAAAGCAGCATAGAGAAGAAAGACACAAAATTGGGTGAGTCCATGCCATGTACAGTCACACAAAGCAGTGTGGCCCAGTTAAAAGGGTGATAGAACTGGGGCTACGAGACATGGAGCCCAACTCCTCTCTCGTTGTCCCTAGGAGAATAATTATGAACTAGTTGCTTAAACTCTTGGAACTTTACTATTCTTATCTGTAAAAAATGGGTACAATGTTGCCAGCAATATCCACCTCATGGGGCTCTTGTGAAGCTCAAGGTAGATAATATCTGTAAGGTGTTATATGAAGATGTGTGTCAGCTTTTCTATCACATGGATGACCATATGAGTAAATGTTAGAGGTGTGGGTTTGAAGTCCACCGGAATTTAGTTGCTCTGCTGTATTTTGCTTCCTGGATGAATTTTGGGTTCAGGTTTGGTCAGCAGGCATGTGGCATACAGCTAAGTGTCTATGATTCCTTTGCAGTTCTCCCACCCCCACTTCCTGCATCCTTGGCTACATTTGACTTCTCCTAAGGGAAAGAGAAGGCTTTCTCAAAGAGTAGCATCTCATGTTAGCCTTCCCTGAAGACCCTACAAATGAGTAATGTAGCTCTCCAAGGCTGGCAGAGGACAGGACCCAGTTCTCTCCTTGAGGCTGCAGAGGTTGGGTGTGGGGACTATCACTCCAGAGCCACAATCAGGAATTAGCAATGTGGACGCCAAGGCCAGTTTTCTTTACTTGGTGAAGGAAGAAGACTCCAAGACTCCTTATGGAGTGTTGGGGAAGAGACAGAGACCTTGGAACACTACAAGGTGGAAAAGCTTTCACTGTAGGAGAGAGGGATACCTGAGACAAGTTGCAGAAGAGCTCTTCTGTAGTGCAGCCAAGCAAGAGAGGAATTTACATCTTAGTAACTTCCTATTTTAATGAATTGTGCTTGCTAAACACATGTGCAACACAGTTATTTTTACCCTTCAGAAGGTCTGCAAGTGCTGACATCACCCTGTAAATTTTGATCCCCTTGGGCAAAACTCAGGTGCTCCACCCTAGTTATGCCTTTGGATTCAAGATCCGATGTCACAAGGTCCAATTTCCAAGTATTGTCACAGAATGCCAAATGAGCCTTTTTGCTTCCAAAGAAGCAACTCATCTAATTAATCAATTGATCAATGCTTCCTTAAGATACTGAGTAAAACCAATAGCCCTCATATTAAAGCCTGTTCCGAGGCTCTGCTTATGATGCACAAAGGTAATTATATGGGTTAAGGAAACAGGTAAATTCCATGAACTTTGAGTTCCTTCTCGCTACTTTCTCCACCAAATAACTTCAGAAGATCAAGATTCTTGCCACCTAATGAACACAGTAAATAAAATGCAAATACATCATGAGCAATTTAGCTTGCCAATACTATGGATCAGCTGCTTCGATTCCATTGATTTTATTTCAGATATTTACAATACAGAGACACAAGCCTAATTTATTTCCTGAAGAGTTCAAGGCAGGTATCATTGGCTAAAAACACCACACACACACACACACACACACACACACACACACACACACACAACAATGGAGTAATGTTTGGGGCACTATCTGCAATAATCTAATGCTGACAGAGAGCAGTATTTTATTTAGTAATTAACAGTGTAAAGGGGAGAGAAGCTGTCATGTTGGTTCTTAAGCTGGGGAATGTGATGAAAGATGATATCTGCGATCTCATCCTTTCCACTTGTTTAGAATTGTCAGGATGAGAAATGTCAGCATTATGAAAGCTCAGCTCTGCTCTTGATATGATAAAACCCTTCAAAAGCCAGTCTTTCTCTCTCCCTCTCCCCTCTTCCTCTCTCTCTCCCCCTTCTTTCCTCTCTCTCTCTTTCTCTCTCTCTCTCTCTCTCTCTCTCTCTCTCTCTCTCTCTCTCTCTCTCTCTCTCCACTTGCTTTTTTATTTATCCTGTTTTGTTAGATGGCAGAAATATAATTCTTTTCTTTCTTCCTATTATAAGCTACCATTTTTGTTTTATTATATGTTTCACAACCTCTAATGCCCCACTGAAAATTACCTTGTTAAATGACAGTGTTTCAGAGCCATGAATCCTTTCCCCCATTCCCTCAGAGATTTGAAACAGTCAACAGACTGTAAAGAATAAATAATAAAAAAGTATTGATTATTTTGATGACTGTGAGATTCAATTAAGTATTAATTTTGCCCTCCAGTGGACCTATCAAGGTATTCAAAAGGGAGGATTCGGCTCAGCTAAATGCGGGCTGAGTGCTCCAACCTTAAATAGGGAGAAAATGTGTTTACCTACAGTATTTGAAGGGAGAGGAGTGCATTGATGCACAGAGTCCGATATTTAAGTGCTGGGCAAATTAAGCCCTGGTGACAGTGACATTGTTTTCAGGGAGATGAGTATTGACCAGAGAAGTGCATTTCATGACAGCTTAAACTATCGCTATTGATTAACATTTTCATAGATTATCATGTGTCATATCAAATCCACTTTCCAGACATGACTACATTAAAAAACCCTCAGGCGACCTCAGGCCAATGTAAAGATGGGACCTGGGGTGCAGACTGACCAAGCTGCTTCCGAGCTGGTCACCTGTTCCCTGCTTGGAAGCCACTTAGGCATGAACTTGGCCATAAATAGCTGCTGTGGGAGCCCAAGGAGGTCACTCGGGTCTTTCCTCTCCCTTATGCTACTGGTCTTTCTGTTCCAACAGGACGATACGTCTTCGTTTGCCAACGAGCTAATAGAGTGTGCTTGGGAATCATACTAACCCCCAAATGCCCTCCGACTGAGCTGGAGAGAACACAGATCCAAATCAGTGAGGGAAAAAAGTTTAGTGTTGGAGGGGGGCATTTGGGGGGGGGGGTTGGTGGGTTTTGCTGCTATTTTTTCTTTGTCATATGGTGTGAGTGCCATGTCCTTAGTACAAGACTAATTGAAAACAGTTTGTAAGTATATTCACCATTCTTTTAAATAAATTTACATATGCTGTTACCTGCATATCATCTTTATCTACAGCTACATATATATCAGTATCTAACCTACTTCTATGTCTATACCTATATCCATAGCTATAGTGTTATTTTTAAACTATGCATTATAGCTGGGGTGGGGGGAGTTTCTATCCAAATTTGTAAGTGGAGTTAACTTATTTCTGTATTGGTTTTATATGACAAATACCTTTTATTTTATCAACCCATTACATCCCCACTCCCCCCTTCATTTTTCTTCTTTTCTTTGCTTTTCTGATAAGGTTTCTTTCCTTCCATCCCATGGGGAGTGATCCTTCAAAAAGCTTCTAGCTCCTGCCTGGGGAGTACTCCCTTTGGAAGGGGTTCCTGCATCCCAA
Source organism: Dromiciops gliroides (assembly GCF_019393635.1). Lineage (NCBI taxonomy): Eukaryota > Metazoa > Chordata > Mammalia > Microbiotheria > Microbiotheriidae > Dromiciops > Dromiciops gliroides. The sequence goes on from NC_057861.1 coordinate 755,010,915, forward strand.
GCTCAGCTCTCTCTCTCTGTTTTTCCCGGTTCCATATTAAAGCCAGAACAAGGTGTAAAAACATCCCTAGCCAAGCCCATCCCACAATTAAAGCAGTGTTGCTCATGTGGCTTTCAAAGAAGTTTTTCCTTCCAAGCATCCTGCATCTCTCCCATGCTGGCTGCACTTTAATGGGGGGGGGGGGGAGTAATGGAAAACTCATTGGATCCGTAATAGCTCTTCACTTGACTGCAGCCAGCAATAACGGCAGGAGCAGCCCGAGATAAGAGAGAGAGAGAGAGAGAGAGAGAGAGAGAGAGAGAGAGAGAGAGAGAGAGAGAGAGAGAGAGAGAGAGAGAGAGAGAGAGAGAGCACGCCAGCCAGCTAAAGCTGCCACTTTCTTCCCCCCTCACTCCTGTTCCCCACCCTAGGATCCAATGATAGCTGGACAAGTCAGTAAGCCCTCGCTGCTGCTGTCAGTGCGGAGTGAAATGAATGCAGAGTTGAGAGGTGAGGACCAGGCAGCGACTCCAGACAGCGAGCTCAATGAGCCCCTGCTTGCGCCCGGGGAATCCAATGACAGCCAGGACGCTCCCAGCAAGCTGTTCGGTAAGTGTGGCGACGTATTTCATTTCAGCCCGACCGTGTTGTCCGGAAGAGCAGTTGCGTCCCCCTGTCCCTACCCCTCCCCCCTTGTCAAGGTATTTGTCCCCTTTTCTCCCAAGTGCAAAAAGAGGAGTTCGGGGCTGCAGGGACTCAGCCCCAAGGCGGCTCCCGGATGCCTCCTGGACTGCCCTCCAAACTTTGAGCCCACTAGCAAGTTAGGGCATGCCGTTGTCTAAGCTGCCCGCCACCTGTCTCTCCCGGGTTCCGGAGCAGGGTCTGGATGATTACGGAAAAGGGAATGTGGCAATGCTTAGGATCCGGGTCCCCTCAGTGTTCGGGGCGAAAGGCATTTGGCGTTGACAGAATAAATCTATCCACTCCCTGGTGGGCTGTGTGGCAGCTTTGGGGAAGGGGAAGTGGTTCTCCTCTGTAGTTGAAAGAGGAGAGGAGAAAAATACCCAAAGAGACCACTCTACCTAGATCGACAAAGGCCATACCCCAGGGGGCCCGCTGAAAGGCCGATTGTTTTGTCAATTTCAACCGGAAGGATTTTGTTTTGTCTAAGGGGTTGGAATGTTGTCGATTTCTGCATCCCCCATGGCCCCTTTCCCTTGTTACATATTGATACACGATTTCAATCTGATGCATAGTTTCCATCTGAGACAGTTTCCGTGCGAGCCACAGTTTTGAGCTCAGTGGCCTAAGGAACACAAAAACTTGCCTATCTCAGGACCCAAAACAGAGCAGGAAGAAGAGTGTGGCTGGTCTGGCAGGCCTGGACATCTGTCATTCAAACAGATGACACCCTGTAAGGCAGCCCAGGCAACAGTGATCTCTAATCAGAAAGGGGAGCAGAGTTGTGGAGGCGCGGGGCCAGGACTGATGGATGTTGATGGATGTCTCTGCCTGAGCAGCATTTTATAGCACAGACAGTGGCATTTTGTTTTCAGAACAATTACTCCTCAAAGACTTCCTTTTAATTATTTTCAGACATGACTTTCTGAAAAGAAAAAAAAATAGACAATGACCAGCCACAGTCAGTCTGCCTTCATGTAAGGAGAATCTCCTGGCCGGGATTTCAGCAAGCCTGGAGTTGCCTGGAGTATACAGCCTTTCAAAAGTCTTAACATTGTGGTTAATATCTGAGTTGGTGATTTTACCCCTGGGGCAGAACATTCCACAATAGACTGGACTGTAGTTAGCATTTCTAGGGTGTTTTTTTAAATGGATCTCCTTTCATCATCTGGGGCACCTGGGTATCATGCTGAGCATTTTATGGAGAAACTTTTATTTGAAAGATAGGATAGGATAGGGTGTTAAAACACAACAGATACTCGGATATTGTGCTTATTTGACAATAGACTAGAATCCTGTTTTAGGATGTTGGTAGTAACCTTTCTTATGTGGAAATCTGCCATTCTAGTTTCAGTATATATGGATCAAGCTCAACCTTCTCATTTTAGTCAATTTTGTTCCAACATGATACTGTGATGTGGATTGAATTCTAAAATTCATGTAAATCCTTATTAGTAACAAACACCTGAACTTCCTGAATTTATAATCACCTTATTTTGCTGGGGAAGAGGAGGAGGTTAGGGAGAGATGGATCAAGTGATGTGCTTATAAAATATACTTGAAAAGCTTATGTAGTTTTAATCTGCCTGAAAAGATCAATATTGGATAGTTTTTTGACCCTCATGCAGTGAATTCCACATTAACTATAGATGATGAATTACTGAGCTGAAAACAGTCAGTGCCGAAAGTGGGCATGAATCCTTGTCAGTGGCCGCTTTTGACACAGTCACTCCTGTCCTGACTGACTAGTTTTCTCTCAAGTAAACCCACAAATAAACGAGCAGCTTCTCTTGCTGAGAATGGGCAGAGCTCCTGCACATTTCTGTAAGTTCTCAAACAGGGATAATTGTTGCCAACTTTTTTTTTCCTGGGGGACAAGCCAAGAGGAAGAATGAATCAACTTGTCTAATAATATTAATAATAACAACAATAACAATAATAACAATAATGAGAGGTATATTATTTTGCTAGGCCAGGAAAAAAGTTTAGGAAGCTTGTGATTTGGGGAGGACACGTTGGCTGTTGGACCATTTTTTTTCTGAAATCCCTTGACTTGCTTATATGACTCATCCTTCGAACCCTTATTTTATGATGTCCTTCATTTCACATCCTATGAGGATAGACTGAGGAGCCTCTAAACTGTATTCTCTGAGCCTAGGAAAGGGTTTTTATCTTTCCCAGTGTCTACGTGGTGTTTCAGACTTACTGTCAATGGCTCTCAGCTTTTAGTTATATGGGCTACAGAATGAGAAAATAAGGACCGTTTCTGGAAACAGGAGCGAAAGGAGACTAAGAGACAGGAGGTATAGATTTCCAAATGCAAGCTAGACCTTTGTCCTTCAATTTCCTGTAGACATTGTTGAAAAAATATTGAGAGGATCACACTCTTACGGGACTGACTTAATATAAGCCTAGGTGCTGCCTGGGCTAGGAACTTAGCCTTGACTTGAAGAATGAACTCCACCAGGCAAAGTCTGTCTTTCTTGACTTAAGCTGTCTGGGTGAGCATTTCGTGGATCTGTTTCTAATGGGAGCAAAAGACACCTACAAAACAGCTTCCCTAAATGGAAACAAAGAAGATTGTTTTCCTCAACGTTTTTCATTAGGGCCCATTTTTTTCTTGTGCCTTTTCCCAGAGAGACTTGCATTCAGGAGAATGCTTGAGAACCTGCAATGTTCCTCAAAACCCTGCTTTTCTATTTTTAAAAAATTAGGAAAAGGAAATGGGATAGAGGACAGAGATGCTGCCCTGGGGCACAGAAAGTAAAGCCACTTATACTACAACCAGAGCAGGTGGAAAGGAAGCTTCTGTGGAGCTTTTATGCCAAGATTCACAGAGAGCCCAAGAGGAGGATTAGGAACCAAGAGTAAGGCAAACAAAAGCCTCCTTTTTCAGGTCTTTGAGATTGTTGTCTGTTGATCAGTTGGCTCCAGGGGAGGATCTCCCATCCAGGCTTCCTTGGGTGGGTCAGCGAGGTCCGGAGCTGGTGCCTGGGCCCAGCCTCCTCTGTGGGCGAACAAAGGGAATCCCAGGAACAATCAGGCCCTTTGTGGTTTTCCCTAAATTATACCCCGACACTTAGAGCATCTAGGGGGAAACATACTGAGCAGAAACCACCCGTGCTTTGAAGAGCTCAGAACGGCAGCAGGAGAAGTGAGCGGCCAGATGCCGGAGTGAGCAGGAACTTCCAAAGAGGGCCCCTGTGTTCTCTGAAGTAATTATATCAGGGGTAATGCTTTGCTTAACTTGCACGGCCGTCAGCATGATGGCACACTTATGAGAGATAAATCTGCCTCGTGTGAAGGAGCCGGGGCCTAGAAATCATTAAGTGGGGTGTTATTTATTCTTGTAAATCCCGAGAAAAAGCTTGCTTCTGGGGTCGACTGGATGGCATGACAGGAAGCCCCACCCTGGATGTGGAAACCCAGCTCCTATGTCAGAGGAGGGCTGTCCCAGGGTCATCCTGTCTCCCCCTGCTTCAGATGGAGGAGTCAATGAGGGATTTCCTATAGGGTAGTCGTTTGCTATCCCCTTAACCAGGTCCACACTCTGGACTGTGATCACAAGTGGCTTTTAGGAATCGGCCCCCGGCTGAAAAGGCTAACATGTTTTTGTAGTGACATTTATACCACATACACCAATGGTGGTGCTTTCCTCTGCAGGTTTTATACCCATCCAACATTCCTTTGTCCACATTCACCCAAAGGGGGTAATCGGAATTTAAAGCAATCGTGTCCACTACTTGTTAAGAGAGATGGCCCCTCAAAGGATGGAAGATATAGATTGGATAAAAGTAACACACGGAATCAGCTTTTTTCTGATCCCCTTTGCTTTATTCAGCATGGAAAGTTAGACCTCATGGAAACATGCCTTAAATATTTCCTCTCTCCTATTTGAGCATCAGAGGATGAATTGTTAGCATGTCTCCTCCTGGGAAAATTTTACTTGTTTCAAGTTCAGTCTCATGATTGCTTTTCCTCCAGTGATGACGTGTCTCTCTCAGCTTGGATTTTGCTTTTGAGTAGGGCTGGACTGTACTTGAAATGGGCAGTGCCTTGGACGGAGGCTTCAACAAAACAGAACATAGAAACAGTGCACCAGAAAGCAAAATTGATGCCTGTTTTTAATGATACTGTATTTTTCCCAGGGTAAAAGTAATTGCATGCATGCAACTAGGTTTGAAAGAGAAGCTATCCAATGACATTCATCTATGAACTCTCTGAAAAGGCTTTTACAAGTCAGGTTGGGGAATCTTTGCTAGAAAATCTATTTAAGGGGCTGGGCTGGGCTGGGGGGGGGGGGGGGTGTAGTTCTACCTTATACTTTCCTGTATTTCTTTTTACAGAAAAATATTTATTGTAAGAATTTTTTGAAAATTATCATCTGATTTGGCTTAATTAGAATTTATTGCAGCAGAGTCATTTTCAGTTACAAAAGGATGAAAGAATAAATTGTCTTTCACTCCTCGAGATAGTGGTCTCTGCAGGTCAGAGTGGAGGTCATTGGTGGGGGATTGTGGGGAAGTCTGTTCTTAGACAAATGGTAGCCCCTGTTACAGTATCACTGGCTTTAAGAGTCTCTTTCTGGGACTTCATGTTTTCATCGTTAATAATTTGCTCATAAAATGTATTAAGGGCATGACCTCAGAACAGAAGGCCTCACCCCAGTAGGAATTTGGGGGGAATGGGGGTGGGAGGAAGAAGTGTTTAGGATCAGGCAGAGAATTTCACAAGAGTGGAATGTTTATTTTGCTTCAGGAAATTTAAAAGTTGCCACATTTTAATCAGAGAAAAAATTCACATTTCTGTTAACAGAAAACAAAGAGTTTCATTGGAGGAATCTAAGAACTCTAAAAACCAAAATTTACCAATGGCATAATTTGTGACTTTGTTCCTGTGATGATGGAATCGTTGTAAGTTTGTTTGTTTAATACTAGGTGTAACTAGTATTCTGCTCAATTAAGTCAGAACTAATTGTGATGGCATCAGAAATATATCTTTGGATGTGCTTTGATATCTGGTGATCAAGGGAAGCCGTGTGCATTTAGGAATGTTTCTTAGAGCTCTTTAATGTAACACACAGTGGTTGTTATCCAGTGGAGATGCTGCATATGTTCTAACAATATTAGTTGTCATTTACATATATTTATAGCTTGATAAAATATATGTAGCTGTACATGAGGAAAGGAGTCCACTTTTGTAGGCTTCTTATAAGAAGCCTGAAATATCCAAACTGTGAGCCATGTATTGTCACTGAGCCGGCACCATTTCCCAGCAGTGTCTGGATGGAGGATGGCATGCAGAATGTCACATAAGAGAGTGAATTGATCCCTGCTTCCTTTCTCTTCTCCTTCTTCCAAAGAGGCCTGATGTCCTCAGGTCAGAGGTTTGAAGGGGAGGAGAAGGTTACCTGTATGTCTGTCTGCCTGTATCTTTGTCTGCCTTTGAATGTGTTTGTTTCACAGTATGTAAGCACAATATGATGTCAGTGAATGAAATTCTTGACGAGGTGGTTGTGGATTTTCTTTCTTTTGATATACTGAAACTGTCAGGACTTTTCTAGCTTGCTTTAAATATCCCAGCTCCAGACCACTTTAGAATCATTTGGAAACTATCACCGTCTGAACGCTTTCTAGAATTGATCCCGTTGTGGTCAAGCAAAGCTTCCTGTGTTGTTTTTCCTCAGAGTTGGCTTGCCAATATGAAGTTTTCCTACTATCCAAAATATAGAATAATTCATAGTAAGCAAAAGAGTGCAGTGTGTGCATGCGTGCGTGTGTGTGTGTGTGTGTGTGTGTGTGTGTGTGTGTGTGTGAGCTTTAACCTACATTTCCAGCTCAGAAGGGTGTAAATCCTGAAGCAAATTTAATTGCTCAACAATGACCTGGTGGATATTATTCTTCTCAGGAGTTAACCAAATTCTCCCTTTTGCCTGCCCTCTACTATGAAGGAAAAGACATAAGTGGCTAATGGTTTCAAAGGGCATTTACTTGTTATCTGGAAGCAAACAGACAATTTGGGAGAGAGCTGGTGCTTTCTTTGATTGAGAATCTTGCTGGTTTATGTTTAGTGATTAATAATACATCAGACATTCACACATTAAAAAGGAAGTGGATGGGAATAGGGAAGGAGAGGCCCCACAGTGGCATTTTGCTCTCTATTGGCTTCCGATTACACAGGCCCTGCATGGGAATGCACCTGGGCTCAGACAGAGGAAGAGCAGGCATCCCAGGTGCCCAAACATGCACCTGGAACCACTTTGCATGGCTCCTGATTTTCCTATGCTAAAGAAAAAAGATGGAAAAGTGCTTCTAGCAAGCTGGCACCCTGTCAGGGGGCAATCTGGAGAAAGTTTCCTGCTGTCAGGTTAATAAATTTTTAAAAAATATCCAAAGGCAGAGGGAGCTGGAGAAAGCTCATAGTAACGGTTGCCATTCTCTAGTGGGTTGGTTTTCTCTTTAATATCCTATGGAGCTCTGAATTTTTCTTGTTTGGTTGTCCACCTGGCTTTGCGCTCTCGTGGCATGCTAAGCTCTGATTTCTTTTTTATTGATGCCATTTAAATATTTTCATCTTTATACTGATGCTTTTTTAAAAAATCCCTTCCAAGCCTCTTGCTTTCCCTTCTAAAGAAAAGAAAATTTTGCAATGAACATATACATATATAATACACATATGCATAAGATATACACATATGCCTATATTTCCTCTTGAGGGATTGGACCTAGGATTTCATTGGTGTGTGGTGGGTATGTATGTATATGTATGTATGTGTGTAAATAAATACTGACATATATATGAAATATATCTGAATTGCAATCACCAAACATCATATATGTTTGTATGTATGTGTGTATGTGTGTATACCTCAATTGCTCATCATAATGCTTGCTTATTTCTAGAGCTTTTAGTACTATGCTTTTTGTATGTCTTATTTCAACATATAACGTTACTGAAACATTCAAATTCAGTTCCTTTAGAAGGAATCCCTTTGGGCTTTCATCAGTGCCCCCAAGTGTCCCCTCCCCTCCCCTGCCCTGCCCTTAAAGTAATTGGACTCTGCTTCTTTCTTTTAATGTAAATTCCTGCCTGGCATTTCTCTGGATGGAGAGAAGTCAGAGCCCATAACAGTAAGAAGCCAGGGCAGACTTGTCTGGTGACATCTCTTGCTCTTCGAAGTGATACTGTTTTGCTGCTATCAGAAACAGTACTAAGCCCCTTTTAGCGTGAAAGCAGAGGTCACTCAGAAAAGAATAGTGTTGGAGCTTGGCTGGCTCAAGGAGGCTTGTCCTCAGAGAAATTGAAATTGAGTTTGCTTTGTAAGTATTTGGAGGAAATAAAACCCCACCTATTTAAGATAGAAAGAACCTAATATTTCTTTTTTGAAAAAAAATCTGGCTGCCTCTTTTGTTCCAAAATGTGGCAGGAGAGATGGCATTTTATTTCCAAATTCCCAAGAATATGAATAAACACAACTCAATGTAAATGGACATCTCAGCATACCTTTGAAGTGTTTCCAAAGTCTTTAAAGGGGACAAGAAAAATGACCCCTAATTTTTAAAGGCCCCTAAGCCTGATGTGATCACTGAAAGTGTTAATAGACAACCTCTTTGTTTGTATCACCAGCAATACTCCTTAACACTATGAACAGAAACCCAAGTGGCTGCACCTTGAGAAACTGAGTAACATTGGTATCTCTGCATTTCATGGGTGTAGCAATCTGGGGGATCTTTCAGCTCATTGTTAGGGACATACAGCTTGAGTTTGCTCTCACAAAATGTGCCTCCTTGCAGACAGAAGGCTGAATGTGCCGATTAACCTCAGCATCCGGGAAAGAACCAAAAGGCTTCTTAAAACGGCTTTCTGTGTACTCCTTCCTAACAGCAAACATGAAAAGATTTCTTTAACCATTCAGCTCAATGTTTGCTTTGAGACAGGCTGTATGATCATCTTGCTTTAAGCTGTTTCATCTTCTTCTCTGAGACCACTCCTGTTTGGCGAACTGTTGCTCTCATGTACTTTGGGGGGAGGTCCCTCAAGTTTCATCTGTCTAACAAAGGAGGGAAGGCCCCAGTGGTGGTGGAGGGCTGCGTTCAGCTGGGAAAGACCAAGCTATCCAAGCTTTAAACTGGGAGCTTAGAAATAATAAACTTTCCTGCTGTTCTTCTCCCCCCCCCCCATCAGGTTGGAGTGCACATGAATTAAAGAACTCATCTAAGTATATGTGTGTGTTGGACCTTGTGTGTGTGTGTGTGTGTGTGTGTGTGTGTGTGTGTGGCTTGCTTCTGTTGTACCAACGACCATGCACAGTCAGCAAATAGCCACTGTATGTTCAACACAAAATTGATTGAGGCTAATTTACAATTATAAGCTGTTTCCAGTTTGTGCCATTCCTACAATCTCATTTAAATGCAATTCTCAATTACTTGGATATCAAACGGCTTTTGGTTAAGCTCATTTAAATTAATATCCAACCAAGGGATGGAGAGTAATGAGCTTGGTTTTCAGCATCCTCGGAAGGAAAGTGAGTCCCTATCTCTCTTCTCTACCATACTGTGAAGAAAACAGCATGGACACTCTACAGACAAGACTCTCGGGAGCTCTAGAACATGTTGGCACATCAGAAATGTTTCTTGGAAGGAATATAAAGGCTGGCAAGCTTCGGGAGGATTGAAGCATTCCAAGGGATTTTGTCTGGGGCATTTTCATCACCTACAAATGTACAATTATACAATATGGAGATCCTGTTAAAATGCCATTTGTCCAGTACTTGGCATAGTGAAATTTCATTTAATCGTGTATGAGTCATGTGTGTATCCAGACACTCTGTGGGATTGGGGGTGGACAGCTTTAGAAGGGGCAGCAGCGGCTTCCCATTGTTTAACATTAAACTGAGTGGCCATGTGGGAGTGGATAAGGTTAGAGTGAAGCCTTGCCTCTGAGTCATCCTGTTGTACATCCCTCAACAAGTCACTTAATCTCTCAGCGTCTCAAGCAACTCTCAAAGACCACAGATTATAAAGAAAAATTGTCAAATCTGTGGATGGATTTTCCACATTGGGAGTTCCCCTAATGATGAAGTCATGGGTCTGAATACTTTCTTCTGCACATGCTCACGAGATCGTACGTACACACACACACACACACACACACTCCTCTACCCCTATTTGTATTTACAAATTTATGCAATGATTCCTCTACTGAAGCCCTCTTGGGGTAGAAGTGACCCAGGGTTCCAGCAGTCTACACCAGTTGTGTGCAAGTTCCTAGACAGATGCCTTACTAAGCTAGAAAAGCTCCTTTGCCAGGCCAGGCAATCCACTGTGTATGCCACTTGCCAGGGGACCAATCTAAGTTCAGAAAGACCCCTTACTAGAAGGTCATGGGGGAGGGGGGAGTAAGTTATTTTCCTCCACAGCAACTTATAAAACTGTCCTGAGTTGTCTTAAGATTGCCACCTGTACTGGGGAAATGAGTAGCCCTAGGGTGGAAGTCACCAATAGTGAGATGTCAGAGGAAGAAGAGTCTCATTTTGTTTTCAAGTTAATTGGTTGCTTGACATTAGCTGACATTCTTTTTCAATTGAGAACCTCCTTTTGGGGGCACCTTAGTTGGAGAGGAAGTGAAGTAAGGGATGTCTCCCATGTGACAACTCCAACGACTTAATTCATCCAGCACCGGTAGAGAAAGATTGCCTGGAAGTCTAGCACCACCCACAAAAGAAAAAGGGGCAGAAGATTAAACTGAGAACTTGCCCCCTGGATTGAAGAAGCTGGTCAGGGCTTGGAATTTCCTTTCATCTGACACCCTGGCCTTGTTATGGTCTTCACTAGGGCAAAGCATCAAGAAAAAGGAAAAGGATGCAAGGAAACAGGCCAACTCCCCAAAAGATGGAAGGCTGGTACCGGTGGAATTCATGGGTTTCCCCTCTATGCTAGCCTGCTTCAGCTCCATCCCTGCCTTCAGGGTTGTCTATTGACATGATGGCTTCCAGTGCCATTCTGGAAAAGAGTTTCCACAGACTTTTGTGGAGAGGAAAGGGGTCCCAATCAGGCTCTTAAGCAGGGGCCACTTCCCCAACAGCAGAGTGCAGGAGAGATTTAATGTGTGCAAAAATATCACTTTACAGTCTGATTTAATATAACATAGACAGTTAGGTGGAGAGAACACTAGATCTAGAGGGAGACAGACCTGAGTTTAAATCCTGCATTAGAAACTTACTAGCTAGGTGGCCATGGGTGAGTCACTTAACCAGTGTCTACCTCAATTTCCTCATCTGTAAAATGGGCGTAATAATGGCACCTACCTCCCAGGGTTATTGTGAGGATCAAATGAGAAGTATGTAAAGCACTTCATAAACCTTAAAACACCATATAAATGCTAGCTATTATTATATAAAGCTCTTACTTTTAAATATCTTTAGTGCATTGGCTCAGACGAAGGCAGAAAACACAGTTGGATGGAGTGTTGAACTAGGAGGACAGAAGGTCTGGGTTCAAATTCTCTCCTTGACACTTACTAACATTGTAATAGTAGACAAGTGATTTAACTTCTCTGAGCCTCAGTTTCCTCATCTGTAAAATGAGATTCCTCAGAGAGCTGTGTGGCTCAAATAAAGGAATATCTTGAACACCTTTGCACACTTAAGTTACCATATAAATATCAGTTACTAATATTATTGTTGATACAATCTCAAAATGATTACTTAAATATTTCACTTTAAAGGTAACAGTAGTGAGCCATTCTCCATTGTTAAGTGGAGATCCTTTCCTCTCCACCACGAAATCCCCTTCATATCCTGAGACATTTTACAAAACTCAGATGCATACCTTCACAGGGTTAGCTAGCTTTTTAAAAAGCCAGTGCCCATGCTTAAAAGGCACACATATTACATTTGCGGGGAGGGATCTCCAGTCCAGTCTGATAGGGCCGATAGCATTCTGATGATTGCAGTGAGCTAACAGCAGCTCCATGTCTTGTCATCCATAGTGTATCAATATGTTTCCGTAATGATACAATAACCTGAACTCTCTAACAGTTTACGATCGTTTGGAGAATTCTTATGGATTTGCCGAATGACGGAGGTTTGAGAAAAGGACTTGAATGCTTTCGCAAAACCCTGACTTGGTGACAGAAAAACTAGTGAGTGACTGTGATTTAGTTGCTAAGGAATCCTATTGATCTGAGGCCATCATTAAACTTAGAAGGTTTTTTTTTTCTTTTTCAAATCAAGTGGTTGGGGATGCAGAGTAAGGGCCTGTGGAAGTGGTGGCCAGGAACAGGAAAGTGACAAGGGTCTGGATAAGAAGTGAAATAGACCATCCCTGGTGCTGATATTGATCTGTTGCTAACAAAGATGATTTTTTTGCATCATGATAGGCAATAGTCTACATTACACTGTGTGCCGGACCTCCTTGTTCTTAGAGAGGATGCAGCCTGCTTGTTGCTATTTGCCTTTCATTGACTAAAAATAGTCAATGATAAAGAAAGAACTTGAACAGCCTTAGGAATCTAGCACCAGCAGGCAAAACATCAAGCCAGAAACAGCAGGAAATCAGTGTAATGAGTAGCCCCACAACAATATCTGCACACAGAGCCTCGTCTTCTTAACATTTGTAATGCTGCTAATTTCCAAGTGCTTTTAAAGAGCCGCTTCCTTCCACATGAGCTCTCAAAACCCATAAAAGTGTGGCAAGGAAAGTAAATTGTTTGTCACTTTCTGACGACCTGCCATATTTATTGTCAGAAGAAATGGACATTAGTTGGAAAAGCAGTTGTTAAAGGCCAAACAATTTTTAAAGATGGCAAAGATGTGTGAGGGCTTTCCTTTTTCTAACAATGAGCCACCCCTTCAGACATCAAAAGACAAGATAATAAGACACTCCAAGCGCAATTCTAGATTATATTCAACATCTAAAGGCTCATCTCTTGTCAGTTTGCATTTACTCTCCCAGGGATGTGATGCTTCTATCATCATTCTGTCAAGAGGAGTCTGGCAGAAGTGATGAGGGCTCTTATTTCACACACTTAGTGTTTTTTATCAAATAGCCCACACTCATTCGGATTCTACCAAAATGGAGGGATAATTTCAAGAAGGTCATGCACAAGTACAAAAATCTTATATTGATTTGTGTGATTAGGAGGCATTAAAACGGCACATTTATCCTAGGCACAAGGGCAGATTGTCAGTTTATTCAGTAACATACTTTTGTTGCCTTAAAAAAAGTGATTAAAAAATTTTTAATAGACTGACACCAGAAGTTGTATGCTTTAAAGTAAATGTCAGGGGGGCATTTAGAACATGAATACAATGGTTTTGCTGTTGCTAATATGTTTATATTGGAAATTCTTTGATATGTAGTTTAAGTCTTTGGGCAAAATTTAAAAATGTGGTATCACAAAGAGTACAAAAGCAAAGCTCCCTCCCTGGGCACACAGGATGAAGTGAAGGTGTCCGATAATGTTCTTACAACATCTTTCAAACTGGTTTCGTGTATCATTCATTCCACATAGAGATGAAAAGATCATGATGAGCCCATTTTCAATACAAATTCAATTATAAGACTTTGGTTTACAATGCTTATCAGCTTTTTAAACTTTCTTCAAGTGGGCATTTTTACAATGTCAATTGATCCATCATCTCTACCACTCTTAGCATTTCAGTTTGCCATTTCTGGAGAAGGTATTGAAGCACGAATAAGGTGGTTTTGTTTGCAATTTAATTACTGTAGGGGAAAAGTCAGCCCATTTTTGTATTTTGCTCTCTGGCAACCATTCATCTGAAAAAGAAAAATGCATAACAAGAAATAATTATTTAGTAAGTGGGGAAATGGTATAGTGGTTTGGGCTACCACTTTTTTCACCCCAAGGAAACAATTTCAGGAAATTCCATTTAAGAGGATACCTTCAAAGTATTTCTCTATTGAATCTCTGAAATTGCCTCTTGGGAGATGTGTTGTTTTTTTTCTTGGCATGTATTCCCATCACCCTGAATCCCCAGGCCTTTTGTTTCCGTCCTTTGCTAATCAGCTTTTCCTTATGGAAACAAGGAGAAACTGAGGGATATGAAGAATTTGGAACCTGGCTTTGTGAATACAAATAAAAGCGATTGTACTTGGCTCCAATGGAAAATCGAGTTGAGTTCTTTTCCTGATTTATTTAAGCTTTTCTACAAGATAAAGCATGTGGGAGGAGTCCGATTGGACAAACAAGCATCGCACAAACCCAGCCTACAATATCATAGATCCCATATTGACGGGGAAACCTGAGCAGTTTCGAGAGACTGTGTGTGTGAGGTGGAGAGGTGGGGGTGGCAGTGAGGTTGTGAGTGGGAAGTGATAATGCACGGGCGGGGGGGGGGGCCGGCATTAACTGGCCCACCAACAATGCTAAGCACCCTCCTTTCCTTCCTAACCATTTGTTCCTTACTTTCTGTTGCTGAAAGGAATGGTGAGCCAGGTTTTGTTCTTTCTTTCCTTGACTTCCCAGGGACTTTTTTCATTCTTTTTTCTTTTTATAGATTTCCATGCTATCTTAAAAGTTAGAAACAGGATACTTACCTTTTTTTTTCTCTTTTAGAAAGGAAGTGATTAATTGGTAGCCAGTGAGACTGGATAAACAGTCAGACCCATTATCGAGAGCCCTGGAAAGATCCACACGCTTCCCCCTTAATACATGTGATCCCCCAGGGTTTTCCTGGCCCAGTAAACGAAAGGTCAGGCATTCTCTTCTTTCCCAAGGCAGCTCTTCTTCTTTTACCAAATGCATTACTCAGCCACAGGATCCTAGAATCTCAGACTAACCTCATGTCCTTTTATGTCAGGGTTATCAAACCTAGCATTCCAAGAAAGGCTGTGGAAATAGGTTACCTGGATTTTAGCAAGGCGTTAGCTAAAAAATACTTACAATCTTCTGGGTGGAAATGGAGCAATGTGGGTATGACAATGCAATCAGATAGATTTTGGGCTGATCGAATCCCCAGACCCAATGGTAATCATCAATGATCTCTTGACAACTTAGAAAGTGGTCTCTAGTGAAGAATCCCTGAGATTTGTGTTTGGTCTTGTGCTATTGAATATTTTTGCCAGTGACATAGATAAAGCGATAGATGGAGAAATCATCCTATTTGAAGAACACACAGAGCTTGGAGGGAGAGTTAAGACTAGGTGAGTAGCACCTTGTTAGTCATATCAAATAAAGTGCAATTGAGTATCAATAAACATAAAGTCTTATACTTAGCTTTCTAAAAGCATCTCTCCTGCTAGGCTACAGCTCATTGTGAAAACATCTTTGGGTTTTAGTGGTCCAGCTCCTTATATTTCAGCTGTGATAAGGTGGCCAGTGTCCAGGCCCAAGGAGATGATTCTTCCGCCATACTCTATCTACCCTGTTCAGAATCCAGCTCGGTTCAATTCTGAGGATACATTTTAGGGAGGACACAGTTAAGCTGGAGTGTGTCCAGAAGAGAAGCAGTCAGGATGGGGAAGGGCCTTCAGTCCACCTCAGATGAGGACAGGCTGAAAGAACTGGGAGTGTTTACATGGAGAAAAGAATACTGGCGGGGGTGAAGGGGGGGTGGAGAAGGGGAGGATAATCACCTTTCTCAAAGGTTAGAGGCTCTGACACCTGGAAGAAGGATCATATGTATTCTGTTTGGCCACAGAGTGGAGAATTAGAAGCAATGGGTAGTTGGTATGAGAAGGAAAATTTATACTTGATGTCAGGAAGATTTTCCCAACACTTAGAGCTCTCCCCAAGGGAAATGAGCTACCTTAGGTATGAATGAGCTTCCCTGTACTTAAGCAAACAAGGAGGATCATTTGTTGGGAGGCATGGGGGTGGAGGCAGGATTCTTGCCTAAGTGTGGGTTGTCTAAGTGAGGCCACGAGGCCTCTTCTGATTTTCAGATTCTGCGATTCTTTGGCAATTTTAGAGCTGGACAGAACCTCAAAGGGTGTCTAATCCAACTCTTTCATTGAACAGAAGAGGACCCAGGGCCCAGAGATGTTGAATAACTTGCCTATTGTGTCAGAGACTAATTGGCAGAGTGAGGATTCAAGCCCAAGGCCTCTGAGTACAAATCCAAGACTGCCCACCGTGCTGGGCTGCCTCCCTTTCTGCCTACCTCTACCCAGGACTCTGTGACCTGCACCCAGCAGCATGAACCATGAAAATCAGATTCTCATGCCTGCACAATTTTCCATTTTCCCATAGGTAGAGAGTAGGAGATGTAGCATCTTGACCATGTCTAAATCTGAAGCAAAAGGATAATTCTTGCAAAGATGAACATTTCAAAAATAGTTTTTGTTGTACAGAGGAATCAGAACCCAGATGACTGTGGGTGGCAGCAAATGTTCTGTGAACTGGCAGGCCTGCCAGCCCCCTGGGTGGCTAGACTCCTTCGGCATCATTTTCCTAATGGTTTTAGCTCTTTCTTTCTAAAGGTTCTTGGGTTTGAGGAAAACTCTACAGGGGCTTCTCTCCAACAGTGGTGACACAATTCTTGAGAGGATTTGGCCTCTGGTAATCTTGTTCTGGGCCAGGTGGGAGAACCTCACTGGAGACGACACTGGCTGTGGTCAGGAAGTAACATCTCTGCTTCCCTACAACCCTTGCTAAGCTCCTGCCACAAATGAATCTGGTCATATTTCTTCAGAGAGTCCCGAGTCTAAGGTCTAGAGGAGGACCACCAAATCCAAGCCAGACCTTGACAAGAACCCTTTTTGGAAAGCCCCAATAAAAGGGCTCGCAGCTTCTGCTGAAAGGCCCCAGGGAGGGGCCCCAACCTCCCACAGTGCAGCCCATTCAGCTCTGGGAAAGCTCTTCTTCTGAAGAATGTTCCCTGACACACTGAGCAGCTCCATTCCTCTTTGGGTCTTCCACACATTCAGTGGGCATTTATTAAGCACCTGCTGTGTTTCCAGGCACTGGCTTAAGTGCTAAGGATACAAAGAAAGAAAGGTGGGGAATCTGTGCTCTCAAAGAGCTAATAATCCAGGGGGTGAGATGACATGCAAACAGCTATTTACAAACAAGCTATATAGAGGATGAAATGAAGATAATCTAACAGGAGAAGGGGTGCTAAGATGAAGGAGTACAGAGGACTGTGAGAGTCTTATCACAGAGGATTGTACTTCAGCAGTGACTTGGAGGAAGCGAGTAATCCAGGAGGCAGGGATGAGAAGGGAGAGAGTTCCAGGCGTGGGGGAAAGCCTGGGAAAATGGCCCAAGTTGTAAGGTGGAGTCTCATTTTTAAGGAATAGGAGGCTGAGGTCACTGGTTGAAGAGTATGTGGAGGGAAATGAGGTGGAAGAAGACTAGAAAGGTGGGAGGGAGCCAGAATGGGCAGATTTTATATTTGATCCTGGGATGATAGGAAGCCACTGGAGTTTATTGATTAGGAGAGTGACATAGACAGACCTGCATTTTAGGAAGATTAATTTGGTAGCTAAGTAAAGGATGGACTGGAGAGGCGATAGACTGGAGGCAGGAAGACCCCATCCCAAGCAGTCATTGAGAGAATCCAGCTGTGAGGTGATGAGAGCCTGCAACATGAGGTGGGGTAGGTGTTTCAGAGGAGAGAAGGGTAAATGTGAAAGATATTATAAAATCAGTAGACCTTGGCAACTGATAGTGGATGGGGCAGGGGCAGAGGTGAGGGGGTGAGCGAATGAGGGGTCCAGCCAGATGATTGGAAGTATGGTGATGCCTCAACCAGAACAGGAAAAGAAGATGGTCTGTGTGGGTCTTCTTCCTTCTCTATACTCTCAGTTCCCATGAGTACAATGATCGTCTCTGTACACCTACTACCTATAGATAGTCCTCTCTTTCCTGAGCTCCAGCCCCATATTTCCATATTCCATCTGAATTTCCTCTCAGCAACTCATGCTCATTGTATCCAAAATGGAATTCATTATCTCTCCCTTCTTCACAAAAACCCTGATACTTCCCTCTTTCTGTCAGGATACTGCTATGGCCTTAGTTGCTGAAATTTGCCACCTCTAGGTTTGACAGCCTCTCATCATCACCCCCTTTCCAATCCCTTCCCATGCCTGCGTGATTCTGCCTTCACAATATCTCTTGCTTCCATCTTCTCCCCATGTGCATGGCTATCACCATAAGTCAACTCTTTGTTACCTCTTGTTCAGGCTATAGTAATAGTCTATAATCATCATCAATCCATTCTCCATACAACTGCCACCATAATCTTCCTAAAGAACTGGTTTTACAGTGTTACTCCTATGCTCAAGAATCTACAGTGACTCCCTGTTGCTTTTAGGGAAGACACAGAATCTAGTTTCATTCTTGATTTCATATGAATGTGTGTGCTACACGTACAATTGCACAAATGCGCGCGTGCACACACACACACACACTCACAGTTTCCCAAAATTCTTAATGTAGATTTAAGCTTAAATCTACACTTAATCATGCTTAAGCTTAAATCTCTGCTAAGACTTTGGAGGCATCTCGTATGTAGTCTAGAATCTCATCTGATCCACCCAACAACCTAATAGTATCTATCCTGGAAGAGGATACAATGGGTGCAGAAAGAGTTAAGTGACTTTCTAAGGGTCACGCAGCTAATAAGTGTCTGGGGCAGGATTTTAATTCAGGCCTTCTTGACTGAAAGTCCAATACTCTATTATCTACCGTGTCACCTAGCTTCCTTTTTACTTGTTTAAAAAAAATAGTCTTCTTCCATATAACAGATCTTCAGACATTTATTTATTTACTCATTCATTCATTCATTTGTTCATGTATTCATTTATCCATTTATTTATTTGTTTGTTTATTTACCTATTTGTTTATTTGCAGGGCAATGAGAGTTAAGTGACTTGCCCAAGGTCACACAGCTAGTAAGTGTCAAGTGTCTGAGGTCGGATTTGAACTCAGGTCCTCCTGAATCCAGGGCCACTGCACCACATAGCTTCCCCCCTGCCTTTATACTTGTAAAGTCACCATTTTGTACCTCTACAAATCTCAGTCTCTCTGTCCTGCCTCCTTTTTCTTTCTCCCAGTGCATCTCCAACATTCCTGCATCCGCCTCCTACCTTCTGTCCCATAGCCCTTAAGGTGCTGTCCTTGGTGCTGTTTTAGCGGTTGCTTCAGTGAACTGTGTTCCTCCCATTCTACATGGTCCTACTAAGTTAATGGCATTTTGTTACTGTAGAGCAATAACAAACTATGGTTCTTGTAAGGATTCACCTCTTGTGCTAATAGCGTATCTCATGAGGCCAGAGGGTTGGTTATACTGGGGAAAGGATGGTTGGATGCTCTTTTCTACTATCATTTAAAATTCCATTGTTTTGATACCTGATAGATGCTGCTGTCCTGAGTCTCCCCAGTTTCCCCCATTTCTTTCATTTTCTGACTCAGAGATGAAGAGGTGATATTTGGGTCCTAGGGATTGGTTCTTTAGTCTATAAACATGAAAGACATAAAGGAAGGCCCATGATGGAGGGTGAGTGTAGTGGGAGGGATGTGGGAGCACAGTGTGCTCAGGCTTATGACAGACCATTGGTTGCAGCAAATGAAAATAGATTTCCCAAACCTAACATATTAAGTTCAATACATTTTTCTTTGGTAATAACAGACAGAGACTTCGGTGATAATAAACCCTTTCTGTGCCTTTCTTTGTAACACCAGTAATTCTAAAGAGGGATGATCTTGAGAAGGATAGTTGTTGGTATGTGCCAAATGAGGCTATGGGAGTTCATGGGATTATTGTTGGTTGTAAAAGACCTCATAGAATCATAGACTCATAGATTTTGAGATCTGGAGGTTCTCCAGTTTATCAGTGTCCTGCCTAAAATGAGGTGCCCAGAATTGAATGAAATACTCCTGATGTGATCTGACCAGGGCAGAATACCATGGCACTAAGACCTCCTTATCCCAGAGACTGATACTTTTCTTAATGCAGCCCAAGATCACATTAGCCTGGGGAGCCATGATATCATACTGTTGATTGGAGCTTGCAGTCCATTAAAACCCCAGGATCTTCTTCAGACAAATGACTTTCTCATTTTGCCACTCCCTTCTTATATTCCTCTATTGGATACTTAGAGCTCTTCCCCACCTAATCCCTTCCTAGATTTACAGTCTTCTTACACACTGTTCTCCTCTATGTTTCACATTCCCAGCATACTGATTGCCTCTTATAGGTTCCCTCCTTCAAACACTCTTTCCTTAGCTCTACCGTCTGGCATTCTCTTTGAGACTCAATCCAAATGACACTTTCCACATGAAGCATTTGCTGACCCCTAGGAGTGCTCTCCTCTCCAAACTAACTTGGATTTGTTGTGTATACATGTGTATTGACATGATATGGACACATTATTTCCCCCCATTATAAGGCAAGCAGCTTGAAGGATAGGTTTATTTCACTTTTGTCTATCACCAAGGGCCCAGTACATTTCCTGGCACATAGTAGGTGCTTAATACATATTTGTGGGTTGGCTGGGGAATCAGTTTTCTGAACTGAAGTGTGAGATAACACTTTGCTTATTCAGTTTCTTATTAGATTTGGCCCAGTGTTCTAGCCTGTCAAGGTGTCTTTTGATGCTGACTCTGTCAACCCAGGTATTAACAATCTTTTTCTCATCTTTGTATCATTTGGATGTCTGGCAAGCATACCTTTTGTGCCTTGGTCCAGTAATTAAATTGAACTCAATGCGTAGAATCAGATGTGTCCCCATTGTCTAAAAATATGTCTCTTTAATTAAAGAAGCTCCCAGTTTGAAGGTTCATTCTGGGAAATTTATCTGTGTTGAGATTTCTTTTGAAGTATTTCTCCCCTTTTAAAAAAATTCCACTAAAAATTGACACTAACTAATATATGACTCAATGTATAAAGGAATTTTATTGGCACTGGAATGGACATTCCGAGCCTTTCAAAGTGGGCCATTCAAATGTGATCTAAAGTGCTCTCTTTTAAAGGGGGAATTAGGAGACACACACACACATGCACACACATGCATGCACATGAGAGACACATACATGCACATGCACATACATGCATGAACTCACCAGGAATATTTCCTGCAATTACACATAGAGAGAAGGGATAGAGATGGAGAGACACAAGGAGACAGAGAAAACACATGCTATGTCATAGTGGATGGGGGATCTAGAGAGAGCTTCAGAATCAGTAAGACCTGACTTCAATTCCTGACTCTTACCCACACTGGCTGTATGACCCACATCAAGTCACTTAAGCTTTCAGTGCTCTATGAAATTCTTCAATATTACAAATTTCAGATCTCACACTGGGCAGCATTGGCAGAGGGAATTTTCTCATTTGGAAGTTTCTTATATCAATGATATTGTTTATGTAGTTTTTATCCATATCCTTTTATATTATATGAATTACAAATAGAACATTTGTGTTTATTCATCAGTGATGTCATAAGTAAAAGTGTGTGGTATCTATAGATACATAGGTAGGGATTTCTATAGATAGATATGGATCAAAGGAATACTATAGTTCTGTGGTGGTTAATTAATAATAACTGACAAAACAATCTGGGCAGAAGTAATTTATTAGCTAGGCAGTCAGAATAAATGGGTTGGTGGACCTCCCATTCAGTTCAAAGACCCTGAATACAGAGTGAAGCAGACTTCTTCTTCTTTTTTTTTTTTTTTTGGTGAGGCAATTGGGGTTAAGTGACTTGCCCAGGATCACACAGCTAGTAACTGTCAAGCGTCTGAGGCTGGATTTGAACTCAGGTACTCCTGATTCCAGGGCCGGTGCTCTATCCACTGCACCACCTAGCTGCCCCAAAGCAGACTTCTAAATGTAAAAAATATTAATCAAGTAAGACCAATTAATTATAATTTTAAAAATTAACTAGGATACAAATTAGGATATAAAATTAGGTAATCTAATTTCTAATTGGAGGATAGATTAGGGACTTTCCAAGTTTAGAGGGGGTAAGAGTGAATTAAGGTTGGGTTGGAAGGAGATGAACAGGTTTCAGGGTCTTCTATTCATAAAATGGAAAGATGGTGATTAATTACATCCACCTGCATTTATGAAACAATAGATGGCTTAGATAACCTAGCTTCCCATGGATGAATAACAGAAAAAACACCAAGATGGAGGAGAATACACAAGATGGAGACAGCTCGTAAGATAGAATCTGATTGGTTCTCACACCTCCTGCTATAATCTCCCATCCCAGAAGTTGAACTTCCTCATCCCACCTTGCTGGGTACCCTCCCCCACCCCAACCCTTTTTTGAGCTTCTTTTCATATGGTGTCTTCCTTCATTAGACTGTGAGTACCTCAAAGACAAAAACTGTCTCATGGCCCCACTCGTTTGTATCCCCAGAGCCTAGCACTGGGCCTGGCACATAGTAGGTGCTTAATACATGTTTATTGACTCTGACTCTGACTCTAACTCTGAGATAAGCAAATGAATCGTTAAATCAAGAAAGATTTCTTAAGCAGCTGCCATGTACCAGACACTGTCCCAACCCCTGGGGATGTAAGTACAAAGAATACATCAATCCTTCCTTTCAAAGTTCTGACATTTTAATGGGCAAGATGACAAATACCTCCTCAAATATCTCCACCATGAATAGAAAGTTAACTTATATACACATATACACATGTATGTGTGTGTACACATCTGTGTACATAGGTCTATTCTAAGGCAATTTGTGAGGGGGAGCACCTAGGAAAAGCTTTACCTAGAAGATGGTACTTGAGCTATGTTCCTGTTTTTGTCTTTTTTTCCCCCACATTTATTTTATTTTTTATTTACGGAATGCAACAAATATTTCCATAACATAGTATAATAAAAAGTCTAGAGGGGCTCTATCAGGTGGAGATAAGGAGAGAGTGCATTCCAGGCATGGCACCCAGCCAATTCAAAGGGGAGGACAAAGGAGAGGGAGTGTCCTATCTGTCCCCTAGTGAGAGCCCTTTGCTGAGGGTAGCAGCACATTGGAGGGGGAGGCTGGAAGCCTGGGTTGGCCTCAGGTTGGGTACTTTCGGTTAAAGTGAGGAGTTCCCACTTTATTCTAGAGGCAGCCCTGCCGTCATTAAGAAGGGAGTCACGTGGTCAGTTCTTGCCTTACTCTCAGGGCTATACAAAGGAATCTTAGGCAGGGGAGACACCTAAAGACCAGGAGGACCAGAAAAGGCTTCCTGTAGCTTCCAGCTCTTGATCTTGATGGGAAAGCTGGGATGTTAAGAGGTGAGGAAGGGAGAATGTTCAAACATAGGAGATAGTCATGGAGAGGTCACTTTGGCTGGAGCCCAGAGAGTACAGAGGGGAGTAATGGGAATCTGTGAAGCAATAGACTGGAACCTGATTTCAAGAGCTTTAAATACTAAGCAGAAGAGTTGGTTTTGTCTGAGAGGAAGCAGGCAGCCACCAAACCTTCTGGAGTAGGGGATGGAGTAGGATCAGATGGGATTTTTAGGAAAATATGTGATGGGCCAGAAAACTGGTAATAAGTGTACATGTGTGTGTTTGTGGATGTATATGTGAGTGTGGTTTTTCTTTCAAATTCCTTATAGAATCTCTGTTAAAATCAATTGTGATTGAAATGTAACAGAATTCATTTAGGTTTTATGTCTCCAAGGCTTGTTTTTTGGTCAGAAATTTACATCTTTTCAAGCTAAGTTAACAGTCGGGAGGGAAAGAGAAGGGAGAGAGAGCAGGACCTACACCTGTTGTCCTCTTTTCTTCTCTCACCTACACTAATTCTGGCCTCTACTCCACTACCAGCCTAAGTCTCCCAGTCTAAAACTACTGATCTAAGGCTTGCCAGCAATGCATCCAAGACATGACTCAGACTCTCTCTGGGCTTACTGGCTGGGTTTCTTTGTGGAGCCGCCTGATTCCAGATAGATCACTGGATAGATAACAGATCAATCGATAGATGATAGACAGAATGTTTAAATGCTTTTCATGTGTCAGGCATAATAATAAACACTAAGCAAGCAAAGCAATCCCTGCCTTGAAGGAACTTACATTCTTTTTTAAAGTAAAATTTTACTGGTATTTTTTACATTACTAAAATTTCCTACAGTATCCCTCCCCCTTCCTCTCCCAAATAGTCATCCCATACAACTATAATATTTTGAATACAAAAAGGGAAACAATCAGAAAAGCTGATCAATACATTGAAGATGTCTGAATACATGTGCAATATACCTTCTCCATATGGGACATCCCCCACTTCCACCTTGGTCCAGGCTGGGGATGCCTTCTTTCTCTTCTTTGAAGCCATGCTTATGCACTGTAATTTAACAACATTTACTCTTTTTTGTCTTTGTTTTGGTTTGTTTTTTGTGGGACAGTGAGGTGCTTTATCCACTGTGCCACCTAGCCGCCCCCGCAACATTTACTCTTGATTTGGTTTGTGGCTTCTCTTTTGATTTACGTTGTTGTCATTGTGTAGATCGCTTTCTTAGATCTGCTGACATCACTTTGCATCAATTCATGTTGGTTTTTATAGACTTCTCTGTATTAATAACATTCTTCTTTTCTTATAGCTCAGTAATATTCTATTTCATCCATTTACCAGTTTGTTTAGCCATTTCCCAATCTATTGGCATCTACTTTGTTTCCAATTCTTTGCTATAATAAAAATGCTGCAGGGCAGCTGGGTGGTGCAGTGGATAGAGCGCCAGCCCTGGAGTCAGGAGGACCTGAGTTCAAATCCGGCCTCAGACACTTGACATTTACTAGCTGTGTGACCCTGGGCAAGTCACTTAACCCCACTTGCCTCAAAAAAAAAAAGAATGGTACATACATACATACATACATAAAAATAAAAATTCTGCTATAAATATTTTGGTGCATATGGGAACTTTCTTCTTATCCATGTCCTTAAGGTGTGAGCCTAGTAGTAGAATCCTTAAGTCAAAGGGTATAGACATTATAGTAACCTTATTTACATAATTCCAAATTGTTTTCCAAAATGGCTATACTAATTCAAAGGACTTTACATTCTAATAATCAGTCAATCAATAAATATTTATTAAGTGCCTACTATGTTCTAGGCACTCTGCTAAGTTCTGAGGATTTAAAAAAGGCAAAAGATAGTCTCTGCCTTCAAGGAGCTTTACAATTTAATGGGATTTAGAAAGGGGGGAGCATTCAAGAAGGGGCTAGAAAGTTCTGAAGAGACCTAGGTTGCTGCAAGATAAGGCAAAAACTGAAAGTCATGGGGCTGAATCCAGGCTTTCAATGCTGGTGTATATAAGAGGCATGATTTGAACCCCAAACTTCTTAACTGTTATATTAGCACAGTGCCTCTTATAAATATGAATGCCAATTACTGAGTACTATCTCTTGGGCAGTCTACTTGACCTGGGTACCAGTTTTAACTACAGCATTACTGCCAGTCAAACAGCCCAGGACTTACTAACAGTGGGACAGAAGTGGAAAAAGGGATGGACTTGGAGTCCACACTCCCAAGTTTGAGCTTCAGTTCCAATACTTGCTACTTCCTGTGATTAATTTTCCTTATCTGTAAAATGGGAATAATATAGTAATGCTAACACCGTTCACCTCTACAAGGTTGTCATGAGGTATGGCCTTTGTAAACCTTAAAGTTCTATATAAATGTGAATTGTTATGTGAATGTATGTAGTAGAAACTGATTTCAGACATCCAGCCAGAAGGACCTGGTGACAACAGTGAGTGCAATGGTTTCGATGCATGAGGACAATGAATGTGATGTATCTGAGAGAAGGAAAAAACAAGTTCAGATTTACCTGGCATCTCTTGCTTCTGCTTGGATGGAACCTTCAATTAATGCCACTGGACGGCTTCAGTTGAAGTGTTTTGTCTTCAGCCATTCTCAGTGGATAAGCAAGAAATGCCTAGCTTAATGGAAGAGTTCCTTTGGTTTTTGAAAGCCTTTATAGAAACTCACTCATTAGAGGTTGGATTGTCTGTTGCCTGATGGGAAAAGAAACTCACATCTTTGACTTACCTATGCTCCCATGTGATGGTTTTGACATTATTTTCAATTTGAAATGTCTTACCAATAGGGAAGAAAGACGCTGTGGTCTGGAGTGGGACCTCCCTCCTATGGGCAGAGTCTTTGAACCAGTACACTTTGAAATTCCACAAGGCACCAAAGTGAATGTGAAGCACTGTGGTACAGTGGAAAGAGCCCTGGGTTAGGAGTCCAGGGAAATGGGTTTGAACCTTAACCAGACCACTTACTAACTCCTTCTGGTCTCCATTTCTTCAGGTGAAATGAGTGGGAGCATTGAGGAAGTGGGGCAGACTCATTGTCCTCTAAATTCTTTCTAGTTCTAAAATCCTCTGGTCCAATGATGTCAGCATTATCCCTTGCCTGACAAGTGCTTCTGAAGTGGATATCTCAAAGTCCCTCTGGGCTGTGTGCACCTCTTCCTCTCTTCTTCTGTCTTCATGGCCTCTGATAATACCAATCCAGGTAAAAGATACAAGAGCAAATTGGACTGCTGGCTGATCTCTACTCCTTATTAATTGGGACTGATGCATGGAGGAAGAAAACTAGCACTTGGGGTTTGTGACCAATCTCTCAAGCTCCTAACAAAGACAGGGATTGCCTGCTTCAAAGCCCACCCTGATCTTCACTTTCCCAATGCTCCTACAGATCTAGGAATTACGCCCAACCCTAGGGCCTCCTGAATTTCTAGGTTCCTGGGGCACATAATCACACTATCTGTACTGTTCAACACACACATCATTCCTTTCTATCTCTCTGTCTCTATATTTCTATTTCTGTCTCTATCTATCCTTCCTTCTCCCTGTCCTCCTCCTTCCTTCTTTCTCAGTCTGTCTGTTTCTCCCTAACACACACACACACACACACACACACACACACACACACACATACACACACACACTCTCTCTCTCACACACACACACACACACACTTTGTCTTTCCTATATACATTCCCTCATTCAGCAATCCACCTAGCCTCTCCATTTCCATAAACAAAACCAGGGATTCGGTCTTGCTGCCCACAACAAATTACATCAATGTGATTCATTTCAATTCAACCACCACTTATAAAGCAGATCCTATCAATCGCCCCCTGGATGCTGGGTTCTAGGAGCATAAAAACGAAAACCAAGCAGTCCTTGCCCTGGAGCAGTTTACCCTCCATGTCAAAGCATCACCAGCCTCAAAAGAATAAACCCAGCTAGAGATGGCTGATGGCATCTTCCCTGTCTGATTTCCAACTCAGATGACCCCAAGCTGTTGACACGAGGCATCCTAGGATTCCCAGCATGGAGACCAGTTCCTTTTCTAGTACAGGTTGGCTGGATGGCCGCTAAGGTCGAGGGTTGTGAAAGTAGCTGGTGGTCACATTCCTATTTCTCCTATACATCCTTCTCCCAAACCTACACTTAGCTCAGGGACTTTACTGTCTGATCTCATCTTTCCCTCCCACAAATGCTGGTGATCATGAAACATTGGCAGAAATGAAACATTTTTAAAAACCAGATTTTTCCTTGAGAAAAAATGTCCCTAGTCTAGTGTAATTCATCTTAAATTCTTTCATCAAGGGCATCTTTGAGAAATTTATGAAAAGGGAACAGGAAGGCTACAAAAGGTGGTATCTTCAAAGTCCCACAATGGACTGAAATGGGCAGAAAGCACACAATCCTTCTGTGCCAATTATTTGCCAACTATAAGAAATCATTTGATTCAGTGTAGCAAGATGCTGTCTCAAAGGCATTGTTTCAACAGTGTCCCAGCTCCATGGTCATACATCCTTGTGGGATATAACAACAGCAATAGCATATGGTGGCTCTCTGATGACTAATATAAAGCAAGGCCTAAAACAAAGATGTGGCTTCACCAAAGGAATTTGCCACCATTATACAGTCTGCTGAGCTCAGTATCCAAATGAAAGAGATATTCCCCTAGTGTTTCTGAAATTCTCCAGATGTTCCTTTTTGTGGGTGACAATGTGTTGATGGCATAGAGCCCTTTAATATTTCAGAGCCTCCTGAATCTGATCCATACTCACTCAAGAGTTCAAGCTAATTTTTCATGGGAAAAAGTAAGTGGAAGAATAATTCCTACCATCTGAACTATGATGTGATATTGGATGGATGATGACGGAATCACAAAATTCAAGAGTGAAAAGAGACCTCAATGGCCATGCAGTTCAACCCATATCTGAGAAAGAATCCTGAAAATGATATGCCTGGCCAGAGATTATCCAACTTTTACTTCAAGAACTTGTTGGAGAGAGAGAACCCAAGATATCTCAAAGAATCCAATAGAGTGAATTCAGAAATAGATCTTGGACTGTATTAAAGGCAAATGAATGAATAAATTATTTATTAAGCATCTATGCATACCCAAAGCTCTGTGCAAAGTTCTGGAGCTACAAAAAAGGGAAAAATAGTCCCTGCTCTCAAAAGGCTCACATTCTAAAGGGGAAGATTAAATCCAGGGGAGGTTTCAGCTGCTTGTCAGATGGAGGGAGGAACCCATGGTCCTTAGGGTATAGCACCAAACCAGATGATCATACCTCTTCTTTAATGTCATTTCCACTGATAAAATTATATGAATTTCTAATGTTGAACCATTTGACAATGCCAAGGTCTTTGGTGGAAAGCACTTTCCTTTCTGCTTGGAAAACAATAAATTGAATCCAGAGGAGAAGAACATGCTGGATGCTTTTTTACAAGTTGTGACCAATGATCTCAAGCTTTTCCTGGAATAAAAGACTATCATTTTAAGACCAATATTCTTCTACTGTTGCTATATAATGATAAGCCATGGAATTCCATAATCTCTAAGAAATGAAAAATTACCCATATAGAAATGAAGAGATGCATGATAGGGGCTAAAAAAAGGCTTCAGAGGATAACCAATGCTGAGTTGCATTCAAAAAGTAGCTGGAAAAAATAACTTCAGAGATATATGCCTTTTAAAGGAGGTTAGTTGTTCACACATCAAGAATGAGAGTACCAGATTAAGAACCTGTGTGCTAGGGCAGCTAGGTGGCACAGTGGATAAAGCACCAGCCCTGGATTCAGGAAGACCTGAGTTCAAATCCAGACTCAGACACTTGACACTTACTAGCTGTGTGACCCTGGGCAAGTCATTTAACCCCCGTTGCCCCGCAAAAAAAAACCCAAAAAACCAAAACAAAACATGTGTGCTGCCTTGATACCCACAGAGTGTCCAGAGACTGAAAAGGTCTCTAGAAGATTGAATGGACACCCCCCCCCTTACTGCTAGGGGATTTACAGGAGGATGTGGCCAAGTCACATAGAATGAAGAAGTATGGATGGTCTTCTATCTGTGTCACTGGACAGACAGCCACATCGATGAGATCATAGTCCATAGAATTATGGAAGAAACCTTCTCTCTCCTTAAAGATTGAGTAATTATAAGTGTTTTATTATCCCCAAGAATATCATCAATGGTTTTAGAGGTAAAATTCCACTTTATAAACTTTTTCCTTAGGACTTCAGGCCAAGTCGTTCTTCTGATTTGTTAAAGAGGAAGCTGGATTGCAAATGATCTCACTTCTTGGATTTCTGGAGGTTGTGAAGTTGATATTTGAAATGTGATCTCTTGTGAAGGTGGGAATGGAAAACACTTTCTGCTCAGTTGCACATTCATTTGGCGCTTTCCTCAATAAGAAAGCAGCAAGAATTAAAATCAGGAATGATGTTTCTTAGATTGACACAACCACACTCCCTGTAATTATCATCATTTTACCTGAGGATAATTATAAGGAAAAATGAGATGCTGAGTTAATTATGGGTGGGGGGGGGAAGGTGGGGGTGATGCAAACTATACACACACACACACACACTGAACCAGCTTCTTATATGTACCAGTCAAGCTCTCTATCTACCCTTCCAAGTTCAAATTCAATCTCTGACACTAATTCTGTCAGACTGGGCAAGGCACTTTATCTCTGTCTGCCTTAGTTTACTCAACTGTAAAATTTGATTATAATAGTACCTACCTCCCAGGTACTATTGTTGTGGGGATCAAATAACAGGATGTTTGTAAAGTGCTTTGCTGAACGGAAAATGCTATACAAGCGCTAGCTATTAAGGCCCATATAAAGGCACTGACCCATCTGCAAATGGGCCCAACCAGCTGTAAATTGGCAGATTTCCAAGCGATCATCTCAATAAAATTCTTAAAAGTTTTAATGAATATTTACTAAGCCTTAAAAAATAGACCAAAGAACTCTTACTTATGTGCTATTTACAGAAGGATAGAATAGCTCATGGAAAGTTGGGCTTAAAAACAGAGAAATGGGTTCAAATCTCACCTCAGACACTTTCTTGTGACCATAATTTAACTTATGGATGCCACAGACAATGCCCTAGGACTAAGTCGATCTCTTTCCCCCTTCTGTGCCATTCTGATTCTGCTTTGACCATTCCCTCCATCTCCTTCCCACCTGGCAACATTATGGCTCATAGGTCTTTTGGCTCTGATAGGTCAACTCCTGCCTCAAAAAGACACAGATCTTTCCATCTCTCTTCAGCCCTGCACAAAGCCGCACTTCTAGCCTACTGCCACTAGGCCTCTCCATGTCTTCCACAAGAGTTGTCATCCTGGGGGATGCTAGGGGGCACTGGCCTCCGAGTCAGGAGGACTCAAATCTGGCCTCAGTCACTTGACACTTACTAGCTGTGTGACCCTGGGCAAGTCACTTAACCCTCATTGTCCCACAAAAAACAAAAGTTGCCATCCTTTATTAGGTTGGAAGCTCCTTTAGAGCAGGGACTATTTGGCTTACTTGTATTTGTATCCCCAACACTCAGCATAATCCTTAGCATTTAGAGGTACTCACTGAGTCTTCTCTGTCTCTGTCTCTGTCTCTGTCTCTCTCAGTGTGCCTGTGCATCTCTGCATCTCTGTCTTTCTCATCTCTGTCTTCCTCTCTCACCATCCTAATTATTGCTAGAATTTCCATTTAAATGCTAACCATCATATGATTTGCAAAGAAAGCACTTCATAGATAATATCTTAGTTTCTCCAAACAGTCTTGTATAGAAACTATTATCATCCCTATTTTATAGATAAGGAAAATGAGGCTAAGAGGTTAAGTCACTTACCCAAAGTCACAGTCTAGTACGTTTTTGAGTCTATATTCCTGCTGATCTTTCATACTTCAAGTACAAGGCTATATTCCCTTCTTTTTGTAGCCATTGCAATCTCAGAAGGGATCAGGGATGTGGGGGAGCCAACTAAAACAGGAGAGCCAATTGTTAAATTATGAGAACTGGTTGTTAAATATTTACCAGCACACCATTAGCCAGGGAACCTGTGTTCATGGAGGGAATTTTTACATTGTGATATGACTATATTGATGAGATGTCAATTCATTCTTGATTTACGTATCTAGTATTTTATGATAGCTACTTTGTTTTACATTCATGACAATCATATGAGACATATACTAAAGGAACCATCCTATTTTGCAGAGGAGGAAACTGAGGCTCACAGACATTGAATGACACATGTGCCTCCTCTACGACAAAATACCT
The DNA here is from genome assembly GCF_019393635.1 of Dromiciops gliroides. NCBI lineage: Eukaryota > Metazoa > Chordata > Mammalia > Microbiotheria > Microbiotheriidae > Dromiciops > Dromiciops gliroides. Next base: position 755,042,078 of record NC_057861.1, read on the forward strand.
CTGTAATTGTTTTGGATATGTTTCTATGTGCACATATTCCATCACCCGAGAAGAATAAGCTCCCTGAAGGTAGAGAATGTATTTCTATCACCTAACACACCTGGCACACAGTACCCACTTAATAAATGCTGATCAATCGATCGATCAATTGATTGATTGGCTTGGTACAGTGGAAGAAGCACTGAATTTGAAATCAGAAGACCTGGGTTCAAATGTCCCTCACTCAATGTGACCTCGATCCTCAGTTTTCTCATCTATAAGAGGAAGAAGTTGAATTAGAAAGCTTGTGGGGTCCTTAACAACTCTAAGTCTGGGATCTTATGACTTGCCCATGATCATACATTATCATATATGCACAAGACGCATGATTTGAATACAGGTACTGTGTTCTTACCCTGCCCCCACTATTTCATGCCTCATACTTAGAAGAGTCTTCAGAGACCATCCAGTACAGTATGGACACCTCCATACCAACATGTGGCCAAGCCCTCACTTGATCTCCTCTTGTGATGGGTCCCTCTCCATCTCATAGATCGACCCATTCCATGTTGTGGAAAGCTCTATTTATTAGGAATTTCTTCCTCATATTTTACTGATACCTGCCCTCCTGAGACACAATCTCACACTCTGAAAAGTATGCCTTAAGAGCAACAGATGTTGATATGCCATTGACCTTTGGTTCCTTTGCTATAGGGAAAAAAACCAACAAACTTGTGGGAACCAATAGTGTTGCATGAGGTCTACAGAAACTCCCTTCTTTGCCTCTAATAACTCAACTAGTGAGTGTCCCAGGTGGGAGCCGAAAAGGTTTTCCTGGGTCCAGTTTCTAGTCTACCGTGCCTCTCTATTGATTAACAAGCAGTTCTTAAGTGCCTACTGTGTGCCAGGCACTGGGGCTATAAATTCAATGAAACCAGGAGAAAATATTTGCAAATCACTTTGGAAAACTTGAAGTGCTAAAGAACAACAAGAGCAGCTAACGTTAATCTAGTCCTTACTATGTGCCAGGCTAGTAGTTTACAAATATTATCTTGTTGATCCCCACAATGACTCTGGGAGGTAGGTGCGGTTATTATCCCCATTTTGTGGATGAAAAACGGAGTCAAAGAGAGATTAAGTGCCTTGTCCAGAGTCACACAGCTATTAAGTGTCTGAGGCTACATTTGAACTCAGGGCTTCCTGACTACAGGTCTGGCACTCTATCTACTACACCACCTACATAAATGCTAGCTACACTTATCACCACTAGTCTTACTATTATGGATAATAATAATAATTAAATAATCCCTACTTGCATCACTATCTCCCAAAAGCAATATGTAGATATAATGTGAATATATCATAACATAACACAACATAATACAATGTAATATTATATTATATGAAATCTTTTAATAGCAAACACCTTTACAAAGAAGTTTTCTTTATAACAAACATATTCCCATTTTCCAATGAATATCATATAACAGTGGAGCTTTGTGGTCTATTAAAAGTAGATAATCCTATAGAACAATAGCTTTCTCTGTTCCTTGTCAATTAAACCCTCGTTCTCTGTGATGAAAGTACCTTATTGTCTGCTATGGGTGCTCAGTTTGCTCAAATAGTTCTCCAATGTCCCCTTTAACCCTCGCTTTTTTTACAGTTTAAATGGGGAGGGGATGGAGAAGTAGGGAGGATAAGTACTCAGCAATGTCCCCCGACAACAGTAAATACCTACAGGCTGGGTAATTAGAGTCACTGAGCTTCCCAGGGCTAGATGAGAACTGTGGAAGAAGTGTTAACAGTTGTTGTAGGGAAAGTGTTTGTGCTGAATTTATACATTATCCTTAGTAGGATGTAATTAGGTGAAAGAAAAGATCTGTGTTTTAGTTGGGAAAAAAAGTTCATCAGTGAACAAAAATGAGATTTGCTTGGCATCTTGGAATATTAATTAAGCTTAGTTCTTTAATAGCTTTGTGCTGAAAGGATCTGTGTTGATTAACAGCTAATCAGAATGTCAAATGATGTGGAGAGCTCTGATGGGACTGATATGATAGGATTATACTTTCTGCTCTCCAGAGAAAAGGTGCCACATTTAACCTCTAGAGGTGGCTCTAGACTTGGACCAGACACAGCTAGGAGTTGAAAACATTTTCATTTTAATCCTACAGTAAATGTAGAAACAAAATTTCTTCGGGCTGCAGCAGAAAGAGAGCTATCCCATACACTCAATAAGCATTAGATTTAGAAGGGGAATGTGGGAGCCATTGAACCTTAATTCATTTTACATGTTCTTCCTGATGTGGCAGCAGATGACAGGGGCAGAGCTTCTCAACCAGTAGAGGATGCTACTATGTGGTTCAGCCTGTGGAGAAAGGGATTCTTTGGACGGGGCCAAGATCCTAAGAAAGTGCCAGGACTGAGTCTTTTAGACAGAAGAGAGTTCATGGTTGGAGCCAGTCCCTTGGAGAACACTTGCTCCTAGGGCTACTCTCCCTAGAGCAGAAAGATACTGAGCCATGATATGGGAGCGCAAAAACCTGGAGCTTACCCTCTCTTGGACTTTTCATATATTTCAGTCAGATGAGGGAAATGTTGCATCTCTAGATACCTCAAATTTGTTTCATTTTCAGGGGAAGTCCAAACACATAGATAGTACTATGAGGCTAGAGGTCTGCAGAAGTCCCTGGGGTAAAAGGAGGACTCACCAGAAATGGGAGAATTTTATCAACTATTGAGGGACTACTAAAAGTTCTTTGGGTTTTCTGAAAATTCTGTCAAGTGAAAAAAAAAGACTCTCCTATGTCTAATATACATTGTTACCTTGAGTGCTTGTCTGGAGCTTGGGGCCCTTATTGATGACAAGAGCCATGGTCTGAGGTATCCAAGGATATTCTGGTGCAAAACAAGCTGAGAGGTGTAATTTGGTGTGAAACCTCCAAGACTTCATGAACCTGTGCTATGTCAATCCAGAGCTTGGGATCTTGGGATGTGGGTTGATTTCACATTCCTCATTTCTTTTGGCAAATTATTATTTTAATATACTTATATACTATACTTTCTCCTGTCAAATCTAGTGTCCTTCTCTTGACCTGGCCTAAAATAGAGAGAAGCACAGAAATAGCACTGGAAATTTGCCATTTCCATGAATTCACACTACATCAGGAACAAGAATAGTAACTGTATGTCGGCTGTTGTGAAAAGGCATCACCGCTGTTTGCAGAAAGCACTATGATCAAAGGCTTCGCCTTCTCCCTAAACTAGCAGAAGGAACAAATAACAGTTAAAGAGTATAGAAATGAGGAAACCTTGCCAGAATGTGCTGTCAAAAGTCTGCCCAGAAACTGTAGCCTCTTGTCTTCTGCCTTCAGAGGTTTGTAGCTGCTATTGACAGTGGCAGTGCACCTGGGGGAACAATAATATAATGGGAGAGGCAAAAAACTATCTTGGTGTGTTCTAAGAAACCCAACCAAATTGTGTGGGAGGGGAGGAAAACAAAGCCAGGACCTCTGTGAGTAAATAGGGTAATTAAGATGCACTCAGAAAAGGGAGAACTGAGGGGCATTGAGATGTAGCTAAGTGATATGCACTGAATTGTTCCTTATAATTTGGGCCATCATTTTCTGCTGTTGTGAAGCAGTAATTACCTTGGTCAGAATCACAGAGTTGGAAGAGACCTCAGGGGCCATCTAGTGCTACCTGTACCTGCACAGGAATCCTTCTTACCATGTGCTGGTGTATGTTCATCTAGTCTCTGCATCATTACCTCCGAGGATGGAGAATTCCGTATCTCCCAAAGCAGTCTGTTCCATTTACTGACAGCTCTCATTGCTAGGAAGTTGCTACCCATTGCTCTTTGTTTTGCCCCATGGGACTAAGCAGAATAAATCTAGTCTCTCTTCCATGTGACTGACCTTCATATGCTTGAAGATAGTTGTTTCTTTTTTCCATGAATGGTGGTTTGATGACCCACTTCCTCAGTGGGTCTTTTGGGTTACCTTTAATATTCTGATATGTCACTCTCCTTCTACCACAAACATTACCAACTAATCTACAGAGCCATCAAAACATAGAGAAGTAGACAAGATGGAGGTTGATGGAAGTCAACACTTGGTGGGTCCCAATTTTTCCTCCCTACCTTAAAGAATTTTTATGAGGAAATATTGAAGTGGCTGAGAATTAGTAGCTTTTATTAGGGTAAGGGTATTTTCAGATGAAAATAGGCCATGAAGAAGCTGGTTATCTTCTTTGTTTAAGCCCCAGATCCTATATACATTAGGAATGTGACTTGTAACCCTTTCCTTGTTCTAACAAGATCTCTCCTATGGCAAAATAATGTGCATGGTTCATTGAGAAAACTTAGAGGGATTTGCCTTCATAGATCTGGAATACAATACTAATGAGACTAAAGTTATAAATTTAATCCTTCATGTTCTAGGACCTCATATTTGGTACTTAGATAACACACAGAGGTTGTGTGACAAAATGTAGAGAACACTGGAAGTGAAATTAGCAAAACATAGGTTCACATTCTGTCTGAGGTGCTTGGCATGATCATGGACAAGTCACTTAACCTCTGTGAGTTTGAGTTTCCTCCTCTGTAAAGTGGTGGCAATGATAGTCTATCTCTCCCTGGGCTGTTGTTTGTCCTTTGTTTTCCAAGAGGACCATGACATTGGGAGGTGATGTCATGACTTGCAGTGAATTGGCTTTAAGTGAATGAGGGCTGTGCAAGATCACCAACCTCACTTTCTCCTCCAGAGCCATCTGGGTCTAGTGGCAAGATATATATCAGGATGACTGGAGATGGTGCTGGATGTTTAAGGCAATTGGGGTTAAGTGACTTGCCCAGGATGACATAACTAATCAGTGTCTGAGGTGGTATTTGAACTCAGGTCTTCCCAACTTCAGGGCCAGTGCTCTCTCCACTGAGCCACCTATCTGCCACCTCTCCAGGCTGTTTCACTGACCAAAGCACATAAAGTCCTTTGCAACAGATATTAGTTATGACTGAATTAGGGCTATTAGTCATTAGGAGAATCGTGCCTAATATTGTGCTAAAACAACAATAACACTCAACAACTATTTGACTCCTACTGTATTTCAGTATTGTACTAAACTCTGTAGGATAGAAAGAAAGGCAAAAGATAGCCCCTGCTCTCAAGAAACTCACAGTCTAATGGAGGAGACAACATCCAATACAACTTTATACAAGAGCACAAATTGGAAATAATCAACAGAGTGCAGTAGAATTAAGGGTGGGAGGGAAAGGTGGATCTCTGTAGACGTAGGCCTTGAAGGAAGTCAAGGAAGCTAGCGGTGGAAAAGAGGAGGGAAGGTATAACAGGCTTGGGAAACAGCCAGAGAAAATGCCCAGGGAAAGGAAATGGTGTTTATTGTTCTAGGAACTTCAGAAGTACAAGACCAAGTCCCTGCCCTGCAGACTTTACACAGAAACTGTAAAGGAAACCTTCTAGGCCTTCTGCAGGAAGCCTTTCCTGCACCCTCTTAATTCTAATTCTGCTGATTAGCTCCACCTGATCATTTCCTTTTTAAAAATGTTTAATTTTTAAAAAATTTTTTCACTGCTCAACCCTTATTTTTATTTTTCCATATATATTTATTTAGAATTTTCCCCAAGTTACATGTAAAAACAAATTTTCACACTGATTTTTAAAAACTTTATGTTCTGAATTCTCTTTCTCTCTCCCCACCCCTCCCTATGAACTCAAGAAATCCAATATGTTATATATATATGCAGTCATGCAAAACATCTCCACATCAATCAGGTTCTGAAAGAAAACAGACAAAAAACTTTAGAAAGAGGAACTAAAAAACAAACAAAAAATTATACTTCACTGTATTCAGATACCATCAGTTCTTTCTCTGTAGATGGATTGCATTTTTCATAAGTTCTTCTGATAGCATCCTGCTCATCATTTTTTTCACAGTTACTATTACTAATTGTATTACCTTAAATCCTATTCCCTCCCCTTGATATTTACTCTATTTTCTATCTTCTTTCACCTTATCCCTCCTCAAAAGTGTATTGCTTTGGGGCAGCTAGATGGCGCAGTGTATAGAGCACTGGCCCTGGAGTCAGGAGGACCTGAGTTCAAACCTGGCCTCAGACACTTGACACTTACTAGCTGTGTGACCCTGGGCAAGTCACTTAACCCCAATTGCCTCACAAAAACAAACCAACCAACCAAAAAAAAAGTGTATTGCTTCTCACTGCCCCCCCCATCCCCTTCCCCTCCCACTTTCCTTCAGGGCAATATATATTACTATACCCACTTGAGTGTGTATGTTATTCACTCTTTGAGCCAATTCTGATGAGATTAAGTCTCACTCACTCCCCTGCTCCTTCCCCGTCTTCCCCTCCACTCCATAAGCTTTCTCTTGCTTCTTTTATATGAGATATTTTACTCCATTCCACCTCTCCCCTTCTCTTTTTCCCAGTGCAGTCCTTTCATCCCTTAATTTTATTTTAAAGATGTCATCATGGGGCAGCTAGATAACACGGTGGACAAAGCACCAGCCCTGGACCTAGGAGGCCCCAAGCCCATAAGCCACCCTACCCTGATTACCCCACAAAAAAGGATAAACAAAACAGAAATGCTTTGCAGATGTCATCCCTTCGTATTCAATTCACACCTGTGCCCTCTGTCTAAGTATACTCCATTCAGCTGCCCTAATACTGAAAAGTTCTTATCAGTTAGAAGTATCATCTTCCCATGTAGGAATGCAAACAGTTTAATCTTTTAACATCCCTCATGATTTATTTTTTCCCATTTACCTTTTTATGCTTCTTTAGGGTCTTGTATTTAAAAGTCAAATTTTCTATTCAGTTCAGGTCTTTTCATCATGAATGCCTGAAAATCCTTTTTCATCAAAGTCCCATTTCTTCCCCTGAAAGATTATAGTCAGTTTTACTGGGTAGGTGATTCTTCGTTGTAATACCAATTCCTTTGGCCTCTGGAATATCATATTCCATGCCCTCTGATCCTTTAATGTAGAAGCTGATAGATCTTGTGTTATCCTATGGCTCCACTGTACTTGAATTGTTTCTTTCTGGCTGCTTGCAATATTTTCTCCTTGATCTAGGAGCTCTGGAATTTGGCTATAATATTCCTGGAAGTTTTCCTTTTGGGATCTCTTTCAGGAGATGATCTGTGGATTCTTTCAATTCCTATTTTACCTTCTGTTTCTAGAATATCAGGGTCATTTTCCTTGACAGTTTCTTGGAAGATGATGTATAAGCTCTTTTTTTTTTGATCATGGTTTTCAGGTAGTCCAATAATTTTCAAATGATCTCTCCTGGATCTATTTTCCAGGTCCTCTGTTTTTCTAAGGAGATATTTCACATTGCCTTCTATTATTTCATTCTTTTGGTTTTGCTTTATTGTGTCTTGATTTCTCATAAACTCATTAGCTTCAATTTGCTCAATCCTAATTCTTAAGCAATTATTTTCTTCAGAGAGCTTTTGTATTTGGCTTTTCAAGCTATTGACTTTTTTCATAACTTTACTACATCACTCTAATTTCTCTTTCCATTTTTTCCTCTACCTCTCTTACTTTATCTTCAAAGTCATTTTTGAGCACTTCTATGGCCTGAGACCCATTCATATTTAACTTGGAAGTTTTGTATGTAGGAACTTCGACTTTGTTATCTTCTTCTGAGGGTGTATTTTGATCTACCTTGTCACCAAAGAAACTTTTGATGGTCTGCATCTTTTTCTGTCTGCTCATTATCCTAGCGTATTTATTAATTTTTACCCCTTCTTAAAGTGGGGCACTGCTTCCATGATGCATTGTCCCAAGCTTCAGGGGGTTCCAGATGGTATGATTTAAGGAGACACACATTCTCAGCTCACCAGACCTGTGCTCTGGTATGTAAGTAACCAAGGGCCTGCTTGATTTTTAACCTGGAAACAGAAATCTGATTCCCTGTGGTTGCAAACATCCAGTGCCTGCACCCCTCCCCCACCTGGGCAAGCCTGCTTCCTGGTTCTCATCATGGCAATACAACAGTGTTCTGCCTCAGCTCCAGCAGAGAACTCTGCAAAAACTCCTCACCTCCAGCCAACAGGTGGCCCTCCTCCAAGCTCGGTAGCTCCTTTCTACATAGTTGTTTGCATGTTGTCTCCCCCATGAGATCATGAGCTCCCTTGTAAGGGCAGAGATTATCTTTTACCTTTCTTTGTATCCCTAGTGCTTAGCACAGAGCCTGGCACATAGTAGGTTCTCAAGTGTTTATTGACTGATTAAACACACTGATACAACATGTATTGGATACATAACAGCTGAAAAAATGTCTTGTCTCTAGAGAATGCCTACATCAATATTTCAAATTGGTCTTTCCTGTTCTTCCCATGTGCTACCATTCCTTTACCATATTATCTTTTATCTACTTTTTATGTATTTTCTAGCTGCTTGCAATATTTTCTCCTTGACCTGGGAGTTCTGGAATTTGGCTATAATATTCTTAGGCTGTCTGATGAAAATAACTGCCTAAGAATTATGTATTTTCTATATAACTATTTCATAACCTTGCTGCCATTTGAGTTTAAGCTCCTTGTGAGCAGAAACTCTCACTTTTGTATTTGTGTTCAGCACTTCTGGGACTATGAGAAAAGAATATTTCTCTCTTATATTTAATAATTATTGTAATAGGACCGAGGTTTTTTTCTCTTTTCTACTTTCTCATCCAGAAACCAACTAATGTGAAAAGTCTTTCTTATAAATTTACCCAGGCCAAGATCTAATCAGACAGTAAAAGAAATTCCAAGTTTGGGCTAATGGATGCATTCCTGCTTATTGTGTTTGCTCATAGATCTGGGAAAATGTTGATTCTCCCTGTTACCAAGATAGGTGGTATGGAAGTGATGTCTCTTTGACCAAGATTTGAGTGATCTAAGTTACATACCCCAAGATAGCCCAACTTCCATTGTGTTAACCAATCAGAGCTGATTAGGCACCCATCAGAAATGTCTCCTCTTCAAAGGGCATAATACACTGTGACTCATTGCCATGAGGAGTCTTTGGTCCAAGAGACTCAGCCAAATGACCATCCTCTTAATAATAACATGCTGGCATTGTTAATAAAATTATTGACAATAACTATTTCTCTTGAAACTTTTTAATCATCACAGTACAGAGTAGACACAATATTTGTTAAATGATTGGTTGCATGTTGTCAAACTACCACCACTGGAAGAATGTAAGCTCCATGGGACTATTTGACATATTATCCTTGTATCCCAAGGACCCACCATAGAGCATAACATATAGTAAGTGCATAATAAATGCTTGTTTATTGATTGATTGGATATTTCATTGGTAATGGCTGGTCTTTTAGAATTTATGTGGAGGGGCAGCTAGGTAGCACAGTGGATAAAGCAGTTGGATTCAGGACGACCTGAGTTCAAATCTGGCCTCAGACACTTGACACTAGCTGTGTGACCCTGGGCAAGTCACTTAACCCTCATTGCCCTGCAAAAATAAAATAGAATTTATGTGGCTAAAATTTTCCTCACACTCTTGCAACCCTGGTAGTGAGACTTTCTGAACTCAGTGAGGCTAGTTCTTGAATGTCAGACATGCTGTTCATTGCCAGGACCCAACACAGAGTCCTTCTAATTTGGTAGGACCAGCAAAATCTTCCACTCCCCTAGTAGAACCTTCAAGAAACCAGTGAAACCTTCACACCAGGGAAATCTTAGGGATACTTTAATGGAGGATTGGTTTCATTGAAACTGAGGCACAAAAACATAGGAACACACATTTAGATATATGTATACACATATGCACAGGCATACACACAAATACTTCCCAGAAGAGTCTCTTTAATTTCTTGTGAAAAGATTGGCAGTTTCATCAGTTGATGCTTCTCCGAGTTCGGGTAATATCTCTCCCCAACTGATCCACACCTTTCCTAGTTTTATCCTTTTAGGTTAAAAAGAAAAACAATCCCATTCCAGATCCCAGCCCAACTGTTGTGCCCTCAGTGTCTTCTCCTGTCCATTCATCACTAATTTCTCCTCCTGGTTCTTCAATCCACTTTTGAGTGCCATAGTCTCCTACTCCTTCACCATGTTGGTCCCTTTCCTCTGTAACCATGCCACCTTGTCAGCATCCTTTCTAAAAATGGAAATGAGGATTAGACAGAGGACTCCCAGTGCAGTTTGGCCAGGGTGGGGGAGAGCAATCAACTCCCTTGTTTGGAACACTGTGCTTCCATTGATAGAGTTAATAGCATTAGAGACATCATAATGTACTTGATAGAGAGCCAGTCTTGGAAGCAGGAAGACCTTGATTCAAGTTCTGCCTTTGTCTCCTACTGACTGTGTGACCTTGGCTATATAATTTAACACCTAAGTGATCTGTAAACTAATCTGATTAAAGTTTCAAAGTGTTCACCTCCATTGGGAGAAGGAGGTTTTTATCCAGGGAAGTCCCTTATACCCATGAAATCACAGGATGGGTCTCCTTTCATCTTTAAAATAGAATCATGTTTTGTTATTTTTGTTGTTTCTTCCCCACACTGCTTGCAGTCCACTAACATCCCAGATCCTTTTAATATGAATTGTGGCTTAGTCATAGCACTTCTACCCAGATCATCAATCAACCAATCAATTACTAAGCATTTACTAGTCCTTTAATATGAGCTGATCACTTTCCTTAGCAGTAGGGATACACAGGGGGGAAAAACCATGCCTTCCTCAAAACCTGACATTCTACTGGAAGGGATACCATGTACATAAATACATACGTATAAGACAAATACAAAGTAGATAGAAGATGAGCTCGAAGAGAAAGTTAATAGCATCTGGGGATACTGTCAATGGCCTCCTACAGAAGGTGTTGTTTAACTGAATATTAAAAGAAGCCAGAGACTTTGTTAATTAAGTGATCCTGAGCTTAAATATTGTGCTTTGCTTTTAATCCTTTTAAAGTTATGAAAATAAATTTCAATTCATCACATTATTCTGATATGTCAAGTTCTTTTTGGATTTTGGATCCTGTGTATTAATTAACTACCCCTCCCATCTTCATGGTATCTGCAATTTTGATGGGATTCCATCTTTGCCTCTATCTAAGTGATTGATACAAATCTTGAACAGAACAGGACCAAAGAGAGTTCCCAGGGTAATCCATCAAAAAACTCCTCTTTCCCCTTCAGGTTGACATCAATTCACTAATTCTTTGGATCTGGTCATTCTGCTAGCTCCCAGTCCAACTCACTGTCATCTTTTTGAGGCCACATTTTTTCATCTTGAGCAGAATGAGAGACTTGATCCAGTGCTTTACTGAAATCTGGATCCCCTCTGCTGATGGGGTCTTATGATCTACCAGTCTAGTAATGATGCTGAGTCTCACTTTTCAGCTGCTACTAAAAATCTTATCCATCTCACAGTAATTTAAAGAAGCGCCCAGCTCATCCATCTCTTTCAAAGGGTTAGAATGAATATTTGGCTGCAGGAATTTAGCATTTACCCTTCATGGGTCAGTGGATAGGTTAGTCTTAAAGACTCTTTAGGGAGAAATTATTCTAATAGAACTTTTTCCTTGCCTTTACAAGGCCCTCAGTCACATCCTCTATTTCTTAGCAGAAATAAGACCGTGGCTGGGCAGAGTCAGTGCAGATAAACTAGGTCATTTCCATGAAAACTATCACCCCAACTTTCTTAGATGATAGTTTTATAAGAGGTTGAATTTTTCTTGAATTGTAGGAAGGATTTCTACCCTCACCCCTACACTGTTCAGTGTCATAATGATGAAGGCATTGATTTTTTTATTCTGAGAAAAATGTGGTTTGTTAAATCTTTTATATTAAGCCAAATGATCCTTAATTGCCTTCAACTTTTGGTTTCCATTTTCAATGTTCCAAACAAAAGACCACTAATTTCACAATCTACTGAATGTGTCACAGCCAAAATAACAACTAGGAAAGGCTATAGTTAAACAAATGAGAGTTTGAGATATTGGCAGTTGGGCTGGGATTTAGGGAAAACTACAGGGATTTTCCTGCAACCCCTTCACCCTGAACAGTCAGGGATTGCTAGCTCTGCCCATACAAGAAGCCAAATTGAAGAAGCTTCTCGTTAAGGAACATTTATCTTTTTGAGGATGGCTGCTAGATAATGCTCATCTTCACTGGCCTTCTGAGTTGTGACTTTGAGAAATAAGTCTTTTTTTTCCAGAGGATACAACTCAATGTTCCCGAAAGGTCATTCAGTGGCCTTGATCATCTAGTATCCATTATGACTAAATTATTATCACAATGAATCTTGGCTTTGGCAGTGGTGGTCAAAAAAAAAAAGCTAGACCAAAATACCTTGAGCATATGGAGAGATGCAATTGAATTTTCTTCCTTTTAAGAAAATCGGGGCATAATAGGATCCTTATAACAGGGTGACAGGATAATCACTCAATCAATAAACATTTATTAAACATTCACTTTGTGCCAGACACTGTGTTAAGCATTGGATGTAACCATGGAAATGGAGACATCGATGGAATAAAACCTGAAAGGTGTCTCCACTTTCTGACCAATTAACGGCACAGAGTAGGCTTAAAGTTGCTCTTGTTCCTCATATCTCCATTCCTCCAGAAGGCAGAACAATACCTGTCAGTTTTTTAGAGTGGCCTGGGGAAGAATAACATATTAATATCATACATGGGACCATTCCAAGGCACTATATATAAGTAAATCTCTGAAAGGAAAATCTCTAGCCCTTGGAAAATTCAAAGGGTGGGATTAAATCTTTTTTGAAGGGTTACTGTTCAGAGATTCTCCGAATTAGAAGGGAGCTCCTGGGGCTGAGGAGTCTGACCTGCTTCTGAAGAAAAGTTCTCTTTATAATGTACTTACCAAGTAGTCAACCACCACTGGTTTCAAGACTTTAAATTAGAGGAAGCCCTCACCCTCCCAAGGTAGTCACTTCTACTATGAGACTGCTCCAGTTGTTAAGGAATGTTTTTCTGACATGGAAAGTAAATCTACTCCTTTTCACTTTCTCCCCTTTGCTTCTAGCTCTGCTCCATTTTAATCCTTCTTCCACAAGACAACCTTTCAGATGTTTTCACACAACTATCATGTATCTCCAAGCCTTTTCTTATTCTGGCAGCCATGTGGTACATGAGTAAGAGCACTGGACTTGGAGTTCAGGAAGAACTGAGTTTAAATTTAGCCACACTTTCTGCTTTGACAGAGAGAACAAAGAACTACAGGCAGTAGGGAACAAGATGTTGTGGGGGTGACACTCCCCCAAGAAAACCCTTTTCTGCAACCTCTTCTGGCCTCTTCCTGTTCTTCTTCAAATGGATCTTCTTCCTGATCATCTGTTATTATCCTGATGTAATCATCCTTTCCCTAGGCACACAGTCTCATAGGAATTGAGGTCCAAAGAACTTCAATCGGGTCCACTTTCGAGGCCCATGGCCTCATCAGGGAATGCAGTCCTTTCCTTGCTGCTCTCAGAGACTTGGTATGAAATAGGGAAGGCATCAATTTGCATTGACATTTTGAGTCCCCACCCAATATCTCCTTTCAGATTGACTTTTCTGAGCATTGGGATAAAATGTCCACCCTCAGAGCTGCCCCTATTGGGCATAATTTCCCTGGTTATTGGAAAATAAGCCATTGTTTGCTTTCTCCCTCCATGCTGCAAACTTTGGGAAATCTTTTCTGTTTTCATTTTTCACTTGCACAGGAGTTAAAGTACAATAACAATCCTTCTATTATCTCTCTCATTCTCCAGATGTCTGGGGCATTTTTAAAGTACCTATTATAAGTGTACAGGCCTATAGCAATGACTCCTGAGTTTGTGGGAGAGCGAAACTCAGCCTTCCTTATCTTGACCTTTATTCTACTTCTCATTCTTTATTTTATTTACAGTTACATATACTGACATTTGAACGACTTCACACATGTCAAGAAGAAAGGTCCAGAAGCTTTTGTTTGGAAATTTAGGAGGGGAATGAATTTGTTATTTGTGGGGGTATACATGCGTATGTATGTATGTATATGTACACACATATGTATGTATGGTATACATATATAAAATACATGTATACATGTGTCTCTGGGCATGTTTGTATGTACATGTACACATACACATACATGTAGAAACCTGCATTGTACATTGCACATGTGAATCCATTAAACATGTTTACATATATCCTTACATAAATTACATGTATGCATTTTGGGATATGGCTAATGTTGGAATTTCTCTTGCTTTACTATCCATATATGTTACAAGGGTTTTATTGGTTTTTTCGCCTTGGGGGGAGGAGCAATGAGGAGAAAAACAAATGCTCATTAATTAAAAAATTTTTTAAATATTTGTATGACTGCCTATAAAAAGCTATCCAAACATTTCCACATGTTTGTATATAAATAGACATGGCCATGTCTATTTATACATATCAATACCTATGATTTCATCAGTATAAGAAGCCCCTAGGGGGAGATGCCCACTCCCAGTATGGTAGAAACCTTCTCTCCTCTTCTCTTTTGGTCTTGGAGGGTCTCCTGAGCCACTCCAGTGAAGTGAATTGCCCAGAGTACTGTAGCTTATGTCTCTAGGTAGGACTTAGACCTGTGTCTGACTGCCCCTAGACTGGCTTCCTCTCCATCCCCCTGATGCTGCCTCTCAGATGCATATTTATCCCCAGTGATTTTCGTGCTTTCTAGGGTTACCTCTCCTGCACGGATGTTTTTCTGCATGCAATGGTCTGAGATAGATGATCTTCCTGATTTCTCTTCATCATTGGCATTTCAGCTTCCTCCTCTAGCACCCCGGATCGGGATGTGGCATAGTTGATATTGCACATGTGTGTATGTTGTTGTTGTTCAACAATTTCCATGTTCCGATATCTTCAAACTCTCTTCTTGAAAATAAGTGTTCCTGATCTGTAACTCAGGGGCTTGGGAAAATCTGAAAACTTTCGGCCCCTTTCTTCATCCTGATTTACATTTTCTAGCATCGCTGTCACCTCACTCTCTCTTTGCATTGAAGTCACCAAGTCTGTTATCCCATAAAGAGGAATAGTTCTCTTCCCGGTGGTCTTTTTCCTTATGTTCCTGGTGACCATGGCAAATTGGCAGGATGATCACATATCCCACAGTTTGATATTTCTTATTGCCATTTGGTAACAAGGTAAAGACATTGATTTCAAGTCCATCTTTTTAAGGTCAGTGTTCATTATTCTTTGTAAAAAGAGTCAAGAGGCAGTGAACCTGGTGAACACCAAATAACACCATAAAAAATCAAACTGATTATATTTTAACAGACAGGAAATGACTGGTTCCTGATGGGGAAGTGAGTTTTGAATAGCTGTCTAAATGCTGCATTGCTCCAATGCCGAAATGGCTGTATCATAAGAGAAAGAACTCGAAATCAACATCCAGTTAGAATAAAGAATAAGAAGAGAACGCACAGCACACAACTGGGAGCTACTGTTTCAACAAATTGTTGACCCTGAAAAGTGGGAAACAGATAAAAAACAGATGTCAACACAGACTATCATTCTTTCCAAAGGATGTTTAGCTCACGCAAGCTAATTGCCATTATGAGAAGCAGCGTAATAGAAAGATAGTGGAAATGGATAGAGAGCCAGCTTCAAAGCCAGAAGGGCCTAAGTTCCATTCAAGCTCTGATACATCCCGTATCTGTGACTTTGGGCAAGTGTCTTAATCTCTCAGCTCTCTAGGCAACTCTGCAAGACTCTGAGTTTCAGAGAAGTGCCAAACCATCTTGGTAGATGGAGTTCTCTGTAATAATGAAGCTACAGATTTGGTTCCCACCCTTGTCCCTTTGAGGACATAAATATACTCAGAATGTCCTCAGCCAGCAAGCAGTTGATGTCCTTGCCAAGAGGAAAAATATGGCAGCCAAGGGAAACACGAGTTTAGAATTTAAACTCATCTATGAGATCTCATGGAAGAAGAAGACTATGAACAGCAACATGTAACTAAGCAAAAAAAAGTAGGGGAGGAGGAAAGCTTGGCATGAGATCCATCTAAGCCAAGTCCTGCTCAAGGGCATAGATGCTCTATGAGCTTTATCATTTTGTGAAGTGCTTACATTGATGAAATTATGATTCATGGAAATTTTGGAACAAAGTATCCATAATAACCATTGGTGGCCATCTATTCCAGAAAAAAAAAGAACTCAGGGCCTGTTCTAGATTCTAGACTGTGCCTGTGGAGTATTTTCCCCTAAATTCTTCAGGAAATGTAAACTAGAGAAATTCAGAATGTCAATATTAAAATAGTACCAGTCCTGGAAATTCCAATCCTTTTTCTGCCAACCAGTATCAAACCCCTGTAAGACTGGGCTCACGAAGATGCTTTTGAAGAAGTGTGGAAGGAGGAAGAAGGAAAGTGACAGCTCATTGAAAGGCCTGAACTGTCATCACTGAGGCACTTCATTCCCCTGGAGCCACTGCTGGCTCTGCTGCCCTGTTTTCTTTGATAATCACTCACATCTTACCATGGAAAGTTTTCTCCCTGAGACATCAGAGATATGATGCAGTGGCTAGACCTCTGGATCAGTTCAAACCTTTCCTCAGATACTTAATAGCCATGTGACCTTGGACAAGACACTTAACCATTGTCTACCTCGGTTTCCTCATGTGTAAATAGATGCCTGGCCTCAAACACTGACTAGCTGTGTGACCCTGGGCAAGTCACTTAACCCTGCCTGCCTCAGTTTCTTCATCTGTAAAATGAATTGCAGAAGGAAATGGCAGTATCTTTGGCACTTCAGTATCTTTGCCAAGAAAACCCATATTGGGTCAGGAAGAGTTGAACGTGACTGAAAACAGCTGAACGACAATAAAGAATAGGTATGATAACAGCACCTAAAACTCAGGGTTGATCAAATGAGGTGACATAATCAAAGTACTTTGTAAGCTTTAAAGCATGATTAAAATACAAGATTATTATTATTATTATTATTATTATTATTACAGTGATCTCCTGGATACGACCATACATTATTTTTTTACAGAAGTAGGTTCTCTAAAATAAGCCAACCTTTAGGAACATCTGTTTGTGTATAACCCCAGTATCTGTCCAACCAAAAGATTAGATGGCTCTGAGTCTGTGGCTCAACTAGTCAGTCAATCAATAAGCATTTATTAAGTGTCAACTATGTACCAGTCATTGTAGTAAGTTCTGGGGATACAAAGAAAAGGAAAAGATAGTTTCTCTTCTTGAGGGACTCACAAGCTAAGGAGGAGACAACAGGCAAGCACCTATGTACAAACAAGCCATATGCAGGCTAAATTAGAGATAATTGACAGAGGGAAGGCACTAATGTTAAAGGGAATCAGGAGAGGTTTCCTATGCAAGGTGAGATTTTATCTGAGACTTGAAGGAAACCAGGGAAGCCAGGAGGCAAAGATGAAGAGGGGGGAATTCCAAGCATGGGGGACAACCACTGGAAATGCCCAAAGTCAAGAGATAGAGGGTCCTGCTGGAGGAATGGCCAGGAGGTTGGTTCATGAGATTGTGACAAAAATCAGTCCTCATCTGGGGCAGTGAGGTGGTGCAGTGGATAGAGCACCGGCCCTGGATTCACGAGGACCTGAGTTCAAATCCGGCCTCAGACACTTGACACTTACTAGCTGTGTGACCCTGGGCAAGTCACTCAACCCTCATTGCCCCGAAAAAAAAACCCAAACAAAACAAAGAAAAAAATCAATCCCCATCAACTGTTTCTTGCCAGTGACAAAACATTCTGATGAGCCTCAAATATATCAAACTTTCACTCATGGATATAGCCCTTTGTTCAATCTTGGGGTTCTATAAGTTCAAATTTCCCTTTCCTTGTCTTTCTCATCTCTAGATTTTTATTTTGTAAACAGAGTTCCTATGAATTACATGGACTATGGAAGCTATGTAGCAGAATAAGATAAATTATTAATCAACCATCAATTAATTACTAATTATTTACTTTTAACCATTCATCACTTTCTTGATTTTTATTTATTTTTTTTAGTGAGGCACTTGGGGTTAAGTGACTTGCTCAGGGTCACACAGCTAGTAAGTGTTAAGTATCTGAGGCCAGATTTGAACTCAGGTACTCCTGACTCCAGGGCCCGTGCTCCATCCACTGCTCCACCTAGCTGCCCCTTCTTGATTTTTATTAATGAATTACTCATTAATCCATAAGCATTTATAAAATGCCTGCAATTCCCTAAGCACGGGGGCTTCACATACAAAAGTGAAGTATTACCTGCTCTTAAGAAGCTCACATTCAGCCAGATTTAACTAATTTCTGCTTCCTAGAGGCTTCAAAAGGCCTGTGATTTCATGGCTGTCAGCAGGGGATGTAGACAGCACCCCAGTCATTGATGCTTTTATGCCTTGCTGTGACCAGCCTGAGCCTCTCTGAACTCAGGTGGGGCAGTCCTCCGAGGAGAGGCACAGTAATCTGTGCCATAGGATCCTACTTACTGAAGGTCTTTCAAACTTAAGAGCAATGACCAACCAGACGCCATCCCAGGCCAGTTGTATGGTAGGATCAGGCAGCAGAGGAAGGTTTTTGTGCCAGTTCATAAAAGTGATCCTACCCCCAAAAACCTCAATAATTACACTAAATAATGTATGTATAAATGGCATCCTCACCTTCATATGCTAGGAAGTGGGTCCAACATTTCAAGGAATGGCCCTGGAGACTGAAGAGGTGAAGGAAGTAAACCTTTGACAAGGACAGAGACATACAGGAGTGATTTGGTCCTTCCACCCAACAGAATTCAGGAGAAGGAAGACTTATCTCAGCAGAACTACCAGTAAGCATACCAAATCCTTTTTGCATACCATCGATATGTGTGTGTCTTTATTTGCTTAGATGGTACTGATAATAACAAGAATAGCAGCTAGGATTCAGAGAACATTTTAAGGTTTGCCAGGCATTTTCCCTATTATCTCAGAACAACCTTGGGAGGCAGGTGTTGCTATTATCCACATTCTGCAGATGAAGACATTAAGGTTTACCAGTAGGTGTTGATGCTGAGGATCCAAGTGCAGGAGTAAGAGCTGGGGGGCAGACAGTGGTTAGCCAATTACCAAAAGTGGAGCATCTTTGATCTAAACCTGGAAGAGACCTCAGAGTCATCTATTCCAACCCCTTCACTTTTATCGTTGAGGAAACTAAGACCCAAGAAAGTGAAATTAATTAATGGTACAGTATCCCAAAGGAAGTAAACCTCACAGGTGGAGGGATTTGAATCTGGATCCTCTGACTCCAGAGCCACCGTTATTTTCACTGAACCAAAAGACTAAGCCAGATTAAAATCAGAATAATATTTTAAAAAACATGAACTTGCACCACCAACATGGTGAAGCAAAGGGGCACAGCCTGAATGGGCAGTCACCAGTGGGAGTTGTTTACCAAGAGGTCAAGTGTGCGGGCTCTTTGTGCCAGCCTTGCTCACCAAAGAACTGTCCCCCACCTGCTCTCATCATGAAGTGTTGATACTTGGATTCATTTCTGCTGATCCTGAGTCCAGAGTACTCAGCCACCCCGATTCCTGCCCTTGTTCATCACACTCCATTACTGTCTCTCCCATCCCCTTAATATTAGCTCTGCCTTTGTTTCCAAGGTATATTTGTTCTATTGGCAAATGACAACATCTTATGATTTGGCACTCCTGGAAATCATGGACGCGGCGCCCTGTTTATTTGGAGACTTCCAAACAGATGTGAGGGATGGAGCCGTGGCAGCGTTCAGCAACAACGACCCCCTACGCTCAGATGTGATGCAAGCTGGTCGTTTTTAAGCTGAAATTAGATTCGCTGCTTTGATTATTCTGTTGTGGGCCTCCAGTTATATTTGAGTGTCCTTCACTCTTTCCTCCTTTATTATTTATAGCCCCGTACTCTTTGAGCAGTGACCAGTACTAATCTGTAACCTTCTGTCCTTCTGCCTGATTCGACAGCTTTTGAAACTCCAAGATTGAGGCATATATTTGGTGACTCTCTGTAAAAATATCTATATTGCTTTTCTTCCTATTTCTGAGCCCAAAGTAAGAGTCAGCATAGGGTTTGCCCTTCTCATTCATTTTGAGCAGACTGCCTTCAAAGGAGAATAGGCAGGCTTGGGGAGGTAAAAATTTGATATTCATTGTATTATAAGGTGTCTCTCCCCTCACCAGAGCACACACACAAATCTCTGTACATATCATGTATTGTGTATGCACAGACACGTGGGCTTTATCTATCTAGACATACACACATCTACATATGCTTAAGGAGTTTGTTTTCCCATAGTAAGGGTAGGTGCAAATGAGATAATGCACATAAAATGCTTTGCAAATCTCAAACACCAGACACTGTAATGATCATCTTAATGAACTTAATGACAGTCTTTTTTGCCTCCTCCCTATGTTGGTGTTAGATGGACATAAAAGACAAAGTCTAAGAAGTCCTCAGTGCTTATTGGGCACTAGAAAGAAGTGGGACAGCAAGCAGCCTTTGTGGCAGAGCCCCCGAGGACCACAGGCTCTTGCCAGGCTCTGGGTCTCTGAACGGCTCCATCCTCCCAAGCACTTGGGACTAAAAGCAGGTCCAGGGCCATGGGAAGCTTCCAGTTTCCTTTTGCTGGACCAAGGATTCTGAGGTAGTTTTGCATGGCAGCCACCAGGCCAGGCCAGATCAAACCCAGCTTTCACAGAGGAACAGGGCACCCATCTCTCTTAGGGGGCTGGAACCAGGATGCACACTCCTGCATGGAGAATTCAACCCTTAGATAAGCGAGGAAATGATTGGAATAATTCAATCATGGATGTAATAAGTGTTACAGCAAAAAACATCATGAGAAAATGGAACAGGATGTTTTTGACCCACTTTTTAGGCTCTTCTTGAGATACATACTTTTAAGAAAGCCAACTTAGAGAGGATTCAAGTTTGTTTAAAATCCAGAAACATATCTCTCTCTCTCTCTCTCTCTCTCTCTCTCTCTCTCTCTCTCTCTCTCTCTCTCTCTCTCTCTCTCTGCCTCTCAAAGCCTGTTAATTTTCCATCATGTCTAAGATCTGTAGTTTCTTGACTTGAGCTCCAGCTTGCTGTATTTCCTAACCTTTGTCATCTTTCCCACACCCTTCAGGAACAGTCACATAGCCCAATACATTTCCTGTAGTTCTAGGGAAGCTCAATCTCTGCTGACCAAAACTTCAGCTGTTGAGGAAACTTTACCCCAAGTCAAATCAAAGCTTTTCCACAAGCCTCACCAGGCCTGAGAGGTTACCTTGCACTCCCTGCTCTTAGCTGGGTCTCTGAGGAGAGAGAATAGCAGTGGAGAAAGGCTTGGCTATTCTTGAGAAAGCTAAAGTGAGGTATCTCTGAATTTGTACATACATACGCCAAAGACCCCTCTAGGCTTGTCTAGTCTTCCTCTAAGTGCTGTATGTTAAGTTCTTCCAGGGCAAGGACTCTGTCTAATTCTTCTTTGTTTTCTTAGCATTGGGCACGGTGATTTGCATATTACAGGTGCTTGGCAAATATTTGTGGAATGAATGAATGAATGAATATTGTATACAATGACATCATTACCTGAATGGAATATGATTATCTAAGTCAGAAGCAGGACTGGGTGTTGAAGACAATAGACACTGAAAGAGAAGGATGATAGGAAACAAGCATTGATTAAGCCCCTACTGTATGTCAGGCACGATGCTGAGTGCTTGACAAATATTACTTCATTTGATCCTCAGAGCAACCCTGTGAGTGAGGTGCTGCTATTATTATCCTCATTTTACAGTTGAGGAAACTGAGGCAGGCAGAGCTTAAGTAGCATACCCAGAGTCACACAGCTGGTAAGTGTCCGAAGTAGGATTTGAATTCAGATCTTCCTGACTTAGGGCCAAGCACTCCATCCACTGTGCCATCTAGCTGGAGATGGTAGAGGAGAGGACATGTCCCCTACACATGGACAAAGACTCATGAGAATGATTTAACACTCCAGAATGGAGAGCAGAACTCAGAAGTAAAAATTAGGCTTTTGGTAGGATCAACTTTGGCCATATTGACTTTTCATTTGCATCATAAATTTGAATTTTTTATTTGCTTGTGTATGTATTATCATACACGAAGAGAGGAATGGTGGATAGAAGATGTGACCTTGAACTCAGGAATGCCTGGGGTAAAGTCCTCTACAGGGGTGCTGTCTATCCCTGGGCAACTCCACTTTTGAGCACCATCAGGCAACTTTCAAAGACTCTAAGGACCAAGCAATTACTGAATTGAATCAATAAAGAGCATTTCCACCCTGAGAAATTCAAGGGACTGGGCTAATGATACTGACAATGGTGATGGTGCCATGCAGAATCTTACCTTTCCATTACACTTTACAAAATGTCTCCTCACCTATTAACACCTCAGAGTCATAACCCTGCGAGGTGGACAGATCTGGTGTCATCCTTATTATCCAGATGGGGAAACTGAAGTTAAAGAGAAGTCGAGTGACTTACCCAAGGACACTAGGACTTGAGCTTTGACCTTTTGATTCCTTTTCTATTGATCACTATATTAAGATTAGATGGTAAATTTAGAGCATGTAAGTGCTTAGTGAATGCTTGCTGATTAATTACTAGTACCCCAAATGGCTACCCAAGATAATAATAGGTGACACATAACATTTTAAGGTTTGCAAAACACTTTACTGTATGTTCTCATTTGATCCTAACAACAAGTCTCTGAAATAGGTGCCTTTATTACCTCCATTATCTCCATCGATGAAGAAACTGAGGTTCAGAGAAGTTAAAAGACTTGCCCATAGCCTTATCACTTTTGTGTGCTTGAAATGAGATTCTAACCATGGTCTTCCTTGACTCCAAGTTCAGAGCTTTGTTCTTCGTATCATGTGGCCTCATAGAAACAAAAAGGAGCCACTAGAATTTAGTAAGCATGAGAGTTACTTAGCATAAGATATGGCTTAATATAAATAAGGAGAGGACTTGTGTAGTGTTCACCAGACAGTCTTCACTTGGTGGCTGGATATGAAAAAGTAAACAGATAGCTCATGGGAGGGCACAGCAGTGAAGCTTGGCTCCCCTCTGTACTCATAAACAGTAGGTGCTTAATAAATGTCCATCGAGTGACTGAATGATGACTCATGAAAAGTCCAGTGTTCTCATTTTTTTGGTCTTTTTTCCTGGTATTGACTTAGGGAAGGAAGATTTATTTGAAAACCCCCCTACACCCCCCCCAAAAGTGTTAGAAATGCCTCCCATTCTAAAGGAACTGCTTTCTTTGCTGCAAGGAGCTAAGGCAACATTCAGAATCAATGAATCAGTCATTCCACAAGTATTTCATTAGTACCTCCTATGTGCCAGGCACTGTGCTAAGTGCTGGGGAATTCAAAGAGAGTGAAAAAACAGTCTCATATGAAATCATTTCATATCATGAGCAGTGATTGGAGGGGGAGAGAAGGGAAAGGCTAAGCATGATGGGCTGGGACTCATGACTCTGATGTTCCTTTTAATTCTGGGGTGGAGGGAGGTGTGGGCTGAGAGGTGGCCTGACACCAGCAGGCGTGGTCTCCTGGTTTGGCTATGGTGGGAAGGGACAGAAAAGGGCTACAGAGAGTCAGACACGACAACAGAGCTTACTGCATGTGTGACCCTGGTCAAGACACTGCACGTCTGGATCTCTGTGTCGACTCTCAGCTTCTTATTCACAAAATGAATGGCTTGGATTGGGCTGACTTCTGGGGTAAAATCTGGAAGCTCGGGGACACAGGGAAGTGTGTGGGACTGTGAGTCAGGAAGACCTCAGATCCAGCACTCCCTTGGGCAGTTACCAGCTCACAGTTCCCCATCTGTAAAATTGGGATAATAAGAGCCCATACTTCATATGACTGTTGAGGATCAAATGAGATAAATGGAAAGTGCTTTGCAGACCTTTGTCTTAACATGTAATTGGGGATATATATATATATATATATATATATACACACACACACACACATGTATTACCATATATTCCATATATACATATATCTACATGTATATATATGTATTTATATACATAAATATATAGGCTGCATAACTTCTAACTATTGATATCTTTATTTCCCCCCAGCCAAACCTTTCTGAGCTAAGAAAAGAAAAAAATTAATTTTTAGCCCAGTAGAGCCCCTAGACTAAATGTTTTCTCCTGTGTGTGTGTGTGTGTGTGTGTGTGTGTGTGTGTGTGTGTGTGTGTGCTAAGTAGGGTCTAGGTAAGATTGTCAGTCCTATATAAGGCAAAGGAAGCGGTGTCTTCAGACACCCCCTTCCTTGCAACAAACCACCCCATGTAATTAAATGCTACTGCTGGGGGCTTCACTGCATTCGCATTTCAAAAGGCATTTTGGCTCGCCTGCTCCCACCTGCTGCCAGGCTGAGCCCGGAGCTGCGAGTGCCCAGGGTCTTACAGATGCAGGTGAGCTCGGAGCTCAACCACTTTCACAGTCCAGAAAGCATGACATTCCTCGTTACCAAGGGGAGGAGAGGCTAATTGAGAAGTGTGTATAAAAGCTGTAATGAGTAGCATTTACATGTATTGATTAGAAGCCGGGCCACCGTTTCTCATTTATCACCACCAGCAGCTGTGAAATTTCCCCCACGCGCCCGGCACGGCTCAGATTCCCGGGCCCTGGGTTCTTTATTGCTTTTCTCCCTCCTCCTCCTGTTCCAGAATGCTGATCCACCAGCTGGAATGGGCCCGTAATTACTCCAGCCCCTCCGCCAGCTGCCACAATTGCCAAGCCGCTGGAGTGAAAAATTCCATCCGGCATTTCCGATTTTTTACATTACCACTGCATAATCATATTTGACGAATAATTAACCTGGGTTAATACTTCAGGGAGCCATTTGCAAGTAAATTGATAAGCTGAGTGCTGGAACGGTGCATGGGGACTGGAGGTTGGAGCCCTGGCACAGGAGACACCCCCCCACCCCACCCCACCCCTGGCTACATTGGGCCAGGATGGCCAGGATGCTTGGGCTGGGCTGCACAGGTCTGATCAGTGCCGGCTGGCCCTCCGGTCTCTGGGGAGCTGGGCCCACAGCCCAGAGCTTGGGTGCAGGGGCATCAAAGAGCTCCAATCTTGCCATGACTTCTGCCAGCTCGTTGACGGAGCTGCCATCTCCTTTTTTCTGGAAGAGCTAATTCCATTGGATGCAGGATCCCAGTCCAGGAATTGCATGGTGTGCATTCCAGAAAATTCTCATTGCTGATAAAGAAGCCCCAATTTGGATTCACTGACTCAGCAGCTCGAAGCCTGAAACCCAGAAAATCATTCATATTGCCTTGTCTTGAAATCTTTTTTGACTGTAGAATGAAGAATTTCCCCAAAACATAAAAATCTTCCTTTTCTTACCTAGGATAGCTAAAGGCTGATCTTTTCACATTTGTTGGAGTTGTTGTTGTTGTTATTGTTGTTGTTGTTTGTCCTTTGTTCTTGAAGAAGACCATAACATCAGGGTGATGTCATGGCTTGCAATGGATTTGGATTTAAGTGAAGGAGGGCTGTGCAAGGTCACCAACCTCACTCTCTCCTCCAGAGCCATCTGGGTCCAGTGGTAAGATATAAATCAGGATGACTGGAGATGGACACAGATGTTTGAGGCAGTAAGAGTTAAGTAACTTGCCCAGGGTCACACAACACAGCTAGTATGTGTCAAGTGTCTGAGGTCAGATTTGAACTCAGTTCCTCCTGACTCCAGGGCCAATACTCCATCCACTGCACCACCTAGTTGGCCCCCATTGGGGGTGGATGATGGGTAGAGAAAGCAAAATCTATGAATGTAGGCAGAGATGAGATGACTCTGTGTATATATGTGTGTGCATATGTATGTATGTGTATACATGTATGTATGTGTGTATGCATGCATGTATGTATGTCAGAAGACAAGTGATGCTTACCATTTGAAGGCTGACAATTTTTAAAATTATCCTAAGCATTGCCTTATCTCTTCTCCTTTCCTCCTTTCCTCCTTTCCTTCTCTCTTTCCCTCCCCCTTTTCTTCTTTGTTCCTTCCTTTCTTCCCTCCCTCCTTCCTTCCCTTCCTTCCTTCGTTCCTTCCCTGCTTCTTTCCTCCTTCCTTCCTCCCTTCCATCCTTTCCTCCTTCCTTCCTCCCTTCCTCCTTTCTATCCTCCCTTCTTCCTTCTTTCCTTCCCTTCTTCCTTTCCTCTTTCCTCCCTCCCTTCCTTCCTTCCATCCTTCCTTCCTTCCTTCCCTTCCTCCCTCCCTTCTCTCTCATGCTTATCTGGTGCTCCTTTAATCTTTCATGCCCAATCACAATGGCCTGTGCTTGCAGAAATTCTCTTCATATCCTGCTGCCATCCCCTGATTGGTGAGCTAACCATTGAGGACTCTGTGGACAGAACTGCCACTGGCCACCCTTGGTATTTGTCACTGTGTGAGGCAACACTAGGCAAAGCAGGTCCTTTCAGAGCTGCTTTGTAGCACTAAATGAAATCAATGGCCAAACGATCTAACACAATTGGTCACATATTGATAGAATTCAGCACTGCTGCTAACGTGACTTGTCATTGATCTGACAAAAACAGACCCCAGGCTCAAAGTGGCCAGGAGCCTTTGGCTCTGAGTTTATGGAGCCAGGGATGGGGGGAGATTATTTGCTCCATTGGCTTCAAACATCATCTTTTTTATTATTTTTCTCTCTGACTATGTACTGTCCCTCACTCTGGAAAGCACTTTTGGAACTTTAACTGTCTTGCCATGGGGAACCTGACAGAAACAAGTGAAAGACTCAATTAGAACTGAGACTTGGAACTGGGTTGGCCGACTAGCTCTGCTGCAAATGTATTCTAGGGGCCCTTGTCATGGGAAATCCAGTAGAATGCCAGGGTCAAGGCCAAGACAAGTCAGTGAGAGGCATTCCACCATCTCTAGCAATTTGGCCCATTAGAATGGCAGGGATCCCCTAAAATGACATTGGTCACTGTCTAGAGGCTGCTAAGTGACACAGTAAGCTTGGGAAGCCAAGGAAGTTTGGCACCTCCTTCCAAATTAGGTCTTCATTGCTTCATTGCCCATGATCCTCCCCTTCTCTAAGTACTCCTTGTTCTAAGGAAGCATGTAGCTGCTTGGAAAAGGACCCTTTTGTATTAATTAATGCATAACCAAAACAACAAAATTTAATTTTTGCATAACGGTTAGCATTTGTATAGTACTTATGTAAAAGTGCCAGACATTGTGATAACCATCACTCTGGGCTGGGATCAGCAGAAGGGGCAAGAGAAAATCAGACATTTGGATTTTTTAATGACTTAACATAAGAGGTAGGAGACCAAAGTTAGGTTCAGGCACAGGAAGTGGTATTTGGGGAAACTCCATCATCAGATAATCCACAAGCCTTTAGTAAGCACCAGGCACTCTGTTGTGCAGTTGGGATACAAAGCAAACAATAGCACATGCCCAGCCCTTAAGGAGCTGACATTTCCTCTGGGGACACAACCGGAGCACCTCTAAGTAATGATTAAGTAGATAAAAATAAAAATGAGGTCATTGGTGGGGTGGTGGTGAGGAGTTAGCTGCTGGGGGATCAAGAAAGGAGAATGTTTTAGCAGTTGCTGAGAGATACTCTCCTTATGTGGGATGGTAGAGGAATGAGATCCTTGAGTTTGAAGGGCCTTAGACCCATCACAATTCTCTGAAGTAGAGGGACTATGTCTAAGTAGTCAAAGTCAGATTCAGATTTCCCCCTGAGGGGTGAGCTGGGAAAAGCGGCAGTCTCCCCATGCACCAGGCGACAAGACTCCAGGGGGCTGGCCAAGGACTAAGAGGCAGGTGCAAGGACAGAGCAATCAGCGGGTCTCAATGAAGAGCTTACTATGTGTCAGGCAATGAGCTGAGCACACCTCAGATAGAGAGAAAGGCAAAAAACAGCCCTTTCCCTCAAGGAGCTCACATTCTAATGGGGAAGATAATGTAGAGGAATAGTCATACCCCAAATACTAACGGAGTAGATGGAAGGTGACTTTCAAGGAGAAGCTAAGTAACTGGCACAGAACAGAAGCAGGAAAGTCTTCCAGTAAGAGGTGGCTCTCAAGCCTAATTGTGAAGAAAGCCAGGGATTCTGAGAGGCAGAGGATGGAGGGGGAGCATTCCAGGCGGGTCTTCTGAGGGAGGACATTGTACCTCTCCCCTAAGAATAGAGTGTACCCCGACCCTTTTATGTCGGCATCCTGAGACAAAGCTCCGTTTGCCCCGTGCTTGTTAAGGCTCTGCACTTACTGTAATGATCCAAATGAATCCTTATTTTACCTCATTGTAGAGAGGCAGGTTAGGAACGGGATTCTGAGGAAGATCTGTGTTCTATTCCTGCCTTTGCCACTAACTAGCTGTATGACCTTGAGCAAGTCACTTGACCTCTGCCTGCCCCTGTTTCCTCATCTGTAAAATGAGGCTAATAGTAGCACCACCCTCCCCAGGGCCATTGGAAGGATCAAATAAGATAATATTTGTAAGGTGCTATAAACATTAACAATTATGCTATTACAAAAGAA
Organism: Dromiciops gliroides; assembly: GCF_019393635.1. Lineage (NCBI taxonomy): Eukaryota > Metazoa > Chordata > Mammalia > Microbiotheria > Microbiotheriidae > Dromiciops > Dromiciops gliroides. The sequence continues at coordinate 755,070,595 of NC_057861.1, forward strand.
AATGAATGAAGAATGGATGGTTTTCATCCAAGCTACAGCAAGAGTGGAGTGATGTGATCATTGAGTTCACGTATTTCCGTGACACTGATGTTTGTGGGGCTATTCTGAGAATTTGGGTTTTGTCCCTGTAGCAATCATCCCAGGCAAAGGAAGCTCAGGTTGTATTTTGCTCACAAGTCTAGCTGGGCACGTTTTTGGATGCGCATTTCAGTGTGCAAACAGGGGATACACTGCTGCAGTGATCCTGCCAGCCTATGGTGCAGGGGCCTCAGACGCTGTGATGTCGTGCACTCGCCATGCTCGCAGGGAGCTCTCATGCCAACTGGCTGCACTGTTCAGGAAAAGGCAGGATGGCCAAGTGCTTGCCTTCAGTCTTCTGTTGAGAGAAGCCTCAAGCCTACATGATAGCTGGAGTGACTGAATGAAAGCAGCTAATGGCACATAGAAAGCCAAGCACTTCAATTTGTGCTTTATACAAAAGAAAGCAGCAGGCTGGTCCAGGGCAAAGAGAACTGAGCTGTGAACTCGGTGACTTGGCCATGAGTCCTGGCTCACCTGTTTGACCTTAGCAGAGTCCCAACAGTCTCAACCTCGGTGGCCTCCCCAAGAACCAAGCAGGACCCTGTGATCTTGTCAATGTGGGGATCCCTTCCATAGAGACGGAATCACAGAAACAGAGAGTAGAATATTGCAGAGCATTTAGCAGAGAAGCCATGTAAGGCAGGAGCACGCAGAAGGTCCATCCAGAAGCTTTGGTCATCATATGAGATGCTGCAGTAGGAGACAAAATCTTCAGAGGGGCTGGTCCCATGGAGGGCAGGTGCAGTGTCCTGATGGTGGTGCTGAGGTGGGCTGTTGTGGATTCTACTTGGAGGGAATCAGGAAAAGTATGGAGTAAATCTGTTTCTTAGGATTAGGGATTGGTTCCTGTGTTGTCTAGCCGAGTACTCGGCACAGAAGGCAGTGCCAAATACATGTTTGTCACCTAAGTGACTTAAGAGTGTGACATGGAAAGAAATCAAGATGAAAACTCTTTCCTTGGGTACCAGCCTCATGAACCTGGCCTTTCCTAGATTAAAGGAGAGTAGTTCGTTCAGGGACTGTCTCCTTAAGGAAGAAATGCTCAGAAAAATATGTCCTGGTGAAGACGGGGCTCATAGAAACCTGGATGAGAGAGAGAGAGAGAGAGAGAGAGAGAGAGAGAGAGAGAGAGAGAGAGAGAGAGAGAGAGAGAGAGAGAGTGTGTGTACACAAGCCTAAGACTTGGTTAAAGCTGGTAGACAGGGGGTAGCTAGGTGGCGCAGTGGATAGAGCACCGGCCCTGGATTCAGGAGTACCTGAGTTCAAATCCGGCCTCAGACACTTGACATTTACTAGCTGTGTGACCTTGGGCAAGTCACTTAACCCCCATTGCCCAGCAAAAAAAAACAACAACAACAAAAAAAAAATAATAAAGCTGGTAGACAACCAGGCACCAAACCCTTATTCAGTGCTTCCTGTGGGTCAGGAACTATGCTAAGTGCTGGGGCTGCAAATACAAGGCCCAAGAAGCACAGACACTGGAATTTCCATTCTAACGAGGAAGACAACCCAGGAAAGGGAGCCGAAGCGAGGGGCTGGAAAGTCCCGGTGTCGGGGCACAATGCCAAAGTCCAGAGTGAGGGAGGAGTGAGGGCAACCAATCTGGACCCTTCTCCAAAAGGGCGGCTCTGGGACAAACTCACCAGTGGGGAAAGGGGGCAGCAAGGGGAGGCATGTTTTAGAGAAGGCAGCAGAGGCACAGAGGTGACGTCACCAAAGTAAGAAGCTGAGCCTGGGGAAGAATGGCAGGAGCTCATTAGAGCCTCCTCCATATGATCTGGGAACAAAACTCGGCCCTCATTCAAAAGGGAAGTAGCTCAGGATGGCAAGGACATGCATAGATCCCTCTCTGCGCCCCATGCAATGCCTCACACACAGTAGCTAGGAGATAATCCAGTCTCTGCTGATGTTTATGCCTCCAACTTCTTTTCCTTGCCTTATTGCTATTGCTCATATTTCTAGGTTGAAATCAAGGAGCACAACTGTGCTTTACTCTTTGATTTATTGGGAAAGTTCCTAGTGTTTCCCAATTTCATGTAATTACAGCTTTTGACAAATACCCATGTGTATACATATTTCTATGTATACCTATTTTGACTCAAGCAAAATATATTATCTTTTAGAAGGTATTTCTATGCTTTTGCCTTCTAAGTTTATTTTTATGCATAAGTAAGTGTACTTTGTCAAAGGCTTGTTCTTCTATTCCTATAATGCTGTATTTGGGGATGGTTTTGCTTTTAACAGGATTAATTGTGGTCATTGTTTTCATAATGTTGTATCATCCTTGCATCCCTGGTATAACGCCAACTTGATAATAGTGAATGATTTTTAATCTATTGCTATAGTCTCTTTGGCAAGATTTTATTTAAACTTTTTGAATATATATGCATTCATGTCATTAGGTTTCCTGAGCAACCAGCCGCTGCATAGCTCTTGCTGCAACCTGAAATCAGTAAGGCAACAAGCATTTATTAAATGCCTACTATGTTCCAGGCCTGCAAAGACAAAATGAACACCTCTTACCCTCAAAGAGCTTATGTTCTATCAGATTAAAGAGCATGTGCTCATATTTGTGAGTACAAAATACATGCAGGGTAAATGCAAAAAAAAAAAAAAATGTGAGGGAGGTACCACCAGCTAGGGAGGATCTGGCCAGGTCTTGTATAAGAAGCATTAGCCAAAGCAATTAGCCATAAGCTAGACATTAAGGGTGATTTCTTATCCCCTGAAACAGAGAGCACATGACCACCTGCTGAGTATATTACAAAGCTGGGCTTTGTCACCATTTTTGTGTACTGGACCCCTCCCACTTTGGCAGGAAGCTAATTGACCCTTTCTCAGAATCACGTGCTTAGATGCATACAATAAAACACATAGGATTTCAAAGGAGTTCAACTATATTGAAATCAAGAAGGCATTTTCCCCATCGAAGGTCATGGACTCCCTTGGTGGTCTGTGGACGCCAGGTCAAGAATCTCTGTTACAGAGGGCTTCTTGTCTAGGGAAGTATGGAAGCAGATAGTCTCCGATGGCTCCCTGGGATCCGCACTGACTCCAGCGTCTTTGACTGGCCTGAGTCAGAACAAAAGCAGGCCTGGGACGCTCCCTGATCCATCAGTTCTGAAGTCGGGGGTCGGGGTGGGGGTTGTTAGAGGAACAGATCAGCCTCTATCTCATCTCCTGGTATTCCAATGTATTTAGGGGTGGGGTTCTGTTCTAGGATATCCAGACAAAATAATGCAAGCCCAGGAAAGACCTGAGTGGCTGTTCATCCCTGGCCAGCTCTTCAAAGCAGCCCCCAAGCAACCCCTGAGAAAAGTGTGGGCTCGGTGAAGTCTGCCTTCTGTCTCAAAAGAAGATGGAAGTACCGTCTGCCTCTCCAAGGCAGCCTTTTTATCTGACTTGCATCTAAACCCTCCTATATATTCCCAAACACACACACTTGAAGTGAGTTTCTCAAGAACAGGGACTATCTCAGTCTTCCATTTGTATCCCACGTACTTAGCACAGTGCTTTGCACAAAAATACATTTTCATTCATTCATTGTCTGGAATATTCTAGAGGCTCTTTGTGGGGAGGGTGTAGGATGGAGCAGATGGTCTCTGAGTTCCCTTCCATCTCTAAAAGTCTGTGAAAATGCCCTAATGGCAAATAAAAGCATTCTCTCTGTGCAGTACACCCAAGTGTCTCCTAATCCATCAACCCAGAAGAGATTGTTGGCATCTCATCTTTTGTGGCCAATGGACGATGATTACTAAATGGTTTGCCAGTTGCACTATTTGTCATGAACTTATAGCAGCCTTGCAGATAGCTGGGAGCCTGCGTGGAATCTTCAGTCACCTTTTGTCCTGAGCCAATAGAAAAGATGGTTTGTGCCCTTTGTTTTATTGCCTCTCTATAATATCCTCTGCAGTGCTGCGGGGTGGAGGACTTCTCAAGACTTTCTAAGCAAGCCTAAATTCAGTGATTCATGTTTCTGAAAGCCTATTTTAACAGAAATAGAAAAAAGTTTAGGGCTAAATTAAAGAGAATGGAGTGTGGTTTTCTTTCTTTATAAAGGTTCATTATTTGAATATTTTGGCACATGCTCTTCAGTTAAATTCACCCTAAAGTTACATTGTATGTCCTTAATTGAATTTCTTTGCCCTCACCCTTACTTTTATCCATCATTATTGGTACAGAGTTTCATACACTTGACATATTGTTAGGTCAAATAAGCTATGTCAAGTGCTTCACAAAACTAAATGTGTTGTATAATTGTCCGCTATGATTGGCTGGACAGCTTTGGAGTTAGTCTGTCAGAAAATTTGCCTGAGACAGAAGCTATAGATGGGCCATGATCTGGGTCCAGAACTGATTTAAGAAGAGGAGAGCTGGCTGGGTCATATCTGGGAAATTGTGTGGCATTTTCAATTATCCCAATCTGCCCATGGCACAAAAATCAATATTCTTCTGCCCGTGTGGCATGGGCTGTAAACTGGGGACCACTACAATTCTCTAAAGAGCCAAAATTACAGGTGGCCCATGAGAATGGTGCCATGCACACTGGCCGTACATAGACTGCAGGTTGTGGATGTAGGAACAATAACAATAATAAATAGCATTTATCTGACGCTTGAAGGTTTGCAAAGGGCTTTACAAATGTCATTTCATCCTCACAGAGACCTTTGGAAGTTCTATTCTCATCCACATTTTACAAATGTGTAAAATGAGCCAGGCAGAGGATAAATGATCTTCCCAGAGTTCCACAGGTAGCAAGTGCCTGAGACCAGATTTGAACTAGGCTCCTCTTGACTCCAGGTACACCTAGTTTCCTTCCTATGTGAGAGATGGGGGCAAGAACAGCACACAGTGAGGAGGCACCACTTCCAGGCTTCACTCCTGTCCAGAGGTGTATCAAGGAATCTTTGCATGTGCCTCAAATTGAGCCTGGAGCAAGCCTCAGAAATCATGCCCTGAATCACTGTGGTGGAGGGGACACAGTTGTATGAATCCTATGCTAGGAAGGAAGCTTGGTGGGGGCCAAAAAAGGGAGCAGGGCGAGGAAGGGAAGGAGTCCTTTCCTCCATACACACATTTCTAGGCCCCCACCTGGTAGCTTCCTACTTTAATTGGTTCTGCTTGCTAACTTGTGCTTAGTTCAGTTACTTTTCTGTACTACTAAGGTTCTGTCAATGCCCTCTAGATTCAGCACCCTGGTTAAAAGCCCCAGTAACCTCAACCTAGTTCCAGCTCTGCCCACATGGGTAAGATCCCAGATCCAATAAACTGTGAAGAATTGCACATGTTGAATTCAGTCTTCCCAGAGAGAGTTTGGTATCCAGGGGAACCTGTGAACAGTTCTCCGAATGAGAAGGAGGAATGCAGGGGAGAACTTTCCCTAGGTCTTCCTTTTCATGAAATATCAAGTTCATGTTGGTGTCTTAGAGACCAGTGTTGTTGATTCTCTTAACATTGCCCCTTGCTTGATGAGAAGGGCTCTTGGCAAAGAGATATGGACATCAATATGTGATCACAAATGTCAAGACAGTCTGGCTACATTATTCCATGTGCACAACTGGTTTAAGGGGAGAGAGGCAGGGATTGCAATTGCTTCCATGTATTAAGCAACTCATTAATTACTGGGCACATGTCACATACAAGGTGCCAGGCCTCGAGCTGTGCTTCTGTATTTTTTTCTGAAGAAAATCTTAAGATCTGGATGATGTCTGGCCTGAAGAGGGGACATGAGATGAGTATCTCATCCATCAAGAGCACTTGAGGAGATTCAGACTTTATAGAGGTGTCTGTATTTCTCTTCCCTATGATAGTTTCCTAATGGATTCTTCTAGGGTTACAAGTGATCTAAGTGGCATCAGACGTGGATCAGCCAAAGGGAAATGCATTAGTTAGGGAGAAAAGATGGAATACCTACTGTGTATGAAATCCAGTCCTGTTAGGCATGGGGAGTGGGGAGGGCCCTACAAGAGAAATAGACAGGGTGGTGTAGTTGAGAAAAAGAAAGTGCACATACAACATCTGGAAACTCCTTCAGGGAAGGTAGTGTTTCATTTTAAGTTTTGTATCCACAGCATCCAACACAGTGCCTGGTACATTGTAGGCACTTCATAGGTCTATACTTATTAAATGAAGACAGCTACAGAAGGGGGTATGCACATTGGGGAAAGCAGTGGTGCTGGAGTTAGAAGACCTGGGTTCAAATCTTACCACTGATGGTTCATACTTGTGTGACCTTGGGCAAGTCACCTAAATTCTTTGGGCCCCGGGTTCATTCATCTATAAAATGAATGGTTGGGACTCGAAGGGCCTTTCAGCTCTGTAGCTATCATACAGTGAATGAATGAGTGAGTGAGTGAATCACAAGGACAATACCAAGCAATTCAGAAAGTATCAAATGAGAATGCAGCTCAAGCAGCTGGTCTTGGCTAGAGCAAGGTGGAGAGTCATGGAGTTTGGTAAGAACATGATTCAGTTATCAAGCACCAACTGTATACCAGGTACTTAGGATAGGAAGACAAAGTGACACAGTTCCAGGCCTTAGGGAGCTGCATTTCTACTGGAAATGACTGACATCTTTGTGATACTTTAAGGTCTGCAAAGGGATTCATATAAATTTTCTCCCTCAACCTTGATTTCCTTGGTGTATGGAATTTCCAGGGAGAAAAATACCCTACTAGAACTTAGAGTTTGAGAGAGTTGCCTGGAATACTGAAAAGTTACGTGACTTGCCCAGGGTCACACAGCCAGGATGTGTCAGAGGTAGGACATGAACAGAGGTCTTCCTGACTCTGAAGCCAGTCCCCTATCGACTAATCCATAAGCCAGTCTTTATTTTTAAGTGTATATAATTGATAATTATATATAATTGGAATACATAATTAGTATACACTTTAGAATTATTAGATAATTAATCATTCAACATATAGTTATCGATTCCTATAATATATACTCAGTAAGTTAAATATTTAATATTATTTAAATATATAGTTTAAAATATGGGATTAATTCAATCAGATTATCTGTGTGTATATGTATGTGTGTATGTATGTTATTGCACTTAACCCTCCCAACAATTTCATGAGTTGGGGTGACTTTTATTTTATAGCTGAAGAAACTAAGATTTCTCAAGGTTAAGTGATCTGCCTGTGGTCATAGAGCTATTGAGTATCAGAGATGGAATTCATGCCCAAGTCTCTCCTTGCTCTAGGTCTAGCTGAGCCTCTACCCATGGCACCACTTCGCCTCTCCAAAAAGAGGCTTAGGGATGAGAGGGGTGAGGCTCTTGTCAGAAGATTTTGCCTCCTCGTTTAGAGCCACAGATGTGCTTGGTTCCCAAGTTCTACAAAGAGGAATAAGCAGCCTTTTAGATGCCATAGGTCCCTCCATTAACCTAGCCTTCCCCCAAGGTCCATTATTGCTGTGCCAGTGAAGCACCCATGACTGTGTGAGAATCGTTAAAATTTCCCCAAAGTTAGACTGTCAGGGGTCATGTTCAGTTGTCAAACAAAGAGAGGCAAATGTGCCTAGAATTCGTACGATGTGGGATTAATTGTTCTGAGCCCAGCACGGGTCAGAAAGGTAGAAAGGACATCTTCAGAAGAGAATCAGTTGTTTTTAAAACTCCTGTGCCATGACTTGTTCTAAACAAAGCATCCTGTCAGTCATTCAGTGTGCATTTATTAAGGGTTTACTATGTACCAGGCACTGTGCTAAGTACTCGGGTACAAAGAAAAGTGATAATAGTCCAGTCCAGTCCTATTCTAACGAACTCCCTATAGACATGATAGCTAGATGGATAGAGGAGGAGAAGGAGGAGAAAGAGAGAGAAGAGAAAAGGGGAAGAGAGAGGGAGAGGGAGAAAAAGAAGATGGAAGGTTATTTCAGAGACCAAAGCACTAGGAGGATCGGGGCAGGGGGGAACCAGGAATGGTCTACAGAAGAAAAACCATCCAATCCAGGTAGAGACAGTCTTCCTTTATTAGAGGCTAGCTGTTCATGAACCTCAAAATGACACGAGAGTCTATTAAGTAGAAGAGAACCTCAATTTGTACCTAAGGACACATTCCTGAGCAACCATGTGCAAATAAAACCTTGGAAAACCAAAACCAGAGAAGGATCCAGTGATCATCTCAGACAGAGATAATGCTTCTTCATTTCAGATTCACCTTGAGTTTTTCAGTGGCTCCTGTCATGAGTTATCTTTGACTCTCTTCAATAAATCAATCAAGTTGGGGGCAGCTAGGTGGCACAGTGGATAAAGCATCGGCCCTAGATTCGGGAGGACCTGAGTTCAAATCCAGCCTCAGACACTTGACACTTACTAGCTGTGTGACCCTGAGCAAGTCACTCAACCCTCATTGCCCCGAAAAAAAAAGAAAAAAGAAATAAAGTTTTAATCACCTCCTATGTGCCAGGGACTATGCCATGCATTGAGAATACAAAGACAAAGAATAAAACTATTTCTGTTCTCCAGGAGTTTAAATATATACATCTAAGATATGTGAAATAAATGTGTAAATACAAGATAATCACTAGCAACTCCTTCCTTTCTCAGTTCCATTAAATTCCACAAGCATTTATTAAGCACCTACTGTGTGCTTAGCCCTATGCAGTGTGCTGGGAGTATACATACACAAACAAAAAAAAAGTAGTCCCTGCTCTCAAGGAGGAGCTAGAACATACAGAGGAGTAAATAAAAGGTTTAAACAACATCTGTATAAGGTGACACTGGATGTGAGTCTTGAAAGGAGCTAGATTCTGAGATGTGGAGAAGAAAGAGAATTTCAGGCATGGGAGGGAGCCTGGGCAAAGACAATAGAGGTAGATAGAATATTGTATGTAGGGAGTGGCCAGTAGACCTGTCTGGATAGAAAGCAGAGAGGTGTGGATTAAATCAGGAAAGAGGGAGAAATCAGAATAGAAAGGTCATTAAATGCCAAAGAATGGAGATTCTATGTTATTCTAGAGGCACTAGGGAGTGATTGAAGAATCTTGAGCAGCAGAGGGATGTAGTCAGAGCTGTGATTTAAGAATATCATCATAGCAGTTGTGCAGCGGATGGATTGAAGGGAGAGAGATTATTCAGGGACATCAATGGAGACCAGAGAGACCACCTAGGGCTTCATGATGTCATTGGTTCTCTTCGAAACAAAGTTCAAACAACTACGTGTCAGGCACTTTACAAATATCTCATTTGATCCTTACAACAACCCTGGGAGGTAGGGGCTATTATTACCCCAATTTCACATTTGAGTAAACTGAGGCAGACGGAGGTCAAATGACTTGTCCAGGGTACGCATGTAGGAAGTGTCTGAATTTGACCTCAGGTTTTCCTGACTTCAGGCCCAGCTGCACCACCTAGCAGCCTAGGGCGCTACTGCAGTGGCCCAGGGGTGAGAGGATTAAGTTCTGAATGACAGAGGCAGCTGTGTAATTGGAGAAAAGAGGGTAGAATGATGAGGTTGTTGTGGAAGCCCAGTTGCCTCCGTCAAGCACCTACACAGCCACAGACAAACATTTAAGTGCAGGGGAATGACTGTTGATAAGTGGATGTTTTATCTACTTAAAGAAACCCTTCCCTGAGTCCTTGTGCAAAATGAAGAGACCACCTGCCCGAAAATGTCTGCACCAGGCTTCTGGAAGAATCCAGATGTGATGGGGGTGGGGGTTCTAGTGTGAAGACTTGTGGTCAATCTCTGTCATTACTGTGAGTGTGGTCTCACTGGGAATACACACTCGTACTCATTCACACTCACACTCATGTATTCACGCATTCACTTACACAATAGTAACTAGCACAAGGGGTATACTTGTCAGGGACAAGGCAAGATGCTCTTCCATTGGGAATGTCAGCACTGGCTCCCTTGATTTTGTGCCGGACAAGATTCCTGTCCTGGAACTCTACTTGTGCCATCAAGCAAAAGAGCTTCCCAGCAGATGCCCTGGTGCCCACTCACGCCCAGTTTACAGGGGGTGAAACTAAAGCCTAGGAAAGAGAGGTGACATCTCAGATCACAGAGAGTAAGGGTCAAGGTCAGGATTCAAACTCTGGTCTTGGGGCTCCCATGTTCTTCCTGTTGCACCATGACCTCCAATAGGAAGTGATCCGGAAGGTCTGGCAGCTTTCTCTGCTTCTTAAGGAAGACTTTGGGCTGTTGCTCAGCCTTTAGGCCTCCCAGCCTCTGTTTTATTTCATTCACACACACACACACACACTACATGAATAGTTCCCTATACATTCATGAAACTTGACACAGACCCATTCTGATGGCTTCGAGGACTCCATCTATGGACCTCAATAACATTCGCTTCAGGTCTCGTCTCTAGCCCCACAATTTTCAGACCTCTCCATGTACTTTTTTCTTCAAGAAAAAGTAAAGAGGGAACCAGTTTCTGTCCATTTGCTAAAGTGTTTTTAATGACAAAACAATGGCAGCAACAGCCCAAGAATGCTAAATATACTCTCCCAGATCAGCTAATTAACACATGCAGTGCAAGCTCCCTTGTGATAGAGTGTATAGTTGTGGGGAGAAGCAACAGCCAATCTCACATGCCATCAGGAGTGAGTCTGCACATGTTTGTAGGGAAAGGGTCAGAGGCAGTGACAAGATCACAGGGTGTCATCGCTCTTCTGGGTACTAGGGAGACAGGTTTTCAAAGCTATCAGACCATGTGGCCACCCATTTGCAGAAGGAAGAAGACTCATTTGCACATCAGTTACCCACTTCTGAAAGGGAGAGAAACTCTCCACACTTGGCCGTCCCTGTTTGCAAAAGGCCTGCACAGCTCTGAAATGCTTGTACTGTCTCAATCAGTCAACAAGCACTTACTGTGCAATTGTGCAAAACACTGGACATGAAAAAGAAATAAAAACACAGGCCCTGCCCTCAAGGAGCTCACAGTCTTGTGGGAAGACAAGGCAAGGCAAGGGAAGGGAAGACAAGTGGAAGGATGAGGAGAGAGGAAGACAGAAGAATAGAGAGAGGAAGACAAGAATAGGGAGAGAAAGGCAGAAGGATGAAATCATTGCTACGCCCTTCATCTACCCTCTCCCACACACCTCTTGTGAATAGGTCACAGTTTAGGATGATAAATCTAAAATTGCCAATTCACAGTATTGTTTAGATGACTAGCACTCATCCTCCATTAAACTTTACCTCTCTATAACAAAAATTATACTTTGGACATTGAGACAGTTTTATACTGAGAAAAAAGCCCTAGCTCTGGAGTATGAGAGGCAGGTAGGTAACTCAGTGGAAGCACTAAAAACTTACAGACCCCTAGAACTAGCTCTGAAAATAGAAACACAAAAAAACCTGAAGCTTAGGAGAGTGCTCCCGTATGCCCCAGAAGCAGAGTCCAACTTTAATATAAAGTTAAAAGTTAAGAAATAGACTGGAAAAAATGAGCAAATAACAAAAAGAACCTGACCATAAAAAGCCACTATAGTGATAGTAAAGATCAAGAGAAAAACTCAGAAAAATACATCAATTTCAAAACAGCTGCAAGCAAAGCCTCAAAGGAAAACCTATGAATTGAACACAATTCCAACAAGAATTCCTGGAAGAGTTCAAAAAGGATTTTAAAAATCAGATAAGAGAGGTAAAGGAAAAATTGGGAAAAGAAATGAGAGTGATGCAAGAAAAAATATGAAGAGCCAACAGACTGGTTAAAGAGGGGGGAAGGGGACACAAAAAATCCTGAAGAAAATAACACCTTAAAAACGAATGGTGGGCAGCTAGGTGGTGCAGTGGATAGAGCACTGGCCCTGGATTCAGGAGGACCTGAGTTCAAATCCGGCCTCAGACACTTAACACTTACTAGCTGTGTGACCCTGGACAAGTCACTTAACCCCAATTGCCTCAAAAAAAAAAAAAGAATGGTAAAAGAGGTGCAAATTTTCACTGAAAAGAAGAAGTCCTTAAAGAACAGAATTGGCCAAATGGAAAAAGAGGTACAAACACTTATCCAGAGACACAATTTAGGAAACTGAAGAGAAGGTGGGAAGTCCAACATCCTCCCTACCCCCCCAAAGCTGGAAGTTCCTCCTCTGGTCAAAGGCAGGTAGAGGAAAGAAGACAGGTTAGTGCCTCCACCTTGGGGCAGAGCCAGCTGGCATTTCTTGAAAAATGAATCCTCAGCATCCCTCAAAGCTCACCATAAAATACAGGGCTTGGACTGGATGATGTCTAAATGACGTTTGTGTTATTACTCCATGATCTATCTCCTCAATGAATGCTTACTGTCCCCAGAGGCCTTTTCATATTTCATGAGTTCTAGCAGTTCTTGGACTCACTCTGTTATCTGACCAGTTCTCCTCCATTTTCACCTTTACCCACCCTCCATAGCATCTTCTGTGTCACCTCTGGTATGCTAGTCCTCATGCATTACCCTAGGCATCCGTCTAGCTCTCAGGTCCTTTACCAAGCAGGAGCGTTGCTTTGGAGTCTAACTGGCTTTCTATCTTCTTAATTATCCTGTCCTCAGCATCACATCTGTAAGCTTTAGGAACTAGTCACTGAACCCACATGCATACACAGGTTTACAGGGCTGACGTCACACCAGCCCCAACTACTGCACAGTGAGAGTGATTTTATCTTTCTAAAATCTGTCCTAAAATTGCCTTAGAGGTCAGCGTTAATCAATAGAGCCTCCTGACCACATGTGTTCTCTATGTGGGGCTATTAGCCGTTACGGATGACTTTGTCCTCAGCTATCAGCTTTCTTCCATCCAGGTCCCTGGGACCACAAGTTCAGATCCCAGTTGGGCTTGAGGGAGCCCAGGATTTTTCTGAAGCAGGTCAATTGAACATCACAAAGATGGATGTGAGGAAAGTTCCTTCTCTGCTCCCCACCATCAGAAAAGGCCTCCTGGCACATTTTTAAAAAAGAAAGGCCTCGACCTTATTATAGTCAATTCTCCCTACACCTGTGCCCCCAACAAAATAATAATAATAATAATAAATAGTTAACATTTTTGTAGCCCTTACTATATACCAGGCACTATACTAAGTGCTTTACAATTATAATCTCATTTGGTTCTCACACTCTGGGAAATAAGTGCTATTATTATCCTCATTTTACAAATGAGGAAATTGAGGCAGACAGAAGCTAATTGACTTCTCCAGGCTTTCTTGGATTGATTCTTCCATATAGGTAGATTAGTGGACCATCAGGCACTGTGTGTTTTGAGGTATGCAAAGTTCCCTTTTTAGGACCACCCTGTGAGGCAAGATTTGAACTCAGTTCTTCTGGACTTTAAGTCTAGTGCTCTAACCCACTGTACCACCCTGTTCTTCTATTATATTCAGTTTTTCCCTAAGAGTGCAATGCTAGGGACGGCTAGGTGGCGCAGTGGATAAAGCACTGGCCTTGGATTCAGGAGTTCCTGGGTTCAAATCCGGCCTCAGACACTTGACACTTACTAGCTGTGTGACCCTCGGCAAGTCACTCAACCCCATTGCCCCATAAAAAAAAAGAGTGCAATACTAAAGGTTGCTTATGCATTTTTCTATCACGTAAGTAAGTCAAAGGCCACTGGGGCCTTCACTCTCTCAAACACAAGGGAGTTACAAAGGGCTAATGAGGCGTGAGTCCTTTGAGCATATTACAGCCCTCTTAGAAAGAGCACCTCATTATTCCAGATAGGTCTGAGTACCTGTGTGACCTTAGACAACTTATTTCCTTCCTCTGGGGAGGTTTCATCATCTGCAAAACGAGGGCACTGGCTTGGCTGACCTCTAAACTGCTCCCCACAACTCTCGAAGACTTTCTAGGAGGAGATTTCCAATGGGAAGGCCAGAAAGGACCAGAGGATGGCTGCAAGATGAAGTTTGCTTTTATACACTCAGGCTCCTACTTCTGCCTTCTGAGGGGCTGATAAAACTCTGGGGCTCCTTGCTCTTCCTCTCCCGCTACCTGTTTCCTTGGGACAGCCGCCTGCTTGTTTCCCTTCCTATAGGCAACTCAAGCTGCAGATACCCAAGTCTTTCTCTCATTTACCAACAGGGTTGTATGATTTTTTTCCAAGGTCACTCAGTGGCAGAGTTGAAAGTAGATGTTGCATCCCCTGGCTCTCCATTTGATGCTCTATTCATTAGGCCATGTAGCCTTCTGTAACTGGGCGGACAGACAAGGGACACTTTAATTTTGGAGTTTGATACAAGACCCATTTTTCAGTCATTCGCATCTACATTCTGGGGAAACCGGGGTCGAAATAGCCTGCAATCCAAATCATTTCCTAGTTTACTTGGGAAACATTCTGATTCCCAGGCTTCTGGAAGACTCACAGCTTGATAAAATGGGCCTTTCAAATCAACCTTTCCCAGTTTTTATATAGAATTTAATCATCCAGATTAGAAAAGGCTTTCTCCCCTTCCTGAGCTTCTCTCCTCTTGGGAGAAGGGAGCACTGGGGGGATAGTTCATGCTTAACCAGAAAGATGCTCTATTTCTAATCAGCAATAAGGGATTTTTAAGGCAAGAAGAAAAACTTGAAATTTATGTAAGGCTCCAGTGTTTGCAAAGTACTTTACAGTACACACATTATCTCACGATTCTTATAATAGTTCTACAAGATACATATTATTATCATGTCCATTTAAAGTGAAGAGACTTGCCCAAAGTCACACAGCTAAGTGTCCAAGGTAAGATTTGAAATCAGATCTTCATGGGTCTAAGAGCAGGGCTTTTCCCCCTCCACCACCAACAGCACAGGAACAATGTCTTCTGTAGAGCAGACCAGGGAGGTCTTGTGTTGCTTATGAGCAGATTTTTTAAATCCTTCTGGCTAACTCTGCTAGCTGTCCTCTGGCTTCAAAGCCAAGGACAGTGGTTTCTTTGTTTTTACTTCTTTTAAATAATTGGGTTTCTATTTGAAATAGTAGATCAGTGGTGACTGGACGTGGAGATGGGATTAGTCTGACCTCTCCTATAGTTTCCCTGACCATGAGAGTCATTCTAATAGCAGGTTTTTATTGCAGCCACTTTCTGCCACACCAAAGCCCTCCATGTCTGGAGCCAGTCCTGATGCCCCTGATACTCTGAAAAGAGGGGAAGCCAACTGTTGCGATCTATTTGATGTATGGGGAAGTTTCCCTTGAGGGTCCCAGTCTACTGAATAGGAACAGAGACCTCTCCCGACGCAGAGGACAGTGAGACTCGGGGCATCAAAATGCTTCATTTGGTTGGACATTAGGATGTCAAGACTGGAAGAGGTGCTGGGTCTGAACAAAATGGCCTTTGATTTCCAAATGTTTTGATAACCCCCCAAAAACAATATATCCTGAACCAGATTAAGAGAGATGCAATTCCCAGGAATGAGGAGGGGCTGGGCTCTGTGTCCTCTGCCCTACTCCATCTTGAATCTTGTGCTCAGATGCAGGAACTGCAGTTAAGGAAAAATACCAATAAAGGAGAGAACATCCAGGGAGATCAGGGTGATGAAGGACCTTGAGTTCATGTCATGTGAGGATTGGTTGAAGTAACTGGGATAAATTCAAATCCTAGCTTTAGTACGTCCTACTTGGTTGACCCTGGCCAAGTAAATTCACTGTTCTGGCCCCCAGTTTCCTCATCTGTCAAACAAGAGGGACTAGATGAACTCTAAGCTCCTCTTTAGCTCTAAATCTATAGAATTTAGTATGGAGAAAAGAGAGCTGGGTTGGGGAAGAGACTCAAGTTGGCCATCCTGAAGCACTGGATGGGAAGGCTTGGGAAAGAGGAAGAGGACTGGTTCCATCTTGCTCCGTATGACAGAACTAGGAGAGATGGTTGGATGTTCCAAAGAGGCAAATTGGGGCTCGATGCAAAGAAAACTTTCCTTACAATTAGACCCCAAACAAAGCCACTAGAGTGTGGGATCCCACTGTAAAACCAAGATCATGATAGCACCTACTCCCCAGAGTTGTAAGGATCAAAGGGGATGGTATTTGTAAAGCACTTAACACAGCACCTGGTACTGTGGAGGTGTCCCCTGTACCAGCCCTCCCCTCATGTAGGTCCTCAAGATTATGAGAGGACCTGTCATCTAATCCCTGTCATTTTACAGATGAAGACTTTGAAGTCTAGAAAGGCTAAATATCTTGCCTAAAAATACAGAGGCAGACATCAGCAGAGCTGGGATTTGAACTCAGGGCCTATGCCTGCAAGTTCAATCCTCTTTTTCATAGCACCATATCGCTTCCATGAGATATGTTGCAATGGGGATTCTTTTAGGAGTATGGATTGGATTCAATGTTCCTTGCAACTGTAAAATGGAATAATTCTATGCTTTCTACCTTCTTCCTGGGGGGTTGATTTCCCAGAAGGGGAGAAGATAGAAAGAATAAACTAAGTCACAGGAACTGAAATTTAGGAAACTGCCATTGGGAACAATGGCAACATTAACCTTTGGCCCACGAATTGGCCAGGCTTCTGGAGGGACAAGAGACAGAGCAAAATAGAAAGGGGAAAAGAGATGGGAGCTTTTGCTGGCTGTGAGAAATTCAATCAAACACCCACTGCTCAAATGCCTATTGTGTACACAAGAAGTATCCTGAGAATTTAGCACATTTTATAACTTGCTGCTCCCAGGGCATCTGTGACCACAGCAGGATAAATACATCGGGTATCTGGCTGTGATGGTCCTGGCTTTAGGAAAATAATGCAGGTTGCTAATTTTGTGAAAAATAGGGAGAAAAAGTGAGAAATAGGTGGGGAAAGTAGAGGTAGTGGGTGCTTTAGAGTCAAAATACCTGGGCTAGAAAACAGGATTTTCTGCGCTCTGCCTGTCTGAAATTGTGGCATCAGGCTGTTTACATCCCCTCTCTTGGCCTCAGTTTCCTCTTCTGTCAAATGAAGGCGGTTGACTAGTTGATTTCTAAGATTCCTTCCCAGCTCTGAATCATTTCTCCTAGGATGGTGATAATAGTGTTGGTGATGTTGGTGGTGATGATATGGTACAGTGGATAGAGTACTAAACTCAGAGACAGAAAGACAGTTAAAATTTAGTCTCAGATACTTACTTGCTGTATGACCCTGGGTAAGTCCCTTAACTTTTATCTGCCTTACTTTACTTATCTGTAAAATGGAGATAATAAGAGCACCTACCTCCCAGGATTGTTGTGAGGTTAAAATTATGTAATATTTGTAAAGCCCTTTGCAAACCTTGTAGCCCATTAAAATGCTAACTGTTTCTGTTGTTGTTGCTAGTTGCTACTATTATTATTATTATTATTATTATTATTATTATTATTACAGCAATTCAATAGATGCTATAGCCATGCATTTGTTTTCAACTCACACAGAAAGATCAGAGATTGCAAATATTGCTTGACATAACACCATTTTGCCTTAAAAGGTACAGAGGATCATGGATTTAAAGCTGAAGCAAAGCCTTCGGGTCACAAAGTCCAACCCCTAAATTTTCCAGACAAGAAAACTGATGCCCAGAAAGGTTAAGCAGTTTACCCAAGGTCACCCAGGTTCTAGGTGATGGAGACAGAATTTAAGCCTGTATCTTTTGCCTCTAAAGCCAGCACTCATTCTGCAGGACTGCTGGCCCTTAGATAAAAGCATACATTAGTGGACTATTTCCAGGATGGAGACTGTTTCAACACCTTGGGAATAGGACTTCATGTCTTGGTTTCTGTGAAGGCTATGGAAAACAATGGGTGCTTCCTTCCTTGGAAGGAAGATGCTTCAGATGCACTGAGGGTAGTCTGTCCTGGAGAGTACTGGACCCTTACAAAGCTCGTTTCCTCAATGGTAGAAAAAGCCAATAGCAGCTGCCTAGTGGATAAAGCAGAAGGTATCTGCCCTTTCCCAGAGTATGTGGCAGGGCGATGGTGGGAGACTGACATGCCCTTTTTCTAGCCCTATCCAAATGCTGACTCATGCCTCTAAACCATGAAGGGAGGTCTCCAGTAGAAAGCCCCAGGGATCTGTGCTTCTCTCTCCCCCCACACACACATTGTAGTGCTTGCCACTTTTACCAATGATCCTGATAACTGCAGAGCTGGAATGTTTCTCAGTTATCCAGCTGCTAGGCAGTAGAGCTAACACAGAGGATGATAGGACTCATAAAGATCTAAACAGGCTATAGTATTAGGCTGAATTTACTGATTTACTGAAATAATACTGATCAATGTATAGGCTTATAATTTGGTTCAAGAAATTGACTTCATCTGAATAAGTAAATACACACACACACACACACATATATAACACCTATATCAGATTACCTGCTGTCTAGGGGAGGGGGGGGAGGGGAGGGAAGGAGAAAAATCTGAAATTGGAAAGCTTGTATAAACAAAAGTTGAGAACTATCTTTACATGTAATGGAAAAAAATAAATAAAATACCAAAAAAAAAAAGAGCTGGGGGTTTAAGTGGACAGTATATCCAATATGAGTTAGCAGAGGGAAGAGGCAGCCCACGAAGCTCACAAGATTTAGGATAGATAAGAGAGAGCAGCAGAGCTACTTTTATAGTAGCAAAGATCTGGAAACAACATCAGCAGTCAACTTTTCTTCTTATTCAGTCAAATTTCAATCACGTTCTACTTTTCGTGATTCCATTTGGGGTTTTCTTGGCAGATATTGGAGTGGCTTGCCTTTTCCTTCTCCAATTCATTTTACAGAAGATGAAACTGAAGCAAACAAGGGTAAGTGACTTGCTCAAGGTCACACAGCAAAATTTGAACTCAGGAAGCTGAGTCTTCCTGACTCCAGGCTCAGTACTCTATTCACTGAGCCATCAAGCTACCCAGTCAGTCAATTAGCACCAATTAAGTACTTATTATATAGAAGATACTGGGTCAAGTACTAGAGGCATAAAAAAAGGAAAAAATAGTCTCTGCCAGGGGCAGCTAAGTGGCTCAGTGGATAAAGCACTGGCCCTGGAGTCAGGAGGATCTGAGATCAAATCTGGCCTCAGACACTTGACACTTACTAGCTGTGTGACCCTGGGCAAGTCACTTAACCCCCATTGCCCCACCAAAAAACAACAACAACAACAAAAAACAGTCTCGGCCATCAAGGAGTTCAGTCTAATAGATGTTCATCATTTTGGGAATAGTTAAATGGGATAGAGCTTAAGTGTATGGGAACATTATCATGCTGTATGAAATGAAGGCTGTGACGAATACAGAGAATCATGGGAAGACATGTGAACTGATGCAAAGTGAAGGAAGTAGAGCCAGGATAACAACATACACAATGACTACTGCAACCCAGACAGAAAAAACAACCAGCACCCAACAAATGAAACTGACTGCTGCAAAAGGGTAATGACTAAGGTTCTCCTCCAAGAAGAGATATGAAGAGACAAGTCCTCCTATCTCTCTGTAAATGGGAGAGGGTAGCAGGATGGAGAACCATTTATAATGAAAAGCTTTTTTATATATTGGTTTAACTGACCTGTTTTTTTCCTTTATGTTTTGTTCTTTATTTTAAGAGATCGTTCTTTGGAAGGGGAAAGAAGGGATAGATGCATTGGGAAATGTCAGTACCATAATAAAACAAACAAAAAGATTGATACAAATTATTTAAAAACAGAAATAAATCAATCCCATACCCTTGTGACAAATCAGCATATTCTAATAAAACATATGCATGCCATTACCATGTCTGAGGGTGCATGCCTCCTTTGTCACCTTGAGTCTGTCCCCTCTTTGTCACTGGATGGATAGCAACCTTTATCATCTGGGGAGAGTCATGGTTGGGCATTGAATTGTTCAAAGTTACTAAGTCTGTCAACCCCATGATTCTAACAAATAAGGCAACTGTGACTCAGAAAGTGTGAGTGTTTGCCAGTGTTCACAAAGCTAACAAGTAACGTCATCACCACCATCGTCGTGGCTATTATTTCTATAGCCTTTAAGGTTTGCAAAGGACTTTGCACATATTTCCTCATTTGTCATTTTGGGAAGTGGGTGCTATTATAATCCCCATTTTATCGATGAGGAAACTGAGGCTGAGAGAAGTTAAAGTCAAGATGCACACAATTTTAAGTGTCTGTGTCAGGATTTGAACTCAGGCCTTCCTGACACCAAGTCCATCTCTCTATCCACTAGATAGGTAGACCATGTCACATGAAGAACAGCTGAAAGAAGTGGGCAGGTTTCGCCCAAAGAAGAAAAGACTGGGCATAATAGTTATCTTCAAGTATCTGAATACTTTTTATATCAAGGAGGTTAGAACCAGGAGCAATAGCAGTGAGCCATAGAGACTAGTTTAGGCAGAAAACGCTACTACACATCAGAACTAACTGTCCAGAGGTGGAATGAGCTGCCATGGCTCTGAGCTTGTGGGAGGACTTAGCTTAAAGCCCGGATGAACTTCATCAGGTATGTCATAAAGGGGAATCTTGTTCAGCTATATTGTGGATTGTATGGCCATCTCTGATGGGAGGTCCTCTCCACCTCAGAAATTCTGAGAAACAGCCCAGGCCAGCTGGACCCTGGATGGCTGATGGCCATGTGCTTGTCCAGGCAAATGGGGCTGGCTTGGAAGTCTGAGCAGCTGCATAGACAGGTTTCATGGACTCAACAAGTTTGAAAAGCCCTAGCTGTGAAAATGGATTGGTACGGGACA
The DNA here is from genome assembly GCF_019393635.1 of Dromiciops gliroides. NCBI lineage: Eukaryota > Metazoa > Chordata > Mammalia > Microbiotheria > Microbiotheriidae > Dromiciops > Dromiciops gliroides. The sequence goes on from NC_057861.1 coordinate 755,091,247, forward strand.
GCTAGGCGCAGTGGATAGAGCACCGGCCCTGGATTCAGGAGGACCTGAGTTCAAATCTGGCTTCAGACACTTAACACTTACTAGCTGTGTGACCCTGGGCAAGTCACTTAACCCCAATTGCCTCACCAAAAAATAAAAAAAGAGGAAAATGGATTGGTACACTGCAGCCCAGAGCAGCATGGATGCAGGCAGGCAGAGCCAGATCAACAGGAAGGTAAAGTATTTAGGGGTTTGCAAGCCACAGAACAACTTAGGGAAAGGAAGGAGGATTCCAGACCAATATTTCTGACTGTTATTGACTTTTGAAGAGTTCAATACTGGAGAATATTGGCAGAAGGTAGTATGGGGGGGGGGGGGCTTTTTCCGTCTTGATAAAATATTGTTATCTCTCAGTCTTTTGTTTTTACATTTGCATTGTTGCTATGATGAAAAGTCTGCATAGTGTTTTTCATCTTAAACATAATAATAACACTCAAGAGGGTGATTCTAAAAGGTGATTCTGGAAAAGTAAAATTTCCATGGAGAGAAAAACTTATCTTACCACAGAACCTCAGCTCTGAAGTAGAACATGACCTTTAAAAACTTTTGCAAACCAAACCAAATCTAACATGTCCAAGAGAGTTCAAATCCTGCTCCTGATGTTTGCTATCTATGTGACTAGCAGCCTTACTTTCCTCATTTGTAAAATGAAGTAGGGAGTATGGACAAGTTGGCTCTGAGGTCCCTTCAACCTCTAAATCTGTGATCCTGCAAACCCAAGATCCCAATGGGAGCATCTCTGTTCCACTTATTGGGACCATGTGACCCTGTTCAGTCACCAAACAACTCCCAGTCATAATCCTCCACCCCTGCAAGGGCTTACAGGGCAAACAGGAATCTGGACATGTCTTCGTTTTTTCTCTTCCGCCTTCCTCCATCATGAAGCCTTGCACAGATTGGTCAGTCTACAAGTATTCTCTAGGGCTTATCAGTAAGGCTATCAGTGAGGGAAAGCCCTAGCGAGTTCAGTGTTTCAAATGTAAGTTGTTTCCTCACAGAGCAGTCTAAAAGCAGAGCTTGCTATCCTATCACTGGAAGATTTCGAGTGGAGGCTGGGTATGGTTACATGTGTCATCAGGAGATTCGTAGAATAGATTGTTGGCCAGATATAGATTCAATCTAGTGACCTCTGAAAACTCTTACAATTTAGAGATTCTGGGATGAATGAGATTGTGCTATCTCACATTCCTGCGCTGTCTTGGACCCCCACAAGTGACATAATACACCTTAAAATTTATGTAAATGCTAGCTATTTATTTAGTAGTAGTAGTAGTGGTGTTATTGTTGTTGGGGGTGGTGGTGGTAGTTGTGGTAGCAGTAGTACTATAGTAGAAGAAATCCTCTAATTAAACACTTTGCTAAAAATGTTGTCTCAACAAGAGAACTCCCCTAGCAAATTACTCAAGCTTTCTTAGCTTCGGTTTTCCAATGCATAAGACAAAGGTAATATATAATACTTGCAGCACATACCTCCAAGGACTATGGTGAAGAGCAGCTGAGATTACTTATGTATCATCATCATCTAATTATTATTCTGTTTTAATTACCATCCCTGACTCAAATGGCCACGTATTTGGCAGTGCACACTGTATGTATTGAATTATAGCACGAACCAGAAAGAAATGTGGACAGAAGTTGAGTTTCATATGGAGCCATTAGGGTAAAGGCCCATATAGCTGTTGTACAAATGATATTCACAAGTTACTCTGCCCAGATGTAACTCAGAGGCAGGGTTACTTTCCACCATCATCAAAATTTGGCACCTCCCTTGAACCAGCCCCGGTATAGGTCTCTTTATTTCTCTTTATTAAAAGCTGCCTTACTCATCGCACTCACTACCATGCGTGTGCTCAGAATTTATCTCCTCTTTATTTATTTTAATCTGCGAATATTGTGTTTTACAGGCAGTAAATTAGATATGTGATTGAATGCCAAGGCAGAACACAGAGTGTTAAAAAAAAAATCTTCAATTCCAGTGGGGAAAGCTGAGAGCGGCTCAAGCCTGGTGCATATAACGTTAATATTACATTAACTACTCTGTTATTGCACCGGATGCTCATTGTTAATGTCTTTGGGGAGGATCAGTCCCAGAGATTTCAATTTCAATAAACAGATTACGCAGTTCCACCATAGACAATTAGGGGGGCAGTAATGAAATGGTTATGAAGTCCCTTGCCAGGCCGTCATTGTTTTTTTTTTAATTTTGTAAATAACATCAGGAGCATTCTAGAGGGAAGTGCTTATGTATTTATTTATTATTGATTTTTTAAAAATACATTTTGCATTCCTCGTTATTGCAAATCCAGCCTCCATGGGTTGACGAAGATAAGCTGTTTCTACATTATTAAATGCCAAAATGTATGGGGAATTGAGAAGTGATATCCCTCATATAAATATATTAAATATTAATGAATGGTGATTACAGAAATTAATTGACAGATGCTTTTAATTTGCAAATAAAACCTTTTCATAGTTAGACTTTCTTTGTTGGCTATGATACATATTTACAAGGTACCTTTTGATCATTTGCTTGCCTGGGATTGCAAAATGACTCTCGCCTGCTCTAGGAACAGTTGTTGCCTCCCAGAGATGGCCCTCAAGCTGCAGGAGGAGGCCCAGACTGTTGGAAGACCCATGCCAATCCCTAAAGCAAATTGCATAAATCTCAAATGAGCCCTAAATATTTGCTTGATTTTTCTCTCTGTCCCAGAGTCTACTCAAGGTCCTACCATGTTGTTTTAACTTGGTGGGAGTTAGGTAGAACAAACAATGCAAAAAGTATCTACTACCAGTCATATCTGGTGAATTCAAAGAAGCTGGCATGGGACTGTTGTTGCTGGTTGAACATCACAGTCTTGTGACTCTCCCAGATGTAACAGTCCCCTCTCCCCTGTGGCTCCTCATCTCATCTTCTTTGCAGCCAGTGCTTAGCCAACTGTTTGGCCGTGGTTAGGACCCAATAAATATGCACTGAGAGGATACTGAATGTTCACAAAAAAAAAACAAAGGCAATCTATGTCCTGGGAAAGAACTGTGAGGTCGTTACTGACCTAATATAGACATTTCCCCCCACAATTTGTACTTTTAAAGTTTTCTGACAATAATTCTTTATTTGTTTATTTTAATCTTTGTCAACCTTTATTTAGGCTTCAGTTGGTTATGTGTATTTTTTAATTCCTTTCCATTGAAAGGATAGACTCAGTGAATGGACAGGCATTTATCAAGCACCTACTATTTGCCAGGCATCGTGCTGGGCACTGAGAAGAGAAAGACAAAAGTGAAACAGCCTCTTCCCTTGAGGAGCTTACATTTGATCAGGGGAGGCTGCACAGACAGAGCCACATGTCTGCACGATAAATACCAGGAGATTTGGCTAGGGATCAAACGTGAGCCAAGTCTTGAAGGAAGTAGAGGAAGCTTATAAGAGGTGAGAGAGGAAGATGGAGATAAATTCTAGGAATGTAGTTCAGGTACTACAAAGGAATGAAGGCAGAAGTGCTCCTCTGCAAAGCAGGAACAATTTGAGGTTGGGTTTGGTATCTCCAGTGGCTGGCACCGTTTTTCCTCTTTGTTTTCTTTTGGTCTGGGTGCATGATTTCAACAGAACTCTGGGGTGTGGGAACTCGGTCCACTGAGCCCTGAAATCTATCATCTCGGCTCGCTGCCTAAAGCGCTGAGAGATTCAATGAGCTGCCTGTGGTCACACAAATGGCATGAGGCAGAGGCAGGGCCTGACCCCAGACCTTCATCACTCCAAGAGCAGCCCCTGTCCACTAAGCCACATGGCTTTGAAGTCACAAAATCCCAAAGTCAAAGGGAACCTCAGATGCCAATGAGAACCTGAATAAGGACCCTTTGACAATACTCAGAGAAACTGCTCCTATAGCCTTTGCTTGAAGAACTAGAGTAAGGGGAAACTCACTACCTCCTGCAGCAGCCCACCCAAAGGAACCAGTGAGATTCCAACACTAGTTCTCTATCATCTCCCACCATTCCATAGTCCTTGATTTTGTTCTTCTAAATTAGTCACTTTCATGGGTGGATTAGAGATACCTGTAGGACTGTTAACAAGTACTTTTTCTTTGGGAGTAAGCACTGTACCTGGGATAAGTGATATTAAATGGGCCTGCAATAAACTTTCTAAGATAAATACAATTGGGAGAGGGAGACTATAAAACAGTGTCTCTACTGTACATAGCGGGAAGGCAGGGAAGGAAGTGCAACCTTGGTCTGTGGTTGGGAAGGGGCTCACATAGGAGATGTATGATGAAAGGAGAGAAAGCATTCACTAGTTTCCTATATTAGTTAGTTATTTTTGCTAACTAGGTGCTAAACTCTTCTGTGTTTTGTGCTGGTAAAGGACTGTGGGTATCCTCTGAATTTATTGTTCTTGAACAAAGCCCTATTTGCTCCACCCTAGTTATAGTTCTGATACCTGTGTACATCATGACAGATTCTATGATGGATGGATAGCTTCATCCTGTTCGTGTTAATTCATTCTACACATCAGCCCCTTTGCCACTCACTTATCACCATCTGCTTTGAGTGTATTTCTCTTGTGCTAACTTGCTATCATTTCTGCAAAATCCAATAGAATCTCAGTACTAAGATTCGGTATTTCTTCCTACTTTCATTCTAGCCCAAAAGCAGTTATGTGACCAATCTGTTAGTCTGAATATCAGCCACATGAGGTAGGGTCATACTGCTGTCCTACTTTAGAGATGAGGAAATCAGGCAGGGCATGGGAAGGCAGCCCGGTTGGAATTGGAATGGCCTCAGCAGACTGAAGAGCTTTCTGTCATGCCCCCAAAGCCAGAAAACTCAGACTTTGCTTGACTTAGTCCCATAGTGACTGAGAAGGGTAAGAGCAATGTTTGTCCTTATGAAAAGTTTAACTAGGGTAGGGTCAGTGGGGCTTTTTCCCAGGGTGCCAGCATTGTAATAGGAGATCTCTTTCTTTCTGCTTGCCAACTGTCCACATGCCTTTTAGACTACTGCCAGCCTTGTCCCATTGCACTTTTGCTTTAGTTCTTTCAGGGGCAGATGTCTCTCTCTCTCTCTCTCTCTCTCTCTCTCTCTCTCTCTCTCTCTCTCTCTTCCTCCCTCTTTCTCTTTCCTTCTCTACACACACATACATACATCCATACACATGTGTATACACATACACATATATGCATACCTACATCCCTATATATACATGTATATACATATGCATACATACATCTACTTGCCAATATGAGTCATCAGACAGTAATAGTGTTTATTTAAAGTTTAAAAAGCACGATATGTTTTAGCTCATTCAATCCTCACAGTAACCATGGAAGGCAGATGCTATTATCTCCATTTTACAGATGAGGGAAATGAGGCTAAAAGTTAAGTGATTTGTCCAGGGTCACACAGCTAGAAAGTATCTGAGGCAGTATTCAAACTCAGGTTTTCCTAACACCAAGGGCAGTTTTCTATTCATTGTGCCACCTAACTGTATCTTTTAAAAATTCAAACAGCCCACCTAAGCAGTTGGCTAGTTAATATACTCCAAAGAAGAAAAAAGAGAAGAAAAAAAAGAGAGAAAGGAATCAACATTCTTTCTTTCCAGTGACATGCCATGCCTTTGCATTATAGAATATTATGATCTACAAAGAATGCAAGAGCAAAAAGCACTGGGCAGGTCCATGGTGGACAAATCTCCCCTGAGGGTTAACACTTGGAAAGTAGCACAAAGGACATCAAGGGTTTCCAAAGGAGCTGGGTGGGACAGGTAGTTGGAGTGAGGAGTATCATCTGGACAACCTCAGAGTATCACAGTCACCACAGAGTATTACAAAAACCAGAGGGAGGTTTTTCACTAGCCTTTGTGGCATCTATAGGGGTGTTATGTTATGATATGGACCAGAACAGCAGAGAATAAGAAAGCATGGATGGATGGATTGTGTGTGATTCGATCATAGACCCATGTGGGGAGTTACACTACCCAATCATGTCTAATCACAAAACACTTTTCAATCTAAAATGAGCTTATCCTTCTCACCAAGGTGTTTGTAATACTGTTAGATTGAAAATCCTTTTAAGATCTAAAAATGTAACTTTTGTATTTGGGAATTTCAAAAGATTAATTTATGACTCCCTACCACCACCACAAATTTGACTGAAGTGGAAGTGTTCTGACACGAGAACGAAAGAAAATTTGAAAATTCTCCACCAATCTAGAGAACCAAGGGGATCATGATGGTCAGTACTTTGAACTTGGAGTTAGAAGGACATGGTTGCAAATCCTACCTGCTAGTTGTGTGACCACAGTCTAGTCATATTCTTTTTCTCTACCTCAGTTTCCTCATCTGTAAAATGAGAGAGTTATACTAGATACCTAGCCAAGGGGTTGACACTGAAAGCTACCACTGTCTACACTGCCATCTGATCTTAATCTGTAGTCTTATACCAAAGCCCCTTTAAATCTCATTAGTGGTTGGGCCTGGTACGTTTTATTCAGGAGTTGGCCTGGTTTGGTGGAAAGAGAGCACTGAACTCAGCAACAAAAAAGTTATTTGGAATCCTGGCTCTGACATGGATTAGCTATTTGACCTTAAGTTTAACTTCTTGAAGACTCAGTTACCTCATTTGTAAAACGGAGATAATAGTGTTTGTATTAGAAACTACCCATAGTTGTAAGAAAAGTGCTTCAAGAGTCATAAAACATTAGAAGAATCATAATCAAAGTTCACAGGTCTAGAGAGCTCTGAGATTTATGAAAGGAATTCAAATGTCCAAGAATTACCCACAGACCTTCTGACATCAAGCACAGTGTTTCTGCCCCACTCTCCAGCCCAGCAGGTTGCTGGGATCACCATTATTGTTATGGAGAAAACAGTCTTCCCCTCTTGTCTGCTGGTCTTAGAGCAGTTGTGCCAGTCTGAGTCACTACCCTGTTACTATTCCTTTTCACTTGAGGTTCTGTGAACTGTCTCACGGGTGGAGAAAATCACTTCTTGTTATAGTTGAGCCAAAGTATTATGGCTTAACCTGATCTCCTGGAGGCTCACAAAAAGCATCTTTGGCATGACTCCAGGAGCAGGTAAGATGATGAGGCTGAGATGACCCTCATTTGGATTTCTTTTGCTACGTCTCTGTATTTTGAAAGCCTTTCTTTCCATGTAGCTTGAAGATTAGGAGTATTTGATAGGACAACATCTATTAAAAACATTTGGTTCTCAGTTTCTATGGATCAATGTTATGTCTGGGTGACTGGGGGCATAAAATCAAGCTGTGATACTGTCTTGGTTTCACTAGGTCCTATTGGCTAGATCTCAAGGTTATGCTGTGGTCTCTTTTTCTTCCTTGTCTCACATCATTTCCAATTATCTCCTTCACTCCAGTCTCTGATGATGATGACTCTTTGTATGTCCCTGGATTCCATCCCCTCCCCTCCCATCTTCTCCAACAGATTGCTTCTACCATCATCCCCACTGTCTCTAATCTTCATCATCTCCCTGTCAGCTGGTTCCTTCTCTGCTGACAAGAACAGACTCAAGTCTCCCAGTCTTTTTTAGGGCAGTCCCTTTATTTTTGCAGGGCAATGAGGGTTAAGTGATTTGCCCAAGGCCACACAGCTAGTAAAGTGTCAAGTGTCTGAGGCCAGATTTGAACTCAGTTCCTCCTGAATCCAAGGCCAGTGCTTTATCCACTGTGCCACCTAACTGCCCAAGTCTTCCAGTCTTAAAAAAGATACCTCATTAGATCATGCCCAACAGCTATCAGCCTATAGTTCTCATCTGCTTGGCCAAATCCTCTAAAAAGCCATCTATAATCGATACTTCTGCTTCCTCTCCTCTCTCTTCTGAACTCTCTTCAATCTGACTTATGACCTCAGCAGTCACAGGACTGTAGACTCATGAAGTCATAGGTTTTGAGCTGAAAGGGACCTAAAAGTCCATAGGGTCCAGGAAGGAAACTTAGGCACAGAAGGGATAAGTGATTGTACGTTGTTGTACAGCTAGTGCATGTCTGAGACAGGATTTGAATTCAGGTCTTCTTGACTATAATTCTAGCACTCCATTATATTGCTTCACTACCTAAGCAAATGGAAATACCCAGGACTGAACCCAGGCTTCACAAATGCAAAACCCATGCTGACTCTGATCTACAACTGAAATCGCTCACTCCAAAATTACCAATGATCTCTTAACTGCTCAACATCATGGCCTTTTCCTATTCTCATCTTTCTTGATATCTCTAAAGCATTCAACATGATAGTGGATCCTGTCCTCTCCTCTCTGGATTTTCAGGATTCTGCTTTTTCTTGCTTCTCCTTCTGCTTGTTCAGTATATCTTTTTCAGTCTTTTGTTGCTGGATATTAATCCAAGATACCCTCTAACCATAGCAACACCCCTTCCAAGGCTCCCTACTGGACCCCCTTCACAATCTCATTTGGTGATCTCATCAGCTCCCATGGGTTCACCTATGACCTCTTTTCTGGTGACTCTCAGAGCTTTATATCCAGCCCTGGTCTCTTTCTTAAGCACCAGACTTGTACCACAAGCTGCTGTTTGCATACTTGGAATTGGACAGCTCTCTGAGATTATTTTCCATTTACACTGAATCTATATGGTATGTACAGTTTTTTCATTTGCATGCTATCTCCATGATTAGAATGTAAGTTTCTTGAGGGTAGGGACCATGTTTTTGTCTTTCTTTGTATTCCCATCCCTAGCACTCAGAACATTTGGCACATAGTAAGTGCTTAATAATTTTTTCATTCATTCTTATTATTGTTATTGTCATTGTCATCATCATCAATGATTTCTTGAGTGTAGATAATACTCAGGATGGTTTCCTGCACTGATGCAAATCATGAACTTCTCTACAAATTAGTAGGGAAGGAAATAAGCATATATTAAGTGCCTACATAATATCAGGTACTATGTTAAGAGCCTGTCAAATATTATTTCATTTAATACCCACAAAAACCCTGTGAGATATGTATTATTACTACACCTATTTTATAATCGAGGAAATTGAAGCAGACAAAGATTAAGTGACTGTCCCAGGATCAAACAGCTGGTAAGTGTTTAAATCCAAATTTTAACTCAGGTCTTCCTGGCTCTAGGCCCAGCACTCTATCTATTGCACCATGTAGGTGCCTCTAATTAGAATCATAGAAAGAAGACTGGAAGAGATAGATAGATAGATGATAGATAGATGGACAGACAGAATCTACTTGGATAGAAATATATTATTTCAACTAATAGAATATAAGTTTCTTAAGAATAGCAACTATTTCAATTTTCCCTTTGCATCTCTATTGCCTAGCACATAGTAGTTTAATAGATTCTTTTTAAAATAGTATTTTTTTTACATCATGAGTCTTATGGAACTGTCTTGGATCATTGTATTGCTTAGAAAAGCTAAGACTATCACACTTGATCATCACATAATGTTGTTGTTACTGTGTACAGTGTTCTCTTGTTGCTCATTTCACTCAGCATCAATTCATGTAATTCTTTCCAGGTTTCTCTGAAATCTGCCTGCTCCTCATTTCTTACAGCACAATAGTATTCCATTACATTCGCATACCACAACTTGTTTAGCCATTCCCCAATTGATGGTCATCTCCCCAGTTTCCAATTCTTTGTCAGACTTTAATAGATTCTTGTTGAATGATGGTAGTGGTGGTGATAATGATGATGGGAATCTGGGAATGAGGGAGAAAAACAAAAGCCTCTTGCTGAAATAAAAAAGATAGTTTTATTTCTGAATTTTGCCTCTGGAACAGATTGTGGTAGCAGAGTAAATAATCGCTGTTTATCCCACAGTATGTCAGATGAGTGTTTTTTTTACCTCTTTCAGGTCTCCATTAGCCCTGATCTTCCCTCTCATAAATATTAATCACCACGCCACTTATTATTTCTATTTCTTTGAAGTCAACTTTGGCCTATTTATTTAAATTATGCAAAGGGTTTGCATTTCCTAAGATTACAACTTCACTAGGGATCAATTACAATGTCCCATCTCTCCAGAGGAGAGCCAGTTCTGATTGATGGACATATTCAGGAACTCGATAGGAATTTTTCATCTCTGTTCAACATCCTTGATTAAAAAATAGCAGAACCCCTTTTAATAAAGGAGTCTGACTATTCCATGCCTTACATGGTAACTTTATTATATTGCTTTTTGCTGTGGATATTTTCTGTGTTTTAAGGCCCAAAAGGAACATTCATTTTGTGGGTGAGGGAAATAAGCACATTAATTCATTTACTAAAAAAATCATTTAAGTGTTCACCATATTACCAGAAGGGTACTGGATTCTGGGGATACAATGGGAACGGTATGTTTATATTATCTGCCTATACTCTCCAGTGGATTGAGTGCTGGACCTGGAGTCAGGAAGACCTGGATTCAAATCTAGTCTCAGACACTTTCTAGCTGTATGTCCCTGGAAAAGTCACCTCTGTCTACCTCAGTTTCCTCATCTATAAAATGAAGGTAATACCACCTACCTTCCAGGGTTATTGTGACCATAAAAGGAGATAATATTTGTAAAACACTTTGAAAACCTTGACACACTATATAAATGCCAGTTATTATTATTTGGAGAAAATAACATATATACAGATAATTAAATATAAAGCATGTACAAAGTAAATAGAAATCATAGGAATTTAAAGATTTGCAAAGCATTTTACATATGTGATCTCATTTGATCCTCCCAATTACCCTGTGAGAGAGATGCTCTTGTCCCAGTTTTACAAATGAGAAAACTGGGGCTAGGAGAGAAATTTCAGGGCACCAGTGATGGGATGGGGGAGGGCCAGGATAGGCTTTCTGGAGGAGATGGCTCTTGCACTGAGCCTTGGGGGTAGCTAGAGATTCTAAAAGAAGCAGGATGGAAGGGAGAACATTCCAGGTAGGGAGTGGGGTGGCATTGTATGGAGATACAGAGATGGGAGAAATCATGTACTGATGAGCGTCCAAAAGAAGACCATTTTTACTGGAATTTAGAGTGTACAGAGGGCATGAATGTGTAGGGAAGGTGGGATGGAGGCAGATGGTGAAAGACTTCGAGCCTAGAGAAAAGAAGGGTCACACAGCTTAGTCAAGAAGCCAGTCCTCCTGACGGTCCAGCTCTGCTCACTATGCCTATGTTTGAGGTTGGTTTCTACCGAGCAATAGCCCCGGCACCAGAGGACCCGGGTTCAAATACTGCCTCTAACACTATCTGGGCAGCCTTGAGCCAACCTCTGACTTTCTCTGTGCTTATGAATGGACATGTCATAATGGCTTACATAGGAACGCGACCATGCGATTTGGTGGGATCCTTACAAATAGCTACCAATAGCATGACAATCTTATTTTTTATTTTGGGCTAATTACGTTCTTCTGAAAGACCAACTCAAGGAAGCTTTGGGGAGGGGCGAAGCAATTCCATTTGCTCTTCTCGGGCATGACATTCTATCCATCTAGCCCTTGTTCTATGAACCTGTGTGTTTTATTAACATAAAATTACTAACGTAACTGTGAGGCCATATCAGCTTATTCATGCCCTGTCTGTGCTGACCTCCAGTAAAAAATTCGATTTTCCCCTTTTTAATTGATCATTACTGAAATGTATTTCATAGATGTGGTGACTCCCTCTAAGAGTACAATTCCCAACCCATCCACACCTGTGCTTCCTATGTATGTGGATCAGCTGAGGGGAGTGGAAATGATTAACACACAGAGAGAGAAGCCCTTTTGGCAATAACAGAGCGGGCTTTAAGTATTTGAAGGACAGTCACACCCAAGAAGACTGGCTTTGTTCTGCTTGGTCCAAGAGTGCAGATCTAGAAGAATATGAGGAAGTTGCAGAAAAACTGATTTCCTATCCACGTTTTAACAATCAGCGTTCTCCCAAAGCAGAATAGGCTACTTTAAGAGGTGGGAGGTTCCCCCTCATTGGAGGTAATCGAGCAATGGCCAAATGACTACGTGTCAGAGATGGTGCAGAGGGGATTCTTGTCCAAGCCTGGGTCATACTGGATGGACTCTAAGGTACCTTCCAACCCTGAACTACTGTGATTGTAATCAAAGAATATCAAAGACTTGCTTGGACACCCTGTGAGCATCACCATCCTTACGTCTGGGTGTGGATAAGCTGCAGGAAATTTGAATGCTTTGTCTGAAAGAGAAAAGACTCGGGGATGGATGTTATGAAGCTGACATCAAGTATTTAAAAGGATATATTCTGCTGGTCTCCAGGAAGAAAAACCAGGAGCAATATTTCTGTAGAAGCTACAAAGAGGCCAGTTTGAGTTGCTCGTTAATGAACTTCTGAACAAGGAGAGCTGATCTAAAATAGAGTGGGCTGCCCAGGGAAGCAGTGGAATCTCCTCCATTGGAGATTTCAAACAGAGTCTGGATGGCCCCCCTGGGAGTATGCCATAGGGAAGATTCCTTTTCAGGTATGAGTTGGACTCAGCAGCTGCTGAGTTCCCCTTCACCTCTGAAATTCCATGACTCTAAGGTATTTTAAATATAAGCCAGAATGATTTCTTTTAATCAGTTCAATTATTTCTGCCTTACCTATGAGAAATCTGAAGCACAGAGAGATTGAGATACTGGAGTAAAGTCACCCAGATCATCTGACTCCCATCCCATTACTGACTTTCACTTTAATTACTGGGTTAAGCATTTTCTCTTTTATAGAGAAAAACATGAGAGACCTAGGCATTATAAAAGGAAAAAAAACTCATATGAGTTCTGTCCTTTATACTTTTGATTGCTGAGGTGAGTTCCCTTCCACCCCTCTCTTTACTTCAAAATGTCTTTGCTTCAAAGGATCTGTGAACTCATAGATGTGGTGACTCCCTCTAAGGGGACAATTCCCAACCCATCCACACCTGTGCTTCCTATGCAACCTTGACCATTTTTTTCTCATCAATCCTTGATGGAGGGGTTTCCAATGTGCAGGGATAGGGGGCTTTCTCTAGTTCTTTTGACATTATGTGAATACCATTGGGGAATATGGGTTGTCCACCCCTGCCTTTCACATGTTAGATGGTCTTCTTTTCCTAGTCGTATATTTCTCTAATCATCTTTTTTCTAAACCAGCTCTCTTCTGCCACTCTTCTGTGGAAATATGCCCTAACCTACCAATTCTCCCCATGTACCTCATCTTCATCAGGTTCCCTGAAACTTTGATTTTGGGGGACTGTGGTTTCCCATTGACTCATAGCCATACCGTCTCTAGCATAATGGCATCTAAAAGTTGGTCCTTGGTTTTAGGGAGAAGCCCAGAGTCCTTAAGAGCATAGAACAATTTCCCAAAGGCAATGTCCCTTTCATGACCTGAGGAGAAAAAAGAAAAATAGAAAAAAGAAATTTCAGTATTGATTTTCTAAGATCCTCGAGCCCAACTCCTTCCACTGATCTTTGGTCTGCTACTGAGGTCCATAGCTGAGCAATGAACCTGCTGACAAATGGGGTCTCTGATGGCTGTACCCATGTAAGCTTGGCTATTAGCGGCTGTGGGGCAGATTGTGCCTGTATGATTCTTAATACAAGGAGGAAGAAAATTGCTGGTCCCATTGAGAGTGGTTAACACAATCGAGAGGCCCCTGAAAGAGAAGCCTGACGTCTCTCTCCTTCATGGTGCTGGGCTTTTTTTAGGGCTATTTTCAGAAGGGATAAAATGACATGACATTGGGAAGAGGAGTCCCCCCCACCCCCACCCCAGCCACAGTGATTGCTGCTTTGAATGCCCGGGCAGCTGCTCCTTTGGAGGCCGATTGATCCATTCCAAGGCGATGACCATTATATTTCGTTTTACTCAGAAAATGCAGGCCTTTTCTTTCTGTTCCCAGTTGTCTGCGATGATGGATAGCATGACACTGTCTCTTAGTGCATTATTTTATATTGAATAATACTTCATCAAAGAATTAGCCAGGTTGGGCCATTCAAAGGTCTCCTTAAAGAAGATGTTCTATGAAAAGAAAGCAAATGCTACCAATTTAGCAAGGAGACCATTTATGGAAAGGGCCGGTCAAACAGGCCTGAGAGTCTTCTGGTGAAGCTGCAAGTGGCAGATATAATTGAAAACACACATACACACACACACACACACACACACACACTCAAAGGTAGAACTCTTCCTAGATTTTGTTAGTTTCATGAGCTAATTTCTTACCCAGGTATTCCTGGTTCTTATTTTATTTTTAGAGGTATTAGATAATCTGTTTGTCCATATAGGTCAGAACTAGAAGCCCCAGTGAAAGATATAAAGAGGCAGATTTAGACTGACTGAAAAATCTGTGCTAACTTCTTGGGGCCCATATTCTACCCTCTTCAGTAGACTGTAAGCTCCTTGAGGGAAAGATCTATTCTTTGTTCTGTTCTTTTCTTTGGGTTCCAATACCTGATACAGTTCCTGGCACATACTAGAGGTTTATGGACAGTTGTTACATAAGAGCTAGTAAGTGGCACAGTGGATAGAGTGATAGGCCTGGAGTCAGAAAGATCTGAGTTCAAATCAGGCCTCAGACACTTAATACTGTGACCCAGGGCAAGTCATTCAACCCTCTGTTTGTCTCTGTTTCTTCAACTGTAAAGTGGAGATAATCATAGCACCTCCCTCCCAGGGTTGCTGTGAGAATCAAATGAGATAATCATTGTAAAGTTCTTTGCCATCTTAACGTGCAATAGAAATGCCAACGATTATTATCATTGTTAGTGCCCCACCCTCATCATTTATATGTGTGTATACGTATTTGTGGACGATAGATATGCATAGACTGTTCCACTGTGATTATAGACTTATTTGACTCAGCCTTGAAAAGTGGTGTTTTGATCTGCTATCGTCCAACAATGTGTGCCTTCCCCCCCCAATATGTGTCAACATTACACAAAAACTCCCTTAAAATATACAGTATAAATATGTGTGTGTTTATAAATAATCCTGAAATACATACTAAAAATGGTAGGAAGTAACCAACAACTGTTATTAATCCTCTTTGTGCCAGGTCCTATCCACTAGGAGCTGGAGTTACAGAGATAAATATTACATGGTGCCTGTCTGGGTGTATGTGTGTATATATGTGTGGTATACACATATTTATATATTATATATAAGATCTATTATATGTGTGTGTGCTTGATATTTACTTCTTCAGGTCCTTGCCATTTCTTCCTAATGTTAGCTCTTTAGGAAAGGGACTATCTCATATATATCTCTGTATCTCCAGTCCCTAATTTATAGTACCTACCACATAGAAGAGGGGTAATAACAGTTATTGGTTACTTCCCTGTGCCCCCCCATTTTAGTGTGTATTTTAGGCTTATCTATCTCTATATATCCATACATCTATCTATCTGTCTGTCTGTCTATCTCTGTCTTCTGTCTCTATCTCTATTTCTATATATCCATATCTATCTATCTAGAGAGATATATATAGATATAGATACACACACATATATATACATATGTTGTATGTGTGTGTATATAGATATATAGATATATATACATATGTGTGTGTATTTCTCCCTGACAGAATGTAAGCTTTTTGAGGGCAGGAAATACTTCATTTTTGTTTTTCATCCCTAGCACCTAGCAGAGTGCCTGGAACATAGTAGGTGCTTAATACTTTTGTTGAATTGAATTGAAGAGAGGAAGATTTGTAAGAAACAGTTGCTTCAGGAAGGCAGGGGCTCCCTCTTGCTGGCACTGGATGCTCACTTGTTAACTAGGAATCTTGTTTAAGCCTCAGTTAAACTTGATGATCACTGGGGTCTGATCCAATTCTGAAATTCTATAGTGGAGATTTTCTTCCTGGAAAAAAGACAAATGCCCTACAAAGTTATCTCCAGTTTACTTTTTGCTTTTCCATTTGCTGGTTCATTGTGTTCATAGCAATGACTCTCTCTCTTTCTCACCAGCCACTGGCTGGAAGTCAACTTCCATTGCTGGCCAACATTTTTAGAATTGCTTTTCAGTTCATTGTTCATGAGATATCCTTTCAAGGCTCATTGTTCCAAACAAGCATGCCCTTTGATATGGTTCTAGGATTCTACTTGGGTAAACCAGAGAACTCTTGGGAACATGGGGCAGTGGAAAATATAAGCACTAGGCCATACTCCACTCCAGTGTTCTGACTCTTCTACACCAATAATGTTCCGTTATCCACAAAGCGTCTGTAACCTCAGCCATGGGAGCTTTCCTCCCAAAGATGAAGATTGAAACCTGGGCATGTCTACACACGCCGTTTAACCCCTGTCCATTCTTCCCATAAGTTCAACACTGAGGGTCCATCCAACATGCTCAGGGCCTTCCTCCAGACCTGGTGACATTTCAAAGATGCCTGTGGAGCATTCCAGCTATCCAATGGTTATTCTTTGCTTTCTCTGTGTGACTGACCCATTGGGTTTTCTGATCATACATTTCTCTGAAGATTTTCTTTATATGCTTCTCCCAAGAATTTCCCATTTGTAATGTGTTGCAACTGATCGCTTCCACCACGTACTTACCCATGATCCTCTGGAGGTTTCTTAATTGTTCAGAGATGGTTGTACACCATGATTTGTAGATAGAAAGATGTTAGTCTTAAAAAGATGCGCCATTGTTTCAGGTAGAAGCTTTCAGGTCATTACAAGGACTTTGCTACAAAGAATTTAAAAAGACTAAAGTATCAATGTGGAATGATTCTTTTTCTGATTTCCTTGATCTTGACAGTTGCAACACCCCAAACAAGCCCCAATTCCCTCTACAACCTGCTGGGTGTTTGTCAAGGGCCCAGTAGGCATTCTTTTGGCAGGGAGGTTATTTTGTGGAGGATGTGATGTTACTTTTCATGTGATTGAAATTTGAACAGATTGTGTTTGATCTTTTCATGGCTAAGGGTGTGTCCTGTTTGTCCAATTCATATCTCCATAGCTGTGTGTATAGTGTTTGACTTTGCACATTAGTTGGTTAAGTGGGTCAAAATGTGTACTCTTCTCTCAGAATTTCTTTCTTTCAAAGAAACATTGAGCTGAAATGCAGAACCCCTCTTCCCCAGAATCCTTTGCAGTCTACTAAGATTGCAGTTTGGCATTGAGGGATGCCACCTAAACCTTTGTCAGATGGATGAGGTTCTATCACCTAATGAGGCTAACTCAGATTGGCCACCTCAGTGTTGTACCAGCATCCTCTCTGCATTCAGCTAGTCATATGTTAGCTTTCATGTAAACAGCAGGCTAATGAAGACCTGCCTAAATTTTATCTAACTGAGGCAAAAAGGGTCCCAGATTTAGAGTCAAGATCAGCGTGGGTCCCCATGCCCCTTCTGATCCTGCCTATGTGACCATGGGCCACCTAATTAACCTGTCAACTTTTCTCATCTGTAAAAGGGAGGTCATTTGACCTGAAGGCCTCCCTCATGACCTTGCTGAGAGGATCAAACGTATATAGACCTAAGAACACATATGTAGAAATCATGCATACAATAAATAGGACTTACCAAATCATAAAGCACCACACAGGATCACTACTATTCACTGATCCACCAACCTTCTAATTCCCACCATTAGCTCCTGACCAGTTCAGTATACTTTTCAGAAAATGTTCACAAGCTAGGGAAATGAAATGAGGTTTTCAAGGCTTTTTCCCAGTTTACACTATGAAATCTGTTACTGCTGAGGGGGTCAGAACCTGTTAGAATCCCAGGACGTCTTTTTAATGTTTAATGTTTAGAAAACAGTATGCAGGTTCCATCATGACAGCAGTTTTCCTCTGAGCTGGAACTAGAAATTCTCATCTGGATAAAATTCAGTTGGCCAGCAGGGCAGGCAGTGAGGGGTAGGAGTTATCAGAAAGTTGTCTGCTGAAGTTGGATGCAATGATAGCCAGAGAGCAGATGGTCATCACACACACACACACACACACACACACACACACACACCAGGAATCCTACCTGACCCCATGTGGCAGTCAATAGTTCTAGATCCCCTTATTCTCAGAAAGAGGTGGGGTGGAAAAGGTAACAGCTTATGGGGAGCCAGAAAAAAGCAGTCTTTGGGAGAAGGAAAGTGTAGGTGTTAGCTCAGGGCTAAGCAAGATAGTAGGGAAATTGTATACGGGGATGGCAAAGGTAGAAAGAAATACCCATGTTTCCTTTCTCCCACCTGTATACATATTAGTCACCTGGGGATAAATTCCTGGTCCCTTTGCCATAGGTGTGTCTCAGGATGCATTGTTCACATCTGTTGATTGTGAAAACATTATGTTGAAAAGTAGTCTATAATAGTTTAAATAAATGCATATCTTAATCACTAGCATATCATCTACACATTTAAAAAGGATCATAAAGAATTCCAGCTAGCACTTATGTAGCACTATAAGGTTTGAAAAGAGCTTTACATATATCATCTCATTTGATCTTCATAACAACACATCAAGGTAGATGTTATTAACTTCACTTTACAAAAGAAGAAACTGAGGCTGAGAGAATGTAAATGTCTTGCCCAAGGTCACACTGCTAAGTAAGTGTCTGAGGTGGGATTTGAACTCAAGTCTTCCTAACTAAAAGTTCATCATTCTATCTACTGCACTACCTAGCCATATTTTTGTATTACATATATGTGTGTATACATATATGTGAATATTTGAGTGTAATGTGTGTGTTTGTGTATATATATAGTTTATCTACAAAATGATAGTTCTTGGTACATATATAGATTCTTGTCATCTTTACTGTAGCTCTGTGGCTCCCTAAGGGTCCATGACCCAGAGATCACAAACCACAGGTCTAGTATAGGATGCTGATATCTCCACATGGTATAGAGGTGACCTTGTATTCTCAAAGACTATTCCAGAAGAACTCTCTTAAGCAGGTTCTACCACACTGGGAAGGCTTCAGACACCATTGTAGTTTTGTCCCTTTTTCCATCACTCTGCCACCATCACTGTACAAGTAGATGGGAGTCATGCTGGACCAATGACACCTTTTTAAAACAATCTGGGGGCGGCTAGGTGGTACAGTGGATAGAGCACCGGCCCTGGAGTCAGGGGGCCTCAGACACTTAACACACACTTACTAGCTGTGTGACCCTGGGCAAGTCACTTAACCCCAATTGCCTCACTAAAAAAAAAAATCTATAAGCATTAACTTAGCTGTTGGTGCTCTAAATTTGGCAGCCTGGCCTAAGGACCAATGAGTGGACACAGTATTGGATGAACTGAATGGTCTCAATCTTAATATTCTTGTTGTGAATAAAACCAGAAAATAAAGGAAGTTGCTACTCACTTGAAAGTTGGATTACAGGTTCTCATTGGAGAAGACAAAAAAATTTAGAAGAATTGGTTTTATTGTGTGTCCAAAGGCAACACAAAACATAATTTTCTGAGATATCTTGTATTCAAGTGCTCATATTTGCTAAAAAGAAAAACATATTGCCCCTAAAAATAAATGTAGCTTATGTACCAACATTTGTTTCAGAGACTAAAGACAAAAATTTTATGAAGAAATTAAGTTCAAGGTAAATCAAAATTTATTTTGATTCTGGGTAACTTCAATGCCAAGTTGGGCAAAGGTAAGGATGAAAAAAAGTTGGAAAATAAATATAGTTAAGAAATAAAGGGGCAGCTAGGTGGCACAGTGGATAAAGCACAGGCCCTGAATTCAGGAGTACCTGAGTTCAAATCTGGCCTCAGACACTTGACACTTACTAGCTGTGTGACCCTGAGCAAGTCACTTAACCCCTCATTGCCTTGCAAAAAAAGGAAGAAAGAAAGAAAGAATAAGAGGCCAACAATGTGTGAACTCTCCAGAAGTTTCATGTCTACATACTCTACACTCTCTTCTGAAGAGAGTACACAATACTGAATTACATCACAAAAATGAAATTAATCATATTTTCAGAGATAGGAAATAATTCATCATTGCTGAACTTCTTTTCTAATTCAGTTGTTCCTAAAAATCAGACCATTAAATTGTGAGCAAAGATCATAAATAACACAAAGCTAGAAGAATAAAAATATAGAAAAAAAACTACAAGGCACCCCCATTTTATCACCTCTAACCTCACCTATTTAGATAAATAATTGACATGGAAACATGAGAAATGGATGGATGAAGGGACATTGACACCAATTATAACAATTTTGTACAGAAGTTTAACTCCTTTAAATTTGCCTTAAGGGATAAATCAAAAGAGACTAAAATTCACCTTAGTCAGCAAACACTTTCCTGACTTTCCAAGTAGAAAGACTCAGCACCCTAAGGCAGCACAAGTTTATAATAGAAACTTCTTTGTAAAATCTTATTGAGAAGTATGGTAGAAGATCATGAGCAATGCTGCCTGATAAAACAGCAAGAAGCCATGGAGTGAAAGAACAATTTAAAGAAAGCGTGGTTCGAGAGGCAACTCAGCCAAGTCATCCTGAGGGCATTGAAGGCTGAAACTGGAAGAAGAAAAACAGACAAAAGAAGGAAAATATTTTTGTTTGTTTTTTTTTTCATTTTTTATCATAAAAGTATTTTATTATTTTCTAGTTATATATACAATCACATTAAACATATTTCTGCATTAGTCATGCTGTGAAAGAAGAATCAGAGCAAAAGGGAAAAACAAAATAAAAGAAATAGGAATAGTATGGTTCAATCTAAATCTAGATGCTATAGTTCTTTTTTTTTCTAGATTTGGAGAGCATTTTCCATCATGGGTCCTTTGGAAATATCTTGGACCATTGTATTGCTGAGAAGAGTCAAGTCTATCACAGTTGATCAACATACAATGTTGTTGATACTGTGTACAATGTTCTCCTGATTCTTCTCATCTCACTCAGCATCAATTCATGTAAGTCCTTCCAGATTTCTCTGAAATCCGCCTGCTCATGGAAAAGATTTTTGTAAAGAACTTCTTTCACTTCCAAGGACAGTGGAGCCCCCACAACTGAATTAACATTTGCCCCAGATGGACTTCTAGAAAGGGAAATAGCATTGATCACCTTGTTTCTACTCATATACATTTTGTGAAGATAATATACACATGTGTCAAGAGCAACCTTTATGAGAGTGTTAGAAGGGATCAGGCATCTGTTCTTAAGTGATGTTCCATGAGCAACCACATGTCTGCCATCACACAATTAACTGGGAGATATGGAGAATGCTAGATCCCAGTATGATTATTGTAAGTTTATTATAAAGGCTCTGACTCAGTGGAGTAAAACACTAAAGGCTGTCGTCCAACAAGGTGTCCTCTGTATATGTGTCAACATTATAAAGAACATCCTGGAGAGATATAAAATAGATATTAGCCTCTGATCATTAATATCAAGGGAGATACAGAACAGGGAGATCGCTAAAAGTGTTTGCTCTTGTCAGGAAGGAAACTCAGCGTCGAATTCAAATCAAAAATGGATTCTTTGTGTAGTTGCTCCTACTTGCATATAATATTTTGATTATTGCATCAAGCCCTGGAGCGTTGCAGAGCCTTCTAAATGAAATCCAAAGCACTCCAAGAAAGTTTGATATAGTTATCCACACAGGAAAAACCAAGTAAGTGAAGAATCCTATGATATGTGATTGAATAGGCGATGTTTAAGGATTATCCATCTCTAGATAAATCTTGGACAAACACTACAGAGAGACACTGAAGCAGCCCTAGAATTTAACAAGAGGAGAAGAGTAGACTGGTTTGGCTTTCTAAAACTACACTTATTTGAGTGAGCCCAAGCTCCTTCCTTAAACAGTGGCCCATCTTCTCCCAGTGATGTAAGGATAGGAGTTGGGAAATGAAGTCTTTAATTAAAGGGCTAAAGTAATATTCTGCTCCTGGACCGTAAACGCTTATTAAACTTTGTCACCTCTTCAATGTCTAGCACATGTTCACTAGACCATGTCATCAATCAGTGGTTTCCTGAAGGTGGCAACTGCCCCCACCAATCATTGTCACCATCGTCATACAGAGAACGAAGGCCCTTAGCAGCCACTTTCCTAACCTCATTTTCCATGAGGAAACTTAGGCCCAAGTAGCTTAAGGGACCTGAACAAAGTCCCATAGATGCTAAGTAGTCAAGACAGAATTTGAACACAGACCCTGTTGCAAATCCAGAAGTCTTTCCACTGCACCATGCAGGATGAAGATTGAATTCCACATGTAATTGCACAGATAAATCATTGAATGAGGGGCTAGGAGGAGATGAATGACATGGTCTTAGTTGTAGTTCAGAAACAAATCCCTGTGGTGGTTGTATAGGGTTTGGATTTCCATAGGCAGAGACTCGAGGCTAGATGGCCAATTAGAAAAAGTAACAGTCCTTGCCCTCAAGAACTTACATTCTATTGTGAAAAAACAACATAGACACAGATAAGTCAAAATGAAATATATTCCAACAATCAACAATCATTTCCTGGTGGTGGTGGTAGAGCCTCAAGCTCCCGGCTCTACTCCTCCTTCTTCAGACTTTTTCTCCTCCTCCTCCTCCCCAGAAGCTTTGCCCTTTCTCACCCCCTCACTTCAAACTCCCTTTTACACATTTCTTTCTCCCATTTGAATGTAAACTTTTTGAGGTCAGGGACTATTTTTGTATCTGTATCCCTGGGACTCAGTACAGGGCTTTGCCCATAGAAAACACTTAATAAGCATATTCTATCTGTCTATCCTTCTAGACATCTCTCTAGAGATGGAAGGATGCCCTGGAGTCAGGAGGACCTGAGTTCAAATCCAACTTCAGACACTTGACATTTACTAGCTGTGTGACCCTGGGCAAGTCACTTAATCCTCATTGCCCCACCAAAACAAAATGAAGTGCAGAAGCAGCAGCAGCAGCAGTAGTAGTAGTAGTAGTAGTAGTAGTAGTAGTAGTAGTAGTAGTAGTAGTAGTAGTAGTATGATAGTGTTGGTGGTGGTAGCAACAGCAGTAGCAGTTGCATCACAATGGCAATAGTAGTGGTAGTAGTGTGAACTTCCTTGCCAGACATTTCCTGTGCCACAAAATCACCAGTGCAGACCAACCATCTACCCAATACTTCTACTACTAATCATAACCTGTATTTTTATGGCACTGATAGTTTCCAATTATCCTTTATGGACACACATGGTTTTTCTCTCGAAACAATTTTTCCCTGAAAAAACAAAATGTTGATAGAACTAAGTCAAACCAAATAGTTTGTGCTCTATAACAGACTAATGTGAATGTTGAAAGT
This sequence comes from Dromiciops gliroides, assembly GCF_019393635.1. Lineage (NCBI taxonomy): Eukaryota > Metazoa > Chordata > Mammalia > Microbiotheria > Microbiotheriidae > Dromiciops > Dromiciops gliroides. The sequence goes on from NC_057861.1 coordinate 755,114,434, forward strand.
TCAAATATGATGTTTTTCTCATCACCCAAGAGACTATAATCAACAAATATTTGTGGAATGAATGAATGAATATTATATAAATGCAGTCAATGTGTCCTTATTGGCTAAAGCCAAGGCCAATTGATTCATTGGCATCTCTCCAGGTAGAAGTTGGTCAGCATCACCCCAACAATTGATTTCATCAGTATTGTAAAACTGTCCTTGGATATAGACCAGGTTCATAATGAGTCCTCCAAAAAAAGCAACAAAGTGATTCTTTAGCCTTATGGCTCATCGGCTTTCAAAGCAATTCTAATTTTCTAAAGCTATGTCTGGTGCCATTCATGCAAAGTATAATGCAGGAATCATAATTTAGGCATGTACATATCAAAATTTCCATATATATGAATTGTTAATCATAATTAGAGTGACAAGGAACCACAGAGATTAAACATGGACAAAGAAGAAAAGACCGAGAGACAGGGACAGAATAGTGAAGTAAAGCCAGATCAATGATCTGTTATTGATGGAGGGAAGATTCTGCATACCATTGGTTCCTTACACCAAGGAAATCACAGGTACATCATACTCCTGACACTATCTCCTCTAGTACCACCACCACTACTACTACAACAAAAACATCCCTGATGTGAAGCAGCATGGTGGGTAAAGACCTACCCTTGAAGTTGGGAAGTCCCATCCAACATTCAAGGCCTGCTTCTGACACATTGTGTAGTCTTAGCCTCTCAGGCAGCTCTCAGTTACAGAGAAGGTGGGACTCTTCTGTGGTAGAGGGAGCTTCCTTATCCAGAGTTCACTATATTTCTGACCACACGAGTCTATACTCCTGGAGCCCACAGTTATAGTAACACTAGTAACACCTTGGGGTGTATCCCCGAGAAGGAAGCAGGGATCAGGTTGGAAAGTGATTGGATCCAAGAACTCTTTTTGAGCTTGCGGCCATTTGTTGTTGCTCTTTGAATTAGAAGTGGCTTTTTCTTACCTCGCGACCTTCCTCCAAGCTGAAAGGGACCTCAGAACCCTTCTAGTCTGGCTTTAACCTAACGAAAATCACTTCTCATCTTGAATGACATCTGGTCATTCAGCCTTTGCTTAAAGACCTCTGGTGAGGGAAGGACTCCTTACTCCAAGAAAGGGTTTGTGTCTCTTCAGTCTTGGTTGTGTCTGTATAGCCTGGCCAGTCATGGGAGCTCAGAGGAGTTAATATGTATGAAGTACTTTGCAAATCTCAAAGCACTATTTAAATGATAGCTGCAGCTGTACCTGGTCGCTATAATTAAGAGTAGGAGAGTTAATTGGTTTTGAGAGAGTGGCTCTAGAATGAGATTGGCCAAGAGTTAGGTCAAATCTGGCCAGGTCCACTCCAACCAAGCAGGTGGTAAAAAAAAAAGTCAATAAGACACAATATCTGGCTAGTATGTTCTCTTTCAATGAACCAATCCAATCCAATTCAGGCATTATGCTAGATTCTGAGACAAAGCAAATAATGAGAAAGGTTTCCTTGCCCTCAGGGAGATTGCATTCTAGAGAACAATCAAGACCTAAGAGAGGTGGAAGGCTCTAGTCTGAGTTCTTGGCCTCTGAGCAGCCTCCAGAACTTGGACATGACCACTGGCCAAGGGTAAGTCGTTTTTCTCTGCAGACTATGAGAAATAGTGTTTCTATTCATTTTCGTAATGGAGTCTTTGTGTGCCAGACAACGTGCCTGCTATCAATGGGCTAGTAAATCTTGTAACCTTATTTTCAGAGCAGCATTAAAATAAGCTTGAGGGACACTCAGGAAAATCACAATAATTGGGACAACTAATTTCTCTTTTGGTTTAAATTGGATAAGTTTCCCCTTGGATTTGGGGGAGCAGAGGAAATGGTCCAGTGTCAGTTCTTTTCATTGGATTTTTAAACATACAAGTGTAAAAAAAATCAAATAGCCCTTTTAAGCACTGGGGAAAAAATTAAACTTAATGAGGACCAAATCAATTAAGCAAATTGCTTCTAAAGAAAAATAAGAGCCAGACCTTCCTTTCCAGAGGAGACTTGTTTTGCTAAGTCTTAGGCCAGAGCAGTTTCTTTTTTCTTTCTTTCTTTTTCACAGCTAAATTACAAACTTCTGAGAAGTGGGAAGTTGGGAGGGGAATTCTGACCCAGCCTTTAAGGTGTCAGCAGGAACGACTGAGAGACATTCCCATGATGGTGCAGTTTTGACAGCACTCATAGGCTAATGCAATACAGATCCTTCAAGCTAAGTGCTTCTGCTTGGACCTAATTTACTCGTGTGGACATTCCTATTTAAACCATCGGCATGCTGATGTATAAAACAAGACACTGTCTCTTCTCCTTGGGGCCACTGGACAAACACACACAAAACATGAAGTTGCCCAAAGCGTGGGGGGTGGGGGACAGTGTGCCTGCTGAGGTAGCATTTCTTTCCCCATTTTTCCTTCTTTCTTCTCCCTGCCTTGCATTTAATAAACAATAGCGCAAGGGCCATATATTCATTGGAGTGGTAATCTGTAACCAGAACTAACAGAGGACACAAGAAAGGTGGAGAGAAGTTAGATATATAAGCAAGAAAAAGTGAGTTATTGATTTTATTGACTGGTCTGTTAACTTCTGACATCGCAATAAAGCCTTATTTATTTGTATACAGAGGACTCAATTACACAGATACATATCATTTTAACAACTGGGTTATTTACAGGAGAATTGCAGCTTCATAAATAATATAGACCTGGAATTTGTCAAGCTGATCTTTACCCATTGTTACCTTAGGAAGTCGCCTGGTGTCCACAGATACACCTCTGAGAAAAGTCATTAGAACAGCGTCATTTGTTCTGTGCTGGAGGAGAGCCGAGGGAGGGAGGGACCAAGCCACACTGTACAAAGGATGAACTCGCTCGGCTTACTAAAATGTATTGGAAATGGTTCTCAGGGGGATCCCAGCGACTCCCTGCTTCCTGCTGTTGGCCATTTTCTCCTGTGTCATTGAGTTTACAGCCAGAAAGGTGAACAATTAAGTGTCTTAGGTTAAAGGACTTCTCATTGTACAGGCAATTAGCAGAGATGTTCATGATTTTTCCTCCATATATGAGGCAGCCTAGTGTGATGAATAAAGGGCCAGCCTTAGAGTCAGGAGCACTTGGTCTCAACGCTACCTCTAACATATATTGTCTAAGTGACCCCTGGACAAGGCACTTAACACCTCTGGCATTTGGGTGCTCTCCAAATTACAGAGGGGGTACAGACCTGCCTTGGAAGATGGAGTCTCCTCCTCTGGGAATTCTCTCTGCCCGTGAAAGCATAGACAGGATCACACACAAAAGCAATGGTGTATCCCTTGCTTGCTTGCTTGCTTTTTTGTGAGTCAATGAGGGTTAAGTGATTTGCCCAGTGTCACACAGCTAATAAGTGTCAAGTGTCTGAGGTCGGATTTGAACTCGGGACCTCCTGAATCCAGGGCCCTGTGCCACCTAGATGTCCTCAATCCCTTGCTTTCTTGAAACCCCACCCCAGTACCTCATGGCATTGTGGAGATAACCCCAGACTCCTGAAGAGCCCACCAGAAGAGTTCATTGTCTGGTAGGTTCATCCCAAAGGGAAAGGCTCTCACCAAGCACATGTCTGGTGTCATTGGACAAGCTAAACAAAGGTCAGATGGAGAGGTCCATTGCCTGGATGGCCCCATTGATTCTTTTTTTTTTTTTTTAGTGAGGCAATTGGGCTTAAGTGACTTGCCCAGGGTCACATAGCTAGTAAGTGTTAAGTGTCTGAGGCCCGATTTGAACTCAGGTCCTCCTGACTCCAGGACCGGTGCTCTATCCACTGCACCACCTAGCTGCCTGGCCCCATTGACTCTTAAAGCTGATCTTCTGATTCCAGGGGGAGGGAGGAATGGGATCACAATTGCTCCCCTTCATATAGTGCTTCAAAATAACTCATTTGATAGTCACAAGAATTCTGTGAGTTAAGTGCTATTGTTCTAACCATTATACAGATGTGGAAAGTAAGCCTGAGAAAAGACGAATCATTTACCCAGGGTCACGCAGCTACTGGCACAATCTCTAAGATCTGTTTAGGAGGTAATGGTGCCTATAAAAGGGGAGAGGAGGAGGAGAACTCATAGCGTATTTCATCCAGCTTCTTCATTTTACAGGTGAGGAAACTGAGACTCAGGAAGGAAAGTGACTTGGCTATCATTATTCAAGGAGGCAGGAGTCCAGCTTCCTCATTTCCCAGATGAGGAAGCTCAGAGCCAGAGAGGCTGTGACCTGCCCCAAACCACTGATAAGGGGGACACAATGAAAGAAAACATCATAGTCCCTGATCCCAAGGAGCTCGTGCACTGAAAGGCCTAGAGGTCCTGAGGATTCCTCAGCTCCTGAGGAGCTGAGATTATTTCCAGAGGGGAACAAGGTCACACAGGTAGGAAGGATTTGAACTCAGGTCCAGTGGTCCAAGTTCAACCCTTTATCCATGTGTACTTTGTGGAACTGAATTGGGTTGGATTTTGACCTGAATCTAGAATAACTTTACATAATTTTAAAATATGAGATTTGTCATAGACTTCAAAGTAAAGTAATCTGAGCAATGGATGTTTTGGCATTATTATGTAGCAGAGTTAAATAATGATCCCCCAAGAAAGGATGAACGCCAATATTGTTAGAGTTCAGTGAAGTCTTCACTGTCTTTGACTTTAAGGGACATTAAACTCTGAGGCCTGAGAACACAATAATGTCATGTTTTCTAAAGAGGGTGAAAAAATGTGGCTGATCTGTCAGTGCTGGAAGATACCATGAACACTCTAACATCAAGAGCATCTTTTAGCAGGAGATATTTTTCAATTATGGCAGTGCTGAAAAAAAATCAACCAAGTAATAGAAAGTGGCTGGCAATGCATAGGGTTGGTTCAATTTTTAGAAAATAACTTCCCCCCACCCAAAAAAAGGGTCTTCTGCTCCCCTGGTGGCTTGGTGGGAACTCATTCCAGTTGGTTATTGCAGTTCCCTCAAAAGCCTTCCCTGATCCTCCCCTCCCTTCCCCCAGATGTCAGTGCCTCATTCCCTAAAGGTTATCTTGTGTATAATTTTTGTATAAATGTGTATGTGTACATGTTGTGTTCCCCAATAAGGAAACTCCTTATGGGAGTGACTGCCATTTTTATTACTGAATCCCCCTGCCTATCATAGGGTCTGCCACATAGCAGACACTTAAGAGATGCTTGTTGATTAATTGATTGATTCTAAGCTCAGTTCTCTGCCTCTCCCCCTTTCAGGGGGTTCCATCACCTGTGGGGTTGTTCTAGGAAGGCTGAGCAGCATCCTGATGACTGGCACAGTCTCGTGCTGCTTTATACTGTTATTGATTCTTCCTCATGATTCAATTAAGTGAGCAATTGTTGTTGTTCTTCCTTTTCAGTTGTGTCCAATTCTTCATGACCACCCTTTTAGAGTTTTCTTGGCAAACACATTGGAAGGGTTTGCCATTTCCTTCTCTAGCCCATTTTACAAATGAGGAAACTGAGGCAAACATGGTTAAGTGACTTGTCCAGGATCACACAGCTAGTAAGAGTCTGAGTCTGTATTTGAATTCAGGTCTTCCTGACTTTAAGTCTGGTACTCTATCCACTGCGGTGCCACCTAGCTGCCCAACTACAACAACAACAGCAACAGACTGAGATGCTTATGAGACATCACCAGTGTGGTCACTATTGTGATTGTCATCACTATGACTGGGGGGTAGAGGAGGCAAGCTTCTTTCCTTCCTGTCCTGTGCAGGTCTTTAAGTGAGGTGAATTTGGCTTTACTCCCTAGTCTTGAATTACTTACAGGAGGCATCTGCCCTGTTGAAGGATCCCTGAAGACTCATGGCTCTGTTTGGGCTTTAATGGATTGTATATTTGGGGGACTAGTTGATTTTTATCCTCTTTTCCCCCTGAAACTGTTACAGAAGATGCTTTTGCAATGAGTGGGGAGCTCTGAGAGTAAATCAGTAAAATGGATCAGTCAGCCACTTAGCTCCATGGATCCCCACAAATAGATGAGCAAAGATATGGATATGGAAAGGAAAAGTGGGCAGGAAATTGCCATAAATCACAGAGCAATAATATGGAGTCAGATTTGGCATCATTTTTGTTGTGCTGTAAGAAGGATAAATATGTTTCCCATTAAGAATGTAGGACCAACTTCCCCCCAGCTGTGAATCTCTCCTCAGTGGGAGCTCTCCCAAAGAGTTACATCAGGGTGAGAAGTGCTCCGATGTTATTATTTTGATTGAGTGTTTTTCACTTAACCATTTCCTCTTTCCACATTATCACTCCCCCCCTCCCATGGGGAGGGGGGAGGGTAAGCAATGTGAAGTTAAACCAAAAAATGTCCACTGCAAAGAGCTTGAGAGGTGTGAGGTTGGCAGGGAACTTTGAAATGCTGCCCAAATTGTAGATTTGCTTTCTTTTTCTTTGTCTCCACAATTACTTACTGTTCCTTACACCATGGTGAAGAATACCATTTCTCATTATATCCACTGCTTATTTGAACTAAGAATAGAGTCCTTGGCCCTCAACCACTTCCACCCCCTGACCCCAGTGGAGGAGACAAGTTCCCACATAATTTCAGAGCTGGAAGGGATGTCAGTTGCCACCTATTCCAGCTCCTATATGAACACAAATCCCCTCTTAGGACATGATTACCAGCTTTTGCTTGAAGACTTCCAGTAATAGGAAGTTCACTGCTTCTAGAGGCTGCCCATTCCACTTTCAGATAGCTTTCATCATTAGAACATATTTCAAGTTTTCCTTGAGACAATTTCTACCCATTGCTTCTAGCTCTGATCTTTGAAGCCAAGAAGAAGGAATCAATGGGACATTGGGTTGTATCTGTAGAGAGGTACAACTTCCAGGAAGAAGGAGCTGATAGTATAAATTTCTCCTTGGTTGGCTAAGGGTCAGAACATCAATAAGCTGGAGAAGATTGAGAGGAGAGCAAGCAAGATGAGGACTGGCCTCAATTCCCAACAAACCAGAAGTTGAAGAAACTGCAAATATTTATTTGAAGGGGTCTAGCTTCAGACACATTCAGTTCGATATATCAACATGTCCAAAATGAAACTCATGATTTTTCTTCTCCAAATCCATCCCTCTTCTGAACATTCTTGTCTCTGTCAAGTGAACACCATCCTTCTGATCTCCCGAATCTACAACCTCAGAGTCATCTCCATTTCTCTCTCATCTCACATATCTAATCTGGTGCTAAATCTCGGGATTTCTATCTCTTCAACATCTCTCATATCCATGTTCTCCCCTCTGGCCACACAGTCACCACCCCACAATTCAGGTCCTCATCACCTCTGACTACAGTGTTGCTATAGTCTCCCAACTGGTCTCCCTTGTCCATGTCTCTTGCCACTCCAATCCATCTGACCAAGTGATTTTCCTAATGTACACATCTGACCATGTCACTCAATAACCTGCAGTATTTATTACCTCCAGTTTCAACTATAAAGTCCTTTGACATTTTTTTGTTTTTGTTTTGTTTTGGGGGGTTTTTTGCGGGACAATGAGGGTTAAGTGACTTGCCAGGGTCATACATCTACTAAGTGTCAAGTGTCTGAGGCCAGATTTGAACTCAGGTCCTCCTGAATCCAGGTCCAGTGCTTTATCCACTGCACCACCTAGCTGCCCCTGTTCTTTGACATTTAAAGCCCTTCATGATCTCACCCTCAATTTCAATTCTAGATTTCTTAAACAAGACTCCTCTCAATTTACACTGGCATCCAGACAAACTGACCTCGATGTTCCTTTCCCACCTCCACACCTTTGTACTGGCTATTCTTCGTGCCTTGAATGTACTCCCTCCTTACCACTGCCTCTCAGAATCTCTAGTTTCCTTTGAGACTCAAGTCAAGATCACTTTCCATAGGAGATATTTTCTACTCCCTCAGCTGCTAGTGCCTCCTGTATGACCCAAAGCAAAATTTTGAAGTTGAAAAAGTTTATGCTTTCCTAGTCATCTTCTTTTCCTTTGCTCACTTTTAGTATCCCACCCCTCTCTTGTACCTGGCACTGTCATGTTACAGAGGAGCCTCCCACTGGAAGAAGCTGATAAGTCTCTTTATACTATGGTAGCAGTGACTTTGTGTTTCTGTCTCAGCAACATTAGCATGCTACAAAAAGAGAGAATGCAGAGGAGAGGGCAGCCTTAAAGGGACCACTACGTAGCTGTTGAATTTGAGGATGGGAGATGCTTTGAGCTGAGTGAAGGATGGCCACCAACCACCTTTCAAAGCAGATCATATAAGTGACCACCTCCTTTCCCTGGACTCCAGTTCTCTTGGTTGTAGCAATTAAGGCATAATCATCGACTGATTTCTATTGGAAGCATCTGAGCTCTTGTAGCATATTTATTAGGAACTGTGGGATCCAGATACCATCACTTTCTATTGGAATAATGACTTCTCTGATGGCAACTCTTGGTTCAGTCTTGCTCTGACTGTCCAACTATCTGTCTGCCTCAATGCAGAGGAGGCTTTCTGCATTCAGGAATTTCTCAAGGAGTCAGGGACAAAGGGAGAGGGGAAAGGTTTCATTCATATATATATATATATATATATATATATATATATATGTGTGTGTGTGTGTGTGTGTATATATATATATATGTATACACACACATACATACACATATACATATATATACACACACATATGTGTGTGTTTCTTTTTGTTAAAAGAGTTGCTTAAAAGCTTTTCTTTTTATACAACTTTAATTTTTAAAATATCTCCTTCCTCCCTCTTTACTGGAGAGCCATCCCTTCTAACAAAGAAGAAAAAAGAAAGAGAAAACAATGACCACCAATACTTCCACCATATCAGAGACATTGTGCAATTGTGCATGTGAGGAGACATGTAAAGAAGGGAGAGAGCTGGATTCTCTCACTTCTTCTTCAGGGAAAAACTGGTTCATTATAATCACTATTCAATTCAGTTTTATTATTCTTTCCATTTCCAGGGTAGTAGATTGTTTTCTTGATTACCTGCACTTTACTCTGTATTGGTTCATATAAGCATTCTTATGCTTTTTTTTGTTTATTTATTGTTTATTATGTACTCACACACCACAATTTGTTTAGCCATTCTGTAACTATATATAGGCTTGGTGGTATAGTGGATAGAGCTGGACCTACAGTCAGGAAGACTTGAGTTCAAATCCAGCCTCTGATACTTACTGTGTGACTCTGGTTAAGTCACTTACCCTCTGTCTGCCTCAGTTTTCTCATTTATAAAAATGAGATCATAATAGCATTTACTTCCCAGGGTTTTTGTGAGGACAAAATGAAATAATATTTGTAAAGTATTTAGCAAACCTAAAACTCCATACAATTGCTAGCTATGAAGTATTGTATGTTTGTATAAGTTGTTAATGCCTCCACTCACCGAAAAGAAATTACTTAGTTTTATATATATATATATACACATGTGTATATATATGTACCTATTTTTGTTGTTGTTCAGTCATTTCAATTGTGTTTGTCTCTTCATGACCCTATTTGGGGTTTTCTTGGCAAAGATACTGGTGTGGTTTTGCCATTCCCTTCTCCAGCTCATTTTACAGATGAGGAAACTGAAGCAAAAAGGGTTAAGTGACTTGCCTAGGGTCACACAGCTAGGAAGGGTCTCAGGCTGGATTTGAGCTTGGGAAGATGAGTCTTCCTGATTCTCAGCCCAGCACTCTATCCATTGTGACACCACCTAGCTGCTCCTGTGTTACCTAGCAGCCCATGTGTACATATATGTGTATACATATGTTTGTATTTACTTATTAATATATGTATATTCTTTTGCCCTATTAAAGCTGAAGCTCCTTGAAGAAAAAGACAGTTTTGTTTTTAACTTTATATACATAGCTCCTAGTATTGTGTTTAGTACACAGGAGGTGCCTACTACATACATATTTGTTGAATGAATGTGCTGCTCTAAGTTCTAGAAATAAAAATGTGTTTTTTGTAAAATAGTTCCTGCCCTCCAAAAGCTTCCATCATAGTATGTGTATAACAAATGCCCTGCTAAGTAAACACAGATTATAGACAAAGCTCTGAAAGATGAGTTGTTGGGTTTTTTTTGCGGGGCAATGGGGGTTAAGTGACTTGCCCAGGGTCACACAGCCAGTAAGCGTCAAGTGTCTGAGGCAGGATTTGAACTCAGGAACTCCTGAATCCAGGGCCGGTGCTTTATCCACTGCGCCACCTAGCCGCCCCCTGCCCGCACACTTTTGCCATCATCGTCAACTCTCCATCTCCCTTCCATGAAAACCTAGAATCTCCTCTGGCCTTGGAGCCGCTCTGGGTTCTGCTGCATGAGGTTTCTCCTGTTTGTGCCTGGAACCAAATCTCTGGTAACTTGATAGTTTCCAAGTCATGGCATCCCCACCCTTGCAGTCCCTTTTTAGAAGCTATGAAGCAGAGTGATTAGAGTGCTGGACATGGAATCAGGAAGACCTGATTCAGACTCTCACTAGTTCTGTGAACCTCAGACACTTACTTGTTGTATGAATTAACCTCTGTATGCCTCAGTTTCTTCAGTATAAAATGGGGATAATAGCACCTAACTCACAGGGTTGCTGTAAGTATTAAGTGAGACAGTGCTTCACACAGTACCTCTAGAAGGTGCTCTAGAGATGTTTATTCCCCGCCCCTTCCCTTGCTCGACCTCTCCTTTCCCTTTCCCCTTTATGTGCTCCCATTGGAATTCAAGCTTCTTGAGGAGAGGAATTATCTTCCTTGCTTGTATTTCGAAACTCGGTTCTCAGGACAGTGTCGGGCACACAGGATGGATTTAAGAAGTGCTTCGTCACGCATCCATTCATCTTTTAGCATTTACAGTAGCTCTCCCACTTCTGGACAGCTCTTAATGGAAGCAGATTTTTCCTGCCATTAAGTCTAAATCCGCCTCCCTGTGGCTTCCATACATAGCTCCTGATGATGCCCCCTGAAGCCTCTGAAGCAGGCAGAGGCTGATCTCTCTTTCACTATGGCTATCACCGCCTCATTAATGACTTCTTTTTTCCAGAATAAACACTCCTAATTCCCTGATAAGGCATGATCTAGAGGGCCTTCTGCATCTGGCTCAGTGCAGAAGAGTCTTTCTACTCCATTTAGACGCTCCCCAGCTCATCAGTGTCCTTTCAAAAATGTAGAGCTCACAATGGAACCCAAGCCTCCAGATGAGGCCTGACCTTAATAAAACATGTTGGCGTATCCTCTCCCTAGACGTGGGCAGCGCGTCTTTCTTCCTGCAACCTAAGATTGCATTAGCTTCTTTGGCTACCATATCCTGATACTGACGAATGTTAAATAGATATACAAGGAGGGGCAGCTAGGTGGCGCAGTGGATAAAGCATCGGCCCTGGATTCAGGAGGACCTGAATTCAAATCCAGCCTCAGACACTTGACACTTAACTGTGTGACCCTGGGCAAGTCACTTAACCCTCATTGCCCTGCCAAAAACAAAAAACAAAATAGATACACAAGGGGCAGCTAGGTGGCGCAGTGGATAAAGCACCAGCCCTGGATTCAGGAGGACCTGAGTTCAAATCCGACCTCAGACACTTGACGCTAGCTGTCTGACCCAGGGCAAGTCACTTAACCCTCATTGCCCTGCAAAACAAAAAAAAAACAAAATAGATATACAAGAAGATAAATAGATGATAGATAATAAGCATATAGCTGGATAGATGGAAGGATAAATCAATGGATGGATGGATAGATAACAAGCAGATAGTTGGATAGATGAAAGGATAAATCAATGGATGGATAGGTTGGTAGATAGATATATATCAGATAACTATCAGCTAGACTGATAAAAGTATAAATCGGTGAATGGATAGGTAGATTTATGATGATTGAAAAAGAGATATCGATAATAGATGATTATACAGATCATGGATAGATGGACATAGCTAGGTAGATATAATTATAGGCATATAAGGATGAATAGATACGTAATGAACAAATGCTGGACAGTTGATGGATAGAGAGCTAGATAATAGATTGATAGCTAAAGAGATAGAGATGGATATAGAGATATGTGGATAGATAGATGATAGATGGACAGATGATATGTAGACAGATCATCAATTTTTAAAAATCTTGATAAAAATAAAAAATGCTTAACAGTTTCAGTAGCTCTGAAAAGATTTTCACAGATCTGACCACTCCCGTCTTGGCATTTAGTGAAGTTTGAAGAAATAGAAAAAAAGCCAGGTGAAGGCAGAGAAGCACAAGGCTGGTATTGATGAGAGGACATAAATGAGCACTACATCCCACCACCCATTTGGTAATCAGTAACCTTTCCCATCCTCTTCTTCTCAGGTGCTAACAGCAAATGGGAAGAGAGGGATGTCTGAAGAGCAGACAAAGCATCTGAGCTCTCGATGACCTTAATGTGATTATGTTTGTGCTAATGCATGGAGTGGAATGTGACCTCTTGGGATGAAGGGAGGGCCCAAGTTATAAAAGCTGTCTGGGCCATTACAGGGGTGGGAAGCTTTCACAGGGAGCCAGTGGGGAGCAGGGATACACGCTGGTGATTTTATTTCCTTCTCTTCTCTATGGTATCTCCCATGTCCTCTTTTAAAGGGAAGAGATGACATCAGAACACTATACTCTCTTAAGAGAAAAACTGATATATTTGTTTCATAATATGGCTTAGTGGAAAGGCTCAGTTTGGTAATGAATAAATGAAGGAGAGATGTCTCTGGGTTGGGTTTCCTTTTGGAATGGCTAAGAGATGCGCTGAAGAGCCTTTGCTCCAATCTGAGACCTTTCACTCTGGATTTCATGCCACAACTTTGCAGTGTGTTCTTGCCTCTTAATCTGTGCCGGGCACTGCACTAAGTGATGAGAATACAAAGAAAGGCAGAAGCAGTCCTTGTTCTCAAGGAGCTTACATTCTAATGTGGGAGACAATGGGTAAAGTCCTGGCCCAGAGAAAGTGTATTCAGAGAAGATGAGAGGTAACCCCACAGAGAAGCCACCAGCTTGGGGAGGGGGATAGGGGAGAGACTGGCAAAGGCCTTATGAAGAAGCTGAGATTTGAGCAAAGTCTTAGAGGAAGCCACAGGAGGCAGAAGTGAGGAGAGCATTCTAGGGATGAGGCATATGCAATGCACAGACATGGAATGCAAGTAGACCAGTTCGGGGGAAGGGAAGAAAAAGCCTAAGAGGACTGGAAAGAGAGAAGGGGATCAACTTGTGAGGGGCTTCAAATGATCCTGGAGAGAATGAGGAGCCACCAAGACCTTTGGAATTGATTGCATAGAATGGGAAACACTGGCACAGGACCACCTAGCATGGCATGCCGTCATCAGAGAAGGTGCTGTACTCTTTGAGCAAGGCAGAATGGAAGTAGCTCAAAAGAAACAGAAGATGCGTTAATTCAGAGAATCCACCCCAAGTGTTCCCATGGACTGTTTGTGCCCAGCCTGTGGGAGAGCCTTCTGAGCTCCTATTGGTCTGATTGGCCCAGTTGGACAGACTGTAACTTGACTCTAACATAGGGATGTCATTTTGGTTCTCTTTGAGAACAAAGGACAACCATTGAGTGGATGCAGTGGGTAAGAGGATATAGTCAGTACAGGCCTCTGGAAATATCCTCTTGGCAGCTGAGTGGGGGTTAGATTGGAGTGGGGAGAGACTCGAGGCAGGAAAGCCAACCACAAAGCTATTGTGAGGATCTACTCAGAGGTGATGAGGAACTGAAGATGGGTGATGGCCATGTGAGCAGGCATTCAGGGATATAGCCAAGAGATGCTGTGAAGAGGCCGTTAGATGGTGCCACAGATAGAGCATTAAACCTGTGGTATGAAAGACCCAAGTTCAGATCTGTCCTCCGACACTTACTAGCTATATAATCTTTAACCTTTCTCAGCCTTGCTTTACACATTCGTAAAATGGGGACAGTAATGATAGCTCCTGAATTCCTAGGTTGTGAAGATAAAATGAGATAATATTTGTAAAGTACTTTGCAAACATTAAGGTGCTATATAAACATTAGCTAGTTATTATTACTGTCAAGCTTAAAATGACAGTATCTTTACAACAAATTAGATTTGATAAGGGAGAGAGTGGAGCATGGTTGGGAGTATGGGTGGCAGAAGGTTGTGGTGCCCTTAACTATAATTAGTGTGTTGTTTAAAATCTAAATTGTGGGTTCTAATCTGCACCCCCCCCAAGTCTTGGGGAGAAAGCTGGCTAAAATCACTGATAAATTCAGCAAGAGTTTAGGCTTTTAAAGATTTATTAAGGGGCAGCTAGGTGGCACAGTGGATAGACCACCTGCCCTGGATTCAGGAGGACTTGAGTTCAAATCCGGCCTCAGACACTTAACACTTACTAGCTGTGTGACCCTGGGCAAGTCACTTAACCCCAATTGCCTCACCAAAAAAAAAAAAAAGATTTATTAAAATATATATTGTAAGTTAGTTAAGAGAGAGAGAGATTACGAACAGATTCCTTATAGAATGGAAATCCTAGCTCGGTATAGCCAGAGAGAAAGAAATCAGTTTCCTTTCCTAGCAGCCCATGCGAAATCTCTCATCACCAAGCTGGTGTCCAAATGACTAAGAGGGCTTACCTCCCCCGACCCCTGCCATTCTCCATTTGCCACCATGCTGGTTCCTCACCCAAAAGAGAGTTCTTCTCTGAGCAAGCGTTCACTTCCTTATTCCTCTCTCCCAGAAACCTCCTCCCTAACAGGAAACAGGGACACACACACACACACACACACACACACACACACACACATACCCAAGCTCATTGGCTGGTAGCTCTGATTGACAAGTCCCACGGGTGGTTCTATAGATGTAACTTCTACCCCTTAGATGCTCTCTAGGTTATTAATGCCCTTTCCAACATGTGACAGCCAGAAGAAAACAAGTTTTGCCAGCTTGTCATCTGACCAGGGCAGAGTAAAGCAGGATGATTGGCCCCCATCCCTTACAGAGTTGTTGTGGGGATCAAATGGGGTAATATATGTAAAGTGCTTAGTGCAATGCCTGTCACATAGTAGACATTATATAAATGCTTGTTCCCTTCCCCATTCCTGGAAGCTCTGCCTTTCAGTGTAGCCCAAGATCCTAACAGCCTACTTGCCTGCATATCATATCCATCACTCATATTGGGCTTGAGGGCCACTAAAATCCTCAGATATTTTTCAGATGAATTACTGTTCAGCCACATTTCCCCCATCTTTGACTTCTAAGGTTGATTTTTGAGCCCAATTATATGGTTTTAAATTTTTTCCAAATAAATTTCATCTTATTAGATTTGGTCCAATGTTCCAGCCTCTTAAGATCTTTTTGAATCCTGACTCTTTCAAACAGGTCACTGGTTCTCAATCTTTTTGGGCTCAGGATCCCTTTTTTTTCTTAAATATTGTTGAGTATCCTGCCCTCCTCAAATGAGCTTTTGTCAATGTGGGTTATATCAATGAATATTTGCTATATTGGAAATTAAACTATCTTAGAATTATTCTAAAAATAGTTTTGAGCTCACAGATCCCCTAAAGGGTTCTTGGGGACTCCCAGAAATCTCCAGACCATCCTTTAAGAACTGCCAGTCTCATATAGGAAAAAGAGATACAGCTGTACACAGTGATTAAGCACACTTCAATACACTGGGAGGGAACCCAGCACGCCAGGGCCTGAGTACACCTCTTCATAAACAATATCACCCCCTCCCCATCAGAGTTCATTGTCCAGAAACTGAAGCTAATGGAATAATTCCCTGCTTCTGAAGAATCAAAGTGAGAGCTAGGAGGGATGTTATCAGGCACCTAGCTCAACCCTTTCATTTTACATACAATGCAACTGAGGCCTGGACAGGGAAAGTCATTCATCCAAGGTCCCATGGTTGTAAGTGGCACAGTAGGGGTTCCAGGCTGGCTCCTCTGATTCCGCTCCCAGTGGTCTTTCTCCTCCCCTAGCTAGGCTAGTATGACTATCTCTTAGATGAATCACTTTCACTCTGCCCAGAAGGTCCTGCCAATATATTACATGGTGGCTGACCATTCCTCCCATTTGATGAGGTATACGAATGAAACCAAATGATGTAATGTGTATAAAGCACTTTGCAAACCTTAAAACATATATTAGCTATCATCAGCATTGTTAGCAGCCACACAACTACCACCATCAGCAACACCACCAGCCATAGGGAGGTGACTGGGTTCATTATCAGGCTCTCTAGATTGACCAGACATGGAAGATCCTAGTTGTGGTTGAGGGCTTCGAGTGACTATCAACCATAGTAGATCAGTGTTGACTTCATGCATTCTTGAGATTATCAACAGACATAGGGGCTAGACCATGAAACTTGTCAGCATCTTAAGTGAATAGAATCGAAATCCTTATAAACTGTGGGTGGGAGATTCTGTAACTAATTGTCCATGCTAAGCTGCGCTAGGGACACCATTTGTGTGTAGGTCTAGAGAAATTAGAAGGTAATCAATCCTAAAAGCTACAAGTTCCTTCCAGGTTAAAAGACATTTGGTTTAATCTAAGTTCATGGACCCTATGGTTTCCCTTTTGGGACTTGTTTACCAGTGGAGCAGATATTTGGAATTAAATAGTTGGGCTGATGGGATTTAAAAAAAGAAAATGCTGAGACTATTTCATTGGGCTATTCTAGGCAGGCTTAGTGTGAGTCCTATAGCAATTCTTTTCACAAGTAAGTGGCTTAAATATTCCCCCATAAGCCATTGCCTTGACAATATAGAGGTAATTATGGACTGCCTCCACTGGAAGGCTGAAGGATGCAATTCATTTTCTGAATAGCCATTCAGAATGTCACTTAAACATTTTCCCTAAGAGTATTGGTCGCCTTCCAGTTCTCTTTGCCTGTTATTCTTCACCCATAGTACTTCCAGACTCTTGGGTCTGTAAGAGGCATCTCCAAATATTAGCATAAAGGAAAGAATGCCAAATTTGGAATTAGGAGGACCTGGGTTTGAATTCTGTCTCTGACCCTTTCTAGCTGTGTAGTTTGTTATGAATACATTATCTAAACTCTCTGACCCTTGGGCTCTTCATCTATAAAGTAGGGATCGTGATTTCTATACTATCTTCATCACAGACTCATCATAAGGATAATAAGGAACAACTTTGCAGACTTTGAAGGTTTCTCTGTCCATTATTATAATCAGTCCTCTGTGAAACCCTAAGAAAGGTTCAACTGGTGGTGGATAATGGAGAGCTCCTAAGTGTTGTGGGAGCAATCCACCAACCAAATCAAAAGGCAAGCAGTCTTTACACCAAGGAGCCTGATCTGGACACCTCCTGAAGAAGCTGGGAAAGTCTTTGCTTGGGCTGCTTCAAGTCACTAAAAGTACTTAAGACTTCCAACCAGAGCCGAGGACAGTGGCTGAAACAGAGTCCACACTTCTACCCTGGGGAAACCACAAGGAACAAAGAGTATTCCCAAAGAACACAGTATCAGGGAACTTGATGGAGATTTTGCTTGTGAACTTGTTTAGACATCAAAAGGAACTCAACAGATGCTTGAAAAGTCTGCCCCATGCAACACAATGGTATAGAAATACAAAGATGGATAAGACAGATTCCTTCCCTCAGAAATTTTACAAACTAGTAAGAGATAGGAAATCCTAGCTCCCTCCAAGACTCAACCCACATTCCAACTCCCTTACAGTGTGATGATTAAAATATGAGAGACATAGTTTCTGCGTAATTTAATCATTTTATTAATAGGCTGGCAGGTTATTAATAAAAGGATGGTCAATGGATGTCTCTCTCAGACCAAAGACCTCTAATGGTGGTGGGGGTCACAACTTATATACCCTTCTAACTGAAGGAGGTCCATCACATAGCAATCAAATCTAATTGGTTAACAGAAATCAAATCTTTTCAGTTGACATTACTGAAGGTGCATTATATTAAAATGAAATCTAGGGATATGTGACATAGGTCACTCAAATCTTGGTCAAAAAGACATCAGAGAAAGAATATAGACCTCACCCAAACTGATCAGAGCACAATAGTTTCCACCTAGGTATGGTTTGGTGCAGGCTAAATCTCATCAGTAAAGTACTTCAGTTATCTAGATAAACAGATCTGTCTCCACCCAAGATTCTTTGTAAGATTGAGTTGGATTTGACCCAGATGAATCTTATTTTCAATCAGAACTACACCTTAAAGTTTTGGAAGAGAGAAAGAACTAAGAAAAAAAGGCAAGAACACCGGGTCTCCTCTCCCAAGATACCAGTTATAAATATTTCTCACAACTGTCACCTTTCTTTAGCACTCTGGTTATGAGTGCCCTCCCCATTCCTCTACCTTAACTTATATTGCAGACACATACATACAATATGTACATACAGTATATATAGTTTTTATTAGTCAATAGGCATGTATTTATATACATTTATGTGTGCACACATACACATATAAGAATATTAATATGTTGTTAATGATATTAATCAATCAATGATATACTAAGTCCTATTCCATTCAATGAAAACAAACTTTTTGAAGGTAGGGATGGCTTCATTTTTTTCCTTCTACCCTTAACATTTAACAATGCCTGGCACATAAAAATGTTTACTAAAATATTTCTTTTCTATAATGAGGAGAATGAGGAGGAGGATAACACTAGTAACAAGCCTGCAGTAAAACTTTGTATAACACTTCAAAGTTCATGAAGTATTAGACATGTGTTATTGGACCCTCACAACAGCCCTGGGAGGTAATTACTATTATCACCCCCATTTTCCAGATGAGGAAACTGAGGCACAGAGAGGTTGGGATCTACCCAAAGTCACTGATGTGGCAGAGCTGACATTGGAATCCAGTCCTCTTGACTCCAAAACAAATTTTCTTTTCACTGAACCTCACCGCCTTGTCGAGTTCTTCATGAATCCTATGTGACTTCGACGTAAGGCCCTTGACCATCCTGGCTACCTTGCTCTGTATCCTTCCCATTCATCTATGTCCCTCCTAAAAGAATAGTCAACAAATTAGCATGGACTAAAGCAAAAGTAAGAGCATTTAAAGAAGGGAAATGGAACAGCTTTGATCGTCAGTGGGACAGGGCTAGTTAGAGGTGAGCTTTTCAAGGTGCTCACTAGCTGGGTGGTTCTTTTAGGCCATAGAGAGAATATCGGGAAGTCTGAAAGGCCAAGAGTCCTGGGAGAGAAAAGAATTCAGAGGGGGCTTTACACAATGTCCCATTGTGTGCATTCTTTTCAAAAATAACTAAGCCTCCATGTTTTTGAAGAATAAGTTAATCAAACATTAAAAAAAAAACCTCAAACAGTCGAGGTCTTCTCTTGCAGCTTCCTGGGGAATTGCTGGCACCTCTGCCTATTATGATAGGTCATCTCACCCTTGTTATTAAATGACGGCAATCATTAAAATGCCAAACGTACTTTGACAGAATTCACTTTATAAAATGTCAGCAAGTCTGTGTTTTTATTAGTTTGTTCCAAATCAATTTAGGAATTTCAATAGAATGCTTGTAAGTATTCCCTGAGCAATGTCCATTTCAGACTTTCGGCACCAAGAAATATTACAAATTAATCAGATTTCCAGGTTTCTGCATAATGGCCTGGCTCACTGATTGCGTAATCTCATTATCCAATGCGGTTATGATTGACACATCGCAGTGGAGATAGAAGTCAATTGAATAATGTGTAGCACTCAATTTTATTTGTAGTTTAATGTGCTGCAGTATTTTTGCCACATTTCCATTATTTATAAGTCTGTCCCTTTAGAGAATATAGAGAAGAATTTGTTTTAAATGAGCCGATAATACCTTCTTTAAAATTTATAAGTATGACAGAATCATGCCCCCCCCTTTTTTCCTTGGCAGTTCATGGTGTGCCAATAAACAGGTTTTGACTTGTCTTCTACTTGCTATTCCTAGGACAAACAGTGGGGAGAAGGGCTTGTTCAGGTCTACATAGAATTGGATTCCAACTACCCATCAGAAAATGCCAAGAGAGGTCACAAAATTGCTCCTTCCTTCCTTCCTTGTTTCCTTCCTCTTTCCTCCCTTCCTTATTTCGGTCCTTCTTTCCTTGCTTCTTTCTTTCCTTTCATCTTTCCGTCCTTTCTTCCTTCACATAGGGAAGAGAAGAGAAAAGTCCTTCTACTCCTACAGATGAGGAATTGTTCTCCAACTAGGGCTCCAAGAGGTTAAGAGAGATGCTCAGGGTCATGTGTCCAAAGCAGGACATTTGGGCTCCAAGGCTAGTCCTCTAGCCACTATTCACATTACTGCTTCTTCCTTCTCTTAATCTTTACCAGGAATTGTCCAGACATAAAACATGCCTTTGAGAAAGACTTGGCCATGTTGCCATCATCATCTTTGACAAGATTCTGGTCCAGCCAATACAATCCAAAACAATTTTACAAGCCCCTGCTATAAAGCAAACCCCCTGAGCATTTTCTCTGGCTGTCCCCCATGCCTGGAACTCCCTCCTTCCTCATTTGTACCTCCCGACTTCCGTGGATTCTTTCATGTCTCATTTAAATCTTCCCTGATCCCCCTTAATTCCAGTGCCTTCCCACTGTGGATTATCTCCAGTTTACCCTGGATCTTTCTTGTTTATCCAGAAGTGGTTGCAAGCTATCTCCTCCATTAGACAGTGAGCTTTTTAGAGCCAAGACTTTTTTCCACCTTTCTTCACATCCTCAGCACCAACCACAATGCCTGGCACATAGTAGTCACTTAATAAACACTAGTTGGTGAAACACTAAGGATACAAACATTAAAAACCCCCAAGTCCCTGCCCTGCATTCAAACTTTGCCTTAGAAGCTTACGAGCTGTGAGGCCCTGGACAAGGTATTTAACCTCTCTGGGCCTCATTTTCTTCATCTATAAAACAAGGTGGTTGGAGGTGATAACTTACCTGTACGGTGCCTTCAGAGTCTAGAACTAAGGTCTTATGCATCAACCCAACCCCCACCCCATCCCCTCTCTACCCTAGGTGCCTCACTCCGGGAGCCTCCCGGTATATAGTGGTGGATACACCACATGAACATATAAGTAAACACGATGTAGAGGCAATGTTTATACAAAGTAATACATCATTTGGTGAGGAGGTGGGTGCCCTGGATGGGAGGCGGTGTCTGGATTGGGCTTTAAACAAGAGTGGGAACTCTCTGATTTGGAAACGAGATCCCTGAATCAGTCCAGGCACAGGAAGGCAGGCAGGAAGCGACACTTTGGGTTCAAGCCTGATTGCTTCTATAAGCATCCAGGAATTCTGTTTCTCTGCTTCTGTTTAAAGAATTGCCTGAAGTGACATTTAGCCAAGGTTTTGTTTTTGAAGAACTTGTACATAGTCATGAATTAGAATCTAAGTGTGTATTGTGTGGGAGGCAGGTGGGGGAGAGGCCTGGGGAACACTTGATTAAAGAGAGACACAGGAGATGTGACTTGTTCACATCGCCAATATTTTTTTTTGCTTTGAGGAATTAGAAATGCTGTTCCTCATCACAGCTGAAGAAACGCAGCTCCCACCTGGGAAGAGAGTGCTTGTGCTCCACGTAAAATGATGTCTAATATAAAGCACATTAGGCAGGCTGACGGGGTCTTCAGTTTCCCTGCTGTCAGCTCATGAGATATCTCTGAATGAGTTGGCCAACCTGAATGAGGGTGAGCATAATTGATGCCACTGAGAAGTGATTGGCGTCCTGGAGTGACTGATAAGCCCACTTGGGCCCATCACATTGGACTTGGGGGCTTGTGACATCACAGTAAGAGGAAAATGGTGAGTTGTCAGCCTGGATATTAAGGGAAGGCTTCTCTTTTGATTGCCAGGGGCCAGAGGAAACCCACCACCTGCTGACACGAGCATTGCCGACCAACACTCGTCCAGCCAGGCCCACCCAGCAGCCTTCCCTGTTGGGCCCCAGGTCAGTATCTTTCCCATGCTTTGGGGTGGTGAGGAGTATCTAGCAAGACTAAATATGTAAATAAATAATAATGAGTGAAAACCAATTAACTCCAGTGGAGCAAAGTTGGTGATGAATTATTGTTCGGGAAGCGGCTGGAGAGCCTCATTATTTATTAAGGGGATGAAGAAGGGAGGTACTCTCTTTTAAGAAATATGCCCCTCAGGATGATCTGAGGCCCCCCAAATTTGTTTTCTTTGGGCTCCCCACAAGTGGGCCGCTGGGTTCCTTTACAGCTTTCCAGAGAGTAGACCGTTAATGGCCTGGGTGTGAATACAATGAAGTTGTTTCAATGTTCCCAAGGCCTTTTTTGAAATCTGACATGATTTAATAGAAAACGTTAATGCAATTTTAATGCAAGTGCGGCTTATTGGGTTTGACAATACTGTACATCATATGCAGCTCCTGCATTAATAAAGAAATGTAGTCATGATTTTTTTAAAGCCCAATATTTAGGGGGAGGGCAATAGGTTTTTGTTTGGCTTTCTTTTTGTGTTTGTTTTGTCTTACTTGCAGTCTGTTGGGGATAATAGAATCATAAAAGGCTAGACTCTTCTCCCTTGTCATTTGGTATGGGGCTTCCGATGTTCACCTCACACTCCTGGAAAGGGGAAAAGATGCCCCCACCCCATTTGTAGCCATATCATCAAATCTCCCCTTTTCTACTATTGCTGTGCCTAGAAATTAACCGTCTGGCATATACTGGGAGGTCAGCAACTCAAGGCTTCTAATCTCAGCTTTATGATTCGCGTGGCCTGGGCTGCACTGCACCCGTCATTACAAAACCTTGTTTGCAGGAACTCCTTCTGTGGCATGGCTCATGGCTTCCTGGGATGGTCAGAGCCTGTGCACTTAAAGGTTAGGGAAGACCCCCATTCATTTTCAAAGGTGCAGATGCAGCCCGAGTTTAAAGGTACGGGATCAGTCTTCCTGGCTTCTAGGTCATAGAATCACAGATGTAAAGAGAGACTGAATTTTAAAGACCATCTGGTCCCTCAGAGAAGTCAAGGTGTTGCCTAAGATCACACAGGTAGTAAGTGGCAAAATCAGGTTTTAGCCCAGGTCTTCTGGGGCCCAATCAAGCCTGCTTGTCACTGAGCCCAACTCTAACCCTGCCCCATGACTCACCGCAGAATTATGGCATATTTTTGGCACTGCATGACTGGTGATCACAAAAATAGGGGTTGAGTTTCCAAAGACTCCTCCAGCAAGGTCCTGCTTACAACACATCTTTTTTTTTCTTTTCCTTTGATATAAATTTGGATTTTGTGAATCCAGCAGCATTTACATAATATTTATTGGAAAACTAGTCCCATATGGGGGTGTCAGACATTTCTTACTCAGACAGCAAGGCTTCTAAGCACCCTTGTGATAACTTTTAGCCCCCAACAGGGTGGGCAACCTACACACTGGCAACTCCTGATCTAGCCCACATTTCTCTACCCACTCCAGAATGATAACATGGGAGACTTGCCTAAAGTCTGGGCAAATCACATCAACAGCATTCCCAGAACAAAAGCAGCTAGGTGATACAGTGGATAGCCTGACGTGAGTTCAAACGTAGCCATAGATGCTCACTTATAAATCATTTCGTTTTTGTATGAGTTTCCTCATCCATAAAAATAGGATAGGGTAACTAGGTGGCACAGTGGACAGAACACCTGGCCTGGAGTCAGGAAGGCCTGAGTTCAAATCCTTCTTCAGACACTTGCTAGCTATGTGATCCTGGGTAAGTCCTTAACCCTATGTGCCTCAGTTTCCTCATCTGTAAAATGTGCTGGAAAAGGATATGGCAAACCACTCCTGCATCTTTGCCAAGAAAACCCCAAATGGGGTAATAAAGAGTCAAACGTGACTGAAATGACTGAATGGCAACAAAAAAGTAGGATAATAAAAGCACTGACCTTGCAAGGTCCTTGTCAGGATTGGATGAGATAATATCTACAAATCCTAAAATACCATATAAATGTTAGTCATTCTTATTATTATTGGTTTTCTGCAGCTAGGCAGCGTAGTAGGTAGACCTAACGTCTCTAAGAATACTCTTCCTGAGTTCAAATTTGGACAACTGAACTTAGTAGCTGTGTGACCCTGGGCAAGTCACTTAACCCTGTTTAACCTCAGCTTCCTCGTCTCTAAAAGAAATGGAGAAGGAAATGGCAAACCACTCCATATCTTTGCCAAGGAAGCCCCAAATGGGGTCACAAAGAATTAGACACAACCGGAAAATGACCAAACAACAGATTAATCTAACGTGGCTTGTTCTTTCTTTTTCTTCAATTAATAAGCATTTATTATCACCCCTTCCTACTGACCTGCATTGAGGGGGGGGGGGGGAGAAGAAAACCAAAAACCCTTGTAACAAACATATATACTCACACAAATGTCCACATTGGCCATGAGCTTTAGCCTATATATGTCTTAATTCCAAAGGACTTATGATTAAAAATGCTCTCAATCTCTACTAAAGGAACTGATAGAATCTAAATGCATATTGAAACATTTTTTACAGCTTTCTTTTTTTTTGGTCTGTGTTCTATTTCATAACAGAGAATAAAAAGTATATTTCACATGATTCCACATCTATAACAAATTGCTTGCCTTCTCAATGAAGGGTAAGGAGGCAGAACTCAAAAAAATTTAAATTAAAGTTTAAAATTGTTTTTACATGCAATTGAAAAAATAAAATATTTCACTTAATGTATGTATGTCTTGATCTGCTTCTTAAATCACCTGTCTGCCAGAAGGTGAGGAGCTGGAGCCACAATGGCTCCTTCTGATCACTGCTTCCCTTTCTGGAAGTTGACTGACCAGCCCTTGGATAATAGATCTTAGAATTTTCCCAGGAATCAGGGTTAAGCTTGCTGCCCTGTTGTTTACTTACTCTACTCTTTTCCTTGCCCTCCTCCCCTAGCCCAACCTCCTTTTTCTTTACATTCACTTACGACTTAAGGAAATCAGTTTGATGCCCTATGTTTGCATCCCTTCTTTGTATTCCATTAAATGAGGAATAATAGCTTTTAGTTGTCTTACTATAGGGAGAGAATGTATCAGTCATGTCAGTCAAATCTGTAGGTAGGCAATATAATAATAGCTAGAATTATATAGCACTTTAAGGTTTGAAAGTTCTCTATATATGTTATCTCATTTGAGCCTCACAACATTCTTGTCAGCTCAGCACTATTATTGCCCTTCTTTTACACATGAGGAAGCTAAGACTGAGAAATTTGAAGGGTCTTGTCCAAGGTTACACAGCTAGCAAGGAGTTGAGGCTGGATTCAAACTCAGGTCTTCGTGACTCTGGTGCTACCCAGCTACCCTACCATCAGAGGGAGACAGTATGGTAGAGTAGGAAGAGCCCTGGACTTGGCACTCAAGACCCAGGTGCTACTCCTGGCTCTGCCGTTCAAACAGTGGGACTTTGATCTACTCCTTTTGCCTCAGTGGGGCTGATCTTCCTCATTGGTCAAGTGAAGAGGTTGTACTAGATGTTCAAAGGCCCATTTTAACGATTGTCTTTAAGACTTCAGCTTTCTCAGTGAAGGTCACCAACAAAATTGGATTACCAAGCATCTAGAGAAGCATCATGGAAGATGAGTACTGATTGGCCAGACATGCAGCTGGGTGGGAGTTAAAGGGGCATCTTTGGTAGGAGAAAGAATCCAAGTCATGCCCCAAACCACCTTTTCATTTCTAGTAATAGCATCTAGGATAATACCAGCTTCCTCCCCACCATAACCCCATGAAGATGAGCCAGCAATCAGAACAAGAAAAAAGTTGGGAATCATTGGTTTAGAAATAGATTGTAAGGCTAGAGGTGAGAAGATGTGAATTCTAGCCCTAATCCAGATTTAGATTACTGTGTCAAATCAAAAATTATGTAAGTGCCTACTGTGAATCGGGCACTGTCCTAATTGCTGAGGATACAAAGAAAGACAAAAAATCCAAAAGAACAAAAACAAACAAAAACAAAGAAAGGTCCCTGCTCTTAAAGATCTTACATTTCTGTGTGATCTTGGGTTGGTCACTGAATGCCTCTTGCCTCAGTTCCTCTGTCTGTAAAATGGAGGTAATAATGTCTATCTTACCTGCTTCCAAGAAAGGTAAAGATGAGATCATAAATATATCCTAGAATTTCAGCATATCCAAGTCAGAAAGGCCCTCAGAAAGAATCTTAACTTTCCAAGCAATGCTTACTTATTTCATCACATTGTAAAGAAGTGACCGTCCCTGCAGTGACAAAGAGCTCACTACCTCACCAATTAAGTCATTCACTTGTGGTTGCTAAAAAGTTCCACTTCCATTGAGCCTGGGCTCAATGCTGCCCTGTGATTCTGACTGGGCCAGGGTCTGCTCTCAGGAGCAGTTCAGATCAGCTCTTCTTCATAACCAGACAGGCCTTGGGACTGGATCTGTGATTTTACCGATCTAGTCTAGGGATCTAAACCAATCTAAATTGGTCTAAAGAGCTCCCAGGTGAGGAAATGCCCTATACCAATACAGGTCAGGACCTTCTTTGCAACTCTGCAACAGAGAGAGCAGCCTAGAGCCCCTCTGGGTCACAGAACAAGGATGTGTTCAAGGAAGGACATGAGCCATGTCTTCCTGGCACTGAAACCAGTTCCCTAACCATGATTCCATACAGCCATTCTCCACATAATAGTATCACAAATATTTAAAGACATCTACTATAGAAAAGCTCTTGAAAAGGACATGGAATCACAAAGAAGCTGTGATTGTATCCCAACAATGCCAGCATGGTAATTCCCTCCACTGATGCTAATCACAATCTACCATAAGCAAATAAATCCTAGTGAGTTGCCTGAGGCACATAGAGGTAAAGGGACTACTCCAGAGTCACAAAGCTATTGTCAGGTTTGAAGCCAGGTTGTCCTGACTGCAGGAGGGGCTTTTGATCTGCTGTGCTGTGCAGCCTCTACAGGAGGACACAGCTTCAGAAATGGGAGTTGTCTCACTTAGAAATGTTTGAAATCCTCATAAGAAGACACAGCATCCAATTAGCTCTTGCAGAGAATAAAACATCACACAGAAACACACACACATTTCACAAACACTTACTGCCAGCCTACCTATTGTTATGTCTTGCTCAGACTATGTACTGGCCGTGATAGAGCCTGCTATATACCAGGCCATTCCAAGAAGCAAGTTGGAAATGCTTGCTGGGTTTCTGGGTGCCATGCTGAGCACTAGGGATTCAGAGACAAAACAAAAAGCAATCAGCCCACCAGGAAATCCCATTCTTCTGGGTGAGAATATGGTATGGACAAAGGAAAGTCTATACATGACAGTGCAAGGGGAGGAGAGAGGGATGGAGAGAGGAAGAGAGGGAGGGCGGGAGAGAGAGAGAGAGAGAGAGAGAGAGAGAGAGAGAGAGAGAGAGAGAGAGAGAGGGAGGGAGGAGAGGGAGAGGGAGAGGGAGAGGGAGAGGGAGAGAGAGAGAGAGAGAGAGAGAGAGAGAGAGAGAGAGAGAGAGAGAGAGAGGGAGGGAGCGGAAGAGGGAGAGGAGAGAGACACAGAGACAGAGAACTGGCAAGTAGGCACAAGCTATGGATTCTAAGAGGCTAAGGTAAGGAGGAAGGTCATCACAGGCAGAATGGACACTCTGTGGCAATGACAGAGACTAGAGATAGAATGTTGAGTTCAGGGAATGACATACAGAAGAGTTTGGCTGGGACAAAACATATCCGAAAGGGAGGAGGACAAAAAATGTCTGCCAAAATGGTAGGCATTAGATTGGGGGGACATTATAAATGCTAAACTGAGGGGTTTTAGTTTGGTATTTTGTGCTAGAGGAAATAGGGAGCATCTGAGGGTTCTTGAGCAAGGAAGTTCCATGGTCATACATGTTTTGGGCAGCTGAGAAAAGGAAAGAAAGGATAGAGATAAAACTGGATGAATTCCATCATTCTATTGTATCTGTAACTCCGGTGATTCTTTGGAGCCTCCTGTGACAGTAAAGCAGTTGCTTCTGTTTGTTTTATTGTAGCCGCTCCTGACAGCACAGCAGCTGGCCTCTGCCGTGGCCGGGGTGATGCCAGGGGGCACACCAGCCCTCAACCAGCCGATCCTTATTCCTTTCAACATGGCAGGACAGCTGGGCGGTCAACAAGGACTGGTTCTCACCCTGCCTACCGCCAATCTCACCAACATCCAAGGGCTGGTTGCAGCCGCAGCTGCAGGAGGCATCATGACTTTGCCATTGCAAAATCTCCAAGGTAAACCTCTTCTATCTGTTGTCTTTCCTCATGTGAGCAGGGTTTCCCATTGCACAGAACTGATTTTGTGGAGAAGTCTGAAGGCTCTGGAGGCAGTGTTCCACATGACAGAGGGAGTTCATGTTTGTTCCCCAGTGGTAAACATGGAACTTACACACAGCCCAGAAGCTGCTCCTCATTTCTAGGAGGGTAACTCAGCATTGTTCAAGTAGCATGATTTGTGCATTAATCTTGGCTGCTTGTGTACTAAGGATCAAGTCTCTGGAATCTGAATCATAACAAAGGTGGGGCTGCCAAGATTTTACTGCAGGCACCAGCTTTAGAGGGGACAAAACTGAAAAGGTGCTAACAGCAGCTGTAGTTCTTCAGCAGCATAGAAACACTAGAGCTTAGCACTTAGGTAACAAAAAGAATCAAAGTGGGAAGGTACCTGGTGGTGTGCTGGGGTGAGCTTCTCCCTTGCTCCACTGGGCAGGTTCTCTTCCAAACCCATGTGACAGTCTCCTAGCAGACACTTCATACCAGGCTCCTGGGGCTCCAGCTCCCCAGATGAGGGCAAGCTTCATGCCTCTTGTCCCACACACTGTTTCTGGTACTGGCCTTGAGCATAACAACCTCAGTGATGGCTTTTTGTAGGCTATTAGGCCTGTCAGAGTCATCTGTTGGCAGCTGTCCCTAAGGTTGTGTCTATACATAGCAATTCTTAGTGGAGGGCCTGGGTCCTCATTTTCACGATGTTTCCCTTTGCTCATCTGTGAAGTAAAGGAGAGTACTTGGAAGTCTGGACCAAGCTGTTCAGGCCAGCCCTGTTGCCAAGTGTCACTAGCTGTTATTTCTACTCTTCAGTAAAGGAAATGCCATGGAATGGGAGCTCAATCTTCTGCTGTGTTGGGAACATGTACCCTTATTTCTTTGCCCTATTGAGTGAAGCTACCATTAGAGAGAAGGAGGTAACCTCACTTAGGAAACAAAACACATGTTGTCAAATGTGCATATATGCCCTGCTTGTCATCATGAAACAGCAGGTTCATGGTTCTCCTTTCAACAAAGAGCTGAGGGAATTGTGGGAATTGAGTGAACCATACTGACTCCATCTTGTGACTGAGTTCTGGAGCTAGCTCGGTTTCCTTTCTATTCAATTATGGGTTTTGTCCAATTTCTGTCTTATGAGACAGGATTGCATTTTTAAGCCTAGTCCTGTGTGACTGGGAAGCTGGACCACCACTATCTGCTGCTTACACACACTAAGCAAAGGACCTAGGTTATGTTGACCAAAATCCCAGTAGATCCAAAGACTGATGCAAGAAATGTTCTCACAATTATACATGTCAAGCAACCTATATGTCTTATATAAAAACTGGCCTGGTCAATCAATTACTGTTTCTTTGTTCCTTTGAATGAAGACACTTGGGGTGGGGAGTATAACACCTCATTTTCTGATTTCAGGGAAGAGCACCTGTTCACTCTCCTCCCTCCCAACTTGGCAAGTCCCTAATCATTCCTCAAAATGAAATCAGATTACCTAATTATATCATGGCTTATATCTCACTAGAATTGATTTCTTTTAATGCATAAAATCTGTCTCCCCCTATATTCAGTCTAGTGCCACGATAAGGAGGCTTGGTACCAATTTGTTATGCAATTGACATACATCACTTAATAAATTGGTGTGCTTGGAAGTTTGAACCTTTGTTTCCTTAGTCATTTCAGATTGTACCCATCGCAAAGACCAATTCACCTGATTTCTCACCATTATTGACATTAAGAGACAAAAATAGAGACAGAGAAGCTGACAGAGACAGAGAGAGAAAAAAGAGAAGAGAGAGGAGGAATAAGGAGAATAGGAGAGGAGAGGAGCAGAATAATAATTTTAATGGAACTGGAGAAAAAGGGTAGGAGTTTTATAAAGGTGTCACCACAGGACACCAGGGCAACTGAACTGTAGCAACAGCAAGTAGCAGCTGCAGGCAGCCTCCCCCAAAATGGCCAAAGCCTCTTTCCTACTCTGAGGTTGCTTTCAAGTGGTAGATAAAGGCTGCTAGAGGCACACTCTCTGGTGTTGCCTTGGGCTGACACATGCTGCGCTGCTGCTGCTTGCAGTCCACAAAGAAACCCTTTTCACAGTGGAGTAGTGGAGTCAAGGTGGGACAGGTGTTCTTGGGTGACTTTCTCCATGTATATGTGTTTATATTTCCCTTTGTTCTGTGTGTCTTTGGGACAAGTCATATGTGCCAAGTTATACTGCTGTGAATGAGGTTTTGGGTGCAGAGAACACAATAATTTAGCCAAGTTGAATCTGTGTCACAAAGTCATCATCAAGCATGCTCTTAACCTTCTGAACCTTTCTTTTTGTTGTTGCCTGTGTTTGTTGAGGGACCTTAGTATAAATAAGTCAATTTCCAACTTAATCCTTGTAACTGCTTTTTAGGGGGCACCCTGTGATCTCACCAAAGTGGTCCCTTGTCTATATCCCCTGACTTCCCATTGCTTTTCCATAGCTGTGCTTCTGCTCATCCTTTCCCCTGTCTGGACTGTTTTCCCCACTTATTTCTGCCCCACTCCTATGCTTCCCCCTCCACGAAGACTTCCTGAATCTCCCCAAGGAGGAAAAGCATTTTGTTCTCTCCTCTCCAACATGCTTTGTAAAAAAGATAGTTTCTAAGACTATAAACTGAAGAATAGTTGTCAATCTCTACGGGTAGAAGCAATCTCTTCATCAGGAGTTCCCTACACTAATGAAATCACAGGTCTGAGCTCCACCTAAAGTTATCTGTGCCATTTGCAGTTATGATCTGGCTCTCCAATTTAAAAGATGAAATTCAACCTTGAGGGCTAACCTAAAATCGTTCTTTCTGGATCATTTTGTCACCCTCCCTCGAAAAGATTACTTGAGTTTTTCTATTGCTATGTCTACCTTTTTATATATGCAGACAAGTGGATTTCCAATTTCCATCTGAGCACTCAAGATAACATGCATGTTGGGTAGATACATTTCAGCCTTTATCTCACCATGTAGAAAATGTGAAGGTCCACAAACAAATATTGAAAACCACACAATAAGGGATTCATATTGTGAATAATCAATACAATTCTCCTCACTTTCAATTGAATCTAACTTTCTCTACACAGTACCAGCCAGGTTCATGGTGCTGTGCACCACTCTGACACCTATCTTCCAGAGGAGCCAAGAGATATACTCACACCGTTTAAAGGGAAATGCAATGAAAGACTATCAACTCTGTAAAGTCACCAGTTTGCTTGGGAACTCCCCTGGTGCCCCTCCGTTGTGTATCAAAAGTTTCACAAAGGCTCACCCCACCCCCAGCAAGTTTATCATATTGATCAAGGAACTCTATCATATTTTCCTATTAGACAGCAAGCTCTACAAGAGCTGAGACTTTATCTTATCGAAATTTGTATGTTTCCCAGTGCTTAGTACAGTTCTCTGCTTATAGTAAGCACTTAATAAATGTCTTATGATTTGAGTAAAATTCCAGTTCACTTTGTGACTTATCAGCTTATTTAAAGCCTTGGTTTCCATAGATAGACCAAAGAAGAACCACTTACCACATCAAGCAAATGTTTTTGCATCCACTCAGTGGTCCATCCACACACCTGTTGGTGTGGCTTCTTATCTTACCTTGCCTGGATTTTAAATGGTTTTCCTGTTAATGTTTCCAACTATGTCTTTCTCTTACCATTCAATTGTGTCTAGAAACTTGCATTCATAAATCATGGATGCACAGAATTCAGTAAAGCACAAATGTGGTGTGTGTGGAAAGCAGCCGGCTTGAGATTAGGAAAAAGAATGCAGGAGCTGTCCAAGGTAGAGCAGGCCCTGCCAAGTGAAGGGAGAGGCTTTTTAACATAGGTGGGTGATGAAATCTTAATGAAGAGAGGGACATTATAAAAATGCATCCTTCCATTTGGAGCAGTTGTGCTTATGGGGATCCTGAGAATTATAAATAAACATAAGCTCCCACAACTCCGAGGTCATGAATTCATTCTGCCTTGCTCAGCCCGCCAGGGCAGGCCGAGCTGGGAAACGAGCTCACTCTAGTTCTGGCAAATGTGCGGGCTCTTGTTGCCTTGACACATTAATATCACTTTGGTCATTTGGACGTCCCCAGAGGAGTGACCTGTTCAAATGAAGTTTCCGATGGAGATAAGAAGCCACCTGACATAGGAGAATGAAAACTAGAACTCTTCTTTGAATAGACCTTTGTGGCTTACGAAGCACTTCCTTCCCAATAGTGCTGGGACAAAGGGCTGCAGATATGGTTATCCCCATATTGTAGATGAGGAAAATGAGGCTGACAGTGGTGAAGTGATTTGCTCAGGGTCCCAGAGCTAGTAAGTAGTAGAACCAGCATTCAAACTTGAGGATGTGGATGGTAAATAATGTTAGAGTTCTCAACTCCAGCTAGTTAGTGAGAGGCAGTGATTCTAGCTAGTTTCTAAGGCTTGGCTGATTTGTGAGTCTTGTCACAATGTGGGTAGAGTTTAGGATTTGGAGACAAGAACAGCTGGTGCTTGCTAACTGAGTGATCTTGGGTAAGTCACAACTCTATAAGCCTTGGTTTTTCCATCTCTAAAATGGAGATTTATATTAGTAACAACCTCATGGGATTGAGGGGGGAAATCAGAGACAATATAAGCAAAGTACCTTTCAAATCTTAAAGTACTGTTGAAGCCTTACCTATGAAGATGATGGTGGTGATGGTGGTATAATTTGTACTCATCTCTATAGGTGACTGTCTCAACTCTGTCTCTGCATAGATTATCCCTCCCATGGTTAAAATGATCTCTCCTTACTTTTATCAGCAAGGGACTGAAGGAAAGACTGAAAGATGATAGGAGACAGGAACTGCATGGAGTGGAGAACTTTAGGGAGAGAAGGGCCAGAAGTATGAGTTCAAGCAAGCACCTGCAGCCATCCAATTGCTAAAGAAGGGAGAGCATGGATACCTCAAAACGAATCTAATTCTGAGCAGTTGGAGGCTTAACTGAATCACAGACCTGCTCACAGAGAGAATGGGCAGCTAAGGGGTACAGCGGAAAGAGCACTGGCCCTGAAGTTGGGAGTACTTGAGTTCAAATCTCACCTCGGACACTTACTAGCTGTGTGACCCTGGACATGTTACTTAACCCTAATTGCCTTAAAACATCCAGGGCCATCTCCAGTCATCCTGATATCTGTCTTGCCACTGGATCCAGCTGGCTCTGGAGGTGAGAGTGAGGTTGGTGACTTTGCATAGCCCTCCCTCACTTAAATCCAATTCACTACAAGTCATGACACCCCCTGATGTCATGGTCCTCTTTGAGAATGAAGGACAAACAGCAACAATAAAGAGAGAGTGATCTGCTAAGAGAGAATGATCTGCCAAGAGAGAATTTTGCCATTTTTCTCTGTCTCCACTACTGGGACCTGGTGCATTTGTCCCTTCCCCACTTCCTTTCCCTTCCTTGCCTTATCATTGCTGGTAAATTCACATCACTTACTCCTGGGACTTTCTTGTTCTCTTTAAGTCATATCTGTTTGCTGTATGAACTTTTATGATGGGTTTTGTCTCCAGACAAAGATAAGCAGATGAGTGTTTGCTATAAAAGGGTGAACCACACACTAATTAAGGACAAAAGGAAAGCCATGAGCTGACAGCCTTGGACCCATGCATGGGCCAGTTCAGAAGCCCTTGTGCTCCCTCTGGGGAGACAAAGATGGGCCTCATTCTGTTCCTTCCTCTCTTGAAGGCTCAGCTCAAATGTGACCTCCTAAAGGAGGCCTTTTCTTATCCCCCCATACCCCACAATCATTTCTATGTTTTGTGTTTACTTATCTGAGTGCATGTTTTCACCTGGTAGAATACATGACCCTTGCTTATCCCCAGGGCCTAGTACATAATAGGTACCTAATAAATGCTTGTCATTCAGTAGTAGTATACTAGGATTACAGATCTAGAGCTAGAAAGAACCTCAAAAGCCATGTCTTCTAACACCCTTGTTTTCTAGATGATGAAACTGAAGCCAGGGGAAGTTGTGACTTGTCCAAGTTCATATAGAAATTAAGATATGGGATGTGGAGGCCAGTTCACATCCAGACTCCAGAGACAGTTACCTCTCCACTGTACCCTGCACAGTGCCTCCTCTCACATATTTCCAGAGGCGACAGCATGCCTTCCTCTCCTCCCCAACTTCACAGTCTGTGGCTGCAGCCCAAGTGGCCACAAGCTACTCTGAGAGATTTCCAACAACGATCTGTAAGTTTGTCTACACTCCTAAATCCTACCCTCCAAAGTACTGTACCAAGAAGAAGATTTTCTTAGTTAATGTACTGATGTGGGTTTTAAAGTTTAAACAAACCCCTGGGACTAAAGGAGGACTTGTTTCCAGACCATTCATACAATGCATTCTGATTGTTTTGGTCCTGGATATATATGTCTATTATTTTTGCTTTCCTTCTAGAAAGCTTTCCCTGTAGAGGCTTTTTTTTTTTGTAGTAGCTGAGCCCTGAAAAGAATCTTAATAGACTGAATACATAAAGAAAGCAGGCTCTTCCTGCCAACTTGTCTCTGTGTATTCTCCTGCCCTCCTAGTCTCCTTCCCAGCCCTACCAAGCTCCCTGCTCACCCAGATCAAAAGCCACAAATCAGGTACGGAAAAGAAGAGATGCTCACCTCGGTCTCTTAATAATGTATACTCCAGATTCTAGTCTTCAAATATTCTTCCCTTTTACCTAAAGTGATCCAGGGCCCATTCATTTACATTCTTCTTTAAGGACCATGAAATGCCTTTCAGAGCTCACAGAAAAGTCATGCATTGCCTATGTATTTTAATGAGCACCAATGTCAGTAATAATCAAAATAGCATTTCACTTCGAAGATTTGTTTCTTTCCAGGTGCTTCCTGGATTCTGTTGCCAGTGACAGGGATCTATAGTATCACAAGAAGTCACTTCTTTTTCCTGGGTTTCCCCAGTTCCTTACTTGTGAAATGAAGGAGTTAAACTAGAGCATCCCTTGGGTCAAAGTACCCCAGAATGGTAGCAGTTGTGAGTCAGAAGGGATCTGAGCAGCCACCTAGTCCACTCTAAATGAGCTCCCACTCTTATATGTTAGACGAGCAGTCATTCAGCATTTACTTTAAGACCTCCTGTAAGTGCAGGAATACCCAAATCCTTGCTGGCATGCCCCTTCTCACTTTGGGGCAGCAATAATTGTATGAAGGTTCCTTTCTTTTTTCCCCCCTAATTTCAAGTCTAAATTGGCTTCTGGGATATTTCCCCCCATTGCTCCTGGTTCAACTCTCTAGGTCCAAGCAGAACAAATCTAATCTCTGTTCCATAGAACAGCCTTTCAAATACTTGAAACTCGCTACCATGTGTCCTGAGACTTCTCTTCTCCAGGATAAACACCTTGTTTCTTCAAGCATTTCTCATGCGGCGTGAGCTCAGGGCCCTTTGTCATCCTAGTTGTTTCTCTGTCCTTCCTGCTATTTGAGGCCTCATAATGAACCCAGTACCGCAGGTGTGGTCTGACCTGGGCAGAGTATACGAATGCTCTTACCTCCCAAGACAGAAAAGCAGAGTTAGTGAGACTTAGCTTATTGAGTTCATGAAACATAGTGACAAGTCTTTGCTTATTAACTTCACAGGGCAGGAATTACCAAAAAATGAGACTGAAGCTAGAGACCCAGAGAGTATAATAGTGTGTTTTCACCAGGCAGATGTTTCTGAAGCCAGACTGAAGGAACCAGGTATCCACAGGCTAAGATGAGAACCCATTTCTACCATGGGACAGCATCAATAAAGGGGGGGAAAAAAGCTTAAGGAGAGGTTTTATTTTAAAGTATGAACCATTAAGTTTAGCCATGCATAATCTTTAAATTAATGACCCAAGAATGCATTAGAGAGATGCTGTTTAACCTGAACAGGGAAAAGCCATTAGGTCCAAAGCCAAACAAAGAATCAGGGCCAAGTCTGGCTAGCCTACCCTTATCTATTCTCTCTCTAATCCATTCTTGGCTTGCTGATGATGTCACCTCTTCGGAAGAGGGAGGAAGCGATGAGGGAATTCTGAACATATTCTAGCCAATAAGGAAGAAGTGGCAGGTGATGCAGAGATGATGGGACCTGTGGGAGGAAACAGTGGAGAAGGCAGGGAAGAACAGGCATGATCTGACCTGGACTCTAGCCTATAGGCAAACATATTTCACAGAATTCTGAGCCACTAAATGGGAAGTCAACTCAAGAGGGATGGGCCACTCTCAGGGGTTAAGAATCCTGATGCTGAAGTCACAGTTGATTCTGAGGAGGAAGAAACAGAGGGGCAGCAACTAAAGGGGCCAGTGTGATTAACCAGAAATCACTGACCTGCCCCTAACTTGCAAAGTCTGTGCCTCCTTCACTAATGACCTGTCTTCCATTCTATCTGTAACTAACAGCAGCAACAACAACGATGATGTTGTTATGTCTACATCTGTTTATGGTTTGTCCAGTGCCTTATGTCGTTGTTGTTATTTAGTCATTTCAGTCATATGATGCCATCTGGGGTTTTCTAGGAAAAGATACTGGAGTGTTTTGCCATTTCCTTCTTCAGCTCTTTTTTTAGAAGAGGAAACTGAAGCAAACAGGGTTAAGTAAGTTGTCCAGAGTCACACAAATAGAGATTATTTGAGGTCAGATTTGAACTCAGGTCTTCCTGACTCCAGACCCAGCACTCTATCCACTGCGCCACTTAGCCACCCTGCTGCCTTACACAGATTATCTCACTTGAGAATCATAAGAACCTCGTGACATAGGTGATGATGGTGATGAAGATGATACTTATTTTATAGATAAGGCAGAAACCCAGAGTCCCAGAGCTAGTGAATTGCTGAGGCAAATTCAAATCTGTTTGCCTGACTCCATGTCCACTATCCTATCCATCGCATCAAGCTATTTATTGTACAAGATTGGAAAGGTCATGTAGAAATATTACCAGATCCTTTATGAACAGAGAGAAGAGCTTTTGGTTGAGTTTCTTTTCTCTTATGTTGGAGACAAGAGCAAGATCAAGATAATATCACAATTAAGTTCAGAACTGTATCCAAAGAAAGCTGATCAATGGATTTTTGTCAAAGTTCAGGAAGGTCTTTAGTGGAATGTTCTTCTGTTCTTGGCCCACCTCTGTTCAGCACTGTTCTCAATGAGTTCAGTGAAGGGGACACAAAGTGGGTGCTTAGCACATTTACAAATGATGCAGAGTTCATATATCAGACAGCAAAATTCACATAAAGAAAAACCTGCCACAGGGCAGCACAGTGAGACAGAGATGGGATTTAGGGATTTATATATGTTTAATTCTTCATAGTTGCCTTTTGTTCTCATGTCATGGTCAATTCTGGATAGCCTCCCTCTTCACATGACCACTGAGGCAATGAATCTTCCTTATGACAAAGAGAAAGACTTAAGCAAAGCCAACCAACCCAACAAGCTTATCTGACTGCATCTGCAACATATCATACCCATAGGCTCCCACCTCTCCAACAAAAAGATGGAAGGGAAGTTCCAAAGATGATGGTTAAAAACTACATCTCACCCAAACGTGTGCCCACCAGGTGACACTTCTCCAAGTTTGCATTTTGACAGTTTTATAGCAGACCTTTGGAGGAAAGTGAGAACACATGTTCTGACTGGTTGAGGTCCTAGGATTCTGGGATAATGCTATAAACAGAAACCACTACTGCCAAGGTTCAGGAGGTCCAGAACCTCTGAGGATAGTAGGGCCACCAGAAAAGCCAAAGAATGTGGCCCAGTATTCTTAGAAGACTAGTTCCCTTCATTACCTCCCTATTACTGGGTCAGTTTCTGCTTCCCCTCATAGGTCCAATTCACTGAAGAAGACAGCTCCAGCCAGCTCCAGAAAGAGGACCTGTGCTCATTACTTAGTTCCTACAGTTGTCAGCAGGATCAGAGGAAATAATGATAAGCGTATATACATATATCTGTATATACATTTATAGCAAATAGCATATTTTATAACTTGTTTGTTGTATTATATATAGCAAACAAATACAAAATTTCATCTCCACCTCACGGTACTAAAATATTACAGGTTTTCTTAATGTGAATTTTGCTATCTGATATATATGTGTGTGTGTGTGTATGTGTGTGTGTGCAAGTATATAGTGTATACACAAAAACATAAACACACATATACAATTATAAGGTGTACATAGCATTTTACATATATTATCTCGTTTTATCCTATGAGAAACCTGTGAGGTAGGTGCTATTATTAGCCCCATTTTACTGATGAGGAGACCGAGGTAGACTAAGGTCAATTGACTTGCCCAGGGTCATATACCTAGTAAGTGTCTGAGATTGAATTTGAACTCAGGTCTTCCTGACTCCAGAGCTATAACCACTGTGCCACATAGTTGCCTAAAGAGAGAGGTGCCGGTTATCATCGCTATAGTTCCTGGCACTGGAGGTAGAGGTGAGGGGTTGGGGTGGATCAGGATGGGGAAACATATTAACTTTAAGGGAATGGGAGCTGATCTATACCAAAGGTTAATAGTAATAACAGAGGTAGAGAGGAAGATGTGCTGGGGGTAGAACGAAGGCAGCAGAAGGGTGTGTGCAACAGTAAATTATAAGAGAGCTTTCTTCACAGGAGGTCACATTGTCTATTCCTTCCTTTTATAAATGAGTAAACCAGGATCCCCAGAGGCCCAGTGGTTTCCCCAGACATGGGAACAGCCTATACAAAGGAAAAGAAGTGGCCAAGGAGGAAGGATGAGAAGGGGGAAACCCAGTACGGTTTGGCCAAAGGATTCAATGAATGAAAGGGGATGGGATGAGATAAGACTGGATGAGAGGCTGGGATCAGATGGTGGAGTCAGTGGATGCTCACACAAAAGGTCTACCTTGGCTCCCCATTCGAGGCTAATCTTCTATTTATTTATAAAGTTGCTCTAGGCAATAACGGCCTTAACTCTCAAATTAAAAACATTTGACCACAGAGCTGCACATGCTCTGCCTAGAAGCAATGTTTATTTTAAATGAAATTGCCTTTAAATCTGCTTGGCCGTGTTTTATTGATCAGAGAAGAAAATATGGGGAAGAGGTGGTGTTTACAAAGCTTTTGGCTTCATTCTTAGTAAAGGCAACATGGAAGGGGCCGGTCCTGACTTTTACCCAGGATGTGATCTGGTGTTCCTCTAAGGCTATCCAGACCCACGGATGACCTGGCAAGTGCTGGTACACTGCAGCTCTAAGGGGCCCTTGGAGCAGAGAGCTCATTCTTCTCCTGTCATTGTTCATGGAAGGGGTGTGAGCACAGGTTGGGAAGGCATAGTTTAGGGAGTAGGCATTGGTGTCACACAACCTGACATCTATGTGAAGATTATCAAGGTGAATGTTAGGAACACCCAAGGCATCAGTGAACATTGAAACAGTTTTCCTGAAGACCTTCCTTTGCCAAGTAGGACCATGGTGACCAATTCATTGCTTTTTTTTTTTTTTAGTGAGGCAATTGGGGTTAAGTGACTTGCCCAGGGTCACACAGCTAGTAAGTGTTAAGTGTCTGAGGCCGGATTTGAACTCAGGTACTCCTGATTCCAGGACCAGTGCTCTATCCACTGCGCCACCTAGCTGCCCCCATTGCTTTTTTAAAAGCTAGAAACATCTTTCCAGTATCTTATATTTTGACTGTTTTTCAAACCTCGATGTCACCAAGATGCCTGTTTGCTTTGTTTAAATTACCCAATAAGCAAGCACACTGCTCAGTACTTTATTCTCTAAGTGCACCTTGCGGAGGTACTGGAAGCATCAATTAAAATTGGAAGTACTTGAATGAGGAGCCTGGCACTACCAACCACACCTCCAGGCATTTTAGAGTCATCATCAATGGGATAAAACG
Organism: Dromiciops gliroides; assembly: GCF_019393635.1. Classification (NCBI taxonomy): domain Eukaryota; kingdom Metazoa; phylum Chordata; class Mammalia; order Microbiotheria; family Microbiotheriidae; genus Dromiciops; species Dromiciops gliroides. The sequence goes on from NC_057861.1 coordinate 755,154,529, forward strand.
TCATCTCAGGACAATGGTCTCCAGCCAGCACATAAATGTCAGCTCTGAAAGCAGCAGAAGGTGGGACTGGAACAGTCACACATATCAGCCAAAAATCTATCAGGACTCTTGAAGACATCTGAAGAGCCATCCACGGTGGGGAGTGGACATTGTAGGGAAATCAGAAGGGACCCTGCTGGCCATCAGCCACTGCCCAACGTGACCATTGCCACTGTACATACATGTGAGAAGAGGCTGTTTGGCCCTCCCTTGGCCAATGAATAAGGTTAACTCCATGGCAGAACTGCCCATGCTCATGTCCCTTTAGTGGCCATGATGTCATTGATTCCTGTCCTTTCCTTCTCTACATTCCTAGAAGTCCTCACTGCCTTCTGTGTTAGGAAGGCAGAGAGTGAGTGCTATCGTCTTGGCAGTTGTGTCCTACAGGAAGCTTTAATGTAGGATTTAGGTTTAGGGCTGGAAGAGACCTTAGAGGCTTTCGAGTCCAGCCCCCTCATTTAACAGAAGAGGAAACTGAGACCCTGAGAGTAAGTGACTTGTTCAGTGTCATACGCCGCTAGTAGGGAGCTGAAATGGAATTAGAACCCAGGTCTTCTTTTCTTCTGGTCTGGTCCATGTACCATATGTCTTGACAAACATGAGCCTACAGTCCCAGGCGTGCCCAGTGGTCTCCCATCCAAGTATTAAGCATGTCTGACCCTGATGAACATCTAAAATCAGACAAGATCATGCCCATTCAATGTAGTATGGCCATAGATGACACTGGTGGCTATTGTGGCTGGGAAGGAAGGGAGACGAACACAGAAGCCATTGACTGTTTAGCAGGTAATCTGGTCACTTAATACCAAGGTGGAAGGAGGGTGAGAAAAGGTTTTCTAAATACAGGGCTGTGTTCTGTCTTTGGGCAATTCAGAGTATTTTGTTTGATAGTCTATGTACATCTTAGCAAATTTGAGTTAAATTAATGTCCCTTTATTCACTGCTATTATTTCCATCTGCATAGTACAGGCATAAGTAAGTGAAAAGTTCCACCCACTTAAATTAATCCTACCTGTCTTCTCTGGCCCCTTATCTGTTTTTATAATCATATTATCCATTAAGGCAACTAGGTGATATAGTAGATAGAGTCAGGAAGATTCATCTTTCTGAGTTCAAATCTGACTTCAGACACTAGTTGTATGACCTTGAGCAAGTCACTTAACTCTATTTGCTTCAGTTTCCTCATCTGTAAAATGAACTGGACATTTGTTGTTGTTCAGCCATGTCTCACTCTCTGTGATCTCATTTGGGATTTTCTTGACAAAGATGCTAGAATGACTTACTATTTCCTTCTCCAGATCATTTTGCATATTAAGAAACTGAGGCAAATATTAGTGACTTGCCCAGGGTCACAGATTGTAAGTGGCTGAGGCTGGATTTGAACTCAGGTTTTCCTGACTCCAGGCTAAATTATCTATCCAATGTACCAGCTGGTTGGAGAAGAAAATGGCAAACCACTCCAGTATCTTTGCCAAGAAAAGCCCAGATGAGGTCACAAAGTGTTGGACATGACTAAAATGACTGAACAATAACAACAAAATTGTCTATTAATCCTTTCTGTTTCCTCCATACAAGTAACACCAGAGCTGTTCTATGGCTACAAATAATAGCACTCAAAGTCATGGTTCTGAAGAATCCAAAGTAAGCCTCACCCAGAGGACAATGGAAAGGTGGATGGTGGGCTGCAAGAAGAAGAGGTGGAGTGTGGTCATTAAAGAACCGTCTAATGGGGCAGCTAGGTGGCACAGTGGATAAAGCACTGGCCCTGGATTCAGGAGAATCTGAGTTCAAATCTGGCCTCAGACACTTGACACTTACTAGCTGTGTGGCCCTGGGCAAGTCAATTGCCTCAGCAAAAAAAAAAAAAAAATAGAACCATCTGATTACAGATGTACATCTGGAAGAGACATTTGGGGCCTACCAGCACCACTCCTTCATTGTATTGGTAGGTAGTGAGTGATAGAAGTTGGATGAGAGTGAGGGAGGATTAGATTAGATGGCCTCTGAGATCCATTTAATCTTGAAATCTGTGATCATTTGACTCCAGAGACTGTGTCCTTCCCATTGGATGGGCTGGCCAAGAGGGAAGAATAAGGGATAAGCCCACAGGCTACATTGGTATTCTACCAATGGGAGGAAATCTGTGTGGAGGTCTCCAGTTTGTCAAAGTCCCTATGGTCAGTGCATGGAGGGCATGGAAAGGAGTTATGAAAGACAGAAAAGAATGGAGGGGCTTTGAAAGGGAGGCCCCAAAGATCCAAGCACTGCAGTGCTATCCATTAACCACCATGGACTATTCAGTAAAATATGAGATGGAATCTCTGGAGAGTCTTCCAATGTTGGACCACATCAGCAATGAGGCGAGGTCTTCAGTTAGCTAAATTTTGGGATGGACAATTAAAAGTGTGGACAAGAGGTAACTTCAAAGGAAATCTACAGTACCCCTTCCAGTGAGGCTAGTAACCCTACTAAAATAATATAACAACAACATTAGCTGACATTTATATAGCACCTTGGTATGATGTTTCTCTATCCTTCCTCTTGGTTGAACCTATGTGTTTCTCACACTCTTCCTTCTATTGAACTTCCACACAGACTTTCATTTGAAAAAAGCATGGAAACCATGTTCAGAGTGAGTCTTTTCTTGGCATCCTTATACTGTTGTGAGAAAATAATTATTAATAATGGGGCTTGGGGAGGGACCCAGAGACTCCCCCACTCAGAAACTCTGGCTGATTTCTCACATCCAGCCCAGAATCCTTAGAAATGGAAATCAGAGTAACTGGGTAGAGATAATAGAGATTAAAACCACACCTACCTGAAAGCCTTTTCCCCTCAGAGTGTCTGTCCTCTGGACTCTGAGCACGTTCTGCTCATTTTAATATGGACCACCCTCAAGTCCAGTAAACCAATAGATTTGAATGATGCTAGCCAATTAGCTTTGGGCAGTGTGGAAGGGCTGCCTCTCATCTGGTCCACAAGAGGCTTTCGTTGCCTTGCCACAGCCGGACATCCCCTCTCCTCTCTTCCCTCCCTCCCTCCCTCCCTCTCTCTCTCTCTCTCTCTCTCTCTCTCTCTCTCTCTCTCTCTCTCTCTCTCTCTCTCTCTCTCTCTCTCGGTAATGTAGGATCTCTGAACTTTGAGGAGCCATGTGCTCACTCTCTGTGGTGCTGGGGATTTGGGGCTTGCCTTAAATGCGGTCACCTCTTTATTAACATTTAATATGATTTGATAATAAATGCTTAATGCCAAAAACTGGTGCAATAGCCTCTAATTTAAAAGTAGCAATATATTAGAAACCCTGGCTAAGTTCCCCAATAACTTAGAACAGAGACAGGCCTCCTCCCAATATTTCAAACAACATACTATGTATGACCCATCTAAGGTCCAGCAAGAAAGAGGTCAAGACTAAACCTGTTAGTTCTCTTTTGTTTCTTTGTTCAGGGGTTCTTTTTTGGTCTAGACTTTTGTTTCTGCAGGGGACCCCTATTAAGAAAATTCCTCCAGCCAATGAAAATTAGCAACTTTTCCGCAGATGACAGCCTTTGTGGCACAAGGCATTGAGAAATTAAAAGACTTGCCAAGGCTCACACAGCCAGTATCTGTCAGACCTCGGACTCGAACCAGGTCTTCCTGCCACTGAACTTGCCTTTTTATAATAAAGATACAGGGCAGCTAGGTGGCGCAGTGGATAAAGTACTGACCCTGGATTCAGGAGGACCTGAGTTCAAATATGACTTCAGATACTTGACATTTACTAGCTGTGTGGCCCTGGGCAAGTCACTTAACCCTCATTGCCCCACAAAAAAACAAAAACAAGCCAACAAAAAACAATAAAGATACAACACGTGCTCGTGTAAGAGAAGCCTATTTCAAGATCTCATGAATTTAAAGTAATAGTAATGCCCAGTCTTTTCCTAAAAATCAACTAAATGAACTTCAGTGGGCATCTTTTGCAGTAGAAGTTATAGACTGAGAGTCTCAAACTTCATATTTCTGATCCTCCCCCCGCCCATTCTTGAATAGTAGCTCTCCTTGATGCAGAGGCAGCTTGGCATAGCAGCTAAAGAGATTGCCTCAAAATGAGCAAGACTCAGGTTCAAGTCTCACCTTCTGACTCATATTGGCCATGTGACCCTGGGCTAGGCATTTAACCTTTCAGCAATCTAATCGACTCTCTAAGCCACAGAGAAGGTATTGACTTGCACTGGAGTTTCCTCTCCTAGGAATTCCCCAATCCCAAAGAAATAACCTGTCCAGTCCCTATTTATACTGATACATGATCCGGAACCCAGCTGGCACTGGAGGAGAGAGGGAGACTGGTGACCCTGCACAGCCCTCCCTCACTTCAATCCAGTTCACTGCAAGTCAGGACATCACTGCAATGTCATGGTCCTCTTTGAGAAAGAAGGACAAACAACAACAACCTACTGATAGAGCTTCAAGTTTATTCAGTGCTTACCTCATCACAGCCCAGGGAGGATTATGGGTTCACTAACTTAGAGCTGGAGGGGGCCCTAGAACCCACTGAGTCCAGTCCCCCTTATTTTGTAGATGAGGAAGGTGAGGCTTAGGGAGGCTACATGACTTGCCTAAAGCCATACAAGGAATGTCAGAAGTTGGATTTGAACCTAGGTCCTGACTCTAAAGTGCTTTTCCCACTCTGCCATGCTCAGAGAGGGTGACTCACCTACAGCCACAGAGCTAGGAAATGTCAGAGTAGTGATAAGTGTCTGAGGTTTCTAACAGCAAGTGCAGTGCTGTTTCTGCCATGCACTACTGCCTCTTGAGTCTCTGTGCAAACATGTAAATAGCAGTATTTCCAACGTAAGATGAGCAGCTTCTAGGGTGGGTGGTGGAGCAGAACTTGGGACCTTCCTTAAACAAGAAAATGCATCACCTTAGTTCTAGAAAAGGGGGAAAAGGTGTTTCCCTCTTAAATATAGGAGTCTCATTTGTCTTCTTTCCCCTCAGTGCTGAATTAGGTACAATCAGCTTGCAGCAAAGAAAATTGATTTGCTAAACCCTTTTGGTTCCACTTTGCCTTTTCCTTTTACTTAGAGAGTCAGAGTGGTAGGTGAGAGTAATATTTTCCTAAATTACATTTATCTGGTGTGACCCAAGGCTCCAGGCTTACAGCCAAAGGTACAGTAACACCCCTAATGCCTGTGTCATTTGTCTGCCATTCATTCTCTGCAGGAGGATTAGCAAAAACATGGGGATCCATTACCAAATATTCTCTTGCATTTAGTCACTTTGTAAGCTATTACTAAATATGTAATATACATATGCATATGTGTATATGCACACATGTGTGTACGTATATAAAGAGATAGACAGACGGATAGATAGATATATTCATTCAACAGTTGCCAAAAGATCATTTGAGTTGGACTATATTGGGGAGACATTCCCAAGGGAGAGAGTTACATTAAATAAATAATCAAGATAAAATGTTTCCATCCCTATATTTCAAAGTGAATGCAGCCCTTTACAAGGGAAGACACAGAGCTCTAATTTGATTGATTTGTTTTGACAGCAGCGAAATAATTGAGAGTGAAAGGTGTCAGCACAGATGAAATATTATCAGAGCCACAGTCAGAAAAGCCAGCCCCAATTGCAGCAGCAGCAACACCAAATGGAATTTTATTTCCTTTTATAGGACATCGTTACTCACTTCCAGTTTATTGTATAATCATGAAAGGGACCCAACGTCACCACAATGAGGGTGGCTTTTATGGAGAAGAGAGAATTGGAAGATTGGAAGTGCATCAAATGCTCCAGGGATGGAAACTAGTAATGGATCCAGGACAGACTACCATAGCATCCAAAGCAAAATTATTTTAATCTTTCTGTTTCTCTTCTCTTAAAAAAAGAAATATATATATATATATATATATATATATATATATATATATATATATATATATATATATATCCTACTCCCCTTTCTATCCTGCTTCTTCTGTAGTATTTTATCTTGAGTTTAAAGGGCAAGTGACTACTTCTAGAGCAAATGTAGATGGGGCATTTTCAGAAAACACATATACAGTACATATGTATATATACACAAAGAGATACAGATGGATATAGATATGTGTATAAATGCAAACATACATATATCTATATAGGTGGACATACATGAATACGGATGTACATATATCTAGATAGATGGATTGATTTACCCAGCTCCACATATAGGATTGTCATGGGAGCAATAGTTCTTGAAACTGCCACTGTTTAAATGAATGGTTTCCTATTTATTCTATTCTATTCTGTTCTGCCATTCATTCAAAATTCATTCATTCAAGCACTTACTAGGGACTAGGCACCGTATAAGGGTCCAGGACAACAAGGACAAAAAAATGAAACAGACTCTACCCTCAACGAGCTTATATTAAATTGGGCGGGGGAAGGTAGTAGAACAGTGTATTCACTGGTAAATAAATACATATTTGTCCAAAATAAAAGAGAATTATTTCAGCAGGGAGGGTACCAGCTACTGGAATGACTAGGATGGATCATGTTGGGGGGTGGTACTTCAACAAAGTCCTGAAGGAAACTGGAGATACTAAGAGAGTAAGGGATAGAGGACCAGCATTACAATTATAGGAGATGTGTGTGCCAGGAATAGGAAATGGAGTGGCATAGGGAAGGGAAAGGGAAGACAAAGGAATAAGTATGTAGCATCTACTTTGTACCAGGCACTGTGCTAAGCATTTTTTAAAACATTATCTCATTTCATCCTCGCAACAACCCTTTAGGGTTGACACTATTATTATCCCTATTTGGAAGTTGAAGAAAATGAGGCAGAGGTTAAGTGACTTGCCCAAGGTCACACAGCAAGCAGGTGTCTGAAATCTGATTTGAACTCAGGTTTTCCTGACTCCAAGCCAAGCATTCTATCCATTGTGCCACCTAGCTGCTTCCTGGGAAACAAGCAAGTTGGCCAGTTTGGCTGGAAGGTTTGATAGGGATTAATGGAAGACACCTAGAAAGTTGGACCAGATTGTTATGGCCTTAAATGGCAAATGGGAATGGGGGGACCAGCATAAATAGGTACCTGTCAGGTCAGGAGAATACTGAAGAAAGGGTTCATGAGAGATTCCTCTCAGGTTGACCCCAAATCCAATTGTATCCTCTGAACTTTGTACAGATTCATCACTCAACCAAAACTGTTTTCTTCAGAATTACTAATGATCTCTTAAGAGCCAAATCCAGTGGCTTTTTTTTTTTTGGTGTGAGGCAATTGGGGTTAAGTGACTTGCCCAGGGTCACACAGCTAGCAAGTGTTAAGTGTCTGAGGCCGGATTTGAACTCAGGTCTTCCTGAATCCAGGGCCAGTGCTCTATCCACTGTGCCATCTAGCTGCCCTGCAATGGGCTTTTCTTAATCATCATCCTTCTTGAGTCCTCTGCACCCTTTGATGCCTCTCTCCTCTTAGAAAATGTCTTCTCTCTAGGCTTTCAAGGGACCACTCTCTCCTCCCACCTATCTGACCACCCCTCAGTTCTGTTGTGGGCAACACATTTGAGGAAATACATCAGTGACTGAGAATGGGTCCATAAGAATACAGCCTGGATGAGAAAGAGATTGGACACTATACTACAGCAGATGAGATGCAGGCACTGGGGATATTTGACATGAAGAAGACAAGACTTGGGGGGAATGAGTATGATCGACATCTTCACATGTCAAATGGGCCCCTGGGGGACAAGAATAGCTAGAGTCTCTAGAGCACCATACGTTTCAAAGCATTTAGCATATGTTATCTCATTTCATTTTCACAACAACCCTTTAAAGTAGGTGTTATTTTAGTAATCCTACTTTACAGCTAGGGAGACAGAAGCTGACAAAAGTGAAGTGACTTGCCCAGGGTCACATAACCAGTAAATGTCTGAAGCTAGATTTAAACTCAGTCTTACTGACTTCACCTCCAACACTCTATTCACTGTACCACCTACCTGTGAATGGGATTTGCTTGTTTGTCCCTTAAATGCAGAAGTACAAATACTGGGTGGTAGTGGCAAAGAAGAGAATTTGAACTTAAAGAAAAACTTGCTAATGGGCAGCTAGGTGTCACAGTGGATAGAACACTGTCCCTGGAGTCAGGAGGACCTGAGTTCAAATTCAGCCTCAGACACTTACACTTACTAGCTGTGTGACCCTGGGCAAGTCACTTAACCCCAATTGCTTCACTAAAAAAATAAATAAATAAAAATTTTAAGAAAAGGAAAACTTGCTAACAATGACAGCTGCCTAATATTGGAATAGGTAGTGTCACATGGTAAGAGTTCCCTGTCACTGGAAGTCGCCATGAGCAGACGGGATGAACATTTGAAAGAGGTGTTTGGAAGAGACTCCTATTGTTTTCAGTGGCATTAGCTCTGGGGTAGAATATGGCTAAGATGTCTTCTATTCAGCAACATGTATTGATCATCTATGATATGCAAGACATCGGGGATCCAAAGATAAGAACAAGTTGGCCCCTGCCCCCGAGGAGCTTCAATCACCTTCCTCCTAATGCAAAGTGCGCACAGATGAGAAAACAAAATAATCTGTAAAGAGAAAGAGAGCGACAGGGACAAGGAGATACAGAGAGAGACAGGGGAGTCCCACTCTTCCTTTGACCCCCTTCTACTTGAAGGTTTTTCTGATCCTGCCCTCCCAAATGATTAGTCCTTTGCCTCTTGTTGTTGTTCAGTCATTTTTCAGTGGTGTCAAATTCTTTGTGACCCCATTCAAGGTTTTCTTGGCAAAGATACTGGAGTAGTTGGCCATTTCCTTCTCCAGCTCACTTTGCAGGTGAGAAAACTGAGGCCAGCAGAATTAAATGACTTGCCCAGGGTCACACAGCTAGTCAGTGTCTGAGGCAGGGTCTGAACTCAGGAAGAGGAGTCTTCTTGACTCCACGCCCAGTGCTCTATCTACTGTGCTGTCCAGCTGCCCGTTGAATTTGCCTACTTTGCATTTATATTTATTTTTTCTATATTCATTCTGTATACACCTCTAGATGTACCCCATGGTTGTGTCAGTAAACTGTGAACTACTCATAAGTAGAAATTGTTTTTATTTAGTGTCTTTGCATCCCTGGTCCTTAGGGCAGTGCCTCACACACTATAGGTGCTTAATAAATAGCTGTAGTTGATTGATAAATTAATATTCTGAATATAGACTAAGTCTTGTAAACTCCAAATATTCAACCAAGTACGCAAGCATTTATTAAGCACCTGTTGTGTACTAGGTATTGCGCTCAGGGCTAGTGATACACATACAAAAAATGAAATGAGGTTTTACAGGGAGACCCTCCCTCCATAGCAAAGATATTAGAAGAATGGAATCCAACCCATCATCACAGAAGGATGAGCAGCCCTGGGAAGATCTGAACTCTAGAGCATGTTCCTAACTTGATATTTAGAAGAAAGATTTCCACTCTTCAAAATACCCCCAAATGTTTCTCAGTGCAAAAGACAGCTCACTTTTAAACTAGTTTAGATGAGGTTTGTGTATAAACTCTGTGATTTCCCAATGCAGCTAGGATCTCCCTGGTGTGGGTAGGCCCTCCGTCAATGCAGATCTCAACCCATCCTTGCCTGCCCATCCTGGGTGGCTCTCATCTACATCCTCCCATAAGCTCTCCCTGCTTGCAGAGGCCCGCCTTATTGCCCTATGACACCGAGACAATACCAATGGAATTCATGAGCCATCCATTGCTTACATTTATAGTAACATACCTTTCTTGATGCCACATTAAGCAGTCACACGTACCTTGCTGAAGCTTAGTCCAGAACAACATTTCTTTGGTTTCAGGAGAAGTTTGCTTACAACGGAACAATGTTTGGCCATGTGATTTCATGCTTCAGAACCACATCTGCATTTTCAAGGGAAGAGAGGGCAGCGGCCCAGCTCCCATGGCCAACTTTAATGTAAAATTAATTCCTTTAAAAAGATTTTTGAAGGAAAAAAACCCAGCCACTAGCACAACCCCAACATTTTTCTAATGTACATTAAGAGCAGTGGAGGGGCTCACTGAAGCATATGCCTTGGGCTTTCAGGAGCAATCTGTACTCAGGCATTTTAAATGAAAATTGATTTGTGATTTACATGGTCAGTGGAAAGAAAATTAACTTATGGAAGGTTGTAATGAAATATTAGACAAGTAAAAAAGTAGATGGTGATCTAGTGGAACTAAAAGTCCCATCTGGAAGAATTCTGTGACATTTTTACATTTATCTGTGTTCTGCATGAGCTGTAATGTTAGGGGTAATTTTATGGGACTGAGCTGAAATGAAAAGGGTGTTATCACAGATTGCCTACAATATAGGATTGTACTCAGTGCGCGCGGCGGCGGGGCGGCCACATCCTCGTCTCCATTTTCACATAATATGACTCATTGCTCTTTTTTCAGCGACTGGAGTTGGAGCTATTCAGCCTTTTACTGGAGACCATTAGACAAGAGCGTCAAATGGTCCCGAAGAGTATCTCACAGCACATTGAAAAGCCTTTGCCATGGCTCTCACTTACTTCTGCATTGTCTAGGCTGGCACCCAAGAAAACACCTGCACAATGGCCCCTACTATGGAAGGGACCTTACTGGAGACGGCAGCTTTGGCATTGGCCCAGGCCTGCCTGCTTCAGAATGCCGGCCCAGGCTAATGCAAGCGTGTGACGCTAGCAGCAAAGGAAAGTCGTGGAATCAAAGGATCGTAGACTGCACGTAGACTGAGAGCTGGAAGGAACCGTAAGAAAGAACATTCAGTCCAGTGCCTTATCTTACAGGTGAAAAGGATTTCAGAGTTTAAGAAAGTTGCCTGTGTTTGTTTGCACAGCTAGTAAAAGCTGTAAAGTAAAATCAGGAACTTTGTTGTTCGGTCACATCTGACTCTTCATTGCCCCATTTGGGATTTTCTTGGCAAAGGTACTGGGGTGGTTTGCCATTTCTTCCTCTAGCTCATTTTACAAATGAGGAAACTGAGGCAAGCAGGGTGAAGTGACTCGCCCAGGGTCATGCAACTAGATTTGAACTTAGGAAGATGAGTCTTACTGAGTCCAGGCCCAGTACTCCGTGCACTATGGGGCCACCTAGCTGCAGGAATATGTAAATTCAAGTCATACCTCAGACACTTGCTCCGTAATCTTGGGCAAATCACCTAATATCTTTATACTTCTGTTTCTTCACTAACAAAACTAGAGGGATGGATTAAGTGGTTTCCAAGGCCTATTTCAGTTCTAAACCTATAGTTCTATGGTCATATAAGGAGTGCAAGAGACTCCAAATACAGAGCTACCCACCACACCGTGCTGCTTTCTTTATTGTGTCCTTAAACCTCCCTTTCCTGAATGTGATCTTAAGCTGGGACAACCCTCATTGCTCCTCTTACCATATTCTTACAGAATGACGAGGAGCATAGGAAGCTTTGCATCAAAGCCAAATGGGGATCAATGAAAGGAACGGATAATATTTAACGTGGAAAAAAGGAGACTCAAGGGACACAAGAAGTCCCCCTTCAAGTGTTTGAATAGCTGGCATGTAGAAGATGGGTTGGAATTTTCTTTGGCCCCCAGAGGGTCCACCTAGAAGCACTAGAAGGAAGGTTCCTCAAAGCCAATTTAGGCTTGAAGTGAGGGGGAGGAACAAACAACTTAATAGTAATCAGGTGTGTGGCTGTCCCCAAAAGAGAGTGAGCTGTCTCTAGAGGTGGTAGGTTTGCCCACACTAGAAGTCAAGCAGATGCTGGAGGACTACTCATTCTTAACACAGGGCTTGGCACATATCAAGCACTCGATAAATGCCTGTTGACTGACTGACTGATTACCAGGTGTGTAGGAGAGGGGCCCTCCCACCTCTGAGAGTCTCTACCTAAATAATGAGGAGCTAATTCCACCCCATTTCTTTTTCCCCATTTCTTCTTTAATAGAACAGACTCTTCCACTTGTGCAGGAGCGAAAATGGAAGGCAGGGTAGCAGTGGACACTCCAAAAGGGTCAGGGCTGGTGGACCTCACTTCTTTTCCCCCAGTCTTCATTTTCCTCCATTCTTTTTTGTTCTTTTTAAAATGTTTTCCAATTCCAAGTAAGCATCGTTTTCAACATTCATTTTTGTAAGATTTTTGAGCTTCACATTTTTCTCCCTCCCTCCCTTCCCTTCCCCCTCCTGAAGCCAGCCAGCAGTCTGATATAGGTTATGCATTACAATCGTGTTAAACATATTTCCACATTAGTCATGTTGTGAGAGAAGAATCAGAACAAAAGGGAAAACTACAAGGAAGAAGAAACAACAAAAAAGAACAAAAAGTGAAAATAGTCTGCTTTGATCTGCATTCAGACTGTATAGTTCTTTTTCTGCATGCAGAGAGCATTTTCCATCATTAGTCTTTTGGAATTGCCTTGGATTGTTGTATTGCTGACAAGAGCTAAATCTGTCACAGTTGATCATTGCATAATGTTGCTTTTACTGTGTACAATGTTCTTCTAGGTCTCACTTCACTTAGCATCAGTTCATCTAAGTCTTTCCAGGTTTTTCTGAAATCTGACTGTTCATCACATCTTATAGCACAATAGTATTCTATTACATTCATATACCACTAGTTCAGCCATTCCCCAATTGATGGACATCCCCTCAGTTTCCAAATCTTTGCCACCACAAAAAGAGCAGCTATAAATATTTTTGTACATGTGGGTCCTTTTCCCCTTTTTATGATCTCTTTGGGATACAGGCCTAATAGTAGTATTACTGGGTCAAAGGGTATGCACAGTCCCATAGCCCTTTGGGTACAGTTCAAAATTGCTCTCCAAAAAGGTTGGATCAGTTCACAACTCTACCAACAGTTCATTAGTGTTCCAATTTTCCCACATCTTCTCCAACATTTATCATTCTTTTGTCATATTAGCCAATCTGATAAGTGTGAGATGGTACTCAAAGTAGTTTTAATTTGCACTTCTTTGATCAATAGTGATTGAGAACACTTTTTCATATCATCCATTCTTTTTTAACCAATATTCCTAACACCTTGAATGTATAGTTTCTGAATTAGTGTTCTTAAAATGTGGTAATATTTAAATACCTTAATGCTTTGCAGAAGCAGACATTGAAATTATTTGGCCTAAAGCATCAAAATCCCCTTTCTATCTTATTTTTTTTCTTTTTCCATTTAATTTTCTGAGAATTTTATTAAATGCCTACTTGGGAGCACAAGAATAAGACAGCCCTTCCCTCAAGGAGTTTGTATCATCTGTTAAACACCTTTAGTTTCCTCATCTGTAAACTGGGTGTCATAATCTCCTACCAGTTAGGATTATCATAAAACTCAGATGATATTATTAGAAAAGTGCTTTGCATATCTTAAATATCTATACAACAGTGAAAATTATTATTATTATTACATTCTATTAGGGAGAAAAATAAACCAATCCACTGATGCACCCAATATAGACAGAGTAATATGGGAGATTAAGAACTTCTAACACTGAAGAGCTAAAGAACAGTATGGTAGAGGAGGTTTCACTGGAGGTGAGCTTTGAACTGTAATACTGACCTCTGCAGCAATCTGTGAATACCAAGTCATGCCTGCTGTCATTTGCCACCCATCTGTTTTGTCTGAGTGCCAGTTCCACTTTGTAGGGCCCATCCATGACCTCCCCACCCCAAACATTTATACACTGAAGGCTGTTATAGCAGAGATGAGGGCCAAACATTTGTTTAATGCTCATCAGGCCCTGCCTTGGCATGATGGACACAAGACTTTCATGGTGGACAATTAGCTTCCCACTTAGACCGTCCAGTTTACAATGAAAGGGATAGCATGTGAGTTCCAGTCCATGTTTTGTGAACAAAATAACATTTTTGATCTTTTCTCTATAGAACAGATATCTTCCAGTGTGTTTTATAATGGAAATGGCCATTTTGTGTCTGGGAGGTAAGAAAAGCAGAGCATCAGGGTGTGGGGGGTGCAAATCTTTGTCAACAAACTCCATCCTGTTACCTCTCGGGGTCTTAGTTTCTTTCTCTGTGAGTAGTTAGCCTCTGAGGTCCCTTTTAGCTTAAAACCTTTGACCCCAATGCCCCAATGGAGAGCCAGCAAGATGATATTGATTCCAAAGCTCTGGCCTCAAAGCCAAGAAGTCCTGGATTCAAGACCCACCTGACTTTGATGGGCTGAGTGACTCTCATCAAATCATCCAATCTCTTTGTACTCTGGGCAACTCTCCAGAACCTCAAGTTATGGAGAAGACCCCAATAGGTGCTGATAGGGTTTCCTTACCTGGGCACAACTAAAAGACAGGTGCAGCCTCTCTGCTGGGTCCCTCTTGTCCTCATATTACCCAAGCACCTCTCAGCTGGAAAAGTAGCATCAACAAAACCACACAAGGTGGATTGTTTTGAGTGTACTGCCCAAAACAGAAGGGACTATGATTCCAATACCCCCCATCAGAGAGAGCTTCATAAATAGGGCATCGATTCTGAGCTCTTAAAGCTTGCTATGGCCTCTGAAAATTGTCCGGTGTACATGAGTAGGAGCCCCAAAGGGAGTCTTGTTCACCAGGCTGTATAAAGAGAAACGTTTTGTAACCCTTGGAGCTTTATGGAAAGTGGCCTTGTTATTAGCATGAGGGGACACATGCAGGTGGTGTGACCAGGGCAAGTCCCTTAAGCTCTCGATGCCCCAGGCAGCTCTCTGAGACTAGAAATTGCAGAATAGTTGTGAATCTTCATTGGCCAGTGGAGTTTTTTCATTAGTAGTTCCTACCAATGAGGAAATCACAAGGCAAAAATTATTATTATTATTATTATTATTATTATTGCTGGTTTGTGTAATGGGTACTCATCCTGTACCCCCAACACAAGCTGTACCAAGATATTCCACTGTTCAGTGTCTTCGATTAGAACCGCAGGTTTTCTTTCTGACCATGGCCATCCTGTGTAGTTTAAAAACAAACAAACAAACAACTCCAAAACTTCCTCACAGAGAAATGGGAAGTGATAGAAATTAAGATGCATAAACTTTATAAATAAATTGTATCTGAATTCAATAGTATCAACATATTTAACAGAGTAAGACAAGTGATTAGAATAGCGATCCCTAAAATCTTTCCTATTTCTACTAAGAGCAGCTAGGTGGCACAGGGGATAGAGCTCCTGGAGTCAAGAAGATCTGAGTTCAAATCTCACTTCAAAGACATACTAGCTGTGTGACCCTGGGCAAGTCACATCACCCCAATTGCCTTAAATATCCAGGGCCATCTCCACTCATCCTGATATGTATCTTGCCACTGAACCCAGATGGCTCTGGGGGAGAGAGTGAAGTTGGTGACCTTGCATAGTCCTCCCTCATTTAAGTCCAATTCACTGCAAGTCATGACACCACCCTGACGTCATGGTCCTCTTCGAGAACAAAGGACAAACAATACCAACAATAAACAGTTGTTTCTACTTAAATGACTGTAATTTTCTTTTTCTGTTTGGAGAAGTTGACTCAAGTATAGAAGAATGTTCTCTTCTGATAAGAGAAGGCGTTATTCACTCCTTAGAATTTAAGGGGAAGTTCCAGTCAAGCTATTGTTGTGGAACATGGAGGGAGAGGCATTCAATTTCCCAAATCCATGCTTTTGCAGAGTCTCAAGGAACCTTCTATCAAGTTCTCCTAGATAGACCCTCTGGGGCCAAATGAAGTCCACCCCATCTTCTACATATCAACTATTCAGATACTTAAAGAGGAATTCCCTATGTCCCCTGAGTCTTTTCTTCTTATATAATCAGCAGCTAGGTGACAACATAGAAAGAACACTGGAGTTAGGAAAACCTTAGTTCAAACGTGGCTTCAGAAACTTACCAGCAGTGTGGCCCTGGGCAAGTCACTTAATTTTGTTTGTCTCCATTTCCTCATCTGTAAAATGAGCTTGAGAAAGAACTGGAAAACCATTCCAGTATCTCCGCCAAGAAAACTCCAAACGGGATCCCAAAGAGTCAGACACAACTGAACAAAAGCAAATATCTATAATCCATCCATCTTTTTAATATCGAGGCAGGACTCGATGTAGCATTAAACAAATGTCTGGCCACTCATCTCAGGGGAGGTCATGGATGGTGCTGAGCAGCACAGGTAGCACTCAGACACAACAGCTGGGGGGCTAATGACAGCAGCAACGGGCTGGGTAATCACAGATTGCTACAGAGGTCAATATCACGTATCAGCTTCCCATCCTGTCCATCAGAAACATTAGCCTAGAGTGAATGTAATCGGGAAATGGCAGCAGATGGATCTTGGAGAACTGTCAGCATCACAGGACCACAAAGCTTGAGAGGAGATGCTAAATGGATCCTTTCAGTTGTGATTGCAGCTCTGGGAATAATTACCCTAATTAATTGCTGCAAACCTGGGCCCCTTGCTCCTGGCCCATGCAGGAGTTAATGATCACTGGTCTGGGAGTGTGTTTTTGGCAGATTTGCAGAAAGTGTCAGCAGGGTAAGAGGGCCCCTGGGAGAGGCTCCAACTCCCAAAGCCCTCGAAGCCCCCATCTCTTCCTGACCGCAAGTACATCACTGGATGATTAGATAACGTCCCCACAGACCACAAAGTGAAGAGCAGGATTTGAGGCAAGCCAATGAAGTGTTCTCTCTCAGCGCCAAGATTGGGCTTAGCCGAGACAATCTTAAATATGGGTATCTTCAGATTGATGGCACTTGTTGGAAAGGGGCTTTTATTCCTGACATAGTGAATAGAGAGAGACCTGAGGAGGAGGCAGTGGGAGAAAAGGGATGCCTGATTATATTGCCTTTAGACCCTATTAAAATGGAAGCCTGGGCAGCTAGGTGGCGCAGTGGACAGAGCACTGGCCCTGGAGTCAGGAGTACCTGAGTTCAAATCCGGCCTCAGACACTTAACACTTAGTACCTGTGTGACCCTGGGCAAGTCACTTAACCCCAATTGCCTCACTAAAAAAAAATGGAAGCCCTCCTCTTGGCTACTGCAACTCATCCAGAAAGAGAGGCACCAGCCCCAGGCAGATGGGGGAGATTTGACTTCAGAACCTCTAGCTTTCCTTCCTTCATCCTCTTCTCCACTCAAGAATCATAGATAGAGAGTGTGAGGGATCTTATAAGTCATTGAGTACCAGCTCCTCATTTTACAGGTGAAGAAACTGAGGTCCAGAGAAGGATCACATAGGATCCTGGATTTCAAGCTAGAACCTTAGAGGTTCAATCCCCTTAAAGAGAAACTTGGTTCTCATCTTGGCTCTACATCTTACAACTGTGGGACCTTGAGCAAGGCACTAAATCACTCTGGGCCTCAGTTTCCTCCACTATGAAATAAAGGAGTCAGACTTAATGACCTCTAGGGTCCTTCTAGTTCTAGATCACAGAGGTTCAACAAGTTGGCCAGGGTCTCTGGTGCTCCCAGGCCTCCTTCCCATTCAGCTGTCTTCCAGGGTTCTGGAGTACTTTCAGTTCAAGCCAATTCCAAAACTATTAAGAGATGCTCTTTAGAGAGCATGGTGCTGTGTTCTGGGGGGTGAAAAGACACAAAGCGAACCAGTCCCTGGCCTCAATGAGATTACATCCAAGTAGAGAGATGCTACCAGGACACAACTAAGCATAACAGACACATAAGGAAATACAAAGCAATTTCAAGAAGGATTTTTCAGTCGAGTAGGACTCTTTGTGACCCTATTTGGGATTTTCTTGGCATAGATCCTGAAGTGGTTGACCACTGCTTTCTCCAGCTCATTTTAGAGATTAGAAAACTGAGGCAAACAGGATGAAGTGACTTGTCCAGGGTCACACAGCTAGTAAGTGTTTGAGGCCAGACAGTTCAAGTCTACCTGACTTTAGGCCTGGCATTCTATCCACTCTGTCACCTAACTGCCCTTCCAGAAGGAGCAGACACCAACAACTAGGACTGGGAAGGGCCTCCTGCATAAGGGAGCATCTGAACCATGCTTTGAATAAAGCGGGGATGCCTGGAGGTTGAAGTGAGGAAGGATTAGACTTCAGCCATGGGGGATAACTGATGCAGAGGCACCGACAGAATGTCTGTCATCTGCTGGCAATAGATTGTTTGCTGGTCAGATTCTGTCTTGTAAAAACTTGGTTTCAGGAAATACTGACTTGCTCAAAGTTCTTGAGCTCTAAATGACTAAGACAGCTGAGAATAGTGCTTCTTTCAGTTCTATCTGCATTTTAGCCACCACTCCAAGTTTTATGTCCAAAGAATGAAGTCCTCCTTGGGAGTTTCAGGTTTCTACAAGTTGATTGATATGATAGAGAAAGGGAAGAAGGAAAAAGGATCATAGTTTTAGGAATCAAAGAGACCACAGCAGTCATCTGGTGAGGAAACTGAGGCCAAGAGAGTTTATGTGATGTGTCCAGGTTTGGAAGGCAGTAGGGGCTGAGCTGGGATTCCATCTCCGTTCTTCTGCCTCTAAACCACTGCTCAGAGGGCAGACCTTGGACTGTCTGTCTTTGGCTGGGCCTGATAATACTGACTCTTCAGCCCCTGATCCCTTCATCCCCTCCATCTCTAAAGCATAATTTCAGAGAGCTACTGGCTGCTAGTCAGTGTGTAGGCTTCAGCAGTGCATATATTATCTGCATGCAATGAATGTAGCACGCGGAGAATTTATGTGCAGGTGGGAAAGGCAAGCCTCTCGATGGGTTATACAACCCTTCCTTGTGCATGGAAAACCATCTGCCCCAAGCAAGCTCACGCCATCAGTCAGGCAACTGTGGCCCCTCTCCTCAGGACTTTTCATCTAGAGACAAAATGGAAACTCGATCAAGAGGGGGCAGGCTACCCAGATGTGCTTGAGTGATAATAATACTAATCACCGTGCTCTTGCATGGCTGAAGAAAATCCCACCCCCATGGATGAGCTCACAGATCCATGGAAACATTAAGGTAATCTTGAATATTTTAAACGATGAGGAGATGAATAGAATGCGACGTTAAGATTTTTAAAAGAAAATCATTCTAATTATGATTCTGATCCTTTAAAATACCTCCCTTAACCTCCCTCTCCCCCCAAAAAAGTTCTTTGTGATATAGGAATAGGAGCTAGACATGTTTTCTTGGTGTCAGGAGCTCCCCTCTACTAAGGCAGCTAGGTCCCCATTAGATGATTAGTTGTTGATTAGTGGATAAATGAATCCCCTGAAATGGCGATTATTATTAGAATTATTTGGATGTTCACTATATATTTTCATTGAGTTGGAAACAATTGCCATATTTTACATTATAATACTTTGAATAGTACAAATTTGAATACATTGGGCCATTTGAGGGTAATTCATTATTTGAAATTATAGCAACTGAGCTGTAGACACCTTCTCTGTAATTTACAGCTTTAGAGAGATGCCCAGGGTACTGAGAGTTGAAGAGGGCTGCCCAGAGCCATAAGACAGTGTATGAAAAGGCAGGACTTGAACTTTGGTTTTTCTGCTCCAAGGCCAGCTCTAGTCACTATACCACACTGCCTCTCTTCTCTATGACAATTCCTTTTTTAAATGCAGTCTAATTGTATTGATATCATCTCTTATCACTTTTATTTGAAAACATCCTTTCCCTTCTGCCACCTAGTGAACCATCCCTTGTAACAAAGAATATAAAAGAAAGAGAAAAAAATAATCAAAACTAGGCAACCAACAGATGGAATGTGTCTGATAAAAGCAACATTGAAACACTTTCCCCAAGGTCCCCACCAGTGCAGAGCAGTGTGGGACTAAACCTGTTCATAATTTTTTTTCCAGGGCAATGAGGGTTAAGTGACTTACCCAGGGTCACACCATGTTGACCCTGAGTGTCTGAGGCTGGATTTGAATTCAGGTTCTCCTGAATCCAGGGCCAGTGCTTTATCCATTGTGCTATCTAGCTGACCCCCATAAAATTTGTTACTATTATCTTCCCTTTACCCAGCACGCAGCAGAATATCTGACACATGGCAGCTACTTAGTAAACATTTTTTAATTAATTAGGGTTCGTGTTTTTGTTATTATTTGTGTTTTTATTGTGGTTTGGTAGCTGTGGATTTATCAGTTTCCTGATTCTGCTTATCTCATTTTTATCTATTCCTGTAATTCCTTCTGTGCTTCTCTGAATTCTTCACATGTATTACTTCTTTTTTTTGGGGGGGGGGGGCAATGAGGGTTAAGTGACTTGCCCAAGGTCACACAGCTAGTAAGTGTCAAGTGTCTGAGGCTGCATTTGAGCATGTATTACTTACTTCTTACAGTGAAATGATATTCAATTACATTCATGTGCCACACCTTGTTTAACCATTCCCCAATCAATCAGCAATGACTTTCTTTCCAATTCTGTTACTAGGAGGAGTGATACATAGTGTGTATTTTTTTTTAAACTGAAGTGTATTTAAAAATTGAATTGGGTGGCAGGGGAAGAGAGTGTCCCAGGATCCCCTTGAGATAAATGAGACATCCAGAGGCATCATAAAATCAAAGTTTATGATTACCTTGCTAAAGTGACTTTGGGATTCTGAGTAACTATAATAATACTTGGTACTGGGATAATAGTAGATTTCTTCACCCAGCTCTGTTTTGCTCCCAACATTCTGGAACCATGAAGTCTGATCCAAATTACATGGTGGAAACTAGGGACAGCCCTGCTGCTCTGTGCCCTGCTCATACCACATCTGGAGTAGGGTGTTTAGTGTTAGTACCACATCTGTGGGGGCATACTGACAGGTTAGAGCACAGCATGAGGAAGTAGAACTGGAAGGTGAAGGGACCCTGTCAGAGGAGATCAGGTTGAAGGAATGAGGCATGGTTAGTCTAGAGAAGTGAAGCCACTGAATCACCACTTGGGGAATGTAGCAGGATTCCAAGAGGTGGAGGAGTCAAAGAAGCATTTCCGTTATTCTGCTCAGTTATAAAGGCTAGAACTAGGACCAAATGGAGGCCATCCAGGCAGGTGTTTGTCCTTCAGTCAAGAGTAATGTCCCAAGAATGAAAGCTATTTAAATGTAGGATGGCTGGTCTCAGAGTGGCTCCTACTTACCTGGGGTCTTCAAGTGAAGGCTGGAGGACCATTTGCTGAGAATGTGCCAGGTGGGATTCTTGGTCAGGCATGGGTTGGATTCAGTAGCCTCTGGGGCTTCTTCCAAGGCTAAGATTCTTTGTTGTTGTTGAGTTAAGTTGTGTCTGACTCTTCATGACCCTATTTGGGATTTTCTTGGCAAAGATATGAGTGGTCTGCCAGTTCCTTCTCCAGCTCATTTTATGGATGAAGAACTGAGGCAGACAGAGTTAAGTGACTTGTCCATGGTCACAGAGCTAGTACATGTCTGAGGCTAGATTTGAATTCGTGAAGATGAGTCTTTCTGCATCAGGCCTGGCACTCTAGCCATGTGCCACCTAACTGCCCTATTCTTTACGGTATAATTAATAATAAAAAGGTTCTTTAGGGTATAATATTCTCTTCCTGTCTTTTAGGGTTTCTGTGAGCAAAGCGATTTGAAAGCTTTTAAAGAATTGTCTAAATGTCTGTTGTCTTTAACAGAAATGTGCTCTTTATATTCCTTTCACATACTAACATGTTGTATCATTTGATATGTTTATACCTTATGGCCCCGAATAGAGAGAAGCTCCTTAAAGGGTAGAAATAACGCACAGAGCAAACAAGGATTTTTTGGTTAAATGAATGAAATGGGCTCTGGTTTCCTCCTGTGTAAAATGAGGGCTTTGGATCAGATTCTCTCTAAGACCCAGTTCAGCTCTAAATCACAGGACCCTAGGGAAATGAATGAATGAGTTTGGCAAAAGAATATGAAACATCAGTTAAACCTGATGAACTTTACCACCAAGGCTGAGTGTGTCTATAAAAAAAAAGGTTTCATAATTATTTCAGGATATTTTCATAGTTTGTTACTTGGAGTTACTTCCCTCCCCCCAACTAAACTCCAAACAGACATAGCATAAGATTCTTTTCCCAAAATGAACATTTGATACCTTTTCAAAATGGGAGTTTTATTCCACTGGAGGAAGGAGCACCGGCTGGCCAAAGACAATGATAAACTTTCTTGTGATCTCAATTCTGGATCTTGAAAGAAAAAAAGACCGAAAGGAAAGAAGTAGAGATCTAAATAAAGATGAACACCACCATCTCCATTTACATCTGAATCCCTCCTACTTAAAGCCCGGGAGAGAAATCCTCCTAAATCCTTTAATTTTTAGCCTTTTGCTTTCCTTGGGTTTGAGATAGAATACTGTGGTGAAGAGTGAAATTAAAAGACTCGTATTTAAAGTAATAAGGTCTGAAGCAATTCAGCTGACACCTCCAATCCAAGTCCAACCAGCTGCAATGGATAAACCAGGTCTAATACTATGAATTCCACACTTATATCTGCTTAGAGTTACATGGTCTCACTCATAAGTAACACAGTTTCTGCCCTTCTATTTTGTAAATCAATTCCTTCCCCCCAAGAAGTGGAAAAAATAAATGCATTGGATCACAGAGTGTCAGAGCTGGAGAGAGCCTTCAAAATCATCCGATGCATCCCTCTCATTTTACAAATGAGGAATCAGAAGCCTGGAGAGGTCATAGGCTCTTTGGTTTAGAGCTGGAAGGCACCTTAGACATGAGCATTTCTGTTCCTCTCCCATCTTGAAAAGCCCAGACAGGAAATAGAGGGAGAATGAAGCCCAGCTTCGTGGGAGAGTATAAATTTCTGGAAGGCAGTTATCCCCAGTGCTGAGCCCAGTGTCTGGGACAGAGTAAGTAGCTACTTAAATGCTTTATGAAATATTGATTGATTGCCCAACATTGCACAGGTAATATGCTGCTGAAACAGGATTCAAACCCAGAGCCCCTAACTCTCAATGCAATTGTCTCTTCCCTACACCAGCCTGCTTCCACTTACACATTTTAAATTGCTAACAATTCTCATGTGGCTTCTGGCTTCCCATGACTTCACCAATGTTCCTGTAATTAAAGCCAAGCTTTTGCTGTGTTTTCACTTGACTGCCCCTAGTGAAGGAGGGATGTGCCTGGATGGAGACCCTTTCTCTCTTTCAGTCTTGCACCTGCTGGAGGGAACCTTCCAGCATAACATCAATTTCCTTGGTGTTAAGCTCTTGATTTGCCCATGAAATGGAGTTTTGTGCTCCCTCAAGGACATCAGTCAAATTCCTTGACTCTGCATGTAATATTTTCATTGTTTCCTAAACCATCCTCTTACTTCCTAAAGTCTCCATGACACTTGTCTGCAGACACTTGCTAGATGACCTGTTGTCTCTAAATATTTTCTAAGACAACAGAACATCAAATAGAGTTACTCTGTTTAGGCACCTATGTGTTGTCTACTCCCAAATCCTCAGTATTGGAGCATATTCAACCTTCACATTTCAGACGATGTCACTGAAAAGGGAATAAGGTCTTCAAAACATCCAAGCCCTTTTTTACTCAAAGATATTCCCATAAGTTTTCCTCAGTGAGTTTTCAGATATATATTCTATGATATAACTCTACCAAAAAAATGCACAATGGTTCCTTAGAGATGTAAATGGTGGCTCCCATTATCCCTGCTATTATTCCCAATATATGAATAATAACTGAGTCACTGAGCACTTGAATGTTTACAAAGAACTTTAAATACATTATCCCATTTGATTCTCACAATTATTCTGTGAGGTAGGTATAAGTATTATCCCAGTTTTACAGATGAGGGAACTGAAGCTTAGACAAGTTAAGTGATTCGCCCAGGGTCACACAGCAAATGACAGTTTGCAGAGGTATTGAACCCCAGCTTTTCCAGATGCAAAGTCTAATGATCTGTCTACAAACCAGTTCAATGTAATATAATTCAACAAGCATTTATAACGGATCCAAGTACGGGGAATCCAAATATAATACTAAATTGTCCCTCCCTCCCAGGAGTTTGCATTTTATCTTGAAGTTACAACACAGTCACAACTTGAAGAATCACAGATTTACACTTAGAAGGGATCATAGAGTCTTAGAAGGAGGCATGTGGGCTGTGCTTTGAAAGAAACCAGGAATTCTCTGAAATGGTAAGGAAGGTGTGCATTCCAGACCTAAAGAATGGTACAGTGGTCAGAAATGGAATGTCAGAGAAGGAACAGATAAGAAGTCAATTTGACTGGAGCAGAAAGGGGAGTAACACAAAATTGGATAAAAGCCACATTGTGGAGGGTGTTCGATGCTAGGCTAAAGATTGTGCATTTTATCCTAGAAAGAAAAAGGGAGCCACTAAAGTTCTTGACCCAGAGTGTGACATGTTCAAATTTGTATTTTAGAAATCCATTTGGCAGCTCAGTGGAACTTATTGGACAAAAGAAAGCCTAGAGCAATGAGAACATTTGGAAGACTATTGCAATGTTCAGTCAAGAGGTGATGAGGGCTTGAAACAGAGTGGAAGCTGTGTATGTGAAGAGGGTGAATTAGATGTAAGACACGTCGTGAAGTTGGATTGACAAGACTTCGAAGTTGATCAGATATGGAGATAAGGGAGAGTGAAGAGTCAAGGATGATACTGAGATTGTGAACCTAAGTAACGAGTATGGTTCAAGCACTAGCAAAAATGGGGAAATATGTAGGAGGGAGGTTAGTAGAAAAGATGAGTCTTGTGGTATATATTGATGTAATATCTATGATATATATCCAGGTGGAGATGAATAACAGGAAACCAATGATGTGGAACTAGAGTCAGGGAGTGACCAGAGCTTGATATATGAACGAGGATGTCATTTATACAGAGATGATAACGAAGGGAGGGACTATTGAGATTTTCTAAAATGAAAACATAAAGAAAGGAGAGGGACCTGTAGACAGTCTTGGGTGATACCTACAAGTAATGGGCAGTAAAGAGATAGTAGTGATTTAGCAAAGGAAATTGAGAAGGAACAGCCCAGAAAGTTAGAGGAGTGCCAAGACAAAGTGTCACAGAAGCTGAGGGAAGAGAGTGTCCAGGAAGAGGATAAAGTGGTAAACACTGTCAACACTATAAAGAGATCAAGACGTTAAGACTGGGGAAAGGTCATTAAATTTAGCAGTTATGATATCATTGGTACCCTTGGAAAAAGCAGATTATGTGGAGTGGTGGGACCAGATGCCAAACTACAAGGAATCTTTACTCATAGTGCAATTAACTCTTCGGATTGTCTTTTCAGGTTTGGTACTCAAGCAGAAAAGTGTTTGGATCTAAAAGCACCTGCAATAATTTAGGATGAAGATTCTTAGCCTGGCCTCTGTGATAGGTGTGTGTGTGTGTGTGTGTGTGTGTGCAATTACATATATACACATAAGCACTGGAGATCCAAAGACAAAACTAGATTGAAATATAGTGATTGAAATATAGTGATACATATATATATATGCATACATATATCTGCACATGTCAATATTGCTATGTATAATATAATTGTCTCCTTTGTAATCTTACATATTTTATTTTATGAATTGAGAAACATTATTCTAAGAAGGGGTCCAGAGGGTCACAAGACTGCCAAAGGTATCCATGACAACAAAAAGGTTAAAAATCCATGATCTGGAGAGGCTATTTTCCCAGGTGCTTGAATTAAATCTTGTTAGAGATTGCCGATGGCCCTTCATAGTTGCTGTGGCATTGCTCTGTACTCCTGATCACCCCTCTGTCTTTAAAAGTGTCAGCCTAAATTGAAAACCTGCCATCTTTCCTAACATTAACAGTAACCACCTCCTTAATTAATGTGTCAATACTGTCAATAGCATAGTTCATGACTCCCTTAGAAATGCATTCTCCAAGAATATTTTCTTCCATTATTTCTTTTATTTGCTCCCTAGAATCATAGAATGGCAGTGTTAGCACAGATCATCTAGGTCATTTAATCTGGCTGCCCACTTCCCCTCCTTTTACAGGTGGGGAAATGGATTCCCAGCGAGGTTAGAAGTTGCCCAAGATCCCACAGCTAATGAGAACCTGCACCTGGTAGTCAGGGTCAGTGCCCTTGCCACCATCCAACATGGTGATTATTCTTGGCAAGTGCTTTTCAGTGGGATCACAAAATTAGAGCAAGAAGAAACTGTAGGAACCATCAAATTCAACCACCTCATTTTATAGAGGAAACTGAGGCCTAGAGGAAGGAAATTACGTACTTGAAGTAGTATAGATAATAACTAGGAGAACCAGGATTTGAACTCAGGTCCTCTAACTCCTAATCCAAATTAATTCAGAATTTGAGTTTCACTCCATGTCACTGTCTTGCTTCATGACCTTGATGAATTTCTCTTCCATAACTGAGCTTGGGATCATATGTGTGTATTGGTGTTATTATTTGACTACAACTTTAATTACATCAATCAGTTGTTTCCATTTTTCCTTAACTCACTCTCTTCTCCAGACTCCTGGTCTTGGAAAGAGGGGCTCCGGGACATATCCTCTGACAGTGTGTATTAAATGGCATTCAGCACCTCAGAAGTCAATGTTGATCTTTAATATTCTTCTGCCTATGCATATGTGGGTCTACAGTCTTTAATGCTTTAAAATAAATTTCATGGAAGCTACATCTTTAGGATACGCTAAAAGAGCTCCATTCTGTGGAGAATAAACCAAGGACATTGTATTTTCTCTGTAGAATGAAATGCACATTTCCCATTTAAAGATTATTCCTTCCATTCAAAAGGCAAAATTAGGGTGACACTAAAATACTGAATGGTTAAATTTTGAGCATGGAAAACAATCAGAGCTAGGAAGGATTTGGGGGCCTCTAGCATTTTAACTTCACTGTGAATTGTATACATTTCAGTTACTTTAGCCCAGAGCTAAAGGACTTGAGAGATTCTCATTTTCAAAGGTTTGTTAGACTTACTTCCTCCCTTACTTAATCATCTCTTCCCATTACAATGCTAAGTGAAAATGATTGCTGGTTGCTGATATATTTTTAGTGATGGAACATGATAGAGATACTCTTGTTGTCCTTACTTGTTTTACCTGTCAACCCAGCCTTCTCTTAATTACTCACAAGTATATTCTTTCTTTTCTTTGAAATCTAGCCATTTAACATGAAAGTTGTGCCTAAGTATGCTATGGCCAGTCATGGCAAGAGAAAAGAATAAATTATGCCTATGTGTGCTATAGTCAGTCAGATGACGATGATACCAGCATTTATATAGCAGCGAGAGACATGCTTTATAAATATTTTCTCATTTGATCCTCACAGCAACCCTGGGAAGTGGGTGTTGCTATAATCCCCATTTTGCAGTTGAGTAAACTGAAGTAAACAGAAATTCAGTGACATGCCCAGGGTCACCCAGCTAGTGTCTGAGGCTAGATTTGAACTCGGCTTTCCCTGACACCAGGCTCAGTGCTCTATCCACTTTTTGGTTTTGGCCGGGTAATGAGGGTTAAGTGGCTTGTCCAGGGTCACACAGTTAGTAAGTGTCAAGTGTCTGAGGTCCTCCTGAATCCAGGGCCGGTCGGTGCTTTATTCACTGTTCCACCTAGCTGCCCCTGGTCTATCCACTTTATTACTTTGTTGCTTATATCAAGGGGAAAGAATAAAGTAAAATGGGGAGCTGTCAGTTGTATAACCTTTAACAGAAGCTTTTTTTTTTTTTTAGTGAGGCAATTGGGGTTAAGCGACTTGCCCAGGGTCGCACAGCTAGTAAGTGTTAAGTGTCTGAGGCCGGATTTGAACTCAGGTCCTCCTGACTCCAGGGCCGGTGCTCCATCCACTGCGCCACCTAGCTGCCCCTAACAAAAGCTTTAATACAGAACTGTTGCTAGGTATGCAATGAGTTCATCCTAACTTCCCAGTTAGGGAATGTTTAAGAGGAGGGAAGAAAGAAAAAAAGGCGGGATGATAGAGTAAATGACTGATGGGAAATTACACTTCCATTCAGGTTTTGCCACCCTGGCTAATAGGTCCATATTCACCATGATGTTGTGGAAGGAACTCTTAACTTAAAGTCAGGAGAAAAGTGCTCGAGTCCTGGTTATTTCCAACCCCTCGATGTCCTTTACTATGTTGTGACATGCCAACTGGGTGAAGTAGTTTTCAGCCTCTCTGGTAGGCTTTTCCATTCTTCTTAACTTTTATTGCTGAATCTAACCTAATCCTTTCCTTTCTGGAATCTAGACCTTCCTATCGACTTTCCCTCATCTTATGACTCCCCTCTCTTTGCTACTACCCAGATTTGCCCCTATTTAAAAGGACTGACAACAAGGCAATACCAGAGGGACACAATAGCTGCCACAATTCCCCACAGTTGAATGCGACAAATGGTCACCTCCTTTTTTCCTGCAGGTCACTTAGATTTCTCCCACAGTGTTTAGCTTTTTAACCCATTGTCTCTCAGTGACATTGAAAGTTTAATTTAGATTATACTCCATTTTGCCAAATGATTCCTCAGCCTCTTCCTTTCTGGTTCCCTATTGTATCTTTTATTGCTCTCCTAGACCTACAGTAGTGCTGTCAATGGCACTTATAACAATTTACACTTATTGACACAGTATTACAGCTAATTCACCCTTGGGAACTGTCGATTGACACTGTCACTAGAGCAAACTAACAAGGGGAATTCTTTAAGGAATGGTTCTATTCCTCTCACACTAAGTCTTTTTGTGATGCCTCTTTATGTCATGGAAGCATAATGAGTTCCTATAGAGTAGACTGATGGATCATGTTTTTGTAGATTCCTCCAATCTCGGAAGACTTTGAGTATAGATGAGGTAATAAGTTGTGCATCTGTTGCCCAGGGATGAGATTAGCAAAGTTGCTTACAATTCAATTAGTTTTTTTGCCTAAAAGAATTTGTAAGTAGACAACTAAGTACAGAGGTAACATATGTTAATAGGGATAATGTAAAATATCCCACTTGTGCTCCAAAAATTCAACTTTCCAAGTACAAAATCATAGAATTATAAAGTTAAGGCTGACAATGACTATAGAGGCCATTCAGTTCAACTCCCTCATTTTACAGATGAGAAATTGAAGCTTAAACAAGTAAAGACACCTGTCCCCAGTCACAGAGTCAACAGGTATTCAAGGACTTTAATGTAGTTTTCTTGACTCCTGAGACCAGCTCTCTCTCTCCACCTCACCATGCTGCCTCTCTTCCACTGTGCTTGCTTTTGTCAAGTCATCTAAACATGTCTGGGAGTTTTAATGGATTCCAATGTCATTATGAGTCAGTACCATGAAATCCAAGAAAGATAATGCAATGTTAGTGTGACGTTTAAAATCTAATGTGTGGTCACTTTTTCCTGCTCCCAGTGTGGGGAGAAACTAGCTAAGGTTTACTTATAAATTAGAAACTTCGGCAAAAGTTTAGGCATTAAGCATTTATTAAAGTATATTAGCGGTTAGCAATGAGAGAGAGGGAGAGAAAGCCACCTTCACCTAGCAGGTCACGCTATTAAAGAGAGAGTCTCTGAGTCAGTTCGAGAGGAAGTTCCCTGTGGGACTGAAAGAGGGGTGGTCCCCACACAGAGCTCCAAGCTAATTGGCTGGTAGCATTCAAGTCCATTGATTGACATGACTTAAAGGTGGTCCATGAATTGTGAGGCAACTTCTGGGGTGCCAATTCGACCTTAGAAACCTCAGAAAGGTCACCTCATGCTTTCTCAGCAGGGGGCCCTGGAGAGGAATATTCTCACAGTTAGGCTGTTTTAAGAGAGGTGGAGCTTCCAAGGATAAGGACAAAATATCCCTACTATTCTTTTCCATGGTCAGACCACATCTGCAGTGTTATATCCAATTTCTGTTGCCGTATTTTGGGAACAATATGGATAAACTATAGAGAATCTTGTTATGGACAGCCACACCTTATCAATTGAAGTTTTGCTTGACCTTGGATCATAAGAGTAGGACCAATGGATAGAAATTGCCCCAAAAAGGGCAAATATAGACTTAATGCCTATATTTAAACTTACTAACAATAATGGTCTCAAAGTGGTCTAGGAAGTGGCAGGTCCTGCTTATTAAAGATCTCCAAGCAAAGATTGCATGAACATTTTCTGGCTACATAGTGGATCAAGGGATTATTATTCAGATATCCATTCAACTAGATGGCTACTGAGGGCCCTTCCAATTCGGAGATTCGGTGCTTCTATGATATCTATAGAAATAAAAGTAGGAATTCTTGAACATTGAAGTATTATTCCATGCATTTTATGCCTGCATTATTTCTCTTAAGAAAGAACCTTGACATCTGTGCAAATATCAACCCTAGAAAATTAACCCACAGATCTCAAGTGATCCAGTGTAACCACCCATGGTCACGAATTATGGATTATCAAAGTTGGAAGGGGCCTCAAAAACTGTCTAATCCAATCCACCCCCAGTGAAGAATTCCCTCTCATGCTATAGACAAATGGTCATCTAGCTTCTGCTTGAAGACCTCCAGTAAGAGGAATCAAGCACCTTCTAAAGTGGCTTATTCCCCTTTGAGATAGCTGTTTTCTCCACATCAAGCTGAAACTGGTCTCTCTTGAAACTTCCACCCATTGCTAGTTCTCTTTTCACCCCTCTCTCTCTAGTCTTTTCTGTTTTATGGGTGGTTTGAGTTTTGGTTTTTTTTTGGGGGGGGCAGGACAATGAGGGTTAAGTGACTTGCCCAGAGTCACACAGCTAGCAAGTGTCAAGTGTCTGAGGCTGGATTTGAACTCAAGTCTTCCTGAATCCAGCGCCAGTGCTTTATCCACTGCCCCACCTAGCTGCCCCCTGAACAAATATAATATCAATTCCACCTGACATCCCTTCAAATACTAGAAGACAGCTCTTATGTCTTAAGTTTTTTCTTCTCTTGACCAAATGTCAACAGTTTCCAAAATCAATTGCTTCTAAGTCTTCACAACATGCCAATTACCCTCTTTTAGTCCTGTTCCACCTTGACAACTTCCTAATCCTATAGAATTTTACAGTGTCAAGACTTTCTTTGTAATGTAAAAGTTGAGTGTTGTATGCTTCCACACCTAACATAGGGGGTAGGGGGTAGGGGAAGAGATTCATTGCTTACAATTTAAGATTGAATTCAGTAAAAAGCTTGGTTTTGTCCATAGTTAAAATTCCATGTACCTTATTCCTTCTTCCCCAAAGCTCAGTGGCCACAAATGTCTCTGGTGAACCTTTTACCTAAAACACAGCACATAGATTCATCCTTGTTCCTGAATTGTGGTGTCCCACACTGAGCACAATCCCCCAGCTGTGGTGTGAGCAGGGAAGAATACAAGGAGCCTTTCATAACCTCCATAACTCCAAAATACCTTTTAAATACATTGTCTCTGTAATAGATACCATTAATTTCTCACTCTATTGCCAGCTTTAGTAATGAAGATAAGAGATTTCTATCAATTCATCCATGAAAGAAGTCCAGCCCTATATTCAGACTGCCTCATGTGTTGGCATCATCTCTGAACTTCAAGACCTTAAATAGTTAAAGCGCTAGCCTCAGCCAATATGGAAATGTGGCTGAATTTGAAATTTACTGTATGATGTTTCTGCTTTTCATTTTTTACCATTTCACACCTTGTCCGCATCTTGAGCAAGCTTGTAAGTTTCCAGCGCATACATTTCTCGTGATGATATATTGTCCTGGTGGAAAATTTCATTTACTGGCTGTGCCCTTTGCTGAACCTGTTGCTAGTCAGAGAACATGATAAGCGTATAAGTAGCATGCCACTTCATTTATCATACATCGTTTTAGACACTCAAATATCTCATATACAATTCTGCATTCTGCATGGAGGGAAACGACTAAACTCTTAGGAAAAAAGATCTCCAAATAAATTGTCAGTTTCTAATATAGAAATGCATCATCTTAATAAAAATTAATCATGGTTTATCCTAAACCTGTAAGTGCCCTTTATTTTTTTTATAGTCCTGGTAACCACCTGCTATCAAACACTAATAGAAAATATCTGCCTTTTGTGATTTGGAATCTAAGAGAATTGAAAGATATAAAAAGGCTGTCTATTTTCAATAATGGAATTACATTGTGAAATAAATCAGAGCAGGGAGAATCCTGGCTGGGTTTCAAGGGTTCTCCAGGGCCAATACTTCTCCCTGGGGGAGGAACCCCCTGGACCATTTTCCTCCCATAAGTGAGAGCCACTGTAAGTCAAAACCAACATTTTTCGAAGTTTGAATTAGGTTGGAGAAGAAGGCTATATCTGACCAAAAAAGAGATCAGGAGAAACAAAGTCTTGTGCCTTTGCTTTGGGAAGGATTTTCCTTCAGACTTGTTTTCCTTGTGAGTTCCAATAGGTCAGGATCCCCTAATATCAGTAACTTTTCATCTATTGATTTCTGCTCTTCCTTGGCCAGTCATTACAATATTTCACCACCAGCTGTGTTTTATGTTTCACATAAAAGAATCTACATCCTGTCACAGTGGGGCACTGACAATTTTGAATAGAAAACTTGATTTACATTAAGCAGCATTTAGACTCTTTAGGGTCCTTTCTCAAGAACTGGGATCTATGAAACACAGTGAACAATTATACCATTGGGCTTTTTTTTTCTCTTTTACTTTAAAGATCCTATAAAGGATGTGGATCCTGCCACTTGCTTCTGAAAAGAAGCCCACCTAGTGGACTCTTCATATATGAATATTGGCTTCAAATATAGGTATAGACACAGATAAAAGGTAGCATGGCAGAGATTTAACTGTAAAGTCAGAAAGATGTGTTCAAATCTTACCTCTGATAGATGCTGACCATGTGACCCTGAGCAAATTATTTAATTCCTCAGTGGCTCTGGCAGCCTTCTAAACTATAAGTTGTGGATAAATACGGAGTAGAGGAGAAACACTGAATTTAAAGTTGGGAGTGCTGGATTTAAATTTCACCTCACTATTTTTTGGGGGGGGCAGGATCATGGGGGTTAAGTGACTTGCCTGGGGTCACACAGCTAGTAAGTATCAAGTGTCTGAGGTCAGATTTGAACTCAGGTCCTCCTGAATCCGGGGCTGGTGCTTTATCCACTGCGCCACCTAGCCTCCCCCCACCTCACTATTTCTTATCTAAATGACATTGGAGAACGTAATTGATCTTTCTGGGCCCCATTTGGCTTATATATAAAATGAAGGACTTGGGTGAGATGGCTTCAAAGACCATTTCAGTTCAGCATCTATGCTATATGATCTATGATTAAGTAGTCTGCATCTATGACAGGAGTTTCCACACTAGAACTTTTGTATCTTGATGAAATCATAGAGATAGACCCCCAAAAGGGCATAACTCTCCTGATTTACATAGAGAAAACTCCCTTTGAGAAACAAGAGCAGCCCAATTGTGTGACTTGCTAAAGCTGATTTGAAGATTATCTCTTTAGCCCCTGCACCCCAAGGGGGTGTGCCCAAAGGGCCAAGACCATCTCTAGTAGAAGGAAAGCCACTCATTTTAAAGACAAGAAACAAGAGTGTTGGTTCTGAAACATCAGCTCAGAACCTAGCATTCATAGAGCTTGGCATCATTGCAAGCCAACTAGCAAAACCCTGTGTCAGGACTGGCTCAAAAAACCAGAATGGTTTTCTACACAGTGGATATTGATCACCTTTTTAAGGTGAATCTGCTGAGTCCCCAAATCCTTGCAAAGATAGTTAGTAGAGTCCCTAATCCCTCTAGGGGTGTGGCCCATTCTTTATCTTTCTCACTCATTGCTACCATGAGCCCATGAGAAACTGGTTGAAACAAGTGTCTGTCTTGGCTTTGGTGGATGGTTTGAGGTAGTTATTGTGAATGCTGGTTGAGTCCTTAGAGTCCACTCCACCGGAAGGCTTGTGGGGATTATATTCCTTATAAATACTTTGATCAGGTTATGACCAAAATGGGGTGTGTTGAGCCCATCTCCCCTGTACCTGGAAGGCTTCCCTGACTTCCGTCCTCATTTCTGCCCCTTAGAATCCTAGATTTCTTCAAATGTCAGTTCAAATTCCACTTTGATACACTTAAGAACTTTCCTGATCTCTCCCCCCAACCCCCCCACAACTGTTAAAGCTTTTCTTCCATCACCTTGTATTTATTTTGCATCCTCTCCTTGTATGTATGTATGTATGTATGTATGTATGTGTATGTATGTATGCGTGTATGCATTTGTATGTGTGCATGTGTATGTGTGTATGCATGTGTGCACATGTGTGTATGTATGCATGCGTGCATGTATGCATGTGTGAGAGTTGTCTCTCCCAGTAGAATATAAACTCCTCCAAGACAGGGATTATCTCATTTTTTACTTTGTGTCCCAAGCACCTTGCATAGTACCTTGGAATTAATAAATATTGATTGGATAATTTATTTATTAATCAAATAACTAGTATTTATTAAATGCTTACTATTTGCAAGGAATTGTGTTTAACCTGATTGATTTAAGGTTGTTGTCTACAAAATTCTCCATTAAAAGAATATCGTAGGAATTATGAAGATCATTTTAGGCCTATGGAGGGGTGAGGGGGAAAAAGACAAGGCAGCTCAATCCGGGAAAACTTCCTAAGTGTGGACTTCTCAAGAAGGCTTGTGATTGTATGACATTGCCAGGTGAAAATTTGTTCCATTGATATCAGAAAATTGCCATGTCCTGGAAGGGGTGTGAGACTTTCTCTGAAGGATCAGGTGAAGAGTTTTAATGACCACTGACTCTACCTGAGGGTTGGTTTGCTTTTTTGAGAAAAGAAATCTTTGTGATAGACCTATAAGCTGTGTCAACTCAGATTAAAGCTATGGGTATTTGAGGTCCTCTGTGGAAAGAAACAATGCTTGTCCCAGTCTCATTTGTAAATAAAAGGCTTCAACCTTTTCATTTGTGATCAAAGGGATCTTTGCCAAGACATACCCGGAGATGTTGATTTTTGCTTCCTTCCCATCTGTTAATTACCAGAATGAAACAGTTTGATTCCCTTGCTCACCCAATGGCTAAGGTTTGTAGAGCAAGGAAATACTCAAGTCAGAGCGAGGTATGAGAAAAGATAGGAAAAACAAGCAGCCTAGATAATTCCAACAACTAGAAAAACGGGCCTTAGATAACCAAGACCTTTGTTCTAGTTTTGGAAGTTTGGAAATCCATTAAATGAAATCATGGTTGTCCCATGATCTAAGAACATTATAAAACTTATTAGTTACCTGCTGTCATAAAGTCATACATTTTTTGGTGCTGCTGCATGTTGCCAAGTCATCACAAAATGTACTTTTGGGATAAGAAGGCCATAATGAATTTGGAATAAAATGGAATGTTATTTAATTGCTTTAGGTTTTGTGAGGCACTGTTATCAATTAAATTTCAATTCATTTAAATTAGCAACTTATCTGCTCCACAAATATTGATTGTCTAATTGGTAGTCAGTACTGGGTGATCCATATTTTAAAGCCAAGACAACTTTCAGTAATTTTACAAAAGTTTTAAAAAAATTCTCCCCTGCTAGCCAGCCCTGCAACAATGAGACTCTCCTAACTTGATTGGGCTGGTTCGATTTTTTGGGGGGGTGGATCAATGAGGATTAAGTGACTTGCACAGGGTCACACAGCCACACAGCTAGTAAGTGTCAAGTGTCTGAGACTGAATTTGAACTCAGGTCTTCCTGAATGCAGGGCTGGTGCTTTATCCTGGGCTGTTTCTTGAACAAGCAACATACTTCTTAGACCATACTCAAAATCTTTCTAGCTTAATAGGACTGAAGAGAGATTCTTCTTCATTGTTCAGTCATGGCCAACTCTTTGTGACCTTGTATACAATAACATGCTAATACTGTCTGGGGTTTTCATGGCAAAGATACTGGAGTGGTTTGCCATTTCTTTCTCTAGTGGATTAAGGCAAGAAAGTAAGTGGCTTGCTCAGGGTCACAGAGCTAGTAAGTATCTGAGGTCAGATTTGAACTCGGGGCTCCCTGACTCCAGGCCCACTGTTACATCCACTGAGCTATCCAGCTGCCTCTCTTTGTTCACTGTGGTAGCCCTCAATGTGTTTCAATTCCATTTACTTTAATAAGCATTTTTCTGTATCATTAATTTAACCATAAGGTTAAATTATACTATTAAATTATATTCTATATATCCATGGTGGGACTTAGTTTCCTTTTTAAAAAAACTTTGCATTGGGGCACCGAGGTGGCACAGTGGATAAAACACTGACCTTGGATTCAGAAGGATCTGAGTTCAAATTCAGCCTCAGACACTTGACACTTACTAGCTGTGTGACCCTGGGCAAGTCACTTAACCCTCATTGCCCTGAAAGGGAAAAAAAACACCTTTGCATTGATATCTTACATACATTCTCCAATATGGCCTTCCTATCTCCTCCTCCCAGGGAAACATCCCTTATAGGAGAGATTTTTAAAAGAGGAAAATAACAATTCAGTAAAATGTCCCCAGAGCGGCAAAGTCCAATAATATACATAGTGTTCCTCACCGAAATCCACCCCTTCAGCCCTGTAGATAAGAAAGGTGCCTTCTCATGCCCCTTGCTTGGAGCCAAGCCTCCCCATTGGCATCTTGCAGCATTTAGCTTCCCTTTTTATTGAGGCTAAGTATCTTAGAATATGAGCTCTCTTAGGGGAGGGATTCTTTTTGCCCTTTTTGTATCCCCAGTCCTTGGACAGTACCTCAAATAGACCACACATAGGATCCTTGATAATTATTGACTTGCTATGCTGTGGCTTTTTCTATTTACATTATTGTGGTCACTTCCTACATGTAAAATGTATGTGTATGTGTGTATATATATATATATACACACACACACACACATATATATATACACACACATATATATATGTGTGTGTATTTGTATATGTATTTATATATATATATATACATATATATATAATGTGTGTGTGTGTGTGTGTGTGTGTACAAACACACATGGGGCAGCTAGGTAGTGCAGTGGAAAGAACACCCATCATGGAGTCAGGAAGACCTAAATTCAAATCTAGTCTCAAACACTAGCTGTATGACCCTGGGCAAGTCACTTCACCCTGTTTGCCTCAGTTTCCATGTCTGTAAAATGATCTGGAGAAGAAAATAGCAAACCACTCCAATATCTTTGCCAAGAAAACCCCAAATAGGGTCAGGAAGTGTTAGATACTATTGAAATGACTGAACAACAACACACACATATATAGCTGTACATATATCTATACATCTGTATATATCTGTATTTATATAATATCTGTACCTATGTAGGTTACATAGGTACATGTATATCAATATGTATATATTATATTATACAACATATTAGTTGATTTGTTATGTACATATATACAGATATATGTGTATATAAACTAGTTAATTTTAATACGGACAAACTTCCTTAATTAAAGGCTCCTTTGTACTAAATGGCCACCATTCAAAATCAACAGCAAAATAATCCCAAAATGGATAGTCTTGTCACTCCACTTACAAAGCCCTGCCCCCCAAATCCCAGTTGCAGCTGCTGCCCCTTTATCAGCCAGCAGGGGGCTCTCGGAGCAAAACGGGTGTGATTTGTGTGAGTGTGCTAAGAAAAGGTCTATCATTTTAGCTTCCCAGACTGCTTCTTATGGGGAGAATTACCTTCTGCATTAAGCCCACCCTGATCCCACCAATTGTCAGAGCTCCCCCGACAATTCCAAAATTACAAAAATCTACTTTAGATATCTTTTTGGTTTTGCATTTGTGTGTATGGTATACTTCCTAATGAACATTGGCTCTCTTTGAAATGAACAGATGGGATGGGGTTTTTTTTGGCTTTTTACACTTAATACCTGGTACACTGTTTTTATTCAGTCATGGCCCCGTGTCCCATACTATCCATGAGGTTTTTAATACTGGAGTGGTTTGCCATTTTTTTCTTCAATGGATTAATACAAGCAGGGTAAAGTGACTTGCCCAAGGTCATATATCTAGAAAGCCTCTGAGGCCAAATTTGAACTCAGGTCTTACTGACTCCAGGCCCAGCTCTCCATCCACTGAGCCATCTAGCTCCCTCTACCTGGTACATGGTATTTACTTAATGCATACTTGTTTAATTGAACTGAAATGAATCTTGGGACTTTCAGCCCCAATCATAATCTTTGAAAAGATGTTGGTCAGGAAGATCTTAGTCCTATCAATGTGTAGACACTTCCTTAAAAGCCAGTGTGGGGTTTGACTCATGAACTTTATATGTTCAGAATTGAGTGATTTGACATTCACTGAGGCACACTTCAACTTTGGTCCCATCAATTACAGGAACAAATTTGAAAATTAAGGAAACTGACTACTAGACATCTTGCCATTAGGTGAAATTGGCAGTTAAACTTAAGTCCATTTTGAAGCAGGCATAGTTCTTGTCTTTAAATGCTAAGCCTTCAAGTCATGGCTCTGGGATGAAGCCTTGACAATACTTGACTTCAGCACCATTCTTCACTGTTCTCCTGGGAAATAACTAGGATGGTGAGGGGTTTGGGGCCCATGCTGGAGGGTTGGGGGTGGTCTGTGAATGTGTAACTTTAGGGAGAGAAGTGATTGTCCAGTACTTGTAGGCCTGTGATATGGAAGAGGGATTCAAGTTGGTCCATAGAATTTAAGCTCCTTGTCTGCAGGGACTGGTCTTCACTTTCATCATTGTATCCCCAGCAATTAGAAGAGTGCCTCGCAAATCATAGGCAGTCAGTTAAGGCATTGGTTAAGCATTTACAATCTGGCAGGTAAGCAATAAAACTGGGGAATTGAAGTTCTTGGCTCCGGAGAGTAGAATGGGACTAATGAGAGGATGGTTGGGGACACGGCATAGTCCGTGATAAAGAAGGAGATTTAGGCCTGAAATAGAGAAAAAACATTCTTGATGATTAGCATGTACTGAATCATAATATGGAAGTGAAGGAGATCATAGGGTCCTAGCACTAAAAGCCTTCTGTCCTTGGCTGACATTTTAGGGAATTCTTGTTGAGATATGCACTAGATAACTTGGTATTTAGTTCACTAGAAAGAATGGAAAGTCATTGGACCTGGGTGGCATTAAAGTAGAAACAGCCACCATTTTGAAAAGTCATTCTCGGCTTCCAAGTTTATTTATGATCAATTCTTCACTCTTGCAATTCTTCCTAGACGGTCGTAGGAAACTGTGACCCAATACCAGAATTCTGTCCAAGTCAAATCAATTGAATATGTGCTTATTAAGTACTTAGACTGTGTGTTAGGCACTGGCAATACAAGACACACACACACACACAAACCCCTCTGCCCTCATGGAGTTTATATTCTATTGTACATAAAGAAGAAAATGCAAAATATGGTTAGAGCAAATACAAAGTAATGGGGGGGGAGTGAAAAGAAGTACTAACCCTGGGGCTCTGATGGAGATCAAGAACTTGGAGTTCTTCAGTTCTCCCAAAAGCCATGGCTTCCCAGCAGAAGCACATGCTCTGCCGATGAAATGCCTGCAGGCCCTCCACACTTTCACAAAGGGTCGCCAGTAATTGATGTGACCCAAAGATATATATATA
Organism: Dromiciops gliroides; assembly: GCF_019393635.1. Classification (NCBI taxonomy): domain Eukaryota; kingdom Metazoa; phylum Chordata; class Mammalia; order Microbiotheria; family Microbiotheriidae; genus Dromiciops; species Dromiciops gliroides. Next base: position 755,193,968 of record NC_057861.1, read on the forward strand.
TATATATATATATATATATATATATATATATATATATATATATATATATTACCTGGAGGACGACCTACTAGCAAAGAGCCTTGTTGAATTCTGATAGGCTGGTCTTCAGAAGATAGACACCTAGTCTGTTGCCAGTTCTGTCCTGGGAGCCTTCTCAGCACAGCCTGCAAGAACCCCCATGTTATAGTAAGACAGTATAATGGAAGGAAGGAAGGAGGGAGGGAAGGAGGGAAGGAGGGAAGGAGGGAAGGGAGGGAGTATTTAAGTGCTTACTGTGTACCAAGCACTATACTGTGGGTCAAGAATTCAAATACAAAAGCAAAAAAGTCCTTGACCTCAAGAAGCCCACATTCTATCAAAGGAAAGCAATATATGTAGCAGAGTGGTGGCCAAGGAGAGTAGGGTGTTTTAGTCAGTGAAGTCAGGGCAGAGGGTTTCTTTTGTTGTTGTTGAGTCATTTTTCAGTTGTGTCCAACTCTTCATAACTGTTATTTGGGGTTTTCTTGGCAGAGATAATGGAGTGGCTTGTCATTTCCTTCTCCAAATCATTTTACAAATAAGGAAACTGAGTCAAACTGTGTGAAGTGAGTTGCCCAGGGTCACACAGCTAGTAAATGTCTGAGACTGGATTTGAACTCAGGAAGATGAGTATTCCTGACTCCGTGCCAGGCACTCTATCTTCTGTGCCATCCAGCTGCCCCGAGGGATTCCTTTAACCTGTCTTAAGTCTCTGAATGCCGAGGGGAATCAGTCTTTGTTTGTTTGGTCCTCTTTGGGGGCCATTGAACTGGCAGTTCAAAGAGGCAAATTTCCGAGTGGACTTGACTACCTTGGGAACCAATGGGCCCCTTCTCAATGAAAATCTTTAGACAAAAGCTAAAAAGTAGCGGTATAAGTGAACCTGGTTAGATGAGAGGTTGGAATAGACACCACTGAGGTTGCTTCCAACACTGCCATTCTGTGTCTCCAGCATTCCCCTACAAATTTCAGCTCAGTATCAGAATCTTTCCCAAGTCCCACTCTAAGCTCTTCTCTCCTTCTACAACTCAATTCCTGGGCCTAGGCCTTGAAACTGGATTGTGACATCAGTGCCACTAATGTGCCCACACATCTTAGCATCTGAGGTCAACCATGGAACTCCTATCTGACTTGAATTCTCTTCTGTTTTTGAGCCCCCGAAACCTTCCATAAAGAAACCCCTGCAGTTGGAAGGGGGCTTGCAGATGAAGGACAAAACTTCTAGGGAAGTTTTTCTGAATCCTTACTGATCCTCTGACATCCTTAAGCTTCCCCAGCTTTTTGGGCACGGGTAAAAGCTCCTCCCTTATTCACCTGAGATGTAATAGGCTTCAAAGCACTTTACTAGATATGGAGAAAAGCTACATGGAAAAATAAGGAGCAATTACCTCTTATAGACAAATTCACAGTGAGGCACAACATCATGGGGGCCAATCTGGGAGTCCAAAAGACCTGGGTTCAAATCCCATTGTAGCACAGACTGACTGCGTGAGCCTGGGCAAATTTCTTCACCTTTTAGTGCCCCCTGGCAGTTTGCTCAAACTATAAATTACAGAAGTTGCTTATCTACATTCAGAAAGAAGGAAGGAATAAGAATTCATTAAATGCCTACTACATGCTAAACACTGCACTAAGCAGTTTGCAACTATTTTCTCATTTAATGCTCACAAAGACCAGGGGAAGTAGGTGTTATTATTATCCCTGTTTTACAGTTGAGAAAACAGGCAGGGAGAGGTTAAGTGACTTGCCCAGGGTCACACAGCTAAATGCCTGAAACCAGATTTGAATTCAGATTTTCTTAACTCCCAGTCCCAGTGTTCTCTCTCCACTACGCCACCTAGCTGCTATGGGAATCTTCACTGCAATGTCCCTATATCCAGAAAATCATAGGGCCATATCAAAACCTCGTTTACAGAGATGTGAAAATCTTCCTTTCATTTGGCTCTGGCTTATGGACCTAAAGGACCAAGCCTGGTCACACAGCAGTGGAGACAGATGGGCCAGCTCTCTGGGACTCTGAGCCCAAGTGCTAGAAGGAGTTTCCTTTCCCTTCCCATCTTGCTCCTTCCCTTTCAGAACATGGGCAACAATAAAAGATTCTCATGTGCTTGGACTGCACATCACTAAAGCCTCAGTCCATTTTTACATCTGTTTTTAAAGCCGTGGCTTCTGAACTGTCCTTAATTCCATTGGAAAGTTGGGCTAAAGATTTGGGTGTTCTTTTCAAATGCGTTTGATGTGGAATCAGATATTTGTATTATTTGATCTTTCGGTTCTCACTTAAGTCATCCACTTACACCACTGTGGTAGCTCAACCCAAAACACCTCTGTTCCTACAATGTGTCCCAACCACACACAGGACGGAGGAAGTTATGTGTCCTCCTGAGAAAACATAAGGATGGTATGTGGTAATCAGGTGTACCTCTCTTTTTCTCTGTTTTTCTGTTTCCCTGTCACTCAGTGTCTTTCTCCTCTGTCTCTCTGTATCTTTCTTCTCTGTCTCTCTGTCTCTTTTTCAGTCTCTCTCTACTTCTCTGTGTGTCTGTCTGTCTCTGTCTGTCTCTGTCTGTCTCTCTCTCCTTCTCTTGTTCTCTGTCATTTGATATCTTCTTTATTGCTTGGGCTGTGTCTCTCTGTCTTGTTATTATCTATCTCTTGATCTCTGTTTCTCTGTCTCTAACCATTTGTCTATTTATCTATCATCTCTCGCTGTCTCAAAATCTCTCTTATTCTCTCTCTTTCATCTATCTCTTAGTCTCTGTTTCTCTTTATGTCTATCTGTCATCTATCTCTTAGTCTATGTTTCTCTTTATGTCTATCTGTCTGTCTGTCTACTATCATCTATCTCTCCAACCCTTGGTCTCTGTCTTTGTCTCTTCCTGGCCTCAGCTATCCTGCCATGCCATGCCCTTGAGTCACAGTTTAGCTTTGAGATTTTCATTAAATCAGATTTATTTCCACTGGCCTCTCAGGGAGGACTTTTACTTTTGGAGTTCTTCTCTCGTTTCCTTTGCCAGCCAAAGTGCCCCCACCCCGAGCTGCCAGCACCACCATCTGGCCACTGGCACCTGGCACTTCCTTGGGTTTGAAGGGTGCTGCTGATCCTTGCCCCATTATCCCAGACTATTTAATGTGCTGTCACAACAGGCCTGTGACCCCCATTCATACTCAATTAATTTCAAGCATTGTTTCCTTCATCATTAAATTCTTATTGGTGAGTGTCTGTAAAGCTCCACTTAAATCCATTAGCATTTTAAATGAGGGCTGCCTTTTATCTCTGTCTCTCCCTTGCTCACTGGATCTCTGCCTCACCGTCTCTGGCTCTTTCTTTGTCTCAGTCTCTGAATCCCTTTATTTGTCTTCGTCTCTAGGTCTCTCTTTGCTTCTGTCTCTCCCTTCATCCCTGTCTCTATTTGTCTTTCTGTGGCTCTATCACTTTCTTTCTCTTAGTCTCTCTGCTTCTGTCTCTATTTGCCTTTGTGTGTCTGTCTCTGTCTCTGTGTCTCTCTATTATCTCTGACTAGATCTGTCTACACCTTCCTAACTGTCTCTCTCACATCTGTAACTCCCAGCCACCCCCACCATATCCCCGCCCCCACCATTGCCCTTTTTTTTCTTTTTTCTTTTTTTCTTCTCTGCTCTCCTTACAGTCTCGTCTAGGGGGAATCGGAGAAGCACCCTTTGAAGGATTACATTACGGCTTAGATTTTTATTTATAAAACATAAAGGACTAATATATATCAGTTGGGACATTTTGCTTCCAAAGTGCATTGTAGCAAAATAATTGGAAAGCAGTTGTGGTGTGAAATATATGACAGCTTTACGGGGCATAAAAAGCTGCTTTTTCTTTGTAATCGTGTAATTGCCTTAAACCCCGCAATCATAATTGTTATCAAAAAATAATCCCCAGGAAAGGCTAATATAAGGTGAGCAGACCATTCTAAGAGCCCCATCCACCGGGCGCCGGCCCCGCCAAGCCGCCTCTCAATCTCGGCTGTTGTTAGTGTCACTCAGCCCGCTCCGGCGCTCCTGGCCAGCGAGCCCACCCTATTGATTTTTCCTCCGACTGAAACAGCCCATATAAGCATAAATTTTGCATGAGCCTTTCACTTTGTAGGCTCTCCTTTGGTCAGATGACACATGATGGGAACATGAAGACTGTATAATAACAATGCGTGGTCAACCTGCAGGCATGAAAAAGGGGCCGCCTCGCCCAGCTTTGAAGGACAAAAGCCGAGTCGGGAGAGGGGGCGGCTCGGCGGGTGTGAGAGAAAAAAACAAATATCATTTCCATCTTGACAGCTGGTGTTCAATTTTCTGCTCCCTCTCTGTCTCTGTTTTGGGGTCTCTCTGTGTGCCTTTCTGTCTCTGTCTCTATGTATAAATGAATATAGAGAGACAGCATAAATACACACACGATCTGTCCATTTCTACGTATCTCTGTGTGTTTCAGTGTGTGTCTCTGTCTCTGTATGTGTGTGTAAACATATATACACAATTACACACACATCTGCTTCTGTATCTGTCTCTGTGTGTCTGTTTCTGTGTATCTGTCTATATATATATATATGTGTGTGTATGTATGTATATACACATATATATGTATATACACATCTGTTTCCATGTATCTGTCTCTGTCCTGTCTCCCTCTGTCTCCCTCTCTTTCTGTATATATATGCAAAAATATACACACGTCTATTTCTGTGTCTGTCTTTCTATCTCTATATATGTATATATGTAGACATACATACGCACACATACATCTGTATACACTCACCTCTCTCTGTTTCTGTATGTCTCTCTATCTACCAAATATACATATATATGTAAACACACATATATACACATATATCTGTTTCCATGTGTCTATCTTTCTTTCCCTCTTTCTGTCTCTTTCTCTGTCTCTCTCTCTGTGTCCACACAAACGTATATCTGTGTCTCTGTGTCTATAGCTTTCTCTTTTGCTCACATCCCTCTTACAGCAGACACACACATACACACACACACCCTGCACACACCTATCTGCACGCATCCAGCGGCCCCCGCCCACATGGCTGAACATGAATGCATCCCCACATCTCTCTTATCCTCTCTGTACCCTCTTCTTCCTCCTCCCCTCAGTTCTCTGCTCTCGCTCTCTCTGCCGCTCACTGATGTTTTGCTTTGTACTTGATGCCATTTCTTTTAAGGCCGCCCTTGAGACTGAATCTTGTACAACAGCTTTTGATAACATCTCGGATCATGCTGGAAAAGCCTTATCTTGAGATGGGGCCCCTTGATAGACAGGCAGAAGCAAACAGGCTCCTTAATAGCCGCCTCCCATTCAGCCTGGCCTGCTGCCCCTCGTGCCACTCGCCTTCACTGTTGGTTTTCTGGTTTCTTTCCTCTTCACTCATCAGCTTATTGCTGTTCAGAATATAGTCGGGCCGCTGGGGGATCAGGTCAGCACAACAAAATGAACCAATCAACAGTAGCGTATTAAGCTCCTGCCTCTTTATGCACCTGGCGCTGTCTAAGCTCAAGGGATGGAAAACACAATGAAGTTGCCTCTGCCTTCAAGGAGCTTGCATTCTAGCATGGGGCCCAACAAGTACACAGAGGAGTAGGCAGAACATGCACAGAGTGAATGCCGAAGATGCACTGGAAATGACCAAGAGTCGCCTAACTACCTGGGTACCCCAATGGTGCAGTGAAAAGGATCTGCATTGGGATGACAGGACCAGAAGGCAAAGGCCCTACATGGCCTGGTGTTTTTTCTTTGTTATCCCCAGAACTTAGCACAGCGCTCAGGACACTGTAAGTGCCTAATAAATACTTTTTGGATGATTGATTGACTACGTCATTATAGGCAAGTCACTTCAGCCCCCGGGTTTCATTTGGCTCATCTGTGACATGAGGATGTTAGACTAAGGGACATCTAAGCTCCCACGCAGCTCGTAAAGGAGGATGAGATGGGCTGCAGGACCCAGATGTAATTCACTGACAACTTGATGCCCACTTCTCCCTCACCTCCTCCTCTTGACACATACCTGGCTTCTTTGAAGACTCACCTCCAAGCTGTCTCCTACAGGTCTTCCCAGCCACCTGAGTCACTCTGAAATGATCATCCCTCTCTATGGATGGATCTAGCCTATATATGCTCACGCATTTACATGTTGTCTCTTCCATTTGTGTGTGAGCTCCTGGAGGGAAGGACTAAATTCTTTTTTTTTTCTTGATATGCCCAGTGTCTACCATGGTGCCTGGTCCATGGTACATGCTCATACTTGCTTAATTGATTGGTTGAGATGAAGTCACCTAGAGGGAAAGTTCTCTGTATGACATAGTCCCTAACCACCAGCTTTAGTCATTCAAGAGAACCTCTATTGTTACTGCTGTTGTTCATCCCCATCTGGAGGCAAAGAAGAGGCTTACTCTCTGTTCGGGTGTCAGTGCTTGGGGTGACAATCACTTGCAAGCCCTACACTTCTAGAGGAAGAGAGAATTCAGCCCCCCCCCCCCATAATATCCAGTTAAGTGTTTAAGCTTCACACACAGGAGCAGAATTAACGTATGGTTGGGGCGAGAGAGCTCTTGATATATTTTTAAAGGGAAATATTTCTGGTCTTTCTCTGAAATCCCCTGCTGGGTAGGAAGGAGAAATGTATCCGTCCATTGTCCTCTTGCTCATTTCATGCATTTTGGCCCCCCCTCCTCCAGGGACGCTGGCCTGTTTATCGGCCAGCTCTGGGCCCGCTGCTCATTGTCTGATGGGAGACGTTGGAAAATTACTATTTTTATTTCCGGTTGGTGGCATCACTGGAGATATTTCTACTTAAAACCAAAGCTATTACAGTAAATGACGTCCTCTAAGATGAGCTCGGGCTGGGGACAATAAGCAAACTGATCCTTAAGAACTGAAGCCTGGGGAGAGCTTATTCAGAAGGGCAAGGAGTGAAGAGGGGAAGGGCTGGTGTGTTTGTCCTTTATGGAAAAGGGGGCGGGGGGACTCACTTCATTTAAAGGAAAGCATTCTCTTGCTTCAGCTCTATGCCCTGCTTACAGTTTCTCCCCATTAAATCAAGCTAAGATTTCAGTTGGAAAAGGGCAAAGATGTACAAGGCATTTAAGGTGAAATAAATAAATAAATAGGAAAGTAAAACAAATGGACCCTTAGCTGAGCTCAGGACGCACTTGGCAGCCGCCTCTCTCACATGGAGGGAGCCAAAGCAATCATGAATCTCAGACCCAGCTAGATTCTACCCAAAAAGACCAGAGTCTATAAAATGAGTTAGGATTTAACAGAGAGTGAACCATAAAAAATAATCTGTTTTAATAGACTAAGAGGGTTGGGGAGTGTTGTGATGAGGTTTCTTTTCTTTCTTTTTTTTTAGCCTCAATGCCCCTGTGATATATTGCTCTGCCTGTAGAAGGGAAATGTAGTTGTAGGGAGACTTGAAGACCTAAGGGGCTGGTAAAGGGATTGGCAGAGCTTTATCTCTGAGTCTCTTATTATTAATCCCTCTCTGAGTTGAGAGTGGCTGAAAATTGTTCCTGTCCATTCAATGGCCTGTCTGAGGTGTGATGACCATCTCCATCACGTTCCTAGTGTTTGCTGTCCTTGTCACCGCTCTCCCTCTGCCCAAGTTTCAACAGAAGGATAAAGGTTTCTAATGGGCGAGGATGCTCAGAGGCCTTTTCTGTCCCAGATTATCCCTTGAGTATTTGCAGGAGGTTATAGATGAGGTGTGGCCCCCCTCCCCGAATTTCACCTGGCTTTCTATCCCACAGCCCTGGCAGCTGGTCTGGGACCAGCTCTAAGAGCAGGTTAAAGCAATGCTTAGATATCTTCCTCTGTACTCCCCAAACACTCCCAAAACACCGAGCTGCTGCCTCCCCCACCCCTAAAAGGTGCCCAAAGACATACATCTCATTACGATCAGCTTTAATCCCCCCACTACCAAAGGTGTCCAAAGAGCTCGTTATGATCAGCTCCTCCCCCACCCTGTCCTAGCACCTGGGTGCTCTTCTATTAAAACATAACCTTCTTGTTTGTTGTGGCATCCTAGTGCCTAGTGTAGTGCCCAGCACTAGAAGGAAGGTGTTTAATAAATGCTAGCTGCTAGACTGAGTTATACTTGTATGGGAGCTAAGGGTCAAAGTAGATAGAATGTCGGATCAAATACCCCCGGACATAATTACTAGCTCTGGGAGCCTAGAAAAGTCACTGCACCTCTGTCAGCCTCACTTTCCTTATTGGTAAACGGAGGATGAGACCAGTGCTTGCCTTACAGGACGACTGTGAAGATCAAATGAAATCAGAGGCACGGTGCTCTGCTTTTCCAGAGCACTAGAAAAACGCTGGCTAGCTCTCCTGACCCCAGCCCCAAGAGAAGGGAAGCTATGTGAGGACCCTTTGTTGCACTTCAGACTTTATATCCCATCACTTAGCTCAGTACCTGTCACATACTAAGTACTCCATAAGTATTTGTGGCTTGACTGACTATTTGGGAATATCAATGGTTTGGGATGGCTTTGGACCTGACCCAAACTTCCTGGGATAAAAAACCCAAATGAGACTGCTCACAAAGATCAGGGAATGAGGGAATCACTAACCAGAATCTTTGTCTCTTCATATATGTTTTACTCCTGAAATCCTGAGCATTGGATAAAAGGATATTGCTTTATCTTGCCAAGGTTCTGGGAATTTTGAAAATACTTTGAGAACAAGAAAATGGACAGGGGAGATATAGGCTCCCTCACAATTGCAGTCATCTAGAAATAAAAGAATGAAATCATCTACTTTAATAAATTAGGGCTGGAAGCCCTTTCGAGTCATCTAACCCAACAACCGCTTCCTCTCCCTGTCCCCTATCTTCTAAATGCTGGAACTGAGGCCCAGAGAGAGTAAGTTACTTACCCAAGGTCACAGAGTGCCTAGTAAAACTAAAATTCAAATCCAGGTCTTATGAGTGCCAATTGAGCCTCTTCTTTCCACTGCATTCTTCAGATGCCTAAGGGGGATGGGGGAAATTGGCCAGAGGATTTGTAGGTATCCAGGAGGTACAGAGTCAATATTTATTGATGGGTGGATTTGTTGAGATAGATGATTCTTGGGGGGTTTTGTTTGGGGTCTGGACCTAGGGACCCCTTTGGCATATGAAACTTGAGGTGTGGAAACTTCTTCCATGGATGAAGCCCAGCAACTTCTCTGCTGATTATTTTCTTTGAGCAAGGGTTCTTAGCATGGAGTTCATGGAGCCCAGGGATCTGTGGATAAATCTCAAGAGGTTCATGAATGTGGACCTTTTAATATTTTGATAATCACATTTCAATATAACCAGCTTCTTTTGTCATCCATACATTTTGTTTTATGCATCTTCAAACATTCTGAAAAAGGATTCCCAGGCACCAAAGGGAGGTATAAGTGACTTGCTCAAGGTCACACTGCTAAGACATGTCAGGGATAAAAATAGAACCCAGATCTTCATTACTCACTTCATTCTATCAAATGATCTCTTTCCTAATAAAGGCAATAGAGGGATGGCAACAGAAGAATGGAACCAACTGTGAGATGGCTTCTACATCTTTGCTCACCCAGCTCCATGTCAGGAATTCCCCTCCCCTGGCTCTGCCTCTTGAAATCCTGCCTGCCTTCAAGGCCCACCCCAAATGCTGCCTCCTCCAACCAGACCTTATCTTTCCTTCCATGGGAAAAGCAATTCTCCACATAAAGGGATTGGCCTCATTCTACATCACCCCAGAGGGAAGAGCTAGATTCAATGAGAGGACATAACAAAGAGGCCGATTTAGGTTAGACTTCAGGAAGAAGTTCCTAAGGAGGAGAGCGGCCTCCACAGGTGGTGAGGTCTCTCTCACAGGAGGGCTTTGAGCAAAGGTTACAGACTGCTGGTTAGAGAAGTTGTAGTAGGAATCCCTTTCCAGGTACAGGCTGAACTGGATAGCCATGGGGCTCCCTTCAGACTCGAAGAGTCTTTAGTCTGTGAACAGATATGAAAGGCATTGCTATAGCTCTCTTTCCGTGTTCCCTTTTTCTCTATCATCAGTACAGAGGAAGGTCTCTGCCTCCATCCAAAGATGTTCTTTTAGCTCCCCAAGTAGACCAGAGTAATGTCTGAAGTCAGCAGGCAACTTGAAAATTTCAAAACTGTAAAGGACCTCAGATGTTCATGTAGCACAATGCCCAGGTGAACAGAAATATACTCTACAATATTCTAAACAAGTAGCTATCTGGCCTCCGCTTGGTCCCCTGCAGTGGGCTGGGAGGGAGAAGGAGATCCTAGTCCCCCAAAGCAATCCATTCCACTTTTGAGCAGTTCTCATCATTGGGAAGGTTTTCCAGGTATCAAATCTAAATCCATTTCTCTGTCATTTCCCTCAATTACTCAGTGGTCACATCCACCCATTCTTTAGTTCTTCTGGAATTGACTTTATCTGGGCCAGCAAGCTTGAACTTAGAGTGAGAGCAGCTACTCACTCTCTTACTCTTCCCTCCTATCTTGGGTCCTAGAGCCCTCTTAACTCTTTTTGAATCTGTTCTTCTCATTTGAAAGGTCACCATTCCCAAGAGGCGGAGGTGAATCAAAATGAGAGTTAACTAGCTCTGCCTTCTCTCTGACTTACTTTATAACTATCCTATCATCTCAGGCAGTGGTCCTGTCCCTTCATTTATTTTTCTCTTGCCCCCATTTTAGGTCACGTCATGACTCCATTTGAGGTTTTTTAGGCAGAGATACTGAAATGGTTTGCCATTTCCTTCTCCAGCTCATTTTACAGATGAGGAAACTGAGTCAAACAGGATTAAGTGACTTGCCCAGGGTCATACAGCTAGTAAGTGTTTGAGCCTGGATTTGAACTTGGGAAAATGAGTCTTCCTGACACCAGGCTTGATACTCTATTCACTGCACCACCCAGCTTCCCAACATTATTAAAGGAACATTGTCTGTCATCCATAGCTTAACTTATTACTTCTATTCATTCTAAGCTTTGGGAGAGTGTGATGCAGGGGGAAGAACACTGCATCTGAGGTCAGAGGACCTGGATTTGAATCTCAACTCTGCCACTTATTTCTTGTGTGGCCTTGGGTCAATTACTTAGCCTCTCTCCTATCACCGCTTTGGTAAACAGAGACCGTTGTATGAAATATCCTCTAAGTACCCTTAGGCTCCAAGTTTATGCACCCAGATCTATTATTCCACAAGAGGGTCACTCCTTTTAGTATATAGAAACTGATCTATGAATTTCCTATGCAGCTCCTTGAGTGTCTCATGAGGCGAAGAGAGCATTGGCCTCAGACTCAAGTCCCAATTCTCTCCCAACCTACTGTGTGACCATAACCAAGTCACTTTATGTGCCTAGTTTCAGTTTTTTCTATAAAACACCTGGGTTGTGTTTTCTAGAAAACCCATTCCAGCTGAATATTTTCTGTTTATGTTGACACGACTGCCTTTTCTCCACATTGATACCAGCTGTGTTTGTGGCAATCAATCAATCCATCAACTGGTGAATCAACAAGCATTTGTTAAGTGCCTACTATGTGCTAGGCACAGTACTTGATGCCAGGGAAGGAAGCAATCCCTCTTCTCAAGGAGCATCTATTCTAATGGGGTAACAACAGTGACGTGTATAGGCATAAGAAGAATCAATACAAAACAGTTCATAGAAGGTACTTGGAGAGAGCATGAGAAGTTTCAGAGATTATCAAGGACTCACTATGGAAGATGGTACTTAAGTAGTGTACTGAAAGAAGAAAATGCTTTTCTTGTCCTCAGACTTTTTTCCTGAAAACATCACATCTCTCTCAAGGGCTACTGGAGAGTTTGGGCATGGGGCCCAGTCATTCTTTCCCTGAACTCTTTAAAATCCTCTCTTCTTAAATCCAAGCCACACAAACTATCCCCAATTTTTTCTCTTCTCTCTCTTGAATTAAAAAAAAATTATGTGATCCCTTGTTTCTGTTTCCTGGCATTTTTCATTTAATTTAATTTTTAATTAAGAAAAATTTATTTGCTCTCTTCTATCACACACACACATTTATAAAAAGACAAAATTCTTGTAACAAATATCATACTCAAGCAAAATAAATTCTGCATCAGCCATGTCCAAAATAACACCTGCCTTCTTCTGTACTCTGGGTCCATCGCTTCTTTGGCAGGAAGTGGGTAACTGATTGTATCATCGGTCCCCTGGTTTGTCATTGTGTAGATGAGAGCTCTTAAGTCTTTCAAAACTACAGTGTTGCTCTTCTTGCATATGGCGCCTTGTGGTCCTGGTTCTGCTCATGTCGAACTGTATCATCTCAAGCAAGTCTTTCCAGGTTTCTCTGAAACCATCCCTCTCATTTTACAGCACAATCGTAATCCAAGAGACCAAAAGCCATATAAAAGCCTTCTCCAAATCACTAATAACGGGAGAAATTCGAATTAAAGCAACTCTGTGGCTCAACCTCATAGCCATCATGCTAGCAAAATTTACCCAAAAAACGAAAATGTTACACATTGGAGGGATTATGGGAAAACCCAAACACTGATGTTAATGGAGGCATTTTGCATGCCCCCACATTCACACACACTTTAGGCCAGTACCACTCCCAGGCCTCATCCCCAAAGGAATAAAAAAACAAACAAGCATCTGTATGTGTAAAATGGACCATGTGTGCATATTCTTCCCTTCATTACTTCCTCCATTATTTAAAAAATGAAAAGGTAAGCACATTGATGCTAGGATACAAATGAGCTATTCTGCTGTTAGCACAAAATGGCTCCTAGAAGATCTCAGATAGCTGTACACCTCTACAGAGTACAGTGACTGGAGCCCTGCACTCAGTCTGGAAGATATGAGTTCAAATCCTACCTCAGGCCCTTATTATTAACTATGCGACCTTGAACAAAACACTTATCCTCTTTCTTCCTCAGTTTCCTTTTCTGTAAAATGAGAATAATAAGAGATAGCACCTACTTCCCATGGTTGTTGTAAGGATCAGATGAGATAATATAGCAAAGTGATAAAGTACTTTGCAAACCTTAAAAGTATTCTGTAAATACTAGCTGTCATTTTCACCACTTAATGGCTTGCTGCCAAGTTTGTTATTTGTTTACTTAACTCGATCATTTATTTCCTCCTTCTGGCCAGGTGGTCTGTTGTCCTACCATGGTCTCAACTCTGTTTCCCTGCCCTGGTTTGAAGACACCCTCATAAGAGTATTCCCTGTTGTTGTATGCCACTATAGCCCTTTTATCTCATCTGTAAGCAGTATCGTTGCCCTGGTTATTCAGAACTGATTGAATTATTGGGCCCCTTTACTGCTACTTTTCTTCCTTTTTCGTCCTTGCTATGTTTTGCATTGTATGGATTACTGAACGTACATGGGCACTTTTCTCCCTCTCCCCACCCCCAACTTCCTCTTTAAAGCCTCCCCTAAAAATCCACAACTCTCCAGGTAAATCCATTTTTATTGCTTTTCACTATCTGCATGGTATCCTTAGCCCAAAAAGTCATCCTTCCTTTATCTGATGCCTAGGTCCAGAAGTCCAAATCTCATTCTCCAACACACTCTTCTAGACTAGCTATCGACTTCCCATGTAGAATCCCCTCTGGGCTTATTCTCCCGATTCACAGTCAGATTGGAAAGTTGGGTCATCAGAGGTTGGCTGGTCACTTCTTCTAGGGCCAAGCCTGAGGAACTGTCTGGTGAGCCCCTTCTGTGTCAATCGGCCAGCAGAATTCTACCAGCTTCTAGAAAGCGGATTTACTGAGGATAGAAGGTACAAAATGTTCAGAATGGAGCTTCTATTTGAGACTCTCTAGACTTTTCCACCTCCACCCCAGCTGCTTTCTCAAGCTGGAGATGCCTGCGAGGCCCACACCTCTACTCCTCTGCAATGAGTTCCTGCCTGAAAAATCCTCTTGAGGAAGTGCCCAGGCAGCCGTGCTCACTTCTCACCCAGCTCAGCTCCTGACTTGGGACTTTTATGCCTTTTGCCCAAGTGGGTCCTTTCTCTTCTACTCCGTGATTTTTCTTTCCCTTTCCCCCTTGGGAAGTAGAGAATGTCTTTCTTTGTATTTCTCTTCTCAGTGCTTAGAACAGTTCCTGGCACATAATCAGGATTTAATTAAATGCTTTAGCTAGTTAGCTAGCTGTCCTCCACTGAGGATACATCCCTTGCCTTGCCTGCACATACAAGTTCCCCAAGGATAGTGGGCTTAAGCTTAAAGCATGGTGGTGGTGGTGAGGCTCATATTTTGAAAGCACATGAGGCTGAGGGGTACATGGAGACTCCCAGCCCTGGTGGTCCCTTTCTTCTCTATGGCATCCTCATGATGTGCCCCTTAAGTGAAGCTCTCTGCTGGGTCCTGAGAATGACTGCCTTTCTAGAGTCTATAGCTGGTGCTTCTCTTTATCAGATGCCTAGGACTGTGACTCTACTTGGGGGACTGACTTTCCAGATCTGTCCGCAGGCACTTGCTCTCTCACTGGCCACAGCCACCAACTCTACAACCCACTAGTGCTTCTATTTACCAGGAAGAATATGATGGCTCATCTTACCTTTTGTGGTCCATAAAGGCATAACTGATGAATCCTGTCTCCCGATAGTCCTTCACCTAAGACCAGGAAAGAGTGAACACAAAAGAAACACGGGCTCCCCATGTTCAGGGGCACATGAGCAGGAGACAGGAGGAGATAATGACCACCGCTTCCCCTTCCCCCCCCCCAAGCACACAGCAGGAAGCAAAAGTGTAAAAGGGTCAAGGGAGGGACATCCTGATCATTGTATGTAAAGGCAGTGGTCCATGGCCATTCCCAGCTCTGCAAAGAAGGGCAAGTTTAACTCATCACTACGTAGCACTGCCTCCCAGTCATTCAGGTCTGAAGAACCATCACAAGCCTTCAGACTTGGTCAGTTGGAGTCAGGGTAGAAAAAGCTGCGTACACTCGTGTGATCCATGAGGAAGGGGATGCTGAACATGTTCTAAAGCAAGCCCCTCCCACAACTTCATTATGACCTCCTTCCTCTTCTAAACACTCTTATCCCTAAGGTTCTCATTGTTTAGCCCTGGGCTTCATCATCCCTAGATATGCCTTTGAGGTCTCCTCTAGTAATGGCCTTTATCCTCAGGTAAATCCCCAGACATGGATATTGATAAGACTTGGAAAGCTACATGTACCTGGTACACAGCCCAGGAAAGGCAGCACATCTCCTGAGTGCTCATTGGAGTCAGCCAGATGGTTTGGTGGACAGAATACTGAACTCAGAATTAGAGAGACCAGAGTTCAAATTCTGCCTGCTCCAGTTCTGTAAAGTGGGACAAGTCATTTAACCTCTCCACCTCAGTGTCCTCATCTAAAAAATGGGGATAATATTACTACCTACTTGGCCAGGTTGTTGACAGAATCAAATGAGATATGTGTGAAGTGCTGGTAAAATTTGAAGCCCTATAGAAATGTCGGTTGTTGATGATGATGGTGATGTCAGAGGCCAACCACCTCACCTCATCTCTTCTTGCTGTGACCAATCAGCGTCCCTCCTTCCAGCAGCACACCAGTGTCTGGGCCCTTGTCATCATTCTCCAGAGCCAGGGGAAAGCTCCCACCTTAGCAAAAGGAATGTTGAAGAGGGAGGAATAGCCAGTAGGCCAGTTAGGCTGGAAATTTACATTAGTATCATAGTCCAAGAATGTAGCAATGGAATCTCTCTGTATCTCTCTTGTTTCTTTCTCTGTGTCTGTTCCTCTGTCTCCGTGTCTCTTTCTGTCTTGTTGTCTCCCACTGTCTTCTCTCCCCATCCCTCCCTCATTCTCTCTTTCTCTTTTTCTCTCTGTGTACATTCTGAGGATGATATGTCCTGTACTAAGACCTGAGGGGGACAGGAGGAGATAAGGGAACAGTAAAGAGCCTGGTTTGACTGAAACCAAGACACAAATTGGCCAATTGTATGAGATTAGACTGGAAAGGTGGCTTGGAGTCAGATGGTGGGGGCTGTTGGTCCCAGGAAAAGAAGACTGGACTTGATTTAGTTGTCAGGAGGGAGCCATGGAAGCTTTTTGCTTAAGAGCAAAAGATCCCCCTTAAATGGTCTAATTGAAGGGTTATAATAGTCTTAATTAGGCTGGTGAAGACCAGGAGAGAAATTAGGGAGATCAACTTAACAGGTTTGGGTAGTTGCTTAGGTGCAGGAAATGAGGGCAAGAAGGAAGAATCAAAGAGAATGCCACAATTTTAAGTGGCCAGAAAGGTGAACTCGACCCCGGGAACAGAGGCTAAAAGGAGGGGTAGCTCTGAGGTGGATATGATGGGTTCAGCTTGTAATAGCTTTGGAATCAGAAATGGAAGGAGCAAAGAACATGCGTTGGCCCTGAATCCACTTGTCTGTGCCCATCCTCATTTGGACAGTGCCAGGTCATCTGGAGAATTAACAGCTATGTGAATTGTCCCCACTGCACACTGTGTCTGGGTGGATGGGCAGCAGTGAGGGCATCTAACGAGTCTGAAAGTCAGAGAGAATGGAAATAATGGCAGGCCACCAGCACTTCTGGAAATAATTTCTTCCATGCCCATCCTGTCTGATTAAGAAAAATGAGAAATGAATCTCTCCATAGCGACATCAATACCTAGAAATCAACTATCCCAACCCCTTTACCAGTTTTACAGAAGAGGAAAGTCAGCTCCAGAGAGGTGAAAGGATAACCACAACTAGGAAGTATCGGGGCAGGTCTCAAAACTGGGATTTTTGATGCTAGGTAAAAGAAACCACCTTATTAATAAGGAAGCCAAGATAAATGTAACATAAGTCCGAGCCTTGTCTGATGCTTCTGCCTAGGGAGTTAAAGGCTACTTGAGAGCACTAGGGGTATACATATGAGAAGTGTACCCTTTCATTGGGGTGGGCCATCCCTAACCAATGTCCCCACTCTGAAAGAAGGCATAGACTTGGGTGCAACAAGAATAGCCTAGGATCCCCAATGACAGTGAATCTCTGAAAAGTAGCATTTCTACAAGTCTGCTAACAAGGAAGAGGCTAGGCTCTCTCCTGGCAAAAGTCAGTGCCAATTGAGCAAATGGTAACTAAAAGGGAAAATGGAACCTATAAGGAACAGGGCAAAATTCCCTTGCCAGTTAACAAGAAAATGTTGCGTCTCCTTTAAGGAATCTTCCTCCTATCTCTGGTGAGCATGAGAGCCCCCCTTTCCCCCTCTCAGGAAGCTCTCTATGTGGAGGAGATGAAAAGTGAGCAGGATTAATTGACTTGAGTGGTTAAAAGGACTGGGTTGATTACTGTCCTTCCAGTGATGTTCCTGTGAATTCCCAGTGGACCCCGGGTGCTGCAGGAGAGAGCTGATCGGATTGATCGCTCTTCCTGCCTCTGCTCCTTCTCCTCCTCCTCCTAGTCCCTCCCTTTACTTCCCAGAGAGGACAGAGAACTTACTCTCTTGCACTGGAGTTAGATCTCAGTCCCCTGCTGGAGGTGAAGTGAGCGGCTGCTGGGCAGAGACCACACCTGGAACATCCATGGGTCCTTGTCATAACATGTGATTTGGCATTCTGACAATAAAAGAGACTCAAGAATTACTTCTGGAATGAATCCGTGAGCAAATCTTATCTCTCTGACTTCTAGTCTTTTCATTAGTAAAATGAGAGATTCGAGAGATGACCTCTAAGCCCTCTCCCAGGTGTACAACCTAAGCTACTGTTTCTGAATGCGTTCTAGCAAAGGAGCAAGAATCATGACTGTCTATTTCCTTTTGCCATTGCTTTCTCGGGTTCCTTGAGCCAATCCCCTTAGAGATTGGAAAGAGTAAGGAGCATCTGTCTGCTGTATCCCCATCATTCAAATCTGTGGTTTGAAATAGGGCTCCAACCTGGCCTGAAAGGTTAGCTCCCAGGAGAGAGGGGGAATAGGACTGAAGAGTAAGGCTGTGTTAGCCTCTGGTGGTGGGCGAGAGAGCCGCAATGAAGATCAGAGCATGGCTCAGTCTGGGCATGAGCATGGAACGGCAAAGGGAGATGTTTAGGCAGGGACATACTTCTCATCACTTCTCACCTACATATTTTTCTACATCTAAATGTTTCATCATACCAGGTTATACCTGCCAACCAGATGTTCTCTTCCCTTGGAGTTTGCCTGGAGACTAAACTGGGTGAGGGGAACTGTGGGATAGGTAGGAAAAGCTAGAGCTAATGCCAAACACCTGTGCATGGTTCTTCCCCACACACACTTGACATTCCAGCCAAACTCCCCTCCTCAGTATTGCTTCTTTCTCTTCCACACCTTTGCTGAAGTTACCCCTCATGCCTAGACTGCTCTCCTTCCTCTCCTCTGCCTCTCAGAATTCTTACCATCCTTCAGGTCTTGCCTGTGGTGTCACCTCCTGAATGGAAGCTCTTCTGAGTTCTTTTTATTTCTGTTGTTGTTGTGGCGGTTGTTGTGATTGTGCCTACCTTCATTCCTTTGTGAATGTTCTCATCCATTTGGCCACTCGCTGAAGCAATGCAGATGCCAACCCATCCCTGCCTGCCACCAGGTGCCCATTCTTGTCCAGATTCTCCCAAAAGTCCTCCAGAAGGGATCCAGCCAACCTGCTCTGGGTTCTCTCAAGAGCATGTGGGATGACTATTATTGACGACTTGCTCTGCCCAGGTGACCAGCCCATGTTCATTTCTGATCATGCATTTCTCTGATGGTATCCTTTATCATGCTTTCTATAAGCAGTTCTTAGTTGGGAGTGAGCTGTAGCCTCCTAGCAGCTGTAATATGTCTGATAGGGCTGACTGGGGGAAGAATCCAGGACATTGTAAAGAAAGAGACTGTTCAGGAGAAAATACTTTTCATTAGCATCCCAACCGGAATGACAAAGAAGCATAAGGGCACACACACACACACACACACACACACAGCAAAAATCTTCCCGAACAATCTGAGAAAGTGGGTGGCAAGAGAACAGGAGCCCCATACTGCTCGGTCACTTCCAAATACTGGATGATTTAAACATCATGTACATTCAAAGGAGATGTCAGCTAAGGAGAGGTGTGGCTCCAGTTGGGCCATTGTCTAGACTTTCTGAAAGCTCACATACTCCTGCTTGATTTCTTGAGCCTTTTAAGGTCTACTGTCCCTCCTCAGATGACTATAGCTGACTGGGGGTCATGGGCCTAACTTTAGCTACAGGTGCGAATGTGTCTCTTGACCTAGAGCATCTTCCTCCTGGCATCAGTGAAAAGTGGTACTATTTACTGGTGCTCAGCATAACAGGCTGGACATCAATCTAGAAATCTTAGATACAGTGATCAGCACAAGATTGCTTTAAAAACTGTTTGGCTCCTATAGAAAGGATGTTGGGCAATAGATAGCCCATCTGACTTACTTACACATTATATTCCATGGTGTCACAGATAGCTACCTGGGAAAGCTGGAAATGAAATGGCATGAGCCAATTGTTCAACTGTTCAAAAAGAAAGCCACTATCACTTTGTATTCCCAAAGCCTAGCACATTGTTTTGCCTGAAGTAGGCGCTCTATAGATGCTTTTAAATAAGATAAAATGGAATGTAATGCTTTCAAGCCAGGAAATGAATGCATGAATAAGGGATTGAATGATCGGGATGCTGCTTGGAGTAGCAGCTAGAACCCTGGACTTGGAGTCAAGAAGATTTGGTGGGGAGTAGAGGAGGAAGTAGAATCTCACCTAAGAAACTTATTAGCTGTGTGACCCCAGATAAGTTCCTTAACCTGTCTGGGCATTAATTTCCTCATCTATAAAATGAGGGGGTTGATCTTAATGGCCCCTAAGATCCTTTCCAGTTCTAAAACAATCCTGTGAGGCTGTGATTACAAAGAATAGGAGAGACCGAGTAGCTACCTGTAGTAGAAAGAGCCCTGGGCTTGGAGCCAAAGGATTTGGATTTTCTCCCTAGGTCACCCTACAACCAACTGGGTGACTGACTGTAGGCTAGATGCTACATCTTTCCAGATCACACTTCCCTTATCTGTAAAATGAAGGGGCTGGACTGCTTGATCACCTCTAGCTCTGAAATGCCATGATTTTGTTCTTACTAAAGTGTTTTCTTTTCAAGCAAACTGTGCTCAAGACAAAATTAGGTAGAAGTTCTAGCAATCAACTATATCCAATGAGATTTGGGGGTGGAGGCGGCCTGACTTCGATCTTAGTGAGGTGGGTAATGGGAGGTCCATCAACTAAATGGGGGCTTCTGTGGAGCTTTTGTTCTGGAACCCTGGAATTTAGCCAAAGAATCCCAAATGTGGATAATAGCCTTATATTTGTGCTCTCCCTCGGTCCCAGTGATCTGTCTTAGTTGGTGGTTATGTATCAGTAAAGTTTCACATAATAAGAACTCCTTTGCCTTCTATTTATACATCATATGTAATAAACTGAGCAACCCATCTATTTTCTGGCCATTTCAGCTGGTAGGGGAGCTTCTTCTTACCACAGGACAATCTGCCTTCCTGTGTGCCGTGGTTCAGTAACACTATAGTTGATTGCTAATTCTTCAGCCTTAACCATGGGATTACACGTGGGTCTGGGCTCCAATTATATTTAACAGCTTTTCTGACATCTTGGATGTAAAATTCACAAATAGCCACAAATTGTTTTCTGGCTGATTTGTAGATTTCCACTGTGGATGAAGAATGGAAAATGGGAAATGTTGGGAAATAGCCCAGGCATGTAGAAAGTCACCATGACAGACATAATCTCCTCCCTCATCATCTCATCCTAAAGCAAACAAAAGACTGTATGAAAAAGAAAGACTGTGAGAAGCAATGGAGCTAATTAGAAGAAGGTTTTTTTCCGTTAGGTATATATCAACATGGCACCCACCTCCCAGCCAAGTTCACTCTTCTGCTTAGACTGATCCTAATACTTTCCCTTTTCTTGCCACTTGAAGGACAAACGCATGCTTCCCAGACATTGCTCCAGTGGCCCAGGGTTCATGTACCTTGTTTAATCATTAGAGTGATTTGATAACATTACCTGGTAATCACTCTATCAAAAGGTGATGATTATCTCAGAGATGTATTAAACAGGGATATTGAAGAGGCTGTGAATTGATAAAGACAGAGCTCTTCATTTTAAACACTCCAGTCTATGAATTTCATCAACCGCTAACAGGTCTGTTCCACGTTTGAGTGATGCCCTTTGTTAGCTTAAGAATAAAACAGTAAGAGATTTTTTTTTTACCTAATTCCCTATTTCTTCCCATCCCCAAATCATCCTTAAAGAAGTACTTTATCATGACCATCAGTTTGGAAATGGGTCAGGCCCCATTCAAGTGACCACGTGAGGACAGAACTTACCTTAACCTGACCAGCAGCTGCCTCTGGATGACTTGTTCTATAAGCAGGCATGTCCTTGAAGGTGAACTCTGTAAACCTGGAGATCAAGTGGTGTGCAAGGTGGCTGATCATAACAGAGTCAGGACAGAGAACAAGGCCAGAGTAGCCCATCTTGAGAGAGCTTTACCAGATGATTTAGAGAAGGGGTTCTTAATCTTGGCTCTGATTCCCAAGGGGTCTAGGAAGAGATTTCAGGAAGTCTGGGCATTTTGATAGAAAAAATTATATCTATTTCTCATTGGAATTAGTTTTCTATGTCATCCCATCCATGTTTCTTTTATGTATTTTAAAATATTATGCTAAGAAGGAGTACACAGATTTCTTCAGATTGACAAAGGGGTCTGTGACTCCCACAAAAAGATTAAAAACCTCTCATCTAGAGAAAGTTACAAAGAGACAAGTTTAGACTTCATGTAAAGGAAAATCCAGATAAACACTATCATATATTAGAATGGGCTGCCTTGGAAGACAGTTAATTTTTTCTCACTGGAGTCTTAAGAAAAAGACTGGATTCAACAATTCAGTCCACCATGCATTGATAAGGTGCCTACTGTGTTCAAGGTACTTACTAAGTACTAGTTAAATAATGACCAAAATGAAAAAGAGTCCCTGCTCTCAAGGAGTTTACAGTCTATGTGGCAGCCCCACGGCTGATGGACTGAAAGGGAACAGAGCTGAGTTGAGGCAACCAACAAGGAGTGTATTACAATCTTTCATTCAAGAGGTGATGAGACCCTGGTCTAGGACAGTAGCCAGATGAGTGGAGAGGAAGGGATGTATATAGGAGCTGTTATGGATGTAGAATCACAAGTTTGGCAACTGATTGTATTTATGGGGCAAGAGTAAAGAATTAAGAATGACTTCAAAGTTGCAAGTGTGGGTGACTGAAAGAACATAGGTCCCTCAACAGAAATAGGGAGGTACACCATGTATATTTACTCTCCCATTTCAGAAACAAGTTCCTGTATGTTTTACAAAAACTATAGTTGAAGACCTGCTCCATTTTGTTACCCAATTTCTTGGGGTTTTTTTTAATTTCAAACAAACTTCCATGACTTATATTATACTACATGATTTATATACAGTAGGTAGAGGGCTGGACTTGAACTCTCATGATCTTTATTGAATTGAGAGTCAACTATTTGCCCCTTTGACCCTCCCAAATGGTCATGCCCACACCAGTTATCCTAGAACACCAAGAGGCTAACATACCATATAGAATGGTAGAGTTTGTCTCAACTCTCTTAAATTCAACCATACTATATTTGAAGCACTGTCCTCAGTTTAGAAGATGTAAAGACAGAAAGGAAATAGTCCGTGCCTCAAGAAGTTTACACTTGGTTTGTGGAACTGAACATATATTTGAGTAAGAAAATTCAAAGTATGCACAAACTAACACAAAATAATTTCCAGAAGGAAAAAGCCTTAATAATACGAGGGATTGGGAAAAGGTCTTTGGTGGGAGATGGAGTCAAGCAGTTCTCAAAAGGAACCTAGCAATTGTAGGAGACAAAAGTGGGGGGGGGAGCGGGATACATTCTAGAGTTGGAGGAACAGCCTGGGCAAAGACATAGGAGTAGGAAATGGAGTATCATGTAACTAGAAGACCAATTGGACCAGAATAGAAAGTGAGAAATAGTATGACAATAGGAGCTAGATCACTTGCTGTTGCAGTTGTGTCATTTTCAGTTGTGTCAAACAAACCCCCAATTGGGGTTTTCTTGCCAAAGATACTGGACTGTTTTGCCATTTCCTTCTCCAACTTATTTTACAGATGAGGAAACTGAGGCAAGGAGGGTTGAGTGACTTGCCTAGAGTCACACTGCTAAGAAGTATCTGAGGCCAGATTTGAACTCAGGAAGACCAGTTGAGCCTGGGGCTCTATGCACTATGGTGTCACCTAGTTGCCCCTCCAGGCTCATACTCTATCCACTGAGCCAACGAGCTAGATCATAGAGAACTTTAAATACCATGTTGGGGGAGGAAGAGAGAGGGAATCATTGCATTTTATCCAAGAAGCAATAGGGAGCTGCTAAATTCAAGAAGACTATGGTTCAAATACTGCCTGTGACAAACACTATAGGCAAGCCACTTAAACCCTGAGCCTCTGGAAACTCTCAGATATGATAAATCAGAGCTCTGTCATGAGCTGTATAATTCAAGGAAACTCCCACTCTGAAAAATCTGAGGTCTTTAATACGATTTTAATTTTAGCAGTCTGCTTTGAAATATTTGCAGAACTTACAAAGGCACATTAATCAAGTTCTAAATTGTTCAAATTAAAAGGAAACTTACAAACCATCTAGTCCAACCTCCTCATTTTATTGATGAGGGGACAGAGGCCCAAAGAACTTACTATTCATGGTAACTCAGAGAATTCATGGCAGAGGCTGGACAATATTTCAGAGCCATAGACTCCAAGTCAATTCTCATAATCATAGACTTCGAACTGGAAGGGACTGCAGAAGCCATTTACAGATGAGTAAACTGAGGCACAGAGAAGTGAAGGGAAATGTCCCAGATTGTGCAGGTAGTAAAAGGTAAATGTGAGGTTTGAACCTAGGCCCTCTGGCTTCTGACTGGACCCATGTTCCATTATACCATCCTGCTTCTCTTCCTACTATACCACAATGCCTTTGTTGGAAAGCTTTTATTTAAGCAATCAGCCAAAAATCAATCAATAAATCTCTAATTCTCCCATCAGAACATAAGATTCTCTCATTTCTAACCTTCCAGTTTGCATCATATTTAGGTTGTGGTTGGAGACTTTTTCCGACATCCAGGAATCATGAAGCATTTTTAAGCTAAAATACGCTGAGAGGAATAACATATACTTAACAAAATTACCCAGTGCATTTGCCGTGAATGGTGACCAGCTGCCTTTCACTTCTCTTCTGACAAGAACGCGATTGCCCAGAAAATCACTGACCTGCATTTCCACCTCACTTTCATTTGGTTGAAAACAGTCAAGTTTTCTATTGGTTTCCTGAGGTCCTGCATTCAACTTATTTTGTACAAGATCACATTAAAGAAGATTGGGCCAATTTGCCACATCGTGTTTGGAAAGTGCACAGTGTCCCTGTAAACCACAGCCGTACTTATGCAGAACCCTAGCTCTCTGGTAGAATTCATAGAACCAAGTATTGTATGCATGAGGATGGGATTACTTAGAGCCCAAGCAGGAAAGCAAAGATGCCAAAAGAATCCAGAAGTCACATCTGGGGACAGAAGGCATAGTTATTCTTGGAATAAAAGAGCGAATTCTCAGAAAAAGATTCATTTGCATAGCTTCAGAGTGTTTCACCAACATATTCAACTCCAACTGTGTTCACCCTTCTCTCAACTCAGTCCAACCAGTGTCATTCTTGGGTCTTATTCAATGCAGAGAAGTAGAGGATGGTGCAAGCAGCAGCACTCTGCTTCAAGACAGGATCCCCACAGGCAATTCCTAAGGTCATAGGTTAAGATATAGAACAGACCTTAGGAAGGTGTTCTTAACCTGAGCACCCTGAACTGGGTTTTTTATTTAATATTTTGAGAAATGTATTTCAGTACTTGGTTTCCTTTGTGACACTATTTTTGTTCATTCGATTCAATCGTGTCCAACTCTTTATGACCCTGTTTGGAGTTTTCTTGACAAAAAATACTGGAATGGTTTGCCATTTCCTTCTCTAGCTCATTTTACAGATGAGAAAACTGAGGCAAACGGGGTTAAGTGACTTACCCAGGGTCACACAGCTAGTAAGTGTCTGAGGCCAAATTTAAACTCAGGAAGATGAGTTCTCCTATCCACTGCGCCATCTACCTGTGACCCTATACTTTTTATTTTATTCATCTAAAAATGTCATTCTGAGAATGGACAGGTTTCACAGACTGCCAAAAGAATCCATGATACCAAAAAGGCTCACAACCCCTGCCTTAGATGTCTTTTTTTTGGAGGGGCAATGAGGGTTAAGTGACTTGCCCAGGGTCACACAGCTAGTAACTGTCAAGTGTCTGAGGATGGATTTGAACTCAGGTACTCCTGAATCCAAGGCCAGTGCTTTATCCACTGCACCACCTAGCTTCCTCCCTTAGAAGTCTTAATAGCTAGATAGCATTTACTTAGCATGTTAAGGTTTTCAAAGCATTTTACAAATATTATCTGATTTATAAATATTATTTGATTTACAAATGTTATTTACTAATATTTACAAATATTATCTGTTTTACAAATGGTATTTACAAATATTATCTGATTTTATCCTCACAACAACTCCCGGAGGGAGGTTCTAGCATAGTCTGCATTTTAAGGATAAGCAAATGGCGGAGAGGTTAGGTGACTTACCTATGGATGCATAACCAGTAAATGTGTGGGTAAGATTTCAAGTCAGGTCTTCGTGACACCGGGTCCAGCACTCTCTCCACTATACCACCTCCCCAACATCTCCTCCCCTCTGAGTGTGGGTTAGATAATCTCTGAGCTCCTTTCCCACTTTGAGATTCTGTGATTCTGAAAATAAATTTTCTAATCTAGAAATCCAATATGTCTGTGTAAAAAAAAAACTGTTGTATAACATTCAGTTACTCAGTACACCTAAGCATTCATTGTCTATTAAAAAAAAAAACCTTCAACTTCAACTCGATGGTGTCCAGAAGACAAAGGGCTTACTGAGGCTCTTTGCAAGGAATGTGAAATGCCACTGTTCAGTACTTTCCATTCATTATTTCCTGAAGGATTGTACCCACTCTGTGAACAACACTCTGATAAGCAAACACACCAAAACACCAAGGCCAATAGACAGACCCCATCCTTAAAGAGTCTGTAGATCTTAGAGATGTGATAGGGAAGTGAGGAATGGAAACTTAAATATCAGTCCTTCCATATTTCTATAGAGATGATTCAATTCATTGGAACAAATATGCATTAGGTCCCTATTATGTGCAAAGTTCTTTACCAGGCTTCAGGGATACAAAGACCAAAAAAAAAAGGACAGACCTAGGTGGCGCAATGGATAGAGTGTTGGGTGGGAAGTCAAGAAGACTCCTCTCCCTGAGTTCAAATCTGGCCTCAGACACTTACTAGCTGGAAAGTCACTTAACCCTATTTACTTCCATTTCCTCATCTGTAAAATGACCTGGGGGTAAAATGGCAAACCATTCCAGTATCTTTTGCAAGAAAACCCCAAATGGGGTCACAAAGAATTGAATGCAACTAAAATGACTGTCAGAAATAATTATCAATAACTGATATCCTGGGGGGAGGGGGAATTCAGTGCTCTCCCCTTCTTTTTTTTTTTTTTCGGGGCAATGGGGGTTAAGTGACTTGCCCAGGGTCACACAGCTAGTAAGTGTCTGAGGCCGGATTTGAACTCGGGTACTCCTGAATCCAGGGCCGGTGCTTTATCCACTGCGCCACCTAGCCGCCCCCTCTCCCCTTCTTTCTTGATAGTCTTTTTCCAGCTCCCCTCCCCTTTACAAGATCCAGTTTTCTTTGAAAGCAAGATTACATTGCATTTCTTCATTATGGTCAGCCCCAACCCAACTTCACAAGGAATTTTGAGTGAAGACAGATCTGTTTATCTAGATATCCAAAGGCTTCTCCATCCAGGGGTGTAGTCACAAGAGGGTCCCCACTTGAATAGGAGGCCATTCTTTTTCTTTTTTCTTTTTTTGTGAGGCAATTGGGGTTAAGTGACTTGCCCAGGGTCACACAGCTAATAAGTGTCAAGTGTCTGAGGCCGGATTTGAACTCAGGTCCGAGGAGGGCATTCTTTGAAGAGCCCAAGGCTGGAGATAATCTCTCTGTCAGGAGTCAATTCATGGCCCTATTGTCCACCTTCTGTTTCAAGTGTATAAAAACCATGTGCCCCACCATCATGGGATCTCTGGTAAGAGAGAGACATCCATTGACCATTCTTTTATTAATAACCTGCTGGCATTATTGATACAATGATTAAATTACCCAGAAACTAAGTCTCTCATATTTTTAATCATCACAAGTGAACAACAATAACAGTCCTCAAAGAAATTACCTTATATTGGGAGGATGTGGGATACATGAATAAGTGGATAAAAAATTACATACTTCAGAGGGAGAGAGAACTAATGACAAGGGAAATCATGAATGGCTTTGTGTAAGAGGTGCCACCTTGCCACTCTTGTTTGAAGGGATCAAGAGATTCTAAGAGTCAGAAGGAAGAAAAGAGTTCATTCCAGGAGCAGGAGACAGTTGTGCAAAGGTACAGAGAAAGGAGGTGTTCTATACAGATCACAGGCAATAGGACATGAGCTCTCCAGTGTGACTACATTCCTCTCTTTGAAGATTGCAACCCATCCATAGCATTCTCATCACACACAGCTCTGGTCTGTGTCCTTCCATAAGTTTACCAAAAGGAATCCACCAAATATGGTGGGAAATTTCTCCTAAACCTCTTGCCAGTACCTGAAATGAGACAGAGAGACAGAGACAGAGAAAGAGAAAGAGAGACAGGAAGATTATTAAGTGCTTGTTAATTGTTGATTGACATCATAAGAGATGATAATAATATAGGACAGCAATATGAGGGATGATAACGCAAGTCACTACATAACTACCAAATGGTTACCAGATATACAAGAAGTACAAAAGATACTTTAAGTCATTTTTAAATTGTATTGATTTGTTTTGTTTTTTACCTCAGCTACATTCCTTTATGTAGTCCTCCTCCCTCTTCCAGAGAATCATTATGTGTGTGTGGCCAGTTCAGTAAAAACACACAACACATTAAACAAGTCTGACATTCTCTGTCCCATTCCATACCCAGAGTCAACTTCTGCAAAAAAGAAGGGACCGGGGCAGCTAGGTGGCGCAGTGGATAGAGCACCGGCCCTGGAGTCAGGAGTACCTGAGTTCAAATCCAGCTTCAGACACTTAATACACACTTACTAGCTGTGTGACCCTGGGCAAGTCACTTAACCCCAGTTGCCTCACTAAAAAAAAAAAGAAGAGACAGGTACTTCCATACCTTTTCTTCAAGACTAAAATTAATCACTACAGTTTTGCAAAGCATTAGTAAATGTTGAATTTCATTATATCACCTAGTTATTTAGAGCCTGAACTTCACCAGCAGAAAAATGGAAATAATAGTACCTTACATACAGTGTAAGATTGTTGTGAAGTTCAGAAGATATAATGAACTTATTTTGAAAAACTAGGAAGTGCTCAACAAATCTCAGCTGATGTTTTCATTATTTTTTGATAGCAAGCAAGATGAGAGATCACTGAGGGCTGAGGTCATCAAGGAAAGATGCATGGAAGGGACTGGTCTTGAGTTGGACATTGAAGGACTCATAGAATACCTCTGAAGAGGCATAAAGAGGGGGAGCATTTCAGAAGGAATAGATGGTAACAACTCAAGAGTGAGAAAGTGTCCAGTGGGAGAACAATTGGATTTGGAACCAGAGCACCTCAGTTTCATTCCTGTGGCTGCTACTTAATACCCTTAGGGGAACATGGAAGTGTCACCTCTCTGGGTCTCCATTTCCTCAGTTGTAGAATGGCATGGTTGGCCGAGGTGGTCTCTAAATTCTTCTCAATCTCAATATGGCAACTGAATCATATAGTAGATGGCACACTAGAACTGGAGTTAGGAAGGCATGAGTTCAAATCTGGCCTCAGACTCTTACAAGCTCTGTGACCCTAGGCAAGTAGCTTGATGTCTCCATTTCCTTATACACCAAATGGGGGTAATAATAGTGGCTATGTCCCGGGATTGTTGTCAGAACAAAATGAGGTAACATCTATAAAGCTCTTTGTAAACTTTCAAATTTTATATAAATGCTATTAACCTGTGATCCTAAACTGAAGAGGCAAAGGTAAGCTTGATGTAAGAAAAAACAGCCTAATCATCAGAGGTATACAAAAGTGGAATGAGCTGCTTCAAAACAGGATAGGCTCCTCTCACTGAAGGTCTTCACGCTAGACCGGACAACCACTTGTAACATTCTGCTATAGTTGGGACTCCTTGGTATATGGGCTGGCTGCCAAACTCCCTTCCAATTCTCAAGTTCAGTAATTCCTAAACTAAAGGAATTTCCCTCCTCAAATTTTTCTCCAACATTTTGTCTGGATCCCTCATCTCCTTCATCACCCTCTACCGTGTATCACATATAACATCACATATATAATATCACATATAACTGTACATTCCCTACCCCTCCCTATTCCTATTAGAATGGAAGCTCTCTGCAGTCAGGGTCTGTGCCTTAGGAATAGGATGTGAGAAAGGGAATATTCCTAAACCTCAGCCCAGTGCCTTACACACACTCACTAAGATGATCCCTGAGTCAGGCTTTCTGTAAATAGCAAGATAGTATCTCAGCCTGCCTGAGTGTTGCCTGTCCTGGGACTCCATTAAAGGAAGCTTCTCTCAGCAGATGTCAATTACCACCAGTTTTAAGGATTTGAGAATCCAACAGTCTTGCTTAAGTAAATGAAGGCCTGAAACTGATCTCTGGTGAATTCTTTGAGCAGCTACACTCAGAAAGCTCACAATGAATCTGAGTTAATGACTGGAGAAGATCAAATTAATTACGATTGTCTCCAAGGAACTTCGGGAAAGAAATCTCCTTTCACAGTTGGCCCAAGGCTGCTTTAACCCTTTAAGGGCCAACTCCTCCTTTGATAAGGAGGACACTTTCAGGATAGGATGGGGCTGGACCTGTGGGGTGGGGGTGGGAAAGGTAGAATAAAGCTGTCCCTACCCAACATGTGCTATAACCTTGAGTAATTCTATAGGATCTAGGAACCCTTTTACTCACATATATGGAAATATGAGTCATATTCTGAAATTTTTCAGAGAGAAGTTTGAATGAGGGCAAAAGCCAAAAGAAAGAATATTTTTTACAGTCATGTTCCACTTCACCCCAGTATTGGGCACTGTCTATATAAGTCCAGAACTGAATGTTCCATGCCTTGTACATCAATGCCATTTTCAGTGGCATGAATTGGCTAAATATATCCTAAATCTCAACTGGATTGGGGGAGAGGGGTGGGAATTAAAAACAGCTTTATTAGATAAGTGTGAGGAAATGTCAGCACAAATTGGTAGAAAGAATGGAGAACTTTCAAAACTAGTGTGGTAAAGAGTGTCAGTATGTGAAGAAAGATTAATTTCTAACTTCAATGAAAATGATTTTGGAGAGCAATCTGGAATTATGCCCAAAGAGTTATTAAACCACCTATACCCTTTAACTAACTATACCACTACTTGGTCTATTTCCAAAGGTGATTCGGAAAAAAGGAAAAGAACCTATATATCCTAAAATGCTTTTTGTGGCGGAAAAGAATTGGAAAGTGGGGTGTTGCTCAGCAATTTGGGAGTAGCTGAATAAGTTGTGCTCTAAAACTGTGATGGAATACCACTGTGCTATAAGAAGTGATGAGCTCAATGATCTTAGAAAAACATGGAAAGACTGGCATGAAATAATGAAGAACAAAATGAGCAGAACCAAGGGAACATTGTATACAGTAATAGCAGTGTTGCTTTAAGAATGGCTTTGAGCAAATAAGTTACTTTCATCATTATCAATACCCAGATTAACTATAAAAGATGCTATCTGAATCCAAAGAAAGAACTGATAAATAAACATGTATAGAATAATTTTACATACATGCACATACCTATTTGTGTCTAATGGTAGTGATCTCTAGGGTGAGGGTGGAAAGGAGGGAAGAAAAAATGGACGTGATGATTTTATTGTATATTTAAAAGGAATAGCGATTTGTACATAGTAGATTTTCCATTTCATGTACAATCATCTTTTTATTGTACTATGCTATGGAAATGCTAGCTTTACTCCATAAATTAAAATGAAATTTTTTTAAAATCCTATTTGAGCACCTGTGTGCTAGGCATGGTAATAGGTCCTAGGGATACAAATGTAAAGAATGAAAATATTTCTACTTCAATTACTCAGTAAGTATATATTAAGCCACATAAGCTGATAGGTCACCAAGAGAGGGTAGAAAGAGAAAGAAGAAGACCTAGGGCAGAGCTTTGGGAACACACACCGTTAAGGTTCATGAGATGGATGATTAATCAGCCATGGAGACTGAGGAGTCAGCAGACATTTAGCTGAACCAGGGCAGAGAAAGTGTCCCAGAAACTCAGAGAGGAGACAGGGTCAAGGAGAACGTAGTGGTCAACAGTGCCAAATGCAGCAGGTAGGTAGAGAAGGATGATATGTTTGAAAATACAATCTGCTTTGACAATTAAGAGATTCAAGATTCGATTGAATTAAATTGAATTGAAGATGGTAACTGTGGAGAGAGCAGTCCCAGTTGAATGATGAGGTCAGAAGCCAGTTTACAGAGTGTTGAAGAGTGGTTGAGAGGAGAGAACGTGGATGCAGTGAGTATTCATAGCTTTTTTCCAGGTGTTTCACTGAGATAGGGGGAAAGATGTTTCATAGTAGTTTGAGGGGATGGTTGGATCTAGTGAAGGATTTAATGATATGAAGGATGGAGAAAGATTTGGACATGTTTGAAGGCAACAAAGAAAGAACTCATAGAAAGGGAGACATAGAGCAGCTAGGTGGTGCAGTGGTAAAGCACTGGCCCTGGATTCAGGAGGACCTGAGTTCAAATCTGGCCTCAGATACTTGACACTTACTAGCCGTGTGACCCTGGGCAAGTCACTTAACCCTCATTGCCCTGCAAAACAAAACAAAAATGGAGACGTAAGGTTCTGGAGTTGAAACTGCATTCTCAGGTGCCATCTTCTTGGCTCTCTTTAAGTACTGGAAAAGCAGTCAGGTGGAAGAGGAATTTGGCTTATCTTTCTTAGCTCTTGAGGGCATAACCAAAAGCAATGGATGGAAGTTAAAAGGCAGCATATTCCTTTTCAATCCATCATCAAGTGTTGATCAATCACTTACTCTGTGCTAAGCACACTATGCTAAGTACTGAGGGTGCAAAGAAAGAGAAAAAACCACAGTGTCTGCCTTCAAGAACCTTACATTTTAATGGGAGGAGCTAACAGGCACGGGGACATACAAAATACCTTGAGAGTAGAAGGAAGGTGGCCTTCAAGAGGAAGGCTCCAGCCCATGGGAGGATGGAATAAAGCCTGCTACAAAGAGGACGTTGGAGCTACAGGAAAGCAGTATTTCTAAGACATTGAGGTAAGGAGGGAGAAAGAGCCAAGGATAGAGGAGAGCTGATGCAGAGGTTCAAGGATGGGAGATGGAGTATATTTGTATATGAGGAACCACAAGCCAGCCAAAATGGCCAGAGCAAACAGTTCATGGGGGTGGGCAAGGAGTGAGAAGTGTGGAAATACAGAGAGAGCCTCCAGTGGGAGAGGGCTTTTAGCTCATTCTGGAGGGGATGGGGAGCCTCGAGAGGTTACTGAGGAGAGTGTCACATGGACATGACTTACACTTTAATCAGGAAAAGCACCTGGGTCACTGAGTGGAGGCTAGATTGGAGTGGAGAGAAACAAACCAAGGAGAACAACAAGAAGGTTATTACAACAGTTCCAAAGCGTGAAGTCATGAGAACTTTCATCAGGATGCTGACTTCATGAGTACAGAAATGGAGGTTACAGAAGAGGTGTCATGATTTGGTAAATGGTTGTGCCTGAGAAGTCAGGATGATGCAGATGTTGTGATTCTGGGTGACTGAGGAAATGTGGTGGGGCCCCCAGAAATCACAGGGAAGCTCATTAGAGGCCTGGGTTTGGAGAAAAAAGTAATGAAGCGGGGCAGCTAGATGGCGCAGTGGATAAAGCACCGGCCCTGGAGTCAGGAGGACCTGAGTTCAAATCCGGACTCAGACACTTGACACTTACTAGCTGTGTGACCCTGGGCAAGTCACTTAACCCCCGTTGCCTGCAAAAAAAAAAAAAAAAGTAATGAAGCCTGCTTCAGATCCTCCAAGTTTTACATATCTAACAGGCAACTTAGTGATAGGGGATTGTAACTCAAAAGAAAGACTTGGGCTGGATATAGTGATTTTAAGACCATCTGAATGGATGATCCCATGAGAACAGATGAGATAACTAAGAGACCATAGAGAAAAAAGAAGAGGGCTCAGGACAGAACCTTGGTAGACACCCAGAGTTAATGGCTACAACGCGGTTGAAGATCTAACAAAAGAGACGGAGAAGGAACCTTCAGAAAGTACATGGGGAACCAGGGGAGAGCAGTTCTTTACAGATACAGAGGGGAGAGACTATCCAGTAGGGCAGGTGGGTCAGCATCAAAGAATGAAGATGAGTCAAGAAAGAGGAGAACTGAGAAATGACTATTAGATTTTCTTTCTTTTTTTCTTTCTTTGTTTTTTTGGGTTTGTTTTGGTTTTTTTGGGTTTTTTTGCAGGGCAATGAGGGTTAAGTGATTTGTCCAGGATCACATAGCCAGTAAGTGTCAAGCATCTGAGGCCGGATTTGAACTCAGGTCATCCTGAATCCACTGTGTCACATAGCTGCCCCTCTATTAGATTTGACAATTGCATGATTGTTTGTAACTTTGGAAAGAGTACTTTCAGGTTTTAAATATTTAGAATATTTTAAACATGGAACAGGCATACTCAAGAGGTAATAAACTCCTGATATCACTGAATATCATTTAATGGAAGCTGAATTGGCATTTGTTGGAGAGTATATACTGTAGAAGGTATTCTTTGTCAACTCTCATTTAAACTAGATACCTGTGAGGTTCTTTCCAAACCTGAGATTCTGTGATTCAATTAAAGGTATCCAAACACTCAGGTAGCATTATGCAAAACTACCTTTTTCCATTTCAGCCTAAGAAGTGGTGTGAAACCCATTTTATGCATTATAATATGTGGGGGAAATGTAATGACAGACACACAAGATTCAAGTGTTTAGTTTGAACCCTTTTTTCAGACAATTATAAAATCCACGGAAGACAATGGGAAGGAAACCAGATAAAATGGCACTATATGCTCTCTACTCATCACATTGTAACTTCTGTACTAGGGTGGTCATTGACATGTTTTGCTCATTCTGACATTATCTTTAGGAGTGGCCCTACTCATAAACCCATAACACCAACAAACATCTCTACTGGCTCAGCTGGTGCTGTGAGAAAAGTCTTTTGAGAACTCAAAATGCTATACAAATGAATTGTCATTATTACATGGGAAAGAGGACTTGACTTGGGGTAATGAGAAACCATATGGAGGATCTTGCCCCTGCCAAGAACTTCCCAGTCTTTCTTGAGGCCAGCTGGGGAAGGCAGCCTGAGAACACGCCATAGCAAGCAGCATGAAGAGAATTTTCTAGCTGCAATTTACTGTAATTTCAAAAACAACAACAAATCAGGCACAGTTCTGTGGTTGCTCAGCAAAATGACCATGGACCAGTTAGGAATAATGGAAGGCACCAAACTCCAGCAGCAAAAGTGGATGCTGTGAGTGTACATGCTCTAGGGAACTTTGGGTAGACACAGTAGCAGCTTCTAGGTCTCCCCCAAATCTCCTTCTCATAGGTGAAGAACCCGCTGTTGAGCCACAGAACTTGGTCTGGAAAAAGCCTAAATTCTCAGTGGCAAGCCTTCTCTCCAATCAAAGTGATCGTTTACTGGGATGTTGGGAAGGGAAGAACAAGAAACCAGGGAGTAGGTCAGCCAGTCATTCTATCTCTGCTTCTAAGTCATTTTTTTAAACACACAAATCCTAAGAAAATCAAATGTTTTTAGCAAGCCCACTTTGTTACAGGAATAAACACAGCAAGTCAAATGATTTATGATCAAGCAAATTGCTAACATTGCTTCCTTCCTTCTCTCCTTTTTTCCCTCCTCTCTTTATTCATCTTTGCTTCCTTCCCTCCCCTGGCTACTTCCTCCCTTTCTCTCTTAGTTTCCTCCTTCTGCCTCTCTCTCCCTCTCTTCCTTCTTTCCTTCCTCCCTCCCTTCCTTCTTCCCTTCCTTTCTTCCTTCTATCCTTACTCCCACCCACCTTTCCTTCCTTCTTCCCTCCCTCTCATCCTTCCTGCCTTCTTTCCAAATGATCCAAAGAGGATGCATGAGTAGCCTTCTCCTCAAGAGATATGAGTGCACAGGAACAAGTGCTTCTTGAGGGAAACTTTAAAAAATCTTTTTGGTAGCAAATTCATCAGGAAATAGTGATTTTTAAACAGTGATAGTGACTGACATTTATATAGGACTTTTAGTCTTACAAAGCACCTCACTTCAGTGAGCTTACCTGAGCCTGACTGCAATCCTGTGAGATATGTGCTACAGGTATTATTATTATTATTCCTTTTTCCGGATGAGGAAACGGGGACCCCAAGAAGTGAAGTGGCTTCACCATGGTCTCACAGCCGCAAAGAGTCAGAGGTGGCATTTGCAAGCTGATCTTCTCATCCCCAACCCTAACATGCTGCCCCATGGGATCAGAAGGTTTAGAACTGAAAGGATCTTGGAGGTCGAGCCATCCAATACCACCATTTTGCAGAAGGAACTAAGCCCCAGAGAGGTTAAGAGGTTTGACTTCAGCCACATGGAGAGTAAGCAGGAACAGATAGAACATCTTCCCAACTCAAAGCCCAGTACCCCCTTTCCACTATACCATCCTGCTACTTCTATATGTTGGTGACTTAGAAAACACTCTGGGAGCCCCCAGATAGCAAGATAACTCAGTTATTAT
The DNA here is from genome assembly GCF_019393635.1 of Dromiciops gliroides. NCBI lineage: Eukaryota > Metazoa > Chordata > Mammalia > Microbiotheria > Microbiotheriidae > Dromiciops > Dromiciops gliroides. The sequence goes on from NC_057861.1 coordinate 755,229,968, forward strand.
TTTGTTGTTGCTGAGGGCATCTAGGTCAACATAACTGTCTCCAAAGGGGCTCCAAACATTCCCAACTAGACATGTGAAGCACAGCTGAGCATTTATATGGTACCTTAAGGTTTGCTAAGTGCCCACCATACATTATCTGATTTTGAGCCGGTCATCAATTTGACCCAATTATATGCAGCACTCAAATAGGCAATTAGGCCTATTTTGAAATGCTTCCTTTTAAAAAGTATAGAAAGGAAGGCCGTATGGAGCCCAGCACTATATCTTTTTAAGCCAATTTTTGATCAAAAGTGTTTTATACTTAAACCTTCCAATGGTGTATCTAGAAAATCGATTGAATGTTCAATATATATAGTGGACCATTAACCCAATTTGATGTGCATTGTTTTTCAATCCAGGAGGGATGACATTTTTCTAAAAGGTCGATGTCCAGGAAAAAGGACGGTCTTAAGAAATTGTTATTGGCTCACCGGTTTCCCCTGCCCCCATACCTGTGCCCCCTGACATTGTCCTCCTGACATGAGGAGAGGAATTAGTAATCTTCTAGGTCTGCCCTCAGTGACCTTCATTAATATTTGATATTCTTACCCACATTTGCTGAAGCAAAGTAACTAACCCAGCATTACCCATCAATCAGTAGCAAAGTTAATCATGCTCTATAGCTCCTCATTTCTGTCTTCCTTTAGCAATTTTTTTCATTCTTAGGGTAAAAGCATATTCTAAATGAGGCTATAAATATTTTTGAGAGACAGAGACAGACAGACAGAGAGAAGCTGTGGATACTTTAGATTTTGTTTTCTTTTGCTTGTAAAATTCAGGGAATCTTCACATCCATTTAGAATCTTTAGAGCTTTCCTCTGGATGAGCAGGATGGCAAAGGGCCTCGAATTACTGTCATAAAAAGACCAGTTGAAGGAATTGTGATTGCCTGGCCTAGAGAATGAGACATGATCTTTAAGAGTAGTCTTTAAGTCCTTGAGGGGTTATTATATAGAAAAGGAATTTGACTAGCTCTGCATTGTTGACCCAGAGCACACACTTAGAAGCAATGAGGAAAAGTTACAGAGAAACACGTTTGAGTTCTCCATTAGGAAAAACATTCTCTCAGAAATGTCCCCAAATAAAATACAATGGACAGCTTTGGGCAGATGACTTATTTATTCATCATTAGAAGTTTTTGAGCAGAAGCTCAGTGATCAGTTGTTGGGGATTTGGGGGCAAAATTCAGGATTAAGGTAAGGATTGAACTTGATGACTGCTCCGATTGCTTCTATCACTAAGAGCCTAGATGGTTCCACATGGATCTAGGCAGTTCCTTGTGCCTGGAATGCTTTTCTTCCTCGCCTCATTGAAGCCCTAGCTCCCTTCAAAGCTGGACTCCCATGCCCCCTATTTCAAGGAACCTATACTAGTTTCCCCAGTTGTTACTGTCCAAATTATTGTACATTTATTTGATTGGTATTCTTTCTACCTGTGAATATGCTATATTCTTCTATTGTTGTTGCTTATCGTTCATTCTTAAAGAGGAACATGACATCAGAAGGTGATGTCATGACTTGCAGTGAATTGGATTTAAGTGACAGAGGGCTGTGAAAAGTCACCAGCCCCACTCTCTCTCCACAGCCATCTAGGTCCAGTGGCAAGATAGACATCAGGACAAATGGAGATGGCCCCAGATGTTTGAGGTAATCATGGTAAAGTGACTTGCCCCAGGGTCACACAGCTAGTAAATGTCAAGTGTCTGAGGCCAAATTTGAACTCATGTTCTCCTGACTCCAGGGCCAGTGATCTATCCACTGCACCATAGCTGCCCCTATCCTCCAATATTGAGTAAATCAATCTACCCCCACACCACTTAAAGTAAGTGATAAGATAAACAATCAATCATAGACTTTAGATTAACTATGAAAAATCCTATAATTACTTTGCACAAGAATCATGTCCAAATAGACTAAAGAGATTTTTTCCATGCCCTAAGGGTCCTCTATAAACTAGCAAGCTAAGACAACTGGAGTTATTAAATCAAGTGTGGCCTTCCAACCTACACTTGAGGAAAACCTGCATGGAGCAGAACTCACTTTAGACAGAATTGGACCTTGCTGGCTCTGAAGGGTCCAGAGGACGTTGGACTTCCCATCTTCCTGTCAGTATCTTTGCCCTATCACCAGATCAGCTGATGGTAGTGTCTGTATCCAAAGCTAATGGTGGATGGATGCCAATTCCCCATGCCTAAGAGAACTTCTTGAGTACCTCCAAAAATTGGAGGAAAGAATATCTAGCAACCAGGAGCCATTGAGTTATGCCTTTGCCACTTGTGCTTTCTAAACTTGAGTCCATTTTCTCCAGGACATTGGGGAAATGTTTTTTACTACCTATGCCACCTAAGTAAAAATCTCTTTCTCAAAAACTACTTAAGGCTGGTGGCCTAAATGGATTCTTAACTGATAACCTTGAGGAAAAGAATGTTAGTGGGATTCAAGCTAATGGCATTGTAGAATCACCCTTGACTCCTAATGGATATCCCCCAAATCCTGTGACGTAGTGACAGCCTTGCTCCATGACCCAAGATTCAAGCAAGAGAGTAAAAGCTGAAATCAGGATCCCCAGAATTGTCATAGGCTATATTCTCCTTAGAATATATGTTCCTTTAGGAAAGTGTTTATGTCACTTTTATATCTGGAACCTCATTACCTAGCACACCTGAAACAGTGGAAGCTAAATAAATGCTTGATGATTGATTGAGTTATTAATTGATTGATGTGCATTCTGATAAGTGCCTAAAGGTGATGGAAGTTCGTTAGGGTATGCCTACTGAGTGGGTTAAAGATGAATGCCAGAGAATCAATATCTTCATTCAGAATTCTTCATCAGTATTTAAGCTATGGGGTTCCAGTGAAATCACAAAGTAATTGGTTGTTTGAATATTCCCTCTTGACTACATTGTTTTACAACCACTTAAGTTCTGTGTTAACTCAGGGAAAAAATGCTTATCAAATTTGCAGATTAAAAGAAACTAGAAGAGATTGCAAACATTGTTAATGACAGTGTCAATAAACAGAAATATCTTGACAGGCTAAAAAGATGGGTTTTATTTAACATAATGAAATTCCATAGGTAAAGATATAAATTGTAATATTCAAAAGATTCACCTTCTCATCTCACATATACTTTTTTTCTTGAAAAGTCAGAGGAAATTATGGGAATAACAATCACTGATTAACATCACACAAAAATAAAATTGTCTACATCTTAACTGATATCAAATTAGTGATTGCTGTTTTAGAAGTCTTTTCAGAATAACCTATCTATATACAGTAAGAACATTAACTAGGGAAAGATCAAAATAAATACCAAAATAGATGAAAGGATAAAGATAACAAAACAGTGCACAAATACAGCAGTCCCCAACTGACCTATTTGCACAATCTTTTTACTATAAAAAATAGGAAATGGATTTTTTTAAAAACTGATTTAGCTGTCATTAGTTTTTGCAGTTTAACTGATTTCCCCCAACCTACCACCATTAAAAAGAAATGTGCATAGGGCAGCTAGGTGGCACAGTGGATTAAGTACTGGCCCTGGATTCAGGAAGACCTGAGTTCAAATCCAGCCTCAGACACTTGACACTAGCTATGTGACCCTGAGCAAATCACTTAACCCTCATTGCCCTGGAAAAAAGAAAAAGGAAGGAAGGAAGAGAAAAGAAATGCACATAGTGATTGAGACTGCATTCCTCCAAGTTTTTCTTCCTTTTATTTTACTATCATGGCCTTGGAAATTTACTTTGGAATATTGGTTGTTGAATGTGGCTTACTCTGGATAGGTCTAAACTTAGGGGGAATTAGTTAAATGAGGAAATAACTGTTGAAGTGGGGAGTTGTATCTCTGCATGGACTATGGGTAGTCAATAGTAGGCACTTAAAGTTGCTTGATCCAAAATGGAGGTATTACAACAACATGCTGGCACTCAAACACTGATCCTATAAAGGAAGCTAGGGGACAGAAGTGGGTAGAGCTGTGGGCCAGGAGACAGGAAGGCCCAAGTTCATATGTGGCTGTGTGACCCTAGACAACTCCCTAAACCTCATTTGCCTCAGTTTCCTCCATTGTAAAATGGGAATCACAAGAACAGCTACCTCACAGGGTTGTTGTGAGGAAGCATTTAGCATATGTTTGGCATGTAACAGCCACTAAAAAAATACTAATTTTCTTCCTTCCTTCCTGTACCACAAAACATTTTTTTCAATTGTTACTTGATTTTTAAAATTTCATTTAGTGACATTTTTAGTCTGCTTTTCATGTCTCATATCCATTCCAAGTTTCATATTTGTTTTCCCATAAAAATTACAATTCAAATTTACAGAGAAAGATTATAGGCAGCATTGTTCTACAAGATAGCAAAAATGAATAGAGGAGTAAAAAGCTGGAAGTGAGACCCAACCGCACTAAAATAATCCCCAAGAATTTATCAATAAAATTAGAAGGACAAAAAAAATTAAAAAAAGAAAGAACAGATTTTATAGCATTTCTCTACAATCAATTCATGTAATCATGGATGGAAAGCTGGAAGAAACCTCAAGGGCCACTGAGTCTAGTCTCTTGATTTTACAGGAGGAAATTGAGGCCCAGGAGGTCAAGTATATTGCCCAATGTCATCTGAGCATGAATATCAGAAATGTTTGAGGGGCAGCTAGATGGCGCAGTGGATAGAGCACTGGCCCTGGAGTCAGGAGTACCTGAGTTCAAATCCGGCCTCAGACACTTAACACTTACTAGCTGTGTGACCCTAGGCAAGTCACTTAACCCCAATTGCCTCACTAAAAAAAAAAAAAAAAACAAACAAACCAAAAAAAACCAAAAAAACCCCAAACAAACAAATAAAAAAAGAAATGTTTGAGCCTAAGCCCCCTGACCCTATATCTCTTTCTATTCTACCAACTTATGACAATGGAACTACTATACTTGAACCCTGCTACCTCTGAACTGGATGTGCTCCCAGAGAAAAAGACCTTGGAATCCATGGCTGGACCAGGACAACTCTGCTGGAGGAGACAGTTTTAAAAAAGTGAATCAACACAGATTTACTAAGTACTCACTATGGGCTAAGTCCTGGAGATACAGAGTAAGGCAAAAAAACCCAGCCCCTGCCCTCAAGGAGCTCACAATTTATTGGGGAAGATATCATGAAGACATCTACAAATAAGATATATAGAGAATAAATTGTATATGATCACAAAGGGAAGGAGGACTGGGAAATGCTTATTGCAGAAGGCAAGATTTTAGTTGTAAGCTTGGAGAGATCAGTTCTCAACATATCAGAAGAGGAAAAGATAGCCCCCAAAACCATGGCTGAGTAATGACAAAAATGTTTCTGATAATCATTTTGTGGTGGTATATTCTCAGTACATCTTTTGGAGTCCTGATAGAGTCTATTAACATATACCAGATTTTTCTTGTATGTTTTTTTTCATGTATTTATAGGCATACAAATGACCCAAATTTTCTGGAGTAAGGAGCAAGATTGTAAGGAAAAATAAACCTTTGACCATTTTGCTCTAAAGACTAGGTCCTTTCCATCATTTTTTTCCTATATGTTTGCAGCCTTTTAAAAGAAAAAAAGCTGTCAAGCCTCAGAAGGGTCACACTATCTACAAATTCTTCTCTAATGAATGTACTTTGAAGAAATTTCTGCTAACAGGTTTTTATGACTACATTCATGCACAAATGACCAACCGGCCATCTCTCTAGAAGAAATAGAATTATATACTGTTCATCAATTTACTGCCAGCAGGTTGCAGCAATAAACATTTCATTTGATCTTCTTGCCTTACAACAGTAAGACAGATGCCTGGGTGCCTCCCTTTGAGAACGACATATTGCTTGTGATGCATGCTAGTCTTCCAACAATGCTTTGCATGCTGACATGGCACATGGAATTAGTCTGTTTGATGTTCAATGAATCAAATTCTTTCAGTGCTTTCAGGAAGACAGGAATGGATCCCTTCATTCTGAGAAATGAGTTTTATCCATGTGTCTGTCTAGGAGTGACTCATTGACAATGAATAGCAGGCCTTTTGTCTGGAGGCTTTGCGGGATCCAAAGCTTGAAAAGAAAGGTGACTGCAAGAATTAAATCTAGTTTTACCTTCTGATGTCCCCAGCATCTGTACTCCCCAGTTTGATCCCTAAAAGTATGTTTGTTATTTTTATCAACAATGAGTTATATAACAATGCTGACAAGTAGCAGTCCATGAATATTTCCTTTGTGTATATATGTACATGTGTATGTATACATGTATGCATGTCTGCATGCATGTACATATATATGTGTATACTTTAAAAAATATTCTTCTGAAAATAGTCTATAGACTTCCAAAGGGGCCCATGACACACACACACAAATTTTTGAAACCCCTTTTGTACAGGTCAGAAGAGACAATGCTTAAGAACAAAGCATGTGAAGGAGACCTCATGTTTTCAGTGGACCACCACAAGTTTAATATAAATTAACCATGCAACATAGCTGCCAATCAAAGCAAATTTCAACTGCCTTACTACAAATACTGACTGTTTGCAATTTTATCACTTTGTGGTTTTGAAACAATAAACAGAGAAATACCAAAATAAATGAGGGAGAGATACACACAGAGTAAAGGAAAAAAGGCTGGAGCAGCATATATTATGCTTGAGGTGAAGTAAAAAAATCAGGGGTAGCAAAATTTGGCCTAATTAAAAGAGATATAGAAGGAAACTACATCTTGCTAAAAGGCACCATAGACAATGAAGTAACATCAGTACTAAACATGTATGCACCAAGTGGGTAGAGCATCCAAATACTTAGAGAAGTTACATGAGTTACAGAAAGAAATAGACAGCAAAAATATATTAGTGGGGGACCTCAACCTCCCCCTTCCAGAACTAGATAAATCTCACCACAACATTAATAACAAAGAAGTTAAGGGGGTGAATAGAATTTTAGAAAAATTAAATATGATAGACCTCTGGAGAAAACTAAATGGGGATGGAAGAGAATATACCTTTTTCTCAGTGATACATGGCATGTACACAAAAATTTACCATTTATTAGGGCACAAAAACTTCACAGTGAAATGCAGAAAGGCAGAAATAGTAAATGCACCCTTTTCAGCTCATGAGGCAATAAAAATCATGTGTAATAAAGGGCCATGGAGAGATAAACCAAAAATTAGATAATCTCATCCTAAAGAATGAGCAGGTCAAACAACAAATCATAAAAACAATCAATAACTTCCTCCAAGAAAATGACAATAATTAGACAACATACCAAAACTCATGGTATGCAGCCAAAGCAGCTCTTAGGGGAAATTTTATGTCTCTAAATACCTGCATGAATGAAAGAGACAAAGAGGAGATTAATGAATTGGATATGCAATTTAAAAAGCTAGAAAAAGAACAAATTAAAATCCCCAATTAAATGCTAAATTAGGAATTCTGAAAATAAAAGGAGAGATTAATAAAATTGAAAGTAAGAAAACTATATAATTAATAAGTAAAACTAAGAGCTGGTTCCATAAAAAACCAATAAAATAGATAAACCTTTTGTTAATTTTATTTTTAAAAAGAAAGAAGAAAACCAAATTACCAGCATCAAAAATGAAAAGGGTGAATTTGCCACCAAGGAAGAGGAAATTAAAGCAATAATTAGGAGCTATTTTGCTCAACTATACTCCAATAAATTTGACAGTCTAAATGAAATGAATATCTACAAAAATATAAATTGCCCAGATTAACAGAAAAGAAAAGAAAATCCTTAAATAAGCCCATTTTAGAAAAAATAAATGAAGGATAGTTTCAAAGAGTTCTTTACTGATCAAATCTGTAGACTTGTATTTAATTCTGAGTGTCATGCTTTGAGAGAGATATTGACAAGCCAGAATGTGAACTGGGAAGTCTGATAGAAAGTGAGAAGTCTAAAAACCCAGTCACATGAGGAGCAGTTGAATAAACTGGGAGTATTTAACTTGAATGGGGAAGCCGCCTTGCAGTTGCCCATTTCTGGTCAATCACTGCTTTCTTCCAGGAGGCAGCATAGTATAATGGATAGATCACTGAATTTGGAATACTAAATACCTGGGTTTGAATCCTGCCTCAGACACTTACCAGCTGTGTAGCCCTTGGAAAATCATTTAGATTCTCTAGACCTCAGTGTTCTCATATGCAAAATAAGGGAGTTGGAGTCAGTGGCTTCTAAAGGACCCTTCTATCTCTGAATCTATAGTCCTATGGTTCTGACTGTCATCCAAATTGATTTTTTTCCAGTTTTGTGTCTTCTTCAAATATGGTGAATATGGCTTCAGGGGATTCCTTCATCTTATTGAGAAAAGTGTTGAATAACATAGGGCCCAACACAAAGACCCCACTGGAGATCTCCTTCCAAAATGACAGTGATACATTAGTGATTATTCTTTAGGTCTGATCATTTGAATACTTCCACTGTGTGATGATCTAGCCCACAGTTCTTCACCTCATTCACAAGGATGGCATGAAAGACTTGGTCATGCACTTTGTTAAGATACAAGTAAATCCTATCTTCTGCATTCCCCTGATCTATCTGCTCAATAGCTCTCAGACCTCTCTGTCCCCCCCCCAAAAAAAAAAGTTGTGGGGGAAATAAAGTAAGTCTGGCATGACCTGTTCTTGAAACATCAAGGCTGGCTTTTTGTAGTCACTGCTTCCCCTTCTAATTGCCCACTAAACCATCCCTTAAAGGTTATGCTCAAAAACTGTTGTTAGGAATATGGACTAAACTCACTACTCTCTATCTCTTAGACTCTTCCCTATTCCCTTTTTTGAAATCTGGGAGAACAATTGTCCTTCTCCAGTCCTATGTCACTTTCTATTTTCTTCACAGTCTTTCAAAGATAACTGACAGTGGCTCAATGATGACCTTTGCCAATTCTTTCAGTACTCAATGACACAGTTCATCTGGGCCTAATGACTTGAATTTATTAAAGGCAGCTAGTTATTTACCATCTTGTCTTGGGTTTCTACTCCCTGATAATCATTTTTGTTTGATCTTTCACATTTCAATGGTCGTTTTCCTTGGAAGAGAAAATAGAGGCAAAATAAGAGTTAAAGAGTTCATCCTTCTCACCATCATCCATTATCATCCCATCTGCCCTGAGTAGCAGACCTGTCTCTTGCCCTAAATATAACTAAATTCTCTTTAGAGCTCTGTGACTCCAACTCTCAGAGAAAAGACAGAGTGGGTTCATTTTACTTTGTGTAGAGTATGGGGGAAGGTAGAGGAGGAAGTAGGATTAGATTAAGTTGTTCTTGAGAACAGTAAATGATAAAAAAAAAAGGTACCTAATTTCATTTAGGTATGTTCATTTCTCTTAAACCTTACTCTAAATGGTTCTTCTTATTCAGTCATCTAGTTAGTCAATAAGCATTTATTAAGTACCTACTACATGTCAGGAATTGTACTAAACCCAGCTTTGAGGATACAAAGAAAGGCAAAAGTCATTCTTTGCTCCCAAAGAGCTCACAATCTAGTGGGTGAACCAACATGCAAAAAAACAAACAAACAATGGACAAACTAACTTTATACAAAGTAAAAAAAGTGGTCTTTAACATTTGTGTTCATTTTTTCAGTAAATACTTTTTATCTGAATGAAAAATTTGCCTCTTCTCTCTGTCTCAGTTATCCAGATCCATAGGAAGCCCACCTGTCCAGACCATGAGGCCATAATGTAGATAGCATTATTTTGTGACTGTGGCTTTTCTTGTATGCATGTGAAGTGTGCAGGTGGAAACTGGCAGTTTTCACTGAGTGATAATCTTGACATCTTCCACATAAGAAGCTATGGTCAAGCCACAGAAATGAAGGCAAAGAGCCATTTCACAATTTTGTCTCTGTCCAGCCTTGAAAAGCATGGTAGAATTTAGTAGTTGAATATTCATCCATTCTGCAATCAAGTAATCAAGAGAGTTAATGTTATGATTTTATTCTTTAAGGTATGTTCTTAATCCCTGCATAAAAGTCAGAATTTGTTAGAAGAGAGCCTTTGAAGGCTGTGCTTTGTTAGACTGAATCAATAGCAACAATGATAATAATAGCAATCTGTCTATCTATCTAATATTTGCAAGGCTTTTATGTTATTTCATTTTATCTTCACGATCTGGGAAGTAGGTGCTATTATTATCCTCATTTTGCAGAGGAGGAAACTGAGGCACAGAGCAGTTAAGTGATTTGCTCAGGGTTACACAAGTAGTATCCAAAGCAAGATTTAAATTCAAACCTTGCTGACTCCAAGTACAGTACTCTATCAACTATGCCACCTTGCTTCCGTGATCAAATGCTTTTTATTTTAGTTGACAAAAAAATAGAGACTGATGGATCTTACATACTCCACATATTTCGATGACTTGTGCAACTGTGAAGATATGACCTATCACAGGGAAATTATACACATATAAACCTTCCCATTTCTCTTCTAAGATTTGATCAAAGATATCAACTGTCAATGCTTGTGTAGAAGAATATTATCATTATGAGAAAATAAGCCTATGGATTAGGACTTTGTAAAAGTTTCTTCATCACCATTTTAGGGTGATATTGCCATTCATTATTTTCCCATTCTTTTCATGTTTTCAAAATCTCTCTGTGTGTGCTTTCAAGACCGTTTCATCTATAACACAGATTGCTTGTGGATGTATTTGGTGTGATACTACTGGTCTTCCTGACATCTTGCTTTTGCTCTTCTTCTCTTTCTCCTCTCCTTCTCACTACTATGCCTCTCCACTTGGCAAGAAGCTCAAGTGTTTTCTTGGCATTTGACCTCCACATCTAAAAATTTCCATGGGACATGGGGATAGTCAAAACCAATATTTTTTAGTTTTATTCATTTCCTGTTTTTCAGAGTCAACATCATCCTTTGATAGGTTGGGTAAGATCTGTTCTAAGTACACTCAGTGTCTTCTCATATTTATCCTTCAATTTAGTATTGGCTTTTTTCTTTGCTCAAACTCACAGATCGTCTTGCTGCCCATAGCTGATTTTGAAAGGATGCCCATGTGAGTAGCCAATTGGCTTTTTTTTCTATCTGTTTGGATCTGGCCAATTTTTGTGATGGGGGAAGGCTCTGTCATTAGGATTCAATGAATCAATGCGGGTAAAGCCCTTTGCAAACTGTTATGTGCTATATTGCTGTTCAGTAGTAATAATAGCAGTTGTATTCTTAGTAGTTTCCCTTATGAGACGGGGAAGCATTGCTATGAAGGCAGCTAGGTGGTACAGTGGATAGAACAGTGAGCCTGGAGTCAGAAAGACCTGTGTTCAAATACAGTTGTGTGACCTTGGGCAAGTTACTTAACCTTTGTTTACCTCCATCTCCTCCTCTGTAAAATGGAGGTAATTATTGCACCTCACTTACAGGGTTGTTGTAAGGATCAAATGAAATAATAATTGTAAAATGCACAGCCCAGTCAGTACCTGGTGCCTAGTAAATGCTATATGTGTGTCTGTGTGTGTGTTATCTATTATTATGGAGGACCATTAAAACCTTCATGGACAGAGGGTGCCCCCATACCAGGGGGAAAATGAATCTGTGTATTAACAGATTTCGATTTGGAGGCATTGGCTTTCCTTTTCTTTTTTTATTACATTAAACATTAGAGAACACATTGGACACACCAGTGCAAACACCTACACTTACTTCAGGTGTAACCATTTACATCAAAATTGATTTCAATGTATATATTCAGTTCAGGTCAAGAAATATTTCTGAAGTGCCTCTTTTGGGACAGGAACCGAGTGAGGGGTTAAGAGCATGAAGACAAACGTGACCAGTCCTTGACCTCGAGGAACTAATGTTCTTTGGAGAAGTAATGATATGCATGTAAAAAAGTGCTAAATGTGTACGTACATCTTCTGTATGTCTACATACATATATGTGTGCATGTGTAGTATGTTGTGGTATGTAAACATAAGTAAACATGCATACAAATGGTTATATATATATATATATGAGGAGAAGGCATCTGAGGGCAAGCCATGTGGTCAGTTCCTTGGCGTCAGGAAGTGACGTTTGCTCATGGGTACTGTCTATCAAAGCTACCAGCCAATCAAGTTGAGGAGCCTCCCATTTCTGGGAGGAGAACACAAAGTAGGAAACAGATGCTGGCGGAGGGGTTCTTCCTCTTTGGGTTCGAGACATTGGCTTGGTGGCAGGACTTCACGTAGGAGGTTAAGAAGGCTAGGATTTCCATAGTATAAGAAATCTGTTCTCAATCTTTCTCTCTCTTTACTATCTTATATCTTTTAATAAACCCTTAAAAGCCTAAACTCTTGGTGAATTTATCAGTGATTTTTAGCCAATTTCCCCCCAAAACTGGGGGGGGGGACAGATTAGAACCCACATTTTGATTTTTAAACAACACAACACACATTACATATATTTCTTTGTACAGGGCATATACACACATACATAGGCATTTGAGGGATGTGTGGAAGAGGTCTGAACCTGTGATTTCATTGCTACAGGGATCTCCTACAAAGAAAACTCCTGCTATTGGACTCACATCTATCCTGCAACATTTAGGGAGATTCCTGAGGGTACTGAGAGATTACATCACTTGCCCAGAGTTCCATATATGTCACACACACACACACACATATACTACCTGCATATACATTATATTTATGTATTATCTATATCATGCATATGTGTATCTATTTATAAGTGTAGGTATGTATGTAAGGTATCCCAAGTCTTAGTGTAGTTTAAACCTTTTAATTTGCATGTATTTATATAAAAATTATGTGTATAATAAGATATAAAACATATATATACACATATACATAAACACATTCATATAGAGTAAATATGAGTTTGGCGTTTGGGGGAGAACAACAACAACCAGTCAGATCAGAATGTTTCCTTTAAGAGGTCATACCTGAGTTGGAGTTTGAAGGAAAATGGGGAATCTAGGAGGTAGAGTTAAGACAATGGGTTTTTCCATGAATAGGGGATGGCCAGGGATGAGACACCGAGATGGGAGACAGACTCTTGTGTACAGAAAATAGCCAGTTTGGCTTGAACATAAAATGTGTGAAAGAGAGTATTGGGTGATCTGGTGTCATACCGCTTTTCTAGTTCCTTCCCCTAAGTCCCCCTCATCATTTTCCACCCATTCCCATTCCATTTTCTTCTTCTACGAAGGAGAAGTAGACTATCTTTTCTAACTTAGACTTGTAATCAGTTCATTTAGACTTTGCCTTTCCAACATGGTTTCTCACAGTTTGGTTCTAATCTGTCCAAGTCCACTTGTCCTTCCCCATTGGGCTGGCATTGCTATGAACTGCATAAATAAGAACTATGGAGTTAGCAATGACCTTCGCCAGGCACTCTATTAAGATTTCATGGTCAAGTGAATAAGTATTTATTAAGCACCTACTATGTGCCTAGCACTGGGTCACCAGCCTCCTCTTTCACCACCACCCCCAAAATTGGTTTCCTGGTTTTGAAATAAAATCTGTCTTTTGTCATTCTTCTTCCTGCTCCTCCTATTCTTCTCCCTTGGAGTTTACATCTGGAAAAGGCTGCTGTATTTCCAAGCTGGAACAAGGTTCTCCTCTTAGAATTTGGCTTGCTTCTCATCTCTCCTTAGCTCAGGCCTCCTAGAGGTCAATAGTGATGTCACTTGTTTCTCTTGATCCCAGAGCAGTTCAACTGGACCTGGTGAAACTGATGTATGGCTTTGCAAGGTGGCTTTTTAAGGAAATTGAGTTATTTTGATATAGAATCAAAGTATGTTATAGTCAATGTTCCTCATTTATCCATTTTAGGCAAAGAGACATTTCTTCATGTGGAAATCTTTGATTTTTTTCCTTTAGGGAAGAGGTTATGGTCTATGCCACATATGATTGACCCACTTTCAGTAAGGTGTGTCCTTTGAGTGGTTATTACTGTACTAGTGATAGATTTGTAATAATCTATCCACACCCTCTTGAGCCATACTTTTTGGGATAAATGCCTCAACTTTTTAAGATGGCAGGCCTGCCTTGTAGGGTCCAAGTCCAGGACCATGAAATAGAGCCAAACTAATTGACTCATGTGGGAATTGAACTCCTAACTATAGACTCAACAGCACCATGAAGTGGCTAATCAGCAGAAAGAAGATGACTTTCACACACACACACACACACACACACACACACACACACACACACTTTAGTAAGCATTGGCCATTTAATGTGTAGGATACTCCAGTGTCGAAGCTCCCCACTCTGCTCCAGACTCATCTATAATTTATCAACCGAGCTTTTCCAATCACATAGCTGAGGAGGTGAGAGGCAAGACTTAAACTGAGATTTCCTTGAGCCAAAAGCTGATTCTCTAGGTACCACACCACACTGCCTCTCGTGCTTCATTTAAATTATAAAGTCTTGAAGTGGAGAGGAGATCAGAAAGTTAGCTAGTCTCTCCCTACATAGTCTGTCCCAGTCAGGCCACACTGGAGTACCATGGTCAGCTCCAGACACTTTTTTTTTTTTTTTTAGGAAAGACATGGACAAAGTGAAGGATATCTAGGAGAGGCCACATGGGCTGGTGAGAGAATTAGAAAATTAGCCATAGGATTGATGGAAATGGACACATTTAGCCTGAACAAGAAAAGACATAAGGGCAGACATGATAAGAGTCTTCAATCTTGGAAGAATAAATTATATTATTTGACCCCAAAAGAAAGAACTAGAAGCGTAGGCTGGAGGTTAGAAAGAGCTGATTTTTACTCACTATAAAGAAAAAATTCCCCAAAGAGAATAAGCTGCCTCAGGAGGTGACAGATTCCTTCTCATTATTGTTGTTGTTTGGTTATTTTCAATTGTGTCCAACTCTTTGTGATCCCATTTGGGATTTTCTTGAATACTCCAGCGATATGTCATTTCCTTCTCCAGCTCATTTTATATATAAGGAAACTGAGGCAAACAGGGTTAAGTGACTTGTCTAAGGTCACACAGTTAGTAAG
This sequence comes from Dromiciops gliroides, assembly GCF_019393635.1. Taxonomy (NCBI): domain Eukaryota; kingdom Metazoa; phylum Chordata; class Mammalia; order Microbiotheria; family Microbiotheriidae; genus Dromiciops; species Dromiciops gliroides. The sequence continues at coordinate 755,244,979 of NC_057861.1, forward strand.
TGTCTGAGTAAGGTCCCTCTCATTGGAGGTCTTTGAACTGAATGGCCACCTGGTGTGTGTTTTTTAATTCATTTGTTCATTTGTTTTAGATAGAGTATTATTGAAGTGTGGGCTAGAGCATAACATTGCATAGGCCCATAAAGGGCCTCAGAGTCCATCACCACCCTTTATTTTACAGAGGAGAGAGGAAGTGACTGGCCAAGGTCAGAAGTGAAAGAGCTAGGATTTGAATCCAGGTTCCCTCTCTAACAATGTGAAAAAAGCAATTGACTCTCCAGTGCATTCTTTCAGTTTCTACCTCAGAGTGGACATAACAATAGACTTAAAGCAATTACTCCTTTTCCCATGTTACAGTCCTATTTGGCAGCTCTACGCTTTCAGATGTACCTCGTCATTCCTAAATAAATATTCATCATTCCCTTCCACTTTCAGATAATTAAACTTGAGCTAATTGAATGGTTTTTTGCTACTCTTTGAGCTGAAATCATTGGATCGTTTTAACCTACATCTGACCTGTTGTAGACAACATGTCAGACTCACATCCAATCAATGGATTATTCCAGACTTGACATTATATTGCTGCTGTCCAGCTTGTAATTAGAAGGAGAGAAAAAAACATATTTGTTCTTTTATTTATGCTGCCTAATTTCAGATGGCGTCCAGATCTCCAGCTTGTCCCCCTTTCCCCTTATGAGCCACAGGGTCATTGCTGTGATTCAATTACCCTGGCACGGAGCTTTGGACCTGCTATGAGTTAATTACATTTTTGCTCATTCAAACGTTTATGCTGTGCGTCTGTTTCCAAATCATCCTCACTCCAGTGGCAATTTCCCGGTGAGGCTGTGTGAAGAGATGCCCTTTGAAACCGGGCTTGCTCTGTAGTGCTTAAGAAAGAAAAGCAGGACATGAAGAAGAGTCTCAGAAGATGAAGGCCAGGCTTGAAGCACGATTTCATTAATACTGGATGGCAGGAATGGAGCCAAGTCCCAGATAATGAGGGAGGAGTTGCCATTTTTTTAAAAGCTATCTGGTGACAGGGAAAACAAAAATGACATTCAGCTGACGAATGAGCAGAGTTTGACCTAGCCTTTTGACCTTTGACAATCAATCTTACCTGCTACTTCATAAAGAATTATAGCTATGCCACTCACATTTGACTCTGGAGTCTTACCATTCCCTTTACCTTCTTTCCCTGCTGAATGCATGGTCTAAGAAGATAAATGTTTATGTTGTATATACCAGTGTGTAGGAAATATGGGATGCTTGCTGGGGAAAAAATATTGGAGAAAGAGGGAGGGAGGGAGAGAGAGAGAGAGAGAGAGAGAGAGAGAGAGAGAGAGAGAGAGAGAGAGGAGAGAGTAGGGGGAAGGGAGGGAGAGAGAGGAGAGAGGGGAGAGAGAGAAAAGAGAGGGGGAGAGAAAGGGAGAGAGGGGGGAGAGACAGAGACAGAGAGAGACAGAGAGAGAATGGTTTATACATGCATTTCAGAATAGTCAGGGATATTTTTTATGTAGCTGATCAAAAAAAATAAAGTGAAAATAACTGATGATCCCAAAACATCCTTCCTCCTAGCTTGCCTCTCTACAGGAAGTTCAAGAGCCAAGCCACTCAATCTCATTCTGAAGGTGCTTTGCCAACCCCCTCAGCTCCCCCTCCCTACCTCCCCCCCCACCAAAAAAAAAGCATTAGAGAAATCACAAGAACTTTATTAGTTGTCCTTATCCATCCTGGATGGCGGTGTAGGCTATTGTGGGTTTTGGTAAAAGGGCCATGGGTCTAGGCCACTGAGCTGCTTTCATTATCTGTTAAAGGTGTTAGTGCCAATACTAAGCAGTTTGTGTTATGTCGGACCTACCCTGGTGTATTCTGGGAGCGTGGCATGAATCATTCTGCCTAGGCAGAAAGTGGAGCCCAGGAGGGAGGGGGGTGAGGGGGCTGAGTGGAGAACACCTCAGGAATAAGAGATAAGGTCCTCTTCACAACAGCACTTCTTTCTTTGCCTGGAATTTTTGCCTGGAGACATAAAAAAGGCTCAGCTAGTCAGCAAGTGTAACTTTATGGTAGCTTACCCAGTACACAAACTGACCACAGGGAGGTTTTCTCACCTTTATAGGTCTGAGATCCTTTTTCATGACTGTGCTGGAGCAAAAGCTCCAGGCTCCTCACAGAGCAGGAGGGAGGGCCCTGGATCTGGCCGCTGCCCTTCCCAGCAAGGTGTGTGTCTTTTTCCTCAGCTTCCTTTGGGGCACAGCCTATGTACTGCTTGATACCCAAAGCCATTCCAGATTCCCCATTCCCACTCTTCCCTCACCTCTACTTAATAACACTTTGTTTTATTTCCCTCTGAACATGTGTCACACACTTATCCCTTTCCCCAATAGAATTGAATGAAGATCCTTGAGTGCAGGGACAGTCATATTTTGCTTTGTGTCCTCAACTTTTGGTATATAGTAAGAAGTAAGTTCATAAATGTTAACTCTATCATCTTCCTGAGTTCAAATCTGGCTTAAGACACTTACAAGCTGTGTGACCCTGGGTAAGTCACTTAACCCTATTTACCTCCATTTCTTCATCTGTAAAATGAACTGGAGAAGGAAATGGCAAACCACTGCACTATCTCTGCCAAGAAAACTCCAAATGGGGGGTCATGAAGAGTCAGACATGACTGCAACAATTAAATAACAACAACCTTGAACCCAATACGGGCTCCATGATGGAATCTCTCTTTTTGTCATGTGTGCTTTACATTCTCAGAAATCCATTTCCAAACAGAAATCATGATCTACAACAGCAACTTTTGTCTTACTAAGGAGGAAAAAAATGACTAAGCAAACCACAGTAACCACAGCCAAAATATAGTAACTACCCATCTACCTCCAGCTACTTTGTCTGGAGGTAAGGATGAAGTCTGACTTCTCTCATTTCACATACCTAGACACTTTCTTTTGTCTTACTGTGGAGTCACAGAGAGAGTGATGGAGTTGGTGTTGGAAACAGCTGTGTTCAAGATGCCACTGATAATAGATGTGTGACAATAGGCAGGTTATTTCATCTCCTCATTTGGTTTTCCCACTGGTGAAATGGGGGTACCAGTAGCCCCTACCTTCAAGGGTTATTTCAAGGCTCAAATGAGATAATGAATGTAAAGTGTTTCATAAACGTCAGTTGCAAGTTGTTGGTGTTGTTGTAGGTGACGAGGTGGCTCTCTGAATCACCCTGGCTAACTTCCCTGCTGTTACCATTGAGCTCATTACTCCCAAAATTCCAAGGAAGGAGCAACAAGATACTGAGACTTTTAGTCTGGGTTGTGCCTCTCTTTCTCTTTTATCTTTAAGTCTCTGAGTAAAATGGGGGCAGCCTTGTTAATGGAGGAAGTGAGGTCAGTGGTCTTGACAATCCTAACGAGATGACAGAATTTATGAAGAGCCCCAGCTGAAGGCAGTAGTTACCTGCAGCCTATTCATATAATAAGCCCACTTGGGGCCCATTGTTATTCCCCTTGAATGTGTTTTCCTTTCTTCATTGGCTTTTGTTGTCTGGCCATTGCATTGGCCTCTCACTGCCACTTCTGAAGCTGTCTTAGCCCAGGTAATTAAGCACTCTTGGTTTGGTGAGGTTCGTTAGGAAGCTCTCTGAGCTGGGGGCTTCAGCTTCTCTTTGTGGAGAGGAAGTTGGCTGCTGTGTCAGGAAACTGAGACAAGGCCCCCTGATCCAAATGGTGAAAAACCCAACTGTGGGGCCAAACCCTCGTCCCAAAGGCTGGCATCACCATTAGCGAGACTAAAGGGGAGTCTCACTTACTGAGGGCCTGACATCAATATGGCATTTTAAAGGGCCTGACATCAATATGGCATTTTTCCATTCAAAGCATATAATAGCTCTGTGTGGTAGGTAGGGCAGGCATCACTGTCTGCATTGTACAGATGGAGATACTGGGACCCAGAGGTTAAGTACTTCCCTAAATCTTTTGGGCTAGTTAGGCAAAGAGCTTCATTTAAAATCCAGATCTCCTCACACCAAGTCCAAGAGTGAAGCCATGTTGCATGGGGTCATGACTCTTTATGACCCCATGGACCAAACTGTCCATGGGGTTTTCTTGGCAAAGATACTAGATGGCTTGCCATTTCCTTCTCCAGTGGATTAAGGCAAACAGAAACTAAGCGACTTGCCCAGGGTCACAGAGCTAGTCTCTGAGGCCATATCTGAACTTAGGTCTTCCTGACTCCAAGCCAGCACTCTATCCACTGAGTCATCTAGATATCTCTGATATTGGGCTACTTGGGTTCAAATCCAGCCTGATGCTTATTACTTGGGTGCCCAAGGTGGGGAAATCACTTAATCTCCAGAGTGTGAGAGGTGACAGTCCTGCTATGGACTCCCCCAGGAAGACCATATGTGCATTACTATTCTTAATACTAGGTTCTGAGTTTCAGAAGGAGTAGCAGCAAGCCAGTAGGGGAGTGAGCAGGATATAAAGAAGAACTTAAACCGTAGAGTAGAAAAAGGCTCCCTTTGGAAACCTGGAGATACTTAACCTGCAAAAGAGAAGACTTAGGGAAAACGTGCTACCTGCCTTCAAAAATCTGAAGAGCTATTATGTAGCAAAGGGGTTAGCCTTCTGCCACTTGGTCATGGAGAGTAGAAGTGGGAACAGGGGGTGGAGATTATAGGGAGGCAGAATTGGATTCATCCTAAGGAAACATTTCCTAATATTTAGAGGTGTCCAAAAGGGAAATGATTTATCTTGGGGTTGAAGGAGGGAATGTGTCCCATGCCACTGGAAGACTTCAAGCAGAGGGTGGGTTAAGGGTGTTGTAAATGTAATTTCAAGTTTGTGTGGAGAGTGAACCAACTGATTTTCCTTTCTAAGTTCAGGATGCCATGATGCACAATTTCAGTTTCCTGTGTGGTGTTGTTAGTCATCTTACCATTTTTCACAGTTGACAATCAGAGATATGCAAAAGAAGTTTCCTGTTCCAGATGGCAGCCGAGAAATATTTGCTAAGCTTTTCCCAATGTTCTAACATTACAAAAGTGCTTCCAGTGTCATGGAAGGTTCCTATACAAAGCTCCAAAGGAAAAGGGGATTCACTATGGATGGAAAAAGTCTCTAGATGATCCCACACAAGGCTGATGTTGTGCTGACTGTATCCAGCCTAGAAATGCTACAGGTACTTCTTATTCATGGCCAGTCCAAAGAGATTCCCTAACCATTTTCACAGGACAAGCAGAGTTGGCAAAGAATGCATATTGCCCAAATTATGCCATGAAGTCAAATGGAGACTCCGTTGAGTGAATTCAGCCAATATGGACAAGTACACACATCTCCTAAATCACACAACATCACCTAAAATCACACAACATCAGAGCTGAAAGGGATTTCAGAAACTATCTACTCTGACCTGGACCTACACAGAAATTCTCTTTCTGAAGGAAAGGGATTTGAATAAGCGTTTACCTACACACCTACTATTGCTAGATGTGCTAATCATTTTACAAATATCTTCTCACTGAATTCTCACAAAAATTCTGGGAATTATCCCCATTTAACAGTTGAGGAAACTGAGGTCATGAGAGGTTCAAGTGATTTACCTATGGTTGCACAATTAAGAAGTGTCTGCGGCTGGATATGAACTCAGGTCTTCCTGACTACAGACTTCCTCACTGCCCCACCTGTCTGCCTCTAACATGCTGACAAATGGTCATTCAGACTTTGCTTGAAGTTCTCCAGTGAGGAGGTCAACTTTGAACTCAGATCTTTCAAATTCCAGGCCCAGGATTCTGTCCACTGTGCTACTTCAATATTTATGTTAATAATAACTGCCTCCGTATTTCCTTTAATAGAATATTAGATTGTGAAAAGAAAAAAATTAAAAATTCAGAGTTACTCCCAAAGTATTCCCATCCAATATAATCACCCACAGGCCTCATCTCCTTCATGAAGTTCTGCCCTGTGTGTGTGTGTGTGTGTGTGTGTGTGTGTGTGTGTGTGTGTGTGTGTGCTCAATCAGCTCTGGAAGGCCCTTTGCTATTGACAAGGTCCCTCAGGCAGAAAAGACTCAGGAGGGTTTTTACTGGGGGAGGAGAAAAAATACCAGGACACAGATTCTTTGGCTTAGCCCGAGGCTCCTTGCCTCGGGCAGCTTCTTTCTGGGCCAGTTTTCTGCCACAGGGCAGTTATAACCCTCCATGCCCCCAGCCAGGAGTTAAGGGCTCTTTATCATCACTCAGGACTGTCCCATTCAGCAGCCAGAACCATTATGGGGCAGCTAAGTGGTGCAGTGGATGGAGCACTATGCTTGGAATCAGGAAGACATCTTCCTGAGTTCAAATCCAGCCTCGGACACTTAGAATTTGTGTGGTCCTGGGCAAGTCACTTAACCCTGTTTACCTTAGTTTCAACATCTGTGGCCTCATCTCTAAAATATATAGGGAATTAAATCAAATTTATAAGAATCCAAGTCATTCCCCAATTGAGAAATGGTCAAAGGATATGAACAGGCAGTTTTCTGATGAAGAAACCAAAGCTATCTATTCCCATATGAAAAAATGCTCTAAATCTCTAATGATTAGAGAGATGCAAATTAAAACAACTCTGAGGTACCACCTGACACCTATCAGATTGGCTAAAATGACAAAAAAGGAAGATAATAAATGTTGGAGAGGCTGTGGGAAAATTGGAACACTAATGCATTGTTGGTGGAGCTGTGAGCTGATCCAACCATTCTGGAGAGCAATTTGGAATTATTCCCAAAGGGCAATAAAGCTGTGCATACCCTTTGACCCAGCAATTCCACTTTTAGGTCTTTTGCCCAAAGAAATCATGGAAGGGGGAAAGGGACCCACATGTACAAAAATATTTATAGCTGCTCTTTACATGGTAGCAAGGAATTGGAAGTTGAGGGGGTGCCCATCAATTGGGGAATGGCTGGACAAGTTGTGGTATATGAATACAATGGAATACTATTGTGCTGTAAGAAATGATGAGCAGGAAGAGTTCAGAGAAACCTGGAGGGTCTTGCGTGAGCTGATGATGAGTGAGATGAGCAGAACCAGAAGAACATTGTACACAGTATCATCAACATTGAGTGTTGACCTACTGTGATGGACTATATTCTTCTCATCAATGCAATGGTACAGAAGAGTTCCAGGGAACTCATGATAGAAGAGGATCTCCAAATCCAAGAAAAAAAAAGAAAAAAAGAACTGTGGAGTATAGATGCTGATTGAACCATATTATTTCTTTTGTTTTGGGTGCTGTTGTTTTTTTCTTCTATTTTGAGGTTTTGCATCACTGCTCTGATTTTTTCTCTTGTAACAGGATTAATGCAGAAATAGGATTAATGTTATTATGTGTATATATATGTGTGTGTATATATCTATATGTATACATATATGTATAGAGATATATAGACATAACCTATATCAGATTACCTGCTGTCTAGGGGAGGGGGGAGGGAGGGGAGGGAGGGAGAAAAATCTGAAATTGTAAAGCTTGTATAAACAAAAGTTGAGAACTATCTTTACATGTAACGGAAAAAATAAAATACCTTATACATTAAAAAATAAATAAATAAATAAAGCGTAAAAAAAAAAAACTGGAGAAGGAAATGGCAAACCACTCCAGGATCTTTGCCAAGAAAATCCCAAAAGAGGTTGCCAAGAGCTGGACATGACCAACCTAAAAAAGTTTCTCATCAAAAAGAAGAAAAACTAGGGGGGGGAAGCTAGGTGGCTCAGTGGATAAAGCACCAGCCCTGGATTCAGGAGGACCTGAGTTCAAATCCAGCCTCAGACACTTGACACTAGCTGTGTGACATTGGGCAAGTCACTTAACCCCCATTGCCCTGCAAAAACAAAAACAAAACAAAACAAAAAAGAAGAAGAAGAAGAAGAAAAACTTGGAACTTTCCCCAAATAGTAAACAAGACAGTTCTTTTGTCAGGTTATGTCTGACTCTTCTTGACCCCATATGGGGTTTTCTTGACAAAGATACTGGAGTGGTTTGCCATTTCCTTCTTCAGCTCATTTTACAGATGGGCAACTGAGGAAACTAGGGTTAAGTGACTTGCCTGGGGTCATACAGATAGTAAGTGTCTGAGGACAGATTTGAACTTGAGAAGATTCATCTTGCTGAATTTGGACTCAACACTCTATCCACTATACCATTTGGCTGTGAAAGACTCATGGTATCACAATACTTTAAATTGAACAGGTAAATCATCAAGAGTTACCTAAAATTTAGAAAAATTACATGACTTACTCAAAGTCTCCAGGCAGAAATGACAAAGCAGAGATTTGCAGCCAGAGATTCAACCTTCCCTCTGGACTTACTTTTTCTTCTACAACAGGATTTGAACTGGGATCTTCCTGGTCTCAGCCTGCTACATCCACAGCATACTTCCTCTCTGTGCTGATAGCTGGTCATCAAAATGTTTATACTTCCTGGTTCAATATTTTGAGGATCTTCCCAACACTTTCTCAATTACCCTTGAAAACTACTATATATTTTTTCTCTTTACCTGCTATTGATCTTAGAAATGAGAGTAAATTATTATGGCATATGGATAGGGGGGAGGGAGAAGTTGAATTAAAATAACAGATGGTACACTTCTGGAAATGGGTACCTGGGAGTAAATATTTCCTCAATTGCTTCCATGCACTAAAAATCTTGAAGTGTGAGCCACAGGGTTGGCACATGTGTGATTTTCATGGCATGTTTCTAGAAGAAAAAAAAACAAAACTAAACATGGCACTAGACTTCTTTGGTAAAATGACCTTCACTATTATAATAAGATACTAAATGTCTACAACTATTGGGAAGAAAATAGTCTCCAATGGACAAAAGAACCAAGAGAAATAGTTATAAGTTGCAAAGAGGCCAAGTTAAGCTGGGAGTCTGGAAAACCTTCCTTATGATGAGAGCAATCTCAAAAAAGGAATCTGCCAAGAGTGGGCTCCCTTCACTGAGGATCCCCAAGCAAAACAATGAGAGCCATCTGAAAATGCAGTGTTTTGGAGAAGGTATTGACCTCCATTGGCAGAGGAAGTTTCCTTATCTAGAAGTTCCCTGAACCAATGGAAGTACAGGTTCTGTCCCTATCCTGATTGGACTCAGTGAAATCCCCTCATCTATGTGTGAGACCCAAAGCATAGAAAAATTTATGAGGAAACATATACTTCTATATCTGTGTGTCTGTGTGTCTGTGTGATGGACCTTTGAGTTTAGTGATCCAGTTACCATCTTCAGCAATGCAGATTGCAACCCCTCTATGCCTGCCCCTTCTGTGGAAACTTCGTCCAGGTTAGTTTCACCACTGGTGGTCTACCCAATAAGTAAGCCATTTTCCTCTAAAGTTCTTGACATTGATAGCATGTCTGTGGAGGTCATGGGCTGCCCATTAGTCATCCCTCAATCTCACTACGTAACAAGTCCATCTATTTTCCTCTGCATCCTATCCATTCCTACAGGAATATATGCATTTCTTTATTTATATTTTTGTCTGAACCTAGGATTTACATATAGGAAATTCTCCATGAGGAAGTCCCTCTCCTAATGTAGATCAACACCTTCTCTGCAACTCATAGTCTTAAAGTACTGTCTGAAGCACTAAGAGGTTAAGTGACTTGACCATGATCACTAAGCCAGTATATGTGAGAAAAGATGTGCTCAACGGTGAGGGCAGCTCCCTATCCACCATGCCATGCTGCTTCTTTGATGTTTTGATGAGATATATAGAGGCATAAGCACTTGTGGGCTTGAGGACAAGAATACCTTGTACCAAGAATTGGACATTGATTGAGTTCCTGCATAGTCTCATTGGGTAATTTGGGGTCTCCATGTATGGATAACTCTTGTAAAGAAGTCATTTGTCAGGGACAGTTAGGTGATGCAGTGGATAGAACACTGGCACTGGATTCAGGAGGACCTGAGTTCAAATCCAGCCTCAGACACTTGACACTTACTAGCTGTGTGACCCCGGGCAAGTCACTTACCCTCATTGCCCTGCCCCCCCCCACAAAAGAGGTCATTTGTCAAAAAAAAAAGAAGTCATTTGTAAGATTACAAAAGTTTACAAAGAAGAATTCTGGGAAACCATTGAGATTTCAGCACCACACACACACACACACACACCCATTCACTCACTCACCAAAAAAAAAAAAAAATAGCCTTTCCAAATGGGAAAATTGGGTTGAGTGAATTTCACACCATTTACAAAATATTAAGAAAACACTAACCAAGTATAAAAGAGCTTGTGTGGTTATACTATACTTGAGTGCCTTGTTATGTTTTAGTTTTCCTAATTTGTCTCACAGGCAGCAGACAGGTAGATGAGAAACTTTTGTCCACCTCAACCTTCCCCCTTTCAGTCATTCATTTCCCAGAAAAAGCGCCAATGAAAGCCTCATCAGCATGCTACAAAAGCATCTGTCGTGGTCAACCAAAGCAAAATTAAGATGATGGGTTCAAAAGGAAGGATTTTATAAAGGAAAAAGATGTCACTGCTATTTTCATTTATATTTGAGGGCTAGAAAAGATAATTTTAAATTACATTTACGCACTGACCATCTGTTGGCAGCAAGTATTTTGTCTTCCATTAACTGGTAAATTAAGATTGCCTCAAGTAAGTGATTTTCCCTAAATGTGCCACTACTTAATGTCCTTTGATTCCAAACTAGGCACTTGGAGGAGCTTCAGATGGCTAAGTGACTCTCTGACCTGCAAGAAATTCCAGAGTCTTTAGTGAATGAGTTTTTACTCCAAAAATGTATTAGTGTGTAGTCCATGTAATCTATGAAGATCCTTATCCCAAATCCTACTTCCACTCTTATTGATGGATTGGGTCCCCATAACTTAGCCAAACCTCCCCCTCAGAATTCTAGGAGCTTCTCTTATGGTCAAGGGTAATTCTTTAGTGCCATCGGCTCAAGCCCCAAACAGCATTGCCCTCCTCCCTCTCCCCCTCCACCACCACCACCCCCCTGCTTATCCACTGAGAGTCAATTTAGTCATCCAGCCTTAAGGAGTTTTTTTCAGAGAGGTATTTGCTGATGTTGTACAGTGGAACAGTTGGTCTAAAACATCCCCCCAAGTATTTATGGCATACTCTCTCACCAGTACATACAAAGTGCAAGGGAAAGTGGGCTCAAACTTAAAGAGCACATGTTTCAAAGGGGTAACTCAAAGCTCCTCATTGCTAGAAATTCTTTTCTTCCAATTTGGGAGCACTCAAGAAGTGCCCTCTTAGATAGGGTGAATCAGTGTCCATCTTTGTTCTTGGTTCCTGTGGTAGACACTATCACCAACTGATTCGTGGTTGTAATGTAGCACATCACTGGGGAACATGGAAAGTCCAACATCCTCTGGACCCTTCCAAGCTTAAAGGTCTTCTTAGAGTCAAGTGTATAGGGGAGGAAGGAGCCTAGCCAAAGCTGAAGCAACTCCTTCCTCTTCAGTGATATGTTGAAAAGCCACACTTGCTCCAGTTTCTGGAATAGTCTCTCATTCCAACTAACTCAGTGCTTTTATAAGTGGCTCCAGAGAGTAGAACAAGATCCCACAGCCAATTGGAACAGATCTCTTGTCTGTAGATGTTTTCGTTTCATTAAATGGCTTTTAAAGACTTTTCAAAATGAGTCTAAAGTCTTTTTCTTACATTTAATTTTTAATTTATTTTAAAGTCTTTTGATTTATTAATTGAAAATAATTCTCATTCAACTAAGGAATCAAACTAAAAAATGGAATAAGGTGGTTATAACACCACCCTTATAAAGGTCTTTTTTTTTTCATTTTTCTTCTACATTTTCTTGGTCTCTGTCTCTCTTTACCTCCTGTTCCATGAGTTTATCTGAGCTACAAGGTGATTAGAGTTCAAGTAGGTAGATTGTGTCCAATTGCCTTGTTGTGGGAGAGTATCTTTCCTAAAATTTTAAGGCCCTTCATCCTTGATGATTTGTCTTAGGGAGGTAAGTCCCCCTAATAGTTCATAAGACATATCTTATGACAAAATAATTTCAGTAATGGTTCACATATAAGTAGTGCTTTACAACTGCAATAGCATTTAGCATATAAAGAAATGGATATGGATATGGACAGTAATTCTACTGGGAAAGAGAATTCCTTTATGTGGAGACTGTCTACCAAAACAAGTCATCATCTTCTCTAGAATTTATAGTCTCAGAGAGATGCATAGAGCACTGAGAAGTTACATGAACTACCCAGGGAAATACAGTATGTGTCAGAGGCAGAACCTGAAATCAGGAATTCCTGGCATTAAGACCACTACCATACCACACTGCTGTATAAAGATGAAGATAAAAAGTGATTCATGAATCTTCTGTTTGAATTAGCTCTGTCCTGAGTCCTCTTCTCTTCCCCTCCAGATTATTTTACTTTCTCATTGGCTCCTATGGATTCGACTATTATCTCTATGCAGATGATGCTGAGATAAATTTGTCATCCTTAACTTTTCTTCTGAACTTGATTTTTATATCCAAATGCCTATTGGACATCCCAAACCAGGTTCCAAAGATATCTTAAACTCAACATGTCTAAAACTGAACTCATTATCTTCCCCACCACCACCAAAAACCCCTTCTCCTCTTTGCAATTTCCCTATTACTGTGAAGGGCATCACTATCACCCCAATCACCCAAGCTCACAGACTAGGTGTTATCCTTAACCCCCCCCCTCTCTCTCTCTCTCTCACCATTCATATCCAGTCAGTTGTCATGTCCTATTGCTTCTACCTTCACAAAATCTCCCCTAATATGCCCTGCTCTCCTTTGACAAAGCCATCACCCTAGTGCAGACCTTTATCATCTCATACCTGGAATATCAAAACGAGCTGCTAGTCTACCTGATTTAAGTCTCTCTCCACTGTAATCCAGCCTCTACTCAGTTGTCCAACTGGTCTTCCTAGGGGCAGATAGGTGGCGCAGTGGATAGAGCACCGGCCCTGGAGTCAGGAGTATCTGAGTTCAAATCTGGCCTCAGACACTTAATACTTACTAGCTGTGTGACCCTGGGCAAGTCACTTAACCCCAATTGCCTCACTAAAAAAAAAAATCCAACTGGTCTTCCTAAAGACTTGGTCCAAACATGTCACCCCCAACCCAGTCAATAAACTTAAATGTCTCCCTATTACCTCCAGAATCAAATGTAAAATCCTCTGTTTTGCTTTCTCTATTACCTAACTTCTTCCTTCTTTTCCAGTCTTCTAAAACATCACACACACACACACACACACACACACACACACACACACACACACACACACAACCGAGTGCTGTGCATTCCTTGTTGTTCCTTGAACAATATACTCCATATCTCAACTTAGGACATTTTCACTGTCCCCCCCCATACCTGGAACTCTCTCCATCCTCATTTCTACCACCTCACTTCCTTCAAGCCCCAGACAAAATGTCCCCTTATATAAGAAGTTTTCCTAATACTCCTTAATGCTGGTATCTTCTCTCTGTTGATTATTTCCACTTTATCTTAAATATAGCTTATTTGTACATAGTTGTTTACATGTTTTCTCTCCGATTAGTCAATTCCTTGAGAGCAAAGGCTATGTTTTGCCTTTCCTTGTATCCTTAGAGCTTAGCACAGTGCCTGGCAGATAGTAGGGACTTAATAAATAGTTATTCATTTATTGGCTAATCAATACAGGCTTAGCCTTTATTTTAACCAGACTTTTCATAAAATTTTGTTATTATTGATTATAATGATGATGACACTACATGTATGGTTTTGTTCCCTATGGGTGTAAATTGAAGGAATTGGAGATATTTAGCCTGAAGAAGACTTGTTTGGGGGTGTGACAATGAGGGGAGAGCATGCATGGTAGGTGTGTCTTCATATATTGAAAAGCTTGTTACAGGCTAGATGGACTTCTGCAGGGGTTAGAACTAGGAGCAATGAGTAGAATATTAAAAAATATATGTTTATGAACTGATGCTGAATGAGATGAGCAGAACCAGGAGAATATTGTACACAGTATCAACAACATCGTGTGCTGATCAACTGTGATAGACTTGATTCTTCTTAGCAATACAATGGTCCAAGATAGTTCCAAAGGACTTGTGATGGAAAATGCTCTCCAAATCTAGAAAAAACGAACTGTGGAATCTAGATGTAGATTGAACCATACTATTTCTATTGTTTTGTTGTTGGTTTTTTTTTTTAGGTTTTTCCTTTTTGCTTTGATTCTTCCTTCACAGTATGACTAATGCAGAAATATGTTTAATGTGATTATACATATATAACCTATATCATATTGCTTGCTGTCTTGGGGAGGGGGGAGGGATAAAAATTTGAAACTAGAAATCTTATAAAAACAAATGTTGAAAACTATCTTTACATGTAACTGGAAAATAATAAAATACTTTTATGGAAAATTATATATATATATGTTTAGCCTTAAGGTAAGGAAAACTCTTCCTAACATTTAGACATGCTCTATCCCAAAGTAGAATGGGCATGACTGGGGCAAAGGGATGGGGGAGATCTTCAAGTAGACACTAGTAGTCAGGATATGATGTTGAGGAAGACTTGTTTTTGCATGGCTTGGACTATGTGGCCTCCAAGGGTCCTTCAGACTCTGGAATTGTGTGATTTCTTGGATATTACTCCAGGGAAAAAAATTCTCCCCATCAAGCTGAAGGGCATGCACTGATGTTCCCATTACCCTCTAGCACAGAGGTTCCCAAACCTTCTAGGTTTGAAATACCCTTCATATCTCAGTACCTAGATAAAAATAAACACTTGTCTGTTCATTAAGTAAATAGTTTAAATTTTGATATGTCCCACAGTATTTCCGCAAGTTTTCTGTGGTGCCCCTTGGCACCATGGCACATAGTTCTAGTGTTCTATAGTTTATAGTTCATAGTGGTTCTAGTGGCAATGCATACTATTACTTGGAGCATCTTGCTTCTCATGAGTTCTTTCCACAAACCTTCCTAACAACATCTATTTTCTCTAGTCAGGATTTTATTATTTATCCAATTAATTACTTTAATATGTCATCATGCTATCTTCCTTTTTTATTTTATTCTATGTAAAAATCTTTAAAATTAATTAAATTAATAGAAAGATTCATGCATATATCAATACAAAGTGACCAGGTTTCTCATGCAATAAATTTGTTATGTCACTGGGGAAACCTGTGAGGACAGAGAGATTAGAAAGAAGAAAAAAGGAGAGTACTAGCAGCGTGAATCCCCTTCTGAAGTTATGGGCAAAGTCATAACATTTACAGTAGAACATGAGTGGCCACATTTTCATCACTAACATTTTTGTTGTGCTATTAAAATCACTTTCATCTGTTACTGGGAAATCTGCCTTGGGATAGCCAGTCCTGCAAGGGTACAGACTAGTCATTTTGCTCAGGATTCATAAATCTCAAACTCTAAGGAGAGAATAGAGGAGGTTTCAGAGGAGGGAATATGATGGTTTTTTGTCAAGGGCATGGAATGAATCCCTGGGTCCTGTGAGCCTCTGCTAGTCTGTGAATCTGAGATTCTGCATTGGTAAGATGGGCACAATATATGCTGTCTACTCATTTTAGGATGTCAAGATGAAGGATATATGACTTGTAAGCCTTTTGGCAACTCCAGGATAAAGCTTTGGAACAAAAATCAAGTTGAACATTCAGGGAGTTTGAAAACTTACAATAGGTAAGGGCAGCTGGTAGGTGTCGTGGGGTAAATGAATTAGAAAAAGCAGATGAATTCTCAGGAGAACCTCATCCCAGGAGTCCTAGCAATATATACCAAAGAGTCGATCTAAAGAGAGCAGCACCCATGGCCTTGTCACTTGACTTTCATTAAACTGAACCAGACAGAGTGCTAGCACAGAAGATGAATTAAACCAGCCATGAAAATCAGAGTTAGCCCTATCACTGGAGCCTCAAGAAATCTGGCTGAGCCTAGTTTGATATCCCCAAGCTTTAGCCAGCTTTCATATCCCCGAGATGACCAGTGCCAGCTTCTTCTTAGAGATCCTTCCAATTGGACAGAAGCCATTGCTTTGGAGAGCAGGCCAACATCTTACATCGTTCTATGGGCCAGAGATGTCTTTGGAAGAGGGGAGTGGGAATGTTTGACACCTTCCCCTTTCACACAGACACATAGGTTTCAAGGTGTAAAGGCCAAGAAAGGCTGATTAGTTCAATCCTCTCACTTTACAGATGAGCAAACTGAGCCCCGAAAGGTGACGTCTTGTCCGAATTCACTCCGAGCCAGCGTTTGAATCAAGATTCTCTGGCTCTAAAACTGGTGCTTTCTCTTTTCCTGAGCCTCTTTTTCAGTGAATCCTGGGGATTTTTCTAAGGAAAAAAAGGAAATAAAATACTTCTCTCAAAATCAATCAGTAAGCATTTATTAAGCTCCTGTGTCTCCTCCTTGGTACCGGAGGTACCAAAACAAAAGGGAAATGACTTCTTTGTGGAGCTTATACTCTATCCATGCTTAATTAGAAGGTGATGGAGCAGATCTTGCCAGGACCCTGGAGAGCTCTTTCCGTCTGTTCAGGGAATCTCATCCAGCCTAATGATGCCCTGCCCTTTGTCAGGAGGCTGGATGGGTGACATCTTTCAAAGCTGAACTTGCCTTAGTCCTTTATTATCTCTGCAACAAGATGGTTTGGCCTTGATTTCCTTTTAGCATTTTATAAAATGTGAAAAGTCATCAAGGATGGATGGGACAATATTGGCGAAATGTTTTAATATCTGCACTATATACATATATATGTATACATACATTGCATATGAATTTAAATATATGCATACATAAAGATATATATGTCAAACCTCATTTTTCCAGGCTATTAGGGAGTAAAGATATATGAAGTTGGAATCCCAAGCGTCTTTCCAAATAAATCTAGTAAGGGAAGAAACAAATTGGATTAGTGACATTAATAATTATTATAATGATGATAAAATGGCATTTATACAGCATTTTGCAGTTTGCCAGGTGCTTTTACAATCTTCTTTATTTGATTCTCACAACATCCCTGTGAGATAAGTGCTATTAGTATCCCCATTTTACAGATGAGAAATCTGAGGCTAACAGAGGTGAAGGGACTTGGTTTAAAAAAAAACAAAAGAGCTGGTACGCTTGGTCTCCTTGACTGGGAGTCTCTAGCCAGTAGCCCCTCCCCAATCTTGTCCTGTGCTGTCCAGATTCTTCTGAGCCCTTTGAGAGCAGGACTGTCTCACTTTTTTGTCATTTATGTTCCTCTTTGTACCCCTGGTACCTAGCACAATGCATCCCACACAGGAGCTATTGAAACAGTTTGTTGAATTGGATTGAATTCCTATAGGCTGCTCCCCTGACCTAAAAATGGTTCTTTCCACATGTCTTCTAGAGAAGTCTTTCTCATGCTTCAAGGACTGATTTAGATGCAGCCTCCTTCAGGAAACCTTCCCTGATTATTTCCTACCTGCGGGGCTCTCTCTTTTTTTCTATTTTCTTAGGGAAATGGGTTATATTTTGCCCTCTGTCTTAAGAACATTCTCTGCCCAGTTTATGTGGTCTTCAGGTTTCCCCCACAATGTCCACTAAATTGTGGAAACATTAAAGAAACAGACTTGGAGAATGTGCAGGATCAATAAACATTTGTTAAGTACCTACTATGTGCCAGGAACTGTGCAAAGTGCTGAGGATACATAATGAGGTAGAATACCGGCTTTGCATTTATATTCTAATAGGGAAGACAACATTCAAACAAATATACGCACAGCAAGCTACATGCAGGATACATAGGAAATAATTAACAGAAGAAAGGCACTGGAAGTAAGAGGGGTTCGGTAAGGTTTCCAGCAGAAGGTGGGATTTTGCTGATCCTTAAAGTAAGTCAGGGAGATCATTGGGGGAAGGAGAGTGTCCCTGGCATGGAAGAGAGCCAGAGAGAATGGCCAGAGCTAAGGGATGGAGTGTCCAGTTCAGTGTCACTAGATCCAAGAGTACATGGCAAGGAGTAAGGTGTAAGAAGACTGTAGGGGCAGGAGGGGTAGGGTAAGAAGGGCTTTGGATGCCAAGCGCCATTTTGTATTAGCTTCTGAAGGCTATAGAGAGGTGCTAGAGTTTATTGAGCAGGACATGACATGATCAGACCTTTGGTGGCTGAATGGAGGATGGCCCAGAGTGGGAAGATCTTGGAGGCAGCAGGCCCCCCAGCAGCTATTGCAGTAGTCCAGGAGTGAGGTGATGAGGGCCTGCACCAGGGTGGGGGCAGCATCAGATGAGAGGAGGGTGTGTATTAGAGAGATGGTGCAAAAGTGAAATCTACAGACCACCCACCTACAAGGGTAGGTACAAGGTGGAAACAGAATTCCTGACTGATTCGTTAATTTGGAGTTTATGGCTGGAGGGTTCTTCTGAATTTGAATTTGTATTTTGAAGTAGCATGAAAAAGGCCTTGACAAAAAATTATATTCGTACAGATAATATATGAAGGCGATTGAGTATAAAATCCAACATTTATAAATATAGAGACATGACAGGCAGACAGACAGACATTACAGCACAGCATGGTGAAGAGGAAGGAAGCTTTAGAGTAAGGATGACCTGGTTTCAAGTTCTGACACATTCTGGCTAAGTATGACCCTGGAAAAGTCCCTTCACCTCTCAATGCCCCCAAGCAAATCTCTAGACTCTATGAACAGCAGGGGCCAACCAATGCTGGTCTAAGTGGTCCATAAATGAATTTTCATTAAATCAAAGGCCGCAATATTTACAGATGCATATAATAGATATGTATTGTATATGTGTGCTTGTGTATATGCTGTTGAGTCATTTTAGTCGTGTCTAACTCTTCATGACCCCATTTGGGGTTTTCTTGGCAGAGATGCTGGTATGGTTTGCCAATTCATTCTCCAGTTCATTTTACAGATGAGAAACTGAGACAAAAATGGTTAAGTGACTTACCCAGGGTCACCCAGCTACTAAGTATCTGAAGCCAGATTTGAACTTAATTCCTCCTTACTCCAGAGCCACCTAACTGCTCCTGAATATATGGATATATGAATATGATATGTGGGGGGGGTGGATAGGGACTGGATGCATGCAAAGTAAACTCTCAGATGATTAAACTGCTATCAAGGCAAGTTGGCATCTTCTCTACAATTCAGTGCTAGAGAATTGCCTAGAGCCTTGACAGGGTAACAGAGCCAGTCTTGGGGCTTGATCTAGGGCATCCCAACTCCAAGGCTTGCCCTCTGCCCATTCCTCCATGCTGCCCCCCCTCATTCTCTCACACATTTTCTCTCTCTCATTCCCTCTCTAATATTCTCTGTGTCAATCTCTGTTAATCTCTGTCTCTCTGTCTTTGTCTCTCTGCCTCTATGTGTGTGTGTCTCTCTCTCTTTCTCCTTCATTCTCTCCCTGCTTCTCCATATATAAATGCATATATGTATATGCATATATGTATGTTGTGTGTAGTATTGTGCACGTGCCTGTATTATGTGAGTCATTCATGTGTTCAGTCCCTAGGTCTATATCACATTTGTTTTTACATGTATGTACATGTATATGATTGTATATATGCAGGTGTATGCATATATGTGTAATGTGTGTATATAGTGTACATTTACCTACAGACTTGAGTATGAATAAGTAGGCAAATACACACTGCTTCCATACACATGTGCACACATGCATATAGCCTAGGGAGGTGGGAGTTATTTAAAACTTTGAGTCTTTAAGGTCGATTTTGAATGACTTTTCCCATTTGTGGTGCTTTAGCCCCTTCCCTTTTCCCAGGCTATGAGGTGTTGCAGTGCCCAGAGTAATGTCTTTCACCAAAAGGATCATGTTAAACATGACCCCAGAGGAGACTGGAGGAATACTTAGAATTTCTGTGCAGGTAGGTTGAGAATTCACTGCCAATTGTTCGCATGAGTCAGTAGACAACACACGCTGCACTGTTCATAAAGATAGCCCACTTCTCTCCCTAGAACTGTGTCACCTCCGTGTCTAAATATGTTTCTGCCCTTGCAAAATGCAAATCTTTCCAAGTTATTTTGGAAGTCTTCGTGTGTGATCCTGCATCTGATGTCCTTTAAAAGGCGCCTCCAGTGTTACAAGCAAGGGATGGTGGTGGAGCCGCATTACATTATTCAGACTTTCAGCAGAAAGATTCAAGTCTGAAAGGGAATGAAAGGAATTGGCTTGGATAGGAAATGAAATCCATGTCACTGGCCATCTTGGTGATCACTTTATCCAGTCTCTATTTTCTCCTTGTGTTTTTATATTAACAAAAATGATCTGAAATCCAATGATAGGGAGCATGTTTTATTTGGACCACCTTTCTTTCTTGGAGGTAGCATGTTGGCAAAGATAGAGCAATGGACTTGGAGTCAGGAAGACCTGGGTTCAAATCCTGCATCTTACACATACTGGCTGTGTTACCATGGACAGGTCCTTAAACCTGAACCTTAGTTTCTTCATCAGTAAAATGGGGGTGATCATAATGCCTATGATACTTACCTTATATGCCCCAGTGGGACATATATGTATATATTCACATACATATACATATGTACATATACACATGTACATATATATAATGCAAACCTTAAAGAGCTATAGAAATGTAGCATTTTTCCTGTTTCTAGAAAAAAAATTCAATAAACTCTTGTTTTGTCCAGATCCCAACCCAGGATAATAATCAAGATGAATACCAATAAATGGTAGCAACACCTGACTTTTCTCTAGGGCTTCGAGGTCTGTAAACAAACTTCCTATGTGTTGTCTCATTTAAGCCTCCTCTAGAGATTCTGATCAATCACTAAGCACTTATTAAGTGCTTGCTGTGTACCTGGTGCAGTGCTAGGTGCTGGGGTTCAGGAGCAAGCAGAGCATCCTGTAAGACATGGTTTTAGACTGAGCTGTGAAGGTGACCAAAGATTCTAACATAGGTGGTTGCAGATATTATTGTCACCATTCGTCATATGAGAAAGCTGCATCTCAGAGAGGTTGGTGTGGAGCACAATGGGATATTATTGTGACCTTGGCAAATCACTTGACCTCTCTGGGCCTCAGCTTCCACGTCTGTAAAATAAGGCAGTTGTACTAGCATTTATGTAGCATTTTGAGGTTTGCAAAATACTTTACATTTTTTCTCATGACTGCCCTATAAGATAGGAGCCATTATTTCCACTTTCTAGATGAAAAAACTGAGATGCAAAGAGGGGAAAAGGATGGGCCAGAGATGCACAGCTAATAAATGTTGTTGTTTTTTTCTTGGGGGGGGGGTGTTATAGGTCAATGAGGGTTAAGTGACTTGCCCAGGATCACATAGCTAGTAAGTGTCAAGTGCCTGAGGCTGGATTTGAACTCAGGTCCTCCTGAATCCAGGGCCAGTGTTTTATTCCACTGTGCCACCTAGCTGCCCCCCTAAATGGTTTTTTCAAAAGTTGGATTCAAACCTAGGTCTTCCTGCCCCCCAGTCTAACATTCTGGCCACCCCGCTACCCTGTTAGAGAGGAAAGGACATTCGAGGTGACTCTGAACCTTTTTCTCATGCACCATTCCATCTAATGATGATATGCAAAGCTGGCATTGAGAATGAACGCTATGGCTCTTCCTATCCAGGCAGAGGAAGGAGCCCCAGCTGTTTCCCTATTCGAGGTCACCACTCCTGGAGTTTTATGGGGGGTTTTATGTTTTACCAGAAGCTTCTTACAATGACCCTTAGGTTGAGATTCCTGTGGAGAAAAGGCTCCACATTCTCATCTGGAGTACCCTCAGTCAGGCCACCCACATCGTGTGGCTTCCCTCCATTGGAAATTGGGCGGCATTTCAAGGAGGTATCTGAGAAAATTGAATTTGCCAAGTGCTGAAAAGGCCTCTCCTGCCCATCCCTATTTTTTGTAGAATGAGAAACTCTTGAGAGATTATTTCATTCTTGCAATTCCTCCCATGCCCTTGAGGTTGCTAATACATGCTCCTGCCTTCGAGAGAAGTGGAGGGAAGCACAATGCCGAGTTACAGAGTTACAGTCAATTCCCATCATGGAGCTAAGCCTTCCTATTTGGCTAGCTCTCTCCCAGGGCTCGGCAGAGCTGCAGGGGGATGGGGACCAGTGCTTTAGAGCCCAGCAAAAGGAGGAGCTGGGGGCTGTGTTTACAAGGTAACTCTGGAGCTCAGACCTTGCCTCCTGAGCTACTTGATCCAAGTAAATAGAATAATCAAGAATTACAAACCATTTCCCTTATTGCGTTCCCTTATTGCCTTTGAGGGTCACTTACAGGACCCTCAAAAAGGTGAATCTTAATTTCCAAAACACAGCTGAAATACCCTGGTCTCCCATTTGTAGAATCTTTAAAATGTGAGGACAGGACTTGACAGCCTCTGAAGTCCCTTTGGATTCTAGATCAGGGAGCGGATAGTCTTCTGACCTGTGTTTTTTCTAAATCAGGTCTGTTGGGTCCATAAATATTGAGCTGGGGCGGGGGAGGGAGGGGCAGCTAGGTGGTGCAGTGGATAAAGCACCGGCCCCGGATTCAGGAGGACCTGAGTTCAAATCTGGCTTCAGGCACTTGACACTTACTAGCTGCATGACCTTGGGCAAGTCACTTAACCCTCATTGCCCCACAAAAAAACTAATAATAATAATGGAGCCGGGATTTGAACTCAGTTCCTAAACCAGTTTGCCTGTACTTAGTTGGAGATAAGATTAAAAGTGGGTGATTAGCCAGAAACTACAAGAAACCTCAGCTTAGTTGCAGGGGAAGAGGGGAGAGTGGATAGAAGACAAGGACTGAGTGAAAAGATATGTTCTTTTGTAATTTCCTCCTTTTATTTGCCATTGCACTGTCTCTCACATCTTCCTATAGACTTCGTCGTTATATTCTTTATGATGCCGAACAAAGTTCCTTTGGGTAGGAAGAGGCTGGAATGAAAGATGGGATCATCTTCTACACACCTAGAGAATCTCAATGCTGAGATTGTGAATGATCATTTTAATGAGGAAAGGCAGGGAGAGCTAGATCTCAATAGGGGTATGTATCAGTGATCTACTCTGGGGCCAGCTGGGTGCAGAACCGTGAGCAATATGGGACAAACAGGACTTCTTCCAGGATGTCTGTTATAGAGGAAATAGAGAGCAGTTTGGTGTCAGGGTCCTTAGGGATTCCTCTTTAAAGAATGACACCCTTGGGGCAGTTAGGTGGCGCAGTGGATAAAGCACTGGCCCTGGATTCAGCAGGACCTGAGTTCAAATCTGGCCTCAGACATTTGACACTTACTAGCTGTGTGACCTTGGGCAAGTCACTTAACTCCCTTGCCCCACAAAAATTTTTTTAAAAAGACAAAAAAAAAATAGAATGACACCCTCTTGCACACAAATCCAATTAGAATAAAATAATAGCTTATTTAGGAGCTAGGGAAAGGAAACCATGATAGAAGTCCTTGGACTTCTCATGGGGAGAAGGCATGGCACAGAGGTGTGGCTCTCTGAAATACCTTTCTCTTTGAGCAGGAGACAGGCAGATACTTTTTTTTTTTTTTTTTGCGAGGCAACTGGGGTTAAGTGACTTGCCCAGGGTCACACAGCTAGTAAGTGTTAAGTGTCTGAGGCCGGATTTGAACTCAGGTCCTCCTGACTCCAGGGCCGGTGCTCTATCCACTGCGCCACCTAGCTGCCCCTGACAGACACTTTTATAGAGGACTGATGATTGTCCGATGAGGTGATCATCTGACTATAGAAAGTCTCCTTATAGGGGGAGGACCATCCCTCACTGGTGGTGGCTGGGGGAAGTTGGGTGAGGGGCAGCTCTGGATCTCTCAAGCCATCTCTCTCCCCTTCACACCACAAAGGCAGCAGCCACACTCTAAGGGGTGGGGAAGATTGGAACGAAGGGTGGTGGTCCTAGAGCTCACTCAGTTCCAGTCGGGTGCTGCTTATCTCTTTAGGTGTGTCTGTCCTTTGGTTTAGTTTCTCTAGGAGAAGGTTCTTTGATTTACCCCAGAAAACTTCTGAGGTACCCCAAGCCCATAACAATGTCTACATGGCAAGAAGCATAATTCATTTCTAGAAACTTCTCACAGTGTCCACTGCCCTCATGCCTTAAGAGGCAGGATATATTCCATGTCCTCAAGGAGCTTAGAGTCTAATGGTGGAGACAACATGCAATTTAAGTGAGGTTAAATAGGAAATAATGAACAAAGGAAAATGGCTAGGACTAAGAGGGGCCTGACTTCATGGTCTTTGCTGGTCTCGGTCACCCTGTAGCACAAGAGAGCTGGACTAATTTGGCCCTCACCCCTGTGGAGGTTGGGGCCACCCCACTTTGCCATAGGATTTCCATTTGCTGACCAGCTCTCCTTTCCACCCTACCTCACTTCAGTGGCACCGTCTGCCCTCTGGTCTTTGCCAATCCAGCCTGAAAATCCCACTCGCTGCCTCTGGCTAGGCCTGCGAAGGTGAGATGGCATTTTGTGGTCTCACCTCTAAAGTAACTCTGCTGGCTGGCGGAGGAGGGGTGGAGAGAGCAGAAATTCCTCCCTGGGGTTTATACCCCGCATTCTTATCTAAATAACCTTCTTAGCCATCTGCCACGTGGATTCTTAAACACTTCTAAAAGTGACAGAAGCAGACTTTCTATTTCCTGACAAAGCAACCTGGAGGTAGTGGAGATATCAGGAGAAGATGCACTGGCTTGGGATTCAGAGGAGCTAGTTTCAAATCCTGCCCTTAATGCTTACAAGCTGTGTGACCTTGGGCAACGCGCTTAACTTCCCTGGGTCTCAGTTTACTCACCTAATAAAATCCAAGGAACGGAAGAGATGACCTCTGAACGGAACAGCTGTAAATCTCTAGACCTACGGTCCCAAGTGCTATGGACTTCTTGGAGGACTAAGAATCAAAGCAAAGTCAGTTCCTCAGCTTTGCCCATGGAATAACAATCAGTAACATTTCTGCAGCCCCAGAAAGTTTGCAAAGCACCTTCCATGAACCCTCTTATTGGAGGTAGGTCCTGAAGGTATTATTATCCCCATTTAATGGATGAGGAAACTGAGGCTTCCCGTGGTCATCCAGCTAAGAAGTGCCACAGGTGGCCTTTAAGCCATAGTAGGATCATGGATCTGGAGAAAGAAGAGACCTCCAAGCCCAGAGAGTTCAGCTCTGTCCACGGGCAAATGAGGAGATGGAGCCCCAGGGAAGTGAAGCCACCTACCCCAAAGGCCACAGCCAGGCAGCATTTGAGTCAGAACCTGAATCTGTTCCTGCGCTCAATTCACTCCTGTGGGCTTATTTAATGGGGAGAGCTCAGAACAGGTTTCCTGAGGGTGCTGGGCCTTCTTCTCCCCAGGCATGGTGCCCTGGACACCTAGACAGTCCGGAGTAGAGAAGACTTGAGTTCAAGTCCAGCCTCAGATTCTTACTAGCTGTGTAATCCTGGACAAGTCACTTTACTTCTACCTGCCTCGGTTTCATCAACTTTGAAATGGACTAAAAATAGCCCTGAACTCACATGGTTGTTGTAAGAACTGTGATGTTTAAAATCTAATTGTTATGATTAAAAATCTAATGTGTGGTCGCCTTAAATTAGAAGCTTATAGCACCAGTCTTTGGGCATTAAGCATTTATTAAAGTATGTTAGAAGTTATCAAAAGAGAGAGAGGAAGGACACGTGGAATTCAGAAAGAAAAAGCCTAGCTACACTGTCCCTGCAGCCGCCCCCGAGACCTCCAATCGAAAAAAGGATCCCTGTTCTCCTCCATCAGAAGCTGCCTGTGGGACCGCAAGAGGGGCGGTCCCCACACACAGCTCCAAGCTAATTGGCGGTAGTATTGATTGACATGACTTACAGGCAGTTCTATGAATAGATGTAACTTCTGGACGCTAGTCACAGGCTTTCTCCTCAGGGTGGCGCTGCCCTGGTTCTCACAATGTCTTTCTCAGCAGGGGGGTGGCACCCTGATTCTCACAGAATCAAATAAGATGTTTGTCAGTGGCTGGCATATAGTAGGTACTCAATAAATGCTTGTTTCTTGCCCCCTTTCCTTTAAGCTAACCCTCCTTCCTTCTCTCTGCTTGTAGCTACCTCATCCTTGAATTCCCAACTCCAACAGCTTCAGCATCTCCAGCAACTCCAGCAGCAGCAGCAGCAGCCCCCACCGCCCCCCCAGCAGACCGGACCACCCCCCCAGCAGACCGGCCAGCACCCGCCACCAACTGCACAGCCATCCCAGCCTCAGTCACAGCTGCAGCCGCAGCCTCAGCCACCTCCACCCCAGCAACCCCCACCTCCACCTCAACAGCCCCCGCAGCCACCAGCACCGTCACAAGCCCAGCAGAACCCAGCCCAGACTCCGACATCAAACCAGTCTCCAGCCCAGCAGGCCTCCGGCTCTCCCCAGAAGCCCAGTCAGTCCCCCGGGCATGGCCTTCCATCACCTCTCACTCCATCGAACCCACTGCAGGTAGGCTCCCCATGGTGCTCACCCTCTCTGTCCCAGCTGAGCAGAAAGCTCTTCTTGGCAGGATAGAGTGACATTGTGCCCCAAAGCAGGGGCATCTGTTTCTGGAGAAATCATTTCTCCTTGTTCTAGGCATGCCTCCAGCCCTGGGTCGTCTCATTCAAACTGGTCTCTTAGATATATGGAAGAGGAAGCAAGCAGCATGCACCTGGGAGTGCATGAAAGTAAAACGAATGGACCCACATAGAAGCTCCCTCCCCTGCCCCCCCCCCAGGATAAATGGGCTCTCTTCCCTCCTGAGAGAGACCCTCGCTGTAAGTGCACTTGTAGAATGTAATAATTCCACTTTATGATACTTTCTGAAAGGCAGCAAAGAGAGTGTCCAATTAAAATTATTACTGGCCCAGCTCTGTTGGCCAGAGAGGCTGCAGTGGGCCGCCCACGGGGCACAGTGGTTATTAGTCTGCATTATGAATACAGCAATTGGTACACTTGGGCAGCTGTTCTCAAAGCCCTGCAGGGTTTGTGGGAGTCGGGGCCCTGGGGCCCCAGCTCAGATACTACCCATCCCATCCCATCAAAATGTGGAGGGTCGGAAATGCCATGGATAGGCTCTCCAAGAGCATCACTTCTGAGAAACTCACATGAGAAGTCCTTCAGTTTACCCCATTTAACATATGAGCTGTCATTATTCCCCTGGAAAAGAGAGGCTCATTACTGGAGCACTGACTTCCATTGTCTTTGGGGACAATAGGAAGGTCTTGGGTCTCTATAGCTCTCATGAGATGCCCCTTAAAAACCCCAATCACCTCCTTGATCATGGCTGCATCGCCAACACCACAGACTGACAGCTTTGTCTCTGAGGACCTAGACTCAGACCACAGCCCTTCCACATACTACTTGTGTGACCTTGGGCAAAT
Organism: Dromiciops gliroides; assembly: GCF_019393635.1. Taxonomy (NCBI): domain Eukaryota; kingdom Metazoa; phylum Chordata; class Mammalia; order Microbiotheria; family Microbiotheriidae; genus Dromiciops; species Dromiciops gliroides. Next base: position 755,272,332 of record NC_057861.1, read on the forward strand.
TCTGTCACCTCCCCAGGCCTGTTTCCTCACCCATAAAATGAAGAGGATGGAATTTGACCGCCTGGATGGTGATCTCCCCCTCTAGCTCCATAACCTCCTGATCTTGGGGTTGGCCCAGGTGTGTGGCCACTCTAGCTAACCACCAGTCTAGTTCATTTCCCCCATCAGTGGAGTGGCTGCTCTGCCCCATCCAAGACACAGACCTTTGTGTAGGATGGTGAAAAGAATGCTGGCTCTGGAGACAGAGGGCCTGCTTTCAGAGGCACTGTCAATACCTGAGCAACTTTGAACAAGTCCCTTGTGGTTCTAAATCTGTGACTCTGATCAAATCCTGTCTGTGATACTCACTAAGCCATCCTACCTTTGCAAATCATTCAACTCCCCGGGACCTCAGTCTCCTCTTCTATAAAATGAGGGGCTTGGGACTAGACAGCCTCTGAGGTCCTTCCAGGTGTGATGCTATGATCCTAGCCAAGAACTTATGACAGATTGGGGGGGGGCGCTAGGTGATGCAGTGGATAAAGCACTGGCCCTGGAGTCAGGAGGACCTGAGTTCGAATCTGACCTCAGACACTTGACACTTACTAGCTGTGTGACCCTGGGCAAGTCATTTAACCCGCATTGCCCCATCAAAAAGAAAAAAGAACTTATGACAGAATGGCAAGACCCTTTGCTAATCAAATCTCTAATTGCCCTCCTTATGGCATGGGGCACAGTCAGTGTGTTCACTGTTATTGGCCAGTGTTTGAAAATAACTACAGTATTTGGATGTAACTGAGTCCTCAGGCATAAAAGAGCTCTCACCATTTTGGGTGTGTTGGCCAAGGAGGGGGTGGGGTGAAGATTCTTGTCGATTGATGTATTTATGCAGACCAAAAGGCCATCGGAGCCTAGATTTAAAGCTGGAAGGGACCTTGGGAGCCTGAAAAATGAAGACAGCTTCACGAAACCAGTTAGACTGTTGTCATGGCCAATGAAGTCATTTCCCCAGTTTGACAATGTTGCTAGGTCAGAGCTGATGATCTTTGTCTGAGCTTCAGAGTTATGTGATGATGATGACAACTAGCATTTTTACTAAGGCTTACAAAGGGTTTTCTCTATGTGATCTCATTTGATATGTGGCCACACAACCTGTAGACATATAAGACTGGGATGGATACTGGCCCAAAGGATTTTGTGTATGTCAACATCTGCTCAAAAGGGCAGGTCGGTCCATTTCATGACTGAAATGCATGGTGTGAGTCTTGATTGTTACAGGGCTCTCAGTGTTTTTAATTATCCTTTAGGAAATTAATTCTGAAAGGGGGTCTAGCTAAGGCCTTTGATGGGGCTAATACTAGACATCGACACATTCCAAGATGCCAAGATTCCAAGACCCACATTCTGTCTGCCTCTGACAATGAAATCCATACACCTTCCAGCAGGGAAAAGAATTTTCTCTCCCTAAGAATGCAAGTCTTTCCCTTTGTCTTCTGCCATTGAATGTGAGTGCAATATTCCTTTCATTTGGAGGTAAAAGCATAGGTGCTGGTGGACATTAACCTTTTCCAAGCACTGTCAGCAGCCTATAAATCTCTATTGAGCAGCAAAAGCCTAGTGTAGACAAGTCTTTTTCTGGAATGGCTGAATAAGTGTTGACATGTCCTAAGATGGGTTGTACTCCAAACTGCCCAGAAATATAGTCTCTTCCAAGGCTGTACTAGAGAAAGCCCATAGGAAAGAATATGGTTTCTGTTTACAATGAATGAAGCTCTTAGCCAAATTGTGATGCCATAAAAAATGTAATTTTTCCAACATTTGGGCTGGTTAGAACTTTAGTTTATGATTTAAATAAATAGAGTTTAAGGATGTGATTTTTTTTCTTCTTCTTTATCTCCAGTGGATGGTTTTATAAAAGGGAATTTTATATACCTGTAGGGCTGGAAGTGAATTTGGTGGGACAAGTAGCTGGTTTCATCCTGTTCTGTGGTTCATGCTAAGAGAAGGCTAATTTGTAGAATGACCATAGGCCTAATGAAAGGGGGCTATGGGAGATAATAATGAATCCCCTCTTGGTATGCATGAAAGGAAATTCACAGCTAAGTTAGTTTGCTGCAAACATACCCTATAGCACAGTGGAAATGCCAACCACCTTGTTGCAAATTGTATTTTCTACAAGACAACAGCTGCTAGCTTTTAAAGTTTGGAGATACAGGGTCTGGTGTAACTTTTTCTTTTAAAATAACTATTTGGAACAAAATACAAAGATATTGAAGTCTCTAAGGTAATGATCTTTATGAACTAGAATGAAATGTTTTTTGTCTGAAGATTATTAAGGGAATAAAGACCAACTAAATTCAAATTTGACAGCTCAGATTTCATTTCTGAATTCTGGATTTTTCATGTGGGCTTTCTCCTCTTCCATTATTCAGAATCTGTCTGAGAGATATTAGTTTAGAACAATGCAACTTGGAAAGATTGTCAGAGAAAGGCAGTAATTCAGAAGGATGATTGCATTTGTTTCAAAAACTCTGAAGGATAACAACAATTATTTCTTGAAATCTACAGATGCTGTCATGTCTTCAGGAAGGAAATTAAATGAAAGTGACTTGCTTACCTAGGTGGGGTGGCTTCTCCAGCTGAACAAAATTTCATGATGTTTCTGGGTATGACCAAAGTTTTCCATGGGATTCCTGGAAGGTCCATCTGTGCTTTGATTTAGCTCTTTGTCTCAACCTATTTGCTAAGCTGGGCTCTTGCTCTAGAGGCAGAAAGGAGGCCACAGTATCATCAGAGAAGGCTCCAATTGGGGAATGGTTTGAGTCAGTTCCTTTGATCTCTAGGGGCTGGAGAGGTGCATTATGGACTGGAAAGTAGCACCAGGGACGGATTTCAGGGAGTCTGTGAACTTAGATGGGAAAGAATTTCCATCTTTCTTTTCACTAACATCTAACTGAAATTTAGGGTTTTCTTCAATTATCAATTTTAAAAAAATACAACATAATTCTGTGAAGGGGTTCCTAGGTTTCACTAGATTGCCACAGGAGTCCATCTCTCTCTCTCTCTCTCTCTCTCTCTCTCACACACACACACACACACACACACACACACACACACACACACACACACACACACACACACACACACACATAGATTAAGAACCCCTGCCCAAAGAGGAGCGTTCTTCCTCCATTACTATCATCCCTACAAGGTCAAGTTAGAACAGGAGATGAGGCCTCAGTCAGATCCCCCTCCAATAGTGGGGCTTCATTAGAAAGAAAGTGGTCCTAAAGTCATTCCAATATATATGTATTGAGCACTTGCCATGTGCAAATCATAGGAGAGGCAGCATAACATGGGATCCATAGGGCTATCCTTGGAATCAGGAAAACCTGGCTTCAAGCCCTGCTCCCAATACATATTGATTTTGTGACCCTGGGTGAGTCATTTAACTCCTCCATGCCCAGCCAACTTTCAAAGACTACAAGTCACAACTGAGTTACTGAATGACATCATTGGACGGAATTTCAACATTGGGGATTCTTGGAGACTCCCAATGAAATAACAAGTCTAAGAAAAAGAAGAGGAGAGAAGAGAAGAGAAGAGAAGAGAGGAAAGGAGAGGAGAGGAGGAAAGAAGAAGGAAAAGGAAAGGAAGAGAACAGAAAAGAAAAAGAGAAAGGTCCTGTATTAAGTGATCACAACATAAAATTAAATGTGCCTGCCCTCAAGGAACATGTCTTCCCACTGGGGAACTTAACAAGCACATGGGTCAATTAACACAAAGTACATGGGGAATAAACCAGAGTAATTTCAAAGAGAGTATTGACAACTAGGAAGAATTGGGAATGTCTGGAAGGATGCTAGGGATTCCAAGAGGCCAAGGTAAGAAGGGTCATGGGCACCAACTGTGCAAAAACATAGATTCAGAAGATAGAACCAATTAGCAAACAAGTCTGCCTGGCATAAAGAATGCATGAAGAGGGAAGGATGAAATAACCCTGGAAAAGTTATCTTTTGCAACCAACTTTCTGAAATTGTGTTACCAAATTAGCACTTAATGGTATTGAGATGTCAAGTAATCGATGATAAAGTGAAGGGATAGGATCAAGTGGCCTCCAAGGTCCCCTTAGTGCTGATTGGCTGATTCTGTCACCCATTCTTTTCTAGTCTTAGCTCTGCCACTGACTCCCTGTGTGACTGTGGCCAAATATATTCCCCTCTCTGCTACTAAATGAGAGGGTTCAATGAGACTTTCTGAATTTTCTTTCAGCTCTAGCGTTCCAGGCCCAACTCAGGGTGGGCCACTAGAATTGTCTTGGCATGACAAGGAGTTTGCTCTAAAAAGTCCCTGAGTCCTCCTCAAGGTTGAGATAATTGGTTGCCTTGGCAGGGGAGGAGCACACAGTCAGGGGCCAGGTGACCTCACTGAAAGTGGCTTTTCACTTAGCCAGAGAGCCCCAAACTAGCCATTAGAGAAGCTTAAGATCCCAAATACTGCATTTAACACTGCCGGTCTAGGTGCCATCTTGCCCCACAGGAAATGGGATAATCTTCCTCTCTCTTTGCTTTGTGCATTTTAATATGCAGCATAGGAGCCAGAGCAACCACTGGGGCCCTTTGAGGGTCAGAAAGCTCTCTTCCTTGTTTTGAGGAATGAGGGGCATTGAAACCCCCCTGAGAGGTGAAGTTGCTCAGAAGATAGTGGAATGCATATTTTTACCCATATGGATGTACTTATGGGGGAAAAACTTAACAATTGTCCAAGAAAATTAGACTAAAACTTGTACTGGGGTCTTTCTCCCACTCCCAGTGCAGCCTCATACATAGGTACCCACCTGCCCCCCCACCAGGTCCACTGCCCAGTGAGGATTCTTTCCCAGCCCTTAGGGATGTGTCTCTAAGGCTATTTAATCTGTGTTCAGTTCCTACCCGACAATCACCTTGGACTGCAGGGAACCAGCAAGGTCACTGTAATATTTTATCCCATTTCAAGTAAAAGAGCTACAATCCATGAGCTCCCTACATAAAGAAAGACCAAAACATAAGAAGTCACATAGTCTTGCTCATGCTTGCCTCCCCCTCCTCACACCATTTTTCCTGACTATTTTCTCTTTCTGTTAACCATTATTTAATCTCCCTGGTTTCCTTTGCTTCGTCTGTGTAAGATGGTGGCAGGTGGGGGTGGGGATGAGGTGGGGGATTGAACAAAATGATGCCCCAGAGCGCCTAGATCTCTAGAAATCTCCAGTGATCTAATCCAAAGCCTGGCCATTGTTGCCGTGACCAGTGACCTCCATTAAATGTAGGTAACCTGCATCCTCTGCTCTCATTCTCTGCCATGGGCTTCTTTCCAACCTTTCCAAGGAGGCACAAGGATGCACTTAATTTTCCAGGGAATAGAAAACTCTGCTTGTTCCTACGTAGATGTCTGTAGGAAGCTGGAAAGCATAGCAGCCCCGATTTTCCTCGCTAGCTATCTGCCAAGGTTCTTGCAAACCATTCCCTTGCTCAGTTTGGGAAGTTCATAAACAGCTGCTCTTTGGAAAAGCAAGTAATGGGGTGAAGGGGAGAACTCAGAGAAGGCAAGACATTTTCAGCTGTGTCTATACCAGAGTATAGCAAATCAAGCCTTGTGGCTGAATTAAAAGGTTCATTTAGCCCAACAGCTCATTTTCTCTGAGGCAACCAGAGTGATGGGACTGGTAGGTCCTTTTGGTCCAGAAGGTGAGAGCATCTTAAGCTGGAGTAGAATCTCGTGGCTACACAGATAGCACTTCTCCTAGCTGTTCTACAACAGGAGTTGGTCCACATAGACTGTTGAGAAGCAGCTCTGCTCCCTGATAACATGGAGGGACTGTTATACTGAGGCCAGAATCAAATATTTGAGGCACCATAGTAGAATGAGCAGCAGGAGAGATTTCACATCAAGAGCCTGGATGTAAATCCTTCCTCAGACAGTCACCACCATTGCTATCCTGAACAAACCATTGAAGGGCCTCATCAGTAAAATGGACGTGATAATGCTTGCAATGAGAAGCAACAGGGTATAGCGTATCTTGTTGTCGTTGAATCATTTCAGTCTTCTCCAACTCTGTGTTACCCCATTTGGGATTTTCTTGGCAAAGATCCTGGACTGGTTTGCCTTTTGTTTCTTCAGCTCATTTTATAGACGATAGTAGACTGGTATTTGAATCAGAAAGACCTGGCTCCAAGTCCTACCGCTGACACATTCTGACAGTGTGACCAAGAGCAAGTTGCTTTACTGCTCTGGGCCCCAGAAAGAACTGTTCATTATAGATGAGCTACTGATGTTCATTGATAGGGGGAGGTTCAACTCTGAGAGTGTCTCCACCAAAAAGCAAAACTCCCAAAAGCCTGTACTAAACACCTCCTGGGGTTATGGGGAAGAAAACAGTTGGCAAACTAAAAGGAGATTTATCATTATTATGTATCAACCTGGGCAATGAAATCCAAAATGTCACAATACCTATTGCTGCATTTTGGAACCTGGTTCTTTGGCAATTGTTAGGCCATTGACACAACACGAGAGTCCCATCTCCAGAGCAAAGTGATTTTTTCCCCTTGTGTAACAACTGGCATTTTAGAAAACCATTATTTGAGACGACTGAAAATTTTTTGAAGTTGTCAATCATGACTCTTCTTCACATAATCCTGGACAAGACGAGCTAAATCTCAGTTCGATGGGCTCCCTCCCTCCATTCTCTCCTTGGGATAAGATCCCAAACCGGACTTGGGAGGCACAACGACAATTCCTAGTTTCAATTCAACAGGCATTTATGAAGTGCCTACTGGGCACTGGGCACTGGGCACTGCGAAAATCTCTTTTTTTAAAGCCTCATTTAAGCAGTACTTACCTTTCACAACTGTAGCCCAAGCATTTGCAATCAAGAAAAACAAAACACAAATTCTCTGGCTCTCAGAGGGATCAGGGGCAGGGGGCAGGTATTAGTTTTTTGAGAATGCAGTGACCAAGGGTGGTTCCTTTGGATCATGTCCTAGATTACTCACTCATTCCTAGATATTGTCAAGGACATTATTCAAACCCTCTAGAAAAAAGACTGGAAAACAAGCCTATAGACACAGGATGCTGACTGTAGAAACTGACAAAAGGAGCCAAGGACCATAATGTAAGGACAGATGTAATGACACAGTCTTAAAACGTTTGACATCCCACCATTACAATTTCCCCAAGTCTGGGTCTCAGCAAGGCAACATGCAGAGTATCAAACACACTCGCAAGGGGGCTTTGGTGCCATGTATGGTTTCACCTGCATGGCCCCTGTGATCAGGAAGGATGCAGAAGGAGCAGAGCCTCAGACCCCACCATTATCCTACCCTAGCAAAGCTGGACAGTCATCCCAGAGTCTGGGAGGACGGTTATGTTGCCTCTCAGTTCCTTTATGGGTCTGGGGTAATAACATTAAATCCCAGCTCACATTTCTACAGTGATTTGCAGATATTTGGTATCCCTTCCCAACAACCCTATGGGGCAAGTGGCATAGGAATTAACATCCGCATTTTCCAGATGAGGAACTTGGGGTTCAGAGGGGTGGTCATACAGTTGTGTAAGAGGGAAAATTCACATCTAATTTTCTCCTAGCTCCAATCCAGCTTCCATTTCATGACTCCATGTTCTATAGACACAGTTTCAGGTTCCATTTGCAAAGAGACATCCCTGAAGTTTAGTTGGTTCACCCTGAGACAAGAGGACACAGAAGCACTAGGCAAAAGTCAAAAAAACAAAGATTCAGTTTTACTTAAGGAAAAACTTTCCAGGAATTTTAGCTCTTTCAGACAGAATCAGATACCTTTGGAGGCTGTGGGCTCTCTCTCACTCATCAGAGGTCTTCAAGAAGAGGCTGGATGTTAATTATGTGTGTTTAAAGAGGGAATAATTGTTCAGGTGCAGATTGGAGTCCGGCAGTAAGATAGACTTGTGGGAAGGGGTAGCAACCTAGGCAGGAGGTTCCTTAGGGTGTAGTTGAATCAAGCCAACTAGTAGCTTCCTATTTTAACTAATTATTCTTGCAAAGTAGGTAACAAATCAGGTCATTTCAGCACTGCTGAAGGAGTATCACCACCCCTTAAATCTCAGTGCCCTGAGACATAGCTCTAATCACCCCACCCAAGTTACAACTCTGCATATAGGAAAGCACTTAAGGGATTACACAAGGACAAGTTATTATTACTATTTCTATATAACTTCTCAAGTCCTTTCCAGCTCTGACATTTTCTTCTTCAAAACATGACACTTCTAACATAATTGGACTGTTTTAGAAAGGAGGCACATTACCATCAATTATCTGGGCAGTGCAACCTTCCAGGGAGTGGCAAACATGATTTATGAAAACCCTGAAACAGCATGTGAAGAACAGTCTCAACTTGGGATCAGCCTCCTAGGGGTGTTTGGGAGGCCACAGACACCCAGGGGATCCCTGCCTGCTCCTGTCTGCTCTTCACCCACGTGAGCACAAGGGGGAAGTCTGGTTGGTTAGGAACCTGTGGGGAGGCAGTGACTCAGGTGTGCTTCATCCCTGGTTTGGTAGAAGCAAATGTCCTTCAGAAAAGGCAACAACAATTACAGCAGCAGCAACGGCAATACTCAACATCATCATCAACAAGCCAGAGAACTAGAGAATGGATAAGATTTGAAAGTGGGAAATGGGGAGAAAAGAAGACCTGAGGCAGGACCAGGATGGGGTGGGAGAGAAGAGAGGAAGAAGGGATTAATCAATGACAAACTCTACTGTCCCCAAGTACTAGGAAGCGCAGCTGGCCAACCTTAAAAAGACTGCTCCATCTGTGACCATTTGGTTTTTTTCAATCCCTTCCTTTCTCCCATTTCCTGTTGAGAAACAGGAGTTACATGTTTCTTTTCCCTTCCATGTATCCTCAGCATTTAGTAACTCAATCTGACCTTTCTAGTTTAAAAGCCAGACCATGGGGCCTCCAAAATCACAAATAGATGCCAGTAAAAGAGCATTCCAGGGCACAGTCTGCTCATCCACCCCAGGGCAGAGTCAGTCTTGAAGGTCAAGGGGTCAGCTTGCCTTGTCCTGGCCTGGCAAGGTACCCTGACCTACCCACAATTGATTCAGGCTTACAGAGTAGTACCAGGCCTTTGGCCCATCTACTGTTGGCCTCTTGGTGAGGTCAAGTGCCAGTGGCAGAGGGTGAGCTCCCAGTGGCATTTTTATGCCATCTGGTCATGTGTCAGAGCCAGCCCTGGAATGATCACTGAGGTGCCTGACTGGGCTCTGACCAATGCAACCTTTCTAAATAGACATGTTTTGTCTAACCCACATCTTTAACAGTGGTGGCCTCGCCCCAACCATCTGCTTTATATAGCAGAAAGGTCTTGTCTGTCATAAAAAGAGGTGCAGTTAGGGATCCCCTTCTTTTTCTCAGCAGGGCCTCTTCTCCCAAAGACTTGCTATTTCTGGCATCGAAATACCTCGTCTTCCAATTGTGAGGCTGTGAATACTGCATTTAAAGGGAACAAAGCAATGTTTAAGGGTTCAGAAAGGAGAGTATGAAAGAGACCTTCAGGGTCCCGGAGGAAGGTTTGCTGGAGACGGAGCAGCGCACAGCCTGGCTGCTTCAGTTGGCAGATTTGCACAATCAAAGCAAGGCTGCATCTTGACTTCCCATATAACAACAATTAACTGTCCTGATTAATGCCACTGTGAGTTAAACTTGACCTATAAGAGGTATCTGACCACCCGGACAGGGGCTGAGGCCAATATCATGAAATCATGGGATCCTAGGCCTGGAATTGGATGGGACCACACCATGGATTCGGTTCCCTGAGGGGTCAAGTGGCCAAATCTTTGGAAGAAAACTATGGCCTCGGGGAGCCTCATGCTAGAAAAAGATGGGCTCACCCTGCTCAGGACCTCCTTGGTAGGCATTTCTTAGTTTCTCTAGTGGGGAAAATTTGTCTTCTTTTCTCTTTTGAAAATTCAAAGGGCACCTCTCAGCCAATGATAAAGCCAGTCCTTACCTATTTTCTCCCATACTCAATAGTTTAGCTCACTTCTTTTCTCTTGTTAGAGGCATGTTTTTCAAATTTCTATTTTAAAAAAAACCTTCCAAACCCCTGATCTCAGAAACAAGCCCCTAGTGAACATCTTTCCATAAAGAATGGATTCCAGAGCAGGGAACTCCCCAAAGGGCCATCCAAAATCCTCTTAGCCTTGGTGGCTAAATTGGTAAAGGAATTTTCTTTTATAGAAAGTTGAGCTTCCTGTCTAGGACTGGGACTCTCTTAGGATCATCGTTTTAGAGACTTCCACCAAGTCCACTACCCTTATTTTACAGAGGAGAAAGCTGAGAGCCAGAGAGCAAAGCATTTTACCTAGGGACACATAGCAAGCAAAGTACCTGAGATATCATAGGAAGCCAGGTCTTCCTGTCTACAGGCTCACTGCCCCACCTTTCCCAGTAAGCTGGCTCTTCACAAGGGGATGAGCCTGCCTTGCTTCTGCCTTTTTTCTCCCTAGGACCATGGACTGTTAATATTAACTAATGATAGCTAAGTACTTTAAGGTTTGCAAAGGGAGATTTTATATATATATATATATATATATATATATATATATATATATATATATATATACACATATATATATGTATATGTATGTGTGTGTATATGTATATGTGTGTACAGATATGTATGTTATTTAACTATATACATATATATATAATATATTTTAACATCAACTTTGCAAGTATAGGATGGCTAGACAATGGTTCATGTGAAAAAGATCTAGAGATTTCAGTGGACTACAAGCTTGAATGTTTAACAATAGGAGCCAAAAGATCAACATGGCAACCTAAAAAAAAGTCAATACTATGCTATGTACATAAAGAGAAGCAGAATCCAGGAAGAAGGAAGTAATCAGCCAATCAATAAACAATTATTAAGGTCCTACAGTGTGCCAAGCACTCTGCTAAGCACTGGATTGATCCCTCTGCTCTGCTCCCTTCAGCTCTACATTGGGTCACAGATTTAGAGCAGGAAAAGACCTCAGAGGTAATGGAGTCTTGGTCTAAGGTTACACATACATGTAGTCATGAGCATTCTCTACCTACAAATCGATGCTCTTTCTACCATACCATCCTGCTATCACCAGGAACCTTATGGTTGGTCATGGGTGCCAATTTTAGGAAAACCAGTGACACCAGAGCATGTTCTAAAGAGGGTGGCCAGGCTGGGGAGAAGACCAGAGAGTATGGCACATGAGTTGGCACATACAGAAGTATGAGGAGGGTCTCCAGGGGGGCTGGACATGACAACTGTCTTCAAGGATGACCTTCAAGGGATTAGCCTTGGTTGGCTTGCGCCCCCGCCCCCAGACTGGAATGACTGGAAAGTGCCCAGGCAGATTTAAATTCAATATCAGGAAAAACTTCCTAACCATTAAGAGCTGTCTCAAAGGGGAAAGGACTGTCTCAAGATATAGTGTAGTTCCTTCAATGGAGTCTGCCAACAGGGACTGGAAGCCCATTTGTCAGCTATCTCATGGAAAAAGGATAAAGGGAGACAAGCATTTATGAAATGCCTCCTATGTGCCAGGAACTGTGCTAAGGACTTTGCAAATATCTTATTTCACCCTCACAACATACTGAGAGATAGGTGCTATTATTACTCCCATTTTACAAATGAGGAAACTGAGGCAGACAGTGATGAAATGATTTGCTCATGATCACCCAGCTAGTATGTATTTAAGACCATATTTGAACTCAGGTCATTCTGAGTCCAGACTCAGCATGCTATCCACTGTGCTACCTGCCAAAGAGATTCCAATTGGGATGAGCTAGGTGGTTTGTGAGGTTCCCTGAAATTCTAAGTTTATGTGATATTTTAGAAGAGTCATGCATTTTCTACTTATTTTAGCAAAACCTCAAAATTGTTAGAAATGGACCTACCTATATGATTGTGATAGAATATTAATGTACCATAAGAATGAAAACATAAGTACAAGAATTTTTTTCTGGTACTTTCCCCACAATCTTTAAGAAAGATATCAAAGCCAAGGGTGAGTCAGGACCCTGTAAAAGTGAGAGGGCCTCATTTTAATTCTCTGCCCCAGGTGGCTTTTAGCCACTGGCCTCACCTCTCCCTGCCTTGGTTTCCCTGTAGTTAAAGGCAGGTAGTCAAGTTTTCTGCCTGCCTGCCTCCCTGCCTCATGGGACTATTGCAATGAGTTCCCTGTAGTCTTCTCACCTAACAGATACTGGTGGACTCTACCTAGGTCTCCATACCTTCAGAAAATGAGGCCAGAAGGGAAAAGGGTTACCTCCTATTTCACAGACTGAACAAATAATTGTCTAATACTGATGGCATTGATAAATTACATCTGTCTGGGGCTTTAGAGTTTTCAGAGAACTCGGTGAGTTCATTAGGAAACCTGGAATGAAGCAGAGGACTGACTGACTTTAGATCCCAAGCTTTAAGAGTTGTAAATAAGAATGACAAATATTGATTAAGCACCCACTACATGCATTCCACTGTGTTAGATGCTGGGTATGTTTGCCAAGACTTAAGCAGATCTGAGGTCTTATCATGAACAAGATGTGCAGATTGCAGCCCATCTCTTCCTCATCTTTTGGGACTCTTGTCCTCCCATAAATGAAAGCCTCCCATAAATCCTCCCCAAGGAGTCCATCCACTGTGCTGAGGACTTTCCACTAGATCTCTTGACATTTAATGGATGCCAAATGTAGCACCCATCTGACTGCTGCCTATTCCATTTTCTATTTCTTGGTAACTGCCCCACCTTTCTTTCCAGTCGATGACATTTCTTATAACAGCCAGTATTTATATAGGTCAGCTAGGTAGCACAGTGGGTAGAATGCTGGGCCTGGAAGCTAGGAAGACTCATCTTCCTGAGTTCAAATCCAGCTTCAGACACTTTCTAGCTGTATGACCCTGGGCAAGTCACTTAACCTCAGTTTCCTCATCTATAAAATGAGCTGGAGAAGGAAATGGCTAACCACTCCAGTATCTTTGCCAAGAAAACCCCAAATGGGGCCATGAAGAATTGGACACAACTGAAAAATAACTCAACAAAATGTGTATAGTGCTTTAAAGTTTACAAAGCTCTTGACACATGTCATCTCATTTGATCTTCATCAGCACCCTAGGATGTAGGAGCCATTATCCCCATTTTACAGATGAGGAAATTGAGACTGAGGCAGGTTAAACAACTTTCACAGCTAATCAGTGCCTGAAGCAAAGATTCAGACTCGGGTCTTCCTGACTCTAAGTCAAAAACTTCCTCTACTGTGCCCTCTGGCTGCCTCTTTATGCCACTTTTCTCAGTCAGTCTTGGTTGGCAATACACTGCAGCCTACGTAAGCCTGCCATTTACCTTTCTGTTGGCCATAGGCAACCTTCAGCTTTCATTATTCAGGAATTATGAAATCCCCTTAGTCTAATGATGAAGAGATAAAAACTAAATTTCAATTCAATAAACCTTTGTGGCAGATCTATGGAAGGCATTGTGCCAGCTTGCAGGGCAGCCTGTACAAAGTTGCTGGACTCAAGGGATTTATGGCTGGGTAACTCACTGAATAGAGTGCTGAGCTGGAGGCAAGACCCAAGTTCAAATCTGACCTTAAACACTAGCTTTGCGACCCTGAGCAAGTCATCACCTCTGTTTGCCTCAGTTTATTTAGCTACATGGTACAGGGGCAGCTAGGTGGCGCAGTGGATAGAGCATTGGCCCTGGATTCAGGAGGACCTGAGTTCAAATCTGACCTCAGACACTTGACACTTAACTCGCTGTGTGACCTTGGGCAGGTCACTTAACCCCAATTGTCTCACAAAAAAAATTTGGGGCAGCTAGGTGGCACAGTGGATAGAGCACCTGCCCTGGAGTCAGGAGGACCTGAGTTCAACTCCGACCTCAGACACTTAACACTTACTAGCTGTGTGACCCTGGGCAAGTCACTTAACCCCAAATGCCTCACTAAAAAAAAAAAAAAGATACATGGTACAGAAAGGAAGGGAAGGGAGGAAGATTCTTTCCCTTCTTGCTCATGGTTCTCCAGCTGTGTCCTTTTGATTTTGTGAGATTTACCTGAATCTCAGGTTTCTTGTCAGAAATGGAAAATTCCTTTTAGAATGTGGAGCTGGGAAGCCCGGCAGGCATCAGAGTTTTCTTTATGAGACCAGCAGAAGCCCTATAATTATCCTGCCCAGCCTGGGTGTGGATTTGGGCTCTTGTAGGGCTTTGTCCTGGTCCAGAAGCATCTGTAGACACAGCAAACTAGGCATCTGGCTGAGAGGTTTGCAGTGACTCACAGGGTCACAGGTCCCTAGTTTTAAAGCTGGAAGACACCTCAGAGATCATCCAGTCCAGTTCTATCATTTTATAGACAAGGAAATTAAGGCCCAGAAAGGGAAAGTCACTACAAGGCCTCACTGGAAGGCATCCTGAAGATTTAAAAGCAGTCAGGTCAGCAAGCAGTTAGCAGACTTTTACTGTGTGCCAGGCACTGTGGTAAGTGTGGGCTAGGAAGACAGACAGAGGAGAAACAACTCCTTCCCTCAAAGAACTTAGAGTCTATTGGATGAAAACTGCCTTGCACAGGTTGGTCAACTTAGTGTTTATTCTTAGTTTGGTAAGCATATATGTGTGTATACACATGTATGTGTGCACACATATGTGCATATACATGTGATGTTTACATTGCGTGATACATACATATATGTATATGTTTTAATAACGTAAAACTGCTCTAAGACTTTTAGGGAGACCCTATGTGGAGACAGAAACAGAAAGACAGAAAGGTAGATAATAGATGACAGATGGATAAATAAATGACAGATGGATAAATAAATGATAGATGGATGGAGAGATAGATAGATAGATAGATAGATAGATAGATAGATAGATAGATAGATAGATAGATAGATAGATAGATAGATAGATAGATAGAAAATATGAAGTATTTACTATAAAGCAATTTCCAGGGGAAGCACTAACAATTGGAGGATCACAAAAGGCATTTGACCTGAGTCTCTAAAAGGACTGGAGATGTGAAAAGGTGGAGATACAGAGAAAGTGAGTTCCAGCCTGGGCAAAGTTTGTTACTGTACAAAATCTTCATAAAAGCTTCACAGTGTAAAATAATAGGCACAGACAACCCTCCCTGGGATATCCAGGAGCTGCCCATTAAAAGGAAAGGTGAAAAGAAAAAGTACCAGGCCCACATCTGCTTACCAAGGCCAAAGAGCCATTTGAAATGTATTTGTTTGGTTGAGAATGTGCATGCGTTCTTCATTTATTCTGTTATTTTATGAAGAGATCTAGTGTGTGTGTGTGTGTGTGTGTGTGTGTGTATGTGTGTGTGTGTGTGTGTGTGTGAGTGAGACAGAGAGTTTAAACCCCTTTTCAGAAATGCTGCAAACAGAGATTATCTGAAGTGTCCACTTGTGGGGGCTCTTTGCTGGCACAGGGAAATTCAGTGAAGTGTGAGCATGGGGGGCAAACCCAGAAAGCTATTGTGTGGCATTGTGCTTTTCTCCATCCTTCCCCTCTCGGTGCTGGGCTGTTCTGAGAGAATGACTAAGCAGCCCAGCGATTAGGAAATTTGCCTAAGTGCTAATGGTTTGGTCCCAAGCCGGAGCCCCCCATCTTGCCTGGAAGTTGATTGACTGGTGCCTCGGGCCTTCGCACTTGACGCTGGGATTTGCCTCGGAAATTCTGCCAAGTCTTTTCCTCAGAAATTTATCTTAATTAGATCGGAAGGGCCTGCCACAGCAGACTAGTCACACCGATTAAAATGAAAAACAGGAGAAATTACGGATCAAATTAATCATAATGGCGGGTTACAGCTGTAGGTCTGATGTAATTTGCCACTCCAGTGAGTTACATCGGCCCAGGCAGGGCAGGAGCGGCTTCGACGCTGATCCGTGACCCCGGCAGCTCCAGGCGGCCCATCAGTGGCTGATTCCATTCATTCCCTGGCTTAGGTTGACCCTCCTGCTGCTGCTGCCGCCGCCACCACTGCTGCTGCTCCTGATGCTCTGCCTGCTGCCACTAGAAACAAATACGGCAAAAGAAAAGAATTTTCTCTGGGTTTGCTTCAGCCAAGTCATCCTATCGCCATCAGAGCTTGCCAAGCTGAGCCCGGCGCCAGGAGCTGGGGGTGAATTTTTATTATTTGTTTGGTCTTTGCTCGGCTTCCTGTGATTTGGGGCTTGAGCTGACCTAACGATTTGGGCCATGCCGAGTGGGGATTAAAGGTCAAAGGAGGAGACCTTTAGGGGAATTCTCCTGCCAACCTGCCCCTCAAACAAGCTAGAGGAAGGAGCAAACTGCTGCTGGGAGCTGAGGGGTCAGTTTGCATGCCACCTCCTACAGGAAGCCTTTCCGGATTCCCTCTGGGGGCCAGACCAGAGCATTCTGAGCCGTGGAAGGTCAAGTTCCCTTTTTGTCTTTGTATTTCTTGTGCCTATCAGGGTGCTCACACATTGAAAGCACTTAATAAATGGACGTTGAATTGAATTGAGTCTAATTAAACTGGATTGAGAGGGGCTGTAGCTAGTTATGGTGGTAGTGGACAGCTGTCTTTATAATGCTCATTGACTCTATAGCTCCCTGGTGATAAACTCCATAGGCTCCCTGTTATCTGTAGAATCAAATAGAAACATCTTAGTTTTCAGTCAACAAACTTTCCTGAAGCACCAAGCGATGATATCAAAAGAGGCTTAGTCCCTTCCCTCGGGGAACTTACCATGGAATGGAAGAGACCACACATAAAGCCCTTCACAACCTGTCTCCCACTAACCTTTCTGGGCTGATAGTTTTTATTCTTTTTCATGCACTTCACGGTTTAGCTTCCTTAACTGTTCCTCACACACAACCTTCCATTTTCCAGCTCCGTGCATCGGTATGATCTGTCCCCAAGGCAAGACAGATCCCTTCTCACATCTGTCTCTTAGAATCCCAAGTTTCCCTCTAAATTCGGCTCAAGGGCCACCTCTTCCATGAAGTCCTTCCCAATCTCCCCTACTAGTGCCTCCCCCGACTAAATCATCTCATAATTCTAGTGTATTTTGTACAGGCTAAGTGTGCATGTTGTTTCCTCCATCCATCCAATAAAATGGAAGCCCCTTGAGGTTCAAGACGGTTTCATTCCCACTTTTTTGTATTCCCAGGCCTTAGAACAGGGCCGGATTATTCAATAGAGCAGTACACTTGGACTCAGAAAATCAAGGGTTCGAATCTTGCCTCAGATACTTGCTAGTAGTCTGACCCTAAGCAAGTCATTCTCTGAGCCTCAGTTTCTTTAGCTGTAAAACTGGAACAATGATAGTACGAATCTCATGGTTGTTGTGAATAGTGAACGAGATGTCTCTAAAGTGTTTGACATAAATAGCGACGATCACTGTTCATTCTCAACTAGGTATGGAGCTGGCCACTGCCTCCTACCTGAACAGACATGCTACAAAACCAAACAGTGCCCATGTGTCTTCTTTTTTTTTTTTTTTTTTTTTTTTTGGTGAGGCAAGTGGGGTTAAGTGACTTGCCTAGGGTCACACAGCTAATAATTGTTATGTGTCTGAGGCCGGATTTGAACTCAGGTCCTCCTGAATCCAGGGCCGGTGCTCTATCCACTGCACCACCTAGCTGCCCCCCCATGTGTCTTCTAACACGCATGAGATCCCGTCTAAACAGGGTGAGCCCTTAATGCAGTTCCACTGGAATTCCAGAGACAGACAGGAATTTAGCCCCTCAGTGTCTGGTCTGGCAACCTGAGAGCCTTCTCTCCTGCTTTCCAGGCCCAGTGTCTCCTCACCTCTGCCTCTGAGAGCTCAGACCTTCCTTTAAGGCTTGCTTCAGTTGTGGGGAATGAAAGGAGACTGTGTGTTATTCCCAGGAACCCACTTCTTAGAATAACCGTATGTTACATTCTGTCATTGGGCTTGCGTAGCCCTGCTACATCCTCACTCTTCCTGGAGGTGCCTGTGATCGGACCATGCTGTGTATTGTGCTTTGCTCATGATCAGACCTTGCTGCCTTTTGATTGGGTTAGACTTCTGCGTATAGACTGTAAGTCCTGACAACCAGCCAATGGGGGTCAGACATGGGTGGGAGAGGGTATGGCATTAGGAACACATACATGTTGCTTGCTTTTGAATTTGAGTGCACACTTACCATAATCAGATATGTGCCCTTTCTTGAGAGAGAAAATAAAGCTTTCTTTTCTGCTTTCGCTCTCTGACTCCAATTTTGAGTGGTTGGTCATTTTTGTCCCACAGAAGGTGCCACATCCTGTCTTGATCACTGTCCTTACTTGTTTCCTACCTTAAATAATCCACCATACATAGACTCATCTCTTTATTGGTATTTTCCTTAATAGCAAAATAGAAACATCTTAAGAGCAGGAACAACTTTTTTTGTTGTTTTTTTCTTTGTATCTGAAGAGTCCAGAACAAGACTTTGCTTAATTAGTGCTTCTTGGATTGAATGGGATTGGGCTGGTTTGGACTGGATTAGATTAGATTGGTTTGGCTTGGATTGGACTGGACTAGATTAGGTTGGGTTGACTTGGATCGGACTGAATTAGGTTGAGTTGGATTGGATTGGAAATCTCCCAGGATTAAATATTAAAGCAGACCTTTCTCCTCCTTGTAAGAGAAGAAAGTAGAAAGAACCCACCTTTGTAGAGAGGGGTTGTGAAGGGCTGCTCAGCAGAAAACGGTCAGGAAGGTGATGGGGGCAAGACTCTTGTTCTCAACCAACCAAACATTAACCTCAGATCCAATCGTGCAACAGGCAGAGAGTTCCCTTAATTGTACCATCAGACACTGGTACTGCATTGGATCCCATATCTCAGAGACTTTCTTTCTCCTCCACCCACCCCACTTCTCCAGGGTATGTTTCCAAACAATGCTCCCCCTCACCAGCTAGTATGAAGACAATGCCCCCCCCCAAGAAGATAGAGATCACTTGGACACTAGAAAACACATATCCATCATGGAGAGTCATAATCACTCCATCTTAGTGAGAGCTGCACATATAGATTAAGATGGTATATCCTGTACACTGAACTAGGTTGTATCCTTGCCAATCAAGCATGGTAGACAATATAACAGTAACAAAATGGGGCAATCGGGCTTTGTTCATAGGCACTGGAGTTTAGAGGATCCAAAAACCTCAAAGAGTCAGTTTAAAAAATTGTGCAACTTAAAAATTAGTTGTATCTTGATGTCACTTTTTCCCCTTAAGTAATGCAGAAACTAGTTAGAAAGAATTAGTTAAGCTAGGGAGCTTCCAAGAAGCACACATTCTCCCCTGAGCTACTCTCCAGCCCAGCCCTGCCCTAGACCATCCTAAAAATGGCTACATGATTTCCTAGGATGCCTGTCTGCTAGTGTTCAGGGACTCTTCCATCCAAGGGACTTGTTCTATTTGACCCCAGAGGGGAGAACTAAGAATGAATGGGCATTATGTAAGGAAAAAACTTACAGTAAGTGGTGCCCCCAAAGTGGAAGGAGCTGGCTCAGGACCAGCCCTCAACTATAGCACTCTTTTCTGGGCAACTAGGTGACATGATAATTTATTTGTCACATTATTTACTAGTGTGACACATAGAGTATCAGGAAGTGACTGTTGAGAAGACTGAAGTTGGAAGCCTGTCTAAGACACTCACTAGCAGTGTGACCCTGGGAAAGTCACTTAACCTCTCTGGCAAGTATCAGGTTCTTCATCCATAAAATAGGGAGACTAATCTCAATGGCCTATAAGGTCCCTTCAAGCTCTAATATCACTGATGTTCCCTGTGATCATATGAAGAAGCTGGGTAGAGGAGGACAGCTGAAAGGCTGAGAGGAAGACCTGGATTTAAGTCCCACTTTTGGCACCTACATTACACAATCTCCCAATGTCCCCAAACAACCCTCTAAGACTCGTTACTGACAAATCACTGAACTCTGTTGGTAGAGGGAGTTTGGATGCTGGGAAACTCCCATACTGATCAGGACACAGAGCTGGATCACCCTTCCTCCATGAAAAACCATCATGTGTGTATGCCCAAATTCACATCTATAGGATGAATACCCCGCCCCCCCATATAACTCCTATAAGGATGACTGCCCAGACACCCACACATACATATATACAAAGAAGTGCGGGCACATGGCCATCTCTGTTAGACATTGGGGCATTTGACATTTCTCTTCCCATTTTTGGTCATTCTCAGATCTGTTTCTAGGACACAGCCTTCCTTTCTCTACAATTTCAGGATATTTCATTCAGTCTAGCTAATTCAACACGCCTTGGGTAAGCACTCACACCAGGCACCAAACCCAGCCCTGCTACTACAAGGACAAGAACAAAACAGTCCCTGTTCTCAGGGAGCTTGGCTTTTACTGTGTGTACATGTGCACAAATCAGTTCAGTACAAGGAAACTGAGGAGGGAAAGGGAGCACCAAAGACTCGGAGGGATGGGAAGGGGGCAGGGAGAAGGCCTTGTGGAGGAATGGCACTTGAGCTAAGGGGAGGAGGGAAGAAAGAAGTGTATTCCAGTCAAGGGGATTGGTTTATGAAAAAGCACAGCTCAGGGAGATGGAGAATCAAAGGTGGGGAATGACTACTAGTCCAGTTTGTCTGGAATGCTGCATGACTGAAGAGGAGTATTGGGGAAATAGGACTTCATAGGTGGGTGAAAGTAAGACTGGGAGGTCCTTAAATTAAACCATTATCTTTGTTGTTGTCGTTGTCATCATCATCAAGCTAACTTTTCAAAATCACTTTCAGGGGCAGCTAGGTGGTGCAGTGGATAGAGCACCAGCCCTGGAGTCAGGAGGACCTGAGTTCAAATCCGGCCTCAGACACTTAACACTTACTAGCCGTGTGACCCTGGGCAAGTCACTTAATCCCAACTGCCTTACAAAAAACAAAAACAAACAAACAGAAAAATCACTTTCAAGTGAAGAGCCATACAACTCATCTGATCTTCACAACACTGGGACATAGCTGCTGTTATTAGTATCCCCCTTTTACAAATGAGGAAACTGAGGCCCAGAAAGGTTAAGAGACTTGTTCAGGCTTGCACAACTAGTGTCTGAGGCAGAATTCAGGAATCTTCCTGACCGGAGGTCCAGCACTCTGTCACCACGCTTCAAAAATAAGAAAATTGTATTTTGTCCCATAGGTAGATAGAGGGGAAGGAGGGCAACTAAGTATGCAGTGGATAGAATGCCAGGCCTGGAGTCAGGAAACTCATCTTCCTGAGTTCGAATCCAGCCTCAGCCACTTACTAGCTGTGTGACCCTGAGCAAGTCACTTAACCCTGTTTGCCTCAGTTTCCTCATCTGTAAAAATGAGCTAGGGAAGGAAATGGCAAATCACTTGAGTATCTTTGCCAAGAAAACCCCAAATAGGGTCATGAAGAGTCAGATATCACTGAAAAATCACTGAACAAAAGATAGAAGGAAGCTGCTTCCAAGGTTTTGAGCAGGGAAGGGGCATGACCAGGCCAGCCTCTACATGAGTTCCCAACTCTTTTGTTCCCATACTTTTCACATCCCTGTTGCTTCTACAAGCAGGTCACCATAGGACCTTGCATGTGGCAGCCAGACACCATTCCTCCCTAGTGACTTAGGTTTTCAGCCCCATCATTGTGTATTTCCAGTAAGATGGGCCCTGTCTCAGACTTGAAGGGGGAGTTCCAAACTCCGAGTCTGTGATATTTTTTTTAATTACTTTGATTACTGTTTTTCAATATAATTAGTTTCCTTTGTAACCCTATGGGTTTTGTTTTCTGACTTAAGAAGCATGATTCTAAGACAAGGTCTATTGATAGCCTTCCCCAGATTTCTGCTAGATGACTTTATGAGACACACAAAAAGGTTCAAAACCCTTAACTTAAAGGAATTTGACCCCCCAAAATTATAACTTATATTTACATAGTGCCTTAAAATTTTCAAAGTACTTAACACACATTGTCTCATTTGAGGCTCATGACAAGCCTGTTAGGGAGATGCTGCATGTGCCATCGTCATCATCATCCCCATTTAACAGATGAGAAAACTGAGAGAAGTTAGGTGACTTGTGTACCATCACGTAGCTAGTAAGTGGCAGAGACAGGATTTGAACTCAGGTCTTCCCAGCTCCAGGTCCTGTACTCTTTCCAGGCTACCCACTGACTGTCCAAGGGGTGTCTGAGCTCCTCCCCATAAGCCCAAAGAGTCCATCTAACTTCCTGCTTTTCCACTTCCCCAGCAGTACGGTTCACCAACAGTGTCTTTAACATCAGTCTTTAAAAATATTGTCTTCTACACAAAGCCTAAGGCCCACTTGCCCTTTAGAAAGAATGATGTATTTCAAGATAAGCTTTGAAAATCCCCCCCTTCATCTGTATGAGCTGCCTACAGGGCTGACCTAGCAACTCCCTCTAAGTCTCTCCATTTGCCTATAGCTTTATCACAAAGACTTGAGATCTAACATCAAAGGCCAGTAGAAATCCCACTACAGCTAGCACCAACTTGAATGTTTGTTAAGTCTGTTGATATGGGATACACCTGTGTGTAATATACACATATGTGCAACAAATGCAGGCATGTGGTGACACTAGAACAATCATCAGTGTTAATGGAGACAGAGCTTCAAGGTTTACAGGGTGCTTTGTATGACATCTCTCCTTTTAGCATCACAACAGCCCTGGGAGGGAGGTACTGCTATTAGCCCTGTTGTATAGATGAGAAAACTGAAGTGAATAGAGGTTGAGTGACTTACCCAGGGTCACACAGCTGACAAGTGTCTAAGGCTGCATTTGAACTCAGGTCTTCCTCATTCCACATCCAGAGCTTTATCCCTCTGCTGCCAAGCAGCACATAACAGAGAGAGGCATCTCAGTGGTGTAGCAGAAAAGGGAGTTCTTAGTTTCTCACCCAAGCTCTGGTCACACTTCTTCCCATCATTTTCTTGACCTTAAGGTTAATCTGTTTCTCTACTCAACATCTTCTCCCACTGAATCAGAATCCTTTGTCCTTTTATCTTACAGCCACTCTTAGCCCCACACTGGGTGACCTCCACCATCCACCTTCTCTGTTCCTACTCGCAAGTAACTGATCACTGATGCAGGAGCTGTGCATCAACTCCAGATCCCCATGATCCGTCTTCACCTGGTGCCTCATTCCTATGTGGCCATCCAGTGATCCGTCTCTAACGGACTCTTTATTATGCTCCCTGCAATATCGTGCAAACCTTCTCCCCCAACTCATACCCTGACTCAGCTCAGTGGTATCAGGTGACTGATAAAATAAATGCCATCAGGCATTGCCTCCCCTACTTCCCTCACCTCCCTGGCTCCACCCTTCAGTGCCCTTTTACAGCCTCATTCATCCTACTCTCCTTTGTTCCAGTCTACAAAGGAACTGGGGAGGGGAAGGGGAGGGGAAGGGGAGTGGCTCCTCCCTTCACTTGGCTGAATTCCTAAACCTTTCTATCTTTTAAACTTCTCTCTCTCTCTCTCTCTCTCTCTCTCTCTCTCTCTCTCTCTCTCTCTCTCTCTCTCTCTCTCTCTCTCTGAGGCAATTGGGGTTAAGTGACTTGCCCAGGGTCACACAGCTACTAAGTGTCAAGTGTCTGAGGCCGGATTTGAACTCAGGTACTCCTGACTCCAGGGCTGCTGCTCTATTCACTGTACCACCTAGCTGCCCCCTCTCTTTCTTTTTAGGGCATGACCAAGCCCTCAGTCACCTAAGTTTGAAGCCTTGGAGTTCTCTTTGGCTCTTCTCTCCCCACCTTGACCCTTAGCCAGTTAATTGATAGATCCTGCTAACTCACTGGCTACCATTTTAGGTCCGTATCTTTGTTTCCCCTCATGGAGCCCCTACTCTTGAGTCAGACCCTCATCACCTTTCACACACAATTGCTCTCTGTCTCTACTCTCTTCCTTCTCCAATTCATCTACCACATAACCTACCCCTTAGAGATGAATATGACCATGGCAGCCCCCTACTGCAAAGCCTTCCCAGGCTTCCCACTGCTTCTGGGGTAAGCCTGACTTCAGATGGTCTGGGGTTCAAGCCCTGTACAAGTTGAGATTGGAAGCAGGTCACTCAGGCTTTCCTAAGTCTTCTTGTTGTATCTGAAGGATGTCAATAGTACTTGCTCTGTCTGCCTCCCAAGGCTAATCGTAGAAAAGGACTTTGCAAAATGTGAAGCATTGTGTAAGTGAGGAGTCGCTAGCATTTTCTGCTCGTATATTTTAACAAGACCTTCTGATGAAAATGGAGAATGTCCAATAGTAAGTGATGGAGGTACAATGCAGGATGATACTTTTTGGAGTCAAGGAGACCTGATTTTGAGTCCAGCCTCAGACACTTACTGGCTGTATAACACTGGGCAAGTGGCTTAGCCTCTCTGGGCCTCCAGAGGGTTGGATTACTTGTTGATAATCTCCAGTTGCCCCATTCCACCCCTCTAGAGGGCTAGCCCAAAAGTTAGTGGTGATCCTGCCCCTACCTAGCATTCTTCAGGGGCTCCGTTGTACCTGGTTTTGAAATTCTGTCTTTCAAGTACAGACTGTCAGTAGTACCATTGTGTTCTCCAGAGATGCCCTGGATCAGCTCTGTTCAAACCTAATGCTGGTGTCTTCAATTTAGCTCCTTAATAGACATCTGTTGGATGAAAATGACTTGAAGTGAATTAAAGAAACCCACTCAGACTTTCATAGGTGGCCCCACAGATGGAGGGTTGGTCAGTCCAGTCCATTGACTAGTCCATGCTAGTTTTCACAGCTTTCCCAATTTGTTGAAAGGACAAACACACTCCTAACCCTCTCCATTCTCTTTCCTTGGCATGTCCTCAGAAGAGGCTATCTAGCCTCTATGGACAAGAACTGGGGAGGAAAGGATTCCTTGAATGGAGGATAACTAAGCAGAGGTATTTTACTTCTGTTCAGAGACTCAGACTACATGAAAACAAATCAAATCAAATAAGATGACATTGGATAAGGCGAGGTACCACCTAGCCACCTGCCTTATCAACTTTCATCTTACTTGATTTGGGTTTTTTCACTTAACCACTCTCGGCTTCAGTTTCCTTGTTTTTTAAATGAGATGTTTGGGCTAATGCTATCAAAGGCCTCTCATGAGGCAGCCAGGAGGCACAGTGGTTAGAGTGCTGAATTTGGAGGCAGGAAGACCTGCATTTATATCCAGACTGAGAAACTTCCTAGCTGTGTGACCCTAGACAAATCACTTAGTCTCTGTCTCATTTAGTTTCCCCATCTGTAAAATGGACATAATAATAGTACCTTCCTCCCAGTGTTGTTGTGAGGATCAAATGAAATCATTGTAAAGCATTTAGCACAGTGCCTGGCACAAAACAGGCCCTCCTTAACTGCTTGTTTCTTCCCTTTCTTTTCACTCTATTCCTAAGAAGTTCAGGTTTAGGAAATCACTGTGAGCACAGAGTGATGCTGGCCTCTGGCCTCTGACTTTTTATGGAACCACATGGAAAATGGGCCCATGGAGATCTGAGGCAAAGCTGGATGTGAAACTAAGAAGGAAGCCTGAGGAAAGGGGATTCAAGACTGAGGTGCAGGTGTTGGGAGCTCCTTTCCTGCTGTTGATCAGAGTCTTGTCAGATGTTCTAATGAAAGGCTTCCAAAAGTTAATTTGTCTCCTCATAATACAATAACCAAATTTACTTTAACACTTGAAAAAGCCCATCCATACTAAAGAGAATCAGTTGCTTAATCCGAAAATTAAAGGTTATTGCATGCAAGAGAAAATAATTACATGCTCAAAATATGGAAAGAAGGAAACTTTTTAAAAAAAAAATATGTAGGTATTTGTATAATTAAAGACTAATCAAGCATGAAGGGCTGCTGACTAACCCAGAAAATGAGATTGTTGGCAAGCAATATTGTAATGTAAATGCCATTTTTGTTTAACTACTAAAAAGCTGGAGGAATGATCTCTTGAACAGATTAAAAGCAAACAGCATTGATGATAAATATTTATCAGATTTCAAATGCAACACAGAGACTTTTATATTTTACATGCAAGATGTATTTGCACTGAAGTATTCAACCACTTCTCAAGGGGTGGGTGACATCCTTATTGAAAATTGCATTTTTCAGATGTTGTCTACTTAATGTTAAAACGCATGTGAATTATCAGGCAGAAAAGGGGGCCTCTTGGAGGGCAGGGAGCCCCCAGTGCAGCTATCTTTTCATTGGGACTCAGTCACATTAAAGAGCACTCCTTAAATAGTTCAGAGTTTGAAGGGGGGAAAAAACTAATGCCCACATTTATAGGCCCATAATACTTTAGCAAGCACAATTGTAATATTTGTTGAATGAATGAATGACTTTTTGTCATATATTCATAACTATCTGTATACCCAGAGAGAGAGCATAGCATAATACCCTCAGAGTGAGGAAGTTCCCAAGCTGCCTCTGACTCATACTGGCTATGCAGCTCTGGGCAAGTGTCTTCATTTCTCAGGACTGGGTGACTCTCTCAGACCATATGGTGTAGGGAAGGTGCCAACCTGCACTGCGCTGCAATGGGAGTTCCCTGTCTATACCTCTGAAATCAGAGGTCAAGTCCAGAAATGCATATATTAAACCACATGTGAGTTAGCAACCAGAAAAGAGAACCTCTGACATACAGCCCTGATGCAAGTGTGTCCTCATTGCAGTTCAGTCACATTAAATAGGTCTCATGGAATATTTCCAAAGTTGCAAAGTATTCTAAATGCTTACATTCTGAGGTCCACATTGCCTTGCACATAGGAAGCACCCAAAATTCGATTTAGATAGATCTGAATGAATGAGTGAGAAGCACCATAGAGCCACCACTTTAATTACTACAACAGCATGTAATCATATAGACAGGGAAGGTAGGATTTCTTAGAATTTTCAAAGAATCATAAATGAGGAAAGAGCCCTTAGAAGCCTTCAAATACAATCTCTTCATTTTAGAAGAAGAGAGAACAAGATGGGGTGGGGGAGTTACTTTACCTGGGCATTCTTGGCACTTCAGGGTACTGAGAAGAGATTCCTTCCTTCTCTTGACCTGTGTGCACTCAGAACTGAACTTGGAAAGGAAGGGCTGGCTGCCATGAGGTGAGCCTACCAGAGCCCTTGAGTGGAGCCCCTTCTTTGTTTCTTCTTACTGGCTTTTTGCCTATTTTAGGTGGGCAAATATTGCCCTTATTTAAGGAGAACTCTAAAGTGCCCAGTTCTCAGCCTGACAGTGAAACAGCAGGTTATAGTGGAAAGAGCTTTGGATTTGGAGTGACAGAACTTGGGTTCAAATCTAGTCTCTGTAACTTCTTACTACAATACATTCTCCTCTCTCCCTTCCCCCCCTTCCCTCCAAGTCACCAACTCTCTGCACCTCAGTGTTCTAATCAGTGAAATGGGTTGGCTGAGACTATTTACAAGGTTCCCTCTAGTTCTATATCTGTGACCGTAGGCATGTTTCTAAACGTGGTGTGTATTCCAATTATTTTCCCTGACTTTCTATCAACACAAACCAGCGACATGGTATAGTGGAAAGACTGCTCATTGGGGAGCCAAAGGACCTAAGCTGGAGTGTTCCTGCCATTAGTTGTGTACTTCCTGGATGGCCTTCCCTCTTTGGGATTTAGTTTCATTTTCTATAAAAAGAGGGAGGGAGTAGGGGCAGCTAGGTGGTGAAGTGGATAAAGCACTGGCCCTGGATTCAGGAAGACCTGAGTTCAAATCCGACCTCAGACACTTGACACTTACTAGCTGTGTGACCCTGGGCAAGTCATTTAACCCCCATTGCCCTGCAAAACAAAACAAAAAACAAAAAAAAGAGGGAGGGATTAAACTAGATTCATTAATTTATTCATTCTCATACCTGCTGGGGAGAAGAGACACTGCATTGGCCACTAGGAAAACAAAGACAGAAACAAAACAGTCCCTGCACTCAAGGAAATTACATTCTCTTAAGGCAAGGTCTCTCCTAACTCTAAAACCCATGTAAATTGGAATCTTTTCTGCCCACAGTCTGTTCAAAGAGCATCCATCTCTTTGTGGGTTTTCTCAAAACTGATACTCAGTGACATGAAAGGAGCTACAGGGCTGCCTTCATTTCTGCTTTTCCTCCTTCTTGCTGGTGTAACTGTGGGAAATTCGCTCAGCTTCCTGGACTCAATTTCCCCATCTGTAAATGAGGTCATTAGCTTAGATCACTCTGAGGTCCTTTGCAGCTCAGGATCTAGGCTCCTGCCACTGTTTTGGGCTTTGGGGAGGAAGCAGAGAACTCACTCGTGCCCAAGGTAACCAAACAAGGTCCTTTTGGCTTGGTGGGTTTTTCTAAATCATAAATCAATCTCTTCGTTGTTCTCTAGTTCTTTTGGTGATGATATTATTCTGTGTTGTTGCACATCCCCCACCCCCAAAGCAGGGATCCCAGAGGCCTCTCTAAAGGCACTTGGGGCTTCCAAAAGCAGATTATGGAGTGACAACTTGTCAGACCCAGAGTCTTGATTTAATTCATTTCCCCCCAATGTAATCAATCATAGCACACACCTACTTTCTAAAGATTACAAAGCATGTCAGCAACTGTCGGAAGACAGGAGGGGGGTAAACATTTTAAAGTTTATTTTTTTTCTTTGGGGTAACTTCCTTTAAGTTCCTGGGAATAGCAAGAAAAGATGTTTTTCTCACCACTTTCTCCACTTATGACAATCTAGAAGCTCAGAAGTAGGGAAATTTTAAGTCCCTAGCCTTAGACAATAGATTTTCTCAAGGGCTTTAGCCCTGGCTTCTTCAAGTGTTTATCAAGACATTTCAACTATTTTTGAGAGAGAGGTGCTCAGGGCATGTGGTGGAGTGGAGTCAGCAGGAAGACACTGAGCCTAGAATGGAGAAACTATACAGCCCATCATCAGAGTGGCCACCTAACCTTCCTTTGCAAATAGCTGTGGCCAGCCTTGGAAGTCTGTGCTCCTCAGCCAACTCTTCCAGGGTAATCGGACCCTCCCCGCACTCCCCCGAGCCTCCCCCCCCCCCCCCCCCGCATTCACCATCCTGAATAGAAAACTGCTTTATCAGTGAATTCATGCCAAATTATAATCGAGATTTGAATTGCTTGAAAAACACTTTCCAACCCAAATGCACCTTGGTTTTTCATTCGTGACCAAATTTCAAGCATCATGCACTTAGGCAATGCTTTCTTATTTCCTATTTAAAGTGATCAATAATGGGTAAAAAGGAAATATGCAAATGGGGATGCCTGTGGGACATGAGGAATGAGGGAAATGAGACATGGCCCACCGGAATCTGCCTAGCAGTTCGACAGTTCTTGTTCCCAAACCCATTACAAAGCTCTAGGGAATGAGACCTACTCAGTTCCCAGACAGAAAGGGTGTCTGCGGTAAAACCAACTCACATCTCATCATCCATGCATTAGAGGACTCTGTAAAGTTTCACCTCTCAATTTCTGACACGATTTTTATCCTTTGGTTAATTATTTTGACCATGTTATATAACAGTAAAACAGTAATAACACATTTAAATCAAGTTTAAGAGGCAACATGATATAGAGTAGGAGTTCTCAAAGTGTGGATCAGAGACCTCTGGGGATCCTGAGACACTTGGGGGGAGAGGGGTCTGCAAGGTCTAAATTGTTTTCATAACAATACCAATACATTTTGATTTCTGATACAGTAAATATCAATAGATAAAGCCCACATAAACTTCTTTGGGGAGTCCTCAATCATTTTTTAGTATAAAGGGATTCTGAGACCACAAAGTTTGAGAAGTGTTGATGTAGTGGTTAGAAAGACAACCTTAGAGCTAGGAAGACTTGGGTTCGGGTCCTCCCCTTGATACATACATGTAACCCCGGGCAAGTCACTCAAGTTCTCGGTGCCCTAAATGCCAACCTGTACTGGTACAAGGAGTTTCTTCATATAAGACTTCCCTATACAAATGAAATTATAGTACAATAGCTATCCCTGTACAATGACAGTAGAGAAATGGAGATTATTATTATTTATTATTATTATTACAAATCACTTTATATCTATTATCGCATTTAATCATCATGAGACTCCTGTGAGATCATAAGTGTGAGTGTTCTTATCTCCCATTCTGCATGTTGGGAAACTGCATCTCAGAGAGACTGAGCGACTTCCTCTATTCCCAAGTTCAAGATTCTTTCCATTGATTGGTCCACACTCCCAAGGTCCCTCCAAGGTTTCAAACTACAGAAGGAACCATAGTTGGATTGAATTGTTCTCCCAGGTATTCTGGTTACCTGTGAGTGGTGTTAGAGAGAGCTGTATGGCTGAGTTCAGTTTTTCCCCCGACATGAGAATGTTGGTGCATTTAACTTAAAGTAATCTCAAAGTAAATTTGTCTCCTAGCACCCCATCAGTGAAGATAAATATAGTTTGAAAGTCTGAGAATGTTACTGTGAAAAAAACAGTCAGTTAAAGAAAGCCTGGCAAAACCAACACAAGCTCAGTTATGTGGAACCTCAGGGAGAGAATGACTATGAAGAGTCAGTCCCATGTTTCAGGTAGCTGGGGGTTAACCCTTTAAGTACTAGGGGCAGGTGGGGGTTAAGTGAAAAGAGTTCTAAAATCATACTCCATGTACTTTCCTGCCTTCTTAAGCATAGTGTATTGGATACACCTTTACCCTTTCTGGATCACAAGGAATCATCATTATGAGCAGCAAGTCTAGTAACTGTAGAGAGTGACATGTCACAATAACATTGTCTATCATTGTAGAGAGCAGGGCAGATACAGTTGCTAGAGGAAGATCCATATACACATAATTCCTCCCTATACTTGCCTCAGCCTCTTGACAAAATATTGCAGATTATACAGATCATAGGCTGGGGGCTCATCTATCTTGACAGGGTACAAGGTTTATTGATAACAATGTCTGGACCACCTCCACCTCTTTCCTTCCCCTTCCCTGTCTCCCACACAGAGGATAACTTGAGTTTACAAAAATTCTAAAGAAAGGCACCTCTGATCTCCAGATCCTGGTACCATGGAGCAGAGGAAAGGGGATGAATTCATGCCACATAGCCTGGAAAGCAGAATGGATGAGGTCTTTTCCAAGGGAAATCAGAGTAAGATTCTATGGACCCCAGAGCAAAGGTCAGAATTCCACAAATCTGATTCTGGAGGCAATAGAGACCTAGAAAAGAAAGAGCATTGGCCTAATTTCCTTTTTTTCCATTTCCCAGCCTCTTCTCCATTAACATGTAGTTCATTAGCTACTATTTAGCCTGGACTGATTTTTGGCTAAACTCAGCCATACAGCACAGCTCATCCTGACACTACTCACAGGTAGCCAGAATACCTGGGAGAACAATCCAATCCAACTTGAAAAACATTCATTTCACATGTGACGCGCAAGAAAAGAGGCAGCTAGCATGGCCCAGTAGCCAGAGGGGTCCATCTTAGGAAGCAGGAAGTCCTGGGCTTAAGACCTTCTCCCATGTGACCTTGGGCAAGTCACACGAGCTCTGAGCTTCATTCCCTACCTGTTAAGTTGGACAAGATGGCCCCACAGATCCTATCTAGATCTACATCTCTGTTCATACTGTGATATGTTAGTCCTGTGATCCTGAGTCTGTTGTTTATCTTCTCAACCGCCCCAGGCCAAGCCTAAATTTATAAGTTACAGAGGCATCTCCCCTCTGTGCTTGATAAACTACCTCATTCTCCCCTGAGGCAGGCCAACCTTCCCTAAAATCTGACCAAGAGCCATATTCCCAGCATTCTAAACTGTGATTGTAATCCAAGGCCGACCAATAGGCTAGGCCGGAGATGGTCTTTACCTTGGCCTAGGTGGCCTATCCCAAGTGTGGGAAGAAGGGAGGGAAACAGGGATGGGTGAATTTCTATACTCAATGTCAAGGGGGAAGCTGAATGCAAGGCAATCACTGGAGGGCCTGCCTACCCACATCTTGAGTCCAGGAAAGAGAGTTAGACAAGGAAGTCAAGTTTTCCTAGGAGGTTAGGAATTGATACACCGAGCAAATGAAAGCTCAGCTCTCAGATTTGCATTAGTGAAATTTTCCACCAATAGTGTCTGTCTAGCATACATCTAACATACACTTGGCTGAGTTTCTTCCTCACATTTCTTAAAAACAAGAAACACGGTTATACTTCAGCCCTCCTGTGATGCTCGTGTCCCTTGCACCATTGCCCAGTGCTGGAATAGATCTTACCTCTTAAATCTACCCATTTCAAATAGAAGATGAGAGAGTAATTATGGATTCCCCAAATAAAAAGATTTTGCCTTATTGCTTTGATAAAGATTTGCCACCCGTGACCCTTTAAATATTGACCCGAGGCTATAAAAATATCACTCCTTATTGATCACATGGTTATTAAAGTCAGTCAAATGCTGGATTTATATGTCAAACACTTGTAATATTTCCTGTAAATATTAGGGCAAAGAAAGGGGCTGATGATGCCACTATGGGCTGTCATGTTCGATTCATACAGCTTTTTGTCACTGAACAATAATAAAATTGTCATCAAGAATTTAATTATTGATGCCAAGCATTGGTCCCCACACTGCCCATTCCTATAGGGATGTGTGAATCTGTACAGGGCAGAGCCGTAAGTAGGAAGGCTTGTGCCTGGGAAAAGTAGGACAAACAGAACCAAGGGTAAACAACATAAAACGTGTGCCCTGCTGCAGTGGCCTCTTTAAGGGGAAGAATGGAACCCAGGGAGGTTGAGATGGGGGAGGAACTCGACCAAGCAATTCTCTGGGAGTTTCTGCTTTCAGCTTCTAATTGCTGTTGACTAGGTGCTAAACTCTGCTAAAGGATTGGGTACTGTCGAAATCCAGCCTCAGACACTTGACACTTACTGGCTGTGTGACCTTGAGCAAGTCACTTAACCCTCATTGCCCCACCAAAAAAAAAAAAAAGTACTACTATCAGCACCCTCAAAAGAGAATGCCCTGAACAGAGCCCCCATTGCCCCTCTTTATTTATGATTCTAGTCTGGAAACCCGTCAAAATGTGCTAGGGATATAAAGACACAAAGGAAACACTTGAACATACATTCTATCAGGAAGAGAGTAGATATGTGTGTATATGTATATGTGTACACATATTTATGTATACATACACCATATAAATACATGTCTATATTATATACAATATGTATATATGCATATTGCATGTATCTGCATATGTACCATGTGTATGTGTGTGTGTGTGTGTGTGTGTGTGTGTGTATATATATATATATATATATATATGCAGCACATATATTTATTTATTTGTTTTGTTTTGACCAGACCCATGACTTCAATTGGAGTAGGGAATTCCTCACTCCAATGACCAATGCAGATTCTGCAATTTACAGTCTCAGAGAGTTCCCTGGAGCACTGAAAGGTCAAATGATTTGCCCAGCATCATACAGCACACAAAATATGTACGAAATTGCTTCACAGTAATGGGGAAGCAAAGGGGAGGGGGCCTGTGGCCTTGAGCTGCGCTTTGAAGGAAGAAAGCTGGGGTTTCTAAGAAGTGGGAGCTAAGAGGGAGGGCATTGAAGGCCATCCCCTGGGGAAACATACCTGTAACATTCCCTCTTCTCTCTCATATGTGTTTGTGTGTATGTGTACACACACACACACACACTGTGTGCATACACATTTATATGTGTGTGGAAGACAATATTAACCTTTTGAAAACTGATACATGAGCCCTGAGTGTGGGTGTGGGCAGGTGTGTATGCACAGCCTGTGACTCTTTGTTGAGTCCATAGTAAAAGAAGCAAGGTATCACACACACACACACACACACACACACACACACACACACATCCCCTGGGCATGTGCACACTTGGCTTTATGTGGCTCACTCTGGTTTATGTGTCTTTGCCCAAGTAAAATCTTCCTGGGCAGATGCTAACCGATTAGCTGGGTGGGTTTGGGAGAAAATGTCGAGAACTCAATAAGTCAACAAATATTAATTAAATGTTTAAGACAGCCTCTGAATGCTCCTGCAATAACTATCACCCCTAGTAGCATTCAGGCATCCTTGGGGGAGAGAGCCGCCCAGACATCCGGAGACCCCCGGCTTCTCCCCAGACATCTGGCCATAACCAAATGCTTTCAAATGAGTAATCGAAAGAAACCTTTTGTCAATCGCCAGGGAGTCTTTGTGGCTGGCCTTCGATTGGAGCCTAAGTGCAGACCCGCCAGCCTCGGGGAGGTGTTTGGAAGCATTTCTAATGGCATTTTGATGTACATGCCCAAAATTGATGTCGGAAGGATCATTGTAAAGTCCCAAACAGTGGAATATTGAGGACATTTTCAGGTGGCAGTCAGATTCTGGCTGGGTGAGCCCAGTATATTTTCTCATGTCACACTTGATTAGGTTCACAGGGAAGTGGAGAGAGTAAAAAATTCTCTTATTACCACGGCCCTGCCGTCTCAGCCTCTTTTCCCTGTGAATGCAACATTAGTTTTTGTCCAGAAGTCTAACTGCTTTCTACAGTTTGGGGAATTGTGAAGCAGAAACAATTTCCCCAGCTAGGCTGACCTTCACAGTAATGAGAAATGACTGGAATTTCTCTAACGTTTGGGGAGGGTTAGAAGGGGGGGTAGGGAGAGAAGGAATATGCTTGTTTTACCTGGTATTCTATTGTGGGCATCTATTTGGCACTCGGGGCCTAATTTTTTTCCATTCAGGAGATTACATGGACTGTTGCGCCATCTGACCCAGCCGTCAGCCTGCGAGTGGATAGAGAAATGACAGTAATGCACTCGAAAC
The DNA here is from genome assembly GCF_019393635.1 of Dromiciops gliroides. NCBI lineage: Eukaryota > Metazoa > Chordata > Mammalia > Microbiotheria > Microbiotheriidae > Dromiciops > Dromiciops gliroides. The sequence goes on from NC_057861.1 coordinate 755,307,115, forward strand.
CTTTGGTTATCACAACAGAGATGGCATTTTGTTTCAGCTATTAAATGAATAAATATTTCTCCTCCTGGGGAATGGCTATCTTCATTTACTCTCCGGCCCTTACTCAGGTGATGAACAATGGTGTCAGGAAATTTAAAATTCATTACAAGGCTAAGCATGTCCTGGCCCCCTCTCTGGTGCCCTTGGAGGATGTGACTGACGGACACGCATTCTCCCAGCATGCCCAGAACTTCCAGGGCCCAGCTGTCACCTTACTAGCCAATGGCCCTTCTTCCTGAGCCATTTCTTCCTGTCCTCCTGATCATTTACCCTGATAATGAGGCTAATGTTTGGTTTATTTCCTGGCTATCACTTTCATCTAGATTTTTTCAAATTTTTGTAGTGTTTTTATGGTCACAAGTAAAGGTCTCTATTCAATCTATTTTCTTTCTCCAAGGGAAGCTATTCTTTAATTAGACAAAAGGAAGGGAAAATAACTGGTCCAACCTAAGTGAAGAGACAAGCCTGAAAGGGACATTTAAAATAAAAACCCCTGTAGTTGATTCCCAGTGCTTTTGTGGACAGCTGGGTTTGTGTTTGTTGTTGTATTCTTCCTCCTTTCTGAGGGAATACAGAGGCAGGATACACGCAGGTCCATCTGGGGACTCCCAGCCACCAGCTTTATGTCCCCTTCTCCTTTGTCCCTACCCCTATGGTTTACCTTTGTCAAAAACCCATAACCACCTCTAGGCCCCAATTATATCAAAATTTCTGCATAGAGCTCTGGGGAAGCTACCCTTAAGGTGATGTTAAAATCCAATGTAATTCTATTCAACAAACATTTATTTAGCACCCACTATGTACTAGACACTTCACTAGGTGCCTCAGATACAAAATGAAAGCATCTGCCCTCAAGGAGAAAGAATGCCAAATTGGGTCTCAGGTTCTTCATCTTTTAAATGAAATGTTTGGGCTAAATTCTCTCAAAGGTCTCTTCAAGCCCCAAATTTTAAGATTGTGCATGGGAGGCATTAACATTTTCATGCTCCAAATATCCACAAACACAATTTTAGTAGCCCCGGCTTTCTAGAATAGATACCTAGAGTTTCCAAATGCCATTTCAATACATTTGCTTATCTATAATTGAAATATTTTTAAATGGTCAGGAGTTTGCTGACATAAGGGACCCTAAATATCTCAGGGTTTGTAAGTCAGGCACAAAGTAAAGAAGAGCCCCCTCAAGTACTTCCCAATATTTTGAACAGCTTAATTTCTTTTGAATTAGACTTTAATTGAATTACATGACTGGCTTGTAGGATTCCATGCCCTAAATCCACTGTGAAGTTGAAAGAGTGATGATTGAGTTCATCCTTTCCCATGGGGAAGTTATTGGTCAATCAAGAATTCAGAGCAATTGATGGAGTGAATCAGTAGAGAAACTGGAGATCAGAGGTCAGTGACCTCTCAGATGTGCCATCCGAGTCTTCATTTATTCATCCTCATTTGGTGTCCGTTTGTCAATAGAACCTTCTATGCCCTCACCCCATCTTCACCAATAATTATGAATTGAGGACTCTTCTGTCATCTGGGGCCCAGGGAAATAGAAGGCTAATTTGTACTGTGGGTATGCAAATGAGAGTCTAAGGTAGCTGATGAGACATAGAAAAAAAATCACAGAACCCAGGACTACTCAGATGGTTTGGTGAAGTCTAAGCAGGCAGTTGTGAAATAAACAAGCAAACATACTTTTAAAATAATCTGTTATTTCCGGAATGGAAAGAAACTGGTTTCAGTTTCAACTCCAGCTCTGGGACTTAGAGCCTTGGTCACCAGGACCCCACTCAGTACCTTTCCAGCTCAGAACTGGTCAAAGTTTCTTAGCTGAATTAAGAAGGCATGAAGTCTCTGTCTCTCTTTAGCCAAAGAAGTGAGGCACACAGGGATATTGGAAAGAATCTGGGATTTGGAATCAATGGACATGGGTTTGAATTCTGGCTTTGATTCTGCTAATACATATGACCTTGGGTTTATTTCATCACTTGTCTTGGTGGCAATTCCTCCTGTCCAAAATGGGGGAGGTGGGCAAGATGACTTTTAAGGCCTCTTCTTGCACTATATTGAGGCTCTTACGAGACTGTGCACTTTTATGCACTGGTTGACTCCTCAAGAGGAAAACAGAGTACAGTTGGACAAAAGGCTTCACTGCTAAGTGGAGATTTGAATCCAGTCATCTCCCTTAACTCTTCTGAAAGGTAGATATGCAACAACCCTGGATTATTTCTGTGGTTATAGAAGAGCTTCCACTGAAGTCCACAGACAAATTGGGGCAAAAATTTTTGCCATCTCTTTCTCCTGGTGTGTTTATATATAGAGAGAATTATAGTCCATCTGCTTTCTCCCAAATCTTTGTAATAGAATACAAGATTTGGGCCTCAAATGAAATAGAGGAAGCTGTTTAAATATATCTTAAATAGTAGCAAAACATGGAAATAGATTCTAGAGACCTTTGATTCCAAGGCTAGTTCAATAATCCATGGCACTGTCTAGTGAGAGGTCAGAAAGTGGTGGAATAAAGCCAGAGTTTCCCCAGTGGTTCCAATTTGGACCAGGAGAATTGGGAGAAAGAGCATTTTATTAGTTGTGACACATAAAACAATGGATGTTTCATTTCTAGAAATACCTATAATCAGTTCAGATCCAATGCTTCTGGGCTTGGCTCCCACATTCTGACTGGGGCGCTCTCTCTTTGTGGTAACTGACAAAGCACCCTGCTAGAGACATTACTAAGTCACAAAAACACACACAAAAAGCTTTCACAACATATTTTGTAATTATTCGAGTTTTCAAGTTGCTTACAAGTGTCCATAGCCTATGTGTACATAATGCAAAGAATTATATCTGCCCAGAAATCAAGGGAACTAGTTAATCTCCAAAAGCCATTTTGCAATTTTCCCCCAAAGTTCCCGAATCTACCTTGGATAGCCCACAAATGTCTTGACAAGAAGCTGCAGCTTAGTGTGAGAAGAGGCAATGTGGTAGCATGAAGAAAGTGATGGCCTTGGAATCTGACAGGCAAACTTCAAGTCCTGAGACCTCAGTTTCTGCATCTATTAAATTAGGGCTTTGAAGGTCTTCTTACCAAGGCTGTGGGCTACATCGTAGAGAGGGTTCTAGTTTCATCATGATCTAGACGACATTGATGTCTCCTGAGGTCCCTTCCAGCTCTGAGATGAGACCACAAGGTTCTGGAAGTAGATTATCTCAAATGTTCTTTTCAGTCTAATAGCCTCAGAGTCAGGAACCTACAGTAAACCATGTTGTTACAAGCCAAATCATCCGGGTAAACTTTAAAATAGCCACTCATTAGGTTACTTCCAAAAATCCTGCTCTTTGGGGCTCAGCAAACAACCAGTGTGGATATTCATTCCACCCTTTCCTCTGAGTTTTCCTCCCCTTGACTTAATGTCTTTGTCTCTGGGTGTCAAGTAGAGTGTCCAGATGAAAGTCCTTTACTAAGCTCAGTGAGTCAGGTGCCCCTCAAGTCTCATCTCATCTTTAGCACTCCTTTGATAAAAGAAGCAGGAAGCAGAGGAGGAGAAGATGGTGGAGGAGGAGGAAGGGAAAGGGGAGAAAGAGGAGGTAGAAAGGGAGGAGGAGGAAGAAGAGGAGGAACTATGTGTAAAATGACAGAAGAACTTAGACATGCTTAAAAATAATCCTTATTGCATTCTAGAGGAGTATCTAGCATATGAAAGCCCCATAAGAACCAGTCGAAAATTTAGCAGAAGCTACTGATGTTTTCCATGTTGTGAATTCTCTATTGACCCAGAAAAGCTATTGTTCATGCTTAGCTGAAGAACAAACCCATGGATTATGGGGGTGATCCTGTGCTCAAATTCTCCCGGCATGACTTACTGAGGCATGGAGGTGAGCTTGGGTTCATGAAAGTCATGAGGAGAACTAAGCCTCCAGCGGGTCCAAAACTAGAAAGCCTTAAAGCTCAGAACCAGGGATGGAAGAATGGATGATCTACCATCTCAGAAGCAGCCAGGACAAGTCAGAAACATTCACCACCAGAGAACTGGCCACCAAGTAACAGATTCTAAGGAAAGCAACAAATCACAAAACTTGTTGACCAAGGAACAGAAGGATAATAATCTATATCAGTGGTTATAGGTAGAGATATAATCAATGGAGAGATCACACCCAAATCTGCTGGCATGTTGATGAAGTGAAGTTTAAGAAGGAATTCACCCTAAATTCATTAACAACTGAAATTTAACTTTTATACAATGTTTACTCTTACAAAGCACTTTCCTTTTAAGAAGTTATTAATACCTTTTAGGGCAGCTAGGTGGTACAGTGGATAAAGCACTGGCCCTGGATTCAGGAGGACTTGAGTTCAAATCCAGCCTCAGACACTTGACACTTGCTTACTAGCTGTGTGACCCTGGGCAAGTTACTTAACCCTCACTATCCCACAAAAAAAAAAAGTATTAATACATTTTGACTTTGTATCACCTACATATCAAAAAAAGAAAATTCTTTCCTCCTTTCCTTGCCAGTGATCTTTTGTGACAAAGAATTTTTAAAAGAATAAGAAACAATTCAACAAAACTAACCAGTTCATCCAAGTCCAACATTACAAAGCAGTTTTCCAAACTCATAGTCTCCCACCTCTACAAAGAAAGAAGGGATGATACCTTTTCATATCTCCCCTTTGCATAATTTCACAGCATTCAGTTTTGTTTGTTTTGTCATAACTGTTCTTTCTATTTACATTGTTGTAGCCATTTTGTCTGCTGTTTCCTAGCTCTACTTACTTTGATTTACATCTGTTCATGCAAGTCTTCCCATGCTTTTCTGTATTGCTCACATCCGTTTTTTTTTCTTAGAACACAGTAATATAACATTACATTTATGTGCTTACTTACTTACTCATTCCTCAATTCATGGGAATCAACTTTGTTTCCAGTTTTTTGATGCCAGAAAAAGTGTTGCTATAAATATTTTGATGTATGTGGGACAAATCCCTTTCACATACACTATCTCATCTGATCCTCACAATAACCCTGCAAGATAGATACTGCATTTATTATTGTTCCCATTTTATAAATGAAGAAATAGAATCTCATCAAAATTATGCAACCTGTATAATATCATGCAGTCAACAAGGGGTAGATTTGTAATTTACTATAATAGTAATAGATATATTGGAAACCATGTTTCCAGACCCTCAATCTGGGCTATGTGTATTATTAGCAAATATATAAGAGACCTGTGCATAAATGGAACCCAAATTTAGATTGGAATCTAAACTAATTATTAAGTGCTTACTATATTCCAGACACTCTGCTAAGTGCTGAAAATAAAATTAATAAAAGGAAAGAGAGTCTCTGCCCTCAGGCATCTTAATGGGGGAGGGGAGGAAACAGTGAACTAAAGGAAGCAGGAAATGTTGGGGGGGAACACCAAGGCATACTCACTCCAAGGGGCTGAAACCAAGCAGAGAAGCAGATGAAGAGTAGGATGGGAGTCTAGATTCTGCTTTCTGTAAAGTAAGGAATTGAGAGGAATTTGATACTTCCCTCCTCCCCCAGCCCTCCAATCAAAGAGGAGAGAAGACTGTGGGAGGTGATGTCAATCAAGGTGTGAGTTCAAAGCATGGTAATGATGTGATAAATTCAACCTGGGGAGGCGGTGGCAGGGCAGGGAGTAATCTTATTCCATGCAGGTGAAAAAAGGCAGAGCAACAGATGAAAAGTGGAGACTACACACTTTTTATAATGCGGCAGATACACCTTAGAGTGGCATAAGGTTCAGGGAGGTTAGCTGCAAACCTCAACTGAACCTCCATCTCCTTGATTTCAAGTTCAGCTTAATATCCATTGCACCATAATGACTTTTGTTGTTATCACGTAGAAACTAAAAACTAGGAAAGGGTAACGTAGGAACAACCAATAAGCTCCTGGCACCTTCCATAGAATTAATTTAGTTTCCAGGACTTTCTCATCTGGGAAAAGTCTTTTCTTGCCCACTTGGTCTCTATGATTATTAGCAATGCTTAGTTCATGAACCCTATTTTATATCTGGGACCATCTCTCTTTGAGATAACCTATTTTCTAATGTTCAGCACTATTACTGTTTGAATACTAGTTTACAAAGTTCTTGAAAGAGAATTGCATTAAAAAAATGCGTTCAGAAGATTACAGGATTGCCTCAAGAATTTCTGAAATGGAATGCAATTTTCTCTGCATCTCCTGGGATTATTTCCCATAATTTTATTGTTTTATATTGAGCATTTTATAAACTTTCATACAGCAAACAGATTATTGACCCCCTTTTTGAGGAGAAGTTGGTTGTGGAGAAATCCATCCAGAGCAGTCATATTCGTAGGAATGATAACTATAATAGGGACAAAGAACCAAAGTACAAAGTTTCCTCTTTTGTTTACTCTTTCAAATGCAAGCAGACAGAAGGCTTACAAGGAAAAGAAAGGGGTACACAATTGCCTCATATTTTATATGAATTCTTTTTCAAAAAGAATAATGCCAAAAAAAAAGAATAATGCCACATGTGATGGCTTTCATCCAATTTTCTTCAGAACAATCACACCACTGACAGAAGAAAATGTGTCATGGTTGCTTTTTCAGAGACAGGCTTTTAATTGAAGAATTTAATTGAAAGCTATTTAGAGACATTGTGCATAATGGATGAGGCACTGAACCTGCAGTCAGGAAACCCTGAATTCAAACTCTGATTGCAAAACTTACTAGCTGTGTGACCCTGAGGCATCATTAAGTCTTTCTCAGCATCATCTATAAAAGAAGAGGATTGAACTCAATGCTCTCCAGAAGGTCTCCCTTCCTCTTCTTAATCTATGAACTGTGGTACCTCACAGCCAAGTGGTTTATAGGACCTCGGACAGAATCCAAGGGAAACTGTAGATTCTCGGTAATTATTGCAGTAGTGAGTCGCACGCTCTAGATCCCTAGACACAAATCTGGCCCATCATTAATATTTCCAGGATGGTATTGGGTTTTAATCCTGCGACCATATAATTCATTGTCTTATCAAAGTCAAGGCAATGAAAGAACACCTGCCTCTATGTAATCGTTGACATCCCACTCAACCTCATTTCCCCTGGGGGGTTAAGCTATATGGCTTTTAGGTTCCCACCTCATTCTCAACTTCGATGGTCCCTACAGACATCTCTGCTCACTTCTCTAGGACACCCCACCCAATGCATATGTTTGTTATCTTTAATGTATGTGCTTCTGCTAGAAGTGGGGGAAGGGGTGATGGAGGGGAAAATGCCATAAATATATTAAAATGTGCTTCCTTATTCTATGAACTGGTACAACCAAGGTTCTGAGAGAGGATTTAAAATATGTTGTGATATACTTCCATCTCCACTGAAGAAAACTCAAGTCTTAATGGACATTTTTTTTGCCATGCTCAGCACTTCACTGCCAACAGCCGACTTCAACAAATCCACACTGAATAATGACAAGTACAGGGCAATAAAGAGGCAGGAGGGCAGGGCTAGGCTTTTTGCCACTGATACATAGCCCTGTGTTAGTTCTTGGGGCATTATACCACAAAGGCTCCTTCCCCCTTTTTTTCATTCTTTTTTTTCTTTGTTTCAGTCCCCCTTGCTCTGCAAAGATAAATCTTTCCTTTTCCTGAAGTGTATCTTGGTGTTATAGAAAAAGGTGTCTATATGGATGTGGAGATAATGGTAATGAAAGGGGATCCTCATTTTCTTTAACTTTATTTTTAATTTGTGGAATAAAGCAAGCATTTCCCCAACATAGTAAAAATATGATTATTGTGCATATGCATATATAAACATTTGCCGATCATTTCAAAGCAACACTAGAAATGGTTCAAGAACTGCTTATCTTACAACTGACTCTTACTGGGATCTTTTTTTTTGGAGGGGGGGAAGGTGCAGTTTGTTTTGTTTTGTTTTGTTTTAGTGAGGCAATTGGGGTTAAGTGACTTGCTCAAGGTCACACAGCTAGTAAGTGTTAAGTGTCTGAGGCCGGATTTGAACTCAGGTACTCCTGACTCCAGGGCCGGTGCTCTATCCACTGCTCCACCTAGCTGCCCCAGAAGGTGCAGTTTTAATAAATTTTATCTCAATTCAAAGAGAGTTTACATTACCAGCCCCTTGCAGTACAACTTGCTCCCTTGCCACTCTCCTGAAGTGTCTAATGTCACCAGCAACCTCCTAATCACCAAACGCAATGATCTTTGCTCAGACCTTACATTCTTCATATGAATGGATGGATGGATGGATGGATGGATGGATGGATGGATGGATGGATGGATGGATGGATGGATGGATGGATGAAGCAGCCCTGGCCCACAAGGGTCTCTAATACAGGGAGATAACACACATAGGGAAGGCTGGCCAGGGAAGAAAGTTTTTGTCTAGGGAGTCAGAAGGATGGTAAGTGGATCCAAAGAGCAGTTGATTGACATGCCCTTTCTAGAAGCAGTGGTACTATTGATTTGATTACTATGCCCAAAGCAAAAGGGGGGATGGGGAGAAGGGAGATATGTGCTAGGAAGAGCAGACAGACAGCAAGATGTCAGAGGTAGATGGATGCGAAAGGTGAAACTCTAGGGCCTGTTACCTTTGACTATACCTCATTCTGTATGTCTCTCTCTCTCTCTCTCTCTCTCTCTCTCTCTCTCTCTCTCTCTCTCTTCCTTCTCTCTCCCTCTTCTCTCCTCTCCCCTCTCGCCTTTCTCTTTTCTTCTCTTTTTCCATCCCCCCTTCAAAGAGTACAGCGTCTCCTGGTATTCCTCCTCCATTTCCTTCTTTAGCTCCTCCTCTTCCCAGATGCTTAATATGAGGGTTAATGTAGAGGTTCTTTTCTTTCCACTCTTTACCTTTGCGATTTCTTCTACTCACAGAATGACTGAATTTGAGAGTGGCAAGGGAGCTCAGCTTCCATTCAGTCCAACTCCCATATGAGAAGAATCTTCATTCTAACCTATCTGCCAATGAGTCACTTAGCCTCTAGACAAAGGCCCCAAGGAGAGCTTGGCCCCAGAGCCTCTCAAGGTCCCCATTCCAGTTTGGGGCAGCCCTTGTGGTTATGACATGGCTTCTCCCCCACCCCCACCCTGATATGAAGCTGAGAATGCAACTTCTAACCATTGTTTCTGATTCTTCCTTTGAGGGTCAAACAGAATAAACCTAATCCCTCCTCCACATGACATCCCTTCAAATATCTGAACAAAGCTATCTCGTCCCCCTGAGTCTTCTCTTCTCCAGGTATAACATTCTGAATTCCTTCAACTTATCCTCATGTGCCAGGACATAGCAGCCCTGCACCATTCTCCTTATCCCCCACTGAATGTCTTCCAGTTTGTCGATGCCCTGATGTGCTCCAGATAAGGTCAGGATAGGGCAGAAAACAGTGGTACTCCCACTTCTCTCTTCCTGTGCCTCTTTATGCACAACCTTGGCCCTTCCACATCAAAATGTTGACTCATGTGGAATTTGCAATCCATGCAAGCCCCTAGATCTTTTTCAAAACCACAGTTGTCTATCTACACCTCCCTCAAAAAGTTCATTTTTGTACCCACATAAAAGACTTTGCATTCTTAAGCTTCTCACATCTATGCTAGACTGACCTCCTCAACTAATTTCATCCATGGTATGATACCTACCTTTCCTCCAAACTCTTTGAAATCAAATCCCCCAAATCTAGGATTCATGTGAAACCATACCCAGATTATTTTTCTTCTCTTACAGACTCTTAGTTGGAGTAGTCACTTCTCCCCATTCCTACAACTTCAACCCCCAGCTCCTTGTAGGTGACTCCCAAATTGCTATCTCCTTCTCTTGCCTCCTCTCTCACCCCTACCCCTCCAGCTTCAGTTTTACTGATACACTTCCTGAGTTTCACCTCAGACTCAACACATCCCATCATCCTTCCTTCAATCCCCGCCCCTTCTTGTTACTTTATACTCTTATATAAGAGACAAGGCAGGCTGATTTATGTTACAGTAACTGAGGTTCATAAGTCACTCTGGGTATAGTTAAATGGTTGTATTGGAGGGCATTCATCTGGGATGCTTGTCTGGTTCACACTGTATCTGCCCCAAGTAGGATCACTGTGGATTCATATTCCAATTCTCAACCCTGTGGCTTCCACTATTCATCTTCATTCATTCACTGAGGAGTTATAAAATGGAAGTTAACTGATTCTCACCAACCAAACCCCCACGAGACTGTCTAATTTAACACTTTAAAATAGTGGTTCTACTTTGCCAATAACTGCAGTATTGGCATCCACTGTCTAGCATACCCTCCTCTTCCACTGAGGAACTATGTGGCCCTAGGCAAGTCACCTCACCATTCTCTGTCTCAGTTTCCTCACCTTTAAAATGGTGATGATAAAGAGGACTTACCTGCTGTGAGGCTGCTATGAAGGTCAAGTGAAGTGATATTTGTAAAGTGCTTTGTCAACTTTAAAGCACTATGGAAATGTTAGTTATTACTATTATTGTCATTATTATTATCATTCCTCATATGAAATCACTTGGGAAACTGACTCATCAATCACCTTACTTAGTGAACATGAGATTGGAGTAAAAGAAATCGAAAGTTCTTGAACCATTTCACCCAGACACTGAAGGGCAGAGGAGGGGGAAGGGAGGGTTGGGGGCCTGATGATTTTATGAGGCAGGGTGTTACAGTAGAAATTCAAAATATCCAGAAAACATTAAAGGCATGAGAAAAAAGAGATTACAGGGAGGCATCATGGCCTAAGAGGAAAAACATGGGGTCTGTAGTCAGATCACAGAAATTCTCATTCACTAGTTGTGTGACCCTGTGTGAGTCACAACCTCTCCGGGCCTCAGTTTCTCATCTACAAAATGAGGTGATTAGACTAGATGTTCACTGAGGTCCCTTCTAGCTCAAAATCTGGGAATCTGTGAGCTCATTATTCCCACTCCACCACAGAGGACATCTTTGTAGTGACCAGACGCATATGCCTCCCCAGCTCAGTACCTCGCTGGCTCAGACAGCAGGGGATGTATACTTACCAGTTTTTATTATTGGCCCTACTCTTGCTCCCAGACCCTTCTGCATCCATATTCATTACATTGCCAAAGATTACATTGAAAAAGGATATTCATGAGGGGCAGCTAGGTGGCGCAGTGGATAAAGCACTGGCCCTGGATTCAGGAGGACCTGAGTTCAAATATGGCCTCAGACACTTGACACATACTAGCTGCGTGACCTTGGGCAAGTCACTTAACCCTCATTGCCCCACCAAAAAAAAAAGAAAAAGAAAAAAGAAAAAGGATATTCATTCTGGTAAGTAAGAGCAGGACTTTGGAGTCAGAGACCTTGGATTCAAATCCTGCCTCTGATCTTTCTCACCTCTGAGACTTTGGACAAGTTGCTTAGCTTTGCTGGACCTTCCAGCTCAAGAGCTAAGATCCTATGATCTCAGTGTCTCCATGACGGGATTTAGGACACAACTTAGTTGCTTCCATTTGGGGAGGTATCTTCAAACTATCAGCAAACTGCTATTGCCCACCCTCTTCTGGGTATGTTACTGCTGCACTGGAAACTATTCCATTTTTGCCAATTCTTTTTTTTTCCCTGAGAGACAATAAGGGTTAAGTGACTTGCTCAGGGACACACAGCTAGTAAGTGTCAAGTATCTGAGGCTGGATTTGAACTCAGGTCCTTCTGAATCTAAGGCCAGTGCTTTGTCCACTGTGCCACCTAGCTGCCCCCTCTGCCAATTCATTTTAGCCAGTGTCAAAGGGCCAGCAGCTGTGGCACAGTGGATAGAGTACTGGGTTTGAAGTCAGAAAGACTCATCTTCCTGACTTCAAATCTGGCCTCAGACACTGACTAGCAATGTGACACTGGACAAGTCACTTAACTGAAGCCTCAGTTTCCTCTTCTGAAGAATGAGCTGAAGAAGAAAACCCCAAATGGGGTCACGAAGAGTCAGCTATGACTGAAAAATTACTAAACAACAATAACAAAGTGTCAGAGACTTGTTGGAAACCTAAAGCCCCTATTCATGAACTGCTACTTAATCTGATAGCTCATGAATTGCTCAAAGATAGAGTAACTTTGCCTTTAAGAGAATATTTTTTTTTTAGTGAGGCAATTGGGGTTAAGTGACTTGCTCAGAGTCACACAGCTAGTAAGTGTCAAGTGTCTGAGGCTGGATTTGAACTCAGGTACTCCTGACTCCAGGGCCGGTGCTTTATCCACTGCACCACCTAGCTGCCCCTAAGAGAATATTTTAATGCACCAGATTTAATGGCACCCAAAAAATACAGTGATTTAGTAATTAATCTCCCACCCCTAGTTATTTTGACAAATCCCAGGAAATCCCATCCTAGCCTATCCCTTCCTGTCATTTTCTAATAAGGATTCACGCCCCACCCCACCCCCTTCCCAAATAAAGAGGAAAACATGACACTGGGAAAAACATCTAGTCTCTATCTCTTTCTTCCACTTTAAGCCTTCTGGAGCCTTTGGTGCTCTTTCCTCCTAAAGGTGGTTTTCAGTTCTCTTTCCTTTCCACTTTTAGCCTACAACCTGAGAGTTTTACTCTCAGGATCACAAAAAGCACAGAAGAATTAGGAAATGACTTTTTACCAAAAGGTGAGGATAGGGTAATAAGACCCAAATTTGCCCATGCTTCCATTATAATGGGAGAAGTTAATCAAGGTATGGTTAGAATCACTCACTGCCCAGTTACTGGGGTTCAGGGATAAGGAAACTGAACAATCTACGGGGGCTCCATAGGAAAGCTAGGTTAATACACCAAAAGTAATTGGAACTGGCCTTATTTAAGCATCTAGCCTGTTCTAGGTCAGATGTAATCTTTCTTCTGGAATGAAATACTATCACACTTCAAGAAACTGATACGCTAATAGGTAAAGAACCTGTGATTTCATTGGCATAGGAACTTCCAGTGTGGGCGCACCTACCAATAGAGATTGCAGCCTATATATAGCTTAGAGTCTTAGAGAGTTGCCTGAGAAACAGAGATTGAAGGATTTACCCAGGGCTACATGGTGGGGAGGGTGGGGAGGGTGTGACAGGGCCATTCTTCCTGATTCCAAGCTCCTTGGGTGTTCTGGGAAGTGTTTAACAAGCAGTTCTGTGGAAACAATGCAGCACACCTTTGTAAATTTAAGCTACATTATTAACATTTTCTCACTTTTTTAAATCTAGACAATCAACAAAACCATAAATCCAGCTGGGATTTGTAATGATTGCTGAATTCTAAGATGTAAATGCTCAAAAAATCACCTCTTGAGAGCAGGATCTAGCATGCCAGGGTCACACATTTTTCCTCTGCAAGATAAGGGAGTTATACTAGATGACTTAAGCGGTCCCTTTTAGCGTTAAAATAATACAACCTCCAAAGTTATTTATCTGTCTTCCAGAGCTTCACACCACTTTCATGTTTGACTATGCCCTCAGTCATAGTCCAGCTTGTTTTGTACATCCTGCAATGCCCATGCCTTACCCACCAAGCTTTAGGGCCATGTGATGATGGCAGAAAAACTGAGAGCATAAGTGATTTAAAAGAGGAACTGACTTGAGTGTGAAGAGAGAATTTCATGGACTGGTCCCTGCTAAAAGTGTCAAAATATTCTTCCCTCTTGTGCTTTTGACCTGTATAGAAAATACCCTCCCTGACCCTTGTCATAGTGAAAAGGATAAAGATGCAAATTAAATAGGTGCCTCTCAAAAGCTTTGAGGACCAAGGAGAAGAGGTAGCAACAATTTGGACAAGCCCTAAGGGCTGAGTACAAGCTGTGGAGCCCACATTACCTCAGGAAAAACAAGTAGAAGTGCTTAGAGTTCCTGAGTCACCCTAATCACATGGGCCACCGACCCATTGGAAGGGTTTGAAATTAGTTAAAACTCCCTAAAAACCCTAGGGTGAGTGCTTTGCTTATTCATTCCTAATTTTCTGACTATAGTTTTAAAGGCCATGCCCTTGATTTTAAGGTGAAGCAATAAAGTTCATGGTCAATGACTTAAGGAAAGGAGATGTTTTTCCTAGTAATATGGGGGCTAAGCCATGATCTAATTGCATAATCCACATGTTAAAAACCCTAGAACAATTCACAAAGGAGTAGAAATCAGGGGAAAGAGTCAACCATCTATTTGAGAGTTCCAGAGAACTAGACGTTTGCTGCCAGAGGTCCCTTTCTAGTCACTGATCCTACATACTAGTGTAGGTAGGGACAAATACTTAATAGGTTAACCCTATCATAAGATCATAAGCTTCTTTAGATTTAGGCCATGATCTGTCTCATTTCATCTTTGTAACCCTAGCAATAAGCACAGCAGACTGCATGCAAGAGGCACTTAATAAATGCTTGATGAATTATGACCCACCCACCACATAATTGTTCACATTGCTTAAAGAACGGGAATGTTTCAAAAGTGATTTTCTCCTGCTGGACTCCTAAGCCAATGAAATAAAAGAAGTTAGTATCTAAGTTGCTGGGGTGGGGGAATGAAATGGCATCAAGAATTAATATCCCCAGGGCGGCTAGGTGACACAGTGGATAAAGCATCGGCCCTGGATTCAGGAGTACCTGAGTTCAAATCCAGCCTCAGACACTTGACACTTACTAGCTGTGTGACCCTGGGCAAGTCACTTAACACCCATTGCCCTGCAAAAAAAAAAAAAGAATTAATATCCCCATTTTCCTAAAATGGACCAATCATCAATATAGGGAGCTCTCAGTAAGGAAAGTCCCTCCACTGGCCCAGATAACTGTCTTCTCTGAAACTTTGCTACTTATAAATTTTGAGATATGCCTGGAGCACTGGACAGTGAGAGCACTTCCCCAGGGTGGCATAGACAGTAGGCTCAGGAGTAGATGGTGAACCCAGGTCTTTTTGACTCCGAGCCTATTTCTTATACCATTATACCATTCTACCTCTTGGCTGCTAATGCTCTAATCCCCAATTTGTGGATCAACTAAAACTCAAAATGGCTAAATAATTTTCCCAGAATGCTACAGCTGATAGATGTCAAAGATTCACACCCAAGGCTTCTGGCTCCAAGGTACACCATGTGACCAGAGGAGACCCTGCTCTCATTCCTATCCAGGCCAGGATCTTGAGATCAAACTCTTTTCTTTTCTGGCCTTTCATTAAGTGAAAGATACAGCACAGATATGTTTTGTATGCATACTGTAACTCAAGGGGCTTTTTAAAAAGTATTGCTCAAAAATTTAGAGCTTCATACTGTCCCTTCATAAAATTTGTGAACTCTTCCATAGACGAAGAATCGGGTCCTTTGTTAAGATCGAGCACAGTACAGTACATAAACATTGATGTATTTAATGGACACAAGCCTGGTTCATTTAGAATTAAAGGAAATCTTCTAGACATAAAATACTTTCATCCTGAACATTTTGATTACTTTTGTCCCACTTTGGGACCTTCAATGATAAGATGATGAGAGCCGCCATTTTAGGAACTTCCAACAAGCTCTTATCTAAATTATGAGATTCTTCTCACAAGACTTGATCCCTAAAGATTTCCAGACATAGTCCTCTATCAGATAAAGCCAGCTTAGAGAAATTCTTGCTAATAATTGTATTTTAGGAGACTTATCAGAGGGTGACAAAGCTTTATCATTGTCTTGCAGTTACCTTTAGCCATTTTTCAATTATACGATGCCAACACTCAAAGGGAGCTTAGAGATTGCCCGATCCATCCCCTTCCTTTAAGAGAGGAAGAACCTGAAGCCAAGAGAAAGGAAGTAACCACCCCCCCAGACCAGAGCCCAAGCCTCCTCATCAGAAGTATAACTGGGATGCAGTGGCTGGAGCTTTGACCTAGGTTGCTAGAATTTTCAGGACTTGCAGTCCTTTGATAGCATGGAGAAAGCCAAGCTTAGCTTCATGGACTTAGCAACAATGCTTACTTAAAATAGGAAGCTAGCAGATAGTGACCCTTTCTTCTCCCATCCAGGTAAAATAAGGATGTTATCAATGCTCCAGCATGGCCAGTTACAGCTCTGTGCCCAAATGCCCCCATACTGCTTCCCTCAGTGCTCTCAGCTTCCTTCCTATACATGAACTGTACATAGTGAATTTCATTCCAATCATTATAAATATGAGCAGAACCTACTTTTAGTCACTTCTCTATTTGCTGATGGGTTACTTACTCATGTTTTTATTGCGTCCTCGGTGCTGGGCTCCTTTCTCCCTGAGTGAGGATAATTCAGATGCTTGCTCCCGGCGAGATTAAGCGTTATGTTTTTTAACCTGTGTTCTGTTTTATTAATGGGAACTTTCCCAACAATCTATATGACAACTTTTTCTATTTCCTTGGCTTAGGACTCTAGCAGGTAGTAGCTCTAGCTGTTTACTTAATGTTTTCAGTGCAACCTATAAGCAATACATTTTGTGAGTGAGAAGGATTGTATTTACCTCTGTGCATTCCAGTCATGTTTGGGTCTTTCTCGATCATGTACTTAGTCTGACTCCTTTACAGAGTTTAGATTTTCTCTTATAATTTGGGTTGTTTGTTTTTCATGATGGAATCATTCTTCTTCCATGTACTCTTATTTCAGAAGGTTTGATGAGCATGTAAGATGGTGCTGCTTCTAACATGCACACCTAGGTTCAAAAGTTAAACTTCAAAATTACAAGCTGGAAAGGGTTCCTAGACTAGAGCTCTGAATGGGATCTAGGGGTGCAAGCTCTTGGGCTACAAGCTCGATCTGAGTCATCAGTGTGATATAGTGGCCATGCCACTGAATATACCCTTAGGTTAGCTGAAGGGTGGTGTCATCTTCCAGATAGTGAATGAGCTGTTATCCACACTGTCCTCCACCCTGCTCACACTAGGTCTGGAATATCAGGTTCAGTGCTGAATGTCATGTTTTAGGAATAAGAGTGATAAGGTGGAGAGAATCCAAAGAAGGGCAACCAGCATGAGGAAAGACCTTGAGATAGTGATCTATATGGCTGACTCCCATCCGCTTCTCTAGGCTTACTTCCCATTACTTGCCTTCCCACACTCTATGGTGATCCATCTCTTCAACCCATGTCTTTTCCAGGCAGTACTCATACCTGAACTCCCTCCTTAACTCTGTCTTTTATCGGCTCCTAATGCAGTGCCTTACCTACTAGGCTTTTAGTGAGGCTTCATTGAATTGAAGTTGAAGGAATTGGAGATGTTTACCCTGAAGGACAGAAGACCTGGGATGACATGATAGCAAGGTGGTGTTTCTAACCATAAGGATATACCATTCATTCAATGGCAGTCACTGAGCCTTGTGGCAACCATTACTTCAGTGGTACATGTGTTATTTTTTTAAAACACATCTAGCCCTCCTGTTTCCTCCATCATTTGGAGAAGCTTCCTGATAGAAAGCAAGCGGAAATGGATGATTTTGGAAGACAAAGAGGTAAAGTTCCATGTTGATACCTCATCAGAGCAGGAAGGCAACCTTGGATTCTCAAAGACTATCCCAAGTAGAACAAAAACTCTAGCCAAGCCAGTCAAACCAAAAGGGCTCTGAGTGTGGAATCACTAATGAACTGCATAGCAATCACCCAAAGACTAAATTTAGGGAGAACCATTTGTCCTTTGAATGTTGACCATTGCAAGCTGGGGGTGGTGGGAGTCAAAATCTATGTAATTGCCCACCACAGGGAAGTGACAGGATATTGAAGAAAGTTGAAGTAAGTTCACCAACATGCCAGCTTGGTCATTTCTGAATAACAGGAGCAATACTATAAATATTTACAAACTCATTAAAATAGATTTTTTTGTGTTATCACATAGAACACTAGAGAGAAAAAGACATAGTGCCTATAAAATTATAGTCATACAATACTTTTCTGCTCACACTTGATCAAATCTCATTTAGATCCTGGTGTTTTTCCATAACACTGACCTCATAATTTCCAAATAGAATATATTGGATTAAGATAAAAGCTACTTTTATCTCTCAGCCTAAGAGGTAACTATTGGACCAATAAATTTGCATTGAAAAGAACTCTATTTGAGGTGGTTTGTTTTGTTTGTGGAGACACGTTTTGGCTTTTGCATCACAATCATTTCCAAATATAAGCCCTATCCCCCAACCTTGTAACAAAGAAAAGCAGTTAAGCAAAATAACTACATCTGAGAGTGTAAGCAGCCCTCTGTCTCTAATAATAGCAGTGATGTGTGTTTCACCATCTCTGGGTCTGAGATTGGCAGTGACCACAGATCAGTGTGTTTTGTCTTTTTAGTGTTGTTTTCATTTACAATGCTGTGGCCATTGTGCATGTATAATATTCTCAATGCTTCTGCTTATTTCTTTCCTGTAGGTTTGTTCAAGTTACCCTATGTTTTGGAAAGGGTTTTTTGGATAGTCTTCCCCCAAATCATGCCATAGCACACTTCTGCAGGTTCATTCTTTGGTAAATTTCAGTGATTCTGTCAGATGTCTTTACCAACACTCTGTATCCATGATGGAGTCAGGGCTCTTAGTGCCAGATTTTACAGCTCGAGATACTTAGGTAAAGACATTCTCTGCCTTAGATTCTTGATAGGGACAGGCAACTTGTATCAGGCTTCACATGACAAAAATGGACTCCCATTCCCATTATAATGTTCCACTTCCCTTCTCACCTCAGCTACCTCTGTCTATGCATAACAGAGTTTCCCATAAAGCTAGTGGAAATCCTACACAGTTTTTTGGAAGTCAAGAGTGGCTTCATTCAAATCCTATTCCTCATAAGGATTTATTTTACCAGTGATTCCAAATTAGGGTCACTGGACCAGCAGTCCTATGGAAAAGACCATTCCAGGCGGTTCTCAACTGCATGTGAAGATTAGAAAGTTGATTCTTTCACTATTTACAAAAAAATTTACCTTCCCAAAGAAGTTAAATCAAGATTGTTTAATCTTGTTTAATTGTTTAATGCTGGAACCTAGCCTAAAACAAGGATGGTGTTATGTTAGCTGAGCTTCCTAAGGATGATTCTATGGTAGCTCAGTACAGTGAAGAATGAGTGACCTGAAGTCAGAAAGACCTGGATTCCAATTCTACCTCAGATACTTACTGGTGGTGAAATTTCCATCCAGCGACTGACTTCCTCTTTGGTCCCATTGCATTAGAATGACGTCTTGGCTGCTCATATTCTGGGCTCTTCCAAATTGCCATTCCCAATTCCCCTGCCACCCCTGCAGCGATCCTTACCAGCCCTTAGTTCTATTCCATGTGATAGCTACAATACTGGCACAACTTCAGGCTTCTCTGACAGGTAGATTCCTTTTCTTCCTACATTAAATGTCCTCAGCTTTCTATTTTATTCTCTCTCCCCTCTTAGTGCTTCTCACTGTTGTCACTGGGTCTGAGTGAAACACCCCCCCCCCACCACTACCATTTTTATTTCTAATCTGCAAATCTGCCTCCAAACATCTCCATTTTACACCCAATAATAAGGCTTTAGACTCTAGACTAAGGGGGCCTGTAGAGTTATTGTCCTCTCCTTGTGTCCTTGTGTTATGAAGAGAAGGCAGAGAAGGCCCTCATCACATTGGGTTCCCCTTCCCTCCACCATGAATTTCTGGGAGAATGTGGACAACAGTCCCACAGGTATGGATGTGCTATATCACTTATGGAAGACCCATGTGGTTGAGATCACACACAGGTGGAGTGGAGTATTGCCCACATTGAGTGTGAATTGAGATTATGATCTATTTATCACCTGCCAGCATTAGGTAGTGGAAGGACCATTGTACTGGTGGCTCATAAACATTGGTTCTAGACCTGACTCTGTAGTCTGTCACTATTTATCTGTTGACCTGGACCAAACCACTTATCCTTCTCTTTGGCTTAATTTCCTCAGCTATTAAACTATTCAAAAGTAGAATGAACTGCCTCTGGAGGTAATGGGTTTCCCTTCACTGGAAGTACTGGATCAAAGATGGTCAGTCAAGTAATAAACATTTATTAAGTGCCTACTATGTGCCAGATACTATGCTTAGCCTGGCTGACCACATGTTTGGTATATTATAGGGAGAGTCTACATTCTAGGGATTGGACTGAGGTTCCTTCTAACTCTTGGAGTCAAGGATTCTGGGATTATCTCTACATTTCAATCTCAAATGTCTCTTCAAGCTTTAGAATTTGACAATGACTATTTGATTATCTAGCAGAGAGTAGAACCCCAAGGGAGTTGACAACAACATAATTAAATTAGATTCAACATCTTGTCTCTGATGAGCTCATCTCATCAATTCTTTGATGGCATCCTTCATGGCAGACATGGAGAAGCAGACAGGGCACTAGGACTTTGACCCAGTGGGTTTGAATCCACCTCAGATGTGTAGTAGCTGTGAGACCTTGAACAAGATTTCTATCTTCTCTTATCCCTAGTTTTTCCATCTGTAAAATGAAGGGGTCAGTTGCTACAGCCTTCAAGGATCTTGCCAGTTTGGGATCAATGCTCTTCTGTCCTTCCCAATTCCTCATCTGGAATGTGTTTCAGCCAGCTCATGTCTACAGGCATCTCTGAGCCATTGACCTCCGGGTCATAATCATCCTCTATTCTTCCAGGCCCATTCTGTGCACTGACTTCAGTGACAGAACTCATTATTACTGAAATAAAGACACCAAATGGCAAAGGTTCCCACCCAGACAACAACCACAGGACCTTTTCTTTCCTTCTCGGCTCAGCTCAAACAAGCTCTGTCCTGTAGCTTTTCTGGGCCTCCCATCCACGAAGGCCTTTCCTCCATCCTCCTAATAATGATCTGGTAGGGATTCTGTATTTCTCTTGAATACACTCGGGATCGCATGGTTACTGTGTCACGTCTGACTCTTTGTGATCCCATTTGGAGTTTTCTTGGCAAAAATACTGGAGTGATTTGACATTTCCTTCTCTGCCTCATTTTTACAGAAGAGGAAACTAAGGCAAACAGAGAGGTAAATGACTTGCCTGGGTCACATGACTAGTCAGTATTGGAGGTCCAATCTCCTCATCTTGAAGAATAAGGACACTGAAGCCCAGAATGGTTAAGTGGCATGCCCAGGTTCATCCATAGTGTCATATAATTAGAGCTGAAGAGTATCCCCAAAAACCTTTGAGTCTAACTTCTTCATGTGACAGATAGGGAAACTGAAGCCCAGAGAGGTTAAGTAAAGGGCAGTCAGGCGACCATGAAGAGAGCACCGGGCTCCAGCCACATCGGGAACACCTGAGGTCAAACCCACTCTCAGACACTTATTTGCTTTGTGACCCTGGGCAAGTCATTTACCCCTATTTGTCTCCATTTTTCATCTGCAAAAATGGGATAATAATAGCACTTAACTTCCCAGAGTTGTTGTGAAGATCACATGAGAGGATCATTGTGAAGCACCCAATACAGTGTCTGGCCTTGAGCGTCTAACACAGGGTAGGAAGTCAGCCCTTTCTGCCTCCACGTCTAGCAAGAACATCAAGAACAGTGTGAGGTAATTCCCATTAAATGGTTAGCTTCTTAAGGCAAAGATGGATTCATTTCTGTCTGTATCTGCATCCCGCTGTGCCTAGCACAATGCCTGGCACATAGTCACAGTTTAATAAATGCCTGATAACTGATTGATTGATTGATTGATAGCCATAATTATTATCCCCGATGCCTATTACATTGCCTGGTGCAGAGGACAATTAATTAGTATTTTTGATTACTTGCTTGATTTATAAAATCCATTACAACAATAATAATAATTGCTAGTATTTGTAAATGCCTTATTACAAAGTGCTGTACATATATTATCCCATTTGATCCTTACAACAACCCTGTAGGTAGGTAGGTACTATCATTATGGATGAGGAATCTGAGATTGAGAGAAATTCAGTGACTTGCCCAGGGTCAATAACTAGCAAGTGTCTGATCCGGAATTTGAACTCAAGGCTTCCTGATTCTGCCCCTGTATCCGATCATCAGCTGGTGTAAGGGAGAGGTGAATGTGGTCACCCTTCCTCCCCAAACCTTGCTGCTGGTTCCCGCTGCAGATGTTCCCCGGCCATTTGAAGTGAGAGACATGGTGAGGAAGCCACCGGAACAGCTGGCCCATGTCTATTTTAAGACGTATGGAAAAGGTTAAGTGCATCATGGGTATAAACGAACTAGCCACCTCCCCTCTGCCCTTGAGGCTTTCTGCAGACCCTGCTGTGCTCCCCGACACCAAGAAACGAGCAGTGTCCTGTGAGGGATGACTGCATAAGCATCCTCATTTAAAAACAAATAATGCAACGATTCCAGGGGCCTGGACAGAAAGTCGGTAGCAAAAAGAGCAGCCCCTATATCCATACTCTATAAAACACACATAGCTCATGAGGGGAATGATGTCCTATTGATCATGAACAATTATCCTGGGGACCTGAGATCTGGGCTCCTTCCACCCTTTAGTATGAAGACTGCTATGGAAAGGCTGAGATGTTGAGCATCAACATAAGAATATACTTATTTCAATGAATTATATGGCTCTGATATGGCATTGAAGCTAAGCTTGCAATCACATAATATCAAAATATTGCTTTTTAAAAATATATTTTCATGGATAACCAGATCACACTGCTCAGAATCTTAAGGTTTGGTTCCTTTCCACATGGTCCAAAGTGCATCAAGGGCAACATAACCATTTGGACATTTGACATGTCTAGAGGCTCCAAGGCCTTAAGGAAACATTAAATAATCAGATCATAGCTGGCATTTCCACACTGTACCCAGTGCAGTGGAATGCCAGTTCCTTGAAGTCCCCAACTATTGTTATTTATCTTGCTTCCTTTGTAATGAACCCCAGCAGGCAGCATGGTTCCTGGTACATAGAGATGGGAACGGGACCTGTGATTTCATTTATATTGGGAACTCCTAGGTGAGAAATCTCCCTCTACCAATGCAGGCCAGTGCCTGCTCTACAACCTACAGCCTTAAAGTAATGCCTTTCAGATAATAGGGGTTAGGTAAATGCTTAATAACAGTGGATTGGATTTTTGCATTCTGGCTTTAAAGTCTGCAATATGCTATACATATATTATTTCATTTGAGTCCCACAAGAACCCTTTGAAGCTGATATGATGGGTTTTATCATCCCCTTTTACAGATGAGGAACCAAGTCTTGGAAAGATTAAGTTACTCTAATACAGTGCAACTTTCTTGAGGTTGGGGGCCATTTTATTTTTTCTTTTGAATCCCTAATGCCTAAGATAGCATAAAGGAGGTGATTGATAAGTACTTGTGGAATTGAATTGAACTGAACTGATATTGCCTATGGCCAATGAGTTAATAAATGTCAGAAGTAGGATTTGAACCCTGTTCTTCCTGACCCCAAATCCAACATCCTACCACACGGCCTCTCCCATGGCCCCAACAGTTATCTCCGAGTGTCTATGAAACAAGAGGTGAAAGACAAGGAAAAAACCATTGTGAGCTCCTTGCTGACTCAAGAGCATCACCAGGATGCATGACCCTGACCGGGAAAGATTCACCCGAGGCATTTTCAACAAAGCCCACATCTCTCTCATCTTTTTTCCTGAAATTCCAATCAGAGATTCCCCAAGAATAAGCAGAGAGAATTGCAGGCTTGGGGCTGTAGCTGCTACACTGGAACCCCAAGATCTTAAATATCCAGATGTTAATGAAGTGTGTGTGTGTGTGTGTGTGTGTGTGTGTGTGTGTGTGTGAGAAAGAGAGAGAGAGAGAGAGAGAGAGAGACATGGGGAGAGACACCAATAACAAAGACAAGGGTGGGGGAGGGATATTGTATATATGGTTTTAAAAAAGATATGGCAAATAATTCATTAAAAATTCTCAGCCCCAAAGCTAGTCTCTTTCGGATATTGTCAGTCGCTTCCTGCGGGAGAATTCCCACAATATTTTGATGTGCTGAGAGAAATAAGACCCCCAATGTCAGCAACAGGAGGGTTATTGTGGATGCGAACAAAAGTAAAAAATGAGCTGTAATAAGAAGGCTGGGGACACAAAGGAGGGAGAGTGTCCCCTCTTGGGGTTCTCCCCTCTGGAGCCTCACCTTGAGGGCCAGCCATTTTTCCTCCTTGAATGAGTTCCTGACTCCCAGCAAAGGGGAACAAAGAGAATTCTGAGAAGGTAATGTCTCGGCCAATTCTTCCTAATTCCCTCCTACCTGAAATGTGCTCCGATTGTGCCTCTGGTAGCTCAATCGGGAGAGTTCCCTCTCCCGTGCAATCAGGAGTTTTTTAGTTTAGCTGTTGTTTCCTTGTAGTCTTCCCTTAAAGCAAGCAGGAGAGCACAAAAAAGGCCTCTGCAGAGAAATGAGAGTAAGATCCCACTCTGGACTGTTCTTTTGCCAAGAGCTGCAAGCAGCTTAGGGCTAGATAGTCTAGTTTACTTAAATTGGGTAGTAGAAGTAGCCGTTGTCATTTGCATAGACTTGACATGGCTTGGTGCCATGTTGGCACTGGACTTGGAATCGGAAATACCCAAGTTCAAACCCAGCCTCTGATTTTCATGAGCTGTGGGACCCCAGGAAAGTAGCATAACTTCTCAGCCTTCATTTCCTCATCCAGGCTTAATGACCTCTAAGGACCCTTCTCCAGATTGCTCCTAATAACAACCCTGTGAAATAGATGCCATTATTACTCCCATTGTACGGATGATGAAACCAAGACTCAGCGAGGTCATGTGTCATGTTCGGAGTCACACAGCTGATAACTGTTTTAAGCAGGATTTGAACTCATATCTTCCTGACTCTAAGTACAGTATTCTCTTCATTATGCCATGCTGCATGGGCTAGTTTGGGTCAATGGGGGGAGAATTTTTAAAAAACCTAAACCCTGCTCTGAGGCAATATTTTTCTAGAAGATTCTGGAAGAGATTTCTGTGACATGCTTCAAGTAGGGTCATAGCTGTGTATGTCTCCTATCTCCTGGGAAATACACGTTCCTTGAAGACAGCCCCTCTTCTTTGGTTGTCCATTCCCTGGCCCATGAGACGAAGCTGGGGAGTAGTGGATAAAAGGAGATCAGACCCAGAGACAGGAAGACCCTCAGACACAGACTAGCAAGTCACTTCTCTTTGATGGGCAAGTCACTTCTCTTTGATGTTCTTTGTAGGCATCTTCTATGTACCAGTTTGTATTCATGTCATCTCCTCTATTAAAATGTAAGCTCATTGAGGGCAGGCACTTTCATCGCTGGCTAGTCACAATGCCTGAAACAGAGTAAGCACTTCCTATGTGGCTGTTAAAATTGGTCGCCTGATTTGTGGATGTCTTAGTGTGCCCAGGCAATTTCCTAAGTCTTTAAGTCACAGGAAGGCTGCCAACCTGAAGTGGCCAAGGAAGGCTCTGGGCCAGCGGCTCCTTTAACGAATGACATCATGGGGTAAAGAAGAACAAATCAAAGCCCCAAAGTCAGGATCCAGAACTGGAGGGGAACTTGGGGGTCTTCTAGTCTAACTTCCTCTTTTTTGTAAATGGGAAAACTGAGGCTGAAAAACATTAAAGTGTCTTGCCCAAAGTCACACAGTGAGTAAGGAGCAGAGCTGGGATTTGACCTGGCGTCTTCTGACCCAAAATGCACACTACCTGAACCATAGGAGGCAGAATTAATAAAGTCCTAGAGGATTGAATTGTTAAACTATTGTTCATATACAAGTCTCTCCTTTCTTATCCTATGAATTCCTGGCCAATGGGGATCGTGGCCTTCCCCTTTGGTCTCCACCCGGCACCACTCTGGCCACCTTATCCAGAGTTGGCTATTCAATAACCGCTTCAATCACTTTGAAGAAATTAGTTTTATGGATCAGAATTGAAAAAACTCGTTTCCAGCCTATATATGATCCATAGGTTTCAGAACTGGGACTTGGGATATGTGAGACACAAAAGCAAGTGGACATCAAATAGAAGCAACAATCAACATTAATATTAGTGCTTTAAGGTTTTAAACCATAAAACAAGCCTAAAATGTAGGCATTATGGATTTTATTTTATCCATTTTACAAAAGAGGAATAAGATTCATCAAGGTTAAGTGACTTACCCAGAGTCACACAGCCAATATAGCAACAAGATTGGAACCCAGATCTACTGAGTAGGTCTGCCACTCTCAGAGTCCTGATGTGCACATCAGAATTCTAAGACCTCATCCTATAAAAATAGCATAGGGAGGGGGAGGTCCTAGAGGCTCACCTTTTAGAAACATGCAGACAAAGAAAGATGGTTTCCAAGTTGGCCTGTTTGAATCAACACCATGTCATGTAGGGGAACCTTAATTGGGCCATCCTGAGCTTGCTGGGCACATTGCTATTGAAATATCTGAAGGCATCAACCTGGCAGGGACATCCAGAATGTCTGGTCCCTCCTAGAAAGTTAATGTGCTCATTACCTGCATTTGTCATGCCTCGGATCTCGGCTGTCCAAATCCGAACAGACTCACCCGTCAGGCCCGAGCCTTGAGAGTCAGGCTGCTCACAGGACATGACTGGGCACAATCCAAAGTGACATGACCTGGGGGGTAACAGCAAGCACACATCTTACTTACCACGGATTATGATATAACCATGGCACCAGCCACAGGAGAGGCAAGCTTTGGAAACATTTAGGGAACCGCATCCCCAAGCAGGCACCAGGAATTGTCACCTTCAGATTAACTCATCTCCACAGTCTGTAAGAAATCCCCGTTGCTCTGAGTCCCCATTCAAGTGAATAGAGCAGCACTGCTCATTTCTCCCTTTCATGGGACCAGCTCTCCACACTGATGGGGATATGGAGCCCATAAAAGCCATTTCCAGTAGCATTTGCTCTATTAGAGAGGAAAGGCAGACAGTGAAAGGAGATTGGAACAGGGAAAGGAAATGGCATTCTGTACTGGTAAGAGAGGAGCAAAAAAAAAAAGAGAGAGAGAGGAGCAGAGAAAAATATGAACAAAACCTCCCCGACCTGGAATAACACAGACAGTCCTTGAGAGCTGCCCCAAGTTCCTTTCCCCAGCCCAAAGGACAGCCCCCTACTTCCCTGTCTTATTGGCAATTTCAATGGGCATTAGCTTTTCAAATTTCACTTAATCCCTCCTTTGATATCTAAAGTATCACCCATAGTAGCCACTTAAAGGTTGCCCCTCCATCTGTAAAGCTGGGCCCAAGCAGGATGACCTACATGCAAGGAGTTATTAGATCCAACACATTTGGATCCATCTCAAGAAGACAGAAGAATGTTCTGTTTTTTACTGCAGTAATGGTCCAGGCTGTTGGAGCATGCTTGTGGTCATTTCGGTTCCCTTTGTTGCCCTGAAATTGTGTGTCCTCATTAATGGGAATCCACACCTGTCTCCCTCCATTAGCGTTTAGGATGGTGGGACCTAGCCATTGAAAGAATGAAATCCTCAACCCAAAATTAAGAATGAAATAAACTTTTTAGCAATCTAACAACAACTGAATACATAAATGCAGCTTTCCTTGATGATTCAGAAGGCACTTTGGGAATTCAGCATCGCTACCAGGACCATTAGTTTCCACGGTGTCAGTAAAGTGTAGGATGGAAAGGCTGACAGCGAGCCATCTGATGGAATATCAGAGAACAGAGTCTCCATATTAGGGATCTGGGAAGGAGATTCCCCAAGATCTTCTTAGCCTTTTACCCAGACTGACAGATGTCTATCTCTCCTCCACCCTTCTTCCATCACCACCATGTCCAGAGGACATTTGGGATGATGTGGCCAAAACTGACCCAGGGCCGACCCCAATTTGACCAGAGCCAGATTTCACAACGAAGACTTGTTTTTGTTTTCTTTGTTTACCTAATGTTGGAGGAATAGAAAGGCAAAAAATGTGTTTAGTGATGGACTTGAATTCCATTGTTTATGCAAACAATATCTTTCATCAATTCAGTTACTGCAATAATTAGCCTTGTGGGATTTGTTTGGGGCAAGGCCTAACATCAGTGAGGCCTATGTGTCACCTAAACCAAACATTCTTATGAACCAAGAGATTTGGTGGAACTTTCCAAGAACTGATATCCCATTTTCTGTTCTGTGATAAAACCCAGGGAAAAAAATTTGAAGAGATAAACTTTAAAATGTCTCTGTGAAAAAAAGGGGAAATGACACGTTTTTAAAAGAAGAGCTTCAAGGAATAGAGCAGAATTCAGGGTGGCTTTTAAGGCTTTCTGTTCCCAGTTGTCTTCTAAGTAGAATCCCTTTAAAATAGAGGAATTGGCACCAATGTGGGAATCTGGGATGGAAAATACATTATTATACATAACAATTGTTGTACTTGAGAGAAACTATCTGGAAAAAAATAACACCCTAGAATAAATACAAATGAAATTCATGTATCAAAACCAGGACTGTGAAAATGGTTTAAATGTTTCTTGAATTTATATCTAGTCATTAACCTAAATGCAGATTTTTGTTCAAGCTATACTTCTGCCTCATGGTCAGGAGGCCCGAAAACTCGTGGCGTGGAAAATTGGCAGAATAAAGTGGATTGAATTGGCCTCCATGGAAAAATAGATTTTGGCAGCTGCAGCCTCCTCCTTTCTTGTGCCCCTCTCTTGGCCCATTCCCCTCTCCACACATATGCCCAGCCTCTTTTGGCACTGCCCCTCCTGGCTCTTGTGGCTCCAAAGCAAAAAGGACAAGAAGGACAAAGAGGGCAAAGCCCCAGACAGATCACAGTGGGTATCTTCTCCTTCAGCCCCTCTTGGCTCTGAGTGAAGAGAGGCCACCAAGGCCTTCCTAACGCTCGCAGCCAAATGGGAACAGCCCGTCCCTATCCTCACCCAAACATGCTCAAGTTGAATTCTCATACCCCTGATGCCTATTCCCCCAAACCTTTCCCCAATGCATGCAATGGAGAATGAGATGTCAGTTCTCAAGAGGGGGCCCCGGAAAGCCCCAGGGGTTTAATAGGAATTCCCATCCCCTGCTGAGCTCCATTTTCTCTCCTCCTTCCAAAGCTCGAGAGGGAAGCCACGGAGGCTGCTATGCCTGGACAGGCAGCCCGCCACAACCATGGGGAAGCAGTGACAACTTGGAAACCAATCAATAATCGTTCATTAAGCACTTACTGTGTGCCAAGCACTATGGGAAGTTCCAAGGATAGATACAAAGAAATGCAAAAATAGGCACCACTTTCTTGGAGCCGATATGTTAATGAAGCAGACAAAATCTATGAATCAGAACATATAAGATGCGTGCAGTTTACCTGGCATTTATACAGTGCTTTGGGTTTTGCTAAACAATGTCCACACTCTCTCATTTGATCCTTAAAACACCCTGAGAGGTAGGCGCTATTATGATTCCCATTTTACAGATGTGGAAACTGAGGCTGAGAGATGTTAAGTGACTTTCCCACAGTCACTCTGTCTGAGACAGAATTTGAACTCAGGACTTCCTGACTCCTGCTAGTGCAGCATTCTATCCATTGCACTACCTGTGGAAGATTTCAGAGGGAAAGAATCAGGAAAGGCTTCCTGGTGCAAGTGGCCCTTCCGTTGAGTCCTCTAGTAAGTCAGAGATTTGAAGAGTTAGAATTTGGAAGGGAGAGCATCCCAGGTATGGGGACCAACCTCGCAAAGGCATGGAGTTGGGAAATGAAGTATCAAAGAGCATGAAATAGGTCAGTCTGGCTGCATCAGAGAGTGGGTTGAAGGTAGTAGAAGGCAAGATGTGAGAGGTAGGGAAAGGTTAGATTGTGAATATCCTTAAAAATCCAAACAGAGGACTTTATATTTGGTCCTGGAGGTAATGGGGAAGCACTGTATTTCACTGAGTAAGGAAGTGACCTGGTCAGAGCTAGGCTTTAGGAAGGTCACTTCAGCAGCTGGGTGGAGAATGTGCAGACCATCCATACAATTCCTACCAATTTTAAGAATCCACTCAACTGATTTAATAAGTAGGCTTCTCACTAGAGTGATTCTCAGATGCCCAGTTTGAAAGCCAGCTCCGAGGGCTCCTTCTAGGAATCTCATCTTCACAGTCTCCTTTAGAAGCAAATCCTCAGCCCCTTGCTGGTTCAGGCAGCTTTCTTCACACCTTGGAATGTCTCCACAAGCCCTTCTTGCCCAACCTCACACACACACACACACACCTCTCCTAGTTAGTGGCATGAACCTAACAGCAGTCCTCGATAGACTTTCCAAGAATGGGACATGCAGTGTTTGCAGAGGTTTTCTTCCTGTGGGAGCAGTCACATTCCCTCACCAGGTGAGCAGTGTGACCCCAAACACCAGAGCTATAACATGCAATTTTCATGCCCGGGGCAACACTTCCTGGGGAAAACAGCACCAGGACAGGTAAATCTAGTGAAATTCACCCTTGAATCAACTAAGTTATTCATAATTTTAAAAGAATTAAGGAAAGAATTAAAATAAATGCAGTTAAGGAAAAATAATCTAAAAAAATAAAACAAAATAAAAAAGGAAAGAGAATCTCTTACCTGAGTGACTGAAGGGAGAGAAGTTCAAAGCTAGAAGGGATCTCAGAGGGCAAATAGTCCAACCCACAGCATTTGGGGCCCCATATCCTTTGCAAATCACCAGCTTGAACAAGACTCCCTGGTACACCAATAGCGTGGAGTGGGGATGGAGCATCAGAATAACTATTGTCTGTCTGGTGGGAATTGTCAGTGCTCATGAAGGGAGTTCAGAAGAGAGACTGGTCCCCTGAAAATAAGAAAGGGAAGTGGAAGTCCTGGAATGGTGACAGAGCAGCCAAGTCTTGGGGATTTCTTCCTAGACTGAAGGAAAAAAAAGGAGGGCACAAGGGAGCCTTCCCCCTTGTAGTCCCCTGTCCCAATCACCTCGAGACCTCAGACCTTCTCTTTCCCACTCACCATTAAACATGTGATCTCATGCTCTCCTAATCTTCCTTTTCTCTGCTAAAAGACAACACACTTTAAATTTTGTGCCTTCTAAATCCTCACCCTGGGACAAAGTTCCAATGGCCCTGGGCTAGTAGCCCCTCAGCCAGATGAGGAACCTTCAGATGGGTGTTTTACTCTCCACAAGAAGCCAGCCGGCTTGTTTTGCAGAAAGGTGCTACCACAGAGTGAGCGTGGGGGCTATCTCCTTAAGTGTTGTGTCCGTGTTCTCTTCCTGTAACCCTCAGTGGTTTTCACTGTAATCTTTTCTCTCTTTTCAGCTGGTTAATAACCCACTAGCAAGTCAGGCAGCAGCAGCAGCTGCGGCAGCAGCCACCATGAGCTCCCTAGCGAGCTCGCAGGCTTTTGGCAATGCACTCTCCAGCCTTCAGGGGGTCACAGGCCAACTAGTTACTAATGCCCAAGGACAGGTGAGTGGGAGTTGGGAGAGGACTTTCTCATGGCAGATGGATCTGGGAAAGGAAATGTTTGCTTTGGGTTTTGGATTTGCATGATGATGATATGTGACCGCACATTTTGGAGGCACATGAGCACTGTTTGCTAGCCATGCCAAGGATGAAAACAGGGTTGAAAAGTCATTTCTTTTTTAGAACCCAGAGTTCTCTGGCCCAGAGGTCAAAGGTGACTCTTCTACTATCTACACAATCCCTAAGAAAAGTAACACGATGCAGTGCAGAGAGGGGCCCATAGGGTCAGGAAGACCTGTACCCAAGCTCTGCCTCTGGCACATGTTAGCTGGGTGACTGTGGGCCATGTACTTCTCCTCCCAGTGCTCCCAAGGAAATTTCTACAACTCTAAGTCACAAAGGAGTTGTTGGTCTGCAACAATGGAAGGCTGCTCACATCAGGAGATCCCCCACTGATGAAACCACTGGTTCGGAACAAAATCAACCAACCAAAGACTCCTGAGTCTATGATTGAAGAAGTAATATTTTAGTACACAAAGACACTGTGATTTTGTTGACTTTGGGAACTCCTGGATTTGAAAAGCCTTCTATTTAATATAGAACACAGCACATCAGGGACTGATGCTAGGTAGCCAATTGCTGGAGGCACAAAAGAAATTAAATTATATGCGAATGGGGGCGGCTAGGTGGCGCAGTGGATGAAGCACCGGCCCTGGATTCAGGAGGACCTGAGTTCAAATCCGGCCTCAGATACTTGACACTTACTAGCTGTGTGACCCTGGGCAAGTCACTTAACCCCCATTGCCCCGCAAAAAAAAAAAAATTGTTAAAAAAAAATTATATGCGAGAGTCCTAGACTCGAGGGACACAGGATCACAGATTTAGAAGTGGTCTCTGAGGCCTCCTAAGCCAAGCATTCATTTTACAGATGAAGAAACCAAGACCTAGGAAAGTTAAGTGAGTTGCCCAAAATGACAGAGGAAAAAGCACCAGAAGTAAGATTTAAGCCCAATTCTCAATCAATCAATACTTATTAAGCATCTCTTATGTGCCAGGCATTGTGCTAAGTACTGGGGATACAAAAAAAGCAAAAGACAGTCCCTGCCCTAACAGTGCTTACAATCCACTGGGGGACTGACTGCAAGTCCCCCACTCTGTCCACCACACCTCTTTCTCACAGAAACACATCTTTTAATCCATAGATTTTAGTATAAATATATATGCATGTTATAGATGTAATCTTAAGAAACAACAAAGGGAAAGGATAAGTGAGAACCAAGCCATCTGCCCATTGGCTCTGCCCCATCTGCTTCTCTCATGTCACTTCTGCTGCTCCTGTTGCTCTTTCATCATCATCACTACCAGCCCATCCATGGGGGCCACTGATCGTTTGTCATCAAGTTAACAGTGCTGTCCATTTCACAGCAATAGAAGCTCACAGACCATGATAACAAATGCATTAACGAGGCTTCCCAATCATGGAGTTTATCATCCTGATAAACCAACTCGAGGCTATATTCAGGCAGCTATCAGACATTTCCCCTGGGATGAGATGGCCAAATTCAGTTGGAGACATCCTTGATGAGACCACTGCAGTTCTCTTCTCTTCATGCTGAGAGATGATAAGTCCAAAGGGTAAAGCCCCTTCTTTACTGAAATATTTCCTGATGGAGACTTTTGCTCACCTTAAAGCTTACTTGGTGCATTCTGGGGCAAAGGGGATCCTGCTGCCTCCAACTTTGTTTTGATTATACATGAGGAGTAAACAAAGATGCATTCGTAGCGAAAATGTCCGCATAGAAGGCCCAAGGAAAAAATGCTGACCTTGTTCTATTTCCTGGGTGGGTGCAGAATTGTTCTATCAGTACCCAGAGGGTTGAACGATGGAGCTTGTCAAAGAGAGCCCTTATCTAATGAATCATCTTATCGCAGGGGCGCACCACACATATTAAAGGGGGATTGTATGAACAGTGTGCCCTCTACAATAACCTCTCAATGTCTACTTTAACCCTTGTTTCAATCCCTTTTCATCAAGGGATCATTTGATGCAGCCAGCTTTAAATGGTGCCTCTCAAAAGCCTATTAAGATTTCTGGAGGGATGGGGGATTGGGATGGAAGAAAAGTTGGTTATAATGGTCATAAGTCATAGTCAGATCAGTTCCATCTCAAAAGCTGGTTTCTTGCTATCTGTGCCCCAGAAATAGACCAACCCCGCCTCTTCTCTTCTCCTGGGATGCGCTGGACTCTTTTTAAGATGCAAATTGGAAGAGAAATGCTCTTCTCTCATCCGTTTACCCATCTGGTTTTTCTGTTCAAATGTTCACGTAGAAAGCACTTCCATCCCTCACTATTCAGGCATTTTCAATGATTCTATGCTTGAAAAAATACATAAGGAGCCAGCTGGGCTTTACTTTGCTGGTGGGAAAAAAATACCCAGGAATGCCACAGGTTGTACAAGCAGCAGGAGGAAAGATCCTTTTCCTGCTCAAGGGCTAATGTTGGCCTCATTTGTTGTTTGCACAGATCTCCTCTGCTCCCTGTCTGGAGAAGAACTCCTCTGGTCTGTTAACTTTTCAAGTGAGTGCTGTCCACTGGCACTGAAGGTAGTTTTGAGTAAAAGCTGACTTTAAGTCAGTTCAGAATGACTGAGCAGGGGGTGGCTAGGTGGTGCAATGGATAAAGCACCGGCCCTGGATTCAGGAGGACCTGAGTTCAAATCCGGCCTCAGACACTTGACACTAGCTGTGTGACCCTGGGCATCACTTTAACCCTCCTTGCCCCGCAAAAAAAAAAAATCTATTTATCTTCTGCATCTAAGGACCTTACTCTCAGAAGAGGTCCCTAAGATTCTCCAGACTGCCAAAGGAGTCCAGGACAAAAAAAAAGGAGGACCCACGTTCTAGTCCAGCCCCTCATTTTACAATGAGGGAGCCAAGGTCCAACAAAGTTGAGAGGCCTGTGAAAGGCCACACCAGGAAGGTGAAAGAACCTTCCATTCGAATTCCCTTGGCATAGGCCTTGGCACCATTCCTGGCACATGGGAAGAACTTAATCAGTGCTGATGTAATGGGTGATTGGAGCCCACATCTGCCCTTTGGCTCACAGTACTTGGTTCTGCTTTCTGTGGGCAAGCAGAAAATAATCCAATGCTCTGATTGCAAAGCCAGCATTCTTTCAACTCTCTTGGCCACCTAGTAGTTGTGTGAACATGAGGACTTCACAGAACCCCTCTAGGCCCTGGACATCTCTTGAGGACTATTAATTATCAACGGGCCATTGATTGGCATTAGTGGGAAGAGTTTGATCCTCAGGAGATCCCCCCAAGAATGGCCTTCGTGCATGCAGCAGTGGGGCTGATCAACATTCCTAGGAACAAAAGAATAAAGCTTTCAAAACCCAGGTTAAATGCTTCTCTTGCCCTGGAAGGCCCTATTATGGTATCAGCTTATGTCTAAGCTGCAGCTATATGTGCTCATGGTGCTAAGAGAGCCAATAACTTCACAAACCTCTGAGCTCACGCTTCAGAGAAGGGAGAGTCATCCTTCCTTTTGTTTGTTTTTTCTGGTGCCTTTTGTTCAATGCTAAGAAACAGGGATTCTGGAAGCAGAAAGGGCATATCTGGGCTCAAAAGGGGTTCTTGGCTCATATACCATAGTTAGAGAGCCAACTACTTATGGGAAACCAGGAGAGGTTTCCATTCCTTAGAGAATTCCCATAAAGCTTTAGTGCATCTATCAAAGCCAATTCAAAAGAACGTGCACAAAAGAGATAAGCAAGAGTGGGCAGCTAGGTGGCGCAGTGAATAAAGCACCAGCCCTGAATTCAGGAGGACCTGGGTTCAAATCCAGCCTCAGACACTTGACACTTACTAGCTGTGTGACCCTGGGCAAGTCACTTAACCCTCATTGCCCTGCAAAAAAAAACAAGAGTGAGCATCTCAGGTAGCATAGCTAAAAACAAATGGGGGACACTGGGAACATTGAAGTAAAGCTTGTTTACTGAGCTTAGGAGATTTTGTACACACCCTTTGAAAGAGTATGTTTCAAAGGATTCTTTCTTCCATCCAGGTGGACTCTACATCCGGCGGATCACAACCTATCCATACTTTCTCACCCACAGAAAGGGAGGAAAGGGATCCAGGGGAGGGAGAGAGGACAATTATTTATTAAGTGCCTACCATGTGCCAGGCACAGTGCTAAGCACTTTAGAAATATGATCTCCTTTGATACACACGACAACCCTGGGATGCAGGTGCTATTATTATTCTCATTTTGCAGTTGAGGAAACTGAGGGGAGCAGAAGTTAAATGACTTGCCCAGGGTCATACAGTGAGTAAATATCTAAGGCTAGATTTGAACTTCTGTCTTCCTAACTCCAGGCTTAGTTCTCTACCCGTGCTGCTATTTACCTGCATCCTCTTGGAGGTCTTTGTGAATTCTCATACCACCCTCCAGTTGTCACCTCTTTTTCCCCCTTGCTGAGCTATCTGCCTGGAATGAAAATCGATTCTACTTAGGTGGCAGTTTGGAAGGCTTGCTTGCCATGACCAGTCCTTACCATAAGGTTTCCAACTCCAGAGTCCATTAGTGTAATACACATGGTCAGCTGGACAAGGGCTGCAAAGTTTCATAGAACCATAAATCAAGACCTGGAAGAGATCTCAGGTCATCTAGTGCAGCCCTCTCATTTTACACAGGAGGAAACTGAGGCCCAGGGAGATGAAGCCCCACATCACATACACAGTCCCAGCCAGTATCAATGAGTCATTAAAAGATAGATAATGGCAATAAACCCTGGCATCTTAATTAAATAAAGCTACTAGCGCCCTCCCTCCTCAAATTAGCTGTATGCTGTGTGTTCATACTTATATTGTACATGTGGTTTTTCATTTGAATCACATTCAATTTTTTGTTTCTTTGGTGTCCTGAAGGAAATTAGTCCCTTATTTTCATTTCCAGAAGGTTAAAAAAATAAAGGAACCCATGTTAATTTCCATTAACTTAAAAGTGACGGAGCATACCTCTAGGAGATCATCATTATAGATAGTTCCCAATTACGATTTTTTTCTCCCTTGAATCTAAAGGTGAGGTTGGATTTCTACAGGTGCTCTGAGCTCCTACAGTGACATATTCTCCTGGGTTTATGTGTGTTAATACAGGGCTCTCCAAAGAGCCCCCGGGTACTTCTAATACAAAACCCCTCCACCTGAGGACAAATGCAAGTCTTGCTCACTAGTCATTCATTCAGTCGTGCCCATCTTTGGAGCTTTTTAATCGATAATTAGCTGTCAGACCCAAATAAGGAGAGCATCCTTGTTGATTCTCCCCTCCCCCACCCCATCTCAGATAATAGCAGGGCCTACTTTGGTCCTCATTATCCTGATGAGCTACCGTTTGCCTTCTGAGCTGCTTGACGTTAAATGGTGCTAATGACGCCTGATGGCTGGGCTGCTCCTAACAAGGCTCTCGGCAGGAGCAGCAATGAGAGTGATTACAATGGAGATAGATTGGCTGGGATGGTTTGCTTTGTAGTGTCTCAGCTGCTGACACTCAGCGACATAATCAGGTCACAGAGCTGGTCAGAGCCATCAGCAAGAGCCCTCACTAGAACCCTCATTATAAGAATGCATTATGCAGCCCCGGACCTTCCCCACACTACCAAGGGCCCTTCCCCCACCCCCTTTCCCTTTTCCATTCTCTCACTGTCTCTTTATGAAGAGAAAGGAGCTGAATCCCCTTTTCAGAAATTCAAGGGTTAATCAAATCAAGTCCATTAAGTGAAAGAAAGAGCCTTCTTAAATGAATGAAAACAGCCCCTGAATTATTTTCCACCCTTCACCCCCAACTCTAATTCTCATTCTCTCTCTCTCTCTCTCTCTCTCTCTCTCTCTCTCTCTCTCTCTCTCTCTCTCTCTCTCTCTCACACACACACACACACACACACACACACACCAGTGTACAATGAGATCTATTTTTTTTTCTTGGACACTGGCCTACAAACCACCAGGCAATGCAGCTGCCTCTCTGTTTCTTTATCCAGTCCCTTGTCCAGATGGATTTTCTTTACCTAACCATAGGATGGGGATGAAGGGGGAGGGAGAAGCCTCTAAGGTTTTACCTACAGGAATTCTAGACACCTCCCTTCCTGTTTAGGAGAAAAGAGACTAACTAAGGAGATAATTAATAAATATACCTAAGCAGGTACAGTAAGAGTTCTTAATTGCTCTGCTCCAGCCCCAAGCCAGAGCTTTGTCACTTACTCCCGCTTTGCTGATCAATTAATCAGCAGTCATTTACTATATGTCCACTCTGTGCTAGGGACACTGCTCTCTGCTGGGGCTTGAAAGGCAAAAATGAAGCAGGCAATTGGGTGATGTGGTAAACAGTGTCGGACTTGGAGTCAGGAAGACCTGAGTGTGAACCTTGCCTTACGCATTACTAGCTGTATAGCCCTTAGACAAGTTGTTTAACCTTCCTAAGCCTCAGTTTCCTGATAAATAAAATGGGGATAAAAATAGTACCTACCTCATAGGGATGTTTTGAGGGTCAAATGAGGTGTGTAAAGCATTTGGCAAACCTTAAAGCACTCTACAAATACTAGCTGTTACTCTAAGATTGTCCCTGCTCTCAAGAAGCTTGTAATCAGGGGCAGCTAGGTGGTGCTGCAGTGGATAGAGCACCGGCCCTGGAGTCAGGAGGACCTGAGTTCAAATCCGGCCTCAGACATTTAACACTTACTAGCTGTGTGACCCTGGGCAAGTCACTTAACCCCCATTGCCTCACTAAAAAAAAAAAGAAGCTTGTAATCTATTAGAGGAAGACAATGTGCTCAGACAAGTAAATATGGGATTGTGATTGGGAAGGAGCCAAAACTATAACTATGCATCGCAAGTCTGTGTTCTTGCAGTAACGTGTACAGTTAAGAAATGAGGCTCAAACGAGATTATGTATACAAACATATCATTATATCAGTGTCAGGCTTGGCGTGGGGTTTGCTGCAGACCTGTAGTCATTGTGGAGAACTGCCTTCCAATGATGCAGATAGCAGCTTTTCTGTAACTTACTTTTATTTATTTGTTTGTGGGGCAATGAGGGTTAAGTGACTTACCCAGGGTCACATAGCTAGTAAGGGTCAAGCGTCTGAGGCTGGATTTGAACTCAGATCCTCCTGAATCCAGGGCCGGTGCTCTATCCACTGCACCACCTAGCTGCCCCTCTGTAACTTACTCTTCTGCTTTCTTTTTTTGTTTGTTAGGTAATTGGGGTTAAGTGACTTGCCCAGGGTCACACAGCTAGTAAGTGTTAAGTGTCTGAGGCTGGATTTGAACTCATGTCCTCCTGACCAGGGCCAGTGCTCTATCCACTGTGCTACCTAGCCGCACCTGTAACTTACTCTTAAAGCATTGCCTGGGCCACTGAATGAAGGGTCCATTGACTTGGCCCAGGCCCTACAAGCAGCATGTCAGAGACAAGACTTGAACTCAGCTCTCCTTGACTCTAAGCCTGGTCCCTCAGAGATGCCACACTGGCAGTTATTTTTATCAGCCTTGGAGGTATTCAGGGGGTGCCTTCACTTGGAGAAAGTATTTGTAGCATTCACCTTTCCTAGAATTCGGTCCTCTCAGCAGGGGTCTCTTCTGCCAAGAGCATTGGGATCACAAGACCTAGGAATAACGCCTGCCTTTTCCGCTTAATCTCTGTGTGACTGTGGGCAAATCACTCTCCCTCTTTGAGTTTCCGTATCCTCACCAGCGAAACAGGACTGCCTTCCCAAAATCCCAGAGCTAAAGCCAGGCTCAAAGGAGGCAATATTTGTGGAAATGGCATTGTGTTCAAATATGAGCTAGCTGACAGTCCAGAGAAAAAAACATTCTAAAATCAGATGGCCTTCCCTAGCTTCCTACTTCCCTCTGCCACAGATGTAGCCTACACGTGTCCATGGCTGAGCTGGGAGGCAAATCTGAACACATTGGGACTGTGGACTTTTAATTGCTGTTGTTCAGTCATGTCTGACTCCTCATGACCCCATGGATGCCAATATTGTCCATGGGATTTTCTTGGCAATGATGTTAGAGTGGTTTGCCATTTGCTTCTCCAGTAGATTAAGGCAAACAGAAGTTAAGTGACTTGCCCAGGGTCACACAGCTAGTAAGTATCTAAGGCTGACTTTGAATTCAGGTCTTTCTGGCTGTGCTCTATCCACCGAGCCACCTGGATGAAATGCTTTCAAGGCAAAATTACAACCACTCTGTAACATATCTTCTGGAATAATAGATTTTGAGCTGGAAGGGACCTTTGAGGAAACTGAGTCCAACCTCTCCATTTTATAGATGAGGACACTGAGCTTCAGGAAGGTTGTTATCCTTTTTACTAGGTAAGAAGCCTTTCTGTGCCTCCTTTCTTGCCTAGCCTTGTTGTTGTTGTTTGTTCTGGAAGAGGACCGTGGCATCAGGAGGTAATGTCATGACTTGCCGTGAATTGGATTTAAGTGAGAGAGGGCTGTGCAAAGTCACTGGCCTCACTTTCTCCTCCAGAACCATCTGGATCCAGTGTCAGGACCACTGGAGATAGCCCTGGAAGTTTAAGGAAGTTGAGGTTAAGTGACTTGCCCAGGGTCACACAGCTAGTAGTATCTGAAGTGAGATTTGAACTCAGGTCCTTCCAACTTCAGGGCCAGTGCTCTATCCACTGAGCCACCTATCTGGCCCTATACCTAGGCTTAATCACTGGCTGTGTGGCTATGGGCAAGTCACCAAAACTCTCAGTCTCCAAGCAACTCTTTGGGGGGGGGGGACAGGGCAATGAGGGTTGACTTGCCTAGGGTCACACAGCTAGTAGGTGTCAAGTGTCTGAGACCAGATTTGAACTCAGGTCCTCCTGAATCCAGGGTCAGTGCTTTATCCACTCCAAGCAACTCTTAAAATGAAGTTCTAGACCAATTCAGAGTCCCCACACCAGAAGTCTTCGACAACATTGAAATCACAGGTCCATCCCCAAATGATAATAATAATAGCTGATACTTACAGAACACTTTAAGCTTTGCAAAACATTTTACACAGATTATCTCACATAAGTATCATTTGCAATAGGAAAGTTGAGAAATTTA
Organism: Dromiciops gliroides; assembly: GCF_019393635.1. Classification (NCBI taxonomy): domain Eukaryota; kingdom Metazoa; phylum Chordata; class Mammalia; order Microbiotheria; family Microbiotheriidae; genus Dromiciops; species Dromiciops gliroides. The sequence continues at coordinate 755,347,497 of NC_057861.1, forward strand.
ATTAAAAATCTTTTTTCTACTCATTTGTAGCCTGAGTGAAACCAAGCAAAATAATACTGAAAATGTATCCCTCCTGCAGCCCAGACCTAGATCTTCAATGCAAGAAATCCCAAGTCCTCAGCTAAATTTAAACAACCATGTTCTCTGCTAACTCTTCTTCTCTCCTGATGCACACACCTTTTTTAGAAAAGTTAAGAAGCAATTTTTTAATCTTGGAAAAGAGTCAAATGTGGATTAAGTTAAATGTTCAAGTGACTAAATAGCCCCTCAGTTCTCCAGGCTCTCTCAGCCACACCGGCTTACCCATCTCTTTCATGCAAGAAATGACTGATTTCATCTGACCCTAAAGTAGAAATTTATCCCCAGTGAGGCTGCCCTTTTAAAAAATGCTCTTAAGGTAAAAAATGCCAAAGATTGTGCTTTTTTGGGTGGTAAGAGGATGCTAAATCTCTATGTCCAAACTAGAGAGTTCAGAAAGCATTGTTTTAGTATCTTTCTGTTTGTTAGTATCACGGCCCCAGAATGCACTTGGACTCTCCCCCAATAGATCATCCCTCAATATCCCACCAGATGAACATCAAAGGAGGGAAAGTGTCATATGAAAGCAAAAGGAGCAGGTGAACTGGAAGACTGCATCCCACTTTCTTAACTATGATCTTTCAAAAATTAAAAAACCTATATGATGGTCATGGATAAGAGGGCAGATTGCTCCTCTAGGGAAAATAGTGGTGTGCAGTTTTATGGGGAAAAATCATCAGCATAATTCTAATGAGTTACGGTCTTTGTTGTGAGAAATGAGAAATCCTGTGGTCTCACCCTAAAGAACATTAAAAAAAGTAGTCCTGGCAGGAAATTGAAAAAGTAATATATGGTAGAGGGAGTGGAGCAACTTTTCTCCTGATGGAGTAGCCTGATAAATAGTGTTTGCGAGTATCAAAGTACATTTAATTTTGCCAAGACAAAGGCCATCCTCTTCAGAAAATGCATTCTGATCATCTTGGACTTGGGAAACTGATGGCAATAAACAGGTGATTTGTTCGTTCTGTCCTCTCCCCTTCCCTACTGTCTGGCTTGAGTTTGTTGTTAGGTTGGAGGAGAAGGAGGTTGCGAGCTTTTTAATTATTTTTTTTGCTTTTGCCCTCATTTGAATTTGGATTTAAGGCTTGAATGCTCACTGGCTGTAAAGCTTTCTTGGAGAGCTGCTGTCCATTTTCATGACAAAGTCGCCATCAGTATTAAGACTTTGGAGACTTGAAGGACTCTGCTGCTTGGTTTCGCTTTCTCTTGGGGAGGATTATGAAATGCACAATTCATAAGGGGTCCAGAGGCTTCATTGAGACAAGCCCCCTAAAGCTTCGGGGGATGATGGCAGTGTTGTGCCGAAGGTGCTCTCCCAAGCAATAAATAACTTTAATCTGATTTACTCCCTTAATCTGGCATCAACAGGCAGCTGCAGACATACTCCCCAAATTCTGGGTATTTTTAGCTGGCTTAAAACGGAAAGCCTCAGACCGAGCCAAGTGAAGGCTTACAAAGTTTCAGGAGTCTTTCTGTAAAGATGATGGCTTCACTCCAGTTGGGGCTCTTCTAAAGGGTAAAAAACCAATGTGAGTGTTAGCCATTTCACAGTGTTGGCAGCCATGAACATGTAAAAAGTGTTCATAGTCCATTTCAGAGTCAAAAGAAACAGGGAACAAAGCAGTGAAGGTGGGGCAGGGGCCTGTGAGGTGAAGAATTACTCCTACTCTGTTCACTTATTCTATATATTCAAATTTGAGTTTGTTTCCTAGTACCCAGACACATCTTCCTGTTTCAAAAGATAATGGAAAAACACTCAAAAAACCACCTTGACCAGAGAGAATGCTAATTAGAATGATAGATAGAAATTACTTTATAATTTATACTTTATATTTATACTTTATAATTATCAAATAAGATAAAATACTTTGAAATCTTAAAATCTATGTTATCATTGGGGGAAAACTGAAGAGTAATATATTTTATCTAATTCCAACTCCAACTCGGACTCTAAAACTGGCTTCTTTACCTGCGCTTCACACTCCAGTCCATCTTCCCTAAAGCTGTCCCAATAATTTTCCTTTTTCTATTCTTTAATTGTTGGGGAATGGCTCTTCCTCAATTCAATTAAGTCAGAGCCATAACTATGGTGAGGCTACTCTAAGTACAGTCCTTCGGCAGCAGATAAAAAGAACTTAGTACCTACTTAGTAAGGCAAATGAGTCAAAATGGGAAGCCCTGCGACCCTATTCCACTACCTCCCAGGCCTCTTTTTCCTCATTTGTAAAATGAAAGGATTGTAGGAGAAAGCTTATGAGATCCCTTCCAGCTTTATAGCTGTGAATCTATGAGTCTTAATTCCAACAAAGGAATTCAAGGGGAGGTAATAATAATAACAACAATAACAGCAATAATCAAAATAGCATTTATAATCACTCTAAGGCTTGCAAAGTACTTTATAAATGTTACCTCATTCAGTCTTCATACCAATCCTGAGATACCTATTATTACCCCCGTTTTACAGATGAAGAAACTAAGAAAAACAGAGATGAAGTGACTTGTCCAGGGTCCCACAAGTGTCTGAGGCAGGATTTGAACTCAGGTCTTCCCAACTCCAGACCAGGCCACCTAGCTATGTATGTATCTATGTACGTATCTTGCATAGCATTTAGGGTAATAATTCACTGACCATTTTTTCTTATGGGTCTGTCTCTTATTTGCACTGTTTAGAATAGGTATTTTTAAGGACTAAAGACTCATGAGTTTTAAATGTAACATAGGCTACATCTTAAATGCATAATTTAAATGCAATAGAGACTATAGCTTTGTCTTTTGTTAGAGAATTGCTGCCCATTTTTCCCAAGTGCCCCACCTGCACAAAGCAGTGAATATAACTGAACAGTTTTTACAGTGTCCTAGTAATTTTTTCCTTGTTTTTATCTCATTTGCTGCCATCTTGTTTCTCTGAGGCTTTCTGCTTCCTTGTGGGTTAATTTCACCTGTGAGGAGGAGATTGATTGGGTGCCTTAATTTGGGTGCTCCAGAGTTCAGGTTCTCCAGTGTTACCAACATCCCCTAGAAGCTCTTGAGTGTTGAGTGTTCATGGGTGCAATATTCTGTTGGTGACTGCAAGTCACAAAATTCCACAGTGTCCACAGAACTAAAGCCACAGGTCACCCAAAGAGCCCTAAAGAGGTGTATGAGGGAAAGGGGAACAGTCTGAAGATATTGCTAATGAACCAGCATAAACTATACTATCAGAGAAAAGGGGGCAGGTGGACCATGTACCAAGTGGGGAATGACCAGTGTTCAGCCCACATTCATAGCAAATCAAAAGCACCAGAAGTGAATCCCCTGTGCAAGATTTAGGAGAGGAGAGTGTATGTTGGGGGGGGGAATGAACTGTACTGAATATTAGGCATACAATTAGGTAAGACAGCACACTACCTGCCTACAAAGAGGTTACAACCTAATTGGGGGAGTGGGAAGGAAGAGGAGCATCAGATTTGTGTAAAGTATGATCAGGACCAAGGAGAGATCCAAAAAACTATTGCTGTAAGGAATTTGAAGGCAAGAACTTTCCGGTGGGTGATCAGGGAAACTTATGGTAAAGGCAGCCCTTGATCTGCACCTTAAAGGCAGGGCAGGGTTGCACCTGGTAGAAACAGGGAAGTAGTATGGATTGCATAGATGCATGGAAGCAGAAGAAGTCAGATAAAATTGCAAGAGTTGGCAGTGCAGTCTGACTGGAACAAGGAATTATGTGAAAAGAAATAAATTGAAAAGGTCATCTGGAACTGGACTGTATAGGGCACGCAATGACGGGCTTCAGAGTTAAGTATTATAGCCTTTGGGAGCAAAAAGGAGAGACAAATCAACAGCAACTAATTGGGTTGGGGAAATAAGAAAGGGAGATAAAAGTGGCATCATTGGTTCTGAGATTTCAAATCACATTTAAAATGAGCAGAAACAGAGAAGTTTGGATGTGGGCAAATGGAGGGGGGTAAAATGATGAGCCCACTTTGGGCACACTGTGTCCAGCAGGATTTTGCAAATTCTTGACTAGAGCTTGAAGAACAGTAAGGACTATATAAATAGGTCTGGCACCATCTGCATAGAAGTGAACATTGAAGTCATGTGAGCGGATGAGTTCAACAAGAGAGAAAGTATAGAAAGAGTAGAAGGCCCAGGATAAAGCATTTGGGAAGCAGTAATAACCAAGCTCTGGCAGATGTAAGTGTCTAATTGCACTGTTCTGAGTTCTCAGTGGACTTTTCAAAGACAAAAAGAGTGCTCAGGAGGGAGAAGACAATGGTCTCAGTGTCTGGATACAAAAATTATTCTTGACAACTGGGAAGTGCTTATGAGTGGGAGGAAGAAGGACAGGATTTATGTCAAGAAAACCAAACACCTTATTTTCAAGTTAAGGAAATTGAATCCCAGAGGAATTAAATTATTGGTGTGGGGGATTGACTGAGTTCCCTGGCCAACCTGGTGAATTTGTAGGGCCTTTAGTTGGGACTTTGATTGTGTCTCATCAGTTGGGAATAAGTTGGTTGGCTTGGGTTGTTATGGATCAACAGTTCTGGATAATTGCTTGGTTCGAGGACTGTTGTGGGTCCAAACTACTCCTTTGTGCTGGCTTATAAAATGGGGAACTTTTGCAAAGTCAGCCTCTTTGCCCTTCTTTCCCTTCTTGGAAGTTAGATTAAACATCCATGGAATGAAGTTTACCTCAGTCCGGGGGGGTGAGGGCAAAGGTGTCCCACCTCAGGAGCCAATAATGGCTGCCTTGATGCACGTGGAAGTTGCACATACTTTCAACCACATGATCTAACTCTCATTCCTGGACTCCAAGTTCTATAATCTAGATTTCAAGAGACATGGAGAGAGAAAAGTGCATTACCAGACAGTATTTTGGGAATGTCTTCACAGCAACCCCAAGTTTGTTCATTCCCAGACACAGCCTTCTAGAGAAAAGAGAAATTCTTGAGTAGAAAGAGCCTCTTAGGGGGCAGCTAGATGGCGCAGTGGTTAAGCACCGGCCCTGGATTCAGGAGTACCTGAGTTCAAGTCCGGCCTCAGACACTTGACACTTACTAGCTGTGTGACCGTGGGCAAGTCACTTTACCCCCATTGCCTGCAAAAAAAAAAAGAGCCTCTTAGAGGGAAGAAAATCACTCACCAGCATGCCCCAAGAGATAGAAAATCAGCACAGGACTAATAAGTGTTGGGGGGTGAGAGAGAAAACAAATAGCATACACTTTGGTCCTCTGTTTTTACCATAAGCTCTTCAGATAGTACAGCTCTAGTGGTAAGGGGGTTGATGCTCCAACAAACCCAACCTTATTTTCCCTCTATGGGGAGTCCAAACCTTCAGGATTGACCAATAAGGTTTTTTGTTTGCATTGTCCTCTTGGATGAAATTGAGACTCACCAGAATATCAGTGGGTTGACTGTCTAGTGTCTCCAAGTTTGTTTCCATGATGAGGATAGTTCAAACCTCAGGCTAGTGCTATAAGTCCAGGAAATTGTATAGACCCACCTGGGAAAGGTGGGTCTCACCAAAAAGGGAAGAAAAGTATAAAACTATATTAATTGTTTATGGGCTACTGAGTCGGTCCTATAACTTTAGTAGCTAAATGGAAGATGGATTGGAGTGGGAAGAGACTTGAGGCAGGCAGACACCCCCCCCCACCGCCCAAGCCCCTATTACAATGGTCCAGGTGTGAGATGACAAGGGCCTGTACCAAGTTTTGGGCAGTATCAGAGAGATGAGGAAGTATGAAAGAGATGCTGCAGAGGTGAAATCAACAGGACTTGGCACCATATTTGATAGGGAGGAGTCGAGGATGATTCCTAGCTGGGGAACTTGGTAAGTTTGGAATTGGGAGGATAGTGTTCAGCATACTTTGCTATTTGAGGTTACATATTCAATTCAGTTCAACATTTATTGAGCATCTACTAGGTACAAGGAACATATAAGATTAACCTGATATTTTCAACTCATTTCACAGTCATGTCAGCTGACAAAACATTAAACCAAAGTAAATAAAATTAAGACCCTTGCACAAGGAATTTCTCGTATAAAACCACTGAAGGCAATTGAAACGGCTACATGCTTAACTTTAATCTTGGTATAAAATCTCATGCAAATTTAATGTCTTGCCTCAGTACTTTTTGATGCTAGCTTTGAGAAATCTTCTTTCTCTTTTTAAAATAGATTTTTTAAAAATGCTCAACAAGTAACCCAATAAAACAAGACATGGTATCTCCCACAATGTAAAATAGATTACCATGCATCTTTTTTTTTCAGTTGTTTCCTCACATATAATGTGGATGGTTTGGGTTTAGTTTTATTCCAGGGACATGACAGTCATCTTTGTATAGATTTATTGACAGGTGCTCAGAACAGTATCTTCATTGCTGGCTTCTTTTCATCAATGAGCTGGAGATCAATTTGGGTCCAGTACAGATGATCACTGTGGCCATTGGATTCACTGTTTATTACCTGGAAAACTTGTCGGTTTCCTTGAGCTGTGAAATTATTCCTGAAGGTGGTTGCTGCTAATGGGCTGCACAACTGGGGGGGCCCATAGTAGCCTTATATAAGCTGTTGGATCTCACACAAACCCTTTGAGGTTACCATTATTCAACCTGTCAATGGGAGGGGGCGCAGCTAGGTGGTGCAGTGGATAGAGCACCAGCTCTGGATTCAGGAGGACCTGAGTTCAAATCCGGCCTCAGACACTTAATACTTACTAGCTGTGTGACCCTGGGCAAGTCACTTTACCCCAACTGCCCAGCAAAAATAAATAAATAAATGGATGGATGGATGGATGGATGGATGGATAAATAAATAAATAAATAAATAAATAAATAAACAAGTAAGCAAGTAAATAAATAAATAAAGATGTACTCCAACAGAGATTTCTCCACTCACCCATCCCTCTACCACACTTTCTCCCTTATGATTGGGTAACAAAGGAGGGCCCATTAGTCATGACTTTTTCTAGTTCTTCGCAAAACTATTATTATTCATGATTCAAAAATCAGAGGGTGATAGATTTTCTCAGCTGTTGCTCAAATAGCTATGAAACTATGGTCCTAATGTGTCTTGGAATTTATAGGGTAACAAATACATATGATGAAAAAAAGGAAGTGGGAAAGTGGTTGGCATGAAACAAGCAGGCTCTTTTTATTGTATCTAAAATATCACTGGTTAATCAGGGGACCTATAATCATTTTAATATAATTTGCATCAACGCCATCATTAGCATGATGATATTTGGAGTTAAATCCAAGATGTGTGAATTCAAGCACGTCACCTGACCTCCTTGAGCCTCAATTTCCTCCTCTTTAAGGTGAAAAGATTGGACTAGATGCCCTCTAAGGTCCCTTCCACCTCTAAATGTGTGATGCTATGATCCCATTCTTGGCTCCGCTGATGTTTCCTCCGATTGTCCTGTAATTTTTCTAACAATTACATGATCTCTGTCCTTGGTAGATATTTATGCAGTGCCCTTCCTCCAATTTTAATATTTTCAATGGTTTTAGAGAAGCCTCTTAACAGCCAATAAGGAAATAACTTCTTAAGATTCTCAGCTCCACATTAGTCATTTCTTTGTTGATATGGTGGTTGGAACAGCCTACCACTCTGCCTGCCAGTGGAGCAGAGAAGTCAACAACCAACCAGGGCAATTTGATAGAGGCATTAATAGCTCCTAGATCCTTGCTATTTGTACGTTTTTGTCCATGTGCGTGATTACAGATTGTCAGAGATAGAAGAAACCTTAGAGTTTGCATTGTGTTGCATTCGATTGGAATGGAATGGATTGGCTATGGGATGATGCAAAGGACAGATAGTAACTAAGCTTGCTTAGCAAACCTGTCACACTCTATCCCTTCCTTACTTCAAAACTCTGATGACAACTCAGCTCTTCTATCACCAGCCTATGATCCTGTTCACACTTTCCATCTAGTTCATCATAGGGAACATAGCAGAACACCAGCAGGTCCTAGAAAGCCCATCAAGGAAAATGGTTTGCTCATGAAATAATAGTATTCTCTTGCCCTCCCTGGCATCAGTATCATACTTGAAGCTGTCAAGAGTAATGAGTAGCATTTAACATTAACCCAAGGAACACAGTGAGCTCAGGCTGAACATATTATACCAAGAAGACAAAGCCGTCAGTGAATAAAGTAACTGAAGTGACTGACTTTGGCAGGATCTGAGAGGAAGGAGAAAGGGTGATTGGCCTTTCTTTTTCACATGATATTACTCATCACCAGTGCCTTGGGTGATCAAGTTCTATGAGCCCTTTGATCAAGAATGGAAGGACAGCTACTGGTGTTAACAAATGCCTCCAAATGAAAAACGCTGAGGTTACACAAATATTTGGGAGAGAATTATGTCTGCTGATAGATTGAAAGACAGGAGAATGGAACTGATTTGCAGTGTTGACTGGGATCTCTTATCTTGAAGAAGCTTGCAAAAAAATGAGTTGTCAATTTGACGTCTGGAATCCCATTCTCTGAAGCATAGTTTAACAGCCCATCGGAAGCTGTTGCTGGGCTAGGGCCATCAAACATCATGTCTGCATGTCCTAAGCTTCTGGGATGCCAGCAGAGCCTGCTAGAGATAGCTGTATATTGACAGCCTATTGGACTGGTCTGAGGATTGCTTGGTGTTCCAGCACTTTCCATGCCTGTGGCTTCCTTGACTCTCCTTTTCATCATAGTGACTGATGGTTGTTCCCATTTCCATATGGAGGCCACTTAAATTTTTTTCTGATTGTAAATCTTATGAAAGGGAGAGAGTATGAAAGCCACATTATTGTGGGGTTTGGGAGGTGGATTATTGGTCTGGTCAAGACTTGTGATTTCATCACTCCAACATTGACCTTGGACAAGTCATTGGAATGAAGGATTTGGAAAAGTCAGTGAGAAAAAACAAATAGCCTATTTATTATTATATTATATTATCAGGTAATATTATATTAATTACATTATACCCTTACTCAGAAACAAGTGATCTTTTCACTGTACCACACTCTCAATCTCTCTGAGCCTCAATTTCTTACTCTGTAAATTGAGGATGATAATAGTTCCTACAACACAACATTGTTGTGAGAAAAAAATGAGATAATATGTGTAAAGGACCTTGCAAACCTTAAAGTCATAGAAATGTGCACTATTGTACTAATCTTTATATATGTATATATGTGTATGTGTGTGTATAGATAGATAGATAGATAGATAGATAGATAGATAGATAGATAGATAGATAGATAGATAGATAGATAGATAGAGATATATAGATATAGATATCTAGACCTCCCACCATGCTGGCTTCTCACTTTTCCTTCCTTGTTCCTTGCAGATTATTGGAACCATCCCTCTGATGCCTAATCCAGTGCCATCCAGCCAAGCTGCAGGAGGAGCACAGGGCCTCCAGGTGCAGCCAATTACCCCCCAGCTACTGACAAATGCCCAGGGTCAGATCATTGCCACAGTCATCGGGAATCAAATCCTGCCTGTGATCAATACCCAGGGAATCACACTCTCCCCAATAAAGCCAGGCCAACAGGTAAATAATCTAGTAAGCAAATTGTGAATGATTCCTGTGCCTTCTGAACATAAAGGCACCTTGGGTTTGTTATGGGATGCCTTTCCTTTGCTTTTATTTGGTTTCAGTCCATTATGGGTATTTTTAAATTACAGGATAATCATCAGTCCCATTGCCTATCATTTGAAAAGTCAAGTAGTTTCATTTTCCCTCTTGTCGAAGGCAAGTGTCTGTCTGTCTGTGTGTTTATGTGTTTATGTGTGTGTGAGAGAGAGACAGAGACAGAGACAGAGACAGAGGCAGAGGCAGAGACAAAGATGGAGAGATAGAAACAGAGACCAAGAGGAGAAAGAAAATGGAGAGGGGGGGGGAGAGGGAGGAGGAAAGAGAGACAGGGGAGAGAGAGAGGGGAGAGAGAGAGAGAGAGAGAGAGAGAGAGAGAGAGAGAGAGAGAGAGAGAGAGAGAGATTCTGTGAGATAGAAATATGAATTTTGTCAGACAGCAATAGGGACAATGGCTTAGATCCACAGGATTTAATGTGCCAGGTGAAGGAATGAAAGTACCTTTTCTTCTCTGCCCTGGTCAGACCACATCTGGAGTTTTGTATTCAGTTCTGGGCGCCACAGTTTAGGAATAGCACCGATAAGCTGGAGAGCATACAAAAGAAGATAGCCAGGGACCAAGAGCTCTGAGTCTGGGTCATATGAAGATCAGTAGAAAGAAGTGGAAGAAGACAAGACTCCACGGGCAAGGGAGGGTATATCATAGCTGTCTTCAAGTGTCTATAGGAATAGCACCTGGAAAAAGGACTCATTTTGCTCTGGGCCCTGGAGGACAAGAAACAATAGAGGAAGGAAGGAAGGAAGTCACAGAGGACTGTTGTCAAGAAAAATTTCCTGACAATTAGAATTGTCTAAAAGCAGAGTGGGCTTCCTTGGAAGACAATGGCTTCCAATATTAGGATGTTGTCAAGCAGAAACCATATAATCTCTCATCAAGTTCATTGTGGGCACCTGGATAGCATACTGGACAGGAAATCAGGAAGATCTGAGGTTAAGTCCAGCCACAGACACTAACCCTCTGTCTCTGGGTGGTGTCAGCCAAATCCTTTGACCTCTATCAGTCTCAGTTACCCTCATCTGTAAAAATGGAAAAAAATAATAGCACTTACCCAAGAGTCACCATAAAGATCAAATTATATGTATTTAAAGCGCTATAGAAATATTGGCTATTAGCTACTGTCAGAGGGGATTCTTTTTCAGATTCAAGTTGGACTAGATGGCCACTAAGAGCCCCTCTGACATCGGGCAGTTGAATCATCAAAGTGGTTTTCTCAAGACGTTTAATTTGGGGAATTTTTTTTTCTTTTTATCCCTTTTACAAAAGGGGTAGGAGGAATTTAATGCCAACTGCTTATCTGTCACCTCCAAAGGAAGGAAAAGTGAGCACTGGGAGAAAAAAGCTATTTCAAGACTGGCTGGTTGCTCCCTTCTAGAGAGCTGCCTCTTAAAACAAAGAATGAAAGCAATTTTTTTAAATTAGCAAAACTAACCATTACATCAACCATTAATATAATATATACATAATATATATAATAGCTAAACTTTGCAAAGAAGAGAGTTACATTCTCATCTCTTTTCTTTGGGGCCTAGCTTCTTCATTATCATTTTACTGCATTAAATTTCAATTCTGTTGTTGTTCTTTCTATTTATATTGTTATACTCATTGTGTATATTGTTTTCCCACTTCTGCTTCATATCAGTTCATAAATCTTTCCATTTTTCTCTGTCTTATTTTTCATTTCTTGCAACATTATTTTCATGTATCACGACTTGTTTAGCCATTCCTTAATCACTGGGCATCTACTTTGTTTCCATCCCTTTATTACTCAAAAAAAGAATGCTGCAAAAAAAAATGTTGGTATACATGCAACCTTTCTTTTTATCACTGACCTCCTTGAAGCATTTTCCTAGAAAGAGTACCTCTGGGTCAAAGGACATAAGTAGCTCATTTTAGTTTCATAGCACAATTCCAAATTGCTTTCCAGAATGGTTGGATCAAATTATAACTCCACAAACAGGGTCCTGGCACGCTCATCTTTTCACATCTCCTCCTGTATTCATTACCACCACCTTCATCATCTTTGCCAATTTCTTAGATGTGAGGTTAAGCCCAAGTTATTCTTGATTCACATTTCTCTTGTTATTAATGATTTGGAATGATTTTTCATATTCTTGCTAATAGTTTGCAATTCTTCTTTTGAGAGCTATTTGCTAATGGCCTTTGACCAAGCAAGTATCCAATAGGAAGATTATTCATAGAGTCAAAGAGCCCATCCTTGAACCTGTATATGGCATAGTGGATAAAGTGCCAGACTTGGAGTCAGGAAGATCTGTGTTCAAATCCTGGCTCAGACACTTATCAGCCATATGACCCTTGGCAAGTTATTCAACCTTTCCCAGCTTCAGGTTCTTTAGCCATAAAATGAACGTTAAAATAGCACCTACCTTATAGAGTTGCTATTGGTATCAAATGAGATCTAGCCATATAAAGTGCTTTGCAAACCTTAAAGAGTTATAGAAGTTATATACATGTTAGCTATTCTTATATCATCATCATTATTATAATTATTTCTATTAGCTGGCTGCTGCCTGAGCCCCATTTCCCTCTCCAGTGCTTGGTGCTGTCCAATTGTCATAGTTGCCAATTTCTGTTATTCATACCTTCTGACAGCTATGGCTTCACTGCCATAAAAATTTTTAATGTGTTTTTTTTGTTTTGTCCCTAATTCCTAGCATAGTTCCTGGCACATAGTAGGTACTTAATTATTGCTTGTTGATTGATTGTTTCAATTAGGTAGGAAGATGGCTTTCAGATTTCTTCAGTCTCAACAATGTGATTGGAGGTTATATCAGTATCTCAAAAAGATCCATATGAGTTTAGCTGTGTGATTCCACCAGTGTAGATTCTCATCCTTCGAGGCTTAGTAAAAGGTCTTCATGAGCTGTTACAACCAAAGGAATCATTCCATGGTAGCCAAGCTTCAGGCAAGAGACTTTCCCACACAGCAATGCTGCTCCACCTAATGCAAGCTACGTGGTTTCTGTCACCATGCCTACTCTCAAGGCCTTTCCAACCTGGTAAGACCAGTCAGATTTTTCACTACAATGTCAGAACCTTCAGAGAATTAGATAAACAAAGTTGGAAGGAGAATATATTCTAATCCAATGCATACCTGTCTGAGAACCCTTGCTAATGAATCCCCCATCAAGTGGCCATACAGCTTTTCCCCAAGGAATCAAGAGGATGCCACTTTCTCCCAAGTCAACCCATTCCTTCTTCCACATGACAGTCCTTCAAATATTGAGGACAAACATCACGAGTCTGTCATTCTGCACACTAAACATCTCCAACCCATTTCTTTCCTGTGATCTTATAGCACAGTCTGTAATCACTCACCATTCTGAGCACTCCTCACCTCAGATTCTCTCCAAAATGTGAAGCCAAGAACTAAATACAAAGCCATGGAGATGTTCTGACCAGGGAAGAATACAAACAGGCTATTATTTATTCTGGACTGCTCCTATTTAGTAAAGGCTAAGCACAATCATTTTGGGCTGGCATATGAATCATTCCTTAACCCATAGTGTATTTGTAGCCCTCTAAAACCTCACAATCTTTCTCAGATGAACTGTTGTCTAGGCCTGACTCTTCTATCTTGTATTTATGATGTTGTTTTTGAACTTTTACATTAATTTCTATTAAATTTCATCTTATTATATTTGGTTCGTCCTTTTAGTGAATCAAGATATTTTGGAATCCACACTCTGATATCCACCATGTTAGCTATCCTTCCCAGTTTGTGTCAGCTGCAAATTGAAGAAGTGTGCCACCCTTGCTTTTGTCTAAATCATCTGTGGCAATGTCCCAGTAGCAGAGAGCCAAAGACAAATCCCTGGATCACTTCATTAGACTCATCTCTCCAAATTAACCTTGAGCCGTTAAGGACTACTTTTCAGTTCAGGTATTCAATCAGTTCCAAATCTACCAACCTCAAATGGCTCACAGTTGCTTGCCTAAGGTCAATACTCTAGCCAAAATTCCAACCACCATCTTCTGACTCAAAATCTAGGGCTTACCCCCACTGAACTATATACCCTTTGTCTTCCTCATTTGAATTATTTATTTTTGTCTTCAGAATTTCATTCCTGAGCATCTTCCATTCCTCATGGACTGACTTCCCCTATAAAATATTAGGCTATGGGATTCTACCAAAGTGTTCTCAGAACTTTCTGAAATCTGTTCTCTTCATAGACGAGGGGCACACCAGGGGCTCCTTGTTTGAACATCAGAGTAGCTGGGCCCTTTACCATTAATTCCACCTATTGAAGGACCTGATGTCACTATTCTAGGCCACAGTAAAATGAGTGGTGGAGGACCTGAATGGAAAAAAACAAATAAATGCCCTGATAGAGAGAGCATACATGCACATAGCCCTTCCCCTAATTCTGTAAATGTGTGTTTTCCTCTCTCTGTGAACTAAGGAAGTTTCTGTTCCCATATTTTGTGAAATATTTTATTGCTGGAACCAGCCTGCTTTGAAATCAAATATTTGTCATAAATCTTTGGGAGAAATAAATTGTCCAACTTTTCTACCATACAGTAGAAATCCTTATTTCTTTCAGGGCTGTCTGTGCTGTATTTCTTCATGTAAAGGGTTATATTGAAAGAAAAAGTTCCAAGACTGATCTCCCTCAGCCTACCAACGGTTTTGAGCTCTGTGCCTCCTCCCGCCTCTGCGGACTTTATGGCCCATGGTCTCTTCTGAGTCACAGCCTTTATATCTGGGCTTCAGGCTTGCTCATCTCCTGCCGATTTACCCGACTTGTTAACTTTACTACCTGTTTCAAGGCGTTTCAAATAGATCTGAGCTAGACTTTAAAAAGTTAACACCAGAAAATAAAGGAGCTCATTTATTTCCACTGCTTTCCATGGAAAGGCAATATGGGGTGTCAGAAAGAGTCCTGTACTAGGAGTCAGAAGGCTTGTGTGTGAATTCCATCTCTCACACTTAAGAGCTATGTGATGCTGGCCAGGTCACCTGACCTCTGTTGTTTTATCTAGAAAATGGGGGTGGTGCCAGAGTACCATCTATGTCACTGTGTTACTGTGAAGAAAGCGCTTGGGGAATCTTAGAACATAATACCTGTGTATGTGTGTTTGGGTATATGTGTGGGTGTGGGTATATATCCATATTCAGTCTGGCCAGGTAGCCCTGTTCTTGTTGCATCCCCACAGTACATGGCATGGAGTGGATTCTCAGTGGATATTTGATTGATCAATTCATCGATTGATTGAACATCCTTTAACTCTGTATGTGTCACGCACATGCATATTTATGTATAAGTTGTCTATCCCATTCAGATAGACACTCCTTAAGGGCAGCAACTGGTTTTACTTTTTCTTTGTAATCTTAGGAACACTTAACACAGGGCTTCCATAAGTGCTTAGTTCACTCATGGAATTAGAACACATGCTATGTTCATTAAACAAATGCAAAAGACAGTGTTAGGTGAGGCCCCAAAATCTAGTGACAGACTCTCTCTCTGCTGGCCAATGACCAGCCTGGCTATGTTCATAGAGGCTCATCATCAGATGATTAGCTACAGAATGAAGTCTTTTTTTAAAAAAGTATTAACTTATATGGAGATTGTTATTTATATCTTAGAGCAAAATGCCTATACTGATAAAGATCACTACTTTCATAATACATGCTGGACACTGTGGTAGGCACTGAGTATAGAAAGACAAAAATGAAAATGATCACATGTAAATGATTGAGCTTATAATTTATTGTGCTTCCTCTGAGATATTCCCTTAAACTGTACTTGTACTCACTAATTGGGTTCCCAGATGGCAGATGCTTCTCCAAGGATCATGGGTACCCTGTAGATCTGTACTCCTAAAATTATAGCTCATGAGCCCCTACTGGTGGGCTTTCACTTAATACTCAGCCAGTAAACACAATTAGCTCACAATTAGCAAAGACATTTACTAAAATGGTACATTAAGAATAGTAGATGTGGGGGGCAGTTAGGTGGTGCAGTGGATAAAGCACCAGTCCTGGATTCAGGAGGACTTGAGTTCAAATTCAGCCTCAGACACTTGACACTTACTAGCTGTGTGACCCTGGGCAAGTCACTTAACTCTCATTGTCCTGCAAGAAAAAAAAGAATGTAAGCTTAGGGGCAGCTAGGTGGCACAGTGGATAAAGCACCAGCCCTGGATTCAGAAGGACCTGAGTTCAAATCCGGCCTCAGACACTTGACATTTACTAGCTGTGTGACCCTGGGCAAGTCACTTAACCCTCATTGCCCCACAAAAAAAAGAATAATAGATGTAGATGCGAAACATTGCCACCATAAACCTGAGATATGCCCTCCCACAATCCATGAAAGGGATAATGTTGATGAGACACACATGAAGGCAACTGCCTCGTCAGTACATCAGGGCCTTAATGTTCCTTGTCACCTTGTAGCGTAATCTCTGCAGCTATTCCCAGGTACTTCCTCTGATGAATAGATTGCCCACCCAGCTCCCTAGGGTCTGCTCCTCTTTGACCAACTCTTGATTACAAGATTACAAAGGCTACTTCTTCCTTGAATCTATGGTTGGCTCACTTCTTTGCTTCTAGGGTCAGTTTTCACTTGAACTGCTACCTCTCTCCAATATTTCTGTGTCTGTGACTATGTCAGTCTGGGGAGCATGTGTGCCTATTTACTCAATGGCTGGCTCTTTCCTGAACTCTCCTAAACTGGAAAATTCATAGCCTGCTGCATCAGGTTCTCCTACTAAGCTAGTAGCTCTGCTGTTAGATGTCATTTCTTTTTTTCTTTTCTTTTTTTTTTTTTTTTGGTGAGGCAATTAGGGTTAAATGACTTGCCTAGGGTCACACAGCTAGTAATTGTTAAGTGTCTGAGGCCGGATTTGAACTCAGGTCCTCCTGACTCCAGGGCCGGTGCTCTATCCACTGCGCCACCTAGCTGCCCCTGTTAGATGTTATTTCTAACAGAGGAAGAAGGAAAGAGAGATTCTCTCCCATGGCTGCCTTCTTCGAGGCATAAGACTGCTCTAAGTCTGGAGTCTCTCAGTCTCTCACTGTGGTGGCCAACCTAGAGCTGACAGATGTAACAGTCTAAAAGGTTCAGAGATGGACCCAGCCAATTCTAAACACCCTTTTCAATTCAATCCAAGAACTTATCCATATTTCATAAAAGGATCACCAGTCATAGCATTAAGCTCTTGGCATATGCCAGGCATTCATTCCTCATTACTTCTGCCATGTGCCCTTTAATTTCAGTCTCATCAATTGGAGAGTGGTAGGATAAGTTGAGTAGTGATCAACCCCTCTGCTTTTGTCCAGCTACCCTCCCACCCACCTCCCCCACGCCTAAAACAGAAAAGCAAATATAAAGAAATGTGAAGAGTAAAAGAGTCCTCACTGCTTTGGGGAATGGGGAAGGCTTTGTGGAAGAGGAAGCGCCTGAGCTGAGTCTTGGGGGGAAAAAAGATGAGGATGCCGAAAGTTGGAGATAAGAAGGAGAAACATTCCTGGCAAGGTATAAAGCTTGTGCAGACACAGGAAGGGGAAGGATGCAATGCCAAGCATAGAGAGGAGCCCACCCAGTTTGGCAGCAATGTGGAGTGAGGGGAGCAGGGTAGAGATAACCCTAAAAGAAAGGAGATCATATTCCCAGAGGATATCTGGAGGGAAGAAGAAAGGTGAAAGGTAAGAGCTGATACAGGTGACTCTCCCACAGATAATGTAACATCAACCAGAGATCAAATGAGATAAAATATATGTAAAGTGCTATCCGAGCTTTAAAGCCCTGTAGACATTTTAGCTGCTGTTGTTCTCATTAAGCTGGGGAAAGGACCAATAATCCTCTGTAATTTTTTCTGATATTGCCCCAAGGTAGTACTGAAATCTCAATCAATAATATTTCTAGAAAAGGAAAAACTAACTCTCTTACATACTATTTGATAGCTCGGTTATTTTTAACATAGAAAGCCAGGAAATAAAGAAAAGTGTAAAATGACCCATGGCTCTTTGCAACCCCCTTTTGCTTCTGTGGTGATAGTGGCATAATGGGGGAAAGGGGGCAGGATATCCAAAATGTTTCAGTTATAAGATTTCATATAAAGATTGAGTAAATGATGCATGAACAAAAAGCATTCATGAAAAGCATGTACTAGGCAGCTAGGTGGAGCAACATATAGAACACTGGACATGGAGTCAGGAAGATCTTACTTCAAATCCAGCCTCAGATACCTACTAAATGTGTGACTATGGGCAAGTCACTTAACCTCAGTTTGCCTCAGTTTCCTCATCTGTAAAATCAAATATTAATAACAACTATTTCTGAGGATGTTGTGGGAACAAAATGAGACAACATTTATTAAGTCCTTTGTTAACATTAAAATGCTATAGAAATGCTAGCTATTGTTATTCTTACTGTATTTTTGCTTTATAAACTCTAAAGTGTTATACAAATGAGAAAGAAAGAATCAAAGAAAGAAGGATAAACTACATTATCATTTCCCAGGATACAAATATGGAGAGGGCAGGAGATATGCTAAGATCTAGGCAAAAACAAAAGTGAGACTTTACCCATCCTCGGGGAACTTACATTCTAATAGAAAGAGGAAAATACATATAGGAGAGTCAATCAGCAAAGGACCAGCCACTGAGCCAAGTGCTGGGGAACAGTGACAAGACAGGGGTGCTCTGATGGAGATGGTGAGAGTGGCCACAGTGGAGCTGATTGGCAGGACCTTTGGAGCAGCAGTGGAAGATTGAATTGACTTCAGTTGCAGAGGTGGCTGTGAAATTCTTGTCCAGTGACCAAGGAGTGGACAAAGTGCCAAGGGAGCTGAAGCATATCAACCTTGATACCTTCATGGTAAATGAAGGCAGAAAACAAAAGGCAGTAGTAGATCAAGGAAAGGATCGCTCAGAGACTCTCCTAAGGGAGACAAAGGGAAGAGCCGGGGAAGTTGGTATCACTCTCCTTCCAAAGGCAACAGGAAACATCCCTTCATGGGATACTTAGTCATCTTACTTGGATCATGATAAGCATTTTTAAAACAGATACCTTGAAAATAATCACAGCCTAGGTGCCAACATCTATTAAAGAGGGGGATGAAAAAGTGAAATTCTGTGAAGAACCTGATGAGATCCTCCAAAAAAACCCAACATTGGCACTCATACCGTATGATTTCAATGCCAATAATAACCACAAGCAACAAGATAATAATAATAAATATTTCATACATACTGCTTTAAAATTTGCAAAGTGCTTTAACATATTATCTAATTTGATCCTAAAATAGACATAGGGGAGGACAGAAAAAAAAGTTGGAAAATGTGTCAGGATTAGGAAATAAAGGAATTTGAATTCTTGTAGACTACACAGAAGCCACACACACACACACACACACACACACACACACAAATGGAATTATGAACACTTTCAGAGAATTGGGAGGCATTAGACCTTATTAGTAGGGAATGATACTGCCATAAATAATATTTTAGTAATAATAGTTAGCATGTATGAGGCATTTTTGCAAGAGTGTGCTAGAGCTAGTTTGTATTGGCCCTCAAGAGCTGATTGTTAAATTTTCAATGTGAGCATTTACACCTCAGAAATTGACGAATGCTACAAATCAAGTATTGATTTATAATTTTCTTTATTGTCTAGACTTAAGAAAGTGATGGAGAAATTGTTAAGAAAGCAGATTAAAGTGTATCATGCGGGGCAGCTAGGTGGTACAGTGGATAAAGCACCATTCTTAGATTCAGGAGGACCTGAGTTCAAATTGGACCTCAGACACTTGACACTTACTAGCTATGTGACCCTGGGCAAGTCACTTAACCCTCATTGCCCTGCAAAAAAATCAACCAAACAAAACAAAAAATAAGGTACTCTTTACTCTGGGTATAGTGTTCTATACATTATGCCACCTAGCTACCTAGTTACCAATGAGAAGTCATTTCTGAATGAACATTGGGTTGCTAAAATAAAGATCAAAATCAATACCCAATTAGAAGATATAATATTTTAAAATATGAATTGCAATCAAAACCTCTAAAGCCAGATCTATTTAAATATCAGTCAGTCAATAGGCATTTATTCAGCACCTACTGTACACCAGGCAAGCTATCAATGGACAAAATAAATAAAGGAATAGATTTCAAAATGTCACCTTTTTCTATCCTTCTGATTCCTTCAAGTCTTTAACCAATATAAAGAAGTAACCACAGCGAGGCTGTAAAAAGAAAGCATAGAAACTTCCTCATCCAACAAATACTTGATCTCCTCGCCAAGCACGGAGATAGGAAGGCCAAGGGTGGCATTAATTTTTAATATAAACTCATTTTTAAAACTTTTAGGAGAAGGATTAAGGAAGATTATGAAGATCACTTATAAAATAATGAGAAATAGTAGAGAGGAAAATGAGTCCATAGACAGCTTGGCAAGAGACGCAATTAAGTTAGGTGATCCAAAGAGTATTTGGGGAAAAAAACCCACCAAATAGTATTTGAGGGCAAAATTGGAAGGCAGACAATAATCAAGCATAAATGAATAAACAACAAATGCATAAATTAAATTTCTAAATATTTCTCTAACAATTTTCTCCATCAACAACAGTGGAACTATATTTGGATTTTTACCTAACAATCTATATTGTACTACATCATGAAGCAGAAATAACACCAGAGAAAACAACTCCTCCTCCCTCCCCCCTCCCCAAGACAGAAAGCAATCTGATATAGGTTATATATGCACAATCACATTAAACACATTTCTTCATTAGTCATGTTGTGAAAGAAGAATCTGAACAGAAGGGAAAAGCTCAAAAAAGAGAAAAAACAAAAAAGTAGAAACAATACAGTTCAATCTGCATTCAGAATCCACAGTTCTTTTTTCTGGATGTGGAGAATATTTTCCATCATGTGTTCTTTGGAATTGTCTTGGGTCATTGCACTGCTGAGAAGAGCCAAGTCTATCACAGTTGATCATCACATAATGTTGCTGTTACTGTGTACAATGTTGTCCTGGTTCTGTTCACTTCACTCAGCATCAGTCCACTTAAGTCTTTCCAGGTTTTTCTGAAATCTGCCTGCTCGTCATCTCTTACAGCACAATAGTATTCCATTCCATTCATATACCACAACTTATTCAGCCATTCCTCAGTTGATGGGTATTCCCTTGATTTCCAGTTCTTTGCCGCCACAAATAGAGCTGCCATAAATATTTTTGTACATGTGGGTCCTTTTCCCTTTTATATGATCTCTTTGGGATACAAACCTAGTAGTGGCATTACTTGGTCAAAGGGTATGCACAGGAGAATAGGAAGGATTTTGCAAACAATTTTTATAGCAGACCAAATGATTACAATCATATAACTTATTAAAAGTCGTAGGGCATACAGAGCTCCACTGGTCTTATTAGTTCACTTTTTTAAAAAAGGACATGATTTGGCAAAGTTAAATGTCACCATAAAAACCCTCCTCGAACAAGGTGCCTTCCATGCATATGGTAAGATGTTATAATGGGAAGAAACCAGAACAGAGAATATTTGGTTTGATGCTCCTCTGGTTGTTATTCTCCAGTAAGACACACAGCAAAAATTAAAAAGCAAGATAGATAGCAATGCTCTGTCCTGACATTTGTCTAGTGCATAGTACATAAGAAAGGGAGAGCCCCAGAGATGGTGAGGTGCTCCAGATGTTCCTGTTTATGGATGATACTGTGAGGATTTCATTAAGCCTCATCACATTGCAAAGTCTTCTAAATGGGACCAAAAATCACTCAAGAATTCAGCTTAACTAGACACACAGGAAAACCCAAGGGGTTAAAGAATGCCTATTATCGAGACTATAATATACAGCTGGATTAACAGTGCATAGATCTAATTCTTCTGTGCATATCCCTTGGACAGACAGCACATAGGAAGTAAACTGTATTTGGAGCTGAAGAGGTAGAAGAAAGAGGGCTGCGTTGCATTTGAGAAATCATGCAGTGCTTTTGGTGACCTCAAGCATTTCCCTTGAGCAAAAACCCATTTTGGAAATGCCTGTATTCTTCTGCTAATTATTTATGGTTCTAGATCATATAATACCATTATCCCCAAAAAATTAAAATTGAAGATCCTTCAAAGGATAATGGATACATGCATAATGTGGATGAATAGACTGAAACGCATGAGTAATGATGACTCATATTCATGAAGCATCATAAAAATATCACCAAAGAGTCACGAGATGAGAAAAGGAGTTGGATTAGTCAAACAGTAAGATCAAAAGATGGCAGCCGGGATGCTCCTTTAGCACCCAGGTAATGCTAAGATATCCAAAGGAAGACATTGACAATACTGGCTGGACACACATCTCCCTACCACCTCTGGAGAACCTCTAGGAGGACATGAGAAGAGGAATGAGAGTAGCACAGATTATGCTGAGTGATAAGTTATGTGATCTGCATCATTGGAGTAAAATCACAGACCTATTGAAGGATTAAAGAATTTTTTAAAAGATGTGAAGCATACTTCATACTTTTCCACACTTTGGGTAACTCATCAGCCCTTCTCACTTCTCAGTGATGATTGTTGATGGATACAGCCAGATGTAACAGATAATTCTGATACCATGTTATGAGTATTAAAAATAGATATCCAGGGGCAGCTAGATGGCACAGTGGATAGAGCACCGGCCCTGGAGTCAGGAGTACCTGAGTTCAAATCCGGGCCTAGACACTTAACACTTACTAGCTGTGTGACCCTGGGCAAGTCACTTAACCCCAATTGCCTCACTAAAAAAAAATAGATATCCAAAAAAATGTTTAAACAAAATAAAAATAGATATCCATCTTTTCCTTTAATAATCAGTAAATCACAACAGTACAAAGCATCATATATTATCATCCACAACTACACAATTTGAGGGAGGGTGTTACCTAAGCTGTTTGGGGAGACTATGCTTTATAGAAGGAATTGTTTCAGGGATTACTAGGAAATATTTATTGTGTCAAAACCAAATAATTTTAAAATAATTTTATTAGAACAGGAAAATAAACTCTTAGCTGAGGGAAAAGGTCACTCATTTTTGTTTTGTAAACAGTTTCATATTAATAAGCCATTAAAAATAAAGAAGGAAGGGGCAGCTAGGTGGCACAGTAGATAAAGCACTGACCCTGGATTCAGGGGGACCTGAGTTCAAATCCAGATTCAGACACTTGACACTTTTTTGTGGGGCAGTGAGGGTTAAGTGACTTGCCCAGGGTCACACAGCTAGTAAGTATCAAGTGTCTGAGGCCAAATCTGAACTCAGGTCCCCCTGAATCCAGGGCTGGTGCTTTATCCACTGTGTCACCTAGCTGCCCCAACACTTGACAGTTAGTTACTAGCTGTGTGACTCTGGGCAAGTCACTTAACCCTCATTACCCTGCCGAAAACAAAAACAAAAACAAAATAATAAAATAAAGAAGGAGAAACAAATTTTTCAAAGCATGAAAGTATAGAAAGGGTGGGAAATGTTTGTTTCCTATTTTGAAGTACTGATCATAAACACAGAACTTTTCTGAGTATCTGCTTTAGAAGATTGTTAAATATAAACATTGTGCTACATACTCTGGAGTAGGGCAGGAACCATTTTAGCCTCGGCACCATTCCGAAGTCATTGTTTTCATACAGTAGCATATAACTGAGAGAGAAACAATGATTCTGTTTTAAGAAAATAATATAAAGTTTGACAGGGAAAGGATAGTGATAGCAATTTTCTAGATTCCATCTAAACTTCAGAATCACGGTTTGAATCATAAGACATGAGAATAAGTTGAATTCATTTTTTCTGAACAAAGAAGTTATAACTTTAGTAGTAATAGAGTAAAATCCCTCTTCCAATCCTTGGGAAGAGAGTAAAGAATGTCTGGATGAGAGCTAAAATTATGGGAATGATGAGCATGGGTCCAGGGATAGAGTTAATCTAATAAGACCTAGTAAAAAGATATTTGCCTACAGTCTCACAAATCTGATCATGAGGCTTTTAATACTGAAAAGAAAGAGAAAGGAAGAAAATAGCCTATTTATATTCACCAAGCTAGACACCATAGAGAGTAGCCACAAGACAAAAAGAGCAGCAATAGTGATGCCCAATAAATCACATATGGTAAAATTTAAGAAGGGAGTTAGTAACAAAACCCATCATCTCAGACACATATATGTATCTACAATAATGCCTAAAATATAGGGATCAAGGAAGGTGAATTAAAGATCCTAATGCAAGCAAAAGTAAAGTGACAAATACCATTTGGTGAGAATTAGGAATCAGAGGAGCTAAACATTGTGGAGAAGGTTTAGATGAAAACCAAGGGCAGAAAAGAGAAGGAATATTGTCATGGGAGCATACTATAGTCCACCTGGACAGAAGAACAAAAGAGATGAACATTTGGGGAAATAGATTCCAAGTGTGGAAAAGCAGCATGATGTCATAGTGATAAAAGATTTCAGTTATTTGAACATCTATTGGAACTCTTGCTGCCCAAAATGGAGCAACTAACAAAGTTCAGCTTTGCTTTAATGACAGTTTCATCTTTTAAAAGTTAGTGGAAGTGGGGGCAGCTAGGTGGTGCAGTGGATAGAGCACTGGCCCTGGATTCAGGAGTACCTGAGTTCAAATCCAGCCTCAGACACTTAACACTTACTAGCTGTGTGACCCTGGGCAAGTCACTTAACCCCAATTGCCTCACAAAAAGAAAAGAAAAAGTTAGTGGAAGTGAAGAGACAAATGCTATTCTGTGCTTGATTCTGACCAGGGAGAAGTAAATGTTTGTTCAAGTAGAAATGAAGGAGACTTGGGTAGAAGTTATCGGGATTCATGATAGAAAAAGAAGGAAAATGGCATACTCTGATATACCACCAAGATTTTGGAGAGCAAAGATTTCAGAGGGTTCAGAAAAGTTTCACTAGTATTATGTAACCTAAAATCTAAAAGGAACATTGTCCCAAGAGGTATGTAATGGGGGGCTTTTTAGGAAATACAATTCTGAGACACAGAGAGATCTAATTCAAAGGGCAATGAAATTTGAACAAAACAAAAAAATGAATATTATGGACTTGAAACATAAAATCAGTTAGTTAAGCAGCTAACTTCCCTCAGTGAATTCAAGTCTTCTAGCCCCAATTGGCTTGTATCCCAGGGTATTAAAGGATCTAGTGGATTTGATTGCTCAGCAACAGGTATTTATCTTTGAAAGGTTGTGGAGACATGTACAAAAATATTTATAGCTGCTCTTTATGTGGTGGCAAGGAATTGGAAGTTGAGGGGGTGCCCATCAATTGGGGAATGGCTGGACAAGTTGTGGTATATGAATACAATGGAATACTATTGTGCTGTAAGAAATGATGAGCAGGAGGAGTTCAGAGAAACCTGGAGGGTCTTGTGTGAGCTGATGATGAGTGAGATGAGCAGAACCAGAAGAACATTGTACACAGTATCATCAACATCGAGTGTTGATCTACTGTGATGGACTATATTCTTCTCACCAATGCAATGGTACAGAAGAGTTCCAGGGAACTCGTGATAGAAGAGGATCTCCAAATCCAAGGGGAAAAAAAAGAACTGCGGAGTATAGATGCTGAATGAACCAAACTATTTCTTTTGGTTTTGATGCTGTTGTTTTTTTCTATTTTGAGGTTTTTCATCATTGCTCTGATTTTTTCTCTTATAACATGACTAATGCAGAAATAGGATTAATGTTATTATGTGTATATATATATATATATATATATATATATAACCTATATCAGATTAACTGCTGTCTAGGGGAGGGGGGAGGGAGGGGAGGGAGGGGAGGGAGGGGAGGGAGAAAAAATCTGAAATTGTAAAGCTTGTATAAGCAAAAGTTGAGAACTATCTTTACATGTAATGGAAAAAAGTAAAACACTTTATTAATTTTTTAAAAAAAGAGTTAAGTGGGTTCCAAGAGGGGTCTTTGGCATTTGAGAGTGTTCCTGACCCCTTTTATTAATTACATAATTAATTACATAATTAATAAAAGGACTAATTAATTACCCAGGAAAAAAATAAAAAATTATTCAAGTCACTATACAAAATGACTGATATGGAACTGTTTTACATGATTGCACATGTATAACCTATATTAGCGGAAGGGAGGGATAAAGGAGGGATAGAATTTGGAACTCAAAACTTTTAAAAAGTGTTTTAAACTGTTTTAATATGTAATTGGAAAAACAATAAAATATTATTTAAAAAAAAAAGGTTGTGGAGAACCAAAAAGGTGCCTTAGAATTGGAGAGAACCAAAAAGGTGCCTTAGAACTGGAGAGCTGGTGTGTTTATCAAATTTATAGATAACAAGAGCTGGGAGGGAGAGCTCACATGTTGAATGACATGAGAATTCAAAAACATCTCCCCAAGCTAAAAGATTGGTCCAAATTTAATAAGATGAAATTTAATAAAAACATGTAAAACCTTATACCTGTGTTCAAAAAAAATCAGCTTTGCAAATACCAGATAGGGAATCCATGGTTAAATTGCAGTTTATCTTTGAAAAAAATAGAGTTTTAGTGGAATTCAATCAAAATGAGTCAATAATGTGACAGGACAGCCAAAGAAGCTATTGCAAGCTTACACTGTGTTGAAAGGCACAGCATCTGCAATGAGGAAGGCAATGGTTGCCACTGTACTCTCCCCTGGTCAGATGACCTCTTAGGTGTCATGTTCTGTTCTAGGTCCCACATTTTTGGGAGAATGTTGCTAAACGGGACGTCATTCAGAATAGTCATCCAGGATAATGAAGGGCCTAAATCATACCACAGTTAAAGAAGTCAGTGGAGTTGAAACTATTTCGTTTAGAAAGAGAAGACTTGGCACAGGGTTATGATAGCTGAAAGAATGTCATATGGAAGAAATCTTAGGTTTGTCCTCCCTAGTCCCAGAGAATGGAGCTAGAAGCTGTGGTATAGACATAACAGAGAGGCAAATTACTGCTTGATATAAAAAAAACTTTACAATTAGAGCTATCCAAAAGTATATCCCATTGCCTTTGGAGATCAGGGATTCTTCCTCACTCACTTCAAGGGAAAACTAGATGGTCCTAAGTTGATAATTTGTAGTGTAAGTACAAGTAGAGCTAAATAGACTCTCAAGTCTCCTCCAACTCTGAGATTCTGTGAGATTTCTGTGACGATACCAGTGGGTGTTGCTGTGGAAGTTAGAAGATACTCCATCCTTTCTCTCTGTTCTCTTCTCCCTTTTTGAAAAAGCTGGAGCTGAATCCTTACCAGGCTTAACCTTTCCTCTTTGGGGAATGATTTAGGCTGTGCCCTTTTCTACAGTCACCTCCCTCTCTTCCTTGTTTCCTCCCTTTCTAGGGATTTAATCAGTCAATTGACTTACCTTTTGCCTAGGAACAATATAATGGCCCCCATGTCTACGATTCATGTTGTATTTTATGAAATTAGGCTCAAACTGTGTTTTCTAAATTAATTGCCATTGCATTGGTTTTAGCAGTAAGCACTTATTATTAATTAATATTATATATACATATACACATATATACATGCATACATACATATATATCAGTAAAGAACTGACCAAGGGATAGTTAGCTAGAGCAGGACAAAAGCCCCAGAAGACCCATGCTGTCTCTCAGAGAGACATGGTCTTAAGGAGAGTTCAGGAGACCTACAAAACCAACACTATCCTAAGAGGGAGAGCCAAAAACAGAGAGGTTCTGAGAGCAAGAGTCAAGCACCAGGCAAGAGTGAGAGTGAAAGAGAGAGAGAGAGAGAGAGAGAGAGAGAGAGAGAGAGAGAGAGAGAGAGAGAGAGAGAGAGAGAGAGAGAACTCTTCCAATTTTTATCCTCTTTTGATAGAGGCAGGTCATTATACATTGATCAAAGCTAATTGGTTAGCATCATTCAATACCATTGGTTGACATGACTTGAGGGTGGTCTAAATTAAAATTAACTCTACAGATGACTTCAAGGAGAAGACCCTCATTCAAATTGTTTAAGTCAAAGTCCATTTTCTAGATGTGGTCCTTCACTGAGCTAGACAAAAGAGTCTATCTCCATTTCTTTTTTTCCCTTGGATTTGTCCCAGGCAAAATCTGAACTTTCTGAAGTAGGGGGGAGAAAGGACTAGGGAACTTATCTCTGGGTCCCGGCAAGAAATCCATTATTAGTAATTATTTTCTTACAATGTGATCCCCTTCTCTTTTATGGAGTTTGGATCAAATGAAAAGTTAATACAATCACAATAGCTCAGAGTTCCCAGTTAGGAAAATTCCTAATATTAGGAAAGAGGTTCGACTCTCTGCCCTAATTTAAATTGTATTAATTTCTAGCTAACTCCGGACTTCTATATATTTGGGACCAAATCAGTATATAGTAAACACTTAGGTACAAGGAGTAAACTGATTATGTTATTGTACCTGTTACTGGGCAGGCACAGGGAAGGGAGAGGAGGAAAGTAAATCTTTCAGAACTTCCCTTAATCTTTGAAGAGGTGAGTATAACTGGGAGCTTCAATCCTCTCACCTGGGATTTCTACAAGTACTTGATGGCTCACCTAGATGTCTTCCTTCTCTGTTTCAACTCAGTTCTCCATTCATTTTATTCTCTTACCTGTTGCCCCTGTGCCACCAATTCTTTTCACCTTCATTTGGCTGGACACACCATCTCCTTCACAGCTGCAATTGCTCAACTCATGTAATCCCTGCTCTTTCCTCAGTCTAATATCTCACAGATCATCTGAGCTCCCAGAGATGACTCAAGTCCACCTTCACAGTAGTCCAACTTGCTCTAAGAACTAAAAGGGAATGCTTGTCCTTCTGAACTACAAATCCCAGGGTGTCTTTCAGTTCTCAAACCTCTACAACACTGTGCTCTAAAAAGCATAGCTAAAGAGGACAATAGTGGTATTGGTGTTGGGGGTTATGTTGTTAGAGGTATTAGTAGGTAGACTTTCTCAATATCCCCCCCTAAAATCTGCCAAAGAGGGGTAGGATGGTGTTGGGAATAGAGATCTGGCTTTCAAATCAGAAAGCCCTGAGTTCAAGGCCTGCTTCTGACATATTTTGGCTAGTGACCTTAGGCATGTCACTTAACTCCTCACTGCCACAGGCAGATCTCTGAGAAAATAAACCAAGCAGTTGCTGATCCACACTTATGGTGTGTTTCCTCCCCTAGACCAGTGAAATCACAGTGTAGTGAAAATAAATGTAGTGTATCCTACATGGTTTGAGCAGAGATGTAGTGGCAGTGGGGTTATGATTGCTCAATCAAGTCTCAGAAGTGCCAGAGTGAGCTGGGCATTTCTGAAGAGAAATCCCTCCATGAGATTCACTTCCACACTTCTGCCCGGACAAAGAATACAGGCTTGAGATCACATTTTTAATTGGGTATCAGTATATTTTCCTGTGATCCCACCTCATTTGTTCATAAATAGCAAATTGCCTCCAGGCCGTCTATGAATGGGACTAGTGTCTCAAATCTTCACCTGCTCCAATGACTGGGATCTCATCCATGCATACATTCCCCCCAACAATGCAGATTGTGACTCACCCATATCCGGTCATCATTGTGACTCCCATACATAGCCTCCCATAAACCTACCAGGGGGCCCACCCAATAGGGTGGATACCTGCCTCGCTTTCTCTTAAGGTATGGCGTACCAGTGGAGTACATGGGCTACTTGTTGGTTTAGCATTGCTCTCTCTGAATGACCAGCCCATCTTCTTTTTCACTCATACCTTTCTTTGGTGGTATCTTTCACTCTAGTCCTCTATTGTAATTCCTTGTAATATGGCAAGGACTACTTACTCTGTTCCATGAACTTCTCCATTGACCCCTGAATGATATTCTGCTTGAACTCCGGATATTGTCATTTTCCATGACTCACAGCATTCAGCAACATCAGGAGAATATCAGTATTAAAGAGGTGGCCCTTTGTTTCAGGGAAAAGTTTGGGATCATTGGAATTATTTTGCAATATTCCAAACACTGCCCAGCTATCTCCTGCTCCTACTCTATGCTGGGCCCCGATCATTGTCCATTTTCAATGTCTGTTCCAGATATATGTCCTGGCAGTTGAGAGCTAGAGGTTGTCCACCCAACTACATGTGTTATTTACACAGGAATTTTTTTAATTAAGATCTCTGAATAAAAAATTAAATTAGTTGTTATCAAGCCCTGTCCCTTGATAGCTCAGCATGCTTCATCACATCTGTGATTAATAAAGTTTTTACTGGAATAGCCAAGTTCTGAATGTTCTCTCATGGCCCGATAACTCATAACCGCAGAATGGTTGTTCTGTGAATGACCTTGGAAAGGTAACCCAAATGGTGGTAAACTGATTTGTAGGCAATATTCGGCAAATTAAAATCAAATCTAGTCTTCAGTGTGTGAGCATGTCCCTATAGAGAAAGAGTTTACTGGATTCAGTTGTTGATTGAGCAATGAGCAGACTGGCTAGTGACCATGAGCAGATGCTTAATGTTGCTCTAATGGGACTCTGGGCTATGAGACACAAGCTTTCTTTCACCTTGTATTTGCCAGAACCAGGCCACCATACCCCATACCATTAGCCAACTACTTCCAAACTGTGTGTAGCCTCCCAGCTGCATGAACCCTTTCTACCAGCTGTTCCCCATGCCTGGAATGCTCTGCTTCTCACCTCTGTCTTTTGAAATCCTGAGTTCCCTTCAAGGCTCAGCTTATGCACTACCCCTTACATGAGGTCATTCCCAATTTCAAGTCATCAAGTCAATAAGCATTCATTACTTGCTTTGTGCAAGGCATGGTGATAAGCTCTGGAAGCTGTCGGGGGCAGCTAGGTGGTACAGCAGATAAAGCACTGGCCCTGGATTCAGGAAGACCTGAGTTCAAATCTGACCTCAGACACTTGACTCTTACTAGCTGTGTGACATTGAATAAATCACTTAACCCTTATTGCCCCCACCCTGCAAAAAGTAGAGGGAGATTGGGAAAGGCTTCTTGCAGAAGATAAGATTTTATCTGGATATTGAAAAAAGATAGGAAGTCCTAGAAGAGGAGAGAAGAGGGGGAGAGAATTCCAGACTTGGCAGAAAGCATAGGAAAATATTCAAAGTTGGGAGATGGAGTGTCTTGTGTAAAGAATAGCAAGGAAGGCAGTATTTCTGGATTATAGTGTTGGGGGTGGAGAGGTCTAAGAACACTGGAAAGGTCAGAGGAGGCAAGTCTAGGAAAGGCTTCCAAAAGCAAGGAATTTTATATTTAATCTTGGAGGTGATGGGGAACCACTGGAGTTTATCGAATAGGAGGGTTACATGGTCAGAACTGGTCGTTAGGAAGATCGATTTGACAACACAATGGAATTTTCCCAGTCATTAGTACTTTCCTCCATCCATTCTACCTGAAATTACTTTGTGCTTCCTTCTGCGTGTGTTTGGTATTGATGTGTCTGTGTACATGTTATGTTCCCTTGACAGAGTGTAAGCCCCATGAGGGCAGGGGCTGTCCTTGCATGCCCAGCTCCTGGCATGGACTCGGAGGTTAATCCTTGTTCAGTTGGCACCAGGAATCCTTCAATAATATATCAGGGCTCAAACATTCAAAAAAAATGGTGGGTTGGGGATATCCAATCCACAGAAAGGCTTCCTTTCCCCCCTCCAGAATCACGGATGAAATGGTCATTAGGTATGGTGCAAACCATGGAAGGAGAAAAAAGCCTTCTCAGCTATGTCCTCACAGACCTCCTTGTGACTGACGGGCACTCAGCCTGTCCTCAAAAGGCTCAGGATGATTTTTTTCTCTAAATCTCTTTCTCTTTGTCTCTCTGTCTATCTCTCTTTCTCTTTAAACATTTCAACATATAGCTCCATCAACCCTCCCAGACACCAGTGGGCCAAGCTGCCTCCCAGGCCAACCTTCTGCATCTGGCTCACAGCCAAGCATCCATGTCTCAAAGTCCTGTCCGCCAGGCTTCCTCTTCTTCCTCCTCATCCTCCTCCTCTTCAGCTTTGAGTGTTGGCCAGTTAGTCAGCAGTAAGTATCCTGCCTGTCTCTGTATGTATTGTCTCTTGTCTTTTGCCTTTTTAGTGTTGCCTCTCTCTGTCTCTCTGTCTGTCTGTCTCTCTCTGTCTCTCTCTGTCTGTCTCTGTCTGTCTCTCTCTCTCTGTGTGTCTCTCTCTCTGTCTCTCTCTCTCTCTGTGTCTCTCTCTCTGCCTCTCTCTGTCTCTCTGTCTCTCTCTCTCTGTGTCTCTCTCTCTGTCTCTCTCTGTCTCTCTGTCTCTCTCTGAGAAAACAATCCCTCAACCCACTTTGCAAAAGTGCTCTGGACCAGCTACATGAAACAGCAAGTGTAGAGAAGATGGAAGTGCATTGCCAGGGCTCCACTGTAACTGAAGTCAAACAGAACCCCTCCCCTTCTCTAGGAAGCCTAGCCTGGCTTCATCAATCTTCCCATAGAGAGCCAAGTCCTAGTCATGAATGAATGAAAAGGCATTTATTAAGCACCTCCTATTGGCCAAGCCCTATGGACACAAATGCTAGCAAGCAAGGCAGTCACTGCCCTAGAAAAATTTGCATTGCAGTAGAAGTAGGTAGCACGTATGGAAAGTGACAGCCTGGAGGGCTTGTTTTGGAAGCCACAGGGATGGGGAATGCGGAGCCACAGGAAAGTTGATCGCAATGTCCTTTCCCAAGATGGCAGTGTTGATTTGATGTCGAAAGCAGCGGGGGAGGGGGAGGATGCTACATACTCTGCCACCAAGCCAGTCCTGCCACTCCAGAAGGAAGGCATCTGATTATTGCACTGGGCTGTGTGCTCAGAATCTCAGGCCTGGAAATCAGCAACAAGAGGCATCCACTTGGGGGGCCAGGTTTCTGCTCGGTATGTCTGAAGTCTCCTACTGTTCTGTTTGTAGGTGTCTGAGGAAATAAAAGAGAGTCCATTTGTGTGCTGGTGGGTGGGTGGGTATTTGTGCTTAAAGGACCACCTTCCAGAGCACAGTACCACTCACATGTATGTTAGAAGGCCAGTGAATTGAAATGAAACAGAAAATCCACGTACAACCATGCAAAGATTCCAGGCTACAACTCAATACATTAGTCACCAGGAAGGCAGCCCCTACAATTTGTAGAAATAGTGCTTGGCCTGACACAAAGGCCACAGAGTTAAGGTGGCTAAAATGGAAGGATCAGTGGAATGTTCTCTTTTAATGCCAATTACTTACTTTGATTACATCTTTAATGTGCAAGTGTTCACAAGGAGAACATTTGCCCAGGAAAGCATTTTTAAAAGAAGCATCCTCGTTTTTTGAGTAGCTTTAGTCTGAACTTCAATATTATTCTTTGAAGTAATGTGTCTACTCCCCCATTGTGATCTTTTTCCTCTGGAAGCTCTACAGATTGGACTAAATAAGGGTATAGCCAGACTGAAGAAAGTCCAGGGAAAGATCACCAGGATGGTAGAGGGCCTGGGACTCGTGCCATACATAGACCCATTGAATAAAATGGGAATGGATGATCTGGAAAAAAGATTCCCCAGGGGGGAACATGATAGCTGATGTCCTGGCCCTAGAGAGCAAAGTGAGGAACAGTGAAGAGAAGGTACAAAGAGGTAGATTTCAGATCAACATAAGGGAAAATTCGTAATGATCAATGTTATCCATATTTGGAATGGACTCCTTGGGAAGTCAGTTGCCTAGACTAGAGGTCTTCAAGGGGAGACTGGATAACCACTTGTCTGGAACATTGTTCTGATATGAATTGGACTGAATGATAGCCCTTTGCGAAGAAGAAATAAAATTAACTCACATCCAGGTGGCATGTTACAGTTTGTGAGGCATTTTCTTCAAAATAGTCCCATGAGGTCAGTAGTCCCTGTATTATGATCCTACTTCGTAGGATCAGAGAGGTAATTTGCCTAATTCCAGACCTCAGTCTGGAAAAATCTGAGTATGAGAAATGTTGAAAGACCAAGAAAAGTAAATGTCCCAGTTTCCAAATATGGAAGACAGAGGATTCTTCAAAGTGTAAAGGAGTAAGCCTGACTTCAGTTCCTAATAAAATTCAGGAATGTGTCATTAAGAGGATGATCTGTCAGCACTGGGGAAGGTAAGCATTGATCAATCAGAGCCAGCATGGGTTCATCAAAAGTCGGTCATGCAAAGCTAATCTCATTTCCTTTCTTGACAGGGTTATTAGTCTGGTAATCAGAGGAATGATACAAACACAGCACACTGGAATTTCTGCTAAGAATGGGACAGTCTTATATGGTATCCCTGGAAAATGCGGAAAGATTTTGGACTGAATTTTGGGGGGAATTGAGTCCCCCAAAGATCTGTCCAGAGTTTAAGAAGGACATTGATAAGCCAGAGAGTGTCCAAAGGAAGGTAGCTGGGATGGGGAAAGGCTTTGGTTCCATATCTCACGAAGATTGGTTAAAAGAACTAAAGATGTTTAGGCTGGAGAAGAAAAGAATTATGGATCGCATGCTAGCTATCTTCAAGTATCTGAAGGGACTTCAAGGGGAAGAGGAATTAGCCTAGTTATGTTGGACCCCAGGGAGCAAATCTAAGAACAAGGTAAAAGGAGCTGTCCTCGCTAAGAGGTGCAGGACCCCTCTGGCCCCCACCCCTTATCTTGGAAAACTTCAGATGGAAATCAGACAACCATTTGTCAGATATTAGAATGAAAACTCCTTCTAAATCCAGATTCAGTCCCTTCCAGGCCAGAAATTTTGAGAATCTGATCAGAATTCTGTCCTTGGCTCTGTTCTGGTCCTCATTTATATCAATGATTTGGACAAATACATAAAGGGATATTTATCAAATTTGAAGATAACACAAAGATGGAAGGATAACTACTCTATTAGATGATAGAATAGGACTCCAAAAGGACTCATTGGACTAGAAAAATGATACATCTAACAAGATGAAATTTGATAGAAATAAACATAAAGTCCAGTTAAAAAATCAATTGCACAATTAAAGGATGGAGGGACATGGAACTATAAAATAGATCATCTGAAATTCCCTTTGGGGATTCCAATGGACTCCTCAATAGCACAGAATGAAGGCCAAAACAATGGATGAAATTTTAGGGTTCCTTGGCATAAGAGCCAGAACTGGAAAAATGGTACTTCCACTGTTCTTTGCCATGGCCAGACCACAACTAGAGTCCTATACTCAGTGCTGGGGACCAGATTTTAGGAAGAACATTGAAAAACTAGAGAAGGTTCAAACAAGGGCAACTGTGGTAGTGAAGAACTACAAAGTGCAGCCGAGAGAGAGTTCATTTATTAACTTGGAGTTATTTAGAAAGAAAGACAAGGTGAGGGGAGACACAATCACTGCCTGCAAGTATCTCATGTTGATCATGAGCAGAGGGAATAGCCTTGTCCTGTTTGGCTCCAGAGGGCCAAAGGGAGTTAAAGGGCGCCGTACTCATTCTCAATATAAGGAAGAAACACTTAGTGATCAGAGCTCTTCAAACACAGAATGGGCCCCCTTATGATGTGAGACACTCCTCATAACTGAACATCTTCTAGCAAAGCTTCTAAGACAAATTGTTGGGGGATGTTGAAGAAGGGAGACCTGCTCCTGATCTAGCTCGATTCCCTTCATTTCTGAAATTCTACGTTTATGATAAATGAAGCAGCTAATTCTTGGATCCAGTCATTCCAACTCCAAGTCTTGTGTTCTTTCCAGTGCACCTATTGCCTCTCACCATAGAGACCGAATTTCTTGTTGGGTGGCCAAAAATAAAACCTACAAAGAAGCTATTAACAACCCTAAGTATAACCAGGTTCACCACCAGGTATTGCCAGATATTATTCTGTAAGCTCTGAGTGACAAAATCAGTTTACCTTCTGAATAACGGGCAGCCACGTGCTCTTCTAGTGACCTCTTAGGGTCAAGAGACATTGCCCCTGAAAATGCTGTATTTCACATGGAATATAAGAAACTAATCCAGGAGAGGATGCATGGTATTGTAAGGGGCTAAAATTCTAGCTGGACTGTCTAAAATATCTAATGAGTGGTCGCCAATAAATTATAAGCTTTAGCAAGAGTTAGAGTTAGCATTTATTAAGGAGAATAAGAATTTGGTAAAGAGAAAGAGAAAGGTAAAAATCTAACTCTTTGTAAGAGACCCTTTCATCTGACCCCCCATCCGCTTCCTACTTCAAGTTGATTGGCTGGTAGCCTTGATAGACAGTACCCATGAGCAAACGTCACTTCCTGACACTAAGGACCTTGACCACATGGCTTGCCTTCAGAGGCCTTCTCCTCATGGCAGAGCTTTGCTACAGTAAGTCTCCAGCAGGTGGCGTCATTCCAATCGTTACAGTATCTCGGATCACCAGGGGGCCAACACTCAGAGTCAGAAAGACCTGGATATTCAAATTCTGCCTTAGATACTCACTTGCCGTGCATCCCCAGGGGCAGTTCAGTTAATCCCTCTGGGCCTGTTTTCACATCTATAAAATGAGGAAGTTGGACTAGAAGCTCCCTAAGATCCTTTCCAGTTCTGTACCTATGATCCCATGATCCTCTGAAGGATTGTGCTTACTGCCCTCCTGCACAAGAACAGCACAAGGAAACCCTAGAACATTAGAGCAAAGAGGAGCCTTCCAGTCCAGGCCCTTCATGTTAACCATGAGGAAGTAGCTATAATCATCTGTATTAAGTTTGTTCCCTAACCTAAGTCAGTTTGATGACACTATCCATAGTTTCTGAGACTTTTAAAGGTTTATGTAATAAGTGTTTTGTCTAAAGACTGAACAGAGTAGGAGAGAGTGTCTAGTAACTTTGTTTACTAAAGTCTGCAGTAGTTCTATTGTGAATAATAATGAATTAACTTAAGGAAAGACAGGTAGATTGATTACAGGCCCTGGAAGGTAACCATAATGACTGCTCTCTGACTAAAATGCTCAAATACACTTTGTGAAGATTCACAAACATTTCATGAGAGTGAAAACACACTCTGGGGAAATGGACACACATTTTCTTTTCGGAATAAATAATGACTGTGGTGTTGGGCAGAATGCTTAGTTAATACTCACCAACAAACGGCTAGAGTCGAGAACTTCAGCCCAAACAGGACCCTACTGAGAGGAAATAATGATTGTTCTTCCTTCTTATACAACTGTCTTTTTTACTGTAATTTAAACACTGTGTTTTGCCTAAATATAAACAAGTCCATCCTCCCTGTTTTTCATATGACCAAACATCAAAATCCTCCAAAGGTGAAAGGAGATAATCAGACTCTAAAGTCCAAGGTCTCTCACACCAGCACAGTCAGGGTCTCCTCTGACTTTATTCTGCCCAACACCCTCACTCATCGGCTCAAGATTCCTTCCCTGGACTCCATCCCATATCCACTCTTCATCCTCTACTCTTTGAATGTAGGAGTGGATGACTCAGTCACTGGTCAAGGGTGACTGGCTCAGTGCAGAATGGGGGCAGTCCTGTAATATTTTTCCCCTATTCAACCTCTATGTTCTGATGCACCCACTTTGCCTAATATGCCTGGTTGTTTTCTCTCTTAACTCAAATACATCCATTTGATCTGTGATCTCCTCAATGTAGACTTTCCTCTAAGTTGTAGATCACAGTTTCTCCATGCCTTCTCATCCTATGTGATGAGAGAGAGAGAGAGAGAGAGAGAGAGAGAAAAGCAAGAAACTGGGGCCCCTTCATTCACTTGTTATTCCCAAAGTGAATTGTTAGACTAAATTCTTATGAGTGATCCCTAGATCACTGCAATTTCATCAGTGGAGGCCATTTGAAGTGAAGGATTGCCTCTCCTAAAAGATACCATTTTCTCTGAAATGTATTATCTTAGTGAGCTACTTGATCCATTGAAAGATGAAGTGAGTTGTCTAGGGTAATACAGCTAATATTTGTTAGAAGTGGGACTTGGACTCGGGTCTTCTTGACTTCAAATCAGTTCTTTCTTGATCTAAGGCCAACTCTCTCCCCACTGTGTGATACTGCTGCTATAGAAATGATGATAAATCTCATTCTGGAGACTCTGAAATGTTCCAAGTCTTGATGGAATCACCACTAAGTCATGCACAAACAGGAGAATCTGAAGGACCCCACTCTCTTGAGGGAATTCATTTTTAACTTGAGTTCTGTTGGATCTCCTCTTTGACAATGCAAACGCTGCAAGCAAAACAAAATTATAACAAACTCCTTTTGCCCTAAGAGACAATGGATCTGCCATATTTGGATGTTATCATCACTGTCCCAAATGTTTTTATAGAGGAAGAGAAAATGGCGCTGAACAGAAGAAAGGTGATGAAAAGCAAATGAAATAGACCAAGCACATATAGAGGAAGAATATCCTGACAGCAAGCATTACAACTTAAAGGAGGAGAAGGTAACAAAGGCATAGAAAAAATCTGAGATCTTCTTACCCAAAAAAAGGCAACTAAGAAAATCTTGATAACTACCAATCATATGCCTACTTTCTCACCTATATAAAAGGTCTTATAAAAATCAACTACACATGTATTGAAAGCATCCTTAATGATTATATTAGGAGGGGAGAGGCATGCTTTTGAAAGGTGAGGTAGACTCATCTTTACCATCACAACAACTGACAGAAAGATGCAGAGAATGCCCAATCCCTCTACAATTGTTTTTTGCTGACTATAAAAAAATTATATTTGTTAGAGCAAAGTGCCACCAATAAAGTGTCACTCACGCATAGGTCAAAATTATTCAAGATTTCTTGAAAGATGAAGCAACAGAAACAACCTCGTTTGGAGACCCTCAGATCAGTAATATCAAGGGACACATCAAACAGGAAGATTGATGGAATGCCTGTCATGAAATGAAGAAAGTAAATATTCACACACT
This sequence comes from Dromiciops gliroides, assembly GCF_019393635.1. NCBI lineage: Eukaryota > Metazoa > Chordata > Mammalia > Microbiotheria > Microbiotheriidae > Dromiciops > Dromiciops gliroides. The sequence goes on from NC_057861.1 coordinate 755,386,029, forward strand.
GAACTCCATAGTTTTTAGTTGTTAAGATGGCATTGTTCAGTGGTCAGAGAAGGTCAAATTCATGCAGGGAAGTGCCAGTCCCTAGTTATGCCAGTCCTGCGGGTTCCGTGACCATGCCCATGTGTGGCTGAGATGAATAAGGGAATAGGCTATGGGACTCATTGAGGCTGGGGGGAATAGTGAATTTGTGGAAGCATCTCTATGAATATGAAAGTATAATAGTAGGAGTTAGGGAGGAGAAGATGGTGAGACAGGTGCCAAACTCCTTGAGAAAAGAGGGAGGAAAAATCAGCGGTTGGTATACTTTTTGGTTCAGTTTTTCAATCATGTCTGACTCTTTGTGACTCCATTTGGAGTTTTCTAGGCAGAGATTCTGGAATGGTTTGCCATTCCCTTCCCCAGCTCATTTTACAGATGAGGAAACTGAGGCAAACAAAATGAAGTGACTTGCCCAGGATCACACAGCTAATAAGTGTCTGAGGCTGGATTTGAACTCATGATGAGTCTTTCTGAGGTCTGGTGTTCTATGCACTATGGTGCCACTTAGCTACCCAAGAAGCTATACTACAGCCTCCATAATTTAGGTTGTGTCATATATGTCTGGCAATTGGAGAATGGCTCAATAGAGTCTGCTTGATGCAACAGGGGCTGTGGCTATGTATCTAGCTGACCCTTTTCAGGGCTGAGAGCACAGATATTATGGTCCCACACTGACCCTATTCCTTATGCACTAAGTGCAACACTGGAGAGGATGCTGGGGAAATTCTGAGCTCCCTGTGGCTCTTAGAGAGTAGTGACTGTTCTCCTTCTAGCTCTACCCCTTGTCAATAAACATTCCATTGGGACTGTAAACTCCTAGGATTAGTATAGGGACTGCCTGTCTTTTACCTCTTTTTGTTTTGCTTTTTGGGGGAGGGCAGTGAGGGTAAGTGACTTGCCCAGGGTCACACAGCTAGTAAGTGTCAAGTGTCTAAGGCCAGATTTGAACTCAAGTCCTCCTAAATCCAGGGCCAGTGCTTTATTCACTGCACCACCTAGCTGCCCCCTTTTACCTCTTTTTGTATTCCCACCACTTAGCACAGTGCTTGGAACATAGTAGGCACTTAAAAATGTTTATTTATTGAGCAACTATTATATGCCTACTATGTGGATTACTTATTTCCTTGGTCTATATCTAAGTGTATTCATCCAATTAAACTTCACTCAGACCCTACCAACTATAAAATTCTGCCTATGTCCCTCATCTCAGTGGACATTAATCACATGAATGCAAGTGATCACACACACACAGGGTTTAACTATAAACATACTTTATAGGGCAGCTAGGTGTCACAGTAGATAGAGCACCAGCCCTGGATTCAGGAGGACCTGAGTTCAAATCTGGCCTCAGACATTTGACACTTACTAGCTGTGTGACCCTGCTCAAGTCACTTAACCCCAATTGCCTCACCAAAAATAAAAATAAACCACACCCTTTACTCATATTCATAGAAGCAAATGGAATAATAAAATCTGTTCAAAGATCTTTCATGTGAGCTGTGAATCTTTCACTTCTCCAAAGCCTAGATAGTCCATACACAGAGCCTGAACTCAGGAATCGTCAGGACACCAACCATATGCTTGGGCTTAAACCTCTCCATTAGCTCTCAGTGCTGGGAACTGACAAGCATCCCCTATCTGTTTTTCAACTCATGACCATCTAAAGTATCAGTGCCCAGTAAGTGAGTGAAACTCTGGACCTAGGACACTAATTCCCCCTCCATCCACCTTTCCTCACTCACCACACTGTTAACTGACTCATATCTCCAATCCTGGCTCCAGTTGTTTCAGCTAAGTGTCTAGTTTGGGTCCTTAGGACTCTGTACAATCCTCAGTTCTAAGGAATTGTGGATTGGTGGTGTGGAGTTAGAGGTAGACACAGGCACAAGGAGAGGTTCCTCCTGTTCTAGCCATCCTCTCTCCTTGAATCCCCACCACCATGCAGATGCATCAGTTCTTCCCTAACTTTTCATCATTTTTCAGTACCAGCTGAGTTAGCATTGTCACCTTCAGAAGCTTCATGGGAGAGGTGAAGCCAAGGCTTGGGCCTAAGGGCTCATCAGCAGAGACAGAGATATGATCTGTATTAATAGTACTCTTATTCATACACATGTTGCATGACCTCCTGTAGAATATGAACTCTTTAAAGGCAAGCAGCTTCCAGGACTTGGCACAGTAGATACTTAATATCTGTTCATTTGATTTGAGTTGAAGCTTGCTGCCACTAATAATCCCACAGTCTCCTAAAGTATTCAAAACAAGCTGTAGTTGACTCACCTTCATTCTTCGAGCACCTTGAGACATCCATACCATGTTTCCTCTCTCCTATGCCAAATGTTAGGAGCCTCTCTCGATCCAGTATTTTCTCTTTCTGAACCAAAATTCCTTCCTTCTTTCCCCACAAATTCTTAACATGAAAGACAAAGAGAGGAGCTTCAGGCACCATGGAAAGACTTGTGGCTTTCCAGGACCCATAAGGAAACTCTGAAGTTGCTATAGGCTTTGGGGTCAGCAATGGTGGAAAGAACACATCCCTGACTGGGATATCGTCAAATGAGGAATTCTGTCAGTTTGGGAAGATGAAAGGGTTAGAGACATGATGGTGACCCGGCTCCACGAATCCTCATTCCTTGATGGATTCCACATTTATCCTTATTGGTCTAAAATCACAGAATCTTTCACACATACCCAGGGTATTGCATGGCCAGACTGAAGCCAAAGAAAGTGTCAGATCTATCAGCAGCAGTAACAACAAACAGGCAAACCAGGATGAGAGATCAGCTCCAAATACAGTCAGCTCATGAAGCCCCCACCTTCTCAAAAGAAAGATAAAGAAAGAGAAGGGCTATGAGATCCTGAGCCAACCCCAGTGACTGAACACTGACCTTCATGGAGGCTTTGTCCTATGTGGGAAGCCTTAGGGTGAAGACTCATGGGAGTGACTGGGAGAAGGAACTGAGCTTTCTGTGAAAGGACTGGTGCCTTTGGGTACTGTGTCAGCCCCAGTCCTTGAGCGACCACCTAAATGTACAGAAATGAGTGGGCAATAGTGCTGAGAAATGTCTCCCAAAGAAGTCTCCAGACCCACTAAGTTGAAAGCAAAGGCTTTCGGAGAGCACGTCTTCCCTCCAGGACATCTGGAGATGCCCTGTGAAACCCTCCATCAGCCCAGTCTGCTGCTACTGACTTCTTTATACAAGGATCACGAGTTGAGAAGAAGCAGCTTCCTCACCAGTATTTGTGCTATCTCCCTCGAGAAAATTAAACTGTCCAAAGCTATCCAACACCAACCTCGACTTCTTGGGCAGGGGTCCTAGATCATGCGCCTTGTCAGGGGCCAAAGCAGCCTCTGGCAATAAGCCACTGTGGTGGAAAGGCGCAAATGGCTTCTTACAGCTTCATAAACATGAGCTTTCTAAGTAAGTCTCTACTGTGGAAATTAAAAACTAGAGAGCCTAATGAAATGACAGCCAAAAAATGAGAAATCCCAACTGCCTTGATGGGCTAAGTCAAGAAAAAACTGAAAGAATATTTTCTGTAAAGAAACTAGCCATTGAACACTAAAGAATCCAATTAAAGTATTTCAAATAGAATTCTATTTCTTTTTACATTTGAGCTAAACTTATGTGTTAAATTCCCTCACTCCTTCCACCCCCCAAAAAAAACCCCTGTTCTATGAGGAGAATATGCTGTGTGGCCATAGGCATGTTTCATAACCTCTCTGAGTATGTTTCTATATCTGCCAAAGTGAGACAAATAGCTTTTTCTCTGTTCCTCATGCATACCACCTCTTGTCTCCAATGGTCTGGCCATCTGTTATGCCAAGAATGCACTTCATCCTTCCCTCAACCTCAGAATTCCGCATTTCCTTCAAGATGTTATCCAAGCACCTCTTTCCCAATACATTTTTTCATCGTAAAAGTATTTTATTATTTTCTAGTTACATGTAGAGATAGTTCTCAACATTTGTTTTTATAAGATTTCTAGTTTCAAATTTTTCTCCCTCCTTGCCCTCCCTCCCCCCTCCCCAAGACAGCAAGCAATCTGATATAGGTTATATATGTATAATCACATTAAACATATTTCTGCATTAGTCATACTGTGAAGGAAAAATCAGAGCAAAAGGGAAAAGCCTCAAAAAAATAAAAACAAAAAAGTAGAAATGGTATGGTTCAGTCTGCATCTAGATTCCACGGTTCTTTTTTCTGGATTTGAAGAGCATTTTCTATCATGAGTCCTTTGGAACTATCTTGGACCATTGTATTGCTGAGAAGAGTCAAGTCTATCACAGTTGATCAGCTGTGTACAATGTTCTCCTGGTTCTGCTCATCTCATTCAGCATCAGTTCATGTAAGTCATTACAGGTTTCTCTGAAATCTGCCTGCTCATCGTTTCTTACAACACAATAGTATTCCATTACATTCACCCAATATATTTTTTGATCCCTTGACTACCAGAGCCCAATCCTCAACTGACATTGCATTAAAGTATATTTCATTTTTTGTCTTTGTATGTCCAGCCCTTAGCACAGCCTTTGGCACATAGGAGCCACTTAAATGCTTGTTAATTGACTGATTGAATGTTCTGAAAATCAAATGTTACAATGTATCAAATGTGGGGCGGCTAGGTGGCGCAGTGGATAAAGCACCGGCCCTGGATTCAGGAGTACCTGAGTTCAAATCCAGCCTCAGACACTTAACACTTACTAGCTGTGTGACCCTGGGCAAGTCACTAAACTCCCATTGCCCCGCCAAAAAAAAAAAAACCCACAAAAAAAACCAACATATCAAATGTACTTTGCAAACAAAATGTTTTTTGCAAAAAAAAATGTGCTTTTGAAAAAAAAAAATCTTACGCACATATTATCTATCATGGTAAGTAAGGATATAACTTTCATTGGGGAAGTATCCCAAAAGACTAATTCAGGACTTATAAAAAGCTCAGAATGAGGGGCAGAAGTGATGTAGTGAAATAGACCAAGAGGTAGGACTCCTGATGTTTGGTTTCTGTCCTAACCATCACCATGTGATTTTGTGAGTCACTTCATCTTTCTGGGCCTCAGTTTCCCCCTCATTCGTCCAGAATGTAGTCCAGAAGTATATTACTAAACAATCTCTCAGGTCCCTTCCTCAGAGCAAAACATAAGAGTGTTTCACTATATAAATTCTTCCAGCATAGCATACCAAAGAGAACCTTGGGAAACAGAAAGATCTGGATTCTAGTCCTGCCTTTCACCCATATTGTCTGTGGAGCCCCAGGAAAATCCCTTACTATCTTGCTACCCTGGGAGGGTGGAGCATGAATAAACTCTCTAAAATTATGTTTTAATAAGATGAAATGTAATAGGTACAGAATTCAAGCTTCATCCTTTGATGCAAAAAATCCATTTTATCAAATGGGAGAAGCATATCTAAATAGCAATTTAAAAAAAAAAAAAAGACCTTGAGGCTTTGGTAGCCTACAAGCTCGGTATAAGTAAGAGTGGGATGTGGCAGCCAAAATAGCTAATGTCAGATTGCAATGCACAAAGAGAGGCTTCTCTTCCAAGGAATAAGGCTGTAGAGTCCCTCTGCCTGCGCTCTGCCCAGATCACATTCCAACTGGAGGGTTGTGTTTAGTTCTGGACACCAGGGTGGATGAAGGACAATGGAACAGTAGAGAATGTCCAAGGGAAAGAGAGTGGATGGGGGCAGGGATTTGGGTATACGCCATATAAAGACAGGCTAAAGGAACTGGAGAAAAGCAGACTCCAAGGCACCACAATTGCTCTGTTCCAGGACCTGAAGGGCTGTCACCTAGAGGAGGCATCAGGCTTGTTCTTCAGGTCCCAGGAGGGGAACAGGGAATATTGGGTGGGGAAGTTTCAAAAGGGAAGTTTGAGGGGGCAGCTAGGTGGTGCAGTGGATAGAGCACCGGCCCTGGAATCAGGAGTACCTGAATTCAAATCTGGCCTCAGACACTTAACACTAGCTGTGTGACCCTGGGCAAGTCACTTAACCCCCATTGCCTGGCAAAAAATAAAAAATTAAATTAAATTAAAATAAAAAAGGGAAGTTTGAGGTTTGATGAAAAGGAAGCTCCCCTGCCCAGTAGAAGTGTCCGATTAGCTCATGCCCACACGTGCCGTGCTCTCTCTTGTCTCTGTGCTTTGGCACATTTCTGGGTCATTCTCCACATAGCCACTTCTTGCAACCAAAACTTCCTTTAAGTCTCAGTTCAAGGTCACTCTCCTCCCAAACTCAGCCTTTGTGACTGATTATCTCCAGTGTTAGAACTGGGGACCCTTTTGATTTGCAGAGATTTATCTTGTAGAGATCCTGTGTCTCTTCTCTGTGTACGTGTTGTTTTTGCCGATAGAACTTAAACTCCTAGAGGGCAAGAACTGTTGTGTTTTTGTCTTGATGCCTCTGATGCCTCATGGGATGCCTGGCACACATTACGCATTTAATCCCATTTTATTGAGTTGTGGTGAGCTGAAGAGAACTGAGATAAATTGGGGAATGGGAGGGTTTGGAAGGTCATGGGAAATCACAAATCTGGACCCCCCAGAAGAGAACCCACTACTGCCCTCCCATTGAGGAAGCTCCTTCACATAAGCCAATCCAAGCAGACACTGCCTCCATGTGCTTTGCCATATTGATGCCCTTTTAAAAACCATCTCCACAGATCCACAGACAGCAGCTGGTGAGGTGGACGGGGTGAATCTGGAAGAAATCCGAGAATTTGCCAAAGCTTTTAAAATCCGGCGCCTGTCTCTTGGTCTGACGCAGACCCAAGTTGGCCAGGCCTTAAGTGCCACAGAAGGCCCAGCCTACAGCCAGTCTGCCATCTGCAGGTAACCCCTCTGTCACCCAAGCTCAAACTTCCTTGCCTTTGGGCCTGGCTCTGGTCTTTGATTCCTTCCTATGCTGTGGCTCTTCCTCAGGCATGGGGGGTAGGAGGGGGAAGGTGGGCGGTGGAGAAGGAGGGAGGCAGGGGATAAGACAAAGCATGGGAGCTGTGGGAGCTGGATGGTCCTCATTGGAAGGAGGTGAAATTGATCGTGTGTGCTGTAAATTGAGGGTCAGAAACTTTGGGGGAGCAAGGAAGGGAGGGGGACATGATAAAGGAATCTGTATCTGGGATGTGTGTGTGTGTGTGTGTGTGTGTGTGTGTGTGTGTGTGTGTGTGTGTTCCTCCCAGGGAGCTCAAGTCTTTGCTCTGAGTAACAAGGGAAAATACCAGACAGTGGGCCTGGATTCCCTCCCTGCTGATGCTGCATATGTACTTGAGAGGCCTCTTCTCCCTAGGCCATTTTCTATAGTTAGTCTTATTGAGCAAATGTTTTGAGGCTGCCTGTCCCTGTTTGTGTCAGAGCTTCCAACATTTCTTCTAAGAAATGACAATGGGGACTCCCCAAGGAAAAAGAAGAGAAAATTAACCATTACTATGCAGGGGTGTTTGAGATTTCCTTTTCTTAAAGTTTGAAACTACAGGAAGGGAAGGGAAGGGGTAAAAGTTGAAGAAGAAAGGGAGAAAGGAGGAGGAAGAGAAGGAAGGAAGGAGGGAAGGATGGAAGGAAGGAAGGAAGGAAGGAAGGAAGGAAGGAAGGAAGGAAGGAAGGAAGGAAGGAAGGAAGGAAGAAAAAGAAAAGAAAGGAGTTCTTTAAAAAGAAGAAGAAGAAGAAGAAGAAGAAGAAGAAGAAGAAGAAGAAGAAGAAGAAAGGAGTTCTTAAATAGCAGGAAGAAAATGTTTGAGTATATCTGACCTCCCCTTAGTGAAAACAGAGCTCAGTTATTGTGGAGTTAGAGTTGATCCCAGTTAAGTAGTCAGGAGCAAAGCCCATCCCTGCATGTATGTGTTCCTCTAATCCTATGTTTATGCATGAGGTAACAAAGGCACTTAGGTAAGAGCTGTTTCCTCTTGGGCAATGCCTTATAGTCCTCTTCCATCAGGGAAAGCCAAGAAACCAACTCTAAACTCATTTAAGTGGGTTTTGTTCTTGGTGATCCATGAAATGCTCTGTCTTTTTATCTGCTCTTTATACTTTTAATGTATTCCCCAAAGAACGGAAGTGTACTTTCCTGCAGTTTAAGACTAAGGTTATAAATAACATCAGTATGGGGTAGTGAGCTTGCGGCTCACATTTTGCTCAATGATTTTCCATAAAACCCATTGATTGTCGTTAAATACAAAAAGCTCCATAGGATCCTCTCACTCCTATGGCCTCCCCTACTGTTTTTTCTTATAAGATACCTCCCTGTAGAAAATAACCTTTATTCAGTCTATACAAGGATGCTGCTGCTGAGAAATTTGTTTCCAGACTTGTATATCGTTATACCAAGCAACATGGCCTGAGACATCCTCCCTTCCAACAAGGAGGACCAAGGGTAGGAAATGGGCCATCTACCTGTGGCCAGACATTATTTGTATTTTATTGGAATGCTCTAATGATAATAGGAGCCACAAGTTGTTGTTGTTGTTTAAGTTATGACCCATTTGTGGTGGCTGCTGAATTAGTCTCTGGCCTATTTATCTGAGATACGATTTCCTCACTGTCTTCTGCGCTTCCATATTTAATGGAGCCAGTCGGTTGCTTAGACCTCGCACATCATGTAGGCTGATTCCTAGAATCTTCCCCTAAGGGCCTAAATGGAGGCTGAAGAACAGAGCAAAGTCTAGAAATGAAAATAAAGCCTGCTGATTCTCTTACAAATAAAATTGGCTATTGGTGATAGTTTCCCTTTTGTGGGACCTTTACATCTCCAGGAATTTTGGTCCCTTCTACCCTGACAAGGTAGAGAAAGCAGCTGTTTACTATTATTAAAATGTAAATCCTTCCAGAGGGCTCAATCCTATTGGGGGAAAATTGCTAACTCCAGTTAATTTCAGAGACAGAAAGAAATCTCCATGTAAACCCATGCTCCACAGTTCTCCAGATTTTCCACACTGGCTATTTTGCCCCTAGATGCTGGATGGCAGGAGACCACTTTGAAGGGGGGCTACAGTGGCTCTGAATTACAGGGAATCACAGCTGCCTCTTCCCTCCTAGGAGCTGGGGTTTTGTCTGAACCTCTTTGGATACAAATGCACTATTAAGTAGGATCAGCCTCTCCAACACATGGGTATAGCTCAAGTACTAAGATCTGCTTTGCCCCAACTGAGTACAGAATAGTCAAATCTATTGTTGTAACAACAAGAGATGAAATGGGCCTCAACACTGGACTTCTGTGTCATAAAAGATGGCCAAGTGCTTAAATAACACAGCTTTTATATCAGTGGAGAACTGAGGATGGGAAGCAAACTTAATAGGGATAATTTTCACCCAATGTCATTCAAGAGTTATCATTACCCTTTGCAGTGTTCATTCTTATTTGTCCCACCCTTTCCCCTTACTTCCAAACGGTCCTGAAGTTTAGGATTTTTTTTTTTTGGTAAGGCAATTGGGGTTAAGTGACTTGCCCAGGGTCACACAGCTAGTAAGTGTTAAGTTTCTGAGGCCGGATTTGAACTCAGGTACTCCTGACTCCAGGGCCGGTGCTCTATCCACTGTGCCACCTAGCTGCCCCAGTTTAGGATTTTTTTAATGGGAAAAATGCACCTGGAGAAACATCTAACGATGTGACCATTTGGCACCTCTGTAGAATTTGTTTTACTTTCCTATCACAGCCACAAAAGATTGTCTAAACACAGAAGTCCCTGAACATCAGGTGGATATGAAGGAACTCACTCATTCTGTATCCTTTGATGTTATTTTTTTAAAGGCATATTATAATTCCCCAAGCAAGCATAGCTCAGCACCTTGAACTATGGACAGCGCAGCAGAATAATCCCACCACGGAAGGCCAACGCTTTTCAGCAGCCATCCCTATTTATATTATTACATGCATACACACATACATATATATACACATATACATCATGTATGTATACATATAATATGTGTATGTCTATATGGAGAGAAAGTGGGGGGACAACCTGAATGGCTAGAGTTGCCATGTAGAACTGAGAAACCCCAAAATACAATTAATCATAGCTGAGTTGCTGTTTTATTGAGCATGAATATGAATTTACTAAGATAACTCCTTAAACATTTACTTGTATATGTTTCTGTAGTCCAGATGTTTCCTATTGTTTGTTTGATGTAATATAACAACAAAAAAGACTTCTGATTGCAAAATTATATCTACATAAGATAGAAACCTCATTTACAGGAAATGATATTATTCCAATACACATGGCTACTATTCCACAATAAACCCAGCTTGAGGCCTCCACAATATTAGTGTACTGTAATGTGTCACTTCATCTGAAAGGCATGAGTTTATCTTAGCAAATCCAGGTGTGGGGTATTCAAAATAATTATAGTACATTGAGCTATTTGAGCTGAATACCACAGTAGTAATGGAATAGGTTTTACCCAGAAAAAAGCACTCAAAGCATGTGGTGAAAAACAAAATTTTAAGATAAAGAGAGAAGCAAGTGGGAGAAAGGGGGAAGGGAGAAACAGTAAGGGGAAGGGCAGGGAGAGAGAAAGAGAGAATAACACTAGCATGGACTATTATAAAATTCTAACTTTTAACTAATATTGACAAATTGGGAAATCATTATAGGATTTTTAAGGATAAATGCAACTGAAGAAGGATGAAAATTGGTGCCTTTGATGTCATTTCCTGCCATTAAAGTTTTGCCTTAAGATGGTTAAAAGATTTCTTGACTAAATCCAAAGCTTAGATTTTATAGTGTAATGAAAAAACGTTAGGATTTCCACAAATTATGGTGTCTATCTTGATCCTATTTGTCTCTTTCTGTCTCTGTAGCTATATGTTCCCAACCCCCCATCCCTGTATTCTGTCACCTGTGTATTGGTGTGTGAGAGTGTGCTTGCGTGTGCATGTTGGGGCAATAAGTTGTCAAGACTCCGCCGGTGGTTTTCCTAACCCATTGTCAATTCCCTCTGCCAGTCCATCAGGCAGGCAGGCAGGCAAGCCCACCCTGGCAGAGTGCCCAGTGTAAGACTCTTCTTTCTCAATTCTCCCCCCAGACACACCATCCTGAGAAGCCACTTTTTCCTACCACAGGAAGCCCAAGAGAACACTCTAGCTAGCAGTCTGACAGCCAAACTGAACCCTGGCCTTTTGTATCCTGCCAGGTTTGAAAAGCTGGACATCACCCCTAAAAGTGCCCAGAAGATCAAGCCGGTGCTTGAACGGTGGATGGCTGAGGCTGAGGCCCGCCATCGGGCAGGTATGCAGAACCTGACCGAGTTTATCGGGAGCGAGCCCTCCAAAAAGCGCAAGAGGCGCACCTCCTTCACGCCCCAAGCCCTGGAGATCTTGAATGCTCACTTTGAGAAGAACACACACCCTTCAGGGCAAGAAATGACAGAAATTGCAGAGAAGCTGAATTATGACCGAGAAGTAGTTAGAGTTTGGTTCTGCAATAAGAGACAGGCCCTGAAGAACACAATTAAACGTTTAAAACAGCATGAGCCGGCCACAGCCATCCCGATGGAGCCTTTAACAGACTCTCTGGAAGAAAATTCCTAAAGGGAGAGAAAAAGAGACACACACACACACACACACATACACATAGACACACACACATACCCCAACCAAAAATAAACGTAAGAAAAGGAAAGCCTGCCGCTGGGACTTGGCAATTGTAGCTCCACTTGTCCCCTTGTAAGAAAAAGACTGAGGAAACAACAAAGTGGACAGAACACTTTCCAAATGTCCATTTGATTTTCCCAAACAATTAAACGTTCATGAAGAACGTACCACACTTACTCTGTGTGGCAGCATTTGCCCCCTACTCTCCCCTTCCCCAAAAAAGCCAGTTTTTTAATGGACTGAAAGTAAACCAAATAACTGAATATGTTTTTCTGTATATTATGAAAATGTGGACACATTTTAAGGGGAAAAAAAGCAAAAAACAAAAAAAACAAAAAACTTTTATCTGTTCAAAGAGAATACAAGCCTGCCACCTGGAGGGGAAAACGTAACCCTCCAGGTACCAAGTGCTGATTCACTCTGGAACCTATTAACCAAAGTCAGAAACACGTCATTGCCAACTCGGGTGATTGTTAGTCTACACTTTTATGAGTGTAAAGTTGTGTTATGAATTTTTACATTTGTACTTTCCAGAAATAATAGAAAGTCTGTTTTTTCCCATCTTTCCTGCCTGTTATTCTCACCAATAGGGTGGGACCACTTCTTGAAGCCATCCTGTGACGCTCACAATGATCTGTCACCTGGGGCTGAGTGGTCTCCCGAGTGGCCATATGCCAAATTGGTGGTGCTTTCCGCTCATGATGACTTGTGGGTTTCAAAGAAGAAAAGGGATCAAGTGACATTTGTTCCTTCTCTTTTATGGATTTCTGTGCCTCTCCCCACACCTGCATCCCCAAAATTCTGCCCTAAAGGTCCTAAGAGGGGGGAGTAAAAGCATCTTTTGACTCTGACGGAATGGAATTGGGAAACTTTGAGCTAATTAGGAATATTCCCAATGGACTGTCAACATTAACCCATGCTGTAATTGTGCTCATTGATGTCCATGGCTCCTGATTTTTTTCTGTCTGTTGACATGGAACATGGAGAGCTCACCAAAATTCATTTTGTAAGAGAAATAAAGTTGCACATTTGGTTCAATACTTCCATACAACATGATGCAGCCAACACTTACTTATATTCCTGTGTTGGGGCCCTGTGCAAAATGATTTCTCTCCAAAGTCTTCTAGCCAAAGAAATTTATTGAAATGCCAGTAAAAAATATATACATTCATACATAGGCACCCCCATCTCCAAAGAAACAGGTCAAGAAATAAATGATGCTGTTAGGGTCATTCCAGCCTATCACATCATGTCATGCTGTTAGCCTCATGCTTTCTGCCATATCTTTTTTCATTCCAATATGGATTGTCGGGGGAGTTACATTGGATTGTCACTCTAGGACTACATATAATATTGGTGCAGTGAGTTACAGTGGGTGTGGATGGTGAGTCACAGAAGTATTCAACAATCAAAATTCAAGAATGAGTTCTAGAGACAAGAGAAGCTCTATGAGGGTGGAGAACAGCCCACATAGGAGATTATAAGTTGAAAGAAAGAGACAGACAGACAGATAGAGATAGAGAGGGATGGAGAGAGAAATAGAAAGGAAAACAGAAATGCAAAAGAGAGGAGGAAGAGAAGAGAGAGATGGAGAAGAAAGGAGAGAGAAATGGAGAGAGAGAAGAGACAAGAGAAGGGAGAGAAGAGAGAGGTGGAGAAGAGAAAGGAGAGAGAGAAGCAGAGAGGAAAACAGAAAAGCAAGAGAGGAGGGAGGGAAGAGAGAGATGGAGACAGAGGTTGTTCAGTTTTTCAGAAGGTCCTTCAGTATTGGGGCAAATAAATTTATTTCATTTTATAAAAATCACCATCTTTTCCTTCCATTTGATGAGTAGACAGTAACAAAATTGTGAAACTGAGAGAAGGTAGAAGCAATGACTAAAAGGTTGAGCCTTTTAGCTCTCTGGTCTTTTTCAACGGACAGAAATGGAAGGGGTTTGTTTAAATGGGCATGTAGGAAGGATTCACATAAGTTTCCCTGTTGTTGAAATGTAAATATATGTTTCTAATAAACAAATAATAACGTTACATATAATAGCTTCAGGCAAATTTTCAAAGCAAAAACCACTACCCCAACGTCAAGGTGTCCAAACATTCAGACTACCCAGAGTAGCATCCACCCCTAATTTTCTCATGGCTTGGTTTGTTTTTCTCTATTGGTTAGTCTGCTAGTAATGTCCATATTGCAGGAGACTCATTGGGTCTGTTGAATTCATGCAGTGTCTGGGAGACCACATCAAAACCAGCAGGGAAACTAAAAAAGGCAGATACTCCCAAGGTTCCCATCTTTCTAGCACACTGGCAACTGGACTGAGGCTTCTTTTGACATCAATGCCACTTGACCCATTTCACCACTTACCCACTCCACCCCGCACTGGCACCCACCACCACCATCACCACCAAAACTGCATAAATGCTTATAGGCTGGGAGTCAAATGGGCAACACTTCCTGAAAAACTCAATGTGTAATCTCCTAGGAACTGCTCCAATTTCAACAAAGAAAAACTCCCCATGAAGAAAAGTTCACAAGACCCTGAATGATGGATGCTAAATGTTTAATCATATGCCAGGAGCAGTTACATAAGGTCTACTCAGTTCTGAGATCTATATTGGGAGAGAACAACCAGGATGGTGAAATGTAGAATACATATAATCTTCCAGAGTAGCGCAAAAAGGAATCTATTCATCCCACAGTCGTGAAATCATTTATGTGCAGTGATTTTTTTTACAGTTTTCTAATTTTGTATTATGTTTTGTAAGTTATTTATAAGGTGTTGTAATGCTTCTTATATTAATTTTTTACAAACAGATTTTTGCTATGAGGCATAAAGAGGTGCCTGAACAGGTTCTTGGGGATATAAATGACGTATGTGTGGGTAACTCACTTGTGGGTCTTGTGGACCACACCTATGCTTTGACTCCATTGTTGACTCCATTGGGAAAGGACAGTGCATTTTCATGTTTCCATACCCCTGAAAGTTAATATCGCCACCAATGATTCACAACAGAAAGCAGTTTCCAGCTCATGGGATTGTCTTTTGAGCATTGCCCCTCGTTTCCAGTCGGTTTCAAGCTCTCTTCATTATTTCTACCTGACATGCAGACCAACGGTGACATGTCCTTTCACCATATGTTCCTGTGATTGGTTTATGGTTTTCTCCTCTATGGATTTTGGGAGGTTTCTTCTGACCAAAAGCTGTTTTGGATAGTTACAATTATAAATAACATTCAATGGTTTCAATTTATTTATGTTATACCAACCCACATCTCCTCCCCCACCAAACATCTACACACACACACACACACACACACACACACACACACACACACAAAGAGAACAAGGAGGCAAAAGGAGCTAGGAAAGAACAAGTAGAGGCGTACAAAAAACTCAAGCTATAACCAAAAAGTCATTATGAATTGCCTTTGCTCGTCTTCTCAATGCTGGACCAAAGCTCAATGTATGTAGGTATATGCACATTGTATAGATATGGCTAAATGTTGCTGACAATCTTGCAATACTAAACTGTTACTATTTAAGAAAAAAGATAAACTGTTCATCAGTGTTTACCTCAGCACTCTACTTGTACCCCATCAATGACCAACACAAAAATGAGAGACAGAGATGGAGAAAACGGAATTGAATTTCCCTGTCAATGTTTGACTATAAAATCTTGTTGGGATAACATTTTGTAATGAGCTTTTTGTCATGTGGTTTGCTTGTCTCTGATTTGATATTCTGTGAGGCACACTTGTTAGTTTCTTGTCGAGGAAGTGAGTTTCTGGTTATTATTTTTATGTCCTCTGTGCTATAATCTACAGAATGGTCACCAGGGTCACTAATGAAGCCCTGCCAAGAGATCTGATTTGCCATGCATGCAGCATGCTGCAGGAAGGGGGCAGTACAAAGAGGGACTCTATTGTTTTCCAATAATAATAATAAGGATACTGGTATTAGAGGAGTTGCCATGATGGACTTGTGACCAAGAAGCCAAACTGGATATTCAAAAGCTCCTAACTTTCTCTGACATTGAAACCAAAGCTGATTTACCTGCACAGGTTGCTTAATGTTAAAAAAAAAAAAACACTGACAAACTGTACTTTATCTAGAGCAATATCTGTATGGTCAGTAAAGCTGCACTTTGTGTATTTCTTAAACAGCTTCAGATCTGTCACTTTTAATTTGTATCATAAAAAATAAAGAATTGTTTGACATGAGTTTGTAGTTGGCATCTGTCTTCAACTCAGGTGTACTATTGACATGATCAGTGTTCGTGTGATGTCACCGCCAAAAGTGTTGAGTTCATATTGCTATTAAATCACATTTTAAATGGAATGTTTGTGTCTTCCACTAATGTCCTCTCCCAATACCATATTGGTGGAGGTGAGCCTGCATTCTAACCCAAGGGAGCATAAGCTCCAGAAGATCCCATTGGGCCAGTAAGCCTTCAGGTACAAGTTTAATGATCAATTCTGTCATCCAAGAACTAACTTTATTTTATTCTGGAGGCTTCTCTCAAGTTTGGCCTCAGGGTGAGCAATGGCAGACCCCACAACTCTCAAAGACTAAGGAGCAGGGGGGCAGCTAGGTGGCACAGTGGATAAAGCACCGGCTCTGGATTCAGGAGGACCTGAGTTCAAATCCGGTCTCATACACTTGACACTTACTAGCTATGTGACCCTGGGCAAGTCACTTAACCCTCATTGCCCTGCCCCCCAAAAAAAAAAATTACTAAGGAGCAGAGGGGTTGTAATATGCATTGATGAAGAGGATCTCTACATCAACAAGCTGAAGGATCATTGCCATATGGAAGGAAGGCAGGCAAGCAGGAAAGGAGGGAGGGAGAGAGGGAGGGAAGGAAAGCCTATTTATTCCATGTTTGTGTCAAGCACTGTGCTAAGTGTTTGGAATACAAACAAAAAGAAAACCAGTCCCTTCCCTCAAGGAGTTTACACTCTAGTAATGGAACACAGACTATATAGGGGAGTAGGGTGGGAGGGGGAGGAAGAAGGACAGTTTGGGTTTGGTAAGTCATAGGGATGGTGAGTGAAGCCATAGGGAAATTGATTGACATACCCTTTCCATTAGAGATGGAAGTATTGATTTGATTACAGTTCTAGACCAATAATGTGGTGGCAGCAGCATGGATGGCAAGAAGATGGCCATGGCAGAATGTGAAGCATGACTAAGGCTGGCTAGATATAGCCACATGATGTACTACCAATCAGAACAGTGTAGGCCCAGGTTAATGGGGAAGACAAGGATGATAAATTATATTGTATGGTTCACATATTCAAACAAGATGCTCAGAATATCTTGAGACATAGACTAGTAAACAGGCTATATCTGCAAGTACAATACCAATATTTTAATGACTTATATGTACTTTTGTACCACATTGTAACCTATATCTGAATATAATGGAACACTGATTAATAAGGTGAGGCACAGTAACAGCCAAATCTGAACACCCATGAATTATCCACATGGAAAGAAAATAACCAAGCTATTGATTAATTACATGGGATGCATATTTCCTGAAAGATGCAAGTCTGCTTTTCACGAAGGAAGAAAAAACTAGAGCTCAGAGCAATGGTTGGATATTTCAGAGAAATAGCCTTAGTCTCAATGTAAGCAATATATTCCTGACAATAAGAGCTTGCCCAATGGGTCGGGTCAGGAAGTAGTGAGTTCCCCCTCATGGAATACCTTCAAGAAAAGTTTGGATGGCCATTTGTCAGGACTATTATAGAGAAATATATGTTTCTAGAAAGGGCAAGTTCCTGAGGTCCCTGTATGCAAAAGGTCTCTACATGGAAAGGGAGCATGCTGAAGTGTGTGAGTGACCAAGAATGCTGGTTTCTCACACATGCAGATGGTGGCACTGAGAGGAAAAGGTGCAGAGAGCTTTAAGAATCCCACAATTCCTAGACCAGATACAAAAAAAGACTGAATTGGGGTGAAGGTAGTAATGGGTGATGATAAATGCAAGTAAAAATTTTATAAATACAAAAAAATAGGCTTAGCTGTTAGAACTTTGAAAATGTCCTCACTATCCGATGCATTCATTGGTTAATGCGCTACTACAGTAATTGAACCATGTCTATATTGACATTTTTGCTATTAATGATACTGGAAGACATTTTTTTTAAGTTTCAGTTAAATGGAAGGAAGCCTTACAGGTTTTCATTGTAGAGAAAAATAAAGAAGTCGATTTCTTTGTACACCTACAGATAACAAATAACACTTTATGAGAACCTTGGTTATCTTGCTTTCAAGAATCAAAGTTCCAAATAGACAGACAGAAAAAAGATAACTGTATCAATGTGTCACAGAATGTGAAGAAAGAGTAAAAGTCCATGGAGAACTTGACCAGACCTTCCAAACCAAGATTCAACTATACTTTGATGACTTCATTGTAAATGTGGTTATAAGAGAAGACGGCAAAATCTATTTTGGAAAATATGTTGAGTCATTAGATATGTGACATGGGTGTGTCAGTTTCTTCTTCACCTAAAATGGGAGTAATTATACATATATACCTACCTCACAGGTCCTTGTGAAGAAAGTATTTCCTAAACCTAAAGGCACTATAGAAATGTGAGCTTTTCTATTTCTTCCCTCATCTAATAAAAACCAGAGAGCATCATTCAAAGCAAAATGTTGGAAAATTACCAAAATCATAAAGTAATAGCAAGAAGGAGTCTCAGAGGTCAACTAGACTAACCTCACTATTTTACAGATGACAAAACAGAGACCAGCATATAGACGCAGACCTGGACGCTGTTTACTATTTCACAAGAAGAAAGACAAGAAGATTGAGATTTGCGTAAATCAAAAGGACTGAGCTGTATCAGAATACAAACATGCTAAAATTGTTTGCATATGTTTACAACCATAGTCACTGTGAGCTGCTTTCAATTAATTGCTTTTTTTGTTGAAGGGGAGGCTTCTGAGGACAAGTTTTAATGTAAAATGACTGTGATCTCCAAAAAAAAAAACCCACAAAGTATATCAATAACATTTTTTAAAAGAATGCGGTCAGAAGGTACTCAGTCATGAACACTGAAGATCAAAAAAACCTCAGATTTGCTATATCTTAAAAGATATAAAACCACTATTCACATGAAAATCATCTCAGAATAAATTATCTCAGGGCAGCTAGGTGGTGCAGTGGATAAAGCACTGGCCCTGGATTCAGGAGGACCTGAGTCCAAATCTGGCCTCAGACACTTGACACTTACTAGCTATGTGACCCTGGGCAAGTCACTTAAGACCCATTGCCCTTCCAAAAAAAAAAAAAAGAAGAATAAATGATATCTACAAAAGCAGATCACTGTCTATTATTAACTAATTAGATGTCCAAATAAGTTAAAAAGTAGACAAAATGATAAGAAATAAGAAGACACCATATGTGATTATCACATCTCCAATTGGATTGATTTAACCAAAGTATCCATTCTGAAAAATGAGAAATAGACAAAAGTAAAGACATTGACTCAGTCACCATTACTCAAACAAATTTAATTGAAACAAAAGTCACTAGAACAAAGAAGGAAAAGGAGCTCAGAAAATATGTTAGAAAATGCTTGATTGGGGCGGCTAGGTGGCGCAGTGGATAAAGCACCAGCCCTGGATTCAGGAGTACCTGAGTTCAAATCCGGCCTCAGACACTTGACACTTACTAGCTGTGTGACCCTGAGCAAGTCACTTAACCCCCATTGCCCTGCAAAAAAAAAAAAAAAAAGGAGTATAGAAAATGCTTGATCTCCTGAGCAGAAGACTTGATATGAGAGTAAGAACAGCAGCAGTTTAAAGTAAAATCTCATTTGTAAAATATTATGTGGAAGTCAACCGAGCAGAACCACCTCACAAAATGGCAAAGGACAGATGAGGAAGAAGTACTTACATGAACAGCTTAGTATGCTCAGCCAGATCATCCTGAGAAATTCCTAGATGAACCTGAAAGAGGACACCAAACTTATGTAAAACGGAAAGTATATGCTAGTGTTCCCCACATTTGGTGTCTCTAATTCAGTAGCAATGTGCTATGCAACAAAATGGCAATGATATTTAAGATGGACTTGAAAAGAAATGTTGAACCTCCATGCCAAAAAAAAAAAAACCCACTTTGCTTAAGGCAACATAATTTCACATCTCTCTGGCAGAAATTGTTGAGATATCAGAAGGGAACCAAAAAAAATCTAAAAGAATGGGGGAAAAAATCTTACATAATGCTTTTCCCTTGCCTCCAAAAAGAAAAAAAAAAGGAGGGAGACCTCAAAGACACCACCAATCATTGACCTGTCTTATCTCTATAAAATCTTTTTCAGAATGGTCTATATATGCATTGAGAACTGTCAGTCTTTTGTTGATGGTTTTGTACAGCTACCCAAAAAGAAGTTACCAGATGTGAGAATCTATTCTTTCTTTTTTTCTTTTGTAAATTTTCTTTTTTTATAGTGAACTTAACAATCACCAATAAATGAGACATTTCAATATGAAAAAAAACAAGAAGAGAATAAGAAACTCCTTCAAGATTTGTATTAGATGGGGGCAGCTAGGTGGTACAGTGGATAAAGCACCGGCCCTGGATTCAGGAAGACCTGAACTCAAATCTGGCCTCAGATACTTGACATTTACTAGCTGTGTGACCCTGGGCAAGTCACTTAACCCTCACTGCCCCCCCCCAAAAAATAAAAGATTTGTACTAGATCAATTTATCATCCCAAATAGAGCCCAGTAACAATTATCAACACCCCTCTCCAGGACTTTTCCCTTCCTCCTTCAATGAGTTCAGTATCTGGCTTACAGGCTCTCTCTTCACCCCAACCCCAGCCCTCATAACAAAGGCAATATACAGATTTAATACTCTAAGTTCTCAGTTCTCCAGTCTATTTAATTCCCAAGACTTCAGCTGATTCCATTGCAGAAATGGTCATACCCTTGATCTTCCCATCATCTTGCAATTATAATTCCATGTTCATTTCCATTACCTAGTCATAGTCTTTTTTCATTCCATCTTTCCCTAAACCTAGTCATCCCTTTACTCTATTTTTCATCCTCACAGTAACCTCTATTCCCTCCACCCCTCTGGTCTTTTCCAGGATTTCATGGCTTCCCTCTCTTCCCTTCTTAGCAAACACGTTCAACTCTACACTTTTCTCTTTTATAATTCTTTGTCTTATTGCCGATATTTTAACAAACCCCAACCCTGTAGTATTCCCATCTGCCTCTTTCACTCCTATCCATGTGCTACTGAATGGAACTGAAGAAAATCCTCAAAATATGTTTATTATGGAGAGCAGCTAGGTGGCACAGTGGATAAAGCATCAGCCCTGGATTCAGGAGAACCTGAGTTCAAATCTGACCTCAGACACTTGACACTCACTAGTTGTGTGACCCTAGGCAAGTCACTTAACCCTCATTGCCCCACAAAACAAAAACAAAACAAACAAACAAAAATGTTGATTGTGCCCATGACAAATTTACGTTACATAATTTCAACTGGGCTCTCAATGCAACAAGGAAACCCTCTTCCATATCCCTAAATGATTTGTTATCCTCAATCCCTGAAGTGACTATTCTGAACTTTTTTGTCTCATCTCAGGCCTCTGAACCTACCTCCTCACCCACCATGTTAGTTAAGGACCCCAGCTCCCATGTCACTGGAAACAAAGGTACCTTTTCACCCCTTATCCTCATCCCACATCACTCAAACATTCCCCCCAATCCTTCTCCTTATTAAAATAAATTTCTTTAACATGCACTCTTGATCCCCTAATCAATCCCCTCCCTCCCTTCACCCCACCAGTTTCAATCTCTCTCTAATAGTGTCTTCCTTGCTGCCTACAAACATCTATGTCTCCCTCATCCTTAAAAAAAACCTCTCAATCTGATGAGCCTCCCTAGCAATTATCCAATACCTCTCCTCCCCTTCTTGGCCAAACTCCTTGAGAAATATATCTCTATTTGGTGCCTCTAAATTCTGTCTTCTCACTTGCTTCTAAATCCTCTGAAATCTGGTTTGTGACTTCATCCTGCAAATGAAACTGCCTTTTTCAAAACTATTAATGAGCTCTTAATTGTGAAATTGAAGTTTAATGGCTTTTTCTCACTATTTCTCCTTATTTCTTAAAATTTGTCCTTGAATTTATCCTCTCTGCAGCCTTGACACCATTGATCACCATCTCCTCCTGTATTTTCTCTTCTTTTCTAGTTTTCTTTATATGTATCTGACCACTCCTTGGTATCCCTTGCTTAACCTTCATCAATATCATACCCACTTACCTTGGGTATCCATCAGGAATCTGTCAGGGGCCTTTTTCTCTCCTCCTTCTACACTATCACCAACTGCCTTTTGGATGTCTCAAACTGGAAGATCCACAGGCATCTCAAACTCAATATGGCCAAATGCGAACCCATTATCTTCCCCCAAAACCTTCTGCTCTTCCCAACTAACCTATTACTATTGACAATACTACCATCCTATCATTCACCTAGGCTCTCAACCATGGTGTCATCCTCGACTCCTCAATCACACTTGCCCTACATATCCAATATGGTGCCATTTCTACCTTCACAGCACTTCTTGTCTATACCCCCTTCTCTTCAGTCACAGCCACCACCACTTAGTACAAGCCTTATTCACCTCTCCCCCAGACTACTGAAAAAGTCTCCCCAACAGTCTCTCCCACTTCAATCTATCCTCCACCCAGCTGCCAGAATGCAGATCAGACTGCCCTAAGCAATAAGCTACAGTGGCTCCCTATTACCTCAACATCAAATATATTTTATTTGACAGAGCCTTGCCCTTTCAATCTTCTTACAGTCTACTGTACTACCTTCCATGATCCATCTACATTGTTGTATTTAGTGTTTCAAACTCTCCATCTCTCAACTGCATGCTTTTGCACTGACTGTCCCCCATGCCTAGAATATTCTCTCTCCTCATTTCCATCTCTTACTTTTCCCAGATGCCTCCAATACTCAGCTTACAGACCACTTTCTTCAGCAGCTTTTTACCAATTCCTTCCTGCTGCTAAGTATCTTCCTTCCGTCTGACATTAACTCTTTATCTCTCTTTGTCTCCATCTCTCCATCTGTCTCTGTGTGTCTCTGTCTCTGTCTCTCTCTGTCTCTGTCTCTGTCTCTCTCTCTCTCTCCCCCCACCCACCCCCTCCTTAAGAGCACAATGTTTTTGCTGTTCTTGGTATAACCAGCATGTAGCACAACACCTGCAACATTGTAAGAATTTAATAAATACTTGTTAATTGACCAGTTGAAGCCATGAACTTCTGTCTTTTGTTTATTTTTTTTAATGCTTGACTTTAAAGAAAAAAATATAGCCTCAAAGAATGTTTCCAAATGACACCTCTCATGTATCCCTCAAACACATGTTCAAATTACACAGAATTCCTAGGTTCATTGGAGCAAAGATTTAAAATTGGAAGTGACCTTAGAGGATATTGAGACCAATTCTCTCATCTTATAGATGAAGGAATTGAGGCCAAAACAGATTAAGTGGCTTGCCCTTGGTTCATACAGATAAAATGTGTCTAAGGCAGAATTAAAATTCAGGTCTTCCTGACTCAAAGTCTAGTGCTCTATCTACTCTGAGTAAATGACAAATATAACTAGAGATGACTTTGTGCTATGATGGCTGAGTTCTGATATCAAACAAGGTACAAAACATGCAAATAAACTTACATAAGGTGGTTGTTGTTTTTTTCAGAAGATACTCTGGGAAGAAAAAAAAAAGATATTCTGGGCAGGGTCCAAACAAAAGATATAGTCCCCACTGATAACAAGGTTCTCCAAAAGTAGTTCATAGATAACTTTGTACCAATTAGCTGGAGCCCTCAAACAAGCCAAAACTTTCTCAGTGAAACCTGCAGCAATGAGAAAGAGACAAGTTTGAACATCCACACTAGTACAACTAAATGAACTTAACCATCAATAGCATACAGCTGAGAAGGGTAAGCAGCACATTTTGTGCTCCATTACTATGGATACATCCTGAACAGGGGCTCAAATGGACATGAGGTTGGTCCAGATTTGGAAATAGAGAGAGATTGGACTGGATGACATTTTGGAAAGATTGCAATGCTATATACAATCACAAATGGTTCCCAGTGTGCTACAAAAGTTTGTGGCTTAAACATATGTATTCTTCCAATGATGATATGTGACTGCATCTCATAAAATAACATGGTTTCACATAAATCAAAATTGCAAGTAACTCAAAGGACAATAGGAAGACATATGGTGGATACAAATAGGCTATAGGTACATGACAAGTGGAATAAAAGACATAATAATAACTGATGCTTATCTGGTGTTGGAAGGTTCCCAAGCCCCTTTGCCATTACCCCCATGTGATCCTTAAGACCCTCCTGTGAAGTAAGTACTGATGATACTACTACCCCCTTTTTGTAGAAGAGGAAATGGAAGTTGAGAAAGGGTAAGTGACTTAACCTGGGTCACACAGCTTGTAAATGGCATAGGCAGGATTCAAACCCAGATCCTATTGACTTCAAGCCCAACATTCTTCCCACTCCAAAGGTCCAAAGGTTGCCTCTGCCCAGATAACAGAAAAACCGAGGGCACAAATAACAGAATAATGCCAGGCCAGGTAAGTAGCAAGCATGAGCCAGAAGAAATGAGCATTCAGAGCATCTTCTCTACAGTATCCATGTTAAAACATGGATAGGAATCATGCCATACGATGGGAGGAAGTCCTGGTCTATACCTATGACCTCACAAATCAAGTCAATTCAAGGAACATTAATTACACGCCCATAATGTGCAAAGCATATGGGTTAGTGCTGGGTTTACAAAGACAAAAACAGGGCCTTGGCTTAAGGAGCTCACATTCCCCTGCGCAGTAGGACCATGGGAGTGAAGAGAATGGTATGTGAGAGGTCTTGTGGAGAACAACTGAACAAGATTTAACTGTGGGTTAGATTTGGGAGAGGCAGGAGGCAAGGACAGTGCCCAAGTCATAAGCTTGGGGGACTAGTGAACAATTCTGGTGAAAACAGGGAAGTGAAGAAGAGAGAAAAGACTAAGGGAAAGATCATGATGATATCCATCTAAGTATGTAAGTGGATTTGGGAATAAATGTGCAACTTTTTAAAAGTCCATCCCCATGATTTGTTCTAAGTAGGGAACTCGCAGTGTCTAAAGCCCCTCCAGAAATCTAGTTCAATAGATCTACTATAACTTATTTGCTCATCTGAGGAAGCCACCTGGACCTCTGAAAGGTAAAATGATTTGTCCAGGATCATAAATACAGTCAGATTTAGAGAACGAATTTGAGCCTGGGTCTTCCTGACCCTGAGGTCAGCTGTTCATCCACTATCCCATGCAGCTTCATGAGATGTGTAAAACATATAGAATCAGGGGCATCTAGGTGGCGCAGTGGATAGAGCACCGGCCCTGGAGTCAGTAGTACCTGAATTCAAAACCGGCATCAGACACTTAACACTCACTAGCTGTGTGACCCTGGGCAAGTCACTTAACCCCAATTGCCTCACTAAAACAAAACAAAACAAAACAATGATCAAGCCATACCCATGCTATCCCAGCTATACAATCAGATGGGGTATAGCCACATAGCAGCATGAATAAGGAAATGAATCCTTTCTGCTCTCTGCCTACAGTAGATGTTCTTAACTCAGGATCCAGGAACTTATTTCCTTAATATCATGATAGCTGTTATAGCTTTCCTTTGTAACCCTACATATTCAATTGGAGCATTCAATAAGCATTATTCTCCAAAGAGATCCATAGAGGTTACCAGACTGCGGTCCAAGGGGTTCAGGACACAAAAAAGCTGAAGAACCAGTCCTTGAGCAAATGAATTTGATGGAGCCATGTTTTAAATAATTCAAGAAAAATACTGTTGTTACTCCATATTGAGAACTCTTCAGAGTCCCTCTCTACTAAACATTTTGTCCAAAAGGAAAATAATTTCTATCCATTCAATTTGATTTTTTTTACCCTATGAAGAGAAGTTATTCATACCAAAGTATCTTGATTTGTGGTCAGCTCTAAAGCTTTAACAGTCAAGTTCATGACCAATCATCTTTTTTTTTAATGTGAACTGGGGCAGCTAGGTGACGCAGTACATAAAGCACAGGTCCTGGATTCAGGAGGACCTGAGTTCAAATCCAGACTCAGACACTTGACACTTAACTAGCTGTGTGACCCTGGGCAAGTCACTTAACCCTCATTGCAAAAACAAAACAACAACATGCAATTTTTTTTTAAATGTGGAAATGGTACAGTATGAAGAAGCCTTATGGGTTATATCTAATGGAAATTACCTCAGTGGGAGAGGAAGGATGAAAGATAGGTGGCACAGGGGATAGAGTGTTAGATGTGGAGTCAGGAAAACCTGAGTCCAAATCCTGCCCCTGATGCTTACTGGCTGTGTGACCCTGGGCAAGTCACCTAATCTCTTGATCTTAGTTTCCTCATATATAAAATGAGAATAATAATAGCAAGTACCTCCCAAGGCTGATGTGAGGGTCAAATAAAATAACATGTAAAATGTTTTCAAACCTTAAAGAGCATTATAAATGTCAGCTATTATGACTCCTAAAGAAATACACCATATTAATTTGCACATAATCCATATAATTTTCCCAAATCAGACTTGCACAATCCTTAGCAGAATATGTGATCTTACTCCAATCAGTTTTTATCTGACTTTCTCATCCCACTCCAAGACTAGCCAGCCCCCAGTTTTCTCAGTGCATGTAATTTACTACAATGATTTTTTTTTCATAGAGCAAGGGGCAGCAGATGGTGAGACTCTTCTCACTGGTATTAACACAATGTCAGGAAAAATTAACAAAGTCCCTCAGCACATAGCATGAACCTCATATGGCAAATTTATAACATGACATGGGCAAGATTCACACAGGATGAATAGGCATGGGCATGTTGCCATATGCATCGGTGGAGGGAGTACCCACATTGATGTGATCACAAATCCTGTAATATTGGAGTCACTTTGTTCAATTGTTTTTCAGTATAAACTTCTATTTTCTTTCTCTTTTCCAAGAAGATCTCATTTTAAGAGGTCAGCCAACAGTTGAAGGAGAAATATTTTCATGCCAACGTAGTATGAGGAATGCTTGCACATTTCATTTTTGACAAAATTTACCACATCATGGGCCAGAAGACTAAATCAAGTCAAATCAACAAGCATTTATTAAGTGCCTACTATGTGCCAAGCACTTTTCTAGGCAAAGTCTAAAGAAATATAGCAATTATTGTGTTCCAAAGTATAACAAGCCTCAACTATCTAGAACCCCCAGAAAATGAGACGTTCTAATGATCAGGTTTTCCAAATGGTTGAAGGTTTAACCTTTTTTGAGAAAATAATGGGATTTGGCAGATGCCCAAAGGCCCCACCTGGAGATTGTTTTAGAACTCCACTGTTCTCTCTTTACTATGCCTTAACAAATGCTTAATGCCCAAAGACTAATGCTAAAAGCTTCTAATTTAAGGTGACCATACATTTAGTTTTACTCATCACACCTTTCAACTCTCTTATCCCTTTTCAATTAAAAAAAATAGGATGGGGCAGCTAGGTGGTGCAATGGATAGAGCACCCGCCCTGGAGTCAGGAGGACCTGAGTTCAAATCTGACCTCAGACACTTGACACTTACTAGCTATGTGACCTTGGGCAAGTCACTTAACCCCAATTGCCTCACCAAAAATAAAAGGATGAAAATCTTTTCTTAAATGTGCTATTTGTTTTATCGTATCTTACAACAGAATATATACTACACACCACTTGACCTTTTTGAATGACTTAGGATCACTATTACAAATATTAATTATTATG
Source organism: Dromiciops gliroides (assembly GCF_019393635.1). Classification (NCBI taxonomy): domain Eukaryota; kingdom Metazoa; phylum Chordata; class Mammalia; order Microbiotheria; family Microbiotheriidae; genus Dromiciops; species Dromiciops gliroides. Next base: position 755,413,517 of record NC_057861.1, read on the forward strand.
CTGTGTCAGGATTCTTTGTCCATTCATTATCATCACTTTTCCTTATTCAATTAAATTCCATAAGCATTAGGAGTTTGGGCTCCTAAGATGTGCAAGGCAAAATATGAGGCCCTAGGAATACAAATACAAAAATACAATACTCCCTGTCCTTATGGAGGTTCTAGTACATTCTCATGTGATCACCATTAATATATTCCATTCTTTTCATTATACATCACTTTGCCTTTTCTTCATTTTGCATGCTTTTATAAGAGTAACTTTAATTTTAATTTTTTTTTTTTGCAGGCAATGGGGGTAAAGTGACTTGCCCAGGGTCACACAGCTAGTAAGTGTCAAGTGTCTGAGGTCGGATTTGAACTCAGGTACTCCTGAATCCAAGGCCGGTGCTTAACCACTGCTCCATCTAGCTGCCCCAAAAGTAACTTTAAAGGTGGTGTACTAGATATAGTGCCAAGCCTAGAGTCAGGAAGACCTGAGTTGAAATTCAGCCTCAGACACTTACAAGCTGTGTGACCCTGGGCAAGTCATTTAAAACTGTTTGCCTTAGTTTCCTCATCTGTAAAATGACAAACCATTCCAGTATCTTTGCCAAGAAAACCCTGAATGGATCACCAAGAGTCAGACATGACTGAAACATGACATCCAGTCTTCCTTGAAGATGAGAATTCTTTTATTTTGTCTTTACATCCCCAGGGGATAACACAGTGCTGACTGGTTAGCAGCATTGCCAGGGACATCAGGGATCATCTCTTCCAATGCCTTCATGTTACATATGAGGAAACTGAGGCCTAAAGAAATTAGATGGGGGCAGCTAGGGGGTGCAGTGGATAGAGCACCAGCCCTGGAGTCAGGAGGACCTGAGTTCAAATCCGGTCTCAGACACCTGATACTTACTAGCTGTGTGCCCCTGGGCAAGTCACTTAACCCCCATTGCCACAAAAAAAGAAGAAAAAAAAGAAATTAGATGACTTACAGCTGGGACCTAGAGGTCATTTAGTCCAACACCCACCTCCATTTTATAGATGAGGAAACTGAGGCTCAGAGAGGTCTAAGATCTCACAGGTAATGAGTGATAGCCCAGATTCTAACCCAGGCCTTCTAACTACAGTACAAAGAGCTCTGTCCACTATACCCCACAGCCCTTTTAGAGTGGGCCCAGTCCTTTTGTGTCAGGCTGAAGAGTGTGAGCTCCATTATCAAATGAAATCATGCATGTATATAAAGAACCTTACAAACCTTTAGGTGTTATATAAATGCTAGCTACTATAGCCTGGAGGACACCAAGAGAGGGGAATGATAGGATAAAGAGAAATGTTTAGAAAGAACTGGTAACACGGAGAAATTAAAGTGAGAGGGAATTTTATGGGGTGGAGCCAAGATGGCGGAGGAAAGGCAGTGAGCTCTCGAACTCATGACACAATCACTCCAAAAACATCCAAATAATGCGATAGGAAAATGCCCAGAGCAGCAAAACTCACAGAAGAATGTGCTGAAATCATCTTCTAACCAAGAACAGCTTGGGAGGTCAGAAGGAGGGAGCTGCTGTGCTGATACAGGAGTCGAGCCCAGCCCCACAGTCACCCTGACACAGATCCAGTCCCAGGAAGGCCTCACCAGAGAAAGAGACCCCCAGAGCCTATGAATCAGCTGAAGCACCAGTGTTGTCTGGAACTAAGCTCACAGTCTGGTGAGTCTGGTGTAATCACACCTGGCTAGCCCTTAAGAAGGTATTGTTCTCAGAAGCTAGACTGTGAACTCGACTTGAGAACACCTTCAAAACCAATGGACTTGTATGATGCCAACCAATCAGCTTGAAGCAGTGTGTAAAGACTGACTCTGTTCCAGACCTATAAAAAGCTTCCACAATCAGCTTGCTAGAGAGTTCCTGATTAAAGCAGACTTGTGGAGGAGGACTTGAGGAAGAACCCAACCAGGCTGGAACTCTAGGCTAGATAGACCTTTTCTTAACTTTCTGAACTCCATGTTAATACCTGTATGCTTTAATAAATGTTTAATGCCCAAAGACTGGTGCTGACACTTCTAATTTAAGGCGATCACACAATATAGATTTTAAACATCACACCATTAAAATGTAAACCCCTGTTATATGGGATGGAAGGAGGAGGTTAAGGAGATGGGGAAATTGAGATAATAAAAACAAAACATATCAGTCAACATTTACTATTTTTTAAAAATCAAAGAATGTAAGCTTCTTGAGGGCACGGACTGTCTCACTTTTTATATTTGTATCCACAAAGATTTGTACATAGTCAACTGTTTTCATTCATTCATTATGTATATTGAGAGAGTCAGTGTTGTAGAGTAGACAAAGTACACTTGGTATCAGAAAGACGGGTTTAAGTACTGCAAGACTTGCTATGTGACCCTGGGCAAGTCACTAAATCTCTCATTGACCTAAGTAATATTCTTTTTTAAAATTTTATCTTTAATTTATGGAATAAAAGAAGCACTTCCATAACACAGAGCAATCAACAAGATAAACTGTACATGAACTGTAAATCGACTGTGTACAACTTGCTATTCCTTTCAAATATACATCAAAAATATGATGAAAATTTCTTTTTTTCTTCCCCTCCCCATAGAGATGGCTGCCATTAGACAAGTAGGTAAATATATGTGAAATATCCTATACATACTTCTATCTATCAGTTCTTTATCTGGATGCAGATAGCATCTTTCTTTATATGCCCTTTATAGTTAATTTGGGTATTTGTAATAGTCAAAATAATTTCTCTCAAAGTTGTTCTTAAAACAATATTGCTGGGGCACCTAGGTGGCTCAGTGGATAAAGCACCAGCCCTGGATTCAGGAGGACCTGAGTTCAAATCTAGCCTCAGACACTTGACACTTACAAGCTGTGTGACCTTGAGTAAGTCACTTAACCTTCACTGTCCCTCAAAAAAAATTTAATTTAATTAAAAAAAATAAAAATAAAGTCCTTTTAACTAGATTTGCCATTTTTAACTAGATTTCTATGTAAATGCATTTTATGGATACCCACAAAAAAATTTGTATGGGCACTTAGATACCATCTAATCCAACCCATTCATTTTACAGATGGAGAAACTGAGATCCAGAGTTTTCATGACTAGCCCCAGGTTGTGAGGTTAGTGAGAAGGGAGCCCTGAGATGTGAGCCCAGCTTCTCAGACTTCAATCCAGGTTCTTTCCACAGAGCCAGGCTGAAGGGCTCTTGGCTCTTAACAAAAATGCCAAGTGATTATTTTCCAGACATTCTATAATTGGCGTTATGTTGCCTTCAAAGTCATTTTTTTTGGAAGCTGAATTTTTTTTTCAGTAAAGTTGCTACTTTTCAAATCTTCTGGGAATTCTTCTTTCAAAATTGCCTTCGGGCATCAGGCACTCTCTCCAGAATGTTCTCACTAGGGCAAATTTTGGTCCCTTGAGGGTTCGTTTGATTTTTTTTTCCAGAAATACTAAAAAGCCATTTTGAGTCAATCCTGATGAGAAAGTAGCAATACCCTCTTTGGGGGAGGGATTAGGGGGAGCAAAATGAAGAATGATGTAAAGTCAAAGATGAGGCAGAGAGGTAGCTCAGTGGATAGAGCACAGACCTGAAGTCAGGAAGACCTAAGTTCAAATCTAGTCTCAGACACTTACTAGCTGTGTGATCTCAGGAAAGTTGCTTAACCTCTTTTTTGCCTCTGTTTCCTCATCTGTAAAATGGGGATAATAACCGCCCTACCTCCCAGGGTTACAGTGAGGATCAAATGAGATAATATTTGCCCAACATAATAGTAAGTGTTAGACAAATATTAATTATTACTGAGAAATGAACTTGCCCAAAATCAAACAGGTCATCAGCTGAAAAGTGGGATCTGAATTCAAGTTCTTCAAGTCCTGAGGCAGTCCTCTTTCCCCAGTACCAAACCTGTCCATTGGACAACTGAAGATTTCCAGTGTACCGACAAAAAGACCCTGAGGAAGCCTCGTGCACATTGAGTGAGAGATCTATGGAAGCACATGGTCGAGAAACCATGGACAGGTCCTCGTGTGCAGCAGTGAGGCATTATGAAACCACATGAATGTATGTGTTACAAAGGACAGCACTGATTTGGTTGTAGAGCATAGGTATTCTTGTTTCTGTTTTTAAATCCTCTTGGAGATGAACAAAGGAAAGCCCAGAACCCTTGTGACTTGCCCAAGATTGTATAATAAGACATAGAACATATTGAGACTCTCTCAGGACCCTTCCCACTATGCCACCTTCATTGCCTGCTAGCCCACATAGTCTGTCATTCTTCCTAAAAAGATATTCCTAAAGTGTTTTTTGTCTAAATCTGACAACATTGTGCTGTAAGAAATGATGAGCAGGCAGATTTCAGAGAAACCTGGAAGGACTTACATGAACTGATGCTGAGTAAGATGAGCAGAGCCAGGGGAACGTTGTACATAGTATCAACAACATTGTGTGTTGATCAACTGTGATAGACTTGACTCTTCTCAGCAATACAATGGTCCAAGATAGTTCCAAAGGTCTCATGATGGAAAATGTTCTCCAAATTCAGAAAAAAAAAGAACTATGGAATCTAGATGAAGATTGAACCATACTATTTCTATTTTTTTTTTGGTGTTCATTTTTGAGGTTTTTCCTTTTTGCTCTGATTCTTCTTGACAACATGACTAATGCAGAAATACATTTAAAGTGATTGTACATATATAACCTATATCAGACTGCTTGCTGTCTTGGGGAGGGGGGAGGGAGAAAAATTTCAAACTAGAAATCTTATCAAAACAAATGTTGAAAAATTAATTAATTAATTAAAATAAATTTAAAATAAAAAACTGTTGAAAACTATCTCTACACATAACTGGAAAATAATAAAATACTTTTATGAAAAAAATCTGACCACATCATTCCCTCACTAAGTGAACATCAGTGACTCCCCATCAGCCCTGGGATCAACTAGAACCTCCTCTGTTTGGCATTTAGACTCAATATAACCTGGACCCAACCCACCTTTCCAGGTTCTGCTTCTTCTTCATGTCCCCTATTGTTCAGTTAAAATAGCCTTCTTATCGACCTCACACTCCATCTGCCATCTCTATGCCTTTGCTCTGACTGTCTCTCATTCCTGAACCAGACCCTTGCCCCTCAAAATCCTTAATTTCTTGGAAGACTCAGCTCTTGACACTTTTCCTTTCCCCCACCCCAAATTACTTCGTATCTATTTTGTATACATTTCTATAGATTGTAAGCTCCTTGAAAGCAAGGATCAGCTTTCTTTTTCACATTTATCTCTATAGCTCCAGAAACTAGGATAGTGCCTGGCATCCAGAAGGTATTTAATAAATGCCTGTTGACTGATTGATTGTATGTTAATGTTCTGGGCTCACAGTTAATAAGGTCTGCATTTGGGGCTACTTTTCCAGTGATGATAATGGATTCATGCTAAGCAAACCACTCTCCTCTTGTCCCGCTCTGGCTAAGGGAATGGATTTCTTAGAGATTTGGTAAAGTATAGAATGGTCTGTAACCATGCATCCTTTTTGCTTTGTGTGAAACATACTACCTAATATTGGGGTCACTCATGATCTTGGAATCATTAACAGATGCACAGACACATAGGAAGAATTGGGTGGGGGTGAGGGGGAAAATGAGACAGAGACAGAGACACTGAGAGATGGAATTTCAAACAATTGCCACCTACTAAGTCCTAGGCACTGTCCAATGTGCTAGGGATTTGTTAAAGAATTTTCAAAGTGGCAAAGGTGATGGCCTTACACTCTATTAGAGGGGATATAACATGTAGACACATAAACACAGCACCCAGGAGAATGCAAACTTGGGGGGAGAGCAAAATCTACATCATGTGCTCTAATGGTTTGGAAGTTTTTCCTGACATCAAGCTGAATTTGCCTCTTTGCAGCTGACGCTCTTGGCTCTGTCCTCAAGGGAGGAAGAGAACAAATCTAGTTTCTGAGAAAATTGAAAATAGGAGTAAAGCAAGAATTCTTCTGTCCCCACCACCACCACACCCAATTAAGATTCAACATATTTCTAGAAAGGCCAGCAATAGCAACAAGACAAGAGAGGGGAATTAAGAGCATAAACATCAGCAAAGAGGAAACAGAATTATCACTATTTTCAGGCCAATCAGTCAACAATCATTTATTAAGCACCTACTACATACCAGGCAGTGCCCTAAGCACTAGAGATACCAAAAAAAAAAAAAAAGGTAGAAGACAGTCCGTGCTTTCCAGAAGCATATAAAAAGAAGCTGGAAAGGGTGGGGAGGTGCCCCCGCAGCCAGTTGGGAAATGAAGAAATGGCTGCCCTGGGCATCCTCTGGATGGAAGATCTGGGAAGAACTCTCAGATGACCACCCTCCACCCCCATCCAATCAGAGGGAAGGAGGGGCCCGAGGGGAAGGTATGAGTTTCAGAGCTGTTTTGGTCTTTCAGGATAATTCTGGAGATCATGATAAAGTCCACAAGAGCACCCAGGTGGGAAATGATAGTTTACTGAAGAAAACCCTAGAAAATCAGGGAAGAAACTAATTTAGATTATCAATACCTTCAGTAAAGTAAAAAGATACAAAATAAGTACACAAAAAATTGACATTTCTAAAGAGCAATAACAAAAAACAAGAAGTGATAAATCCTATTCTGGGGAAACTAGAAGAGGGAAGGCTCATTTTCAGCTGGGAAAAAGAGGAAGAGTGTCATGGAGGCAACTGCACCTGAGCTGGGTAGGATTTCATCCCAAAGCACACTTTCTGATTGGTTTTAAGGTGGAATCTCTGACGTTTTCAAACAGATACCATAATCCTAGGGTTTCTCCCCTTTATGTACGATTTCAATATCACGAGGATTGGCTGGCAGTCCAATAGAAAATTTGCCCCAAACTTACCACTCTTAGAAAGAATAAATGAAAGGATTTTTTACAGAAACCCTTTTTTAAATCTCCCATTCAAAATAACCTCACATCTAAGCCTGAGAAAGAGCACCTCAAGAAAATAAACTGCATGAATAACATGGGTATATATTCAGTGGCCCAGAAGAATACCCCTAAAAATGAAAGTCGACTAGAGTCGTGAGATAAAATTTTTAAAACAGACAACCCCAAGCACAGAAGGACAAGGGAAAGGAAGGAAGAGAGGAATCAAATGAGGCAACATGAAATATAAGAAAGAAAAACAGAATTATAGATCTTAGGGCTGGAAAAAAAGGAAAGCCCTCACTGGTTCTATAGAGCCCCAAGTGAGGGCAGTATTGTTCTCTGTGCTAAACCCTGACATGTTTCATCTAGTTAATCCAGGAACCACCTGGTGTGGAGCCCCTCTCTGTAAACTCATCCACTCACTCTGCTGATAGAAAGTTTGTTCCTAAGAGTTTAAAGTTTCCCCCTGCTCAGACTAGGGCCATTATTCTTTGTTATACCCTTAACCACAGTCAATAAGCCATCCCTTTCCTTTCCACTCTCCCCCTTGCAGTATTTATAGAGGCATCAATAGCTCCTTTCCTTTGGAATGTCCGTATGCAATTCCCTTGCTCGCTGATGCCCTCCAAATCCACAGTTGTGAAAAGAGGAGGGGGTGAAGAGAAGGGTCATCTTTCTGATCCTTTGTATTCCCTCCAATCGATCAATCTTTGTCTCCTAAAGAACGAGCAAAACTAACCTGCACCAGGCAGTCACTGCACTCACTAAGTGGGCATGTCTGCCAGCCCTTCTGAGTATTGATTGGCTGATTGATTTTAAGATTTATAGAAATGGACTCACTGCCAAGGTCTCAGGGCACCTATATGACAGCAACATTAAGCAAAATAAAAAAGTGGACATTACCCTGTCCCAAAGGGCTTCCCATTGCCATTCCAACAGGAAAAAATAACCCATCTACATTAAAAGGTGGGCTTTGTGCCATTCTCTGAAGGTCAATCAAACAAGGCTTTGTCAGGGGCAAAAGGGTGTCCAAAGGCACAACAGGAGATGATATGTACAGATTGCTTTATGGCCTTTATCCCCACGACCTTATGAGGCAAATCCTGTAGGCATTATTGTCATTCCCATTTTACAGATAAGAAAGCTGAGACTCCAAGAAGCTAAGTGGTTTGCTCAGCGTCCTTTAACTATTTCTCTTTTAAGTAACTTTTCCTTTTTCACCAACATGGAGAGATAGGATGTGTTCATATACTAGTTGGTCTCAGAAAAGAAATCCAAAGGGAATGGGAGCTCAGAACACTAATTCAAAGAGATGTGAACCTGAGGCAGGTCCCTAGGGAGCTTCCTGTATCATTGGGGTGTTACATCTATAATGCAGTTGGTAAGAACAGAAGTAGAAGTAAATACCAGTAGAGCATATATCTGGTCAAGTTTACCTGGACTAACATAGTTTATTTCTTTTTTAAATGCTGTACCTAGAGTCAGAAGCATTGGATTATAATCTTGACTGTGACTCTTGTGAGCAGCCTGACAGTGAACCAACCATCTTCCCTCTCTGAGCTTCCATTTCCTCATCTATAAAATGGGCTACTTACATACTGCCAAACTCCCAGCATTGCTGTGGAAAGAACACTGGCAAAATGAATTATCCTAATTGTTGTTATTATTTGGGACATAACTCCTTTGAGTAAATGAATAAATGAATGAATGAGTGAATTAATGAATGAGTGAATGAATGAATGAATGAATGAAGCACTTATTAAGTGCTAATGTGCCATGCAGAATCTTTATTTAATGATATTCAGCCTCCCAGACACGCAGCTACTAGTCAGTACCTAAATGATCCTAAGAACAGACTTGGGGCATAGTAACTGGCTAAAACATCCAAGTCTTTTCTTCTCTAGGCTAAGCATGCCTAATTCCTTCTCTCTTTTCTTAAGGTTAATGCCCCATTTAATCTTTGCATGATAAATAGTCAACCATTGATTTTTCAGGGATTTCTAATACAGTTTATATCACCCTGTTCCTTTTCTTCCAAAGGCAGCCTAACATAGTAATTAGAGCACTGAACTGGATATCAGAAAGACCATGGGCAAGTCACAGAAATTCTGACCCTCATAACAATAGATAATGTTTTTTACAGCTCTTGAAAGTTTGCAAAACTCTTGAGGGATATGATCACATTTGAGCCTTCCACCATGGCCCAGTGAGGTTGGTACTTGGCCTTATTAATGGCCCATGACTTGTAGGGTTGTGGGCAGCTCAGATGAGATTGTAAAGTGCTTGACAAAGCTTAGGGTTGTCATAGAAATGTGGCATTATTATCCCTAATTCCTTCTAACAATTCTCAAGTGGCATTGTCTGGAGGACCTTCCTTATCCTGGGTGTCCTATTCTCTCAAGCTTGATAGCTTGTCAAAGTCCTTTCCAAAATATGGTACCCAGAACTGAGCACAGTAGTCTACAAGTGGTTTGGCAAGTCCAGAATAAAATGGGGCATCTCCTCCCATATTCTGTACATTGTGCCTCACTCAATGCAGCCCAAAATAATTTTGGAAGATAGTGATCACTGTTGAGTTTGGAATCTACTAAAACACCTGGATATTTTTCAGACTGCTACCTAGCGAACCATGTCCACATTGAATGAGGAAAGTTGGGTTTTTGAACCCAAGGAATATCTCACACTTATACTTCTTAAATTTGATCTTATGAGATACAAACCCTCACTCTAGCATCTTATCAGCATGTAATAGAGACTTAATGCTTCTTGGTTGGTTTTTGGATTCTATCATTGACTGTGTTCATTCTTCTTGGTGGCTTTATGTCATCTGCAAATGTAAATGATCTGGTAGAGCCAATATAGTTGGGATGATAATGCCCAAAGTACTTTAGGGATCTGATCAAAACACCAATGGGACCCTTTAGTAGGTATATAAAATCATGCCATTTTCTGGAGAAACAAAATGTTAGGGATATCAAGGAAAACTATGGGAAAAAATGGAAGAAAGTCATGGGACATTGGACCTTAGAAATCATCTAATCAAATCCTCTCACTTTACAGGTGAGAAAACTGAAGCCTAGATAGAGGAAGAAATAAGCATTTGTTAAGCACCTACTATGTGCCAGGCACTGTGATAAGCACTTGTTACAAGTATGATTTCATTTGATCTTCACAACAACCCTGGGAGGTAAGTGCCTTTATTTCCATTTTATAATTGAGGAAATTAAACAGAGGTGAAGTGATTTGTCCAGGGTCACACAGCTGGTAAGGGTCTGATGATGGATTTGAACTCAAGACTTCCTGACTCCATGACCAATACTCTATCCATTCATTGTACCACTGCTGCTAGAAAGAGCAAATTGCTTGAAGTGCATTAATGTTATATTGGAAGTTAATAGGCATTCATGCTTCTGATGCACAAGACACCCTGTTAGGGTCTAAAGATACAAAGGCAAACACAATAACAATATTCCCCTATGAGTCACTTCCAGTTAAATGCGGTTACCCAAAATGCCCATCAATTAGGGAATGACTAAACAAGTTGTGGTATATGAATGTGATGGAATACTATTGTGCTGTAAGAAATGATGAGCAGGAGTAGTTCAGAGAAACCTGGAAGGACTCACATGAACTGATACTGACTGAGAGTAGCAGAATGAGGAGAACATTGTACACAGTAACAGCAACATTGTGTGATGAGCAATAGTGATAGACTTGGCTCTTTTTATCAATGCAACGATCCAAAGCAATTTCAAAGAACTCATGATAGGAAAATGTTCTCAACATCCAGAAAAAAGAACTGTGGATTATTAATGCAGATGGAACCATACTATTTCTACATTGGGGCTTTTTTCCTTCTTTTTTGAGCTTTTTCCCTTGTACTCTGATTCTTCTTTTGCAATATGACTAATGTAGAAACATGTTTAATTTGATTGCACATATATAACCTATATCGGATTGCTTTCTGTCTTGAGGAGGAGGGAGGGAAGGGAGGATGGGAGAAAAATTTGGAACTAAAAATCCTATGAAAACAATGTTGAAAACTATCCTTACATGTAACTGGAAAATAATAAAATACTTTATTAAAAAAAATTAAAATGTGGCTACCCAAATCCCAACTAATTCTAACTCTAACTCTAAGCCAGCTTAAGCTGCTGTTTTGTATAGGGCTCCCCAGATTGGTTTGTTCATAGCAAAGCTGGTCCTATGGTCACAAAGCTAAGAATACAAACTACAAAACACATACAGTCAGTTTGACAAGTCCTGGGTGACTGGAAAGACCACTGATGGTTCCATTCCAACTGAAACAAGTATTCAAAATAAATCAAGGAAGATCAAGGGTCCTGGTTTCCTTCCAGTAAACACAGTCAAACTGTGAATTGAATGTATATCTGTGTCTCTAGGCCAGAGGTTCCTAACATTGTTTGGGTCATGGATCCCTTGGGCTGTCAATCAGATGAAACCTCTACACTCACAATCATGTTGTTAAATGATTGAAGGAAATGCTAAATTAGATAATAAATAAATAATTGTGAAATAGTGAAAATTAAGATACATTTTTTCCCTTCCAAGTTCCCAGACCCCCTGAAATCTATCCACAAACCCTTTAAAGATCCATGGACTCCAGATTAAGAAACCTACTCTAGGGTAATTAACTATCTTTTACACATTTTCCTTTCTGGAAAAAATACAAACTGTGCTTTGGGGCTCCAGTCACCAAAAGAATAGTCTTCCTTGAGACAATTCCTGCAAATGTAAATGATCTGGTAAGACAAACATATTAGGCATAATAATACCCTACTGAGACAGCTGTGATACCATGGGTAGGCAAGAGAATGAGACCACTTTGGGCAAAATCCATCTTGCTCAGACTTAGGGCTCCAACAAAGAGGTAGCAGCAGCAGCAGCAGCAGCAGCAGCAGGAGGAGGAGGAGGAAGTACTGGTGTTGTTGGAGGAGGAGGGGGAGTTGTTATTTTATGGTAGTAATTGTAGTTGCTGCTGCTGCTGCTGCTACTGTTGTTACTGTTACAATGAAAGGACATCTTTGATCATTTTCTTTTAAAAGTCTGTGATTTCCTTAGTGTGGACACAGCTCCTACTAATCCAGATTTTGATTCCTTTCTTTAGCACCAGCTCTTGTAGCTTTGGAAAGCCTTTCCTCATGCTCCTAATTCTTGATACTCTCTCTTCAAATTACCTTATGCCTACTTATTTGTGTAAATGTCATCTCCCTCCAATAGTAAGTCAGTTTCTTGAGAGCAGGGACCACTTCAGTTCTGCCTGATATTCATAGCACCTAGAAATCCAAATACTGATGGCTTTAGAGCCCAAGAACCGGCTTTTGAACCCTGTCTTTCACTTATTAGCTGTGTGATTCCTTAACCTCTCAGTTTCTTCCACTGTAAAATGACAAAATTGGACTAGAGAACCTCAGTATTTCCTTCCAGTTATAATACTTCGTGCAAACTCTGTTCTCAGAGTTGTCTGAGGCCCTGAGAGGTTACCAGATTTACCCAAGGTTACACAAAGAGTATATGGCAGAGACAGGATTTGAACAGAGGTCCTTATGACTCCAAAGTCAATTCTCTCTCCTTGGCACATGGCAAGTGCTTAAAATACTTGCTGATTTGTTTATTATTATCACAATGATCATTTTCAAATTCTATTTAGAAGCAAAATTGAAAATTGAAAATTTCCAACTACCTCCAGGAAAAGGAGGGATTTTCACAGGAAGCTTAGAACTGGTTAAGATCATTTGTCCCCCTGAAATTGTGTCTCCTAAACAGAGCGACACCTCCCTCCCTCCAAGGTCAAGGAACTGCTACATCATCCCAAACCCTTTCTTGACCAACCTCAGCAATACAAATACACCAGCCAAACAGTGCAGTTCTTTTTCTCTGACTATACCTCCATCTGTGATAGCTGCTCCTGTCTACCCCCAAGTACCATTATAAAAATCAGAAAACAAGGCAAGAAACTTGGGCTGGCTGGGAAAGGCAATAAACTTAAAAGCCATAGGTTGATTCTGTCTCTTCCTAAATTGACTTTCATCAATAAATATCCATTTATGCCTCAAGTCAAACACCTGAAGCTTAATTATTCTGGTCACATGTGCACCGAAGCCCCCACTGGCCCTCCAAAAGCAAAGCATTGAAATCAAGCATTTTTTCTTTATTAGATTTTGTTTTCCAGCTGTTTTAACTTAATAGAATCTTTTTTGTTTTTAATTTCAAACTGGATGGTGCTTTTGGCTAAAAGATGATCTTCTTTCCAGCCCACTGGCCCCTGCTCTGTCAATGACTATTAAACTCAGAACAATGATTTGCCTTCTGACAGGTCAAGATTTTTGTTTTCTCCTTGTACTTCAGACTTTTTGTTTGAGGCCACCAAGTTCTGTCAGGCAAATTACATTTGATGAGACAAGACTTAAAGTGCTCCCATTCAAATCCTGATTTCTTAGGGACATGCCCATTGCAGTATGCTGCTACAGAATTACTATAGGGTTTTGTAAGTACTGATAGAAAAATAGAAATGTTATTCAGATATCTAGTTTAAACTTTATCTAAGTAAGAGCCACTGGCATGCTAATAAATGTTTAACAATCAGCTCTCCTGGGGGGCGGCTAGGTGGCGCAGTGGATAAAACACAGGCCCTGGATTCAGGAGTACCTGAGTTCAAATACGGCCTCAGACACTTGACACTTACTAGCTGTGTGACCCTGAGCAAGTCACTTAACCCCCATTACCCTGCAAAAAAAACCCCAAAAAAACAATCAGCTCTCCTGGGGAAGAGAGGCAGGTACTATGCACATAAATGACTTTTTATCTCAATCTGCATTAGTAACCTTCCTCCCACCACCACCACCAACTGTTTTCTTTTTTTTGTTTGTTTGTTTGGTTTTTTGTTTGTTTTGGTGAGGCAATTGGGGTTAAGTGACTTGCCCAGGGTCACACAGCTAGTGTTAAGTGTCTGAGGTCGGATTTGAACTCAGGTCCTCCTGACTCCAGGGCCGGTATTCTATCCACTGTGCCACCTAGCTGCCCCCCCCCCGACTGTTTTCTTAATTCTAGATCATAAACAAAGCATAAATCAAGCCCTAATTTGTAGCATTCGCCAATTTCCAAAGTACCGAAGTTCACAATGAAAATTTAACAATCAGCTCTTACAAGCTAGTACAAGCTGGCTCCAACATACCCCTGGCTAAAGCCTTCTCTCTAGCACTCCTAACAAGATGACAGTTATCCACCTACCTCCAATGATGGGGAACCCACTCACCATCTCCCTAGGTAATCCATTCTATTTGGGACAGCTCAAATCTGCTTTAACATCCACCCAGTGCTCCTGATCTCATTGATCTTCCACATGACAGCCCTTCCAATGCTTGAAGACAGCTAGCATGTCCCTGACACTTCTTTTCTCCAGGCTAAGCATCCCCAGTTGAGTCTGTCTCTTCTGTTTTCTTGGAGCATTTTTTCCAGGTCCATTGCTCTCATTTGGACATGAAGCCAGGAGGCATACACCAAGAGTGGTGCGGCTGAATGGCCACTTTGCTGTAGTTGAAAAGGAAAAGCTATATTTGGGAACAAATGCTAAAGACATCAACCAAAGGTGTATCCTTTTAGTTTTGCTTGGAAATAGAGGTGGATAAAAAATGGATAAGATGTGAGTGCTCAGGCTGAATGGGTCAGTAGTAACTGATGGCATAGGAAGGCAAAACTACTCAAACTCTTTTGTCTTTGAATTATCTTTGGGCTGGAAATGATGGGATTAAAAAAGCTCAAAAGGAGCTGATTTGCACAAGGCAAGTAAAGAGTTGATAGTAGAGCACATAGCATCTCTTGATGAGTTCAAGTTGCTTGACCAAGATAAAGTACATCCTTGAGTTCTGGAAGAGATGGTAGATGTAACTGCTGAGCCACCATCCATGATCTTTGAAAGACTGCAGAGAATGGAAGACTTAGTTTAGGGATTGTTCTCCTGCTTTTCCAAAAAGGGAAGGAACAATTGAGTCTGAAAACTAAATGTCAGTGAGTTTGACTTCAATTCCTGGAAAAATTCTAGAGCATATTAAAAGGATGGTTAAGGGGACAGCTAGGTGGCGCAGTGGATAAAGCACCTGCCCTGGATTCAGGAGTACTTGAGTTCAAATCTGGCCTCAGACATTTGACACTTACTAGCTGTGTGATCCTGGGCAAGTCACTTAACCCCCATTGCCCTCCAAGAAAAAAGGATGGTTAGAGAATATATAGAAGAAAAAAAGGTGGACACAAAGAGCCAGTGTGATTTCAGTAACAGGCCCCACCAAAGTAAACTCATTTCCTTTTATTAAACAGCACTAGGCTAGTAGATTAGGAGAATGGAATAAATCTAGTTTATTGATATTTCAACAAAGCTTTTATTGATATCTCTCATGCTATTTCAACACTACCTCAGGACTACTTCCCCTAAATCACACTCACATTGTCAGAGTCCCCATCAGGCAGCTGACTAATACCCTCAGGCTTCTAGAGATAACCTTGGGGGACTAGGTTTCTAGTACTGTCATCAAAAGCCCCCGCTGATGTGCTTCTATTGATAATCAGTCTTAATTAGAACAGTAGTAAAAAAAAAAATTCCCTCCAAAGGTCTCAACCATATTCTCCTACAGTCTGTGGTGAGTGTACACAAAATACAAATGAAGTGAGGCATACATGTAGAGGACACATGTGGCAAAAGAATCACTTGGTTACTAGAAGTCCTTGCCCCCTTCAAAGATTCCTCATGGAGTTTCCCTTATGTGTAGCTCGGGGCTAAGCTCTGAAGGTGAAGGCCTTTTTAGAGTCCATAGCCATCACTTCTCTCCACCATAATGGGTCACACTCCTGTAGCTACCCTTTCTTGGGTGACTATCACTCCCATCTTGTTTATACAGTTTACACATGAGTACATTGATTGACTGACTGACAGACTGACTGATTGATTGATTCACTAACTGATTGATTCAATTGAGGTGTATGCCTTCTCTGATTACATCAATTGAAGTGAGGTGGTCCCCCTCCCTTACATTATCCTTCTAAAAAAGATGAAGAGATCTGGACTAGACAACAGAATAGTTCAATGGATTTGGAACTGGCTAAATGACTGGACACAAATGGTTCAAAGTTAAGATGGAAGGTCACCACCAAAGTTCTCTGTCTATGACTGGCCCTTTGTTATTCAACATTTTTCTATTTACTTGGATAAAAGCACAGATACCATGATTATCAAATTTGTGGATGGTATAAAGCTGGGAGTGATTTCTAATACACTGGAAGACAGACTCAGGATTCCAAAAGATTGTGGCAATGAACCTAGAACATAGTGTTAAATCAAATGAAATGAAATTGAATAGGGAAATATGTAAAATCATACATTGGTTTAAAACCCCAATTTCACAAATACAAGATAAAGGAGGTTGACTTTTTTGGGGGGGGAGGGGAGGGACAATGAGGGTTAAGTGACTTGCCCAGAGTCACACAGCTAGTAAGTGTCAAGTGTTTGAGGCTGGATTTGAACTCAGGTCATCCTGAATCCAGGGATGGTGCTTTATCCACTGTGCCACCTAGTTGCCCCCACCTGACTTTTTTAATTTGAAAAAGATTCAAAGATTTTGGTGAAAAATGAGTTCAATACGAGTCAAGAACATGGCACACTATCCAAAAACTAAGATAATCTGGGGCAGCTAGGTGGCACAGTGGATAGAGCACCGGCCCTGGAATCAGGAGTACCTGAGTTCAAATCCAGCCGCAAACACTTGACACTTACTAGCTGTGTGACTCTGGGCAAGTCACTTAACCCCAATCGCCTCACCAAAAAAAAAAAAAAAAAAACCAACTAAGGTAATCTTAGCCTACATTAAGAGTAACCTGGGGGCGGCTAGGTGGCGCGGTGGATTAAGCACCGGCCCTGGATTCAGGAGTACCTGAGTTCAAATCTGGCCTCAAACACTTGACACTTACTAGCTGTGTGACCCTGGGCAAGTCACTTAACCCCCGTTGCCCCGCCAAAAAAAAGAGTAACCCAGTGTTCAACATTAGGGAGGGAGAGTATCCAGAGCTACTCTGTCCTCTGCCCAAGTTTGACTATGGCTTGAAGGACTGTATTCAGTCTCTGGAAACTATATTAATCAGAACATTATAAGCTGGAAAATGTCCAGAGTAGAGCAACCAAGATGGTGAAGGATATCATGGCATGTGCTTGACCATAAGAGAGAAAGTATGTCAAGAATGTGAGAGCTTTCTGCAAGTATCTGAGGGGCTATTACATGGAAGAGTCAAGGACTGCCTCTGCTTGTCACCAGAGGGCAGGACCAATAGCAATAGGGAGTGGGGAAAAGGTTACAGAGGGATGAATTGAGGCTTCATGTGAGCAAACCCTTCTTGTGACTTAGAGTTATCAGAAAGTGGAATGGGTTGATTCAGGAGGAAGATCCCACCAAACTGGGATGGCCATTTGTTAGGTAGGATGCAGAGCAGACTCTTGCTCAGGTATAGGTTGGAATAGAGAGATTCTGAGATCCCTGCAGATTCTGAGACTCCATAAGAATCTGGGATTGTGAGTCACAAGACTGGGTTGGAATCTCAGATCTACTTCTTACTCCCTGTAAGATCTTGAGCCAGTCACTTCTCCATACACTTTAGCTTTCTTATCCGTAAATATAGATGCCTGGAGAGACTCACTGGATTCAACAGTCTTCCAGTTGTAGGTCCTGAGGAAATTAGGTCGGGAATGAAGAGAGGCACTCTGCCACCCACTAGCCAGGGGGACTTGGGCAAGCGGATTCTGACTGCTGGAGCTCTAACAATCTATGGTCAAAAGGATCTGTGGGATGGCAGAAAGAATGCTGGACGTCGTGGGGCAACTAGGTGGTGCAGTGGATAAAGCACCAGCTCTGGATTCAGGAGTACCTGAGTTCAAATCCCGCCTCAGACACTTGGCATTTACTAGCTATGTGACCTTGAGCAAGTCATTTAACCCCCATTGCCCCGCCCCTCCCCCAAAAAAGAAAAAAGAATGCTGGACGTCAATCCTTGCCAGTGGCATAATTTTGAAAGAGCGTCAGTTTCCTCATTTAAAAAATGGCAGCAGGGGCAGCTAGGTGGTGCAGTGGATAGAGCACTGGCCCTGGATTCAGGAGGACCTAAGTTCAAATCCAGACTCAGACACTTAACACTTACTAGCTGTGTGACCCTGGGCAAGTCACAACTCCAATTGCCTCACCAAAAAAAAATTTTTTAATTAAAAAAATAATAATAAATGGCAGCAGTACAATATGCCCCTTACTGAGTTGCTGTAAAGAACACATGAGAGAATTATGAGCTATTATCATCAGAAAGAGAGGTTTAGCAATGATCAGTGCTACAGTTCCAAAAATAGACTTTCTGTAGTCTGTAGCAGTTAGCATCATGTCATGAAATGTTGGGTTCCACAAAGAATTTCAACTCACACAATTACCATTAATTAATTCATTGCTGCCTACCCAACACATGTTAGTTTCTCATGAGAATCAAAAAAAGGAACCAAATGAGCTGATAAATAGCTAATCCAGAAAAACTGCATTTTGTCCTGGAATAAAAAATTCACCATTAAGAAGGATGCTATAGGGGCAGCTAGGTAGTGCACTGGATAAAGCATGGACCTGAGTTCAAGTCCAGCCTCAGACACTTGACACTAGCTGTGTGACCCTGGGCAAGTCACTTAACCCCCATTGCCCTAGGGGAAAAAAAAGACAAAAAAAAAAGGATGCTATAAAATGTAAGCTCTTTGAAAGCAAGAGCCCTTTGTGTCCCTAGTGCCTAGCACAGAGCCTGACCCAGTATTTAGGTATTTAATAAATATTTGTTGAGTGGATGTATTCTGAAAATAGTTTTAATTTTCACATTTCCTTCCCTCCTCCCTCTTTCCTCTTCTACAGTAGTAGTAGCAATAATAATAACTAGCATTTATATAGTGCTTTAAGGTTTAAACTTTACATACAGTATCTCATTTGACCCTTACAACCACTCTCTGAGGTAGGTGTTATTCCCCATTTTACAGGTGAGAGAGGAAACTGAGGCAAACAGACATTAAGTGACTTGCCCAAGGGTCACATAGCTAGCAAGTATATAAATTTGAACTCAGGATTTTAACTCAGATCTTCCAGCCCCCAAGTCCAGTGCTTTATTCATTATGCCAGCATCATTATTATAACTAAGATGTATATAGTACTTTTAAATCTTCAGAGTTCTATATACTAATGTACTCATTTGACCACCTATCCTGTGAGGTAGGCATTTGTATACCCATTTTGTGATTTGGAAACTGAGGCTCAGAAAGCAGAAGTGCTTGGCCCATTATCACACAGGGAGCAAAAAGCAGAGCCAGGATTCAAACTTGGGCCCTCTAACCTCCAATTTCACAACCACACAGCCAGAAGTGTCACAGGCAAGATCTGAACTGAGGCTCTCATTCTGAGCCATTCTCTGTGTGGATGCGTTTTCAGTACTTTGAAGAAAAGTACAATTGGACCTCCTCCTAGAGTAGGGTCAGTTTTCCTGTCCTTTTCTTCACTCCGCTGACAAATGGATTGCATTCACTGGAACATACACAATCCACTTGATCTTATTCCCTCAACTGGAATTTCATTTTTTCTGCTTGGGTTTTATTCAGCAATATAAATACAATTAGCCCCTGTCAGTAGGATGCCAGGAGCCACTGATGCTGAAGCTTCACCCTTCCCCCGTCCATCCAAAAAAACATGTCTGTTATATTTGGGACTAAGTCAGGGAAGCAAGAGGAGATAGATGGGAGACATTCATTCACTCAAAATGGTCTCCAGAATCCCAGAATTCGAGCGCCAGCAGTGACCCCAAAGTCCATCTACTCTGAACCTTATGCAGAAAGGAATCCCCAGACCAACATCCCCAACAATTGGTCATCTGGCCTTTTCTTGAAGACTCACAGTGAGATGCTGTACTTTGTACTTTGGGATAGTGCGAATCATTAAGACTTTTGTCCCGGCTGGAAGTCTAAGCTGACCTCCTTCCAACTTCTACTTTCCTTTTCTCTCTTCCCTCAGTCTTCTGGAGGAAAATCAAATCTGACTTCATTCTGTCCTGGTTTATCCCTGATACCTTGTGGAGAACAGGAATATCCCCAATTCCCTGTTTCACTACAATAATGATTCCCATCATCACTGATGGGGGCCCTACCTTCACCAAAGTTGATCACAAATCATTAGGGAATGGTCTTCGTGAGTGAATGGGGAGAAGTCCATTGTTAACCGGTGGCCAGCCCTCTGGAGATGAGCCTCTCCAAACATAGCTTGGCTGGTAATGTTCCTCATTCCTAAGACTGTCTAGGTGTCTTGAAGCCTACATGAGCAGCCCCAACAGAAAGTGAACTCTGAGAGAAAACATCCTTTTTTTTATTCTAGTTTTATCTTTGTGTTCCCCAGCCCCTAGCTCCACCCTTTGCACCCCGAAACACTTAAATGCTTGAGAAAGTGAGTTGAATTGAGTCATTGCTAGGAAGCTGCCCTGAGCTGTTCCAATCTTGTTATCTAGGGGTCACATGTGACCAAAGTTCTGGGTTCACATGGACAGAGCTCAGTCTAGGGGTCTCCCCGACCACATCTTTCTTTGGCTCTTTATTCCTTCACCCAGCATTTACTCCAGAAAATCTCCAAATATAGCTTGTGTATAGGTCTTTACAGATGTGGATAAAAAGGTTCCCCAGATGCCATATAAGCACTCAAGTTAACAATGCATGCATTAAGTACAGGGCAGCCTTAATTCCACCCCACAGAAAATGCAAAGAGTTCACAGGAGTCCATAAACAATGCAGAAAACCTATAAAAGACTAATAGGAGATCATAAACAATCAATACTTCCTCCTTTCTCAGCATGGCCTGCTTTCCTCGTGGTCCTAATGTCCTCTGGGCTCACTTCACCATGCTGTTATTTGGACTTCCCATGAAAGGGAAACCCTTAGGGCTTGTAGCCTTTCGGTGAGTCCTGCTTTCACCCAACAAAGATTCTCTGAGGGTCTGAACTCCTCCAGAAGGGGTACACGCCTGGGGCTGCCAACCCATTGACTCCCCCCTTGCTCCTCCACAGCATGACTTTAGCCCGTTGTCATTGCTTCTCTCAGCACTGGGAGCCACCTTGTGCTCTGGTTCTCTGATCAATGTGTGATGCCGGAGAAATTCCTCCCTTTCACTAGAGGCTGAATTACCAAACCCCAGGTATTTTTAGAGATAAAGTTATGACCTCTAAGCCACAAAGACCTCGGTTCCTGTCTCACCTCTGACATATCCTCTGTATGTGGCACTGGACAAGTCACTTCTCTTAGTGTTCCTAGCTATGATCCAAGGCTATAAGTTTAGAGAAGGGTCCAACCTACATGGGGAGAGTTTCCTCACCTACAGGTTCCATAAATTAATGAAATCACAGGTCCTCTCCCTAGAATTAGTGTGGGAAACAGAAGAAGAAAAGAAAGAATGTCTTCTCTGGTAGACACCCCGAGGGATTGGGGGGGGAAGGGAATGATGAAAAGGAAAAAAACAACCACCACCCTCTGTTTACCTCCCTATAATGCTTCCCCCATTTTGTGGGGTAGGAGAAATAATTAGCCACTTGTGCGGGTTTGAAGATTATCAGCACTAAAATGGGGATGGAGCAGCAAAAATAAGGTAAAGTTAGCAGGGCTTGGCTTTTTTCAGCCCCCAGAAGTGGTTTAACTTGAAGCTTGTTCTCAGCGTGCAGCATGGCAGCATCAAGCATCTGCTTCGAAGGGGGAAAGTTTGTAATTTTCTGTTAAGCAAAGTGTTGTTTACTCCGGCAGCCCGGTATGTAATCGAGCACTTTGTGGCTTATTAAAGCACTTTGCTAATGTAGCAGAGCACTTTCAGAAAACAAGAGAAAAGAGAGACAGCCCTCTTTCAAACTGTCTTTGAAAATGACTGAGAAGTTTTGGTTGCTTTTTTTTTTAACTCCAAAAAAGAAAAGAGTTCACAAGAAAATGAGCTGTATGCAAAACTGCTGAAAGACACTCTTGGAACCCCCAGTTTGAGCACAAGATCTTTTCTTCAATCCCTGTTGACAAATGGCCCTCGCTTCTTCCTTCTTGGAGCTTTGCCTAGACCAGCCCCTGTTCCCATTCCTTGGCACAGAGTGGACACTTCAGAAATATTTCTTCAATTGCACAGACTTGAAAATGATTTTCCCATTTCATTAAACATATGTCCGCTGAACTGAAAGTAAAAGGGAAGCAGTGAAAAATGAGGGATAATAATTGCATGATAAAGGAGGCAAGTGAACTATCTTTCTGTCCCCTCTTCCCTCCACCCCAAGACACCCGCACCCTGCCAGAACATAATAATAACAATAATAGCTAGCATTTATAGAGAGCTTTAAGGTTTACAAAGGGTTTTATATCTTCCTCTTCCCTGCATGGGAAAATCCAATAATTTTCAAAATTGAAACTGATGGATGTGTCTATTCCTGGCAAACATGAAAACTGATTTTTCCCCTTTTGTGAGATCTAGAAGTGGAAAGGACGTTAAAAGTCTTAGGACCCAGTGCCCTCATTTTATCTAGACCGGGTCTCCCTATCTTGTCCAGACTGGAGCAGCCAGCCAGGTGCCCCCCCTCCCACTACTGATCAGCATGGAAATGTGGACCTCCTCCATTAACAGCCTGGGTCAGTTTTCCCTTCCTTAGGAAGCCTGTGGTTCTCTACTTCCATGGGTTTACCATGCTGTTGCCAGACATAATGGACACTTTATCAAAGTGCATCCTTCATTGTGCCATCATTATCCCTGATTTTTCATCGCTTCCCTTTTCCTTTCAGCTCAATGGCAGTTTAATGAAATAGGAAAATCATTTTCAAGTCTATGCAATTCAAGAAATATTTCTGAAGTGCCCACTCAGTGCCTGAGTATAAGAACAGGAGCCAGTGACTCAGAACTCCTGGGTTCAAACATGATATGCCTCCGTTTCCCCAGTGGCAGGGAGCACAATGCTCAGATTGCAGCCCTTATCTTACAAGGAAAAAAAATACTAAATCATGGGGAAACTAAATTATTTAGGCACAGGCAACAAGCGGGAGATATGAAATTAGAACCTAGGTCATTAAAAATTAGAAATTAGAACCCACCTCCTTCCCAGGTACAGTGTTCCTTCCTGTAGCACACTGTCTCCCATAATAAAGGAGAAGGAATAATATTCATTAATAAATTATGTCAGAAACCACCAAGATTCCACAATGGATTACTTTTTTTTCAGTCCATAGCTGTAAATTTCTAGTCAATCTAGCCTTCTGCAGATCAGGACAAATAAATGATAGATGATATTTCAACAGGGCTTAAATGTTTGCAGAGGCCCTAGCATACATCAGCCCTTTGGTTCCATAAGATAATAGGGTGAAGTAAGTACTATAGGTGTTAGCTCTCAGGGATTTGCCTGATACTGGTGATCAGATGAGCCAACACTCTAAGCTGAGACAAGTTCTTGCAAAGGGGTGCCACAGACGGATATTTAGGTAGGATCTTGTACTTGAGGGAATTTCGATCCAATAATATATGGGAGCATCTCTTCAATCCCCCTTGAGTGTGAATCTGATTGTGTCATGCCACAGGCTGACCATGTCACTCCCCTTCTCAAAAAGCTTCAGTAGCTCCCTTTCACCGCTGGTATGAAATACAAACACATCTGTTTTGCATATAAAGCCCTTCACTATCTAGGTCCAATTTACCTTTCCAGGATTGTTACACATTATACCCATTCAGAAATAATACATTACCAACTGGCTTGTTTGCTTCACACACACACACACACACACACACACAAACATGCTATTCTTTATCCTGCACACATCCTTGCACAAGGTTGTCCAATATGGCTGAAATGCAATCCCTCCCCACTTCCTTTATGGCAGAATCTCTCATTTCCTTTGAGATCGAAGGAAGGTGCCACCTTCTACTTGAGACATTTCTGGGTCCCTTAAGCTGTTAATGGGCCCTCAGAATATAACTTTGTAAATTTTTTTTCATTTATCTGCAAATATCTTGTATTCTCCCTGTTGGATGTAAGCAGAATGCTGCCAGCTCACCTGTGCCATTCTGGGGAAGGTGAGAATGACCCAGTCAATTCACTTAGGGCAATGGAGTTCCTTCAGAGATAGCCCCTGATGTGAATTGCCCCAGCCAAGACTTGCCAAATTCTCCCTTAGGTACTGGTTCTCAGATGCTCCCTGTCTTTAGGGACAAGATGGTGAGGCTGATTCTCATGCTTTCTCCTCAATGATTCCTGCTTCTTCTAGAAGGTATATTAGCTAGCTATCACTGTAAGATCAGTTCATTAATAGCTCAGTCCATCCATCTGCCCATTTATTGAGGCTTTCATTTATTAATTTCCCCCTTCTCAGAATGCTCTGTACCTCCTCCCCACCAATACATATTCATCACTTCTTTCAAGGTCCAACTCAAACCAAGAGCCTTCCATATCTGACCCAGCCCTAAGGTAGTAATGGCCACCTCCACACATCCTTTCTGAACCCTCTATGCAGCCTGATGTCAGTTGCAGCTGGTAGCTAGATATCATGCTAGACTTACAATCAGGAAGACCCAAGTTCAAATTATGCTTCATATAGTTACTGGCTACCCTAGAGAACTCATTTAACCTTTCTCAGTTTCCTCATTTTCAAAATAGGAATAAAAACAGTGCCCATTTTACAAGATTGTTGTGAGGATCAAACAAGATGATGCATGTAAAGAATTTTGTAAACACTAAAGCATTAAGATAATATCTATTTTATTATTATTCCTAACCTGTGTGCTCCACATCAGATTTGAACTCAGGTCCTCCTGAATCCAGGGCCAGTGCTTTAGCCACTGCTCCACCTAACTGCCCCCTCCATTGGTATTCTTTTGTTTCCTCATAATGCCCTGTAGATGCTCCAAAAAGGCTTAACAAGTGAATGCATTAATAAAGAGTTTGTGCTATCTATAGGAGTTCCACGAAGGCAGCTAGGTGGTGCAGTAGATAAAGCACCAGCCCTGTATTCAGGAGGACCTGAACTCAAATCCAACCTCAGACACTTGACACTTACTAGCTGTGTGACTCTGGACAAGTCACTTAACCCTCGTTGCCCTGCCCAAAAAAAAAAAAAAAGAGTTACAGAAATGAACCCAAATGTCCTGATTTGTAGACCAACAATCATCCATTGGAATCTTACATTTGCAGGAAGTTCATTATGGTTATCAGCTAAGGTAGAGGCAAAGTCAGGACAAGTCAACAAGCATTTATTAAGCTCTTGATGTGCCAGGCACTGTGTTGGGTACAAAACCCAAAATGATACTATGCTGCTGCGACAGATCTGGGATCTCTTCAATTCCTGATACATAGATATGGGATTCTCTACCAAAATCAGATTACAACCCCTCTCTACCCTGTCATCCTGAGTGACTCTTGCCTATGATCTCCCAAGTGATCTGATAACTCAGAGACAAAAAACAGCCCTGAAGTTCTTTTCCTCCAAGATTCTAAGCCTCCATTCAGGAAGTTTGTCCCCACAATAAATTTTGTCTATTGGGCACAGCAAGATGGTATTGCAGGAACACATGGGCTGCCATTACTGAGAGGTACATTATAGATGTGTATGCCCTTCCATTAAACACACATACACACACACACACACACACACACAGAACTGTGACTCTAACTGGGGTCTCAGCTAGGCAAGGAACTTTCCAAACATTGCTTTTAAAGTTCAAAGGCAGCTCTTTTCTCATCCCAAATCGTCAGAAAGCAAGCATGAAATGGTAAATGCCCCCCTAGTGACTGGTTGGGCTGGCTGGGTGCTTTTTTTCCCCTTCTACTGTGAAAAAAGAAAAGACAGTAAAAGTTCCTTCTGTGAGTTGCCAAGGTGCTCCCAGCCCATTGTGCAGAATCATTGTCAGGTTAAATTAGGGACTACAGACTCCATGAGTGTAAAAAAATCAATACTTGATGGAAGATTGCTCCCCGGAAAATCTGTTTTGATTCCAGGATTAATTTGTGACCAAAGCCTTCTGCAAAATGACATGCCATTAGTCAGAAAATGAACGCATTCTCCCCTTGAAATTGGATGGAAATATGTCAGGTGATTGACCCATTCATTCTCCTGAATCTCTAGGCAGAAAGAGTGGGTGTGGTAGCTGTGTGAATTAGGGCCCCAAACATGGACTATTTTCCAAACAGGATTAAAAAAGAATATTTTTTTAAAAGTCCAGTGTGAATTGGGAGTATTCTCCAAGCCGCTGTCGAAAGGCTATTGCAAATGCATTCCGTCAAGGCCGATGCATTTGTCTGGAAGGCTTGACTCTCCTGTGCTTTCTAAATCTCAGAATAAGCTGGACTAAAAATCTTAAAATAAAACAAGGTTCTTTTTATTTGTTATTTTCCAAAGCAGCGGCTTGCAATATTAATGACAATGTAATTTGTGTGTCATAGGTAAAGTTGAATTCTTCCTCCACCCTCTCCTCTCTCAATCCCCATCTATCCTTTAAAAAGTTCTTCAATTGCAAAACTTTGGAAAAAAGTAAATCCTGGACTTTGACACGCTTCTGAAGTCATCCTTCAAGGCCTTCCCTGAGTTTGACCAAGACAGACTCCCAGGGCCCCCAGGGCAGAGGCATCTGGAGGGGCTTTCAACTCTCCTTCTCTAGATACCAAGCTGTGAGACAGAAGGGCATTTTAACTTCTCGGTTTCTACGTTCTGAGCTCAGTCTGAAGCTGAGAAAGTGTTATAACAGCTAACACCATAGAACGGGAGGGGCACCATTTGCCCTGAGAGGTTGGTGTTTGTTTCACTGGCAGAAGGATCACTGAGGTGGTGTTGGCAACCTCGGAGGAGGGAGGCTTCCTTCCCACAGGTCATGAAGACAAAGACATCAGTTCCAACAGCCAGCTTATGGCCGGCCACCAGAGATGCACCTCATAGCTGATGGCTCCAGCAGCTTACCTCCATCATGTGCAGCGACTTCATAGAATGCTCAGACACCCAAGACCATTGCGGGTGCAGGGGACAGTTCTGAAATCTGTATCACTAAGAATATTTTATTTTTTAAAAACCCACAGGGGGCAGCTAGGTGGAGCAGGGGATAAAGCACCGGCCCTGGATTCAGGAGGACCTGAGTTCAAATCCGGCCTCAGACACTTGACACTTACTAGCTGTGTGACCCTGGGCAAGTCACTTAATCCCCATTGCCCCCCAAAAACCCCCAAAAAACCCACAAAACTGCCATATGGGTGCTAGTGTTCCTGAGATATGTCTCTTACTCTTTGGGTCTACCTCTTTTGGAGGCAGCTATGGGGTTCAAACCTGACTTCAAATCCAGCCTCAGATACATACTAGCTGTGTGACCCTGGATAAGTCCCTTGACTGTCTGCCTCAGTTTCCTCAACTGTAAAAAGGGGATAACAATAGCACTAACCTACCAGGATCTTGTGAGGAGTAAATGATATAATAGTTGTAAAGTGCTTATCACAGTGCCTAGCACACAGTAGGTACTTCACAAATGCTTGTTCCTTTTCCCTTCTTCCTAACAGGGAGTTCTACATAGTACTGAACAGCTCAGGTTGGCCAAGTTTCTGAACTAGGGAAAAGATAATACCTTATGAGCCAAGGGATGCAGAAGAGAGCTAGCTTTCAAGTGAAAGCTAATTAGCTCAGCTGTTTACACCTTGAGTCCTAGTCACAGATTGGATCCCCATTTTTTTGAGGCAAAACAGTGCATTGGGAAGACTGTTAATATGGAAAGGACCTCAGTGTTCTTATCTGTAATATGGGCTGATTTAGATGCCCTCTCAGTCTCTTTCAGCCCTTGAGCTAGGATTCATTCTGTCGGCTGTGAAATGTGCCAGTACTATCCTAAGATCTCATCCATATTGATATTTTCATGACCTGAAGCCTGTTGGGCCAAGTAGGCAGACCAAAGGGCCACAGGAGACAGTTTGCCCAGCCTCAGTGGGATCAGATGACAAATGAAGATGTCTGGAGTTGTCCCCAACTCTCACTGTTCATGCAGAATTGACCACAAAGATCATTGAGATAAATAATGATCCCAAGGAGTTTGTAGAGAGAGCTAGAAAAGGCCCTGGGATGGCCATGTCTCAATAGCTACTACTAGTTGCTGCCTTCTGTTGGTAAATACTCCCACACTCAGCAAGGCCAATCCTTGGACAGCAGGCTCAGTCTGTCTTTCTAACTTGTTTCTCCCCAAATAGGCACCAGCTAAGTGAAGATGAAAATTAGGGACACCACTTTTGACCAACCCAAGAACTCCTGCCTCTTTATAGGAAATGCACCCAGATTAGCTAGATGCATAGCTTAAGCAATAGAGCCCAAGGTGTAGAATTGGGAGACTTGGCTTCCATTGCTGGTTGCTCCACCTATTAGGTCCTCCAGGCTCTCTACCGGTCCCACTGGAGTCACCCAAGCTAGTTTGAAAGGTCCTTGGGTGGTGCTTCCAAAGGTCTTCTTGGAATAGATCCTGTACAAGTGAACCCAAGATACCGATGTGAAGCTGGAAGGGACCTTGAAGGTGACCACCACAACTTAAAAGGAAAGGAAAACAACAAAGAAACTAGAAACTAAATGCATGTGATTAGAATGACTTAACTCCAAGAGAGAGACAAAACATGGCGCCTTCCTTCTTAGTAACAGTGAAGGACTGTGGGTATGGGATACTGCATACATCTGACTTGGTGGTAAACTGCCTTGTTTGACCAAACTGTCTTTTCTCCTTTTTTATTCTTTGTAATAAGAGCTAAGTCATTATAATTACCCCCCCCAAGCAATTTGACCCACTCTAGGCAAAGATTTCAAATTAACTAATAATCTGTGATTAGGATAAGAAAAATTGTAGATAATAATTATAGTTAATAGTCAAAGAATTAGCAGTGTTATATCATAGGGAAAGTGCTTGTCTGCCATCTAATTTCACAGCCTGCCTCTGACACTAAAAAACAAGTCAGCTGTCTTCTCTGAGACTGTTTTCTCATCTGTAAAATGGGGATATTAATCATGCTCTCTAGGCTATTGTTAGGATCAAGTGATAGAAGGAATATAGAAGGTAGGTGTTACAATGGTTAGAGCACTGGGTATAAGTCTAGAAAACCTGAGTTCGAATCATGCCTCAGACACTAACTGTGGGATCTTGCTCATTACTTAACCCAGCCTGACTCAGTTTCCTCAACTGTAAAATGGTGATAACAATAGCCCCTAACTTGCAGGATTGTTTGGAAGATCAAAGGAAATAATATTCTTAAAGTACTTAGCACAGTACACAAAGTAGGCACTATACAAACGTTTATTTCCTCAAAGTGATATGTGTATGTATGTATGTGTCTTATTATTTTGTGCAACCTGGGACTATTATTATCATCAGAATAAACTGTCTCCCTCAGAGACCTTTCCCAAACCCAAGCTTGAAGGTTGACTGCAAGGACAAGATCTCTCAGAGGTCTCTAGAACTGTGTTATCACAGCCTCTACCATAAGGCTATGCTGGGGGCAGCCAGGTGGCGCAGTGGACAAAGCACCAGCCCTGGATTCAGGAGGACGCGAGTTCAAATCCGGCCTCAGACACTTGACACTTACTAGCTGTGTGACCCTGGGCAAGTCACTTAACCCTCATTGCCCTGAAAAAATAAAAATAAAAATAAGGCTATGCAGAGGCAATACTTGGTTTTCCTCCCTGGGCAGTGGAAAGGGAACTCAAGTTGGAGACAGAGAACCTGGTTTCAAATCCTGGCTCTTCTATTTCCTATGTGACTTCTCTGGGCCTCGGTTTCCTTATCTGCCAAACAAGAGGGTGGAACCCAATGACCTCTAAGATCCCTTTCATGATGTCTCAGTGCTTGCCCATGGAATTTCCATGGGTACTAATGACCTGCACGTCAAGATCCATGGGCCCAGATTTCTGACTTGGGGTTAGAAAATTCCTTCTAACTTCATTTTAACCTATGGCTGTGACTGTACCCCCCAAAAAACCCACCATGGCCATGTGGAAGCTAGAGGGACAAAACCCACAGGTTCCCCAAATGCTCCTTGATTGACATGCAGACAAAGTGAAGCCAAGAAAGGTAAGTTCTGGGCCACATTCTTTCATTCAATTGTCCTCCAGCAACCCAACCTCTGACATTCATTTGCTTTGCATTGCCTGGCACAGAAGTGTTTTCTCTGTACTCTTGAAAATGAGGAGGGTTGGACAAGAATGATTCCTGAGAGGGGCAACTAGGTGGCGCAGTGGATAGAGCACCAGTCCTGGATTCAGGAGTACCTGAGTTCAAATCTGGCTTCAGAGACTTGACACTTACTAACTGTGTGACCCTGGGCAAGTCACTTAACCCCAATTGCCTCACCAAAAACAAAAAACAAAACAAAACAAACAAACAAAAAAAGAATGATTCCTGAGATTCATTCTGGCTCTGAAAATTGGCAATTAGGTAAAACACAAGGTAGTCATGGAGAGGTCAGTAGCCTTTATAGAGCATATAAGGTTTACAAAGCACTTTTCTCACAATGAGCATGTGAGAGAGAGGCAAGACAAGTGATAACCATTATCCCCATTTTCCAGAAGGGGAAACTGAAGCTGTGATATTTTTACATTCATGCAGCTAGGAAGTTTCAAAGCTAGGACCTGAACCCAAGTCTTCTAACTGGAAGTTCAGTGCCTTGTCCAGGTCTGCAGGCTGCTATTATCTTAGGAATTGGTCTGAAATAATGGACTTTAAAATCAGGAAGAAGTCAGGCTCCTAAATTTTGACAACAAAATGTCAGTTCTGCCTCTGGTGTACCTGGTAGCTAAAGTCTGTGAGTGCCTCTTTCATCTACAACACAGAATATCAGCACTTTCAGGCACTTGTCAGGGAATTCAACCAAGGTTTGACTGCAATCCAGCTCTTGTCAAAAGCTTTCCTGAGACAGCTGATGTTTGAGAGAGGAGGGGATGATGGAAATGGTAAGCAGTCCTTTGTCTAGGTTCTGGAAGCTTTCTCCCTGGACTAACTGAAATCATCAGAAAGCTCCAGACCCAAGGACCACCAGGGTTATCTCAGCTCCCTCAGGGTCCTGGACATAAAGCTGGAGGGAACCCCAGACACCATCAAGAACCACCCACTTATTTCACAGATGAGGAAAGTGGAGCTCAAGGATGTTAAGTGATTTGTCCAAAGTCGCCCAGGTAGGAAGCTTCTGATCAACCTAAGAGCAGCCCCTGTTCCTATGGGACTCTAAGGGTTACAAAATGGTTTGCTTTATACAATTTCACTTGTTCCTCACAAAAGCCCTGATAGGCAGGTGCTATTGATTAAACCTCCATTTTACAGCTCAGGAAACCATGGATCAAAGAATTTAAGTAATTTGCTCAGGACGACTTTCTAACCTGAGGCTGGATTCAAACCCGGGTCATCGTTATTCCAAATCCAGGATTCTAGCCACCAAACCACACAGACACTATCAGAAAAGATCCACCTCATAAGACCTTAATATCTGTATAAAAGAGAACCATTGTTACTAAGAAACTACTTTGACTTCCCCCAAGCTAGAAAAAAAAGAAGGCAATGGGTAGAACCTGCATCCCAGGAACTAGTACTTATATAATATGGGAAGCATATGTTAAATTGACAGAATGACAATTTACAATCAGGGATGTATTCTAGGAAGAAAGGAAGGAAAGAATGGAGGAAGGAAAGAAGGGAGGAGGAAGGAAGGAAGGAAGGAAGGAAGGAAGGAAGGAAGGAAGGAAGGAAGGAAGGAAGGAAGGAAGGAAGGAAGGAAGGAAGGAAGGAAGGGGAAATTCTAAAGTAGATAAATCATGCTCAGCAAGTCAATGAAAAATGAGAAATCCCCAATAAAAAAAAGTAAGAAATTTCTAAAGAATAAAGAGATCAGTAACAGAGGTCTTCACCTAGGAATAGACTGACTTGCACAGGTTTAACCAATATGCCAGGTGTCATTCATCATTTAAGCACCATCTAGGCCCCAGGTGGAATTTGGGGGAAAGGGGGTGGAGTGGATTCCCAGAGTGCCTGGCCAGGCTAGCTATGCTGCTGGAACAGCATCTTCAGAGTTTTAACAGTTATTCAATCCCAGCAGGAAATCAAAGACAAAGAGAAAGGGTGAAAATGAAAGATAATTGAAGGCAATATTAAATGAAGTTTGTCCAACCTGATAAACAGTTGGGTGTGAATTGAAGGTTTGCAAGACTCTTATTAGTCTGTTGTATTCTATCTCAATAACTCCTAAGCATAGTCAAGAAATTAATTCTTTGTGATTAAATAGAATGATTTAAAATATCTTAGCACACATTAAAAGACAGTCCCCAGAGGAGCCAACTAACAATTTGGCAACAAGAACTGGCCCCAACAGTGACCAACAAGAATGAGAAAAGACTGAGGATACCACTTCCAACAAATATAGAGCCCAAAGGAATCTTTGCAGAAACCAACAAAGAGTGTGCAATGTCTATTGCAGTCAAAAATTATCCAGGCAAAAAAAAAATTCTCCTGCTACCACTCTCCATATGCTCATCCCCATCCACCTCAACCGCCATCCTGTTCACTCTTCCCTTCCATGGTACTCTCTTTTTAAAATTTTATCACTAATAAACTGCCTTTTGTATCAGATCTCTTTTGCTCACACTCCTAACATCTTCTTGCAATCATGGAAACCTGACTCTTCTCCCCCCCCCTAAATCCCATATCCTTTGCCACTGTGCCCAGCACTGGACATACCCTCTCTCGTGGTACATCATGACACATTGCACCCATTGATTTATGTCTACACACAAATGCACGAAGGTTGAAGGAGTCACGTGAGCTAATAATACTACCTCAAGAGGGCACACCTGATCTCATGAAAATCTCTAAGTAAGATGAGACCCAACACTGGAACATAGCTGAAGAAGGGACTACCTTCTCCAAAAATAAAAGGAGTGTAAAGTAGTGGTGTGTGTTTAATTAAATGTCATCCAACAAGCATTTATTAAGTACCAACAAGTATTTATTAAGTACCTACAGTATTTCAGTCACTGTACTGGATTCAAAGACAAACATAAAACAGCCCCTGCCTTCCTGGAGGTTAGCTAACAGGACTAAAGTATATGCCTCAGTTGGGAGCGGCTAGGTGGTGCAGCCCTAAATTCAGGAGGACCTGAGTTCAAATCTGACCTCAGACACTTGACAATTACTAGCTGTGTGACCCTGGGCAAGTAATTTAACCCTCATTGCCCCACCCCACCCCACCCCACCCCCCAAAAAAGTATATGCCCCAGTCGCTAAGTGTTTGCCTGTCTTCGGTCATCATTACTCAGGAAGCCTCTGAGTCTGGGCATTTGCAATGAAGTCACAGCATGTGAAAAGAACCAGAGAGGCTTGGGCCAACAAAGAACAGTCGTGACAGGCTTTTGAGGAACAAAGAAGTGCCTATAAAGGAAGGGAAAGGTGAAGGAAAGCAACATGGCGATCAGGGCAAAGAAAGCGTTCTGTGGCCCTGCTCCCAGCTCTCCACAGGTGTTGGTGCCTTTGGGTAGAAGCATACAAGCCACACAGGGAGACAGGAGAGTCTGGATGCATGGGCTGGAAAGACAAGAGCAGCAGACAGGAAGAAAGGGTGGGGGAGCTGTTCTCCTAAGCCCACATCCCTCGGCCAGGAAGAGAAGCTGAGTCACCCTGAACCAGTCCCCAGATAGGGCCAGAGTCAGGGTGGAGAAGGTCGCCTACTCTCTGAGAACCAAAAGGGTCCTTCGTGCAATTCCCTTCAGGGCCCTGAGTGAGGACAAACTTGCTTGGGCCAGGTTTTCTCATGGGTAATTTGGATGAGGTCAGTGGCAAGAAGTTATTGCACGTGGGTTCCAATCTTGGGGGTGCCTGGGCAACAAGGACCACAGCTAGAGAGCAAAACCAACTTTTCTAAAGGGGGATATGGAGGAGCTCACACTTCTAGCAGCAGGGAAGACCCTGCAAAGACCTTCCAGTGCTCTCTTTGCCTCTACAGTAATCTTCTAGTTATGCTGGCTTGAGGTGGATCCCCAAAGCCTTTAATGTAGCCTAGAGGGCAAGCGCTGTCCATGTGGCCTGGCCAAGAAGTACTGCATATAGTTCAGATGGTCAAGCTCAGACAGGGGTCATCACTGCTACAGCTGGAAAGGAGACAGACAGCCTTGGCTCCCACAAATTTTCCATCTCCTATAGTCCACTCCCTTAACAAAAGACTCTGAAAGGCTTTTGTTTTGTTGGGATGGTCCTGAGAAGTCGACCCTTAGAGATGCTAAGCAATATTCCCCACAGGGGTATTTGGGGTGGGATCAAGGAGTCACTTAGGACATGGGTTTGCATACAAGTCCACCCCTGAAATGCGCTAGTATGCTTTTTGGAAACAGCTCTTGTGAGTGTAGTGGGCTAGCCAGAGCATTCCGGGAAGGAGGCTTTTCTTTCCTCCGAAGGCAGTGAATGAGGAATCCCCTCACTGGCAAAGTCTGCTGTCCCATACACTCCAATGCCTACAGTCCATGAAGAGCATCTTCTGTGATGAGGGAGTCTCTTGAAATGTGGCTGGCATCCATCCACCATCCCAACAGTAGCCCACAGAGGACTGTAAGGATAACTTGGGGAGAAAGGAATAAATAGGGAAGTATTCTTCCCAGATAAGTCCAGCTCCTACCCCCAACTCCAGCCCCACAAAGACAAAAAAGTAGTTGTTTGGTGGCTAGAGGGGTCCTAAGTGGGCTGCAGTAAGGAGCCCTCCAATCTTCTCCCAGCCAAAGCACTTCCTGTGGAAGTAGGGAGACTGAATGGCACCCTTGGCATGCACCCACATCAGGCACAGTAATGTAGCCTGGCTTTATCTCAGACAGTCCAGCTTGTATGAAGATGACTCAGGAGGGTGCCTTTGTTCTATTTATTTTTTGTTTGTTTGTTTGGTTTTTTAGTGGGGCAATGAGGGCTAAGTGACTTGCCCAGGGTTACACAGCTAGTAAGTGTCAAGTGTCTGAGTCTGGATTCAAACTCAGGTCTTCCTGAATCCAGGGCCAGCGTTTTAACCACTGAGCCACCTAGCTGCCCCCCGGTGCCTTTGTTCTAACAACTCCCATTCATTCTTTCTCCTCTCCCTCTCCACAGCTGATGTCTACTGTCAATTATTCTACTTAGCTCCTCTGTCTTCACCCCCAGAATGTCATTCTAGCTTTGAGGATCCCATTCAGGCCCCCTCACCAACAGGTGCACATTATTCATGGGTGGAGAGGACCTATATTTCCCCTTTCTCTGTGCAGTTCAACATCCTTCACTGAGTCGTGACCTTATCCCTCTTATCCTTATCTTTAGCTCTCTCTACTGATGGTCTAGGTAGAATGTGTTGATCCCTCCTCCCCTCTTTTTGCTTTCAATTATAGCATGGCCTCACTTTGCAGGCCCCATGATGTTCCCCAGCTCTGTATACCATGGGACTTTGGCAGAGGGTCTGGGTTAGAACCACAGGTTACTGGGACAATGAAAACCCCAATGGGGTAGCAAAACGACTTTGATGAGGGAGTCATAGAAGGAAAAAAAGATGAATGGGACAGTCTACCCTTCTGGCAGCAGAGAAAGAACCTGCCAAGATCTGCCTGTGTGGAAATCTTCCATCTGGCTCAATCTACCTGAGGGCTCTGAAAAGTCAACTAGACCAGTCACTTTCATAAAACCTACGGAGCAGGGATGGCATATGGTTTCACTGGCTGGGTTCAGACAGCCTTCATTGCTATAGCTGAAAGCTAGAGAGAACCATTTTGTTCACCCTGTCTTTCCATGGAGAGTATTCCTCCAAATTCCCTGTCTCCTCCAACAGGGCTCTCCAGTGCTTAAACTTGCTTTCTATTGAGGATGTACAACATTTACCCACATGAGCAAATATACAGTCACCTGAAAAGAGAAACTCACAGCTCAGGAAGTCAGCAAAGGCTTGACAATGGAGGAGCACCTGGAACCAAATCTAGCTTCAGGCCTATCACTGACCTTCTCAGCCTCAGTTTCCTCATCTGTAAGATGGCGGTAATCAAACCCATCCATAGTGTGCACCTTCCAGGGCTATCCTGAGTAACCAAAGAGATAAAAACAAACTTTCCAAGCCTAAAGACTTTGTAAATGCCAGCTGTTATTACTACTCTTGCCTACACAGCACTGAGTGTGTCTATGTCTATACCTGTGTTGTAGAGAAAATAAAATAGCATTTGTTCACAGAAGGGGAAATAGGTTGTTGACCCAGGCTTAGTTAGATACTTGCCAACTACATTTCCAACTGTACTGTCCCATCCTAGACATATTAAGTAATAATAACGAGTGTAGGAAATATAGTAATACAGGAGAATTAGAAACATATGCTGTGCCACTCATTCTCTCCATCTTAATGGAAATCAGAAAGCAGTAAATGCTATTTCAAATGCACGCGTTAACTCCCAAGTGATGTGTGTACATGACATGAAGCTCATTTATAACTAGTGGAGGCATAATTAGATTATCAATATAGATGAAATATGAACTAAGAAGTAAGCATTTCTTACTACATAACATTCATTATTTATAGATACTCATAGCTCGCTTGCATCCTCTTACAGACTGCCAGCCCCAGATGCTTGTCCCTGCTGTAATTTCTTGGAATGGTGTGTAGGAATGATGTCAAAGAAGTCCTCACCAAGAAAAGTCAAAGAAGGCTCTGCAATGGATAAGTGGTCAAAGCGTATGAGCATACATTTCTTAAAAAAAGAATTGCAAACTATTAACAACCATATCAAAGATTGCTCTAAATTACTACTAATAAAAAATGCACATCAAAATTACTGTTTTTACCTTACACCCAGCAAAATGGCAAAGATGACAAAAGACAGAAAGAGTCGATGTTGGAGAAGCTAAAGAGAAGTAGGCACACCAACGCATGCTAGCTATTATTATTAATATACTGTTGGCAGAGTTGTAAACTGATACAACCATTCTGCAAAGCAATTTAGAGTTGTGCCATAAATGTCACCCTGATCCAGAGATCCTACTACCAGACATGTAACCCAATGGGACCAAAGAGAGAGAGAAAGGTGTATTCATAGCCACATTTTTATGGTATCAAAAAATTCAGTGGATAGAGCACTGGCTCTGGATTCAGGAGTACCTAAGTTCAAATCCGGCCTCAGACACTTGACACTTACTAGCTGTGTGGCCCTGGGCAAGTCACTTAACCCCAATTGCCTCACCAAAAAAAAGAAATGCAACTGGAAAGAAAGTAGATATCCATCAATTGAAGGACGGCTAAAGAAGTGGTGGTGTATGAATGTGACAGAATACTATTGTTCTATAAAAAGTGATGAACAGGATGGTTTCAGAAAAACCTGACAAGACATATAAACTGATGCAAAGCGAAGTGAGCAGAAACGGGAGAACAATGTACAAAGTAACAGCAAAATTGTAACAATGGTCAACTGTGAAAGACTTCACTACTATGATCAAGACAATAATCTAAAACAATTCCAAAGGACCCATGAGGAGAAATGCTCTCCACCTCCAGAGGGAGGATTGATGAACTCTGAGTGCAGATTGAAGTGGACTTTTTAAATTTTCTTTTTCTTTTTCCTTTTTTTTTGGGAGGGGGGGTATTGTATTTTCTTTTGCAATGTGGCTAATGTGGGAAAACTCTTTCTACAATTTAACATGTATAATTGATATATCATTTGCCTTCTCAAGGAATGAGGGAGGGAATGGAGGAAAAGAATTTGGAAATCTATTTTTAAATGAATATTTTTAAAATTGTATATATATAATTGGAAAATATTTAATAAAATAAATAAAATCTATTTTTAAAAACAAAGTAGATGGGGCAGCTAGATGGCGCAGTAGATAAAGCACCAGTCCTGGATTCGGGAGTTCAAATCCAGCCTCAGACACTTGACAGTTACTAGCTGTGTGACCCTGGGCAAATCACTTAACCCTCATTGCCCCACAGAAATAATAATAATAATAATTTTAAAAATAAAAAAAACAAAGTAGATGCCCCATCAATTAGGGACTAACTAAAGAAGTTAGGGTACACAATTATAATAGAATATTATTATATCATAAGAAAAAATTAATACGATAAATACAGAGAAACATGGGAAGATTTATCTCATCTGAAATGATATGAAATAAGGGAAGCAGGACCAGGAAAACAATATG
This sequence comes from Dromiciops gliroides, assembly GCF_019393635.1. Lineage (NCBI taxonomy): Eukaryota > Metazoa > Chordata > Mammalia > Microbiotheria > Microbiotheriidae > Dromiciops > Dromiciops gliroides. Next base: position 755,451,661 of record NC_057861.1, read on the forward strand.
CACAGTGACTATAACAGTTTAAATGGAGAGAAAACAAACACAAAAAGGAAAACTGAGTGCTGCATAATTACATTGATCAAGGCTGGCCACAGGGGAGAGGTGAGAAAATGTATCTCCCCTTGCTTCACTGAAGACACCTGTATGGACAGTAGGTGTGCAATACTGCTCAAAGTACCAGATATGAAAGATGTGTTGCTTAACTTCGATGAGCAATTTTTTTTCTTTTTTAATCTTTGTTACAAAGGAAAGTTCAAAGGGCAGGAGGAGAGGGCAATATGCAGAGATCAAGGTGATGCAAAAACAAAGGACAATGGGGCAGCTAGGTGGCACAGTTGATAGAGCGCTGGCCCTGGATTCAGGAGGACCTGAGTTCAAATCTGGCCTCAGATACTTGACACTTACTAGCTTTGTGACCCTGGCCAAATCACTTAGCCCTTAATGCTCCACAAAAAAACAAACAAACAAACAAAAAGAATATCCCTTTTGGGGCAGCTAGATGGCACAGTGGTTAAAGCACCAGCCCTGGATTCAGGAGTGCCTGAGTTCAAATCTGGCCTCAGACACTTAACACTTACTAGCTGTGTGACCCTGGGCAAGTCACTTAACCCCAATTGCCTCACTAAAAAAAAAACAAAAAACAAAAAACAAAGGACATCAGTTGTAGAAAAGACATTTAAGTCAAGCAGAGTTTTGCTGCCAGTGGACAAATCCAACACTCAGGTCCAATGCAACAAAGAAAGACTGAAGAAAACTTTTATTTCAAAGTGAAATTGCAATAATTTTTTTGGTTTTTTACATAAATGATTATACAAAATATTATCATATTTGTCATTTTGTACAAAAAAACTTGATTAAGAGAAAAAAATTAAAGAAAGTGAAAAATAGCATCCTTCAGTCTGTTCCAGCAATATCAGTTCTTTCTTTGGAAGTGGATAGTAGGTTTCATCAATAGTTCTTTGGGTTTGTCTTGGATCATTGTATTGTTGAGAAAAGTCAAGTCATTCACAGTTCTTCAGCAAACAATTTTGCTGTCTCTGTGCACCATTCTCTTGGTTCTGGTCATTTCACTATACATCTTTTTATACAAGTCTTTCCAGGCCTTTCTGAAACCATTCTGCTTGTCATTTCTTATAGCACAATAATTGCATCAATTGACATTCCTTGTTCAAGTGTAAGAACTTGCTATGCCCTAGTGAATGTAAACAGTTTGATGTTCAAAATTAACCTAAACTCTCCTCTTACAAAGCACTTTGGAAGGGAGGGTGACACAGTATGAATGACCCATGTTTTATAAAAGAGAAAACTCAGGTTCAAAGCTCTCAAGGTCACATGACTAGCAAGTGTCCAAGACCAGAGTTGAACCTGGAGCCCCAGCAAATCCCCTCTCCCCTAGATCCGGACAGCTATTAGACAATTTTTAAACAAAAAGTTGTACCAAGGTTATAATATGGAAAATTATTGTTACACTGTTCAACAGAGCAAGTTCAGGCCCATTGCCTCTCATATTCTTGGTTGATCTCCTTACTTCCAGTAGCATGCCCTCTGATCCACTTTCCAGTCAAATCTTCAAATAGATCTCCAGTCTCATCCATGTGTGTATTACCTCCAATGAGACAGATTGCCACCATCCATCTTCCACCCAGCTGACAAGGAAATCTATCTGATCATGCCACTCTCCTGCCAAAATCCTCAATGGATTCCCATTGGCCCAGGACAAATGACAGGTTCTTCCTGGTTTTTGAGGCCTTCTCTAATCAGGTTCCTTTGTGCCCTTCTTTCTGCCTTATTTCATATTCCTCTCCTTCCCCCACTCCACTATAGCAGCACCTCTGCACAGGTAGTCTACCAGACCTGGATGGTTCTCCTGTGCAACTCTCAGAATCTTTATCTTCCTTCAGGGTTAGGACTAGGATTAGACTGTTTTATCTACCTGGTGATCTCCCCCAACCATGTTTCTATAATTACCTATATCATCTTCAAAGCAATAGCCCAATCTGACTCTTCCCTGGAAGCCCTGGAGCTCAACCCAAGGAGGAGCAAGCCCATTTGGCAAGCCACCAGGAGCTAAACCCTTGGCTCACAAAGAGTAACAGTAGGGCACTCTCTTGTACACAAATATATGCAGAGGAAAATCCTCATGTGTGGGCAAATAGGAGTCAGAGGTGCAGCCTGCAGAAAATAATGCTGGTGTGCAGCACCAGGCTGGGCCCAACTGCTCAGACACCTGGACTAATATATTGCTGGAAATATAGGAGCCACCTGACTTGAGGCTAAGCTCCATGAGAGCAAGAATCATATCCTAACATCTTTGTATGTGCTTAGCACCTACCACATGATCTGCACAACATTGAGTAGATGTTTGTAGAATTGAACGGAACTTGATTCAAAACAGAAAGTGCCCTCAGATATTCTAAGCCCTTAATAACTTCCACTGATACAAGAAGTCATGTATTTCCCACATGCTCCCCGTAATTACAAACATATTCATCAGAACATGAGCAAACAGACACTTGGCACAGTTGAAAATGAAGGAGTTTGTAAGTGGTGGGTTATAGGTGGCGCTTTTTTTTGCAGGGCAATGGGGGTTAAGTGACTTGCCCAGGGTCACATAGCTAGTAGTATCAAGTGTCTGAGGCCAGATTTGAACTCAGGTATTCCTGAATCCAGGGCCGGTGCTTTATCCACTGAGTCACCTAGCCGCCCCCATAAATGAAGCTTTAAAATAATTATCAAACCTGAATTATGCCCTACCCACCCAAACATGCATTATGATGCTGTGTTCCAGGCAAGGCTTACAAGTATTTAGAGCTTTTCTTACTAGAGTATAAACACTAAATGTGGCTTCATTCACTTCAATGGGTGGTCTGGCACTTCGAACAGGGTCTTATAAGACAGCACGTTATTCAATTCTGGCCTACCTAGATTGCTGTCTAGTCTAATACTAGACAAGTCAGATTCCATCCCTGAGCCTCAGTTTTCTCCTCTGATTGAAGGGTTTGGACTAAATTATCTATTCTAGCCATGATCCTTTTTTTCATGGAAAGGGGGTTCTGGGATCATTAAGTTCATAATTTTTAGATAACCATTTTAAAAGGTAGATATGATTGTTGGCTCAATACTTTTCAAGGTAATAAGTCTGGGGGCAGCTAGGTGGTGCAGTGGATAAAGCACCAGCCCTGGATTCAGGAGTACCTGAGTTCAAATCCAGCCTCAGACACTTGACACTTACTAGCTGTGTGACCCTGGGCAAGTCACTTAACCCCCATTGCCCACAAAAAACCAAACAGACAAGGTAATAAGTCATCTGGTAATATATCTTCATGCCCCCCAAACTCCAACTATATTGAAATGTGTTACAACTCTGTAAGTAATTCTCATTAGTATCACAGAATCTCAGAGCCCAGAGGAACATGGAACACATTTGACAGAGACAAACCAGTCCTCTAGAAGTTTTGTCCAAGATTACAGAGGTGGTGCAAATACCCAAGCCAAGGTCTCTACACCATTTCCACCAGGACTTGAACTCTCTCTTGCACTACTTTAGTAAATATTGCTCTTTTTCCAGATGGTTCCATAGTCCATTGACATAAACAATGAGTGAAAGAATGAATAAACAATGAAAAAAGCCAGTATTGATCCACAGACATTCAACCTCATAAGGATCATGTCTATAATAAGGTCACCTAGCTTCTCAATTCTCAGAGTCAACCACATCTCCTACAAAAGGAAGCGAAAGAGGAATTCCATTGCCTCCAAGATTCAAAAGCTCTACCATCCAATGGTTCACACACTCATTCCACCAACTGTGTTCAGTTCAGTTCCATTTAATTCAAGAAACACTCATTAAATGCCTAGTGCACTATGGGTGGACCCTATTCCAACAGTCTATGTCAACCCCTTCTTGGAGAAGGCTCCTCAGTGAGGCCTCCTTCAGAAGGAAAGCTGTCCAACTCATTGTTTATAGAAATCCTTTGAGAGCTTTGAGTGAAAGGTGGGATAAAGTGACATGTACTTATATTCATTGATTCACAAACTGTTAGTAGTGCATCCAATTTTCATCTGACAGAGAAATAAACTGAGTTTATTATTAAAACGATGGTTAAGTGACTTGTCCAAAGTCACACGATGACAGCCAGAACTCAAACCCAGGTCCATTCACTTCTAACCCAATCTTTTTCCCACTGCACAACTCAGGTGAGGATTGAAAGGATTTTTAAGTCCTCTTTTTTGTCATTTAAAGCCCTTCACAATCTGGCTCTTACCTACCTTTCCTAGTTGATTGCACATAACTTTCCATAAGACTCTGCATTCCAGCTCAACTAGCCTCTTAACTGTTCTCATTGTACAATGTTCTATCTCCTGCAGACTTTTCTTTGCACATTCATACAACCCCATATGAATGAATGAATGAATGAATGAATGAATGAATGAATGAATGAATGAATGAATGAATGAATGAAGTCATTCATTCCACTTCAGTTGAAGGGACTAAGGACATTTAGACCAGAGAAGGGCTGTGCATGGAAAGGGACAGATTTGCTCTGCTTGTCTCCAGAGGACAGAATAGAGCCTAGTTCACCCTATGGAAGCTGCAAAGGGGCAGGTGTAAGGAAGAGCTTCCTAAGAATTTGTTGTTGTGATTCAGTCATTTCAGTCATGTCCAACTCTTCATGTCCCCATTTGGTATTTTCTTGACAAAGATACTGGAATGTTTTGCCATCTCCTCCTGCTCATTTTACAGATGAGGAAACTGAGACAAACAGGGCCAAGCTACTTGCCCAGGGTTACCCAGTTTGTAAGTGTCTGAGGCTGGATTTGAATTCAGGTCTTCCTGACTCCAGGCCCAGCAGTGTATCTGTGGTGCCACCTACCTGCCCTCCTAGGGTCAAAATGGATCAGAAGAAGAGAGCTAGACGGGGGTTTGAGCACCAATAATACATCCCGAAGATTCTGCCTGAGAATTGTTTATCTGACCCTCAATGCCCAAGGTCAATCCATCATCACTGGGAAAGATGAATAAGGAATGGACATCATTGAGGCAGCTGCTGCAAGTTTCCCAGGACCCTTCCTTCTGGCTTGTTCCACCCTGAAAGGACAACTGGGCTGGTCTAACCAGTCTAAGTAGTGCAGGAGGAAGGACGACACTGGCTCTGATAAATGCTTCCTCCCTAGAGTGGGCATTGGTTAGAAGCCTTTATACCTGTCAAGATCTTAGGAAATACCCTGTTTTCCAGAGCTAAAGTCCAGCAAGCAAACTGTTCCCTGAGCTTGGCATAACAACAATCCTTTGCACTCAGCCTCTGAATGATCTCACCCTCTGGCAGAATCCATAATTATTGTATTGCTTTGACCAGCACCAGGTGTTCTCTGAGCTTAGACAAACACCGGACAAGCTCAGACTAGTATCCATGTTCTGATCATGAAGTCCTGCTATGAATCAAACTTGTCTTACTGTTGCTGTCACCCCTCATTTTCAGGGCTACAGCTCACTGTATTGTTGTTTGTCCTTCATTCTCATAGAGGACCATGACATCAGGAGGTGATGTCATGACTTACAGTGAATTGGATTTAAGTGAGGGAGGGCTGTGCAAAGTCACCAACCTCACTCTCTCCTCCAGAGTCATGTAGGTCCAGTAGCAAGATATACATCAAGATGACTGAAGATGGCCACAGACATTTGAGGCAATCAGGGTTAAGTGACTTGCCCAGGGTTACACAGCTAGTAAGTGTTAAGTGTCTGAGACTGGATTTGATCAAAGGTCCTCCTGACTTCAGGGCTAGTGTTCTATCCACTACGTGACCCAGCTGCCCTACAGCTCTTTGTGTAGCTATTGGCTTAAGTATTGAGTATTGAGATCTCCCCAGACTACCCCCGGTCTCCCCACTAGGGTCCACAGCACATATGTCTGACTTACCTCCTTGCTTGCAAGTCCTTTCCCTCACTTTGAAATTGAACTTCTATTTGATTCCTAACTCTCCTGTCTCTAGCCTGCTCTGTGTTAAATGCCAGTTCAGTCTGGCTGACATACCACATATGATTTGTAACCCTTTCATTGTGTATCCACAGCCCCCTGAGGGCAAGAGATTATGCCTTAATCTCCATTTTGTACCTTTCAGAAGGCACCCAAGGGAGGAGTCCTGGGCTCAAACCCTGCCTCTGGAATTCATTAGTTGTGTGACCCTTGGCAAAGCGTTTCAACTCTGAACCCCAGGCTTCTCAGCTCTTAAAGGGGGAGAACGCCCATAGTCCCTGCACCACTGATTTGTTGTGAGGTTCACATGAGAGCATCTATTTGAGGTACCTGGCAAAGCCACTAGGTAAATGCCATCCTCATGCACACACACAGTGGGCACTTAGTGACTATGGGCTATGGTCTAATACTGTAGCTTTTACTTTCTCTTCTTTAGACCATTTTAATGCAGCTCTTCTCCCTTGACCTGGTGGGAGGAATTTTATTTTCATTTTTAAAAAATCTGTAGTCTCGGGGGCAGCTAGGTGGTGCAGTGGATAAAGCACTGGCCCTGGATTCAGGAGGACCTGAGTTCAAATCTGGCCTCAGACACTTGACACTTACTGGCTGTGTGACCCTGGGCAAGTCACTTAACCCCCATTGCCCCGCAAAAAAACCAAACAAACAAACAAAAAAGCAAACAAAAAAAAATCTGTGGTCTCACCTTGAAATTGTATTCCCCCAAACTCTAGCTTTCACCTGGAAAAGAACTTCTGAGCACTTTGGAGAGCCCCAGAAAGAAAACCTTTGTGTTAGAGTCAAGAGAGAAATGATTATCACCATTACCCTGGGCCAGGAGTGATGAAGAGCCATTTCATGGGATGGCCAGGTAGAGATATGGGGGGTGGGGGGGCGGAGGGAGGAAGAGGGGAAATTCACAGCCTGGGAGTTGCTGCTTCCCCTTTTTTTGCTACTCTAAGCACAAGCTGCTCTTCAGGTTCCTGACGATTGATGAGAAGAGAAAGTCTAAATCCAATAGCAAAAGCCATTTCAAGGGAGGATTTTTCATTTTCCTTCCGACAAGCTGGGGTGGCTTGGGTTTGGATGCTGACGGACTGCTTGGGCTGTTGACTGGTTGGTTTGATGGTTTGTGTGTTGTCTGTAGCAAATTCAGGGACGTTATCAATTCATCCCTTAGCCAAAGCTTTAGAAAGAATCAACCAAGGAGGAAAGAATGAAGCCGGGCTAGAGTTGATCTGGTCAGAGCATCCGCTGGAATCAGGCATAATTAGTACTTGGCAAATCAGCAATGAATAGGCAGAATTAGACCCTTTCTCTCTGCAGACACCCTCGGCCCAAAGAGGAGGTTCCAAATTCAGTCTTTTGGCGCCACTTGGTGGCAACTGTGACAATCACTCTTTCTACCAAGCAGAAAACTACCTTTAAAGGTCCGATCCCTCTCTGGAAGTGATGAGAGAAGAAAGCAGAATTGGAAGGATAATATACACAATGACCACATAACATAGATGGAAACGGCATGAAGAGATGAGAGGATTCCAATGAAATGCAATGACCAATAGAAGTTCCAGACAATGGATGATTTAGTTAGAGTCAACAAGAATTTATTAAACTCCCACTAGGTACCAGCCATTATGCTCAGCACCGGTAAAGAAATGAAGCAGTCCCCAACCTCAAGGAGCTTACAATCTACAGGGAGGGAAGATGAAGCCCATTTCTCTTCTCAGTAGAGAGGGGACAAACTATGTATGGCAAATGTAATGTATGCTGTCAGGCATGAGCCATGTTCCCATTATTTCTGATTGGCTGTTTTTCTTGGTCAAAAAAAAAAAAAAGCTGTTTATACTAAAGAGGAGTTGGTGTTATCAGAAAGTGATTATGGTGTAAAAAAAGTACTACTTAACAAAAATACTCTTGTTTTTGTTTTTTTTGGGGGGGGTTGTTTTTTTGTTGTTTTTTTTTAGTGAGGCAATTGGGGTTAAGTGACTTGCCCAGGGTCACACAGCTAGTAAGTGTTAAGTGACTGAGGCCAGATTTGAACTCAGGTACTCCTGACTCCAGGGCCGGTGCTCTATCCACTGTGCCACCTAGCTGCCCCCTTAACAAAAATACTAAAGCAGTATGGCATAGTCAATAGGGAACTGGGCTTGGAATCAGGAAAACCTCAATTCAAATCCCACTTCAGATGTTCACTCGTTGTCTTTCCCTGCACAAATCACTCCATTTCTCTATACCTCAGTTTCCTCATCTTGTACGATGAGAGGGCTGAACAAGATGACCCTTCCAGTCCTAAATCTGTTTCCATGATCTTATTGATAGTATTGAGACACATTTATTGAGCGCAAAGCTCTGCTGGGTGCTGAATATACAAGGACAAAAACAAAGAGTTCCCTGCCCTCAAGGTGCTTATAGTTTACTGGGAGGAAACAATACACATACATAAAGGAAATTTAAGATAATATGGGAGAAGGGGGGGGAGGAAAGCATCATGGGGGCCTTTTCTGCCTGTGCACCGTTAATGCTGCTTTTACAGTTTAGGCTGAACCTTGGAGAGAGCTAAGGATTCCATGAGATGGAAAGAAAGAGGGAGAACATTCCTTCC